>NC_083432.1:35403882-37858049 GCF_020745735.1 Hemiscyllium ocellatum | reverse complement strand
CACAACGACAGCAGTGTGTACCATCATGTACAAGATATACCATTTGTTTCTTTGACAGGATTTGAAGATGCCAGTGTTGGACTGGGGTGTACAAAGTTAAAAATCACACAACATCTGGTTATAGTCCAACAGGTTTAATTGGAAGGACTAGCTTTCAGAGTGTCATCAGGTGGTTATCAGCAGTGCTCCGAAAGCTAGAGCTTCCAAACCCACACCTCTGATATTTAGCATGATAAGGGCAGCAGATACCTGAGAACATCACCACTGACAAGTTTCCCTTGAAGCCACAAGCCAACCTGACTTGCTACTATATGGCATTCCTTCAATGTTGCTGGGTCAAAATCCTAGAACTCCCTTCCGAAAGCCATGTGCTCACTTTTTCAGAACTGATGTCCCAAAATGTTTAGTCTGCTTTCTCTCCACAATTGATGCGAGACCTGTTGAGTTTCTCCAGCAATTTCATTTTTTGTTTCTGATTTCTAGCATCTGCAGTTCTTTGTTTTCTCATTTAAGTTATCCACTGGGTCAGAGCTGTAGAACTTCACCATTTCCGTTAATTAATGGTTTCCAGTGCTCTGGAGATGGAGCACCACAGTAAGATTATAGTGTAAAAGGAGTTGAACTGGTGTGAATCTGCAACTCTGTAAATTGCACAGAGCTCGAATATAGCTGAAACGAGAGACACATTGCTGAATTTACAGTCATTGTTTCAAATTTAGCATTCTTGCGTTTGTTCTGATGAGAGCAAGACAAGATGTTTTGGTAAAATGCCTCTTTTCTTCAGCGCAGAATCTCTACAGTGTGGAAACAGTCCATTCGGCCCATCAAGTGCAGTGGCCAACAACATCACAGTGTATCCTTGCATTTCCAATGACTAATCCATCTAGCCTGCACATCCCTGAACAATATGAGCAATTTAGTGTTGCCGGAGGAAACCCACACAGACACGGCGAGAATGCACAAACTCCGCACAGTCACCTGAGGCTGGGATTAAACCCAGGTCCCTGGCAGTGTGAGATAGCAGTGCTAACCACTGAGCCACCATGTTGCCTTAACAGTTGACTTGGTTTGCTTGAAGGCAGATTTGTAAAGCAGAGTGAAGCCAACAGTATGGGTTCAATTCCTAAACCAGCTGAGGTTTTCATGAAGGAATCTCCTTCTCAACCTCTCACCCTGCTCAACCTCTCGCCCTGCTCAACCTCTCTCCTTCTCAACCTCTCGCCCTGCTCTACCTCTCACCTTCTCAAACTCTCGCCCTGCTCAACCTCTCTCCTACTCAACCTCTCGCCCTGCTCTACCTCTCTCCTGCTCTACCTCTCTCCTGCTCAACCTCTCTCCTTCTCAACCTCTCTCCTTCTCAACCTCTCGCCCTGCTCAATCTCTCTCCTGCACAACCTCTCTCCTTCTCAACCTCTCGCCCTGCTCAACCTCTCGCCCTGCTCAACCTCTCGCCCTGCTCAACCTCTCGCCTGCTCAACCTCCCGCCCTGCTCAATCTCTCTCCTTCTCAACCTCTCGCCCTGCTCAATCTCTCTCCTGCTCAACCTCTCTCCTTCTCAACCTCTCACCCTGCTCAACCTCTCGCCCTGCTCAACCTCTCTCCTACTCAACCTCCCGCCCTGCACAATCTCTCTCCTACTCAACCTCTCGCCCTGCTCTACCTCTCTCCTTCTCAACCTCTCTCCTTCTCAACCTCTCTCCTGCTCAACCTCTCTCCTGCTCAACCTCTCTCCTGCTCAACCTCTCTCCTTCTCAACCTCTCGCCCTGCTCAATCTCTCTCCTGCTCAACCTCTCTCCTTCTCAACCTCTCGCCCTGCTCAACCTCTCACCCTGCTCAACCTCTCGCCTGCTCAACCTCCCGCCCTGCACAATCTCTCTCCTGCTCAACCTTTCTCCTTCTCAACCTCTCGCCTGCTCAACCTCTCTCTCCTTCTCAACCTCTCGCTCTGCCTAAGGTGCAGTGATCATCAGGTTAAACCACCACCAATTGTCTCTCTCTCTCTCTCCATCTAATGAGAGAGTAGTCTTATGGTTTGGTAAGACTATGATGACTTTACATTTTTAGGTGACAAACCAACCGAAGCATAGCACATAAATTTAACATTGGACTGTTTTATATCACGAGAGCAAGCCTGCACATATTCCACAGATTCACCTCCCCCCATTAAATTTGTTGCCACTCATATAAAAGATGTGTATTCCATTGCATTCCTGAACCACTGAGCAAGCCTGCAGTTAAATGCATCCCCCTCTCTATGTCTCGGATAAATGTGTAGAGATATCTTAGACTTTCCCTGTGCCCTGTAATAAATCATAAATATTTTCTTTCTTCCCCCTTCAGCTTCATAGATTTCTATGGAAATAAATTACACCATCCTCTCATGTGGAGTTAAATTATCCTCTTGTTGATGAGTATTAGATTCTCATTTGTGAGCAATGTCACCTGTCCTCCGACCTATTTTTCGATTATCCATATAAACCCTCCTGCTTATCATTCATGTCAACCCTCTGGTTTTCACCACATCTCCATTAAACAATTATGTGCACATGTAGAAAAAGGATGTGACCTTGAAGCTTCAGACAGGAGTAGCAATGGTTTACCACCGGTAATTGCCACTACGTTTCATACTCTTTTTGGCTTTATCAGTAATAAGGCCACAAGCAAAAGTTCAAGAGTGACTATTATTTTCAACCTAACTGGTCTGTTCTCAAACATGTCACTGTGCATAGGATCAGCTGCTGCAGTTGACAAATCTTAGCCAATGAATCATGCCTTCGTTCCAACTAAAAAGGGAGCAGTGAAATGATTACTTTTGAATTGATTGACTCATAAGGACCCAGGCTTTGAAATTGTTTCTTAAGTTGTTCACCTCAAATAACTCAATTAAGAATCTCACACTTGATGCTAATTAAGGAGGAGTTTTTGATGTATGTTTGCTCAAGGAGATTGACTAAAAATAATTGTACCTATTTAACATGCTCCAATTGTCATGTATCTCCTTTGTATTAAAGGCTATAGATAAATTAATGTCATACTTTGTTGAACAATTTTAACAATTGATTATATTCTTCTGAGAGAGAAGACTTGGTGTTAAATCACACAAATCCGAGGTGAAGGAAAGAAAAATCTCTCAATTGTTAATCTTCCACACCATTGTACAGGTGAATCGGTGAGCTGGTGCTAACTTTATGATTTACAAACCTGCTGTCGGTGGTTAGGAAAACTTTGCTTTTCCTCTTTTGAGATGCAACTGACTGCATCTCCATGGTGAAGGCTAGAAGTTTGTCATACAATGTGCAGTACATAATTTTAACATAAAGTTTACCATGAATCTTATAAAAGTCCTTCTTCAGCATAGTTTTTCTTTTGCTAAGGTACTGCGAGTTATTACATTGCAGGTAGGTATTGTTAAATTGGGGAATTAGATATTCCAAGGATATTTCACTATTAACATTGTCAGTATATCATTAAATGCCATGATGACACAAAACTATCCCATTTTGAAAACTCTCAACTTCGCACCTGGTGGATCAGAAGCAGGGGTAAAACATCTGACCCCTTGGGAGATTCCACTGCAATTTAATAAGATGATGGTTTATCTTCTGACATTACTTCACCTTCCCATCTGCCCTTCAATCCTATTAATTTTTCGAGAGACCAAACACTTCTCAACCTTGAAACTATTCGACAACAGAGCACTCATAACCCTATGAGCCAGAGAATCCCAAAGGTCCACAACCATCAGGATGAAGACATTTCCCTCAAGTAGCACTCAGTGATTGATCCCTTACTCTGAGACTGTGCTCCTATGCTCTAATGTCTCCAAACAAGGGAAACAGCCTCTCAGTATCTGTCCTATCAAGCTCTTTACAATGTAGCATTCTTCAAGAGAAATAATTAAGATTCGGGTCTTGGCTAATGGCAGAAAGTGTGACGGGTGAAAGATTGCTTATGATGTTTCAGGGAACTTTCTAAGGAAAATACATATCTGAAAAGGGCAATTCCCCCTCGTCACTTCTAGTGTCATGTTCTCTGATATATTTCTTCCTCAATAAACATCACTCATGTGATAATTTAATTGGGAATTAATTTGGTTTGTGATGACGTGACTTAACATATTGCAAATCTCAGACAATGTTGGATATGTATATGTGTAGGAAGGCTTTGCAGGATTATGAAACAGCAGTGGAGAGGTGCAAATTGAAAAACTCTTTCAAAAAGGTAGCACAGATATGATGGAACAAATGGCCTCCTTCTTTCCTGTAAGATCCCATGATTATACAGAAGTTAAATGACTGGTGTATGTAATACAGAGCTGTACAACTAATAACATCACACAATTCTTCTGTTATTGAGAACTACTTTTAATATATATAAAAACATACATAAAATTCAGAAAAATGTGTCGCATGCAGATTTTAGAGATTGCACAGAATAAGTGGATAGAAAGTTTCTCTATTCAGCCTTACAGAACTGATGAAAAGGAAGCAAAGTTTTGAATTATATAGCGTCTTTCATGATTGCTGGATGTCCCAAATTGCTTTACACTTCGGTATTTTTAATTTGCAGTCACTGTGGTAGTAGGAAAAGTGAGGGTGAAACTGTGCACAGCAAGTTTCCATGGACAGAAGTGTGACAATGAGCAGTTAATGTGTTTTAGCAACTTTAATTGAGAGATAAGTGTTTGCCTGGATGTGGGGACAGGTACCCTACTCTTGTTGAAAACTGTGCAATGGGATTGGTTACTGAAGAGGCAGATGGGACGTCAGTTTAATTATGCTAACTTGAAGAGTACATCATTTGTTCAGTGCTGCATTCGAGTGTTTCCAGAGTGGGACTTGAAGCCACTCACCTTGACTCAAAGGCAACAGTGTTAGCAACTGACTTCTGAACAGCAAGTCAATTTTCCCAGATAACTGAACTGCAAATTCGGAAACTGAAATTAAAATAACACATCATGTCAGGGAGCATAATGTGAAAGGAGAAAAGTAATAAAAAACATAAAAACCACAAGCAACTTTCTCAAGGCAATAATAAATATGTGGCTCTGTCAGCATCTCTCATGTGCCAGGACATCTAATATAGATACAGTATACAGTATAGAGAGCCATATGTAATATAATATCCTGTACCTATGTGAAAGCAATTTCTGCTCCTTTCTATCCAGATAGGTACTGTCTGAGATGCTCAGAGACTTGATTCAAATTCTTTAAGGAGAATGAATGTTTTAAAACTAAAGTTAAAGACCCTCCAAAGAACTGTACAACTGCACAAGTCAATAATGTCAGAAGAAAGAAGGAAATATAAAAACATTAAGGAAAGAAGTAGAAAGAATGATAGACAGACAAGTATTTTGACATGATCAATAGACTGATGAAGAAATGGATAGAGAAAATGATTGATGTATATAGAGTATGAATGATGGATGGGAGGAAACAATGATGAATGGATTGTCATACAAATAGAAAGAAAGACCGTGCAATAGATATTCATTTGTTGACCACTCATCAAATTAATATTTATTCTCTTCAGCTTAGACTTGACAGTCACGAAGATAATGTTTTAGTTGTGACATCTGAAGATTGGGTATAAACTCGGCATTCTGCAGTTTCTTCACATCATGTGCTGAAAGTACAGAACAATCTCATGCACCCTCATAAAATTCCAAAATCAACCTTGAAGCTGTGGGAGCAGAAACCAACCTGGTTAATAGCTGTACATTAAGCATGAAGGATTTTGACATATTCAGTTACAGTGCAAAGACTTAACAAGTCATCGCAGTGATATTTAGTCCGAGGAATTTGGTATTCCACCTTTGTTTTAAAGACATTTCAGCTGCTTATGTTATATGAGTTTCAAAAAACTTGTAAAAGATCTTTTTGCATACATATACAAATGTGCAACTTGTTATGTCATTGAAGAATTAGCTCACAAAAACACAAGATTTTGAAATATTTTGTTTAATAATTTAATAATACATTTTAAACATTTAATGATAAGCGATTTCAATAGGAATTGATACTTATTTTGCATTTGGACATAAGTAATGCCCTGGGTATACAACGATGTGAAGGTGCTGGTGTTGGACTGAGGTAGACAAAGCTAAAAATCACACAACACCAGGTTATAAAGCAACAGATTTATTTGGAAGTACTACCTTTCAGAGCACTGCTCCTACATCAGCTGGCAGATGAAGGAGCAGCATTCCGAAAGCTGGTATTTCCAAATAAATCTGTTGGACTACTACCTAGTGTCATGGGATTTTTATCTGAATATAAAAACATTGGAAAATCAGGCAGAATGGATCATAAACCCACAAAAGAACTTGCTCAACTTTTCATTCATTGAAATTTGTGCAGTGCTCTCAACTCCATTTCCAAAACCATTGGCCTGGATGTTGCTTTATAACCAGCAATGAGGTCGTGGCTGTTTGCCATTATGGAAAAATTCAGACAGTAACGTCCAGAGTCTGCATTTACACAATCAAACGTAGAAATCAGGAAGCTGAAATGTGATTAGCCTTACTCCTGCCCTACTCTGTGTTGAACTTGTTGAGAGATAGAATCATGGATTTATAGAGATGCAGCATTAAAATGCATGCTATGAAATTGCTGTACTTGGAAAATAAATAAACAGGAAGAAATTAGGTAACAGGTTGTTGCATTCAAGTGATTTTTGAAAGGTGTGAAAAGTCTTGCTGACTGATAAATAAGCTCACATCATGAAAATGCAAGTTTACACGTGTTGTGTCTCATTCCTTCAGGACTTAATAGTTGTTGGAGAGTTTTTAAAAAGATTTCTCCTCTTTTCATCTCTCTCCTTTAACGCCATTACTGCATCCCTCTTTGCTTTTTGCACATGATTTTATATTGGATTAAATATTCTATCTCATATTTCCTGGTTCTGAATCTGCAGGCTGGATTTTAATGGGGAGATATCGAAGTGGAGTGGTGGGACCAATGGGGCATAAGAAGCCTAGAACATATTCTGAGACGATAATGTGACTTTTTTTATGCAATCACTTCATCAGAATTTTATTTCTAAATTTCCCATCTAGTCAGCATCAGTGAACAAAACTAAAAAAAAAACCTGTGATCTTAATTTCATATTATTATAGCTCAATCCAAAGTTACAAGTCAAGGGAGTTGAATTGAGTGGGACATAGGTAAAAAAAGGGACTGAGACACTCAAAGAGTGTGTCCCACTTTACAATGCTTCCATGCACTTGCTGATGTCAGCTGTGAGTGTCCAAAAGAAAACACTCCTCCCTACCAAAGGAAGTAAAAAGCCTCCTGGAGAAGCCTATTTAATGGAGACCGCTGAAATTGTATACTGCCAGATTCGTACATTCGACACAGGAATGTGCTTAATCACAGAATCCCTACGGTGTGGAAGCAGGCCACTCAGCCCATTAAGTCCACACCAACCCTCGGAAAAGCATCCCACCCAGACCCACCCCATTCCTGAAACACTTCATTTTCCATAGCTAGCCCACACTGTGGGGCTATTTAGCATGGTCAAACCACCTAATCTGCACATCTTCGGACAGTGGGAGGAAACTGGAGCACCTGGAGGAAACCCACGCAGATGTGGGGAGAACGTACAAACGGCACACAGACAGTCATCCAAGGCTGGAATCAAACCCTGGTTCCCTGGCACTGAGACAGCAGTGCTAACCACTGAGCCACTGTGCCTCTCTTATGGTCTGACAAGGACAGGGGGATGGTGAGACAGGTACCATAGTCACTCCCCCATCCTGCTGTATGTAATACCATTGCCTGTTCACTCTGGCTTCTCAACCCCATGTTGGCACATCATTTCTCAAACATACTCACCTTGCAGGCACGTTCATCTCCTTCTGTTCATGCATTTATTTGCATCCCCATTTACTTATTCACAATTCCCACTCACACTCATCCTGATGCAAAATCATACCTCTCCCTCACAGTCAGCCTTAACAAAATTTAACCATTCAATTGCTACTACTGTCACTCACCGCTCTCTCCAGCTGTCATTTACAGCTGTACAATGTGGCATGAAGATTAATGGAGGGTATTGGAGATGTGGCCCTCTAGACCAGTGGTTTTCAATCAGTATGCTGCAGTACACTGATACTGAATAGACAGGCAAGAGGCTGGAAAACACAGCAAGCTAGGCAGCATTGGAAGATAGAGAAGTCAACATTTCGGGGTATCACCCTTGTTCAGCAGCACACTGATAGGCCAAGGGAACTGTCCAAGTGCAAATTTTGTACAAAAGTAATAAAAATCAATCAAAAACAAACATTGTTTTACCTTAATCAAAACTCTTTCCAACCAAAATTACAACTCAAGAAAATCAATCATCAAATTAAAAATGCAATATTGGTCTTTTGATTCTAAAATGTGAATATTCTAAACACATGAGGTCAAAGGGCAAAACTAAAATAATGTTAAAAATGTGGGTGTGTTAGGGAATTGTTTGTCTCACTGAAGTGTGTCGTATTTCTGCAAAGATTAGGAATCACTGTCCTAAACTCATGCTGCTTCATTCACTCATGTTGAGTTGATAACAGCCAGTGAAATATGTTTGAAAAGCCATGTTTATAATGATAACCATTAACTTTCTTACCTTGACAATTTCTTTCATGTCTTTCTCCACTGCAAGGCTTTTATATTTGCAGCAGGAGATAATTCCTGTTGTCAATGACAACTCATCAGAGGAGATCATTCGCTCAGGGGATGGACTGGCATGGGATTCATACAATGTCAAAGCCACATATTTCAGTGGGACAACTTAGCTGGATTTTCAATTGGTAGATTCTGCTTCAGAAGGGAGCAAGATTGGGAGCAGGTAGTGGAGACTAGGACGGCAGTGCTGCATTGCTTGTCCATCCAAACTCACAGCAGAGTCCCAGAGGCAGCCACAGAAATTTGCTCAGTCTTTGAATGTCTCATGTATTAATTTTTCTACCATATTCCCATCCAATTATATCTCCTTCAACTTCCATCTTTGGATTCATGTCAAATCACAGGGCTGTTATCACACTCATTAGGCCACAGTGTGAAGACCATTAATGAAGAAGTTCATTAAGCTGCACAGAGACTGTACAAAGAACTGACAGGCATTTAAGGCACATAGTCCCTGATACCAGAGAGATTGGAGCAGTACATTTCCAGTATGAATGGAAAGTGTCACAGGCCACAAGTGGCAAACCGCACACATCATCAAATGAACAAAGATTTGCAGACCTCTGGACACATTTTAAACAGGAGGAACAGAGATCCTAGCCTTTGTCTTGCACTGATTTGCAGCAAAGCATCCTCTGCAAAGTGGTAAAATTGACCTGCAGCTGAATTTTGAGAGGGTTAAAATAGAAATTGCGAGAAAAGCTCAGCAGGTCTGGAGCTGTGGAGAGAAATCAGAGTTAACGTTTCAGGTTGAGTGACTCTTCCTCAAAACTTGACCCGAAACATTGACTCTGATGCTGTCAGACCTGCTGAGCTTATCGTGCAATCGCTATTTTTTGTCTCTGTTGTCCAGCATCTGCACATCTTTTGGTTTTTATCATAAGAGGGTTGATAGCTAAGGTGGGGCACAGAAATGGGGATTCCACTCAAAGTACTTTCACTTCTGACTGCTTGCTGTCACACTGCCTTGTGTCCCTTTGGTAGTGTCTGTTGCTGCCCAGGTACAGGTTGACAAGTGTTTGGTGCATTCCATAAGAGGTTAGAATGTTAGTTCAGAGCATTTAATGTGAGAAGCCTGCTTCAGCCTTTGCTCGTACACCATGTGTTGTGCCATGTAATAGTGTGACCAACAATAGTAAAGAATTTTAGTTTTACTTAGGCATTGATCTGGATGTATTCTACATCATTATATGAGTTAATATCTTTTCTTCCTGTAGAAATTGAGCACTGAAAGATAAAGGGAGACACGGATTGTTGGGTTATACCTCACAGTCAATGTGTATGTATGCCTTAGATAGTCAATCATTGTCTGTTGGTTTCTTCAGTACCAGTATATCTCTAAGAAAAGAATGCATGATATCACCACTATATCATAGCATTTGACTTGAGGACAGAAAAGTCTTGTATTTCATTTTATCACAAATTACTTGAAGCATGACACTCTACTAGACTCATGATCTTCTGCTGTAATGTGACAGTTTGATGTTAACCCAGACACATATATGTCTGAGGAATGTAATGTTTATGTGTAATAGTTAGTTGTAATAATTGTTGGTTTTTTTCAAAACTGTGATGTCCATGTTATCGTTCAAAATGGGAGATAACATCAAATAAAACATGCTGTTAGAGGTCAATTTATACCATAGTAGCAGCAGTCCACCTATAAAGGACGCCAATATCCTGGTGGTAGTTACTTGGAAATCTAGCTGAAGGCTAACTGAATAGCAGCTTTGGACAGTAGAGAATTTGGACGAAAGGAAATTTGCTCACCTTTAGGCAACATTCAGTTTCTGTGGGAACGAACAAATGTTGTTAGGGCTGCCCATAACTGAGTAGCACAAAATGGCCAATAGCTGCTGAACAGAAAATGATGGACAGAATGCAGCAGAACATGGCTGACAGTAAAATGTATTGTCAAGGACTGCTGATATGCAAAAACATAGATGATAACATTTAACATTAGATTAATATAGTTTTCACAAGCAGAACAATAGCAGCTCTGTACGAATAGTTCACTCAGCTAACATTGACGATATAGATAATAACAACAATAGCAACTCGGTAAGCAGCTAATGCATGAGACAGTGACATATTTGACCTATTCAAAGTACAACAATAGCAACTCTGTATGAACATTTGATTCAGCTACAGCTAACACATAAAACATTGATATAGATATAAGCCCTTAAATAATTTAATCTGTCTGTAATATACTAAAAAAATCACTAAAGGATTCAAACCAGTTTTATATACAGTAACAATGCACCCTCCACCCCCACTTATCATTGAATCTTTTGTATTCCCTGTAATGATAAATTTAGAAGTCCCTGATTGAAGTAATTGGCAATTAATATGGTGCAGAAAGATAAGAAAGTCTGTGAAAACATCATGACCAAGGACAGACAACAAGCCCGTCCATCACAGTGATTAGCAAACTGAGACCGAAATACACTTGGACAACGTGGCTCCTTTTGAGCAATAATAATCAAACAGGGGCATGTGCGCTCTAAGCTAAAATGTACAAGCTAAGACATTTTAAAGCTTTTTTGTGCACTTTTGTACCTTTGTACACGTTTTGCTGTAACTGAGCTGTAAGTCACAAATAAAGGGAATCAGAATCCGTCCTGAGACTCAGACTCTCATTGAAAATATAAAATCCAACAGATGTAAAGATCTGTAGATAAAAACAGAGTGGATTCTTTTTTGATTAAAATGGAAATCCTTTCGAGTAAGATAAATTTGTAATGTTGCATTAATTAAAATTAAAGGGAAAGGCCACAGTTCACTTAGCTAAACAAAACCACTGTGGTGTAATGCAGAAATTGGAAGAACGTTCTGTTTCTAACAGTCATTATAAATGTAACCTGTTTCTCACAACAGCAGCTGAAAAGTCTGCGTTCTTAATGAAGAAACAGTTTTTAACCTACACTGACACAAAGTCAGGGACACACAGATTGAAATGGTACAGATAATGTTTTCAAGGTAGAATTATGAATCGCATGAACATCATTGTGGATTGGACTTCCAATGACACCCTTATTGAATTGTAACTGTTCAAACAATGCATACAATTCTATTTTACAGATCAAGCAAGAAATATACAAAGAAAAAAAGCTCCAAAAATCTTGTGTACCTTTGCATGCACCTTTTTTTAGTCCTCACAATTGAATGAAACTTATTTCCTCACTCATTCTCATTAGCCCCCAATCCCACCCACTTTCCTCACACTCAGCCCCTCATATTCTAGGAGAATATAGCCTGCAATAGGTCAGAAAGGCCCAGGATGGATGAAGGACTGTCTAATATCAGATTTCTCACCTGTTACGAGCAGAGAATCTTTCTTTCTCACAGGAGATGACCAGACAGGTCCTGTGGGGATGTGAGGAAATCCAAGTCCCAACAACTGACTAAATCTCACTTTTCATTCCATTGTGGCTCTCACATTAACCCTGCTATCAGTGCCATTGATTACACACCACTTCTAACCATTGGCCACAATGACTTCTCTCCCTTCCGTCCCACAACCCCAGCAGAGAAACAGCCTGCCTCACCAAAAGCCACCGCTACAACCACTTGAGAGTGAGTTTACCAAAGCCTCAGAGGAAGCATTGGCAAGACTGCATCCTGTACTCACCACCAGCTCAAATACTGACACCTTGGTGAGAGCCTCAGGATTAGACATTTTAGGAGACAAGCTGGTGAGCACCTCACTGCAACAGCTCTGCAGCTGGCTGAGGAAGAAACACCGCAATCTGCTGGCACTCGAAGAGCTGCTGAGGGCCAGGAAAGAGAAGGGCCATGTGGTGTCGGCAATCAGGGAGTTTTCTCACGTATGCAAGGTGGTACAGGAGCAGTGGACAGATAAGAGAGAGGCTAATGGGCCTCAGAGCCTGGAAGCTGTAGGAAAGCAGCTGCTCCAAGCACATTTTCAGCTAACTGCCTCCATTCTCAGAACTGTAAGACCAAAGACAATGGGTGTGGCTATGAAAACAGCAGTCACATGGTGCAAGTGTCAGACCAATGCAGCGTACCCACATATAGCAAGATATCTACCCCCTCTTGACTGAGGACTGTTGATCAGAAAGCAAGATGCCTAATCATGTGACAGTTCTTATTAACATGGCAAGGCAGGGATGGTCCAACCAGGGGCAGGTTGGTGCTAAGTAAGCAAGAGCTAAGCAAGTAGCCCTGAACTGCAGCCTGGTCCAATCACTAAGCTGAGCCCCTGTGCAGGCAGTGACCTTGAAGTAGCTTTTCAATGCGAGTTGCTGATGCTACCTACACTGTCTGCATATACTTTCTGACCATTATTCAAGTGTACCAGAGAGAGATCATGAGGATTCTGAGGGTTTGCAAATACCAGATGCCAATGTCAGTTCCTTAAGAAGCTGTTAGGTGTTGAGTAACATGGAGACTCCTTGAAGCCAGCACTGATCTGAAGTCACCAGGTTCCTGCTCTGACTTTCATATTGGGAATACTGGACAACCAAGCTTATTTAGTATGTTTAGAAAGTCAGAAGTTGCAAATTAATAATGTGGGATATGCAGTTTTGATTTATTCATTCGCAGGAAGGGTGTTAATGGCCAAGGGTATTTATTGTCCTGAGTGGGGTTAAGAGTCAACCATATTGCTGTGGGTCTGAGTCACATTTAGACTAAACCAGGTAAGGATAGCAGTTTAATTCACGAAAGGACATTAATGAACCAGATGGGGTTTCCCAACAATCAGCAATGCATTCATGGTCACCATTAAACTCTTAACTGCAGGTTTCTTTTTTTAAAAAATCAAATTCAAACTCCTCCATCCCGAGGCAGGACTTGAGTCCCCAGAACATTATCTGGATCTCTGGCTTAACAGTCCAACGATAATATCACAAGGCCATCACCTGCCTATTTGAGAAGCAAGGATTCCCCTTAATAAGCAATGCACTGCTGCCTGAACACCTAGCAGCTGTGTAAAAGATACAGCGAGTCACCCCTGTCGTTAAGATGAACCTCATCAGACTTCTCGTCCACTTCTGTCACAAATCTCACCATTTCTTTCCAGCCCCTGTAAGATTTCATCAATAATATTTGCATTCTTTCTGCAAGAGATTCCTCCTTTCATTAATAACCTCTAGTCCTTTGATCAGTGAGAACCCAGGGGCTGGTGTACAATATGTGATGGATCACGTGGATCTGATCTATCATAAGCCTGCTCTAAGCAAAATGCTGTGGGATAAAGAGTGAGGCGTAAATTTGTTTTCTCAGTTCACCTTGATAAATCCATGTAAAAATATATACCGATGTGTATTCCGAGGGTGAATGCTTTGCTTTTATAGCCAGATTTTGAGCACAGCATACACTAGGAAACAAACGTAGTGTGCAGTGCAAATAAATCGTCTCCTGCCTTCTGTTTTTAACCGGTGCATCACATTGGAAAGGAATGCATTGTATAAATAGAATGCAAGTCAAGGATTGATGGTTCATTAAAAATAAACTACTCTTGATAGCCATCAAAGTCATAAGCATCGAATAATGACACTGAATGGTTCACTTTTCATAAGTCATTTCATTGAAACCTTCTCTCCATCCTGACGCAGTTTGATATACAATTTCCTTTAAGTACTGCAAGATGACAGCTCTGATGTTTAAGATTTCACTTCAACCGCACGAAATGAAGGGTTGCCATTGTTGCAGGGTGCTGTGACGATTATTTCACACTGTAATCTTGCAAAAAACTCTTAAATTCCATCTTAAAATAAACACCAATCTCAGTTAATTGGCATTGTGTTGAATACAAATATGAATGTGAAAATTAGGAGCAGGTGTAAGCCACTCTGCCCTTCATTCCTGCTCCACCATCCAGTGCATTCATGGCTGGCCAGATTGCTCAACATTTCTGACCCGTTAACCTTTGACCTGCTCATGCGTAATGAATTTATTGACCACTGCCCCATAAACTTTCAAGGAGTCTGCTTGCACCATATTTTGAGAAAGAGAGTTCTAAAAGGCTGCTTGTTTTGCAGTAAAACTTTAAATATGATGGTTTTGCAAAGTTTCTGCAGCATGTATTGATTTTCTGTCAAATTCACCATCACCTCTGGGTGAGTATTGGAGGTTACTTACCAGAAAAGGAATCTCGATTGAATTTGATGTAGAACTATTGAATTGATGAAGGAAATATTCTACAATCTCCCATACCCTGCAAAAAAAATTTATTGATGGAAGCGCATACTAGAAATGCAGGTACAAAGTTTTCCTTCTAGAGGGTTTTTTTAAATTCTAACATTGGATTTGGGCACTCCTGGCAAGGAAGGTGTTTATTGGTCATTTTTACTTGCCCCTTGATCTAACTGGATCTGTATACCATTTGAGAAGGTAGATTAGAGTCAATTATACTTCTGTAAATCTGGAATCACATGTCAGCCAGACCGATATGAATAGCAAATGCTCTTCCCTAAATAATTTTGGTGAACCAGATTAGTATTTTATATTATAATCAAAAATTATTACATTGATACCGTTACTCTAGCTTTCTTTCCCTCCTTTCTTCTAAGTTTCAATGATTTAAAATTTCACTTGCTGCCTGAGGGGGTTTGAACTTGTGCCCTGTAACTTTATGATGCAGAGTCTCTGATGAAATGTTAGCTTGCTCTCTCCAAGGATGCTGCCTGGCCAGCTGTGGTTTCCAGCATTTTCTGTTTTCTCCACCACATTAGCCTAGGATTCTGCATTTGGACTCAGTGCCTGAATAATTTATCCACAGGCATACTCACTATTTAACTTGTGATATCTGGAGGTATGTTTTGATCTGACAACAAAACATACGATCAATTCTTGCCTGGGTTTGAACAAATAAAGTATGAATGAATATAACACACACGGACAAAATAAGTACACAATTTTATGGAACCATTATGCCAGTAAACTGAATGCTTCATTAGAGGCAATCCCATCTCCTTCCCAAAATCCTTGCAGCTCCCTGTGCTCTGCATCATTCCAGCAAATTACAACAGTTAGGACCAGGTCTTTTAGTTATGGATAGCCCAAGGTCAGTGTTAGAAATACAGTTAAATTTAAGGATAAACCAGTACAGCTCCAGAGTTGATTGGGAGAACTTGATGTTCATTGTATTTCATGGCTAGGTTCTGGCTCTGTTGTCACACAATGGTAGTGCCCTGCCTCTAGGCTAAGAGGCCTGATTTCAAGTCCCAACTGCTCCAGAGATGTGTAATAGTATATCTGAACGGGTTGATTAGAAATATCAAGAGCTGAATTCTGTCAAATGTGGAACTCGGCTCTTGATAGGGAAAGGATCCAGCTGGGAAATGTGGAAACTGATGTTTGTGAATTATAGATTTACAACAATATCCTTATAATCTCTGATTTTGCTGCTTAATTCAACATATGGATATCATCTGTTAAACATCAGAGACCAGACGTAAACTATGTGTTTCGGCACCTCTTGGAAATCCTTGCAGATTGACTGTGCAATAATTGACCAGAAAGTTTAAACTTCTGAAGGGTAATTACCCAGCATCTGGAAACACTCTGAAAATATTCCCAAAGTGTTCTGACTTGCTTACTTAAAAAGTTAACTCAGAAACCATAGAGAATTAAAACCTCCTCAAGACCTAACAGATTATAGGCTCAGTTCTGCCTCACCACACCAGGAACCCAGTTCGATTCCACCATCGGGTGACTGTCTGTGTGGAGTTTGCATGTTCTCCCTGTGTTTGCTTTTGTTTCCTCTGGGTACTCCGTTTTCCTCCCACAATCCAAATATGTGTAGGCTGGGTGGATTAACCTCGCTAGATTGTCCATAATGTCCAGGGATGTGTAGGTTAGGTGCATTAGCCACAGGGAATACAGGGTAGGGGGTGTATTGCTCTTCAAAAGGTTGGTGTGGACTCAATGGACCAAAGGCCTGCTTTCACACTGTAGGGAATCGATTAAATTGGTACCTACTCACCATCATTCTTCCCCCTCACTCACCTGCCACTCAATGTCCTCTCCATTGTATACACTTACTTCACCCAATACCTATCAAGGTAGCTTTGGGCAATTTAGAAATTTTCCTATTGGCGTGATATTGCTGGAAAAAGGAGGCACGGTCACTGTGACAATCCATTCTGAGGATTCCTACTTGATTTGCTGCAATGCTTCTGTTAGACCATAAGACCATAAGACATAGGAGTGGAAGTAAGGCCATTCGGCCCATCGAGTTCCACTCCGCCATTCAATCATGGCTGATAGGCATTTCAACTCCACTTACCAGTGTTCTCCCCGTAGCCCTTAATTCCTCGTGACATCAAGAATCTATCAATCTCTGCCTTGAAGACATTTAGCGTCCCGGCCTCCACTGCACTCTGCGGCAATGAATTCCACAGGCCCACCACTCTCTGGCTGAAGAAATGTCTCCGCATTTCTGTTCTAAATTTACCCCCTCTAATTCTAAGGCTGTGTCCACGGGTCCTAGTCTCCTCGCCTAACGGAAACAATTTCTTAGCGTCCACCCTTTCCAAGCCATGTATTATTTTGTAAGTTTCTATTAAGTCTTCCCTCAATCTTCTAAACTCCAATGAATACAATCCCAGGATCCTCAGCAGTTCCTCGTATGTTAGGATTCTGTTGATGGATTCAGCATTAAATGTCCAGTCACAAAAAGTCTGGAAAGGTAATTGGGTGACTTTTGGTATTCGAGTAAAAAGTGAGGTCTGCAGATGCTGGAGATCAGAGCTGAAAGCCCGAAACGTCGAATTTCCTGTTCCTTGGATGCTGCCTGACCTGCTGTGCTTTAACCAGCAACACATTTTCAGCTCTGACTTTTGGTATTCTTTGGGTTAGAAGTCAGGATTCCTACCCAGATCAGAAGATTTGGGCTCTTCTGTGTATCCATTTTTTTTGACTAAGCATCTGACAAAACGTTTGTTATCTGCCAGAAATAATAAGCGCTGGAATTATACAGCCGAAGCCTTGCATGACATGTTCTTAAATGGTTCAATGTTTTTCTGTCATGGAATGATGGATGAAACCAAACAGCACCTAAATTTTGTTACTTGTAGAAGACATGAATTATGAAAATGCCACTGTGTCTTGGTGGATGAAACAGTTTTTTCTCAACTATTTTGAGACAGCTGATCTGGAGAAGCCAACCAAAGGAGCAACCTGTTGGAAATGTCCAGTGTGGAATTATGCTGACAAAAATGGCGAGGATCTAACCAGCCACCCAATATTCTGACAAGCAGGGCAAACATTTTTGTACTGTGTCTGCGAAGGAGAGCCAATGGACATAGAACATTGAACAGTACAGCACAGGAACGGACACTTCAATTCATGATGCTGTGCTGAACATGGCACCAAATCGCACTAGTCCCTTATGCCTGCCCTTGGTCCATATCCTAGGATACAGTGAGGTCTGCAGATGCTGGAGATCAGAGTTGAGAGTGTGTTGTTGGAAAAGCACAGCAGGTCAGGCAGCATCTGAGGAGCAGGAAAATCGACATTTCAGGCCGGAGCTTTTCCTGATGAAGGGCTCTGGCGTGAAACGTCGATTTTCCTGCTCTTCGGATGCTGCCTGACCTGCTGTGTTTTTCCAGCAACACACTCTCAACCCTTAGTCCATATCCCTCCATTCCTCACATATTCATTTGCTTACTTAAAAGTCGTCTAAATGCCCCTATCATATATACCTCCATCACCACCCCAGACTCTGTGTAAAAAAACTTAGCCCTCACACTTTGTTTGAACTTGCCCCCTTTCATATTAAATGCATGCCTCCTGGACAGGAAGGATGTGAGTACATTGGAGAGAATGCAGAAGAGATTATTGTGAAAATTCCAGCGATAAAGACTGCCTTACATGGACAGATCAGAGAAGCTGATCTGTTCCCCTTAGGGAGGGGAAGGAAGTTGGGGAGGAAATGTTCATTATCATGAAGGGTCTGGACAGACTAAATGGAGAGAAGCCATTCCAATTGCTAGAAAAATCCAGAGACAGAGATTGAAAATGGTGATTGGGAAAAGAAGCAACAGGAGGAGAAATGTGTTCCCACAGGGAGCAACTGGGATCTGGAAAGCAGGGAATCAGATTGATTCCTGGAAAGGAAAAATGTGCAGGACTGTTGGCAGGAAGTGGGTGAATGGGACTGGGAGAACCATTCCTTTAGAGGGCCAGCACAGACAGGTGACTGTCTGAATGGCCTTCCTGGAAGTAATCGTTGAGTTTCTAAGATTCTAACAGGGTATCTACCACATCCAATTTCGAATGGTGGTGGACAATTTAATTACCTCATCAAGGCAAAAGATAAGCTTAAACCATTTACAACAATCCTCAACCAGATGATTTATTTAGATTTTCAGAATGTCTTTGACAAAGTTGCTAAGTAAGATAAAGAGCCCATGGTGTTAGATAAGTAAGATAATAGTCCATGGTGTTAGGGGCAAGGTACTGGCATGGATGGATGATTAGCTGATTCGCAGAAGGCAAGAAATGGGAATAAAGGCAACATTTTCAGGATGGCAGCTGGTAACTGCTGAGATCAGTGTTGGGACCATAACTATTCAGGTTACGCACTAATGATGTGGACGAAGGAATTGAGGACATTGTTGCTAAGTTTGCAGATGACACAAAAATAGCTGGATGGATAGGTAGTGTTGAGGACGTAGGGAGGCTGTGGAGGACTTGGACAGGCTAGGAGAGTGGGCAAACAAGTGGCAAATGGAGTATAATATTGGAATGTGCGAGATCATGCACTTTGCTCAGAAGAACAGAGGCATAGAGTAAACAGGGAAATGCTTCAGAAATCTGAAACCCTAAAGAACTTAAGAGTCTTAGTTCAGAAATTGCTTAAGGTTAATATGCAAGTTCAGTTGGCTGTTAAAAAGGCAAATGCAATGTTAGCATTCATTTCAATGTGGTTAGAGTACAAGAGCACAGATATACTCCTGAGGATCTGGTCAGACTGCTACTGGACTATTATGAGCAATTTTTGGCTCTTTATCTAAGGAAGGATGTGCTGGCATTGGAGGGGGTCCAGAGGAGCTTTACATTAAAGATCCCAGGATGAACGGCTTGTCACATGAGGAGCAATTGAGGATTCTGGATCTGTACTCATTGTTTCGTAAGTTGAAGGAGAACCTCATTGAAACTTACAGAATACTGAGAGGTCTGGATAGAGTGGATAGGGCAAAGGTGTTTCTACTAGTTAGAATGAGTAGGACCTGATTGCACAACTTCAGAGTGAAGGGATGACCCTTTCCAACTGAGATGGGAAGAGATTACTTCATCCAGAGGGTGGTTAATCTATGAACTTCATTGCCACAGAAGGCTGTGGAGGACAAGTCATTGAGCGTATTTAAGACTGAAGAGGTAAGTTCTTGATCAGTAAGGGGAACAAGGGCTACAGGGAGAAGCAGAAGAATGAAATTGAGAAACACATCAACCATGATCGACTGGTGGATCAGACTCGAAAGGCAGAATGGCCTAATTTTGCTCCTATATCTTACAGCCATATGATCTAACTTTCTTGTGCTTGCCATGCCTGCACATAGTTTAATGACGTGATGCTGAAGAATATTGAAAACTACAAGAGTTGTAAAAAATTGGGGTGTGTGATCCATTTTCACCAGCAGAGATATAAGCTTTTCTCTAGCCTGCGATAATTTGCTATACATCTGCTTGCAAAATATGTTGATAATTCTGAGCCTTCACATTAAGTGTAGTCCCATATGAAAGTCCAAAGCAATGATGACTGCCCATGAATCAAGATGTGAGTTTTGTCATTGAGTAAACTGGAGATGATGGGACATCTCAACCAGAAAAATAAACCGTGCTAGCGGGGAAAATAATGGAATTAATTTTGGATTGCTTTGAAATTAAGCCAGACAGATACGGTAGATTAAATATCCTCCTCCATCTGAGACTTAAGTTTCCAATATAGTCCAACATGGAAGCATATCCACACTAACTGTAGAGTTGGGATTCAATCTTCCTTGATTTAACTTACCAAGACTTTTTTTGGTAGTTGACTTGGGTGACTATTACATCCATTGAGTCTAACAAAATTTGATGATTCCCTCCACCAATGATGCCCAGGGGGTACCATCTACGAGGTGCACTACAGAAAATCATCAAGGTTCCTCAGACAGCACCTTCCAAACCCATGACCTTTACCATATAGAAGGACAAGGGCAGCAGATCTTTTGGAACCTCACCATTGGCAAGTTCCCCTCCAAGCCACTCACCATCCTGACTTGGAAGTATATCACCATCAATGTCGCCGGATCACAGTCTTGGAAATCCCTCCCTAAAGACATTACAGTTGTACCTGCGCAAAATGACTACAGCAGCTTTGAGAAGGTGCCACCTTCTTAAGGGCCTGGGGACTGGCATTAAATATTGGCCCAGTCAGCAACTCTCACATCCCATGAGTGAATAAAAAAAATTAAAACAGCAAATCCTGACATTGGATGACCAAGAAGATTATCTATGATATTAAAAAAATCCATAACTATCAGGCACAGCTGAATATCTGAAGCTGCAGTTTGCTGCTTTAGTGAATCTCCCCATCTGACAGTGAGCCTTAGAACTTGCATGAATCCAAGATCCTCATGCAGATCTTGAAGCACAAACATTATTACAGTTATCACAAACTCTACGGATGCTATTTTATAGATAAGCTTCATAACATAATGTTGCATTTGTCATATTAGTTGAAAAACCTTATTTCCAAAGTAAACTATTTAGCTTAGTGAAGAAATCAAGAGCCAGTCTGAAAGATATTTCAAGTTACTCTGTACCTGCTTTTTCCACATACCCTTTGATCCCTTTAGAACTACATTTAACTCCTTGAAAACATTGAATATTTTGGCTTTAACCACTTTCTCTGGCAAAGAATATTGCAGGCTCACTGCTCTCCGGGTAATGAGAATTGTCCTTATCTCAGTCCTAAGTGGCCTACTCTACTCTTTAAACTGCTTAAATTTTCTTTTACATGCAAGTTTACATTTTGTCCCTCCAATTAAGATATATTTAGCTTCGAAAGAAAACAATGACCAATTGCAAGGTTTCTTTGACTGAAAGACAGAGGAATTTTATTACTTATTCCCAAAGACGGAAAAAACACTATTAAGCCATGAATATTGCAGATATCTTTGTGTTTGCAACGCTCAGATTCTCCTCCAAATTGCGTTGTCAGTGTTGCTTTATCTTGCTTGAGCAAAACACAGACAGAGAGAGATAGAGAGAAACTATCTTCCAGTGCTGTCTTTACAAATCCATATTCAGTGTTCTGCTAAAACTGCTGCCTGAAATATAACTCATTCCTATAGTTGCATGACTGGACTTACAGTTTCCAAGTTGGGTAACTGCAGGCAAATCTTTCCTCTCCAATATGTGAAACTTCTTACCACAGGTATAAATTAATAAGAGGAGATGGAAGTTGCTTCACACCTGACTGCTTTCAGTCCCTTTTGGTAAAGGATTAATTTAACTTCAAACAATATTGTTTAATCCACTTTCTTGGTTGGGGTTGTGTGCAACTATGGTCAGCTGATTACTATGGCCATTTTTAATTCAATGTCTTTCCTTTTCAAAACCATTTCAGTGCATGAAAGTCTAGGTATTATATCACTATTGTGACAACTTATTCTCAGCTTCTGGATCTAGTCTCTATCATCTTCAGATTGCCTCTGCTGTATCACTGGAGTCATCATCTACCGACCTCTAATGACTCCGTTTCATTTTATGTAGTTTCAATCAGTGGTTTTGGTTTCCAATCTCATTTTCAGTTTTAATTTTCTCAGCAACTGGAAGGATTGGTTCTCTTTTTACTGCCCCTTTCAATTAGAATATGCATGAAAATAAATTACAAGCTTTTAATCCACAAATTCCATCAAAGTGTTATCACTGCAATTTTATCGACCTGTTCTCCTCACATTTGATTCATATATGTTCTACTTACTTACTATTTTATGAATATGAAATATATGGCAATTAGTTACAAGATTTTGTATGTAAATGGAGTGATGAATAAAACAGTAAAGCGTACAAGTGTGACAGTAAGTATATTGCGATGCTAACAATGTTCATTAGATGCAACATTTTCATTTATAAATAGAGTAGTGAAAGAGCACATTCACTAGGGGACACCTGTTCTGATGGGAAGCGAATTAGTTCTGCGTCTCTTGGCAACAGATTGTGGAGAACTATTCAAGAGATTTTCTAATCAGGAAGGTAACTTCCTGCTTACACGAAATTGTTTGCATATGATTAAAGTTTCTCATGCCAGAAATTAAGTTAAAAGCGCCGTTAAGAGATGCAAAAGCCGCATGGAAACATACACACACATGCACACACACACACAAACACACAGAATTAAAAACTGCTAATACTGATTCTCAAGCATATTAATTGTAATATGAGAATGCATATTAATTTCTATACCTGTACTGTTAGACAGTACACTATCGTTCCTCAAGCACTACTGGAAAATAAATCAACCACCCATGAGAACTGATTACAACCCATAGTCCATTTACAATTAAATATTATACTTAGAAGAGCGTAGCGTACTGTCATCCAAACAACCAAATATCCTTTGTTCTTTAGCTAATTATGTCTTCTAGTGGATTTACTGCAATGTAGTTCATCACACATTATGAGTCAGTTAATTTAGTCACACAGTCTTCAATTCAGTCATGTACGGTTTTCCTATCTGAAGTCCAATGAAGGAAGTAATGTTGCATATAAGGTTTACACAATTGTTCATTCACCAGCGGCTGACTTTACCACTTAAAACCTCATTGACACAGCTGATCTGAAGTTCATATAAACTTCAAGAGGCTTATGTAAGGTAGCTGATGGGAGAACTCTGGTGACCCCCACACAATGCAGCTTTCAAATACAACGGTTGTAATTTACTGAGCTCAGTGGAGGCTGAGTGGCAAGTTAAAGTTATTATTCTCTCCCAAGAGAAAAAGTGAACACATCCCTTCTATTTTTCTTCCCAGACATTTTCAAATCTGTTTAACTTCACCCCTTAACCCATTTCCTTTATACTACCCATCACTATTTAACAAGAACTTGTGGTTCAGTAGGTAACACCATAACTCTTAGCCAGGAAAAACCAGGAAAAATTTACCATGGAAGGAACATTCATGATGTGGTTCAACTGTTGGTAATCAGTCTCCAAATGTATTCATCACATCCTACTAATGTCCAAGGAGAAAAAAAGTGTACGTGAAGAAATAAAACAAGCATGCGATCCTTGACAATACAGAGTACCTGCCACCATCCAGTACCGTGTTCAAGTGATCTTCCTTGATAAGCCACCAGGCTTTTAGATAAACCAATGACATGCCAACTGAGCCAAATACTTGCCTTATCTCAATGGCCAAGTGACCTTTTCCAGGCAGTGCATTCCCCACCCCAGTTACTTGCTGAGTGAAACAGTTTTCATTTCATGTTACCTTTGCTTCTTTTACAAATCACTTTAAATCCATGCTCTTTCATTCCTGTTCCTTTTACAAGCAGAAACAGTTTCACCCTATCTACTCAATTGAGTCCACTCATGCCTTGAAAACCTCTATTAGATCTCCTCTTAGCCTTCTTCTCTCCAAGAACAATTCCAATGTTTTCATGCTTTGAAATTTGTGTCACAGGTAGACAGGGTGGCTATGAAGGCATTTAGCACACTTGCCTTCATTACTCAGACCACTGAGTATAGGAGTTGGAAAACCATGTTGAGGTTATCCAGAATGGTGATGAGGCCTCTGATGAAGTACTGTGTGCAATTCTGGTTGCCCTGTTAGAGGAAAGGTATTATTAAATTGGAGAGGGTTTGGCAAAGATTTACCAGGTTGTTGTGAGGAATACAGGGTTTGAGATATAAAAGTAGGCTGGAACATTTTCATTGGAGCATAGGAGGTTGAGGGGTGACCTTATAGAAGTTTATAAATTCATGAGGGATATAGATAAGGTGAATAGCAAAGGTATTTTCTCTAAGGTAGAGGAACTTAAAACTAGGGAGTATATTTTAAAGGGGAGAGGGGAAAGATTTAAAAAGACATGAGGGGCAATGTTTTTACACAGAGGATGGTTCATATGTGGAAGGAACTGCCAGAGGAAGTGATGGATGGAGGTACAGTTACAACACTTAGAAGTATGGATAATAACAGGAATAGGAAATGTTCGATTAGATTCCCTAAAGTATGGAAACAGGCCCTTCAGCCCATCAAATCTACACCGAGCCTCCTGAGGAGCAACCCACCCAGACCCTTTCCTCTACCCTATTATTCTACATTTATCCCTGACTAATGCACCTAACCTACACATCCCTGAACACAATGGGCAATTTAGCATGGCCAATTCACCTGACCTGCACATCTTTGGGCTGTGAGAGAAAACTGGAGCACCTAAAGGAAACCTATGCAGACACAGGGAGAATGTGCAAACTCTACACACCCGAGGGTGGAATCAAACCCAGGTCATTGGTACTGTGAGGCAGCAGTGTTAACCACTGAGCCACCATGCTGCCCAGCATTTGGAGGGATATGGGCCAAATGCAGGCAGTTGGAACGAGTTTAGTTTGGGAACATTGTCGGCATGGACTGGTTGGACCGAAGGGTCTGTATCCGTATTGTATGATTATTGCACTCTCGCCAATGTGTGAAGCATGTTTGGTGTGTGCATACATTCTTTCTGCCTGCTGAATCTTCACAGGTACTCTGTAGACACTGGCAGGAGATAAAACATATGACTCAAAGTCTACACTCCTAACTTTTTTGGCACTTATTTTAGATGTGGGCTTTAAACTGATTCCTCTAAGTTTGGAAACAGTTTTGACCCATGTACATTATGAAAGTCTTCCTGAGACAAAGAAGATTAGAACATTACATCTTTGTTCAGATAAGTTGTAAGGATAAGCCTAAGCCCAGCAATCACAGACCAGTTTGCTTAATTTCAGTAGCTGGGGAAGCTTCGAGAAACAATTATTCAGAATAGAATTAATACCCTGTAGTCACATGGCAAAAGGTGGGTTGGTTAGGAAGTGTGGCCCTTTATTTCTAATGGGGAAATCATGTTTAACTATATTGCTGGAGTTTTTTGAAGAGGTGGCAGAAAGCCATAGTGTATATGGCTCACAAGGTGTTCGCTATTGTACCACACAAAAAATGTGTGAGCAAAGTTGCAGTTCATGAAACAGAAGGGTCATTAGCAACATTGATACAACATATACAGATAATCTAGATTATGTTGTATAGGGGACAATTTCAAAGTTTGTAGGTGACACTAAACTTAAGACAATTGTTAATCATGAGGACGACAACAGAGAATTTCGAAAGGGCATAGATGAATTGATGGAGTGGGTGGATATGCAGCAGGTGGGATACTGTGCAGAGAAATGTTGGGTGATGTATTTTGATCAAAAGAATATTGAAAGACAACACAAAATATGGGGTAAAATTCTAAAGGAGCAGAAGGACCTGGTTGTATATGTGCACAGAACACTGAAGGCAAAAGGACAGGTTGGGTAAGCAGCAAGTAAAGCATACAGAGCCCTCAGCTTTATTAACAGGGGCATAGAGTACAAGAGCAAGGAGGTGATGCTAAACTTGTATAAGACACTTGTTAAAACTTAGCTGGAATATTGTGTACAGTTTTGGGTGCCATGCTATAGGAACAATTTGAACTCATGGGAGAGCGTGAAGAAATGATTTACAGAAGTCGTCTCAAGGATAAAAAATTTCAGTTATGAGGGTGGTTGAAGAAGCTGAAATTTTTCTTCTGAGACAGAAGAAGGCTGACAGGAGATCTGATAGACATCTTCAAAATCATGAGCAGGCTGCGTTGAGTAGATAGGAAGAAACTGTTTATAAGGAGCAAGAACGAGAGGGCACAGAATTAAAGTGATTTGCAAAAGAAGCAAGGATGATTTGAGAAAAAGTGTTCTCACTCAGCAAGTGGCCAGGGGATGGAATGAACTTCCTGGATGGTTGAATCTTGGAAGCCTACAGTTTGGAAGCAGGCTATTTGGCCCATTGAGTCCACACTGAGCTTCTGAAGAAATCCCACCCATCCACATAACCCTGCACATCCTGTCACTAATTTACCTAGCCTACACATCTTTGGACTGTGGGAGGAAACCAGAGCACCTGAAGTAAACCACCAGACAGGGGGAAGAATGTGCAAATTCCAAACAGAGAGCCACCCGAGCCTGGAATTGAACCCAGTCCCTGGCACTATGGGCAATAGTGCTAGCCACTGAGCCACCGTGCCACTGTAAGTTCAAACATGTTCAAAAAAGTTCAAAAGGACATTTGGCCATTAGTTTGATCAAAATTCTGTGCAAGGCTATGGATTAGAACCAGGAGCTTGAAAATGGACAATGAAGCTCATATGTAGAGCCAGTGCAGTAACAATGGGTTGAATGGTCTCCTCCTGCACTACACCACTATTTTGATTCTTCTGTGAAGTCAATCCTAATTTTGAGCATCTCTATTAAGTCTCCCTTTAGCCTGGCTTTCTCTAATCCCAGCTTCTCTCGTATCTCTAGGTAACTGAAATCCCTTGTCACTGATTGGCATACACTCTGTACATTCACCAAGCCCTTGACATTCTTTACAAAGTGAGAAGCCAGAGGTTGGCATCAGCTGTGAAAATGCACAGCAGAGCAAGAGAGCAAGACAGTCAACTCGAAAAGATAGGATTTAGTGCTCCCAAATGCTGTCTGTTAACCACAGAATCATTTTGCTTGAAATACACAGGAGATAATGGAAACCAGCAGGGAATGTTAGAATTTGGCATCTAAGCTGCTTTTCTCCACACTTCCCGCCTTGTCTTATGTTATACCCTGTGATCGTTTTACTTCCTGGCTGTTGCCTGCAGCTAGAAAAGCATTTTGAGACATTTTGTTGGATGAACAGTACAATATAAATTTATGGTGCTCATTTTAGAAATTAATTAACTTAACAAGGAAGAAAATCTCATGCACATTTTTGACTTGCACTATACATTGTGAAACAAGGCAGTTTATTTTACACTAACCAATGGTTGCAATAAATACTCACCTTCATTAAAAATCTAAATCCTCATCTTTAATTGAATTATCAGGCGAAACCACTACCAGAGGAAGTGCTTGCGCAAAGGAGTTTCCTTATGCTTCCGCATTTGAATTATACACAAGCCTTCAAATTACAGTTTTAGAGAAGCATTGCCTTTATTAATATTGAATTATTAAAGGCATTTAGTGATTGACAGCTCACCTGTCCCTCAATGCTGCTCACCTTTGGAGCTGCATTTGACCCAGACTTCCTCTAATCATTCCAATTCTGCATTTGAATCCCACTATCCTTATGATTATCAGTCTACACAGCACATTACTGACAAGAAGCATACATAGGATATATGGCACAGAAACAGGCCAAACATCACAATGGATCCATGCCAATGTTTCAATTCCACTTCAGCGTCTAACCATCTTTCTTCATCAAAGTTGACCATCATAACTCTCCATTACTCTCCCTTGTGTGCTTGTCTATTTCCCCTTGATTACATCTGAATGATTCACTCCGACCTTCCCTGTAATGCTTTTAGGTTTCTACTGAATTCTTCGCAATTATCTTATATTGAAAGCTCTGAAAGCACTGTCTCTATCTAATGTGTCAAAACCTTTCATAACTTCAAAAACATCAATTAGGTCATCCCTCAGCCTTAGCCTTTCAGAGAAAAAACCTAAGCTGTCAATCATTTTTGTGATGGGCCCTCTCAAAAAATTTTAAGAAGACCCTAACTTTTTCTTATTTTAAAGGTAGATGTGAAACGCTGTGTTCTACGTGTGCTGAAGTTTGTCAAATTGCTCAGCATTAAGCTACACACGTTTTATTTAAACAATATAGTTAAAACACAAACAAAAGAAAGAGGAATCGAGAATAACTTAACTAGCGGAGAACTTAAGATTAGAGTGGTGCTGGAAAAGCACAGCAGGGCAGGCAGCATCCAAGCAGCAGGAAAATCGACGTTTCGGGTAAAAGATTCCCGATGAAGAGTTTTTGCCCAAAACGTCGATTTTCCTGCACCTCGGATGCTGCTACAGTTTTCCAGAGCCACTCTAATCTTGACTCTAATCTCCAGCATTTGCGGTAGCCACCTCCGCCTATTGTAAAACTTAACCCAACAATAGGTCCAGTACCTAGTATTAATTAACTGTTCCAAAATAGTAACATCCCACAAACACACCTCTTGGCAAAAAGGCAGATTCAGACACAGATTCTCACATGCAATTCTCCAATCCAGGAGGAAAAAAGAATCAAGAGAAAATGCAGAGAAAGTAGTAGCTAGGAGACTTTCACTGGAGCTCCAATTCTTTCGAGACCCCAAAAGCTTCTGCTGAAAACTAAACCGAGAAACAAACCCGAAAGCCTGAATTGTGAAAGCTGGCCACACCTACACTGCTTCAAATTTTAAAAAATGACTCTAAGGCCTCACACGTTGTTTACTTTCTTAGAGACAGCTTGATACCTTTACCTTACAACCTGTCTTCAGGAAACACCAGGACAAAATAAGTGACAGCATCCTAACATTTTCTGTTTCCCGATTGGAATTAGACAACAATTTTAGTTGTAAGGCAGAGTATACTGGAGGTTGTATTGTAAAGTTGTCTGCTAGGATGTCTGAGCTGAAAATGTGTTGCTGGAAAAGCACAGCAGGTCAGGCAGCATCCAAGGAACAGGAGATTCGACGTTTCGGGCATAAGCCCTTCTTCAGGAACTTTCCTCACTTTCCTCATTCCTGTTAGCCTGCTGGACACATTTTCCTCATTCCTGAAACCTATCACATCTCCAACGCCCCTCCCCCAAGTCCCTCCTCCCTACCTTTTATCTTAGCCTGCTGGACACACTTTCCTCATTCCTGAATGCTGCCTGACCTGCTGCGCTTTTCCAGCAACACATTTTCAGCTCTGATCTCCAGCATCTGCAGTCCTCACTTTCTCCTGCTAGGATGTCTGCCATGAAACAACAGAAACTTACAAAGGTCAAATAGGTTTTTGCAAGTCAAAATGTCTTAGCCAGCCCAAAGCTAGACTTGAAGCAGATTTCCAAAACTGTCCACTTTAACATACAGGCAAAGAACGACCAAAGTTTGTATGGGAGTAAAAAATAAATCTAAGGTTTATGCTGAAATCTGATCCCAGATGTATAAGCATACAATGCTTTATCTACTTTGCTATTCGATTCCCCGCCACGCATGACAGAAATTATAAGTACAGCTGTGTAAAAATACAGGCTGATGCAAGAGGAAATAGTCCACTGAGCTTGCAGCTGAGACATGTTGAGGCAAACTCATGGAAGCTTTTCTTGAAGTACTCAATACCAACACAGGCAACTCAAAGTAGAAAATTGCTTCTTTATTGAATGTTGACATGTTTCAGCTAAGGGGAGTGAAAAATCGTAACAAAATTACAATAAAAATAATCACATTATTAATTGCTATTCTTTAGTCTGTGATCTGTCTGTCCCAAATCTACGTTCTGTCAATAATCTATTGGGATAGTCTCAGGAGAGAAAGTCGTAATAACTGCAAGTTCAAAACAATTCTGTGAAGATAAATGATTAAATGATTCATTCGTTTTCAGTCACCATCCATGTTCTTTGCAATGGGATTAACTCTTTGAGGTCTAGCAGCATTTGTGAATCTGTAAATTAAATTACAATCTTTTACTTTGCTCCATTTGTTCAAAGAATAATATGTCTAAGAATTATTCGATGACCTAAGTGCAAAAGTACATAAATCATGTATGTCTAAACCCCATTTGTATGCAGGCTTCCCATTCTTTGAAAACCCTGATATCTCCTTCAGTCTAATCCAGTGAAGATTCTGTATATAATATGTGAAGGGACAGAGATAAATTAAGGAGTATTGCCGATTTATAATCTGTATACATTTTCAGGCTTTAATGAATTGCATTGCATTGAACTAGCTTTACTGTCACATGTACTCACATGATAACAGTGAAAAGTTTACAAGTGGCCACTAATGGTGCCATCTTAGCTACCAAGGTACCGAGAATCTTAAATATAAATTCATAGGGAGAAAATGTAGAGATGTAAAGAAATAAAAGGTCTTGCAATAAATGAGAAAAATAGAGAAATAAGAGTTCAGAATAACAGTCCTTCTAACCCAGATCACACAAGGCTTCACCTGAAGGGCAGGAGGGCCAGGTGCCCGTGATTATGCAGAGGCCTGGGGTTCGGAGTCCATGCTGAGGACAGGGATCAGAGTTCAGACTGACCCAGGAGTCCGAGTCCACACTGACCCAGGGATCTGAGTTCACACTGACCCCGGAGTCCGAGTCCACACTGACCCAGGGGTCTGAGTTCACACTGACCCAAGAATCTGAGTCCAGACTGACCCAGGAGTCCAAGTCCACATTGACCAAGGGGTCCGAGTTCACACTGACCCCAGAGTCCGAGTCCACATTGACCAAGGGGTCCGAGTTCACACTGACCCAGGGGTCCAAGCCCACAATGACCCAGGAGTCCGAGTCCACACTGACCCAGGAGTACGAGTCCACACTGACCCAGGAGTCCGAGTCCACACTGACCCAGGAGTCCAAGTTCACACTGACTCCGGAGTCCGAGTCCGCACTGACCCAGGAGTTCAAGTTCACACTGACCCAGGAGTACAAGTCCACACTGACCCCGGAGTCCAAGTTCACACTGACCCAGGAGTACGAGTCCACACTGATCCAGGGGTCCGAGTTCTCACTGACCCAGGGGTCTGAGTCCAGACTGACCCAGGAGTCCAACTTCACACTGACCCCGGAGTCCGAGTCCACACTGACCCAGGGGTCCGAGTTCTCACTGACCCAGGAGTCCAAGTTCACACTGATCCAGGAGTACGAGTCCACACTGACCCAGGGGTCCGAGTCCACACTGACCCAGGGGTCCGTGTTCTCACTGACCCAGGAGTCTGAGTCCAGACTGACCTAGGAGTCCGAGTCCAGGAGTCTGAGTCCAGACTGACCCAGGAGTCCAAGTTCACAGTGACCCAAGTGTCCAAGTTCACACTGACCCAAGTGTCCAAGTTCACACTGACCCAGGGGTCCGAGTCCACACTGACCCAGGGGTCCGAGTCCACACTGACCCAGGGGTCCGAGTCCACACTGCGGAAGGGCGGGGGAGCGGGTGGAGAGGGGGTTTGGAGTCCACACAGAGGCCGGGACTGCAAGTCCACGCTGAGGCTGGGAGACCCTTTTGGCTTTCATCTCAGACATCAGTCTTGCCTTCTAAGGATGGGAGGTAAACAGAAAATGCAAAAATGAGAAAAAGAGGGAAAAAAAGCGAAGAAATGGATGGAGCAGGCTGGCTCAGGAATCCTCCTCCACTGCCATCTTGGAGTAATTTGGTATCGAGTAATGAGATTAACATCAGAAGTATTCTATAATGACGATGTAATGATGAATTTAGAATCACATGATTAAATAGCATGAGCTGGAAGGGAGCAGCAGCTTAAAATATTGTGGAGGGAATGTGTATATAAACCAGGCTGTCTATGAAGAGTCCCTTTAAAGGGTTTCATGGATTCCAGCAGAGAGTTGAAATCAAGTGAAACTAATACTTGTCCACTGTCTACAAGGCACAAGTCAAGAGTGTGATGGAATACTCTCCATCTGCCTGGGGGAATGTAGCTCCAACAGCACATGATTTGAACCAGCCAGGCTTGATTGCTTTCCCACTCACCACCTTCAACATTCAATCCTTGATCGCAGATGCCATAGCAGTAGCAATGTGTGCTGTCCATAATTTACACTGTAGCAACTTATTAAGGGTCCTCCAAATCCCTGATCTCTACCTCAAGGTAGAGAAGGACAAGACCAGGTACAAGGGAACACTACCACCTGCAAGTTCCCTCCAAATCACACACCAGTCTGACTTGGATGCATATCAGCGTTCCTTCACTGCTGCAGGGTCAAAATCCTGGAACTCCCTTACTAACCGCACTGTAGGTACCCCTCTAGCCCAAGGACTGCAGTAGTTCAAGGCAGCAGTATATCACCAGCTTCTCCAGGACAATTAGGGATACACACTAATTCCGACCTGGTCAGTCATACCCACATCCCAAAAATGAACTTAAAAAACACAACACACGCAACATGGGAAGCCATAAAGAGGCATTGAAGTCAGCAAATGGAGTGAATGTCATGGTCAATAAGAATAGAAACATTTTTCAAGATGCTGTGGACTTCAAGCGTGCCGCAGAGGGCTGGAGAACAGATGGGCAGCAGTGAGCACCAACTGAAGCAGTGTGCATTGGGACAAACACAGTTACAGTCAAAGAATGATTTCCAGAGCTCAGAAGCCTAACCTGCCACTCACACAACAGTTCTCGTTGACCAAGCACAGAAATGGGAGATTTGGAAGAGAATGTTTACGAGGTATCGAAGAGTTTCAGGATTGAATAAAAAAGACCAAAAGAACAAGGTCAGCACATTGATGGTTTTACGCTGTAGGTGCCATCATGAACAACCTATTAACCAGATAGGACATGGAGGAAAATACAGCACTGCGTGAATATGTGCTTCAGGGGTCCGATGCTTATTTCAGTGTCTGTAGAAATGTCATTATTGAGTGGCTGAAGTTTAACAAAGGAAGGCAGCGTTCAGGTGAAAATTTAGGTTTATGCATAAATGATGTTTATCAACTGTCAGAGAGTCGTGAAGGATTGATGGCAGAATTAATCAGTGGTTAGTTCATGTTAGACGATCGGATGATGCTCTGTCAGCTCTTTTACAAGCTAGACAGGATTGGTATGCAGTGGAGAAAGCAATGCAGATTGCTGGGCAAATGGAATTTGTTTGCTCATTCAAAGGCATCGTGGAAAAAAATGGAATGAGGTGATTCTGCCTGTAGGCTGCATTACAGAACTGCAGAAGGATACCATACAGTACATGAGCATTAAGACTGAGCACTATTCTTCCACCTTTTGCCCTATAACTTTGTACATGTTTTCAATTTGAATAATCAGTTAATGCGCTCTTGAAGATCTCAATTGACCGTACCTCCATCACACTTCCAAGCAGAGCATTCCAGCCCTTAACCACTCACTGGATGAAAAAGATTTTCTCATTTACACCTGTTTCAAATTATTTTAAATATGTGCTCTCTTGTTCTCAGTCCTTTTATGAGCAGTAACAAATTTTCCATTCTTACTTTGTCCAGACCTCTAAAGATTTTGAAAGCTCCTATCACATATCCTCTTCGCCTCCAATGAAAACAGTCCTGCCATTTACAATCCATCTTCATAACTGAGCAACTCATCCCTGGCCCATTCTCACTAACCCTATTTGCACTTTTTCCAATGCATTCACACCCTTCCTCTAGGCCCAAAACTATATATAATACACCAACTAAGTATCTGATGTGATTGATATAGATTCATCATCATAGCCCTGCTCTACATCCCTATTAATAAAGCTTTGAATACTGTTGTATAATTAAACAGAAATGTTTTTTCAATCTGTCTTGTCACCATTAATGACTGAAGTATATATACATCCAGGCCTCTTTGTTCCTGTATACCTTTTAGAGAAGTACTTCTTATTCTTTGCTGATTTCTATGATTTTTCTTCCAAATGTATCACCGTATACTTCTCCACATTAGAATTCATCTGTAATTTCTCCACCCTCTTGTCTATGCCTTTTTGAAGTTCTATATTGTCCCCCTCCCAGATTACAATGCTCTCAAGTTCTATGTCATCTGTAAACTTGGAAACTGCCTCCTACATTCCAAAGATCCAAAGTGCTAATATGAATCAGGAAAAGGAGGGGTCTCAATGCCAAGGACTCTCAGAAATCCATTCAAAATATCCTTCTCTGCTTTATATCAGAAAATCAATTTTGAATTCACATTGCTACTTGTACTGTCCTATTCTTTTTTAAGCTGTAACCTTTCTCAAAAGTCTATTGTATGGCACTGAATCAAATGACTTTAGAAGCCCATGTACAGAGGAACCTCAATTATCCAAAGGACACAGGCCGGGTGTATTTCATTTGGTTAATCGAAGTTCGGATAATTGAATGCCAGATAACACAGTTTAGCCAAGCATCAGGACCTTGCCATCTTGCCTGATGATCCGAAATTCGGATAATCGAATGCCGGATAATCGAGGTCCCTCTGTATACCATATCAACAGCAAATTCATCACAGACCCTCTGTTATCTGTTCAAAGATCTCTGGTAATTTAGTTAAATATGATTTCCCCTTAGGAAATCCATGCTGTGTCTCCCTCATTAGTCCTGTGACTATTAATTCTATACTATATTTTTGTTTCTGGAGGTTTGTCCACAAACAAAGTTAAACTTTTGTCATGGTATCTTACCAATTCTAAGTATTAACAGCTTATCCAGTAACCCCTCCATATCAGTTCTGAATTCTTCTAGTGACTGAGTTGCCCCTTTGAGCCAGGAGACACAGGAGCAAATCCCACCTCATCTGGAGGTGTATAATAACATCTCTGAATGGGTTGATTAGAAAATATCTTTAAATGTGAAGACATCAGTATATCGGAGGACATGGGTTTCCACAAGAAGGGTGTTCATCAACAGTCACATGAGGAGGTGGGTCTTGAATCTGTGCCTCCCGGCTCAGGTGTAAGGACTCAAGATCTGTCTGTCTCCCCCACAACCCATTAAATATTGAATTGCCTCAGTTTGCATTTATTGTCTTCCCTGCATCCCAGAATGCTGCCTCCAATTCCCAGAACTGAATTCCACAATGTCCTACCACAGCTGTGATCCCATGATAACCATGGTTGACTTTCATTAAGCTGACCTCAGCCTACCCCATTGCTGACTGATGAGTCACCATAACAGTGACTGATTTCTGTGCAGCTGCCCCTACTCACAAATCCCCAAACTGGCTGCACTGAATCTTCAAGACTGACCATTGCCTCCTCCCCAATAGTAGTGATACAGACCCCTTAATGCTGGATGGTCTCACACAGCTTACTGTCTATGTTCAAGGCCTCAGACTGATGTCAGATGTTGCCTTTGCCTTACTGTACCAGAAGCACTTACCTGAAGAGTATCTTCCTTGACTTCAATTAGGACTAAACCCAGTCGACTAGGGTGTACTGAAGCATGGTGGCTAGCATCATTAGGTTGTAGGCTTAGAGGGTGATGTTTGGAGATGAAGTTGTAATTCAAAGTGGTATGTGGGAGCATGTGGATGCTCAGTTGTGACAGGCTTGGCAGGGAGTGCAAGGAAGAAAGGAACTTGGTTTTGTAGGGGGAGTTATCAGGCTGTGCAGTGACTCACTATACCAGTGTGACCGGTGAAGCATTCCATACTCAAGTGCACTGGGAAAAAAAAATGCCTGTGACTAGACCCAGAGTGGACAGAGGGTCGTGTCTCAGCATACAAGCTTTACTTATGAGCGATGTGAGAGTCTTCAAGGGGCAATCACATTAACAGGCATTTTCACAGGACAGGTTGAAGTCATTTGTAATCATAGAGGCCTGCATATGAAACATAGTCGGCGTCCAATGAGTACAATTCGTGGTCACAAGGAATTGTGACTATGCCATTGGTCACTACTGATTGATCATAGTCATCTCTGTGAAGCAACCCAGGCAATAGACATTCCCAACATAAATGGCTTCCCCCAATGGGAGGGCATTATAGAGTCCACACATGTTGTATCAAGAAGCCAACTTCATGAAGCTTTATCGCCATCAAGGAAAGGAACACTCACTGAAAGAAGGAGAGCAGAATGTGCTGGACCTCTAAATGAGAACAGACCCAGATCAGAGAAATTGGTCAAAGCACCACAGGGAATAACCCTGTGAAGTCTGAGACTTTGGAGAGGGGAAATGTTTACAAAGTGTGCATAATGGGGATAAAGACTTAAGGGGTGATGTGGAATAATGAGATTAATATTGGAACAATGTATAATGGTAAAGTAGCAATGTTACAACGACATAATCTGGTTGACAGAATTGGAGGGAAGCAGAAGAGCTAGTTCGGTGTTGAGAGAATGTATGTATAGAGGAGTCTGTAAATAAAGAATTCTTGCAGAATGTTCTGTAGATTCCAGCAGTATTACTTTGGGAGATTAAATAGAATTAGACTCTAAACACATAACCACCCTCTTTACCCCATAAAACAATCATTCTACAATTACACTTTGGACCATACAAAAAGGAACTGTTTCTTTTCTATGGCCTGCCTTTAGAACAATATACCCTATGCAAAGTCAGTTACTTAGCCTAATTAAATAATTTCCCATTGTGTAATAACTCGTGACTAAAGGCTGCTCTCTTTAGAGAGAGATGACTGGTGGTGGTTTAACCTAAGGGTCACCATATGTCAGGCAAGAGGAGAGGTTGAGAAGGAGAGTCCTTCACGGTCACCTCATCCAGTGCAGAAATTGAACCCACACTGCTGGCATTCTCCAACAGCCATTCTTCCATCTAAGCTATGATTTGGAGATGCCGGTGTTGGACTGGGATGTTGGACTCGGATAGTCACCTGAAGGAGCGTCCCTCCGAAAGCTAGTGTGCTTCCAATTAAACCTGTTGAACTATAACCTGGTGTTGTGTGATTTTTAACTTTGTACACCCCAGTCCAACACCAGCATCTCCAAATCATGACTACTATTGATGCCACTAAATGCCAGCTTAAAGTGGAGAGGATCTCCAAGAAGATCGCACATATCGACACAGACATCAAGTTTCTACAGGAATGCAGGCAAGCAGGAAAGATCCCGAAAGGATTACCGATCACGAACCCACTTAGGTCGACCTACAACACAGATTACGCAGAGGCTATCACCTGATGAAGGAGTGTCGCTCTTAAAGCTAGTGCTTCCAATTAAACCTGTTGGACTATAACCTGGTGTTGTGATTTTTAACCTCCAACTAAGCTAATCAACATACACCCCCTTCATCATACTCAGGAATCTATGTTAGTAAATGGACATAGAATTGGGTGTGTTTTAACCTGAAGTCAAATGACAACAGGTTATAGTCCAACAGGTTTATTTGAAATCACAAGCTTTCAGAGAACTGCTCCTTTGTCAGGCGAAGACTTCAGAAAACTGTTGGATGATAACCTGGTGTCTTGTGACTTCTGACTTTGTTCACCCCAGCCCAACACGGGCATTTCCACATCGAGTTTTAGCCTCCCATAGTAATATCTTCGAATAAAAATATAAGGATTTGTCAGAGACAAGGAAACTCAGTCCTCCCTTTATCTATGAATATTCGAAGCTCACCCATAGACCTGTGATCTCTCATTTGCATACTGATCAACTTGTCTCAAGTAAACTGACCATTAATAGCCATTCACACTTGATTTTTTTTTCCTTTGAAAAGAACATTAGAAACTATTAATGACAAGCATACTCTTAAAAATGTTATTTTCAGTTGAAAACAATTCTCATGTCTTTAAATTACTGTATCTGCATTTCCTCCTCAAATTTTACAGAAACAAATGTCAGAAAGGTTTTCCATTTCATTCTCAAACCACCTGTTCCACAATATTATCACCCCCTTGTGTATATTTGACAGGGTTTTATAATTCTCCACAAGGGACATTCTTCAAATCTTCTTGCGTGTTTTGCACTATTCAGAAGTGCAAGTGCCCAAAGCATTAATGCAAACATGACAGCTGGCACATGAGACTACAATTCCTCAATTTAATATCTCCTGCTATAAAAACGTTTATAAATATATTGCTCTATTATGATTAGGATCTGTAGAAATGATTTTATCCCTTCGTGCTCTTTGGGGAGATTGCTTTATTTTAATTGGTTGTATCCCTAGAGCTCAGACCTAGTAACTCCGCAGCCAAAGCTAAGGTGGAGACAGAAAGGGAAGGAAAAGGCAAAGCCAATTCTTTCATTAGAAAAGTGTACCAAAAACGTTTCTTCTAAGGGAAAATAATGATATTCTAAGAATGCATGCAATTACTTCAATGCCTGATGATATACAACATTATACACTCAGTGCAGTGGGGGCTAGTTTGTAATTCACAAAAACACATCTGGAGAATGAAATCCCAGAGCCTGAAGGGAGAACTACATTAGATTTCAGTATGAAGTCATGTCGTTCTATTTGTGTCATGCTCGAGAGAGAGACAACAAAATATAAAATCATACTAGAATTAAAAATAATCGCAGCAGTTTTGGGATCTCACATCATTTGAAGGATTTCTTTACAATATTAGTTTTATTTCCAGATATAGAGTCACCGTCATAGAGCTGTACAGTACAGAAACAGACCCTTTGGTTCAACTCATGCATGCCGACCAGATATCCTAAATTAATTTAGTTCCACTTGCCAGCACTTGGCCCAAATCTCTCCATTCATATACCCATCCAGATGCCTTTTAAATGCTGTAATTGTATCAGCTTCCACCACTTCCTAGGGCAGCTCATTCTGTACACACACCACCCTCTGCTTGAAAAAGTTACCCCTTCAGTCCCTTATAAATTTCCCCCTCTCACCTTAAACCTACACTCTCCAGTTTTGGACTCTGCTTCCCTGGCAAAAAGACCTTGTCTACTTATCCTATCCATGCTTCTCATGATTTTATAAACTTTTATAAGGTCACCCCTCAGCATCCAGTGCTCCAGGGAAATCAGCTTCAGTCTATTCAGCCTCTCCCAATAGCTCAAATGCTCCAACCCTGGCACCATCCTTTACAAAGGGGCTAGAAATAATGTGAATTGCTCAAAGAATGTGCACACAATCAAACAGTAGAAACATAATTTATTTTGTTAATTTGGTGCTTAAAAAGCAAGGTAATTCCTTTTCATACCATGGACTTGGATGAAGTTGGCGAGGTATGTTTTTACACTCCATTTTGTGATTTTGTTTTCCCCAATCCTGAGACCTAATTGCCAGTGTACATATACTTATAGGTGATGAAGTCAGAAGTCACAGGACACCAGGTTCTAGTCTTACAGTAGCCTGCAGCGCATTATCAATGAGGATGTGCAACTCACCCAGACCTTCTCTACACCTCCACTGCTCGCCTTTAAACAACTGCCAAACCACAAACCAATCATTATTCGTAGCAAACTGCCCGGTTTTCAGGACAACTCCATACAACCCTGTCACTGTAGGCGCTGCAAGACGTGTCAGAGTGTGGACAGGGGTACCACCATTACGTGTGGGGACACCTCCCGCCTTGAACATGGCAGGTACTCATGTGAGGAGAAAGTGAGGACTGCAGATGTTGGAGACCAGAGTTGAAAAATGTGGTGCTGGAAAAACACAGCAGGCCAGGCAGCATCTGAGGAGCAGGAGAATCGACGTTTCGGGCATAAGCCTTTCTTCAGGAATGAGGCTGGTGTGCCAAGCGGGCTGAGATAAAGGGTAGGGGGAAGGGAATTTGGGGGAGGGGCGCTGGGAATACGATAGGTGGAAGGAGGTGAGGGTGAGGGTGATAGGCCGGAGAGGGGGTGGGGGCGGAGAGGTCGGAAAGAAGGTTGCAGTTCAAGAGGGCGGTGCTGAATCCGGGGGTTGGGACTGAAATAAGGTGGGGGGAGTGGAGGGGAAATGAGGAAGCTGCAGAAATCTAGATTCATCCCGTGTGGTTGGAGGATTCTTAGGCGGAAGATGAGGCGCTCTTCCTCCAGGTGTCATGTGGTCAGGGTCTAGCGATGGAGGAGGCCAAGGACCTGCATGTCCTTGACAGAATGGGAGGGGGAGTTAAAGTGTTCACCCATGGGGTGGTGGGTCGGTGCGGGTGTCCCAGAGGTGTTCCCTGTAACGTTCCGCAAGTAGGTGGCCTGTCTCCCCAATGTAGAGGAGACCACATCGGGTGCAACGGATACAGTAAATGATGTGTGTGGAGGTGCAGGTGAATTTGCGACGGAGATGGAAGGATCCATTGGGGTCTTGAAGGGAAGTGAGGGGTGAGGTGTGGGCGCAAGTTTTGCACTTCTTGCAGTTGCAGGGGAAGGTGCCGGGAGTGGAAGTTGGGTTGGTGGAGGGTGTGGACCTGACGAGGGAGTCGCGGAGGGAATGGTCTCTCTGGAACACTGATAGGGGTGGGGAGGGAAATATATCTCTGGTGGTGGGGTCTGTTTGGAGGTGGTGGAAATAACAGTGGATGATATGATGTATCCGGAGTTTGGTGGGGTGGAAGGTGAGGACCAGTGGGGTTCTGTCCTGGAGGCGTTTGGAGGGGTGGGGTTCAAGGATGGAGATGCGGGAAGTGGAGGAGATGCGGTGGAGAGCATCGTCAACCACGTTGGAGGGGAAATTGTGGTCTTTGAAGAAGGAGGCATTTGGGTTGATCGGTAGTGGAATTGGTCCTCCTGGGAGCAGATGCAACTGAGGCGAAGGAATTGGGAATATGAAATGGTGCTTTTACAGAGGGCAGGGTGGGAGGCAGTGTAACCTAGATAGCTGTGGGAGTCGGTCGGTTTGTAGTAAATGTCTGTGTTGAGTCAGTTGCCCGAGATAGAAATGGAGAGGTCTAGGAAGTGGAGGGAGGAGTCTGAGACGGTCCAGGTAAATTTGAGGTCAGGGTGGAAGATGTTGGTAAAGTGGATGAACTGTTCAACCTCCTCGTGGGAGCATGAGGCAGCGCTAATTCAATCATCGATGTAGCAGAGGAAAAGGTGGGGGATGGTGCCAGTGTAGCTGCGGAAGATGGACTGTTCCATATATCCAACGAAGAGGCAGGCATAGCTGGGGCCCATGCGGATGCCCATGGCTACTCCTTTGGTTTGGAGGAAGTGGGAGGATTGGAAGGAGAAGTTGTTAAGAGTGAGGACCAGTTCAGTCAGTCGAAGGAGGGTGTCAGTGGAAGGGTACTGGTTGGGTCAGTGGAAGAGGAAGAAGCGGAGGGCTTTGAGTCCTTCGTGATGGGGGATGGAAGTGTACAGCAGCAAAACGTGGCTGAGCAGAGGCTGATAGCTACGTTCGGTACCCATAGGAATGGCCTCAACTGGTACCTTGGATTCATACCCACTACAGGTGACTACCATTGCACTACACACACACAAATATATATGTTTGTGGGGTGAATTTGTACTTGCAGAGTTACATTGTACTTTGCTCAAAAACTGCATGAATCCATGTACGACTCTGTTAACTCATTTTTTAGATTGGAATCAATCTAAATATTATGGCACAGACAACAGCACACAGGGGGCTAACACCTTCAACACATTATCTGGGCTGACACCAATTGTTAAAGTTAACCTGAGAATGTAACTTTTCAAAAAAGTTTTGTGATTTACACATGAAAGAAGTGAAACTAACATGGTCATTCTAACAGATAAGAGACTTAACAATCAAGGTATTTTTCAATGTATAATTTCAGTTACATCAAACTGTAAACATCTGCTATAAATTCTGTGTCTTACAATTGTGTACTCCACAACCACCTGATGAAGGAGCAGCGCTTCGAAAGCTAGTGCTTCCAATTAAACCTGTTGGACTATAACCTGGTGTTGTGAGATTTTTAACTTAATACCCACCAGTCCAACACCGGCATCTCCAAATCAGGTTTATTTGAACTCACAAGTTTTCAGAGCGCTGATTATTTGTGAGGTCACCTGATGAAGAAGCAGTATTCCAAAAGCTTGTGATTTCAAATAAACCTGTTGGACCATAAACTGGTGTTGTCCACCCTAGTACAACACTGGCACCTCTACAACATCCCAGGTGATGGAAAGTGCACCCTTAACTTTGCTTCAGTAACATACCTCAGAACTAAATGTCACCCCTTACTGAAGTAGGGTGACTTTTCCATTTCTTCTACCAGGTAAGCATGTAATCATTGCTTTAAGTTGATACATTATAAGCAAACTATCCTGTTGTTAACTTCTCAATTGAATGAAGTAGATACATTAGGGAGGGATGACTTTCACCTATTTACTCCAAGGTAAGTTTAGTATTACTAAACTGCAGTGTGTTTGTGTAAATTTGAAGGCAGTCTAACTTTTCAATATGTAATTGGTAGAGTACTATAAACTTGATATTGTTGCATTTGCATTAATTTTATCATAGCCTGTAACAAATTCAACATCCTTTAGTTACTGTTCCAGAACAGTATTTTTAATGTCTTAGCAGTCCCACAGGATCAAAGATATTATTTTTTACTCTGATGTTGTGAGTCCTGAGGTGACTAAGCAGTGCAGTACTGGATGTGCACACCCTGTAACAGGTGGACCAAGCAGTGTTGCTGAAGCAGGTGGGTGGGATGCTCATTTCTCCAGACTCTCCATCCACTGCTTGCACTAGACCTACATCAGGGTCAGTCAGAGACACCCCAAAGAGTTGACAACTTGACAGATGTTTCTTCTTCCATTTGGGTGATCTTGGACTCAATGCTCCCAGAAGTTGATGGGAATATTGCACTTTCTTAAGGAAACTTTCTGTCAGTCAACTGTTCAAAGCATTAAAGACACACCTGCAGGGAAGATGGGATTTGACGTAGTGACACTATCACTGTACCAAAGGACTCTATTCTTAGAAATACTTATATTCACTATTAAACTGACTTGAATAATACCATTGTTGGAACCAAGCAGGCTACTTTACATGCTGAGACCAACTGAACAGATCAAAAGTCATCTTTAAATTATATAATAGCACAGCAATTGCATTATCTTGATGTACCCTACAAGCCCTGAACTGGCACCTTTCTCTCTGCCTCTGATATTTATCTGTTTTAAGTTAAATCATAATGAGTTTTGACAATGTTCTACATTTCTGTTGCTTCTTAAATGTCACCAAACATCATCTAGCATAGTCCGATGATGACTGAGTGAAAGAAAGAACATTATTTGAACAAGTGTGATGCAATCTGTCACCATCCCTCATCTTGCCTTGTACAATAGATTGCGCAGTCAATCACAGCCATTGAAAAATGAAATAGGTATTCATGTGCCAGCTAGGGTCATAATATTACATCTCTTTCACATCTTGCTACTCCGTGTACTTTGCATGTGCTATTTTGGATTCCTGCAGTCACATGAAGAGGGCTATTGTCAACTTTCACAAAGCAGAAGGGAGAAATGATAGCAATCAGCATCATTCTTCCTGGTTGCAGATACTAAGGTTGCATTAAGAAAAGTCACTAGTAGCTGAAATTTGACATTTCAATTTCTTCCAAAAGAAAAAGGCTTGAGAAATATTCTTGAATATTCTTGAACCCTCTGTTAGACTCATGACTTCCTTTTTCAAAGTTGCTTCTCTTTCCTTGAATCACCCTCAGAATTTTTTAGCTAAAAGGATGAGCTCCTCGCCTTCATTGCTACAATGGGCATGTGACTGGGGACTGCATTGCATTGAAACATGGTTATGCCGCGCCATGGAATAGTCAGTCATTGGTTTGTCGCACAATTCACCACAAAGTGAGACAGTGGCACTGACTGTGCTGTCACCTTATGGTAGGGTAAAAACAATGACTGCAGACGCTGGAAACCAGATTCTGGATTAGTGGTGCTGGAAGAGCACAGCAGTTCAGGCAGCATCCAACAAGCAGTGAAATCAACATTTCGGGCAAAAGCCCTTCATCAAAAGAGGTACTCTTTGTAGCCCTAGTCTACAATGCATAACCAGAAGTTTGAACAATATCTCAAATGATTAACAACAATTTACATTTATAAAGCAACTTTAATGTGGTTGAAATGTCCTCAATACTTTATTGTTGCATTAATGAAGATGAAGGGCTTATGCCCAAAATGTCGAATTTCCTGTTCCTTAGATGCTGCCTGACCTGCTGCGTTTTTCCAGCAACACATTTGCATTAATGAACAACATTTCATTACAATATATTTTAATATACCTTGGTGAAAGAGATTAGTTTTATATGCCATAATTTTGTAATGCAAACTATATCCTCACAACTAAACAGGTTTATTCTAATGTGGAAAGTTGGCATTAAATAATTACTATTTTTCCTAGTTATCATGGAGCATCAGAGGCTGAGGGGTGACCACTTAGAGGTTTATAAAATCATGAAGGGCATGGATAGGGTGAATAGACAAGGTCTTGTCCCCAGGCGTGAGAGTCCAAAACTAGATGGCATAGGTTTAACGTGACGGGGGAAAGTTTTAAAAGGGATCTAAGAGGCAATTCTTTTCACACCGAGGGTGGTGCGTGTGTGGAATGAGCTGCCAGAGAAAGTAGTGGAGGCTAGGACAATTACAACATTTAAAAGGCATCTAATAGGTATGTAAATAGGAAGGGTTTAGAGGGATATGGGACAAATGCTGGCAAATGTGACTAGATTTAATTAGGTCAGCATGAACGAGTTGGACTGAAGGGCTGTATATCTCAATGACTCTATCTTGTTCTTTCTATCCTATTCTCTCTGAGCCAAGTGATGTACTAAGTATTGAATTTTAGTCCCAAACATTTCTCAGCTGCTAAACTCAGAAAATGGCCATTTCACTGTTCGCTTTTTGCCTCTTAGTGCTTATTTTTGATGGTTGAGAACAAATGCCAATCTCTTTGATGTAGAAATCACACTGGGAGCATCAGCTTACAGACAAGCAAAATGTCGGGGCCATGTTCTTCATTAGCTTTTGAAAATAATTGACCAGATGGCACAAGACAATAGAGTGGTCCAGACAGTTAAAAAAAATCCATGCTATAACTACTAAATAAATCGAAAGATTCCATGTTAATTGACTTGCTAATTGCAGTGTTTGCATAATTTATGTTAGTTCTTTGTCAAGAGCCTTTCTTTTCACAACTTAAGAACATAGTCCAGGATACAGATCCAAAATTCACACCCTCTTGTACTCTAATTGAAGCTTGAGTGCACTCATTGAAAGAATGAAGAGTGAAGATATTGCACCTTCTATTCAAGTGCTAAATGGTAGCTATTTTACTCTCACAAGGCAAGTGCATCACATTGATTGTTTTTTTTGTGTGAGGGACAACATTGTCGTATGACAACACTTACCTCCGGAATAGTGCATCACGCCTTCATTGTTTGATTCTGCTTTCTTGCTTTGTTTGGAATATACCTACAGGCAAAATGAAATTAGCAATTAATTAAAAAAATTAACAAATATGCTTCTTTAGGCGAAAGTGAGGACCGCAGATGCTGGAGATTACAGTCGAGGGTGTGGTGCTGGAAAAGCACAGCAGGTCAGGCAGCATCTGAGGAGCAGGAGAATCAATGGTTCGGGCATGAGCCCTTCATCAGGAATCAGGTTCTTTAGCCTATTCCAGCTACTACTGATGGGATCCCTTCGAAGCAGTGCAATGTTAAATCACCTCATACCGTCTTTGCCCATCCCACTTGAGATCAGTCTCAAAATCCATTTGGAAGTGCAGAGAGTATGCACAAATATTTCATGTTCCAGTCAAGAGAAAATTATAATATCAATGAACACCCTGTGCAACAAATCAGTAAGAATGCTGAAATAAAGCAAAGAATTGCAGATCTGAAACAAAAACAGAAATTGTTGGAGAAACTCAGCAGGTCTGGGGGCATCTGTGGAGAGGAAGCAGAGTTAACATTTCGATTCTAGTGCCGCCTCTTCAGGCTGTGTCTGTTTCAGTTTCTGGTTCTGGTTTCAGTAAGAATGCTACTCAGTATATACCTGAACCTAAAGTATTTACAAATAACTTAGCTGATATCAACCAGCAAAATGATATGAGAGTAAACATGACTTAGAGGGCTAAAAAGGGGCAAAGTTATGTAGTGGTAATATCACTGTAGTAGTGTTCAGAACTGACCCTGGGACATGGATAAAATTCTATCTGTATGATTTTTAAATTCAGTTAATAAATCTGTACTTTCAGTCAGGTTGATCATAAAACTATCAAACTGCAGATGCTGTAAATCAGAATCAAAAACAGATATTGCTGGAAAAGCTCAGCAGGTCTGGCAGCATCAGTGAAGAGAAATCAAAGTTAGCATTTTGGGTCCAGTCGCCATTAATGAAATGATTAACAATTGGATGTAAAAGCTCATCTGATTCACTCAGTTCATTAGCAGATGGTATCTGCCACCCTTACCTGGTCTGGCCAACATGAGAATCAAGCAATGTGGTTGATTCTTAACTGCCCTCTGAAATGGTCTGGGAACAATCAATTCAAAGATAGTTAGGGATGGACAACAAATGCCAACCTTGCCAGTGATGCCTACGTGTAAAAAATGAAGTCTGCAGATGCTGGAGATCAGAGCTGAAAATGTGTTGCTGGTTAAAGCACAGCAGGTCAGGCAGTATCCAAGGAACAGGAAATTCGACGTTTCGGGCTGGCTCTGGACCGAAACGTCGAATTTCCTGTTCCTTGGATGCTGCCTGACCTGCTGTGCTTTAACCAGCAACACATTTTCAGTGATGCCTACGTCCCATGAAAGAAGTAAACAATGGAAAGGGCATGGGATTGGGACAAACTTGGTAGCACAGTCAAAAGAGCTGGCACCAACACAACAGACAGAAAAACTTCCATGTGCTTTTCTATGAATTAGTATGAAGACCCATGGCATAGGAATATTAGCATTGAAAAGGATCAACCAGCATTCCTACTCCTGATCCCTGCTCTGTGATTCCTACTGGATCATAAGTGTGAATACATAAAGGATCAACATGAAACTTGATTAAAATAGTTTTGTGTAATCTAATGCTTACTTTGTGATTATAAATGGACAATGGAGTTTTTTTTTATCCCAAGTTAAACTCTCTCCATAGTAGCTAATCTGTTTCATTAGGATTAAGTTTCTAATCAGCTTTGAAAATCCCAGAGAAACTTTGTCACTAATCCTCCCAGATTGGTATAACCAGGTCATTTACAAATAATTCACAAATATATATTCCCATTTGCTTGACAACTCTGCAGTCTTCAAGGTTATGGTGCAGATAGCAATAATTCATATGCATAATTTTTGAATAATCATAGCAGGTTATTTCTCAATGCAGGACAATTCATTGATTTAAGTGGGTGAATTATAACTTACAGGAATGTCTAGGTTTGCCACTCATTTATTGAGCACTTTGGCCTGTGGATTACATTGATGCAAGGCATTGAAGCCACATTGAAAGCTTGCATGTGGCATTGAAGACACCTCCTGATCACCAACAACCAGCAACAGCAAGGGATTCCACTCCATCAAAATGCCAGGGCATAACTATATTCTGCTTAGCAGCATTTGCACAAGCTGCCATGACAGTTTAGTTCTATAGCAGTCCATTCTCCCTGAAGGCTTCTCATCTCAAAGCAGACTCACTGCCTGGCTGCTCAGAGATGAGGGATTCCCACCTAAGTAAAAAAGCTGATGATACCAAAGGCCCAGGAACAATTCCATGAAAGCCATTTGGCAAGCAGATGTGTTATTGTGCAAGCCATTGTCGTGATGAAGATGTGAGAGGCATGGGATCATAGGGTAGAAAGCCAACAGCTTTTCCCCAAGGTGGTAGAGTCTAAAGCTAGAGGGTACAGGTTTCAGATGAGAGGGGAGTGATATAAAAGGGTCCAGAAGGGCATTTTTTTCCACATAGAGGGTGGTGAGTGTCTAGAATAGGCTGCGAGAGGTAGTGGTGGAAGTGAGTATAATTTCTTCATTTAAGGAACATTTAGACAGTTACATGGATAGGATAGGAATAAAGGGAATAGACAAACACAGACAAATGGGACAAATTTAATTGTGAAAACTGGGTGGGTGACATTGGCAATTGGGCTGAAAAGCCTATTTCCATCCCGTAGATTTGTGGGCAGCATGGTGGCACAGTGGTTAGCACTGCTGCCTCACAGCGCCTGAGACCCGGGTTCAATTCCTGACTCAGGCGACTGACTGTGTGGAGTTTGCACATTCTCCCCGTGTCTGCGTGGGTTTCCTCTGGGTGCTCTGGTTTCCTCCCACAGTCCAAAGATGTATGGGTCAGGTGAATTGGCCATGCTAAATTGCCCGTAGTGTTAGGTAAGGGGTAAATGTAGGGGTATGGGTGGGTTGTGCTTCGGCAGGTCGGTGTGGACTTGTTGGGCTGAAGGGCCTGTTTCCACACTGTAGTAATCTAATCTAATCTAAGACTCTATTTACTTTAGAAGTCTGAACAGACCTAGACACACTAGCTATTTCTCTGGAGTAGCTGTGGAACACAGCATGCTGCAGAACATTGGTGAGTGACGAGTTTTGAATCATAACTTTTTCATTCTTACATGGTATATGGGTGTAGGCCAGCATTTGTTCCTGCTTGTTCCACTTCCCTACTTGCCCTTGAATTGCGTAGCTTGCTCAGGCAGTTAAGGGTCTCGAGTCACATTTAGGTCAGACAAGGTCCCTCCCTAGAAAGATCATTAGTGAACCAAATGGGTTTTAATAACAATAGAACAAAGAACAAAGAATAAAGAAAATTTACAGCCAAGACACAGGCCGTTTGTCCCTCCAAGCCTGAGCCAATCCAAAGTACTGTCTAAACCTGTCGCCCAATTCCTAAGCATCTGTATCCCTCTACTCCCCACCTACTCATGCAATAATCCAGACGCATCTTAAATGAATCTACCATGCCTGCATCTATCACCTCTGCTGGCAATGCGTTCCAAACTCCCACCACCCTCTGTGTGAAGTACTTGCCACGTGTATCCCCCTTAAACTTTCCACCTCTCACCTTGAAAGCGTGACCTCTCGTTATTGAATCCTTCACCCTGGGAAAAAGCTTGTCTCTATCCACCCTGTCTATACCCTTCATGATTTCATAAACCTCAATCAGGTCCCCCCTCAATCTTCTTTTTTCTAATGAAAATAAACCTAACCTACTCAACCTTTCTTCATAGCTAGCAACTTCTATACCAGGCAACATCCTCGTAAACCTTCTCTGCACCCTCTCCAAAGCATGCACAACATTTTGGTAATGTGGAGACCAGAACTGTACACATTATTCTAAATGCGGCCGAACTAATAGTTTCAAGTGGGCGGCACGGTGGCACAGTGGTTAGCACTGCTGTCTCACAGCGCCTGAGACCCGGATTCAATTCCCGACTCAGGCGACTGACTGTGTGGAGTTTGCATGTTCTCCTCGTGTCTGCGTGGGTTTCCTCCGGGTGCTCCGGTTTCCTCCCACAGTCCAAAGATGTGCGGGTCAGGTGAATTGGCCATGCTAAATTGCCCGTAGTGTTAGGCAAGGGGTAAATGTAGGGATAGGGGTATGGGTGGGTTTCACTTTTGGCGGGTCGGTGTGGACTTGCTGGGCCGAAGGGCCTGTTTCCACACTGTAAGTAATCTAATCTATAAGTAAACTAGCTTTATATTGTAGACTTACTAATTAAATTCAAACTTCATTAGCTTTAGTTTGGCCTCTGAATTTCTAGTCAAGTGACATTACCTCTGTGCCACCACTTATCCAAACTCCCATGGAGTACAAACTCTGTGGTTTGACCAGCTGTAGAGGAAGGCTGCTTACGTTCTTGCATGGATTGCCAAGGTACTCTTGGTTGATACCACCTGGGCATCAGAGTGCAGGAGTCCTCACCCATCTTGGCATGAGGCAGCAAGTCGGATTCTGTTTGAATAAGGTCAATGCATGGAAAGTGGAAACACTTTTAAATTGAATCCCCACTTCGATGCCCTCTTTCACCATCACCATGTTCATTGTGCATCTGTACTTGCTTACATATCAGTGAGGCAATGACAAGTCACGTTGAGGCATTGCTGATTTCTGTTTCATGTGACAGTCAACGTGGAGTCCATTGTTGACACCCTGTATGCCTGTATTTGGTGCTCCATGCAGTTGACCATTCTTTCCATGAACATCATTACAAGCACCTCCAAAATTAGGCCACACGAGCTTGAGACAGACTCCCCCGGGTGCAATTGCAAGCATGCAGAGTATGGCTGGAAAGTCTAGCCGTTATAGGAATTTTCACTGGAAATGAGGTATTAGCGCAATGAATTCCGAAGAAGAATCACATTAGACTCGGAACATTAACGTTTTTTCTCTCCCCACAGATGTTGCATGACCCGTTGAGTTTATCTAGCACTTTCTGTTTTTACTTCAGATTTCCAACATCTGAAGTGTGTAAACTTTACGTTTATGCAATGGCCTTGATAAAAAGCCTCTGATGGCACATGGGAAACATAAAAGTCGATCAGATCTTCCAATTGCCAATATCCTAGGTGTTCAAATCCTGTTAAAGTGGTAACTATAAGTCTACTACACAAATTTGGTGTTGAGGTGTTATAAAGCATGCCTCTGTAATATTTCAGAACTCCCTTGTTTATAATACTGCCTATTAATTGCTCTGTAGAACTTTATTATTTCCTCGTTATTCATCACTGTCCAAAACTACCAAAATCTGATATTAGCAAATTACGATTTCTGGATTTCAAGGAGAACATCAAGTTAGACGTTTAGAAAGTCGTAGCCCCATGACACCTCCACCAGACACCACAAAGAGCAGGCAACAATATCAAATACAACTTACTTTCATTAGAAGGAACAATGGGTTAAATTAAACATCAGTGGGTTTTAGGAGCAGCTAGCATAGAATTACCTCTTAGTTCAGAGTCAGATTACAACTGCCACTTGAACTTTGGTCTTACAGTGCACTATACCAGCTGAATCCATCACAGAATGCTTTTTAATGCATTACATAAATCTCAACTCAATTCCGAATGACAGTGAAACCAAATGGGGACGAGATGTTGAAAGTGGGGACCCATCCACAATTCATTCCATTATCCAAGGACATGTCTCAAAGGGTGCTTAACTCACTCTGAGCAGTTATGTTTGCTATTAAGTGCATTTGTCAAATCCTTTTGTGCTTCAAAGTTCAATTGAGTTATAACAGATTATTTAGTCTTTGAAGAACTGTGGTTGATGCTTAACATTTCCAAACACAGCATGCAATACAGCAAAAACAATTGTTCTGTATACATACTGACACAAGTGAAGAATGTGTTAACCATTTGGGCTTTCTAACAGTGCAAGGGATGTGTTCTGAGATAGGGAGACTTTTGAGATTATAGGACACAAGATTTGGATACAGAAGATGCTATGGTACTGTTAAGAGAGTAATGTATTTCAGAATAAAAAATACATCTGATATACAATAATGGAGCATGTCAAGTTTGCCCAACAGTGCTCCCTGTCATTGTGGAAAAGAAAGTCAAGAGAAAGGGGCATGGTGGCACAGTGGTTAGCACTGCTACCTCACAGCACCAGAGATCCGGGTTCAATTCCTGCCTCAGGCAACTGACTGTGTGGAGTTTGCACGTTCTCCCCGTGTCTGCGTGGGTTTCCTTTGGGTGCTCCAGTTTCCTCCCACCGTACAAAGATGTGCGGGTCAGGTGAATTGGCCATGTTAAATTGCCCATAGTGTTAGGTATGGGTGGGTTGTGCTTCAGCGGGTCGGTGTGGACTTTTTGAGCCAAAGGGCCTGTTTCCACACTGTAAGTAATGCAATCTAAAGCGGCAGAGGTAACAAAGGGAAAATTGGGAACAGAAGTTAGAAAGGAAATATAGAGGGGAAGCTTTGGGGTATGTACTGGGTAGAAGAGTGTGGACCTGGCAGATGGATTGTAAAGCACCTTCACTCAATCAACCCACATTATTTTCAAAATTACGGTTACACAGCAATTCTGGAAAATCCTTTTGACATATTCACACTTTGATCAAATATAATAACACCTTTTGCAAAAGAAATATTCGCATTTATTTACTGTTTATCACAATCTAAGAATATCCCAAAATGCGTTACAGCTAACAAAGTACTTTTGAGGTAGCCACTGTTGAAATGTAGGAAAGATGGAAACCAATTTACACACAGCAAGTCAATAATCACCAGACAATCTGTTTTTGAGATGTTGATTGAGTGTTTGATATTGGTGAGGACATGAGGGATAATTCCACTGCTTAATCTCAGTGAAGTAGCATTGGATCTCCTATGTTTATATGAGAGAGAGGAGACTACTTAATTATCATTTTGTACTGATTTCAACACTATCCACTAAGAAGTTGTTGGAGCTCCAATGTTCTACTGTGGAGCCAGACCTCAACTAATTCTGGCTGAAATAAAATGATGGAGAAGCGTCTTGGACAAGCTCAGGGACAGAACACAAACTGAGGAACCATTCTGGGCTTTTAAAGGCACCAGTGCCATTGACAATGAGATTGTTGTTTGAAGTCTCCCCTGAGCAGTTTGCAACAAGGACCATTAGAACTATGGGCACAGTCCCAGCCAAAAACAGGAAGTAAGAATAGAGAAAGATGTGGACAAAGTAAGGAGAAGAAAGAAAGAGAGAGAAAAAACAGGATGTGTAAGAGAAACGAAGTGTGGAAGGGGTGCAGTGAGAGGAGGTAGGAGCGGGTGAGAAGAGAAGAAAATGAGCAGGGAGGAGGCAAAATTTACAGACATAGAGGAATATCCAGGGTAAAGATAGAAGGGCAGTGAGGACATCAGAGAGAGGGCAAAAGGGAGAATGATAAAAGGGTGCAGAGGGCGAGGTAGAAAAAGGTGATGACCAGGAGAAGATTGAAACAACAATCAGAGGTGGATGGAGTAAATATCAAGATGAGGAGTCTCAAGATTTGTACATTTAAAAATTTCACACTGCTTTCATAGTGCTCTCTGTCAGCCTAATGCTGGCTGCATTGCTGCAAAACCAACATGGTAAGTTATTGGTTAGGATGTAGTCTTACACCCATTAGTTACATCTTGAACTCCTGTTTCAAACTCAGAATGGCATCTTACCCTAATATTGCAGCAGCACAACACAATTGCTGGTAGAGTGGATAGGGAAGAAGGTTCTCGAAGATTACAAAGCGATCTTGATCAATTGGGCCAAGGAATAGCAGATGGAGTTTAATTTGGATAAATGTGAGGTGTTGGATTTTTGGTAAGACAAACAAGAGTAGAACTTACACAGTTAATGGTAGGGTCCTGGGGAGTGCTGTTGTTGAACAGAGAGATCTAAGTGTTCAGGTACGTAATTCTTTGAAAGTTGCATCACAGGGAGACAGGGTGGTGAAGAAAGCATTTAGCATGCTTGCCTTCATTGTTCAGACCAATGAGTATAGGAGTTGGGATGGCATGTTGTCATTGTACAGGACGTTGATGAGGCAAATTTTGACATCCTGTGTACAGTTCTGGTCACCCTGCCATAAGAAGGATATTATTAAATTAGGAAAGGTGCAGAAAAGATTGAACAGGAATGTTACCAGGACTGGAGGGCTTGAGTTAGAAGGAGAGGGTGGATAGGCTGGGACTTTATTCATTGGAGTGTAGGAGGTTGAGAGGTCACCTTTTAGAGGTTTATAAAATTATGAGAGGCACAGATAAAATGAATAGCAAGGGCCTTTTCCCCAGAGTGGGGAATTCAATACTAGGGAGCATTTTGTAAGGTGTGAGGACTGATTTATATGAGGAATAAACTGTCAGAGGAAGTGGTAGATGCAAGCACAGCTAAAATGTTTAAAAGACATTTGGACAGGTTGATTGTGTGGGTCCATTACTATTGATATTTGCTGTGGTTGAATGATTGAGTGTTGGGGCAGATACAGATTTGAGTAAACAAGCTATAGAATGAGCTGGACACAAAATGAGAATCTTGGGGTAGACAGTTTAAAGGAGGAGAAAATGAGGACTGCAGTTGCTGGAGATCAGAGTCAAGAGTGTGGATTCTCCTGCTCCTTGGATACTGCCTGACCTGCTGTGCTTTTCCAGCACCACACGCTCGATGTAGACATGTTAAAGCACTGTGAACAATACTGCTGCTCAAATAGAAACCAATATCATTCTTGCATTGCTTTGATATATATTATACACAACATTGATCACCATGATAATTGCACTAAAAAGGTACAAAACTGCATGAAGACCAAAATTGCCTGAAATAAGCAGATTTTGATGAAGAATTGTTGAAGTGTAGTCACTGTTGTGATTTGTGCACAGTAAACTTCTTAATAATTACCAAATTATCTATTTTTATTTTGTGGTGTTCTTTGAGGAATAAATATCTTCTAGGATATCAGAGAGAATTTTTCAGTTGCTTCATTTGCTCTTAATAGTGCTTTGGGATATTTTGTGTCTGGGTGAGACAGTAGACAAAGACCTCAATTTAATACCTCTTCCATCCTCAATACTTTCTCAGGGCTACACAGCAGCATCAGCCTAGATGTTTGTGCTCAAATCCCTAGCTGGGACTTGAACTTGCAACTTTTAAACAAGATAAGTACTTATTGGATTGCTTCAACTAGTCAGGTGAATACACTACACAAGCTGTCTTTGTCATTTATAATGTGGAAGTGCCAGTGGTGGACAAAGTTAAATATCACACAACACCAGGTTATAGTCCAATAGGTTTATTTGAAAGTACAAGCTTTCAGAACACTGCTCCTCTGTCAGGTAGCAAGTGGGGCAGGATTATAGGACACAAAATTTATAGCAAAAGATCAAAGTGTCATAAAATTGATGCAATGTATTGAACAAACCTCGATTGATATTAAGTCTTTAATCACTTAGAATGGGGATGCAGGTCCCGATTGATTAATATGTAAATCCCAGAACTTCTTTCAAGTCACAGTCCCGAGATAACTTAAGGTTCTTTCAGTACAAAAAAATTGACATCTGAGTTGACAATGCATTAAAGGTGTGAGGATAGAGTCCATCTGTATCCCAACCTTGAGTCAGACTGCTTCTATTTCCAAAGTAGGAATTTATAAAATGTCACATGGACTGACTGCCTACAGATTGTGTGTTTTTTGAACAAAACAGAGTGTATCTGCAAATATGAATCTGACTCAAGGTTGGGATGCAGACAGACTCAAACCCCACACCTTTAATGCATTGTCTGTGCTGAGATGTCACCTTTTCTTATTTACATATTAATCAAACAAAACCTGCATTCCCATTCTAAATGATTAAAGACTTTAACAGCAATCTAAGTTTGTTCAATACATCACATCAGTTGTATGATACTGTGATCTTTTACTATAAATTCTGTGTCCTATGATCCTGACCCACGCGCTACCTGATGGAGGAGCAGCGCTCTGAAAGCTTGTACTTTCAAATAAACCTGATGGACTATAACTTGGTGTTGTGCGATTTTTAACTTTGCCTCTTATAGTGATGGCAAATATAAAATATCAGCTATGGGTCAGTTGGCAACATTTTGGTTTCTGCACAAACATCAAGGCTGATGTTGCTGTGTGGGCCTGAGTATATCAGAGGTGGAAGACATTTTAAATTAAGGCTTAAAACTCCGAAACAACTGAAAATCAGAAACAAAAACAGAAATTGCTGGAAAAGCTCAGCAGGTCTGGCAACATTTATGGAGAGAAATCAGAGTTAACATTTTGGGTCGAGTAACCTTTTCTCAGGGTCTGTGGAAGGGTCACTGAACTTGAAACTCTGATTTTTATCCACAGATGTTGCCACACCTGCTGAGCTTTTCCAGCAATTTCTGTTTTCACATTAAATTGAGGTCTTGTGTCCCCTCTCAGGTAGAATGCAAAAGATCTCAGTATTCAGAGGGGAAAAAAAAAACAAGAGACTTCTCCCTCATGTCCTGGAACATATTTATTTCTCAAAATAACCACAAAATGAAAACAGATCATCTGGTCATTATTAAGTTGCTGGTTATGAGGGATTTCTGTGCACAAATCACAACAGTGACTACAATTTAGCAACACTTCATTGGCTGTACATCAGTTCAGAAAGTCCTGAGGCCAGGAAATCCTTATATAAACATTCTCTATCTTTGATATCTAACGTCAGTGTAAATGTTGAGGGCAGTATTGAATATTTGCACTCATTATTGCTTTCCAATTTGTTGTCAGCCTTTCCACCTATTTATTAACAAGTTGTAATTACCTCTTCACAAGCTGTTTATTCAGTCACTGATATATTATGCTCTGTCAGTTTTGAGTTATTACATGCACTCATTATTGTCCCTTATTGATTCTGCTTTTTACTGTCTACAGGACAAAACAGGAAAAATCAAATTGACTTGGTCAGAGCTCTGCAAGATCAATTTTATCATCATTTCTGTTGATGGCAGTGATTGGGTCTGTTGTCCATCTCTGCTTGTTATTACAAATCAATAAACCATTTTATATCAAAACCATTCATCACAGATTTGAAGCTAAATATTAAATTCTTGTTTCATAATTTCTTTCAATTATGTTGAATGATCTATCAATTGCAAGATGCTACATTATTATTGTTACTTTCTATTTGGAAAGTCTTGTGACACAATGGCAGCATCTATATGTCTGGGACAAAGATTCTGGGCTTGAATCCCACACCATGTCTTGTTGGCATGGAAAACACATTAACAACATGACCAAACAGGTTGGTCGTCAGCCTGTAAGTTTTTCCAATGTGCCTGATAGCAGTCAGTGAAGAGTAGGAGTGTTTCCTGGGCAGCGATCTACAGAAGGCAATGACAAACCATTTCAGCACTTTGGCCATACATAGCCACTGGTCCAATGGAAGTCCAAGGCTCAATCCTTGGAAAACAAATGTGGGAGAAAAGACAAACAAACAAACTGTCTAGTTTAGTGATTTGGCTGAATAACAGAGGTACTGAAGTGTTTATAACAGAAGCCACTGATTTAAGGAGATTTGTGAAAATCAAAACCAGAAATAATGAGAAGAATCAATCTTTTCTTTAAAGAAGTGGGTGGCATTTGGACAAGTTGGTCAAAATCTATCTAAGCAGAGCCTTCAAAATGGAATTTGATAAATAGTTGAAGGAGAAAAAGTTATGTGGTAAGAGCAGAGAACTGAATGAATTGTACTATCCTTCGAAACAGCTGTTACAAACTCAATGGGCCAAATGACCTCCCTCTGTGCTGTAATATCCTTTGATAGTGAATGTTATCAAATTTTGTCTGATAGCATTCCTATGAAATGCCAAAGGATCTTTTTTTGCTACAATAAAGGTGCTTTATAAATGCAAGTTACTGCACAAATAACACATGAATCCAATATTATGGAATTACTTTATAACATGGTTCAATATATCATGAATTAACTTATGGACATAGGGGCTCATGGCTCCCAAAAGAGGGTGATTTTTTAAAATGAATTCTTCATTTTGCTCATTGAAAATAAAAGAAAATAGTTTGTATGTGCAGTTCAGTGCAATGAGGTTTCATTTCTTGGACCCCAGCATTTGTGTGATTATGTATAGAATAATATTTAAACTAATTGTAGATTTAGCTTATGTTCTTATATTGACTGGATCTTATGCTGCCTCTGACTCAGAATTTACAGATTCATGTCCCACCTCAGGGTCTGATGACTGAGAAAGGTGCATTCATAATGTAGCCGAAAGGCTGGCTATCAAGCTGCAAGTCCTTCTGACACACGCCAGTGGAAGTGGTCAGATCACGAGGGAAACATGGCACCTCTCATTGTCCACACAGGCCCAGACCACAACATGTATGTAAAAGGTGCACATTGCCACGGCAACTCAGACTCCTTGAGTCACCACCGCCAATAATTTTACTTGTTTGTGAATGAAAACTGTGTCAAAAGAGCAATAGCTCAACAACTCAGTTGTTGACAGTTTAGAGAGATATTGTAAAGACTGCAAAGTTATCCGCTCAAGGTGGTATTGAGAAAGAATATTAAGAAATAAAGAAAACAGTTCAAAGTGTCTAGCTGGAAATATTTAGTGCAAGTTGCAGCTTTTGGGTATCAGAGAGAGATGAAGTAAACTGGTTAATTGTTGACTGAGTGAGGGTAGTGAACACTAATTTAAAGTTGCCACTGACTATCTCCTGAGGAACAAGTCTTTGTTTCTCAGGTTTTATACAAGCCAGTAGGAACTTTGATACAAATTGAGTGTGATATCTTAAAGCTGCAGCAATACTGAACTTATGACAGAAATTCTGCTACAAAGACTAAGATGGGATTTCAAGAATTATTGAATTATGATAAAGAATCAAAAGGTATTTATTCAAAAAAGCAAATCAGTTCAGTTGCTTCCCCCCACTTTCCAACAGACTTCAGGTCTAATTTCATTTTAACTCGTGCCAAAATAAGAGAAAAGACTTTTCCACATGCTTTCAGGTTGGGCTGATAACAGAAGAGTGAGGCCTATTGTTCGTGGAAATTAAATGTTCACGTTCGCAGTATTAAGTACAAAATACTTCTTATTTTTGAAGTTAGCAATTAGACCTGGTTTTGCAATTGTGCTAAAACAATTGCTGTAAAAAAATTCAGATAGTTTTTAACCAATAACTGTCAGCAAGTCGACCAACTGCCACACTCAAACAGTTTATATCAGGTTTTGGTGAATTTATGTAGCCAGTACATGAAATGAATTGATTAGATACTAATTAATCACCTCTCGAAGAGTCTGAAAAGATGTTTTAAAGAAGAGAATAGGATTATGAATGTTTTAGATAAATTTGCTACAAAAGATTTTTCCATTAGGTGATATAAAGATTTAAGATTTTACTCAAAAGGGTTGGGGCAGGGAGTGGATAGGTGAATGGTGAGGGGATGGTATAAGGGACAACAAAGAGACAATGGCCTGGAGATCACAGTTTATGGGGATTGTGGAAAATGAATGATTTCAAAAGAAATTGAATGTGCACTTGGGAGAAATAAACTTACTTGGTTATGGGGAAAGAGTGGGTGAATGGGATAGACTGGATTGCTCCATAGAGAAATGGACTCAATAGGCTGAGTGGCCTCCTTCTACACCTTATTGGCTCTGATTTTCAAATTACTCTGGAATGTTAAAAGAGACTTCAGCTTTAAACCATGTTCAAGTATCCATCACTGTCTCCATAATCCAAAATATTTGATTCTTGGAAATGGTTTTCTTTCAAAAGAAATAAATTATGCACAAATACCACACTTGCTAAATCGGTGGAGGGAAATAAAACAAACCTTTTAAGCTGACAAGGATAATACTGCAATAGTGCAACAGATTTCATTCAAGTTAATAGTTCACAACCTGTAATACAGCAAATCAAGTCATTTAAACAGAATCAGAGTATTTTAGCACTGGGTCAATGATTATCTTATTAAATGAATGGCTGAACTGTATCATCTCTAATATAACAAAGCAGCAGAGTTTAGTACAGCTTTCATTACTTGAAACTGATCTGCTTTACAACGACCTCCTTTGGAATAGAATTTACAACATCATTGCATGGCTTAATTCTGCAGGATTCAACACAGGTTTTCAGTGGTTTTTATTTCATTTTTCATTTGGATTGCCAGATGATCTCAAGTTTCACTTAAAGCAAATGTGCAACAAATTCAATAATTCAGAACGTCACTGAATTAGCAAGTGTTCTTTCTGAATTAGCAAGTACTGGTGGATATTCACAATGGAGAATTCTTGAATCAGAATGTTCTTTGGTTAAAACCAGCAGAAAATGGCAATCTGTTGACAGATATAGAACTTTTGGATAAAGTATGAAAAATTCCAGAAATGCTCAGCGGTTCAAGCAGCACCATTGTTTCAGATTTCCAACATCTATACGATTCTCCATTTTTGGTAAAACTGCGGAATTTTTTTTCCCATAAAGTAACTATACTACATTAAAAAACAAGCAAATGTACACATTCATTGAGACTACACTGATGATCATTGGGAAACTGGGCTTTTCTGGTATGCAGCTCAAACAGTGATATTCCAAGTCCTTATGATCTGCTCCACCAATTATTCTTTATAACTCGCTTACCAAGTTGAATAGGTTGCCTTATTGATAAATGGTGACAGGTAGATCACCATGATTACAAATAACATGGCAACACCACTTCTTAGAGTTATGCAAAAAGAGAGGGATCATAGATGTCAAAACCCCTAAGGATTGTGCAAAGGGATTTAGAAAAGAAACTGAGCTTTTAAGACACATCGTTCAGACTATGCAATATAATGCTTAAAAAACTACATTTGAGATGTAAAAGGCAAGGTTTTGACTGCACTTTGAAACATCATTACCCACACATAGTGTCTGCTACGCTCATTTGGCAGCATTTTATTCTGAATCAGACAATAGTATGTTCGCATCCCACTACAACTCTTGAGTGCAAAAATCAACATTGATGTTCAGTACAGTACTGAGGAATGCTGCACTGTCAAATGAGCCTTCAAGATGTTATCTCCCATTCTTTTCTCTCAGTTGAACATAAAACATTCCCATTGCACTATCTTGAAAAACAGGAAGGTTATCTCCAGTGTCCTGTACAATATTTATCCCCCAATCAACATTATACATTGAAAAAGTCATTAACACATGGTTGTTTGTGGGAGCATCATCTATTGTTCTTCCTGCATTACAATAGCGTTTATACCTCAAAAGAACTTCAGTGGTTAAAGAACAAAGCAATCTTTGTGGGAAAGGAAGACATGCTATAAATGCAAACCTTTTTTATTCATTTTAACATGAAACACTGTTGAAGTGACAAAGGAGGGTGAACAAATCGATGGACAATCTGGGAGTTATTACTTACTGGCATAAGTTGCAAGAGCTGGAATGTTTTGCTATTTGTGACTTCCAGAACAATCATTCTGTGCACTGTCAGATCACAAACAGATTGACCATGATCTTATTGAATGATGGACCAGGCTCAAGGTGTCAAAGTTCTACTTCTTCTTAGTCTGTTCTGAATATCCAACTTAAAAACAGTCTATTTAGTAATATATTTAGTATAGTTCCCATGATGAGTCATCAATTAATGAGTAATGGTCTTGCTGCTGTGAAAAGGTATGTCATATAGCTCCTGTCTCTAATCAAGGATCTCTGGACTCAAAATTTTAACTCTGTTTTCTCTCCACAGAATGCTGCCAGACCTGTTGAGTTTCTCCAACAACTTCTGTTTATTGTTTATTTCAAACCTCCAGCATCTACAGTTGTTTGTTTTATTCTGGTCACTGATCCTCCAGCAACACGACTGGGTGAGTATTATGTTTTAAGTGGCATTTTGGTCTATTGATCAGAATGTAGGTTACTTCCCTGTAATTATTTCCAATTTATTCAGTGAATAATACATTGGATAAAGTTGTCTTTAGCTTTAGACACTAAGCCAAGATAGGACCATGCACTCATGAGAAAAGCTTGAATGAAGATGACTATTTGATGACTCAATTTCATCTTTGCAAATTATCCATTTATGTTCCTCATGAATTCGGTGTCCCCTTAATTCTCAACAATATATTTCAGATAATGTTCACCTTCTTTTAAGCCAGTTTAAAATAGAATACATAAATTAGGTTTAATGTTGTGATCACAGCAAGCAGAAACAATGATGGCGACATTTGAGGATAACTTTACAACATGCTGAAATAAAGTTGGAACTTATCATAAGTCTATCTGCCTCAACAAATTTGGAAATCATTTCTCAACCTTCACAAACTGGGATGCCCAAAGCTTTTTCAGTGGGAAAATGCATATCTCAGTAGGCTGCACGTTAATGGAATCTTATCAATGTCCTAAAATAGCAAACCATCGCTGCATCAGTCCTCAGACAGTAGCACTGTCCTGCTCTCCAGTTGCCCTCTTTACAATTTGTTTGTTAAACAAGATTAGACTTCCATCTGGTGCTGTTCTCCATGAAATACCAGGTAAAAGCACACCAATCCAGTAGAAAAGAACTACATCCAGGAAAACAGCATTGGTTCCTGCAGCAGCCAAAACAACACAAAAACCCACCAGCTTCTAGAGGGCAGGACCATGTTTTTAGCACTAGTTACAGATTTATCAAAGTGCTTTTTAACTTAAAGGTTTTCCTAATATAATGAGTAATTACAGAGCATCAGAAAAAACCATTTGACCAATTGAAATTCATCCCTCCGGTATCACAAGCTGCTCCTTATTCCTTTAGTATGTGTCACATGCCATAGTTTTCAAATACCCTGTTTAGCAGATTATTCCAAGTATTGACAAATATTAAACTCACTCAGTTTAGAGCAGAGAAGGCCATTTGTCCCATTCTGTAAATACTAACTTTTCAAAGGAAGCTCTCTTACCCCAATTTATTGCCATTCCCCATATGCTATGCTTCAATAAGCATTCCTTCATTTTTTAAAATAGTATTGTGGTTTCTCTCCCTCTAGCCACTTGTGGTAAAATGCACTGCACTTTAATAGACAAAATTAGAAATACCTTGAAAAGTTCATCAGGTCTGGCAAAATCAGTGAAGAGAAATCAAAGTTAATGTTTCGGATTGCATGACCCTTCCTCAGATCTGAACCGGGTCACTGGACCTGATATGTTAACTCCGAATTCTCTGCTCAGATGTTGCCAGACATGCTGAGCTTTTCCAGCAATTTCTACTTTTGTCTCCAATTTACAATTCTTTTGGTTTTTATTCTGTGTTTTAATACTCTTGCCAGTGAAGAGAATTGCTCTCAACTTTCAGTTCAATCATTTACACTTATGGTTACACTTTCTGTGTTTATTTTGAAGTAGATTAGAGCGGTGCTGGAAAAGCATAGCAGGTCAGGAGCAGGAATAGATCTCTACTCCTGATGAAGGGCTTTTGCCTGAAACGTCGATTTTCCTACTCCTCGGATGCTGCCTGAACTGCTGTGCTTTTCCAGCACCTCTCTAATCTAAACTCTGGTTTCCAGCATCTGCAGTCCTCACTTTTGCCTTACTTTGAAGTAGGCTTTATCTATACAACACAAAATATTAAGCAGTTTGATTAACTTCATCCCTGACAGTTGCAAGGGTCAAGTGTTCTAATCATTCTTTACAGCTCATCATACTTGTACTTGGGATTGACCTTGTTAACCCTGTTCTGATCATTTTATTTTCTGCTTTGATGGCCAAAAATCATGTTTTTAAAAACCCTTATAGTGAACTATAACTACAAAATTCTTCTGGGTGCATTTTGGCATGGTTTACAACTCGCTTATTAAAACCAAATTAATGACTTGATGAAAATTACCAACTGAGCAATTTCAATTCATAAGCGTGCTTTGATCAGTGTGTTTTTATAGTTACATTATATTGCCTACACATATTTAACTTAAGTAATAAGATTCTGTGCCATTGCTAATGATAATTTTAAAGTTGCCTGAAAATGAAGATGTTAAGATAATGTCGAGATTAAAGAACAATAATCGACTACACGCGAATGACTAAGTATTGGAAAGGAAAGCAATGATTTTATTTGCACGAGCATTAGACCTGGAGGACTTTATTGCGTCGAAAATAGCTAATGGTTAATTCCACAACAACCTTGTTCCAATGAGGACCTGTGTCCATGGAAAGTGCAGATCAGAGATACTTTGGATAAAACAATTGCCAAACAGAAGCATTGTGTGATGAGCTGGTAGCAGATCAAATTCTTTAACATCCTTTCAATGTGGAACAAGAAATAAAATATGCACAGTGTAAATTGAGCCTCTGACTCACTATCAGCTCATTTTATATTTCTGTGCCTATCTTATTCTCAATTTAATTTACTCAATTTGTTAGTGCTGAGATGCAGAAGCATCCATGTGCCCTCATCACTAAAGGTTAGTATGCAGGTAGAGTAAGTGATTAGGAAAGCTAATAGAATGTTATCATCTATCATTGAGTACAAAAGTAGGGAGGTTATCGCTTCATTTATACAGGGCACTGGTGAGACTGTATCTGGAGTTTTGTTCACAGTATTGCTTTATTTAAGGAAGGAGTAAATGAGCTGGAAGCAGTTCAAAAAGCATTTACTCAACTAATACCTGGAATGGACCAGCTGTGTTATGGGGGATGGTTGGACAGGTTCAGCTTGTAACTGCCGGAATTTACAAGAGTAAGAAGTGACTTAAATGCAACCTACAAGATCCTGGGGTCAGTTAGCCCCATTGATTGGGTAGCAGGTCTGTGACACAGAGTGACATAATAGCATGGGTTCAATCCCTGCACCAGCTGAGGTCAACATGAAGGTCTTACCTTCTCAATCTCTTCCCTCACCTGAGGTGTGGTGACCCTTCAGCTTAAACGCACCACCAACCGTCTCTACCTTTTTGGACTATTGTGACTTCATCATTATAAGATCCCGCAGAGTCTTGAAAGTGGTGACAATATTTCCCCCTCACGGAAGAATCTAGAACTAGGGGTCACAAATTCGAATCAGAGATCACAAACTTAAAACTCAGATGGAGTGATTTATTTTCCTCTCAGAGGGTTGCGAGTCTTTCAAACTCTCTTCCAAAACGGTAGAAGCATGTTCCTTAATCATTTTAAGACAAGAGTACATTCATTAAGCAAGAAGGTGAAAGCTTACCAGAGGTTGCTAGGAATGAGAATTCGAGGTAAAAATCAAATCAGCCATCGTCATATTGAACAGTACAGCAGGCTCGAGCGACCGAATGTCCTATTTCTGCTCCTAATTCTTATGTTTATGCGAGTTCATAATTGCCTTGACTAATTTCTCACCCAATGCCTCCAATACTCTGACTAATGCTCCCTTAGAAATTGGTTTCCTGCTGGGAATATTGAAGTGTAGAATTATCCTGTTAACTTCCTTTTCAGTACAAACTGAGATGCAAGAGAGTGGCATTTGGAGAGTAATCCGTGTTTTGAAAATATTATATCTGTACATATTTCCTGTGCCAACGTTTGATTCTACTACATTGCACATACATGCACACATTTATACATTATAAATACGCCTCTTGCAATTGGTGATACTGAAGTGCTCATGTCCTCAGTTTTCAGCCTGGATTGCAAAAGTCTACTTCTCTGCTTCCCAAATTGATCTCCATTTTCCTACGTCTTCTTAAAATTCATTTACAGAATGTGGGCATCTCTGTTCAGGCCATCATTTATTGCTCATCCCTAATTCCCATTGGCAGTTAAGAGTCAACTTCATTGCTCTGGGTCTGAAGTCAAATGCAGGTCGGACAAGGGAAGGACAGCAGTTTCCTTCCCAAAATGACATTAGTGAACCTGAATTTTCCTCTCGTAACAATGGTTCCATGGTCATCATTAGAATCTTAATGCCAGATTTTCATTGAATTCAAATTCCACCATTTGCTGTGGCAGGATTCACAGAATATTACCTGGGTCTCTGGATTAATAGTCTAACGATAATACCACTGCATTACCAGCAACCCTAAAATGATCAACATTCATTATCAAGACTCAACTTGACTGATATTACAAAAGATGTAGAGAAATGATTCTAAACTGATACTTAATAGAAATGTGGCCAATGGACAGCCCAAAGTACTGGGCCAAAAGCCCTGATGAAGGGCTTTTGTCCGAAACGTTGATTTTCCTGCTCCTCAGATGCTGCATGACCTGCTGTGCTTTTCCAGCACCACTCTAATCTTGAGTCTGATCTCCATCGTCTGCAGTCCTCACTTTCACCGAGCCCAAAGTACTGGACAACCAATGATGGACCTTATGAAATATCAGTGTTGCAACTTAGGAAATGTAGCAGCCCACATTAACACAAAAAGCTCCTCTGAAGATTGAGAGATGAGTATTGGCCAGGAAGAAGAGTCACAACAAACTTGAAATATTGACTCTTGTTTCTCTCTCCATAGATGATACCAGATCTGCTAGTTTCTCCAGCATCCCCTGCCCTTGCTTCATGACTCTTTTTTATTCAAAATAATGTCACGGGTTTTTTTCCAGCCAGTAGTAGGAGTTTTGGTTCCACCTTGCATCTGAAAGTTGAGACCACTGGAAATACAGCACACCCTCAGAACTGTGGGATGTTACTTTGTTCTAGAGTAGGAGTCCAGAATCTTATGACTCAGAGGCGAGAGTGCTGCCAGCTGACCTAAAGCTGACAAAGTAGACCATTTATGAAGCAACATCCCTAAAAACTGGTTTAGTCTACTTGAAACAAAAAAAAAACTGTAACCACAGTGGTTCAGTGGTTAGTATAATAGCCGCACAGTACCAATTACCCAAGTTCGATTCTACCCTTGGGCAACTGTCTGCGTGGTGTTTGCACATTCTCCCTGTGTCTGTGAGGGTTTCCTCTGTGTGCTCCAGTTTCCTCGCATGGTCCAAAGTTGTGCAAGTTAGATCTGGCCACATTAAATTGCCCATGGCGTTCAGGAATGTGTAATCTAGGTGCATTAGTCAGGGGAACTGTCGAGGAATGGGTCTGGGTGGGATACATTTTGGAGGGTCGGTGTGGACTTGTTGGCCACATGTCCTGTTTCCACACTGGAGGGATTCTATGATGATTCAGGATCTGGAGTTTGTAAGTGTGGTATTTATGCTTTCTGCCAAAGTAAAAGGCAGTTGCTTCTTCTGCACTAGAATGTCACAGCCTTGCTCATTTCAGGGAGCAAATGCTGACAAGGAGTATAATTTGAAAGAACTGAGATGCAGCTGACAGGACTAGATACATCCATTGATTCTCCATTACGTAGCAGCTCACATAATATTTTTTTCAGGAATATAGTCAATCAGAAGACAAACATGAGGCCATCTATGGAATATAAAAAAGAACTTTTTAAGCTGCCCAGTTATTTAACAACAGAAATAGAAAAACAGATTTTAAAAGGACGCGCTGTCCTTTTGCCCATTTTCAGTGGTACCCTTGTCTGTTATTTAACAACTACTTCATATGGTTTGTGGCTTCTGACCAGTTAATTGGCTAGAAAGGCAAAGCTCTTATTTTCAATTATATTCCTTGGTCTGATTTTGAGAATGTGTTCTTTTTAAGGGATGACAAGGGGAAAGGGAGATGATAAGAGTTAGGTTCCTACGGTTCAAATGGAACTTGCTTAAAGGCCTCCTCATTGATCTCCACCCACTTCCCTTCTGTACCTGCCTGTTTTTGAAAGGAATTGGTACCATCTTTGAGAAGAGGAAGTACTTGCATTACCACAATTAATATGCAGATTTATATCATATCTCTGGAGTAGTGAAAAGTTTGCCACTAATTCACAAGAGACTTGCCAAAGTGTACTTGACAACAAGCTCCAAAAGGTGAAATGAAAACAGACGATCACAGACGTGATCAAAGAGGTAGCTTTTAAGGAGCACCTTGAAAGAAGAGAGAGAGTTGGATTAGGGGATAGGGGTAGGAGGGGAATGTCAGAGTGTCTGGTCTAGGCTGTTGAAGACACAGTGACCGGTGTTTTGGACCAACCAGACTCCCTCAGAATAAGAAGGTAACCTAGAGACTAGCTTTTTCTTATTTTAAAGGTAAATGTCAGGTGCTTCCTTCAAGATGCAATTTGATTGGTCCACCTGCTCAACATTAAAACGAACACAGTTTATTCAAACACTTTAGTTAAAATACAACAAAAGAGAAAATAACTTGCAATCACTTAATTCTATTGGAAAACTTAACAGAATAATAGGTCTAGTAACTATTACTAATTAACTGTTCCATAAGTAAAATCTCATAAATACACCCTTAGCAAAAAGGTAAATTCAGAAAACAGATGATCTCACATGTGGTTCTCCAATCCAAGAGGAAAGATCATCAAAAGACAAATCAGAGAGCGGGAGAGAGCGTAACAGCTGGGCAAGATTCACAGATTTCCAACCTTGCTCAGACCCCAGCAACAACTGCTGAAAGCTATCTAAACCCCCTGGATCTGTGAGAATTTGACCACACCCACTCAGGCAGCTTCTATTGTTCTAACATTAAAATAAAAACCAAGGCCTCACAAGTTGTTTGCCTTCCCATAGACTGTTTGGTAACTGTCCATAATCTCTGTCTAAAATACAACAGGCCGAAATATACCTCTTAAAGCCATAGCATTTGTCACACCATTGCTGGAGGGATTAACATCTAGGATACATTGGAAGCTTGAATTGGAGCAGCCCAGAGAGGACTGTAGGGTTCAGGGTGGGGAGGTTGCCTTTGCCATATTTGAAAAGCTCTTGGCCATGAAAATAGTTTTCTTTTAAAAAATCAAAGTGTTACAGCAGGCCATTCAGCCCATCTCCTCTATGTTGGCACCTTAAATGAGCAATTCACTTAGTATCATTGTCTCACTTGTTCCCCTCAACCCTACGCACTTATTGTGGCTGAACTGAATTACTAACATAGCTCAAGGCTAATGGGTGAAAAGAACTTAGGGATTCTATGAATTTGTTTTAAGTGCAGAAAGAGGCCATTCGGCACATCAAGTCTGCGTTGACTATCCGAGGAGCATCCCACTCAGATCCAGCCCCCTACTGTTTCCCTGTAACCCCACGTTTGCCATGGCTAATCCATGGACACTATGGACAACTTAGCATAACCAACCCACCTATCCTGCACATATTTGAACTGTGGGAGGAAACCGGAGCACCCTGCAGACACGGGGAGAATGTGTAAACTCCACACTGACAGTCGCTCAGGTTGGAATTGAATTCGGGTTCCTGGCAATGTGAAGCAACAGTGTTAACTACTGAGCCAATGGGCTGCCTCAAATTGGTTATGGGATGCACAGCTTTGGGTGGGCTCATGTTCATGGAAGATGGAGATTCATGGCTGGCTGTGAATGTTTTGCAATAGTTAAGTCTGGAACTAACAAAGGCGTGGATGAAGATCTCAGGAGCAAATGAAGTGGGCCCCTTATTGTATCATTATATGCAAAGTCCTTCCTAATCAAGCCTAATGAGTGTTGTTCAGAGTCACCATTTATGGTCAGGTATGATTTGGAGAAGCCAGTCTTGGACTGGGGTGGACAAAGTTAAAAATCACACAACACCAGGTTATAGTCCAACAGGTTTAATTGGAAGCTCTAGCTTTCGGAGCGACGCTCCTTGACAACCACCTGATGAAGGATCAGCGCTCCGAAAGCTAGAGCTTCCAATTAAACCTGTTAGACTATAACCTGGTGTTGTTGATTTTTAACTATGATCAGGTAAATTGTGCTCATCTTCAGATGGTGTTGAGATCTTTTCCAACCACCAGAACAGGGAGATGGGGTTCTCATCTGAAAGATAATGCCTTCAACCCTTAATCCAAAATCATTACTCAGGAATAAGATGGGAATCAAATGTCGATTTGCAGGTCTCAACAACAAAGCAGCAACGCACCTAGCCAAAAAGCATTTCCTAAAATTTGGAAGAAGATTTGTTCTGGTCAAATGTGAGAACAAGTTCAAGTGTGGAATTAACTTCCTGAGGAAGTGGTGGATGCGGATACAAATACAATGTTTAAAAGACGTGCATGGATACATGAATAGGAAAGGTTTGGAGGGATATGGATCAGGAGCAAACAGGTAGGACTAGCTTAGTTTGGGATCATGTTCAGCATGGACTGGTTGGACTGAAAGGTCTGTTTCCGTGCTGTAGGATGCTGTGACTAAGATGCACAATTTCAGGGGAAAAAACATGCAACGACGAATGATTTCCTTTTGTGACAAAGCAGGACTATTATCTGAACCTTGCGATTAGATCACTGCCTTGTAATCATTCTTGGCTATTGAATTTTTCCCTTAATAAGTTTTGTAAGGTTCACTGGAATCTTTTATTCAGGTTTTTGTCTGCACAGTGCTGACAGCGAATGCCTGCAGCCAATGTAGTTCATGTTCGTGTACAGACACTTATATTTTCATATAATAGAAAAGGTATTGATTCAACTGGGAAAGGGCTTGAACCTGCACCATAACCAATTGCGAGGAAAGATATTGAGCACGCAGGTGTGTGTTGTAGATAGCTGGAAGAGGAGGCAATAGGAGGGGACTGTGAATTCACCAGGTTGTTTGTAGGCACTTTTACCTTAAATCACTGCTCTCCTCAGACACTCAGCAAACTAGTGATGAGGTTATCTGCTGATAAAATTCTAAATTTTTACAATGACGACAGAACACATTCACACCACATGGACCACATTTCGAATACAGTGTGCAGCTTTGGTCTCCTTACTGAAGAAAGAATGTAAATGCATTGGGGGTGGTTCAGGAACAATTTACTAGATTGATAACAAGAATAGACATTGCTCAAGAAACTCAGCAAGTTTGGCAGAATGAATGGGAAGAAAGCAGAGTTAATGCTAACTCTTAGTGGGCGGCACGGTGGCACAGTGGTTAGCACTGCTGTCTCACAGCGCCTGAGACCCGGGTTCAATTCCCGACTCAGGCAACTGACTGTGTGGAGTTTGCATGTTCTCCCCGTGTCTGCGTGGGTTTCCTCCGGGTGCTCCGGTTTCCTCCCACAGTCCAAAGATGTGCGGGTCAGGTGAATTGGCCATGCTAAATTGGCCCGTAGTGTTAGGTAGGGGTAAATGTAGGGGTATGGGTGGGTTGCGCTTCGGCGGGTCGGTGTGGACTTGTTGGGCCGAAGGGCCTGTTTCCACACTGTAAGTCTAATCTAATCTTCATCAGAGTCACTGTTCTGCATGATTGTGCTTTCTTCCCACAGATGCTGCCAGATCTGCTGAGTTTCTCCAGCAATTTATATTTTTGTTTCAGATCTCCAGCATCCTCAGTTCTTTGTTTTGTTTTACGAGATTGATGAACTGATTGTTTTATGGGGTAAGTCTAAGCACGTTGGGCATGTGCTCACTGGAGTTTAGATGGTAAGGGGTGATTTGATTGAAGTGTCTCAGATTCTGAATGGTTTTGATGACATGGACAGGTGGAAAGTTTAGATGAGGTCAGAATAGAGGACACTATCTTAAAATTAGGGGTGACCTTTAAAGACAGAGCTGAGTAGAATTGTTTTCGCTTAAAGGGTTGTAGAGATTGGATCACTCTGTCTTAGAAGGCAGTAGAGATAGGTCATTGAGTCTATTTAAGACAGAGGTAAGTGGATCCTCATTAGGCAGGGGAACCAAAGATAATCAGAGATTAGGTGTGTATGGGAAATTCAGAACACACACTAATAGCCATTACTGACTTTATAAAGCTCTGGTTAGGCCCCATTTGGAGTACTGTGTCCAGTTTTGGTCCCCACGCCTCATGAAGGACATACTGGCACTGGAACGTGTCCAGCGGAGATTCACACGGATGATCCCTGGAATGGTTGGTCTAACATACGAGGAACGGCTGAGGATCCTGGGATTGTATTCATTGGAGTTTAGAAGATTAAGGGGAGACTTAATACAAACTTACAAGATAATACATGGCTTGGAAAGGGTGGACGCTAGGGAATTGTTTCCGTTAGGCAAGGAGACTAGGACCCGTGGACACAGCCTTAGAATTAGAGGGGGTCAATTCAGAACAGAAATGCGGAGACATTTCTTCAGCCAGAGAGTGGTGGGCCTGTGGAATTCATTGCTGCAGAATGGAGTGGAGACCGGGACGCTAAATGTCTTCAAGGCAGAGATTGATAGATTCTTGATGTCACGAGAAATTAAAGGCTACGGGGAGAATGCGGGTAAGTGGAGTTGAAATGCCCATCAGCCATGATTGAATGGTGGAGTGGACTCGATGGGCCGAATGGCCTTACTTCCACTCCTATGTCTTATGGTCTTATGGTTTTATAGCCATGACCTATTAGAGTCATATTGCAGGCTTGTAGGATTAAGGGATCTGATTCTGCTCCTTACATTTTCATATGTTCATATAATGCCTTCAAGTACCAATGATCAATACTCTTTTGCATGTCAAATTATGGCTGTGTCTAGTGGAAACAAGCTCTACGGGAACCAATGCAGAGTTGAACAGTGTTGAGTGGATAGTAGCAATTGATTATTGGGAAACGGGATTCTTAAGAAAGAAAAACAAAGAGAGTCCAATCCTGGGGCCAAGCTCAGGAGCGCAGTGTTTGAATAGGCCAAGTGCATTTGGTTGGACACTACAGCACGTTCAGGTAATTCCTCAGCCATTATATTTAATGATGTGCACGATGACGCACATGCCTCATCATTCACAACATTTGCATTAATATGTTTGAACAATAAAAGGCTTTACTTCCTACTGCATCAATGCGATAACATTTCTCATTCAAGCAATAAAAATAAACGAGAAAATGGCTGGATTTTGAGGAGATATAATAATCTGAGTGTCGAAATTTTAAAGGCATTAAGGGGTCTCAGGAGAAACCAAGAATATAGCCCTGAGTTAGAGGATCTTCGACAATTACATTGAAGGGCAGAGCAGGCTTGTACAGCCAAATAGAGTCATAGAGATATACAGCACAGCAACAGACCCTTTGCTCCAACTTGTCAATGCTGACTAGATATCCCAACCCAATCTAATACCACCTGCCAACAATTGGCCAATTTTCCTCTAAACCTTTCCAATTCCTATACCCATCCAGATGCCTTTTAAATGTTGCAATTGTACCAGCCTCCACCACTTCCTCTGGGAGTCCATTCCATGCAATCACCCTCTGCATGAAAAACTTGCCTCTTCGGTCCCTTTTATATCTTTCCCCTCTCATCCTAAACCTATGCCCTCTAATCCTGGACTCACCCAGCCCAGGGAAAACTTTGCCTATTTATCCTATCCATGCCCCTCATGATTTTATAAACCACTATGAGGTCACCCCTCAACCTTTGATGCTCCAGGGAAAACATCCCCGGCCTATCCAGCCTCTCCCTGTAGCTCAAATCCTCCAAGCCTGGCAACATCCTTGTAAATCTTTTCTGAATCCTTTCAAGTTTCACAACACCATTCCGATAGGAAGGAGACCAGAATTGCATGCAATATTCCAACAGTGGCCTAACCAATGTCCTGTACAGCTGTAACATGACCTCCCAACTCCTATACTCAATGCTCTGACCAATAAAGGAAAGCATACCAAATGCCTTCTTCACTATCCTATCTACCTGCGTATCCAGTTTCAAGGAACTATGAACCTGCACTCCAAGGTCTCTTTGTTCAGCAACACACCCTTGGACCTGACCATGAAGTGTATAAGGCCTGCTAAGATTTGCTTTCCCAAAATGCACCACCTCGCATTTATCTGAATAAACTCCATCTGCCACTTCTCAGCCCATTGGCTTATCTGATCAAGATCCCATTGTAATATGAGGTAACCTTCTTCGCTGTCCACTACACCTCCAATTTTGGTGTCATCAACAAAGCTACTAACTAGACCTCTTATGCTCATATCCAAATCATTTATACAAATAATGAAAAGTAGTGGACCCAGCACCGATTCTTGTGGCACTCCACTAGTCACAGGCCTCCAGTCTGAAAAGCAACCCTTCACCATCACCCTCTGTCTTCTATCTTTGAGCCAGTTCTATATCCAAATGGGTAGTTCTCCCTGTATTCCATGAGATCTAACCATGCTAACCAGTCTCCTATGGGGAACCTTGTTAAATACCTTACTGAAGTCCATATAGTCCATATGCCTTCATCAATCCTCTTTGTTACTTCTGTAAAAAAACTCAGCACGGAAACAGACCCTTCTGTCCAACTCATCCAAGCTGACCAGATATCCCAATCTAATCTAGTCCCATTTGCCAGCATTAGGCTGATTTTTCTCTAACCCCTTCCTATTCACACACCCACCCATATGCTTTTTAAATGTTGAAATTGTACCAGCCTCCACCACTTCCTCTGGTAGCTCATTCCATACATGCATCACTCTCTACATGAAAAAGTTGCCTCTTAGGTTCCTTTTATATCTTTCCCTTCTCACCCTAAATCTATGCCCTCTAGTTCTGGACTCCACTTCCCCAGGGAAAAGACTTTGTCTGTTTATCCTATCCATGCCCCTCATGATTTTATAAACCGCTATGAGGTCACCCCTCAACCTTTGATGCTCCAGGGAAAACATCCCCAGCCTATCCAGCCTCTCCCTGTAGCTCAAATCCTCCAAGCCTGGCAACATCCTTGTAAATCTTTTCTGAATCCTTTCAAGTTTTACGACACCTTTCCGATAGGAAGGACACCAGAATTGCATGCAATATTTCAACAGTGGCCTAACCAATGTCCTGTACAGCTGCAACATGACCTCCCAACTCCTATACTCAATGCTCTGACCAGTAAAGGAAAGCATACCAAATGCCTTCTTCACTATCCTATCTACCTGCAACTCTACTTTCAAGGAACTATGAACCTGCTCTCCAAGTTCTCTTTGTTCAACAACACTCCCTCAGACCTGACCATGAAGTGTATAAGTCCTGCTAAGATTTGCTTTCCCAAAATGCAGCACCGCACATTTATCTGAATTAAACTCCATCGGCCAATCCTCCGCCCACTGCTGCACCTAGTTCCCAGATTGTGTGTTTCCAATTTGGGAGAATGACTTGTTGGAAACCTGTGAGTGAACCAAGTAGAAAGTACCTAATTAGGTGGTCACGATGTAAATGGGCAGTGTCCCAGAGTATGCAGAATGAAAAGATTGTGACCCTGTTCAAGAACTAGAACAGCGCAGCTCCCTGTAGAGCATTAGGGGGAAAGTATTTTCTTTCATTGCCCTTCTGTGACTCCAGATCCCAGCTGATCACTTCCAGTGTGGTTTAGGAACTGGAAGATCAACAATTGACATGACATCCTCAGTCTAGCAACTGCAAAGGAAATGCAATGAGCAAAACAAACTACTATATATTGCATTTGTCAATTTCACCAAGGCAGTTAGCCTTGAGAGTAGAGAGTATCTGCTGCAGAAAATTAGTTGTCCCCAGACGTTGTTCAATATAATCTTCTTTTTGGATCATGGGACATTTGGAATCCTTTGGGATCTGCAGTGGGTCCATCAGAGCTGTGTTTTGCCACTGGCACTCTTTGGCATATCCTGCTCCCTGTTGCTGTCAAATGCTGTTAGGTCATTGACAGAGAGTGTTTACTTGTAGCAGACTGGCTAAAAACTGGTCAATATTTATTAACCTGAATTCCAAGTCAAAGGTACGGGAAGTTCTCACCAGAAAATTCACTGATGATCCATACCATCAATCCAATGTGAAAAACATCTTCAATGGAAAATGGATAGCCTCTTTCACCTCTGGTTTGACCATCAGCATGAGGAGACAAACATCCAAGACATTGCCATGCTGCCATCTATCAGGGATGATAATGCTGTGCTGGGGATTACTATTGGCTTCACTTTGCTCACCTTTACAGTCACCAGCAATCTGTTTATTGATGCTGAAATTAACACACAGACACACATCACAAAATCTTCAACTGATACATCCAAGCTGAGTAATAGAACACAGAACAACAGCCTGGCTGTAAACATCAAACTGTCAATCTACCAAGCCTGGATCCTCACTGGACTCCTCTACAGTGGTGATAACTGCACAACAGACACTAAGCTGAAGAAAAAGCAGAATACATTCCACCTTTGCTGTCTCAAGTGCATCTTTGGCACTTCCTGATGGGAGGAGATCACCAAGCTTGAAGTGCTGGAGCACATTAGTTCCATCAGCAAATATTTTGTTCCTGAGCCAATGATGTCTGCACTGGTTCAGCTGGATAAATGAATCAGTTATTTTCAGTGAACACGCCATTGGATCACAAGCTCCTGGGTGTCTATGTCTCTCCTGTACAGGTACCTGCAAGCAAGATGTGAAAATGATGGGCATTGACGCAGACAACTGAGAGACAGTCACTGACTACCATCTGGAGGCTGACTATTCAGAGGGGCATTGGAACAGGAACAAACAGTTCAGCAATCTGTGAAGAGAAACTGTAGGTCACCAAATGATGTTGTGCACTCTCTCAGCCCACTGTCCCTTCTACAGAGAATGCAGCAGATACTTTCCCTGATAGAGTGGGACTCCTGAACCACACAATGAGGAATGTAATGGAGCCGCCGACCACTGAACAAATCATCATCCCGTAAGATAGAAGGCAGAAAATGGACTCAACAACACGACAGACAGAAATCTGCATGATAATGGAAGTATGATCTTGTATATTATCACCTCAAACAATAATGTACAGCAGCTTATTTCTAGGCTTCTTGGAACTCTTCTCTTTGTACTCAATAACTGTAGTTTACATTTCTCATTACATCAGAACATTATTTTAAAAAATCAAATTACGTGCAGTGCAAGACTATGATTTTCATGCTTCTTTCGTAAAAGCAATTCAATATCACTCACTGTAATCCCTAAAGATGTCCTTAAGACAGTGGCTAGCTAAGCTGCTTGGTGATTTACCATTGTGCTGTTACCAAGGTGTTCAGGCCCGATAACAAGCTAAAATGTTTTGTATTGCGTTTAGTTGATGCAATAGCTAGGGCTGTCTCTGCACACAGGGCATTTAGTTTATTTGTTCATTCTCAGGAGGTTGACTAGATTAATATTTACTCTCCATTGCTAATTGTCCTTTGCAATTGATGGTAAAAACTGAATGGCGACCAGACCATTTTAAAGGGTGTTTAAGAATTGACAAAACATTACTTTGTGTTTAAAGTCAATTAGTAGTCCAATCACGCAAGTTTTCGCTGACAGAACATTAGAGAATGATCTTTATTTTTACAAGATGCACTGATAGCTTTTTATCCCTATTGTCTTTAATTTTTTTTAAACTTTATTTAATTTCAACTGTTACCTCATTTACCAATGTAAGGATTCAGCAACATTAAAGTACCATTATGTTTGGAATGGTATCGTATTTCAACATAGTATAGATATAATCTTTTAACCTCTTCTGTCTGTCTAAGGAAAGCTGCACAGAACCTAACTCCAGTTTTAACATTGATTCCTATGATAATCAATGCTTCACTTAAAGTCATTTCCTTTAAAGTTATGATTTTCAGGAATTTTAAGTGAGGACACCCTGTAACCTGAAATTAAATTTCTGACCGTCAGAATGGGACTTAATCTTGGTTTTGTAGATTATCAGTCTAGGCCTTTGAACTGCATGCACAATGACATAAACACATGTGAGAGTATACCCTAGAAAGTACTGCTTCAAGACATCCCTGTAGTTGGGTGGAATCCAACTTACATGGAATATATTGGATTCAGCACACCAGTACCCGCCTCCGCAAAGATCTGCTGAGCTCTGCAGGGAAAAGTACGTTGAAAACTTTTAGCTTAAATAAAACTAGATATAATAAGGATGCATTCCTGCCTTCACTCAAAAATTATAAATTTATTCAAAAAAATCTAATTGAAAAGTAATGTTTTATCTATTTTTGTTGGAAGGGTTGTAGTATTTCTGTCTATAGCTTAAATCACATGAACATTTTTAATATTTTTTAAGGAATTAAAACAAGTAAAAGCTTTTTTTGAGGTACTAGTTGAACTTGCTACAGTTATATCTGGGAGTCTTTCTACAATTTGTAGTACAAACCTTCTAACTCCAACAAATGTGCATTAAAACTCAAGGTTTATGAACACCGGGACAGTACCACAGTCAAAGACTAAAAGCTGGACAGCATTTATTGTCCATCCTTACTTACCCAGTTGTTGAGGGTCAACTATATTGCTGTGGGTCTGGAGGCAAATGTAGGCCAGACCAGGACTGAATAACAGATTCCCTTTCCTAAAGGACATTAATAAACCAGATGGGTGTTTAATTGCAATCAAGGGTGATTACTATTAGGTTAGCTCTCAATATCAGATGCTTTGAATTCAAACTCCATCAGCTGTCATAGTGTCACAAAATCATACAGCATGGAAACAGATCTTTCAGTTCAACCCGTCCATTCCGAACATAATCCCAAACTAAACTGTTCCTGGCACATATCCCTCCAAACTTTCCTGTTCATGTACTTACCTAAATGTCTTTTAAACTTTGTAACTGTGCCCCCACCCACTATTTCCTCAGGAAGTTCATTCCACACCACCTCTGTAAAATATTTTCCACCATGTATTTTTTAAATCTCTTGTGTCTCACCTTAAAAATATGCTCCATATTCTTAAATAGAGAAGGGAAAAGACACCTATCATTAATCTTATTTATACCCATCATGATTTCATAGACCTCAAGGTTTGTGCGAAGATTTTTAGCTCGGGTGCTCGTTGTTGTGGTTCTGTTCGCCGAGCTGGAAGTTTTTGGTGCAAACGTTTCGTCCCCTGGCTAGGCAACATCATCAGTGCTTTGGAGCCTCTTGCGAAGCGCTTCTTTGATGTTTCTTCCAGTATTTATAGTGGTCTGTCCTTATCGCTTCCGGTTGTCAGTTTCAGCTGTCCGCTGTAGTGATTGGTATATTGGATCCAGGTCGATGTGTTTGTTGATGGAGTTTGTGGATGAATACCATGCCTCTAGGAATTCCCTGGCTGTTCTCTGTCTGGCTTGCCCTATGATAGTAGTGTTTTCCCAGTCGAATTCATGTTGCTTGTTGTCTGAGTGTGTGGCTACTAGGGATAGCTGGTCGTGTCGTTTCGTGGCTAGTTGATGTTCATGTATGCAGATTGTTAGCTGTCTTCCTGTTTGTCCTACATAGTGTTTTGTGCAGTCCTTGCATGGTATTTTGTAAACTACATTAGTTTTGCTCATGTTGGGTATCGGGTCCTTTGTCCTGGTGAGTTGTTGTCTGAGCGTGGCTGTTGGTTTGTGTGCTGTTATGAGTCCTAAGGGTCGCAGTAGTCTGGCTGTGAGTTCTAATGTAGTTTACAAAATACCATGCAAGGACTGCACAAAACACTATATAGGACAAACAGGAAGACAGCTAACAATCTGCATACATGAACATCAACTAGCCACGAAACGACATGACCAGCTATCCCTAGTAGCCACACACTCAGACAACAAGCAACATGAATTCGACTGGGAAAACACTACTATCATAGGGCAAGCCAGACAGAGAACAGCCAGGGAATTCCTAGAGGCATGGCATTCATCCACAAACTCCATCAACAAACACATCGACCTGGACCCAATATACCAACCACTACAGCGGACAGCTGAAACTGACACCCGGAAGCGGCAAGGACAGACCACTATAAATACCGGAAGAAACATCAAAGAAGCGCTTCGCAGGAGGCTCCAGAGCACTGAAGATGTCGCCTAGCCAGGGGACGAAACGTTTGCAACAAAAAAAAACTTCCAGCTCGGCGAACAGAACCACAACATTTCATAGACCTCTATAAGGTCACTTCTCAAACTTCCTATGCTCCAGTGAAAAATGTCCCAGCCTATCCAGCCTTTCTTTATAATTCAAACCTTCCATACTGGGCAACATCCTGGTAAATCTCTTCCGAAACCTCTCTAGCTTAATTATGGTTCTTCTTTTAACAGGGCAACCAAAACAGGACACAGTATTCCAGAAGAGGCCTCACCAATGTCCTGTACAACCTCAACATGACTTCCCAACTCCTATACTCAAAGGAATAAGCGATGAAGACAAACATGCTAAATGTTTCTATGTGATGCAAACTTCAAAGAATTAATAAGTCCTGGTCCTGTTAGTTGTACTAAAATATAATACCTGACATCTACCCAAATTGTACCCCATCTGCCATTTCTCAGCCCATTGACCTACTTGATCAAGAACATTTGTATTCTTAGAAAACCTTCTTCACTATCTACCATGCTGGGATTGGAACCCACATTCTCACAACATTAACCGGGAGTCTTGGATTACTAGCTCAATGACATTACCAGTGAGCCACCACCTACTCTAGCTTCCTACCAAAATACCTGTGAATCCACATAAATTGTATGCATGAATGACAATTGCTGCATGACTGCAGTGTTAAAATAATGTTTACCTTTTCATTTTAAAGCTGGAAGGTATGATTCATTATGAATTTTAAAAATTACTCAAGGGTTTCAGTGGGTGTTTATCAGAGTCAAAATTTCGACAGGTTAGGTGGTAAAGAGAATAGAAGCTAAATGTCATTTACCTCTGATAGAGAGGCCCATAAACATTCCGAGTAAAACTTAGTTTATGTGGCATTTTTCTAAATGACCACTGCTGCAAATTATGGGATTATTTCTACCATTAGATAGTTCAGGGTAAAGGTTGTTTGAGATAGTTCACTGTCATTAATCTTTCTTCGCTGTTGCAAGTGCCTGTCAAGTGATTGTTGTTATGTATCCACAACAATAGAGTGTGTGCCGATGAGTGAGTTTTCTCAGTAACAAGAAGGCTTATTGCATGATAGCAAAATGTGCAATTATATGTGGTGAACCATAATTACTGGGACCTTAGGGAGTTTCACAGAGACATCTGCTCCTTCCAAAGCTGGAGGAGAACACATTGAGCTGAATCTGATCACATTTTGGCTGAGTCATTTCTATCAAAATTCATGGAGAGTTTCTGTCTGCAACATCTAATGGGTTTTCTCACACCATCATCTCAAACTCACTTCAGTAACTATCAACCCACCTCTACAGCATTTCTCATATTCATTTAGCCCAATTCCCCCACTCATTACATCCAGACATAGAACATACAACATAGAACATACAACATACAACATAGAACAACAGAGCACAGAACAGGCCCTTTGGCCCACGATGTTGTGCTGAACATTTGTCCTAGCTTAAGCACCTATCCATGTACCTATCCAATTGCCGCTTGAAGGTCACCAACGATTCTGACTCTGCCACTCCCAAAGGCAGCGCATTCTATGCCTCCACCACTCTCTGGGTAAAGAACCTATCCCTGACATTCCCCCTATACCTTCCACCCTTCACCTTAAATTTATGTCCCCTTGTAACACTCTGTTGTACCTGGGGAAAAAGTCTCTGACTGTCTACTCTATCTATTCCCCGATCATCTTATAAACTTCTATCAAGTCACCCCTCATCCTTTGCCGTTCCAATGAAAAAAGGCCTAGCACTCTCAACCTATCCTCGTACGACCTATTCGCCATTCCAGGCAACATCCTGGTAAATCTCCTCTGCATCCTCTCCAAAGCTTCCACATCTTTCCTAAAATGAGGCGACCAGAACTGCACACAGTACTCCGAATGTGGCCTTACCAAGGTCCTATACAGCTGCAACATCACCTCACGACTCTTGAATTCAATCCATCTTCTAATGAACGTTAATACACCATAGGCCTTCTTATAAGCTCTATCCACCTGAGTGGCAACTTTCAAAGATCTATGAACATAGACCCCAAGATCCCTCTGCTCCTCCACCTTACTAAGAACCCTACCATTAACCCTGTGTTCTGCATTCTTATTTGTCCTTCCAAAATGGACAACCTCACACTTGACAGGGTTGAACTCCATCTGCCACTCCTCAGCCCAGCTCTGCATCATATCTAAGTCCCTTTGCAGCCGACAACAGCCCTCCTTACTATCCACAACTCCACTAATCTTCATATCATCTGCAAATTTACTGACCCACCCTTCGACTCCCTCTTCCAAGTCATTAATAAAAATTACAAACAGCAGAGGACCCAGAACTGATCCCTGCGGAACTCCACTTGTAACTGGGCTCCAAGCTGAATATTTACCATCTACCACCACTCTCTGACTTCGACCGGTTAGCCAGTTCTCATCCAACTGGCCAAACTTCCCACTATCCCATGCCTCCTGACTTTCCGCATAAGCCTACCATGGGGAACCTTATCAAATGCCTTACTAAAAATCCATGTATACTACATCCACTGCTCTACCCTCATCCACATGCTTCGTCAATAAGAATTCAATAAGACTTGTAAAGCAAGACCTACCCCTCACAAATCCATGCTGGCTGTCCCTAATCAAGCAGTGTCTTTCCAGATACTCATAAATCCTATCCCTCAGTACCCTTTCCATTACTTTGCCTACCACCGAAGTAAGACTAACTGGCCTATAATTGCAGGGGTTATCCCTATTCCCTTTTTTGAACAGGGGCACAACATTCACCACTCTCCAGTCCCCTGGCACCACCCTCATTGAAAGTGAAGACAAAAAGATCATTGCCAACGGTTCTGCAATTTCCTCTCTTGCTTCCCACATAATCCTAGGATATATCCCGTTAGGCCCGGAGGATTTGTCTATCCTCAAGTTTTTCAAAATGACCAACACATCTTGCTTCCTAACAAGTATCTCCTCTAGCTTACCAGTCTGTTTCATACTCTCCTCTTCAACAATACGGTCCCTCTCATTTGTAATACTGAAGAAAAGTACTCATTCAAGACCTCTCCTATCTCTTCTGACTCAAAACACAGTCTCCCACTACTGTCCTTGATCGGACCTACCCTCATTCTCGTCATTCTCATGTTTCTCACATACGCATAAAAGGCCTTGGGGTTATCTTTGATCCTACCCACCAAAAATTTTTCATGCTCTCTCTTAGCTCTCCTAATCCCTTTCTTCAGCTCCCTCCTGGCTATCCTGTATCCCTCCAACGCTCTGTCTGAACCTTGTTTCCTCAACCTTATGTAAGCCTCCTTCTTCCTCCTTACAAGACATTCAACCTCCCTCGTCAACCAAGGTTCCCTCACACAACCATCTCTTTCCTGCCTGACAGGTACATACATATTAAGGACACGTCATATCTGTTCCTTGAAAAAGTTCCATATTTCAACAACATCCTTCCGTGACAGCCTATGCTCCCAATTTATGCTCCTCAGATCCTGTCTTGCAGCATCATATTTACCCTTCCCCCAATTGTAAAACCTGCCCTGATGCACGCACCAATCTCCCTCCATAACCAAGGTGAAAGTCACAGAATTGTGGTCACCATCACCAAAATGCTTACCCACTAATAAGCCCATCACTTGTCCCGGTTCGTTACCAAGTACCAAATCCAATATGGCCTCCCCTCTGGTTGGACAATCTACATACTGACTTAGAAAAGCTTCCTGGACACACTGCACAAACAGCGCCCCATCCAATCTACTTGATCTAAAGAGCTTCCAATCAATATTTGGGAAGTTGAAATCGCCCATGATTACTATCCTGTGGCTTCTGCACCTTTCCAAAATCTGTTCCCCAATCTTGTTTCTCTACATCTCTGCTGCTATTGGGGGCCTACAATAAACACCCAACAAGGTGACTGCTCCTTTCCTATTTCTGACTTCAGCCCATACTACCTCCAAAGGCAGAACCCCCTTGAACTGCCTTTCTGCAGCCGTTATACCATTTCTAATTAGCAACACCACCCCCCCTCCTTTTTTACCACCCCCACCCCCAATCTTATTGAAACATCTGTAACCAGGAACCTCCACAACCATTCCTGTCCCTCTTCTATCCACGTTTCCATGATGGCTACAACATCGTAGTCCCAAGTACCGATCCACACCTTAAGTTCAACCACCTTATTCCTAATACTCCTTGCGTTGAAGTATACACACTTGAGCCCATCTCTGTGTCCGCAAGTATTCCTTGTCAGTGCTACCTTCCCCACAGCCTCCCTACATTCTTGGACATCCTGAAAAACAGCTAACCTACTTGCTGGAATACAAGTCCGGATCCCATTCCCCTGCCAAATTAGTTTAAGCCCCCCCGAAGAGTGCTAGCAAACCTACCTCCCAGGATATTGGCGCCCTTCTGGTTCAGGTGCACCCCATCCTGCTTGTACAGGTCCCACCTTCCCCAGAATGCAGTCCAATTATCCAAATACCTGAAGCCATCCCTCCTACACCATCCTTGCAGCCACGTGTTCAACTACACTCTTTCCCTATTCCTTGCCTCACTGTCACGTGGCACCGGCAACAACCCAGAGATGACAACTCTGTCTGTCCTAGCTTTTAGCTTCCAGCCTAACTCCCTGAGCTCTTGAATGACCTCCCCACCCCTCTTCCTACCTATGTCGTTGGTGCCAATGTGTACCACGACTTCTGGCTGCACACCCTCCCCCTTAAGGATTCTGAAGACATGGTCCGAGACGTCTCGGACCCTGGCACCCGGGAGGCAACAAACCATCCGAGAGTCTCGCCTGTCTGTCCCTCTAACTATAGAGTCTCCTATAACTAGCGCTCTCCACCTTTCCCCCTTTTCTTTCTGGGTCTCAGAGCTGGACCTCGTGCCAGAGACCCGGTCACTGCAGCTTACCCCTGCTAGGCCATTCCCCCCCAACAGTATCCAAAGCGGTATACTTATTGTTGAGGGGAACGACCACAGGGGATCCCTGCACTGCCTGCTTCCTCCCCTTCCCACCTGTAACTGTTACCCAGCTACCTCTGTTCTCTGGCATAACTATGTCCCTGTAGCTTCTATCTATCAGCCTCTCGAATAATCCTCAGTTCATCCAACTCCAGTTTCAGTTCCCTAATGCGGTCTGTGAGGAGCTGGAGCTGGCTGCACTTCCTTCATGTGAAGTCGGCAGGAGCATCGGTGGTCACCTCTACCTCAAACATCCTGCAGAGGAACATTCCACTGCCTGCGCTGCCTTAACTCTACACTTAGTCTCCCAAACAAGAACACTAAGTAGCTTACCTGTTCAGCCGACTCAGTCCTTTTTTTTGAGGTTAGAGGAGGAGGGAGGGTGGGAGACACTACACGTGTAGTGTCTCGGGTTCCTTCTCCACTCAAACTTCTTACCTTCCCAGAAGCCTCTGTTGACGACTTCTGGGTTCCCGTTCTTAGTTGAAAAAAAAACACAGACTGCGAAAAGAAAAACGTTAATTTAAACTGGTCTCCGCTTACCTTCCGACTCCCCTCTCTGTGCGCCCGCTGTAGCACTGAGGTCGAAACCTCGGGGGTACACGCTTTTAAATCAAATATAGTGGGATCCTAAACTTTAACAGGTTGCCATACACCCAGTTGAGCACAGCTAGTCAGGAGCAGCCCTGCACTGTTTGGGACATTTATCCCAGACATGGCAGATAAGGGGATATTGGTGCCCCACTTTGCAGACAGGGACCTGGAGAGGGGATGCAGAGGAGGAATGTCCTCTTCCCACAGGTCTGGCAGAGGAGGTAATAGCACCAGCTGAACCAGCCTGGTCTGATACTGCAAACAGCACAACCATACAGGAAGAATGTCAACAAGCTTCTACCCTCTGTTAAGAGAAGTACCAAAAATCTCTCTGCTACCTCACACTCTCCCTATCTCTGTTACTGCACACAACTCCTTCCAAAGCTCATGCTCTATCACTGTCACAATTACTGGCAATATTTTCCTTCACTCACTCCTAACCATCCACTGTCTCTATACCAAGTAAACCATCAAAAGTAACCTTGGATTGGTTCTTGAAGAACAGAACATTTACATAAAGGACCTATGAAGGATATTTCTGATTTGTTTTCGGCACGCTAAAAGAAAATGGGGAATGTTCAATTTTCTGGGTTATAGTGTAGGTTGTCTACAAATATAGTGTTTAGCAAGTCGTGTTTCTGTCTTTTGTTGCAGTATAAATCTTAAAGTGGGAAATCTTGTCATGTTATCCTTTTCAGCTGTCAACTGGAAGTTTGATTTTTTTTCAAGTTATTGGTCTCAGCCAAGTTTATGACAACAGATTTGAAAAGCAAGAGAGAAATATATGGAAAAGGGAGCTGAAGTTGTTGTTCTTCTTGAACAGTTAAATACAATCAATGGAGTAGAGTTTCCATAGGTAAGTGTTGTATCTGCGACAGAACAAAGTGCTTCAAACCCATGGTTGAATTATGTGGTCTCACCAATCTTCATTTCAATACTGGTTATAACGTACTCTTTGGCTAACAGTAATAGAGAATTAACCACCAGTGAGCCCCAAGAAGAGTCACTTGCTTTAACAATAAAGAGATGAAGAATCAAGCTAACAGCCAATTTAAGACAATCAGGCTTACAGTGTGGCACCATGGTACTTACTGGAAGCTATCTTAATAAACATGGCCCTGCCCCTTCTCTCTGCAAGGAACATTGAGCATGTTTCAACTCAACAGGTTGGAGTCTTTATTTAATTCATTTCTCACAGCAATGCCTTGGCCAATCAGAATCAACATGCTTAGCTGAAATTTAAATAAATCTTAGCAGCTAGATGTCAGTCATCATTTAACTGGCGCAGTCTCCATGGCCATGCCTTTGTAAATCAAATAGAGAAAGTGAGGACTGCAGATGCTGGACATCAGAGCCGAGAGTGTGTTGCTGGGAAAGCACAGCGGGTCAGGCAACATCTGAGGAGCAGGAGAATCAACGTTTCAGGCATAAGGCCTTCATCAGAAATGAGGCTTGTGGGTTGGGGGGGTGAGCTGAGAGATAAATGGGAAGGAGGTAAGTTTGGAGAGGGATGATAGGGAGATGAAGGTGAGGGAGAAGGTGATATGTCGGGGGTGGAGCAGATAGATGGGAAAAATAATGCTGACCCATTATCCCAAGCTAAACTAGTCCCACCTACGCTTGGTCCAAATCTCTCCAAATATCTCTTATTTAAGTACTTATTGAAATATCTTTTAAATGCTGTAACTGTACCTGCATCTATCATCTCCTCTGGAAGTTCATTCCACACAGGAACCATTCTCTGTTTAAGAAAAGTCCCTCATTTCATTTTTAAATGTTTCTCCTCTCTCCTTGAAAATATGCCCCCTCATCTTGAAGTCTACAGAAAAGACATCTGTCATTCACCTATCTATATCCCTCATGATTTTATAAACCTCTATAAGGTCACCTCTCAACCTCCTATATTCTAGTGAAAAATGTCCCAGCCTATTCAGCCTCAGCTTGTAACTCAATCTCTTCAGTCCTAGCAACATCCTGGTAAATGTCTTCTGAACTCTCTCCATTCTTCCTGTAACAGGGAGACCTGAACGGGACATAGTAGTCCAGAACAGGCCTCACCAATGGCATATAGGCATTGCAGAGAGGAATTTTCAATCACTTACAACTGCAGGACCAGTAATGGATGTGAAAGTAGTAAAGAGATGTGAGTGATGATATTTTAGTCTGTTTGGTTTAGACAATATGTTTATGGTATGATCCACTTTCTATCCCACTTCCACAAACTAATGGCCATAGTCAAGATTTTGTTTGATCTGTACACAATTGGTTGACATCTCAATTTTTCTAAGCTATCTCTTTGGTCTTCTAAATGTAGCGATTGTCATGGCAGATGATAAATGTACAGTAGTTTATGTTGGGGGAATAATACATGTTAGTAACTGGATTGAAGTGCTCAGGGAGGTATTTTCTTTTGATCCTTAATAGCTTTCGAAATCTAGCTCATGATAATCTTCTATCTTTGAGCTGATTTGAACTCACATCTTGAAGTGGAATAATAGTTTTTTATGACAGAGATTTGAGACTTTGTAAATCAAAATTGTCAGGAACTCTTTTCAGTCTTAGTTGAGCCATAGATGGGTGAATGTATGTTTGAAGATAGTCAAGCCCCCTTTAACAGCACTTTCCATATCTTTACTGTCTAGAAGGCCAAGGGGTATGGGAACACCATTACCTGCGAATGCCCCTCTAAGTCACACATCATCCTGACTCGAAACAATATCACCATTCCTTTTCTGTTTACAGCTAAAAATTGTGGAATTCCATTCGTAATACCACATGAACTATCGTGGTTCAAGAAGGCAGCTCACTACCATCTTCCCAAGGGCAATTAGCAATGGGCAACAAGAGCTGCTTAACCGGTGATGTCCATCCTCCATGAAAGAAAAAAAAACACTTAAATGTTGAGTTACTTTCCAAATCATAATGGCAACATCTGAAAATATACAAAGCTTTGTGCTTTCATTATGAATAAAAAATGAAGAAACGTAATATGGGTCAGCTTACAGCTTCCAAAACATTATGCTTAAAGATTGCTGCCTCTCGTCATCAAAGCCTAGGGATTAGAAATAGATCTTTTAATCCATTAAACCTGAGCAAATATAAATAAAGCCAGAAAATGTGGAAAGGTTAGTAAAGTGAATGAAAATTGCAAATATGGAACTAAATGTTGGAAGCACTCTAAATCTTCCAGCACCTGCAAAGAGAAAAAGACATGCTAACGTCCTGCTTATAAAGCCTCTTCAAAAGAAAACTGAGAAATAAGTAACCTTTTTCTTGTAAAGTTATTTCCTAGGCTTCCCACTAAATTTTCATTAATGTGCCCTTTTGCTCTTCGAGTGTTTTAATAACTTCCCTGAAAATGATCCATTGTATTATCTAACCAGTTCTTGCTATAACATCAGGCAATTATAGCATTATGACCAGTTGAGGAGGGATAGTTCTTTTTTTCCACCCTCCTCACCCTGCCTGCTGATTGTGCACCAGTCAATCCATGTAATATTTTATAAATTCCACTTTGGAAATAGAACCAGTCTGACTCAAGATTGAGATACAGACAGACTCTAACCTCACACCTTTAATGCATTGTCTGAGCTGAGATATCACCTTTTTATATAAAACCTTAAGTTATCTTGAGAATGTGGCTTAAAAGTAGTTCTGGGATTGACATATTAATGAACCAAAACCTGCTACCCACTCTAAAAGATGAAAGACTTAACAGACATCTAGTTTTGTTCAATATATCATTTCAGTTGTGTGACACTGTAACCTTTTGCTACAAATTCAATGTCTTGTGATCCTGCTCCACAGCTACCTGATGAGGGAGCAGTGCTCCAAAAGCTAGTGCTTCCAAGTTAACCTCTTGGACTATAACCTGGAGTTGCGTGGATTTTTAACTGAAAATAATGTCAGTTTTTGCTCAGATTGATCCTTGCTTATGGATGGTTTCATGAGCTTAGTTCAACCTCGTCAGATGATCACAGCAGCCATTTTAAGTCAGTATTTGCTCTTTTCAAAAGTTAATTTGATCCATGTATGTCTTAGATAGGTAAATCAGATGATGGAAGCTGAATATGAATAGTCCATGTTTACTAATATCATAACAATAGGGTTTGTAACACATCGGTAAGGTTGTGTTGTCACTTTAGTCCCACTTGTTTTTGTTTCTTTTCCACCTTACAGAGCAGTTTGCTTCCCTTCAATGTTTAGCTCTGAAATATGCTGACGTTCCCTCTCTAATGACTTCTTATCCATCATGTATGTATAAGAACATCTGAAATGCTGAAGATTAACATTTAATAGTTTGTCGCCATTTAGACAATAGACAATAGACAATAGGTGCAGGAGTAACCCATTCAGCCCTTCGAGCCTGCACCGCCATTCAATATGATCATGGCTGATCATTCCTTATCAGTATCCGCTTCCTGCCTTATCTCCATTACAGGTCCTTAATGTCAAGTTATCATTTGGCAGATGGAGTAAAAATGTTACAGCTCTGTGGGGATTTGAGGCCAACACCATCCCTTGGGCTACGGTAGGATTGCAGGAATGTGACTGAAATCATCACAATGGCAAACTGCAGAAACAATAAATATATAGACATCCCGGTGCCTTTTGTGGATTATAGTTTCAATAACTGAAAATGAGCCAAATAATACATTTAATATGAGTCTGGGTGGGTTACTCTTTGAAGGGTTAGCATGGGCTTGTGGGGCCCAAAGGCCTGTTTCCACACTGTAGGGAATCTAATCCAGTAAATGTATTGCTTTTCCATTCTTCATACCAAAGTAAATAGCCTCACATTTCCCCTTCCACCTACTCACCCCATTTACTGACTATATCCTGTTGCTGAATCTGTCATCCACTCAGCTAAAATGCCCACCTAGCTTTGTATCTTCAGCAAACTTGGATAAATTACACTCAGTCCCTTCATCTAAGGCATTGCAATAGATTGATCTACAAGGAACTTTTAAAAAATTTAACGTGGATCGTGAAGCAATTTTTTTAAGTGAATGCTCAATCTTAGGGCCATTACAGGTCCTTAATGTCAAGTTATCATTTGGCAGATGGAGTAAAAATATATGTTACAGCTCTGTGGGGATTTGAGGCCAACACTCTCCCTTGGGCTACGGTAGGATTGCAGGAATGTGACTGAAATCATCACAATGGCAAACTGCAGAAACAATAAATATGTAGACATCCCGGTGCCTTTTGTGGAATATAGTCTCAATAACTGAAAATGAGCCAAATAATACATTTCTGTGGACGGACTACAGTTCACTGTATACGCAGACTGCTGTTGAAACATGCAGATTGGACTTCTGGTAGGATTAAAACACAGGGCTTTTTATCGTGGAACTTTTCATGGTGGAACAAGTCGCCATCACTCACTGTCTTGGCTCTACTATGGGCAACACCCACGTGCCTAAGGCACTGCAGAGCTACAGTCGCCAGTGGAATTATCCTGTCAGGAAACAGAATGCTGGAGGAAAATCACGCAAATTTAAGTTGGAGTACGAGTGGTTTATTACAGTTGGAATAATGAGGAGGGGAACATTAAGGGGACAGGGACATAAAGAAGATGCAGAACAGTTGGACCACGAGGTGTAGCACCACAAATCATTAAAAGTAATGGAGCAGGCTGAGAAACCCGCTAATAAAACGCACAAGGTGTGGAAATAAAGACATGGAGTATAGAGCGAAGAGAAGATAAGAACGCAAGAACTAGGAGTGGGAGTAGGCCATCTGGCCCTTCGAGCCCGCTCTGCCTTTCAATAAAGTCATGGCTGATCTTTTTGTGGCCTCAGCTCCACTGACCCGCTGTCTCACCATAACCCTTAACTCCTTCACTGTTCAAAAAAATATCTATCTTAGCTTTAAAAACAATCAATGGAGAAGTCTCAACTACACCGCTGGGCATGGAATTCTACAGATTCACAACCCTCTGGGTGATAAGATTGTGAATAAACTATTGGTTCAGCCTCAAGTAAAGTATCATGTCCAGTTCTGGGCTCTACACTTATTGCAAGAATGACTCCAGGGATGAGGGTATATTGGAGAAGATGAAGAAGAGAAGATTAAGTGAAGTTTTGTTCGAGTGGTTCAAAATCATGAGGGATCTGGGCAGAGTTGAGAGGGAATTGGTGGATGGATGGGGAATATGAGACACATATTTAAGTAAAATAAGCGTCGGTGACATAGAGTCATAGAGATGTACAGCATGGAAACAGACCCTTCGGTCCAACCCATCCATGTCGACCAGATATCCCAACCCAATCTAGTCCCACCTGCCAGCACCCGGTCCATATCCCTCCAAACCCTTCCTATTCATATACCCATCCAAATGCCTCTTAAATGTTGCAATTGTACCAGCCTCCACCACATCCTCTGGCAGCTCATTCCATACACATACCACCCTCTGCGTGAAAAAGTTGCCCCTTAGGTCTTTTTTATAACTTTTCCCTCTCACCCTAAACCTATGCCCTCTAGTTGTGGACTCCCTGAACCCAGGGAAAAAACTTTGCCTATTTATCCAATCCATGCCCCTCATAATTTTGTAAACCACTATAAGGTCACCCCTTAGCCTCTGATGCTCCAGGGAGAACAGCCCCAGCCTGTTCAGCCATTCCCTGTAGCTCAGATCCTCCAACCCTGGCAACATCCTTGTAAATCTTTTCTGAACCCTTTCAAGTTTCACAACATCTTTCCAATAGGAAGGACACCAGAATTGCATGCAATATTCCAACAGTGGTCTAACCAATGTCCTATACAGCTGCAACATGACCTCCCAACTCCTGTACTTAATATTCTGACCAATAAAGGAAAACATATCAAACGCCTTCATTATCCTAACTACCTGCGACTCCACTTTCAAGGAGCTATGAACCTGCACTCCAAGGTATCTTTGTTCAGCAACACTCCCTCGGACCTGACTATTAAGTGTATAAGTCCTGCTAAGATTTGCTTTCCCAAAATGCAGCACCTCGCATTTATCTGAATTAAACTCCATCTGCCACTTCTCAGCCCACTGGCCCATCTGGTCCAGATCCTGTTGTAATCTGACGTAACCCTCTTCGCTGTTCACTACACCTCCAATTTTGGTGTAATCTGCAAACTTACTAACTGTACCTCTTATGCTCGCATCCAAATCATTTATGTAAATGACAAAAAGTAGAGGGCCCAGCACCGATCCTTGTGGCACTCCACTTTGCATAATAAGTGGTCAGGGTTTAGAATGCACTGCCTGTGAGTATGGTGGAGGTCAATTCAATCCAGACCTTTAACAGAGAATTGGAGAATTATCTGAAGGAAAGTACAAACTGCAGGGCTATTAGGAAAAGATATAGGAGGGGAAATGGGGTCAGCTTCTCTTGCAGGAAGATAGCTGAAACATGGCAGCCTGAATGGTCTGCTTCTGTGCAGTTGGCATTCCATAATCTTTGAACAAAATCAAGGAATATCTCAAAGGAAGAAAATGTTACTGAGAACAAACAGCCTGCAAACCTCAGCAGAGCAACTTATACTGATAATTAAATTGCAATGCTCTTTGTTGTCAATCCATTTCATTTTACTGCCTTAGAACGATGCATAATAAGGATATGCCTGTTACTGTATCTGTGTTCTTTCCCCATAGTGTGTTACTAAACTCATAAAAACAACAATTGCCCCCTCCAAGTACGATTGACTTCTGCATTTTCATACGTCATAACATAGAATATTTATCACCTCATTCCATCTCTCACAAGGAGGTCTCTGCTCACTCGGCTGTGCAAAATCATAATTACAAACCTTTCACACGAGCCAAGCCATCATCTGAAAACCAGGATTATTGAAAATATTTCAGGCAATTTTTCTTCAACTTTGCATTACAGGAGGGTCAATTTGCCCTAAATCTTGCCCCTGTACTTTTCTGAAACTCCATCCGGCTGCACTGGGGGAAGCTCAGTGGTAAGCTGAAGTGATGGATAATATTTTATCGTACATTTATTGCAGTATATTATAGACCAGCTGTTTGCAATGATCTCTCTTATCTTGAAGGCACAAAAGAATACAGAAACAGCATAATGTACTCAAGGCAAACACAAGGAAGCTTGATGATTAGGATGCTATTTTGAGAGTAGCATTCACATAAATACTGCCAGTTATTAAAGAACATTTTACCTAAAACCAATAAAGCACCGAAAATTGACCAATCTGTCCTTCTTTCTTGTTCAGAGAAAAGGAGAAAGGAGAATGTTATTGCAATTTAGTCAAATGACAGGTTTGAAAGATTATGCTTCACATTACATTATTGTCTGATGTTATTTTGCTGTCTTTCCCCTTTCCCCTCATGCAACATTTTATCTTTTCTATAATGAGAATGAAAAAGAGGGTAGTTTATTAAAAGGTAAAATGCGTGATTCAATGATGGTGAATTGTATGTGAACTGAGTTTTATAAATACACAAAGGTTCTGTCAACTAACATGAGCTGCTTACTTACATAATCCCAATGATCCTATTCATGTTATGTTATTAGAGCACAGCTTAACAGCAAACCTGCCTTGTTGTGGTAACCTGTCAATATTCTTTGTTTTCAGATGCATTTTATCACCAGAACATTCCAACTTCTACAATGAGGAATTTCTCAGAAGTTTAACATTGGACGTTGAATGCGAATAACAGACAGATAAACATTTGAAATATATATATATATATATATATATGTGACAGGGAGGTGATGGCATAGTGGTAATGTCACTTGACTAGTAATCCAGAACTCCAGCCAATGTTCTGGGGACATGGATCCGAATAATACCTTGGCAGATGGTGATATTTGAATTTTTTTTAAAATCTGGAATTAAAAGCTAGTGTAAGGGTGACCATGCTTCTGGCTGCCGTGAAAGCTCAGCTGGCTCAAAATGCCTTCGGGGAAGGAAATCCATCATTCTGATCTGGTCTGGGCTGGTCTACATTGGACTCCAGTAATGTGGATGACTTTTAACTAGCAATTAGGGGGGGATAAAAATTTCACAAATGAATAATAAAATGAGATAGAGGGAAAGGTAATAGGATCAGTTCTGAAAGTCCTCCAGTATAAGGCTGGCACAGACATGATGAGTTGAATGGCTTCATGTGGACTATGTATCTGGAGCAGGATCAGGCCATCCAACCCCATGAGCATGTTCTACTGCTCGGGAAGGTTGGATTGGATTGTGGCTAACTTTCCTGTTAAGACTCTTTACCTCTTTGACTTTATTTGTTAGTCAGGTACATATCAAACAACGCCTTCAAATTACTCACTGACACCATGAACACTGCTCTCTGGGCTGAGAATTACACAGACTCAGAGGAAAACAAATTTGCTTCATCTCCAACTTGAATGGAAAATCTCTTATTTTTAAATGTGGCCCCTTGTTCTAGTCACTCATTATGCGTTTAAATATTCCATGATAAAACCTACAATTTTAAGCCACCAAGAAAAAAAAGACATAAATAATGGGCAAAATGCTTGATTGTGCCACCAGTTGAAGCTTTTAATAACATAATTGAAGATATAATAGTATTACAGCCTATGTTGCTGCTTCCAATCTCAACAGGGAAGTTTGTAACTCTAATCTAGCAATACATTGTCAACCTTGGCTGGAGGGCAGATCTGGATGTATAGTACCACTCTATACAGCCCAAGAACATAGAACATAGAACAGGCCCTTCGGCCCTCGATGTTGCGCAGACCTGTGAACTACTCTCAGCTCGTCCCCCTACATTATCCCATCATCATCCATGTGCTTATCTAAGGATTGTTTAAATCTCACTAATGTGGCTAAGTTGACTACATTAGCAGCTAGGACATTCCACACCCTTACTACTCTCTGCGTAAAGAACTTTCCTCTGACATCTGTCTTACAACACCCCTCAATTTGTATTTATGCCCTCTCGTACATGCTGACGTCATCATCCTAGGAAAAAGTATTTCACTGTCTACCCTATCTAATCCTCTGATCATCTTGTATATCTCTATCAAATTCTCTCTTAGCCTTTCCAATGAGAACAGACCCAAGTCTCTCAGCCCTTCCTCATAAGACCTTCCCTCCAGATCAGGCAACATCCTGGTAAATCTCCTCTGCACTTTTTCCAATGCTTCCACATCCTTCCTGTAATGGGGCGACCAGAACTGTACATGATATTCCAAGTGTGGCCGCACCAGCATTTTGTATAGAAGAATAACAAAGATATTTGTATCTTGTGTTTATGATGTTTATCGGTTTTGTGGCATAGCTTAATTTGGCAGTACTGTGATACAATAATTGATAAATGAAACCTGAGGAGAAGGGAAGGGAACAATATTAGTCACAGAGTCAGAGCGATGTACAGACTCTTGGGTCCAACTCATCCATGTCAACCAGATATCCTAAATTAATATAGTACCATTTGGAATTCTTATCCAGAGAGCAGTGCTCATGGTGTCATTGAGTATTTTGAAGGCAGTGTTGATAGGTTCTTGACTCAATAATGAATTGAAAGGGTTTAAGAGGGAAATGAGCCAAATGCTGGCAAATGAGACTCCGCAGATTCCACATGATCATAGAGCACTCAGGTTTTAATATTGTGAGAGATTTTGGGCCTCTAGATTAATGGCTTAACAGCATGAATCTAAGACATTGTCATATATTGATGATAGTCATATGACAGGTGAACAATCTATCAGAGGGTGTATCTAAACACCTCTGGTATTCTATCTGTATCAATAGAAAATATATCACTACAAAGTCCTTGTTGAAATGAATAGTAACAGCAGAAGACTCATTTGAAACACAATCAGACCCCACCTCTAGAAAATGAAACATCAGATGGACATAAAAATCCCATGGCATTATCCTGGAGAGAGAAAATTATCCTCCCCTTTGTCCAGCCAATATCTATTCCTCAATAACATCACTATAAATAGTGAAGCTAGCCTATAATACATTGTTATTTGTGGGAGCCTACTGTGTAAATTGGCCACTTTCCCCAAATTACGGATGTAACAGTGACTCCACTACAAAATAAAGTAGTAATTTTAGAGCACTTTGGGATGTCCTGTGATCACAAAAGGTGCTAACTGAATGCAAGCCCCTTTTATATATTACATATATATATATTACATTTATCTATAAAAGAGAGAGAAAATGCCTGACAGAATAGAGATGGAGAAAATTTGAAAAAAGTATTGATTTATCTTGGAACTTGCTGCCCTGATAATGAAGTACCAGTGCATTTAAACAGATGACCCAGGATTAAAAAGATGAATTGCATGTAAAGATCCTCTGACAGAAATGTTTGAGCTCTAAGATTTATGATGATAGTTTCTCAGAATAACATGAACTCCCAGGTTCAGTGCGAGGCCTCTTTGTTGAAGTTATTGGTGGAACATGATGACAGCTCACATGTTCAGGCAAATCACCAGTACATTACTTCATAATTCTTCAAGCTGGATATATAGGGTGTCCACTTTTACTACACAGACTAGGTGGAAGCATTGATCATCATTTATAAGGTCTCTTCTCAATGCATGGTTAATAATTCACAGTGCTAGCCACTTTTATTAGAAAAGAAATTATAAATATTTCTTCACTTCCACTTGAATCAGTGCAAGACTACCACCCCTCCCCCACCCATACTCATAACATCAATAATATGGAGTTGAAGTAATGTGTGATGTTTTGATTCATTTATTCAACCATTGGCCGTCCCCGCCAGATAAACATGACTCTCTTCCAACCTTGGGATGAATGTCTAGGTGGCTGGACAGACCAAAGCAGCTTCTGCAGGCTCTGTTACACTTGGGGCAGAAGGTGGTTGGGGGAATGGGTAGGTTGGCCACTGGTGTGGCAGCGCGCTGCCTATGAGGTTTTCCACTGGCTTCCGCTCGTTCCCAGCAGCATGTCGCAAGGTGCTTGATGTCTTCCCGAATGCTCTTCCTCCACTTTGGATGGGCTTGGGCCAATGATTCCCAGGTGTCCGTAGGAATGCCGCACTTCACCAGTGAGGCCTTGGGGTATCACTGAAGTTTTTCCTCGGTTCGTCAAATGAGTGGACGACATGCAGCCAGGTATTACACCTTTTAGGCCATCGACTGATTGTGGTTGCATTAAAGCACAGCTTTGGAAGATTGGCACTCAGGTTCCATGCTATAAAATGAATGTAAAGTTTGCAGATTGCTGACCTGTGTTGGACAGCAAATCGCCGAATCCCAGGGAGGCTGAGAATCCGGTGTCCTACTGATGACTATTCTTGCAGTATTCTGTCAATTAGTGGATGTCTTCTCTTTCCTAAAAGGACATTGGCTCATTTAAAATCCAATGCGTCCAGATCTATAAAATATTAACAATGTCAGACATAGTGCTGCTCATGGGCACAGAGTACAGGCCCTGGGTTTTGCCAGCTTTTGACAAGTCAAAGAGGAAATCTAAGATGATGCTTTAGGGACTGAAACATTTAGTTGTGTCAAATTCCATCTCCATTCCCAAACAGCTAACAGAGCTTTCATTTTGCTATTTATTATTTAAGAACTTTTTATCATGGTTGGCTGTTAAAACAGAGCGGGTTCCCAATGTTCGATCTTTTACATTTGGTTTCTGCAGAATTGCAGTGGATTTGCAGACTCAGGTAAAAATCCAAAAGATCATCAAAATGGTGTTTTCTTTCATTTGTCATGGTATTGATGGCAGCTATTGGCAGATGGGTTCACCCATTCTCCCTTACTCCACAAAAGAAATAAATATTAAACATTATAGGGTATAAAATGCTTCTGCACAGGTTATGGAGTTAGGTGGATATGTGGTAGGTCAGGTTCAATGCAAAGAAACATGAGGTGATATAATTTGTTAGGAAGAACAGTGAAAGACAATACAAAATAAATGTACAATAGTCTGGGGGGTGCAGGAGCAGAGGGACCAAGAGGTATATATTCATAGATCATCAGAGATGGCAGGATGTACAAGTCTGCTTGGCTTTAATAACTGAGGCATAGAGTACAAGAACAAGGAGGTGATGTCGAATATGTATAAGACACTTATTAGACCTTGGCTGGAGCGTTGCATATGGTTCAGGAAACTCCATTATAGGAAAGATACACTGGTGAGAGCGCAGAAGCAACTTACAAGAATTGTGGGGTGGCACAGTGGTTCAGTGGTTAGCCCTGCTGCCTCACATCACCAGGGAGCTCAGTTCAATTCCCGCCTCAGGTGACTGTGTGGAGTTTTCGCATTCTCTCTGTGTCTGTGTGGGTTCCTCTGGGTGCTCCCAGTTTTCTCCCACAATCCAAAGATGTGCAGGTCAGGTGAATTGACCATGATAAATTGCCCATAGTGTTCAGGGACGTGTAGGTGAGGCACATTAGTCAGGGGTAAATGAGGAGTAATAGAGTAGGGGAATGGGTCTAGTTGGATTACTCTTCAGAGGGTCGGTGTGGATTTGTTGGCCCGAAGGGCCTGTTTCCACTCTGTAGGGATTCTATGAGTGATTTCAGGAACAGGGAAACTTCAGGTATGAGGATAGATTGAAGTTAGAGAGAAAGAGGCCAAGAGGAGAACTGAACATATTTTTCAAAATTATGGGCAGCTTGCATAGAATAGACAGGAAGAAGCTGTGCATGATAGTTTAGTCTGCTGAAGAGTTAGAGACTAATGTTAATCAACTTCTGAAGAAATGTGGAATGAAATGGAAGTAATTATTTGCAATAGAGTCAGCCATTCACACAGGATATGCCCTCCCTTTCCAGACGTTCACATAGTCTTAATCTATATCATTACGAACTGACTTTTGCACAGGACACATCAGAAAGTGTCTAGAGAAGCTTCACTTTTCCAATTATCTTTGAAACTGAGTTTGAAATTCAACAGCTAACGTTTCCCTTTTGAAGAGTTTCTGCTGCTTTTGGAAATATTTCAGAATTTCACTGTAAGTGTGACGGTGTACATGGCAAAGTGTTAGATTCTTTTGGGCAGGGGGCTTACTGAGAAAAGATTTGTCTGGAAATCCTATACACAGTGTAACATGGAACAGCTGAGAGGCAGTGTGACAAGGTTACACCATGGGTGAAGGATTCTAATGACATTATACACCACAGAAAGATATTACGGTTGCTTTCAAGCACATTAGCACCCCAGTGACTGCGTCAGAACTGGCAAATTATTTCAACCCTGCTGTTTTTTTCAAAAGTTATAAATGACATCGATGGGATAATTCCTTACTTGTGAGTGTTGTGTGCCCTGCCACTTTGTGCACTCGCATATCAACAATTCTCATGTTGAAAAGTCATCGCATCATAATCTGAATTGCAACTATTAGTCATGTCTGTTTCCAAAATTGATGTTATCTGTGTGACTTTGGCTTCTTGTGAGTCATTCAGGGTTACTCTTTACTTAACCCCCTCCATTCTCTTCCCTCTGACTTCCAGACTTTATTAAACTTAACTCCTTGATGAACTCCTTGCAGTCACTTTGATCCCATCAGGAAAGTTATTAGAATGTTATTGTTTATTGCAAGAGGAACCGAATACAAAAGTAAAGTGGGTTTACTTTAATTATATAAGTTGAGACCACGTTGAGAGGTATTGCTAATGGCATTGGTTTAATTATTTAAGAAAGATTTAAATGATTTGGAGATAGTTTCAGCAACATTGACTAGGCTAATCTGGACTGGGCAGATTACCGAGAGAGGACAATTGGATGACAATAGACAATAGACAATAGACAATAGGTGCAGGAGTAGGCCATTCAGTCCTCCGAGCCTGCACTGCCATTCAATATGATCATGGCTGATCATTCCTAATTAGTATCCTCTTCTTGCCTTATCTCCATAACCCTTGATTCTACTATCCTTGAGAGCTCTATCCAACTCTTTCTTAAATGAATCCAGAGACTGGGCCTCCACTGCCCTCTGGGGCAGAGCATTCCACACAGCCACCACTCTCTGGGTGAAGAAGTTTCTCCTCATCTCTGTCCTAAATGGTCTACCCCGCATTTTTAAGCTGTGTCCTCTGGTTTGGCACTCACCCATCAGCGGAAACATGTTTCCTGCTGCCAGAGTGTCCAATCCTTTCATAATCTTATATGTCTCAATCAGATCCCCTCTCAGTCTTCTAAACTCAACGGTATACAAGTCCAGTCGCTTCAGTCTTTCAGTGTAAGGTAATCCTGCCATTCCAGGAATTGACCTCGTGAACCTACGCTGCACTCCCTCAATAGCCAGAATGTCTTTCCTCAAATTTGGAGACCAGAACTGCACACAGTACTCCAGGTGTGGTCTCACCAGGGCCCTGTACAGCTGCAGAAGCACCTCTTTGCTTCTATATTCAATTCCTCTTGTTATGAAAGCCAGCATGCTATTAGGCTTCTTCACTACCTACTGTACCTGCATGCTTGCCTTCATTGACTGGTATACAAAAACACCCAGATCTCTCTGTACTGTCCCTTTACCTAAATTGATTCCATTGAGGTAGTAATCTGCCTTCCTGTTCTTGCCACCAAAGTGGATAATCATACATTTATCCACATTAAACTGTATCTGCCATGCATCTGCCCACTCACCTAACTTGTCCAGGTCACCCTGTAATCTCCTAACATCCTCATCACATTTCACCCTGCCACCCAGCTTTGTATCATCAGCAAATTTATTGCTGATACCATCTTCTATATCTTTAACATATATTGTAAAAAGCTGCGGTCCCAGCACGGATCCCTGCGGTACCCCACTGGTCACTGCCTGCCATTCCGAAATGGAGCCGTTTATCACTACCCTTTGTTTCCTATCAGCCAACCAATTTTCAATCCAATCTAGTACTTTTCCCCCAATACCATGTGCCCTAATTTTGCTCACTAACCTCCTGTGTGGGACTTTATCAAAAGCTTTCTGAAAGTCCAGGTACACTACATCTACTGGATCTCCCTCGTCCATCTTCAGAGTTACATCCTCAAAAAATTCAAGAAGATTAGTCAAGCACGATTTCCCCTTCATAAATCCATGCTGACTCTATCCTATCCTGTTACTACTATCCAGATGTGCCGTAATTTCATCCTTTATAATAGACACCCGCATCTTTCCCACCACTAAGGTCAGACTAACTGATCTATAATTTCTTGTTTTCTCTCTCCCACCTTTCTTAAAAAGTGGTATAACATTAGCCACCCTCCAATCCTCAGGAACTGACCCCGAATCTATTGAACTCTGGAAAATAATCACCAACGCATCCATGATTTCCCGAGCCACCTCCTTCAGTACCCTGGGATGTAGACCATCAGGCCCCGGAGACTTATCAACCTTCAGACCTAACAGTCTCTCCAACACCAAATCCTGGCAAATATAGATTCCCTTAAGTTCAGGTCCTTCAGCCACTGTTACCTCAGGGAGATTGCTTGTGTCTTCCCCAGTGAACACAGATCTGAAGTACCCATTTAATTCTTCTGCCATTTCTTTTTTCCCCATAATATATTCCCCTGTTTCTGTCTTCAAGGGTCCAATTTTAGTCCTAACATTTTTTTGCCTTGCACATACTTAAAAAAGCTTTTACTATCCTCCTTTATATTATTGGCCTGTTTACCTTCATACCTCATTTTCCCTCTGCGTATTTCCTTCTTAGTAATCCTCTGTTGTTCTTTAAAAGCTTCCCTGTCCTCAGTTTTCCCACTTATCTTTGCTATGTTATACTTTTTCTCTTTTAACTTTATATGTTTCTTAACTTCCCTCATCAGCCACAGCCACCCATGCCTCCTCCTGGAATCTTTCTTCCTTTTAGGAATGAACTGATCCTGCAACCTCTGCATTGTACACAGAAATATCCGCCATTGTTCCTCCACGGTCATCCCTGCTAAGGTATTGCACCATTGAACTTTGGCTAGCTCCTCCCTCGTAGCTCCGTAGTTCCCTTTATTCAACAGAAGTACTGTCACTTCCGACTGTACCCTCTCCCTCTCAAATTGCAGATTGAAGCTTAATGTATTATGGTCACTACTTCCCAAATAGCTCCTTCACTTCGAGGTCTCTGACCAATTCTGGTTCGTTACACAATACCAGATTCAGAATTGCCTTCTCCCTGGTCGGCTCCAGCACCAGCTGCTCTAAGAATCCATCTCTGCGGCACTCCACAAAGTCTCTTTCTTGAGATCCAATACCATCCTGATTCTCCCAGTCTACCTGCATGTTAAAATCCCCCACAACAAATGTAGTAACATCTTTGCGACAGGCCAATTTCAGCTCCTGATTCATCTTACATCCGACATCCAGACTACCGTTTGGGGGTCTGTAGATGACTCCCAAGAGGGTCTTTTTACCCTTAGTATTTTGTAGCTCTATCCACACTGACTCTACATCCCTGACTCTAGGTCCCCCCGCGTAAGGGACTGAATATCCACCCTTCCCAACAAGGCCACCCCACCCCCTCTGCCCATCAGGATGGGATTGGCTTGCACTCACTGAAGTATAGAATAGTAAGAGGTGACTTTATTAAAGCATTCAAGATCCTGAGGGACCTTGACAGGTTAGATGTGGAGAAGATGTTGCATCTTGTCCAGAACAAAAGTTCATTGTTTTACAACAAGGGGTTGTCCATTTGAAACAGTGATATGGAACTTGTTTTCTCAGAGGTTTGAAAATCTTTGGAACTCTCTTCCCCAAAAGTGATGGAAACAGCCTTTGGATGTTTTTGAGATAGAGGTGGATAGATTCTTGATAAGTAAGGGGGTGAAAGGTTATAAGGAGAAGGTGAGAATGTGGAGTAATCAGAACAGCCATGATCTTCTTGAATGGTGAAGCAGGCTCAAGGAATATAGTGGACTACTATTGCTCCTAATTCATAAGTCTATATGTTATAAGTTATAAGCCATAAGTCATAATACCTGGTTTTATGCTTATCGATACAATGACACTCTATTTATGATCCAGTACATGTCTTAGTTCAGTCAAAATGCCCCTCAGTCTCCTCTTCCAAAAATCCACTCTTATCTCTCTCATTTTATCCAATTGATACCTTCAGTTGAATCTCACAGAGTCTTAGATTTTACTTCTGAACTCAAAGTCATTGCAAACGATAAGCAATTGGAATAGTCTAATAGAATGTCCAAGTCAAACACATAACATAGGCAATGTGGATGGACCTGTTTTCAGTTTTCGTTCAAGAATTAACAGTCTGAGGTTTGTGCCATCGGGAGGTGAAATAGAATGGATGATGGAAAGGCTTCAAGTCTCATTCATTCACGAATACAACAAAAAAATAATAGATTCCAAACTGGATTTTCACTATCTGCCGAATGTTGTTATTGGACAGGCCTGTCAACTAAGGGAAACTGCTGGAATGCAAAATTGTGGGTGGTTTTCACAACATTATTTCAACGTTAGTTCAACGGAGAAAGAAAAAGCCACTGCTGTGAAAGCTGCCAGCAAAGCTTCTAAAACCTAGGGAAAAGAAAAGACAGACAAGCAGCGTATAATTTAGACCCTGTGATGCCAAGACTGACAATTGCAAGGGGGGGATGTTTATTTTCTCAAACCCTTTCATTAGTGCCCATTTACTGGGCACTCGAAGAAGCAAAAATGCCCAGAGTTGTGTGATAACTCAGTGGCACACACGCCTCACATTTTTTGGCTGGATGGGGCAGGGTGCTCTAAACTCCTGCTTCAAATGGTTAAGCATCTCAATGATGCAGATAATGGGGCACTGCTTTCCTCTCTGCCAGCTGCAACCCCAGCAGTAGAATTGAATGCCTCATTATAATGGCCCAGCACGGTCAAGCAATGAGCACTGCAGGTTCACATGTTTAATAGGGCAGAAAGAAACCTCCTTTGTTGCATAGGAACTATTTCTGATCTGCTCCTCTTTCCATGTTTTAATTCCCCTCATACCTCATGGGCTCTGACAATCTTACTTAATTATTTCCCTTCCACTACAACACTGCGGGCAATGGGAATGTCTCAAGGTGAGATGGTGGGGAGAAGGGACTAAGTAGGACAAGAATGCACAGAAGGTGCTCTGTGATCACCACCATATCTGAACCTACAGGTGGAGTTGACTGGATCACAAATTGTTACACAATGCAGGCAAAAGCTCCATCCAAAAGCTGACAAAGATAAAGCAAAGCCTAAAGGAAGTCAAAGTCTTTTAAACTGCGAGAGGAAAATCTGACTCTTTGTCAGCCCAACTTTTAACCTTTTTAAAATTCTGAAGCAGGAGAGTTCAAAATACTTCAATCACCCTTTGACCTGGGAAAAGGAATGGGCCATTCCGTCTCGAGTACCTGACCCAACATTCAATTCTATTGGAGCTCGGATGCTGCCTGACCTGCTGTGCTTTTCCAGCACCACTCTGATCTAAACTCTGGTTTCTAGCATCTGCAGTCCTCACTTTTGCCTAATCTGTATTGTAACTCTACCTACGTACTTGGGCTCAAAACTTCGTACTACCTTTAACCTAACAAAAGAATTGAAAATCACAGGTTCCCACACCACATTGTGTGAGGAGGTTTCTCCAGGCATCACCTCTGAGCAGCCCAGCACATAATTGAAGATTGTTTCTTACCTTTTTTACTGCACCTAAAAAATGGAAATTGCAGGAGAAAATCAGCAGGTCATGAGAGCCACTGGACCTGAAACATTAATTCTGCTTTCTTCCCACAGATGCTGCCAAACCTGCTGAGTTTCTCCACAGCAATTTCCATTTTTGAGTGCAGAAAAAAAGGTTAGAAACAATCTTCAATTTGTTTCAGATCTCCTGCATCTGCAATTCTTTGTTTTATGTATGTTCTGCACTCTAGCGCCAAAGTGAATGCTTGCTCTTACTAGATATTTTCTAATGAATATATTCTGAAATGGAGCAGGTGAGACCTCAACCTAACCCCACCTACAACAAAAGCCTCAAGATTGCCTTTGTCTGACCTATAAATCTTTTTAATCATCTCAAATGCTTTAATAAACAATCCAGTGTCTCCTCTATGCAGCTGCTACTATCAAATAGCCAAGGAGAAGTAGAAGCCACCAGAATATTTTTCATTCTTTTGAGGAGGTGGAGGATGGAGGCGCTGGTCTTATGGCATAGTGGTAATACTCTCACCTCTGGGCTAGAAGATCCATGTTCCTGTCCCACTTCAGGTTGTGACAGCCACAGTGCTGTGCCGTAATAATCCATAGGAAATCTAAACTTAATTTAGTGTCAACATTAGCACAAGCAGAACAGGGGATAATAACAAAACTCGATCATTTGAGGAAGAGAGCTAAGTCTATGTTCAGCATTAGAAATGTGGCATGAATTCCACCCCCTAGAATCACTCAAAATGGGAGTGAGTCTTCATGTTTCTCTGTCAGGCAGATTTAGAGCTGGTTTCTAGACAAAATTTGCATTGGATGTTGAAAATGTATAAGGTAAAATCCAGCTCTGTGGAATTAGTATGTGATTACACTGACATGAAGTTCCCTTGTCCAGCAGCACAATGTAAGAATTCATCCATCAACTTTAAATATGCTGTCACAAACAATACAATCTCAACCCATTAGTCTTGAAATTTAGGAGACCAAATGCTGCCTTCCAGTTCAGCCTCAGTGGTATACAAAATGTCAGTTATACAGAAGGTAAAGAGTTAAAATTCTACACTACTGAACCTGATATTGCACGATGAATGATATCATGTAATCCTTTGAAGGAATTTTACAATTCTGATCTCTCATTATGGATGGAAGGTATTTCTAGATATTTTGAATCAACCTGTTTAGATATGTAGTGAAACACTTCTGGGGCAGGTGGGACTTGAACCTCGGACTCCTGATCTAATGGGAGGGATACTATTATAACATCATAAGAGCACTTGGAAGTTATATTCAAACAGTTGTTATGAAGTTGAAGGTATGTACTGTACCTTTAAGAGACAGCAATGGCCATCGAAATAGAAACGCCTGGAGATCTAACATCTTGTACGCCAAGGAATTAGAAAACACTCTCTCTCAAAGATACTTTTTCATATGAAACACATTTGCAGTAAAAAGAAAGACAACAACCCAGGGACATCTTAGGCGGAAAAAGACACAGGAGAAGACAGCAACTGTGTGGTTTTGAAATTAAGCTGATGAAATTTTAATAAGTGTCTTATTGGAACAGTATATTGTTGTAGAGTTGGAGGCAGATAGTAAGCAGTTAAGAGAAAGGAGGGCTTAGAGTTGCGAATAGTTGTTGCTTAATGTTCACTTTTAGAGTTAAAAATAAATTAATATTATTTTCTTTAAGTCGTGGAATTTGGGAGTTTTCTGTCATTCGTATTTTAATATGTTATGAGGTGAGGTGAGCTTTTCTGGATGTTTGGGTTTAAGTATCAGAGGGGTTCACCACCGTGTCATAACACTGTACAAACCAACAGTGTAAGTCTTTCAAATTGAAGTTGCTCAAAATACTCGAGTGGTGATTTTAACATCATACAGTTTTTATCTTCTTGTAGTGCCATTGTGTAACCCATGAAAATTCCAATTTGCTTTTTCCCTGACAAGTTAGCAATGATCTAACTAGATGCAATAATGACATTGGATTGGAAGCAAACTGGGTCGATTTCCTAGAACATGGCCAAATGTTGTTGTGGTTCTGCTCGCCGAGCTGGAAGTTTTTGCTGCAAACGTTTCGTTCCCTGTCTAGGGAACATCATCAGTGCGGTGGGAGCCTCGTGTGAAGCGCTGCTTTGATGTTTCTTCCGGTATTTATATTGGTTTGTTCTTGCAAACACGAGGCTCCCACCGCACTGATGATGTTCCCTAGCCAGGGAACGAAACGTTTGCAGCAAAAACTTCCAGCTCGGCAAGCAGAACCACAACAACGGATACCCGAGCTACAAATCTTCAATCAGATTTTAAATGGCCAAATGTCTTCTGTCACAATGATTATCTGGTGCAATTTAAAATTAAGAACTGAAGAAGTGTCATTGGACCTGAAATGTTAACTCTGCTTTCTCTCCACAGATTTTGCCAGACCTGCTGAGTTTCTCCAGTGTCTATTTTTGCTTCAGATCATAGTTCTTTATTTCATTTTAATGAATACTATAGACTAGGCTGAAAGAAAAATTGAGGAGAAAGTGAGGTCTGCAGATGCTGGAGATCAGAGCTGAAAATGTGTTGCTGGAAAAGCGCAGCAGGTCAGGCAGCATCTGTTCCTTGGATGCTGCCTGACCTGCTGTGAAAGAAAAATTGGTAAATCACTGCTTTTCCTGCCCTTTTTATCAGGTAAAAATGCAAATTATGTTTCCATATTGTCAGGAAGAATGACACAAAAGAGATAAGTAACTGGTAAATAATTGATAATCAATGAAGTTTTATTTGGCAAAGTTTTGCAGGATGCCAAATGATTTGTTTCAAGTCCTTTCTGATGCCTCAGAGGAAGTTTACGTTGTCCCCACTCATTGATCGAGTAGGCTTGGTGACACTAAAAAGTATGCAATACCTAAACATTGCTTTGTAGCATTTGACTTATCTTCACTGTGAAAACGCTGGAACACCAAATGGAATGTTGAATGATCTACAAAAAACAAAGTCATAATTTGGTGTGTTACTGTGAAACAGGGAATATTCTGAACAGCACGATACGTAGGAATTGTTTTGAAAGACATCAAAACAAAATACAATCAAGACAATGCACATTGAGAGCAGATGAAGAAAATTGTTTGCAAACTAGTTTGCAATAATGTTGATGGACTTAGAAACCTCCCACACTTAGAGACACAGGAGGCATGCAAATACACACATTTACACCTGTTTTTCTACCTCACATTTTCTGGAACATTTCCTAGCCTGTCACCAGAGGCCTATAAATTGAAGAACACCATGCTACATTGAATGCAGCTGACCAGGAAACCGTCCCAATCTTATTACATACAAGAGACATTTTGGAAGGATTTGTACGATGAAAAGAGATCCGTTATGGCATTTAAGACAGCTTTTATTGTGAATACAATCCTTAGAAAGTTTGTATTTCTTTCAAAACAAAAGCTAACATCTTCCATCCCGCTTTTTCATTGTTCCATACCTCACCTTAAAATTACCTTGGCTAACCCAAATGCAATGAAAACAAGTCAAGGGGCTTGAATCTTGTACATTATGTTATGATCATGTGAAGAGGGGGAGACTGGATCCCTCTTTTTAACCTTTACTTGATTAGTCACAACAACATTTTTATTTCTTTTTCACCTTATAGCTATCACACATCAATTAAAGTATAGTGAACTACATCAAAATGATGGAGAAAAATTACAAGATTTCTTGAAGGTAAGAATTAAGAATCCAATTATTCATGAGACATTTAAGGGACTATTTCAGAATATACAGAATAGATACATTCCAATGAGCAATAAATAATGTAAGGAATGAACTCAGCTTTCTGTTTAACTTGAAATGTTAAAGTTGCCTGGAGCGGAAGGTTTGAATTATAAGAAGAGATCAGATAGGCCGGGACTCTTTTCACTGGAGCGTAGGAAACTAAGAGGTGACCTTGCAGAGGTATATAAAATTATGAGAGGTATTGATAAAGTGGATAGCTAATAGCTTTTCCCCTGAGTAGGGGAGTCTAAAACTCAAGGTCATAGGTTTAAGATGACAGGGGAGAGATACAAACGAGTCCAGAATGGCAATTTTTGCACACTGAGGGTGTTGAGTGTCTATAACAGGCTGCCAGAGGTAGTGATGGAAGCGAATACAATTTCGTCATTTAAGAAACATTTAGACAGGTACATGGATAGTATAGGTATGGAGGGATATGGATCAAATGAAGGCTAATTGAACTAGTTTAAATTGTGAAAACTAGTTTTATAACTAGCGGCATGGGTAAATTGGGCCAAAGGGTTTCCATGCGGTAGACCTCTATGACTCTTTGATTCTATTAATATCAAAGAAAAAGCATAGTTAGTTAAAGAAAAGTGGCAGGTCAGAAGATGGGACATGTATCAAAATCAATTAAGATTTGTGCCAGGTATCCTTGGTGAAGGAGCAGACAGTGTCTATCAATACTCCTGAGATATTTCAAGGGAGGTGGGTAACGTTATGATGCATTTTTGAGAGAGAGAGAGCACGAGCAAGAGAAAATGACTTTGATCTTCTTATTTTTATCAGTTCAATTTTCTTTATTGCTCACTTTGTAGATTCTGATGTCTAGTATGATTATTTCTTTTCTCAAGTTGGATGATCAGCAAAATGATCAGGTTGCCCTATGAAGAAAGGTTGGACAGGCTGGGTTTATTCCCTTGGAGTTTAGAAAAGTGAGATGTGATTTGGTTGAGGTTTAAAAGACGCTGAGTGGTCTTAGCAAGATGGACACAGAAACAATCCTTTTGTGAGCAAGTCTAGAACTAGGGGACACCAAATGAAAATTAGGGTTGACCCCTTTTTGAACAGAGATGAGGGTTGTATGACTTTGGAACCCTCTGCCTCAGAAAACGATAGAAACAATTCCATTGAATATATTTCAGGCAGATGCGGATAGATTCTTGTTAGGCAAGGGAATCATAGCTGATCAGGTGGGAGATGAAAATGTGGAATTTGTAACACAAACAGAACAGCTATGATCTTATTGAATGGTGGAGGGCATAGGTTTAGGGTGAGAGGGGGAAGATATAAAAGAGATCTAAGGGGCAACTTTTTCAGGCAGAGGGCGGTGCGTGTATGGAATGAGCTGCCAGAGAAAGTGGTGGAGGCTGTACAACTGCAACATTTAAGAGGCATTGGGATGGGTATATGAATAGGAAGGGTTTGGAGGGATATGGGCCAGGTGCTAGCAGGTGGGACTAGATTGGGTTGGGATATCTGGTCGGCATGGACGGGTTGAACGAAAGGGTCTGTTTCCATGCTGTACATCTCCATGACTCTGTGTCTCTATGACTCTATGACTCCATAACTGAAAGCATATCCAACTTCAAAGATATGTCTGTTGCATTTGGACCCATATCCAGTTGAGGTACTTTTTTTTAAAAAAATCTAATCAGAAAATCTCTTTGTGTGTGAACTGAAAACATAATCTAGCAGATTTACCATATTGATATTGTCTGTTCTTTCAAACATTCTTTCCATCTATGTTTCCTTTCTTCATTATTATTTTGAAGACATGGAAGAATGATACAAAAGTAGTATTAAGCTTTAAGTAATGTTCTGTCTTGTAAAGTGGTAATTAAAGTTGGTGCTTTTCACCATTAAATTTATACCTGTTACATTACATGTATCAAAGTAGAAACCTTCCTTTAAAACTGTCAGCATTCTATTGGGGGTATGACAGCACAATCTTATAAATCCTCACAGACCCTTCCAACTGACATTTGTTGATATAAAATACTCTAGTGACTGTTTGATTACCTAGTTTATTCTAAGATGTTGTCAGCATTCTGAAGCGTAATTGCATTACACATAGCTTAGTAGCTCGACCAACTGTACATGATGTCACTTCTGAAACTGAGCAAAGCAAATGAACAAAATGAATCAAATTACAATCATATAAACATTTGCTGTTGGGCGGTACAAAACTTGGGTATAACGGAAAAAAATCTTGGCAGTTTACTGCCTGTAATCATTTAACTGGTACGTTTCCATAGTTATGCCTATATCAATCAAACCCCACTTGCCAACCTATCAGCAGTCTCTTCTCATGTAATTTAAAAATTACTTTCCCTGTACATTATTATTTATTCTGAATTTTAATGACTTCAAGACAAAACTTTGGCAAAATTAGTCTTTCTTCAGCAGCACTCAGATACAAGTATTGTAAAACTTCAGGTTAAAATCTCTGGGACTGCAAGAGGTCAATAAAGAGAGAGTATTTTTTGGAGTTACTTTCAATAAGAATAGTGACAGACTTTCCAAAAAGAAAGTTTCCCCACCATCAGAGCAAAAACCAATGTCTGCAATTTTCTCTATGTGCTGTCAACTGGCAAGATCTGTATGATCTGTGCACAGTTGAAAAGAATCCTGATTTGTCGAGTGGGTGATTGAAGAGATTGCTTCCTATTTCTATTTAAACTAACACTCATTTCTACTTCAACTTTATGATGAATTGAAAGGTAAACTGCTGTTGGGATCACCTGGACCCAATGGAATTTAGACACTGTCTGGGGCTGGAAATTTAGAAATGACCTATTCCCATAAAATATAGAAGAACTCGGCCATTTGATCCATTGATTCTGTTCCACCAGAATTGTTCCTTACAACTCCAGAGGAAATAGGGATGAGCTATAACTGAGGATTAGCTCAATTACAGATTGCATTCACTATAGAATCACAAGGTCTGCAGGAATGAGGATTTCCAGCTATGGAGATAGATGTTGGACTTCTTTCCTTAGAAAAGATTAGGTGGAGAAGAGATATGGTAGAGATGTTCAAAATAATGAGGGGAGTGATATAGTAGATTAGTTAAACAAAACTGTTCCAACTGGTGGAAAGATCGAGAATCAGAGAGCATAAATTTAACATATTTTGCAAAGGAAGCAATGGTGATAAGAGGTGAAATTCTTTTGAGCACCATCAAGGTCTGGAATGTATTGCCTAAAAGTGTGGTACATGCAGGTCCAATCAATGCCTTTAAGTAAAACTCAGGTTATTATTATTGTTATGAAGAACTAGCCCAGTGGCACAGCTGATTGGAACAATAAGATGTCATTCACACTTTTGATCTACAAAAGGCAAATTCTCTCAGTGGAGTATAACGTAGACACTACTGACTTTTCTCATAAGAATGAAAATAGAGGGAATAAAAGGTGAACCACTCGATGTGATCTCTTAATATTAGCAAGGTTCATGACTGGGACACTGAAGCAACCAAATAACCAACTCACTCACCGTCAACAGTCTAGAAGAGCAAAAGAAAAGGACTGGAATTAAAACGATAGTTCGGATTGAACATAAATTTCTTTAAAGTGTAGTTTGTAATTTTCACCAGTGCCAGCTCTGAAAACAAACTAAACTCCAGAATGAAGATACCTTACAGCTTGAACAAGATTACATTGCTAATTCTGTACTTCTCTAAATGGTTAAGAGTTTTCACCAACCTTTAATTGATGCAGAAAGTGAAACGACTCAGGGTCAACTTGTGTGCTTCTTGTAACACGTCATAAAGACTTTCAACACTTCAACAAATCTAGACAGCTGCTCCTTTCGTTGACTTTGCAACCTTAAGAGAATTTAATGCAAAGTCACAATCTGATGGAAAGCACTGGTAATCACCAGTTATAGGGAACATGTCTGACAGTTGGCAACATTTTAAAGCTAGGATTTGATATGAAGTGGTTGATGACACCAAGTTATGCAGTCAGATGATCAGTACCAGGGGAGTTGCTAATATTCCAACAGATCTTAACAACTCAAGGAGATGAGCCAAGAAGTGATTCAGTATAAGTGTAAGACAATATCTATTGGTACATGGAATAATAAATACTGTTGCACATAGACAGATGTCCCTCAGCAATGGAAAATATCTGAGTGTTATACTCACTAAATGGCTCCATTCAATGCAATGCTGATGTCAACATGAGTAACTAGGCAGCATGTTGGATCTAAAATTTGATTTCTTAATCATATCACAAAGTTATATTAGTCCAGTGTGCTTCAACAAGAAATTGACATTTAGAATATAATGTATGCTTTGTTCATCCTCTCCTCACAATAACGTTGATGATGTGGAGGTGCCGGTATTCACAATAAATATGTTTTTAATCAGTTTGACAAACATGACTGGTCCAAATTGGAGAGAGTGACGGAACTGAAGTATTTATTGGGGAAGATAAAACTGAAAGAGGTTTTCTCAAAGCCAAAGTCATGAGGATACACAGGAAGCATTCTGGTTGAAAAGTCCAAAAATAGATAAAGGCTAGGAATTTGAAGAAGGATATTTGCAGATAGTTGTCCATCAAAATAACCAATGTGATGTTTCAGAAATGATTTGAGTAAATCAAGTGTTAAAGATTAAAGATGAGGAAAATCCTTCAACCCCAAGCAAGGTTCATCCCTCTCTAAAAGTCTTAGGTAAAGTATCTAACACTGTTTGGGGACATCTTAATCAGCTCCGGTGTGGTCCTTTCTGCTGCTGAACATGTGTCCATAGTTAAATGATGGCCTTAGCTGGAGTTTTGAGCTCCAAAATGACAAACCTTGCATCAAATGAGCAGAATATGCCCCACTGGCAACGTGGTCTAAGCAGGCTACATGCCGCTGATTGATGCACACTTCAAACATGCCTTTTCCCAAAATGGCAACTGGTGCAATTTGCAGCAGAATTCTGCACACTTCTATGGACTCAACTTTAGACCAAACATATTCATTGGATGCAAAACAAAAAGGTTATACACCTGGATTTGGTGCAGCACTTCCTTTGGACATTTTATTTATAGTCATTTTTCTCCCTCACAAGCCTAAAAAACCTGCACAAAGCATGGCCATCCTTGGGATAAATTTTGCTAAGACTATTGAACTGAATTGGTTTATTAAACTCCTATTGAACTAGATGTGAATGCAGCTCATTCTTAAAAAAAACATTTTCTTTCTCACATATGGATGAAGGACATGCAATAGTTCCTGGCCTCAGGAAAAGATTAGTGAAGATGTGATGTGAGGGGTGACTTATGTCAGCCGTGAGAAGATTTATCACATAATTCTGGCTGATTCTCTTAAAAAGACTTCTGGATGATAGGTCAAATAGTCTTTTCTCATTACACGCTTTATGCTTCAGCAATTTTCCTGCTGGTTTCCTGACTTCAACCATGGTAGATTAGAGTTAACAAATAAAGCAGAAGTTTCTCAACACATTTCTTTGGAAATCCAAGCTTCACTTTTTCTCTTGGCCACTGTCAAATTCCAGCCACGTCGATAAAACTGTTGAGCTATTGTCTATGGTGAGTGCAGACAAAAGCTCATACAGACAAAAACACTATAATTATCTTCATAGACTTCACTAGAAAGAATGCATCCTTGGATCAATAATACATCTTTCTGTTTTTCATTGCACATTTTAATTTATTCAGGTCAATAACTGTCTGAAACTGTTTCCAAATTGTATCATTATTTACTCATTCTGGCTTTTCCCATCAAAGTCAGTTGGGGAATGAACTAAGTAGTGATCCATTTACCATACCGCTACACCACATCAGAGAGATCAATCACTTTCAATAATTCCCAACTTCTTAGTTACGTCATGTTATGTTTCTATTCACTTATTTCTTCTTGCACATGTCCACAGCACAATAATAATTGCAACACAGTGCAGGTTGGTCCTGAACATAAAAATGTGGGAAATGGAAAACTTACTCTGGTACTTTGCAAATTTAACTTAAACTATAGGGATTTCTGCCACCCTGCTGAACCATGTTCTATTCATTCAGATAGTACATCAACAAAGCATATACTTGACTTGGAAGATTGATGCTGGTACTGGATGCCCAGAATGTATGGTCTGCTACTTCTGTAGCATTGGACCAGTGGAAGAAGATGCACTAATTACAGAAGAAGGAACTATTCTTAGTTCTCTGGAAACAAACAAGTGTTGTTGTTGTGGTTCTGTTCGCCGAGCTGGAAGTTTTTGTTGCAAACATTTCGCCCCCTGGCTAGGAGACATCATCAGTGCTTTGGAGCCTCCTGCGAAGCGCTTCTTTGATGTTTCTTCCGGTATTTATAGTGGTCTGTCCTTGTCGCTTCCGGGTGTCAGTTTCAGCTGTCCGCTGTAGTGGTTAGTATATTGGGTCCAGGTCGATACCTCTTCGTAGGATATGTGGAACAGTCCATCTTCTGCAACTACACTGGCACCACCCCCCACCTTTTCCTCCGTTACATCGATGACTGTATCGGCGCTGCCTCGTGCTCCCACGAGGAGGTTGAACAGTTCATCAACTTTACTAACACCTTCCATCCCGACCTGAAATTCACCTGGACTGTCTCAGACTCCTCCCTCCCCTTCCTAGACCTTTCCATTTCTATCTCGGGCGACCGACTCAACACAGACATCTATTATAAACCGACTGACTCCCACAGCTACCTGGACTACACCTCCTCCCACCCTGCCCCCTGTAAAAACGCCATCCCATATTCCCAATTCCTTCGTCTCCGCCGCATCTGCTCCCAGGAGGACCAATTCCAACACCGCACAGCCCAGATGGCCTCGTTCTTCAAGGACCGCAGATTCCCCCCAGACGTGATCAACGATGCCCTCCACCGCATCTCCTCCACTTCCCGCTCCTCCGCCCTTGAGCCCCGCTCCTCCAACCGCCACCAAGACAGAACCCCACTGGTTCTCACCTACCACCCCACCAACCTGCGCATACAACGTATCATCCGCCGCCATTTCCGCCACCTCCAAACGGACCCCACCACCAAGGATATATTTCCCTCCCCTCCCCTATCAGCATTCCGCAAGGACCACTCCCTTCGTGACTCCCTTGTCAGATCCACACCCCCCCACCAACCCAACCTCCACCCCCGGCACCTTCCCCTGCAACCGCAGGAAATGTAAAACTTGCGCCCACACCTCCACACTCACTTCCCTCCAAGGCCCCAAGGGATCCTTCCATATCCGCCACAAGTTCACCTGTACCTCCACACACATCATCTATTGCATCCGCTGCACCCGATGTGGCCTCCTCTATATTGGTGAGGCAGGCCGCTTACTTGCGGAACGCTTCAGAGAACACCTCTGGGCCGCCCGAACCAACCAACCCAATCACCCCGTGGCTCAACACTTTAACTCCCCCTCCCACTCCACCGAGGACATGCAGGTCCTTGGACTCCTCCACCGGCAGAACACAACTACACGACGGCTGGAGGAGGAGCGCCTCATCTTCCGCCTGGGAACCCTCCAACCACAAGGTATGAATTCAGATTTCTCCAGCTTCCTCATTTCCCCTCCCCCCACCTTGTCTCAGTCGGTTCCCTCAACTCAGCACCGCCCTTCTAACCTGCAATCCTCTTCCTGACCTCTCCGCCCCCACCCCACTCCGGCCTATCACCCTCACCTTGACCTCCTTCCACCTATCCCACCTCCATCGCCCCTCCCCCTAGTCCCTCCTCCCTACCTTTTATCTTAGCCTGCTTGGCTCTCTCTCTCTTATTCCTGATGAAGGGCTTATGCTCGAAACGTCAAATTCTCTATTCCTGAGATGCTGCCTGGCCTGCTGTGCTTTGACCAGCAACACATTTGCAGCTGTGATCTCCAGCATCTGCAGATCTCATTTTTTACTCCAGGTCGATGTGTTTGTTGATGGAGTTTGTGGATGAATGCCATGCCTCTAGGAATTCCCTGGCTGTTCTCTGTCTGGCTTGCCCTATGATAGTAGTGTTTTCCCAGTCGAATTCATGTTGCTTGTTGTCTGAGTGTGTGGCTACTAGGGATAGCTGGTCGTGTTGTTTCGTGGCTAGTTGATGTTCATGTATGCGGATTGTTAGCTGTCTTCCTGTTTGTCCTATATAGTGTTTTGTGCAGTCCTTGCATGGTATTTTGTAAACTACATTAGTTTTGCTCATGTTGGGTATTGGCTCGTTTGTTCTAGTAAGTTGTTGTCTGAGCGTGGCTGTTGGTTTGTGTGCTATGAGTCCTAAGGGTCATAGTAGTCTGGCTGTCAGTTCTGAAATGCTCCTGATGTATGGTAGTGTGGCTAGTCCTTTTGGTTGTGGCATGTCCTCGTTCCGTGGTCTATCTCTTAGGCATCTGTTGATAAAGTTGCGCGGGTATCCGTTTTTGGTGAATACCTTGTATAGGTGTTCCTCTTCCTCTTTTCGCAGTTCTGGTGTACTGCAGTGTGTTGTGGCTCTTTTGAATAGTGTCCTGATGCAGCTTTGTTTGTGTGTGTTGGGGTGGTTACTTTCATAGTTTAGGACTTGGTCTGTGTGTGTTGTTTTCCTGTGTACCCTTTATCAACTTTATCAACAGATGCCTAAGAGATAGACCACGGAACGAGGACATGCCACAACCAAAAGGACTAGCCACACTACCATACATCAGGAACGTTTCAGAACTGACAGCCAGACTACTGCGACCCTTAGGACTCATAACGGCACACAAACCAACAGCCACGCTCAGACAACAACTTACTAGAACAAAGGAGCCAATACCCAACATGGGCAAAACTAATGTAGTTTACAAAATACCATGCAAGGACTGCACAAAACACTATATAGGACAAACAGGAAGACAGCTAACAATCCGCATACATGAACATCAACTAGCCACGAAACGACACGACCAGCTATCCCTAGTAGCCACACACTCAGACAACAAGCAACATGAATTCGACTGGGAAAACACTACTATCATAGGGCAAGCCAGACAGAGAACAGCCAGGGAATTCCTAGAGGCATGGCATTCATCCACAAACTCCATCAACAAACACATCGACCTGGACCCAATATACCAACCACTACAGCGGACAGCTGAAACTGACACCCGGAAGCAACAAGGACAGACCACTATAAATACCGGAAGAAACATCAAAGAAGCGCTTCGCAGGAGGCTCCAAAGCACTGATGATGTCGCCTAGCCAGGGGACGAAACGTTTGCAACAAAAACTTCCAGCTCGGCGAACAGAACCACTACAACAAGCACCCGAGCTACAAATCTTCGCACAAACCTTAAACAAGTGTTGTCTCCATTTGTCAAGGACATATTTACGGCAAACTTGAAAACCACCATTAGCTTTTATTTTCTCAGGGTTCCACATACAAACCTAAAACGTTGGATCAGGAGAAGGCCATTTGGCCCTGTGAACCCACTTTCAGTCAGATCATAGTTGACTGGTTACGGTCTCAACTCCACTTTCCTGCCCTCCATGTCCCTTAATTTCCTTGTCTATCAAAAAATATATCTATATAAAAACTGATAGTACTGTGGATGCTGTAAACCAGAACATAAAACTGAAATTTCTGGAAAAGCTCACCAGGTCTGGCAGCATCTGTGAAGAGTAAGCAAAGTTAACATTTTGGATTGAGTGACACCCTTGAAGGATCACTCGATCCAAAATGTTAACTCTCTTTTCTCTCCACAGATGCTGCAAAACATGCTAAACCTTTCCAGCAATTTCAGTTTTTGTTTTTGATTTCATGCATCTACAATTCTTTGTTTTTAATTCAATTTTTACTCCATCTGCCCCATTTTTGCCCACTCACTTCACCCAACAATATTCCTTTGCAGAATCATCTCTTATTGAGTACTTACTTTCCTACCGAACATATTGGCATCAGTAAAATTAGCTATTATTTGTTCCCTTCAACTAAATTGATGATAAAGATTGCAAATAGTTGAGGACCCACCACTGATCCCTGTGGCAATCCATTAGTTTCAGCTTGTAAACTGAAAAAAGACTGAATTATTCTGACTGTCTGCCTTCTGTTAATCATACAAACCTTTATCCATGCAATTATTTTACTGCCTACACTAGTGATCTTTTCTTTTGCTGTGAGTTTAGTTGTCACATCTAATCAAATGCCTTTTGGAAATTCAAGCCCTCCATATCTACTGAATCCCCTCAATTCACCATGAATGTTACTTCACAAAAACTTTCAATTGATCAGTTAATCATAACTTTCATTTCATAAAGCCTTGCTGGCTCTGTCCCATCACATGGTGATTTTCTTTAGTATCTGACAATAACCCCCTTAATAACAACTACTTTATTTCATATGTTTGGTAAACTGGCCCATAATATGCTGCTCTCTGTTTACCAGACTCCTTGTGTACAGACCTCGCAGTAGCTTTATTTACTCTTTTCATTACTAGCTACCTTTCTCTCATACTCTGTTTCCACATCTTTATTATCTTTTTAGCTATTCTTTACTAGTTCTTAAGGTCTGTCAAATCATCTGACCTTCCTTTTATTTTAAAATTTGTACTGTGTTTTTTTGCAATTTAAGACTATCCTTAACTTCTTCATTTAGCTACGGATGATACATACTTCTCAAAAAGCCTTTCTTTTTCATTTGAATAAATCTTGGCTGAGGATTATTAAATATCCTCTTGGAAATTGGCCGTAAAACTCTTGCTGTCCTAGCTTTTAAGAGAGAAAAAACTGCATATGCTGGAATCCAAGACAGCCGAGCAGAAGGCTGGAGGAGCACAGCAAGCCAGGCAGCATCAGGAGGTGGAGAAGTCAACATTTCGGGTGTAACCCTTCTTCAGGATTGAGGGTGAATTACATCTGAAATGTTGACTTCTCCACCACCTATTGTTGCCTGGCATGCTGCGTTCTTCCAACCTTCTGCTTGTCCTATGTTTTAAAGCCAGTTTTCGATTTTACCACAGTAAATTCTGCGTTCAAACCTTTAATTACTTTTAGTTAGGCTTAAAATCAGTAGTGATGGACTCAAACTTCTCCCTTTCAAACGGAATATGAAATTCTATTGTATTGTGATCACTGTTACCAAGAGGCTCCTTTACCCTGAGGCTATTGATTAATTCTGTCTCACTGCACATAATTAGCTCTAGGAAAACTTGCTCCCCAATTAGCTCTTGAATGCACTGCCCTAAGAAATTGACCTGAACACTCATTTTCTAGGCTACCTTTGCCAATTTGATTCTACTAAGCCAACTGTAATTTAAAATCACCCGTGATTGTTGTGGTACATCTCTTGCCTCTTCTATTTATTTCTTCCTGTGTTCAATTGTTGCTGGTGGCCCAATGAATTACTCCCACAAGGGATCTCCTACACTTCTGATTTCATATCTTGAACCAAGCTGATTTGGCATAGAGTCATAGAGATGTACAGCATGGATACAGACCCTTCAGTCCAACCCATCCATGCTGACCAGATATTCCAACCCCATCTAGTCCCACCTGCCAGCACCCGGCCCATATCCCTCCAAACCCTTCCTATTCAGATATCCATCCAAATGCCTCTTAACTGTTGCAAGTGTACCAGCCTCCACCACTTCCTCTGGCAGCTCATTCCATGCCCGTACCACACCTCTGTGTGAAAAAGTTGCCCTGTAGGTCTCTTTTATATCTTTCCCCTCTCGTTATCTCTCAATACTGAATGATTGTCATCTTTAATTAACAAAGCTACTTCACCAAATTTCCTAGCTTTCTGTCATTGATGTGTCAAATATCCCTCAAGCCCTAGCCTGGGTCACATTTCAACAATGTCTTGTTCATCTGTTTTGTTATAGATGCTGCACACATTCACATACAGAGCTTTAAAATCTAAATTTTGAAAACATGTTTTGCAATTTCTAGTCTTATCTGCTGATGCACTCTTATGTTTGTAAATTGCGTTTCTGCCTGTCACATTCTGATAATTATTCCCGAAATTGTTGCCTTGCTCTGCTACTTTCTTATTTTCCTTTATTCTGCTTTATGCTCTCCTACGTGATCCTTTGCCCTCATTATTTAGTTTAAAGTTCTTTATACCATCCAAATTACACAATTCATCAGAACCCCAGACCCAATACTGTTCAGATGTAGGCCGTTTCAAATGGTACAGCTCTCACTTTTCACAGTACCGGAGAAATCAAAACCCACTTCCACCTCACCTATCTTTGAGCTGTGCATTTCTTTCTCTAATCCTACTGATCCAATACTTATTGGCTGATGACTCAAGTAGCAATTCAGAAATTAGTACCTTTGAGGTTCTGTATTCTAACTTATCCCTAGTTGCTTTATACCTCCTCAGCAGAACTTATTTTCTAGTCATATTTATGTCATTGCTACCTACATGGACAACAACCACTGGATCTTCCCATCCCCACTGCAAATTCCTCTCCAGCCCAGAGCAGATGACCCAAATCCTGGTGCCATACAGGCACCACATCCATCTGGATACTCACTCTTGGCTGCTTAGATCCAGATCAATCCCCCTAACTATGTTGTCCCCTATCATAGCTACATTCTTACTTATGAATGGCTTCTTGTACCACAGTGCTATGGTCAGTTTTCTCACGCAACTCACAGCCACCACTTTCATTCACGCACTAGGAGAACCTCAAACCTATCGGACATTTACAAAGACAGAGCCCATTTCATATTCTCGGTGCCCATTACTTGCAATCTGATTCTCCCTTGTCCTGACAACTGAACAAATCAGAAGATTCCATCCTAAGGATAGACCTTATCCTATCCTGAGGGATATCAGAAATGAAAATACACCATTCTATCCCAAGGAATCCTTTTGGAATTAAGTGTCCAAGTAACCTTGTCCATACAATATACTGCAAAGTGTCAGACCAAAATATGCATATACTATATTCAGTTGAAAATTCCCTTGGTCAAAAACTGGATGAGGAGGTTTAAACATAAACTGTTCATCTTTTTGAGGAAAGAGTGATGTGTTTTCATGTGGCAAGGTAATTAAATTGGATTTCCATCATAACAGACAGTCATATAAATCAGTAACCAGACTGGCCACATAACATATCTTATAATGTTGTCATATTAGATTTGTTTTCTCAGGAGAACAGGAATAGAATTCTGTGAGTAAGAACTTTACAGAATGAAATATGTAAACAGTACTTATGCTGCGATGTAGCAACACCATTTACCAAATTTTTGCTCTGCCCATCAATTTCCAAACCCGAGGTATTCAAATTTGCAGATAATTCAGTCTCATTTTCCTTTTTTATTTATTTTTCATTTCTATAGTGAAAATTATAAACTAAATAGTATCTTCAGTCAATTATCTATTTAAATTTAGCCCTTTTAATTGTACCATCAAACTTCACTAATTTAGCATTGTCCACAAGTATAGCACTACCCTCTGGAGAAGTCAATGAGAAAATAGATATAGTATATAAAAGTTTTGTATGACGTGCCACTCCAGTCCCCCACTGTAACACTTTAGCTACTACATTTCAGAGGTCACACATTTCAGTATATTCTCTAATTTACTGTGAGCAACATGAGGGGAATTTGCTGTCATGATATGAAAAATGTTGTACTCCACATTTCAAATTTGTATGTAGTACAAAACATAAAATTGCCATGCTAGTGGGTGTTTCCAAAAAGGTGACCAAAACTCCCTTTACCACTCTTTAATTACTGCAGTCATCATGCAACTTACTAATTTTGTGAGATCCTTTCATTCAACATGACATTGCCACTGAAGATTCACCAACTTGGTCAAGTTCTCATGATTCTTCCAGATTCTAAACATCTAGAATCATACAATTATGGAAATGCACCAGGCAGAAGGAAACTCTTTGAATGTCATTGATAATCTCATTTTTCCCATTTTTCCCCATTCCCTTCTATATATTGCTTTTTCAAGTATATATCCACATAGTTTTTAAAACTACATTGAATTATTTTCCATTATTGAATTCATCTAGTGTCATTACAATCCTCTATGTAAAATCCAACCAAATTCTCTACCTCTTTTAAATAATGCTCTCCAACTTATAGGCTCGAGTTGTTGACTCCACTGATCAAAATAATAATTTTTTAATCTCTACCGCAGTGAAACTTTTGCAGCCTAATCTCATTCAATTATAACTTCTAATTAATTCTGTACTAACAACTAAAATATTTTAATATAAAAATATATATGAGGAGAGATGACTTGTACTCACAAGACTGAAAACGAAAAATATTGGAAATCACAGGCAGCACCTGTGGAGAAGGAGCAAGCTAACATTTCGAGTCCAGAAACTCTTCATCAGAGTTGAAGAGTCATCTAGACTTGAAATGTTAGCTTGCTCTCTTGCCCTAGATGCTGCCTGACACACAGTGATGTCCAGCATTTTTGTTTTCAGTACAGATTCCAACATCTGCAGCAATTTGCTCCTCCACTATACTAGAGTTTAGAAGAATGAGAGGAGATCTAATTGAAACAAATAAAATTCTAACAGAGCTGGACAGACAACGTGCAGGGAGACTGGAACTGGGGGTCACAGTCTCAGATGATGCAATAGGCCATTTAGAACTGAGATGAGAAAACATTTCTTCCCTCAGAGGGTGGTCAACCTGTGGAATTCACTAATAAGAAGGATGTGGAGATCAGGTTACGGATAATATTCAAGAAAGTTATTGATAAATTTTTAGATATTCAAAGGGTATATACAGAAAGTGTGAATGTGGGGTTGAGGTTGAGGGTCAGCTATGATCATATGGAATAGTAGAACATGCTTGAAGGGTTGAATGGCCTGCTCCTAATCCTATCTTTTATGTTTTTAAAAAGAAACCAGTATTTTTCTACATGGGATCAACCTTTGAATATACGTTGGAAATGCCAATCCCTTTCCAGTGTCTCCAACAGCTACTCAAACCTGAACCCATGATGAATAAGCAGTCTACATTTCCCACGCAGCTTGAAGCTTCCTGTATGAGGCTTATCAATCTATCCAATAGTCTCACAATGAACAACAACACTTAACTAACTCATGACACACCAATTCAATACATTTTTTAAAATCAACCTATTTGGATATGTTATAACACACTTCTAGGGTAGATAGGATTTGAACACAAAGCCTTCCAGCCCAGAGGTGGGGACACGACCACCATACCACAAACAAAGATTGTAACGTTTCTCCATGTCAGAAGGTGCCACTGGAATTCAAACTTAGTATCTACTGTTTACTAGCCAAGCACTTTAACCCATGATGCTCTGGCACCAAGTGACACACTATTATTAAATAGTTTGTCTCAATACATCTCCATGACAGGTGGGATATGGTCCTGGAATTTCTAGCTAAGAAGCGGGGTCACTACCACTATGCCACAAGAGTCTTCAACATATTATCCACTTTTTCTTCCAGGCCTCCTGTACCAGGGATCATATTATCCTCTTAGTTAAAAGTGCATGAACATTTAATTAGACGCTACATTAATAGACAGTTAACAAGAGTCTATCAGGCCAATTCCAATATGAGCTGCAATTAAGCAGTTGATTGCACAAACACACTTAGGACACTTGATTGAGTTCAGATGTTGTCATTTGTTCTTCACAACTAAAATAGCAATCTTTTTCGTCTTTATGGTTATCTCCCTGTTAGTGACTTTTACGATTCAGTTAAGTTGGCAAGTATTAGCTTATAAACCTTGGGATCTTGTGGTGTATGTTAGTCTCTGTCTCCAGGCTGGGAGACCTGGGGTTCAAGTCCCACTTACTTCAGAGGTAAATGATAACATTGCTGAACAGATTGCTTAAAAAATAGCTAGCTCAGGCTAATCACCACATTGGACACTTGAAAAGCACTGCCTTTCAGATAATGGTCAGATGTCTTCCTTTACAGATATCTATTGCAGATTGCCTTTTTGACAACTGGCTAAAAGAGCTGAATTATTAATGAGATAATTTTATTCTGAACCGAGATAATTTTATACCGAGTTGAGGATTACAGAAGGGCTATGTTCAGCAGTACGTACATTGCAGTCTTTTATGACATTGACCCATCATTGTTGTTCCCATAATTCATTCAATATGCATCTACCTTGGTTTGAGGAATAAGCTGAAAAGCGCACATCTATTCTTTAATACAGTTACTTTGGCAAAGAGTGTGACGTTACAATTTTGGCACAAAAGGCATATAGTAAATGCCAAGAATTTGTCAAATTTATTTGGAGAATCATAATGAGCAATAGAATAGACTATCAATCATTTTAAATGGACCCAATTTTCTTCTTCCTGTATATTGCTCATTCTCTGACCTATGGAATTTGAAAGAATTTACCACTGTTTATTTCTGGACAACAGATGGAAATAATTTGTACAGACAAACTGGGCAGAAAAATGACTGCTGCTGTCCATTGTACTCTCTTTGTGAGTCGCCAATTTTGTTTTCTCCTCCTCTCTTGAAGACTCAGGGCTGGGATCTCTCTGTCCTGCTGCCAAATTAGAAAAAAACCCTCTTGCATCTTTTCAGTTTCTACTATAAAGAGCTTGATAACTAACCGTTCTAGATATTTTCTAATCAGAGACGTTATGAAAAACAACCAGTGTGGGGCGGGGGAGGCTTGAACCCAGGACGAATGGCTCAGAGTTAGGCAACACCAATCAATGCATCACATAAGTCCCAATACTAAACTGTCTATTTTTTATTTAACCTATATTTCTAATCAGGTAGGAAAAAAAATGACTGCAGATGCTGGAAACCAGATTCTGGATTAGTGGTGTTGGAAGAGCACAGCAGTTCAGGCAGCATCCGAGGAGCAGACTACTCCTCGGATGCTGCCTGAACTGCTGTGCTCTTCCAGCACCACTAATCCAAAATATATTTCTAATTAGCCTGTTCAGGGATGTTATTACACACCTCTGGAGAAGGTGGGACTTGAACTGGGACTCCTCAACCAGAGAGAGGGGCTCTGCACCAAGAGAATACTGGTGTGCAAGGGAAAATGTCAAAGTTTACAAATGGTACAAAACTTGGCAGCAGCATTTACCTTGAGAAGGAGGCTGTACAATTTCAAAAGGTCCTCATCAAATTGGTGGGGTGGGCTGATAGGTGGCAAATGAAGTTCAATACAGAGAAATGTGAGGCAGTACACTTTAGTAGAAAGCACATGGAGGTGCAGCAAAAAACAATGGAGCAGAGAGTCCTGGTCATATGTCCAAAAGCCAGTAATGGTGATGGGACACGTATTGACCTGTTGATTAAGCTCACTGTACCCTCGGTTTTATTAATAGAGGCATCAAGTACAGGAGTAAGAAAGTGATGCTGAATTTGTATATGGCACTAAGACCTCAGCTGGAGTGGTGTATATAGTTCTGGTCACCACTATTTAAGAAGGATATGAATGCATTGGAAAGAGTGCAGAAGTAGTTCACAAGAACACTTTGTGGGTGGCACGGTGGCACAGTGGTTAGCACTGCTGCCTCACAGCGCCTGAGACCTGGGTTCAATTCCCGGGCGACTGACTGTGTGGAGTTTGCACGTTCTCCCCGTGTCTGCGTGGGTTTCCTCTGGGTGCTCCGGTTTCCTCCCACAGTCCAAAGATGTGCGGGCCAGGTGAATTGGCCATGCTAAATTGCCCGTAGTGTTAGGTAAGGGGTAAATGTAGGGGTATGGGTGGGTTGCGCTTCGGCGGGTCGGTGTAGACTTGTTGGGCCGAAGGGCCTGTTTCCACACTGTAAGTAATCTATTTCAACAGTTCCAGGGATGAGAAACCTCAGTAGCTTAGGTAGATTGGAGAATTTGGGACTCTTTTTCAGGTGAGGAAATTTGTCGGTAGTTTTCAACACCGTGAAGGCACTGAACAGAATAATTAGGTGCAAACTGTTCCATCTGATAAAAATTTGGTTCATGTACAAAAGGACATGGATATATGGTAATTTGTAAAAGAAGCTAATGTGATGTAAGAAACAGCAAGTGGTTGGGTTCTGGAATACATTGTCTGGAAGTGTAGTAGAGGGAGATTTAATTGAGGCAGTCAAGAGGACATTAGGCTATATATATGTAAACAATATTCAGGGTTATAGGGAAAAGACAGGAGAATGGCACTGAGTCATAATGCTGATTTAGAAAGCTGGTACATAATAATTCTGTGGTTTTCCAATTGGTATTATAGTAGCAATGGCAAGAGACTTTATTTTAACATTAGAAATATTGCCTTATCAGAAGTTCAAGGCCTAATTATGAAAGAAGTAAATTAGGAAGTGGAAGTCTTGTGTTACAGTTGGGTAGCGTCTCTGTCTCTGAGCTAGAAGCTCTGGGTTTGGGCCAACTCCAGGACCTGATGGATAATGCAATGAAAAGGCTGAGAAACACCTGCAAAGCTTTCCAGCACAGCTCAGTGGCAGCTGGAAAGAGAGGGAGAGATTGCTCACCAGGCACGTAATGGAAAGGAAGTCGTAGCCCCTTTCCATTGCTGCAGACTACAATATGTGTGTTTAAGTATGTGTTGACACAGTACACTTGGAGGAAGCAGTCTGGGGGAATTTGGTTTGGTTGGCTTTATGACCAGCCTGGATAAGATTGGTGCCAAATGCATAGGGTTCAATCCGTGTTCTCTCTGCATTGGGCTCATGGCCTCCACCCTCTTGCTTTACTCACAGTAGGGGTCATAGTGTTATTCTCTTTGCTCAGAGAACTGAAAAATTATAAGCTAGTAATGTAGCATCCTTTAGTTAGCCATTCCACCCGTCATGCTGGCTCAGCTCTTGCCAAAGATGCTGATAAATTCTTAAATGTGTCTGTCTCTGATGAAAGACTCTGTAAAATGCAAATTTGGTAAAGATCCTGGAATAAAAATTAGAATAATCACTCACTGTAGGGATTAGAGATCTAAGTGAGACCAATAGTGAGAGGTTTCAAATAAATTCAACTGGAATCTTGAATTATGATGTACAAAACACTGGAAAAATCCCCAAATTCTACACACTGAATTATTCATTCAATAGGCTGATCAAGTTCTTTTCAAAACTGGCAATGCAATGACCTCATTGTGTCTGTTCTAGAAATCAATGGATTACACTTGAGTTATTAATAGATGGACTGGTTCAAGTTTAATATTGGCATGGGAGCAGTTCCCTGTCTAATTCCCAAATTGAGAAAGTAAGGTAATTGGAAATGAATTGAAAAATTCTTTGTGGATGAGGGCCAGAAGTAACAACTTTATTCATATTTCATGGCGTAATATTCATGTTTGGATGTGATGTTTAGCATTCCAGCTTCAGTTCATAAAAAACTCTGACCTTTTTCAACATTTCTGTTCAGAGTTTATGTCTGTTGTACTCTTTGATAATGGAACCGCACAACAGTTATGGGATCAAAACAACCAGGATCTGTGTGCGAAACTGATGGCATACTGTCAATTTTGTTCTCATGCAGAATTAGGCAGGCTACAGGGTGCAGATAAGCCAACCAGATAATTAGGAAAGTTGTTAGATGTACCAAGAAACTGTTAACAAGATTGGAAAACAACTGAATAAGCAAACTGCAAGTCCTTTTTTTAACATCAGGGGATTTAGTCCCATCTGTCTGAGCTATCCTGAATAGGAGAATGATGCTGTATCTGAGGATTATCGCTGTCAATCATTCTGAACCTCAGAAAAATCCCGCTCATTGACCTTTGCAAGTGGGTTACAGTGATTCTACACACAAGTGTAAGGTTACTCGAATTAAAAGGGAGGTGAGCTCTGACCTGGCTGAAATTCAGACAGAACAGTTGCAAATATTTTGGAAAGGTGTGAAAAAAAGGCCAATTCTTTGTTCTAATAAAAGTTAAAAAGACTGAGCAAACTAAACAAACAAGAAACAGCCTGCCCCGCTACCAGGAAACAGTTTACGACTTGAAAGCTAGAATGCTCTCAGTGCTTTTAGAATCCATTAAAAACAGGTTTAAAAAGTGTCAGACAATAAAATTGTCAATACTTTACACCGATATAGCTTTTGTCAATACACATGATAATTCAGAACATTAGATTCTTCAACAGTGGCATCATGTTAGTTGCATTGAATTCAAATGACTTTTATTGCATGCTTCTATTGAAAGTGGCTACAGCTCTAGCTCAGGTCAACTGGTAAAACAACAACAAACACTTGTCTTTGAACTGGACCTGTGAGTAAAATATCCCCAAATACTTTATTGTCAGACTAAGATGTGAAGGTACAGAGGAGAGAGAGCAACAAAGGTTCACATAATTATTCCAAGGACGAGGAGCTTCAATTACACTGATAGATAAGAGACGTTGAGACTGAGTTCCTTGGAGAAGAAAGAGTTGGGAGGAGGTTTGATGGATGCAGTCAAAATCATGAGGGGTCTGAGCAGAGGTGATGGGAAATACCATTTTCATTGGTCATAGAGGGCACAAATATAAAAGTGATTGACAAAAGGACATAATGAGAAATCCTTCATGCATCGAGGGGCAGCACAGTGGCCGCTGATCAGCACTGCTGCCTCACTGCACTAAGGACGCAGGTTCGATTCCCAGCCTCAGGAGATTGTCTCGGTGGAGTTTGCACATTCTCCCTGTGCCTGCGTGGATTTCCTCCCACAGTCCAAAGTTGTGTAGGCATGATTTGGAGATGCCGGTGTTGGACTGGGGTGGACAACGTTACAAATCACACAACACCAGGTTATAGTCCGCAGGTTTAATTGGAAGTGCTAGCTTTCGGAGCGCTGCTCCTTCAACCACCTGATGAAGGAGTGGTGCTCCGAAAGCTAGTGCTTCCAAAGTTGTGTAGGTTAGGTGGATTGGCCATGCTAAATTGCCCATAGTGTCCTGGGACGTGCAGGCTAGGGATGTTGGACATAGGAAATGCAGAGTTACAGAGTTAGGCCACAGGGGTGGGTCTGGGTGGAATGCTTTTTGGAGGGGCAGTGTGGACTTGATGGAATGAATGGCTGTAGGAATTCTATGAACACTGGTTAAAATATTGAATGCGCTGCCTGAGCGCGTAGTGGAGGCAGATTCAGTTAAGATAAGTTTGGATTATTATCTGAAAAGGAAGAATGTGTAGGGTTACAGGGAGGAGACAAGGGAATAGCGTCAGGAGTGTTGTTAGTTTGAAGAGACTGCACAGATACGAGGGGCCGAACAGCTTCCACAGGCCATAACAATCCTGTGGTTTGGAACTTTTGGCAATGAGCCAAAGAAAAGCATTAGGATAGGTGACTAGATGCTTGAACAAAGACGATCTTAAAGGGCATGACCCTACTGCATTCGACCAAAAACTAAACAAATAATGAATTCCTTTAGAGGAGGAATGACATTGTATTACGCAGGAAAATGCAGAAGCATTCTTCTCCAGAAATATGCCACAAACAGTAACAAGCTGAAGTAGCTTTTGTTGGTATTCGATATGTGTAGCCTGTTGACTTGGGGACAGGATAAACCCATTGCTCTTCAAGTAGTGCTGTAAGACATTTAACGTGCAGCTGTGACAACAGGCAGATGGAATGTCAAACTGAAGGACACAGTCCATGTGCAGCGTTGTAGTGAGTTCAGATCTGATATGGAGCTCCAGTGTAATCCAGAGGCAAATCTGTCATCAACTAACCAAGGAATATTAACACATCTGCTCCAATTTAAGAACCATGCCTTTTGATGACTTGCATTGAAGTTCTAAAACACCTGGGTTATACTACACTACCATACTTAGCTTGGTAAAGTATCACCTTGCTTTTCCATGAAGTTAACAATCATATAACACCAGGTTATAATCAAACAGGTTTATTTGGAAGCACTAGCTTTCAAAGCGCTGCTTCTTCATCAACCACCTGACGTAGACTATAACCTGGTGTTATGTGATTTTTGACTTGGTCCATACCAGTCCAACACCGGCTCCTCCACATCATGACTTTTCCATGAAGGGTGAGAGTTGGGAAGAAACTTTCACTTCCAGGCATGAAAGGGAGGTTAGGAGGAGGGAGGCCGGCATCATCTTTGTAAGGTCTATTTATCCTGGAGCACAGTGAAATAACTCCACAGAGGCCAGTCTACCATCCCACAGTCACGGTTCATTCACATGTGGAGAGACCTCGACACTGATCCAACTCCCTCAGAGCCAACTCTCAGAATAAAGAGAACTCTGAGACTCCAGTATATATCTGTCAGCCAGGGCTCCCTGATTGTAGCTGGTATCCTGGTGCAATCAGAGAACTGATATTCTATGAGGTCTGCCTGGCTGACCTCATTACAATCACTACATCCCTCCCCTCTGAATCCAAGGATATAGATCTTTTTTCTCATTGCTCCTCCCGGGATATTTTAGACCGGATCAGGTTCCTCTCACTGTACTTTGCATACGGCAGCATGCAATACACAGTAACTCACCTATTGTGCCTGGAGTATCTCAGAAGAAATTCATTCTCCTCTTCAGGCAGCAGAGGTGTCAAGGCCACAATATCCATCTCAGATTCTGAGGTATCTTCAACGCTTGATGGAAAGTTCCAGAACCCACAAGTTCTGGAACAGTCCGAAAGACAGTCAAGCAGAGAAGTTTTGTTCCACCCTGTTTGTAGCTTTCATATGGCCCACGTGCTTGTTCAGAACCATCGCATCTAACTAAACGTTATACATCACTGGACCTGACCTCCCCTCAACCATGTCTCTTACCCATGCAGGGCCAATCCCATTGTTCCTACACCAAACTTGGTCCCCTGAAGTAAACTGTCTCTCTCGCTTAGCGGTATCTTGTGTCCAGCATTGGCAATCCTGATGTCCTTTCACCCTCACCCCACCCAGGTTTGGGAAGATCAGATTTAACCTGATGTGGCTTCTTCTCCCCATTAGCAACTCTGCGGAAGCTATCCCTGTAGTTGCACTAGGGATGGCCCAATAATCAAATTGAAACCAAAACAGTTTGGTATCGAAGGAAACTGTAGAATGTTTCTTTAAGGTGACCATTTTGGACTGATTTTCCTGCCAGACCATTGGATGATGGATGGTATGGAGTTATCCTTATATGTCAAGTACCATTCGACATTAGGAAATACTCAAATTCTCTGTTGGTAAACAATGGCCCATTTTCTGTGACCAACACTTCTGGGAGTCTGTGTTTTGCAAAAGGACCTCACAGCTTTTCTACCATTGTCCCTGTGTTTGATGAATGAACTCTACCCACATCCAGCCACTTTGAATGGGCATCCACAATGACTAAGAACATTGAGCCTTTGCATAGTTAATGTTGTAACTGAGGCCAGAGTTTACCTGGCCATTCCAATGAATATGGGGGAGCTGCTGGTGGTTATTTCAGTCTTTGTTGGCACTCTGGGCACTGCCCCACCAATGCAGCTAGGTCAGCATCCAATCCTGGCCATCAGACATATTCCCTTGGCAACATCATCATCTTGGAAACCCCTGGATGACTCTCGTGAGGTTTAGCCAATACCTGACAGCAAACCTTGCTCAGGACAATCACTCTTCCCCCCCATAATAATATGCCCTGGTCTCTCTGGGTTCAAAAAGGTTTCAATTCAGGTTGTGATGGTCCTTTGATTTTCCCCATCACTACCAGCTATTTGAGTTTCGCCAGGACCAGATCTTTCTGCATCCAAAGTCTAATATTATTGGCTGTGGCTGGAAGTGTGTCCTGAAAATTTAAAACCATTATGGACTCTTCAGGTGGCGTTACTACCAGTGGAGTATCTGCCAGCAGGAGGTAGCTCAATGCATCTGCAATTGCAAATATGCATGTCTCATATCCAGCTTTGTGAAGGACAGCCCCCAGGGTAAACAGAATCTCTGACACTCCTGTATACATCTGTCATCCAGTGCTCCCTGATTGGACCAGGTTAACAGTCCCAGTCAGGGAACTCATATTCTGTGAGGTCCACCTGGTTGACCTCATTACAATCACTACACTCAGTGTGGATCATATTTACATATATGAACTCTTCACCCAGTGAATAACATTGAGCATGCTACAGAATAGCAGGAACATGGCAGCCAAGTGGTAATGTCAGTGGACTAGTAATCCAGAGGCCTTGTCTCATGCTCTGCAGAAATGGACTCAAATCCTGCAATAGTAGTTGGTAGAATTAAATTCAATTAATCAATTTGGAACATCAAGCTGGTCTCAGCCATGACAATCATCATTGATTACTTTTTAATGTACTTTAGGGAAGGAAATCTGTCATCCTTACCCAGTATAGCCTACATGTGACTTCAGATCCATAGCACCATGGCTGACTCTGAACCAAGCTCTAAAATGGCCTGGATTAGTGCTTAGTTTAAGGGCATGGAGGGATAGGTAACAAATGCTGGACTCATCAAAACCCATATCTCATGGGAGAATAAACAAAGGTTCATGTTAAAATGGTTGGAAATTACCAGAACTGTGCAAACAAAAGAGCAATGAGCTGGTTGTGGACAAGGGTGTTTGGTACATGTAAGTTAATATCGTTGATGGGAACAGGTCATGTGATTAAATCTCCTCCTCTTTTGCACTGCCACAAACCTGGTTTCCACAAAGTTAAATCTCCCTAACACCATCTGATATTTTTTCCAGAATAAGTCTCCTGTTTCTCAATTATCAGTGCAGTCAATCAGAACAATAGCAACACAATGTCCTCTATTTTGCTCTCATCATAGGATAAGGGAAAAGCTTTGAATGATTAATACCAGTAGGCTCATTAGTCTTGAAATGTGGATTGTAAACAATAATTATCCCCACAGATACAAATGAAAATATCATTTTGAAACTAAATATGAGGGCAACATAATTCTTTCTAAGCCAACTTAATTATTATGGGTTGAACAATATTTAATGTACTTGAAGTGAACTGCAGTTACATTATTGTCTTTGTAATTTGGCTCATCCATTTTTTTTAACAATGTTATGAAGAGATTTGATAAGGTCTGTAGGATCTAACTCTTTTCACTAGTCAGTGAGTCAATAAAGAAGCAGCATTACTTTCAGATTGTCAAAAGAACAAAAAGCATATGAGGATTTTATTTGCCTAATAATTTGTTATGATGTGTCAAGCCCTCCCAGAAAGATTAGTCAAATAGGTATACATAATAATACAAAATAAAAGAAAAACATATTAATGTATGAAAATGAACAATTTTTTAAAAGGCTGCCTGGAGAGTGTGTTCTAGAGGCAGATTTTAAGGCTCTCCCAGGACCTTGGGTAAAAGCAGAGTTTTGACTCACCAGTCTGCAGGCTCCATCTAAATGCAGAGCCACTGTTGCAATGCTGTCAGTGGGATGGGAGGGATAGGTAGTGTTTATGAGAGCAAGGCTGTCTGCATCCAAGTTGGGGTGGGAGGGGTGGGTAGCCAACTCAGCGAGTTAATGGCTACATGGAGATGATTGTTAGAAGCTGACTGAGATTTTCCAGTGGGCTGGAGGCTGGGGACAATTTACCTTCCTGGATGTAGACAGCTGGTGGCAGTCAGTGGCTCAGTTAGTTACTGGGCCTCAGGCTCTCCTTTTGAAAGAACTCTCCCCCATTTACCCACTATAGCAGGCAGTAGCAGACACACTAACAGGAAGAGAGATATTTTCAAAATTTTGTAAAAGAACTAAAGAGCAACTCTGCTGTTTGTCAAGTGTCAGTTAAAACATGGGACTGAGAGATGATTCGACAAAATTTTAGGAGTCTGAATAAAAAAAATCTGTCAGTTAATTGAAATTTCATCACAATTAAAGTTTTAAAGGACAATAAGCCATTTAATGTCCTCAAGATAGGGTGAATTGATCAAAGTCAGGTGACACAAAAGAGCTCTGAGGTGACTGTCTCTTCCCTGGGGTTGGGGACTCCTGAACTAGATGGCATAGGTTTAGGGTGAGAGGGGAGAGGGTGGTACGTGTATGGAATGAACTGCCAGAGGAAGTGGTGGAGACTAATATGATTGCAACATCTAAAAGGCATCTGAATAGGTACATGAATAGGAAGGGTTTGAAGGGATATGGGCTGGGTGCTGGCAGGTGGGACTAGATTGGGTTGGCATATCTGGTCAGCATGGACCAGTTGAACCGAAGGGTCTGTTACCATGCTTTACATCTCTATGACACTCCGATTCAAAGAAACAGGTTCATGCAGATCCTGTCTCTCTGACATCTCTCCTGTAAGACCCTGTGTTTGATTTTACCTTTTGTGCCAAGGGGTGTTTATGGGGATTGTTGCAATTATTTGGAACAGCATCATTTAGTTGGGATATTCCGTTGGGTTTTTGGGCAGGTCAGTTATTTGGTATTCTGTTCTCTTTTGTTTGTGTTTCATTCAGTAGTCTTGTAAATAAATTCTGTTTTGTTTAAAACGAAGTGGTTTGACCAGCTGCAACCCTCCTGGAATATCCACATTACACCTGCTTAAAACAATTAGCAAAGTTAGGGTCTGTGCTAATTTTTTGAAATGCTTTGAGGGGGTCTGGCCTAATCCATAACAACCACTGAGAACACGGCACTAATCTTTGTATACACCAACTATACACCTTGCCAACCAGAAAGTGATCCACTTATCTTTATACTGTTTCCTGTTACCTAACTCACTATCCATGTTAATATATTACTTCCACATGAGCTCTTATTTTGTGGAGTAACGTGATGTGGTAGCTTCTCAAATGTTTTCTTGAAATACAATACAGGATCCTTGTTATTTATGTTGCTAGTTACTTCAAAGATCAAAGTTTAAAGAAGTTTAATACATTAGTCAAACTTGATTTCCCTTTCACAAAATCTTGTTAACTCTATCTGATTGCATTGAGGTTTTTGAAGTACCTGTTACAGCCTCCCATGCACTTTCCCAATGTCAGTGTTAAATAGTCTGTAGTTTCCTGCTTGTCCTCCTCTTTCTTGAATAGACAAGTTGCATTTGCTATTTTCTGATGTCATGGGAGTGTTCCTGAGTCTAGATTCCAGAATTTTGTAAAATTAAAACCAATGGACTAACATTTAAACAGCCACTTCTTTTGAAACTATTGGACAAAGTCTATCAGGACCTGTGGTCTTGTCAACATTTATTTCTAATGACTTTCTCAACACCTTTCCCCTGATATTCATGATTTGAGCCTGATGCCAGTGTTTAGAGATCCAAAGGGCATTTTCTTTTCCATAAGCAGTTATCTTTTTCAGAGACGGGGAGCAGACACAATGGGCTAAATGACATTTTCTTTGCCTTACAATTGTACCATGCTTGTATGTTTTATGTTTTGTATACACAATTTGTAATTGTATTAACGAGTTTAGAGAAACCTAAATACATTAATAGAAAGTGGGCCGGTAACACCAGTGCTTCACCAGAGGCTCATTGATGATGTTACCTAGTACGGTGACGGAATGTCTGAAAACGAACCTTCCAGCTCAGCGAGCAAACTTACATCCATTGTAATTGTATGTTTTGTGGTTTTGGTTATCAAGTTGAATATTTCAATGTTGATTTAAACTTTCATTAGTCACTTGGTAGTTGCACAAGATTACGAAAGTACAAATAATGCCATTTTTCTGTCCATTTGTTGTCAACCAGCTGACAATTATTAACAGTTTTGATTGTCCAAGACTGACTTGATATAGTCAGACTATGAACTAAGATTTCTGAGCCAGTCCATATCTTTAAAGGTCACAGATTTCTCTGTTGTTTGGAAGTCTAGCTAGAATTCCAATTTCCATCACAAGTGCAGTTTAAAGTTTCCATTTCCCTTCATGGTGCACACACATTAAAATGGATAAATGTCTGAATTGCTGGTGCAGCAACCTGGCAAGACCTCAAAAGGCACGAAGAAATTGGAAAATTCTGTCGTAATTTGAGTGACTTTTACAACAATCCCACCGTAAAATAGTTAAGAACAGTCCGTTAAAGCTTACTGAAGTTGGACATCTCACAGCATGTGCCATTAGTTTGACCTTTGCCTCCATCCTCCAGTTTGAAAACCTTTTGCCCTTTAAGTTGCTGGAAGTAGGAGCTGACAGCACAGCGAAGAAAACGTCACATCCAGAATCTTAATTTAAGGACTGAGAAAGAAAAGAGGAACAATAAAGAAAGATGGTCAATGAGTGTCAGATCAAGGTCAGAAAGACAAAGAAAGAGAAGGAAAGAATAATTGGATTAAAAGAGAGAACAGAAAGCTGGAAAGAAAAAGATAAAACAAAAAGGTCAAAAATTTAATAATAATAATTAGATTCCCTACAGTGTGAAAACAGGCCCTTTGGCTCAACAAGTCCACACAGACCCTGCGAAGAGTAACCCACCCAGACCCATTTCTCTCTAATACACCTAACACTATGGGCAATTTAGCATGGCCAATTCACCTGACCTGCACATCTTTGGACTGTGGGAGGAAACTGGAGCACCTGGAGGAAACCCACGCAGACACGGGGAGAATGTGTAAACTCCACACAGACAGTCACCAGAGGCTGAAATTGAACCTGGGACCCTGGTGCAGTGAGGCAGCAGTGCTAACCACTGAGCCACTGTGCCACCCCAATAATGATTTTTAAATATCTCTAAGAAGAATTTATTATCTGCAGCAATGAGATTCAAGAATATAGATTAAAGAGTTTGACTGGCATTGCATTAACAATGGTCACATTGTTATAAGTACAAACCTATAGTTTCTGTGGCAAGTTTGATTTAAGTTTACTGTGCAAACCCAGAGGTTCTTAGTAGTAATGGGGTTTCTGTCCATGAATTGCTATTTACGTGAGACAAACAATAACGTAAATTGGTTGCCAAAGTCTGGCTATTGCTAACTTATGGTGTAGTTCAATCTTGCCAGAATTTGCTGCCTTCTATGCCCATTCATTGTCTTCATTTTGCTAGCCTGATTTGAGATAATGTATTGAAGTGGAATTTTGCCTTTACTGTATCAACTATAAAAGTGCGTGCAGATGGGAGCTCAAACATCAGAAACACTTGTGAACCTTCCAAATGTTTAGATTTAATCACTCAGTCCTCATAATCTCCCGAAAAGGGAGCTTTCATAATCTTAAACATGTAAAAGAAGAGAATTTCAACTCAGCAAGATTTCAGCTACGAGCTTGTCAAGAGAGGAGGCAAATATTGTGGCCGAGGGAGGCTGCCTGAAAACTGCTAAGGGAGTGGAAGACTTTTCCCATGTGATTTGTTTCTCTCCTTTCTCTATCTTTTCACCCCTTCCTCTTAAAACTTTATTCACTGACAAACACAGCTGGACAGCTGAGTTCTCATTCTGTATTGCATTCTGCCAACCAGAAAGTGATCGAGTCCATGAGTCCCTCAAGTGTGCTAAAAAAAAATCAAATTCTTGAAAAGATGAGCTGGCTTTTGGCTGTGTTTTGTTAGCTGAGTTTGAATAAATGTAACATTCTTTTACTTAACCTCAGACTCAAATAATTCACATCTTAATATACATCAATATTTTATATTTTTGATCTGACCGATATTTTAACTTGGCAGCTCCTATACATTTTTTGTGTAGAGTTAAATGTTACATCTTCATTTATTGATAGTGAAATGTATTTAAATGGCACAGAAAGCCAACTAGTTTGAAAATACTACAAGACATTTCATTAATCTTAAATGTCAGCCCAGATATTGTGATCAGAGGTGAATGTGTTCACTGTTGATCTTTGTATAAACTGCCCATACTAATCCAGCCCTTGATCTTCCCTTTCCCAACTGTGATTTGAATCTGGAGCCAAACTAAGTGGATCTCCCAATATCCAACAACAACAATGTCATCTAGCAGAGTAAACAACCAATCATTTAAAGGTATTCTCAAAGAGAGTAAAGCAGTTGGGTAAGATGCACTGATTACCTTTTATTTATGAACAGCACTTACAGAAAGTGAAATAAAGATTGTGAAATATTAATGCAATTAAGGTAGAAGCTTTAACTATAGATAAGAAAGGACACAACAAAAGAAAATAAGCCAGTGCTCTGTTGCAATTTGGTAAATCCTGGTTCAATGTATATACACGAGGATATTGTGTGAGGATAGGTTTTAGATTTCCTTCGTCAATCAGGTTACCACACTCATCGTGTAGGTTTCTGCATTAAGTATGACAAACAGAATCCCATCCCAGTATCTTCAACTGAGGAGAAATTAATGGAAAAAAAACATAATTTGGGGTAGACAACATTATTTCTGAATGATACTTGAGTTAATAAACTGCATTTTTCTTTAGGATTCAGGTTCAAATGCAATTTAGATTATTGAGATGAATTCACTCTTTACTAACTTCTATGTTAAGTAGGGTTATTCAGTTTCAATCTCTTCCTGGTGAGAATAGACTCACAGCAGAAAACTACCCAGTAATCGCCATTTTCATGACTCACTTTTCATTTTGTTTCACAGTAAACTTTCTGAACGTAACAAAATTACTTGCAACCATAATTGTTAGCAAATGTCATTAATGAAGAATGTCAACACTTAACAAGCAGAATTTGCAACATACACTTTTAATACATTAGAACATCCATTAGATGAAAACGTGACAATTTGCTACAGAGACCTGGAAACAATAAAGACACATCAACATTGTTGTGAATTGTTCGGTACTGATCAGGAACGCTTTCTGAATTACAGTTAGGAACAATTTTTCACTTAATAAAGAAAGGGAAAATCAAAGGGCAAACTGTTTTGCTGAATGTTATACCCTAAGATTACTGTGTAATCAAACAAATTATGGAAATATTCCTGAAATGTTGTCATTAGGTAAAAAAATGATCAGTTTCAAGTCTTGAGTGGAGGGCATGGGGGTGGGAGGGGGAGGCGACAGTATGGAGGTGGGTCATAGAGTAGAAACTTTAGAGAACAGAATTCATTGACTGTTAAATTAAACATAAAAATAAACATTGAATGTTTAACCAGAATTAGAAGGTTCTATAAATCAGACGCCTCCAGGCTGCACTGCAGCTGTAGCTCCCATTACATGCTGCAAGTAGCATTTCCTCATTATAATAATGAAGTGGCCAAGAGGGTCTCCTTTGGTTAGGATCTTGGGATTAATAAATAGTAAATCTTTTAATGAATCTAGTTTGGAGTTTCTGAATCAATAGTTTCTGGTTAGTCCTTGGACATACAAAATGATTTTCTCCACTTAGACATTAGACCTTGTTGCAATCTCTGAATATTCTTCCCTTTTAATAAGACTAATGTATTAATATCATCTGCTCTTTACAGAATAGATTCATACAGAAAACATCCCTGACTATAATTTATGATGGTTTTTAATATCAGTTATCATTAAAAAAAACCTCAACGATCTAAAGTTTATTTGCAACAGTAGCTATTCATTTTAGCTATGCTGTTTTTCTGAAAGAATGCACAAGGTTCGAGCCCTAACCTTACGATGGGGATCATGATTGAAATGTTGAAGTTTGACTCTGCATTGCATTATTTGCTCTAGTATTCTGACTTGGAAACAATGAGGAAACTTTGGCTCGGGAACCTAAGGGAGATGTACAAGACATTTACAGGATATATAAAGAAATGATATGAAAAATAACACTCTGGGGCTTTGACACAACTTACACCATGGACAGAATGAAAAAAGGGACAGGTTCAAACTACTGAAAGATACGGTTTCAATTGAGATCAGCTGCTTCATTCTCAGACAAAGACTGCTCAGTGCTCACAATGGATTTCAGGTAGGCTGATAGAGTCAAAGACCTAGCAAGCACTGGATATTGTAGCTGGGGGAGTTGTACATTTATTTGGAGGGATGGGATGAATAGTCTTCCCCATTTATGTTTATTCCGGATGCCCCAGAGACACAACTTGGATTAAAATTTCCCTTCTCAAAGCTATTGTCCTTACATTGCAGTTTCAAATACTTGAATGGTATAATTGACAATGACCGCCCCACTTCAGCCAGCCATAGAAAGCATCCAAATTGAAACTGAAGTAATTAAGGAAATGTCACATTGATCCAGCAGAAATGATCTACTCTCAATATCACTGTTAGGGTTCAGATCTGACATTATCAACTATTGAAATCAATGTGAGCCTCACAGGGATTTTATTGATGAAGGGCTTTTGCACGAAATGTCGGATTTTTCTGCTCCTCAAATGCTGCCTGACCTGCTGTGTTTTCCAGCACCACTCTAATCTATACTCTGATCTCCAGCATCTGCAGTCCTCACTTTCACCTAGGGATTGTATTGTATCAAGGTGACGATGGAGTAGGATGCTCCAACTAGAGCTCCTCCGCACCTTCTGTTTCCTTCTCTTTTTTCCCCTTTTCTTTCTCCTTTCTTCTCTCTTTGGTCTCTCAGATGTTCTCAGTCTGGTCTCTCAGCATTTTGTGCTGGGTCACGGCCTGCTGTCCCAGAGGCTCATTCTGGTTCATGACCTGGTCCCCCCCGCATCTCATGGTGGGTCATGGCCGAGTCTGTCAGCGGTATGTTGGCCTGGTCCCTCGGCGATATGTTGACTGGTCTCTTGCCGGTATATTGGCCTGGTCTCTCGGAAGTATGTTGGCCTGGTCTCTCGGTGGTATGTTGGCCTGGTCTCTCGGTGGTATGTTGGCCTGGTCTCTCGGTGGTATGTTGGCCTGGTCTCTCGGTGGAATGTTGGCCTGGTCTCTCAGTGGTATGTTGACTGGTCTCTCGGCGGTATGTTGCCCTGGTCTCTCGGCGGTATTTTGCCCTGGTCTCTCGACGGTATGTTGACTGGTGTCTCGGTGGTATGTTGACTGGTCACTCGGCGGTATGTTGGCCTGGTCTCTCGGTGGCATGTTGCCCTGGTCTCTCGGTGGTAAGTTGACTGGTCTCTCGGCGGTATGTTGACTGGTCACTCGGCGGAATGTTGGCCAGTCTATCAGCGGTATGTTGCCCAGGTCTCTCAGCGGTATATTGGCCTGGTCTCTCAGTGGTAAATTGGCCTGGTCTCTTGGCGGTATGTTGCCCTGGTCTCTCGGTAGTATGTTGGCCTGGTCTCTCGGCGGTATGTTTGCCTGGTCTCTCGGTGGTATATTAGCCTTGTCTCTCGGCAGTATGTTGACCTGGTCTCTCGGCGGTATGTTGGCTGATCTATCAGTGCGTATGTTGGCCTGGTCTCGTGGCGGTATGTTGGCCTGGTGTCTCGGCGGTATGTTGTCCTGGTCTCCTGGCGCTACATTGGCCTGGTCTCTCGGCAGTATATTGGCCTGGTCTCTCGGCAGTATATTAGCCTGGTCTCTCGGCGGTATGTTGGCCTGGTCTCTCGGCGGCATGTTGGCCTGGTCTCTTGGCGATTTGTTGGCCTGGTCTCTCGGTGGTATATTAGCCTGGTCTCTCGGCGGTATGTTGACCTGGTCTCTCGGCGGTATGTTGGCCGGTCTATCAGTGGGTACGTTGGCCTGGTCTCGCGGCGGTACGTTGACCGGTCTATCAGCAGTATGTTGACCTGATCTCTCGGTGGTATGTTGGCCTCATCTCTTGGTGGCATATTGGCCTGGTCTCTCAGCGGTATGTTGGCCTGCTCTCTCAGCGGTATGTTGACATGGTCTCTCGGCGATATGTTGGCCAGTCTATCAGCGGTATGTTGGCCTGGTCTATCAGCGGTATGTTGGCCTGGTCTCTCGGCGGTATGTTGTCCTGGTCTCTCGGCAGTATATTGGCCTGGTCTCTCGGCAGTATGTTGGCCTGGTCTCTCGGCGGTATGTTGGCCTGGTCTCTCAGTGGTATGTTGTCCTAGTCTTCCAGCGCTATATTGGCCTGGTCTCTCGGCGGTATGTTGCCCTGGTCTCTCGTGGTATGTTGGCCTGGTCTCTCGGCAGTATGTTGCCCTGGTCTCTCGGTGGTATGTTGGCTGGTCACTCGGCAGTATGTTGGCCAGTCTCTCGGCAGTATATTGGCCTGGTCTCTCGGCGGTATGTTGACCTGGTCTCTCGGTGGTATGTTGTCCTGGTCTCCTGGCGCTATATTGGCCTGGTCTCTCGGCAGTATATTGGCCTGGTCTCTCGGCGGTATGTTGGCCTGGTCTCTCGGCAGTATGTTGGCCGGTCTATCAGCGGGTACGTTTTCCTGGTCTCGTGGCGGTACTTTGGCCTGTCTATTAGCAGTATGTTGAACTGGTTTTTCGGTGGTATGTTGGCCTCGTCTCTTGGCAGCATATTGGCCTGGTCTCTCAGCGATCTGTTGGCCGGTCTCTCGGCGGTATGTTGGCCTGGTATCTCGGCGGTATGTTGGCCTCGTCTCTCAGCGGTATGTTGTCCTGGTCTCTCGGTGGTATATTGGCCTGGTCTCCCGGCGCTGTATTAGCCTGGTCTCTCGGTGGTATGTTGGCCTGGTCTCTCGGCGGTATGTTAGCCTGGTCTCTCAGTGGAATGTTGTCCTGGTCTCTCAGCGGTATGTTGGCCTGGTCTCTCGGCGGTATATTGGCTGGTCTATCAGCGGTATGTTGGCCTGGTCTCTTGACGGTGTGTTGGGTGGTCTCTCGGCGGCTCATGGCAGTGTCTTGATTTGGCGTGCAAGTTTATTCCTGTGGTACCGGGAGAGATCTGAGAGGCAGCAGGTTCAGCTGCAGTGACTTCTAAAACAGGCAGCAGAGCAAGATGAGTGAAAGATTCACCAAAGACTTTTGTACTTTTAACTTTTTCCTTTATTGTTCTAGTTTAAACTACAAAAGACTTTAATTCAAACTATTACCAATGTCTTTTCTACTGCGCTCCGAGGTAATGCTTGACTTTTTAACTCTTATTTCTCTTACTATTCTGTATCCAAGCTTTTTTTCATACCTTGGTACCTCAGGTAGCACCATGTGTGGCGATGTTATACACTTTCCATTATACTCCTGCACTTCTGTACTTGAGAGCACATGCGATACAAATCTAAACAAAGATACTTTAATCTGGCAGAATTGCTATCAATGTGCCAAGAGCTATTAATAAATTGCCTGGTCTTCTCATACTTGTCTTTTCTTGACCTGTACTCTCTCTAGCAAAGCATTGCTTGAGAAATTAGGTTCGAAATGAGCAATATTCTTAAGTTGATTCTGAAACACCCACTGTTACTTCTCTCTGCCAATGTATTAGAATTTCCATCAATCTATAGTCCCTCCAACAGCCAGGTGAAGATAGGTAACTCATCCTGTGCAAAAGGATGAATTACTTTTTATTTAATTAATTTATGGGACGTGGACTTTGCTGGCTCGGCCACTATTTATTGTTCATTCCTAATTGACCTTGAGAAATTCTTGGAGAGCTATCTTCTTGAACTACTGCAGTCATTTTGGGTTGGAACACTCACTGTGCTGCTAGTGAGCAAGTTCCAGGATTTTGATACAGAGATACAGAAGGAATGATGATATAGTTTCAAGTCAGAATGATGTGTGGCTTGAAGGGAACTTGTAGATGCTGCTGTTCCCATGCATCTCCTGCCCTTGTACTTCAAAGTTGGTAGAATCATGGATTTGGAAAGCTGTAAGACCCTTGGTGAGTTGTTGCAGTGAATCTTGTTAATCGTACACACTGCTGCCACTGTGCATTTTGGGTGGAGAGTGTGAATATTGAAGGTAATAGATGTTGTGCGAATCAAATGGGCTGATTTATTCTGGATGGTGTTGAGCAACTTGAGTGTTCTCGAAGATGCATTCATCCAGGCAAGTGGAGAGCATTCCATCACATTCCTCACATGGACCTTGCAGATTGTGGACAGGCTTTGAGCTGTCAAATAGTTTGCTACTCTCCACAGAATTCCCAGCTTCTAAGCTGCTCATGTGGCCATAGTATTTGTCTGGATTTTCCAGTTCAGCTTTTGGTCAATGGTAACCCATAGGATGTTCATAGTAGGGTTCAGCAATAGTAATGCCATTGAATGTCAAAGAGCAATGGTTGAATTTTGTCATGGAGATGGTTATTGCCTGGTACAAATTTTACTTGCCCACTGTTCAGCCCAAGCCTGGATGTTGTCTAAGTCTTGCTGTATTTAGCCGTGGACTTGTTCAGTATCTGTAGAGTGAGAAATGGCATTGATCATTGTGCAATAATGACCTTATAATGGTGGGAGGGTAATGGAAGCAGCTGAAGGTGGGAAGGCCGAATGAACAGCATTGTGTTACTTTTTCACTGTGTTGCATCATCTGTTTTCCTTTTACTAAAGCAAGACATCAATGATGTAGCAAATAATGGCTCCATTTTAGATTTAAACTATTCAAAGATTCCAACAGGAAAGCTAATAGAATGTTATGTTTTATTGTGAGGGGAATTGAATACTAGAGTGGGGAGGTTATGCTTCAGTTACACAGAGTATTGGCAAGACTGTGTCTGCAGTATTATGTACAGTACTGGTCATTGCACTTATGGAAGGATGTTAATGTGTTGGAAGCAGTTCATAAAAGCTTTACTCAACTAATAATTAGAATGAACAGACTGTCTTATGAGAATAGGCTAGACAGGCTAGGCTTGTATCCTCTGGAGTTCAGAAGAGTCAGAGGTGACTTAATTGAAATATACAAAATCCTGAGAAGATGGATATTGAAAGGACATTTCCTCTTCTGGGATAATCTAGAACAAGGGCTGTTATTTTAAAAATAAGGTGCACCCATTTAAGACAGAGATGAGGAAAATGTATTTCTCTCAAAAAGTTGAGAGTTGTTGGAATTCCTTTACTCAAAAGGCAATAGATGCAAAATGTTTGAGTATTTTTAAGGCTGAGGTAGACAGATTCCTAATTACCAAGTGAAAGAAAGATTATTGGGGGTATGCTGGAATGTAGAGTTGAGGTTAAAATCAGAACAGCTGTGACCTTATTGAATGACGAAGCAAGCTCGAAGGGCCAAGTGGCCTACTCTTGTTCCTTGTTCAGATGTTCACAACAGAACAAAATCATGATTGTGTGCTGACAGACAAAGTGATAAAATGATATACTGCCATGTTTCTACTCATTTATGGGAGTGGAACATAGTTAGGCTACAGCAATCGTCATTAATAAACCTACACTATGACAGACACTTCACGCACGAGTATTGATAATTACAAGTTTGACTCTGTTTGACCCAATTCATTCAGACTTTTGTTGTCTGTTTAATGGAAGATACAAGTTGAAGAAAGATAGAAAAGAAATAAAAGCCTGCATTTATATTTTCATGACCACCTGATGTCATAAAGCTATTTACTGCCAATGAAGTGTTTTTGAGGTGTAGTAATTGCAGTAATGTAAGAAACAAAGTGAACTCCCATCACCAGCAATGTGATAATGACTAGATAACCTGCTGTTGCGATGTTGATTGAGGGAAGGCATTGGGATAACTCCCCTTTACTCCTTTGAAACAAGGCAGTGTATTTTTCATTTTAACATGCATTCAGAGAAATAGATAGGCACTTGATTTAACATCTCATCCAACAAATGGAACCAATGAAAGTGCAAGATCCCATCAGTACTAAGGTGGAGTATCAGGCGTGATTTTTAATGCTGAAGCACTGGAATCTAATATGGCCAGACTTTAACCTATAACCAGGTGAAAGTGAGGACCGCAGATGCTGGAGATTAGAGTTGAGAGTGTGGTGCTGGAAAAGCACAGCAGGTCAGGTAGCATCCAAGGAGCAGGTGAATTGATGTTTCAGGCAAAAGCCCTTCATCAGGAATTAACTTAGAACTATATTACTAAGAGGCAAGAGTACTAATGCAGCATGTGTAATATCATTACAGCAATCATAGTGGAAAATAGTTCAAGGGGACAAAGTAAATTTCAAGTAAACTAGACTTGCACAAAGCATGCTGAGAACATTTCACATAGCCCTGCTCGTGATTTGAAATTCCAGTTGTGCGTCTACACGTTAAATCAGTAAGTGAACAGTAATCCAGTCATTTGTTCGTATCAAAATCTTGTCACACAAGCTTCCTCAAGGATTCAATTTATAACATTTGCATTAGCTATTCATTTTGGGTTTTGATAACATTTGTATGAGCATTTTTTTAAAAAAGCCTTGATATGTAAGAATGTATGAAAATTGAATTTATGCTGAAAATGAATAAAGTCCCATGCGACAATTGAAATGTTCCAAAACTATATCAATAAGAGAAATATCTCTGGTTTCCAAATCTCAGCATTGACTGAGTGCTAATATTTCATTATTTTAATTTCTTTTTGGAAAAAAATGCTATTGGTCAGTCAGATTGAACAGTAAGCATTGCACTCTTTGAAGATCTTTGGCTGTTTGTGTCTAAGTGCATTTAACTGGGAGAGCATACCCTAGAAAGGATCATTCTCTTCCAACAGTTGATTGATGACGACATATTGTGATCTACTCAAAATCATCTTTTTAGAAGGCTAAAGAAGTTAGAGAGAGAAATAAAGAAAGAAGCAGAAATGCCTTCTGAGCTCCCAGTTTCAAAGGGTAAGCAATTTAAACTCAGTCTAATGTAATATGCAATCCCTAGCCCCTTTCCATCTCTCTAACCACTTTACAGAGTAGATACAGGTGATTCCACATCGGTTGAACACTGCATGTATGCCATTGCATCACAACCTCAATCTCAGTGACGCCGTAGAGAATTGATTGAATAAAGGTGACCAATGGAGCAAAGCAAGTTTAGTTCTGCATCAATAGCAGATTTCTGCATCATGATTGGAACCAAATCTGATACAAAGTGAAATGCAACTCTCTGTTGCTGAGTGCCTCAGTTCTCTTTGTTTTGCTGTCAATCATGATCAAGATTCAGGATACATTGACTGGGCACCAGGGTGAAATGAAGTAGCTTCAATTCAGCTGTGCAGCCATTCAAAGTTGACTTGGATTGAGATCCTTTGGACCAGTTTGAATATGTATGATCAAGTAATTTGTTGGAAAAAGGCACTGCGTCAAGGCTTGGTTATGGCCATTTGACTCTCTTCAGGATTCATGTAGATGACCAGGGAGAATGGAAAAGGAAAAGAGGGTCTAAAACCTTTTATTAGATATATTACCCTCCTTTTTCTTTAAACTAATCTATATTGATTAGAAATGTTTCTGCTCAATTTGAAGGATGTTCACACTGAGGAATGGAACTTAATTCAATACTATAGCTGCCAGTCACCCTACACTAACACTCGTGCACACAGATGGTAGTGAGGCACAGAAACAGAGAGAAAGTCAGAAAATCAACACGTAGCATCTCAATCGATGATCTCCAATCCTCCAACTCTATAACAGCATCAGCTCAACTTAACAATAATGTTTTGCATGGAAGACGGAGACATAGTGAGAGAAAAGCAGTCAGAAATAAGTCAATAAATCAACTTTTCTAGCCAAAATTGAAATTGTTAATGGTCTATATTTAACTGAAGCCACTCTGATCTCCATTGATTCTGAGGATTTAGACTGATTTTAAACTGTACTGTTTATTCATAGTGGATCAACAAATATTGACTGTAGGACTCCAGTGGTGAGCTAAAACTCCCATTGCTGAAGGTCACGAAATGAACAACATTTCAGTACAGTACTTGATGTCAAAAGCTGGGGACATTATTGAACTATTCAAGTTATTGCTTTAACCTGATGAGTACTGCTTACTATATGTACAGATTCATCTATGATAGCTTTCAACTCAGTTAGCTTAAAAACCTTAGTCTTTAGAGGCTAGAACTTGCGCATTGTAATACTAGTCAATGGCACTAATCATAATTTGCAACCTACAGTAAAAACAATTTTATAACACATAAAAGCTCCTTCATAAGCCTATAATGCAGCATTACAGCACACAATGGAATGCTGGAGTTTACTCTAATTGGGCAATGATTTGTAAATATTTAATTTCCTAACCCTGTGATAGATGGCAATAGGTTTTTCAGACAATACAAGTAAGCCACAGAAAAAGTACACAAGGATGTTATTCAATTCATAAAAACAGCTTATACAGTCTGTGAATGATCTGGAGTTTTGCAGGGAATATCTTGTTCCTTGCTTATTCCTTGCTGTCAATTGTGGAAAATATTTTGAATCAACGTGTTCTTTCTCAGGTAGAACATTTCTGAAACTGGCTTGGCCATTTTGGCTTAAACCTGCCGACTAAACTGCAAATTTGTTTAGACATCATGCTCTTTCAATTGTCTCTTTCACAGATGATTTGTCAGAACTTGTAAAATTCTATTGAGCAATGGAAATATATGGCACTGGACAAACTCTCAAAACCAAAACTAAGATGTCCCAATGATCACGTATTTCCCAAGGTTCCTGATGTATGGACCACTCTTTTGATCTGTAATCCCCAGATTTGGCTAAGTGACAATACTATTCCACAATGGTTAACTGGCTCAATGTCATAGTTGCTGTTCGTCAGAAGAAAATCTTCATACAGTACTCTGTTTATCATTATGTATCATGTAATGTCCACATGCCTATTTTAAATTAAATGTTTCCTTAAAATGAAAGGCTCACTATGAAGGCTAGTACGTATCACCCATTGCTAATTGCTTAACAATATAGTGATAAGCTGCATTTTTAACTGCTGCAGTCTATGTGGTATGGGTACACTCAGTTAGGGAGTGATTTCCAGGATTTTGACCTCATGTCAGTTATATGGGTCTGAGTTGAGGTGGTGTGTGACTTGGATGGAGACTGCCAGGTGTTAATATTCTCATTAATCTATTGCCCTTTTTCATTAGGGCACACAAGAGTTCACGGGTTTGGAATGTGCTATCCTGTAGATGGTACACACACTGTTGCCACTGTGAGTTGGTAGTGGATGGGGTAAAAGTTTAAGATTGTGCCTGATATTCAGAAATGCCTATACACTTACAATTTCAACTGTATCTACAGTATGTATGTAGATCAATCCAAATTAGGGTAACATTTGGAATTGAGGGGTTAGATGATATTTTACAAGCTGAAGACAAACCTAAGACACTTCCAATATACAGCATAAACTCAATAAAATGTTGAAGTAAAGGTACAATTAGAATTCTTGTTACCAGAGAGAAATGTTTAGAATTTTAAAACTTATGGCAGTATGGTATAAATAGACCAAATGTAAACAGAAAAGTTAAAATACTTCACAAACTTTTCACCAATTTCACTTAAATTGTTTCAGATCTAAACAGTAATTGTTTATTGATCAATAAAATGTTATGTCAATTGATTGTTGCACTTTGCTACTTTCTCAGAGCACTTAAGAGATCTTGGCATTTTGTGACCAGGCTGCAAAAAGGGAGAAAAAAAGTCTTTATTGTGTAAATTTGTTTTTTTAACTGCATCGTCTCATCTGTCAGGATGAATACTGAGGTGACTTGCATTGACAGTCACAGATACTCAGGAGGAATATCTGGAGAACAATGGATAGGCAATAACCAAATTCAAGGTCTATTCTTACCCAAAAAATTTGAATTGTGTTGTGATTTAAGTGAGCAGTACATGACATTTAACTGAACCCCAAATTCAGGTAACTGGCCTGTAATTTCTCTATGGTATTAATTATTGATTTTATATATAAACTGTCAAGTTCCTGAAGAGATACTTAACCAGATTATTTTTACCATTCCTCTCTTCTAGTATCGACTCAATGGGCTGAATGACCTCTTCTATGACACACATGATGCTATTGCAGGCTCTTGAACGTAGCAAAATGCTGACAGCATTTGCCTACTTAAGTCACAGACTTTCAATAGCAATAAAGCAGTTCAGATATTTCTCAGAGACATGATACATGCTAAAGGAAGCTAAGTTTTATTCCTGTACTGGCTGCAACCATTGTGGTGTTAATGCAAATGGCCAGGTTGACCTTCTCCTAGTTGCACAATAATGTTTACACAAGTGTATAAGTAAGCACGATGCCAGCACTGCAGATTTGTTGTTCAGTAATCCGCAGCTTAGCAGTGGGAAATTCTAATTGTAACATTAAAGCATAATGGTTGTTTGTGGATTACAAGGCGGTCTTTCAGTCGAGGCTTGAGATATCATTTGTGACCCACGAGAGGAAAGCTTTATACTCACTCTCTGAGGAGTTTCAAGTTCATCCGAGTCTTAAACACTACTATATTTTTGTAAAGTTATTATCACACCTTTTGACACTCTCAGATTGTAAATAAAATAGGCAATCCTTCACTCTCCTCCAGACTACAATCTTTTCCCACTTTCTCAATGTAACATTAGTTTGTATTCCTCTCTCACTCCCTCTAAATTTCATATTTTCCATTCTTTTTCTATCCTTCATTCATTCATCACCCATATCTGACTGAAACCTATAATTTTGCGGGACCTCAAACTCCTTATTTGTCTTTATTTGTTTATCTTCTTCCTAAAATATGAAGGCTTTTAAAATCAAGTCATAGAGCACAGAAACAGACCCTTCGAACCAACTGGTTCATACTAACCATAATCGCAAACTATCTACTCCCACCTGCCTGCAGAGAGATTGACAATCGGAAGGCACCGATACATGGTGAATATCAAAACAGCCAAGAATGATATGAGGAAACCCTTTCTTTCAGTCAGCAAGCGGTGAGGGTCTGAAATTCATTGCCCCAGGTTGTGGTCCAGAACATTCAGCTGCAGCTTTCAAAAAAGGAATTGGATAAGTGCCTGAAAAGGAAATGCTTGCAGAATTACCAAGGAGAGGAAAGGGGAGAAGGAATAAATGACTTCTTTTTTCAGAGAGCTAGCACGAACATGATGGACCAAATGACGACCTTCTGCATCCTTTCTAATGATTATAACTTAATCAGTATTCACTATGTAATATGTAACATCGGATAGTATAGGGACACATATTACAAGAACAGTTTGTGATTTTCACCTATTCAATAAAAAAACAAATAAATCTTCAGCAATGCCTCAATCTGATCTTATGAGGGAGACAAATAATAAACTGCATTAATATTTGGCCTTTGATTGTCACTCTCATAAGTAGACTGTTGAATTATGTTGAATTCTCATGTAAACTCATATACCTATTCCTTAGTTCTCTGAGAATATGAAAGCCAAAAGTCCTTCAATAAGCAGCACAGAACAAAGTCCAAAGAGGTATGTAGTGTCATAGAGTCATACAGCACAGAAACAGACCCTTCTGTCCAACCAGTTCATGTCGAACATAATCCCAAACTAATCTAGTCCCACTGCCTGCTTCTGAGTCATATCCCTCCAAACCTTTCCTATTCATGTACTTATCCAAATGTCTTTTAAATATTGTAATTGTGGCCCCATCCATCACTTCCTCAGAAAGTTCATTCCACACGCAAACCACCGTCTGTGTAGGTCTGAAGTTATACTGACAGTCTTTCCACTCCTGTCAGTTCATGAACTCTACAAAACATCCTCACAACAAATAGGTGACCATCGAGACGTTTGGAATGAGATTGTGTTAATCGTTGGCTATCCTTTGACTAAGCCAAGTGACTGAGTCAGAACTTATTAGAATCGGTATTGTTCACTGAAACCATTTTTGACAATCAAGCACCAAAAGTGCTAAGAATGTAAAACGTAAAATGTACATTTTGGGTGGCACGGTGATTCAGTGCTTAGCACTGCTGCCCCACAGCACGAGGGTCTCAGGTTCGATTCCAGCTTCGGGCAACTGTCTGTGTGGAGTTTGCACATTCTCCCAGTGTCTGCTTAGGTTTCCTTTGGGTGCTCCAGTTTCCTCCAACAGTCCAAAGATGTGCAGGTTAGGTGAATTGGCCGTGCTAAATTGTCCATAGTGCTAGGTGCATTAGTCAGAGGAGGGTGGTTTACTCTTCGGAGGGTCAGTGTGGACTTGTTGGGCCAAAGGCCCTGTTTCCAACTGTAGGGAATCTAATCTAATACAGTGTTATTTTCCCCAACTGTCAAATAGCTGAAAGCAGTTTCCAACTGACGAGGTGCTGTTGAAGTGTAGTTACTTTTCTAACAGAGGAAAATGAGTTGTCAATTGCAGAGTCAACTCCCACAATGAAACAAGTAATGTCTACCAAGTAATCTTTGTAAAATTTGAAAGGGCAGAGTGATGATTAACATCCACCAAGCAGGTTAGACCTCAGCTTTAATATCCCATCCAAGGCTGGCACCTCAGACACTTCCTTGGTCATGTCAACTTCGATTGTTGGATTCAAACCCTGGAATGGAACTGAGTCTGGGACCTTGTAACTAAGACGTGAGAGTGCTACTGAGCAATGACTAGGGTCTATAAGAAAACAAGTACTTAAATTCTGCTCTGCGCATTTGGACTTCTTTAATTGGGGATCATCTCTGAGTAAACACTTGAAAACTGCTTCAGATTTTGTTGATCATCTTCCTCTGACTTTCAAGTAACCAAGGAATCAGTCAAGATTCATGGAGCTCCCATGGGACAAACTAAAACTGCCTCCACAGTTTTCCGGAATATAGCTTGACAGGTATGAAACTAGAAGTTTAGCCTTCTGAATGCAAAGTACCTGATCAATAAATTATCTTTGGCAAATTCTTCACTTTCCTCAACAAGTTAGATTTGCAACTGTGTTAGATCTCATTCGACAAAATGGTTGAGTACCACAAAAATTAGTTCTTCATTACTGTACAGAGGATAGTTGTGAACATCCAAACTCAGCATTCACACGGCTCCGATAGACAGCATCCGAGGAGCAGGAGAGTTGACGTTTCGAGCACCTGATGAAGAGCCAGCACCACACTTTTCGACTCTGCTCTCCAGCATCTGCAGTCCCCACTTTCTCCCACTCTGACAGACATACAAATTCAAGCTGAACAACTTCCAAATTAAAACACAAAGTTGCACCAATCATCTTGATTTACCTCATCACCATACTTTTACGAAGTTTCCTGATGTGCTGTTGTCCTTTGCACAAGTCATTCTGCTCTAACGCGTTTCATTAATTCAAATTCGCTGGAAAGCAGTTGATGAATTGGGGACACTTTCTAAAGCACAAACTTTTAAAATGTGTATTGGTTCTGACTCCACTGGTTTAAATGGTGCAGCTACTGCACAATTTTCTTATAACACAGGATTGCACTAGATCAGAACTTCCGCGTTATAGCAGAACTGACTATATCTCAAATTGTCACTTAATTTTGTCATTTGGCTGCATATAATCCAACGACTGTAAAGAAGTCTAATTTTCTCACTTTGTTTTAAGCTGCACAAATCTGTCTTTGTGACGCTATGGTTTAATTCAAAGTGATCTGTGACCCTTTGAGGATATCAAATCGCAGTACAAGGTCTCAGGGAACACCAAATTATTCTGGAAGATAAATGATCAAAGAGTTCCTTATCCTTTATGCATATTCCATGCAATTTAACTGAATCTGCATTAACACAAATGCTGTTAATTTTAAAAGACCAGAGCATAATCAAGGCACTAAAAGCAGTTAATGGCATAAAAGCATAGCTATAATAACATTCAACAAGTAAATATTTAATGATGTGAACATTTAACTCCCTTGCACACATCAAGTCCTTTTGTGTGTCAAGATCAAAAATTCCATTCCTCTGTTTGAAAGCAGAGGTAATTACGATTGTTATTATAGTGTTCAATGAAGCTTCCCAGGCATCATGAGCAATGCAATAGTCACCAGCACATTCAGACAAGTTTATATTGAACCATTTTTCTAAATATTTAATCTACTTGTTTCCTTATCTTTAGCTTGACTATCCTGAAGGAAAATGTCAGGAGCTGCAAACCTTTCATAACTGGAGCTGTCCAAGTTGCTCTGTCTTAACTGTGCCACTAAGCAATGGAGTGAGGAGCCTCTGCAAACACACAATGGTCTGGGAGTGGATGGAGGGGATGGGTGTGACACCCAAGTCAAAGCCCTCTCCCCTCAGGTTTCTGTCACTGCATTGTTTTATTGTTCTGCGTTAGGAATGATCCACAAAAGATGAAAACAAAGAACAAATCTACAACTCCAATAAAATCTCAAGAAGACAGAAGAGAAATAATTATCAACACAGTTCCAAAGGATCTACCAGGCCTTTGGGGTGTGGTTTGCTAAATAGGGGGATAGAATGGTCATAAAATGGACATCTGTGCTATAACCGTATGAGGTACTGTAGAAGACTAATCATAGGTCCCTCTCACGAATCCTTTAGACTGTGGCTGAACCAAGGTGAGGAATTCGCTAGGCAGGTTTAGTCTTGTGTCGAACCTCTCAGTACACTTGAGTCACGACAGCCTCGCCATTGGAGAAGCTTGCATCCAGTAAGCTTCATGGCATCGTTTACAGATTTTACCTCAAGCACAGAACCTAAAAAATGGGTGGGTGGTCAAGGTTCAGAAGAATAAAGAACCGAAAGGCAACACATAAACCTTTCAAAACATGAATGACTTCAGTGCCTAAAACTGATTAAACCCGAGACTCATTCCACTGAACAATCTGTCATTTGTTTCAAAGCAACTATAATTTCAGCCCATGTCGAGACAAGGAGCTGATTTAAGGAAAGGTGACGGATTTCACACATAGCTGCTTATGGCATTGCGACCCTGAGAGCCAGCAGGGGACTCAAGAGAGCTGTGTCGTTGCAATCAAAAATAGCAAGCCTTCCAGTGCGGATGGGGAAAAGCTGAGCGGAATCACATTTTGTCCATTTTATTTTTAAACAGCCGTTCCATTGCGATGCTGTCAAAACGTATTGAAAATGAAATTGATACTTTCAAAAATAACATGCTTCCTTGAAGGCATTTGACTGTTGTTTTCTTTCTTTAAATGTCGATACAATGCAGCCTTTGATGATGGAGCCCGTGGTATAATCTGAGCTAGTACAGATTGCCCTGTAATATGATTGAATCATATTTAATCTGATCCTGGTTTGCACAATAGAAAACCTTGCAACCTAAACTCTTGTAGTCAAAACAACAGATGTATCAGAGAAAGCCAGGCATTACTTTTTCGGTAAAGTAAACGTGTTGCAGAATTGGGACAGAGGTCCGGCAAGGCAGATTTCAATGTTGAGATCATCTCAGCCCCAGGTTTTACATGTTTCACAAGCGATGTGGTGGGATTCTCACTGTTACGGAGCTGAGATGACTAAACTCCTGCAAGGAGAATAATTTTCCTTTGCGCCAAATATGACACCAATCAGTGGAGTGTTTTCCTCCTCGTTCTCATTGACTCCAGTTCAGCCAGGACTCCTTGATGCCACATCCTTCTGTTAAATGTGTTCTTGGAGTCAAAGGCTGTCACTCTCATCTCACCTCTGGAATTCAGCCCTTCTACTCATGTTTGCACAATGTTTGTAATGATGTCAGGAACAGTGCACATCACTGGGCAGGTTATTGCTAAGTCGGTGCTGCTTGATAGTACTGTTGATGACACCTTCCATCACTTTGCTGGTAATCAAGAGTAGATTGATGTGGCAGTAAAGCCTGGGTTGCATTTGTCCTGCATTTTGAACACAGGACATGTTTGTGCAATTTTCCACATTAGTGAATAGATTGGTGACAGCTACTGGGTAATAGCTTGGACAGGGACATGACAAGTTCTGAAGCATGGTCCTCAATACGATTGCCAGAGTTTGTCAACATTCATAGCCTTTCCAGCATCCAATGCCTGCCCCAGTTTCTTGATGTCATATGAGTGATATCACTGTCATCTGTGATACTAAGAGCCTCTGGAGAAGCTAAATTTGTTTAACATATTGTAAGTTACTTGATTTTTTTGCCATTTATTATCCTTTCCTGAACATTTTTACTTTTTCTGTCTTTCTAATTTGTGATATACAATGTCCACTGGCTTATTGTTTTGTTTTTAAATGGCTTCTACAATGCAATAGGTCTCACTGGATATTCCCAGTATCCGCAGGCTGAAAGAATGCCTTTCTCTCCACCTGCAGCATTCAAGTGTTCAGGAAAAAGTGGAGCCAGCTGTAATTGATTCCCAAACTGAGGGGTGATCACTAATTTGTGAAGGAAATCTTGGGCTGTAGCCCCATCCACTTGGATTGAGTTCTTCACACGGACTGTCCATGTGGTTGGTTCCCCAGGATTTTATGGAGCTCCTCATCTATTACCATGTGATTTCTTTCATGGACTCTTGTACAGAAGGGATTTGGTGCTGCTGTTCATTGTCACAATGTTCAAATTTTCATAGAAACCTCTAAATTCATCAAGAGCAAAATCCCCCATTGTCAGATAAATATTAGCCAGTTCTTCATTCCAATCCTTATTCGTCTCCCCATTATCTTGACCATTATTATTTCTTTCTCTTTATTACATATTATTGTAGATAGACTAAATCTAGTTGCATTGTCTATGAAGTGCAAGATGAATTTGCTTTCCACATTTCTCCTCTAAGTCCATTGCCACCATTAACATCTTTTGCTAATGGGAGGCTCATTATGGGCTGTGATATCTTTTACATGCATCACATTTATTGCTGATGGCTTCTATAAATTTAGTGGATTAGACAATAGACAATAGGTGCAGGAGTAGGCCATTCAGCCCTTCGAGCCTGCACCGCCATTCAATATGATCATGGCTGATCATTCCTAATCAGTATCCGCTTCCTGCCTTATCTCCATAACCCTTGATTCCACTATCTTTGAGAGCTCTATCCAACCCTTTCTTAAATGAATCCAGAGACTGGGCCTCCACTGCCCTCTGGGGCAGAGCATTCCACACAGTCACCACTCTCTGGGTGAAGAGGTTTCTCCTCATCTCTGTCCTAAATGGTCTACCCCATATTTTTAAGCTGTGTCCTCTGGTTCGGCACTCACCCATCAGCGGAAACATGTTTCCTGCTGCCAGAGTGTCCAATCCTTTCATAATCTTATATGTCTCAATCAAATCCCCTCTCAGTCTTCTAAACTCAAGGGTATACAAGCTAGTCGCTTCAGTCTTTCAGTGTAAGGTAATCCCTCCATTCCAGGAATTGACCTTGTGAACCTACGCTGCGCTCCCTCAATAGCCAGAATGTCTTTCCTCAAATTTGGAGACCAGAACTGCACACAGTACTCCAGGTGTGGTCTCACCAGGGCCCTGTACAGCTGCAGAAGCACCTCTTTGCTTCTGTACTCAATCCCTCTGGTTATGAAGGCCAGCATGCTATTAGCCTCCTTCACTACCTGCTGTACTTGCATGTTTACCTTCATTGACTGGTGTACAAGAACACCCAGATCTCTCTGTACTGCCCCTTTACCTAAATTAATTCCATTGAGGTAGTAATCTGCCTTCCTGTTCTTGCCACCAAAGTGGATAGCCATACATTTATCCACATTAAACTGCATCTGCCATGCATCTGCCCACTCACCTAACCTGTCCAGGTCACCTTGTAATCTCCTAACATCCTCATCACATTTCACCCTGCCACCCAGCTTTGTATCATCAGCAAATTTGCTAATGTTATTGCTGATACCATCTTCTATATCATTAACATATATTGTAAAAAGCTGCGGTCCCAACACGGATCCCTGCGGTACCCCACTGGTCACTGCCTGCCATTCTGAAATGGAGCCGTTTATCACTACCCTTTGTTTCCTAGCAGCCAACCAATTTTCAATCCAATCTAGTACTTTGCCCCCAATACCATGCGCCCTAAGTTTACTCACTAACCTCCTATGTGGAACTTTATCAAACGCTTTCTGAAAGTCCAGGTACACTACATCTACTGGATCTCCCTCATCCATCTTCAGGGTTACATCCTCAAAAAATTCAAGAAGATTAGTCAAGCACGATTTCCCCTTCAGAAATCCATGCTGACTCTGTCCGATCCTGTTACTGCTATCCAGATGTGCCATAATTTCATCCTTTATAATAGACTCCAGCATCTTTCCCACTACTGAGGTCAGACTAACTGGTCTATAATTTCCTGCTTTCTCTCTCCCACCTTTCTTAAAAAGTGATATAACATTAGCCACTCTCCAATCCACAGGAACTAACCCCGAATCTATCGAATTCTGGAAAATAATCACCAACGCATCCATGATTTCCCGAGCCACCTCCTTCAGTACCCTGGGATGTAGTTCATCAGGCCCCGAAGACTTATCAACCTTCAGACCTAACAGTCTCTCCAACACCAAATCCTGGAAAATACAGATTCCCTTAAGTTCAGGTCCTTCAGTCACTGTTACCTCAGGGAGATTGCTTGTGTCTTCCCCAGTGAACACAGATCTGAAGTACCCATTTAATTCTTCCGCCATTTCTTTGATCCCCATAATATATTCCCCTGTTTCTGTCTTCAAGGGTCCAATTTTAGTCCTAACCATTTTTTTGCCTTGCACATACTTGAAAAAGCTTTTACTATCCTCCTTTATATTATTGGCCAGTTTACCTTCGTACCTCATTTTTCCTCTGCGTATTTCCTTCTTAGTAATCCTCTGTTGTTCTTTAAAAGCTTCCCAGTCCTCAGTTTTCCCACTTATCTTTGCTATGTTATACTTTTTCTCTTTTAACTTTATATGTTTCTTAACTTCCCTCATCAGCCACGGCCGCCCATGCCTCCTCCTGGGAGCTTTCTTCCTTTTAGGAATGAACTGATCCTGCAACTTCTGCATTATACACAGAAATATCCGCCATTGTTCCACCACGGTCATCCCTGCTAAGGTATTGCACCATTGAACTTTGGCCAGCTTCTCCCTCATAGCTCCATAGTTCCCTTTATTCAACAGAAATACTGTCACTTCTGACTGTACTCCCTCCCTCTCAAATTGCAGATTGAAACATAATGTATTATGGTCACTACCACCCAATGGCTCCTTCACTTCAAGGTCCCTGACCGATTCTGGTTCATTACACAATACTAGATCCAGAATTGCCTTCTCCCTGGTCAGCTCCAGCACCAGCTGCTCTAAGAATCCATCTCTGAGGCACTCCACAAAGTCTCTTTCTTGAGGTCCAATACCAGCCTGATTCTCCCAGTCTATCTGCATATTAAAATCCCCCATAACAACTGTAGTAACATCTTTACCACAGGTCAATTTCAGCTCCTGATTCAACTTACATCGACATCCAGACTACTGTTTGGGGGCCTGTAGATGACTCCCAAGAGGGTCTTTTTACCCTTAGTATTTCGCAGCTCGATCCACACTGACTCTACACCCCCTGACTCTAGGTCCCCCCGCGCAAGGGACTGAATATCCTCCCTTACCAACAAGGCCACTCCACCCCCTCTGCCCGTCAGTCTATCCTTACGATAGCACGTGTAGCCTTGAATATTCATTTCTCAGGCCCTGTCCACTTGAAGCCACGTCTCAGTTATCCCCACAATATCATATCTGCCAGTTTCCAAAAGAGCCTCAAGCTCATCCATCTTATTTCTAATGCTTCATGCGTTCATATACAGTATTTTTAATTTGTTACTGCTCTCACCCTTCCCATCAACCCCTATTCCACTCAACCTTACAGCATGATCCCTTTCCGAATTTTTTGCCTCATTGATACAGTTGTCTTTCTTGACTTCTCTTGTTCTAACGTTCCCTTATTTCCTTTTTAAACATCCAGTTTGTCCCCTCCCCCCCCGCTATCTAGTTTAAATGTAGCGGTGTTGCAGTAGAGAACCTGCCTGCCAGAATGATGGTCCCTAACCTATTAAGGTGCAAACCGTCTCTCTTGTAGAATTTATGTTTATCACAAAATGTACCCAGTGATTCAAGAACTTAAATCCTTGCTTCCTGCACCAGTTCCCCAACCACACATTCAAGTCCATTATCTCCCTGTTTCTGGCCTCACCAGCCCGAGGAACTGGAAGCAAACCGGAGATAACCACCCTGGATGTCCTGCTTTTCAGCCTTCTTCCTAGTTCTCCAAAGTCCCGCTGTAGTATGTGCCTCCTCTTCTTCCCGACATCATTTGTGCCGACATGTACCACCACCTCTGGCTCTTCACCCTTGTCCTTGAGGATTTCCTGCACTCTGTCCGCGATGTCTTTCACCCTGGCACCAGGAAGGCAACACACCATCCTTAAATCCCGTCTGCTGCCACAAAAACCCCGGTCAGTTCCTCTCACGATGGAATCCCCTATTACCACGGCTCTGTGCGATGTCTGACTCTTCCGCTCTGCCTCTGCGCCAACTTTTGATTGACAGACCTGGCCGCCTTGCAGACTGGCAGTGTCATCTGTCTCTACTGTTTTTAAAAGCTTCAACTTGACAGGTACTTCTCCCGGGGTCTCTTGCACCTGTCTCCTCTCTGCCTTCCTCATCGTCTGCTCTCTTCTGCTCTCTCCTGGCATGATTGGTGTAACAACCTCACTGAAGGTCTTGTCCAGAAAGATCTCGTTCTCTCGGATGAGCCTAAGGTCCTCGAGTTCTTTCATCAGCGCTGCAACATGCTCGGTCAATAGCTGAATGTGCACACACTTTCCACATATATACGAGCCAGACACACGAGTCATTGACCTCCCACATCAAGCATGTAGCACACTGAACCAGCTGGGCAGTCATGTCTTCACCCTCTTCAATTGTGGCTTAATCACTTCACTCAGCCTCCTTTTCAAAGACTCCTGAGCTGACGCCTCACTCTTTGATTAATAACTTCCTTAGATCCTCGTTTTGTAGCAAGTCTGTGGACTCTTAATTTAGTTTAGAGGAGGAGGGAGGGAGGGAGACCCTACTTTGTAGGACCTGAGGTTTAGAACACACCCACTCTAATAGCAATCACTTACCTTCCCGACCGGCTTTGCGCTCCGCCTGAACTTCCGCCCAGCTCCCGCCGCTCTCTGCTGCAAAAAAAAATTCATCATTCTTTACGCTTTTTGTGATTTTTAACTTGATGGAAGATGGATGGGCTGAAGTAGTTTTAAGATCTTAGTATTTCTATGTTTCTTCTCAAATTTCCTGATGCTAGTAATACTTGCCTAATATTTTCCTGAGGCAAAAGTAAGATAATGCAGATACTGGAGATTAGAGTCAAGAGTGTGGAGCTGGAAAAGCACAGCAGGTCAGGCAGCATGCAAGGAGCAGGAGAGGCAACATTTCAGGCAAAAGCCCTTCCGTGTCTGCGTGAGTTTCCTCCGGGTGCTCCGGTTTCCTCCCACTGTCCAAATATTTTCAGGTTAGGTGAACTGGTCATGCTAAATTGCCCTTAGTGTTAGGTGCATTAGTTAGGGGGAATGGGTCTGGGTGTGTTACTCTTCGGAGGGTCGGTGTGGACTAATTGGGCCGAAGGGCCTGTTTCCACACTGTAGGGAATCTAATCTAATCTAATCCAATCAGGAATCCTGAGACAAATTATTACAATAATTTCCAGACTGCTTCAACTATTAATCCATTGATTTCCCCAAAACAATTGCCTTGTTGTATTCCAGGTTTATAAATGTTATTAGATTATTGACACCTTCCACATTGTGCAAATATTGAGTCTATAGCTCTGAGAATACTTTATATCTGATCCTGATTCTTGTAGGAAATGATAGTGCCAAGACAATGATTTGTTTGTTTTTGGTAAAGGTGTTACTCATTTTCACATGCTCATTTCATTTTTCCACTGATCATAAGGTTCAGATTAGAGTCATAGAGTCATAGAGATGTACAGCATGGAAGCAGACCCTTTGGTCCAACCCGTCCATGCCAACCAGATATCCCAACCCAATCTAGTCCCACCTGCCAGTACCTGGCCCATATCCCTCCAAACCCTTCCTATTCATATACCCATCCAGATGCCTCTTAAATGTTGCAATTGTACCAGCCTCCACCACTTCCTCTGGCAGCTCATTTCATACATGCACCATCCTCTGCGTGAAAAAGTTGCCCCTTAGGTCTCTTTTATATCTTTCCCCTCTCACCCTAAACCTATGCCCTAGTCCTACCTTGTCCCTGCCTGCCCTGACTGCTTGACTCACTTCTGTTCTCAACTGTGCCAGTCTCAGATTGATCCACAGAACATCAGAGAGAAATTATGCCCTATTACTCGACACTTGGTTTCAGCCATGCCTCTCAGAAGTAACTCAAATTACAAGCCTCTGTCTCAAAAGAACTTTTAGTTTACATCTTCACGTTTAGCCAACCATTCTGTTCTATCAGTGCCAATCTAGATCTAAGTCTGTCCTTGAGAAAGAAAACTAGGGCACCTTCCTTAATGGACAGTTTATTGACTACTCAGTCTCTTAACTCCTTCCACACTGCCATCATTATTGTTTCTGCGCCCCATCCACAACTCCCATTGTTACAGATTTTCCCTTAAGTACATGTGTTCAGATAGGTGAGAGTTGCCATCTTGTACTTCTTAACCTTAAACAAAGACATTAACAAAATTAACAATGCAATTAACCAGACATGAAGTATTTGCTGTGATGTGTTCCTTATAATCTTGGACTCAAAGTCAAAATTGCATTTGGGCAATAGCCCACCTTCTAGTTATGGAACAAATTATCGCCTTATCTATGCTCTGTTTGAACTAGACTGAGCAAGATCTAATGTCTTCCCTTTGAAGTCACAGACCTCTGCTATTGGCTCAGTGGTGAGTGTTGAAGAGCTGAAGTCAGAATCCTGCCCTCATTCTTTTTCAAAATGCAAGATTAAAACTGACCCTAACCAGTGGCTTCTGATACTGGGATTCCTGAATAATGTTATGGTTACCACAGAGGGCGAGGAACGTATGTGAATAGGAAGATGGCAATGTTGGAATGTGACTTTTAAAGATCTTTATTGATACCAAACTGGCTATCTGCTGTTTGCAGGAAGGTGGCCAATAACCCCTGCACCATCCTATCCCCTCGTAACCATTCCAAAGTGGTCTGGAGGCAGAAAGCCTTATTATACATTCCTGGCTGAGAACATAGATTCCATTAATATGTTAAAACTGCTGAGCCCCATAGAAAACATTGCTGGATTGTCAGCTCCAACCCTCTGATCCAATCTGTCAATTATACATTGTTTATTTACACAAGGTAAGGAGGTTTCAAGTGCTTGTAGTTTCTGCTGTTGAAACTCATAACAGTCTGGATGATTGACAGTATTATTGGCTTGTAGTGCAAGGGTGGATTGTTATGAATGAAGACTGTTTTATTGAAGTTTTTTGTAACACATCTTATTGGCATTGTAGTGTTTGTTGCTGCCGTACAGTGTGAGAATGGGCATGAAAATGACATAGGATGGCATGGGGGTTGGGGCTGTGCAAAATTTGCATGTACCATATGAAATATCATCAGGAATTCTTGAGGGACATGGTTTGCGTGGGGAGATATGAGGATCATGGAAATGCAGTATGAGGTGATACCAAAAATATGAGGTGGTTTTGATGGGGCATGGGGAGTCTGAGTGATGTGTGAGGTTGGAGGGCTTTACTGTTTCGATTGAAGCCCCATGGCTCCAACGTGAGTCTTTCAAATAGTTGAAAATGTGTTGCTGGAAAAGCGCAGCAGGTCAGGCAGCATCCAAGGAGCAGGAGAATCGACGTTTCGGGCATGAGCCCTTCTCCTGCTCCTTGGATGCTGCCTGACCTGCTGCACTTTTCCAGCAACACATTTTCAGCTCTGATCTCCAGCATCTGCAGTCCTCACTTTTTCCAAGTCTTTCAAATAGCCGACCTCTGTACTTAGCAGTCATAGAGCCATAGAGCTGTACAGCACGGAAACAGACCCTTAGGTTCAACTCGTCCATACTGATCAGACATCCTCAATTAATCTAATCCCATTTGCCAGCACTTGACCCACATTCCACTAAACCCTTCCTATTCATGTACTCATCCAGATGCCTTTTAAATATTGTCTTTCTACCAATCTCCACCATCTCCTCTGGCATCTCATTCCATACACACAGCACCCTCTTCTTGTACAAGTTGCCCCTTCGGTCCCTTTTCAATCTTACCACTCTCACCTTAAACCTATGTCCTCTAGTTTTGGACTCCCCTTCCCTGGGGTAAAGACCTTGATCTATGTAATTGAACTCTTTCCAGGTTTGGCTGGCCCAACTGCAGCTTTAATGTTCCCTAACTATCCAATCCCCAGATCAAATATCCTCTCTCTGTGGGCACTTTGTTCTGAGACTGAGCCAGAAAATGTTCCAGCTCCTGGTTCCCATCTGGAAGCTGAAAATCCAGCCCGCAATTAGATTATGCCTAAGCACATCAGATGTTACACTGGAAACTCAATTCAGTTCTATGTAAAAATAAGCAATTTGGCAGTACCTTTGTATTATTAACTTTGTATTATTAGGGTATCCAAGGACCAAGAGCTACAGTGAATTAGCACAGAGTACATTAAGCTCTGTCATGTGCACTGGGATCTAGCCTAAATGATGGAAAGAATTGCTCCTCTCAGCTGGTTCAAAGTGTTCTACATTGAATGAGTTTGAACAGAGCAAACCCAGATTCTAATCACTCTGGCCCATAATACAAAATTAACAGAAATTTATCAACGCACCATTAGGGAATTGGAAGACAATTTTATGAGAATGGGCTTCAGTCAGATTGGAGCAGGAGGGGGAGCTGAAACAGGTTTATAGTGCAGTCAGTTTAGGAGTCATTTAAAATGATGTTCAAGCTTAACTGCATGGGTAAAGTATTGACTGCACAGACAATGGCCACAAAGCCTAACTGCTCCATGATGTTGTTTATGCTCCACCTGAGTCTCCCTCAACTTCTTTTTTTTCTAATCCCAACAACCTGCAAATCTGCCTTGCAGGGACCTCCTCACACAAAGCTGTTTTTAAAAAAAGCACAATTTTAAAGACCTCTTGAAACCAAAGCTAAACGTCATGGGAGCTGCATGGATAGTAAATATTCCACTGGTTGGAAATACATTTCACCAGGTATTAAAAACACCAAGTGAATGATTTATCCCACTGGAACAAAAAGCTAAAGGTTATGCTGAAGTTATATAAGGAGTTGGTTAGGCCACTGCTAGAGTATTGTGTGAATTTCTGGAATTCATATTATAGGAAGGATGTGATTGCACTGGAGAGACTGCAGATGAGATTTACCGTGATGTTGCCTGGGCTGGAGAATTTCAGTTATGAAGAGAGAGTTGACAGACTGAGGTTGTTTTCCTTAGAGCAGAGGAGGTTGAAGGGGCACATAATTGAGATATACAAAATTATGAGGGGCACTGAAAATGCAGACAGGAAGAAACATGTCCCCCTGACGGAGTGATCAATGACCAGGGCCATTGATTTAAGGGAAGGGGCAGAAGGCTTAGAGAAGATGTGAGGAAAAATCTTTCCACCCAGAGGGTGGTGTGAAATTGGAACCCACTGCCTGCAAGGCTGGGCTGGGCAAAAACCCTATAACATTTAAGAAGTATTTAGATAAGCACTTAGATTGCAAGACGTACAAGGCTATGGGCATAACTACAGGTAGAAAATTGAATAAAATGGCACGAAGGAGGAGGAATGGAAGAAAAGTATAAACAATTATTCCTGGATCAATATTCCGGCCTCTTGTGCATCTTGGATTTTATCCCTTCATCATTGGTGGTGAAGCCTTTATAGAATAAATGGTAATACTTGAATAGATAAACAGTAAGCTACAACAGTGATGTAAGCAACTACATGATGGAATAACACTGAAGGGAAATGCCACTGGGGAGATTTCATTTTCATTCCAAATTTTAACTACTCAAAGAATGTTGAATTAAAAGTTATCTTAATTTGCCCTTACATGTCAGAAACCTGCCTAAGAGATTGATGTCTATCATCTTCCAAGACGCCTCACAGCAATCTAATGATATGGACTCGGCTATTTAAGACTGAGATGTGGAGAAATTTCTTCACTCAGAGAATGTTGAGCCTGTGGAATTAGAGTCATAGAGATGTACAGCATACAAACAGACCCTTCGGTCCAACTTGTCCATGCCAACCAGATATCCCAAATAAATCTCATCTCATTTTCCTGCACACGGCCCATACCCCTCTAAACCCTTCCTATTCATATACCCATCCAGATGTCTTTCAAATGCGATTGTACCAGCCTCCACCACTTCCTCTGGCAGCTCATTCCATACATGCACCACCATCTGCGTGAAAACGTTGCCCCTTAGGTCCCTTTTAAATCTTTCTCCTCTCACCTTGAACTGATGGCCTGTCATTTTGGACTCCCCATGCCCTGGTGAAAATTCCTTGACTATTTGCCTTATCCATACCCTTCAAGATTTTTTTAGATTAGTTTCCCTACAGTATGGAAACAGGTCCTTTGGCCCAACAAGTCCACACTGGCCCTCTAAAGAGTAACCCACCCACATATTTACCCCTGAGTAATGCACCTAACAATATAGGCAATGTAGTATGGCCGATTCACCTGACCAGTACATCATTGGATTGTTGGAGGAAACCGGAGTACCCGCACTCAGGGAGAATGTGTAAACTCCACACAGACAGTCACCCAAGGCAGGAATCGAACCCAGGACCCTGGTGCTTTGAGGCAGCAGTGCTAACCACTGAGCCACCAAGCTGCCCCATATCCATTTTATAAACCTCTATAAGGTAACCCTTCAGCCTTCAATGCTCCAGGAAAATGGGCCCAGAAAGTGGCCAAAGCATTGAATGTTTTCAAGAAGAGTTAGATATAGTTCTTAAGGATCAAAGGATATGAGGAGGTTATGGGAACAGGGTACTGAGTTGGATGATCAACCATGATCATATTGAATGATGGAGTAGGCTCAAAGGGAAGAATGGGTTTGTCTTATTTTCTCTGTCTCTGCAAAAGAGCTTTCAAAGCTCTGGAATTCCCTGCCTACACCTCTCTCCTCCTTGGAAATGCTCATTAAAACCTACCTCTTTGGCTGAGCTTCAAGTCATTTGTTCTAAAACTCCTATGTGTCTTGATGTCAAATCTTGTTTGATGTCACTCCTGTGAAGAGCCATAGGACACTTGCCAACTCTAATTCCAGCAATTTTTTTTTATTTCAAAAATATACTTTATTCATAAAATACTTTGATGATCTACACAACTGGACATGCCATACATATGTTTCATTTGTTTGCATACCGAAACAGAGTAATCATGCCTATTTACAGGTCTGTACGATTACATTTTTAGCTGAGGTGTCAGCAGAGCCCAAATGACTGCGTGGGCCCCCTGTTCTTCTTAGGCAGGCAGATGTTACACGGTGGTCTTTACCCACCGCGCCTTGGCGGTAGCTGCCCCAAACCTCAGCGCGTCCCTCAACACGTAGTCCTGGACCTTGGAATGTGCCAGTCTGCGACACTCAGTCGGGGTCAACTCCTTCAGCTGGAAGATCAACAGTTTCGGATCACCCAGAGAGCGTCCTTCACCGAGTTGATGATCCTCCAGGCGCAGTTGATGTTCGTCTCGGTGTGCGTCCCGGGGAACAGGCTGTAGAGCACGGAATCCCGCGTCATGGCACTGCTCGGGACGAACCTCAACAAACACCACTGCATTCCTCTCCAGACTTCCTCTGCATAGGCACACTCCAGAAGGAGGTGTGTGACAGTCTCGTCACCACCGCAGCCGCTTCGAGGGCAGCGTGCGGTGCGGCAGAGAGTCCGGGTGTACATAAAGGATTGCACAGGCAGAGCCCTTCTCACCACCAGCCAAGCCATGTCTTGGTGCTTGTTGGAAAGTTCTGGCGATAAGGCATTCTGCCAACAGTCTGCTCAGGGAACCGCTCGACAGGATCCACCTTCTCCTTTTCCCGAAGAGTCTCAAGGACACCACGTGCTGACCACTTCCTGATGGATTTCTGGACAAAGGTCTTTTTCTTCATAAATTTCTCCACAAAAGACAGGTGGTACAGAACGGTCCAACTACTCAGAGCGTTCCATAGCAGCGAGGCCAGGCCCATCCTTCACAACACCAGGGACAGGTAGAACCTCAGTACGTAGTGACACTTGGTGTTTGCGTACTGGGGATCCACGCACAGCTTCATGCAGCCACACACAAAGGTGGTCATCAGAGTGAGGGTGGCAATGGGCGTGCTTTTTCCCCCATTGCACAGGTCTTTGTACATTGTGTCTCTTCGGACCCGGTCCATCTTTGATCCCCACATGAAGTGGAAGATGGCCCGAGTGACTGTGGCAGCACAGGTTCTGGGGATAGGCCAGACCTGTGCCACATATAACAGCACTGAGAGTACCTCACACCTGATGACCCAGGTTCTTCCCGGCAATGGAGAGCGACCGTTGCTCCCATCTGCCTAGCTTCTGTCTCATCTTCTTGATCAGCTCCTCCCAGGTCTTGGCGTACGCCCCAGCCCCCCGAACCAATTACCCAACACCTTCAGGTGGTCAGTCCTGACGGTGAAAGGGAGAGAGGATTGGTCAGCCCTGTTCCCGAAGAGCATGGCTTCGCTTTTGCCTCGGTTTACCTTGGCCCCCGAGGCCCGTTCGAACTGGTCACAGATGCACATATGTCTGTGCACAGACAGTGGATCTGAGCAGAAAACAGCGACGTCATCCATGTACAGGGAGGCCTTAACCTATAGGCCCCCACTGCCAGGAATAGTCACCCCTCTCAGGCTCACATCCTTCCTGATGGATTTGGCAAATGGCTCTATGCAACACACAAACAAGGCAGGAGAGAGAGGGGGCAGCCCTGCCTGACCCCAGATCTTACAAGGAAGCTATCTGATTCCCATCCATTGATTAAGACTATGCTGACAATGTTGGCGTAGAGCAGTCTGATCCAATTGCTGACTCCCTCCCCAAAGTCCATTTTGGAGGACATCCCTCATATACATATGCGATATCCTGTCAAAGGCTAATTCCAGCAACATATTAATTTAACAGTCACTTGATGGTAACAGGAGTTTGAGCACAAATCTCAACTGGTGAATGTTACAGTAATGTGGGCACCTTACAGTAATGGTACCTGCCAGCTCTGGAGGCATTTAAAGTGATTTATAATGACTATGCAACTGAATCTGCTCATGGCATGCTCAGATTTACTCCTGTCATCTGGCTGCCTCTGATAGCTGAGTGTATTTATGTTATTCAACATTCCTTTATTTGCATAATTTATTCAGCTGCAGGAGCTGCGACTAATTTCCTGCTTGCAGAACTGCTCAGTTAATACTTAGAAAAACAGTATATATTTTAATAAATTTACATTGGCGAAAACGCTAAATTGCTATCCCCTTGAATCACGGACACCATAAATTCTAATTCAGTCATATTCGGAAGAAGCCGAAAGTGAGGTGGGTGTTCCAGTAGGTGGTTAGCACTTAAGTTGCCCACAAGATTTTTTTCACCCGTGGTTAAAAATCCTCCTCCAAATGCTCTTGGATGTCCTTCATAACCTCACCCTTGCTGGTATATTTGCAGAGGATTACACTAAACTGTTTAGACAGATGGCTCCCACACTCAAAGGGGCATGGCAAATCCAATTCTACCCCTACCCAATCTCCAAACATGAGCACATTGATTAATGAGATGGACGTTCGGCCAGAATTGCACCTTTGTAGACCCAAATGCAAAGGTTGACTGCAGTTCCTTTCCTGGTGTCCTGGGTCAGATCAGAACACTGATTAAACCTGCAGCAGTCCGTATGGTGCTGTACCACGTGAGGGGTGTAAGACAAGCTTTGCACATCTCTCAGGCAGAATCACTGCACTCTTTGGAGTGACTCGTTTCAGATGGGTCCAAATATCTTCATAAAAGCTAATTACTGCGGATGCTAGAATTGAAACCAAAAGAGAAAATGCTGGAAAATCTCAGCAGGTCTGGCAGCATCTGTAAGGAAAGAAACGAGCTGACGTTTCGAGTCTAACTGACCCTTTGTCAAAGTCCATCATGACATGAAGGTGACCAATTCTGGTGGATGGAGCGGCTGAGACTAATCTAAGGTCTAAAGGTCTTAAAGGGAAGTCAACACAATGTTCTGAATCACTATAGAGCTCGACAAGACACAGAGGCAGCCTGGTCACGCACTGCATCTGTTTCTTAGAAGAGGCCAAGTGGTTCATCAAGTCTATACCATCTATCTATCTCATGCTGTCTAGACTTGTCTTGCTATTAGACCAAGAATGGGCAATAATGATCATGTACTCTCTCACTATAATCCAATTCAAATGCACATTGTGTTCAACATCATTATTTGCATTCATGACAATGAATGTGACTACTGTTATGTAAGGCAATGGTTCTGAGCAGATACGTGTTGAAAACTACATTAAACTTCACTCAATCAGACCATATTATTAGAAATTGGAAGAGGAAAGGCAGAACAACTCTGGAACTTGAAGGAGATAGACTGATCACTAAAATATCCCCATAGCCTATACATCCTAACTGAAAGGAATGTGATAGTTGTTCGAAGTGGCATGTGTTTAATAACTGTCACAGAGTAGCCACAAAGATATTTACATCAAAGGTAGAGGTCACACAACTGCAACAAGTGAGCCAGAAATGCGAAGGATCTAATTGTATTTCTCCAAACATCCTCCCTTTCATAAAAGGGCCAAAGAAAATGCATATACTATAATTTTCAGTTACCATTTACTCCAAGTGCCCAATACATATGGTCACAAAAAAATTATCTCTCAATTAACAAAAAAATGCATTAAATCTAGTGAGTTTCACTTTCATCAGTCTTTGCATTTGTATTGTGTATAGTCTTTAAGTTGGACAGGCCTCTGAATGATATGCATGCATGCTTTTGTTGCTGTTTCTCTGCACACTTCTCAATTCTATGGTCATGATTTGGAGATGCCGGTGTTGGACTGGGGTGTACAAAGTTAAAAATCACACAACATCAGGTTATAGTCCAACAGGTTTAATTGGAAGCAACTAGCTTTCGGAGCGACGCTCCTTCATCAGTGGTTGTGATTCACCAGGCAATTACCCGATAAAGGAGCGTCTCTCCGAAAGCTAGTGTGCTTCCAATTAAACCTGTTGGACTATAACCTGGTGTTGTGTGATTTTTAACTCAATTCTATGGTGATATTCTTCCTCCAGGCAGTTTTGTTCATTTGGAGGTGCTTCTGGCATGGTAACTTGTTGCTCATCCATTTTCATTCTGGGGAATGGTGGACTTCTGGGACTGATGATCTATCTGTACCCTGTGGAAATGATGAGATCATTTCTTTCAGATCTGCTACCTGTCTGAAGGCACAGCTTCTCCATTTGTATGTTTATGTCTGTGGTTGTGACAATGTCTTTGGTTTTTCATGTTCACCATGTACGATCAAGGTGACAACTGCTCTACACAGACATCAAGTTGTCATGTGGGCTAACTTTTGTTGAGAGCGTAGAATGTTTGACTGGTTCTCCAATGTTCAATTCTGGAAGTGACTTGACAGTTTTATCAAAGTGAAGTTTAGCTTTTTTCGTTCCACCTTGATTTTGTCACTTATGCTTGTTGTTATCTCTAGCTTTATTCATTTTGTTTTTGTCATTGGTTATGTACAGCATGGCATTTATCTTTGGCTTGACAATTTTCCATTCTTTTAGCAGGTGTATGTTTTCACTCACGATTGCCTTGTATAAGTCTGTGTTGACTTTGAAAACAAAATGTGGATCAGAAAGTAATGTTACTAATGGATGGCATTTGTGCAACGGAACATGACAAAACACCAGAAGTCCAAAAAAAAAATTACAAGTCTTCATTTTCCAAGGAAGAATTATCAACACTGGCAATGGAGATTATGTTATGCTAGCAGCAATCCTCAAGTACCATGACTGAAGACTGATCATGTTGGGTTCAGCAATAAAGCAACCTCAGGAATGAATAAAAACATCCAACCTCATTCATAAGTTGAAGTAGAATAGAATAGAAACTTATTGTCATGTGTGCTTTTACATGAAAAAGTTTTATATGTCATCCCAGCATGGCATTTACATCAATGACAGGAGTCATATGTAATAAGTAGAGTCTACATACTGGAACACAGATTGACTGGCAAATTGAGAATAAGGACTCATTTGCACTGATTGAACAGTGCATACAGCTCCGCAGAAGCCACCACTGACCTGGGACAACCAATGGCTACAGATGCAGGACACTGTCAAGAGGAAAGCTCAAGAGATTAAAGACATTGTGAAAAAGAAAACGCCTGTTCCAACAGAGTCAAGCTTGAAGGACATTCATGAGATTAAACATCTCCCAGGTGATTTTTCCCACTTCAGCAGAAAAGAGTTCCTCTGCCAAAGAAATCCAAGAGATTATGGGTCTTACAGCTGAAGTAATGAATAATTGCTTGGTTCAGTGAGAATCCTATCTTCTGTAAAGACCACCTCAGAGATAAAATGTTTTTCAGTGGTGAGATTCTTCACAGATTTCATATGATCCAAAAGAGAATCAAGGTCAAGAAACTCCAAGCTGTCAATTATTGTAAAATGCCATCTGATTCATGCATGCCCTTGAATGAAGAAATATGCCATCCTTATCTGGTCTGGCCTAAATTTGACTCCAGACCCACAGCAATGTGGATAACTCTTGACTGGCCCCGAGGGATGAACAATAAATGCTGGCCTGGCCAGCAAAGCCCACATCCCAAAAACAAATAAAAACTTACAAAAATGTACTAATCTTCCTAGTCCAAAGATACCATGTTTTGGCATGATAGCAAAACCTCCCTACTGCCTGAATTGGTGAAGCCAGAGATTTGGTGCAAGGAGGAGGACGGCTGGAGATGAGGTGGTGGGAAATGGAATTATGTACATGAATGTACAAAGGTGATTCATAGGGAAGAAAAACCTTGGGGGGATGTCTTATGAGATAATAGTTCTGAAAGTGTTAATGTTGAAAACTTCATCAAGCTCCAGCCATTCTAACCAATAGTGAAGAAGGATTTTGGTATGTTTTGCTTTATTGATCAGAGCATGGAGTATAGCAATTGGGAGGTCATGTTATGGCTGTACAGGACATGGTGAGGCCACAATATTTTCAAATATTGTGCACAATTCTGGTCTCCCTCCTATAGGAAGGATGTTGTAAAACTTGAAAGGGTTCAAAAAAGATTTACAAGGATGTTATCAGGGCTTGAGGGTTTGAGTTATAGGGAGAGCCTGAATAGGCTGGGGCTGTTTTCCCTGGAGCATCAGAGGCTGAGGGGTGACCTTATAGAGGTTTATAAAATCATGAGTGGCATCGATACAGTAAATATACAAAATCTTTTCCTTGGGATGGGGAGTCTAGAACTGGAAGACATAGGTTTAATGTGAGAAGGGAAAGATTCAAAAGGGATCTAAGGGGTAACTTTTTCACATAGAGGGTGGTGCATGTATGGAATGAGCTACCAGAAGAAATGGTGGAGGCTGGTACAATTACAGCATTTAAAAGGCATCTGGATGGGTGTAAGAATAGGAAGGGTTTGGAGGGATATGGACCAAATGCTGGCAAATAGGACTAGATAAATTTAGGATATGGGGTCAGCATGGATGAGTTGGACTGAAGGGTCTGTTTCTGTGCTGTTCAACTCTATGACTCTATGATAGCCTAAGGATTTGTATGGAGTCAAACAAAGAACTGTTCCTTATCTTGAAAATCATTTAATCTCCCAATAGTCTTTGTAAAAATGTATTTCATATCAATATAACTTGTACAGCCACAGCATATCTGAACCTTTGGGACTCATGCTTCCACAACATCAGACATCCAGATATGCATCTTGTACAAGAGCACAGGTCTAAGAGAACAAAGAACATGTGGATGGATTGGGGCAAGAGACTGGAACTCAGAATCTGGGGGGTGAAGAGAGGCTGCCACCCCGATTTTGGGGTTGCGGTGATCTCCAATCGGGTCATGCAGGAGAGAGGCATTAATATGAATCCTATGTCACTCAACCATACCCCTGACCCTCATTCACCTACTGTTGTTAAATATTAAACTGAGCCACTTTATGCAAGGATTTACTGTGCCAAATGGTTTTCTTCTACCGTAACAGACAATACGAGTCCTGTGGATCTCAATCTCAAAGGAAGGTAATGGCAGCAAATCAAACTCGGGGTGACCAAGAGTCCAGCTCCCCATATAGCATGGTGCCAGCAGTGGTTGTCTGAAGGTTTAGTTTAGCTGCACCACTACAACAGTCATGTTTGTCTCAAAAGACAAATACGAAGAGACCACACTGGGCAAAGCATTCAGTCAGAAATCTAGTCTTTATATCAGCTGGAAGCTAAGTTGTTAAAGCCTCTGTTGCATAGCCTCTGGGATATTTCTGTTTAGCATTACTAAATTTAATCCCTCTTTGCTGTTTTCTTTCCAAAACGGTGGAGCAAATTGCCTAATGGGAAACAAAAACTGTTCTGTATGAAGATTCAAGGTCTGTTGAAATGCTTTCTACAAGCATTAATAGCCTGAAATAAAATACCATTGATGTAGCAATAAAAATAATTTCTTGTGTTATGTTTTATGTATTGCAGAAAGAGGGGACATTCACTAATGTGCCATTTAACTCAATGCTTCTGATTCAATTTGTCTAGTTCAGCCCACTTGAGACATGCCAAAGTAGCCTCTATTATTAACACGAGCAAATGTTACAGACCAGTAAATATATGTATTTTATTCATTTTAAGATCAATGTCCTCTTATACTTTTCTTCATGTGGGAAATGAAACTAATTTTCCTATTCTACTAAGGCCCCTGAACAGCTCCTGAAATAGAGCTTTAGAGTAAGCTGGCAGATTGCTAATTGAAATTTTTATTTTGTTCCCATCACAGATATAAAAATACTTCGAAACTCACTACATTGGGAAGCAGGACAAGCACTAAGTGTGGCAATATCCCATCCCACACCAAATGTCATTCACCTTTCACCTTAGCCCTCAGTGTCCTACATTGATTTCTAACTACGGTCGAACAGTTGGTGGCTGGAGACCTGTCAGAGCTTCAAGCATTTGAAATCTGCAGTTGGAGCTGAACATAATCGGAATCTACCCACTTCTAGTTTGAACATGGCTTGGGACAAGGTGCAGGGAGTCAATCCACTTGAGGGAAATGGGTTTCTATTTAAATATTATAATGTAGGTTCCTGTCTTCATTCCAACTTTAACCTGTCTTCATCCAATCTTTATAGTCCGTTCTTCCAATTCTTATGATTCCAATTTATTTTCCACCTTACAGCTGCCAGGTCTCAATATTGAATTCAATAACTTCAGGAGCAGCCCACATGATGTCTCATCTCCATTTTTCTTACATTGTCTCCCCCAACAGCTTGGTCTCGTTTACTTTGCTCATTGTAATCAGAGCCCCCATTCCCATCCTTTCGTTCTTTAATTTATACCCATTTTGCATCTTTTTCTTCATAATCAATAACTGTTTTTCCCTTTGCCCCCTGTCAAAACCTTTCTCCACCACCTCTCAGTTTTGAAGACATCACACTGGGCTGAAAACATTAACTCTGTTTCTCTCCCCACAGACGCTGCCAGACCTGGGTCTCACGGGCCCAGCATTCTCTGTACTTATTTCAGATTTTCATGATCCTCAGCATTTTATCTTTCTTCCAATTCTTTCTCCTTCACCTGTTTATTTGGCATTTTCCTTAAGTGTAAAAAATGTTTATTGTTTGACTCTCTTTGTTGAGATTATGTCCATTCTGTGTAATTAGTCTCCAGAGATCAGGTAATATGCAAACATGCAGACAAACATATGAATTAAGAGCAGGTGTAGTCTAAATCTCATGAATACAGAACAATTGAAAAATATTGCTTACTTTGACCATCCTTTTTGGTTTATTTAAAAGCTTGTGACGATTATGTATTCATTGTATAAGGTTCCTGCAATAGTTTTAATACAAACAGGAGGAACATAAGTTAGTAAATCTCATATCACTTTTCAATTTCAGTAGTTCAAGCAACTTTTAGTATTTTCATGGCTGAATTGTTAAACCTGTGCTGAGAAAGATTTGAAGCCCTACTCCAGGACCTGAATATGTAATTTAGGGTTGACACATCTGCAATGATGTGTAACTGGAGTTGCCTCTTTTCAGATAAGATGCGAAGCCCAGGCTTAAGATATTTGGAAAAGGCTAAGAGGGAGTACTCCGTATTCCTGACCAGCATGGTTTCCTTAACTAACACTATCAAACAGATTAACTGGTCAGAAGAATACCAGATGGAGAATAAATACAAATCTGGACCAGTTGCATGAACCATTTGTCTATGTGCTGTGCAGTTTATTTTGCGATGGTTCAAACACTTAGCTATTAATTGAATCAGAACAATATACATTTATTGATTATGCTGGGATTGGCACCATTTAGTTTGATGGGCACTGAGCCTTTCAAAACCAGCTCAGTGGTGCCACGTCCATGTGCTTTCAATTAATGGACTGGATGCAGCTTATTGACTTATGGATGTTGTCCTGATGCTCTATCCTGTAGCTAGCCAAGATTAAGCACCTAAAATTTTCATTTTTATTTACTGGCAGTAGTTGATAAGATGATGTCTGAGAAATCAATGGCTCTGGCTTTGTGTGTTAATTTGTCCTGCATAACAGAAATTTCACAGGTAATAAATGGTCTATGAAAATTTATGACAGAAGTCAAGTGTGTGGACACTTTGCATTAATGATCTGGCTCGCTTTCTATAATAGAGCAATCCAGTTCCCAAAGGAAGGAAGTTTGCAGATGTTGCTTTCTTCATGCAATGCAGAGAGAGAAATAGAAAAGAAACCAGCATTTATCGGAAAAGCGCATTTGAGAGTGGCATAGTTTAAAGGCATCCTGATGGTACAGCACAGCTGGTGCTGGTGGAATGGGTTAGCAAAGCTTGTATCATGACTGCGTGGATCAATGCTCAGAGATAATATCTTTTAATATTTCACTGTATTACAAAAGCAAACAATGTGAATAACAGATTGCATCTCCGTCTCCTGCATTGCCAGTGCTTTGACCTAATACTAACAGCTGTCACAATTTTGCAACATGGGCACCCCACTTCTCGTTACTTCCAGTTTTCTATATTTGAGAAAGCTTTCTTCATTTCAATTCGTCTTGAAAAGTCCCATAAGTTCTGTTTAACTTTACTTCTTCGGCCTTTTAAAAATACTTTCTTTATGAATGTTGGTCCCTTTGCTCTCCTGTCCAAAGTCAAATCCCCTTCCCCTGATTGAATCTAGTAGCAATCCTGCTCCCAGCTGTCTGACACTTGTACCAAACATCAAAGTTTGAAAGGTGACTCCAAAATGAATCTGTTCCCAAATTCCTGTTCCCATTGATTGTGGTGTCTAGGAGAACAGTTCCAAAATTCACACACTAACCTTTGGATGCTGATTATTTGGTTCACATTCTTTTGAGTACAAGGCTCAGCAATTTTCCAATTACAGGTCATTGTTATTTCCTAAACTAATCTAATCTTTCCCTCAAACATCATTTATTGCAGACCCATTCCAGCTGCTAATCACACTCTGTGTAAACAGTGAGATGTCTGTCCCAAATTCCTGTCAGCAGTAAGCCCATTTTCTCTCACCCTGCTCCAGATTGCACTGAAAACATGCTCTCAGACTCAAGCTGTGAACACCGAAGCCACTGACTCCACTTTCAACTGTATGATTTCTTGAAATTAATAAAGTTTCACTGAGAAACAAATGTATTAAACAATTTGAATATTGCCAAACAGAGAAACAAGTTGCTGAAGCGTTTGTGTATATTCATCAGGGCCAATGCAAGAATACCAGATTTCAAATAACCGCAGCAATTTGTCCTCCAAGATTAAAAGTGTTAGTTGGTTGCCAAGTCAACTCATGCAATCTACTCATGTAAAACCCAGAACAAAACGCTCACTGTTAGATGTGATTTGATGATTGGACACCTCTTGCTAATAATCCAGAGTGCATCAATATCTACACAGATAATCAATTTAAAATAATCAGTTGGACATGCAGTTTGGCAAATTTATACTTGTTAGAAGCAACTTGCATTCATATATAAGAAGCCATTCTCTGCAAACAAGCAGAATAAGTTCAAGTTTCTGTCTCTTTTGAACTATCCATGAGCCTAGATAATATATAATTAGAATCAATTTACCAACCAATCAGCACCTTTTTTCTTGAAGTATAAACTGTTGTGATAATTCAAAATATTGCAATCTTGTAATAGCAGTGATGAATGAGAGAAACATCAGCATCATGTTTCTCTTCAGCAATATTCACACTGAACAACATTCAAGATAAGTTGTTGATATCCATTGACATTTCATGGGCCAAATGACTTCCTTCTGTGCTGTAATGACTCTATGCCTCCCCATTAACATATTATCCAATTCTCAGTCATCTTGATCAGATGTTTATCTAGATCTGTTTTGCCACCAGACCTCACTTCTCATCTCCCTAGGCCATTGGCAACCTCTTAGAATAAGGTCTGGTAGAAACTAAAATGCCTGCTAGTAGCTCATTCAAATTGGCCACTAATCAAAGTGTCAACATGTTGTTTGTCCATGTGAGCCATTATGGTTTAGATTCACTGAAGCGAAACTGGTTATCTGTTTGATCATTTATTTATTTATGGGGAGAAAGGCCGAAAGGCATCCAAATAATGATCCAGATGGCAAACCAATCCACATTAAAGCCTCAAACACTATCCACTGACTGATTCAGAGGACCTCAGATTAGTAACAGTAGGACCAAGCACACTTTTTGATATGAGTGACTTTAGTTAAGGGGAGGAAACAATTGGGCATATAGCATAGTCTTTTTCTGAGGCTGTCCTTGCCCATCATACCTAAGCCATGTTCTAACAGGGCGCTTCTATCAGTTTTCTTAATGAAGAAGCTAACTGTTCAGTTGCATTTTATCAGACATTGTGGCATACCAGAAGACATTCATGTCAGGAATGTTTTTTCTCTCTCTCTCTCTCTCTCTCTTTCTCTCTCTCTCCCTCTCTCTCAATATATATAATACATATTTTTTCCATATTTTATCAAACATTTCCAACACATTTAGTTCATTAGAATCATTTGACTAGAATATCTACTCACACATTGTCAAAAGCCATACTTAATATGATTAACATTTCGCAGAAGAGAAAACATTGGATTACGACCCTAAATACCTCTCACTTTTGGAAAATAAATCTTATATCCATTGCCTAGTAATATAGAGGAAGTTTCCTTTCCTGAAATTCAGAAAAAAGATGGGCTACACCAGGGAAAGTAAAGGAGTAAGGACAAAAAAAATTTAAAAATTAAAATAAAGAAAATGCTTTTATGAAGTAACAATTTGACCGTTCACCCTCCAGACAGGCATACTAAATGAGATATATATTGAAGCTGAAAATTAGACCACAAAATGTTTTTATAATGTAATTTATTTGAATCTTTTTTTCTGTCCTACAGGGGAGACAATAGCCCAGTGGTATCATCACTGGACTGTTAATCCAGAAACCCTTGTCTGGGGACCCAAGTTTGAATCCTGTCACAGCAAATGGAGGAATTTGATTTCACCAGTGGAATTGGGAATTAAGAGTCCAGCAATGACCATGAATCCATTGTCAATTGTCAGGAAAAATCCATCTGGTTCACTAATGTCCATTAGGGAAGGAAACTGCCATCCTTAGCTGGTGTGGCCTATATGTGACTCCACACCCCCAGCAATGTGGTTGATTCTTAACTGCCCTCTGAGCAACTAGGAATGCTGGCCTAGCCAGCAACACCTTCCTCCCGTGAATTCATTTTTTTTTTAAAAATTGAATGAAAAGTTTCATTTCACAATTATCTTAATTAACCATCCTAATCGTAGCACTATAAAAATATGTATGTGACTTCAAACAAAATTGTCATTCTCAAAACTTTCTAGATATATTTTTCACAATATATTTACTTCCATTTGCTTTAGCTTACTTTGCTTGGCTTGACTCAAATTTGATTTACATATTTTACTTTATGATTTCTACTAGTCATTGTCTACATTCTCACAAAATCCTCTGGATCAAAATTTAAATTGCTACCTATTTTTTCAACATTTCAATGTTTTATCATGTGTATAAAAGGCACCAACTGCAGTGTCATCTGTTACATTTTCAGTGTCACTGTCTACATTTTGAGTATTTTCTGAAACATTAAATATTTCATGATAGATCACATTGGAACCTCTTTCTTCTTTTGTCAAATTAAAAAGATTTCTTGGCATTCCTGCTCCGCTGTTATATTTCCTGATGCTTTTCAAGACGTGTTTTGATTTTATCATCGTTACACATTCGTTGGGTCGGGTGGTTTATTTAATGGTGGCATTTGTAATTTGCCTTTTATGCAACATATGAAAGGTAGGTTTTTTTCACTGCAATATTATATCAGATATACTGCCAATATTAAATCTGGGTTGACTCATGATTATGATGACGGTCGAGATGATATCTTACTTAAAGTGTCCTGGTTGATTACTTACAGACAGATATTTTTCTTGGATACAGAGAAAAATGTAATGTTTCCAGACCTAAGTGAGATATTAACATTGCAGTCACTGCCATCAACTACTCAATTCATAATTTCAATTTCTTAAGTTAGGTTTCCATTTTTCTTGTTTGAACTTGTACTTTTCAAAACAGGTAATCTATCAGCTTAGATGGGGCTAAATATTACCAACATTCTGGCCTAAACAATGCATTGTAAGTCCTTTGATATAATTTTAAATGTCTATGATTGTGTTCTTACATTTGAGGCTTACTCAGATGGTCTACACATCTCCTACAGCTCTTAATGCATTCTTCTCGTAAGATCAATTCATTGCTTGCAGATATTTGGCAAATGTGTTTTGAGCAAAATTTTGTGTTAGAGAGTTAAATTTAATTTGCTACTTTTTGGTCCAGTTATATCATCAAATCAGTTGTTGCAGCCTCTGCCTTTCCTGTCTCGCTGCTTCAGTGTTCTCTGCAGATTTGCCACAATTGCACTTGGTTTTGATATCTGGTATGTTCGTGAAGATTAGAAACAGCATCAATGTACTGACCCCTACAGGATTTTACTTATAACCTCATCTCAATCTAACACAAATGTCCGCTGTGTGTCCCGGTTTCATTGTTTTGTACCCCATTATTCCTACGGTGTTTAATATTACTGGAAGCCTTTCATGTACAAATTTACAAGTTTCCTGGTAATCTAAATAAATTAACTTATGGTTATTGTTTACTTCATTTGTAATGTCTTCAAAGACACCAACTTGTTTTGTCTCAGATGAGTTCTACCTTGGCAGTCTTCTGCTAGTCCTTTACACCTCTGCCTGAATCTTGAAATAATTTCCAATTGATAAAAATACTTGGATATAAGCCTGAAGTACCATAACCTACAAGGCTACAGACCACAAGCTGGAAAGTGAGGTTAGCCAAATAGCTCTGGTCCTACCAGGACAGACATAATAGGTTTGATGGACTCTGAAATAATTGTACAGGGGCTAGTATCTCAACACCAGGTCACTCTTTATTTATTGTGGTCAGCCAGCTCAGAGTCAGTCCCTGAGCTGAGAAGATTCTGAAACCCCATTTATATTTTCTTTTATCTCCTGGTTGTATAATCTCTGTTTATATTTTTTTCCCGTTGTTGGTTTGATTCAAATTGTTGACGTCGATCTTCAATGATTTTTTTCCACAGCCTTCTTAGTTCAAGCTGTTTCATATGCCTTTCTGTTCATTCATCAGTTCAATGCTGTCATCCTCTGCAAGTTTAGCCATAATCTTCCTTCGTAATTCATCTTAAACCCTGCTTCTATTAGTCAGCCAGGGCTTCCTGATTGATGGGTTTGGAGGGATATGGGCCAGCTGCTGGATTGGGTTGGGATATCTGGTCAGCATGAACAGGTTGAACCGAAGGGTCTATTTCCATGCTGTACATCTCTATGACTCTACGACTCTATCTCATAGTTGAGAGATCCAATCACTACAAACTCCTTCTATGCCATAAATCTCTCCCTCCCATTGCCTTTAACAAGGGTCCACCACACCATGCGAAGTGGAATAATCCAATCCAGGATAAGCACGCATCTAAAGTCAAACGCTACATTTACCATTTCATAGAAGATGCTTCTGGTAAAACGGTACCAGCCAATTCAGCTTTGAACTAGGAAATGAGACTAGTTCTGAACTGATAGCTTCGTAGGAAGTAAGACTCGCACAGTACAAAAAAGGCCCTCCAGCCCATCAAAAGCTGTACCACAAGAGCTACACGAACTTCCAGGAGAACTGAATTCTGAAGAAGGGTCAATGAACCCGAAATGTTAACTTTGCTTTCTCTCTGCAGGTGCTGCCAGGCCTGCTGAGCTTTTTTCCAGCAATCTCTGAGTTTGTTTCTGCTTACCAGATTCACAGTTCTTTGGGGTTTCTTTGTTCGATATTATCAGGATACTTGGACTGGACTGACTGACTAATTTTGCAGCTTATCTAGTGGGATTTCTGGTCACAATCATGCACTTCAATTATTGTTGGTGCACTTTTACCTGGTAAACTTGAATGATGAGCAACGACAATCAAATGGGAAGGGTGCAATCTCTTTTTGATGTCCGTGTGTGTGAATGTGATTAATAAATGTGCTCCAGCAAAACTTGAGGTTACATTACCATTTGTCCACGGAAATCACTCAGGATACAAGTTTTAATAAAAAGCTTGTGAACTTTTAGTGGAATAAACAAGAATAAACACACATAATTAATATACAGACACTACTTACACATGCTGTAATGTGTTACAAACATCAGTACAGTCTATTGGCATATGGACTCAGAGTTTAATTTACAGCCATGCAAATTTTATTGAGAGAATCAATTCTTTCCAAAAGTCTCATGTTTATTTTGACAGTCAAACATGGGAAGTGTAAACCCCACGTGTTGCAGCTTTGGGATGTAATTGTGAAAATTGGACCGTGGCTACCCAGGTAGCATTAAATTTTTAAAAAAACACAAACAAGCTGTTGCTACAGAACATCATACACCCTTCACAGCAGGTGATGGATGTAGAAGCTGAAAAAATGCTCCAAAGCATTTCTCACCAAGCAAATCATCAGCTCTTTGATCTAACAATGAGTGGATTGCACAGTTCTACTAAATTGCAGTTTACTACAACCCTGGGCAGTGCAGGTAATATAATAGACTGCACCGGGGACTGAATTTTAATTGTTTTTGACTGGGGCTTTACCTCAGGTTGAGTCAGATTCCAGTCGCCTGATATTTGTAATCTCAATAGGAATTCAAATTCCACTGAAATTGAAACATTTGGCATCAAAATTAGTGCATCCCCTTCAATGTCAAAACTATTGCAAATCATTAATTTGTCCATGGATGTTAATATAGACGAGCTATTAATTATTAGCGTTGCTAATAGTTTTAAATGAAATTTCCATCAATTCTAATGCTGACACCAAAACATATGGAATGAATCTAGTCCTCTCCTGCCCTGCATCCTATTTTAGACTTGCTACGAACACTCCCTGATACAAGTAAAAGGCACTTGGCTGTGACAATCCAAATTACTGAACTGTTGTGCAAGCTTTGTCAATGATTACTGTCTTCCAATATATAACATTGCCAGCATTAAAAAGTGTCAATATTTTTCCAGGAAAATATAATGTATCTGCATTGGATGTGATGTGGAGAAGACGCATTTACACATTCTCTCCACATTTTTTGAAATTCATTCATGGGTGCTGCCGGCTGGGCCAGAATTTATTGCCCATCTTTTATTCATCATTCACTTTGTGGGATGTGGGCGTCATTGACTGGCCAGCATTCATTGCCTGTCTCTATCTGCCTTTAAGAAAGCTAGTTGAGAAGGTGCTGTGGTGTTGCCTTCTTGAACTACGGGAGTAGGTAAGTCCACAAAGACATTGAAGAAGATGTTCCAGGTTTTTGACCCAGTGACACTAAAGGAACAATAATATATTTCTGAGTCAGGAAGATGAGTGGCTCGGAGGGGATCTTACAGGTGGTGGTCTGTTACCCTTATCCTTTGGTTGTAGGTTCAGAAGGTGCGGTCCAAGGATTTTTGGTAAATTTCTCCAGGGCAATTTATATATTGCTATTACTGCTCCTTGGTGATGGAGGAAGTGAATGTTTATGGCTGTTGTGCCAATCCTTTGTCCTGGAGGGTGTGAAGAACTGCACTCATTCAGGCAAGGTGGAATAATTGAATAGGGAATTTCTGAATCGATGAATTAAAATTAACTGAATAACTTTGTTGCAGTCAGTTTCAGAGGTTTCATTCATTAGATCCATCTATGCTCTTTTTACTACTATATTAGAGAACAGTGCTGACTGGGTGGCAAGTCGATACTTATTTATAGAGCATTGCCACAGAGAATGCACCCATTAATGCTGATTGACAGTTAACTGTCAGGTTGATTTAAGCTTTAAACCAGGCAGGTTGAGTTCCATTTATCTTTTGATTTCCAATGAAATTACAAAAAAGAAGAATTTAAGAGGAGCTTGCTACATCTTAGACACCATATCTTGGGGCTAACGTTAAAGGTTGGTTGTGTGGTATATTCTTTCATTTAGCCACCCAGAATGTAGCTTCTAGTAACAAAAAAGGGAATCTGAAAGTCAAAGTAGGCAAAGCTAGTCACTGCTGACTTTTTTCACAGTCTAAAAATTGTGAGGTTTGAGCTGATGGATCCCTGCAGTGGATCCATCAATTAGACTTCATGAAGAGCAAACCAAAGCTTTTTGCAGGATGATTCATTATCTCAGCTTTTCCTGTCCAAAGAAAACCTCTTCTCATTTTCTGCCAGCTTTTTGTTTAAATATTGACTGTTCTGTTAAAAGAAAGTCGTCAGCCTGGTCTTGTCCCCTTCACAGTCACTTTACTGGATTAATAACGTCTCTATGTCAGAGGGACTCTATTGCAGAGGGAGTCTATTGTAAGGAGAAAGTGAGGACTGCAGAAGCTGGAGATCAGAGCCAAGAGTGTGTTGCTGGAAAAGCACAGCAGGTCAGGCAGCCTCCGAGGAGCAGGAGAATCAATGTTTTGAGCTTGAGCCCTTCATCAGGAATAAGGCAGGGAGCCTCTGGGGTGGAGAGATAAATGGGAGGGGGTGGGGCTGGCGAAAAGGTAGCTAAGAGTGCAATAGGTGGATGGAGGTGGCAGCAAAGGTGATAGGTCGGAGAGGAGGGTGGAGCGGATATGTGGGAAGCAAGATTAACAGGTAGGACAGGTCATGAGGATGGTCCTGAGCTGGAAGGTTGGAACTGGGGTAAGGCAGAGGGAGGGGAAATGAGGAAACTGGTGAAATCCACATTGTTGCCATGGGGTTGAAGGGTCCTGAGGTGGAAGATATGGCATCTTTCCTACAGGTGTCAGGTGGTGAGGGAGTGGTGATGGAGGAAACCCAGAACCTGCATGTCCTCAGCAGAGTGGGAGGAGGAGTTGAAATGTTTGGCCACAGGGCGGTGGTGTTGGGTGTCCCGGAGATGTTCCCTAAAGCGTTTTGTGAGAAGGTGTCCAGTCTCCCCAATGTAGACAAGATTGCATCGGGAGCAAATGAAATGTGTGGAAGTGCTGGTGAATCGTTGATGGATGTGGAAGGCTCCTTTGTGACCTTGGGTGGAAGTGTGGGCACAGGTTTTGCAATTCCTGCAGTGGCAGGGGAAGGTGTCAGGAGGGGAGGTGGCTTGGGAGGGAGCATGGACTTGACCAAGTAGTCTTGGAGGGAACGATCTTTGTGGAAAGCAGGTAAGGGTGGGGAGGGAAATGTATCCCTAGTGGTAGAGTCCATTGGTAGGTGGTGGAAATGTCAGCGGATGATGTGATTTATGCAGAGGTTGGTAGGGTGGAAGGTGAGGACCGAAGGGGAGGGTTCTGGCCTTGTTGCGGTTGGAGGGGTGAGGTTCGAGGTCGGAGGTGCGGGACGTGGATGAGATGTGTTGGAGGGCATATTCAATCAAATGGGGGGGGGGGAAATTTCGGTCTTTAAAGAAGGAGGCCATCTGGTGTTCTGTGGTGGAACTGATCCTCCTGGGAGCAGATGCAGGGGAGGCGGAGAAATTGGGAATACTATTGGGACTCTATTGTAAGCCCTTACAAGAGGGTGCAACTCCAAACAAGTTGAAGATCTCCCTGTGTGTGTGAAGCTATGTCATGATGTTATCAGATCAAATAGAACTGGAATATGATGGTGTAGGGTTCCAGCGATGGCCTGTCTTACAGTCTCCTGTATACAAGGGCGTGTTTATGGGATGTTACTATGTTGAAACAGTTGCTGTTTAGTAGTTAAATAATCTATTATTCTGTAAAGTTTTCCAGTAGAGTTGAGTTTTCCAATTGTTCTTTCTTTTGTTTGTATTTTAACTGTAGCATAAGAATAAAGTGCGTTTTGGCTAATCGAATTGCAGTGGAATACAATGCCTCACAGTTACCTTTCAAAATAAGAAAAGGTTGAGGTTTAGGTTAGCTTCTTAATATATTTTGAGGGGGATTGGTCTGGTCCATAACATTAGCAAGTGAGGCCAAGAGGATCAAAATAGACAGGATATTGGAGTTGAAGATTAGCCATGATCCTACTCAATGGCAGAGCTGGCTTGAGGGATAAAATAGCCCACTTCTGCTCCTAATATGTGCTATTAATTGAATTTAAATTCCACCAGCTGGCATGGTGGGACTCAAAACTACATCTACAAACATTGGAGCCTCTGAACAGTTTGCTAACACTCCTTTAATCCCACCGCCTCCCCCAGTGCACACGTGCACATGCACAACCCTAATCTAATCTGGGGTGAGAGTACACCCCAGTAGCCAGGGTGTAATCTAACTTGCTGCCCTCACTGCACATTGTGACATGCAGGATGAAGCTTGGGTCAGCGGCTGCTATATAAAGGCAACCAACAACAAGGGGTCTCTGCGGTGAGAATACAATTTATTTCCAACGCAAGAGAGAATATCTCGCAGGGCTTTCTTCATTTTTAAAATTAGACGTACTGAGCATAGTCAAAGCCTGTGTAATAAATAGCATTGCAAATACAAGCTGGGGTTGAGGGCCAGGAACTGACTTAAGGTGAGTGATTGCTTTTCGGTCTATATAGTGGGGTACACTGGGTTTAGTTTGAGATTAACCACTTCTCTTGCTAACCCAGGCTTGGATGTTGGGAGGATGGGGAATGTTTTTAAAACTTGCAGAAGTGCTGTAAACATTGAGTGGTAGACATGAAGAAGACACAGACAGGCTGATCGGTTGGGAAAAGCTGTGGCAGATGAAGCGTAATGAGTGACAGATGATACATTTTGGTAAGAAGAGTGGTTTGCTAGCTTATAATGATACTACTTTGATATGACCAGATGCACATCATTAGGACTTGATGGTGGGAAGAATGGAGATGCAGCACCAGAGATCTGTAACCATTGTGATGGACATTAGAATGCAAATAGATTTTGCAGCACTTATTGAGAGAGGGAGAGTCTTATTTAGATAAGGCTAAGACAGAGATGTGAAAGATCTAAAGCAGGAGCAGCCTTGCTGGATAGAGCTGTTATTATCTAGTCAGGTCTGGTAGGGGTTTGCCCAAGACCAATTGGAACTCAGGAACGAGAGAACAATGTTTTAATGAAGGGATAATTGGATGAGCACTTGAAGTAAAAGTAGGGAAAACTAGTTTCAGGAGGTTTGGGTTCAAGTCCCTTCTATTCCAGAGGAGTGTCATAAAGCTGAGGTATTCCTTGTGGTACAGTGGTAGCGTTCCTACCCTGGGCCAGGAGGCCTGGGTTCAAGTCCCACCTGCTCCAGAGGTGTGCTGTAACATACCTGAGCAGGTTAATTTAAGAAATAAGTGGGGCCAGGGCACAACGGATAGTATGTCTGAGTATGGATCAGAAAATCACAGGATTGCCTCCTACAGAAGGACACTGTGGTGCATTGATAGTGACTGTGCCCCTGGGCAAGGTGATCCAGGTTCAAATCCCACCTGTGCCTGAAGTATGTTCGAACAGGTTGATTACAAAATGTTAGGAAAAATATTTCTGTCAATGCTGTCTTTTCAGTATTCAACAAGAGGAACCTCAAAAGTTATTAATGATGCAGGCCTAAATCTATGAAAGCAGCCGAGTCCATTGACACAGCTGCACAATATACGTTAGCATCGGTATTTGTTCAAATCAAGAAGAAAAAAGGTAAGCAATAACTACATAAGAACCAATGACTGCCTGAGGAAACAAAGTTTTCTTGGCAGTCAATGTTGGTTTCTGGGAAATACTGCCTGAAAGTGATGAACAATTGTCATTCAGACTGGCTGGGGGAAGATTCCGTCAAGGATTTTGCTGAGGAGGTCAAGTGCAGCCAATAGAATAGAATCCAAAGAGGAGATAAAGGCTATTTGGCCTATGGAAACTACACCAACCCTCTGAACAGCATCCCACCCAGATCCACACACCCCCTCCACCCCACATTTACCATGGTTAATCCACCCAACCGACACATTCTTAGATGCTATTGGGTAATTTAGCATGGATAATCAACTTAACCTGCATATTTCCTATAAGGGTACGACAAGGGAACACCACTATCTGAAAGTTGCCTCCCAGGAGACACACCATCCTGCTGGAGTTCTCGGTGTAATAGCACTGAAGCTGTCTATATGCCTACTGGCCTGTAGCAGTTCAAGAGGGCAGCTCACCATCAGTTTCACTAGAGCACTTATGAATGGTATTAAATGCCAGCCTAGTCAGCACTTACATCTCATGAACTAATTAAACAGGAAATGGGTAGGACTCTTGAAAGGAGTGGACAATAACTTGACAGTCTGAATGGCATCCTTCTATTGCGTGCTTATTCATGAAACAAACTTCCTCCTTCCAGTTGACTGAGGTAATGAGACAGGACCAGTGTGAAAAGACAGGCTAATGTGACATTGTTCAAAACATCTCCATTGAAGGCAATTTGAAGAATGGGGAAATGTTAAGGTCAAGAGTTCCAATGTGTTCCAGTGAATATAAACCCAATCTATCCAACCTTTGTTTAAAGCTAAAGTCCTCCATACCACGCAATGTCCTGGTAAACTTTTTCTGTACCCTGTCCAAAGCATCCACATCCTTCTGGTAGTGTGGTGACCAGAGCTATGCATCAATACTTGAATATTCCAAGTGTGGCCTAACTAAAGTTCTATAAAACTGCATAACTTGTCTATCCTTGCACTCAATGCCCCTTCAAATGAAGGCAAGCATGCCATAGGCCTTTTTTACTACCTTATCTACCTGCACTGCCACCTTCAGTAACTTGTGGGCCTGCCCACTCAATCAATACTCCTAAGGACTCTGCCATTCATTGTATAATTTCCACCTGGTTAGGAATTCAGGCAGAAGCCTTTGAGCTAATTTGTGTGTTTGTTTGGAATAACATCTTCAGCCCTCGGTCTAAAAGGCAACTTATTGGTAATTATTCTCTGAATTCCAGTGAAGTGCTGTGGTTTTTACAAATGGTAAACTGAGGATAGGTTCAGGCTCCAAATTTACCTCACCCAGAACAGGAATTGAACCACTTGCTGTTGGCACAGCTCAGATCCACATGGTATCCAGTTAGTCACTGAGCAAACCAACTCCCTTCCCAGCACCCACCTTGATTAGAAATGGTCAGAATTACATGGTAATTCAGATAGACAAACACTCATCAAAATTTCAAGAAAAAGTACAACTTCAAGGACTCAAGTGGGCAACAAAGATCATCAACAATGCACCAATTCTAACTGAGACCACAGTAAAATGTCAGATGCATTACTCTCCCTGATATCTGGATCTCCCAGCTGCTCAAACATCCCAGACTCAACCTGTTTCAGCTTATAACTTGAGAAATGTATCCAACAGCAGGGGTTATTTCCACTAGCATGCATTCCCAGTGCAGTGTTCCTCAGGAGGCCACAGGATTTCCTACTTCCTGGTGAATTTCCCTCTGCACAGTAAGCACTCCAATGGTGAGCAACCATTATCACGAAAAAAATAAAACCTCATTATATTTAAAATACTTAAAGTAAAATAATATATTTAAAAAACACATCAGTCAGCACACTGGAAGACAAATAATAACATTTCTGGCCAGCATCCTACTTGGAGTTCACCAGCCATCCCACACCCTTATAGAACATAGAACATGGAACAATACAGCGCAAAACAGGCCCTCGGTGTTGCGCCGACCTGTGAACTAATCTAAGCCAAGCTCCCTACACTATTCCATCAATATCCATATGCTTATCCAAGGAACGTTTAAATGCCCCTAATGTGGCTGAGTTAAGTACATTAGCAGGCAGGGCATTCCAAGCCCTTACCACTCTCTGAGTAAAGAACCTGCCTCTAACAGCTATCTTAAATCTATCACCCCTCAATTTGCAGCTACACCCCCTCATATAAGCAGATATCATCATCCTAGCGAACAAAACTCTCACTGTCCACCCTATCTAATCCTCTGATCATCTTCTATTAATTCGCCTCTTAACCTTCTTCTTTTCAATGAGAACAGACTCAAGTCCCTCAGTCTTTCCTCGTAAGACCTTCGCTTCAGAGCAGGCAATGTCCTGGTAAATCTCCTCTGTACCTTTTCCCATGCTTCCACATCCTTCCTGTAATGGGGCGACCAGAACGGCACACAGTACTCCAAGTGCGACCGCACTAGCATTTTGTACTGTTGCAGCATGACATCACAGCTCCAGAACTCAATCCCTCTACCAATAAGGAGAGAGTGAGGACTGCAGATGCTGGAGATCAGAGCTGAAAATGTGTTGCTGAGAAAACGCGCTGGTCAGGCAGCATCCAAGGAGCAGGAGAATCGACGTTTCGGGCATGAGCCCTTTCCTGAAGGGCTCATGCCCGAAACGTCGATTCTCCCTCTACCAATAAACTTAACACAGTGCATGTTTTTTTTTTAACAGCACTATCAATCTTGGTGGCAACTTTAAGGGATCTCTGTACAGGGACATCAAGATCCCTCTGCACATCCACACAACCAAGAATCTTTCCATTGACCCAGTATTCTGCCTTCCTGATATTCTTCCCAAAGTGCATCACTTCACATTTATCTGCATTGAATTCCATTTGCAAACTTTCAGCCCAGATCTGCAGTTTATCCAAGTCTCCCTGCAACATCCTTCCACATTGTCCACCGCTCCACCAACTTTAGTGCCATCTGTAAACTTACTACCACATCCAATTATGCTTGCATCCAAGTCATTTATAAAAATGACAAACAGCAACGGTCCCAAAACAGATCTTTGTGGCACACTACTAGTAACCGGACTCTAAGCTGAATATTTTCCATCAACCACCACTCGTTGATGGATTTCCATCAACCACCACTTCTTATAGAAATCCAGTTTCTAATCCAAACTCCTAAATCACCTTCAATTCCATTCCTCCACATTTTCTCCAGAGGCCTACCATGCGGAACCTTATCAAAGGCTTTGCTGAAGTCCATGTTTACCATGTCAACTGCTCTACCCTCATCCATAAGTTTGCTTACCTTCTCAAAAAATTCAATAAGGTTTGTGAGACACGATCTGCCCTTGACGAATCCATGTTGACTATTCCCAATTAAGTTGTTGCTTGCTAGATGATTATAAATCCTATCTCTTATAATTCTTTCCAAAACTTTTCCTACAATAAACATAAGGCTCACTGGTCTATAATTACCTGGGTCATCTCTACTGCCCTTCTTTAACAAGGGCACAACATTTACAATCCTCCATCCCTCTGGTACTAAACCTGTAGACAATGACATCTCAAAGATCAAGGCCAAAAAGGCTTGGCCATCTCCTTCCTAGCTTCCTAGAGAATTCTTGGAAAAATCCCATTTGGCCCAGGGACTTATCTACTTTCACACCTTCTAGAATTGATAATACCTCCTCTTTACTAACCTCAAGCCTTTCAAGTCTAATAGCCCGTATCTCAGTCTTCTCCTCGACAATATTCTCCTTTTCCTGAATGAAAACAGCTGAGAAATATTCGTCTAGCACCTCTCTACTCACCACAGGATCCACACACAATTTTCCTCTTCTGTCTTTGACTGGCCCTATTTCTACCCTCGTCATCCTTTTATTCCTCACATATCCATAAAAAGCTTTAGGGTTCTCCTTTATTCTACCTGCTAAAGACTGCTCATGTCCCCTCCTTGCTCTTCTTAACTCTCTTTTTAAATCCTTCCAGGCTACTCTGTAACTTTCCATCGCCTCATCTGAACCATCTCGCCTCAACGTCACATAAGTCTCCCTCTTCCATTTAACAAGGGATACAATTTGTTTATTAAACCACAGTTCCCTTACCTTATCACTTCCTCCTTGCCTGATAGGCGATACCTATCAAAGACACGCAATATCTGTTCCTTAAACCAGCTCCACTTTTCAATCGACCCCATTCCCTGTAATGTCCTGCCCCATTCTATGCCTCCTAAGTCTTGCCTAATCACATTACAATTGTCCTTCCCCCATCTATAACTCTTGCCCTGTGGCATGTACCTATTCCTTTCTATCGCTAAACTAAATGTATCTGAATTATGGTCACTCTCTCCCAAGTGCTCACTTACCACTAAATCAAAGACCTGACCTTGCCCCAGTTTCTCTTGGATTTCCTGGATCAAACCCAATGATGTGGAACTTTTAATATCCTGTTTAGCCCTGAGCTGAACATCAAACCTGACACTTAGCTTTTGCCAATATGGAAACATAAAAACATGGAAATAGGAGCAGGAGTGGGCCATTCAGCCCTTTCAGGCTGCATTATCATTTAATCAGATCATGGCTGAACATCCAACTCAGTACCCTGTTCTCACTTTCTTCCTATACTCTTTGATCTCTTTAGCTCTAAGGGCTATACCTAATTCACATATCAATCTACAGATACTGACATATCTATTTATACATATATACTGATTTATCTATATCTATATCTAACTCCTATATCTACATATAGATATTGCAAAATGTATGTCCATGTTGACTGACTTCATCTCTAACCTTTCCAGAAAGTTCCTTCAGATACGATTTTTCCAGTGCTCTTCTTGCCAAATTCCATAACCTCCTCTAATCCCTCTCTCCACCATTGCTGGCCATGACTTCAGTTGCCTAAGCCCCCATCCTCTGCGGCAAACTCTCACAATGACAGATGAAAACCAGGTCCTGTAGATCCCCAACATCAAAGTAACTTGAAGGAGGTTTGTTCGCTGCCATGTTAGCCCACCAGCCTGCTCTGGATACACTCTGCCAATCATGAGCTAAACTCATGGTCAAATAGACTGTCCCACCCTCTTTCCTGGAGATATCTTAGGAGAGATAAAGACGGAGGTAATGACACTGACTCAAATCCTGCATCAATCTCAAAGGGAGATGAGTGTGGACTCTGTCACCTTTCCAACAACTTCAAAAAACAAGCTGGTGCTAAAGAAGTACTCTAAGTCCCTTGGGCTCCATTGGAGAGGTCAAAAGTATGCCCATAACATATAGAAATCTAGAACTTTTGCCCAGGCTTGCAACCCATAGCGAACACCCCAGCTTCACTGAACACAGGGTTTGGTTTAGTCTGTGTTCATCTGTTCAGATCAGCTCAGGCCAGGTCTCAAGGTACTTTTGCAAGCACTACACTTATAAACACTACATACATGATGAATCTACAAAAAAGCATTTCTGCCTTCAGCTACTCAGGTTCCAACCTTCTAGCAGAACCTCTCATACATGATTACTGAGTTACAATAGAGTCAAGAGTGTGGTACTGGCAAAGCACAACAGGTCAGGCAGCATCCGAGGAGCAGGAAAATCGACATTTCGGGCAAAAGTTACTACACACAAGTTCGAGACTCAGTCACATATTCTTTAAACCCTACCTCTACAAATTTGAACATCAAAGAGGAAACTATTGTCTCACAAGGTAGAGAGATGGCCACCAGAGAAACATAGAATCAATACAGTCTGGAAAGAGGCCATTTGGCCCATTGAGTCTGCACCAACCCTCCAAAGAGCACACCATTCAAACCCCCTGCCTAATCGCCATAACCCTACATTTGCCATTGCCAATTCACCTAATCTGCATGTTTTCAGCTTATAGGAGGAAACCCACACAGACACAGGGAGAACATACAAATGCCACACAGACAGTCAGCCAAGGCTGGAATCGAACCTGAGCACTATGAGGTAGCAGTGCTAACCACTGAGCCACCATGCCAGCCCTTCAGTGCCTCAACGCAAGTGATCATTTGTAACAATAAGTATGGGCAGAGAATGCACATATTGTAGCATGAGTTGGAAAAGGAAGGAGGGCTTCAAAACTGAGTGATCCACCCTTCACCAATCGTTGCCATGGACACACTTCCTGGCAGAGAGTCACTCTGTGTCAGTAAGCAGAGTTACTGGTTGGCTTTTCCTTTTCTATCACTTGAAACACGGTCGTCTTTGAGCAGTGTTTAGGGTGCGTTGCTTCTTTGAGACGTACCTGAAAAATCTTGAGCCTTCATTTGGACAATACCAGCATCCAAGCATGTCTTTAATAAATGCCAGTATGTTGGCTTCATTTCTTTACCTGCTTATTGCATCTTTGTGCAGCCTCTGAAAATTGAGAGATTCCGTAAAGTCCCCTTGAGTTATGAGTTGGGCATCTGAGTGCATGAATACTGAACGTCTGAAACATCATTTCCTACTTTTAGTCTTAGACTATTTATCCACTCATAGAGCTTTATAAAATAAAGTGGGGCATCGATAAAGGAGACAGTAGGAGACTTTTCCCCTTGATGGAGGAAAGGGGCCATGGATTTACGGTAAAGGGCAGAAGGTTTAGAGGAGATGTGAGGAGTAACTTTTCCACCCAAAGTGTGCTGGGAATCTGGCACGTAAGAGTGGTAGAGACAAAAAAAAAGACGTCAGATGCTGGAATCCAAGGTAGACAAGCAGGAGGCTGGAAGAACACAGCAAGCCAGGCAGCATCAGGAGGTAGAGAAGTCGACGTTTTGGGTGCAACCCTTCTGCAGGTGCTCCTTCAATCCTGAAGAAGGGTTGCCCCTGAAACGTTGACTCCTACACTTTCCAATGCTGCCTGGCTGTGTGCTCTTCCAGCCTCCTGCTTATCTACTCCATAAGAGTGGTCGAGGCAGAAACCTTCGTAATAATTAAGAAGCATTTAGATATGCATTCACAATGCCAAGGCTTACACAAGGATAGAGGCTAACTGCTGGAAAATGGGATTAGAATAGCTGGGTGGTTATTTTGACTGGTATGGACACATTGGGCCGAAGGGCCTTTTTCTGCGCTGTTGACCTCAATGACTCCATAAGGCAAAATTCCAGAACCAAGAACATGGAAATTATTCTGTCACTGAACCAGAAGCTAAGTAGAACACATGACAAACACTAAACCAATTTTAGAATAGTTCCAATATTTTTGGGATTAATGTGTATCCTACCAGCCATGTTATAGTTTGTATGTGCATCCAGCTCCCTCTTCTGGTCACATGCAGATATTGCTCAAAATATGATTGCTCTATTGTCAAAGTCTGTCAAGGAACCTTTTTGTTTCAAAACATATTTAAGTTGTACAAAAATCTCAAAAGGATTCAAACTCAACCTGATGATGCCCTAAGCTCTGACAGGGAGCAGTGTTTAAACCAAATGATTTACTTCTATTCATAGTGGAAGGATATTTCTTTTGCACACGTTACTTACAAAGATATTTCTTCATAAATGAGAAATTTAAAAGTGCTCAGAAAAGTGACTTCAAGCACCCAAATAAAGGGAGCAGTTTCAGAGACTTAGAAAAGATGAAAACAAAAAAGCAATTGGTCCAATGCTTGAGGTGTGAAGACAGAAATTATGATAGTCATTGCTTGGCAATACGGAACATAAACATTGCTGCAAAGAGACAAGTGCTTCCTGTGTTGCACTCATCAGGATAGGACCAAGGCACAGAGAAAAAAGGCACACCAATTTATACAGCATGGGAAAAAGAGTGCTTAACTAATTAGCAGCCTCCTCTTTCTTTGTATAAATTGGTGTTTCCCTTTCTGTCCCAATGAGTGTGCAATGAAAAGCTTTGACTTCACCTCAATTTAGTAATGTCTAAGTTCAGAATGGTCAATGTTTCGGGGGAGATAGAGAAATGATAATCCTTCATCAGAGAGATTAGGAGAATCCCGCGGTGAAACAGATAGCCCTGTGCAATCCGAAAAGGCAACTAATGGGCTTAAAAGCTGCACAAAACCCAGCTGGACCCAGCTAACTCACCTTGTGGTCCAATTAGCAACCTTCAGCTTTACTTCACTTTAATACCATTAAACATTTTGCAAAATTACACATGTCTAAGCAATTCACAAAAATCACAATATTACTACAGACAAACGCTGCGATTGAGCCGGTATAGCCCATCCATCCATAACAATCCTACCTTTTACCCAACATTATTCCTTGATTTTCCTTTGAGTTAACATTTACTTTGACTTTAAATACTTTTATAGCAGTGGTAGATTGATATGTGATTACCAAGAGGTTGAAAGACTGTCAGGAATTTGAAGGAATGTAGATTTGAGTTTAAAATCAGATAACTCATGATCTTAGTAAATAGCAGATCAAGCTCGAAGGTTGAGTGGTCCATTCTTATTCCTTTTTCATTTTTTCAGAGGTTTGTTTTATTTCTGGTAAGTTTCAATTTTGACCGCGGCCAGCATCATGGGATTTGGACCTTAATTTGGTTTTAAATCAGAGACTCAAGTGTGGGCCTCAAAGCCAGTCTGTTAACTCCAGCCTTGGTAGAAAGTGAAACAAAATGCACTTCTTTGTCTATCCTATTTATTCATGCATTGAAATATTTATTTGAACTGTTTCCAGTGAGGGTATTGTATACATTTACTTAAATATATATGTCGTATGTTTGATGATAGATTAAAATAGTCCTGAAAAGTTCAAAAACTGCATAAAATAAAGATTGACTTTAAAATAAATCCAATGACATTTCATGACTGAAAATAAAATGCAAAGAGGACGAGGAGTTATTCAGCGAAGTACTTTGGGGGTACAAATACCATTGTGTTTTGATATCAGAAATCAGGCATCTTGAAGTGTGTCATTATATGTTCGGTACAATGAATAACATTAAGGATGCAAATACTGGTGGTGCACCTGATCCGAGGCCATATGGTGTGCTCATCGTTGAATGAAAATTGAAAAAAGTGTGGTAATAATTATCGTTCACCCAGACGGTTTGAATAAGAAGCACTTGGTGAAACCAGCTGTACCAGGGGTACAGGCTCCAACCTGAGATCCAGCTGTCTGAGTCAATGATCAATGGTATGAAAATTCTCAGCTGCTCATTTACATTCCACTGGACGTCTTCCGCACAGATTGGAGATGTATGCAGAGTCTGAAATTCATACCATTTGGTGTCTGATGTTAATACAGGGAACATTCAGAGTAGCTTTGTGGTAGCCTGTGAATTGTTTTCCTTGCCCTTCCTGCCAGCCCCCATTTTGTGAATGGAGTCCCTGGCATTGCTCTGTGTCGGGCAGTCTTGAGTTAGACATTTGGACAACAATGCCCTGTCTGTCTCAGCTGTTATATGTTTACCATGGCCAGCTTTGGCAGAAGGCTCACAGTCAGCTACCAGCCTGTTCTGACAGGTGTTGAGAATGCTGCTTTGTAAATAATAAAATGCCACTTTTGAAATAACTTGGTTGTGAATTACATTCTTGCATCACAGAGTCATCAGGTCTTACAGCGTGGATAAAGATGCTTATGTCCAATACATCAACACCAATCAGACATCCCAATCTGACCTAGTCCCATTTGCCAACATTAGGCCCATATCTCTCTAAATCCTTTCTATTCATGTACCCTTCCAGATGCCTTTTAAAAGTTGTAATTGTATCAGCCTCCACCACCTCCTCTCCTCTTCAGGTTTGTGAATTATCCATGAACCATTCATGGCAGGAGATTTGTTTTTAACCTAAGCCATGCAATAGATGGCTCAGTGGTTAGCACTGCTGCCTTGCAATGCCAGAGACCCGGGTTTGATTCCAATCTTGGGTGACTGCTTGTTTGAAGTTTGCACATTCTCCCCATGTATGCTTGGGTTTCCTCCAGGTGCTCCAGTTTCCTTCCACAGTCCAAAAATGTGCAGGTGCCGTGGATCGGCCATGCTAAATTGTCCCATAGTGTCTAGGGATGTGCAGGCTAAGTGGATTAGCCAGGGTAATGAGGGATTGGGCTGGATTGGAACTTCTTCGGAGGATCGATGTAGACTTGATAGCCCAAATGGCCTCTTTTTGCATTGCAGAGATTCTATGACTCTTATTAGCGGAGAAATATTTGAAAAAGAAAATCTCTAACAAGGGAAGTGGAAGTAGCAAGAGAGAGCAGGACTTGAGTGAATAGTTTCTTCATAGAGTTGCAAGCACTGGACCAAGTGCCCTCCTTCTGTGTTGTACACTCTGCCATTCTCTGATTCTTAGAGAGGTTTTCAGGGAGTTGTCAAGGATAAGCCAGAGACCAAATTATACTTCACATGGAAATTTAAAGAGTCAGCCACATTATCACATCACATGCTGATCGATCATCATCATTGATAATCCTTTGTGCCGAAGAAGACTCTTCCTTCTGAATGTCTTCGTTGGGGTGAGAGATCAGTGTTTGTAATCTTATCTTTGCCTTACAAGCTGGACATGGATTATCAGCTCCTGAAAGTGGTAACAAATGGCTGGCCCAAGTCACCATGTTCTCTCTCCATCTATCTCCCCTTTTGCTCTCTCAGTGGCTGCTCTTGGTGATTGGAAGATCTTGATACCATTTTTGGTGATGCTAAGTGACATGGCTTTCTTTTAACCTCCAGAGGTTTCTGGGTGACGAGGGTATCTTTCTTGCAACATCATCGAGTGCCCAGTTGTGAGAAGCAGCACTGGGTCAACACCATGAAGTCAATAGCACAAATTGCTATATAACCAGCAACAAAAATCATCACTAGAAGCTCAGCTTTGGTACAACCTAAAGGAGTTTGACAAAGTACATGCAGAAGAGTCCAATGAAGTGTTAACTTGCTGTCTTTCCATGGATGTTGTCTGACTTGCTATGATTTCCAGCATTTTTTTTTGTTTTCAGTACAGATTCCAGCATCTGCAGCAATTTGCTCCTATATTTAGAAAGGAGGTTTCCTCTTGTGTGGCAATGTAGAATGAGTGGTCACTGCTTTAGGGTTAAAGGGTAGCAGATTTAAAACAGAGATGAGGTGTAATGGCTTCTCTCAGAGGATTGTGGATCTGTGGAACTCACTCCCTCAGACTGCAGTGAATGCTGGAACATGGAGTAAATTTGAGCAGGAGATAGACAGATTTATACTTAGTAATGAGTTAAAGGGTTATGGGAAGGATGAAGTCACTGCAGTTGTGCCAGACCAAGGGCTGCTCTCTCATTAGAGAGAGGTGACTGGCAGTGGTTTAACCTGAGGGTCATATGCCTCAGGTAAGGGGAGAGGTTGGGAAGGCGAACTTCCCATGGTAACCTCGGCCAGTGCAGGAGCTGAAGCCATGCTGTTGGTATTACCCTGCATTGCAAGCCAACTGTCCAGCCAACTGAGTTACATTGGGCAGGAAGGTGGAGTTGAGGCTGAGATGAGATCAGCCATGATCATTCTGAACGGCAGACCAGGCTCGAGGGGCTGAATTGCCTTATCCTGCTCCTTGTTTTCTTGTTCTTAAATGGTGTGAGATTTAGGTGTAATCAGCCACGTGATCAAAGCAAGCAAGTTAAATCGCCATTTACATCGAAAAGGGTGGCACTGGAAAACCACAGCATGTGGCAGCATCCAAGGAGCAGTTTCGGACATAAGCTCTTCATCAGGAATATCGCAATTGTACGACTCGCATGTTGATGTCAATGGAGCATGCCTTCATAGAAACATTGAGATTGTTGTTGACTCATTTCTTTTACTCCCACCCTATGCAAAAGGCCTTCCTGCCGTTGCTCTGAGAAGCCTCAAGTGGGACGGTCTGGTATCACATCCCCCTCTCAGCTGGTGAGATTATCACAAGCAACGTAACCAACTGAGTGGGACCATCCCAGAAATTCATGGATTGGATTCAAAAGAACACTCGCTCGAGCCTTGAATGCTTTGATTTTGCTGAACCCATAGGTTGCTAGTTTTGACAAGGAAAAGATAAATTTCTCTCAAATTTGAAAGTTGAAGGGGGCAGCATGTTGGCTCAGTAGTTAGCACTGCTGTCTCACAGCGTCAGGGATCTGGATTCGATTCCAATCTTGGGTGACTGTCTGTGTGGAGCTCGCACATTCTCCCCGTGTCTGCGTGGGTTTGCTCGTTTCCTCCCACAGTCCAAAGATGTGCAGGGCAGGTAAATTGGCCGTGCTAAATTGCCTGTAGTGTTAGGTGCATTAGTTAGAGGGAAATGGGTCTGGGTGGGTTACTCTTTGGAGGGTCGGTGTGGATTTGTTGGGCTGAAGGGCCTGTTTCCACACTGTCGGGAATCTAATCTAAACTGCAATAAGATTTTTTAACATCTCACCTAATTTGCTTTTGGCAGTCAGTGTCATGAACTATTGAAGGTGGCTCCTTAAAACGGGGAAGGAAGATCAAGCAAAGGATAGTGTCTGTTGATCATTCATTTGTTGATTTTATTATTGGTCATTACATTTTATAAACTTGAACATTAGTAGACTTGGTCTAGCAAGAAGATAAATTCAGCGCACATATGAAAAGTGGAAAGATATCCGACATTAACCACAGTCTCATGGAAAACAAAAAAGCTTTCCACTTGAAATCTAATTCCGCAAAATAATAATGTGAAATTTATTCAGATTGGCTGGTAGCCTGTGCTACCATGAATGATAAGTACTCAAACATGCTATTTTGTGTAAACAGTTCAGTATTAATTAAGTGCATAACCTTACAGTAATATATTAAATTCCCCTATATTTCATTGTGATATCTTGACAATAGTGAAATTATCATGAACAGTGCAATAACGTAACTGTCTTTCAAAATGGCTCAACAAACCACTCATAAGCAGTTTACCACAATTTCCTCAGAACAATGAAGCAGGGACCTTCATCCTGAAAATGACTTATGCTTTTCTTTTAAGAAACAGAAGAAAACAAACATTTATATTTAGCCACTATTTCAAGAATTCATCAATTGCCATTAGTCCCACATAACAGAAACAGCAACTTAATTCTTAAAGAACATATCTCCTCTTCTCCTTAAATAGGTAAGAAACTAAATATTTTAGGATTAAACGTGATTATTTTCATTTTTGTCATTACCACAAGCTGTAGGATGCAAATTCAGTCCAGTAACACCCTGTCTGTGGCTGAGTACAGGTTTCCCCACCTATCCGAAAGTAGAGTGTTCCTGTGAAACCTTTCGTAAACCGAAATGGCGTAAAGCAAAGAAGCATTAATTTATATGGGAAAACTTTTGCTTTTTTTCATAAAAGTGAAAATCCTTTTCAGATTTCTTTTGATTCGTGAAAATAGGTAGATCTTTCATAAAAGCAAAGTGGCTTAAAGCGAACTTTCGAAAATTGGGGATACCTGTACATAGATATTTCATAAATATTTAGCCAGTTTCAGTTTTAAAAGAAATCTGCAAAGAGATCTGGAAGGCATTTTGAACAAAATTCTACGTAGTTGAATTCTTCCATCTGGCACGGGACAGCTTTCCATTGCTTGAAGGTTTTTCTCATACTCGGCAATTCAACCACAAAATTCTTGATGTTTAAACTGGGCACAGACACAGACTTGTAGATCATCTCCATCCCCCAGGCCTGTGTGGAGAAAGATCGTACAGAGTTGCTTGAACAGTATTTCAAAGTAGACTTCATTCAGGTGCAGCAATGACCAGATACCAGAGAGTACCAGGCTTTTGAGAGCCATGCAACTGATTTTCAAATGGTGGCAGAGTTTCAGCACAGAAAGAGATCATTTGACCCACTACGTCCCGGCACTTTGAGAGTTGTGAGTGCCTAACAAGTATTCATGCATGCATTTTAAGTTAACCATCCAGAATCCGACTTGGCATTTTGTTGGATTTCAGTTACCTCTTATTTTAAAAACATTGATTGAAAGGAAATCACATATCAGAAGTTTACCCATATTTTTGAAGATGGGTGAAGAGGCTAGAAATATGTTGAAGTACTGTCCGAAGGTATCAAGAAAGGAGTCTGCATGGCCCAGTCATGGGGTGATATTAGCAAAGGCAGGAAAGAGTCCTTTAGGGAATAAAACTACTATCCTTAACTGGTATGACCTGTAACCACAGACCCATAGTGATGTGGTTGACTCTTAAGTGTCCTCTGGCCAATTAGGGATGGGCAATAAATGCTGGCCTAGCCAGCGACGCTTACATCCCATGAATGAATTTTTAAAAACTGCCGTGGCAGAAGGAGAAAGAATGGTGCCTCCATGTTTTGGGCCTTGTCAAAAAGGCCAGTATGTTTGAGGAGGACATGACAGAGTCAGGTTGGTGGGTGTGGGGGATCAGAGAGGGCAATCCTGCAGTAGTGGTATTGAAGCTGGGTTGGGGCATGGGTGCTTTTTAGGCTGTGGGGCCTTCAGAAAGGAGGCCCCTCAGGAAAATGTCCATTAGATGCTGCTGGAAGCTGACCACACATATAGCAAACATTTTAGTTGCTTAAGGTGAGGCCCCAATGGCCAGTGTGAGACTGGGTTAAAATGACTAAGAAGGCCAATGGTTGATTCCACACAGTCTCGGGTGAGTCAAACTATTAGCGATCATAAAATACTTCTCTTTTCATGCATTCTGTTTATCTCTAAGTGTCTGCAAAGAAAAAATACTTCTGCAAAACTACACAGAGAATCTTCAACTACGGATTGCACAAACTACTCATTCTGAATCATTCTCATAATCAGTTTTCCATGGAGCCTGATTTTAATTTTGTGAAAGCAGGTATCCATTTTATTCCTGTACTACCAATGACTGCTCGGTCTTTACGAAGAGTTGTCTTGTTTATTACATACCTGACCACACTTGCGGCAGCTCACTGTCCCACCAGGTTCCCAGTCCTCAAATTTTCTTGGAAGATTTATTTTTCCACTTACTGTATAGTAAATTCTGCAAAAATAAAAGAAGCAACAGTGAGCATAACAAACATTGATTTTTAATTGGAATATATTTTAATGCTGGCTTGCAAAACGTTGCCGCTGCGATCGTGAGTGAATTTAAGCTTCATATGGATTGGATTAACTGGGGACTTTTCACCATGAAACCTTTTGACATTTCATCTCTCTTGCCCTTCAGCAGATCACTCCTTCTTCCCACTCTCCCTCTACAGTTCGCTTGCTCAACTCCTATTACATTTACAGCAAGTGCTAGAGAAACTGGCAGCATCTGTGGAGAGAGAAACCAATTTGGTATATTAGATTAGATTACTTACAGTGTGGAAACAGGCCCTTCGGCCCAACAAGTCCACACCGACCCGCCGAAGCAAAACCCAACCATTCCCCTACATTTACCCCTTTTACCTAACACTACGGGCAATTTAGCATGGCCAATTCACCTGACCTGCACATCTTTGGACTGTGGGAGGAAACCGGACCACCCAGAGGAAACCCACACAGACACGGGGAGAACGTGCAAGCTCCACACAGTCAGTTGCCCGAGTTGGGAATTGAACCCGGGTCTCTGGTGCTGTGAGACAGCAGTGCTAACCACTGTGCCACTGTGCCACCCACATGGTGTTGACTCAAAAGAATCTTATTGGACTTGAAGCTTTCATTCTGTTTCTCTCTTCATGGATGTTGTCACTTTCTGTCTTTATTCCAGGTCTCCAGCATTTGCAATTTTTTTTCTTTTGTCCTATTAGGTTTGTTATCACTGTGATGAGAGAAATGCACTGACATTCAAACTCCACTACATATCCAGATACATTGTTAATTCAACTCACAAGAATGGTTAATTTTGCTTTCTTATACTGCAATCCAAAAAAAAACATTGACAAGTCTTCTTTGATAAACGTCAAAACTATCTGCGAATAAAACTTACTCTTAAAGCCAGTGGCAACTGATGATTGGCACCTAAATCATGATCTGGAATTAATCACACACACACACACACACACGTTTCTGCAGAGATGGCTTGTTAAAAAAAAACAAAAGAGCAAATTCCTGGAGATGAAGAGATGGAGTTAAATTGCTGACAACTGTGGATTGATTAACACAGTATGTGATGGATGGCAGTTATAGGAAGGGGGGAAAGTCTCAGATACAGTCACATAGATGGGTTAACTCCAAGAAGGGTAAGAGAGGTAGGCACCTAGGGCAGGAGTCTTTTGTGGAGATACCCATTTCAAACAGGTATGCTGTTTTAAACAATGTAGGGGGTGATGGATTCTCAGGGGAATGTAGCACGAACAGCCAAGTGTCTGGTATGGAGACTGGCTCTAATGCAACGAGGGGTACGTCGGCTTCCAAGAGATCAAATGTGTTAGGGGATTCTGTAGTCAGAGGTACAGACAGACATTTCTGTGGCCAGCAGAGAAAAAGCAAAATGGTGTGTTGTTTCCCTGGTGCCAGGATCAAGGATGTCTCAGAGAGGGTGCAGAATGTTCTCACGGGGGAGAGGGGCCAGCAGGAGGTCATTGTCCACATTGGAACCAACGGCATAGGAAGGGAAAAGGTTGAGATTCTGAAGGGGGATTACAGAGAGTTAGGCAGAAATTTAAAAAGGAGGGCCTCAAGAGTAATAATATCTGGATTACTCCCAGTGCTATGAGCTAGTGAGGGCAGGAATGGGAGAATAGAGCATATGAATGCATGGCTGATGAGCTGGTGTATGGGGGAAGGATTCACATGTTTGGATCATTGGAATCTCTTTTGGGGTAGAAGTGATCTGTACAAGAAGGACGGATTGCACTTAAATTGTAAGGGGACTATTATACTGGCAGGGAGATTTGCTAGAGCTGCTTGGGAGGATTTAAACTAGTAAGGTGGGGGGTGGGGGTTGGGATAGGGGAACCCAGGGAGACAGGAGGAAAAAGATCGATCTGAAACGGGTACAGCTGAGAAAAGAAGTGAGTCAAACAGTCAGGGCAGGCAGGGACAAGGTAGGACTAATAAATTAAACTGCACTTATTTCAATGCAAGGGGCCTAACAGGGAAGGCAGATGAACTCAGGGCATGGTTAGGAACATGGGACTGGGATATCATAGCAATTACAGAAACATGGCTCAGGGATGGGCAGGACGGGCAGCTTAATGTTCCAGGATACAAATGCTACACAAAGGATAGAAAGGGAGGCAAGAGAGGAGGGGGAGTGGCATTTTTGATAAGGGATAGCATTACAGCTGTGCTGAGGGAGGATATTCCTGGAAATACATCCAGGGAAGTTATTTGGGTGGAACTGAGAAACAAGAAAGGGATGATCACCTTATTGGGATTGTATTATAGACCCCCTAATAGTCAGAGGGAAATCGAGAAACAAACTTGTAAGGAGATCTCAGCTATCTGTAAGAAAAATAGGGTGGTGATGACACGGGATTTTAACTTTCCAAACACAAACTGGGACTGCCATAATATTAAGGGTTTAGATGGAGAGGAATTTGTTAATTGTGTACAAGGCAATTTTCTGATTCAGTATGTGGATGTATCTACTAGAGAAGGTGCAAAACCTGATTTACTCTTGGGAAATAAAATCCCGTATCATAATCACCCTATTATTCTTACAGATAACTGAGATCTCCTTACAAGTTTGTTTCTCAATTTCTCTCTGACTATTAGGGAGTCTGTAATTCAATCCCAATAAGGTTAAATAGGGCAGGGCAGGTGACCGAGGTGTCAGTGGGAGAGCACTTTGGGGCCAGTGATCATAATTCTATTAGATTTAAAATAATGATGGAAAAGGATAGACCAAATCTAGAAGTTGAAGTTCTAATTTGGAGAAAGGCCAATTTTGACGGTATTAGGCAAGAACTTTCGAAAGCTGATGGTGGGCAGATGTTCGCAGGTAAAGGGACGGCTGGAAAATGGGAAGCCTTCAGAAATGAGATAACAAGAATCCAGAGAAAGTATATTCCTGTCAGGGTGAAAGGGAAGGCTGGTAGGTATAGGAATGCTGGATGACTAAAGAAATTGAGGGTTTGGTTAAGAAAAGAAGGAAGCATATGTAAGGTATAGACAGGATAGATTGAATGAATCCTTAGAAGAGTATAAAAGCAGTAGGAGTATACTTAAGAGGAAAATCAGGGGACATGAGATAGTGTTGGCAAATAAAATTAAGGAAAATCCAGAGTTTTGACAAATACATTAAGGACAAAAGGGTAACTAGGGAGAGAATAGGGCCCCTCAAAGATCAGTTGTGTGGAACTACAGAAAATGGGGGAGATACTAAATGAGTATTTTGCATCAGTATTTACTGTGGAAAAGGATATAAACTGTCGGTAAATAGATAGTGACATCTTGAAAATGTCCATATTACAGAGGAGGAAGTGCTAGATGTCTTGAAAAGCATAAAAGTGGATAAATCCCCAGGACCTGATCAGGAGTACTCGAGAACTCTGTGGGAAGCTAGCGAAGTGATTGCTGGGCCTCTTGCTGGGATATTTATATCATCGATAGTCACAAGTGAGGTGCCGGAAGACTGGAGGTTGGCTAACGTGGTGCCACTGTTTAAGAAGGGTAGTAAGGACAAGCCAAGAAACTATAGACCAGTGAGCCTGACGTCAGTGGTGGGCAAGTTGTTGGAAGGAATCCTGAGGGACAGAATGTACGGATAGTCAACATGGCTTTGTGTGAGGGAAATCATGTCCCACAAACTTGATTGAGTTTTTTGAGCAAGTAACAAAGACGATTGATGAGGGCAGAGCAGTAGATGTGATCTACACAGACTTCAGTAAGGCGTTCGACAAGGTTCCCCATGGGAGACAGGTTAGCAAGATAAGACCTCATGGAATACAGGGGGAACTAGCCATTTGGATACAGAACTGGCTCAAAGGTAGAAGACAAAGGGTGGTGCTGGAGGGTTGTTTTTCAGACTGGAGGCCTGTGACCAGTGGAGTGCCACAAAGATTAGTGCTGGGTCCTCTACTTTTTGTCATTTACATAAATGATTTGGATGCAAGCATAAGAGGTACAGTTAGTAAGTTTGCAGATGACACCAAAATTGGAGATGTAGTGGACAGTGAATAGGGTTACCTCAGATTACAACAGAATCTGGACCAGATGGGCCAATGGACTGAGAAGTGGCAGATGAGTTCAATACAGATAAATGCGAGGTGCTGTATTTTGGGAAAGCAAATCTTAGCAGGACTTATACACTTTATGGTAAGGTCCTCGGGAGTATTGCTGAACAAAGAGACCTTGGAGTGCAGGTTCACAGCTCCTTAAAAGTGGATAGGATAGTGAAGAAGGCATTTGGTATACTTTCCTTTATTGGTCAGAGTATTGAGTACAGGAGTTGGGAGGTCATGTTGCAGCTGTACAGGACATTGGTTAGGCCACTGTTGGAATATTGCGTGCAATTCTGGTCTCCTTCCTATCAGAAAGATATTGTGAAACTTGAAAGGGTTCAGGAAAGATTTACAAGGATGTTGCCAGAGTTGGAAGATTTGAGCAATGGGGAGAGGCTGAACAGGCTGGGGTTGTTTTCCCTGGAGTGTCGGAGGTTGAGGGGTGACCTTATAGAGGTTTACAAAATTATGGGGGGCATGGATGGGATAAACAGGCAAAGTCTTTTCCCTGGGGTTGGGGAGTCCAGAACTAGAGGGTGAGAGTGGAAAGATATAAAAGATACCAACGGGGTATCTTTTTCACACAGAGGGTGGTACGAGTATTGAATGAGCTGCCAGAGGAAGTGGTGGAGGTTGGTACAATTGCACCATTTAAGAGACATTTGGATGGTATGTGAATAGGAAGGGTTTGGAGGGATATGGGCCGGGTGCTGGCAGATGGGAACAGATTGGGTTGGGCTATCTGGTCGGCATGGATGGGTTGGACTGAAGGGTCTGTTTCCATGCTGTACATCTCTATGACACACGCACCAACAGGTTCAAGAACAGCTTCTTCTCTGCTGAATGGACCTCTCTAATTTCAAATCCAAAGTTGATCTCACTTTTGTGCAGCTCCTGTGCAACCTCGTTCTGTCTAAACACCCGATCATCTGTATGTCCTTATTTGCTGCTGTGAAACAAAACTTATCACTGTACTTAGGTACATGTGACAACAATACATCAAATAAAATTAACCAATGATAAATATCCAGTTCTGATTCTGATCAACTTGGATTCAAATTGTTAAGCATTGGTCATTGTCCAATTCTTCAGGCTTCACCAGATAGACAGAAATACTGGCACTCTATTTACTGCATACTAAAATTCTATATGACCATAAGACCATAAGAAATAGGAGTAGAAGTAAGACCATTCGGCCCATCGAGTCCACTTCACCATTCAATCATGGCTAATGGGCATTTCAATGCCACTTACCTGCACTCTTCCTGTATCCCTCAATTCCTTGCAAAATTAAGAATTTATCAATCTCTGCCTTGAAGACATTTAACGTCCCAGCCTCCACTGTGCTCCGTGGCAGTGAATTCCCCAGGCCCACCGCTCTCTGGCTGAAGAGATGTCTCCTCATTTCCATTCTAAACTGACCCCCTCTAATTCTAAGGCTGTGCCCACGAGTCCTAGTATCCCCACCTGACAGATACAATTTCCCAGCGTCTACCCTTTCTAAGTCATGTCTTGTCTCGTAAGTTTCTATTAGATCTCCCCTTAACCTTCTGAACTCTTGAGGATCCCAGGATCCTCAGCCATTCATCATATGCTACACCTGCCATTCCAGGGATCATCTGTGTGAAACTCTGCTGGATATGCTCCAGTGCCAGTATGTCCTTCCTGAGGTGTGGGGCCCAAAACTGGACACAGTATTCTAAACGGGGCCGAACCAGAGCTTTATAAAGTCTCAGTAACACCTCACTGCTTTTACATTCCAACCCTCTTGAAGTAAATGACAACATTACAGTTGCTTTCTTAAACATGGATTCAACCTGCAAGTCAACCTTTAGTGAATCCTGTACTAGCAATCCCAGATCTCTTTGTAATAAAATAGTCCATGCCTGTATCTTTCTTCCAAAGTGCAAAACCCACATTGAATTTCATCAGCCATTTCCTGGACCATTCTCTTAAATCTTTCTTTAGCTTCCCCACCTCCTCAGTACTACCTGCCTGTCCACCTAACTTCATATCGTCGGCGAACTTCGCCGGAATGTCCCCGTCCCTTCATCCAGATCATTAATATATAAAGTGAACAGCTGCGGCCCCAACACTGAACCCTGCAGGACACCATTTGTCACCAGCTGCCATTCCGAAAAAGAACCTTTTAGCCCAACTCTCTGGCCTTCTGTCAGCCAATCCTCAATCCATGCTAGTAGCTCACCTGGAATACCATGGGCCCTCACCTTACTCAACAGCCTCCCATGAGGCATCTTATCAAAGGCCTTTTGGAAGTCTAGGTAGATAACATCCACTGGGTTTCCCTGGTCTAACCTACTTGTTACCTCTTCAAAGAACTATAACAGATTTGACAGGCATGACCTCCCCTGACTAAATCCATGCTGACTTGTTCTAATTCGACCCTGCACTTCCAAGAATTTAGAAATCTCATCCTTAACGATGGATTCTAGAATTTTACCTACAACCGAGGTTAGGCTAATCGGCCTATAATTTTCCATCTTTTGTCTTGATCCTTTCTTAAACAAGGGGGTTACACAGTGATTTTCCAATCATCTGGGATTTTCCCTGACTCCAGTGACTTTTGAAAGATCGCAATCAATGCCTCCACTATTTCTTCAGCCACCTCCCTCAGAACTCTAGGATGTAGCCCATCCGGGCCAGGCGACTTATCAATCTTTAGAGCTTTTAGCCTATCAAGTACCTTCTCCTTTGTAATGGCCACCATACTCAACTCTGCCCCTTGACTCTCCTTAATTGTTGGGATAGTACTCATGTCTTCCACTGTAAAGACTGACACAAAGTATTAAGTTCTTCAGCCATTTCCTTATCTCCCATCACTAGCCTTCCTGCATTAATTTGGTGTGGCCCAATCTCTACTTTTGCCTCTCATTTATTTCTTATGTATTGAAAGAAACTTTTATTATCATTTCTAATATTACTGGCTACCTTACCTACATATTTGATCATCTCCTTCCTTATTTTTTCTTTGTTATCCTCTGTCTGTTTTTGTAGTCTTCCCAATTTTCTGATTTCCTAGTGCCCTTGGCCACTTTATAGGCTCTCTCTTTTTCTGTGATACATTTCCTGACTTCCTTTGTCAGCCATTTTCTAATCCCACCCTCCCCCCGCCCGGGTAATCTTTCTTTTCTTTGGGATGTACCTCTGTACTGTGTCCACAATTCCACCCAGAAACACCTGCCACCGTTGCTCTATAAGTTCCCAAGGATTTTGTCTAAGAATAAGACTTCCCGAGAGACTGTGTCCACAATTCCACCCAGAAACCCCTGCCACTGTTGCTCTATAAGTTCCCAAAGATTTTGTCTAAGAATAGGACTTCCCGAGAGACTGCAGTTTCTGGGGTCTCTATCCTATTCACTGCTTCTGGGAATGTCAGGTTTTATTTTCCTCAGTAATTGTAGCAATAGAACCCATTTTGTACCATCTTGAAAACTATACTTTTTTGCTGGTCCAAAGTCGTTAGACTTGCAGAAAAAAAATGTAGGTACCTTATTGCACACATTAAATTTTTGACTTCAAAAATTAGCAAGTGAATCATATCCCACAGATTGCTGAACATAATTCTAATAAATGCATGATGTTGCTCAATTGAAAAAACATTCAAATGATTCATTCTCTTCCAGCTTACTCTACACAGTTCTTAAAATTAACTATGCATTCTCAACACATTTCTCAGCTTACTTCTCAGTTCCGACAGAAGTACTGGAAGCTTACCTCTTTTTCCCTCCCCATAGCTGCTGCCTGACCTGCTGAGTACTTCCAACATTTCCTGTTTTTATTCTGAAGGACATTTGCCAGTTTTGCAAAGGTCAGCTCTTTGGTTAAGAAGACAAAAGGTCATCATGACCGAAGGAGTTATCAGATTATAATCTTTCTTTGTAAAATAAAACAAATTTACTTTAGCCAAACTCAAGAGGCTAAAAGAAAAGGCTGCTATAAATCACCTGACTGTACAGTTACAACCTGTAAGTGGACTGCAGACGGACATTAGCTGAAAATACCAGTAGTCTGCAAACAAGTATTGGAGGTGTGAGGATTCTGGCTTCAGAGAGAAACAGAAGACAGGAGCCAGTGCTTTAAGGGAATGCAGTATTTTGACTTCTTTACATCATGGAACCCTTCATGCCTCAAAAGTAACAGAACTATATTGGTCTTTTGAACCTGGATATGAACAGCCCATGTGCAGAGCTCCAAAAAGAGGAAAGTTTCCACCAAGAGGCAAAAGCGAGATTCCATTGTGAAATAACCAGCAAGAAAACTCCTCTCCAGGCAGCAACAGGGTGAAGAAGAGGATGAAAGGAGAGACGATTTTCAAAACAGCTGTGAGCTCTACAGTGACTGATAAATAAAAGGGGCACACCTGGAAAATCAGAAGCCAGGGATCTCCCCTCTCTTTTTCCCTACAAAGAGGGGAAAACACAACCGATTCAACTACAGCAGCCTTTGACACTGCTGGATCTGACTTCAAGATACGTGGTACAGTGGTTAGCACTGCTGCCTCACAGCACCTGAGACCCGGGTTCAATTCCCGACTCAGGCGACTGACTGTGTGGAGTTTGCATGTTCTCCCCGTGTCTGCGTGGGTTTCCTCCGGGTGCTCCGGTTTCCTCCCACAGTCCAAAGACGTGCAGGTCAGGTGAATTGGCCATGCTAAATTGCCCATAGTGTTAGGTAAGGGGTAAATGTAGGGGTATGGGTGGGTTGCGCTTCGGCAGGTCGGTGTGGACTTGTTGGGCCGAAGGGCCTGTTTCCACACTGTAAGTAATCTAATCTAATCTAATCTTCATTTTAGCAACAAGGGACTCAAACAGGTCCCAATGGCAAACCACACAACCTCTTTGCTTATTGTTCATTTCTTTTTGTCTCAGTTATCTTTGTTTTCACCTTGATGTCTTGTTAATAATACTTTCTCTTTCTCCTTAATTAATCTTCAGTAATAATTTGTAATAAACTAAACTTTAAACTGTTTAAACTGAAGATTGCTCGTCTAAATTGTTATAAACTAAAAGGTGACAACATGTGTTGTATTAATTTACAGTTCACTGACAATGTGGTGGGCATACCGGGTGGTTGTGACAGAGGTTGGAAATAAGGGGAGAAGAGACAGATGTAAGGCTACATTCAATGTGAAGACACACCAAGTTTGGCTGAGATGTTGGGGCTAAACCTTAAGCAATGGAAAGATGAGCACTTACTTGAAGTTTGGATTGACATTGACGTGGTGCATGCCCTCAATGACTTGAATATCACTGCCATGGCACACAGCCTCATTGCAGTTCCGACAAAAAAATCTGACATTTTTCGGATCATTTTCCATTCTTACAGCATGATGCTTCTGTTCTTTCACTTTCCGGCTGATTATGCTTTCCAGTTGGAGCTCTTGAATCTACAAGAGAGAAATCGCTTCAGGTTAAATTTGATCTCCTAACTAGATGGTCAACCCATTCCTGTCACAGTACTTGCTAGAATTACAAAGGATTTCAGAGGCTATATGATTTAGAAATAGTCCATTCAGCCCAACTGGGCTATGCTAGTTGTTTTACTCTACTCAGGTATCCACTCGTCTTTTCTCATTTAAATCGTCTGATGTGCTTTCTTTTGTTATTGCTAAATTACATACATGGAATAATATGTATCATTTTATTGAAAAGTTCATACAGATTTATTCAACAGGTCAGACCATAATTTGCAGTTACAGGCGAGGTGATGGCCTAGTGGCATTATTGATTGATAATTAATCCAGACACCCAGGTAACGGTCTGGGGACCCAGGTTCAAATCCTGCCATGACAGATGGTGGAATTTGAATTCAATGAAAATTCAGGAGTTAAGAGTTCAATGATGACCATGAATTGATTGTCGGAAAACCCCATCTGATTCACAAATGTCCTTTAGGGAGGGAAGCTGCCATCCTTACATGGTCTGGCCTATGTGTGACTCCAGATCCACAGCAATGTGGTTTACTCTTAACTACCCTCTGGCAATTAGAGATGGGGAATAAACATTGGCCTAGCTGGTGATGCCCACACTCCATGAGTGAATGCACCCTTTTCCTGCGTGCTAGGCTACATGCCAAACTCTGCACGGTAGTTTGTCAGGTGATTTGCATCCTGATCTTTGGTCAATTGGCTTATCTAGATCTTAAAACAACATCGCTCTTAAAACGGTGATACAACAAAATCATTTACCCCCTGCTTAGGGTCTACCTCTCCCCTTTATAAAGCTTCTCTTGCTCCAGATAATTTATGTAAAGTGTACCTGCTGGACAGTACAGAATTGCCAAGAGTCCAAAACCATAGCAAGTTTACTCCATAGCAATATACACTATTACAATGTGGCAAAACATTTGTGCAAAACTTTTCATGTTTCTTACTTTTATGCAATATTCCTTTTCTGGCATTTCTTGCACAGCCTCTATTGCACGTTTCATAAGACTTTCACGATACTCGTTCGTAAACTCCCGGGTTAACTCCTTTCCGTCTTTTTTAGCAACCACTGAATACATGCTGTTCTCAGCTCTAGCTCGTCCTCTGGCCTGGGAGAAGAAGAAAAAAATCAACAATAAACTCATGGGAATGTACAGCAAGTGATTCAAGATAGTTCCTCTCATTAATCCATTTGACAAAGAAGAAGAGGATAATATCCCTTCATATATTACTCTCATCTAACAACAACTGTAGACATAGAATGCATTCCAACTCAAACTAGTACACTTCTGAACTTTGCTGAATCAATTGTCCACTAGGTGGCAGTCTAGTCCATATACTGATGTGACTTAACTGGTTCATTCGATCTTTAACATGTAATTATTCTTTGAGTTGTGCACCAAAAAAAATGCACCACTGCTTCCCATCATGATTTTAAGTATTTGAATCATGGCTTGTCTTACATGTCCAATGAAAATATATTTAACTTCCTCTTCAGGTGGTTCAATCACCTCAAGCCACTGAAGAGGAATTTGTTGGAATGTTACCCCTCATCCCCCTCCATTTTTTTCCCAGTTTCCTTTGCAGGCCTGATGGATCAAATGGTCATGACCTGCTCATTAATGTTGTAGGATCACATCTGCCCTACTCATAGCTAGTAAATAAATAAAACATTCAAGGTTGGTACAATAGCAACGTTTAAGAGGCATCTTGACAAATGTATGAAAAGGCAGGGAATAGAGGGATATGGACAGCATAGAGCCAAAAGTTTTCAGATTAGTAAGTCATCATGTGTTGGCACAGTCTGGTGGGCCGAAGGGCTGATCCCGTGCTGCACTGTTCTTTGTTCTCTTTTATTTTAACTGGTGCGGATTAAGCACAGCATCCTGTATACCAGCAATGGATTTACCTGAACCATAGCAATCTCGTTGTTGATCAGACCATAGCGGATGACGATGTTGCACTCCTTTATATCCAGGCCTTCTTCCGCAACACTGGTGGCAACTAGAAGGTTGATAATGCCATCTCGGAATTTCCTAATGACCTCATTTTGTTGTTGCTGTCATGTTGCAAACACACAGGAAACATTAAACACTGTATTTTATGTGTACTGATGAGCTTGTCTGGATGCATTATAACAAGGTCTAAATAAACCAGGCGAAATATCAGCAAGTTAGACTGACAGGGAAGCGCACTAAACCCTTTGCAATTTTTTTGGGATTATCCCAGTTCTGATGAATGGTTATCGCTGAAAGAATGTATGGAACATTGTAAGATCTGAGCATTTTATAATTTTAAGTTCTCTGTTGGGGATGTGAAAATAAAGTTGCAGTAATGTAGTGGCCGCTGGCTATTAATCTACAAGCAAATATGTTACGTAGTAACCTAGGATTTAGGAGCAGGAGTAGGCCATTTGGCCCTTCAGGCTAGCTGTGCTATTCAAAAAGATGGTGGCTGATCTGGTTGCAGCCTCAGCTCCACTTTACAGACCGCAAAGCTGAACGAACGGTTACACGGCAGAATTCTTTATGTAAGTTTCATTTTAGAAATTAAGGAACGAAGACCATTGTGGCACCCCTTTTTGGAATGCACAAAGTTGATTTGGCGGAGGTTTGAGCAATTTGAAAGATTGCTCCCTGTGCACACTATATTCAGTCTAACATTGTTAGTCAGCACAGTCGGTAATTTGAAAGGAAAACAATGCTGAAGACCAATTTGAAGTAAGGGCCAATTTCAATTGCAACATAGAGGACTGGTGTAATTAGGAATGAAGGTTATGCATTTGGCTGAGAATAAATATAATAGGAGATAATGATAGAGTTAAAGCTTGCTTCATCATGATCAGGTCAGATTCCCTTGAGACAGTAGTAAATAATTTTTGTCGGACAGACCACAGCACAATGGGATTTGCTAAAATTAATTCCGTTTTGGGTTTATATGACGGTGTGACTGACTGCAATGAGAATTGTATTCCCTCAAAGGAAGCAGTTGCGAGGTGAGGTTGAGTTTGGCACTAACTTGGAAATCAACTTTAAAGGCATGTTCACAGGAGATTTAAACAACAATAACATTCAGGCCGAGAGTTTGAACAAAAGCAATAAGCTGGCATGGAAGGAGACCTGTGATGAAGCTATCACCATGGAGACAGCTGAAAATTGCAAGGGGGCAACTTCATTTAAGAGAGGGCTTGTTGAAAGCTCACAAACAGTAAGCTTTGCATGGTCAGGAAGCTCACATCCAGAGTGAGGCACAGCCTGAGTGAGTATACAGTTCAGGAGATTCAGAGGCAGCGTGAGAATTTGGTGCAGCGGGAAAGAGGTGCTTTTTGCTCACTTTTGTTTTGGTTCTGAGCTTGGAAGGGTTGTTTAACCGGAGACGTAAATGCCCAGGATCAGGGGTCCTGCACAAAAGAGTGGCATCACAGGTAAACTGTAAATTCATTGGTTCATAAAAGCCACTAATTTGACTATCTGTTATAGATTACTTTCAAAATTAAGATAAATTGGAAAAATATTTACAGGTTACTAACTAAAAGACCAGTACAAATGTTTAAAAATCAAATTAAGAAGTATGTAAATAAAATGGAGATTCCAGGCCAGGTGATGTGTTCCACCTGTTTAATGTGGGAGCTGGTGAACTCCATCGTGGTTCATAGTGACCATATCTGTATCAAGTGTTGGTTGCTTTAGGAACTCGGCTCAGAGTTGATGAAATGAAGTCTAAACTTCGAATGTTGTGACACATTGGGAGGGACATTACCTGGACACTTTGTTTCAGGAGGCAATCACAACCCTTAGATTAGCCACTTGGAATTCAGTCAGTGGTCAGCGACAGGAGGCTGTGACGATGAGTGAGGCAGGTGGAGGGATCCAGGTGGTAGTGCTGAAGGAGCCTCAACCATTGAGCTGAGTCTAACAGGTCTGAGATCCTTGCTCCCTGTGTGGATGAGAGCAGGGGGTGTGGGGATGCTGAAGAAACTGATCATAGCACTTTGTATAGGCAGCCATTCAAAATGGGGGTGAAAAGAGAAATGTAGCTGTAAGTGGGGATAGTATAGTCAGGAGAATAGCCACTGTTCTCTGTGGGTAGGATCGAGAGTCCCGAAGGCTGTGTTGCCTGCCTGGTGCCTGCATTCAGGATATCTCCTCTGGACTACAGAGAAGCATCAAGTAGGAGAAGCAAGTTTCAGTTGTTGTAGTCCATGTAGGTACCAACATTATAGGCAGAAAAAGGAAAGAGATTCAGCTGAGGGAACATGAGCAGCTAGGGGTCAAACTAAAAAGCAGAACCAATAAAGGATAATAATCTGTGGATTACTACCAGATTCCCCAGCAAATTGGCAATGGGTCAACAAGACTAAACAGGCAAAAGCATGGCTCAAGGATTGGTGCAGGAGAAACGGGTTTGAAATCAGGGGACACTGGCCCCAGTACTGGGGAAGGATGGCTGAGACTCCACCTGAATCATACTGGGACCAGGGTCCTGGTGAGTTGAATAACTCTGGCTTTAAATTAAATAGCATTGGTGGCAGAGGGAGAAGAGTTTGAGGGGCTTCAGTTGCATGGAAAATTACTGAAGAAGTTAATGGGGGAGGTTGGAGGGGTGGGCTCAACCAAAGATATTAAAATTTCCAGAACAAGAAGTATGATAGAGCATGGAAAGGTCAGTGGTTAAGGGATAACTATGAGAAGGGGGGGCAGTCAATGCAGGATGAAGGGTGTTGTACTTAAATGCACGCCGTCTACAGAAACAAGGTAAATGAGCTTGTAATGCAGATTGAGATTGATGGGTTCTGTGTTGTGGGATCACAGAGGCATAACTGCAAGGGGATCAGGGCTGGGATCGAAATTTTGAAGGAGCCACCTCCTATTGAAAGGAAAGGCAGATGGGCAGAGGAGGTGGGATTGCTGTGTTGGTAAGAAATGAAATTAAATTGATAATAAGAACTGATACTGGAGTTGGAAGGTATAGAACCTGTGTGGGTAGAGTTGAGGAACCACAAAGCCTGAGGGGAGATTTGAACAGGCCTTCTAGCAGTAGTCAGAATGTGGGCAAGAAAATAAATCAGGAACTAGAACAGGCATAAATGAAAGGCACTATTATAACTATCGTGTGGGATTTCAATATGCGGGTGGAATGGGAAAATCGGATTGGTAGTGGATCTCAAGAAAAGGAATTCATGGAATGTCTACGAGGCACTTTATCGGAGCAATTTGTGATGGATCCCTCTAGGGAACAAGCAATTCTGGATTTAGCGATGTGTAATGAGGCAGAATTTTAAATTAGATTAGAATCCCTACAATACGGAAACAGGCCATTCGGCCCAACAAGTCCACATCAACTCTCCAAAGAGTAACCCAGCCAGATCCATTCCCCTGCCCTATACTTACCTCTGACTAATGCACCTAGCACCAAGGGCAATTTGGCATGGCCCATTCACCTGACCTGCACATCACTGAGTGTGGAAAGAAACTGGAGCACCCGGAGGAAACCCACACAGAAATGGGGAGAATGTGCAAACTCCACACAGAGAGTCACCAAGATGGGAATTGAACCCGGGTCCCTGGTGCTGTGAGGCAGCAGTGCTAACCACTGAACCACTGTGCCACCCACTTGTTGAGGGAACTTAAGGTGAAGGAATCCCTAGGGGGCAGTGAGCAGCATGTTTGATAAAGGGTGATGATGGTGTAATGGTGATGTCACTGGGTCAGTAAGCCAGAAGCCTAGCTTAATACCCTGGGGTCATGGGTTCAAAGGTGATAGCAAGATGTCCTATGGGGGAAGGAAATCTGCCAGCTTTACTTGATCTGCTCTACAAATCATAACATCAGAGAATTTCTACAGTGTGGAAACAGGCCCTTTGGCCCAACACATCTACACTGACTCTCTGAAGAGTAAGAGCTGAAAATGTGTTGCTGGTTAAAGCACAGCAGGTTAGGCAGCATCCAAGGAACAGGAAATTCGACGTTTCGGGCCAGAGCCCTTCATCAGGAAGGGCTCTGGCCCGAAACGTCGAATTTCCTGTTCCTTGGATGCTGCCTAACCTGCTGTGCTTTAACCAGCAACACATTTTCAGCTCTGATCTCCAGCATTTGCAGACCTCACTTTTTACTCTCTGAAGAGTAACCCAACCAAACCCATTTCCCTACCTTATAACTCTACATTTATCCCTGACTAATGCACCATACCTACACATCCCTGAATACTATGGGCAATTTTGCATGGGCAATTCACCTAACCTGCACATCTTTGGATTGTGGGAGGAAACCAAAGCACCCAAAGGAGACCCACGCAGACACGAGGAGAACGTGCAAACTCCATACAGACAGACGCCTGAGGCTGGATTTGAACCCGGTACCTGACGCTGTGAGGCAGCATTGCTAATCACCGATTTCAGACCTAAAGCAACTCATATCTGCCCTTGGAAATCGCTAGCATTTTGGGATAGGCAAACAAATTCTGACCTTGCCAGCAACATCTCATAAAAGAATAAAGTGTGAGAGGAGAAGAATCTCCTAAATTGATCCTTTTGTCAAAACTATTTGAAGCAATCATGACCTTATTGTGGAATGGTTCCCATTTTGTGTACTGCATCATTTGCAGGGTGTGCTTTTTATAACAAGAACTTTTTCCGACATTTTCAACACTAATTATGCAGGAGGGAGTTGATTGCAGTGCTGTGATAATTCCATTTAACAGTTTAACTGCAGCAGCTGCTGATTAATCTAAAGAATGCATACATTCTGATTGTAGGGTTGGTGACATCACCTCATTGATGTCCAGGATGCCTTGCTTTTCTATGATAAGCCGTGAGATTAATGTATGCAGCCACAGGGCTCCAATCAACAAGAAAAGTTCAACAGGGCTTTCCAAGCCATTTTGACAAAATCTGCCAAAGACAAAACCTCTACCAGCCAGGAAGACAATAGCACCACCTCTGTCAAATTCCCCTCAACATTCGGACTTTGAACTATATCACCATTGCTTCAGTGTCACTGGGGTTTCAGATCTTGGAATACCCCTCCTAACAGCATTGTGGATGGACCTGCCCCACTTAGACTGCAGTGGTTCAAGAAGGCAGCTCATTGCCTACCATTACAAACGCAATTAGAGAGAGGCAATAAATATTGACCTTGCCACTGATGTCCATGTCTCATTAATACATTTTTAAAAAACTCAATAAATCTTTTGGTCCAGTGGATAAAGCAAAGTTTAGAATGGGAACAATTCATAAAGACCAAGAAAAGATCCAGTCTGATTTCACAGCTCAAATCAAATTAGGTAGCAGCAAGATAACTAGCCTCCTACATGTCTTGTAGCTTCTTACTGTTCACATCTATAGCTTTCATCAGTTTCCATACTTACACTTTCCCAAAACATGTTAGTACTACCCTTCAACCAGGGTGCAGTTTGAGGAGCACATCACTGCATCAACCATACCTGACCAGGAGATCTCCTACAAAGCATCATTTGCCACAGGTATATTAGAAGCATGAGCTGAAAATGTGTTGCTGATTAAAGCGCAGCAGGTCAGGCAGCATCCAAGGAGCAGGAAATTCGATGTTTCGGGCATAAGCCCTTCATCAGGAAGGAAGGAATATATCAGAAGCATGTACAGGTTAACGCTATTTGGCCAAGTTACAAACACATCTTCCACGATCATCAAGTGTGAATTCAACCCACAACTTGTGTCACATGACCACCACAAAGACGACTTCCCTACGTGCCTGGTATGATGTGAGCTAACAATGGTGAAAGAAATTATTTGCTAGAATAATTATGCACGAAAGTTAGTACCCAATTATCCACAATTATACTTGCAGAAGTAACACTGTTTCACCTATATCCCACACTCTGCTCCCCACCTATTCATGCATCTGTCCAGAGCCATCTTAAATGAATGTACCTGCTTGCCTCTACTACCTCTGCTAGCAATGCATTTTAGGCACCTACCACCCTCTGTTTTGAGTAATTGTTGCGTATATCCCCCTTAAACTTTTCACCTCTCACCTTGAACGTGTCACCCTGGGAAAAAGCTTCTCTCTATCTACCCTTCATGATTTTGTAGACTTCAATTAGGTCCCCCCTCAATCTCCTACTTCCTAATGAAAACAATCCTAACTGACTCAGCTTCTCTTCGTAGCTAGCACCTTCTATACCAGGCAAAATCCTCGTAAACTTTCTCTGCACCCTATCCAAAGCGTCCACATCCTTTTGGTAATGTAGCGACCAGAACTGGACACAGTACTCTAAATCCAGCCGAACCAACGTCTTGTAGAATTTTAACATGACCTGCCAGCGCTTATACTCAATACCCAATCCGATGAAGGCAAACATACCATATGCCTTCATGACCACTCTACCCACCTGTGCAGCAACCTTCAGGGTACAATGAACCTGAATTCCCAGATCTCTCTGCTCATCAACTTTTCCCAAGGCTCTTCCATTTACTGTATAATTTGCTCTAGAATTAAACTTTCCAAAATGCATCACCTCACATTTGCCTGGATTGAACTCCATCTGCCACTTTTCCACCCAACTCTCCAGTCTATTGAGATTCTCCTGTATTCTTTGACAGTCCCCTATGCTTTCTGCTACTCCACCAATCTTCGTGTCATCTGCAAACTTGCTGATCATACAAACAGTGGCTCCGGCACTGATTCCTGTGGAATACCACTGGTCACCTTTCTCCTTTTCAAGAAACTCCCTTCAACTACTACTCTGTCTCCTGTTCTTTATCCAGGCGTGCCGCAAGATGGAGGTTGGCAAACGTGGTGCCACTGTTCAAGAAGGGTGGTAAGGACAATCAGGGGGACTATAGACCAGTGAGCCTGACCTCTGTGGTGGGCAAGTTGTTGGAGGGACTCCTGAGGGATAGGATGTACATGCATTTGGAAACGCAAGGACTGATTCGGGATAGTCAACATGGCTTTGTGCGTGGGAAATCATGTCTCACAAACTTGATTGAGTATTTTAAAGAAGTAACAAAGAAGATTGATCGGGGCAGAGCAGTGGATGTGATCTATATGGACTTTGGTAAGGTGTTCGACAAGGTTCCCCATGGGAAACTGATTAGCAAGCTTAGATCTCATGGAATATAGGGAGAACTAGCCACTTGGATACAGAACTGGCTCAAAGGTAAAAGACAGAGGGTGGTGGTGGAGGGTTGTTTTTCAGACTGGAGACCTGTGACCAGTGGAGTGCTACAAGGATTGGTGCTGGGCCCTCTATTTTTTGTCATTTACATAAATAATTTGGATGTGAGCATAAGAGGTACAGTTAGTAAGTTTGCAGATGACATCAAAATTGGAGGTGTAGTGGACAGCGAAGAGGGTTACCTCAGATTACAACAGGATCTGGACCAGATGGGCCAATGGGCTGAGAAGTGGCAGATGGAGTTTAATTCAGATAAATGCGAGGTGGTGCATTTTGAGAAAGCAAATCTTAGCAGGACTTATACACTTAATGGTAAGGTCCTAGGGAGTGTTGCTGAACAAAGAAACCTTGGAGTACAGGTTCATAGCTCCTTGAAAGTGGAGTCACAGGTAGATAGGATAGTGAAGAAGGCATTTAGTATGCTTTCCTTTATTGGTCAGAGTATTGAGTACAGGAGTTGGGAGGTCATGGTGCGGCCGTACAGGACATTGGTTAGGCCACTGTTGGAATATTGCTTGCAATTCTGGTCTCCTTCCTATCGGAAAGATGTTGTGAAACTTGAAAGGGTTCAGAAAAGATTTACAAGGATGTTGCCAGGGTTGGAGGATCTGAGCTACAGGGAGAGGCTGAACAGACTGGGGCTGTTTTCCCTGGAGCGTCGGAGGCTGAGGGGTGACCTTATAGAGGTTTACAATATTCTGAGGGGCATGGATAGGATAAATGGACAATGTCTTTTTCCTGGGGTCGGGGAGTCCAGAACTAGAGGGCATAGTTTTAGGGTGAGAGGGGAAAGATATAAAAAAGACCTAAGGGGCAACTTTTTCACGCAGAGGGTGGTACATGTATGGAAGAGCTGCCAGAGGAAGTGGTGGAGGCTGGTACAATTGCAACATTTAAGAAGCATTTGGATGGGTATATGAATAGGAAGGGTTTGGAGGGATATGGGCTGGGTGCTGGCAGGTGGGACTAGATTGGGTTGGGATATCTGGTTGACATGGACGGGTTGGACCAAAGGGTCTGTTTCCATGCTGTACAGCTCTATGACTCTATGACCTGGCTAGTGCATGTTCAATTCCTGTAGTGGCTGAAGTTACCATCACGGTGCCACCTTTGCAACCTCTCCCACCACCAGAGGTGTGGTGGCTGTCAGGTTAAGACTCACTACCAGTCATCTCTCTGTCTCTAGTGAGAGTGTGGGACTATGTCTTCGAATGAGAGCAGCCCTATGGTCCCCTGGGACTGTGGTGACTTTGTTGTTATTAGCAAAAGAGGAAAATAAGTCAGTAAGGCTTCCTTATGATTCCTGCATGAAATATGTGTATGTCCCTGACAGAGGATCAGGTTAATTTAAAGCTGCCAATTCATGGTGAGTTTGTTGGTAGTTCTCATTGTTTTTCATAAGGTGTTTGAAAATTTCCAAAGCAGAGAGTTCTCACCACCAATGGGAATCATCTCACAAATCAGTTATCTCCCATAGAGGCCAGAAAAAAAATAGAGCTTACTACAGGGAAGCAATAACCTGGAATCTTTAGGTCTCTTACTGAAGCTTGTTTTAAACTGTTGCTTGTAAGAACCAAGGAAAAGCAGTATGGAACAAATCAATGTGCTACTTAAATGGCCCCAGCCACACTGTTTAGTTGACAATGGACAACATTAAAGTCTTATTAGCATGTGAGGTAATGAACAGCCAGAAGGAGAAAGGGAAGAAATGCAATATAGAAACAGTTTTAACACATGGTCACCTACTCTCAAAGGATTAAAATGATAGTCATCTGTTGTATGCATCGCTCTGTTCGGGGGTTGGTTAGCTGGGTCGGCTGGTTTGTGTTAGAGTAACACCAATAGTGTGGGTTCAATTCCTGAGGTCACTGTGAAGGCCTTGCTTTCTTAACCTCATCCCTCATCTGAGGTGCGGTGGCCCTCAGGTTAAACTCACCACCAGTCATCTCTCTGTCTCTAACGTAAGTGTACTTTACCCTTGACTGTGTGCAAACTGGATTGTCTACATTACTGACTGCTGCCCTATTGCTTGAACCTTTCTAGGAATAGCATTGCTTGCCATGTTTAGGGTCAGTAATAATCTCAACAAGTTGCATTAAAAAATGGTCATAGCAATTAGAATAACATATTCAGTGCATTGCTCCAGCTCACCTGAGTCATATGCTTTGTCTGGCTGTTAACACCAGCCCCTGTTAGACATTCTGCCTTGATGCCAGCTTTCTGTAACTTGTCACTACTCTTGATCCAGCCCAGCATGGCATGCGTGCTCTGCCGGGTTTTTGTGAAGATAATCCCTCGGGAGTTTGAGTCCTTGAACCTTTCCAGGAGAATTTGCTCCAATGTGTTCAGCTTCGGATTTTCATACACTGGGTTCAAGGTAAGTGAGTGCAGCTCAGCTTTATTAGCTAATGAGAAGAACAAAGAGTGAGTGGATGGGAAAAACATTAACAATCATTAATTAATGAATTGACCATTGAATTAACCATTCATTCTCCTCATATTTTAATGAAATTACAACATAATAAAACTCTGGTATTTCTCGTATAAACAGATTAATTTACTTTCTCTTTCCTCTCATACCTCTCCTGAACAGCAGGTCTTCTTGAAATATTGTTCATACTGGTGTTTACTCAAAAAGATAAACCTTGCTAGTGAGTATAGCCAATCCTATTTGCTAGCATCACTATCAAACCTTACTACTGACTGGATGTATATACACTTCCACCTTCAACAGTATCAATGCATGGTGGCAGCAGTATGTGCTATCTACTGTGCAAGATACACTGCAACAATTTACTGCGTTGACAGTACCTTCTGAACTCCTGTCTGACAAAGAGTAGAAAATGCATGGGCACACCATCACCTTCTCCAAGCCACCCACCACCCTGAACAAGAACTAGATCACTGTCACTGTCACTTGGCCAAATCTCCCTTCCTAACAGCACTGTGAATGAATCAGCACCATTGGGACTGCAGCAGATATTTGCAGGTGTGGGTTGGCATCAGCAGTTATTGCATGTCCCTTATTGTCAAGGAGATAGAGCTGGCTCTTGAACCACTGCAGTTAACGTGAAGGAGGTGGTATTGTGGTAATGCCACTCGACCAGTGACCCAGAGGCTCTGTAGATGGAGTATCCTACTGCCATGGTACCTTGTTACTGAATGGGGTCCCAATCAAGCAGGCAACGTCTTTCTGGATGGTGCCAAGCTTCTAGAATGTTATTATTGGCACATTCATCCAGGTAATATAGGATAACCTGTCACACTCCTTACTTGTGCCTTATGGATAGTGTAAAAAATGAGGTCTGCAGATGCTGGAGATCACAGTTGAAAATGTGTTGCTGGTTAAAGCACAGCAGGTTAGGCAGCAAAGGTGAGTTACTCATCTCAGAATTCCTCATTTCTGACCAGTGTTTTTATGGTAGGTCCAGCTCAGTTTTTAGACAATAACACATAGGATGTTGATGGTGGAGGATTTAATGATGGTAATGCAATTGAATGTCAAAGCAAGATGGTTAGGTTCTCTCCAGTTGGAGATCGTCATTTCCTGGTACCTAAGTGACATAAATGTTATTTGCCACTTCTCAGGCCAAGCGTTGATATTGTCCAGGTCTTGCATAAATTTGGACAGAAACTACATCACTATCTGAGGAAGCTTGAATGGTGTTGAACATTGTACAAACATTGACGAACATTCCTACTTTTGATCTTCTAGTGAAAGGAAAGTCATTAATAAAACAGATGAAGATGGTTGAACTTAGGACACTACCCTGAGAAAATACTCCACAGATCATAGAATCACAATCTCTACAATGTGGAAGCAGGCCATTCAGCCCATCGAGTCGACACCGACCCTCCAAACAGAATGCCACCCAGACATACCCCATCTCTGTAACCCTGCATTTCCCATGGCCAATCCATCTAATCTGCACTCCTTTGGACTGTGGGAGGAAACTGGACCATTGGGAGTAAACCCATGCAGACACGAGGAGAAAGAATCCTTACCATTAAATACTTTGAGGAGGAACCGATCTGTTTGATCAAGAGCATGTTTACTGATCTCCTCAGTACTGTAGAAGAGTGCCAGGTTCTCAAGGGCGTCAATCATGCGCACTGTGTCATTGATCATAAGGGAATCATTGTATTTCCGAAGATGGAGGGCACAATTACGCATTTTTCTGTCAAAAGTAATGGCTCCTGGCAACATCCAAACACAAAATAGATGTTAGTCCTGTAAAATACTTACATGGACCTCAAAATATAATTATGCCCAAGATCAGATAAGTAGGTTGCATGCTGCTATGTGCCTAATTATATAGATAAAATGTAGCCTCTGTAAAGTGAATGCTGGCCAGCTCATTATCATGAACTACAATTTTTCTAACAATCTTTAGTCTACTGTTTCTGGTTTTTTCTGAAATGCAGGGACATTTTATGAGCTCCTTAGCAGCCATGATCTTGTTGGTAGTAATCTGACTTCTCAGTCATGAGATTCGACATGCCTAAATCTCCTTTTGAACATTATCAAGCCAACATCCTAGTCCCTTACTGAAGGAGCACTAAGCTCCTGGAGGTGACATCTTCCCGATGACTTATTTAACCAAAGTCAGATTTGCCCTCTCATCTGAACTTACGAGGTTCTACAGCGCTGTTCTGAAGAATATGATGCAGATGACTCCTGTGAACTGGCTAATATTCATCCCTCTAACAACATCACAGGAACAGATAATCTGGTAATTATCACATGGCTATTTGTGGGAGTTTGACATTTTTCAATCAACCTTTTTAGAGATATTATTACACACTTCTGGAGCAAATGGGACTTGAACACAGGCCTCTTTATCCAGAGATAGTGGGTCTACCATTATACCACAAGAGCGCTTATTAATGTACTGGGGATCCCCAATTTACAAGTCCAATTTATGAGTGCGACCTCGTACATGAGTTTAATTTTAAAGATCTGACACATGAACATTTCCTGTACTTACAAACAGCTCTTTATATTGTCCTGTATCGTGTCTGACTTGTCTACAAATTGATTTGCCATTGGGATCCATTTGTAACCTGGGGGCTGCTGGCATAGTTTGTTTTTAAATCAACTATTCAGGTGTGTTAATGACACACCTCTGGAGCAGATCGGACTTGAACCGAGGTCTCCTGCCTGAGAGGTAGGAATACTATCACTACCCTAAAAGGATCATTAAAACCAGGAATTGGTTCTTTTGTGGGAGATTAAGGTACATAAATTGGCTGCTGCATTTCCCACATCAAAGCAATAACTACTCTTTAATTAATTGGCTGTAAAGTGCTTTGGATTGTATGATAGTGTGCTACATAAATACAATCTTTCTTTGCCTGGCAGCTGATATGGTATGATTTAGTTGAAGCCCCATGTACCATTCCCTCTTTTTCTCAATGGTGTTGTGTTTAATGCTTTGATTTCTCAAGTAATTCTATACCATTGAGAGATATAGCATACCTCCATTTGGTGGGATGCATTTCCTGATTTTGCTTATCTTCGGGAATGATGTTAATTATGCACATAATGCTGCAAACATGGTTGCAATATAAACCACTCCCTCACCTTCTTTCTCCAGCTCCACAACCGATTGTTCATACATCTGTGACCCCAAATTCCCCGAAATTGAAGGCACATTGAAATAGGAATGGATAGTTCTCATCATCCTTTTAAGTGTGTCCCCAAAGGGGTCCTGGATGATCGTGGGAAGAAAAAGTGAAAATTAAATTTAAAAATGCTGCAAGGAGCTGTTTAAAACAAAATTCCAAATTTGTGAGGAAAAATAATCTTTTCTCTTCATGCTTTTAAAATGTTAAAGTTTCAGGTTTTCAATATTTTATTTTGATTGAAAGGGAAGGAATCTATATGGTAATGGCCTCAATGAAAATTCAGTGGTTCAACCGCTCATGTAATCTAGCTTATGGAAGGTTGAACTGTACAATTGTACCATGTTAACTTCAAGCACAGTTGAAGTGACGATGGTACACAGTGAATCAGTATACAGTCCTTTCATTCATAGTATTAACTAATGAGATTACTGAAACAAAAACAGAAATTGCTACAGAAACTCAGGCATATACATAGGAAGAAAGCAAAGTTAATGCCTTGCCCAGCAGCTCTGAACAGTCTGAAAACACTGAAGTGTCACACATTAACTCTGCTTTCTTCCTGCAGATGCTGCAAGACCTGCTGAGTTTCTCTAGCGATTTTTATGTTTGTTTCAGTAATCTCATTACTTAACAATATGAATGAAAGGACTGTACACTGGTTCGCTGTGTGCCATCGTCACTTCGACTGTGCTTGAAGTTAACATGGTACAATTGTATAGTTTAACCTTACATAAGCTAGATTACATGAGCTACTGAACCACTGAATTTTCATTGAGGCCTTTCCTCTCAATCAAAATAAAATATTGAAGCTCTGAAACTTTACATCTGCATTTTCTTTTTGTAGTTATTTACTGATTTGTTATCTGATGTGAGTGCATATGAAAGGGTAGGTGCAGTAGAAATCAATGCAATGAGAAGGAGAGGGAATGAGTTCAGCTCATTACATTTTCAAACTCACACTATTTATTTGTGGTCATTCATGCTAGCTGTCGGGTTATAATCTCAGTGGACAGAAAATGCAGTGGGGAATAAGGCAGTGTATACTAGGGAGTGACATGGGTTTATTACTGTGACACGGAAGTAGATCCGAATTGGAATCAGAGGATGTAAAGGGTATCTTCTCCATTGGCTTCTAAACACACATTTGGGCACTGTCAGTCCAGGCTAGGACATCAGAACAATTAACAGCCATAACTGAGTGATTGCAGAGATCATAAAAACAGCTGGAAAATAGAAACTTAAAATCACTGTGGTTTGGCAGAAGTCACATCCTGATGTTATGACCAAATATACAATAAGAGCAGGGCAGAGAGGTCTCACACAAGGAGTTAGACATAGAATACCTGATGCCAAATAACAATTATCAGTGCTGGGAGTGTGGATGAGAGATTTGATAATAAAATTGGAGCGTTATGTAAAATTTTGTGCTTAAATCAGTTTTTTTCTTTACATGGAATTGTGTGACTAAATATAGACAATACGTGCAGATAAATATAGACAATTGTGTGATTAAGTATAGACAACAAGCCAGCACCACCATTCATTATGATCGTGGCTGATCATCCTCAATCAGTATCCTGTTCCTGCCTTATCCCTATAACCCTTGATTCCACTATCCTTAAGAGCTCTATCCAACTCTTTCTTGAAAGTATCCAGAGACTTGGCCTCCACAGCCTTCTGGGGCAGAGCATTCTGTACACCCACCAGTCTCTGGGTGAAGAAGTCTCTCCTCAACTCTGTTCTAAGTGGCCTACCCCTTATTTTTAAACTGTGTCCTCTGGTTCAGAACTCACCCATCAGCGGAAACATGCTTTCTGCCTCCAATCCTTTAATAATCTTATACGTCTCAATCAGATCCCCTCTCAGTCTTCTAAACTCAAGCGTATACAAGCCCAGTCGCTCCAATCTTTTAGCGTAAGATAGTCCCGCCATTCCGGGAATTGACCTCGTGAACCTATGCTGCACTCCCTCAATAGCCAGAATGTCTTTCCTCAAATTTGGAGACCAGAATTGCACACAGTACTCCAGGTGTGGTCTCACCAGGGCCCTGTACAGCTGCAGAAGGATCTCTTTGCTTCTATACTCAATTCCTCTTGTTATGAAGGCCAGCATGCTATTAGCTTTCTTCACTGCCTGCTGTACCTGCATGCTTGCTTTCATTGACTGATGTACAAGAACACCTAGATCTCGTTGTACTGCCCCTTTACCTAACTTGACTCCATTTAGGTAGTAATCTGCCTTCCTGTTCTTGCCACCAAAGTGGATAACCACACATTTATCTACATTAAACTGCATCTGCCATGCATCCGTCCACTCACCTAACCTGTCCAGGTCACCCTGTATTCTCCTAACATCTTCCTCACATTTCACCCTGCCACCCAGCTTTGTGTCATCAGCAAATTTGCTAATATTACTTTTAATACCTTCATCTATATCATTAATGTGCATTGTAAAAGAATTGTCTGATTTCAGTTGGTTTAGTAGTTCAATCAGACCATCTAAGGAGAAGGCAAATTAAGCAGATGACACAACTTTTCCCAATGAGCGAGGAAGACTTGCCCAAACGTTTGCTAGTATTAGTCACTGTTCAGGCCCTTTGCAGAAAACAGCAATAGAGAAGAACCACAGACGCTGTAACCGGTTTCTTGGCGAGGGAGTGAGACACGCAGTCTAAAGCACTAAGGAATGGAGATGATTCCTACAAAGGTAGGTAGGGTAGCTAATGGGTATGGGTTAATTCTACCAACTCTGACAGTGAAAAGCATAGGAACAAAGCTTTGAGAGTCTGGGACAATCAGTATGTGTAGAGGTAGGGGCTATTGCTGAGTTTTTGTATATATCTGAATGTGAATCAAAATTTATTCAGAAAATTAGCCTGGAATAGCTTGCTGAAGAAGGTTTCTCTCAATATTTCTCTAAAGAAGAGTATCTGAGATTGAGAATTTATCACAACACAGTCAGTTGTATACCATTTTGGTGTACTGCTCGGAAGTTGCATTGCTGCATGAATATTATCATATACATGCATGTGCCCCTACACTTATGGGTTTCCTAATTTAAAGCATGCAGAGGTGAAAATTTTGCACCTGCTTTCTTTCTTCTGTAATGTCATATGTTTTAACAGGCTGAGGGACGCTCTTTATTAGCTCTTCTACACAGTCCTTGGAAGATGTTATCATAGTTGCATCCATATTGGCACAGATCTGTTACAAATGGAACATACATTGTGCATCAATAAATTAAGAAAGTATGTTAACATTGTGATTAATATTCAAATTAACTATGCTAAGCTCCAAATCGATTGTATTTTTTTCTCTTCTCTGTGTGCAAGTTGCTTTCCTCGATTCCCTCGGTGTTTGGCAAGTTGGGATTGCTGAGTGAGACCAACAATCAATAGTGTTTAGAATTCCAAATGAATTGAGTAAAGGCATACGGCATTCAAGTACTCCAAGGCATTGAACTGGGATATAAAAGTGCCAAAACCCAAATAAATCTTCCAGTTTTATTTCTATTGTGGATTTACTTTGAACCTGCATTTCAAAATCTGCCGAAAAGGCCAATTTTATTTATTGAGAAGTCAAGTGCAGCTTTCAAACCAGTGAAATTACTCTTGCAGTGCATGCTCACTCCACGTTCAGTCTCATTAACCTTTATTTCAAAGAGGTCGTTTTTTTTTAAAACTCTGCCCTGATGGGCTTTTGCTAATTATAACAATAACTCAAGTGAGACAGAACTTATTAAAGGCTTATTCAGCTTATAACTATTATTTGAACTGTGAGATTAGATGACAGCCTCTGAAATTAGTCTCGGCTACTCAGTTTAGGAAGAGAAAAATCCTCATTAACTTGCTTTAGTTTTATTTTTGAGCTGTGGTTTTTGCTAGTGACAGCATGAAGACAACATGCATTACATCACTGTGAATTGAAAGATGATTCAACATATAGGAATGCTTTTTACATTAGCATTTACAATAATTAGTGTGCAGTTTAGTACTTAATAAGAACTGGCTGATATCACTGTTAGAAAGTCAACATTTCTTGATTACAATTTTTCTTCCAGGTGCTAAAGTGATAACTAATAGAATTGTTTCAGTTTACAGCAGAGGCATTCAGTGTTTAGTAACTCTGGGCACCAGAGATCAATACAATAGGCAAATTTTTCCATTAATTTGCATATAATTCTGTTCACAAATGTCAACAGTTCTGTGTGTTTTAGTTTAGGATTTATTTAGTGAGAAAGTGGCAGTATCTTAAACTAGACATTCCCATCTTCTGAGCCAATGAAACAGAAATTGGACAAACCGTCCAATAGGAAATATTAGCATAAAGAGATTGGTCTGGCTAAGCTCTTGGGAGATCACCATTGGAGTCCTTCACTGAACCAATGGGCTTGGTTCAAGATCAGAAGCAATTCAGGGTCAGGACAACGTGCTGAGGGATGTACTCAAGCTTGGGGGCAGCTACTGCTAAGGCACAGTGAGGAAAGACCACTGTCTGAGGTCTTCCTGCTAAAACCAACCTGGGAGGCCGTTTAGTTATCGGACCCTCCTGATGCCTCAAATGCATGTAGATCTATCTATCTATCTATATATATATATATATATACAAACACATATATATAGATCAGATATAGAGCTTATGCCCAAAACGTCGATTCGCCTGCTCCACAGATGCGGCCTCACCAGCTGTGCTTTACCAGCATCACACTCCTCAACTGTGATCTCCAGCATCTGCAGTGCTTATTTTCTCCCTGCATGTAGGTATAGACTGATTCAAGTAAGAGATGTCTTTCCCTTGTTTGGACAGAGTCAAATTCTAATGTTTGTTTGTTTTCTGATATACTACTGTACAGAACAAAACTGCGTTCTATATATATATATACATAAGATGTAGCAAGTCAGGATAAGAGCAAAAGTTGCCCGAACAGAATTTTGGAGATATGTGAAAGTCAGTCAATATCTGAGATGTTTTAAGTGAGAGGCTTCACTGTGTCTCAAAAGCTGGACTAACCTGTAAGATATGTTTCTTTGCACGTTCCAAACTGTTGGCTCCATCTGTTCCAGGTGATGCTGTCAATCCAAGGATTTGAGGTAAGTCCTTTGCACCCTGATGTTTCTTTTCAATGTAGTGTCCCATGATTTTATTATATACTCCATCTTTCTGTGTGTGATGACACTCATCGATTACCAGCAGAGAGAATTCTGTAATTTAAAAAAATTAATAACACTCTTTCTTAAAGAAGACTGAAAATCTTGAACAGTCACAATTCAAGAGTTCACCGCTGGTGTCTGAGTGAATTCCATCCATTCAGAACTAATCTTTCATGAATTATTTCAGAAACAAACAATGCACAAATGACAGATCTATTGTCAGTGTCCAGAATTTGGTAGCATAAGTAGATTATAAATCATTACATTAGTGGCATTAATAATGACTATCTTACAGCAGAAAACTCAAAGAATTACATATAGGAAGCTTAGCCTGGACAGAACACATTCAAGAATTCCAAAGAAAATAGTTGAGGCTCCCCTTATTTCTTAGGAATCCTGCAATAACAGAAGAACTAATACAAAGTCATTGTACGTAGCCATTAGTCAAAACTAAACATCACAGGACACCTTCACCAATATCCAGAGTGGCAAAAGGTCCCTCTGAAGAATACAGAGCCCAAAACTGATGACTTGAATTAAAAGCAACAGATTCACATTGTGAACTTGTTGGAATTCTGCAACTATATTGGTTGCCATCCATTATGCATAACATTTGGATTTGCAGATAGCATTACTCTACAGGTGATATTTCCAACATACAATAAAGCTTATGGCTATACCAGTAAATATTTTAATTGTATTGAAAGCTGTCTCCAAAACTGAAGTGAGACTTCACCTGATGAAGGAAGAGCACTTCAAAAGCTTGTGATTTCAAGTAAACCTGTTGGACTATAACCCTGGTGTCATGTGACTTATGAATTTTAAATTCAGTGTGACTTCTATTTGCAGGATGGACGGATTAAGTTTGCCTACCTGTTAGGTCCACATGCTTTTCTTCTTCAGTGCTGGTCAGTGCATTTTGGAGAATCTGTGCTGTGCAGATAATTACATCATACTTCCGTACAGCAAGTGCAAATTGCTCCTTAAGTTCACTGTCACCACTTATGGCTGCCACTTTATATGCATGCTTGAGGGCAGGCTCAAACTCGTTTTCATAATGTTGATTCACCAGAGGCACCTGTACAGACCACAGTTTTAGAGAAAGGATACTTTTGCATAATTTCATTTGCAGTACAACTATGTGTAGGATTAATTCCTGTAGACTGAGGTGATAAGAATTCCAGACAGTAAACTCAATAGTTTCACAATAGATAAGCTGTTGAAAGCAGCTCATTTAAAAAGCCATATATAACATTTTATATTTATATTTTAAGAAAACAAAGAACTGCAGATGCTGGAAATCTGAAACAAATCAAAAATGCTGGAGAAACTCAGTAGGTCTGACAGTGTCTGTGGAGAGAAAGCAGAGTCACCAGTTCGTGTCCAGTTCTGAAGAAGGGTCATGGGACTTGAAACATTAACTCTCTTTTCCCTCCACAGATGCTGCCGGACTTGCTGAGTTTCTCCAGTAATTTCTGTTTTTGTTTCACAGTCCCATTTTACTTGCATACAACTGTTTGTTCAAACTTGCGTTGTTTCTTGAGACAGTTTCACTAATATTAAAGTGGATGTAAGTGTTGTGGTGCAGTGGTTGAGTCCCTGCCTATACGCCAGGAGGCCTGGGTTTAAGACTCACCTACTCCAGGTGCATAATAGCATCTCTGAACAAGTTGATTAGAAAATATTTAAAGCAGACATATAACACTGAGGAAATTCTCATAAGCAACAATTACTGATTACACTGAGGCTGGTTTAGTTCAGTGTTCAAAACTATACTTCCTTCTTGGGTGGTGTGAATGGAAAGCAGTAGAGAGATTGCTAATAGTCTATTAACATTCTCTCCTACCTCTATTGGCAATGCTTTTCACACTGTTGACAGATGGATTCAAGGAACACCTTCATTCCCACTCAATAAATCAATACCAGTTTCATGGTCATCATTAGATTCAACATTAATCTGAATACTCTACAATAGTATTGATGGGTACTCTACTGCTGTAGGCAAGATGGCTCCTGCTATCTGAAACAAATATGCTCAGTATCCATTTTTGGTTATGAATTTACACTTCAGTCCTGCACATACTTTGGAAATACAGTGAAAATTCAACTCCCTGACAAAGTGCAAATGAGAAAAGCAGAAAAGATTACCCAGCTATTTTCTTTATACAATTGTGGGACGTGGGCGTCACTGGCTGGCCAGCATTGATGGCCCATCCCTATTGGCCCTTGAGAAGGTGGTGGGGGCTACCTTCTTGTACCACTGCAGTCCACTTGCTGTGGGTTGACCCACAATGTTGGTAGGGAGAGAATTCCAGGATTATTATTCGTAATTATTAATTTAAAATGATTAATTTGGAGTATAAAACAACATCAAAGCCTGTTTTTCACATGCAACATGTATTGGTATCAGTATACACTCAGTTCTGCTATAACGCAGTACTTCTGTTCTTATGCGATCCCATGTTATAAGAAAATCGCTTACTAGCAGCACCATTTAAACGAATGGGGCTGGAATTGTGTTATAACCAATACACGCTTTAAAAGTTCGCACCTCAGAAACAGTGTCCCCAATTCGTTAAACACATCAAAACAAGTTTGCATTAACAAAATGCGCATTACAGCAAAACAAGCTGTACTGTGTTAGTAATGTTGTCATTATGATTTAGTTGGTAGCATTCTGGCCCTTGAGATATAATATTCTAGGCTCAGGTCCCAATCCAGGGTCTGAGCACCGAATAATATCAGAGGCAGTGCTGAAGGACTGCCGTGCTACCAGCGGTGCTGTCAGACGAGACATTAAATTGAGGCCCCATGTACCTTGCAGACATGTGTGGCAAAGAACCCATGTAATTCCTTCACAGGATGAGGCTCGTCCAGCATTTACTGCCCATTCTTAATTGCCCAGAGGGCACTTGAGAGTCAATCACATTGCTGTGGGTCTGCAGTAACATGTAAAACAGATGGATGGTAGTTTCCTTCCTTCAATGACATTTGTGAACCAGATGCTTTTTTCCCCCCAAAATCAATACCAGTTTCATGGTCATCATTAGATTCCAAATTCCCAATTCAATCGAAAATTCCATACTCTGCCATGGCAGGGTTTGAACCCAGGTCACCAAATCATTTCTGAGGTCTCTGGATTAATAGTCTGGCAAAAATATCAAGGAGAAAGTGAGGTCTGCAGATGCTAGAGTATCAGAGCTGAAAATGTGTTGCTGGAAAAGTGCAGCAGGTCAGGCAGCATCCAAGGAACAGGAAATTTGACGTTTCGGGCATAAGCCCTTCCTGATGAAAGGTTTATGCCCGAAACATTGAATTCCTGCTCCTTGGATGCTGCCTGACCTGCTGCGCTTTTCCAGCAACACATTTTCAGCTCTGGCAAAAATATCAGTAGGCTACTGCCTCCCCTTGGTACTAGCTTATTGAAGAATAAGAGAGTTATTCCCAGTATCCTGGCCATTATTTATTCCTCAATCAAAACCACAAAAACAGATTATTAATCCGTTGCCTGCTGATGGGAATTTTCTGTACACAGACAGGCTGCTGTGTTTCCTACATTAGAACAGTCACGAATACACTTCAGAATTTCCTCACTGGCAGGAAACACCTTGAAATGTGTTAATCCCACAAAAAAAACACTATACAAATGCAGTTTTCTTTTAATATTGTTGACTGAGAGTGAATCAAAACATTTTTTTAAGGTTTCACTTTCATTTTTGCCTTCCTGTAACAAAACAATCACAGTGAAAGACATGGAGAAAACAAGACAAACAGGAAGGTATAGGTATCAACAGTCCAATAGAAAGAGGAGCTCAGCAGACAGATCTAAATCAATCTTTAGATGTGCTTTCCCAGATGCCCTTTAAAGTAACCACAAGAACGGCTACCATTACTGCATACCAGATCCATTTTAACATTATGAGTGCAATATGCCAAAATTGTACTTGAAAACACTACTGGATGCTCATATATTATTTGCAGAATGAAACAAAAATACAAGTGGATATGGCTGATCATACCACCATGTCATCAATTAGAATCAGAGTGATAAAAAATCAAGAGGCCATTTGGCCCATCATATATTTTGAAGAGGAATTCAGTTAATTCTGAAGTGTTTTTCCTGTCAGCTTATTAACCTGACAGCCATTGCAATCTGAAACTTTCCATACATTAGCATAAGCAACTTATACCATGAAGACTTGCAATCTTGTTGAGTCAGATATCTTGAAGTTTATTAACAACACTGTTTACATAGCTAAAATATCACAGACTTCTACACACAGCCTACATTCTGTGCTTACTGATAATACTGTACATTATATACATATAGTTGACTGGCGACATTGAATCTATGACACAGAAAGGATGACTGAAAGCAAGGCAGGAAAATACATATACACATACATACATACCTTTTTACTGGAATATCTCATGTCCTGATGCGATTTCACTGTTTTAAACAGCCTTTCTGGACTGTGATTTATATCAGAATATAAAATATGCAACTGCAATCCCTCATCCATGAAACCATTCCATTAAATTGGCGCAGTGGTTAGCACTGCCAGAGACCCGGGTTCAATTCCTGCCACAGGCGACTCTCTGTGTGGGGTTTGCACATTCTCCCTGTTTCTGTGTGGGTTTCCTCCCACAATCCAAAAATGTTAGGTGAATTGGCTATGCTAAATTGCCCATTGTGTTAGGTGAAGGGGTAAATGTAGGAGTATGGGTCTGGGCGGTATATGCTTTGGTGGGTCAGTGTGGACTTGTTGGGCCGAAAGGCCTGTTTCCACACTGTAAGTAATCTAATCTAAATCCCTTTTATACCATGTTCATACTCACTGCCAGAATAATACGTTACCTTACCATGCAATGCTATTCCATTAAATAGTACCTATTAATTACTCAAATTTATAACATAACAAGTAACTGTATCTATTTTTACCTTATTTACAAGAACAGCGACTTTGCCTTTCCCTCCCTTTGTATCCAGGTGATGTCTGGCAACAAACACAGCTGCACGGGTCTTCCCTCCACCTGTCGGGAGCCATATGATGATATTCTTGCCCCGAAGAGCAGGCTGTATAACCTCCCACTGGTAGTTCCGTAGATCAATTTGCATTATATATCTGGAACAGGACTGAAAGAAATTAACACTTCTCCACCAATAAGCTGAGTTGAAATAAAACAGGTCATGGATTTAGTTTAGGACTAAATCTTTCCAAATTACCGTTGTTTATCAAAAAGAGGATAGTTTCTATTTACATTTCCCTGTGGTTTAAAGATGTATTAGTAAAAGATGTGAAATCTGACAGTCAAGGTCATAGGGTATGGATGTCATTCGCTAGGTCATCCTGATTTCCCAGGATGATACCACCATGTCATCAATTAGAATCAGAGTGATAAAAAAAAGAGGCCATTTGGCCCATCATATATTTTGAAGAGGAATTCAGTTAATTCTGAAGTGTTTTTCCTGTCAGCTTATTAACCTGACAGCCATTGCAATCTGAAACTTTCCATACATTAGCATAAGCAACTTATACCATGAAGACTTGCAATCTTGTTGAGTCAGATATCTTGAAGTTTATTAACACTGTTTACATAGCTAAAATATCACAGACTTCCCAGAGAGCATTTTAGAGTCAACCAAATTGCTGTGGGTCCAGAGTCACATATAGGCCAGATTGGGTAAGGACAGCAGATTTCCTTTTCGAAAGGACATGAATCAACCAGAGGGGTTCTTAGCAAGTTGTTACGTTTGGCTAGATTTTCATTCCAAATTGTATTGAATTTTAACCTATGTCCATTAACCTGAGGTTCTGGGTTACTATTCCAGTGATATTACCACTACATCACCACTTCCCTGGCAGTGGATTTAAAGTGTGTCAGAGATCTAAATCTTCATTTTCCAAGGATGAAAGATCGCAGTAAGTAGAATTAATGGTACAAGCATGTACAAGCCAGAGGTAGTTATGGATTGGTTTAATTTTCCAAACTCCTTTGATTCAGAGAGGTTCCACTATTTTGAACAATAGTGATTGCAACTCTTCTATTAAAAGAGCTAGAGAACGAAAACAGGCCTGTTGCCTGAGCATCAGCCACAGTGAAAATATTAGGCTATGCTTAACGAAGTCATAGCAGGGCATGTAGATAATTCAATGTAATCAGAGCAATGGAAGGACTGCTTCGGTGAAAGACAGGTTGCAGTGTAGGACATTCTGCAGCTGCATCAGAGGGGCATCTGTAAAGACTTTAAACGTGAAACTGTTTCCAAAATATGAGGCATGATGTGAAAAACCTCTTAGAACTGTGAGGTCTTGAGCTGACCAGAGAGCTGGCTTTACTAGACCTGATACTATGCAAGGGATAGACTTGATTAACGATCTCCTGGTGAAGGTCCCTCTAGGTAGAAGTGACCATAATACAATTGAGTTTTAAATTCAGTTTGAGGGAGAAGGAGTGAGTTTGAGACTATTTATTTAAAATTAAATAAGGCCAATTATGAGGTCATGGAAGCAGAACTGACAAAAATGGATTTGCAAATTCAGCTACAGCACAGGTCAATAAAGATACAGTGGTAGACATTTAAGAGGATATTTCAGAGTAAATATACATCAAAAGCTGTAGAAAAATTCCAAGGGACCAATCCCACTATCTGTGGTTAAATAGAAATATTAAAGGTAATATCCAACTTAAAGGAAAAGCATATAACTATGTAAAGATAGGTGGCCAGTCAGAAGGCTGGACAGGATATAATTAAAAAGCAAACTTAAAAAAATTAAGGAAGGAAAAATTAGAGTATGAGAGAAAACTAGTCAGAAACATTAAACTAGATACTAAGAGTTTCTATAAATATTTTCAAAAGAAAACTGTTATTGAAGAATGTTAGTTCTATAGAAAATGAGACTGGAGTATAATGGAAATTAAGGAAATGGCAGATGAATTAAACATGTATTTTGTATCTATCTTCATTATAGAGGATACAAGCCACATCCCAGAAGCAGTGATAAACCGAAAATGGAAAGAGGAATTCAGGAAAATCATAACCACAAGAGAAGTGTTGCTGACAAAATTATCAAAGCTATGGGCTGACAACTACTCAGGTCCTAATGGATTTCATCCTAAGGTCTCATGAGATAGTTAATGAACTGGTTTAATTTTCCAAAACTCCCTCAATTCTGGGAGGTTCCATTGGATTGAAAGATAATGATTATAACTCCTTTATTCAAAAGAGATTGAAACAGAAAGCAGGAAATTACAGACCAGTCAATTTAACATTTGTCATAGTAAAATTGGTAAAAGCTCCAACAAGGAGTTATAACAGGGAAGGTAGACTAATTCAAGGTAATCAGGCCCAGTTAACATGGTTTTGTAAAAAGGAAACCATATTTCAACAATTTATTGGAGTTCTTTGAGGAAATAGCATGGTGTGGATAAAGAGGTTCCTTTACATGTGTCACCTCAGAGGTTATTGTGGAAAAATATAAGCTCATGATGTAACGAATAGCATACTGGCATGGATCGAGGATTAGCTGGTCAACAGAAAGCAGAAAACAGGCATAAGTGGGTCTTTTTTTACAAGATGTACAAGGATCAATGCTGGGACCAAAACTCTTTGTAATTTAGACAAATAACTTAGGTGAAGGGATAGAAAGTGTGTTTGCCAAGTTTGCTGATGACACAACAATAGAGTTGTTCACAGTCATAAGGGGCCTGGTAGATAAGGAAAGACTTCTTAAGGATGAAAGAGAGAGTACCGTTTTAAGGTAATTGGCAGAAGAAGCATTGGAGACATGTAGAGAAAGTTTTTAAGGCAGTAAATGGTTAGGATCTGGAATACACTGGGAGTGACAGGAACACAAGTTCAATTGAGGCTTTGAAATGATTATTGTTGGAAAAGAAAGAATGAGCAGGGTAAGAGGGAGAGGGTGGCAACGTTTTCATTTGGAAGGCATCAGTGGAGACAGAAATAAGAGTTAACAGACTTGATTCTCTACAGATGCTACCTGACCTGCTAAATATTTCCCAAATTTTCCATTTTTTAAAATTTCTGGGTCACTGAACAGTTTGATAAGCATCTTATATAAACTCAATGGGATGTTTCTGTCGAGCACCATTGTGATGCCTGTCCTTAGAAATGAAAAAAGTCAACAATGTGAAAAGATCCACAATATATTATGTCATTTCTAAAAGGACACTAGTATGATAGCGGTTAATGAGGCTTAATTTCTGCATAATGATTAATTGAACATCTGACACAGGACCATTGAATGAGATGAGTCATATTTAAAGCTCAGCTGGAGACTGCTTCATGAAAGATGCAACATTTTTTCATGCACATCCATTCACCCATCTCTCTTCAAGCATACATCCCTTAGTCTTCTCACTGTACATGCATTCTTAAGACAATGTCAACTTAAGTCAGTCCAGTATGCACCCACAGTCTTGTTTATCAGACTGGACAAGACTGGTCAGAATAACTGGCTAGCTCTCCTGTTCAGGATACAAGATCAGGATTGAAGCAAAGTTGCATGAATGCAAACAGGAAGGCGGCACGGTGGCTCAGTGGTTGGCACTGCTGCCTCAGGGAGCCAGGTTCGATTCCAGCCTTGGGTGTCTGTCTGTGTGGAGCTTGCACATTCTCCCCTTGTCTACATGGGTTTCCTCCCACAGTCACAAAGATGTGCAGGTTGGGTGAATTGGCCATGCTAAATTGCCTGTAGTGTTAGGTGCACTAGTTAGGGGGAAATGGGTCTGGGTGGGTTACTCTTCGGAGGGTCGGTGGGGACTTGTTGGACCGAAGGACCTGTTCCACGCCGTAGGGAATCTGAAAAAAAAACTGACCTGTGTGCCCAGATAGGGAGCTACATCTTACAGTCCTGTGTCAAAACAAACTATCTACTACGTCACACGCCAAAGTTTCATTTCTCCGGCTGCGGACCCCGCCCTCGGATTATTTTCTCGCCTGAAACTCTATGCCTTTTCCTCTAATAATGCAGCATTTGCTAAAGCTAGCTCTCTGGTGTGAACTAGAACATGAGAAATACTGGGTGCCTCTTTTGATATTACAGACAATATCAGTAAACATCAAAGTTAAAAACCTGAGACATCTGTCCTGGTTACACTGTTTTCCACAGTGACACCGGGTAATAGATTTCAAAAAAGACAATTTGCTGAAATCCACGGATGGCTCACTGGGGAAATTAGCTGACTGGTACATTGACAATAGCACTAAGCACACGTACTGGGTTTAGGAACAAGCCAAGCCAATTTCATGCTCTCGATCTGATGTAGTGACCCTGACGGTTAAACACATGATTGGGAGGACGAGGTGAGACCACAATCAGCGTCTGCTCTAATACATATGCCCTCAACCCTATAAACGCATAGCAACGCCTGCTATTACGCACCCACTAAATGTAAAGATTGACCACTGCGGCGGGCTGGTGGCGAACACAGAATTGTATCCCCACGCGACTGGTGCACATAGATAGGGATGGGGAGGTTAGAAAGTTGGAAGAACGAAGAGATTTGGAGAAAAGGCATTAATTATTTTAAAGAAAATGATCAAGCGTATAAATTAAAAATAAAAGTCTATTAAAAGCAAATGAGGAAAAAAAATAGAAGTTACAAGAGAGGAATGAAGAATCAAAACACACAACTCACCCTTGAAGCTCTCCTTGCTCATCTCAGAGGGAGCACTGAGGGAAATAGCAACCGTTTCCAATCCAGATTCGTCTTTTTGTTGTACAACAGGAATTGAAACTGAAACTGAGCATTTCTGCGGAACTGCCCGGAGGGGCCACTGAAGGAGTACAGTGACATCCAACACACAGTGCAGATTCAAAAACTTCAATTTGTTCTATGTCGATGGCATTTGCATTAAAATCGTTCTTTCACCACTGTCCAAGGTGTATTAAAGTAACTGGGCAGTAGCTTACTCGGTGCCCGTCAGTTGAAATTAGGGAGGCTTTTCAGAAGATGAGATAGAGGTAGACTTATTCATAATTCTGCTGCAAATGTGTTGCTGGTCAAAGCACAGCAGGCCAGGCAGCATCTCCGGAATAGAGAATTCGACGTTTCGAGCATAAGCCCTTCATCAGGAATAAGAGAGAGAGCCAAGCAGGCTAAGATAAAAGGAATAAGAGAGAGAGAGAGCTTATTCATAATTCTGTTAGTATATAATACAGGTAGATTGTAATCTGACAAAGCCTAATGCTTGTTCCATACCACTTCGGCTTTGAAAGCTTGCTTGTCCTTTACTGAAAAGTAAATCTCCCATTGACTAGCTTTAAATGTACAGTACGTTTACACTTTATTTCTGTGTTTGCATAGTCCATAGTGACTGGTGTTTTCAAGAAAAAGTTCAGCTGCAGGAGGATACTTTCTTAAATGAAGGACAAACCTTTTGGAAAGGGGAATGGAGTGACAGAAGAGATTGAGGCGTTTAAAGGAAGAGGAGAGTAAGTCCCGCCAGCAGGAGGCACTTGTGCACATTGACGGTTGGCTGTGCTCTGTTTTACTTGATGGTCATTGTTTCCAGCACTCCTGTTCTTATTATTCAGTTTATTTATTTGTGGGATGTGGGTATTGTTGGCAAGGCCAGAATTTATTGCCCATTGCTGACAACTGAATGACATTCCATGGAAACATCGAAAGTCGGTGCAGGAGTAGGCCATTCGGTCCTTCGTGCTTGCACCACCTTTCAATACGATCTTCGCTGCCCACTACACCTCCAATTTTGGTGTCATCTGCAAACTTACTAACTGTACCTCTTATGCTCGCATCCAAATCATTTATGTAAAAAAACAAAAAGTAGTGGGCCCAGCACTGATCCTTATGGCTCTCCACTGGTCACAGGCCTCCAGTCTGAAAAACAACTCTCCACCACCACCCCTGTCTTCTCCTTTGAGCCAGTTCTGTATCCAAATGGCTAGTTCTCCCTGTATTCCATGAGATCTAATCAATCTCCCATATAGATCACATCTACTGCTCTGCTCTCATCAATCTTCTTTGTTACTTCTTCAAAAAACTCAATCAAGTTTGGGAGACATGATTTCCCTCGCACAAAGCCATGTTGACTATCCCGAATCACTCCTTGCCTTTCCAAATACATGTGCACCCTGTCCTTCAGGATTCCCTCCAACAATTTGCCCACTACCGTTGTCAGGCTCACCGGTCTATAGTTCCCTGGCTTGTCTTTACCACCCTTCTTAAACAGTGGCACCACATTTGCCAACCTCCAGTCTTCCGGCACCTCACCTGTGACTATCAATGATACAAATATCTCAGCAAGAGGCCCAGCAATCACTTCCCTAGCTTCCCACATAGTTCTCAGGTACTCCTGATGAGGTCCTGGGGATTTAATCCACCTTTAACCATTTCAAGACATCCAGCATTTCCTCCTCTGTAATCTGGACATTTTGCAAGATGTCACCATCTATTTCCCTACAGTCTATATCTTCCATATCCTTTTCCACAGTAAATACTGATGCAAAATATTCATTTAGTATCTCCCCCATTTTCTGTGGCTCCACACAAAGGCTGCCTTGCTGATCTTTGAGGGGCCCTATTCACTCCCTAGTTACCCTTTTGGCCTTAATATATTTGTAAAAACCCTTTGGATTCTCCTTAATTCTATTTGCCAAAGCTATCTCATGTTCCTGTTTTGCCCTCCTGATTTCCCTCTTAATTTATTCCTACTTCCTTTATACTCTTCTAAGGATTCACTCGATCCATCCTGTCTATACCTGACATATGCTTCCTTCTTTTTCTTAACCAAACCCTCAATTTCTTTAGTCATCCAGCATTCCCTATACCTACCAGCCTTCCCTTTCACCCTGACAGGAATATACTTTCTCTGGATTCTTAGTATCTCATTTTTGAAGGCTTCTCATTTTCCAGCCATCCCTTTCCCTGTGAACGTCTCAGTACTAAATGGTTTTCCCTTTTTTCTTCAACTGTGACCCTGAGTTCTGGGCTTCCCCAACATCAGGAACATTCTCCCCACATCCAGCCTGTCCGGTCCTCCCTCATTCTTTTTTCAGAGTATATTTAAAAATCAAGACGTATTTCTGTGGGCCTGGATGTCACATATGCAGTCTGTACTGTGTGACGATAGCAGGTTTCCTGTTTTTATAAGTTGGTAGAGAAAAATATGGGTTCTGACAATTAGAAGACGTAAGAACTAGGAGCAAGGGACAATTCAGCTCCTTAAGTCCGCTCCACTATTTATTCAGTTTCAAAACAGTTTCTACCCTATTGTTAGAATACTGCATGGACTCACAAAGTCTGGATATTCGCCTGTACCTGTGTTTTTGTTTTTGCCGCTGTTTACCTATTATTTACTATCTATGCTACTTAATTATCTGAGCTGCCTGTATTGCTCTCAAGACAATGTTTTTCACTGTGTCTCGGTACACATGACAATAAATTCAATTCAATTCGATTCTATATGATCATGGCTGATCTCATCTTAGTTTCAACTCCACTTTCCTGCCCATTCTCCAAAACCCTTAACCCCTAATTAAAAATCTATTTCCTCCTTAAACTTGTATAGTAACCAGGTGCCACTGCACTCTGGGATAGGAAGTTCCACAGCTTCACAACGCTTTGAGGAAAATCATTTCTTCTCATCTCTTTTAAACCTGCTACCTCTTTTCCTAAATCTATGACCTCTGTTCTATTTTGCCCCACATGAGGAAACGTCCTTTCTACATTTACTTTGCTGATTCCCTTTAGCACCTTAGATATCTCAATTAGATCTCTTCTCATTCATCTAGATAGTCTAGGCCGAAACACTCAATGTTTCTTCATAAGTCTAACCTTTCATCTCTGGCATCGATAATTTCACGATCACCATTATTTGCTTTCCTGCAGTTAATTAATTACCTGAATGTAAATTTTTCAACAACTGTGGCATGAATTCATGCCTCTGGATCATTTAGGGCAGAAGTTTCCCATCCCCAGCTGACAAGTAAGTTAGAAAGATCAGCTGAGACCAGCAGTATTGAGATTCTCAATGTTGAGAACAGAAAGTCCAATTCTCTATCTTAGGATTGAATGACAAAACAAGACGAGACGAGAATCTCACAAGGGAGCAGCAAGTGGCCTATTTGCATGTATTTGTATGCTTTAGCATATAATTATTAATCTCACCTCATTTATATGCAGGTTCCCATTCTCCTACTCCTCCCCACTCCTGTTAAAATTGACAATGAATTCCTGACATGGAAGTCAGAGTAGGTTACCTGGAACTCCAAATCTCAACCTCCATTTGGTATGCTTGGCACACACTCCATGGATAAAGACTGCACACATGCCCAATCCACAGAGATTGGCATTGGTCATGTACCAGCCTCACTGCACCTTCATGGTACATCTCCAAGCCACTTACAATACAGTTCTATACTTCAACGCTGTACTTTGGAGGACACTGCCATCTCTTGTTGCAATGCTGCTACCAAGATACTTTGGGACAGGCACCCAACTCATGGATTAGACCAGGCTGCATCTCCTGGCTCCTCATCTGCCCTCTTAGACCTCACTCACTTTGTGCTGTATCCTTGTGCTTTGGCCCCTCAGCCAGAGCTTAAAGAATTCATTGCTTATCCCTAATTGCTCTTGAGAAGGTGGCAGTGCTACTGGTGGCCTGTGCCATTGAAACAATGTTGTTGGTAACAGTACCAGGATTTTAACCCAAAGACAGTGAAGGAGTGAGGTATTGTTCCAAGTCAGAATGTATGTGGCTTGGAAAGGGACTTGGCAGTTGATGATGCTCCCATATACTATCTTTTTTATCCTTCTGAGTGGTAGAGGTCACAGGTTTGGAAGGTACAGTCAGAGAAACTTGGGTGAGTTTCTGCAGTGTACTATTTTAGATGGTACACACTGCTGCCACTATGCATCACTGGTGGTGGACAGGGTACCAATCAAGGGGCTGCCATGTTCTAGATGCTCATGAGCTTCTTCACTATTGTTGAGATTACACCAAACCAGGGAAATGGGGAATATTTGAGCCTTGTGGATGGTGGACAGGCTTCTGGGAGACAGATGAGTCACACATTGCAAATTCCTAGCCTCTAATCTGCCCTTATGGCCACAGTATTAATAGAATCACAGAAAATTTATAGTATAGAAAATGATCCCTTGGCAAAGTAAAGTCATCAGGTTCCCAGAGAACAAAAGGGCTGCTTTCTCATTATAGACAGATGACAGGTGTTGAGTTCAACTTGAGGAGAGAGGTTAAGAAACTGGGACCTCAGCCACACCAAGAATTGACCCCATGTTGTTGGCATCATTCTGCATCAAAAACCAACTGTCCAGCCAATTGAGTTAATCAACCCCCAACTTACAGATTTTGGGTGAATATAATTCAGCAGATGATAGCTCACGCTGCCTGATGGTTGCATAGTTTTGAGCTATTAGACTTGTTGCAATGTATCCCATTTATCACAACACTTGTGGCACACATGCGAAGACATAACCGTTCAGTGGCCACGCCTACGGATATTGAATTAGGTGTGTTCATTTTGTGGTCTGTCAATTGTTGAGGACAAGGCAAGCTTTGCAGATACTCCAATCACATACCACAAGCCCAGTCTAATAGCTATTTCCCATTAGGACTTAGCCAGCTCTGGTACCATACATTGAAGTCCACTGGCCTACTCTTGGTACCATACATTGAAGTCCGCACTCAGTCCATTCAGTGCTTCATCTGTGTGATGGTCAAAATGAAATACATTTACAGCCAAGGAGCATGGAATAGCAGAAGGTGGTAAACAGCCTATCTATGGGACTTCACGAGATACATAGAATCACCGGTCAAAAGCCCAGAGCAACTTTCTTCCAAATTCCAGATTGGTGGGTTCATCCTGAATGTGGTAGGACAGACCCAGGGTCAGTGGTATCTGGGACACTAAAAGGTATAATTCCACAAACATGACTATCAGGCTATTGCTTAACAAATCTATGGGACAGTTTTCTCAATTTTGCCACAAACTCCTAGATGCTAGCGAGGGGAACTTTGCAAGTTTGAGGAGTGGAAAATTATAGTTGCTTCTGTGCCTAGGTCAAAGCTGGGTAGGCAATTTTGGTTTCATTCCTTATGGACTTCTCTGTAGCGGTTTGGTATGCGAGAGTCCTTCCAGACCTTTTCAGTCTCAATCACATTGCTGTAGCACAGAGTGACCAGGTAGGACGACATATTTGCTTTGGAAGTTATAATTTATTCCAAATATAAAAATTTGACCAATGCTTTAAAGATAATATTGCATTGGATGGAATAGTCCATTAGGGTCCAGGAATGAGACAAAGTGGTAAGATCCTCCAAGGAAGATGCAAGATAGAAAGAGGGAAAATTACATCATTAAATGAGAATTTTCATATAAATTTTCTTAAACTGAAGTAGATGACTTGGCTCCAAATTCACTCAAGTATACTAATCTGAGCACAATGTGCAATTAGTGGAAGTCAAGAAAACACATGCTATAATAGCAAGTGTGTTGCTATAACAGAAAATATGTTGCTTGCATGTAGCGATGTTGGTGTTCTTACCTCAATGAAATAAAGACTGCACTCAATAGCTTGGCCAATACCCACCTTGTTGGGACCATGTAGGGTGGGACAAGAAAGAACCATCGACACTTAACCTTTTGTAACAATCAATTTGAAGCTCAGTAAAAGTTTGCATAATACCAAAACGCCAGTGTTTGGAAAAATGAGATAATAAGCATGTGAAATGCATGGTGAAGCTGCCCTGAAGAATGGATTGTAGACATTAAATGATAAACATGACTCAGGGTAGAAAGACAGCTTTTGAAATTAATCAAGACACTGCTCCTAAACAGAAACTGACTTTTTAATGAAATACTCAGAACAGGAGTAAACAAGTTGGTGCCTCAGAGGAAATGAGATTATTGAGAACATTCACGTTTCTGAAAATGTTAGATGTCCAATTTACCAATGAAATCAGACAACTGAAAGCAAGACAATCATCATCTAGGAGTCAGACATGCTTAAAAAGAGCTGTACAATACATTAAGTGCTAGAGTTAGAGAGTCACAGAGATAGGGCATAGAAACACAGCCTTTGGACCAATTCGGCCACACCAGCCATAATATCAGAAATAAATCTCATCCCATTTGCCAGCATTTTGCCCATATCCCTCTAAGCCCTTCCTATTCATATACCCAACCAGATGCCTTTTAAATGTTGTAATTGTACCAGCCTCCAACATTTCCTCTGGCTGCTCATTCCATACTCGTACCACCCAGTGCGAAAAAGTTGCCCTTTAGATTCCTTTTAAATTTCTCTCCTCTCACCTTAAATCTACACTCTCTAGCTTTGGACTTCCGTACCCTGGGTTACAGACCTTGTCTATTTACCCTATTCATGCCCCTCACGATTGTATAAATTTCTAAGGTCACTCCTCAGCCTCCGACACTCCAGGGAAAACAGCCGCATCAGTCTATTCAGCCTCACCCTATAGCTTAAACCCTCCAACCATGACAACATACTTGTAAATTGTTTTAGTTCAAGTTTCACAGCATGCTCCCTATAGCAGGACGACCAGAACTGCATACAGTATTCCAATAGTGACCTAACCAATGTCCTGTACAGCCACATCATGATCTCCCAACTCCTATGCTCAATGCACTAACCAATAAAGGCCGACATACCAAATAACTCCTTCAATATCCTATCAATACAATGCTTAACTGAATATGTGGCACATTATAGCTTTTTGTATAAAGCACTAGAATGTGGATCGCTTGCATAGTGTTGCTTGAAATGTGCATTAAACAGGTTGAACAATTGTTAAGCTATTAAGTTAAAGTAGGGCACTTCAATACAATCAGGCGGAGTAAACATAATTGCATGAACAGAAATCATGCTTAAAAAAATGTTCAAAGTTCTTTATGGAAGCAACATGTGCTGTGCATAAAGGAGAGCTGAACATTAAGCACAGCAGTCCCTTGGAGAAGTTTCTTCAGTTCCGCTATTCAAAGGCAAAACTAATATTGTGGAAACCTTAATCCCTTATTCTAGCTTCCCTTGTTTCCAAGCTCACCTGATGATTACTTTATTTGGTACTGAGGTCTACTGTAGATTCCGCCAGCTTCTGTACTTCACAAGATTCAAACTAAGATCAAGTCTTACCTGCTTTTCAGAAAGTGGCTGAATCTGCTTAAGGGCTATACCTGTCTTTTATTTTGATGAACCTTTCAGAGTTGCAAGCCAAACAAGTTCCAAACTGAAATTGTAAACCTCTCCTGTCCAACAACTATATAAACTGAAACAGTGTCTCCTTAAACTCCACCCATCTGTACACAAAAGCAGCCTACTCAGGCCTGTCATCAACAACCTGAACTGATGGAGTAAATTGGTTCTGCAAGCTTTGAGGGAGCACTGAATGCTTTTAAACTAATTTACCTCCAAACTCCCAAACAACTCACCAGACTGCCATTCTTGCAAGCATAGCAGATATCACAATAACAGCTATTGATAACCGTTGATGACACTTTCAAGTGATTATATATTTGACCACTTATAAAAAAAAAAGCACATCATATATTGTTCACATTTTGCAACTAGCGCACACGAGGTTATGGGGACTGAATTCAACTGATGACTAAATGAAGCAGTTTATGATTCTTATGGGAGCATTTGCCACTGTTCTTATTTCTTTCAACTGCAGTGTAATGTTTAAAACAATTTCTTGCATACTAATCTCACCATCACCTTCTCAAGACCTCCTAGGATCGGGCAATAAATGCTGGCCAGCCAAAGTCCAAGACGAAAAATGACAAAAAAACAATTACTTCTCACTGTTTTCTTCATTGTCGTCCCAACCCTGGATTTTCCTGTATAAATTGATATTGTCAAAAATGTTCACTCAAGAACTTTAGTGTCACAGTGAGCAACAATCTTCCATTTCACTTAACTGGTCATTTTCTGTGGGTAAATCCAATGAGTATTAATTAAATAGACTCATTGCATTGTGAATGATTAATTTGGAATAGGCAAATATACATCCCGATATAAATGCATCTTACTGTCTGATTTCATAATAATTTCATTATTCTTGTTACTTCGTTACAAAAAAAATTAACTTAACTGCATATTACTCCCTGAACCAAGTTTTTTTGGTTGCTATGAGAACGACGAAGTTCAAGAATAAGAGACATTTTCCAAATAAAAACCACAACCAGCAACACAGTTACAAACCGCAAATTACAAACTGTTTTTTGCTGGGCTTTCCAGAATTAATCCAGTCACATGTAATCCTGGCTGCTGCACATAGAAAATATGTTGCAACTAGAGTCATGGTTTAATGCCAAATATGTACACATTGGATCAAAGTTTCAACTCTTCCTTTCAGTACTTAAAAAGATAAAACTTTGTAACTGGTCCCAGTAGGCAGCAAAACCTTCTTATGTAATGAACTGTGTAATAAGTGTAGATGTGGTCATTTTTGCAAAATCGTTACGCTTGGTGGCATAATCTAATTTAACAGATGAAAAAAATTGTACTAGAAATAGACAAATAACAATAAAAAAGTGCAATTATACAGCTCAAATATCCCAAGTGGTATTTATTCATAAAATTACTAGTGTAGTAGCAGGCCATTCGGCCCATTGAGTCCACACCAACTTTCCGAAGAGCATCTCATTCAGACTACCCTATCCCTCTGTAATTCCTAAATTTCCCATGGCTAATCCACGTAGTCTTAATGTTTTTACATGGTGACAACCAAGTGTTTTACAAAGAGCAAGAAATAAAGACTAAAATTTGAGTGAAGTTACTGAATTTATTTACATCAGCAAAATGCTACAGCAAACGTACAAAATGCAACTCAGTTTAAAAAAAAATTACAAAATTGGAAGGTAGTCAGGCATTATCACAACATGCCCTATCATTCACTGACAGATAACGCTGAAGTCACAGACTCCACAGAGTGAAACGTGAGAAGCTCACAGTAGTATGCATTCTGCTGAAATGATTGACTTTGTGTCGGTTCCATCATCAATTTCAATAAGCAACATAAATGCTTAGTGATTATTTTTGTGATGCGCATCATCTTTGCTGATGTGAGAATATTAGAGAGCACTAGATATCCAAATGGAGCATCCAATGTCAGTTATTTGTGTACATTTTTGACAGCAGAAACTGCATGCAGTGAGATGGGTACTTCAACAGTTAAACACTGGAACAGACTGGATGCTTGAAAACATAATTATTCATTATGGCTACCAATAACCAGCCCATGCAATTACAGGATACCATAATGACTTTAAACAAATTTCAGTAATGCCACTTTTTTGAAATATTGATCCGACAGAATTGCAGTTCAAGAGTAGTTTATTCATTCTGCTGTGCTCATGGTCTGCCGGATCTGAATGCCTGGCTTTCAGATATATTCCTTTTGGGAGTGTTTTCATTTGTCCAAAAGACCCATTTCTTTAATCTTGAAGTAGAAAAACTTCTCCAACATGTTGGCACATTTGCAGTACTCACTCTCAGGAGGGTTATACTCACGGCAATTTGTAATGATACGTTGGACATCAGCTATAAATAATTTCTTGGAAACATAATAACGATTCTTTAGCCGGTCACTCATACTTTTCAAATCTATATAAACAAGAATCAATATTGCCCATTAATTCTACAGAGGGGTTTAGTTTGCAATTAACACAAAAATATAATATAGAGGATTTTAAAAAAATCAAAGAGTAGGAAATATTTATCTATCAAGTTTGTAGCTTGAGAGATGTTGCGGTTTCCACAATGTAAAATATGACACACAATCTCAGAGTCAAGTTACACAGTGTGGAAACAGACCCTTTGGTCCAACTCATCCATGCCAACCAGGTTTCCCAAACTAAACTAGTCCCACGTACCTGCATTTGACCCATATCCCTTTAAACCATTCCTATCCATATGCCTGCCTAAATGTCTTTTAAATGTTGTGATTATACATTCATTTCCACCTCCTCTGGCAGTTCATGCCACGTATGATCCACCGTCTATGAAAACATTGAGCCTAGGTCCCTTTTAAATCTTTCTCCTCTCCCCTTAAAATTATGCTTTCTAGTTTTGAACACCCCTACCCTAACAAAAATACCTTTGCTATTCACCTTATCTATTTCCCTCATGCTTTATAAATGTTTATAAGCTCAACCCTCAATGCCCTACTCTCGAAGGTAAAAGGTTGCAACCTATCCAACCTCTCATTATAACAAAACTTCAGTCCTGGTAACATCCTTGTAAATCTTTTCTGCACCTTTTACCAATTTAATAACATCCTTCTTATAACAGGGCAACCAGAACTGTACACTGTACTCCAAAAGTGGTCTCACCAATATCCTGTACAACCTCAACATGATGTCCCAACTCCTATACTCAATGCTCTGACTAATGAAGACAAGCATGCCAAATGCCTTCTTCACCACCTTGTTTACCTGTAACGTGACTTTCAAGAACTATGTATTCCTAGGTCTCTTTGTTTGACTATACTCCCCAGGGTCCTACCATTAACTGTGTAAGTCCTGTCCTAGCTTGTCTTACTAAATGCAACACCTCACATTTAAATAAATGAGATTCAGTCTGCCGTTTGATGGCCCAGTTCATCAAGGTCTCATTGGACACTTCGATAACCTCCTTCACTGTCCACTATACCATCAATCTTGGTGTCATCCACGAACTTACAGTGAATTCACTGGTCAAAAGCAGACGGAGTGGCTAAATCTACACTCTTGTCTGCTGTCAGTCCAATTGCCCCATTTTGACTTACTGCTGGCATTTAAGGAAGAAACTGATGCTATGGCTGTGCATTTAAGGACCAAAAGACTGACCTGAAGTAAGAATGAAAATTAAATCAAAATATCATTCTTTTTTTATGAAAGCAAAACCAATGAATGTGCATCAAAAGACAAGTTGTCCACTACAGTATACAGTAGCTCAAATTAAAATTAACTGGCATCGACTCGGGGAGAAATAAGATAAAATACCTCAAATGGCTATGACTTTTGAAACTCTCTTCAGTAGACTCATCAATAAGTTTTAAAAAAGACCATATGGTTCAACTGATTAACGTTGGGTCATTAAAACCCGCTACAGGTCATCACAATCATAATTACAGAAACTAACTGTAATATTGCTGAAAAGTTCTCTGATCAAATGCAAATAGCCAATTAAAAATTAAATTACACTCTATGCAGTGTCAATTATTTAATATTTCATGTGTCCATTATAACAGAATTGTGAAAGTGAAATGAAAAACTTGTGCCATTAAGTTAACATACCAATTGGAAAACGGATAATTTCGTAGTAATCTGGAGCCTCAGACTTTTTTACTGGTTCCATGAAAGGCCAAGCGCTAGGGTGACTCTGTTAAAGAAAAGTGAGTTACATGAGATTGTGAACACTAAAACTGGAATTCTAGTTTGTTTATAAGGGCGCATGTAAAATAAATAAAACTAAAACATACTAAATCATATAGCCAATTTTCAATACCACGAAGCAGTGGGAGAGAGATCTGGCTCTGTAGTTTTCTACAGAGATTGACTACCTCAACAGTATTATCATGGGTAGTTGCCAACAGAAGATGGTTAGTTGCTTTCAGTGAAAAGCAAGTTACATGGACTCTCACTCAGGCACAACCTGGTTAACATCTCGTATTGCATTTGGAATACAGAACAGCACGAGCAATAACGTTATCATTATTTCCACTCAGGTTGTGAAAATTCAAGGAGAGAAAGAATTTTAAAGTCTTGACTTCAGAACAGTATGAGACTGGTTTCAAAACAAAAAGATTGGTTATACCACCAACACTGCAAACCAAAAAAAAAACTTGCAGCCAAATGGATAACGGAATCCTTTCATAGAAATTTCACTGACTATATTTATGTGTGCAATTTAACTATTTGATATTGCTAGTAGCAGTTGAGCATAAAATGCTATTTAATGCATTCAGAAAATACATTCGGTAAAGATTTCATGCTAAATCAATGTAATTTTGGATTTTATGCACCTATTATTGCAAAAACAGTGACTCAATTATAGGTGTTCAATGTCAGAAGTCAGGAGATTAATAGTACAACTGAATGTTCACACAAGTAAAACAGTCCTTTAAATGTATCCTAAGCATGCCGTATTTCACAACCTTTATTTGTGCCAGTAAATTTTTCAAAGAGTTGTGCAACTGATCCGGATCCTTCAGTTCCTTCCTAGAAAACAAAATAGAAATTCACTATGATCTTCACTAACATACTTTTAATTAAAAACTAATGCAATTTCAGTTATTATAGTTGGGAAAATGTACCATTTATATACAGTGAGAGATGCACTGCATGGAGACAGACTCTTCGGTCTAACTCTTCCATGCCGACTCAATATTCTAAATTAATCTAGTCTCACTTGCCAGCATTTGGCCCATGTCCCTCTAAACCATTCCTATTCATGTACCAACCCAGATGCCTTTTAAATATTGTAGTTGTACCTATCTCCACAACTTCCTTTGGTTGTTCATTCCATACATGCACCACCCTCTGAAAAAATTGCCCCTTAGACTTTTTTTGAATCTTGTTCTTTTTACCTTAAACCTATGCCCTTTAGCTTTGGAATCACCTGCCTTGTGGGAAAGACCTTAACTATTCACTATATTCATGCCCGTCATGATTTTATAAATCTGAGGTCAGGCCTCAGCCTCCAACACTCCAAAGAAAGTAGCCCCAGCCCTTTCAGCCTCCCCATATCGCTCAAACCCTCCAAACCCTGGCAATATCCTTGCAATACTTTTCTAAACCCTTTCAAATTTCACAACATCTTTCCTATAGCTGACAGAGCAGAAATGAAGGCAGCATTCCAAAAGAGATCTAACCAACATCCTATACAGCTGCAACATGACCTCCCAACTTCTTTATTCAATCCAATGATTAATAAAGGCAAGCATACCAAATGCCTTCTTCACTACCCTGTCTACCCATGACTCCACTTTCATGGAAGTAGCTGCACTCCAAGGTCTCTTTGTTCAGTAACACTCTTCAGAACCTTAACATCAAGTGTCTGAGTCCTGTCCTGATTTGCCTTACCAAGAGGTAACATTTCATTTATCTAGATCAGCCCAAGGTCCTGTTATATTCCGAGGTAACCTTCTTTGCAGTCCACTATACCACCAATTTTGGTGCCATCTGTAATCTTACAAATCATATTTCCTATATTAGCACCAAATCATTCATATAAAATGACAAAAAGCAGTGGACCCAGCACTGATCCTTGAGGTACAATGCCAGTCACAGGTCTCCCAGTCTGAAAAGTGATGCGCCACTTCCTTCTATCTCCGACCTACAAGCCAATTTTGATTCAAATGACTAGTTCTCTCAGCACTCCATGTGATCTAGCCTTGTTAACCAATCCACCATGCAAAATCTTGTCAAATGCCTTACTAAAGTCCATATTGACAATGTCCACCACTCTGCCTTCATCAATCCTCTTCAGAACGTTTTCAAAAAACTCAATGTTTGTGAGACATGAACTCCCAAGCACAAAGTCATGTTGACTATCCCTGACCAGTTCTTGCCTTTTCAAATACAGGCAAATCCTGTCCCTCAGAATCTTCTCCAATAACTTGCCTACCACTGATGCCAGACTCTACTGGTCTGTAGTTCCCTGGCGTTTCCTTACCACATTTCTTAAATAGTGGCACCACATTAGCCACCCACCAGTCTTCCAGCACTTCACCTGTGACTATCAATGAAACAAATATCTCAGCAAGGGGCCCCAGCAAGCACTTCCCTACCTTCCCATAAAGTTCCTAGGTACACCTAATCCAGTTGTGGGGACTTATCCACTTTTACACGTTTTAACATGTCCAACACCACCTCCTTTTGTAATATGGACACTTTGAGATATCATTATTTATTTCTCCAAGTTTGCTAGCTTCCATATCCTTCTTCACAGTAAACAAGGATGCAAAGCACTCATTTAGTATATCACCCATCTCCTGATCTTTAACAACTGTCTCTAGTTACTCTTTTGTCCTTAATGTATTTGTAGAATCCCTTTGGATTCTCCTTTTCCCTATTTGCCAAAACTACCTCATGTCCCCCTTTTGCCCTGATTTCACTCTTTATTGCCCTTAGACTCCTCCAGGGACTCACTCGATCTCTGTTGATTAAATCTGACTTTTGCTTCCTTCTTTTCACTGACCAGAACCTCATTCGGCATTCCCTACACCTACCAGCCTTGCCCTTCACCCTAACAGTTCCGCCACATGTCTGGCAGATTTACAATGCAGGCATAAAAAGCCACTTGTGTCAATAATTTGTACAAAGAACAGAAATGGAGCTTTGCTTCAGCGTTAAATATTCTTCAAGTCCACACATTTTATAAAAAAAACTTTAAGCTGCCATGACAATTAACCTAAAGAGAAATCAATAACTCTTTATTTAATGCACACTTAATGGAACATCATCATTATGAAGGAATAGATCATACAATTAGGATGGCAAATGAGTACAAAACAGAAAGCTTTACTTCCTTTTACAGAGGAAGCAAATAAATAGCAATAAAATTTTCATGGTTCCTGCACTCAAACTGCAGTAAAAAATAATGGCAAAGGGTTTATGTTCAGGGAGGTAACCATTAACCCTCTTACATTAAAACAGACTTAACTAATTTTAATAACTGTTTAAAAGATCAAATGCTCATGATACCACTTCAAAACAAAGCGCTACTGTGCTGCAAAGTAATTGGGATCTAGTGAACAGAAAGCAGATCAGTTATTATTTATAATTGATACATTGACTTATAGTTACATAGCTCTGTTGGCTAAATGGTTGGATTGCAGTGCAGAGTGATGTCAACAGCATCAGCTGAGACCACCTATGAAAGACTCTCTTTCTCAACCTCTCCACTTGCCTGAGGCATGACCACCTCAGTTTAAACCACCACCAATCATCTCTCTCAAATGAGAGCAGTCTTATGGCCTCTTGGACTAAGGCAAGTTTTACCTTAGTTACAAATAAGGAAACTTCTTAATCAGACTCCTTGAAGTCATTGAGAAATTAAATGTATTTTCTTAATTTGAAACAGCTATAAAGATATGTACCAGACAAATCCAATACCTCATCAATATCCTTCTTTTTACTGGAATGGACCAGCACAGTGACATCATATTCATCTCCAGTCATGTAGCCCATACCAACTTATAACGCAGCATGGATAATATATTTTTAAAATGTGCTGAATGGCAAGAATCATGTGAACCATATAAATATCAGATTTAACAACCCAGTTTAACCAGAAAAAGTTTTGTCATCTTCCCAACCTTACATATCACTAGTATCATTGAACCCCAAATGCTAACATCTCCATTAACTAACAAGCTAAAGTGAGCCAATTCTGTACACACATGGCCACCAGAGCAGGAAGGAGACTGGGTACAACTATGGTAACCACAGCTCACTTTCCAACTCCACAAATCTTCAACATTGAAAAGTTCAGGCAAGATAACCTTCACTGCTCACCAAGGATGTAGGCAGAACACTTCAGAGTTAGCACTACAGCTCAGACCACTGACCTAGCTCTCACTACCTTAGTCAATATTGACCCACACTGTCTCCAATTCATCTGCTCAACAAGATGCAGTGCACCAACTCCCCCTCATAAATACCAATAGGGTTGAGCAGCACATGGAATAAGTGACAATGTAATAAGTTGGGGTGTTTACTTTCATTCGCTCTTCACTCTCAGCAAATCTTTCTTGGGTTATATTGGCACAAAAAGCTTTTGACAAAACATTCTTACCCTTTCTCCTTGCCACTAGGTTTCCATCCAGTTTCCTCTGTTGGAGAGAAAAAGATGAGGATTTTTCAACTTGGGTTAAAGGTAAAGAATAAACACTACCTTGGGTTTTGGGACATAGTTAAAACAAAAAAAGTTTCTCATACTTCCAATTGCTCAAAATGTTACATTAGAATGATTAAAGCATATTTCATTGTGGTAAGTGAACATTACAGTCAAGGCTAGTATTTGTTGTTTATTCCTAAAAAGGAACTGATGAACTGCTTTCTTGAACTATTGCAGTCCATTAGGTTCAAGCCATTGTGCTATTAGAGAAGAAGTTTAAGATTCCAATCTGGTAAAACATGGGAGAAGCAAAATAGTTACAAGTAAAGATAATGTGTGGCTTGGAAGGGAACTTTCAGGTGGTGCTCCCACGTGTATGCTGCCCTTGTTCTTTCAGGTCAACTGATTGGATGATGCTTTTGAAGTAGCCTTGATGAGTTGAGGGGGTGGTAATGGGGTCCAAGTCAATGTGTTTGTTGATAGAGTTCCGGCTGGAATGCCATGCTTCTAGGAATTCTCGTGTGTGACATTTACCACCCCCTGAGAAAAAAGAACAGGAAATTACATCACTATAGGAAATGACATCATCACAGGAAATGATATCACCAACCCAAACATATAAATAGAAAGCAGGAAACACGAGCAGTGCTTCGTCTGGAGGCTTACTGAAGATTTTACCTAGTATGGTGATGAAACGTCTGAAACTGAACCTTCCAGCTCAGTGAGTAAACCTACACCCAGAACCTCAACCTAAGCTACAAATCTTCTCAAACCTCCTCCATCCATGTTCGGACCAAGGTTGTAATGAGATCAGGAGCAGAGGGCCCCAGCAGAACAACAATAATCTACTTATGCTAAATGTAAAGTGTTATTTCTAATACCTTTGACAACACCTGCCATCACTTTGCTGATGATCAAAAGGAGGCCGATGAGGTGGTAATTGCTCGGAAGAATTTATCCTACTTTTTGTAGTTAGTGTGGAAAGTTGCCTCGGTACTATCCTGTCAGACAGATGGCAGTCTTCTGGATGTACTGAAACAGCTTGGCTGAAGAGGCAGCTAGTTATGGTGGACAAATCTTCATTATTACCGGATCATTGCTGGGGTCACACCCATTGCACAGTCCAATCCCTTCAGCCTTTTCGTATACGACTGTGAATTAAGTTGGTTTAAGACCGGCACCTGTGATCAGGTTGCCAGGAGTAGATTGAGACAGATTGCCCACTCAAATCTTCTAGCTGAAGGTGATTACAAGTGATTGAACCTAGTGTTTTGCACTTATGGGCAAGGTACCAGCACTGCATTTGCAGATATTTGTGAAGCCTCTTCCTCCCGATAATTGATTAGACAAATGAAGCAGATAGCTTTGTTTCATAATTAATGTGTCAATTAATTTACAATTAAAAGTCAGTGGCTTAAAACGTAATATAATTGCTGAAAGATGATGAGCAAAATTGAGAGCAATTTGACTGATTTGGAGAAAGAATGGACTAATTTGCCATCTCATGTGTGTTTTGGATGCCAGTTCCTCAGTGCCACCTCTTCCTAACCAACACGTGAATGGAATAACTTGTTGTTTGTTTCCACCTAGATAATCATTAGATTATTAATTTGGCAGATAGGGACTACTTGGATCAATTCAAATTTTTTTTTTACCTGCAGAATGCTTGACATTTGTGATATTTTGCATGTGAAGGTTTGCGCTAAACACAAGCTTTTAAATCTGTGCACAGTTGTCAGGGTGAACGTTTACTCAAAAGGATGATTTGAGTAATTGCACAAATCAAACAAAAATTGGTACACAAATAGCATCAGTGGCAGCACATGCAAAATTGTTCAAGAACCAAGTTCCTCGGCTTCATCTGTGGACCAGTTTTAGGCTTTGCATCAGCTCAGATTTGGAGAACATAATTTAATTGAAGAACATTATAGATTGCTTATTTGGGAATGCATTTGGAAATGTGATTTACTGGACAGCTGATTCTTGGAATCAATTGAATAACAAGGGTTATGAGGGGAATAATGGAAATATGTAAAATATTCATTGGCAATGCAACTATGCATCCCAGAAATCGAAAAATTATAACTTTTATATGCAAATTGGGTTGCTGTAGTTTCAGAACTTATGCAGTATAAAATATTTTTTCAGCTGAGCAGTGGCTCATTTCGTGGCATTCTCAAATCAGGAGACAGAAAGTTGTAGATTCAACTCCCAGTTAACAGAGTTAGAGTTGAGCACACAAACCTCGGCTGATATTCCACTGCTCGACTGAGGGAGTGCTGCTCTGTCAGGAGTGTCTTTCAGTTAAACTGAGATACCATCTGCTTGCAAGGATGCCCACTATATCTTAGTTGAGACACTTTGGAACATACTCTCTCAGAAAGCAGTGCAGACAGGGTCACCGAACATTTGTAAGACAGAGGTAAATAGATTCTTATTAGGAAGGGGAATCGAGAGTTAGTGGGGATCGATGAGAATGTAGAATTCAAAGTACAAACAGATTAGCCCTGAATGGTAGAGCAGGCACAAGGACTGAATGATCAACTTCTAGTCCTGTTTTCATACTACAGTTAACTAAAATTTGTTTATAACTTGCTCCAAGATCAAGTCTTCATTAAAACAGATCACATACATTCCTGCATTGTTTACCATACATTTCCTGCATAATAATATTGATGTATCTATCATATTCTCATAATCAATGTACCTTCAGCATTTCTACGCATTCTTTATTCACTCTTCTGAAATGGAAAACTTACGAATTCCAGGTATACTCTCTATGGGTATCTGCCGAACTCCTTCCTTGAAGCAGGTGAGGCCAGGGTAAACCTTCCGAATCTGAGCTTGCTTTCTCTCAATCAATTTCTTTATGATCTGTATGGGAGGCAAAGGTTTACAATGGCTTTGATTAGAATACATTGATAGAACGGTACCCAACTAGGAGAAAATGAGGACTGCAGATGCTGTCGTTTTCCAATCCTTGTTAGAAGGGCTTATGCCCGAAACGTCAATTCTCTCACTCCTTGGATGCTGCCTGATCTGCTACGCTTTTCCAGCAACATACTTTTCAGAACTGTAACCAATATGGGGGAAAAACATGCTACCCAGATACTGCAAATTTTCAGCATGTAGAGCCTGTTAAATGTTTTTTTTATACACAGGAACATGAATAATTTTAAGTAGCTAGCAATATTCACGCATTATTACCTTTTCGAATTGATGCTCAACAGCTGAGAAATATTTTTTAAAATGACTTTTGTGTCTTGTTATACAACCAAACTTTTCTTTGACATGCATAACTTGTACAAAAATGTCACTTGTAAATGGTACTGACACCTACAGAGATACAACTACAGAGAGAATCTGAGGTACACCTTAGGTTTTCAACAGATATTTAGGTGAATAAAATATTAACCATATATATTAAACTAGTCACTCACAGCTGGTATGTAATGCTTTATAGATTTTGGACAGGACTTTTCTTCCTCAGTTGCTATCCTGCCTTTGGGATACAAGTCAAGTCAGCCACCTATAAATGTTGGCTAGGGGAGGCATAGAGTGGCTTTTGGAAAACATGGCCAATTTAGCACCAACCTTTGTGGACCCAATCCAATCAAGATCGGTGGTTGGAGTTCAGGGTCTGAAGAGCCACTGGGAGGTGTTTACCAAATATCAGTTGCCCTGCTGCAGGAGTGCATGTTGCTGGAATATGTAGGCAGGTGTGAGGCTGTCCCCATTCCTGAACTGTTGGCAACATACATGGCTATGCGGAAAATAAGAGTGCCAGAAGGTTTGAACCTGCACACAAGGGAGGATCGCCACTACCATTGAGAGGTTTTGAATCAACACCTTGCATACCAAATGGTGCCTCTGTCTTCAATGATGGAGGTGGTGGTGGTGGGGGTGGTGGTGGAATTTGCATATGTGCATTCTTGGGGGGGGGGGGGGGGGGGGGGGGGGGGGGGGGTGAACAGAACAAGGTAGCTCTAAAGAACTCATATTGGATTTGCAATGTTAACTCTGGCAGTATCTGAGAAGAGAGAAACAGACTTGCTGAGTTCTTCCAGCATTTGTTTGTTTCAGATTCTATGGTATTGTGCTTTTGTTCAGGTAGATCTGTGATAAGGTGGAGGGCAGAAGTGATTAAATGTTAAAATGAGCAATGATGCAAAGCAAAAGAACACGGTCAAAGGACAGCACAAGAAACAAAAGATATGTCTGGGGGAGCTGTAAATGACAACAGCAGAATCATTTGTTGCAATGTCATCAGGGTTGGAAGATAATTAATAAGGTGACATTAGCTTTGTTCTGCAGCTGTTTTACGTCACACATTTCTCTCCTTATTTTGGTTTTTTAAGTATAAAAAATTGTTAATAATGGAACTCTTTGAAATAAACATTGTAATGACTTTCTCGCTCCAGTGTTGACACTGCAGGAAGAGCAACTACAATGTGATAAAATTACATGTGGACATAAGAATTTATAAGCCAAAAAAATGAACAAGTTTATACGATTTAAAGTTTTAAATATTTGTAAAGGATACCTAATTTTAAAAAAAAAAGAGGTTAAATCAGTAGAAAGTATTAAACCTGGCACTGAAGCCATGACTGCCTTCATGGTTTAGCTAAAGCCCTATACTCAGGCTAGATAACTATTGTGTAATATTATCACACATCTAAGCCAAACATACAGAAGTAAAGGTCTCTAACAATACAGAAATAATATTTCTCAAGTGGGTTAGATGGTCTTACCTCTTTCTGCTTCTTTATAATGTGAGACAATTCAGTGTAAGGGATTTTGGGATTAAGTTCACATTCCATTAATGTTGCTCCTTCATAGTCCTTGATGTAACCCACATATCGGGTTTTGGGAACCTTTATATCCTTTGAAAATCCCTGAAAAGAGACAGAACAAAGTATCATAAAGTTAAGTGATTTTAATAAAAATGAAATGTTGTGTCTTGGATCCATGAACCTGATTTTTCTGATTAGAGCAGTACCTGCTTTTTGAAGTAGCCAATGGCATATTCGTCAGCATATGTCAGGAAATGCAGAATGTTGTGCTTAATGTGATATTCCTTCAGGTGATTCATCAAATGTGTCCCATAACCCTGTTATATTGAAATATTATTAGTTAATATGTATTTCCTATACGCTCACTGGTGCATACTAGTGAGAGAACATACACTTCACACAAGTTCAGTGAAAAGCTCATCTCAACACCCAGGATTGAACAACCGCAAAAATTTCAGTCTCATTGAAGTTTGAACTATTGCACTAAGAACAGAATGAGTCACATAAAAAACAAATTTAAATTAAACTTTTGTCCAACAGATACAATTTTTTTTTAAAACGTATAAAAAACACTTTTTTCATACCATTATGATAGCTTCATAATTCAATTGTGCCCCACTTTTGCACAAGTCATCAGCAATGTGATAAACACACAATAAAACCAACAAGGTGACCAATTTTCCTGACTAACAAAAATTGTTCACACCAGGTTTGGTCACTAACAAGCAACAAACTTATTCTTTAATAAATGGTAACCAAAGATTTGGATTACTAATTACTACTGTGCAACTAAGCTACACTCTTAAAATGCTAAGCATACTACACACCCAGTGAGGAAAGAGATCGATCTGAGAGGGGTACAGCTGAGAACAGAAGCGAGTCAAACAGTCAGGGACAATGTAGGACTAATAAATTAAACTGCATTTATTTCAATGCAAGGGGACTAACAGGGAAGGCAGATGAACTCAGGGCATGGTTAGGAACATTGGACTGGGATATTATAGCAATTACGGAAACATGGCTCATGAATGGGCAGGACTGGCAGCTTAATGTTCCAGGATACAAATGCTACAGGAAGGATAGAAAGGGAGGCAAGAGAGGAGGGGGAGTGGCATTTTTGATAAGGGATAACATTACAGCTGTGCTGAGGGAGGATATTCCTGGAAATACATCCAGGGAGGTTATTTGGGTGGAACTGAGAAATAAGAAAGGGATGATCACCTTATTGGGATTGTATTGTAGACCCCCCAATAGTCAGAAGGAAATGGAGAAACAAACTTGTAAGGAGATCTCAGTTATCTGTAAGAATAATAGGGTAGTTCTGGTAGGGGATTTTAACTTTCCAAACATCAACTGGGACTGCCATAGTGTTAAAGGCTTAGATGGAGGGGAATTTGTTAATTGTGTACAAGACAATTTTCTGATTCAGTATGTGGATGTACCTACTACAGAAGGTGCAAAACGTGACCTACTCTTGGGAAATAAGGCAGGGCAGGTGACTGAGTTGTCAGTGGGGGAGCACTTCGGCGCCAGCGACCATAATTCTATTAGTGTTAAAATAGTGATGGAAAAGGATAGACCAGATCTAAAAGTTGAAGTCCTAGATTGGAGAAAGGCCAATTTTGACAATATTAGGCAAGAAACTTCGAAAGCTGATCGGGGGCAGATGTTCGCAGGTAAGGGACGGCTGGAAAATGGGAAGCCTTCAGAAATGAGATAACAAGAATCCAAAGAAAGTACATTCCTGTCAGAGTGAAAGGGAAGGCTGGTAGGTATAGGGAATGCTGGATGACTAAAGAAATTGAGGGTTTGGTTAAGAAAAAGAAGGAAGCATATGTCAGGTATAGACAGGATGGATCGAGTGAATCCTTAGAGTATAAAGAAAGTAGGAGTATACTGAAGAGGGAAATCAGGAGGGCAAAACGGGGACATGAGATAGCTTTGACAAATTGAATTAAAGAGAATCCAAAGGGTTTTTACAAATATATTAAGGACAAAAGGGTAACTAGGGAGAGAATAGGGCCCCTCAAAGATCAGCAAGGCAGCCTTCGTGTGGAGCCACAAAAAAATGGGGGCGATACTAAATGAATATTTTGCATCAGTATTTACTGTGGAAAAGGATATGGAAGATATAGACTGTAGGGAAATAGATAGTGACATTTTGCAAAATGTCCAGATTACAGAGAAGGAAGTGCTGGATGTTTGAAACGGTTAAAAGTGGATAAGTCCCCAGGACCTGATCAGGAGTAATCAAGAACTCTGTGGGAAGCGAGAGAAGTGATTGCTGGGTCTCTTGCTGAGATATTTGTATCATCAATAGTCACAGGTGAGGTGCCAGAAGATTGGAGATTGGCAAACGTGGTGCCACAGTTTAAGAAGAGCGGTAAAGACAAGCCAGGGAACTATAGACCGGTGAGCCTGACCTGGGTGGTGGAGGGAATCCTGAGGGACAGGATGTACGCATATTTGGAAAGGCAAGGACTGATTCGGGATAGTCAACATGGCTTTGTGCGTGGGAAATCATATCTCACAAACTTGATTGTGACAAAGAAGATTGGTGAGGGCAGTAGATGTGATCTATATGAACATCAGTAAGTTGTTCAACAAGGTTCCCCATGGGAGGCTGATTAGCAAGGTTAGATCTCATGGAATACAGGGGGAACTAGCCATTTGGATACAGAACTGGCTCAAAGGTAGAAGACAGGGTGGTGGTGGAGGGTTGTTTTTCAGACTGGAGGCCTGTGAACAGTGAAGTGCCACAAGATTCGGTGCTGGGCCCACTACTTTTTGTCATTTACATAAATGATTTGGATGCAAGCATAGGAGATGCAGTTAGTAAGTTTGCAGATGACACCAAAATTGGAGGTGTAGTGGACAGCGAAGAGGGTTACCTCCGATTACAACAGGATCTGGACCAGATGGGCCAGTGGGGTGAGAAGTGGCAGATGGAGTTTAATTCAGATAAATGCAAGGTGCTGCATTTTAGGAAAGCAAATCTGAGCAGGACTTATATACTTAATGGTAAGGTCCTAGGGAGTGTTGCTGAACAAAGAGATCTTGGAGTGCAGGTTCATAGCTCCTGGAAAGTGGATATGCAGGGACATAGGATAGTGAAGGCGGCATTTGGTATGCTTTCCTTTATTGGTCAGAGTATTGAATACAGGAGTTGGGAGGTCATGTTGCGGCTGTACAGGACATTGGTTAGGCCACTGTCGGAATACTGCATGCAATTCTGGTCTCCTTCCTATCGGAAAGATGTTGTGAAACTGGAGAGGGTTCAGAAAAGATTAAAAAGGATGTGCCAGGGTTGAAGCATCTGAGCTACAGGGAGTGGCTGAACAGGCTGGGGCTGTTTTCCCTGGAGCGCGGAGGCTGAGGGGTGACCTTATAGAGGTTTACAAAATTATGAGGGGCATATATAGGATAAATAGACAAAGTCTTTTCCCTGGGGTCGGGGAGTCTAGAACTAGAGGGCATAGGTTTAGGGTGAGAGGGGAAAGATATAAGAGACCTAAGGGGCAACTTTTTCATGCAGAGAGTGGTACGTGTACGGAATGAACTGTCAGAGTATGCGGTGGAGGCTGGTACAACTGCAACATTTAAGAGGCATCTGGATGGGTATATGAATAGGAAGGGTTTGGAGGGATATGGGCCGGGTGCTGGCAGGTGGGACTAGATTGGGTTGGGATGTCTGGTAGGCGTGGACGGGTTGGACCGAAAGGTCTGCTTCCATGCTGTACATCTGACTTTATGACTATGACCATATGCAGAATAGTGTGTTCAGTCTGGTCTCCTTACCTGAGGAAGGATGGGCAGAAAAGCAAGCTGTAACGAACACTTAAGGTGGCTAAAAGATAGATAGATGGGTTAAATGAGTGGACAAAAATGTAGCTACCGTGTGGATAAAAAGCACAATATCTAAATGGTAAAAGAGTGCAGATAGACTGTGTGGCCTAACGCTTGAATTGCAAAAGGCTCGCATATAGGTACAACAAGCAATTAGGAAAGGCAATAGAACACTGTCAGCTATTGAGGGGGAAAAGTGAATACAATAAAAGTCAGGAAAACTAAGCACACTATTCCAGTTGGGTTGCACCAAGTCTCAGAATTGTAGGGAGATATTTTCAAGACCAATATACCATTTCTCTTCTTAATTCCTTTTAAAGATGTTAAAAGTCACAACACTAGGTTATAGTCCAACAGGTTTATTTGAAATCACAAGCTTTTGAAGCGTTGCTCCGTCATCAGAGGACTGCTACCTCAGTCCAATACCAGCATTTCCACATTATGGCTTTTAAAGACAGAGTTGGATAGAATCTTGGTAATCAAGGGGGTAAAAAGCTAGCAGGGATAAGCGGATTTATGGTTACAGTCAAATCATATTAAATGGCAGAAGGCTCAAGGGGCTGAATGGCTCCTATCCAGTTTTGAACGCGTACTTGCCACTGAGGTAGTAGAACGGAAATTTCAAACTAAGTCTGGAGATGGAGCGATTATCCTGCACAGGAAGAATGAATACAATGGGTCATATTCACCAGGGTTGAGAAGTTCTTACCGGGTAGATACAGGAAAGTGTCTGTTTTTGTTGGGGTGGGGGTGGGAAGAGTTCTAGAACCAGCGAACACAATCTTAACAGAAGGGGTAGGACATTTAGGACTGAGATGATGTGGAATTTCTTCAAAGACTGAATTTTTAGAATGTTCTGTCTCGAGTTCTGTGGGGGCTCAGTCATTGAGTCTGTTCAATGACCTACTTCTACTCATATTTCTCATTTTCTTGACAAACATGTCTTGTCAAATTGTGTACAGCGTTATTTCATGAGACAGGAGAAAACAGAAGTTTGAAATGCATATGGTTTTATATTTTCAGAGCCACAATTTGATCAGAGATGTTTTTTTAAAACTTTTACTAATTGCAGACAACACTTGGCAGCACTGAATTCACCAGCTTCATTGTATAAGCTTTTACATATCTCTCAAAGTCTTGTTTTTTATTCAATGATCATGTTTGAATCAATATTGTTAGTAAAATGGCATCAACATTTCTTACACAGACTCCCAGCATTGTGAGCATTTGTTTGAAAGCTGAGAAAAGGTTACTGCTGCTTTCCGCCACTACATCTAAGAAATAACGTGTACAATCTGCCCTTTCAATACTGGCGAACTAAAACCATATAGTTGTGAGAATGATAAAGAACTATAGAGTTGTGAGAATGGTCTGTCAAACCTTGCAGTGCATATTTCCTTCGAGGGGAGATAACCAATGTATAAAGTATTAAAATGCATAATATCTCTGTTTTGGAACTACAACTTATTTTCGATACTGACAGTTGATTGTCGTTTTCTTTTATTGTCTAGATAATTTCAGTTCATTGACATGGCATTCATTACTACTGTGTGAAATACGCTATGTATTGTTTACAGGCTTTCTCATTTGAAACAAACAGGTCAGGCAAAGATGAAAAAACAGACATGAAGTTCAATTTTAGCGAGCTTTGAGAAGATTTGTAGCTGACGTTGAGGTTCTGGATTTAGGTTTGCTCGCTGAGCTGGAAGGTTCATTTCCAGACATTTCGTCAGCCTACTAGGTAACATCTTCAGCTTGTAGTCTGAATCGGGTCTTTCAAGCATAACTAATATCACTTACATGGTATTTTGTAAGGACTGTAACATTACATTGGACAAACAGGCAGAAAACGAGCTACCAGGATACATGAACTCCAACTAGCCACAAAACGACATGACCCTCTCCGACTAGTATCCTTACATACAGATAAAGAAGGACACCACTTCGACTGGGACAACATATCCATCCTAGGACAAACCAAACAAAGCCATGTACGAGAATTCCTAGAAGCATGGTATTCCAACCGGAACTCTATCAACAAACACATCGAGTTAGACCTCATCTACCATCTCCTAAGAAAAAGAACAGGAAGTGACTTCACCATAGAAAATGACATCACCAACTCAAAGAAACCCAAACACATAAATAGAAAGCAGTAATTATGAGCTGTGCTTCACCTAAGGCCCATTAGGTAACATCTTCAGTAGGGTAATGAAACGTCTGGAAATGAACCTTCCAGCTCAGCGAGCAAACCTACATAGAGTTCAACTGCCATGGATCACAGGTTAACTCAGCTCCCTTATAGTGATGTAATGAATGGTGGGGTGAACAGCTGATCCCTGTTCCTGTGGTGTACAAGGACCCCCTGAAAGGAATTGCTCCAGGAAATTATTCCTCACCTTCACCTGCTCGTTGGATGTGACAGCACAAAATACAATTTCTGTGAATCCTTGAGTGGGAAACATTCTAAAGCATATTCCTCCAATGACGCGACCATCTTTGATCAGGGCCAAGGTCTTGTGCTTTCTGTAGGAACAGGGTGTGTCACATATTGTGCAATAGTTGAAATAGGTTTTGGAAAGTTCATTAAACATAAAGATAATATAACCTGTTTTAGTTTAATCTCAGATTTAAGAGGTTACCTGTGATGCTTACATAAATGGTACTGAAATACTCAGTTCCTATTTCAGGGATACAATCAAAAATGTCACCATTGACTGCAATTTGAAATACAATTTAGATAGATACGCAGACCAATAAATGCATAACTATTTTTACCATCAACTTCAAATGCTTTAATTTCAATGTGTCACAACTCAGGACATTTTACAGAAGTGAACACAAGTTGGTTAAAATTTATTTTCTCAATGTGTCGCAACATTGAAAACACATTCATGAAGATGGTTTCCTTAAAAATATTAAAAGGTAGCTCAGAGCCAAATTAAAAGATTTATTTGAAATAAACCAGAATTATCTATACTTCCCTAAATAAATTTTAAAATGGCTCATGTGTGAGCTCACTGAATATTTCATTTCTAACCAAAAAGAAACTATATACATCAGTTGGTCTTCTAGCAGTTAAGATTTCTAAGTAGCTCTTAGAAGTTTTCTATTTTACATAGAAGATACACATTTTAAACATCATTGCTGATTATAAGGTATCATTTGTCTTTGTGAAACTCAGCTACACCATGAAATGCTCCAAAAAGTACTTACGGGTCAAAGACAAGCCTTGTGATGTATTCTTTTGGCATACGTGGCAACTGATGTGAGAAAACATTTTGTAAGCCAACCAACCACATCATTATTTTCTTATTTGACCTCTGAGAAAGTGAGTTTCCTATGACATGAAATTCAATGACACCTCGCCGCTCCTCCAGACGTGCAGCTTCATCACGAGCTGCATTTGCAGACAACAAATTTGTCTAAAAGAAACCCACAAACAAATATACATTAGAATTCTCAACCATTACCTACAACTCTTAAGCAACTCAGTTCATTCTCATCAGCAAAGCTTCAAGGGAAAGGTTTGTTTTAAAGTAAAACAGAAAAATTGATGAACTTGCAGCAGTATAGTTACAGTACTATCTAAATAATGAATTACAACATAGGATGCAAGATGCAGTAACTTCAATTTACCAATTTGCTTTGCAATGCTTTTTCTGCCGCTTGTTTATAAATTAAAGCACCATATTTGATTATCATCTCCCACATAATGTCCTTATTCACAACAAAGGAAACAAAAAGAAATAAACGGAGGGGAAGACAGCATTGCCGATTCGTGCACAGATGGTCATGGGCATTTTGGGGCAGGGCGAAATGTACGCCAGAAGTGACAGAGCATAATGCATTGAATGTGAAGGCTTATGGATTGGATGGCGGGGACAAGGGGAAATCTACTACACGCTTCAGTGAACATTATGATGGAGAATCTGCAGCTGATGATCTACGAAGACCTATAGAAAAAGCTGTTATGCAAAATAGCATTTTTGGAGAGGAGATAGAGGGAAAAACTGGGAACTCTTACTGGAAGTGGGATGGATGAAGCAAAATCAAGTTAGATGTGGGAATCTATGCATTCAATTGATAAATGAAGATGGAGAAGTCAAGGAAGTGGTAAATTGGAGACAGCACCTATGAAGGCAAGGGAAGGTTAGAAAGTATAAGCAAAGTTGATTAAACACTTCAATTTGTAAGCACAGTAGAAAATGAATTCAATTCTTTTGTTCCTAAATACCTTCAACAATCATTAATATACAAGATAAAAACAGTGAGGGACAGGACCCAAACTAGCATGGAATAAAATTCTTAAAAGAGCCCATTAAAATGGCAGGCAAAAGTAGGACCGTTTGAGTATCCATAGTAACATAGCTTGTATTTGGAGGAAGTGAGTGGAGTGAAAGGAGAAAATGTTTCAATGTGAACAAGTTCACAAAGGGGAGAATGCAGCAATGGATGAGACAGGTTGAGCCCCATTTTAGTGAAAAAAGGGACCTAGGTGTGTCAGGTCTTCCTAAAGAACAGTGGCTGAGAGGAATTGGAGGCATGTGGTGAGACAGAGACAAGGAAACATTCAATTTGCGGAGGACTTGGCACAGTCATAGATGTAGGTGGGAAGAAACCATGCCAGGGAAGAAACAAATGCAATTGAAATAGGAAACAGCATCACAACTGATCCCTTAGTCCATACCTATGCAGACGCACTTTCAAGATAGGGAATATTGATTGATATTCCCCCCTTGGACTAAAATGATGAGGATCGTAGATACAGTGCATTATTTCTAACAGTAACCTACCTCTGGGCCCAACATAGCTGCTGGGTCTGTGATAGTCAACATTACTTCATTAACCAGCTCCATAGGAATGTCACCCATCACACGCATCCTCTTTGCATCTTCGAGTGTCATGGTGTCAGACATTTTCCTTTTTTCACCTGTAAGAGGCCAACAATTACCTTGAAGTATTTGTTTTTTTTAATAAAAGAAAACCCAAAGCACGGCTTCAGGCAATTCACAAATTCAACCACTTGTCTTTATTCAAGTTAATTTGTCTCAGCCAGAGCTGACCACAATGGTAAAATTACCTTCATTGCCTCTGCTCTGAAAACATGTACACAAATAATGGATAAATATTGCACTTAGATGCCATCAAGATTCAGCTGTCTCTCAAAGTCAGTTTGCACTCTGCAGAAATAACAGCTTGACCTGTATTTACTGCGTTTTTTTCTGCCTGACTGCATTCCAGGAACTAGATGTCTACGCCACTGGATCATAGCAGGATGGCTATAACAGGGCTGACCCTGCTGCTAAATACCCTATTGACCCGAGCTGCACAGACTCTTGAGCAAAGAGCAACTCCTGGTAGAAATGAAATCAGATCCCAGTAACTATCACCATGTTCTGGAGGAAAACTAGGTAGACACTTTTTTTTTTGAGGGTCTGCATACTAAACTCATCAATGCTAGGTTGCTTGCAAAAAGGAAAGGAATTCACAAGGGAATCATCAGTTTTCCTCTCTAGTGGTTCATTGGCAAATACCTTGAAATTAGTTAACTCTACTCTGAGCAGGGAATGGTACACACTATAGGAAGAGTGAAAGGAATGCGGAAGAAAACTTACCTCACTTTATTTGACTTACATTAAAAAGGATTCTAAGTCATTGAGAGAAAGGAGGAAAAAAAAATGTGTGTACAGTATTAAGCTTTCCTGTCACTGTGCTCGTTGCTAAACAAGATATAGCAAAAGTGATGTAACCTATTAACATGGATCTCAAAAGTTCCTTCACTGGAGATTAAAGTTTCCTTTTTCACTTCAAACTATGCCATCAGGTCATTCAATTTAAAATGTGAATTCCCCTACAACTGTATTTTTGCATGACATTAAAAAAAATTGCTGCTGTGATTTAGAAGGCTCATAACAATTTAAAGCATAAGTCAATAAATGGTGTGTGGCTGCCACCATCTGACCAAGATGTATAACTGCATATTTAAGAAAAGCAGCAAATGTCACGAGAACATCAGTAGCTAATCTTGGCAAGCACTGCTAGGTTAAGCCTTGAATATCTAAGTCATGCTACAATACATCATCTATTATCTAGCACTTCATGTCTACTTCTTTCCATTTGTCATGCTAAATGGTAGGTGCTTACTCGACAAGCACAAAGTAGTATAAAGATGGCTCACAGCCTCATCAATTAACTTGGCTGTTATATCATGGTACAGACTGCTTTCAATTGAATGTCTTAGGCATCTGCACTTGAACAGTCAAACAGTCAAAAAAAGTAGGTTTAAAAAAATCCTAATCCTACAATTTAGTGATCATAAACTGACCTATTGAAAGGATTCTACTGATCCATCTATTTACATGCATAACATGCATTAGTTCTAACTAAATAACAACATTTCTGATTTTTTAATCTGATAACCATGTTAGAAAAAACCTCTTGCAGTTCAGTGGAGCATAATAATTACCTGGCTCTGGCTCAGAAACCCCCATTTCAACACTAATGGATGCTGGACTTGAGCTACAATTGATGTTTCTGCTTGATGTAGGGATACTAGGCACTGGGGATGGACTAACAGCTGAAAAATAAAATGTCAGTCATAAGACATTGTTTTTCCAAAACAAGTTGCTATGAATAAATACATCATTACACAAATAAATATATACAGCAGATGATCGGACATCCAAGCTACATTAAGTGATGCACATTGAACCAGAAAGAGTCTTTGAGCACTATTGGATATCTGCAGTGCAGTTCTAGCTTCAAATTAGTATGGGCAATGTGCATTAATCCTTCGAGGACTGAAGCAGCATTAAAACACTATGAACGTTAGGAACTACAGGCTTGCTGTCATACATGTCATCCACATACTACTGTGTAATATTCAATATTAAGTTCAAATGGCCCATTTCATATATATATGTATATATACTAAGCATGTACAGTTGAAAGCTGGGAACTGAAGCTCTCTGTATGTTCACATTTCTGCCTGCATATTTTAAACCACTGCTCTGAACATGAATCAATAAAACCCAAATTGAGTTTCTAGATTTGCAGAAAAAATTATGAAAAATTATGAAAATAAATAAAAAAACATTTTTTCCTGCTTTGTGCCCAATTGGAAAATATACTGGCAGTTGCGGAGCTCATTAATATTTATTTCTATCCAAGACTTGGTTGTGGTTAATGAAGGTCAATCACTGTAGGATCAGGACATCACTACTGGAGTACCCTAGGGTACTTCCTGAAGCGCAAACATTTCAGCTTAATTTATAACCTCCCCTCCATCACAAAATGAGAGCCAAGGATGTGTACTAGGAACTGCACAAGATACAGTTCCATTCCCATTCCTCAGATACTAAGCGGTCTGGTTAACATTAAGTTTGGCATGCAAGTGATACACATGTCACACACTGCAAGTCAATCAATATTTCCAACAGGAGAGAATATAACCATTTCAACTTGACATTCAACAATATTATCATTACTGATCCTTCCATCATCACGCTGAGGAGTATCATTCCAAAGAAACTGAACTGAATGAGCCGTTTAAATTACTGTGGCTACAAGAACAGGGCAAAGACTGGGGAGTTCTGCAGCAAGTAACTCACATCTTGACTCCTCAAAGCCAGCCAGCATCTACAATGTACAAGTTAGCAGTGTGACTGAAAACCATTTACCTGGACGAGGGCAGCTCCAACAACACTTAAGCTAATGTCATCCAGGACAACACTTGATTGGTGCCCCATCTAAAGTAAACACTCACTGGTCCAGTGGCAACAATATGAACCATTTGCATGATGAACTGCAGCAATTCACCAACGCTCCATCAACAACACTTCCTCATCTTGTAACTTCTACCACCAGCACCTGCAAATTCCCCTTCAAGCCACATAACATTCTGGCTTGGAACTACAGCAAATTTTGTTTTAATCAGCATCTTAACCACTAGCACTCTTTATAAACTGGCAAATATTATAATACTGGAAGCTTACATTATTATCATGATTGCCATGATGTCAGAGTAATCAGTGGAGGATGGAAGTGAGAAGCCTCTCTGCCACCAAGTTTAAGGCAAAGTTGCATTATTACTCAAGTGATTTATGCTATAAATAAAGTATATACGCCTTGTATTACATTTCTATTAGTGTGTGCTTCTACATTGATCATGTGGATTTCTTGATCAACTGGAATATTTGATCAATTAGCACATTCCTGGTCTCATAGGTATCAGCTAACAAAATGGTTGCTGTAAACAGTTGGTTTTTAGATAAAATACTGTGGGATACCCACCAGATGGACTGCAGCAGTTCAAAGCAGCAGCTCACCAGCATCTCAGAGGCCAATCAAGGATGGACAACAAATGCTGGGCATGCCACTGATGTCATAAACCAAAGAATAATTTTGAGAAGAGCTAGAGGATGAACACTTTTCATATCAGACTTAAAACATTGAGTGTTCCAAGATTAAAAGATGCACATTTAAGGTTTTTCTTGTTCTGAACCAGGATGTCTCAGTTTGTTCCTTAGTAAAGCACATTCTTTCACCAGTAATTTTGTGGCATCACTTAATGAGGCTTCTAATTAATGTTGGAGGAGGGACAATTTTCTGCTCAATCCACAACTACTTAAATACTAAAGAAAACATGGATGATAAATAAACAAACTTTCGCCGTTGGGACTCTTCATTGATTCCTCCAACACAAGTGAGAGCACACACTGGCAGCAAGTGTCAAATATACAGGCAGATACCTGTCTGTTGCCCCAGTTGTACTCCTTCTGCAGTAGACAAAGTGAAATCAGAATCCCAGATTGGAGAACTCTGGCCATAAATTTCTTCTTCCAACATTGACAAGAATCTGCAAGATAAACAAAACTAAACTGCAATTTTGGAAAGATCATTGTACCTAAAAATTATACATTAGTTGAAACAGCTTAAAACACACCTTTATATATTACCCAAATAAGAACTCCAAATAAGAGGGACCAGGGTAAAGTGATGTAAACAATGCAAGGGTGATATGAGAGGAAGAACATTTTCACTGGTTGGAAACATGGTGGAGGCAGGTTCAGTTGAGGTATTCAAGAGGGCACTGGTTGGTTTTTTGTCAATTGTTACAGTGTACAGGCATATAGGGAAAAGGCAGAAGGTTGACATTAGATAATAAAGCTGGTGCAAACACAATAAAGGCCAAAAGGCCTTACTCTGCACTAATAGTCCTGTGAAGACTCTAACTTGTTTAATAAGAACAGACTCACTTCCAAGCGTTTGCTTCAGAATAAAACTAAGTGGTTAAATACCCTAGGTAAAGATTTTTTTAAAAAACATGAGGTAACTTAATTTTTGAGCTTTCAAGCTCCTCTTTGAATTGAGCTCAAACTTGCGAGGGAAATTGAGTTGCACATAAGCCCTACGTAGCTAGTTAAAGATCCCCACGGCAACAAAGTAGAATTTAATCAACATATTTATGTACTACCAAACAATTCTTGTCAGTGCTATCAATTGATGATTCTAGTGTTTGAATCAAACCCAGATATATGCACTTTCCAGTCTTGTTCAAATGTTACTATTTAGCAGTACTATGAATGAGATCAGAGAGACATTGTTGATAGGTGAATGATGGGGGTGTGATGGCTTTAGCAGGAACATAGATTACTAGAACAGTTGATAGAACATTGCTATTGAAGATAACCAGGACTTTGGAAACCTTGATTCACCCACACATTTAGGATAAAGGTGTATGTGTAGGAACAGTTTCTGAGGCAGTGTCAGAAGCAAAGTGTTTACTCTGATAGCTGCTTCTAAGCTGCGCTTCTTTCACAGCCCCAAAGAAAATACTGCAAAAAAAGTGCTGCATCAACGACAAGGGAAAATTTAGGGGTGGTATTAGATCTAAGGAAGGGTATACAAATTAGCAAAAAAAAAGCAACAGACCTGAGAATTGGGAGGAGTTAATTTTGCTGAAAAGAAAGACAAAGGGATTGACTAAGAAAGGGAAAACATGAGAGCAACATACAAATTTTGGTTCTTCCTTCACAAAGGAAGGCACAATTAACCTCCAGACATGTCAGGGTACACAGTATCTAGTGACAGGAAGGAACTGACAGAAATATTAGTAAGGAAATGGTGTTGGGGAAATTGATTGGACTAAAGGCAAATAAATTCCTAGGGTTCAATAATCAACATCCCAGAGTACTTAAAGGAAGTGGCCTAGAAATAGCAGATGCATTGGTGGTCATCCTTCAAGATTCTGTCCACAATGAATTGGAGGGCAGCTATTATAACTCTCATTTTAAAAAGTAGGAAGAGAGAAAATGGAGAATTCTGACTGGTTAGGCTGACATTAGTAACAAGGAAAATGCGAGAGTCCATTACAAAATACTTAATAGCAGAGCACTTAGAAAGCTGGGACATGATTGGAGAAGAGTCAGCAAAAATCTATGAAACTTGATAAACCGATTGGAATTTTACAAGGATGTAACTAATAGAGTGAGAAGGGAAACAGCGGATGTGGTTTACTTGAATTTTCAGAAAGCATTTGCTAAGATTCCACTAATTGAACTAAGTTGAGAATTGGTTGGCAGGCAGAAAACACAATGTCAGAATAAATGGATCATTTTCTTTGTGGCGACCAGCAACTAGTGGGGTACCGCAGGAATCAGTACTTCTATCTCAGCTATTCACACAATTATATTGATGATTTAGATGAGTGATCTAACTGTAATATCTCCACGTTTGTGGATGACACAAAGCTGGGTGGGAAGGTGAAAAAATGAGAAAGATGCAGAGATGCTGAATTGGACACACTGGCTAGGCAAATGCATTGCAGATGCAGTATTGTGGATAAACGTGAGGCTGGCCTCTTTGGTAGCAAAAGCAGGAAGGTAGATTATATTGCATGGAAATAGATCGAAAAAGGAGGTGGTGCAACAAGACCTGGGTGGCCTTGTACTAGTTGCTGAAAGTAAATAGATAGCAATATCTTGTTACAATTGTATAGGGTCTTGGTGAGATCACAGACAGTACTGTAAGCAATTTTGGGCTCCTTATTGGAGGAAGGATGCTCTGGCTATGGAGACAGTACAACAAAGGTTTATCAGACGGAGGTCTGGGATGGCAGATCTGACATAAGACCACCAACTGGTTCGAAAGGACTATATTCACTTGAGTTCAGACGTATGAGATGGGGGGTTTCATAGAAACCAAAAAATTTGAAAAGAACGAGACAGAAAAAACATAGGATGGATGTTACCGATGAACGTAGTACCAAACAAGGGGTCACAGTCCAAGGATATGTTATAGGTCATTTAGGACTGAGATCAGGAGAAGTTTCTTCACCAAGACAATGGTTGGTCTGTGGAATTGTCTGACACAGAAAGCAGTTGAGGTCAAAACATTTACTGTTATCAAGTAGTTTGACACAGTTCTTAAGGCTGAAAGGATCAAAGGATATGGGGAGAAAGCAGGAACAGAGTTTAGACATGGATGATTAGCCACGATCATATGAATGGCAAAGCAGGCTCCAAGGGCAAAACGGCCTACTTCTCCTCACTGTGTGTAACCCTGAAGCATTAACCTCTTACTTTGGGAAGTGGGTGAGGATAAGTGTTCGTTTTTCTGGCATCAGCTTGTCTTTCTCCACCCTGAACTTCTCAAGCAACTGCCGTCGTGTGACTGTGAAGATGGACCTCAGCAGTGTCCTCCCAAAGACCTGTGTAGTTTCATATCGAGGAAGACTGTCACAGCTTTGAGGGACATGACAGTAGCAGAGCCATCTGGAATACAAAGAAGACCACGATTTTAAAAAATTACCCCGTATTTTTGCAAATAGAAATTCAAAAAGCCAAGACTGAGACCTTAGAAACCAATGTGAAAATTTTACATTATTTCTTTTCAGAATTGAATATGTCAATATTTCTAAAATGATGCCAGTAAAAGAAAAACTCAGCCCTATTTTACCAATGATAGAGTTCCTTCCTTCATCTGGCACTTAAACTGCCCACATAAATTAACAATTATGGAACAGTACAAAAATAGTGAAGTAAAAGATGCAAAACACAACTGTGCAAAAGGGATTGTTCTTCTAAGTTTGGTGATGAGAAAGATTATGGACAGAAATGAAAGGGCTTTACATTTTGCACCCAGCTAGTACATGACATTGAACGCTTACCACAGACTGTTTTATTTGCTAAACATCCTTCACTTTAACCGGCTTAAAATTCACAAAATAATGCTAGACGTTAAAGCCTCCCCGACAAAACAGCAAAAACCTTCTTCCCACACAGTAACTGGTTTTACACAGATCAGAGGTTGCAACGTTAATCGCATTATTCGCGTTTATAGACAAGAACAGAAACTATCGTTACTAAGTAATTGTTTACTTAAAACTAAAATTTCACAAGACTATACTCAAAAGGAAAGGATTAGCAAATAAAACAACAGCTCCCAACTAGTATGTGGAAACGATATCAAATTTAATACTGTACTCCAGGACACAAAGTTAAGATTCCTTCCTCCTTTTTCTCAGTTGGACCTCAGATGGCCTTTATATTGAACCGGTTTTGTTTTGAAATTCATTGATTCAACAAAGTCAATGGGAACTAACATAATATACCCCAGGTGCCAAAATAACTTTTCCCACTATCCATTTTACTTTTGGGATTGAAACCATTAGTCCAATATAAAATGAGTTGTGGCAGTCTTAAACAATTGCTGACAACAGCCAAAATGCGAGAATACCCAATATTTGGCAAATCTATATCATGTCTGTCACAATAAGTGCTGCAGAAACTGAAAGTGTCACATTTGTGCAATAGAATATTATTCCAACAGTCGAACTGCAACATATTGCTGAGAATGTTGGTAAAGTAAAATGAAAGAGAATGTTAGTTCATGTCTGGCTGAAAGAAGATTATGCTCACACCAAGTTTGCTTCTCAGATTCTTCATAGTGAGCAAATTCTAAAACAATTACTGAACTTTTCACAAATATATTTATAATGCTATCCAATTAATACCTGGTATAATTAACTTTGTATGCATCAACATCCTCGTTCTGTGACCTCTGCCGGAACTGAGATGGAGTTTCTAGTTTCCAGTAGTTCAAACAGAGCAGAAACATTTTGGAAAGTTCATACATTGTTTGCTTTTCTTTGGCAGGAATGTGGCTGAATTTGTACTGAACAAAATTAAAAATTCCCTGGTAGAAACAGAATATCAAAGATTTAAATTATCACGTGTACTCAAGATATTTTGCTTCAGTTTAAGACAACTTACCTTTAACGATTCCGTTCTTAAATCTACATTATCCACTGCCTTGACCTCACTGTAATACATTTAAACTAGTAAGAGTCAACAGGATAAATAAATTAACTGTCACCAAAATAGCTGGAGAGCATTTTGAAGCTCAGGTTTAATTTGAACAAAATGTTCAAGCTGCCTGCTTCAAACTGACCTTCCAGTTGACAATTCAGCTGCAATATTGATCAATCTTTAGGGTACCCATTGCAGCAACAGAGCAAGCATGCAGAGAAATATGGGGATCATGACACGAAAGCCCTGGGGAGCCACCCAGATTATTTTTATGTGGTGCAAAGAACAATATCAAAAAAAATATTAAAACTGGTATTTTCAGAATCTCAAATGTCTGATCAGCATCACATTCCAAGGATTTGTACTGTACTATCATCTGAAGGTCTAATTTATAGCAAATGACCTTAAATTTGCATTTAAGCAGAGATCCATTATCTGAAATTGGCAGATTCCAACAAGGCAGAAAAACAATCACTCTCATTTAGAGAATACTGCCTCATCCACTAATGCTAATTTTAACAAGTTAAAGGCACCACAGCTCCGTTCCTTTATCTTCAAGTGTAAGAAACTCAGTTTTCTTTTGCTTCGAACTGTTTCCATCAACTCAAACTCTTGAAGATCTAAGGTTCTGAGTACAAGACCCTTTCATGAGAACTCAAGCACACAATCTGGCTACACTTTACAATAACTCCAATTGCTTTAAAATATTTTGGCAAGTTCTGAGTCACTATAGAAATTTAACTGTTTATAAAATCTTAGTCTGCTCAAGCCACTTGACCTTCACCTAATGATGATAATTTGGGCAGTATTCCTCTTAATTTTTGCTTCTCATTCTTTCTGTCTGTCTTCCAACCATCGCAATGCTTTGGTTCCTTCCTATATTGCCACTGTGTTGAAGTCAAGTCTCAATGCTTTGTCTCCCAGTCCAACACATTTTTATCTCCCCCCTCTGTATCCAAATTGTGGAACTCATCTTCCTTAGTTTAAACTTACTCTTGGAATACATAGATATTATAAACCCAAGATTATTGTTATCTAATAATTGTGAAATTTGTCATAGCCCCAGAGGCCCATACGCTGCTCAGCAAGATCTGTGGTAGAAATTTTAACCTGAGCATCACAGCAACTAAACCTTTATGGTGACCTCAGCTGGTACTGGAATTGAACCCATGCCCCTGGCATCACTTTGTATTGCAAATCAGACGTCTAACCAACTGAGCTAACCAACCCCCAATCTAATCTTGACCGGCTACCATTTGCCTCTACTTCTCTTTAATTCTAAGGACACATGATGGTGTCTTATCTAGGCATCATTATATTTCTCAGTTTTGAAAAATGACTTACCAAGAGGATCAAATGTACTAAGTGACAGTGTCCAGGTGTCAATAACATGTCAGAGAGAGATGGAGGTTTACATTCCCCCATTTGGGAGCCATGCTGTTCAGGTAAAGTCAATGCTTGCTATTCATTTCAACTTCAAAAAGCAAAAACAATCATAAAAAATCCTTCTATGAAACTGTGTAATTTCTACATAATAGACTTGACTTATATTGACATACTGCATTTTAAATATTTAGTTATGGAACAAGACATCAAAAGTTAGAAATACTTTTCTCACCCAGTCTAAAGTACACAAAAATCAAAACCTGGGCCTTTATCCTCACTGATATTCTAATTATACAATATTTGAAATTGACCACCATTGGTTTCTTACTATCTCATAGCCACTCAACTTTAGTCAAGTACTTGTTGTGATGCAAGTTTTAATGAAAAACTATTTGCATTCCCACGAGACTCACATGTTTAGTCAGTTTGTTTAAAATTTAGATTATGTGCAGAATATTCTGTCACTTATATTCCAGTCAAAATTACAATCACAAATTTTAGGATAAAATTGGGATAAAATTTCACCTGTTCAATGCTTGGTTTTTCAAATGGAGGGCTTCCCAATTTTCCTTCCACTACAGGACGGGCCATTTGCAAAATACATTTCCGTAAAAGCTAACAGAAAGGAAATCAAAGTTACTTGCTTTATTACCATGTGTGAAATATAGTACAGATTGAGGACAGCAGTTTCAACTTGTACATTGCTTGGTAAACTCTACACAACATAAAAATAATGCTTACCCTCTTTGGTTAATCAAACTTACCTGGAGAGCTTTAATATTACAGGCACATTGCATACATGTCTGTTTCACAGGATTTCTAAAAAGTCAATACATACATTGTACTCTTCTCAAAATATAGCAACCCAAAATACAAATTCTAACCAAGCAAAAGACATCCACCTACATCATTACGTTACAGATGCTGCCTGACATGCTAAGTATTTCTAGAATTTTCTATTTTTAGTAATGTTGTGAATCGATCATAGAACTTCTAACCTATCCTTTTAATCCTTTCCTCATGGATCCTTTCTGCGATTCTGGTAAAGGAACTCAGGAAATAGGAGGAGTCATCAGTCAGTTGGCACCGTAAGCCTGGTTCACCATTCAACTAGATCATGACTGATTTTCCATCTGAATATAATCATTTTCCTACATTATTCTCTTGTCCTCGATGTCTTTAGTATCGATCGACCTCTGTCCTGTCAAAATGTGTAAAAACAACCTACATCACTATTTAAAGAATCGCATGGTAATTCACCTCTTGTCTTGCCCACCATTTATTTCAGAACGGGCATCATTTATCTGGGCATCCATCTTAGACCTCTCTGTGGCACCCTGAGTTCACAGGCCATATTATTTTCTCTGCATTATACCAGTGATTACTCTTTAAGAAGTAACTTAAGCAATTTCAGACAACCTGAGGTAGTATAAGGCATACAAGTAAATGCCGACTCTTCATTTCCTGTTTTTTGAAAACTTACAAATAGCAATAACATGTGCATGCTTTACAATTACGATGTTTCAAAACTATGCAGAAACATTTATGCAACAAAAGGATATGCAGTAACAGTGCTGCGTATTTGTTTTTGCTCCCAAGGCTTACTTTGCTCACAAAATCTTAAATTTTATAACATTAGCGTTCACTAATAATGAGTTGCTTATATTCATAGTGAGCCTCACAATAACTCCTTGCAATGTGCATCATACATTTAGCTTGTACTTGAAGTCAAAATTAAGTTTCTTAGGATTTCATGAGAGCTCAGCAAATATTCCTCAAAATACAAAAGGAAACAAAAAACTGTTGCACTAATCTCATAAATAACACAATCTAGATCACCCAGAGAGTACCAGCCGCACAGATTTACCTTGAAAAGATAGAAATAGACTTGTTTTGTATCCGTGTCCTCCTCTTTGTGAACTGACATAAAGAGATTCTCCACATCCACCACCATCCCAAGAAGTCTGTTAATCTCATCTTCTGAGACATTATCCAAGTGAGAAACATGGTCCGCTAATGGTCAAACATGCAAACTATTACAGTCTGAGCATAAGAATGTCATCTGGCTAGTTTGCTACACATTTTCAGATATGATGTAATATCTACAGCGACAGTGCATTTCATATCTTTAATGAAAAAAAAGCACACAAGCATTAAAAAAAAGTCATAAATGAAGATCCTCTTAGTCAAAGAGGCAGGTTCTTTAAAGCATCTTAGAATCAGAGACATACAGCATGGAAACGGACCTTTGGTCCAACTCGTTCATGCCGAGCAGATATCATAACCTAGTCTAGTCCCATTTACCAGCTTATGGCCCATGTTCTTGTATACCTAGCCAGATGCCTTTTAAATGTGTAATTGTCCCAGTCTCTACCACAAACTCTGACAACCCATTCCATACATGCACCATCCTCTGAGTGAAAAGGTTGTCCCTTTCAAACATAAGGAGAGGCTGATTAGGCCAGGGCTGTTTTCCTCGGAGCATCGGGGGCTGAGGGATAACCTTATAAAGGTTTATAAAATCAAGAGAGCATGGTAAGATAAATAGACAATGTATTTTCCCTGGGGTGGGAGTCCAGAACTAGAGGACATAGGTTTAGGGTGATTTTAAAGGAGAAATGTGAGAGTTTGAGACGCCAAGAATTTTAGGCAGGGAACTCAGAGTGCTAGATTCTTGACAGCTAAAAGTACTAAGGATTAAAATCAGGGAACTACATGAGATCAGAATTGGAGGTGCAACACCACAGGAGTTTATTGAGATAGAAACAGGGAGAGGCAAAACCATGAAAGATCTGAAAACAAGGGTGAGAATTCTAAAATTGAAAATGTCACTTTTTTTACATCACTTCTTTACATGAAGTAAAACTACATTCAATAGCCCTCTAATTTGGCTGAGCAGCACAGATGAATTTTTTTACCATGTTAATCTATAAGTGGCAAGCCAATAATTACAAGTCCTACCACACCCACACCATCTTTGTGGGAAAGTCACTGGTATCCAGACTGCGTGTATTTTCTTTTTGCTCAAGCAAGGCAGGTAAGTCAGCATATTGGGAAAATCATCACATGGACCTCAATCCAAAGCAAAGGTCAGTCTTCACCCATTTCTACTTTTCACACCAGTCACTTCTGTACCATTGAGTGAGGCCAAACATTCTAGGCTGTGCACGCTGAATATTGAGCTGTTAGACACTGTGGAATCCGATATGCTGCGATCTAGAGTCAGCTGACAAAAATTCACCGTATTTACATCTGAAAGACAGAAGGCTTTCATTCCATCCTGTTGGGCTGGGGTCAAAACAGTGCACCAGCCATAAGTGGGGTGTTGCTGCGGCACCCAGTTATCACAAATCTTACATCACATTAAAACTTTAGTCCACAAAAACACTTACCCAATGTGTGCCCACAACTACGACAAGGTTCACACAGACTGGCAGCTGGTTGCTGAATATCCATTCTTGGAGCTGTAGGAGGATTTGGATTTTTCCAGCCATTACATTTGCAGGTATCATTCGCCTAGGAAAAATGTTTAAAAAATGAATATGTAAAACAATAGCTGCATTAATCAAGAAGATCAACTCTCTCAAACTTCCATACGTTTTGACATGAAGGTATCTGGGCAGTGCCAGGGATTGAGATGAAGCAATTTTATTTAAAATATAAATATATCACTCATTTGTTTCTTGGTAATCTTATAATTCCAATGGAAAGACTGGCCATGGCTTTGAACAATTAGATAATAAAGTGCAATATGATGCATTTTGGAATAAAGAATGGAGGAAAGGCCAAATAATGTGCACAATTCTAAATTAGGTGTACAAACAGAGACATTGGGAGTATAAGTGCCCAAATTAATAAAACTGGCACATCATGCTGAAATTATTTAAAAAGGCATATAAACTCCTGAGCAACTTAAATAGAGGCATAGAATAGAAAAGCAAAGAACTTATAATGAGCCTGAATAAAACACTGGCTTATCCTCAACTAGAGTATTGCATCAAATTCTGGGTATCCCATTTATACACACGCTTGAGCTGAGGAAATCTATTTTTTTTAGTATTTTAGGACCTGAAATATAGTGACTGAGTTTGCAGTGGAGGGAAGTTCAACTGCAGATTTCAAAAGAGGATTGGAGATACACCTGAAAAGAAACACAAAAATGAGTTATGAAGAGGGGACATGACAGACTAAATGGCCTCTTTCTGTGCTGTAACAATTCTATTATTCATTGTATGAGAGGAAATTGATGAATAAAATACTGAAGTCACTGTTTCCCAGAAACTGCACCCATAACAAATGATGACCACAGCCAAATAATTATGGCTCACTATAAATTATATAAAACTAGAATCTGTGCTGGATCTGACAGGAATTGTTACAAAAAGTAAATAAACTAACTGAATGTTTCTCAGTAGCTGACAAACTGTGAAGCTGCAGTTCAAATCAATACCATTATCTTTAATTTCAATCAGGGAATTAATTTAGAGGAGCTTCTCCTTGATTTCAACTGCTGAACAACATCTCACAATATTAGAAATGGTTTCTTAATATTATTCATACATGAATAGTAACTAGTACCGACTTCTCAGGACTTCCTATTCTGAGCGTAAAGCTCTTGCAATGTCTAATGTTTCACAGAGCTGAATTTTTCTATGCTTTAGTGTATATACATAGCTATTTATTCTAGTTCTGGGTTCAGATGACTGATGTGATAAAAACACACGACTAACTATTTAAGCACAGATGGGAAGAATATCACCTTTGCACTTGGAACTACTTGATCAAACCATATATACTGCACAATAAATGTCTCGTAGAGAACTTAAAGTAATAATTCAAATGAAAGCACTACTTTTATGTAGGTTTATTTGACAGATGGATTTTAGCAGTAGCTGATAAATAATTGTGTTGTGGCCAACTGTATATAGCATGATAAATATCTTGGATGCACCGTGACTGAATAGCTCACAAAGACAATTAAGTAGTCCAGCAGACATATTTATCACTCCACTGCTGATCAGGGCAAATCCATTCTGCACACGCAGTACTTTTGTAAAGCAAGTAAAGGGCAGTGATTTTATTTTTTTTTATGGAAATGTAGTTGAAACAAATGTGGAGCATTTCAGGGCTTTACGGTGCAACTATTTCTAGAAAAAAAAAGAGACTGGCGGATGCTGAAAACCAGAAACAAAAACAGAAATTGCTGGATAAATTCAGGAGGTCTTGCAGCATCTGTGAAGAGAATTAATAATTCAGGTCCTGTTCTGAAGAAGGATCACTGGACCGAAAACACAAACTCTGCTTTCTCTTCACAGATGCTGCCAAATCTGAATTTTCCAGCAATTCCTGTCCATAATAAAGGGGTTTTCTCGCAGTTTTGAATTCAGAAACTTCTCTTTAAATTCACCTCGAATCATATTCTCCAAATGTATTTATTTTCTACATTATCAATAGAAACATACAAATTAGGAGCTGGAGTAAACCATTCAATCCCTCCACTCCACTTTGCCATTTCATGAGTTCATGCTGATCCAATTATGGCTGCAATTTTACTTTCCTGTTTACACCCTGATATACTTTAACTCAGATGTCAATCAAAAATCTGTCTAACTGCCTGAAAAACATTAAAGACTTGCCTCAGCTGCTTGTTTGGAAAGAAAATTCCACAACAACTCTTGGAAACAACTTCTCTCAGTCTTAAATGTCAGACCTGATATTTTTAACCTGTTTCCCCTAGTTCCAGTCACTTGCGTGAGAAGATGCTTCCTCTCATCATTTATCATGTTGAGTCTCTAGGTAGAAGAGGGTACTGCAGATGCTGGAGATTACAGTCAAGATTAGAGTGACGCTGGAAAAGCACAGCAGGTCAGACAGCATCCGAGGAGCAGGATAAGCCCTTCCTGATGAAGGGCTTTTGGCCGAGACGTCGATTTTCCTGCTCCTCGGATGCTGCCTGACCTGCTGTGCTTTTCCAGCACCACTCTAATCTTGACCTCAGGGGCAACTTTTTCATGCAGAGGGTGGTATGGAATGAGCTGCCAGAGGAAGTGATGGAAGCTGGTACAACTGCAACATTTAAAAGGTATTTGGATGGGTGTATGAATAGGAAAGGTTTGGAGGGATATGGATTGGGTGCTGGCAGGTGGGATTAGATTGTGTTGGGATATCTGGTCGACATGGATGGGTTGGACCAAAGGGTCTGTTTACATGCTGTACATCTCTATGACTTTATGACTCTATGACTTGTCCTCTCAACTGTCAGCTCCGCTTCTTTCTCAAAACAGTTGTGGTTGCTCACATTCTGGCTCACTTTAGGATATTCTCAGGCTACTCTGACAGTATTCTGCTAGACACTCCCACTTTCATTCTTCTTCCACTGAGTTTTTCCAGTGATCCTGCTTCACTCATGAGAACAGTAACATAGTGGCAATGCTACTCAAGCGGGTCGGCACAACATCGAGAACCGAAGGGCCTGTACTGCGCTGTAATGTTCAATGTTCTACCAGGGATTCAGAAACTTGGACTAATGCCCTGGAGATACAAATCCCATCATAGCAATTGGGGAATTTAACACCTCATAAATAAGATTTATGAAGCTTCTGTCCAGCTCACTCTAGGCCTTCCTTTCCAATTCTGTTCACATTTAACTCCAGATCCGTAGTAGAGTCAATAATTACAGAACAGACCAGTCGGTCCAACTAGCCCATGCCAAACATAATCCCAAATTAAACTAGTCCCACCTGTTTGCTTCTGGCCCATATCCCTCGAAACCTTTCCCATTTAAATATCTATCCAAATGTCTTTTAATCATTGCGATTGTACCCACTTCCGTCACTTTCTGGGTTCATTCCACACCCAAACCAACTTCTAAAAAATCTGCCTTATGTCTTTTTCAAAATTTCTCTTGGCTCATCTTTAAAAGATGCTCCCAGTCTTTAAATCCTCAATCCTAGAGAAAAGACAACTACCAAACTCTACCTATACCTCTCATTACAAAGGGACCTCAATTATCCGGCATTTGATTATCTGAATAATAGGATATCTGGCAAGATTGCAAGGTCCCGATGCTTGGCTAAACTATGTTATGTCAAGATTAGAGTGGTGCTGGAAACGTACAGCAGGTTAGACAGCATCCGAGGAGCAGGAAAATCGACGTTTCGGGCAAAAGCCCTTCCTGATGAAGGGCTTTTTGCCCAAAACATTGATTTTCCCGCTTCTTGGATGCTGCCTGACTTGCTGTGCTTTTCCAGCACCATTCTAATCTTGACTCTGATCTCTAGCATCTGCAGTCCTCACGTTCACCTGAACTATGTTATGTGGCATTCGATTATCCAACCGAAATACTGTCCGCCCATTTCCTTCAGATAATCAAAAGGTTCCTCTGTATTTTATGAGCATCTATCAGATTGCCTGTCAACCTCCTATGCTCCAGTGAGAAAAGCTGCAGCTTATCAAGCCTTCCCTACCCGGCATCATCCTGGTAATTCTCTTCCAAACCCTCTCCAGCTTGATGATATCCTTCCTATAACAGAGTGATCAGAACTGGAAACAGTATTCCAGAAGAGACCTCACCAATGTCCTGTACAACCTCAACATGACTTCCCAGCTCCTAAGGTCATAAACGTGAAGTGGTTCCCTTTGGTCCCTCCACCGATGCTAGCTGACCTGCTGTGATTTGCAGCATTTTCTGTTTTTAAACTCCTGTCATACAAGCCAAATTTGACAGTCCTCGACCCTCAGTCATGTTTCAAAACTTATATCTAATCCATTATCACCAAGCTCCTCAACTTTATCTAAGACTATGCCATTAGACATCCTCTGCTCTTCCAACTCTAATTGTATTCTTGTTCCAAACAATTTAAGGAACTCTGTTACGATAGTCTTCTTCCTGCATAGTCCCAAACTTTCAACTGCCCTTTATATCTCTACCTCAATAGAGTTAGGCAAATTCTTCCTCCAATTGCTTTGGTCACCATCCAAACTTCAGGCTAGTAGTATTCATATTGATCTCTGAAAGGGGTGGCTTGAAGCATTCAACTAAAAAATACGATTTGTGTGTTTAAAGAAAGTGTGATTCGACCGCTTATTATTTGCTAAAGTTACAAATTGAAACGCACGGTATTTCCTAGGTGCTTTGTCTATTCAAGGGGCGTTGCAGTCACTGAAAGACTATGGAACATCGTTACTTTCGCATCAATTTGCCTTCCTGTCAATTTTCTGACTGCAGCTCCACAGGTTGTCCACGACTCTCAGTTTGTACAGTCCTAAAACAATGTGTGTGCAGGGTTACTGATGGCGAGGCAGAAGGGTAATGAAGGAAAAATGTGGAGCTTTTCATTCTGCACATTTCAATTCCAAAGCAGATAAGAGTGTTGCCCAGTTTGACGGTGAGAAAACAAAAAGTGACCCAGTCTCAGCCTGATGGACCCTGGGGGGGGATTGTGGCCCTGCTCGGGCAGACCCCAGTCACTCTGCCTGTAACTTACCTTACAGGCTGAGAAGACGCCGAGTTTCTCCAGCTTCTTGGCCCGGGGGAAAGCGCGGACCTGGGCCTTCCGCTGCACCGAGCGCTGCTGGCTGCTGCTGGCACCGGGACGGGCCGGATCGGCGGGGCTCGGGGCGGCGGGAGAAGGTGAGGCCGCGGCCTGGAGTTGGGCCTGGCATGGGGACGGATAGGGCGGCTGAGCCCGGGCCTGCGACGCTTGGGCTGCCTCCGCCATCAGCCGCGAGGATACCCCCCTCTTCACCCTTACCCCCGCCTTCTCCTCACCCGCTGCCATGGCAACCAGCCGGAGCCGGCAGTGCGCAGACGCGACACGGGATGCAACCTGGGAACTGTAGTCCACGCCCTCTCACAACAAAAAATATTCCCGTAACGAATAAAATTTATCAAACACATCTCACACACAAATATAGTGTAAAACTCTTCGGAGGTGATCTGTATTCAAGGTAATGACGTTTCCATTTAAACCCAGGCGAGGCATCATGGGAGTTGTAGTTTCTGGAGCGGCGTTGACATTGCAGCGCATGCGCACTATCATTTGGAGCAGAGGCGTTTGAAGCTTGGACGAGAGTCGGAGGTTGTGCATGATGAGGGCGAAGGTAGGTGGGCGTTGATCAGTCACAATCAATCAAAAATCATAATTCGCAAGAAAATAAAAGTGAGATGAAGTGTTTAGTGTGGAAGGTGTTGGTTCCCCTTCTTCCCTCATAGTGTTTGTGTTGGAGACCGCGGCCATGCCGTTATGGGGACGGGTAGGCAATTGGCGCCTCTGCCCTCACTTTTATACTGTAAGGAAAATGTAACTAAATCATTATATTATGGGGGGCGGGGGGAGAGCGATCTGATAATGTAACTAAATCATCGTATATCATGGGTGGGATGAAGGAGCGATATTTAAAGGATTAATGCCACCAAACAGGACAGCGATTCCTTCAATACCTCGTGAATTTAAAGGATGAATCGGACTTGGATTTGTCCAAACATTTAGGAGAAAGTGAGGACTGCAGATGCTGGAGTCATTCCTGAAGAAGGGCTCATGCCCAAAACGTCGACTCTCCTTCTCCTTGGATGCTGCCTGACCTGCTGCGCTTTTCCAGCAACACATTTTCAGCTCCTTTCTCCAAACATTTCCCTCATTGAGTCTTCTGAGAGATCATTGTTAACATGATAATCATCATTATAATCAACTGGCTTTTCCCCATGATTCCCCGAGATGTGCAGGTCTGGTGAATTGGCCATTCTAAGTTGCCCATAGTGTTAGGTGCATTAGTCAAAGGGCAAATGGCTCTAGGTGGGTTATTCTTTGGAGGATTAGTGTGGGCCGAAGGGCCTGTTTCCACACTAGGGAATTTAATCTATTCCTAACACATTAGAAATCTATCTCAGCCTTGAATATCTGTAATGACTTTCTGTGGTAAACAATTCTACCAGTTCGCTGTCCTTTGAGAGAAAGAAATCCAATCAATCTCTGCCTGACTCTGACATTACAGTATATGATTATGGCCCCAGATTTTCACACAAGGTGAAACAACCATTCCATAGCTACCACGTCTCAGCATCAGTAAGAGCAACATTTCGGGCTGGAGTCCTTCAGGAATGAGGCTGGGAGCCTCGAGTGGAGAGATAAATGGGAGGGGTGTGGATGGGGAGAAGGTACTAAGAGTGCAATAGGTGGATGGAGGTAGGGGTAAAGGTGATAGGTCGGAGAGGTGAGTGGAATGGATAGTGGAAAGGAAGATTGACAGGTGGGACAGGTCATGAGGCTGGTGCTGAGCTGGAAGGTTGGAACTGGGGTAAGGGGAAATAAGGAAACTGGTGAAGTCCACATTGATGCCCTGGGGTTGAAGTGTTCTGAGGCAGAAGATGAGGCATTCTTCCTCCAGGCATTGGATGGTGAGGCAGTGGCGATGGAGGAGGCCCAGTGCCTGCATGTCCTTGGCAGAGTGGGAGGGGAGTTGAAATGTTCGGTCATGGGGCAGTGGGGTTGATTGGTGCAGGTGTCCCAGAAATGTTCTATTAACGCACTTCGCGAGAAGGCATCCAGTCTCCCCAGTGTAGAGGAGACTGCGTCAGGAGCAACGGATAAAATAAATGGCGTGTGGAAGTGCAGCTGAAACTTTGATGAGTGTGGAAGGCTCGTCTGGGGCCTTGGATGGAGGTGAGGGGGGAGGTGTGGGCACAGGTTTTGTGATTCCTGTGGTGGTAAGGGAAGGTGCCAGGAGGGGAGGATGGCTTATTAGGGGGCGTGGACCTGACCAGATAGTTGCGGAGGGAATGATGGATAGGAGTGGGGAGGGAAATATATCCGTGGTGGTGGGGTCTACTTGTGGATGGCAGAAAGACGACGGTTGATGCGATTTAAGTGGAAGTCAGTGGGATGAGAACCGGGGGCGGGGGGGAAGGTCCTGGGCCTCCTCCATCATCACTCCCCCACAACCCAATGCCTGGAGGGAGAACGCCATACCTTCCACCTTAGGAACCTTCAAACCCAAGGCATCAATGTGGACTTCACCAGTTTCCTTATTTACCCTTACCCCAGTTCCAACGTTCCAGCTAAGCACCTTCTTCATGACCCGACCCACCTGTCCGTTCCACTCTCCTCTCCGTCCTATCGCCTTTACCCCCACTTCCATCCACATATTGCACTCTTAACTACCTTCTCCCCAGCCCCTTCCATTAATCCCTCCACCCCCGAGGCTCCCAGCCTCATTCCTGATGAAGGGCTCCAGCCTGAGACGTCAATTCTCCTGCTCCTCAGACGCTGCCTGACCTGCTGTGCTTTTCCAGTAATGCACTGTCAACTCTCATCTTCAGCATCTGTAGACCTTAGCTTCTCCCTGTGCTTCAGTAAGGTTTAACAAATGTATTTGGAGGGGGCGGGGGGGGGGTCATTCTCCTTTTACCCCTTTGTTTTCACAGGTGGATAATGCTTGTGGTGGTTTTACGGATTTTTTATTGCTTGGATCCCCATCCTGATCAACACAAATGCACTAAATCTGAGCTTTAAAAGAAAATGTACTGATATTGTTCTAGCTGAAAATCAGTATATTGAATGTTACTTATGGTGTGAGGTTTTTTTTAACTAATGAAGGGCTTTAATGATGCGATTTGGTATGTTTAAGCTTAAGGCTAATAGAAATGCTTTCTGATTAAAAAGGGTTTGAGATTGAGGTATCAACTTAAATGCAAAAGGTATAAAATAGAGAGCAAGAGCTATTCTTTTGTCACAATACTGAGACAGAATCAAAGTTAGGAATTAAAGGAGAGAACATGCTAAAATTTGAAATTAGGTGAATGATGAAGGAGGAGAGATGGGAGAGGAGCAAGAAGGTTTCACGCCACTGATTGTGTAGAGGATAGCCAAAGCAAGTTGTTAATATAATGATTTGGAGGTGCCGATGTTGGACTGGGATGTTAAAATGTTAAAAATCACACAATACCAGGTTATAGTCCAACAAGTTTGTTTGGACACAGTAGCTTTCGGAGCTCTGCTCCTTCATCAGGTGGTTCCGAAAGCTAGTGCTTCCAAATAAAGCTGTTGGACTATAATCTGGTGTTGTCATTTTTTAACTTTAATATAAGGAAGAAGTGATTGCAAATTAAATTGGCTTGAATTTTATTGAGAATAATGTTTAAATCAAGGTTTTAAACTGGTGTACTATGACAGGTGACTAGTGTGCCATGAATTTTTTTGAAAGCTATGCTGCTTTCGGTAAGTATCAGGAATATACCTATGCTTCTGATCTCCTCTAGAACCTCAATATCTGTTGCTTAAAGCAATCTCTGTTGACACTCGGCATCCCTATCAACTGTGCTGCTTGTCCATAGACTTATGTGCCCTGCAGAATATCGTAGATCAGAGAGACATAGGGGATCAGGTCATAGTTCGTTGAAAGTTGCATCATAGGTAGACAGAGTGGTTAAAAAAGGTGTTTGGCACGCTTGCCTTCGTAACTCAACCTTTCAGGATAGGAGTTAGATCACCACATTGTGGTTGTACAGGATGCTGGTGAGGCCAGTTTTAGAGTACGTGCACATTTGTAGTCATCCGGTTATAGGAAGGAAGTTATTAAGTTGGAGAGGTTCAGAAAAGATTGACTAGGATGTTACTGGAACTGGACGATTTGAGTTATAAGGGTAGGCTAGGACTTCTTTCACTGGAGCGTAGGAAGTTGAGCGGTGACCTTATAGAGGTTTATAAAATCTTGAAGGGCATAACTGCGGCAACGTTTTCACACAGGGTGGTGCATATGTGGGATGAACTGTCAGAAGAAAAGTAGATGCCCTTATAGTTACAATATTTAAGGCAGATAGGAAAATTTTGGTGGGATATGGGCCAAATGCAAGCAAATGGGATTAGTTTAGTTTGGGAAACTTGGTCAGCATGGACAAGTTAGACCAAAAAATCTATTTCTGTGTTGTATGATTCTGTTAGAACAGATTTTCAAGTGAATATTTTTGGATTTCTTTTTTGAGTTATGCCACTGCTCTGAGTCTTAGATTGTAATAAGAAATGGCTATGTTTCTTGCCAAAAAAAAGTGGTTTCTCTGCTAATTCAGTCATGAACCATCTGAACCTAAAGAAACAAAGGCAAGGACTGTTCTGGCCTTTGGATTTTCATAGACAGGAGACGTCAGTTGCCCATGAGCTGAATTTCTCATCTGCAGAGGGAATTTGGAAAACACTCATGGTACCAAGTAAGTTAAGATATCATTTACAGACAAAACATCCCAACTCTAGTGAACAAACATATTTAATACTTCAAAAACGTGAGAGAATAAAGCACCAAGCAGACCAACCCAACATTTGGAGTGTGTGCAGTTATTGGATAAAACTCAAGAAGCTAGGTACCTGATGGCTGAACCTTTAGCAAAAGTAAAACCCGTAACATTGCCAAAAGTATAACTGTGATTGCATGTGAAAACAAATCATGGGTATGATGTTAGGAGCTGATGATGCAAAAAAAATCAATAAAATTCCATTCTCTGATAACAGTTAAAACAATGAATTGATGATATCTCAGCCAATATTCAGGTGCTGCAAGAGAGGTTAACTACTAGTGGCATACTACTAGTCAAATGAACATTAGGGTGGAGCTCTTGTCAGTGAAGCAAGGTCTGTGGCTGACCCTCTCCTCAGTTTCCCACCCCTGTGGATGCAGTTTACTCTATTTTGCAGTTTGTTCTAATACGTTGTTCATGAATGGTTAGAAATAGTTGAATTGAGCAGATCTTCAAAATGCATCTGGATGCACAGACAAAATTTTTTTCGCTGGTGGATTTGAAACAATAGTGCTTTCGATCCTCCTGTAAGCTTGCCAATATATACTATAATGCAAAACTCTCCATGAAGGAGAGAATGTCCATATTACAGAGGAGGAAGTGCTGGATGTCTTGAAACTCATAAAAGTGGATGAATCCCCAGGACCTGATCAGGTGTACCCTAGAACTCTGTGGGAAGCTAGGGAAGTAATTGCTGGGCCTCTTACTGGGATATTTATATCATCAATAGTCACAGGTGAGGTGCCGGAAGACTGGAGGTTAGCTAACATGGTTCCACTGTTTAAGAAAAGTGGTAAGGACAAGCCAGGAAACTATAGTCCAGTGAGCTTGACATTGTTGGTGGGCAAATTGTTGGAGGGAGTCCTGAGGGACAGGATGTACATGTATTTGGAAAGGCAAGGACTGATTAGGAATAGTCAACATGGCTTTGTGCATGGGAAATCATGTCTCACAAACTTGATTGAATCTTTTGAAGACATAACAAAGAGGATTGATGATGGCAGAGCAGTAGGTGTGATCTTTATGGACTTCAGTAAGGTGTTTGACAAGGTTCCCCGTGGGAGACTGGTTAGCAAGGTTAGATCTCATGGAATACAGGGAGAACTCACCATTTGGATACAGAACTGCCTCAAAGGTAGAAGACAGAGGGTGGTGTAGAGGGTTGTTTTTCAGACTGGAGGCCTGTGACCAGTGGAGTGCCAAAGGATCAGTGCTGGATCCACTACTTTTTGTCATTTACATAAATGATTTGGATGAGAGCATAAGAGATAGAGTCAGTAAGTTGGCAGATGACACGAAAATTGGAGGTGTAGTGGATAGCAAAGAGGGTTACCTCAGACTACAATGGGATCTTTATCAGATGAGCTGAGGAGTGGCAGATGGAGTTTAATTCAGAAAATTGCGAGCTGCTGCATTTGGGAAAGCAAATCTTAGCAGGTCATATACACTTAATGGTAAGGCCCTTGGGAGTGTTGCCGAACAGAGAGACCTTGGAGTGCAGGTTCATAGCTCCTTGAAAGTGGAGTCGCAGTTAGATAGGAAAGTGAAGAAGGCGTTTGGTATGCTTTATTGGTCAAGAGTATTGAGTGCAGGTGTTGGGAGGTCATGTTGTGGCTGTTCAGGACATTGATTAGGCCACTCTTGGAATATTCCTTGCAATTCTGGTCTCCTTCCTATCGGAAAGATGTTGTGAAACTTGAAAGGGTTCAGAAAAGATTTACAAGGATGTTGCCAAGGTTGGAGGTATTGAGCTATAGGGAGAGGCTGAACAGGCTGGAGCTGTTTTCCCTGGAGCGTCGGAGGCTGAGGGGTGACCTTAGAGGTTTATAAAATTATGAGGGGCATGGATAGGATAAACACACAAAGTCTCTTCCCTGGGGTGGGGGAATCCAGAACTAGACGGCATAGGTTTAGGGTGAGAGGGGAAAGATATAAAAGAGACCTAAGGGACAACCTTTTCACTCAGAAGGTGTTGTGTGTATGGAATGAGCTGCCAGAGGATGTGGTGGAGGCTGGTACAGTTGCAACATTTAAAAGGCATCTGGATGGATATATGAATAGGAAGGTTTCAGAGGGTTATGGGCTGGGTGCTGGCAGGTAGGACTGGATTGGGTTGGGATATCTGGTCGGCATGGACAAGTTGGACCGAAGGGTCTGTTTCCATGCTGTACATCTCTATGACTCTATAAGGCTGTAACCATAGTAAATGCAAGAAAATAGACTTCCTTATCAATCTATTCAGATATTAAAATTTGGGTCAGCTGTGGAAGTGTTCTCATTTGTTATGTGCCTTTATGCTGAAAAGGTTGTGAATCACTGATGAATATTACTGAATTGTAGTAATTTGTATACTTGAGTTTTTAGCAAACAAATCGAACATGCAAGATCAAATGCATGTTCTAGAAAAGAAGGAGAAAAATATTCTAACCTATTTTTCCTTTTTTAATTTCCAGTGGAGGAAAAAAAGGATGCGCAGGTTGGTGTACAGTTTTTTATATTTTCCAACTGTTTATTAAAATTAATACATTACATTTCAATTAGCAAATTGTGGATTGGCTGTCTACTTTGTTTCAATCCCAAACCCATTCCTGACTAGTTACTGTCTTGAGTATTGCTGACAAGGACATATTTTGGTCTCTTGACTTGCCACCAAGTCATCAATTCTGAGGCTTGTAGCAGATCAAGATACCACCAAAGTTCCCACTTAGCATATTTGCCCCCGAACTTCAAATCAAAATAAAGAATTATACCCTTAGTTTCAGTTCAGCTGTTTTATATTGTTGCATTTCTCAGTGTTCATTTTTAATAACTGCCTACAATGCATAAATGTGAATAAATTACACTGTTCAAATAATGGTGTTTCTTTCCTCAGTTTGAACAAAACTTTGGAGCATTTTGAGTATGACTTGGAATATAAATATTTGCTGTTTTTATACTTTCAGATTGTGACATAAAATGGCCACTACATAGTTATGACAAACAATCCAAATATTTATTCTTTGCACTGTAGAATATTCCACAATAGTCAAACTTGGAATAAAAGCAACAATTTATGTTAAAGGTGCTTATAAATACAATGTCTCAGTTTCTTTCTCCTGGGGCATTATCAAACAAAATTTGGCGAGAACAGAAATACTAACTTAGTTGTGGGGGAAAAAAAAACTGTCTTTTAAAAAAATACAGCTTTGGGAAGAAAATCTGAATCGTAATGCCTTCGCAACTGAAGGCAAGAACCTTCAGAGATAATGGGGGATTTTGAAAACACAGATGAGAAATTTGACTCCCAATTAAGCAATGACTCCATCTCAGTGGATCAGCAAACATAGTGGTGTTGGACAGAATGTAAGTGTAGACTGGGACACAGGCAACAGAGTTTTGAATGATTAAGCTTGCGGTGGGTGGAATGTAAAAGACCAGCTAGGAGTATGTTGCACTAATTACGTATGAGGCTAACAGAGGCTTTGGTGAAGATTTCAGCAGCAGATGATTTAAGGTAGAAATTGGGCTATATTATGGATATGGAAATGGGCAATGGTTAGTATGATAAGGAAACGTGGTCAGATGTCATCTAAGGATCAATATGATCAGTTTACAAATGGTCTGTTCCTGCCTTGGACAGTTACCAAGATGAGGGATAGATTTGGCTTGGGAATAAAGTTTGTGGTGGGACCAAAATTGCTGTTATTGATGTTTGGTTTCCCAAATGCTGCTGCTTCATTCAGTGATTTTCAGAAAAAGCACGTAGAATATAAACACAATTATGGGGAAAGGCACTTGAGAATTCTGCCTTTTGCTTTTAAGAACCTTTGTTCTCACAGGATTAGATTAGATTAGATTAGATTAGATTAGATTCCCTACAGTATGAAAACTGGCCTTTGGCCCAACAAGTCCATACCAACCTTCCGAAGAGTAACTCACCCACACCCATTCCCCTACCCTGTATTTACCCTTGATTACTGCACCTAGCACTATGCGCAATTTAACATGGCCAATTCACCTAACCTGCACCCGGAAACCAGAGCACCCGGAGGAAACCCACACAAACGGGGAAAATGTGCAAACTCCACACAGACAGTTACCCGAGGCAGGATTTGAATCCGGGTTCCTGGCACTGTGAGGCAGCAGTGCTAACCACTGAGCCTGGTGAGTCAAATGGCACACTACACTTTCACATGGTTGGCATCTGTTCCACGGTGCTGTCCAATGATCAAGTATGGAAGTGTGAATCAAACCAAGCTTCATCGAATCCCATCCTTAGGACTGGAAAACATCAAAGGCAAAAGCTATTACAATTACACCTGCAGACTTTATGGATACGGTAAATACAAGTAAAATTAATATTTTAGGAAGAACTGTAGACTATCCAAAACAAACTATGTTCCATTGTATTTGGTGAGAATCTGAGAATTTGGACCCAAAACTTTTATATAGTATAATATAATGAAACTTCCAAAAAGCTTTTAAAACTCAAGTAGTGACACATAAGAGGACATTATATCAGATGACCAAAGATTGGTCCTGAGTTTCTCCAGCACTTTGTTTATATTACAGATTTCCAGCATCCACAATATTTTGCTCTTGACTTTCTTAGCAGAATGTAATGCAAAAGAGGTGCAGGGAAGTAATTGCTCCAATCTTTTCAGTGCTGTTATATTAAGTGTCTAGCTAATCTTACTTTTTTTTAATTGTAGCTGAAGTAAGTTATGCAGTGCTTAGTTTATACTCACTTTAAACTTATTAGTCTCTATTCTTGTGTAGATTGAAGCGCAAACGTAGGAAGATGAGGGCAAGGTCCAAGTGAGGTCTGCAAATGGAGTGGCAACACCGTGGTGACTGGCAGCTGTATTAAGCTTCACCTTCATTGTTAAATGGAAGACTGAAGTTTTCATGTTTCAAGAATTTCCAATTTGTTTTATCTGTTGCTGAACTTTGTTATGGAATGCATTTTATTGCAGTTCTTGATGTTTTAAAATAAAATTGTTTTGAATACACTTTAAATGAGTGCAAAACAGAGTAAATGCCTTATGTCATTTATATTTCCTTATTTATTGATTTTTACATTGTATCCTCGATACAAATTGATGAAGCTCTTGTTTCTCACAATGTGAATGTTTGCTGAGTTTGCATTCTTTAATTATTTAATTATTGGCCCCAAACTTTATATATGAAAGCACATTGCAGAACCTGTTGATTCCTGTCTACCTAGTGTGAAACATTCTCATGTATAAAAATGATTAAATATGATTTCTTGACCTCGAGTCATACAACATGGAAACAGGCCCTTTGATCCAACTAGTGCATACCAACCATGTTTCCGAACCAAACTCTCCCACTTGCCTGCATTTGGCACATATTCCTCCAAATACTCATCCAAATATCTTTTAAATATTATCACTACACCTACATCTACCACTTTTTCTAGTAGTTCATCCCACATTTGAACTACTGTCTGTGGGGAAAAGTTGCCCCTCATGTCCTTTTTAAAACTTTCTTCTCTAACCTTAAAATCATGCCGCCTAGTTTTGAACTCTCCCACCCAAGGGAAAAGACCCTTGCACAGACAGGAGATTCTGCGGCCATGACTGTGAATCCTAGATAGTATATTGTCTTCCTGATGCCAGGGTCAAGGGCGTCTCAAAATGGTTGAAGCATGATTGATCGCTACTTGACACTGTCCCATGAAAAGGAGCCCACCCCTCTTTTTCGATGTCAGGCCTTCAGCCATATGCTAATTCTTCTGATCTGTTTATCAATTTTCAAATGACTTGGGTAGTAATCTTTGGATTTTCACTCTGTCTGTAACTAGTTATTGCAGCTCCTGTAAGACAGATTGCATTCTGAAGCTTCCAACACAGAAGTTGAGTAATTTTAAGTGGCTTTTTAAAAAATGAAGTGTTGCTGCTCCTTTTCAATACATAAGCCTTTTACAGTTGTTTTTGCACAGTGTTGAATACTCCTAACTAGCCTTGGCAGGAACTCCTGCTCTGTTTTAGTTACATTGTTGTTCTGAGATCATTAACCATGAAACTTGGGATGTCTCCCCTCCCTGTTCAAATTCTCTCCACATGCCTTGGGATATATTACCTTGGCATTGCTGGGCAATGAAACCTTCGGATCTCTTGTTTTGTGGCTGCAAAAAAAGCTATGTTTGTTTCCTGAAGTATAGAATCTTCCACTACACTCCCGATTTTCCCCTTGCTCAACCTTGAGATAATCTTTTGAACCTCATTGCCTTGATCTACATTGTAGCTGTCATGCTTTTGGATCAGAGTGGTGCTAGAAAAGCACAACAGGTCAGGCAGCATCCGAAGAGCAGGAAAATCAATGTTTCGGGCAAAAGCCCTTCATCAGGGCTGTCATGCCTGCAGTTGTTTTGCCTCGGTTTTGCAGATAGAGAACATGTTGCTTGTGTTGCACAGCATCAGAGTCTTGGACACATACTTCTTGACCTCTCCCATCCCCGATGCCTTACTTCCTGACAGTCACATCAGCTCCATACTGATTAGAGTGCTGATTTTTCTCATGGGTGGTCTCTTTTGTCCTGTTGTCGTCTTCTTGCTAATTGCATGTTGCAGTGATAATGGAGTTGTTGACCAATGATAGAAGTCAGTAGGTATAAATTACTGATGAAGGACGTATGCCCAAAATGGATTCCTGATGAAGTGATTATGCCCAAAACATCGATTCTCTTGGTCCTTGGATGCTCCCTGACCTGCTGTGCTTTGTCTTAAATGCTGTGCAGTGATCACATTAATTTTGCTTAGGTGGCAGCAGCCTGTTTATTTCAATGCATGGTACCATTAACTTGTCAGGAATATTAGTGATGTGTAGCAGTAAAAAGACAAAAGAAATTATCAGGGATTTCACTTGCTTTCTGGCTCGTGTCCTTGAGCCAAACATCTTTAGCTGCTCTATCTTCCCACCTTCATAACCTTCGCCCATGTTTGCGCAATGTTTAATGCCATTCACAACTCCTCAGACAATGCAGAAGTCCATGCCCCCATGGATAACATATAGACTTGGGCTGTGAAGTATCAAGTGATATTCACAATACATGCACATGTTCAAGTGCCACACAGGGCAATGACTAGCTCCAGCAAGAGAGTCTAGACATTCCCCCTTGACATTCAGTGGCAGTGCAGTAAATCATCTACTAATGACATCCTTGGGGTTACTATGGAATAGAAACACAAGTGGACAGCTATATAAATAAGCAAAAGTTATGAGTGCAGCTCCAACAACACTTAAGAGGCTTGATACCATTCAAGACAATGCAGACTGTTTGATTGGCATCCCATTTGGCATGTTAAATGTTCCCTCTCTCTATCACTAGCCCACAAAGGCAGCAATGTGGACCATCAACAAATTGTACTACAGCATCTCATAACTTCTTTCACAGCACTTTCCACTTCCATAACCTTTGGCACACATGGCAACGCACCACTTGTAAATCCCCCTCTAATTCATACACCAGCTTGACTTTAAACAAAATTGGCCATGCCTTCCCTGTTGCTGGATCAGAATCTTGGAACTCCATTCCTGACAGGACTCTGGACACAGGCATACAAAACATACATTCCCCATTGACTGCAACAGTTCAAGGAGGCTGCTCACATTCCCTTCTCTAGCTTAATTAGGGATATTGAAATATTGAACTGGCCTTGTCAGTGACACTCAAATTCCTGAACAAATAAAACAAAACAATGTCATGAATCAGACAGAGGGTGGTGGTGGAGGATTGTTTTTTTGACGGGAGGCCTGTGACCAGTGGAGTGCCACAAGGATCGGTGCTGGGTCCTCTACTTTTTGTTATTTACATAAATGATTTGGATGTGAGCATAAGAGGTACAGTTAGTAAGTTTGCAGATTACACCAAAATTGGAGGTGTAGTGGACAGCGAAGAGGGTTACCTCAGATTACAACAGGATCTGGACCAGATGGACCAATGGGTTGAGAAGTGGCAGATGGAGTTTAATTCAGATAAATGCGAGGTGCTACATTTTGGGAAAGCAAATCTTAGCAGGACTTATACACTTAATGGTAAGGTCCTCGAGAGTGTTGCTGAACAAAGAGACCTTGGAGTGCAGGTTCATATGTCCTTTGAAAGTGGAGTCACAGGTAGATAGGATAGTGAAGAAGGCATTTGGTATGCTTTCCTTTATTGGTCAGAGTATTGAATACAGGAGTTGGGAGGTCTTGTTGCGGCTGTACACGACACTGGTTAGGTCACTGTTGAAATATTGCATGCAATTCTGGTCTCCTTCCTATCAGAAAGATGTTGTGAAACTTGAAAGGGTTCAGAAAAGATTTACAAGGATGTTGCCACGGTTGGATGATTTGAGCTACAGGGAGAGGCTGAACAGGCTGGGGCTGTTTTACCTGGAGCGTCAGAGGCTGAGAGGTGACCTTATAGAGGTTTACAAAATTATTAGGGGCATGAATAGGGTAAATAGGCAAAGTCTTTTCCTTGGGGTCGGTGAGTCCAGAACTAGAGGGAATAGGTTTAGGGTGAGAGGGGAAAGATATAAAAGAGACCTAAGGGGCAACTTTTTCATGCAGAGGATGGTACGTGTATGGAATGAGCTGCCAGAGGATGTGGTGGAGGCTGGTACAATTGCGACATTTAAGAGACATTTAGATGGGTATATGAATAGGAAGGGTTTGGAGGGATACGGGCCGGATGCTGGCAGGTGGGACTAGATTGGGTTGGGATATCTGGTCAGCATGGACAAGTTGGACTAAAGGGTCTGTTTCCGTGCTGTACACCTCTACGACCCCATGACTCTCGACTCTGATCTCCAGTGTCTGCAGTCTTCACTTTCTTCCAGTATCAATTAGTCTGTAATATGACACAAGGAACAATGGGCAGCATCCAAGAGCACTGTTATCCTAAGGATTCTACTTGACATGTCTCAAATTATCTATATATTGGATCCCAAAAGCTTCCTCTCTGCTTTGGATGCAAATGAAACAATAGCAATTGGTATTTTGAGCCTCAGCTGTGGTTCAGATGGCAAGTACTCTTGCCACAAGATTTCTTCAGGCTTGACCACAAAAATCAGGAAGTATTGCACTTTGGAGGTGCCAACTTTACGATATACAACCATGGTTTCATCTGCTTTTTTAGGTAGTGGTAAAAGATAGCCTGGCCCTATTTTGAAGACCATCAATGGAATTGAATTCTGGCTGATAGCTATCCCACAAACAACATCCTCAAAAATAGTTTCACGGGACATTATCACATTTGTCGTTGGGAGCAAATATCTGCTGCATATCCAATATTACAATGGAGACATTTGAAAGTACTTAATAGACTCTAAGTGTTTTGAAATATCAAGTGGTTATGACAAGTACTATATAAATGCAAAGTCTTTCTTTTACCTCCATTATCTTCCTCAGAAGTCATTAATATAGAATAAAATTAATTCCCTGAAACACTTTCACAAATTAATTTTCAGTCCTTTTATCCCCTCTGAGCACAGGTCATTTCACTTGTTTTACTGCACTCGGTCAACATTTATTTGGATCTGAGATGCTGGTCTATTTCTGACTTAATTCCCCTGCAGAGAAATAGTATTAACAGTCAGAATCTAAGTAAAGCCAAATGCTGTCAGGTTGCATTCGTAAATGAATGGAAATAGTCGTTGAGTGCTCGTGGTCAACAACATGCTGCACACTTATGCAGTTACATAAGTTTTCAAGAATCTGGATATGACATTGGAGAATGTAACAGCTGTTTGTCTTAGTATTCACACCATTATTAAAGAGAGCTTCTCATACAACCCACAGACACTTGAACCTCATGAGGCTTAATTACTTTATACGTACTTGCATGGTTTACTGTCCAATAAACAACAAAAAACGTTAAGACTAATTAATATCATGTTACAATGTTAGCACATTGATTCTGGAAAACTTGCCACTGGGGAAAAAAACATTCCAGAAGTCTCTAAATATACCAATGTGTCATTGAGTCAAGATATTCTTGATTAGGTTAAGTCATTTGTTTGCAGCTCATGTGTTATGAACGCAGCAAATGTTAGATCATTCTGGAAATGTCTGGATTCCTGGCAGTAGAATATATAAGGTGTGAGCTCAGAGTGCTGCAGCAGATCAGAGACTGAAGACTGGGAGTTCACATCAGTCAGTTTGAGGGAAGTGAGAGAAGAGGCAGAGACAATGCTGAGCTATCGGGCTTTCCACCCTTCACGTCTGTGCCAGCAGCCTGTATACACACTGGCGCCTGTTTCACACAAGCTCTGGGAACCACTTGAATGTAACATGTGGGAACAGGTGGAAGAAGCGAGAAAGGGCATGAACTTCATCAATCGAGTTCTTGAGGAGGTGATAAGAGAATTTTTTCGGGAAGTGCCAAGAATTCGAGACAACAGGTTTGGCCAAAACAGAAAAGGTAATAGACTATCCGGGGACAAGGATGGAGATGGCTTTTCTGTGTCCCTGAATGTCCAAGGCTTCCCCCCAGAAGACCTGAGGGTGAAAGTATTCGAAAGAAAAGTGCTGGTGACAGGAAAACACGAGAAGAAATGTGATGATGGCAGCGGCTGTTACAGCTACAAATATGAAGAGTTCAGGAGAGAATTCCAGCTGCCAGAGGATGTCGATGCTGAAGCTCTTCGATGCTGTTTGTCACAGGACGGTCAGTTAAAGGTTCAAGCCCCGCGCCTGGCACTGCCAGCTGTGAATGAACGGACCGTCCCCATCAACATCACCTCAGTGACAACAACCACTCCCCGGCTCAATCCTGACCAAGAGACAGAGAAACAGGAGAGTGGGAAAGATATGGGGAACAAGAAAGCTTAAGAACTTAAGTCCAGTTAAAACTATTACAATTGACTTTTACAGACATAAGAATTGTTCATATGCAGTCATGTATTTCTCAGACCAGGATGAATGTATATTGCTGAAAATTAATTGTCTTCAACTTGCCAATATGTACTGGGCTATTATGAGTGTTGCTTATGTATGTATTTTGGGAAAATAAAAACTTTTTAACGTTTATGACAATGATTCTTCCCTTTAACCTCATAAAATGAAACTGCTCAATCATTAAAATTCTCAAAGTTGACATTTTTGTCAGTTGAGAGAAAACCCTAATTTACAGGGATCAATTTAAAACAGAATGACTCAGCAAGTGAAGATCTGCCTAAATCTGAACTTGGTTCTGTCTATGAGATCAAACTGCAGTACAGAGCCAGTATAGCAAACCCGAGGACCTCCTTGGACACAAGAGTTTCTCTTCGTGTTCATAATGAGCAGCAACAGCAGCTCGTTGTTCAACACAGACACTAGTCACTGCACTGCACAGTGACTGGACGGTGGGAACTGATTTCACTGGGTTAAAAAAAATCAGTATAAATATCTAGGAATAAAAGCAGCTGCTTGCATCATAAATAGCTTTTATAAGGTTCCAGTTCAATAAGAGAATGGACAATATTCTTGAACACAAGGATTAGGAACAGGAGTAAGCCATTCAGCCCTTGAATCCTGCGAGGCTGCTCATTAACATCCCGACTGATAATGACGATAGCCTCTACTCCATCACAATAACTCATCACTTCCATGTTAACAATGATCTTTCCCACACAACTGAATATATTCATAGATGCAGTATCCAGTGCTCGCTCGGAAAGAGAATTCAATTTAATGACTCCATGCCAGAAGAAGTTTCTCCTGACACTGAGAGAATCGTTATTTATAAAGAGTAATCCCGATTTTGGCATTTCTGCATGCGCTGTTCCATCTTTACAGCAACTGCAATCCAAAGTTCCCTCTGATGGCATGTTTCAATAAATGTTCAATTGACAACACCAATCAGCTGTGTAACATTCTCCTCAGCATCAGTCAGTGGCCTTCTCCCATCATTAACATTACTGAGTTACATTTACAGAGAAAAAAGCTTATTGCAGAGCTGTGAGAAACATCAACAGTGATGGATAGAAAGGAACAATACTACAACAGAGTCAATAAAAATGCGTTAAATGCTGCACAAATGTCAAATAAATTATAGCCATTTAATTAATCTAATATATTAATATAATTTGTTTGTCTTCTCTTAAAGCGTCCAAAAAGATGGAATTGTATATAAACGTTTAAAGGTATCATTTCCAGAGCTTAGGCAAAGGAATAGATGTGATTGGTTCGTGCTTTCACGAGAGATGACACATCGCCTCACTTTGTGCTGTGTGACACCAAAGCTACTGTTGCATTTTATTCTTTTTCTATTTTTGGAAATCTCATCATAGTTGGCAACAGGGTTTGTTAATTTTGAAGGACAAAGCAGCTAAATTTCTAAGTTTATCATTTTTAAATATATTTTATCTTTACTATAAATGAGCTAAAGCCCTAAAATACTTTCTAGGACATAAATAAAACTTTTGTGCACTTCACTCCATCAGAAACTGATACATATCATTTCAATCTTTTATAAATCACTGAAAATAGCAAAGTTCTTCAACCAAACACTGTTTCTTCATTCCCTCATAGTTTCAGTTGATATTTCAATGAATCAATATTTTCTCAAACAAGCATCACTGTGCCACACAGGCTCCACCTTCTCTCGCCAGTCAATCATTAACATTGCTCCTCCCATCTGTGCTGTCACTGTCTGAGTACATTCCGGAAGTCTCTGGAATCCTTCCAGTGAATGTCAGAGTCTAGTCATTCCTGTTGAAAGTAAGGCTGAGATATGATGATATATATTGCCAGCTCACATGTGATAAGCCCAGCAAACCTGAGGACATTCTGGAAATGTCTGGATTCCTGGCAGTAGAATATATAAGGTGTGAGCTCAGAGTGCTGCAGCAGATCAGAGACTGAAGACTGGGAGTTCACATCAGTCAGTTTGAGGGAAGTGAGAGAAGAGGCAGAGACAATGCTGAGCTATCGGGCTTTCCACCCTTCACGGCTGTGCCAGCAGCCTGTATACACACTGGCGCCTGTTTCAGACAGGCTCTGGGAACCACTTGAATGTAACATGTGGGAACAAGTGGAAGAAGCGAGAAAGGGCATGGACTTCATTAATCGAGTTCTTGAGGAGCTGACAGCTGAATTTTTCGGGGAAGTGCAAAGAATTCACGAGAACAAGTTTGATGCTAATGGAGAAGGTAAAAGACAATCCGAGGACAAGGATGGAGATGGCTTTTCTGTGTCCCTGAATGTCCAGCACTTCCCCCCAGAAGACCTGAGGGTGAAAGTATTTGGAAGAAAAGTGCTGGTGACAGGAAAACACGAGAAGAAATGTGATGATGGCAGCGGCTGTTACAGCTACAAATATGAAGAGTTCAGGAGAGATTTCCAGCTGCCAGAGGATGTCGATGCTGAAGCTCTTCGATGCTGTTTGTCACAGGACGGTCAGTTAAAGGTTCAAGCCCCGCGCCTGGCACTGCCAGCTGTGAATGAACGGACCGTCCCCATCAACATCACCTCGGAGACAACAACCTCTCCCCGGCTCAATGCTGACCAAGAGACAGAGAAACAGGAGAGTGGGAAAGATATGGGGAACAAGAAAGCTTAAGAACTTAAGTCCAGTTAAAACTATTACAATTGACTTTTACAGACATAAGAATTGTTCATATGCAGTCATGTATTTCTCAGACCAGGATGAATGTATATTGCTGAAAATTAATTGTCTTCAACTTGCCAATATGTACTGGGCTATTATAAGTGTTGCTTACGTATGTATTTTGGGAAAATAAAAACTTTTGAACGTTTATGACAATGATTCTTCCCTTTAACCTCATAAAATGAAACTGCTCAATCATTAAAATTCTCAAAGTTGACATTTTTGTCAGTTGAGAGAAAACCCTAATTTACAGGGATCAATTTAAAACAGAATGACTCAGCAAGTGAAGGTCTGCCTAAATCTGAACTTGGTACTGTCTATGAGATCAAACTGCGGTACAGAGCCAGTACAGCAAAGCCGAGGACCTCCTTGGACACAAGAGTTTCTCTTCGTGTTCATAATGAGCAGCAACAGCAGCTTGTTGCTCAACACAGACACAAGTCACTGCACTGCACAGTGACTGGATGGTGGGAACTGATTTCACTGGGTTAAAAAAGATCAGTATAAATATCTAGGAATAAAAGCAACTGCTTGCATCATAAATAGCTTTTATAAGGTTCCAGTTGAATAAGAGAATGGACAATATTCTTGAACACAAGGATTAGGAACAGGAGTAAGCCATTCAGCCCTTGAATCCTGCGAGGCTGCTCATTAACATCCCGACTGATAATGACGATAGCCTCTACTCTAGTTTAATTTCTATCACAATAACTCATCACTTCCATATTAACAATGATCTTTCCCACACAACTGAATATATTCATAGATGCAGTATCCAGTGCTCGCTCGGAAAGAGAATTCAATTTAATGACTCCACGCCAGAAGAAGTTTCTCCTGACACTGAGAGAATCGTTATTTATAAAGAGTGATCCCGATTTTGGCATTTCTGCATGCGCTGTTCCATCTTTACAGCAACTGCAATCCAAAGTTCCCTCTGATGGCATGTTTCAATAAATGTTCAATTGACAATACCAATCAGCTGTGTAACATTCTCCTCAGCATCAGTCAGTGGCCTTCTCCCATCATTAACATTACTGAGTTACATTTACAGAGAAAAAAGCTTATTGCAGAGCTGTGAGAAACATCAACAGTGATGGATAGAAAGGAACAATACTACAACAGAGTCAATAAAAATGCGTTAAATGCTGCACAAATGTCAAATAAATTATAGCCATTTAATTAATCTAATATATTAAAATAATTTGTTTGTCTTCTCTTAAAGCGTCCAAAAAGATGGAATTGTATATAAACGTTTAAAGGTATCATTTCCAGAGCTTAGGCAAAGGAATAGATGTGATTGGTTAGTGCTTTCACGAGAGATGACACATCGCCTCACTTTGTGCTGTGTGACACCAAAGCTACTGTTGCATATTATTCTTTTTCTATTTTTGGAAATCTCATATCACATCATAGTTGGCAACAGGGTTTGTTAATTTTGAAGGACAAAGCAGCTAAATTTCTAAGTATATCATTTTTAAATATATTTTATCTTTACTATAAATGAGCTAAAGCTCTAAAATACTTTCTAGGACATAAATAAAACTTTTGTGCACTTCACTCCATCAGAAACTGATACATATCACTTCAATCTTTTATAAATCACTGAAAATAGCAAAGTTCTTCAACCAAACACTGTTTCTTCATTCCCTCATAGTTTCAGTTGATATTTCAATGAATCAATCTCTTCTCAAACAAACATCACTGTGCCACACAGGCTCCGCCTTCTCTCGCCAGTCAATCATTAACATTGCTCCTCCCATCTGTGCTGTCACTGTCTGAGTACATTCCGGAAGTCTCTGGAATCCTTCCAGTGAATGTCAGAGTCTAGTCATTCCTGTTGAAAGTAAGGCTGAGATATGATGATATATATTGCCAGCTCACATGTGATAAGCCCAGCAAACCTGAGGACATTCTGGAAATGTCTGGATTCCTGGCAGTAGAATATATAAGGTGTGAGCTCAGAGTGCTGCAGCAGATCAGGGACTGAAGACTGGGAGTTCACATCAGTCAGTTTGAGGGAAGTGAGAGAAGAGGCAGAGACAATGCTGAGCTATCGGGCTTTCCACCCTTCACGGCTGTGCCAGCAGCCTGTATACACACTGGCGCCTGTTTCACACAGGCTCTGGGAACCACTTGAATGTAACATGTGGGAACAGGTGGAAGAAGCGAGAAAGGGCATGAACTTCATCAATCGAGTTCTTGAGGAGCTGACAGCTGAATTTTTCGGGGAAGTGCAAAGAATTCACGAGAACAAATCTGATGCTAATGGAGAAGGTAAAAGACAATCCGAGGACAAGGATGGAGATGGCTTTTCTGTGTCCCTGAATGTCCAGCACTTCCCCCCAGAAGACCTGAGGGTGAAAGTATTTGGAAGAAAAGTGCTGGTGACAGGAAAACACGAGAAGAAATGTGATGATGGCAGTGGCTGTTACAGCTACAAATATGAAGAGTTCAGGAGAGAATTCCAGCTGCCAGAGGATGTCGATGCTGAAGCTCTTTGATGCTGTTTGTCACAGGACGGTCAGTTAAAGGTTCAAGCCCCGCGCCTGGCACTGCCAGCTGTGAATGAACGGACCGTCCCCATCAACATCACCTCGGAGACAACAACCACTCCCCGGCTCAATCCTGACCAAGAGACAGAGAAACAGGAGAGTGGGAAGGATGTGGGGATGAAGAAAGCTGAAGAACAGATGTCCAGTTAAGACTCTGTTACAATGAACTTTTGAAGATCTAATAATTGTTCAAAAGCAGCAATGAGTTTCTGTAATGTGAGATGAAAATATATTTTTGTCAAATCTATTGTTTTCAAGTTGTAAATCTGAAATTGCTTTAATCAGAATTCATGTACAGGTAAATTATTTCTGCATGTATGTTGGAACAATAAATATTTCTGAATTTTACCGATGATGATTTTACCTTCTTATTTGATCGAAGCAAAACTGATACATCACTAATAATCTTCACTCTGACCTCCCTTCTTCACGGTTACGGAAAATACACCTTTTAGGTTTGATAAAGTTAAAACTGGGCCTAAAATCAGTCAGTCTAGATCTGCCTAAGTCAAAACTCAGGTCATATAGTCATGGAGACATCAAGTCATCCAGCATGTAAACCCGACCATGCCGAACAGGTATCGGAAACTTAACTAGTCCCTATATCTCTCTAAACCTTTCCTGCTTGTATAATTGGCCAAATGTCTTTTAAATGCTGTTAGAGTACTGGCCTCTACCACTTTCTCTGCCAGCTCACCCTCTGTGTGAAAAAGTTGCCATTCTCGTCCCTTGTAAATCTTTCCCCGCTCACCTTAAATCTAAGCCCTCTAGTTTTGAACTCACCTATCCTTGGAAAAAAACCTTGCCTGTTCACCTTATCTGTGTGCATCATGATTTTATAAGCCTCTGTAAGGTCATCCTCAGTCTCCAGTCTTCCTGGAGAAAAGGTCCCAGTCTATTCAGACTCTCCTTATAACTGAACCCTCTAGTCGATCCAACATCCTTGCAAATCTTTTCAGCACCCAGCTCTGTCACAAGATATCAAACTACAGTTCAGACACTGTCCTTGCACAATTTTCTACACTTCAATCTCAGAGATATTCCCTGCAGCTTCACAATAATCAGAAACAACAGCTTCAAAAACAGAAGTTGATGGACAGGCTCAGCAGGTCAAAGTGAATGTTGTGGTTCCAGTGACCATTCTTCAGAACTGAGGACAATGCCAGACCTGCTGAGCTTTTCCAGCAACCTCTATTTTTGTTTATGTTTCTGATTTACAGCATCCACAGTTCTTTCAGTTTCTTTTAGCAATAACTGCTTGTCATCCAACCCAGTCTGTACCCTACACTGTTATGGATGGTGAGATGCACTTTCATTTGGGTTAAATGATTATTGTGGCTATCGGGAATGGAAGGTCAAGTTAGTTGCATCAAAAGCCACTTTTTATGAAGGTTCTGTTTCAATAATATTAATGATGCTATACCCTTGAACATAAAGAACAGGCTGGGAGGCAGGAGTTAATATGAGCGATGACTAATCTCTTGAAGCACTTCATAATTATGGAGGTCAGAGGCACTGGGCAGTATTCATTCAGGAATGCTGCATGTGTTTTCATTGGCACAGGGATGATGCTGGTCTTCTTGAAGACCCTTTCAATCTAATGTTTTAAAGAACAGTCACTGTGGCACAGCATCAGGAAGATGTGTCATACTTCCCTCAATATCACTCAGCAGCTTGGTTCCATCAGTCAATTTACTGGATCACACTGACTGACAAACACGTGGTTTACAGAACAGCGAGAAATATGAACAACAATACCCTTAGTCCAAGAGAAGAAGTGACTTATGCCACAAGAGATACAGTAGAACCACATTAATCCAGCATAAATAGCAAAGACATACAAAATTTATACAGAACCTAAAATTTGATTAGTCGTTCTCCTGCTTTGGTCCTGTTTCTCATAAACCAGATCGGAAAATGGGAGTGCAAGGAGGTAGCAGATCCAAAGTCCTTTCACAGACTGGAATTGTACTTATATTTGCAAAGACAGAATTTGCAGACCTTAGCAAAACAACATGGGAGGTGTGAGTAATTGCATAGCATTTCCGAAGAGTTGACGCTGACCTGGTGAACCGAATGGCCTCGCCATCTGCTGTCACATTCTAAATCTATTGTCGTGTATTCTCCATTTTCCATTTTGAAAATCTCATATGGTTTCATTATTAGCCATAGAGCTTAGTAATTCTAAAGGATGCAGCAGCTTCACTTTACATTTTTCACCTTTAAATATATTTCATGACAACTACAAAACAGCAAATGGCTTTAAGGACGGAATAAATACTTTATTCAATTTAAAAGTGGCTGATGTGACTTTCGCCCCATTTAACTCGGTGATAAATTTCACATCAATCTAATTCAAATCATTTAAAATACCAAAGTCAGAAAAACAAATACACCCACCTCATTATCTCATGACATGAGTTTATATTTCAATCAAATAATCCCCTTTCTGCTTTTAGAAACTCTCACTTTCCTGCACATTCCGAGCAACCCCGCACCGCCCGTTTCTACCTCCTGCCCAAAATCCACTAACCTGACTGCCCCGGCTGACCCATTGTCTCAACCTGCTCCTGCCCCACCGAACTCATCTCCACGTACCTCGACACGGTTCTGTCCCCTTTAGTCCAAGAACTCCCCACCTACGTTCGGGACACCATCCACGCCCTCCATCTCCTTCATGATTTTCGCTTCCCTGGTCCCCAACGCCTTATCTTCACCATGGACATCCAGTTCCTGTACACCTCCATCCCCCATCACGAAGGACTCAAAGCCCTCCACTTCTTCCTTTCCCGCCGCACCAACCAGTACCCTTCCACTGACACCCTCCTTCGACTGACTGAACTGGTCCTCACCCTGAATAAATTCTCTTTCCAATCCTCCCACTTCCTCCAAACTAAAGGAGTTGCCATGGGCACCCGCATGGGCCCCAGCTATGCCTGTCTCTTTGTAGGATATGTGGAACAGTCCATCTTCCGCAACTACACTGGCACCACCCCCCACCTTTTCCTCCGCTACATCGATGACTATATCGGCGCCGCCTCGTGCTCCCACGAGGAGGTTGAACAGTTCATCAACTTTACCAACACCTTCCATCCTGACCTCAAATTCACCTGGACTGTCTCAGACTCCTCCCTCCCCTTCCTAGACCTTTCCATTTCTATCTCGGGCGACCGACTTAACACAGACATCTAGTATAAACCGACTTACTCCCACAGCTACCTAGACTACACCTCCTCCCACCCTACCCCCTGTAAAAACTCCATCCCATATTCCCAATTCCTTCGTCTCCGCCGCATCTGCTCCCAGGAGGACCAGTTCCAATACCGTACAGCCCAGATGGCCTCCTTCTTCAAGGACCGCAGATTCCCCCAGACGTGATCGACGATGCCCTCCACCGTATCTCCTCCACTTCCCGCTCCTCCGCCCTTGAGCCCCGCCCCTCCAACCGCCACCAAGACAGAACCCCACTGGTTCTCACCTACCACCCCACCAACCTCCGTGTACAACGTATCATCCACCGTCATTTCCGCCAACTCTAAACGGACTCCACCACCAGGGATATATTTCCCTCCCCTCCCCTATCAGCGCTCCGCAAAGACCACTCCCTTCGTGACTCCCTCGTCAGGTCCACACCTCCCACCAACCCAACCTCCGCTCCCGGCACCTTCCACTGCAACTGCAGGAAATGCAAAACTTGCGCCCACACCTCCTCCCTTACTTCTCTCCAAGGCCCCAAGGGATCCTTCCATATCCGCCACAAATTCACCCGCACCTCCACACGCATCATCTATTGCATCCGCTGCACCCGATGTGGCCTCCTCTATATTGGGGAGACGGGCCGCCTACTTGCAGAACGCTTCAGGGAACACCTCTGGGACGCCCGGATCAACCAACCCAACCACCCCGTGGCTCAACACTTTAACTCTCCCTCCCACTCCACCGAAGACATGCAGGTCCTTGGACTCCTCCATCACCAGAACATAACAACACGACGGTGGAGGAAGAGCGCCTCATCTTCCGTCTGGGAACCCTCCAACCACAAGGGATGAACTCAGATTTCTCCAGTTTCCTCATTTCCCCTCCCCCCACCTTGTCTCAGTCGATTCCCTTGAACTCAGCACCGCCCTCCTAACCTGCAATCCTCTTCCTGACCTCTCTGCCCTCACCCCACTCCGGCCTATCACCCTCACCTTGACCTCCTTCCACCTATCACATCTCCATCGCCCCTCCCCCAAGTCGCTCCTCCCTACTTTTTATCTTAGCCTGCCTGGCACCCTCTCCTCATTCCTGATGAAGGGTTCTGGCCCGAAACGTCGAATTTCCTCTTCCTTGGATGCTGCCTGACCTGCTGTGCTTTAACACGATTGAAGCAAAAATTTAATCGGCGCTCTCTCCTTCTATCTTGCCAGGCTTCCCCTGCCCGTCCCGTCTGTCACCTTGGCTGGATCAGGGTCATGGCACAAGCCCTGGCTCAAGTCCGATCACGTGTCTGCCGAGTTGGTCAAAATTGAGATGACCAGTTCAGGAGCGTCCCTGTCCACGTTATCAGACAGAGTCCATGGTTGCTCAACGCCCACTTGCTGCAATAGTTGGATTGGAATTGTGGCTCCCCTCCTCAGTTGTCCCACCTTTGCTCAGGGTCTGACCGAGAGTGTGGTGCTGGGAAAGCACAGCAGGTCAGGCAGCATCTGAGGAGCAGGAGAACCAACATTTCAGGCATAAGCCCTACATCAGGAATGAGGCTTGTGGGCCGAGGGCTGAGAGATAAATGGGACGGGGTGGGGTTGGGGGAGGGGGGTTGGGAAGATAGCTGAGAAAGCAATAGGTGGATGAAGGTGAGGGAGAAGGTGAAAGGTCAGAGGGTGGGAGTGATGGACAGGTCCAGAGGGCAGTGCTGAGTTGGAGGCTTGAGAGTGGGATAGTGTGGGGGAGGGGAAATGAGGAAGTTGTTGAAATCTATATTTAGCCTGTGTGGCTTCAGGGGCCCAAGGCGGAATATGAGGCTTTCCTCCTCTAGGCGTCGGGTGGTAACGGAACTTCGGTTTGGAAGTGGAGGCGGCCCAGGACCTGCATGTCCTCGACAGAGATGGAGTTGAAGTGTTCAGCCACAGGACGGTGGGGTTGGTAGGTGAGGGTGTCCCAGACATGTTCTCTGAAATGTTCCGCAAGAAAGTGTCCTGTCTCCACCATGTAGAGGAGACCCCAACGGGTGCAACAGATGCAGTAGATGACATTGGTAGAGGTACAGGTAAATTTCTGATGGATGTGGAAGGATCCCTTGCGGCCTTGGACAGAGGTGAGGGGAATGGTGTGGGCACAGGTTTTGCACTTCCTGCGATGGCAGGGAAAGGTGCCAGGAGTGAGGTATGGGCTGGTGGGAGAGTATGGACTTGATGAAGGAGTCATGGAGGGAATGGTCTTTCCGAACACCTATATGGGTGTGGAAGGAATTATATCTCTGGTGGTGGGGTCCGTTTGGAGGTGGCAGACGAGGTGGAGGATGATGCTTTGTATGCAGAGGTTGGTGTGGTGGAAGGGGAGGACCAAGTGGGTTCTGTCCTTGTTGCGTTGGGAGGAGTGGTGTTTAAGTCGGTGGTGTGTGAAGTGGAGGAGTTGCGCTGGAGGGCGTCGTCAACCACGTGGGAAGGGAAGTTGTGATCGTGGAAGAAGGAGACCATCTGGTACTTTCTGAGGTGGAATTGGTCATCGTGGGAACAGATGTTGCAGAGATTACACAAGCCAGATTGGCTGAAACTGACAAGCTGTTTATTACAAGCGATATCGCTGGAAGAGAAATTGATCAAGTATTCTCTTCCCTGTGCTGAGAATCAAGCCATTTTATATGGGAATATTGTACAATGATGCTAATTAAACATAGCGAAAATACAATGGTCTTGATAATCAAGTGATCCAGTTACGATGGTGATAATCACAAAGCAGTTATCAGAAGAATGTCCCGAATCTAGATACAGTGAAGCATCCTGGCAGCTTCAATCAGTTTGTAATTGGAGGAGATTCCAGCTCTCTTCGAGGGTAGGTGGGATGGTCTGTTTCCTTGGCAGTAAGGTGTTTCCATTATTGCTCACCTGTGAGCCAGATCTTCTGGTGCCTCTCCGACTGACCTGAACTTTTTGTGGCTTTGATATCACTGGGGGACGAGACTGCCCTTAGAGCTTTGCAGCAGTTGTGTTTATCGGGTCCAGAAAGCTTATTGTCAGGTTGTCTTGGTAAGTGTATTTCCTGGTCTGCAAGTGATTATGGTCATGTCTGGTTTCCCTTGTCAGCCTGTTTGGTCAATGCTGAGGCATTCTGGGTGTTTCTTGTATTATTGGAACAGGCTTGATTTTCTGTGTTCTGTGTGGCCAAGCTGTGTGTAGGCAGCTTAGCAGATCTTTTCCCACAATAATAAAATCCTGTTGCGAATCATGGGTTTGATCCAGCATTTCCAATAACTGTACAGAAAATGAATAATGCGCAAAAATGGTTCAGCTCGAGTCAGCAACAAACAAGGCCATTCGGTCCACTAGGCCAGTGTCATCCCTTTGGAAGCACTATCCAATTATTCACATCTCCCATGCTCTATTCCCAAACTCTGCAAGTTTTAGCAAGTGTATGCACAATTCCAGTTTGTGAGAGTCCTTAGAGTCTGTTCCCTGAGGTTTAAGGTGAGAGAGGAAAGATATAAAACAGTCCTACAGGGCAACTTCTTCACAATGAGGGTGACACGTGTATGGAATGAGCTGCCAGAGGAAGTGGTGGAGGCTGGTACAATTGCAACATTTAAGAGGCATTTGAATGGGTATATGAATAAGAAGGGTTCGGAGGGATATGGGCTGGGTGCTGGCAGGTGGGACTAATTTGGGTTGGGATATCTGGTCGGCATGGACGGGTTGGACCGAAGTGTCTGTTTCCGTGCTGTAAATCTCTATCACTCTATGACTCTAAATAACACAACAGAAGGAGAATAACTAACTGTATTTAGGTTCAATAACAATTCAGAATTTCTGACAATTGCACTGCATGTAATATTTTTGTAATGGAACTCCTGTGGCATTGCTCGCTTCTACTCAAGCACTGTTGAGATTGGTAATATTTCTTGTTGTTCTGTAAACCACTTGCTTGTCAGTCAGTGTGATCCAGTAAATGTGCTGATGGAACCAAGTTGCTGAGTGACATTGAGGGAAATATTACACAGCTTCCTGATGCTGTAGATAGGGACCATTCATTGAAACATTAGATGCAAAAGGTCTTGACATGGTAGATGCTAAACTGATGTGTCACACCAGACAGAAATCCTGGGGGATTAATTTAAAAGTAAGGACCGACCCATCGAAGGTTCACATCAGTAGAATTGTCTTCTTTCGGAGGACTATCTGTTTGAGTTCACTTCCGCAATGATCAGTGGTGGCTGCAACATTGAGTGCATTTGAGGCTTGATACAGATTATTGTTTAAATGAGAAGTGATCAGTTATCTTGGAGGCTGTGTTCTGTCCATCATTAAGTCATTGGTGACCTTATGGAATACAGAGACATGTTTGGTGGGTGGAATTGCCTACTGATGTTCACCATAGCATAAGAATGTAAGACCTTGGAGCAGGAGTAGGCCATCTTGCCCCTCCAGCCTGCTCCGCCATTTATTAAGGTCATGGCTGATCTTTTCATGTCCTCAGTTCCACTTACCTGCCTTCTCACTGTAATCCTCAATACCTTCATTGTTCAAAAAAAAGGTCTAAGCCCTTTGTCGCAGTTTCATCTGTCAGTGGAAACATTCTCTCTACATTTATCTTATCTATTCCCTTCATAATTTTATGTTTCTCTAAAATCACCCCTGATTCTTACAAATTTCAATGAATATAATCGCATTTTACTCGTTTCTCCTCATACGTCAACCCTCTCAAATCTGGAATCAACCTCGTGAAGCTTTCTCAAGTAAGAGACCAAACCTGCACGCAATACTCCAGATGTGGCCTCACCAGCACCCCATACAGCTGCAACACAACCTCACTGCTTTTAAACTCAATTTCTTTAGCATTGAAGGACAACATTCCATTTGCCTTCCTAATTATGTGTTGGACCTGCACACCAACCTTCTACGATTCATTAAAAAGGATGCCCAGATCCCTCTGCATAGCAGCACGCTGCAACGTTTACCTTTCAAGTAATAATCCTTTTCACGGTTGCTCCTACCTAAATGGATGATTTCACATTTATTAACATTGTATTCCATCTGCCAGACCTTTACCTACTCACTTGAAATATTTTTGTCCCTCTGCAAAGTTTCCCAGTCCACCACACACTTTGCTGTGCCATTCGTCTTAGTGTCATCTGCAAACTTTGAGACATTCCACGTGGTCCGCAACTCAAAACAACTATGTAAATTGTGAATAACTGTGGTCCCAACACTGTTCCTATTCTTTATGATGAAGTGTATATTATCTTAAAGATTATTGAAACACAAACTACATAAACGTTGCTTCTGATGCAAGTAACTTCAACTTTCTTCCCCGACAATTACATTGATCAATTAACCACAATGAAAGTGTTTCCCACCGTTCAATAACAGAGTGGTGGACAGATTGGTATCTGAGTTGGACGACAACCTGTTGTTGCTCATGATTGTGACGCTGCAGGGATTATCCCTGAGACTGAGGTGTACACAATTATTTCAGCACAGTCTCTTCACAGTAGCTTGACATCTTTGATAGGCCTGAGCTCAGACTTAGGCAGATCATGACCACCTGATTTTGATTCTGTCTTTTAAATTAATCCAAGTAAAAAAAGCTTCTTTCCCTTAATTGAGAATAATGTTAGTAAGGGAGATACATCAGTTTTCTTTTGATCAAGTAAATAGGCAGACTCATCATAATTAAATTTCAAAGGTATTTATTCTTCCAAAATACATACAGAAATAAACCACATGAACAATGATAATAGCAGTGTACAGGTTTCCAAGTTAAAAACTATTAACTGGACAACAATGTCTCTTTATCTGACATTCACAGAAATTCATTGCTGCTTTTGAACAATTATTACAATATCATAAGTTCATTGTAACAAAGTCATATCTGTTCAGCTTTCTTGATCCCCACATCCTTCCCACTCTCCTGTTTCTCTGTCTCTTGGTCAGGATTGAGCCGGGGTGTGGTTGTTGTCTCCGAGGTGATATTGATGGGGACAGTCCGTTCATTCACAGCTGGCAGTGCCAGGCGCGGGGCTTGGACTTTTAACTGACCGTCATGTGACAAACAGCATCGAAGAGCTTCAGCATCGACATCCTCTGGCAGCTGGAATTCTCTCCTGAACTCTTCATATTTGTAGCTGTAACAGCCGCTGCCATCATCACATTTCTTCTCGTGTTTTCCTGTCACCAGCACTTTTCTTCCAAATACTTTCACCCTCAGGTCTTCTGGGGGGAAATGCTGGACATTCAGGGACACAGAAAAGCCATCTCCATCCTTGTCCTCGGATTGTCTTTTACCTTCTCCATTAGCATCAGATTTGTTGTCTCGAGTTCTTGGTATTTCCCCAAAACATTCTGCTGTCAGATCCTCAAGAACTCGATTGATGAAGTCCATGCCCTTTCTCGCTTCTTCCACCTGTTCCCACATGTTACATTCAAGTGGTTCCCAGAGCCTGTGTGAAACAGGTGCCAGTGTGTATACAGGCTGCTGGCACAGACGTGAAGGGTGGAAAGCCCGATAGCTCAGCATTGTCTCTGCCTCTTCTCTCACTTCCCTCAAACTGACTGATGTGAACTCCCAGTCTTCGGTCTCTGATCTGCTGCAGCACTCTGAGCTCACACCTTATATATTCTACTGCCAGGAATCCAGACATTTCCAGAATGTCCTCAGGTTTGCTGGGTTTATCACGTGAGCTGAAAATACACGACGTCACATCTCAGCCTTACTTTAAACAAGAAAGACTCGACTCAGTGACACCCACTGGAGGGCATCCACAGACTTCTGGAATGTACTCAGACAGTGACATCATAGATGGGAGGGGCAATGTTAATGATTGACAGCTGAGCAGAAGGCTGAGTCTGTGCAGGAAAGTGAGGGTTTGTTCAAACACAGAGGGGATTAATTTATTGAAATAATAACTCATGACAAGCAGGAATGACGAGGCAGTGTTTGGTTTTTCTAACATTCCTGTTTTCAGTGAATTTCTTGATATGACAGTGATATTGATCTGTTTCAGATGGAAGGAATTGTAAATGAGTTTTATTTAAGTTCAGTGAAGTCTGGATTGCCTGCAGACAATTTCCTTGTTTATGATGATAACACATTTTAATAAATGAAAAACTTTGAAATGAAGCTGTGCCCTTTCATATTATGAAACCCCGTTGTGAATCATGGGTTTGATACAATATTTCCAATTATAGAAATGAAGAATGCGAATAAATTGCTTTAGATCAACTCAGCAACAAACAAGGCCATTCGGTCCACCAGGCAGGTGTGATCCCTTTGGAAGCACTATCCAATTACCCGCATCTCCCATGGTCTTTTCCCGAACTCTGCAAATTCTGTTTTAGCAAGCGCATGTACAATTCCGGTTGGTGAGAGGTCTCCATCAGTGACTGCTCCTGGAGGAATTCCAGAGTCTTCCGGAATGTCCTCAGAGAGTGACATCACAGATGGGCGGAGCAATGTTAATGATTGACAACTGAGCAGAAGGCTCGGAATGTGCAGGAAAGTGAGAGTTTGTAAAAGCAGAAAGGGGATTAATTGATTGAAATATAAACTCATGCCATGAGGTAATGAAGTGGCTTTATTTGTTTTTCTGACTTTGGTATTTTAATCAATTTGAATGAGATTGATGTGAAATTTATCACCGAGAAAAATGGGGCGAAAGTCACATCAGCCGCTTTTAAATTGAATTCCGTCCTTAAAGCCATTTGCTGTTTTGTAATTGGGAAGCACTATCCAATTACTCACATCTCCCATGCTCTACTCCCAAACTCTGCAAGTTTTAGCAAGTGTATGCACAATCCCAGTTTGTGAGAGTCCTTAGAATCTGTTCCCTGAGGTTTAAGGTGAGAGAGGAAAGATATAAAACAGTCCTACAGGGCAACTTCTTCACACAGAGGGTGATACGTGTATGGAATGAGCTGCCAGAGGAAGTGGTGGAGGCTGGTACAATTGCAACATTTAAGAGGCATTTGAATGGGTATATGAATAAGAAGGGTTCGGAGGGTTATGGGCTGGGTGCTGGCAGGTGGGACTAAATTGGGTTGGGATATCTGGTCGGCATGGACGGGTTGGACCGAAGCGTCTGTTTCCACGCTGTAAATCTCTATCACTCTATGACTCTAAATAACACAACAGAAGGAGAATAACTAACTGTATTTAGGTTCAATAACAATTCAGAATTTCTGACAATTGCACTGCATGTAATATTTTTGTAATGGAACTCCTGTGGCATTGCTCGCTTCTACTCAAGCACTGTTGAGATTGGTAATATTTCTTGCTGTTCTGTAAACCACTTGCTTGTCAGTCAGTGTGATCCAGTAAATGTGCTGATGGAACCAAGTTGCTGAGTGACATTGAGGGCAATATTACACAGCTTCCTGATGCTGTAGATAGGGACCATTCATTGAAATATTAGATGCAAAGGGTCTTGGCATGGTAGATGCTAAACTGATATGTCACACCAGACAAAAATCCTAGGGGATTAATTTAAAAATAAGGACCGACCCATCGAAGGTTCACATCAGTAGAATTGTCTCCTTTCGGAGGACTATCTGTTTGAGTTCACTTCCGCAATGATCAGTGGCGGCTGCAACATTGAGTGCATTTGAGGCTTGATACAGATTATTGTTTAAATGAGAAGTGATCAGTTATCTTGGAGGCTGTGTTCTGTCCATCATTCAGTCATTGGTGACCTTATGGAATACAGAGACATGTTTGGTGGGTGGAATTGCCTACTGATGTTCACCATAGCATAAGAATGTTAGACCTTGGAGCAGGAGTAGGCCATCTTGCCCCTCCAGCCTGCTCCGCCATTTATTAAGGTCATGGCTGATCTTTTCATGTCCTCAGTTCCACTTACCTGCCTTCTCACTGTAATCCTCAATACTTTCATTCTTCAAAAAAAAGGTCTATGTCCTTTGTCGCAGTTTCATCTGTCAGTGGAAACATTCTCTCTACATTTATCTTATCTATTCCCTTCATAATTTTATGTTTCTCTAAAATCACCCCTGATTCACATTTATTAACATTGTATTCCATCTGCCAGACCTTTACCTGCTCACTTGAAATATTTTTGTCCCTCTGCAAAGTTTCCCAGTCCACCACACACTTTGCTGTGCCACTCGTCTTAGTGTCATCTGCAAACTTTGAGACATTCCACGTGGTCCGCAACTCAAAACAGCTATGTAAATTGTGAATAACTGTGGTCCCAACACTGTCCCTATTCTTTATGATGAAGTGTATATTATCTTAAAGATTATTGAAACACCATCTACATAAAAGTTGCTTCTGATGCAAGTAACTTCAACTTTCTTCCCCAACAATTACATTGATCAATCAACTACAATGAAAGTGTTTCCCACCGTTCAATAACAGAGTGGTGGACAGATTGGTATCTGAGTTGGATGACAACCTGTTGTTGCTCATGATTGGGACGCTGCAGGGATTATCCCTGAGACTGAGGTGTACACAATTATTTCAGCACAGTCTTTTCACAGTAGCTTGACATCTTTGACAGACCTGAGCTCAGACTTAGGCAGATCATGACCACCTGATTTTGATTCTGTCTTTTAAATTAATCCAAGTAAAAAAAGCTTCTTTCCCTTAATTGAGAATAATGTAAGAAAGGGTGATACATCAGTTTTCTTTTTATCAAGTAAATAGGCAGAATCATCATAATTAAATTTCAAAGGTATTTATTCTTCCAAAATACATACAGAAATAAACCACATGAACAATGATAATAGCAGTGTACAGGTTTCCAAGTTGAAAACTATTAACTGGACAACAATGTCTCTTTATCTGACATTCACAGAAATTCTTTGCTGCTTTTGAACAATTATTACAATATCATAAGTTCATTGTAACAAAGTCATAACTGTTCAGCTTTCTTGATCCCCACATCCTTCCCACTCTCCTGTTTCTCTGTCTCTTGGTCAGGATTGAGCCGGGGTGTGGTTGTTGTCTCCGAGGTGATCTTGATGGGGACAGTCCGTTCATTCACAGCTGGCAGTGCCAGGCGCGGGGCTTGAACCTTTAACTGACCGTCCTGTGACAAACAGCATTGAAGAGCTTCAGCATCGACATCCTCTGGCAGCTGGAATTCTCTCCTGAACTCTTCATATTTGTAGCTGTAACAGCCGCTGCCATCATCACATTTCTTCTCGTGTTTTCCTGTCACCAGCACTTTTCTTCCAAATACTTTCACCCTCAGGTCTTCTGGGGGGAAATGCTGGACATTCAGGGACACAGAAAAGCCATCTCCATCCTTGTCCTCGGATTGTCTTTTATCTTCTCCACTAGCATCAGATTTGTTGTCTCGAGTTCTTGGTATTTCCCCAAAACATTCTGCTGTCAGATCCTCAAGAACTCGATTGATGAAGTTCATGCCCTTTCTCGCTTCTTCCACCTGTTCCCACATGTTACATTCAAGTGGTTCCCAGAGCCTGTGTGAAACAGTCGCCAGTGTGTATACAGGCCGCTGGCACAGACGTGAAGGGTGGAAAGCCCGATAGCTCAGCATTGTCTCTGCCTCTTCTCTCACTTCCCTCAAACTGACTGATGTGAACTCCCAGTCTTCAGTCTCTGATCTGCTGCAGCACTCTGAGCTCACACCTTATATATTCTACTGCCAGGAATCCAGACATTTCCAGAATGTCCTCAGGTTTGCTGGGTTTATCACGTGAGCTGAAAATACACAACGTCACATCTCAACCTTACTTTAAACAAGAAAGACTCGACTCAGTGACACCCACTGGAGGGCATCCACAGGCTTCTGGAATGTACTCAGACAGTGACATCATAGATGGGAGGGGCAATGTTAATGATTGACAGCTGAGCAGAAGGCTGAGTCTGTGCAGGAAAGTGAGGGTTTGTTCAAACACAGAGGAGATTAATTTATTGAAATAACAACTCATGACAAACAGGAATGACGAGGCTGTGTTTGGTTTTTCTAACATTCCTGTTTTCAGTGAATTTCTTGATATGACAGTGATATTGATCTGTTTCAGATGGAAGGAATTGTAAATGAGATTTATTTAAGTTCAGTAAAGTCTGGATTGCCTGCAGACAATTACCTTGTTTATGATGATAACACATTTTAATAAATGAAACACTTTGAAATGAAGCTGTGCCCTTTCATATTATGAAACCCCGTTGTGAATCATGGGTTTGATACAATATTTCCAATTATAGAAATGAAGAATGCGAAAAAATTGCTTTAGATCAACTCAGCAACAAACAAGGCCATTCGGTCCACCAGGCAGGTGTGATCCCTTTGGAAGCACTATCCAATTACCCGCATCTCCCATGGTCTTTTCCCGAACTCTGCAAATTCTGTTTTAGCAAGTGCATGTCCAATTCCAGTTGGTGAGAGGTCTCCATCAGTGACTGCTCCTGGAGGAATTCCAGAGTCTTCCGGAATGTACTCAGAGAGTGACATCACAGATGGGAGGAGCAATGTTAATGATTGACAACTGAGCAGAAGGCTCGGAATGTGCAGGAAAGTGAGAGTTTGTAAAAGCAGAAAGGGGATTAATTGATTGAAATATAAACTCATGTCATGAGATAATGAAGTGACAGTATTTGTTTTTCTGACTTTGGTATTTTAAACGATTTGAATGAGATTGATGTGAAATTTATCACCGAGAAAAATGGGGAGAAAGTCACATCAGCCGCTTTTAAATTGAATAAAGTATTTATTCCGTCCTTAAAGCCATTTGGTGTTTTGTAATTGGAAAGCACTATCCAATTACTCACATCTCCCATGCTCTATTCCCAAACTCTGCAAGTTTTAGCAAGTGTATGCACAATTCCAGTTTGTGAGAGTCCTTAGAGTCTGTTCCCTGAGGTTTAAGGTGAGAGAGGAAAGATGTAAAACAGTCCTACAGGGCAACTTCTTCACACAGAGGGTGGTACATGTATGGAATGAGCTGCCAGAGGAAGTGGTGGAGGCTGGTACAATTGCAACATTTAAGAGGCATTTGAATGGGTATATGAAGAGGAAGGGTTCGGATGGATATGGGCTGGGTGCTGGCAGATGGGACTAGATTGTGTTGGGATATCTGGTCGGCATGGATGGGTTGGACCGAAGCGTCTGTTTCCACGCTGTAAATCTCTATCACTCTATGATTCTAAATAGCACAACAGAAGGAGAATAACTAACTGTATTTAGGTTCAATATTAATTCAGAATCTCTGATAATTGTACTGCATGTAATATGTTTGTAATGGAACTCCTGTGGCATTGCTCGCTTCTACTCGAGCACTATTGAGATTGTTAATATTTCTTCGAGGAGAAAGTGAGGACTGCAGATGCTGGAGATCAGAGCTGAAAATGTGTTGCTGGAAAAGCGCAGCAGGTCAGGCAGCATCCAAGGAGCAGGAGAATCGACCTTTTGGGCATGAGTCCTTCTTCAGGAATGAGGAAAGTGTGTCCAGCAGGCTAAGATAAAAGGTAGGGAGGAGGGACTTGGGGGAGGGGCATTGGAAATGCAATAGGTGGAAGGAGGTCAAGGTGAGGGTGATAGACAGGAGTGGGGCTGGGGGGGCGGAGAGGTCAGGAAGAAGATTGCAGGTTAGGAAGGCGGTGCTGAGTTCGAGGGATTTGACTGAGACAAGGTGGAAGAGGGGAATTGAGGAAACTGGAGAAATCTGAGTTCATCCCTTGTGGTTGGAGGGTTCCTAGGCAGAAGATGAGGCGCTCTTCCTCCAGCCGTGTGTTGCTATGATCTGGCGATGGAGGAGTCAAGGACCTGCATGTCCTAGGTGGAGTGGGAGGGAGAGTTGAAGTGTTGAGCCACTGGGTGGTTGGGTTGGTTGGTCTGGGTCTCCCAGAGGTGTTCTCTGAAATGTTCCGCAAGTAGGCAACCTGTCTACCCAATATAGAGGAGGTCACATCGGGTGCAGCAGATGCAGTAAATGATGTGTGTGGAGATGCAGGTGAATTTGTGGTGGATATGGAAGGATCCCTTAGGCTCTTGGAGGGAAGTAAGGGGGGAGATGTGGGCACAAGTTTTGCATTTCTTGTGGTTGCAGGGGAAGGTGCCGAGAGTGGATGTTGGATTGTTGGGGGGGTGGTGTGTGGACCTGACGAGGGAGTCACGGTGGGAGTCGTCTTTTCGGGACGCTGATAGGGGAGGGGAGGAAAATATATCTCTGATGGTGGGGTCCATTTGCAGGTGGCGGTAATGATGATGGATGATACGATGTATATGGAGGTTGTTGGAGTGGAAGGTGAGGAGCATTGGGGTTCTGTCCTGGTGGCGGTTGGAGGAGCCTTGCTTAAGGGCGGAGGAGCAGGAAGTGGAGGAGATGTGTTGGAGCACATCGTCGATCACATCTGGGGGGAAATTGTGGTCTTTGAAGAAAGAGACCATCTGTGTTGTACGGTATTGAAACTGGTCCTTCTGGGAGCAAATGCGGCGGAGACAAAGGAATTGGGAGTATGGGGTGGTGTTTTTACAGGGGACAGGGTGGGAGGAGGTGTAGTCTAGGTTGCTGTGTGAGTCAGTCGGTTTATAGTAAATGTCCGTGTTGATTCGGTCGCCCGAGATAGAAATGGAAAGATCCAGGAAAGGGAGGGAGGAGTCTGAGACGGTCCAGGTAAATTTGAGGTTGGGATGAATGTGTTAGCAAAGTGGATGAACTGTTCAACCTCCTCGTGAGAGCACGAGGCAGCGCCGATACAGTCATCGATGTAACAGAGTAAAAGGGGGGTGGTGCCAATGTAGCTGCGGAAGATGGACTGTTCCACATATCCTACGAAGAGGCAGGCATAGCTGGGGCCCATGCAGGTGCCCATGGCTACTCCTTTGGTTTGGAGGAAGTGGGAGGATTGGAAAGAGAAGTTGTTCAGGGTGAGGACCAGTTCAGTCAGTCGAAGGAGGGTGTCAGTGGAAGGGTACTGGTTGGTAAGGTGGGAAAGGAAGAAGCAGAGGGCTTTGAGTCCTTCGTGATGGGGATGGAGGTGTACAGGGACTGTATGTCCATGGTGAATATAAGGCGTTGGGGACCGGGGAAGCAAAAATCATGAAGGAGGTGGAGGGTGTGGGTGGTGTCCTGAACGTAGGTGGGGACTTCTTGGACTAAAGGGGACAGGACCGTGTCGAGGTATGCAGTGATGAGTTCTGAGGGGCAGGAGCAGGCTGTTAATATTTCTTGCTGTTCTGCTAATCACTTGCTTGTCAGTCAGTGCGATCCAGTAAATGAGCTGATGGAACCAAGTTTCTGAGTGGCATTAAGGGAAATATTACGCAGCTTTCTGATGCTGTAGATATGGACCATTCATTGAAACATTAGATTCAAAGGGTCTTGACAAGGTAGATGCTAAACTGATGTGTCACATCAGACAGAAATTCTGGAGTCGGTGGATTAGTTTAAAAATAAGGTCCTGCCCATATCACGAGAATTGTATTGTTTTGGGGGTTATCAGTTTGAATTCTCTTCCGCAGTGATCAGTGGAGGCTACAGCATTGAATGCATTTGAGGCTTTGTACAGATTGTTGTTTAAATAAGGAGTGATCAGTTATCTGGGAGGCAGGATGGCAGTGTTCTGTCCACCATTAAATCATTGTTGACCTTATGGAATACAGAAACTTGTTTGATGGGTGGAATGGCCTACTGATGTACATAATAGCATAAGAAGGTAAGACCTTGGAGCAGGAGTAGGCCATCTGGCCCTTCCAGCCTGCTCCATCACTCAATAAGGTCATGGTTGATCTTTTTGAGCCCTCAGCTCCACCTACCTGCCCTCTCACTGTAACCCTTAATTCCTTCATTCTTCAAAAAAATCTATCTTAACTTTAAAAACCTTTACTGAAGTAGCGTCAATGACTTCAGTGTGCGGAGAATTCTATAGATTCACAACCCCCTGGGTGAAGAAGTTAGTTTTTAATACTGCTCCCCCAAATTTTGAGTCTGTGTCCTCTTGTCGCAATTTCACCGGCCAGTGGAAATATTTTCTCTACATTTATCTGATCTACTCCCTTCATAATATTACGTGTTTCTGTAAGATCCCCCCTCATTCTTTTAAATTTCAATGAATATAATCCCATTCTACTCAGTCTCTCCTCATATGTCAATCCCCTCAACTCCAGAATCAATCGTGTGCAGCTCCTCTTCACCCTCTCTCATTCCAGTACATCCTTTCTCATGTAAGAGACCAAAAATGCACTCAATACTCCAGGTGTGGCCTCACGAGTACCCTATACAGCTGCAACATAGCGTTCCTGCTTTTAAACTCAATCATTTTTGCAATTAAAGACAACATTCTATTTGGGTTCCTAATTAGGTGTTGTACCTGCATACCAACCTTTGATGATTCATGCACAAGGACACCCAGATCGCTCTGCATCGCAGCACGCTGCAACGTTTTACCGTTCAGGTAATTGTCCTTTATATTGTTACCCTTACCTAAATGGATGACCTCATATTTATTAACACTGCATTCTTTCTGCCAGACCTTTACCTACTCACTTGAAATATCTAAGTTCCTCTGCAAAGATTCATAGTCCACCACACACTTTGCTGTGCCACTCATCTTAGTGTCATCTGAAAAATTTGAGACATTACACGTGGTCCTCAACTCCAAATCATCTCTGTAAATTGTGAATGATTGTGGTCCCGACGCTTCCTATTTCTTATGTTGAAGTGTGTAGTATCATTAATATTGTTGATCTTCTCTCCCTGACAGTTACAATGATCAATTAACCACAATGAAACTGTTTCCCACCGTTCAATAACTGAGTGGTGGACAGACTGGTGTATGAGTTGGATGACAACCTGTTGTTGCTCATGATAGTGATGCTGTTGGGATTATCCCTGAGACTGAGGTGTACACAAATATTTCAGCACAGTCTCTTCATAGTAGCTTGACATTCTTGACAGATCTGAGCTCAGACATAGGCAGATCTTGACCACCTGATTTTGTTTCTGTCTTTTAAATTTTGTTTTAGATTAGACTTACAGTGTGGAAACAGGCCCTTCGGCCCAACAAGTCCACACCGACCTGCCGAAGCACAACCCATCCATACCCCATCGTATTAGGTAAGGGGCAATTTAGCATAGCCAATTCATCTGACCTGCACATCTTTGGACTGTGGGAGGAAACCCACGCAGACATGGGGAGAACGTGCAAACTCCACACAGTCAGTCGCCTGAGTCGGGAATTGAACCCGGGTGTCAGGCGCTGTGAGGCAGCAGTGCTAACCACTGTGCCACCGTGCCACCCAAAATTAATCCAAGTAAAAAAAGACTTGTTTCCCTTAATTAAGATTATGCAAGTTAAAGTGATTCATCAGTTTTCGTTTTATCAAGTAAATAGGCAGAATCATTATAATTAAATTTCAAAAGTATTTACTCTTCCAATATACATTCAAAAATAAACCACAAGAACATTGATAACAGCATTTTATAGGTTTCCAAGTTGAAAACTATTAATTGGACAGCAATATCTCTTTATCTCACATTCACAGAAATTCATTGCTGCTTTTAAACAATTATTACATCTTTAGCTGTTCATTGTAACAGAGTCTTAACTGGGCATCTGTTCTTCAGCTTTCTTCATCCCCACATCCTTCCCACTCTTCTGTTTCTCTGTCTCTTGGTCAGGATTGAGCCGGGGAGTGGTTGTTGTCTCCGAGGTGATATTGATGGGGACGGTCCGTTCATTCGCAGCTGGCAGTGCCAGGCGTGGGGCTTGAACCTTTAACTGACCGTCCTGTGACAAACAGCATCGAAGAGCTTCAGCATCGACATCCTCTGGCAGCTGGAATTCTCTCCTGAACTCTTCATATTTGTAGCTGTAACAGCCGCTGCCATCATCACATTTCTTCTCGTGTTTTCCTGTCACCAGCACTTTTCTTCCAAATACTTTCACCCTCAGGTCTTCTGGGGGGAAGTGCTGGACATTCAGGGACACAGAAAAGCCATCTCCATCCTTGTCCTCGGATTGTCTTTTATCTTCTCCATTAGCATCAGATTTGTTGTCTCGAGTTCTTGGTATTTCCCCAAAACATTCTGCTGTCAGATCCTCAAGAACTCGATTGATGAAGTTCATGCCCTTTCTCGCTTCTTCCACCTGTTCCCACATGTTACATTCAAGTGGTTCCCAGAGCCTGTGTGAAACAGGCGCCAGTGTGTATACAGGCTGCTGGCACAGACGTGAAGGGTGGAAAGCCCGATATCTCAGCATTGTCTCTGCCTCTTCTCTCACTTCCCTCAAACTGACTGATGTGAACTCCCAGTCTTCAGTCTCTGATCTGCTGCAGCACTCTGAGCTCACACCTTATATATTCTACTGCCAGGAATCCAGACATTTCCAGAATGTCCTCAGGTTTGCTGGGTTTATCACGTGAGCTGAAAATACACGACGTCACATCTCAGCCTTACTTTAAACAAGAAAGACTCGACTCAGTGACACCCACTGGAGGGCATCCACAGACTTCTGGAATGTACTCAGACAGTGACATCATAGATGGGAGGGGCAATGTTAATGATTGACAGCTGAGCAGAAGGCTGAGTCTGTGCAGGAAAGTGAGGGTTTGTTCAAACACAGAGGAGATTAATTTATTGAAATAACAACTCATGGCAAACAGGAATGACGAGGCAGTGTTTGGTTTTTCTAACATTCCTGTTTTCAGTGACTTTCTTGGTATGAATGTGATATTGATCTGTTTCAGATGGAAGGAATTGTAAATGAGTTTTATTTTGGTAAAAAAATCAACAACACCACGTTGTAGTGCAACAGGTTTAATTGGGAGCACACTAGCTTTCGTAGTGACGCTCCTTCATCACTATCAACTGACCTGATGTTGTGTGATTTTTAACTTTGTACACTCCAGTCCAAAACCGGCATCTCCAAATCATGAGTTTTATTGAAGTTCAGTAAAGTCCGGATTGCCTGCAGACTATTTCCTTGTTTATGATGATAACACATTTTAAATGTGTACATTTGTGTTTGTGAGAGGTCTCCACTCAGTGACTGCTCTGGAGGAATTCCAGAGTCTTCCGGAATGTACTCAGAGAGTGACAGCACAGATGGGAGGAGCAATGTTAATGATTGACAACTGAGCAGAAGGCTCGGAATGTGCAGGAAAGTGAGAGTTTGTAAAAGCAGAAAGGGGATTAATTGATTGAAATATAAACTCATGTCATGAGATAATGAAGTGACAGTATTTGTTTTTCTGACTTTGGTATTTTAAACGATTTGAATGAGATTGATGTGAAATTTATCACCGAGAAAACTGGGGCGAAAGTCACATCAGCCGCTTTTAAATTGAATAAAGTATTTATTCCGTCCTTAAAGCCATTCGTTGTTTTGTAATTGTCATGAAATATATTTAAAGGTGAAAATTGTAAAGTGAAGCTGCTGCATCCTTTAGAATTACTAAGCCCTGTGGCTAATTATGAGACCATATGAGATTTCCAAAATGGAAAATGGAGAATACACGACAATAGATTTTTTTTAGATTAGATTAATTACAGTGTGGAAGTTTCGAATGTGACAGCAGATGGCGAGGCCATTCGGTCCACCAGGTCAGTGTCAACTGTTCGGAAATGCTATGCAATTACTCACTCCTCCCATGTTCTTTTGCTATGGTCTGCAAATTCTCTCTTTGCAATTATAAGTACAATTCCAGACTGTGAGAGGCCTTTGGAGCTACCACCTTCTTGCACTCCCATTTTCCGTTCTGGTTTATGAGAAACAGGACCAAAGAAGGAGAACGATTAATCAAATTTTAGGTTCTATGTAAATTTTATGTCTCCTTGGTATTTGTGCTGGATAAATATGTTTCTAAAGTATCTCTTGTGGCATAAGTCACTTCTACTCTTGGACTAAGGGTATTGTTGTTCATATTTCTTGCTGTTCTAATAACCATGTGTTTGTCAGTCAGTGTGATCCAGTAAATTGACTGATGGAACCAAGCTTGACAGTTGAAAACGTGTTGCTGGTTAAAGCACAGCAGGTCAGGCAGCATCCAAGGAATAGGAAATTCGACGTTTCGGGCATAAGCCCTTCATCAGGAATGAGGAGAGTGTGCCAAGCAGGCTAAGATAAAAGGTAGGGAGGAGGGACTTGGGGGCCGGGCGATGGAGATGTGATAGGTGGAAGGAGGACAAGGTGAGGGTGATAGGCCTGAGTGGGGTGGGGGCGGAGAGGTCAGGAAGAAGATTGCAGGTTAGGAGGGCGGTTCTGAGTTGAGGGAACCGACTGAGACAAGGTGGGGGGAGGGGAAATGAGGAAACTGGAGAAATCTGAGTTCATTCCTTGTGGTTGGAGCGTTCCCAGGCGGAAGATGAGGCGCTCCTCCTCCAGCCGTCATGTTGTTATGTTCTGCCGGTGGAAGAGTCCAAGGACCTGCATGTCCTCGGTGGAGTGGGAGGGAGAGTTAAAGTGTTGAGCCACTGGGTGGTTGGGTTGGTTGGTCCGGGCGTCCCTGAGGTGGTCTCTGAAGCGTTCCGCATGTAAGCGTCCCGTCTCCCCAACATGGAGGAGGCCACATCGGGTGCAGCGGATGCAATAGCTGATGTGTGTGGAGGTACAGGTGAACTTGTGGCGGATATGGAAGGATCCCTTGGGGGCTTGGAGGGAAGTGAGGAGGAGGTGTGGGCGCAAGTTTTACATTTCCTGTGGTTGCAGGGAAGGTGCAGGGAGTGGAGGTTGGGTTGGTGGGGGGTGTGGACTTGACGAGGGAGTCACGAAGGGAGTGGTCTTTGCGGAACGCTGATAGGGGAGGGGAGGGAAATATATCCCTGGTGGTGGGGTCCGTTTGGAGGTGGCGGAAATGACGGCGGATGATACGTTGTATACGGAGGTTGGTGGGGTGGTAGGTGAGAACCAGTGGGGTTCTGTCTTGGTGGCGGTTGGAGGAGCGGGGCTCAAGGGCGGAGGAGCGGGAAGTGGAGGAGATGTGGTGGAGGGCATCGTCGATCACGTCTGGGGGGAATCTGTGGTCCTTGAAGAAGGAGGCCATCTGGGCTCTGCGGTGTTGGAACTGGTCCTCCTGGGAGCAGATGCGGCGGAGACGAAGGAATTGGGAATATGGGATGGAGTTTTTACAGGGAGCAGGGTGGGAGGAGGTGTAGTCTAGGTAGCTGTGGGAGTCAGTCAGTTTATAGTAGATGTCTGTGTTGAGTCGGTCGCCCGAGATAGAAATGGAAAGGTCTAGGAAGGGGAGGGAGGAGTCTGAGACAGTCCAGGTGAATTTGAGGTCGGGATGGAAGGTGTTGGTAAAGTTGATGAACTGTTCAACCTCCTCGTGGGAGCACAAGGCGGCACCGATATAGTCATCGATGTAGCGGAGGAAAAGGTGGGGGGTGGTGCCAGTGTAGTTGCGGATGATGGACTGTTCCACATATCCTACAAAGAGACAGGCATAGCTGGGGCCCATGCGGGTGCCCATGGCAACTCCTTTAGTTTGGAGGAAGTGGGAGGATTGGAAAGAGAAGTTATTCAGGGTGAGGACCAGTTCAGTCAGCCGAAGGAGGGTGTCAGTGGAAGGGTACTGGTTGGTGCGGCGGGAAAGGAAGAAGCGGAGGGCTTTGAGTCCTTCGTGATGGGGGATGGAGGTGTACAGGAACTGGATGTCCATGGTGAAGATAAGGCGTTGGGGACCGGGGAAGCGAAAATCATGGAGGAGGTGGAGGGCGTGGATGGTGTCCTGAACGTAGGTGGGGAGTTCTTGGACTAAAGGGGACAGAACCGTGTCGAGGTACACGGAGATGAGTTCAGTGGGGCAGGAGCAGGCTGAGACAATGGGTCGGCCGGGGCAGTCAGGTTAGTGGATTTTGGGCAGGAGGTAGAAATGGGCGGTGCGGGGTTGCTCGGAATGTGCAGGAAAGTGAGAGTTTGTAAAAGCAGAAAGGGGATTATTTGATTGAAATATAAACTCATGTCATGAGATAATGAGGTGGGTGTATTTGTTTTTCTGACTTTGGTATTTTAAATGATTTGAATTAGATTGATGTGAAATTTATCACCGAGTTAAATGGGGCGAAAGTCACATCAGCCGCTTTTAAATTGAATAAAGTATTTATTCCGTCCTTAAAGCCATTTGCTGTTTTGTAATTGTCATGAAATATATTTAAAGGTGAAAAATGTAAAGTGAAGCTGCTGCATCCTTTAGAATTACTAAGCCCTGTGGCTAATAATGAAACCATATGAGATTTTCAAAATGGAAAATGGAGAATACACGACAATAGATTTAGAATGTGACAGCAGATGGCGAGGCCATTCGGTTCACCAGGTCAGCGTCAACTCTTCGGAAATGCTATGCAATTACTCACACCTCCCATGTTGTTTTGCTAAGGTCTGCAAATTCTGTCTTTGCAATTATAAGTACAATTCCAGTCTGTGAAAGGACTTTGGATCTGCTACCTCCTTGCACTCCCATTTTCCGATCTGGTTTATGAGAAACAGGACCAAAGAAGGAGAACGACTAATCAAATTTTAGGTTCTATATAAATTTTATGTGTCTTTGCTATTTGTGCTGGATTAATGTGGTTCTACTGTATCCCTTGTGGCATAAGTCACTTCTTCTCTTGGACTAAGGGTATTATTGTTCATATTTCTCGCTGTAAACCACGTGTTTGTCAGTCAGTGTGATCCAGTAAATTGACTGATGGAACCAAGCTGCTGAGTGATATTGAGGGAAGTATGACACATCTTCCTGATGCTGTGCCACAGTGACTGTTCTTTAAAACATTAGATTGACAGGGTCTTCAAGAAGACCACCATCATCCCTGTGCCAATGAAAACACATTCAGCATTCCTGAATGAATACTGCCCAGTGCCTCTGACCTCCATAATTATGAAGTGCTTCGAGAGATTAGTCATCACTCATATCAACTCCTGCCTCCCAGCCTGCCTTGATTCCTTGCAATTTGCCTCCCAGCACAACAGATCCTTGGCAGACTCCACCTCCCTAGCTTCCCTGGAACATAGGGATAATCAAGATACTTAGCTACTACAGCTCCGCTTTCAACACTATAATCCCAAACGAACCCATCTCTAAACTCTGAGACCTGGGTTTCTGCTCTCGACTCACCAACTAGATCCTCAACATCCTCACCCACAGACCACAATCAATGAGGATAGACAACAGCATCTCTACCACAACAATCCCAAACACCGGTGTCCCGCAAGGTTGTATATTCAGCTCCTTACTGTACTCTCTGTACACTCATGGGTGGTGTGGCCAAATTTAATCTGAAATTCACCTCCAATTTGGCTGACAACATTACTGTTATAGGCCAGATATCAAACAATGATGAGACAGAATACAGGAAGGAAATCCAATGCTTAGTCTCATGGTACAAAGATAACAATCTCTCCCTCAAGGTCAGCAAAACTGAAGAGCTGACCTCAGGAAGCAAAGAGGAGGGGATACCCCTGTCTAAGTCAAAGGAGCTGATGTAGAGATGGTTGAGAGTATGCGTCCTCTGGGTGACAATCACCAATAATCTATACAGGACCACCATCGTGGATGTGATGGTGAAGTCAGCACAGCAATGCTTCTTCTTCCTGAGGAATTTAAGGAAATTCGGCATGCCCATTGATCATTCATCTACTTTTGTAGAATGCTTTCTATGTTGCATCTAACATCTGTCTGGATGCATTATGGGTTGGAATGGCAACTGCTCCACCCAGGATTGTAATGAACAATAGAGACTTGTAAACAGAGCTCAGTCCATCACACAAACCAGGCTTCCATCTATTGACTCCATCTACACTGCTTCTTGTCTCAGAAAGGGGACCACCATCATCAAAGAGCCCTTCCACCCCGGTTATAATCTCTTCCAAGCTCTTCCATCAGGCAGAAGGTACAACAGCGGAAACACACGTATCAACACGTTGAAGAACAGATTCTTCCCTGCTGTTAGTAGACTCCTGAATGGAGCTGTCCAATTTCAAATCTAATGTTGATCTTACTTTTTGTGCACTCTCTTTGCAGCCATAACATCGTATTCCTCGAACTGTTCTATCAATTATGCACTTTGTATGGTATGATGTATTTATACTGCATGCAAAACAAAACTTTTCACTGTACCTAGGTACGTGTAATGATACTAAATCAAATCAAATTAAACCTTGGCTTGTTAGCTGTTGAAAGGATGTGTCACATCAGGCAGAAATCCTCAAATCAGCAGCAGAGTTTAAAAATAAGGGCTCGTTCACATAAGGTTCATATCAGGAGTATTGTCTTCTTTCAGGTGATTACCAGTTTGCATTCTCTTCCTCAATTATCAGTGGAGGCTGTGTCATTAAATGTAGTTAAGCTTTGTACATATTCTTGTTTAAATAAGGACTGATGTGTTCTCCGGGAGGCAGGATTGCAGTGGTCAGTCATCATTAACTCATTAGTGACCTCAAGGAATAGCAAAATGAGTTTAAAGGCCGGATGGCCTACACCTGTTCCTATTCTTTATGTTCAAGGGTTAAGCATCATTAATATTATTAAAACAAAACCTTCATAAAAAGTGGCTTTTGATGCAACTAACTTGACCTTCCATTCCCGATAGCCACAATAATCATTTAACCCCAATGAAAGTGCATCTCACCAACCAGTGACAGTGTAGGGTACAGACTGGGTTGGATGACAAGCAGTTATTGCTAAAAGAAACTGAAAGAACTGTGGATGCTGTCAATCAGAAACATAAACAAAAATAGAGGTTGCTGGAAAAGCTCAACAGGTCTGGCAGTGTCCTCAGTTCTGGAGAATGGTCACTGGAACCACACCATTCACTTTGACCTGCTGAGCCTTTCCATCAACTTCTGTTTTTGAAGCTGTTGTTTCTGATTATTGTGAAGCTGCAGTGAATATCTCTGAGATTGAAGTGTAGAAAATGGTGCAAGGACAGTGTCTGAACTGTAGTTTGATATCTTTTGACAGAGCTGGGTGCTGGAAAGATCTGCAAGGATGTTGGATCAACTAGAGGGTTCAGTTATAAGGAGAGTCTGAATAGACTGGGACCTTTTCTCCAGGAAGACTGGAGACTGAGGATGACCTTATAGAGGCTTATAAAATCATGATGGACACAGATAAGGTGAACAGGCAAGGTCTTTTTCCAAGGATAGGTGAGTTCAAAACTAGAGGGCTTAGATTTAAGGTGAGCGGGGAAAGATTTACAAGGGATGAGAATGGCAACTTTTTCACACAGAGGGTGAGCTGGCAGAGAAAGTGGTAGAGGCCAGTACTCTAACAGCATTTAAAAGACATTTGGCCAATTACATGAGCAGGAAAGGTTTAGAGAGATATAGGCACTAGTTAAGTTTCTGATACCTGTTTGGCATGGTCGAGTTTACATGCTGGGTGAGTTGATGTCTCCATGATTATATGACCTGAATTTTGACTTAGGCAGATCTAGACTGACTGATTTTAGGCCCAGTTTTAAATTAATCAAACCTAAAAGGTGTATTTACCGTAACCGTGAAGAACGGAGGTCAGAGTTAAGATTATTAGTGATGTATCAGTTTTGCTTCAGTAAGAAGGTAGAATCATCATAGATAAAATTCAGAAGTATTCATTGTTTCACCATACATGCTAAATCCAGCAGCAACCCAGCATTTCACTGCCACCCAGAGAACTGGCTATGAGGTGCTTTACTGGCCAAAGCTAACGTGTCCCTACAGCGCGCCCCTGCCCTGAAACCCACCACTATGCTCGATGCTGTTTGTCACAGAACAGTTGGTTAATGGTTCAAGCCCCATGTCTGGCACTGCCAGCTGTGAATGAACTAATCGTTCCCATCAACATCACCCAGGATATAAGATACTCCGTGGCTCAATCCTGACCAACAGGCAGAGAAACAGGAGACTGGGAAAGATGTGGGGAACAAGAAAGCTGAAGGACAGATGGACAGTTGAGACTGTTACAATGGACTTATCCAGTTATAAGAACTGTTCATATGCAGTCATGTATTTCTCAGACCAGGATGAATGTATATTGCTGAAAATTAATTGTCTTCAACTTGTCAATATGTTCTGGGTTATTATAAGTGTTGCTTATGTACGTATTTTACAAAAATAAACTCTTGAAAGTTTATGATAATGATTCTTCCCTTTTAACCTCATAAAATAAAACTGCTCCATCATTAACACTTTCAAAGTTGACATTTTTGTCAGTTAAGATAAAAATATAATTTACTGGGATCAATTTAAAACACAGAATGACTCAGCAAGTGAAGATCTGCCTAAATCTGAACTTGGTTCTGTCTATGAGATCAAACTGCAGTACAGAGCCAGTATAGCAAACCCGAGGACTTCCTTGGACACAAGAGTTTCTCTTCATGTTCATAATGAGCAGCAACAGCAGCTTGTTGCTCAACACAGACACTAGTCACTGCACTGCACAGTGACTGGATGGTGGGAACTGATTTCACTGGGTTAAAAAAATCAGTATAAATATCTGGGAATAAATGCAGCTACTTGCATCATAAATAGCTTTTATAAGGTTCCAATTGAATAAGAGTATGGACAATATTCTTGAACACAAGGATTAGGAACAGGAGTAAGCCATTCAGCCCTTGAATCCTGCGAGGCTGCTCATTAACATCCCGACTGATAATGACGATAGCCTCTACTCTAGTTTTATGTCTATCACAATAACTCACCACTTCCATGTTAACAATGATCTTTCCCACACAACTGAGTAGATTCATAAATGCAGTATCCAGTGCTCACTAGGAAAGCGAATTCAATTTAATGACTCCATGCTAGAAGAGGTTTCTCCTGACACAGAGAATCGTTATTTATAAAGAGTGATCCCTACTTCTACATTTCTGCATGCTCTCTTCCATCGTTACAGCAACTGCAATCCAAAGTTCCCTCTGATGGCATGTTTCAATAAAGGTTCAATTGACAATACCAAACAGCTATGTAACATTCTCCTCCGTATCAGTCAGTGGCCTTCTCCCATCTTTTAAAGAACAACAGAGGATTACTAAGAAGGAAATATGCAGAGGAAAAAATGAGGTATGAAGGTAAACAGGCCAATGATATAAAGGAGGATAGTAAAAGCTTTTTTAAGTATGTGCAAGGCAAAAAAATGGTTAGGACTAAAATTGGGCCCTTGAAGACAGAAACAGGGGAATATATTACGGGGAACAAAGAAATGGCAGAAGAATTAAATGGGTACTTCAGATCTGTGTTCACTGGGGAAGACACAAGCAATCTCCCTGAGGTAACAGTGGCTGAAGGACCTGAACTGAAGGGAATTTATATTTGCCAGGATTTGGTGTTGGAGAGACTGTTAGGTCTGAAGGTTGATAAGTCTCCGGGGCCTGATGGCCTACATCCCAGGGTACTGAAGGAGGTGGCTTGGGAAATCGTGGACGCGTTGGTGATTATTTTCCAGATTTCGATAGATTCGGGTTCGGTTCCTGAGGATTGGAGGGTGGCTAATGTTATACCACTTTTTAAGAAAGGTGGGAGAGAGAAAGCAGGAAATTATAGACCAGTTAGTCTGACCTCAGTGGTGGGAAAGATGCTGGAGTTTATTATAAAGGATGAAATTACGGCACATCTGGATAGTAGTAACAGGATAGGAATGAGTCAGCATGGATTTATGAAGGGGAAATCATGCTTGACTAATCTTCTGGAATTTTTTGAGAATGTAACTCTGAAGATGGACGAGGGAGATCCAGTAGATGTAGTGTACCTGGACTTTCAGAAGCTTTTGATAAAGTCCCACATAAGAGGTTAGTGAGTAAACTTAGGGCGCATGGTATTGGGGGCAACGTACTAGATTGGATTGAAAATTGGTTGGCTGATAGAAAACAAAGGATAGTGATAAACGGCTCCATTTCGGAATGGCAGGCAGTGACCAGTGGGGTACCGCAGGGATCCGTGCTGGGACTGCAGCTTTTTACAATATATGTTAATGATATAGAAGATGGTATCAGCAATAACATTAGCAAATTTGCTGATGATACAAAGCTGGGTGGCAGGGTGAAATGTGATGAGGATGTTAGGAGATTACAGGGTGACATGGACAAGTTAGGTGAGTGGGCAGATGCATGGCAGATGCAGTTTAATGTGGATAAATGTATGGTTATCCACTTTGGTGGCAAGAACAGGAAGGCAGATTACTACCTCAATGAATTAGTTTAGGTAAAGGGGCAGTACAGAGAGATCTGGGTGTTCTTGTACATCAGTCAATGAAGGCAAGCATGCAGGTACAGCAGGTAGTGAAGAAGGCTAATAGCATGCTGGCCTTCATAACACGAGGAATTGAGTATAGAAGCAAAGAGGTGCTTCTGCAGCTATACAGGACCCTGGTGAGACCAACCTGGAGTACTGTGTGCAGTTCTGGTCTCCAAATTTGAGGAAAGACATTCTGGCTATTGAGGGAGTGCAGCGTAGGTTCACGAGGTCAATTCCTGGAATGGAGGGATTACCTTACACTGAAAGACTGAAGCAACTGGGCTTGTATACCCTTGAATTTAGAAGACTGAGAGGGGATTTGATTGAGACATATAAGATTACGAAAGGATTGGACACTCTGGCAGCAGAAACATGTTTCCACTGATGGGTGAGTGCCGAACCAGAGGACACAGCTTAAAAATACGGGGTAGACCATTTAGGACAGAGATGAGGAAATACTTCTTCACCCAGAGAGTGGTGGCTGTGTGGAATGCTCTGCCCCAGAGGGCTGTGGAGGCCCTATCTCTGGATTCATTTAAGAAAGAGTTGCATAGAGCTCTCAAAGATAGTAGAATCAAGGGTTATGGAGCTAAGGCAGGAACAGGATACAGATTAGGAATGATCAGCCATGATCATATTGAATGGCGGTGCAGGCTCGAAGGGCTGAATGGCCTACTCCTGCACCTATTGTCTATTGTCTATTAACATTATTGAGTTAGAGTGACAGAGGAAAAAACCTTATTGCAGAGCTGTGAGAAACATCAACAGTGATGGATAGAAAGGAACAATACTACAACAGAATCAATAAAAATGTGTTAGATGCTGCACAAATGTCAAATAAATTACAGCCATTTAATGAATCTTAACATATTAAAATAATTTGTTTGTCTTCTCTTAAAGCGTCCAAAAAGATGGAATTGTATATAAACGTTTAAAGGCACAATTTCCAGAGCTTAGGCAAAGGAATAGATGTGATTCGTCAGCGCTTTCACGAGAGATGACACATGGCCTCACTTTGTGCTGTGTGACACCAAAGCTACTGTTGCATTTTATTCATTTTCTATTTTTGGAAATCTCATAACACATCATAGTTGGCAACAGGGTTTGGTAATTTTGAAGGACAAAGCAGCTAAATTTCTAAGTATATCATTTTAAAAAATATTTTATCTTTACTACAAATGAGCTAAAGGCCAAAAATACTTTCTCGGACATAAATAAAACATTTGTGCATTTCATGATACATATCACTTCAATCTTTTATAAATCACTGAAAATAACACAGTTCTTCAACCAAACACTGTTTCTTCATTCCCTCATGGTTTCAGTTGATATTTCAATGAATCAATCTCTTCTCAAACAAGCATCACTGTGCCACACAGGCTCCGCCTTCTCTCGCCAGTCAATCATTAACATTGCTCCTCCCATCTGTGCTGTCACTGTCTGAGTACATTCCAGAAGTCTCTGGAATCCTTCCAGAGTTGAGTCATTCCTGTTGAAAGTAAGGCTGAGATATGCTGTTATTCATTGTCAGCTTATGTGTGATAAACCCAACAAACCTGAGGACATTCTGGAAATGTCTGGATTCCTGGCAGTAGAATATATAAGGTGTGAGCTCAGAGTGCTGCAGCAGATCAGAGACTGAAGACTGGGAGTTCACATCAGTCAGTTTGAGGGAAGTGAGAGAAGAGGCAGAGACAATGCTGAGATATCGGGCTTTCCACCCTTCACGTCTGTGCCAGCAGCCTGTATACACACTGGCGCCTGTTTCACACAGGCTCTGGGAACCACTTGAATGTAACATGTGGGAACAGGTGGAAGAAGCGAGAAAGGGCATGAACTTCATCAATCGAGTTCTTGAGGATCTGACAGCCGAATGTTTTGGGGAAATACCAAGAACTCGAGACAAGAAATCTGATGCTAGTGGAGAAGGTAAAAGACAATCCGAGGACAAGGATGGAGATGGCTTTTCTGTGTCCCTGAATGTCAGGCACTTCCCCCCAGAAGACCTGAGGGTGAAAGTATTTGGAAGAAAAGTGCTGGTGACAGGAAAACACGAGAAGAAATGTGATGATGGCAGCGGCTGTTACAGCTACAAATATGAAGAGTTCAGGAGAGAATTCCAGCTGCCAGAGGATGTCGATGCTGAAGCTCTTCGATGCTGTTTGTCACAGGACGGTCAGTTAAAGGTTCAAGCCCCGCGCCTGGCACTGCCAGCTGTGAATGAATGGACCGTCCCCATCAACATCACCTCGGAGACAACAACCACTCCCCGGCTCAATCCTGACCAAGAGACAGAGAAACAGGAGAGTGGGAAGGATGTGGGGATGAAGAAAGCTGAAGAACAGATGCCCAGTTAAGACTCTGTTACAATGAACTTTTGAACATCTAATAATTGTTCAAAAGCAGCAGTGAGTTTCTGTAATGTGAGATGAAAATATATTTTTGTCATATCCATTGTATTCAAGATGTAAATCTGTAATGTGCTTTTATCAGAATTCATGTACAGGTAAATTATTTATGTATGTATGTTGGAACAATAAATACTTCTGAATTTTACCGATGATGATTCTACAATCTTACTTGATCGAAGCAAAACTGATACATCACTAATAATCTTCACTCTGACCTCCCTTATTCATGGTTACGGTAAATACACCTTTTAGATTTGATTAAGTTAAAACTGGGCCTAAAATCAGTCAGTCTAGATCTGCCTAAGTCAAAATTCAGGTCATATAGTCATGGAGACATCAAGTCATCCAGCATGTAAACTCGACCATGCCAAACAGGTATCGGAAACTTAACTAGTCCCTATATCTCTCTAAACCTTTCCTGCTTGTATAATTGGCCAAATGTCTTCTAAATGCTGTTAGAGTACTGGCCTCTACCACTTTCTCTGCCAGCTCACCCTCTGTGTGAAAAAGTTGCCCTTCTCGGCCCTTGTAAATCTTTCCCCTCTCACCTTAAATCTATACCCTCTAATTTTGAACTCACCTATCCTTGGAAAAAGACCTTGCCTGTTCACCTTATCTGTGTCCATCATGATTTTATAAGCCTCTATAAGGTCAGTCTCAGCCTCCAGTCTTCCTGGAGAAAAGGTCCCAGTCTATTCAGACTCTCCTTATAACTGAACCCTCTAGTCGATCCAACATCCTTGCAAATCTTTTCAGCACCCAGCTCTGTCACAAGATATCAAACTACAGTTCAGACACTGTCCTTGCACAATTTTCTACACTTCAATCTCAGAGATATTCACTGCAACTTCACAATAATCAGAAACACCAGCTTCAAAAACAGAAGTTGATGGAAAGGCTCAGCAGGTCAAAGTGAATGTTGTGGTTCCAGTGACCATTCTTCAAAACTGAGGACAATGCCAGACCTGCTGAGCTTTTCCAGCAACCTCTATTTTTGTTTATGTTTCTGATTGACAGCATCCATAGTTCTTTCAGTTTCTTTTAGAAATAACTGCTTGTCATCCAACCCAGTCTGTACCCTACACTGATATGGATGGTGAGATGCACTTTCATTTGGGTTAAATGATTATTGTGGCTATTGGGAATGGAAGGTCAAGTTAGTTGCATCAAAAGCCACTTTTTATGAAGGTTTTGTTTCAATAATATTAATGATGCTTAACCCTTGAACATAAAGAATAGGAACAGGTGTAGGCCATTTGGCCTTTAAACTCATTTTGCTATTTCTTGAGGTCACTAATGAGTTAATGATGACTGACCACTGCAATCCTGCCTCCCAGAGAACACATCAGTCCTTATTTAAACAAGAATATGTACAAAGCTTAACTACATTTAATGACACAGCCTCCACTGATAATTGAGGAAGAGAATTCAAACTGGTAATCACCTGAAAGAAGACAATACTCCTGATATGAACCTTATGTGAACGAGCCCTTATTTTTAAACTCTGCTGCTGATTTGAGGATTTCTGCCTGATGTGACACATCCTTTCAACAGCTAACAAGCCAAGGTTTAATTTGATTTGATTTAGTATCATCACACGTACCCAGGTACAGTGAAAAGTTTTATTTTGCATGCAGTATAAATACATCATACAATACAAAGTGCATAATTGATAGAACAGTTCGAGGAATACGATGTTATGGCTGCAAAGAGAGTGCACAAAAAGTAAGATCAACATTAGATTTGAAATTGGACAGCTCCATTCAGGAGTCTACTAACAGCAGGGAAGAATCTGTTCTTCAACGTGTTGATACGTGTGTTTCAGCTGTTGTATCTTCTGCCTGATGGACGAGCTTGGAAGAGATTATAACCGGGGTGGAAGGGCTCTTTGATGATGTTGATCCCCTTTCTGAGACAAGAAGCAGTGTAGATGGAGTCAATGGATGGAAGCATGGTTTGTGTGATGGACTGAGCTCTGTTTACAAGTCTCTATTGTTCATTACAATCCTGGGTGGAGCAGTTGCCATTCCAACCCAAAATGCATTCAGACCGATGCTAGATGCAACATAGAAAGCATTCTACAAAAGTAGATGAATGATCAATGGGCATGCCGAATTTCCTTAAATTTCTGAGGAAGAAGAGGCATTGCTGTGCTGACTTCACCATCACATCCATGATGGTGGTCCTGTATAGATTGTTGGTGATTGTCACCCAGAGGACGCATACTCTCAACCATCTCTACATCAGCTCCTTTGACTCAGACAGGGGTATCCCCTCCTCTTTGCTTCCTGAGGTCAGCTCTTCAGTTTTGCTGACCTTGAGGGAGAGATTGTTACCTTTGTACCACGAGACTAAGCATTGGATTTCCTTCCTGTATTCTGCCTCATCATTGTTTGATATCTGGCCTATAACAGTAATGTTGTCAGCCAAATTGGAGATGAATTTCAGATTAAATTTGGATACACCACCCATGAGTGTACAGGGAGTACAGGAAGGAGCTGAGTATACAACCTTGCGGGACACCGGTGTTTGGGATTGTTGTGGTAGAGATGCTGTTGCCTATCCTCACTGATTGTGGTCTGTGGGTGAGGATGTTGAGGATCTAGTTGGTGAGTCGAGAGCAGAAACCCAGGTCTCAGAGTTTAGAGATGGGTTCGTTTGGGATTATAGTGTTGAAAGCGGAGCTGTAGCAGCTAAATATCTTAATTATCCCTATGTTCCAGGGAGGCTAGGGAGGTGGAGTCTGCCAAGGATCTGTTGCGCTGGGAGGCAAATTGCAAGGAATCAAGGCAGGCTGGGAGGCAGGAGTTGATATGAGTGATGACTAATCTCTCGAAGCACTTCATAATTATGGAGGTCAGAGGCACTGGGCAGTAGTCATTCAGGAATGCTGAATGTGTTTTCGTTGGCACAGGGATGATGGTGGTCTTTTTGAAGACCCTTTCAATCTAATGTATTAAAGAACAGTCACTGTGGCACAGCATCAGGAAGATGTGTCATACTTCCCTCAATATCACTCAGCAGCTTGGTTCCATCAGTCAATTTACTGGATCACACTGACTGACAAACACGTGGTTTACAGAACAGCGAGAAATATTAACAACAATACCCTTAGTCCAAGAATAGAAGTGACTTATGCCACAAGAGATACATTAGAAACATATTTATCCAGCACAAATAGCGAAGAGACACAAAATGTATGTAGAACCTAAAATTTGATTAATCGTTCTCCTTCTTTGGTCCTGTTTCTCATAAACCAGATCGGAAAATGGGAGTGCAAGGAGGTAGCAGACCCAAAGGCCTCTCACAGTCTGGAATTGTACTTTTAATTGCTAAGAGAGAATTTGCAGACCATAGCAAAAGAACATGGGAGGAGTGAGTAATTGCATAGCATTTCCAAACAGTTGACACTGACCTGGTGGACCGAATGGCCTCGCCATCTGCTGTCACATTCGAAACTTCCACACTGTAATTAATCTAATCTAAAAAAAATCTATTGTCGTGTATTCTCCATTTTCCATTTTGGAAATCTCATATGGTCTCATAATTAGCCACAGGGCTTAGTAATTCTAAAGGATGCAGCAGCTTCACTTTACATTTTTCACCTTTAAATATATTTCATGACAATTACAAAACAACAAATGGCTTTAAGGACGGAATAAATACTTTATTCAATTTAAAAGCGGCTGTTGTGACTTTCGCCCCATTTTTCTCGGTGATAAATTTCACATCAATCTCATTCAAATCGTTTAAAATACCAAAGTCAGAAAAACAAATACTGTCACTTCATTATCTCATGACATGAGTTTATATTTCAATCAATTAATCCCCTTTCTGCTTTTACAAACTCTCACTTTCCTGCACATTCCGAGCCTTCTGCTCAGTTGTCAATCATTAACATTGCTCCTCCCATCTGTGATGTCACTCTCTGAGTACATTCCGGAAGACTCTGGAATTCCTCCAGGAGCAGTCACTGAGTGGAGACCTCTCACCAACTGGAATTGTTTCACAACGGGGTTTCATAATATGAAAGGGCACAGCTTCATTTCAAAGTGTTTCATTTTTTAAAAATGTGCTATCATCATAAACAAGGAAATAGTCTGCAGGCAATCCAGACTTCACTGAACTTCAATAAAACTCATGATTTGGAGTTGCGGGTTTTGGACTGGAGTGTACAAAGTTAAAAATCACACAACATCAGGTCAGTTGATAGTGATGAAGGAGCGTCACTACGAAAGCTAGTGTGCTCCCAATTAAAGCTGTTGCACTATAACGTGGTGTTGTTGATTTTTTTACTAAATAAAACTAATTTATAATTCCTTCCATCTGAAACAGATCAATATCACATTCATACCAAGAAAGACACTGAAAACAGGAATGTTAGAAAAACCAAACACTGCCTCGTCATTCCTGCTTGCCATGAGTTGTTATTTCAATAAATGAATCCCCTCTGTGTTTGAACAAACCCTCACTTTCCTGCACAGACTCAACTTTCTGCTCAGCTGTCAATCATTAACATTGCCCCTCCCATCTATGATGTCACTGTCTGAGTACATTCCAGAAGTCTGTGGATGCCCTCCAGTGGGTGTCACTGAGTCGTGTCTTTCTTGTTTCAAGTAAGGCTGAGATGTGACGTTGTGTATTTTCAGCTCACGTGATAAGCCCAGCAAACTTGAGAGCATTCTGGAAATGTCTGGATTCCTGGCAGTAGAATATATAAGGTGTGAGCTCAGAGTGCTGCAGCAGATCAGAGACTGAAGACTGGGAGTTCACATCAGTCAGTTTGAGGGAAGTGAGAGAAGAGGCAGAGACAATGCTGAGCTATCGGGCTTTCCACCCTTCACGTCTGTGCCAGCAGCCTTTATACACACTGGCGCCTGTTTCACACAGGCTCTGGGAACCACTTGAATGTAACATGTGGGAACAGGTGGAAGAAGCGAGAAAGGGCATGAACATCATCAATCGAGTTCTTGAGGATCTGACAGCAGAATGTTTTGGGGAAATACCAAGAACTCGAGACAAGAAATCTGATGCTAATGGAGAAGATAAAAGACAATCCGAGGACAAGGATGGAGATGGCTTTTCTGTGTCCCTGAATGTCCAACACTTCCCCCCAGAAGACCTGAGTGTGAAAGTAATTGGAAGAAAAGTGCTGGTGACAGGAAAACACGAGAAGAAATGTGATGATGGCAGCGGCTGTTACAGCTACAAATATGAAGAGTTCAGGAGAGAATTCCAGCTGCCAGAGGATGTCGATGCTGAAGCTCTTCGATGCTGTTTGTCACAGGACGGTCAGTTAAAGGTTCAAGCCCCGCGCCTGGCACTGCCAGCTGTGAATGAACGGACCGTCCCCATCAACATCACCTCGGAGACAACAACCACTCCCCGGCTCAATCCTGACCAAGAGGCAGAGAAACAGTAGAGTGGGAAGGATGTGGGGATCAAGAAAGCTGAAGAACAGATGCCCAGTTAAGACTCTGTTACAATGAACAGCTGAAGATGTAAGAATTGTTTAAAAGCAGCAATGAATTTCTGTGAATGTGAGATAAAGAGATATTGCTGTCAAATTAATAGTTTTCAACTTGGAAACCTGTAAAGTGCTGTTATCAATGTTCTTGTGGTTTATTTTTGAATGTTTATTGGAAGAATAAATACTTTTGAAATTTAATTATAATGATTCTGCCTATTTTCTTGATAAAACGAAAAGTGATGTATCACTCTAACTTACATAATTCTCAATTAAGGGAAAGAAGCCTTTTTCACTTGGATTAATTTAAAGACAGAAACAAAATCAGGTGGTCAAGATCTGCCTACGTCTGAGCTCAGGTCTGTCAAAAAGGTCAAGCTACTGTGAAGAGACTGTGCTGAAATAATTGTGTACACCTCAGTCTCAGGGATAATCCCAACAGCATCACAATCATGAGCAACAACAGGTTGTCATCCAACTCAGACACCAGTCTGTCCAACACTCAGTTATTGAATGGTGGGAAACACTTTCATTGTGGTTAATTGATCATTGTAACTGTCAGCGAGAGAAGATGAAGTTACTTCCATCAGAAGAAACAGATATGTCAGTTTCTGTTTCACCAATATTAATGATACTACACACTTCAACATTAAAAATACGAAGTGTTGGGACCACAATCATTCGCAATTTACAGAGATGATTTGGAGTTGAGGACCACGTGTAATGTCTCAAATTTTTCAGATGACACTAAGATGAGTGGCACAGCAAAGTGTGTGGTGCACTATGAATCTTTGCAGAGGAACTTAGATATTTCAAGTGAGTAGGTAAAGGTCTGGCAGAAAGAATGCAGTGTTAATAAATATGAGGTCATCCATTTAGCTAAGGGTAACAATATAAAGGACAATTACTTGAACGGTAAAACGTTGCAGCGTGCTGCGATGCAGAGGGATCTGGGTGTCCGTGTGAATGAATCATCAAAGGTTGGTATGCAGGTACAACACCTAATTAGGAACGCAAATAGAATGTTGTCTTTCATTGCAAAAATGATTGAGTTTAAAAGCAGGAACGCTATGTTGCAGCTGTATAGGGGACTTGTGAGGCCACACCTGGAGTATTGAGTGCATTTTTGGTCTCTTACATGAGAAAGGATATACTGGAATGAGAGAGGCTGAAGAGGAGCTACACACGATTGATTCTGTAGTTGAGGGGATTGACGTATGAGGAGAGACTGTGTAGAATGGGATTATATTCATTGAAATTTAAAAGAATGAGGGGGGATCTTATAGAAACACGTAATATTATGAAGGGAGTAGATCAGATAAACGCAGAGAAAATATTTCCACTGGCAGGTGAAATTGCGACAAGAGGACACAGACTCAAAATTTGGGGGAGCAGTATTAAAAATTAACTTCTTCACCCAGAGGGTTGTGAATCTATGGAATTCTCTGCACGCTGAAGTCATTAACGGTACTTCAGTAAAGGTTTTTAAAGTTAAGATAGATTTTTTTGAACAATGAAGGAATTAAGGGTTACAGTGAGAGGGCAGGTAGGTGGAGCTGAGGGCTCAGAAAGATCAACCATGACCTTATTGAGTGATGGAGCAGGCTGGAAGGGCCAGATGGCCTACTCCTGCTCCAAGGTCTTACGTTCTTATGCTATTATGTACATCAGTAGGCCATTCCACCCATCAAACAAGTTTCTGTATTCCATAAGGTCAACAAAGATTTAATGGTGGACAGAACACTGCAATCCTGCCTCCCAGATAACTGATCACTCCTTATTTAAACAACAATCTGTACAACGCCTAAAACGCATTCAATGCTGTAGCCTCCACTGATCACTGGAGAAGAGAATTCAAACTGATAGCCCCCAAAACAATACAATTCTAGTGATATGTACCTTTGATGGGCAGGACCTTATTTTTAAACTAATCCTCTGATTCCAGGATTTCTGTCTGATGTGACATATCAGTTTAGCATCTACCATGTCAAGACCCTTTGAATCTAATGTTTCAATGAATGGTTCCTATCTACAGCATCAGAAAGCTGTGTAATATTTCCCTCAATGCCATTCAGAAACTTGGTTCCATCAGCTCATTTACTGGATCACACTGACTGACAAGCAAGTGATTAGCAGAACAGCAAGAAATATTAACAGCCTGCTCCTGCCCTTCAGAACCCATCTCTGCATACCTCGACACGGTCCTGTCCCCCTTAGTCGAAGAACTCCCCACCTACGTTCAGGACACCACCCACGCCCTCCACCTCCTTCATGATTTTTGCTTCCCCGGTCCCCAACGCCTTATCTTCACCATGGACATCCAGTCCCTGTACACCTCCAACCCCCAACACAAAGGACTCAAAGCCCTCTGCTTCTTCCTTTCCCACCGTACCAACCAGTACCCTTCCACTGACACCCTCCTTCGACTGACTGAACTGGTCCTCACCATGAACAACTTCTCTTTCCAATCCTCCCACTTCCTTCAAACCAAAGGAGTAGCTATGGGCACTCGCATGGGCCCCAGCTATGCCTGCCTCTTTGAAGGATATGTGGAACAGTCCATCTTCTGCAGCTACACTGGCACCACCCCCCTTTTCCTCTGCTACATCGATGACTGTATCGGCGCTGCCTCATACTCCCACGAGGAGGTTGAACAATTCATCCACTTTACTAACACCTTCCACCCTGACCTCAAACGTACCTGGACTGTCTCAGACTCCTCCCTCCCTTTCCTAGACCTTTCCATTTCTATCTCGGGCGAACGAATCAACACGGACATTAACTATAAACCGACCGACTCCCACAGCAACCTAGACTACACCTCCTCCTACCCTGCCCCCTGTAAAAACACCATCCCATACTCCCAATTCCTTCGTCTCCGCCGCATCTGCTCCCAAGAGGACCAGTTTCAATACCGTACAACACAGATGGTCTCCTTCTTCAAAGACTGCAATTTCCCCCCAGACATGATTGACGATGCGCTCCAACGCATCTCCTCCACTTCCCGCTCCTCCAACCGCCACCAGGACAGAACCCCACTGCTCCTCACCTACCACCCCAACAACCTCCATATACATCGTATCATCCGTCGGCATTTCTGCCACCTCCAAACGGACCTCACCATCAGAGATATATTTCCCTCCCCTCCCCTATCAGCGTTCCGAAAAGACCACTCCCTCCGTGACTCCCTTGTCGGGTCCACACACCCCCCCCCCAACAATCCAACATCCACTCCCGGCACCTTCCCCTGCAACCGCAAGAAATGCAAAACTTGTGCCCACATCTCCCCCCTTACTTCCCTCCAAGGCCCCAAGGGATCCTTCCATATCCACCACAAATTCACCTGCACCTCCACACACATCATTTACTGCATCTGCTGCACCTGATGTGGCCTCCTCTATGTTGGGGAGACAGGCCGCCTACTTGCAGAACATTTCAGAGAACACGTCCGGGAGACCCAGACCAACCAACCCAACCACCCAGTGGCTCAACACTTCAACTCCCCCTCTCACTCCACCAAGGACATGCAGGTCCTGGACTCCTCCATCACCAGACCATAGCAACAAGACGGCTGGAGGAAGAACGCCTCATTTTCTGCCTAGGAACCCTCCAACCACAAGGGATGAACTCAGATTTCTCCAGTTTCCTCATTTCCCCTCCCCCCCACCTTGTCTCAGTCAAATCTCTCGAACTCAGCACCGTCTTCCTAACCTGCAATCTTCTTCCTGACCTCTCCGCCCCCACCCCCACTCCTGCCTATCACCCTCACCTTGACCTCCTTCCACCCATCTCCCCCAAGTCCCTCCTCCCTACCTTTTATCTTAGCCTGCTGGACACACTTTCCTCATTCCTGAAGAAGGGCTCATGCCCGAAACGTCAATTCTCCTGCTCTTTGGATGCTACCTGCTGCGCTTTTCCAGCAACACATTTTCAGCTCTGTACTCCAGCATCTGCAGTCCTCACTTTCTCCTCGAAGAAATATTAGCAATCTCAATAGTGCTCAAGTAGAAGCGAGCAATGCCACAGGAGTTCCATTACAAACATATTACATGCAGTACAATTATCAGAGATTCTGAATTAATATTGAACCTAAATACAGTTAGTTATTCTCCTTCTGTTGTGCTATTTAGAATCATAGAGTGATAGAGATTTACAGCATGGAAACAGACGCTTCGGTCCAACCCATCCATGTCGACCAGATATCCCAACACAATCTCGTCCCATCTGCCAGCACACAGCCCATATCCCTCCAAACCCTTCCTATTCATATACCCATTCAAATGCCTCTTAAATGTTGCAATTGTACCAGACTCCACCACTTGCTCTGGCAGCTCATTCCATACATGTACCACCCTCATTGTGAAGAAGTTGCCCTGTAGGACTGTTTTACATCTTTCCTCTCTCACCTTAAACCTCAGGGAACAGACTCTAAGGACTCTCACAAACTGGAATTGTGCATACACTTGCTAAAACTTGCAGAGTTTGGGAGTAGAGTATGGGAGATGTGAGTAATTGGATAGTGCTTCCCAATTACAAAACACCAAATGGCTTTAAGGACGGAATAAATACTTTATTCAATTTAAAAGCGGCTGATGTGACTTTCTCCCCATTTTTCTCGGTGATAAATTTCACATCAATCTCATTCAACTCATTTAAAATACCAAAGTCAGAAAAACAAATACTGCCACTTCATTATCTCATGACATGAGTTTATATTTCAATCAATTAATCCCCTTTCTGCTTTTACAAACTCTCACTTTCCTGCACATTCCGAGCCTTCTGCTCAGTTGTCAATCATTAACATTGCTCCTCCCATCTGTGATGTCACTCTCTGAGTACATTCCGGAAGACTCTGGAATTCCTCCAGAGCAGTCACTGATGGAGACCTCTCACCAACTGGAATTGGACATGCGCTTGCTAAAACAGAATTTGCAGAGTTCGGGAAAAGACCATGGGAGATGCGGGTAATTGGATAGTGCTTCCAAAGGGATCACACCTGCCTGGTGGACCGAATGGCCTTGTTTGTTGCTGAGTTGATCTAAAGCAATTTTTCCGCATTCTTCATTTTCTATAATTGGAAATATTATATCAAACCCAAGATTCACAACGGGGTTTCATAATATGAAAGGGCACAGCTTCATTTCAAAGTATCTCATTTTTTAAAATGTGTTATCATCATAAACAAGGAAATAGTCTGCAGGCAATCCAGACTTCACTGAACTTAAATAAAACTCATGATTTGGAGATGCCGGTTTTGGACTGGGGTGTACAAAGTTAAAAATCACACAACACCAGGTTATAGTCCAACAGGTTTAATAGGAAACACACAAGCTTTGGGACCGACGCTCCTTCATCAGTTGATTGTGACGAAGAAGTGTCACTCCGAAAGCTAGTGTGCTCCCAATTAAACCTATTGCACTATAACGTGGTGTTGTTGATTTTTTTTACTAAATAAAACTAATTTATAATTCCTTCCATCTGAAACAGATCAATATCACGTTCATACCAAGAAAGTCACTGAAAACGGGAATGTTAGAAAAACCAAACACTGCCTCGTCATTCCTGTTTGTCATGAGTTGTTATTTCAATAAATTAATCTCCTCTGTGTTTGAACAAACCCTCACTTTCCTGCACAGACTCAGCCTTCTGCTCAGCTGTCAATCATTAACATTGCCCCTCCCATCTATGATGTCACTGTCTGAGTACATTCCAGAAGTCTGTGGATGCCCTCCAGTGGGTGTCACTGAGTCGTGTCTTTCTTGTTTAAAGTAAGGCTGAGATGTGACGTTGTGTATTTTCAGCTCACGTGATAAACCCAGCAAACCTGAGGACATTCTGGAAATGTCTGGATTCCTGGCAGTAGAATATATAAGGTGTGAGCTCAGAGTGCTGCAGCAGATCAGAGACTGAAGACTGGGAGTTCACATCAGTCAGTTTGAGGGAAGTGAGAGAAGAGGCAGAGACAATGCTGAGCTATCGGGCTTTCCACCCTTCACGGCTGTGCCAGCAGCCTGTATACACACTGGCGACTGTTTCACACAGGCTCTGGGAACCACTTGAATGTAACATGTGGGAACAGGTGGAAGAAGCGAGAAAGGGCATGGACTTCATCAATCGAGTTCTTGAGGATCTGACAGCAGAATGTTTTGGGGAAATACCAAGAACTCAAGACAACAAATCTGATGCTCGTGGAGACGGAAAAAGACAATCCGAGGACAAGGATGGAGATGGCATTTCTGTGTCCCTGAATGTCCAGCACTTCCCCCCAGAAGACCTGAGGGTGAAAGTAATTGGAAGAAAAGTGCTGGTGACAGGAAAACACGAGAAGAAATGTGATGATGGCAGTGGCTGTTACAGCTACAAATATGAAGAGTTCAGGAGAGAATTCCAGCTGCCAGAGGATGTCGATTCTGAAGCTCTTCGATGCTGTTTGTCACAGGACGGTCAGTTAAAGGTTCAAGCCCCGCGCCTGGCACTGCCAGCTGTGAATGAACGGACCGTCCCCATCAACATCACCACGGAGACAACAACCTCTCCCCGGCTCAATCCTGACCAAGAGGCAGAGGAACAGGAGAGTGGGAAGGATGTTGGGAACAAGAAAGCTGAAGAACAGATGAACAGTTAAGACTCTGTTACAATGAACAGCTGAAGATGTAATAATTGTTCAAAAGCAGCAATGAATTTCTGTGAATGTGAGATAAAGAGATATTGCTGTCCAATTAATAGTTTTCTACTTGGAAACCTGTAAAGTGCTGTTATCAATGTTCTTGTGGTTTATTTTTGAATTTATATTGGAAGAATAAATACTTTTGAAATTTAATTATCATGATTGTGCCTATTTACTTGATAAAAAGGAAACTGATGTATCACTCTAACTTACATAATTCTCAAAGAGAAGTTGAAGTTACTTCCATCAGAAGCAACAGATATGTCAGTTTCAGCTTCAACAATATTAATGATACTACACACTTCAATGTAAAAAATAGGAAGTGTTGGGACCACAATCACAATTTACAGAGATGATTTGGAGTTGAGGACCACGTGTAATGTCTCAAAGTTTTCAGAGTGGCACAGCAAAGTGTGTGGTGGACTATGAAACTTTGCAGAGGAACTGAGATATTTCAAGTGAGTAGGTAAAGCTCTGGCAGAAAGAATGCAGTGTTAATAAATATGAGGTCAACCATTTAGGTAAGAGTAACAATATAAAGGACAATCACTTGAATGGTAAAACGTTGCAGCGTGCGGCGATGCAGAGGGATCTGGGTGTCCGTGTGCATGAATCATCAAAGGTTGGTGGTACAACACCTAATTAGGAACCCAAATAGAATGTTGTCTTTCATTGCAAAAATGATTGAGTTGAAAAGCAGGAACGCTATGTTGCAACTGTATAGGGTACTCGTGAGGCCACACCTGGAGTATTGAGTGCATTTTTGGTCTCTTACATGAGAAAGGATGTACTGGAATGAGAGAGAGTGAAGAGGAGCTACACACGATTGATTCTGGAGTTGAGGGGATTGATTTATAAGGAGAGACTGAGTAGAATGGGATTATATTCATTGAAATTGAAAAGAATGAGGGGGGATCTTATAGAAACACGTAATATTATGAAGGGAGTAGATCAGAGAAATGTAGAGAAAATAATTCCACTGGCAGGTGAAATTGCAACAAGAGGACACAGACGCAAAATTAGGGGGAGCAGAATTAAAAATTAACTTCTTCACCCAGAGGGTTTTGAATCTATAGAATTCTCAGCTCACTGAAGTCATTGATGCGACTTCAGTAAAGGTTTTTAAAGTTAAGATAGATTTTTTTGTACAATGAAGGAATTAAGGGTTACAGTGAGAGGGCAGGTAGCTGGAGCTGAGGGCTGAAAAAGATCAACCATGACCTTATTGAGTGATGGAGCAGGCTGGAAGGGCCAGATGGCCTACTCCTGCTCCAAGGTCTTACGTTCTTATGCTATTATGTACATCAGTAGGCCATTCCACCCATCAAACACGCTTCTGTATTCCATAAGGTCAACAAAGATTTAATGGTGGACAGAACACTGCAATCCTGTCTCCCAGATAACTGATCACTCCTTATTTAAACAACAATCTGTACAAAGCCTCAAATGCATTCAATGCTGTAGCCTCCACTGATCACTGCGGAAGAGAATTTAAACTGATAACCCCCAAAAGAATACAATTCTAGTGATATGTAACTACGATGGCAGGACCTTATTTTTAAACTAATCCCCCCATTCTAGGACTTCTGTCTGATGTCACTGGAAAGGACAATGTTAATGTGAAGAGGGAGCAGATTCAAAGGCCTCTCACAAACTGATATTGTACATACACTTGCGGAAACAGAGCTTGCAGAGTTTGGTTAAAGGTCATGGGAGATGTGAGTAATTGGATAGTGCTTCCAAAGGGATGACACCGGCCTGGTGGACCGAATGGCCTTGTTTGTTGCTGGGTCGAGCTGAACCATTTTTGCACATTCTTCATTTTCTATGCAGTAACTGGAAGTCCTGTACCAAACCCTCATTTGCAACGGCTTTTTATAATACAAAAAGAGACAGATTCATTTTGAGCTGTTTCATTTTCTAATATATGCTATCATTATCACAAACAAGGTAATTGTCTGCAGGCAATCCAGACTTTACTGATCTTAAGTAAATCTCATTTACAATTCCTTTGATCTGAAACAGATCAATATCACATTCATATCAACAAAATCACTGAAAACTGGAATGTTAGAAAAACCAAACACTGCCTCGTCATTCCTGTTTGTCATGAGTTGTTATTTCAATAAATTAATCTCCTCTGTGTTTGAACAAACCCTCACTTTCCTGCACAGACTCAGCCTTCTGCTCAGCTGCCAATCATTAACATTGCCCCTCCCATCTATGATGTCACTGTCTGAGTACATTCCAGAAGTCTGTGGATGCCCTCCAGTGGGTGTCACTGAGTCGAGTCATTCTTGTTTAAAGTAAGGCTGAGATGTGACGTCGTGTATTTTCAGCTCACGTGATAAACCCAGCAAACCTGAGGACATTCTGGAAATGTCTGGATTCCTGGCAGTAGAATATATAAGGTGTGAGCTCAGAGTGCTGCAGCAGATCAGAGACTGAAGACTGGGAGTTCACATCAGTCAGTTTGAGGGAAGTGAGAGAAGAGGCAGAGACAATGCTGAGATATCGGGCTTTCCACCCTTCACGTCTGTGCCAGCAGCCTGTATACACACTGGCGCCTGTTTCACACAGGCTCTGGGAACCACTTGAATGTAACATGTGGGAACAGGTGGAAGAAGCGAGAAAGGGCATGGACTTCATCAATCGAGTTCTTGAGGATCTGACAGCAGAATGTTTTGGGGAAATACCAAGAACTCGAGACAACAAATCTGATGCTAATGGAGAAGGTAAAAGACAATCCGAGGACAAGGAGGGAAATCGCTTTTCTGTGTCTCTGAATGTCCAGCACTTCCCCCCAGAAGACCTGAGGGTGAAAGTATTTGGAAGAAAAGTGCTGGTGACAGGAAAACATGAGAAGAAATGTGATGATGGCAGCGGCTGTTACAGCTACAAATATGAAGAGTTCAGGAGAGAATTCCAGCTGCCAGAGGATGTTGATGCTGAAGCTCTTCGATGCTGTTTGTCACAGGACGGTCAGTTAAAAGTCCAAGCCCCACGCCTGGCACTGCCAGCTGTGAATGAACGGACCTTCCCCATCAACATCACCTCGGAGACAACAACCACACCCCGGCTCAATCCTGACCAAGAGACAGAGAAACAGGAGAGTGGGAAGGATGTGGGGATGAAGAAAGCTGAAGAACAGATGTCCAGTTAAGACTTTGTTACAATGAACTTATGACATTATAATAATTGTTCAAAAGCAGCAAAGAATTTCTGTGAATATCGGATAAAGAGACATTGTTGTCCAGTTAATAGTTTTCAACGTGGAAACCTGTGCACTGCTATTATCACTGTTCATGTGGTTTATTTCTGTATGTATATTGGAAGAATAAATACCTTTGAAATTTAATTATAATGATTCTGCCTATTTACTTGATAAAAAGAAAACTGATATGTCACTCGAACTTACATTTCTCTCAATTAAGCTAAAGAAGCCTTTTTTACTTGGATTAATTTAAAAGACAGAAACAAAATCAGGTGGTCATGATCTGCCTAAGTCTGAGTTCAGGTCTGTCAAAATGTCAAGCTACTGTGAAGAGACTGTGCTGAAATAATTGTGTACACCTCAGTCTCAGGGATAATCCCTGCAGCGTCACTATCATGAGCAACACCAGGTTGTCGTCCAACTCAGACACCAGTCTGTCCACCACTCATTTATTGAACGGTGGGAAACACTTTCATTGTGGTTAATTGATCATTGTACTCATCGGGGAAGAATTTTGAAGTTACTTGCATCAGTAGCAACGTTTATGTAGTTTGTGTTTCAATAATCTTAATGATAATATACACTTCATCATCAAGAATAGGGACAGTGTTGGGACCACAGTTATTCACAATTTACATAGTTGTTTTGAGTTGGGGACGTGTGGAATGTCTCAAAGTTTGCAGATGACACTAAGACGAATGGCACAGCAAAGTGTATGGTGGACTGGGAAACTTTGCAGAGGAACATAAATATTTCAAGTGAGTAGGTAAAGATCTGGCAGATGGAATACAATGTTAATAAATGTGAAATCATCCATTTAGGTAGGAGCAACCGTGAAAAGGACTATTACTTGAAAGGTAAACATTGCAGCGTGCTGCTATGCAGAGGGACCTGGTCATCCTTTTTAATGAATCGTAGAAGGTTCGTATGCAGGTACAACACGTAATTAGGAAGGCAAATGGAATGTTGTCCTACAATGCGAAAGAAATTGAGTTTAAAAGCAGTGAGGTTATGTTGCAGCTGTATGGGGTGCTGGTGAGGCCACATCTGGAGTACTGCGTGCAGGTTTGGTCTCTTACTTGAGAAAGCTTCATGAGGTTGATTCCAGATTTGAGAGGGTTGACGTATGAGGAGAAACTGAGTAGAATGCGATTATATTCATTGGAATTTGTAAGAATCAGGGGTGATTTTAGAGAGACATATAAAATTATGAAGGGAATACACAGGATAGATGTCGTGGGGATATTTCGACTGGCACGTGAAACTGCAACAAGAGGACATGGACCTTTTTTTTGAACATTGAAGGTATTGAAGATTACAGTGAGAGGGCAGGTACATGGAGCTGAGGGCCCGAAAAGATGAGCCATGATTTTATTGAATGGCAGAGCAGGCTGCAAGGGCCAGATGGCCTACTCCTGCTCCAAGTTCTTACGTTCTTATGCTATTATGAACATTATGGCGCTGGCTTTAGCTCAGTAGTTACTTCGATTTCACTCAAATCCTTCTGGCCGCGAGTTCGCGTCCAGTTAACTACGGGCGCTGCCCGGCGTTTTTATTTTGGGCGGCACGGTGGCACAGTGGTTAGCACTGCTGCCTCATAGCACTCGAGACCTGGGTTCAATTCCCGACTCAGGCGACTGACTGTGTGGAGTTTGCACGTTCTCCCCGTGTCTGCGTGGGTTTCCTCCGGGTGCTCCGGTTTCCTCCCACAGTCCAAAGATGTGCGGGTCAGGTGATTTGGCCATGCTAAATTGCCCCTAGTGTTAGGTAAGGGGTAAATGTAGGGGTATGGGTGGGTTGCGCTTCGGCGGGTCGGTGTGGACTTGTTGGGCCGAAGGGCCTGTTTCCACACTGTAAGTAATCTAATCTAATCAGTAGGCCATTCCACCCGTCAAACACATTTCTGTATTCCATAAAGTCAGCAATGAGTTAATGATGGGCAGAACACTGCAATCCTGCCTCCTAGATAACTGATCACTCCTCATTTAAACAATAATATGTATAAAGCCTCAAATGCATTCAATGTTGTCACCTCCACTGATCATTGGAGAAGAGAATTCAAACTGATAATCCTCCAAAAGAAGACAATTCTCCTGAGCAGATTGAAAAGCAACTCACAAACTGCAATTGTACAAACACTGGCTAAAACAGAGTTTACAGAGTTTGGGAAAAGAGCATGGGAGGAGCAAGTAATTTGATTGTACTTCCAAAGGAATGATACTAGCTTGCTGGGCTGAATGGCCCTGTTTGTTGCTGGCTCAATCTGAAGCATTTTTTTGCGCATTCTTCAATTTCTATAATTGGAAATCCTGTGTTAAACCCATGATTCTCAACAGGGTTTTATAATATGAAAGGACATAGCTTCATTTCGATCTATTTCATTTTCTTACAAACGTCATCACTATCACAAACAAGGTAATTGTCTGCAGGCAATCAAGACTTTACTGAACTTAAATAAAACTCATTTATAATTCCTTCCATCTGAAACAGATCAATATCACTGTCATATCAAGAAATCACAGAAAACAGGAATGTTAGAAAAACCAAACACTGCCTCGTCATTCCTGCTTGTCATGAGTTGTTAGTTCAATAAATTAATCTCCTCTGTATTTGAACAAACTCTCACTTTCCTGCACAGACTCAGCCTTCTGCTCAGCTGTCAATCATTAACATTGCTTCTCCCATCTATGATGTCACTGTCTGAGTATATTCCAGAAGTCTGTGGATGCCCTCCAGTGGGTGTCACTGAGTCGTGTCATTCTTGTTTAAAGTAAGGCTGAGATGTGACGTTGTGTATTTTCAGCTCACGTGATAAACCCAGCAAACCTGAGGACATTCTGGAAATGTCTGGATTCCTGGCAGTAGAATATATAAGGTGTGAGCTCAGAGTGCTGCAGCAGATCAGAGACTGAAGACTGGGAGTTCACATCAGTCAGTTTGAGGGAAGTGAGAGAAGAGGCAGAGACAATGCTGAGCTATCGGGCTTTCCACCCTTCACGTCTGTGCCAGCGGCCTGTATACACACTGGCGCCTGTTTCACACAGGCTCTGGGAACCACTTGAATGTAACATGTGGGAACAGGTGGAAGAAGCGAGAAAGGGCATGAACATCATCAATCGAGTTCTTGAGGATCTGACAGCAGAATGTTTTGGGGAAATACCAAGAACCCGAGACAACAAATCTGATGCTAGTGGAGAAGGTAAAAGACAATCCGAGGACAAGGATGGAGATGGCTTTTCTGTGTCCCTGAATGTCCAGCACTTCCCCCCAGAAGACCTGAGTGTGAAAGTAATTGGAAGAAAAGTGCTGGTGACAGGAAAACACGAGAAGAAATGTGATGATGGCAGCGGCTGTTACAGCTACAAATATGAAGAGTTCAGGAGAGAATTCCAGCTGCCAGAGGATGTCGATGCTGAAGCTCTTCGATGCTGTTTGTCACAGGACGGTCAGTTAAAGGTTCAAGCCCCGCGCCTGGCACTGCCAGTTGTGAATGAACGGACCGTCCCCATCAACATCACCTCGGAGACAACAACCACTCCCCGGCTCAATCCTGACCAAGAGACAGAGAAACAGGAGAGTGGGAAGGATGTGGGGATGAAGAAAGCTGAAAAATAGTTGGCCACAAATCACTCATTTATAGCAAACTCTTTAAGTTAAAATAATTTCTCATTTGTAGAACTACATTTCTGAGGATTTGAAGTGAATATGTATTGCCGAATATTAATTGCTTGTCGTTCTGTATTTTTCTGTTATCAGCATTCATAGGAACTATTTATGTATGCATTTCGGCACAATAAATACTTTTGAAAACTAACTATGATGATTCTGCCTTCTTACTTGATCAAAACAAATCTGATACATCACTGAAAAGCTGACCGCATTATTCTCATTTTCCAAAAGACATATTTAAACATCAATAAATTTACAACCCAGAGAATGAATTCAGTACGTCAATATCTACCAAAGTCTGATTCAGTCCTAGCAGTCATGAAATTCTCTTGAAGATCCAGTACAGCACATTCGAGGATCGCTCTGGACCAGCAGATGTTTGTACAGGTTCACAATGAGCTGCAACACCACCTGGTCCAGCACAGATTCCAGCCTGTATACCACTCACTTACTGAATAGTAGGAATCACGCAAGGTTTGTGAAGGTTTGTAGCTCAGGTTGAGGTTTAGGGTGTAGGTTTGCTCACTGAGTTATAGGTTTGATATCCAGACATTTCATTACCTGGCCAGGTAACATCATCAATGGCAACCTCCAAGTGAAGCGAAGCTGTTGTCTCCTGCTTTTAATCTATATGTTTGTCCTGGATGGGGTTCCTGGGGTTTGTGGTGATGTCATTTCCTGTTCGTTTTCTGAGGGGTTGATAGATGGCATCTAGATCTATGTGTTTGTTTATGGCATTGTGGTTGGAGTGCCAGGCCTCTAGGAATTCTCTGGCATGTCTTTGCTTAGCCTGTCCCAGGATAGATGTGTTGTCCCAGTCGAAATGGTGTTTTTCTTCACCAGCCAGAAATGACAGCCAGACTACTGAGACTCCTCAGAATCCTCTTAGCACACAAACCCACCAACACTCTCAAACAAAAACTAACAAATTTAAAAGACCCGGTACAATCCATGGACAAAGCCAAAGTCATCTATAAAATTCCATGCAAGGACTGCCACAAACACTATGTAGGACAAACAGGAAGAAAGTTAGCCACCAGGATACATGAACACCAGCTAGCCACAAAAAGACACGACCCCCTCTCCCTCATAGCCCTACACACGGATGAAAAAAGCCACCATTTTGCCTGGGACAACACATCTATCCTGGGACAGGCTAAGCAAAGACATGCCAGAGAATTCCTAGAGTCCTGGCACTCCAACCACAACGCCATAAACAAACACATAGATCTAGATGCCATCTATCAACCCCTCAGAAAATGAACAGGAAATGACATCACCACAAGCCCCAGGAACCCCATCCAGGAGAAAGATATAAATAGAAAGCAGGAGACAACAGCTTCACTTCACTTGGAGGTCGCCACTGATGATGTTACCTAGCCAGGTAATGAAACGTCCAGAAATCAAACCTACAGCTCAGTGAGCACACCTACACCCTAAAGTAGGAATCACTTTAATTGACATTAGCTATTTAATAGAAAAACCAGCATGCGGAAAAGTGAAGATATTTGCACCATATGCAAGTTTTAGCATTTCACCTAAATAATATCACTGATCCTGTATCTTTAATGTCTGTGTCTTTCTGTAGCAATAAAATGAGTGACATCTTGGAGATGATGCATGCTCCCGCTACCAATCTCTCCCACCCCAGTCTGTGATGTCTGCTAGGCTGTTCTCCCTTCCTCACCTTCTCTCCCTCTCCTATATCAAATGGTGCACAAATGAAAACATTTAGACTGAACTAATACTAAGGCTGGAAAATAGTTCACTATCCTGTCACCATTTCATGATAGAGAGGAAAGAGTTGTACTGAAGTTCATAGTAGATTCATGTGTAATGGAAACTCATTTAGCAATTATAAATTTGTGATTTTTGTATCAAAAGTAATACTAATGAATTAATTAATAGAAACGTTAAACATTGCTACATGTTTTCTTTTATAACTTCTGCTGCTTCAAATTCAGTGATGGTTCTTTTAGAGTCATTTTCGATGTTATTTTAAGTCTTTCTGAATATGGTTAGTAAACTGTTACATTGCTGCTTACGATCTATTGTAGTAAATGTAGAACTCTGGATGTAAACTCACATTACAACTAGTTCCTATTTTCTTGGAAAATCTCTCACAAACGTGACTGAGTTTGTTTTTGTAGAGGTGACCATAAAGATGGATGAAGGCAGAGCAGTACATGTTGTTTATAGGGACTTCAGCAAGGCCTTCGACGAGGCTCCACATGGTAGACTGGTTAACAAGGTTAGATCAGATGGGATCCAGGGAGACGTGTAAGTGACAGAGGATAGTGATAGTGGCTTGTTGTTCAAACTAGAGGCCAGTGCCACAAGGATAGGTGCAGAGTCCACTGTTGTTTGTCATTTATAGCAACAATTTAGATGAGAGTGTAGGAGGCATGGTAATAAATTTGCAGATGATGCCAAAATTGGCTGTATAGTGGACAGTGACGAGGGTTATCTAAGATTAGAATGGAATGGTGCCTTCGTCAGTTATAGCACTGAATACAAGAGTTGGGATGTCACATTACAAGACATTGGTGAGGCAACATTTGGAATACTACATACAATTCTGGTCGCCTTGCTGTAGAAATGATGTTGTTAAACTAGAAAGGGTGCAAAAATGATTTTCAAGTGTATTATCGAGTCTGAAGGGCTTGCGTCATAAGGAGAGTCTGGTTGGGTATGATTTTTTTCTCTGAAGGTGAGAAGGTTGAGGGTTGACCTTATAGAGGTTTGTAAAATCATGAGGGGTATAAGATGAATAGCCAAGGTCTTTTCCCCATGATAAGGGAGTCCAAAACTAAATGGCTTTGATTTAAGGTGAGTGGGTAAAATTTAAAGGGGACCTGAGGGCCAACTTTTTCACATAGAGGGTGATGCGTGCATGCAGTTGAGTGCCAGGGAAAGTGATGGATGCAGGTACAATTACAACATTTTAAAAATACAGGCAAATAGGACTAGTTCATTTGAGGAAACCTGTCAGTGTGGATGAGTTAGGCTGAAGGGTCTGTTTCCATGCTGTATGACTCTATAACTCTAAATAATATAGCAATGCACCAAAACAGAAATTGCTGGGAAAACCCAGCAGGTTTGCCAGCATCTGTGGAGTGAAAGCAGAGTTGATATTTCAGGCTCAGTGTGATTCAGAACTGCTAGACCTGCTGAGTTTGCCAGCAATTTCTGTTTGTTTCTGATTTCCAGCATCTGCAGTCATTTTTCTTTAGCAATGCAACAATGTCATCAAAAACTGATTATTCTCAATCGAAACACCATTCAGAGGAATGCCTTTGGGTATTGGCATTGTTGCTAGTCGAGTAACACAGAAACCTGGGTGTTGTTCTGGGCACCTGGGTTTGAATCAATGAAGTCAATAAAAAACTATAATTAAAAGCCTTATGGTGACCGTAAAGTCATTGTTGATTGTCAGAAAAATCCATCTGGTTCACTAATGTCCCTCAGAGGATTAGGTCCACAGTCTTTATCTGCTCTAGCCTACAGGTGACTCCAAACCCATAAAACACTGCTGACTCTTAATTGCCTTCTTAAATGGCTTATCAAACTCTGAAAATGTCTAAGGAAAGGAAAGAAGCTATAAAGACTACCTGGCATCAACTTAGGCACCAGAAACAACAACAACGTCAACCCTGCAAAGTCCTCCTTATTAACATCTTGGGGCTGTCTCACAGATTAATCAACACAGCCTGACATAATCATACTCACAGAATGGGACCTTACAATGGACCAAACATTCCCATCAATATTCTTCGGTATGTCCTGTCCTACTGGAGTGACAAACCCAACAGAAGGAGCGGCACAATGGTATACAATTGAGAGGGAGATGCCTTGGAAGTCCTCAACATTGACTCTGGACAGCATGAAGTCTGATACCATCAAGTTAAATGTTGGCAAAAAACCTCCTGTTGGTTACCACATACCACCTCACTCCATTCCTTGAATGATGAATTGCTTCTCCTCCTTGTTGAACACCATCTGAAAAATGTAATGAGAGTGGCAAGGACACGGAATTTCATGACCAATTTGGGAATGCAAGCTTAATCATTTTAAGGCCTGAACACCTTCTCCCATGCCCTCACCCCAAACTCTATACACCAGGCTTTGACATCACATGGGCTGTGACCACAAACAACAACTGTTTTTCTCTCTTGGGATTCATCTCCATCTATCATTTACTCTTTTCCCCTGCCCCACTCTTTCTCTCACATATATATTCTGAAGAAGTGTCACTGCACCCAAAACATAACTCTGCTTTCTCTTTACAGATACTGCCTAATGTGCTGAGTTTTTCTAACAATTCCTGATTTGGTTCCTGATTTTCAGTAAATGCATTTCTTTTCTTTATGTCATCTACAAGTTGCACTGAAGAAATTCACCACCTTCCAAACCCATCACCATCCAGAAGGACAAAGGCAGAAGGTACTTGTGAACACTGCCACCTGAATGTTTCCATCCATGCCACTCGCCATACTAACTTGGAAGCTTATCGCTGTTCTTTGACTGTCACTGGGTCAAAATCCTGTAAGTCCCTCTTCAAAGGCATTGTGGGTTAACCTACTGCACATGGACTGCAGTGATTCAAGAAAGCAACTCACCACCACCTTCTCAAGGGCAACTAGGGATGGGTAATAAATGCTGGTCAGCCAGACACTCCTATGTCCAATGACTGAATGTGAAAAAAAAACAAAAATTTGTTTATGGGCTCTTTTTGTTTACTACAATAGAAAATGTAAAATTATGGAGCTGATTGAAAGACACCTTTTGAAAAATTATTGCAGGAATACTTTGTTTCACTTTGGGATAAGAACAGAAATCTTGGATGAATGGGATTCATTTTTCAAAGCATTAATCTTGCATACCCTAGTGGCATTCTGTTCTCCTGCCTGATTCTACATTGCAAGAGGAAGTGGTAGAGCTGAAAATGTGTTGCTGGAAAAGCGCAGCAGATCAGGCAGCATCCAAGGAGCAGGAGAATTGACGTTTTGGGCATGAGCCCTTCTTCAGGAATGAGGAAAGTCCCTCATGAGGAAACTTTCCTCATTCCTGAAGTAGGGCTCATGCCTGAAACGTCGATTCTCTGCTCCTTGGATGCTGCCTGATCTGCTGTGCTTTTCAGGCAACACATTTTCAGCTCTAATCTCCAGCATCTGCAGTCCTCACTTTCTCCTTCCCAGAGGAAGTGGTAGAGACAAGTACAATTACAACATTTAAAAGACATTTGGATAAACATGAATAAGAAAGGTTTGGAATGAAATGAAGTAAATGCAGGCAAGTGGGACCAGTTTAGTTTGAGAACATGGTTAGAGTGGACTAGTTGGACTGAAGGGTCTGTTTTGTGTGATTCTATGACATTTTGTCAATAGCTTTATTGGTCAATTTCTATTGTTCTTTCACAGAATGAGGGTCTTGCTGGCTCTTAATTCCCCAGGGGGCAGTTAAGAGCCATATACAGGCCAAACCAGCTAAAGATGGCAGCTGCCTTCCCTAAAGGACATTAGTGAACCAGATGGGTTTTTCTGATAATCAGCAAAGTGAATTCATTGTCATCGTTACACTGTTAATTCAAGACTTTTCATTGAATTAAAATACTACTACCTGCCATGGGAGGGTTCAAACCTGGGTTCCCAGAACATTGCCTGGTCTTGGTCAGGATTGACCCGGGAATTAACAGTCCAATGATAATGGCACCAGGCCATTGCATCCTCTAAAAATCACTTATCAAAGCCCATCAATGGCAATGGGTTTTAAAAGTGTTGGAGCGCGGCAGCTTCATTAGAAGCAGATTTTCACACATAGAGTTTATTTTCTATAGGGTGGGGGGTTTCAAGACTAGGGGATATATTTTTAAGGTGAAATGAGAAAAATGTAACAAAAGGACATGAAGGGCAATGTTTTTACACAGAGAGTGGTTTTCACGTACAATGTTTGGAGAGAAAAAGGCCAAGTAAAGGCAGGTGGGAGGAATTTAGTTTGGGATTATGCGTTGGCATGGATGGGTTGGACTGAAGGGTCTGTTTGGCTGTATGTTTCTATTTTGAGCTTTCTGAGTTGGGTCACATTAAATGAGCCCTGTTACTGGGACGGAATGGAAGCGAATGCTGACACTTTACGTTGCAGAATATTTTTGTTTCATCTCATGGGCAAAACAAATCCATATTACCGTCTCAAAACTTTTATTTCAATCATGCATTTATTTTATTTTGTTTATTTTTATCACATATGTAAATAACAGGAGAGCGAACAATTCCCTAAGGTTAGGAAAACAAGAAATAAGATTCAACATTACAATGTTCGCACATTTTTAAAATTCATGGTAAATTGGTGTTAAATGCCCATTTTTCCTATCTCTTTCTTGATCCCCACAGACTTCCCACTCTCCTGTTTCCCTGCCTCTTGGTCAGGATTGAGCCGGGGAGTGGTTGTTGTCTCCGAGGTGATGTTGATGGGGACGGTCCGTTCATTCACAGCTGGCAGTGCCAGGCGCGGGGCTTGAACCTTTAACTGACCGTCCTGTGACAAACAGCATCGAAGAGCTTCAGCATCGACATCCTCTGGCAGCTGGAATTCTCTCCTGAACTCTTCATATTTGTAGCTGTAACAGCCGCTGCCATCATCACATTTCTTCTCGTGTTTTCCTGTCACCAGCACTTTTCTTCCAAATACTTTCACCCTCAGGTCTTCTGGGGGGAAGTGCTGGACATTCAGGGACACAGAAAAGCCATCTCCATCCTTGTCCTCGGATTGTCTTTTACCTTCTCCATTAGCATCAGATTTGTTGTCTCGAGTTCTTGGTACTTCTGCAAAACATTCTGCTGTCAGATCCTCAAGAACTCGATTGATGAAGTTCATGCCCTTTCTCGCTTCTTCCACCTGTTCCCACATGTTACATTCAAGTGGTTCCCAGAGCCTGTGTGAAACAGGCGCCAGTGTGTATACAGGCTGCTGGCACAGACGTGAAGGGTGGAAAGCCCGATAGCTCAGCATTGTCTCTGCCTCTTCTCTCACTTCCCTCAAACTGACTGATGTGAACTCCCAGTCTTCAGTCTCTGATCTGCTGCAGCACTCTGAGCTCACACCTTATATATTCTACTGCCAGGAATCCAGACATTTCCAGAATAAGCTAAACATATTTAGATCATGCCATACAAAGTGCATTAGGTTGATAAAACAGAGTAAGAAATTCAATGTTGCAGCTGCAGACAAGGTGCACAAAGAGTGAGATCAACACTAAATTTGAAATTTACTGTGTTTACAACTCTCTGTTGTTTCTTACGGTCCCGGGCAGAACAGTTACCGTACCAAGCCACGATACATTTGGCTAGAGCGTTTTCTATGGTACATCTATAAAAATTGTTAAGAGTCATTGTGGACATCCTGAATTTCCTTAGTTCCAGAGGATGTGGAGGTGTTGTTGTGCTTTCTTGGCCATTGCGTCAATGTGGGTGGACCAGGATAAATTGTTGGTGATCGTCACTCCTACGAACATGACGATGTTGACCCTCTCCACCTCAGCTCCATTGATGCAGACGGGGCAGACCCTCCACCTTGCTTCCTTTGCTGGGTTTATTACACATCGGCTGAAAGGAAATGAATGTCTCATCGTGTTGGTTTGAAACAAGAATGAATTGACTCAGTGACACCCACAGGCAAATTCCAGCATCTTCTGGAATCTATTCAGCACAGATGAGAGGAGTGGCATTAACTTTCAAGAAATTAGATTCTTGTAAATGAAGCAGCAGGGGACTACACTGGTGTGAAGTTGAGAATCTGGCCAATTAGTTGCGAAATCTATTACATTTCTAATTTTATCCCCTGCAGAGCTATTAGTTTATTTGTTTTGAGCGTGTGTTTCACTGCAGTCTGTTACCAAAGTGGCCCATTATTTTACAATTTTACAATCTCTGAATACTTTTATTAATGGCTCAACCTGTGCACAGTTACTTAGCATTAACTTTCATAAAACTTTCAAACTTCAAACGATATTTGTACTGTAGAGGAACCATAATGTTAATTTAACTTCATTCAACATAAGACTGCCATTCCAGCAGCAGCGTTGCTCATTGCTGCTGGTGGATAAATTACATTATTAGCTAAGTGTCATGTAAGAATGGTAATACCTAAACTGTGCTGAAGATAATCAGGGAATGGAATCAGGAAAAGAAGAGGAGACAGTTTGAGCACTTGGATTAATGGTTAATGATGACTCCATATAAGTGCCTGTCACAATTATTCTTAAATATTAGAGAAGATTAAAGAGGTAGATGTTGAGAATTCAGATCTCAGAGCTGAGCAAATCTGGAGAATCACAGTACACACTATAAAAGTCAACTCAACTCATCCATTGGTTAATTATTAATATATGGCATGCTGCCATCTACTGGAAAAAGTTCCAGAACCAGGGCAAAGTGAGAAAGCACTGTCCATAAACCAGGAAGAATATTCTGCTCTGACTTAGTTGCATTGGCAACCCAGACCTTTTGACATGTGCGAACTATATCTGTTGAGACACCAGTCCTGACAATGAAAGCTTATAAATGGGAATAATTCATGGATGGTTCTTGTATATTCAAGTGCAGGGGCTGTGAATATTTCCTTTGGCAGCTTGCCCCATTGTGGGATTGTCCTTGGGGGAAAAAAAAAGAGTTGATGCACCATCTTTGAAACAAATGTGTCTTTGCAGTTTATGCAGATGGCTACTTCATGGTTTGTGTCCATTCCCATGAGCCCACTCCATGTTTTAGAGAACATGATCAGTCTACTTTCTCTCCGTCCTGAGCTGTAGTAATTCCCATTCCCAATCTTTGCTCAAGGATGTGACACTGTGGTAATGCTGATTTGTCCAGTATGTATTTAGAATAATTCAATCTTTATTGATATTGTGGCTGTATAAAGATTGGACACACAGCTAGCATTTTCAACATGTCCAATCTCATGATGCACTATTTTCCATTGTCAATTAAAAAGTAAGCACATCCAATTTTGGCTGAACAGTCAATAGCCGTTTAAACAATCAATCTCCAATGACTTCATAACTAATAAACAAAAGTGTTCAAATATTTTTTTAAGAAACTGCATTCTTGTTGTTGTCAGAGTTACCTGTCAGGCAAATCCTCATTTTGTATTTTAACTGCTTAAGCACTAATAATCTTGCATGATTACCTCAGCAAACAATGCCACACAATAGCACAAGAGTACTTCTAGGCTACAATGAGAGAGAGTGTAAAATGCAAATTATTTTCATTTATCGGTGATATTCGCATTTGCAACCATTTACTTCCTACTTGGGCCTTTGATTAACCAGTACTTAATTCCTGGAGCAACCATTGCTATCTAAAGAACACCAAAGTTCCTTGCTCTCAGTATGATCTATGTACTAATGCCACAGCTACTGGCAAAGTCAGCAAAGATCAGTTCTGGCCACCCTATTATAAAAAAGTATTTTATTAAACTAAAAAGATGTCAGAGAAGATTTACTAGGATGCTACCTGGACTAGAAGGCTTGAGTTATAGGGGAGGTTGGATAGGCTGGGACTTTTTTTCTCTGCAGCGTAGGAGACTAAGAGGTGACCTTATAGAGGTCTATATAATCATGAAAAGCACAGATAAAATGGATAGCCATCAGCTTTACCCCATGGCAAGGGAATTGAAAACTAGAGGTCACAGGTTTAAGGTGAGAGGGGAGTACACAAAAGGTGGTGAGTGTCTGCAACAGGCTGCCAGAAGTAGTGGTGAAAGCAAATACAATTTTGTCATTTCAGAAACATTTGGACAGGTACATGATGGGAAATTGACCAAATGCAGGCAAATGAAACTAGTTTAAATTGTTAAAACTGGGCAGCATGTGCAATTTGGGCCGAAGGGCCTGTTTCCATGCTGTACACCTCTATGACTCTATGTGATGCACAATTAAATGTGGAAATTGAGAAGTCGCTGTCCAAGCTGAGCCTTGGGAAGCAGCAGCTTGTTATCTGGCTCTCCATTCAGAAACATCAGGCAGTGTCCAGTTCCTGTGCTTGCACAGTCAATACAAAGTAAAGCCACCAATACAATGTGAAGTCATTTCATTCCAAATCTAAGAATGTTAATAATTCATTACTGCTACTTAACCTATATGGGACTGGAAATTAACTATTGAAGGTTTGCAATCTCATTCTTTCAGGTTTGCCAGGTTGTTCGATTTCTTTTAAATCAGTGCTTTGTTTTAAAACATTTTCTCTCTCAATCCTTCTTTCACTGTCTTTATTTCTTCCTATATTTTGGCATCAAACTCATTATTCTAAAGTGCATTTTAAATTTGTCTTTATTAAAACACAGTTTTGGAACAGAGACCAAGGAAATCAGGACATGAGTCCTGATTGTAATGAAGAACATAAAAGGCAATTGGAAAATAAGGCCGGAGATGGTTGGTTTTTCTCTAGTGACGATTCTTCCCAGAAGAACTGAAGTTAAACGTATTTCAAAGAAAAATACTGATGAAAAGAAAATACAAGAAGGAAAGTAGCAAACCTTCAAGTTACAAATATGAACATTGTAAAGAGAATTCCAGTTGCTGGCAGATGCCAGTGTTGTACTGCTGTTTGTCACAGGACGGTCGGTTAAAGGTTCAAGCTCCATCCTGGCACTGCCAGCTGTGAATGAATGATAAGTGTGTATTCTGCATCCATTAGTTTTAATGTTAAGGAGATTATAAAGTGATATTGTGATTCTTATCAGAAAGCAAAGTGAAAGAGAAGACTGGGGAATAGTATTAGGTGAATTGATCATTCAGAGGGCGCAGCAGCCTTGATGTGCCAAATGGCTTCTTTTTGTGCTATAAAGAGCTCTTTGAACCATTCCAAATAGCACCACCTCTGATCCAGCAGATACTTTCCAATTCAAAGTTAATGTTTCTTATGGGAACAGCAGAAATCATAGAATCCCTACAGTGTGGAAGTAGGCCTTTTGTCCCATCAAGTCTACATACTGATCCTCTGAAGAGCATCCCACCCAGACCCACGCAACTATCCCAAACCTGTAACCCCGCATTTTCCCATGGCTAACCCAGCTGACCTACATATCGCTGCACACTATGGGCAATTTAACATGGCATAACCCCTTGGCATCTTGGTAGCTCACAAACCTACCAACACACTAAAACAGCAGCTAATGAACTTGAAAGATCCTATACAGGCAACAGGCAAAACTAATGTCATTTACAAAATACTGTGCAAGGACTGTAACAAGCACTACATTAGACATACAGGCAGAAAACGAGCTACCGGGATCAATGAACATCAACTAGACACAAAACGACATGACCCTCTCTCACTGGTATCCTTATAAACAGATAAAGAAGGACACCACTTCGACTGGGACAACATATTCATCCTAGGACAAGCCAATAAGAGACATGCATAAGAATTCCTAGAAGCATGGCATTCCACCTGGAACTCTATCAACAAACACATTGAGTTAGACCCCATCTACCACCCCTTGAGAAAAAGAACAGGAAAAGACATCACCACAGGAAATGACATCACCAACCCAAAGAAACCCAAACACATACATAGAAAGCAGGAATGATGAACAGTGCTTCACCCAGAGGTCCACTGAAGATGTTATCTAGTAGGGTGATGCAACATCTGGAAATGAACCTTCCAGAACTTCAATTTCTCAAAACTCGCTTAGCATGGCCAATCCACCTGACCTGCATGTATTTGGACTGTGGGAGGAAACAAGAGAAAACCCATGTAGACATGAGGAGAATGTACAAACTCCACACAGACAGTTACAAAGGTGGAAACAAACCCAGGTCCTTGGCACTATGAGGCAGTGGTGGTAACCACTGAGCCACCATGCCACGCCTAAATGAATGGAAACAATTAGAACAGATATAATAATCTAATAACCTGTGGATAACAAAAATATTCAATTCAATATTTTTCATCATTTCCTTCATTGTTTTATTTTTTGAAATTAATTGTTTTATGTTTGCAGTAAATTGCTTCATAAATCTTCACCCTATTCCTAGCAAAAAGTCACAAAGTAATCAAGTAACTGAAAGAAAGAGAAACAAAAATATGATAAAATGACTTGAAATTTGATAATGAAATTTAATAAAGAATTAATGAACACAGCAAAATATCTCAAGGCGTGTCACAGAAGCATTATCAAACAAAATTTCTTATTTAAGAGAGGTGGCCAAAAAGCTGATCAATCCAGGTAGATGTTAACATGTATTTTAAGGAGAGAGGGAAAGGAACAGAGAGTTTCAGGACACTAGTACCAAGCAGATGAAGGCACTGCAACAAGTAGTGGAGTGATTAAACTGGGGATTTGCAAGAGGTTTGAACCAAACAAGAACATGGATTGTATGAATATGAGGTTACCAAGAATAGAAGGGATGAGACCACACAAGGCTTGAAAATAACAATGGGAATCTCAAAGTTGTAAGATTGGCCAGATTGGGTATCAATATAGCTCGATAAAAGAATCAACTTTGATTCAATCATTATATTGTCAATTATTACAATATAGATAACGCAAAACAATTTACTCCGGGTTCAACTTATGTGATGTGCATCAAGAATTAAACTCCATTAAATAAGGAAGCTCATTAAAAAAAAAGAGAAGGATTATGGCATTCAGTCCATTGTCCTTATTCTGCCATTGAATAAAATCTGTTTGTGTCTTTAAATTCACTTCCCTATCCGACCCAACCATAAACCTTGATTCCCTTACTGACCAAAAATCAGTCCAATATAATCTTAAATAAATACAATGATCCATTTTCCACAATTCTCTGGAGAAGATACTTCTAGAGATTAATGGCCTTACAAAAAAAACGTTACCTCCATATTAAATCTGAGACCCTTTATTTTTAAACAGCGTCTTGTAGCTCCAGATTCCCCTGTGATAACTAGATTAGATTTCTTACAGTGTGGAAACAGGCTCTTCGGCCCAACAAGGTCCACACCAACCTGTAATTCTCCTACATTTACCCCTTCACCTAACACTACAGCAATTTAGCATGGTCAATTCACCTAACCTGCACACTTTTGGACTGTGGGAGGAAACCGGAGCACCTGGAGGGAACCCACGCAGACACAGGAAGAATGTGCAAACTCCACACGGTCAGTCGCATGAGGTAGGGAATTGAACCCGGGTCTCTGGCGCTGTGAGACAGTTGTGCTAACCACTGTGCCACCGTGCCACTGTACCTTCCCTATCAAGCCTATTTGACTCTTAGATGTTTCAAAAAGGTCACCCCTCATTTTCCTAAACTTCACTAAGTACAGGGCCGACCTGCTTAACTTTTCCTCAAGATGCCAACCCCTTTATTCCTGGAAAGAATCAAAACTGTACACAGTCATACATGATGTCTGGGAAATATGCCCTATCTCTTTAGCCTTAAGATGTGTAGATTGTACAATTTAGCTAATATAAATTATATCCACAAAATGCTAAATTAAGGGGTGCACATAGCTAAACATTCTTCTATGTGCCGAGCAGGGTCACAAACTTTTGCAGCTACTAACATTAAAATGAAGTTGCAGTTCCTGACTTTGTACATCTCAGGTGACAATCTTTGCTCTACAGATGGCTGATATTTTTCTCAACCTGCAGTTTTACACTTAGTCAGGGGGTACCATAAGAAATAGTCAGAATATTCACCAAACATCAGATGAGACTTAAAGTCTTGGGTGGTGAGACTGCAGCTGGATTGTAGATCACTGGAGAATGCAGTGAAGAAGAAACTGCTGTTTCAGACCCAGAAAAATGCAGAGACTGATGAACTTTGCCTTGTATAACTATTAACATGATGGTATCATTCATACTGCATTTCTTGTGCCATATCAAATTAAAGGTGGGGAAGGTAACAACTCCTTGTAGCAACACGTCTACCCCAAACATCTGAAACCACTGCAAGAAGAAAAGAATGCTTTTCCTTTCAGTTCATCCAATGATCTGGTCTTAAGTTTTAAAGGGCTTGTAATGGTGGCATTATGGTAAACGTAGCTGCTTTCCAAACAGTTAGCCCACATTCAATGCTTAACTATTGCAGTACAGTCCGATCTGATATAATGTGATAGTTCCATTTTCGTGTGACCTCACATTATAAGAAAAAGGTGTAATCGCAGCACCATTTAAACTAATGGGTCTGGAATCGTGTTATAGCCAATACAGGAAAGAAAAATTCACGTTCTACAAATAATGTTCTAAATTCTTCAATTATGTGATAGCCAATTCACATTATAGAAGAATGTACTGTATGTATGGGGAGGCATGGTGGCTCAGTGGTTAGCACTGCTGCCTTCAAGCACCAGGGACCTGAGTTGGATTCCAGCTATCTGTGTGGAGTTTGCACATTCTCCCCATGTCATTGTGGGTTTGCTCTGGTTTCCTCCCACAATCCAAAAATGTGCAGGCTGGGTGAATTGGCCATGTTAAATTGCCCAGCGTGTTAGGTGCATTAGTCAGGGGTAAATATGGGGAACGTGTCTGGGTGGGTTACTCTCTGGAGGGTCGGTGTGGACTTGTTGGGCCAAAGGGCCTGTTTCCATACTGTAGGGAATTTAATCTAATCATGTCACACAGTGGTAAGGACAATACAACTACTTCCCTCTGAGTCAGGAGGACCTGGGTTCCAGTTTCACTTTTTCCAAACGTGCACAATAACATGTGAATAGCTAACTTATAACCTGCTAAAAGGTACTTCAGATTACAAACCTGCAGGGTTTATACATTCAATATTTAGAAATGAAATCCTGCAAAAAGTAACCATAAACTTTCCACATAATGGTTAGTCTGTAGTTCCTGATAAACAACATCATGAATGTTACTGAAAAGGGAAACAAGTTGTGGAAACTTTTCATCCAGCATTCATCAGGATAAATACAAGATTGTCAAATTTCAGCTAATCACAAGAATTTATACTACAAGACAAGTAAGTGCTAATCAACTTTTTCACACAGAGTGTGATATGTGTATGGAATGAGCTGCCACAGGAAGTGGTGGAGGCTGGTACAATTGCAACATTTAAAAGGTATTTGGATGGGTAGATGAATAGGAAGGGTTTGGAGGGATATGGGCCGGGTACTGGCAGGTGGGACTAGATTGTGTTGGGATATCTGGTCGGCATGGACGGGTTGGACAAAAGGCTCTGTTTCCGTGCTGTACATCTCTATGACTCTAACTCTAAGTTGATCCGGATCGGCCAAAATGCTACCTCGGAATGACAAACTCCCCAAACTCGCTGGTGACTCAATAAAGGCACAATGAATGAACATGTTTCTTTGGTTTGTGGTGAATGGGTTCCTGCTTAAGAACAGTACACCACTTTTGCATCAATAACAATCCAAGTGAAAACACTACATCAGCAGCACTCCCTCATCTCTCAAGTTCTGCTGTTATTTCATATTTTTAAAAATTTCTCTTTCTATTTACAATGTATTTATTTTCATGCACGTGAGACAACATAAAGAGCACACTGGGAGCAACACTAGAGCTAAATTGAGTGCACAGAATCAGGAAGCGGCCAAAGATGTGATCAAAGACAGAAAAAGAGAAGGTTTCAAACTTATTCTACACTTTGTAATCAAGTCAACAGTAGATAATTGTTAGTTGGGCTGTTTGTTGCTGAATATATATTAATCAGGCAGGTTTTAAACTCTGAAACAAATCCTATGTGCTCATCATGCAGTAATTGCCACACTGTTGCCTTTATTTGTTCATGGGATGTAGGCGTCGCTGGCTAAGCTGGCATTTACTATCTCGAATAATGCGATGGAAATAGAAGCCAATTTAATGTGCCAGTATATCTCAACTGTAATGAGGCTTGTTGCACTTAACCTATGGTCAGTTATTGCAGGTTTTTGAGGGGAAATGTGTTTGAAAAACGCATGGCAGCAAAAACTTGCATTTATGAAGAAACACATCATTCACAACCTCAGGATATTCCAAAGTACTTTACAGTAAAAGAATCACTTTTGTAGTGTAGTAACTATGGTAATGTAAGACATGCAGCAATTTGCCACAGCATTTTGCATAATGATTTACTGTTGATGTACAAAACTGGATATGCGGACAAATGTCACAATCACTCCAGACTCACAGCTCATAAACAGCAATGACATGAACACTCAGTAAATTTGTTTTGTGCTGATGTCAGTTGGAAAAAGAATGTTGATCTGTGGATCACCAGCTGTGTCCTTTTAAATTCACTTGCGCTTTTAATGTTAATGTTGGTCTCTCTCTGCACCTTCTCAGCAGCTGTAACACTCTATCACTGTACGCTGTTCGGTTACTCTGATGTACTTGTATAGTACAATCTGCCTGTAAAGCACATAAGACAAAACTTTTCACTGTATGTCAGTATATGTGACAGTCATAAATCAGATCAAATCAAATCAAAGAATGGCATGGGCAAGGTCATTTATCTCCATTCCTAATGATAATGAGCCACCTTCTTCAATGGCTGCAGTCAATGCGATGTAAATATGTACAGTGCTGTTCTGGTCGTAGTTCCTGCTGTACAGACGTGCTGTAAGGATCTTTAACATCCACTTGAACCATGAGGATAGGGTGGTAGTCTCATTTTGGTATCTTATTCAATCTCAACTAACCTCTTAAATGAATGGACCAAATTTCAGATTCAAATGTTTTGTTGACTCTATAGGACAGGGAGCACTAAGGTATTGAATGTCTTACGAAGCACCTAGACTGAAGGCCATTCAATTGGAGTCAGCTCCTATTAGAAACTCCTTAAATACTGTCCCCACAGAACGATTGTATTATTCATAGTACCTTTAACCTGAATATGATTGACGGTAGTAATCTGACTAGTTTGGTGCATCACTTGCTGATTGTACTGAACGAGTTCTCAAAAGGTGTGGGGTATGTGGTGTTGGGCAGCACAATGGCTCAGTGGTTAGCACTGCTGTCTTACAGCACTAGGGACTATCGGTTCAATTCCAGTGGGGAGTTTGCACGTTCTCCATTTGTCTGTGTGGGTGCCCTCCGGGTGCTCTGGTTTCCTCCTGCAGTCCAAATAGGTGGACTGCCCATACTAATATGCGCATAGTATCCAAGGATGTGCAGGCTAGGGGGGTGGTGGTTAGCCATGAGACCTGCAGGCTTACAGGGGTGGGAGGAAGGATACTCTTCAGTGGGTTGGCGTGGAGTTAATGGGCTTGCTTCTACACTATAGGGATTCTGTGTGTAGGAATAGCAGTGTGTACCATGTACAGGACACACTGCGGTAACCTACCAAGGATCTTTCAAACAGCCCCTTTCAAGCAATTGGCCTCTTTAACCTAGACAAGAGCAGTATACTAATGGGAACAGCTGGGTCAAAATCCTGAGACTCCTTCAATGGTATTATCACAAGATCTGCAATGGTTCAAATAGGCTGTTCAACAACACTTCACAAGAGCAGTTAGAGATGAGCAAAGACTGCTGGCTTAGACAGCAATGCCTACATCCTTGAAAGAATGAAAAAGAAACAAACATGTAAATGGCATGTTACATGTAATGAATAAACCAGCCAGCAAAACTACAAAGGTCGTGGATAAAGCTTCTCCTCCCTCTATTGGGCGCAGGAGGTCACATTCTTTCCTATAAAAACTTGTATGGCAGGCTTTTTAAAACTCTATGAAGCACTTGCGAACCACTTAAAGCCCCTGTGAACAGATGTCAAATTCTCCATTGAAAACAATGCTGAAAACGTGTTTGAATCTGGCAAATGCCAAGATGACTCAGAGTGGGAAGTTGGTAACTTTTTATCTGCAAATTACAATTCAGTATTCTTAGAAATATTGCCAGTAAGTCAAAGATTTACTCTAGAATGGAAGAAAGTCATCAGTTTTCTGATGAAGTCAATTGTACGGAAGAAGTCATTGGCTTGGTGGAGAAAATGAGCTTGTAATATTCGTTCTCATTAGATCTCAGATGAAAGGAAACTCATCTGGAATTAACAGTCTGATATTATAATCAAATTACTTATTTAAGCAGAAAGTTAAACTTACATTATATTTACAACATCTAAATTATCATGAAATTTCACATTTGTAAAATAAGTTATTAGGTGGAAATTAGAGTATTTTGAATAAAACACAACACACATAGTCAGTTCACCTGCCTTAGTTCAGTGATAGCATCATCTCATCTGACTGAGAAGGTTATGCATTTAAATCATGTTACGACATGAAACTAATTTAAACCAGTCACACAGAAAGTATTCACCTTGTGCTGTAATCTGTTAAAATTCGAGAGGCAAAGAGCTTTCCCAAAAGTCACAATTTAAAGTAAAAATCAACAACTTTGTTCTTAAAGTCTAACAGGGAATATTAACTAAAAACTATTTACAACTTCTTTCTCTTATACCTATCTTTTTCCTTCTACTTTACAATACTAGTCCTTTAAAATAATCCCAATTATGATTTACAAAAAATTTAATCGTGTTGCAAAACCAGTCAGCTTTGCTGATTCTCTCCAGGTCACTACACTGCTGAAGTTTGCAACAAGCTTCCGATAGGATCCACTTAATCCCTAAAAATCAAAGCACTTCTTTCTTTGAGGTTGGTCATGGAATTTCGTCGATAGCCTTCGTCTTTGCATTCCGTGGGGTCAACCTTCCATGACCAAAGAATGTCACCTCTGCTTTTGCGAATTCAGTTTTGTTTAAGTTTATTACCGGTTTTGCTCCTCGCAGCCGTTCAAAGAGCTCTGCCAACTGTACCATGTGATCTTTCCAAGACTTACTAAAGATCACAACATCATCCAAATAGATTGCACAGTTTGTTAATCCTGCCACAGCACTGTTCTTGAGTCTTTGGAATGTGGCGGGATTCTTCATTCCAAAGGGTATCAATTTAAATTGATATAGCCCATTTGGGGTTACAAATGGAGAAGTTTCTTTCACTGTCTCTGATAAAGGTACCTGCCAGTAACCACACAGTAAGTCCCACTTGGTGATGTAACTGGCTTGTCCGACTTTCTCGATACAGTCCTCCAATCCCAGGATTGGACATAAGTCCGATTTTGCAACGACGTTGACCTTCTGATAATCCACGCAGAATTGTTGAGTCCCATCCATTTGGGGACTAAGACAATCGTCGAACTCCACTCACTCTGGCTCGGTTCGATGATGTTCTCATCAAGCATGGCCTCCAACTCCTTCTGGACTTGTGTAGCTTTGAAAGGATTAAGTCGTTAGGAGTGTTGTTTTATTGGAGCGGTATTCCCTATGTCTACTTCGTGTACGATAGCATTAGTCCTCCCCATCTGATTCTCACATGTGTCCTTACACTGCAGTAACAAACCTTTCAACTGCGCTCTATGCTCCTAAGACCGATAGTTTACTAACCTATCCCACTCCTCAGGACTTCTTCATTTTTACATCTATTTTGAGGCACATCAAAATCCACACCATCTGGATTTGATTCCTCACTCTGTGGGGCAGTAACTAACACCTGTTTCTCCAGTTCTTTCTCTCTAGTATAATATGGTTTCAACATGTTCACATGACATACCTGATACCATTTTTTTCTATCTGGCATCTTCACTAGATAGTTCACCTGACTCAACTTTTTCTCAATTTGATAGGGATCACTAAACCTGGCTTTGAAGGGATTTCCTATCACTGGGAACAGTACTAACACATCGTCCCCTCAGGAAAACATCCGAGTCTCAGAGCTTTTATTTGCCACCTGCTTCATTCTATATGGTGCCTTCTTTAGGTGTTGCTTAGCTAAGTCACCTACTCGATTCAATCTCTCCCTCACCTCTGATACATAATCTAAGTCTGAGATCTCTGACTTTGGTCCAGACAATTTTTCTTTAATTAATTTTAAAGGGCCTCTCACTTCATGCCCAAATATTAACTCGATGGGAGTGAACTGAGTCAATTCATGTGGGGCATCTCCAATGTCAAACAATACGAATGGGATACCCTTATCCCAATCATTTGGGTAATTCTGACAGTATGCTCTCAACATCGTCTTCAAAGTCTGATGCCATATTTCTAAAGCTCCTTGGCATTCAGGATGATATGCACTGAATTTAAAGTGCTGTATAACTAAGCTACCCATCACCTCCTTCAACACGTCTAGCAGTAAAATTTGACTAACTCCTCTAACAGCACTTTTTGCCTTGATACTCCATAATGGAATAGCCTCCAGAAATCTGGTAGACACATCCATTATGGGTAACAAGTACTGGTTCCCACTTTTAGCTCTCGGAAGGGGACCTACACAGTCATTATAACCTACGTGAAAGGTTCTTCAAATGTCAGAATTGGCAACAAGGGTACTGGTTTTATTACCAGCTGTGGCTGACCTATCATTTGTCATATATGACATATACGGCAAAGGTTAACAACATCCTTGTACAATCCAGGCCAATAAAAATGTTTTTGAACCTTAGCCTGAATCTTTCGCATCCCGAGGTGACCTCCTCCTGGTAGTTCAGGTGTGACCTGTAACACTTCCTGTCTTTAGTTTTTGTTTCGTGCTATGACTTATGACAGTGGGATCTGGTTACTACACAATCTGGGAAAATACCAGGATATTTCTGTTTTAACTCCTCAGCTTCTTGGTCTTCCTTGGGCTTCTTCTCAATAAAGGGTATAACTCCCATCTTGGATCCTGCCAAATCATTCACATGGAAATTGGATTCCTGGAACTGACACTCTGTCAATCCCACTATAACTTCCCCAATCTTGAATTGGCACTCCAACCTAATCTTACATAGGGGAACACTAAATTTCTGTCCATGTATCCCACAAATTACCACACTCTCGGGTAACAGATCAGAAAAAGTTCAAATCTGCACCTCACCTACTTTCAGCAATGGTTAGAACCTGTATCTCTCAAAATTATAACTTCTTATCTTTCTTCCCTGTTATTTCTGAGTAAACTTTACCACAGAGGTGAGTGCTTTATAGAGATCAAGCACTAACTCCATACCCAGTCCCTGCCTAGCTGTGCACTCTCCTGCAGCTCCTCGGCTCTTCTTGGGGTTTCCTTTACTATCTTCACTAATGCCACTGGCGTAGCTTCTTTTATCACATCTTTTCCCACAATGCCTTTCTCTTACGACCAGCACTGTGACTTTACATGTCCCACTTTACCACAGTGGAAAAACCTGAGGCCTTTTACTTCCTTTCCACTCTCTTGGGCTTATTTTTTAACCTGTGGTAATCTCTTACCAGTGCTCTCTACTCATGGTTTCATAGTGTGGGATCTTGCCTTCTCCCAACTCCTATTCCTCGCAGGACAAAATTCTGATCGGAAACTTGTCTTATGCACCAATATGTATTCATCTGCTAATTCTGCTGTCCTTTCACTTCCTGAACTTTCTGTTCCTCCATGTGAATTCTTATCATCTGTGGAAGTGAGTTTTTAACCTCCTCCAGCAGAATAATCTCTCTTAGAGCCTCATAGGTCCTGTCTGTTTTTAAAGCATGTACCCATCTATCAAAATGACTCTGTTTAATTCTTTCAAACTCAACATAAGCCTGACCTTGTTCCTTCTTTATGTTCTGAGCCACTGTGTATACACTTCTGGAACCAATTCATAAGCATTTAAAAAAGTCTGTTAGACCTCTTCATAATCTCTTGATGCGTCATCTGACAGCGTGGCAAATACCTCACTAGCTCTGCCTCCCAGTTTAGTCTGAACTAGCATTGCCCATAAATCCTCAGACCACTCCATCTCTCCAGTCAATTTTTCAAATGAAATAAAGAAGGCTTCACCATCTTTCTCCTCGAAAGGTGGCAGAGTATTGACATCTTTGTAAATATCACTACCTTCCCTTTTAATCTCCATCCTGTTAACTTGACTTTGCTGACTAAGTCACAACTTTTCAAGTTCAAATTATCTCTTTTTGTCTCTCCCCTTCTTCACTCTCTCTTTGCTTAGGTAAGGAATTTCTCTCCCTCCTTTTCCTCCGGCACTTCTCTCTCTCCTTCTTTTTCTTCTCTCTCTCTTTCTCTTTCCTCTCTCTCTTTCTCTTTCTTCTTTCTCTCTCCCTTTGTTTTATCTCCTAACATAATTTTTCGCAATTGTAATTTAAGTTTTTCTACCCCCACTGCACTTGTCTGTTTCTCTGATACATCTAAGTGTTTGAATAATTCCCTTACAAGTTCAGCTTCACTTTTGTCCTTGGTTAAATCCAAGACTAATTTCTTTCCTAATTCTAAAAGTATGGCCTTTTTCTTTCCTTCTAAACTTCCTTGGCAAATTTGAGAATCATCTTCAAATCCCAGAACCTATTTGGCAATTTTAAGAGCCATTTCTCTCACTTTTAATTTAACCAACCACAAGTCACTGAAATTTAAATAAAACATAGGTGAGGCAGTTTGTTTAAGATTTAGGACACTAACCTGTAAGTGTTTAAGTCTACTGGATTTTCTCGTACCCTAAATATATTCAAATCTGTCTAAACCTATTCAAAGCACGAATCCGAAACCCAAACTGTTCAAATCCTGGTGACGAGCCCCCACATGGTTACAACATGGGGTAAACTGCCCCCCCCACCCGTTAATTTAAACCAGTCACACAGAAAAGATTCATCTCATGGTGTAAAGTGTTAAAATTCGAGAGGCAAAGAACTATCCCAAAAGTCACTATTTAAAGTAAAAGTTAACAACTTTATTCTTTATGTCTAACAGAGAATATTAACTAACAACTACTTATCACTTTCTCTTAAACCTAACTTTTACCTTCTACTCTACAATACTAGTCCAATAAAACATCCCAATTACGATTTACAAAAAAATTAATCACGTTTCAAAACCAGTCAGCTTTGCCAAATCTCCTTTGTAGATTCACTCCAGGTCAGTTTTGATGTTCTGCGGCACAGACTCTCCACAGACAGGTACCTCTCAGAGAGCTCTTGAGTTAGCTGTCTACATGTGTTGGTCTTTTGGTAATTCTCTCTCAACTGTTCAAAAATGTCCAGTTTTATACCCTAAAACATTGGATCATTTCATTGGTTTTAAAATTATCAAAATACTAAATTCAAACTTGATTGGTGTTTGGTATCTTCGGGCATATTGTAAACTGAGTGGCAGAATTTGAATTTTTTTTTGTCTTATGGCAACCCAGCTACTGCTTGCTGTTTCAATCAAACGTTACATTGTTACCTTGTTCAGAACACTTTGTGCTGTGTCAGGCAGGTTTGCTAGCTTTTCAACTCTCTTAAAGGTACAGTATCTCTGCACCTTCAAAACAATCACAATCCAGAGACATGTGTATATAATGTAGGCTGATGTTTCAGCAAGGTTGTGTGAGAATGCAAACTATTAAAAACATATTATTTAAGTAATAAAAGTGAAAACAGACAATCTGGTCATCACCATGTTGGCTTTTGCAAGAGCTTGCTCTGTGCAAATTGGCTACCACAGCCTCGACATTATACCAACAGGATAAGAGAACAGATTTTGATTTATAAAATGGAAAAGCTTTGATTTGGACAGTCAAGAGTCATTTTTCTTGCATCTAAAGAATAGCTGCCTTTCATGAACTTGAATTTATCCAAAACTCTGATGGTTGTGTCCTAACGCACCAGGTCTCACTTGTTGACTGCTTACAGTTCCATACAGTATCTTGGGATATTTTAATACATGAATCATGCCATGTGGAATGAAGGAAGTTATAGCAAGGCTACTCGGGAGCCATCAAATTCCGTGATTTCCTCTTCAGCTGTCTGAATGATGAACTTGATCGTCCTCTCTTTTTAATTTCTGGAAACAATTATTTGGGATAGGATGAGTAATCACATGGCAAGCGCTGTGTTGATTATGAAGAGTCAACATGGATTTTTAAAGGAAATATTACATTTAACTAAGTTATTGGTCTTTTTTGGAAGTGGTAAATGAAATGTCAATGAGGGTAATGCTGTTCATGTAATATCTAGATTAGAGTGGTGCTGGAAAACCACAGCAGTTCAGGCAGCATTCGAGGAACAGTAAAAATTGACGTGTCGGGCAAAAGCCCTTCATCAGGAATTCATGTAATATGCATGGCCTTTCAGAGTATTTTTGAACATAATGCCACACAATAGACTTGTGGGAAAAGTTATAACTCTTGGAATAAACAGAACAGTAGCACCATAGACATAAAAATTCCTCAGCTGAGGAATAGGAGACAATGGTCAATGGATGCTGTGGACTGAAGAAAGTGGAAATGGAGCTCCGTATGGGTCTATATTAGGACCCTTTTTCTCATGTGTATTAATGATCTAAATGTGCACAGAGGGAACAATGTCAACATTTGCAGAACTTGGAAATATCATGCTACGTGGAGAGTGCAAAACCTCAAAAAGGACAATTTGATGGAGTCGGCAGATAGATGGTAGATTTCATTCAATGCAGAGAAGTGGGCATGAATCCTTAAAAGAGTATAAAGGCAGTAGGGGTGTACTTAAGAGGGACATCAGGAGGGTAAAAAATGAGATAGCTTTCGCAAATAGGGTTAAGGAGAATCCAAAGGGTTTTTACAAACACATTAAGGACAAAAGGGCAACTAAGGAGTTAATAGGGCTCCCAAAGATCATCAAAGCAGCCTTTGTGTGGAGCCGGAGATACTAAACAAGTATTTTGCATCAGTACTTACTGTGGAGAAGGACATGGAAGATATAGAATATGGGAAAATAGAGAGTGAATCTTCCATAATGTCCATATTATAGCAGAGGAAGTGCTGGATGTCTTGAAATGCATAAAGATGGCTAAATCCCCAGGACCTAATCAGGTATACCCTAAAACTCTGTGGGAAGCTAGGGAAGTGATTACTGGGCCCCTTGCTGAGATATTTGTATCATTGATAGTCACAGGTGAGGTGCTGGAAGACTGAAGGTTGGCTAACATCGTACCATTATTTAAGAAAATGGGAACGAAAGACTGGTGAGCCTGACATCAGTGGTGGCAAGTTATTGGAGGAATCCTGAGGGACAGGATTGACACATATTTGGAAAGGCAAGGACTGATTAGGGATAGACAACATGGCTTTGTATGTGGGAAATCACGTCTCATGAACTTGATAGAATTGATGAGGGCAGAGCAGTGGACATGATTTATATGGACTTCAGTAAGGCATTCGACAAAGTTCCCCATGGGAGACTGGTTAGCAAGGTTAGATCTCATGGAATACTGGGAGAACTAGCTATTTGGATACAGAACTGCCTCGAAGGTAAAAGACAGAAGGTGGTGGTGGAGGATTGTTTTTCAGATGGAGGCCTGTGACCAGTGGAATGCCACAAGGATTGGTGCTGGGCCCTCTACTTTTTGTCATTTATATAAATGATTTAGATATGAACATATGATGTATATTTAGTAAGTTTGTTGATAACATCTAAATTGGAAGTGTAGTGGACAGCGAGGGTTACCTCAGATTACAACGGGATCTTGATCAGATGGGCCAACAGGTTGAGGAGTGGCAGATGGAGTTTAATTCAGATAAATGTGAGGTGCTGCATTTTGGGAAAGCAAATCTTAGCAGGACTTATACACTTAATGGTAAGGTCCTAAGGTGTGTTGCTGAACAAAGAGTGCAGGGTCATAGCTCCTTGAAAGTAAAGTCTCAGGTAGATAGGATAGTGAAGAAGGCATTTGGCATGCTTTCCTTTATTAGTCAGAGCATTAAGTACAGGAGTTGGGAGGTCATATTGTGGCTGTACGGGACATTGGTTAGGCCACAGTTGGAACATTGTGTGCAATTCTGATCTCCATCCTATCGGAAGGATGTTGTGTAACTTGAATAGGTTCAGAAAAGATTTACACGGATGTTGCCAGGTTTGGAGGATTTGAGCTATAGGGAGAGGCTGAACAGGCTGGGGCTGTTTTCCCTGATGCGTCGAAGGCTGAGGAGTTACCTCATAGAGGTTTATAAAATTATGAGGGGCATGGATAGGATAAATAGACTAAGTCTTTTCCTTGGGGTGAGAGAGTCTAGAATTGGTTGGCATAGGTTTAGGGTAAGAGGGGAAAGATATAAAAGGGACCTAAGGGGCAACTTTTTCACCCAGAAGGTGGTGCATGTATGGACTGAGCTGCCAGAGGAAGTGGTGGAGGCTGGTACAATTTTAACATTTAAAAGGTATCTGGATAGGGCGTATGAATAGGAAGGGTTTGGAGGGATATGGACCAAGTGCTGGCCAATGGCACTAGTTTAGGTTGGGATATCTGGTTGGCACGGACTATTTGGACCGGAGGGTCTGTTTCCGTGCTGTACACCTCTATGACTCTGTGCGAGGTGATGCATTTTGGTGGCAAGTACATAGAGAGAATACAAAATAAGGGAACTAATTCAAGAGAGTGGCTTGCGTCTGAAATGCACTGTCTGAAAATTTGATGACAACAGGTGAGTTGAGAAATTCAAAAAGCTATGCCAATTATTTATGTAAAAACATGCAAAGATATGGGGAAAAGACAGGACAATGGCACCAAGTCATGATGCTCATCTGAAGATCTGATGGAGATAAGATGTAAAATGCTGTTCTCCTGCACTGTAACATTTATGATGTTTCTTGGAATAATTCTATAGTCTGGTTCACAGCTGGCATCAACATCTTATCCTGCTTTATTACATGATAGAATTAATTCAAAAGCACATCGCACACCAAGTTTCCCAAACTAACAGTGGCGCCCATGTACCATATTCACATCTGTGCCAAGTGTACTGTTAGCTTTCTAAATCTTGCAGGTGGCTATTAAATTCAAGATAATATCGTCCCCATATTGGTGGAGAACCAACTTGATTTATCTTAGGAATGGATTTAGTGAGGCAAACTGTTCAGGAAATTAAAAGCACTTCAGACTTCAAAGTGCATAATGCACCTTTAATGTAGGTTTTTGAAAGATACATCTGCATTTTAACCTTAATAAAAGTTTGAGCACAGATACTACATTTTATCACTTAATCTTAATGCCCTAGGGTTGCTGCAGAAACTTGGCACTCTAAATCCAACACTTCATTTCATTCAATCCATATTTCCCCACCCCACCTCTCGTGCAGTTTCCGATGCTGGAAGATTTTAAACCTTGGCACAGACAATATCACTTACATTGTTATCACAGCAGCTAAAATGGTAGAAACTATAGAGATATAAAACCTCAACAGCTGACAAGTTAGACTTCCTTGGCAATCAGAAATGGTAAAAGCTAGTAAGTTTTCAAAGGATGCATTGGCCATAAATATTTAGAAATCAAAGGCATCATGGCATCACTTCTTGTTATTTTGTCAAAAGAAACATCACAAAATCACTCAAGGCCTTAACTTCTGCAAATATGATGAGGAAATGTCACAGTGTTTGTGAGTTATCAGCTGCGGTTACGGAGCTAATCTCAAACATTCATGTCATTGTTGAGGTATTTCTCCCCCCAACCCCTCAATAAAAGGCAGCTGGGGTCAGAAGATATTATCAGGACGTCTGCTTAGTCGAGTACTGTCAAGTACCAATGGTGAAAGTACAAAGATGTTATATTGATAACATGAAAAGTTTACACAGTGGACTTACTGTGGAATCAAGTATTGTGGTCATGGATTAAAGCTTCATTGTCATAATTTATTACATAAACAATTTAGAATGACATGTCAGTGCCATAGCAGGGGTTCAGCATTATCAAATGGTGGTGACTTTGATGCCATGTTAAACTGTAGCCTGTCTATTCAAATAAAGACCACAAATCAATTTTAAGTAAAACACATCTGCTAGTGTCATTGCCAATACTCTTGCATAAAATCAAAACTGACAACATGAACACCTTTATCTACAGGAGTTCACTATGAGACCATGCTGACTGCTCACTTTTACAACTATACTTCAGGTAGTAATAGACTATGAAGAGCTTTGGGATAGCCAGTGGATGTCCATCAATCGACCTCTCTCCATACGTTTAGGGCCAGAGTAGGAACATTGAAACAGAGAGGCTGTTGTGGTGCTGTGGTTACATCCTGATCTCTGAGTTTAATTCCCATCTTCTCCAAAGATATATATCATAATATTTCTGAACATGCCGATTTGAAAAATCTGAACACTGGTGGTGTTTCTCCAATTGCTTTTTCATCGACTTGTGCACTGCCGCTGGATCAGAGATTGCAGGTTGAGAGTGTCATTGGCAAACTCAAAAATTAGTTCATCAAATCTTTGATGGTACTTGCATTAACAATAAAGCTACCATCCTCTGAAGCTGACATCAACTAGTTACCAAGTCTGCTTGGTCTCTTGTCATTTTAGTTGGCTTTACAATTGAGTGGATGAAGAATTGCATAAATACAACCTCTTTCTTATAAAAACCTTTTTGTATCTCAAAACAACATGATGCTCTTGGTATGAGCATCTACCCATCCCTTAGCCACCTGGACCAAGTGCTTGCTTGGCCACTTGAGGGCAGAAAGGATCAAGCACATTGTGTATCTGAAATGACAGCTGGATCAGGACCACAGATTTTCTTCTGCTGAAAGGCATTAGTGAAATCAGAAGAGTTCTCACAATAATATTATTCAGGAGACTCACATTTTATTCTGAAATTAAATTTCCACAGCAGGCAGGGCTGGTTTTGGATTCATGTCTCTGCAGTATCCAATGCCTCTGAAACACTGGCTCAGTTAGTAAGCCTATTTGAACATCTCCTTGCTCAACGTTGGGTATTTCCCATCATGTTAGAAAGATGAAACATACCTCTTGCCAAAACAGTAATTCAAACAATCCAATCCATACTGAGTAAATGGAATTAAAAGCCCAACCCAAAACATCCCAAAATGGGACATACCTGACCCATTAAGAACATTTCTAGATGTATTCAACCAACATACCCCAGCTCCCTTTTGACCTTTACTACTTGTAAGCAGCACATCCTGGGCTGAAAATACAAAGCTACAACATGAGAATGCTGGTAATTCAAAGCAAATTAATCTCCACGTACACCCTACAATAAGTTGCAACTATAAAGGGATCCCAATAGTGTCATTTTCTTTTTTCACAAAATTACAAAATCTCTCTTTAGGCATTCTTTGCTAACATATAGCAAATTTTATATTGATTTAAAATAGCACTTCTAATGAATGATTGAGGTATGTCATAATCTCTTAAAAATCCATTCTGCACAACGAAGCTACATTCTAAAATGTATCTGCAGTAATTAGTGGCAGCATTTTTACAACTGTTTCGATTACACTCCTTTAGTGCAATGTTTAGCTAGAATTAGTGTCAGAGTTTGACAGTAGGAAAACAGACCCTTTGGCCTAACTCGCCCATGCCGACCAGCTATTCTAAACTATCTAGTACCATTTCCCAGCATTCGGCCCATGTCCCTCTAAATTTTTTCTATTCGTATGCCCATCCAGGTGCCTTTGAAATGTTGTAATCTTACCAGCCTCCGCCACTTCAAGTAGCTTGTTCCATACATGCACCACCCTCTGGGGGAAAAATGTTGCTCCTCAGATCCTTTTTAAATTTTTCTCCCCTCACCTCAAACCTATGCCCTCTAGTTTTGGACTCCCCTATCCTGGAGAAAACACCTTAGCTCTTCACCCTATCCATGCCCCTCATGATTTTATAAGCCTCTAAAGTCACCCCTCAAGCTCCGATACTCCAGGGAAATTAGCTTAAGGCAGGAAAGGTAACAGAGCAAAACACTTAGAAACTGCAGCTGCAAGCTGAAGTGAGAATCTTGGAAGGAGAGGGACAAGTTTCAAACTCGCAAACTAATCCTTGTCTGGATTCTGGAAAAGTATTGCTATTTTAATACAATGAATTCTGAACCCTACCACCTTCATTTTGTGTCTTATCACTTGGTTTCAATTCCACAAATCTAGTTTACTGGTTTCAACAGCTGAGACGCAAAAACACAAACATTTTCACCCCACAAATGACAGCAACACTACGTTAAAAAATCTCAAATTATGCAAAATGATTAAAAAGCAATTCAAAATATGATTGAATAACACTCAATTTGAGTAGTTCTCCACACTTGCTTGCTAGTTTCAATAGCCCTGATTTAATAAACTGGTGCTGCTCCTTTCTCTTCAAATTAGAGAAGGCAACTTGCAGAATCTTACAGTATAGGAGACCATTACACCCATCATGCCTGTATTGGTTCCCCATATGACATCTCATCGGGCCATTCCCCTGCTTTTCCCCACACTCCTGCACAAACTTCCTTTTCACATAAGAGCCCAATTCTCTTTTGATTGCCTTGGAGCCTGCTTCCATGATACACTAGCAGGGCAGATCCATCCTCCTGCCTATTATTTAAAATCATATCTGGACAGCACTTCTATTTCCTCTCAACATTCCTTTCCCAGGGGAAAATAGCCCTAAATTGTCCAATATATTCCAATGCATCCAAACTTTCTACCCTCCATAAACCAGAGGGACTTTCAAAACCAAAGTGCCCTTTTTTAAAAATTACACCAAGACCTATTTACGCATCAATCCTGTTTGCTTTTTTTTGAGGTGGGGAGGGTGGGGGGGACGTCCAAAGCATGAACACAGGTCCTTTGGCCTCTTTGTTGCCTAGTTTTCATAACTTAAACTACCCCCATTACCTGTCCATATCCTCTGCATACCCATCCCACATACCTATCTGTTGATTCAGACTGGCTTCCAACTAGCAATAATCAACTTTAAAAACTTTTGTTTACAGATTTCTTGATGACCTTGCCCCTTTTCCAAAAATTTCAAGTCCTATGACTCAACTCTTTGCAAAACCAAATACAAAACTTGACAGAAAAAGGCACCTGAAATTTAAGGCAAGGGTAAAATTTTGTATGAAAAGGAATTGGACAACAATCCAAGGAGAGTGTTGAAACAGCAAAAGATAGTTGACGTCAGTCTTGGAACTCAACATTGAACATGTTTGAGCAATGGCTCAAACAAAATGAAGTATTATAGAAGTCAGATGTTACAATTAAATTGTACTGCCCTCTGGTCAAATATATCAATATAAAAAAGGGAAACATTCAAAATACTCAGTAATATCAGAGAAGCAATTTGGTGATGTGCAAAAGTCAGTTGAACACTTTACCCAAATATTATACTGGATTCCCAGTGATTTTTTTTCCTTCCAGATTTCTAACATCTGGCTTGTTTTAATTCCTTCAAACCAATCTCAGTTAAGTCAACCTTTGGAGATTGTACGGAAGTAGAAAAAGAAACAAAGTTGATGCCTGCTTCAGGTTTTTTCCATTTGGAAGGATTAGATAACCCTAGACTTTTCACTCTTCAAAAGAAAGTAACCAGTTATCTTGGAGATAGGAGCGGCATATGTAGAGGAGTCTGATATGGTGCAGTGGATCATAGAATTGATTGGATCACAGGGCTCAAATTCTACACCAGAACAGAGTGGACAAAAAAAAACTTACATTCTAGAGTAGTATTAGGGAAAGTGCTGCACCAGAGGAACTGTCCTTTGGATGATGCAAAATCAAAACTGCTGCTTGGTTAGGTTAAAAAATATCCATGACACTATTTAAAGAGGGACGGGGAGATTTCCCTTAAGCTCATGCCAACATTTGTGCAGTCATCACAACATCACTGTTTGAGGGAATTGCGCACATGCAAAATAGGCAAACTTTATAAAATAGGGATAACAACAGAAATACTTTGAAGTGTTTTGAGACATCTAGCAGTCAAGTTATCATTGGTATGCTGACTACTTCAAATCAAAATGTTGTTGTTTAAAGTCTGTGGTGTACAAAATTAGCTTTTTGTAAAACAACAGCTCATTGATTATAAAGCATCTTGGGACTTCTGGAGCTGCAAAATTTCATTTCAAATGATCTGCTAACCTGGATGCTTAAGTAAATCCAGAAAATTATTCCAAATTGAATTGAAAATATTGAACCAGGGATCAGTTAAAGGAAGAGATTTAGAAGTGATACGAGAGCTTGTTCACAAAGTGACCTATAAATAGAGTGTACTTCCAGGTCAGACAAAGTTGAAGCCCAGGAAAAAAGTTAATGTTCGGACAATGCAATGGGAAAAATAAGATGCCTTCTGGTTGAGAAAAAGGGTTGTATTGTCTTTTCCATCTGTAAAATCTTTTGCAGTCAAACTTCCTGAACTAAAGAACCAAGAAGTTTGAATTAGCTCTTATTGCTCAACTCAAGCCTAATTCTGTAAAGCAAACTATGATTAACCTGTTATGTTAAGAGTTGGAGAGCTATGAGGGGCTCTACGTGAAGAATTGGTATTTGGTGACATGTCAGAACATTAATTAAAGAACCACGGTCATTGTCTACTTTCTTTTCAGTGGGTTTGTGTTCTAAAATGCTCCATTGCTAAAGTTCAATTCCTCTTGTGGTCAGAGTGTGTTTGGGAAAGAGTAAAAATGCAGTTAGAGTTATACAGCACAGAAACGTCGTCCAACATGCTAGGAATGCCAGTAGATACTAGCCATTAACTTTGTTTACTGGTCAAATAATAAATTTAGTAATATACCATTTTATTTTCCAAGGGTCTCATTCATTTATGACAACCACAGACAATTTACAGGACAGAGGGGTCTGTGCAAGGAAGAGGGAGGTACACTAGATTTATAGTATTGAATCATTATAGCTGAGCTTAGTGTTGCCCACGAATCCTGGAATTGAGTTCATGTCACCAATGCTGGGTTTAAAAACGGATCTGACCAAAACACATATTGCAGATTTCTTAAACCTCTCCAAAGTCTTGGTCTGAAAAGTGACCAAAAAAAAAACAAACATGATATGTGAGCAGTTCAGAGCTCTCTGGGTAGCATTCTTCATATATTTCATCACCGCAACATTGGTTACATTCAGGAAACCACAGCACCTCACTGAATTGTAATGGTTTTGTTTGTTGCAAGTTCACATTACCGAAAGGAAAATAGATACAGCCATTTTTTGAAGTTGATAAGTTTATTAGAATTAAATCAGCACTAATTTGTGGGCTGCTAAACCACGAGTGCTCAGCTATCAAAACGTGCCTTAGTTCCAGAATGTTAAAAGGCTGTTGCACAGTAGTGTGTACAGGTCCACATTTGATACCAGTAGGATACAGTGATGAAAACTACAGATTGAAATTATGTTGCAAATATTATTGCAAGGTACCAGTCACTGAATGAATCCTGCATTGTACTTAGAACTAGACCACTTATTGAAGTTAGTGAAAATGAAATCACACCTGGAAAACAATGAAATTTCATTATCACTACCAGTTTTTAAAAAAAAAATCATTCTCACCCTTTTACATTCTAAAACTTGTCACATCAGGCATTTTATCTCAAGCTAGCTGGCAGCAACATCTGAAGATGCTATTAACATTTCCAGTGTGCAATACTGTACTTGAAGCATACTTTATATCAAATTGTTATAAGAATTAGTTCCACCATACGCATTTGTAAAGTTGTCAAATTAATACTTCAATACATAAAAGATACTGTTGGTTAATTGCCACTTGTGTAATGCAACACTAAGGGGGTCGGTAATTAAAACGCTGTATACACTCTTACCCTTACAGAACAAATACAAACTGGAATTAATTGATACCTCCCGCTATTTTTATTTGTCAAATTACAGATTTTTTTGTAATACAGACTCTTGCTCCTCACACACGCAAGCTCGGTCTTTCACTGCCAACAGTCATAGCAGACTGAACAAGCTCCACAAATCAGAGCAGTGTAAGATTGTAATTACCGACATTAGTGACATCACATCACTTTCAAGGACATCAAAATTTACAAGTTATTGAAAACATCTGAACAGAATAGTGCATTACACTAGAAACCAAAGGAAAACTCCATGCTTTCTGAACACAAAGAGGAAGAGCAAAATAGGCATATTGGAAGGTGCTGTATGGACATAATGGTCTACTGATTGAGTACATGGTAAAGAAAACTTACATTACAAATACAGAAATCCTTTTCAAAATTCATAATTGAGATTTGGTCAGAACCACGAGCATTTAACCGCTGATTCCCATGTTAAATTAATATTTGTTACATTTATTGGATGGTTTGTGTACTATGAGTAGTTCTTTAGGAAGATTTTTCACAAAAAGACACCTAATCTATTTTTTTAAATCTTTTCTCTCCAGAATATTATACAAGATTGCAGAGTCTGAAAATGAAGGAATCGCCCAGAAAAAGTTGGGTCAAAATAACTGGTACATGCGTCCGCCACCGGAATTAGAAGGGAAGAGCAAAAGGTTCATATTAAAAAGTGATTTAAGACTTAAAATTTATTTTATATGGAAAGTGTTGCGAATTTCCTCCCATCTGATTGGAGTGGTGCGAAGAATCAATGCGACCTGCAGCCGCTCTTGCGGTAAGTGCGAGTGGTAAAGGGGATTCCGGTCGGGATTCTGTGAAGAGACCTGCCAGTTGCCAGTTTAATTACTGCAGCACTGGCTCCGACTCTGCGGACTGGTCTCCTGGAGGTCCACACCCCTGGTTCGGCCTGAGGTTCCACCTGCATTCTGAGGTTCATTCTTCGGCAGCTTTTTAGCTGTAAAGCATTTTAAAGACAAAGTCATTATTGCAGAACTCTATATAGTCACAAAAATAGATTGTGCACAACAATTTAAATACAAGTTTTAGATGAACTTCAGTTATTGCCAGTTACTGAGAAGCTGGAATGCCAGCTCAGGGAGGAATCGATGGCCAACAGAGCGGTCTCAGACTTTCAGAACATAAGGTAGACTCATGGCTCTCACATTTTTGTTATTGTCCTCGAATGTATGAAAGCCTCACTGGCACTCTATAAAGTTAGACCAGTATAGGAGGTACTTAGAACTTCCAATATTCTTAATGTCTCCCCACGACATTAGTTGCAATAATCCCTGGCCCACTTTTTAAATAATGAAGCCCTGTAGTCAACTGTGGACAGTATTGATTATAAACAGCAGGAAACATCAGAAGCCTGGCTGAGGAGACAGGAGCAAGGTGGAAAAATGAAGATTCAACTAAATGTTAAATATGTCATGGTGTAGATGCAGCAAAGATTTACTCCGATCCCTTAAAAGGAAACTATTCTCTCATGGAATAGATCAAAACAACAGTTTTACATTCTGAAAAACATTCCAAATAGTTTTCTTGGCATTATGAAGACTTGCCAATATTACATGCTTGTGGAGTGTATTATGTCCTAGCAAAGGATGCAGTTTGAGCATGTGCCTCAGCTGGCCTATTCACAAAAAATCTTGGAGATGAATTATTTTGATTGACTGTTCATTGTCTGATCGCTCCAGCTGAGAATGAGTCAGAAATTATGTGCGACTTTAAAACCGAGTAACAGAGGCCAAGTGGAATGAACATTGCTTGGATTAAAGATTTGGGTTCTGAAGGCCATGTTCAGAAAATCCTACTGTTAGGGAGCATTCATTCTGCACGCTTGAATAGGTGGGAATTCTATCCACTATAATTCTGGACAAAAAAGCCAAAAAAGGAAAACAATAACCCTTAAATTTCAAATTAACCCAATACCTAATTGGTTTTTAAGGACATCAGTACAACAGTTATTTCAATTCATCACACTCTGCCTATACCAGGTTACTACTCTGCAACCAAACCACATTCTTGGCAGAGGAAGAGGTGAAAAAAAGGACAACAGCAAGTGGGTTGGAGAAGCAGCAAGTGTCAGCATTAATCAAAGATAGAGGACACCAATGACAGATATTGGCAAGGCGATAGCAGTGGGAGAATGGAGTCAAGAGCAAATGACTAAGTTGAATTCCAGTAGCTTTGGTGGAAAATGACACTAAGATAGACTGACAACTGTATGCTTACGGATAATTAAATACAGAACAGCATGAAGGCCAGGATGAGGCACAGTTCCACCCAGCCCAGGTTGCAGTAAAATCTTGCATTACAGTCAGTGCTGAGATGGTGCTAGCGATGAATAAAAATTTTTTTTCATTTAACAACAAATCTAAAATCTATTTGCTTAGAAACAATTCAAAACACTTTCAGAAACAAATGAAACAAAGCGCATCTATAAAACCCATTATTTCATGACCACTAAAAGACCCCAAAGTACTTACACAGCCAAGGGAGTACTTTTGAAGTGCAGTTACTGCTATAAAATGTTGGAAGGATACAAGAGGATCAAAAGGGAATCATCCAGCCCCTCAAGCATGCCCCATCCTTGACAGTCATGAGCCCTCAACTCCACAATATTTCAAAGATCTCAGACTTTGGTGATGGAGCCTCCAGAGCTTCAGGTAGAAAATTCCACTGACTGATTATGCGCTGGGAGGAGAAATCCATTTTAAACTGAGTTCCAAGAATGTCTCCTAGTCAGTGATCCCCAAGTAGAAATATTTTCACCAACATCAACCCTGTCAAGCACCCTCAGGACTTTGTTTCAACAAAATCACTAAATTCTAATAAAGGTCATTTGGCCAATTGCAGGAATAAGCCCAATCAATTTCTTTTGGTATGCTTCCACAGCCAGTATATCCTTTTGTAAATACTGGAACCTCAAACTGTATTAGAGTAACTCAAGGGATGATCTTATCAACACTCCTGTACAGTTGTAACAAGATTTCCCTGTTTGTAAAATCCACCCTCCTTGCAAGAGGTCAAAAAAAAAAGCATTTACAGAGTGGCTCCCACAAACAACACTATGATGCAAAGCAGGTAATCGGATTGGAGGGAGGTTCAAAGGTAAGTATCCACCACTGGGAATAACAGCTTAAAAATAACTCAAGGAAATACGGATGTTTACCTCAAAACAAAAAAAGGTACATGGGCTTCTCGGTTTACAGCCTCACCTGAACGATAGCGGTTCAGTCAGCACAGCGGTGACTTCGTACTGTAGTGGAGCAGATTTTGCTCTGTGCTCAAATCTCAAGAACAGAATCCATTTCTGCCTCAATGGAAAAAGTACTACCAACTAAACCATGGCCAACAAAACTGGAAAGAATGCCTACAATTCATTCTCAAATGACAAGCAATTTGTATTTTTCAAATTTGGCATTTCATTGGCTAAAACGTTTATTAGATAAAACTATAGATTCTAAAAACAGAATTAAAAACCCATCACTTCCAGATTGGGAGAGAACATAAGCTTTGTGCATCTTTAATCACAAGCAAAAATGTCAGCACACCTACAGCACACTAAGATATAAAATCACTTGGTTTCACAGTTCACCTGATTGTAGTCAGGGGCCTCTCTGGAACACATTTTAATGGTTTAACATAAATGTATGATTTGGCCATTAAAGATTTAATATCTACACTTAAAGAGGTGATTCAGTAGTTCTACAAAAGGATAGTAACAGCTCTGTTAACAGGAAGAAACTTCTGCAGGATATTCACCAGTGGAATGTTCTCCAGATGACCCCACTCCAAGTACCTTGTGGCATTTACCACCTTTACCAATGTGACTAAGATGGTTTGCTACCACCATTCCTCTTATCTTTTGCCTATTTAGGAATGGTGATGTATCCTCTATCAACAGAAGAGACATGTTTTAGATGACAAGGTCTATTGCATGATAGTAATTTTGCTTAATCGTATTATTGTCTACGACTTTAGGGAAATGGTACAGAGACATCTGCCCCCTCTGAAGGCTATAACAGAAATTCTGAGCTCCAAACAGTCAGACAGGGATAGAATGGGTGAAGCCAATCCAAAATGAACATTAACCCCATAAGACCTATTAGTATAGAGAACATCCTCCAAACTTCACTACTAGTACCTAAATCCATCATATCTACATACATAATTGTAGTTACCAGTTCAGAGGGCAGTTAAGAGTCAACTATGCTACTGGAGCCACAAAGGCCAGACTAGAATGGCAAATTGTCTTTATTCAAGGACATGTGAGCCAGATGGGTTTGCATTACAATTGCTGATAATTTCATGGTCACTATTAGGAGATTAGCTTTACATTTCAAGCCAAATTCAATTAAATTCCACCAACTGCCACGTAGGATCTCAAGTCATGACCAAACATCTGCCAGGACCTGGGGCTTACTAAATGGCAAGGTCACTGGACAGATATGCCTTGGGTTGCTTTCCATACGTCACAATGTACAACTGCAGATTTCACAATGAGTTACAGTTGGAAATTTCTGGTTATCATACAGTTGACTTGGTCCTGCCTGTACACCCAATGTCAAATGTCCTCTGTGCATCCTTTCCTATACAGCTTTCTAACAGGAAGCTGAAGTAACCACCCTCCTGCTATATAGTCAATTGCACAAGATCCTAAATACTGTTGGTGCTCAAGGTGCACCTTCTTAGCCAACTTGGACATTCTTCCTGGCCAGTACTCAACAAGACTGGCAATTAGTCGTCAGGTCCTGTCACTTGTTCTTATCAAAATTTAGTTCAGCAACTTCTGACTTGCAGGCCTCGTTTGTCAGACCTTTAACAATTTAGGCCTTTCTACATAATCACAATAGATTCTCTTTGGATGTGTCTTGGTCTAAGAGGCTTAATGAAATCCACTGGTTGGTCAACCACACTCACTGATGGGCCAGCATGCTGGCAATTGTCTACTTTATATCAGTGGTTGTCTTGAAAGATGTGGAATCTCTTGCCCTGAGGTAGAGGCCCAAATAAGGTACAAATGTTGGTGTTAGTGACATATGAATTTCCAACCATCTTAGATTCCCTTGAGCAAGAATGTAACTTGTAGCATTCTTATGTTGAGTGTTATTGTGCATGCCTTTAGTCTGAGTAAGCTGCAGCTTTGCTTCACTAGCACTAAAACTGCTTTGATTGGAGAAGGGACCTTGGCACTGAAAGCTAAAATTCAATTGGATACCCATTAAAAAAAACAGGCGCTATGAGCCCTGGATCATCAGCTTTTCCTGTGCTACATTACTGCATGTGTAATCTTTGCTGTATCTGTGTGCTACCTCTTGCACTGTCCCAATCAAATCTCGAGTCACCTCCATTAAATCCATTCTTGAGTTCTGTCTGGTCCCTCTGACAGAAGACTTGAAAGCAGGTTTTTTAATTTCTCCTCAAAAAGATGATTCTTACAACTATTTAAAATAATTTAGTAGCTTTTAATCTTAAGCTTGCATTCACTGTAGTTTTAAATTGACAATGAAAATGTTCTACAGTGTCCCTCAAATAATTTGAAACACTAAGTTGTATCTAGCTGTTCTCTACTAGCTCACTGCTTTTTAAAGTCTGTTTCACTGTAATAGTCTTAGCATTGCTTTACATGGTTTCTCTGCATTTTACATAGTGTTTTCTTAAAAAAAAACCCGAAAAGATGGCAATAAGCACAACTGAACTCAGTCTGGTTTAATTACAAGGGTCTGAGGCAGCTGGTAGAGGTGATGTTAGCTCTGAAAGCGAGAAAAGACCACTCGGATTGCAAAACGATGAAGTAGAGTGTGCAGAGTTAATGTCAGCGGCCCCTTCAGAACCATTACCTCCTAACACCATCCAGAGATCTACTTTTAAATGCAAGTTCGAAATGTATAGAGGACAAATAAGTAAAACCAGTGTATATAACAGTCACACTTGCTATCTTGAATATAATATGCAACTTTGTACACCACCTGATTCATACAAAAAAAGCTAAAACAACAATTTGAAGCGAGCTGTTTCAGAGAAGGCAGCATACATACAACTAATACAGAAATAAAAGGGATCAGAACGTATTTAAGACAGAACATCTGCCTGTGCTAGAATCAAAGCATGCACATACCTATGGCCATAAATATTTCATTCACATTCATTGCAGTCTTTGCTGATGTCTCCATGAACAGCAAGCTGTTGTCTTCTGCATATGCTTGCGCTTCCTGCAAAAAAAAAAAGCCAGAATTTTAAACAATAGCACTCAAATGACCCACTTGTCCAGTGAAAAAGAGGGCTGCAAGAACATTTTATACTATTGGGGAAAAAAAGGAACTGAAGAGCACAAATGGTTAGCAATCTTGTACAATTACTTACTTGAAATTCCACAGCTCTCTTGTTTGCAAGGTCAGCCTTGTTACCAGCTAATGCAATCACTATGTTTGGGCTAGCTTGTCTCTGCAGTTCTTTTACCCAGTTCTTGGCTCGTGCAAAGGTGTCCTTTAAATTTAAAACATTAGATTTACTATGGAGAATTGCAGTTAAACAAATTCCAACCAAATGTCCAGCACACTACTCACCTGACTTGAGCAAGTGGTGTAGTACTGGCAGTCAGACAGGTCTTTAGTACAGCATCTTAAAAACCCACAAACCACACCAGCTACCAACCCCTTCCTTTAGGGAGAGGTAAGCTATCGTCTCCTTACTCACTCATTACATGAAGTTTTGGTGGACAAAGTTGGTTGAATAGTTGACTAATTGGACAAAAATGAATTTTTTAAAGCATTTTACTTGCTAAAGATAGTCTCAAGAAAATAAATGAATAAATCAAATGGATCTGGAATCATTTCAAGCTTAGGTGCTGACATTAAGAGGAAATTGTACAAAGTAAAACGGTCCTGGACACTCATTTGTTCAGTAAAGCAAGTGGGGGTAGGATGTCATCACAAATCAGATCAATAAAGTGTGATGAGACACCTTAAAAACATCAACTCACACATTGCCAAGTGCTTTGGTCACAACTAGAAAGTGCTTAGACAGTAGGAACCAAGCAGAAATGCTAATACTCAAGTACCAAAAACTTATTCTAGATTCAGCGTGTCAATTTGTAACAGTGAAACGAATTTTTAAAAAAGCTTAGAATAGATTCAGAATGAAGGAAACCATTATTGACGGACTATAGATCTAGTTTGTGAACAGAGTCCCGGACCTGCTTATTTTGACTAGCAAGACAAGTATGTAATGTAATTTTAAAACCAGACTTGCAGGAAGTATTAATACAGTTGATGGCAATCCCATTTGTACTTAGGGACTTTTAGTGAGTTGAGAAACTGGTTAATTGAATTAGAGACAGACAATCCTTCAAGTTGATTGCGTGGGTGTACATCAAACTGAACATTTGTTCAATGTTTAGTGTATAGAACAGAACCAGAAAATTTTAGGAAATAAAAATGATCTTGTTAAGATTCCACAATAGTTGAATTTATAACTCAGTACTCATCCATCACCCATGTGCAATTTGTCTATCAAGTTAGATGTGAAGCATTGCAGAGACAGACATAACACCAATTGGTTGAGTGTGTACAGGTACAGACCAGGTGGTCCGGCAGTCCTTTGGTTGATCATTCTCATTATATGATAGATAAGGAGCAAACAGAAACCTTCAACTATACTAAAATCAACAGACAGCCCTAAAATAGGCATTTGACTTCAGATATCTGATGCCAAATGCTTAAGATTCAGTATACATAATGGGAGTCAGAAAGAAACAGGCAGTTCAGTGGTAGTGGCATAGGAAACTAAATAGGCAGCAATAGGTGTTTACTTACTGTGTTGGTTATGTCGTAGACCACAATGGCAGCTTGTGCTCCTCTGTAGTACATTGGCGCCAAGCTATGATATCTCTCTTGCCCAGCAGTGTCCCAGATCTCAAATTTAACTGTTGTATCATCCAAACAGACTGTCTGTGTTAGAAAGGCAGCTGAAAACAAAATTGGAAACATTTGCATTTCAGGCAACAAAAGAAAAGTTAAAGTCTTTCCATCTCTGGTCATAAATAAATTAAAGATCAACTTCTGGTGCTGAGCAGGGTAAAATTTTTGGTATGACGCTAAACTCATTTAGAAAAAACAACCAATCCTCGTACATTCTTGGCTCATTGAGCATCAGACCAAATCTCCTGGTACATCCCCAAATGCTTGCATACAAATTTTATCCAAAATCACCCAATGCTCTTGAATTCCTTCATTGAACTTGTCACCACCTCACTTCTAGGCAGTGCATTCCAAGCTGAAAATGTGTTGCTGGAAAAGCACAGCAGGTCAGGCAGCATCCAAGGAGCAGGAGAATAGAGGTTGTTTCAGGCATGAGCCCTTCTTCAGGAATCATGCCCGAAATGTCGATTCTCCTGCTCCTTGGATGCTGCCTGACCTGCTGCGCTTTTCCAGCAACATTTTCAGCTCTGATCTCCAGCATCTGCAGACCTCACTTTCTCCTAGTGCATTCCAAGTCCTAGCTAGCTGAAGGTTTTTCCTCACTTCACCATTGCAGGTCACTTTAAATCCATACAATCTTGCTCTTGTTTCTTTCCTAAGTGGGAATAGTTTCTTCCCATCTACCCTACTCAGCCCACTCAGATTTTGAAATCCTCTTACAGACAACTATTTTGGGGAAAATAGTCCAACTTGGTCAATCGGTCCTCAAATTGTCCTTCTCATGCCTGGAGCCATCTTGTAAATTGTTTCTGTACTCCAATGCTTTCCACAGCCTTCCAATCAGCAACTCAAAACTGTGCGCTGTACTCCAACTAGCACCTTTTACAAGTTTTGCATCACCTCTGAAGCTCAAATCCTCCAACATGACATCCCAACTCCTGTACTCCTGCAGTTAAAATTAATAAGAGGATACTATATGGCTTACTTCTCTTTACCTCTCCTGCCATTTTCAAAAGGTCCAGACCCTTTAGAATTTTACCTTCTATAATACTGCCTTTCCAAGTTCTTTCTGCAAAAGACATCCCTTTCCTCTTCTTTGCATAAACTGGTCACTTGTGTTCACTGCACCAATCGGACTGAGTTCTCCGTTTTCATTCTCAGTTTAGTTCTTCCGCGTGCTGTCATTTGCACAACCCTCTTACTGCATCATAACACAAGATTTTACAGAGTTAAATCCAATGACCTGAGGCTCAGCATGCTTTAAGAGCACATGCTGCTTTAAAGTTAGTGACACCTAGGATCTGAAGAAATAGTCTAGCTGACAATAGTCCATATGAAAGCATCCCAACTCATGTTTAGGGCGTGCACAGAAATAAAGCAGCAAGAATTGTGAACTGTGTTTAACTCAATCTTGACCAAAAAGGAGGCAGAAAAACAACTAGAATCCTGGCAACTTTACAGGAAAAAGCACAAAGTTGGCAATCAAAAGGAAATAAGCCAGTTCATGCATGTCTTGTTGAGCTAGTGACTAACATTTACCTCGATACAGCCATACCTCAGGCGAATCATTAAATTATGGATCCAAGCTCCACTCTTACTGCCCAAGAGTAGGTCAAGTTTTGCACCTTCATCTGGAAGAGAGCGGTGCTGGAAAAGCACAGCAGGTCAGACATCCAAGGAGCAGGAAAAAAAAATCGATGTTTTGGGCAAAAGCCCTTCATCAGGAAACTTTTTGTACCTTCTCTAATAGGTATGTCCACACACAATCAGAAAATTTTCTTGTACGCACTTAAATTCCTTTCCATCTAAACTCTATGGCAGTCCCAGTCTTTTTTTGGAAAGTTAAAAATCCCCTACCATAACCACCCTATTATTCTTCAAGAACTGAAATCTCCTTATAAATTTGTTTCTCAAATTCCCTCTGACTACTGGGGTCTATAATAAAATTCCAACAAGGTGATCACCCCTTTATTTCTCAGTTCGGCCCAAATAAATTCCTTGGATGTATTCCCAGGAATATCCACCTGGAGTACAGCTGTAATACTGTCATTTATGTAAATGATTTGGATGTGAGCTTAAGAGGTCTAGTTAGGAAGTTTGCAGATAACACCAAAATTGGAGGTGAAGGGAGGTTACCTCTGATTACAATGGGACCTTGATTAGATGTGCCAATGGGCTGAGGAGTGGCAGATGGAGTTTAATTTAGATAAATGCAAGGTGCTGCATTTTGGGAAAGCAAATTTTAGCAGGACTTCTACACTTAATTGTAAGGTCCAAGGGAGCATTGCTGAACAAAGACCTTGAAGTGCAGGTTCATAGCACCCTGAAAGTAGAGTTACAGGTAGAAAGGATAGTGATATGCATTCCTTTATTGGTCCGAGTACGAATACAGGAGTTGGAGGTCATGTTGCAGCTGCACAGGATGTCGATTAGGCCACTTTTGGAATATTGCGTGCAATTCTGGTCTCCTTCCTACCAAAAGGATGTTGTGAAACCTGAAAGGATTCAGAAAAGATTGACAAGGATGTTGCCAGGATTGGAGGATTTGAGCTACAGAGAGACGCTGAATAGGCTGGGGCTGTTCTCCCTGGAGCAGAGGTTGAAGAGTCACCTCAGAGGTTTACAAAATCATGAGGGGCATGGATAAGGTAAACAGGCAAAGCCTTTTCCCTGGGGTTGGGGAATCCAGAACTAGAGGGAAAGATATAAAAGAGACAATAAATAGGCGCAGGATTAGGCCATTCTGCCCTTCGAGCCTGCACCAGCATTCAATATGATCGTGGTTGATCATCCTTAATCAGTATCCTGCTCCTGCCTTATCTCCATAACCCTTGATTCCATTACCCTTGAGCGCTCTATCCAATTTTCTTAAATGAATCCAGAGACAGGGCCTCCACTGCCCTCTGGGGCAGAGCATTCCACACAGCCACCACTCTCTGGGTGAAGAAGTTTCTCCTCATCTTTGTCCTAAATGGTCTACCCTATATTTTTAAGCGGTGTCCTCCAGTTCGGCACTCACCCATCAGTGGAATCACTCTGCCTCCGGAGTGTCCAATCCTTTAATAATTTTGTGTCTCAATCAGATCCCCTCTCCGTCTTCTAAACTCAAGGGTATGCAAGCCCAGTCGCTCCAATCTTTCAGCGCAAGGCACTGCCTCAATAGCCAGAATGTCTTTCCTCAAATTTGGAGACCAGAACTGCACACAGGGCCCTGGTGAGACCACACCTGGAGTACTGTACAGCTGTAGAAGACCCTCTTTGCTCCTATACTCAATTCCTCTTGTTATGAAGGGCAGCATGCTATTAGCCTTCTTCACTGCCTGCTGCACCTGCATGCTTACCTTCATTGACTGGTTAACAAGAACACCCAGATCTTTGTACTGCCCCTTTATCTAAATTGATTCCATTTAGGCAGTAATCTGCCTTCCTGTTCTTGCCACCAAAGTGGATAACCATGCATGGCAGATGCAGTTTAATGTGACCACTCACCTACCTTGTCCAGGTCACCCTGTAATCCAACATCACGTTTCACCCTGCCACCCAGCTTAGTATCAGCAAGTTTGCTAATACCTTCTATATCATTAACATATATTGTAAAAAGCTGCGGTCCCAGTACTGATCCCTGTGGTACACCACTGGTCACTGCTTGCCATTCTGAAATGGAGCTGTTTATCACTACTGTTTCCTATCAGCCAACCAACTTTCAATCCAAAGTTAATACTTGCCCCAATACCATGCACCTTAAATTTTGCTCACTAACCTCCTATGCTTGCTAAAAGTCCAGGTACACTACATCTACTGGATCTCCCTCGTCCTCCTTCAGAATTACATTCTCAAAAAATTCCAGAAGATTAGTCAAGCATGATTTCCCCTTCATAAATCCATGCTGCCCCTGACCTATCCTGTTACAACTATCCAGATATGTCGTAATTTCATCCTTTATAATAGACTCCAGCATCTTTCCCAACAGAGGTCAGACTAACGGATCTATAATTTCCTGCTTTCTCTCTCCCAAAAAAAGTGGTATAACATTAGCCACCCTCCAATCCTCAGGAACCGACCCAGAATCTATTGAACTCTGGAAAATAATCACCAACGCATCCACGATTTCGAGCCACCTCCTTCAGTATCCTGGGATGTAGACCATCAGGCCCCGGGAACTTATCAACTTTCAGATCTAACAGTCTCTCCAACACCAATTCCTGGCAAATATAAATTCCCTTCAGTTCAGGTCCTTCAGCCACTTACCTCGGAGATTGCTTGCGTCTTCCCCAGTGAACACAGATCCGAAGTACCAATTCAATTTTTCTGCCATTTCTTTGTCCCCCATAATATATTCCCCTGTCTCTGTCTTCAGGGGCACAATTTTAGTCTCAACCATTTTTTTTTGCCTTTTACATACCTTAAAAAAAACAATTACTATCCTCCTTTATATTATTGATCAGTTTACCTTCATACCTCTTTCTCTGCATATTTTCTTCTTAGTAATCCTTTGTTGTTCTTTAAAAGCTTCCCAGTCCTCTGTTTTCCCACTTATCTTTGCTACGTTATACTTTTTCTCTTAACTTTATATGTTTAACTTCCCTTGTCAGCCACGGCCACCCATGCCTCCTCCTAGGATCTTTCTTCCTTTTTGGAATGAACTGATCTTGCAATTTCTGCATTATACACAGAAATATCTGCTATTGTTCCTCCACACTCATCCCTTCTAAGGTATTGCACCATTGAACTTTGACCAGCTCCTCAATTCCCTTTATTCAACAGAAATATTGCCTCAAGCTCATCCCATCTTATTTCTAATACTTCGTGTATAGTATTTTTAATTTATTACTGCCCTCACCCTTCCCATCAATTCTTATTTCACAACCTTATACCATGATCCCTTTGAGTTTTCTGCCTCATTGATACAGTTGTCTTTCTTGACTTCCCTTGTTCTAACTTTCCCTTCAATTTCCTTCTTAAACATCTAGTTGGGTATGTGATTAGGAAGGGTTTGGGAGGGATATGGTCTGGGTGGGAAGAGATTGGGTTGGGATATCTGGTCAGTATGGACAAGTTGGACCAAAGAGTCCATCTCTGACTGACTTTTGGACTTGAGACCATAACCTAGCCTTTTGTACTAAGGTCAGGGAGGTGTGATATTTTGTTTGAAATGTAGCACTCGATGGGACAGTCTAACAGATCCTGCCCATTTGTCCAATGTAGCATTTGCTGCAGTCCTTGCTGTCCCTTCAAGAACGGATTCCCAATAAACACAGTCCGCCGATTTCTCCACAACAAACCCAAACAAGCAGACACAACGTACCCAGAAACTTTAGCCACATCACCCTACACAAAAAAAATCTCAAATGACTTCCAGACTACTAAGACCCCTTGACATCATGGTTGCCCACAAACCTACCAGACTAAAAACAGCACTTAATGAACCTAAAGGGTCTAATAGAAACAACCAGCAAAACAAGTGCCATTTACAAAATACCATGTAAGGCTATAAAAACACACTACATTGGACAGATGGGCAAGAAACTAGCCACCAGGATACATGAACACCAACTAGAGACCAAAACACGATCCACTATCATTAGTACCCTTACATACAGACGAAGGACACCACTTCCACTAGGACAGCACCTCCATCCTAGGAAGAGGCAAACAGAGACATGCACGAGAATGCTTAGAGGCCTGACATTCTAACCAGAACTCCATCAATAAACACATTGATTTGGACCCCATCCCCTGAGAAAGAACTGGAAGTGATATCACCCATCCTAAAAAACTGAGACAAATAGAAAATGAGACATAACACCAGTGCTTTCACAGGAGGCTCACTGATGTTACCTAGTATGGTAACAAAACCTCTAAAAACAAAAGTCTTCCAGCTCAGCGAGCAAACTTACATCCAAAAGATCTTTCTCTCTATAAGTAATGGTCTCAGACTCCACTTCAAACAAAATATCAGACTGTCCAATCACGAATGTAAGAGATCACAATGTACCAAGTACAGAAATCCTTCTAGAATCCTGAATAGCATTTGCTCTTCAAATTAATGCCAAAAAACAGATTCTGCTCATTTATCTCTGATTTCACAAACATATCTACATTGGCCATACTTCACAACATGCCCACTTGGCTGTGACGTGCTTAGGGTGCTCAAAGAGTACAAGAGGCAACGCATAATACAATCTTATCCCTTTTCCTTTCAAAGGTCACTTGACTCCTACTTCGGAGTAATTTCTCTGAAATCAGCCCTCAAAAGAGCTATTACAAGTTTACACGCTCTGCTCTACAGTCTGCAGCCTCAGATGGTTGAGGACTCCACTCGCCAAGGGGCAATGTTTTCAGAGGGTGGTACATGTATGAAATGAGCTGCCAGAGGAAGCAGTGAGGCTGGTACAATTGCAACATTGAGGCATTTGGATAGTTATAATAGGAAGGGTTTGGAGGGATATGGGCGGGTGCTGGCAGGTGGGACTAGACTGGGTTGGGATATCTGGTCGGCATGGACGGGTTGGACCGAAGGGTCTGTTTCCATGCTGTACATCTCTATGATGATGACGACTGTCTCCATGGTCATCTAACAGACCAGGACTAGTCTTGCATGCCAACTGTAGCAAAGCTATCATTTAAAATGGCTTCTCTTCCTGCACCGACATGGTTTTTGGTGGGTATCCGCCAATCCCTTCCATTTCTCCTACTGTCCCTCAGCATTTCCTATCTATGAGGAGGGAACTGGGTATTATCAGCATCACCTTTCAACTGCTAACTGTAATCCAGTACTTTCAAAAGATTCATTCTGGATGACTGCACCACTGGCTAGGTCAACAACTATTGCCCAGAGAGCAGTTATGGGTAACCACAAAGCTGTGGGTATGGAGTCACATGCAAGCCAGACCGAGTAAAGATGGCAGTTTCCTTCCCTAAAAAAGGACATGACTGAATGAGATGGGTTTTTAAAAAAAATTAACAATGGATTCATGGTCATTAGAATCTTAATTTCAGATGATTGAATACAAGTTCCACCATCTGTCCTGGCAGGATTCAAACCTGGGCTCCCAGGATATTACCTGGGTCTTTGGATTAACAATCCAGCAATAAAATCACTAGGACATCACCACTCCTTTATTCAGTAATCAGATTTTCCCCTATTAAACTGAGAAACTCCAAGTTCCATCCAATCGTTACTGACTTCATCCCTCACCCTGGCAACAATAAGATTAAACTTGTCTGTTTGCAACTTTGTCATAGTGGACCCCAAGGTGAGCTATCACATTGGAGCCTTCTCAAAAGATCATTTTGTCGACATCACCTTACATAGTTCATGAAAACCCTGATTGATGCTTCATTGTCTTAATGGTTCTTCCGTATTCCTGATCTCACATACTGTACCCTACGCTAACTTGAAGTCAAATTACTGCCAGTCTCTTAGGTTAACAAAAGTTGGTGCAAACTATGTTTAAAACTATATAAAAAGAATCCCTCATCTCACAAAATCAAAATTTCATCCTAGTTTTCAAATTCCTTCATTGCTTGCCCCTCACCATTTCTAACCTCTCCAACCTGTCTATGCTTTGCTTGCTACGATCAAGCATAGTATTCATTATTTCACTGTTGGTCTGCCTTTGGTTGGGTGGTTCCCAAACTCTGGGATAAATCTTTTTATATTTCAGTTCTTTACCTCACTTTCCTCAAACTAAATTCTTAAAAGCTGCATCAGAGACCAAACCTTTGGGCCTCTGATCTAATACCATTTATGGCTGAGTTGTCTTAGTTCTAGACTACCCACGTGGATAAAATGGGGACATTTGCTTATGTTATAGACAAGATTTAAGAGGTGTAGTATAAAATCTAATTTAAGCTATTACCTTGACTTTATGCAGAAATTTCAAAAATCACTTTACAAATTCAAAACTGATGTTTACCAATCCAATTTTGCTCAATGCAAGAGACTATATAAAACAGAATATAAACATTAGAAAACTATTCTACCTAGCCATTACTCCAGATAGCTGAGAACCAGAAAGAAACAAAGGCTAAATCTACAGCAAATGCATATTCACAATTTACACAAAAATACAAGTTTGCATTCCTGTTATTTGGTTAAGTTTTGATTTAGAATTATGGGTAGTCTTGTTACAGTTAGAGATTGAGGAACACCTGGCAAATTGAGGCTGTTCCACATTGCTTTCTTTTGCATTTGTAACCAACAGTTGCAATTTACAACCTTTCTTCATAGAAAGAGTTGAACTAATTGAAGTTAATCTTGCACTTACTTTATAGCCCTCAACCACAAAAGGTCAAATTAAGCAGTTCTGATATCAAACAAAATCAGTCATACAGCACAGGGACAGACCCTTCAAGGCAACTCAACACTGATCAGACATCCCAATCTGACCTAGTCTTATTTACTAGCATTTGACCCATATCCTTCTCAACCCTCCCTATTCATGTTCCCATCCAGATGCCTTTTTAAAAGTTATTTGTACCAGCCTGCTCTACTTCCTCTGGCAGTTTGTTCCACACACCCCCCACCCTCTGCTTGTTACTCCTCTGGTCTCAATCTTTCTCCTTTCATCTTAATGCTATATCATCTAATAATTTGGAATCCCCAGAGGATACTCTAGGGAAAAGGCCTTGGCTATTCAATCTGTCTACACTGAGTTTATAAACCTCTAAAAGTCACCTCTGCCTTGGATCGTCCAGGGAGCAAAGTCCAGCCTATTCAGGCTCTCCTTATAACTCAAGCCCTCCAATCCCAGCAATATCCTGAGACATCTTTTCTGCACCCTCTCAACAGTTTCCTTTCAGTACAAAAGGTGACCAGAATTGTACACAATATTCCAAAAGTGGCTTCACCAATGTTCCGTACAGCCACAACAGGACATCCCGACTTCTGTACTCAACGCTCTGACCAATGAAGGCAAGCGTGCCAAATGCCTTCTTCATCACCCGGTCTACCTGCAAATCCATTTTCAAGGAACTTTGCACCTGCATGCCATGTTCTTTGGCAATACTCCCTGGGGCCCTACCATTAACTGTGTAGGGCCTACCCTGGTTTGACTTACCAGAACAACACTTCACATTTATCCAAGTTAGACACTCATCTGCCATTCAACTCATTGTCTAAGTGCAATGGGATCTTGATCAGTTGGGCCAATCTGAACAATGCCACATCCACTTAACTTTTGTGCTAAAGTTCTGGAGTGGGTCTTGAACCCTCAACCTCAGGTGAGCATTGTCAACTAAACCATAGCTGAGATTAAAAAGAGAACAGGAAAAGGATGAATTTAATGGCAAATAACTAAACTCTAGTTTATCCTTACTGGCTGATGGAGGGCTTTATAACATGATCACCCAAATTGCATTTGTTTTCCCAAGGTAAAGACTGCTTCATAAAGCAGAAAACAGTAACAAACAAAATTACTGTTTTACTTGGAGATGTGTTCTTGGCCCATAACATGAAAAGTGAAGAATTGGTGCAGGTCCTGTGCCTCCACAGGAAAACCCATGGAAGCAAACAATTAAGTGCTCTGTATCATGGAACAGATAAACCAGAACAGTTTCGTCAGAAGGGAGGATGCTGGAAAAATTAGCTAGATTATGGTATGGTGCTGAAGGCAGACAACATCCCTCGAATTTGGAGAAAAGTAAAAAGGTACAAAGGTCAAGGGATACCTTAAGGTTTAACTAGGATGATAAATCAGGTAAGCCCTATAACCACAGTGTAGTGGATTTCTTGACTGAGGAGAAACATTATAGAAAATGGCATTAGCATGCATGCAATAGAAACAATTGCACTAAAGGCTAGAAAATGGGATAGAGGTGCAATCAAAACAGTTGAAGTTAGTAAAGTATTAGGATGTCAGTGGCTCAGTTAACATTGCTGCCTCAGCACCCAGGACAAGTTCAATTCCACCCTGGGTGACTGTGTGGAGTTTGCACGTTCTTTCAGTCTGCTCCAGGTGTTCCTGTTTCCTCCCTCAGTCCAAAGGTATGCAGGTTAGGTGGTTTGGCAATACTAAACTACTCCAGTCCAGTATGTAGCATCTATAAAGGCATAAAATTGGGGTGATTGAATATTCCCCACTTGTCTGAAATTAAGTCAGCTCCAAAGAGAGGAGCATTGAAATTAGGAGTGGGAGTAGGCAACTCAGCCCTTCGAACACAATCTGACATGAAGGCTCATCTTATACTGCTCAACTCTACTTTCCTGCCTGCTGCCCATAGTCCTTTTACCCTGCTTTTCAGAAATATATTCTCTAATCTCAAAGCTCAAGTTCACCGAAAACAAGTAGTTTTACACAATCAAGACAAAGCAGCCCACTTAAAATGGCATGTCTAGAATCATCTACTCACCCAACCATAGTATGCACTACTGTTAAGTGCAATCTACAAAGATTCACTACAGAAATTAGGGACTCAGCTCCTTCCAAAACCACCGCCATCTAAAAGGACAAGGGCAGCAGACATATGGGAACATGACTAGCTGCATGTTTCCCTCCAAGTTGATCATCACCCAGACTTAAATACATGACTGTTCTTTCAGTGTCAGTGAATCACAACCCTGGATCCCATTACCAATAGGATTCTGGATACACTTGCACTAGTTATTCATAAAGGGACCTCACTGTCACATTCCTAAAAGCAACCCAAGAAATGGACAAAATTGAAGCTGGCCCAGCCAGAGATTCATGCCCTGTGAATAAAAAGATCATGAACTTCCATCCCTTTAACCCATCGCCTAGAGTTTGTCATAGTAGGAAATCAACGTGATTGAGTGAATAAATGAATGAGACAGTTGGCTGGATGGCATCCCTCCAGCATAAGAATTAATTGTTAACAGTGACTGATCAAATTAAAAGATAAATCCAGAGTAGTTAAGTACACAAACTATACTCTGCTAGACTGGAATCAAATAATTGCCTGTATTTGCAATTCAGTGTGCTGAAGTGAGGGAAAATAGCTAAAAATTGCTCTTAAAATTCAGGATCCTAGCTATTTCTTTAACGTGTGAACTACTGCACAGCCCAATCTGTTAGATTAACTAATAGTTAATCTATTTTATGGTTTTAATGAAGGGAGAAAATGGTCAGAGCATCTCAATACCACCCCAACACTACTGATCACAGCTTTTAACACAAGATAACAGGCAGAAGGGACTTTGATTTAACAATTCATCAGATACAGGACAGCTCAAAAAAAATCACTGCACTAGTTATTCTGAAATCAACAGACCACCCTGTAAACTAGGCAACTGTCTAAGTGTGTGCTGCCAAAGGCAAACTAATGTTTACACGTCCAATTAAAGAATAACTGTTACAATGTGAAATCATAGCTCCTGGAAAAGAATTGGTGTTAGGGCCCAGTCAGCGAGTGATTTATCACCTTTGGTACATTAAGCACCTGAGAAGTTATTTGCTGTAAAACCTTCAGTGCATTAATATCAACACACTTGTAATGTGAAGCATTGCTAATCAGTTATGAAAACATGTTGGCTCAAAAGAAATTAAAAGACAACCATAAATTGACACTTTACTGTTAAATGCTCATTCCCATACGATAATGGTGGCGGAGTGGTTAGCACTGCAGTCTCATTGCCAGGAACCTAGGTTTGATTCCAGTCCTGGGTGCTTGCGCAGACTTTGCATGCTGACTTGCGTCTGCATCTGGGTTTCCCCCCAGATGCTCTGGTTTCTGCCCAAAGATGTGCAGATTAGCTAGATTGGCCATGGCAAATGTAGGGTTATGGGAATAGGTGGGATACTCAGTTGTGCAGACTAGATGGACAGAATAGCACTGTAGGGATTTTATGATTCAATTACCCCAAATGCAAGAAGGTCCTTGGGCTTCTAAAAAAAAAATTATGTCCAAATGCTTCTGGAAGTTAGTGGTCATTCAGTGGATACAATGAATGCTATGTGTGAAACAATTTCACCTCATACCAATATTAAAACTGAAAGTACAAATTGAGAGTCAATGCTAGATGGCTAAAGCAGAACTTTCCCAATGGGCAGTTTCACACCACTGACTTGTTACTCCAAACAGCAGAAATCCAGAGTCATAAAACCTGGTTTAAGAACATGACAGTCTACTATACAAAATTTGAATAACTTACTAAAGAGATTCAGAAAGGCAAGGACTGATTAGGGATAGTCAACATGGCTTTGTGCATGGGAAGTTGTGTCTCATGAACTTGAGTTTTTTGAAAAAGTAACAAAGAGGATCGATGAGGGCAGAGCAGTGGATATGATCTATATGGACTCCAGTAAAAAGGTGTTCAACAAGGTCATCCATGGAAGACTGGTTAGCACGGTTAGATCTCATTGAATACAGGGAGGTCTAGCCATTTGGATACAGAACTGACTCAAAGGTAGAAGACATAGTGGTGGTGATGGCGGAGGGTTGTTTTTCAGACAGGAGGCTTGTGACCAGAAGAGCACCACAAGGAACGAGGCTGGGTCCACTACTTAGTCATTTATATTCGGATGTGAGCATACGAGGTATAGATAGTAAGTTTGCAGATGACATCAAAGTTGGTGTAGTGGACAGCAAGGGTTACCTCAGATTAAAACAGGATCTTCATCAGATGGGCCAATGGGCTGAGTGGCAGATGAAGTTGGTGCTGCATTTTGGGAAAGCAAATCTTAGCAGGACGTCCACACTTAATGATAAGGTCCAAGGGAGTGTTGCTGGACAAAGACTTTGAGTGCAGGCTCATAGCTCCTTGAAAGTGGAGTCCCAGGGAGATAGGATAGTAAAGGCAGTGTTTGGTATGCTTTCCTTTATTGGTCAGAGTACTGACTGAAGGAGTTGGGAGGTCATGTTGCGGCTGTACAGGACATTGGTTAGGCCATTGTTGGAATATTGCGTTCGATTCTGGTCTCCTTCCTATTGGAAGGATGCTTTGAAACTTGAAAAGGGTTCAGAAAAGATTTACAGGGAAGTTGCCAGGGTTGGAGGATTTGAGCTATAGGAGGGGTTGAATAGGCTGGGATGTTTTCCCTGGAGTGAAGGCTGAGGGGTGGCCTCAGGATTTATAAAATCGTGAGGGACATGGATAAGATAAATAGACTAAGTTTTTTCCGCCTGGGGTGGGGAAGTTCAGAACTAGAGGGCATAGATTTAGGGTGAGAGAAAAAAATATAAAAAGGGACCAATGAGGCAATCTTTCCACGCAGAGGGTGGTGCACATATGGAATGACTGCCAGAGGAAGTGGAGGGGGCTGGTACAATTACAACATTCAAGAGGCATCTGGATATAAATGGGAAGGATTTAGACAGATATGGGTCAAGTTCTGGCAAATGGGACTAGATTAGGTTGGGATATCTGGGCGACATGGATGAGTTAGGCCAAAGGGTCTGTTTGTGCTGTACATCTCTACAACTCTATGGCCTTGCAGTAATGTTCACTCACCTCCAATTGTGCTTTCCTGGAATTCATGAAACTGCCCTTTCACAAAGCGCAACACAAGGCTGGATTTCCCGACTGCTGACTCGCCCAGGAGAACCAACTTAAATTGACAGATTTTGTTTCCAGTGGCTGGTCCATTGGATCGAGCCGCGCCTGCCCGACTCGCCATGGCCTAAAGTGCAGAGACCCAGAACCTTTCCAAGTTGCAACAGCAGGAGCAGTGTCAAACAAGCAACTCTCACCAAGTTCAGAACTGTAAAAGACATACGAAAACATGTTAAGCTTTCATCATAGGAAAGTGTCAGCTACATTTCCACCATCTCAAATTGTAATATCATAGCATGAAGCCAGACATGTCCAAACCAAATGTTAACCACTCATTTAAAATGTATGGAGGATGAAGATCTGAATTTAAAACAAAAAGTCATGAAGGGATGAACAAAAAGTACTGTTTCAATTCCAAAGTTTCATATTAGATTCAAAACACACTGTTTCTCTCTCCATATATGCTATAAGACTAGAATTTCTCCAATATTTTTATTATTTGCTACATGTCATTTCAAAGATTAGTTCTCCACCATGCTTCAAACTAACAGATGTTGAGAGATTATAGCACGCTCATAAATGTAAGTTATTTTGATTTGTATACTCTGGGATAATTTCAATCTGACTGAGATTGATTTATAGGTTGTTGATAGTGCCCTGTGACAAGATGTAAGCTCTTCAGTTCATTCAAGATTCTACTTCCCAAACAAACAATTCTTATATTAAAAACAGCAATCTCAGAATTGGTAAACAAATCCAACAACTGCTCCAATTAACACTAGATCACCAGGGATCTTATTCTTTGCACTGGACTTGGGTCCATTATTCATGATAGCAGAAATCTGTTGAGAAATGACAACCATTTGGAGAGCACAAAACATAGCCACAATAATGTAACATGTTATCTAAGAGGCTTGCGCAAGGCAAGGAGCGTACATTGAAATAAAATACAACTGTGTGCAGGGGAAACTACATAGGCAAACATTGGAGTGGAATTTTTATTTAGAAAACGGGAGAAGGGTATTGTAAGAGGATGGGGCATTTTTAAAAGAAAAAAAAAGGGTGGAAGAAAGGATTACCGAGCACCTAAAACAGGTGTGGTCATTCAGACTTGAGAAGTAGCATGTTTGCAAACCTAAAATGTTACCTACAATAACTGAAATTAAGCTTTATAATCCATTGATAAATCTTCAAAGACCTCAAGAAGACTACATACCATGTCTGTGTCATAGGTTAATACAGACATAATTAGAATGATCTCTCAGACAGTGGCTAAGCCATTGGTTAGACTCCCAATTTATCAAAACAGAAAAGCGATTAAGCACTGACTGTACAGGGTAGCAGCTTTGCATATCAACAAATAACCATTTTCTCTTCAATACGAAGAGAAATTTCTCTTTGCACTCAATGCAGTTCACAGCAAAGGCAACAGAAGTCTTTTGACTAATTTATAGCTCTGAACAAAAATAAATAAGCCCAAGTCATACAATGAAAATAAAATGGAGAAACTCAGCTGGCCAGGCAGCACATGTACAGTGAGAAAGTCACTTCAGAACTGAACTGGGCTGAAAAAGGAAATTGAGACACAGTGGGACTAAGATAAAGCAGAGACTGTTACTGGGAGTTGTGTTACAGTTGAAGAGCAGGTATTAGTGGTTTATAGATAGTACTATTAACGCTTATCGCTAAGTAAAAACATGACTTTTCCACCCCTCCGTTTCAAAGCAGAACTCGCATTGGTCATTCTCCACAAATGCAATCAGACCAGAGTTTCTTCAGCATCTGCACTACTTTGCTGTTACTTATCCAAAAATCATAAAAATTTCTCCACTTCACACCGAGAAAAGCACTGAATAGGCTTGCAATGACTATAGGGTCATGGTTTTCCTCAAGGTGCTACATACGTTATCACAGTTGCAACCAAAAGTCATTGACTAGTCACGTCACTACACTGTCTTGCTGAAAGACTCGACCAGGTAAAATATTGTGTATGGTTCAAAAGCTACTGTCGGGAGTTGGATTGGTTTTGGAAGTAGCTGAACATTTCAAAAATTTACTTGCACATGGCTGATTTGCGTTCTGTTTTGAGCAAGTATGGGCACCGAAAAGACAAATGGGTACCAGAATATTAAGGTTATAGATTTAAGATTCTTGCAGGCTGCATTCAGAGATTTAGGAGTGTCAATTACTTTAAACCAAATTCCAAGATGGTTAATATATTCCATTGCATGCATTGGTTTCCCAGAGTAACTTATATGGTTGAAATGAACCATTGTCCCCTGGAATAATTTGAATTACATGCGCACTTTAAATGCAAGTGTTATGCATAGTACAGCTGGATTTCTCGGTTGCAGTCATTGCTACAGGATAGTAAACATTTTGTTTGGGTACATGCTAGGGCATGGATACCAATTTCAGTTTACAGCTCAACTGTTCTATCCTGAATAGGTTAATGGTACCCCATGCACCAATTCAATTTGAACCTGTCATTTCTAAAAATCTGTCAAGAAATAAAAAAAGTTAATCTAAATCCCACAGGAAACATTAGGATCCTGGAGAAACTAGAGTTATGTTTCATTTTGCGATGATACTTTGTCAGTTGCCTTCAGTGTCTCGAAATTGACAGGCAGGCAAACAATTGTAAGACATCCAATTACAGCAGCTCCAGTTTAGTGGACTTGCAATATGGCAAGCTTCAATTGGAAGAGGGAGTGACAAAGATTAGATTCAAAGAAATTCCTCAAAATTAAAAAGGGAAAATTTAATTTAGAGCCCCTATTGAGGTCACTTATTTAAACAAATACAACCGCCAAATTTTCAGAGTGCCAAATAAACAAAAGTGGGAGGTTTTAGATGGAGAACAAATGTTTGCTAGGATATCTGAAAACAAACACCAAAACATTGTAACCCAGCTATTAAGAGGGGCAAGTGATCGGGAGTTTGTCAGATTATGAGACAATGGTCAACTCACTCCTGGGAGACTTTGCGTCTCAAAATTTAAATGATCTGGCCCAATTAGTCAGCACCATGTAATCAAAGTGAACCCCAAAAGGATTGACCAGTGATGTGTTTAGCGTGTGAACAGTAGCGGATCTAATTTGGATGGCTGCCAAAGCAGACTAGTTGGCAATGTCACCAATGCCAGTTACAATAAGAATGAAGTGCACAGCCTGTGTGTGTATTTGAATTGGAGAGATTGTGTTACAGCAAAACTGAACTATTCTCCCCTGCATTTTCATGAATAAAACTGGTCAAACTAATAGTTGGGTGGCCTGAGAACTGGAGTGTGTGTTCAAACACTGGTGAAGCTTCTATCATTCATAAATGCCTCAACTGAAGGACAATATGTATGATTCAAGCCTGAATGTGCACACATTCTGAGAGCAGTCCATATTTTATACCTGAACCCTGGGCTGGAGGATATAATCTGTAAAAAACATGGATGAATCCAGCATCAATAAGACAGCACAAATTTGTAATATATCTGCCAAAACTGATTTAATGGAATGTTAGAAAAGCTTTGTTCAGTTCTAGCTCTCTGCAGACTAACTTTGCTAATCTGACTCACCCATCTTTTCCCCTAGTTCTGCAAATCTCCTCAATGATCTAACTCTTTTGAAACCCAAAAATGAATCTCAGCTCTGATGAGTCATTTAGACTAGAGATGTTAGCTTGCTGTCTCTCCATGTGTGCTGCCTTATTGAAAAAAATGCTGGAGTTCACCAGAATCTTCGGGTAAAAAGGGCTTATGCCCGAAACGTCGAATTTCCTATTCCTTGGATGCTGCCTAACCTGTGCTTTAACCAGCAACACATTTTCAGCGTTCACCAGAATCTACCAGCTTCTTTTTTTGTTGTCCCTTAGAATGAGGCTAATGCATGCCATGGAGTCACAGACTAATGGGAGGGCAGAGCTGAAGCAGGGTCGGTAAGAGACAGCCTGAAGTAAAGACTAAGGAAAATACAACAAGGCAGTCAATCGTACACCTTAGAGACTTCTTGCTCTTGTTCAGCTTTCAAAGTCAGCTGCAGTCAAGTGATGTAGGGTCCATCATGGGACAGCTCTTTCCAGTAGGTGAGGTCAAAGCCAAATCTTCTTTGAGCAGAATGGTTTCACAGGCTGAAAACAATATCTTGTGATTTTGAACCATTCACTAACAGGGAGTAGAACATTTGGGATTAAATGCTGGCCTGAAGAGTTACATGATATGATTGCCTCAATATACAGGAAAACAAGCATCTGAGGATGTTCAGTCGTGCAGTGATCCATTGAGGTAATGGAAAGGATCTTCTGTAAAGAGCACTGACAGTAAAGTCTCTACCTCTGGTATTAGCCTCTAACCATTTCTCTAACTTAATGTCCACTTTGGAACTTGTGCCATTCACCTTAATGGCAAGGGTTGGGCATAAACTGGGTGGTTACAAACCAGTGGGCCACCTGGTGAGAGAAAATGGAATCAGCTAGTGTCAGATTTTAAAATGGATAGCAAATTAAGCATTGATTGTGTAATGAATTTGCAGTATTCGAGTTGCGATTATATTTACTGCTCTTCAAATTGTTGTCAGATAACCCTTTTCAACATACTTGTGTATTTCATTCCAATTGGAGCAGGAAGGAAACTCAGGTTGGTGACTGGAGAGGTGTAGGTTGCAAAGCAGGATTTCAAGTGGGAAGGGCTGCAGCAAAACAAGGGGATTAAGAGGGAATTTCAGAGTTCAGACATAAGACATTCCTACCCACAAATTAAAGACCCAAAACTACAGTATCTGCCCTTGAAATGCAATTGTTTAAGTGTGAAAAGTGTACAAATGCTCTTCCTCAAAAAGGGGAAGTTACTATCAGACTACAAAGGCACACTGATTAACTGTGATGTTAGTTTAACTTATACAGTCAGACAATATACTGCCTGCAGCAAGTTGTCTTTATAACAATCATTGCTTAAATCTCATTCATTCAAACAAAACACCATTTCATTCTGATTTTTCTATCAATTTAAAGACGGCCCTCGAGTACAATTGTATGGAACACTTATACACAGAATACCTCTGCTGACAATGGCATTAAAAGCAGTCTAAGACCTTGTCACAGGCAGGTTATGCTGCCATTTACACTGAAATGGGTCAGCTGTACATAATGGGTTATCTATGGTTTCAACGATTTATTTAGGCAAAAGCATCGAGAAACCAAGAAAAAAAACCCAATTACTAGAGATTCTTCTGAAGTCCAAAGCAATGCTGATTTTTGACTCCCCACCTGTGCCAGCTGAGATGGATTTACACATTCCAGACTTCACAATTAGTGAAGCCAAGTTTATATGCTGCTTGATTTGAACCTGCACAATATTGCCTACATAGCTCAACTGCCCAAACAATTGAAACTGACTCAAGCATGCTTACTTCAGCACTGCTATTTCAGGAATAATTTATGAAGCAGCTTGAAATTGTTGAAGCTGTCATAATGATTCATCCCCAGGCTACATCATTATGGAAGATCACTTACAGTATTCTAAACATCACACGATAAGTTACTGTGATTTTGCCCCTACTCCTTCCGAGGCTTGGTTCAGTGACAGGTTGTAGAGTTTACTGCTAAAATTTCACAATGAGTTATTCTCATTTGGAACCTTTCCAGTGGCATAGTTCTGGCAATTGCCATCACTTCATAATTGAACAAGCTCCAAGGGAAAGTTACTGAAATGTTATTTTAGTTCTGCTCACAAGAACATCTCCCTTCATTTTTATTTCAGATTTCCAACATTTACATGTGTTATCATTTATGTTCGCATTGAGAACACTGTCCGACCCACTGGTACAGATACTGCAATGAATTCCAATTCAGTGCCTAACCTGTGGTTTTAAAAACCACTGGCAGATCAGACAGCAGAATGTCTCAATTGAGTCTGTCACCAATACAGTTATTGCAGTCACTTCCAGGCCATGTAGCACATGCAATAAGACAGTCATTACAAAAGACCACAAACAAAATAACTGCCACAAGCTCTCAAAATAAAAACTTTCTGGAGTTCAGGCAAAATGCTTATAACTGTCTAGGAAATTATTAGCAACAGCATCAACTGTAGACTTAGAAGCATACAAAAGAAATAGGCACTGCTGAAAGTGTGTTGCTGGTTAAAGCACAGCAGGTCAGGCAGCATCCAAGGAACAGGAAATTCGACGTTTCGGGCCAGAGCCCTTCATCAGGAAATAGGCATTCAGCTCTTCAAGGCTGCTCCACCACTGGATGATCATAGCAGATCATTGAATTCAATAGCTGGTTTCTGCTTTTCCAATATCCTTTCATCCCTTTAAAGCCCCAAGTGCAATTTCCAAATCCTCCTCGAAAATTAACATTAGACTGACTTCTCTCAGTGAATTCCACAAGCTCCAACACTGAAGAAATCTCGGTCTCAGTATCAAATGGTTTTGCACCATATCCTTGGACTCCCCAACCATCAGGAACATCCTTCTTGCACCTGCCATGGTTTAGTACTGTGAGAAACCTACAAAATGACATGACCAGCTATCCTTAGTAACCATACACTCAGATGACAAACAACATGAATTCGATTGGGACAATACCACTATTATAGGGCAAGCCAAACAGAACAGCCAGGGAATTCCTAGAGGCATGGCACTCATCCACAAATTCTAACAGACACATCAACCTAGACCCTATATACCAGCCACTGCAGCGGACAGCAATTGACAACCGGAAGCAGCAGATTCAAACCACTATAAATGCCGGAGGAAATCAGCACAGAAGCGCTTCACATGAGGCTCCCAAGCACTGAGGATGTCACCTAGAAAGGGGACGAAACATTTGCAACAAAAACTCCCAGCTCGGCGAACAGAACCACAACGAGCACCCGAGCTACAAACATTCTCAAACTTTGAAAACCCATAAAATGTTCGGAGATCCCCAGCAAATATAATCCCAGCTGATACATCAATTCCACCATCCTAGCAATCAAATTAGATACGTAAATCTTCACTGCATTCTCTGTAGCAAGAGCATCTTTCCTCAAAAGAGAAAGACCAAAACTGAGGTGTGGGGTCTCACCAAGGCACTGATAATTAAAGTTAGACATTCCTGCTCCTATACTTATCTTTTCATTATTGAAGCAAACATACCACTTGTTGCACCTGTATGCTTACCTTCAGTAACTGGTGTATGAGAACACCCAAGTCTCTTGTTCATTATCATCTAGCTATAAATTGAGTGAAGGTAATCTGACTTCCTACTTTTGTTCCAAAGTGGATACCCTCACATTTGTCCATATTATACTAAATCTGCCATACACTCATCTACTTAGTTTGTCAACAATCACAAACATTTCAACATCCTCCTCACAGCTCACTGTCCCAATCTTTGTCATATGCAGATTTTAGATGGAACTAAATATAACATCTCAGTCACAAAATGGAATAGAATAGCTAGTGTCCTGGGATTGTTCCCTACAGTACTCCAACCATCACATTTATAGGTGTGTTGTTACCTCATGTCTGTCTGCCAGCCAGATATCTATCCATCGCAATGCACCAACCCAAATATCATCTACTTCAAATTTTACACAAATCTCTTATACAGGACTTATTGAAACCCTTTTGAAAACCCAAATAAACCACATCAATGGCTCCCCTTCAACTCAGATACATTCTCAAATTCAGATTCTGCCCAATCCTGCCACTGATTTCCAAATGCTCATCTACAAATTCTTATAAATGGGCTCTAGCAATTTTTTCACTGCCAAGCTGACTGATCAATAATTCTCACCTCTCCTCTCAAAGAGAGTTACATTAGCTACCTCCACTCTAAAAGGAAGACTTTGAGTGTATACAATATTGGAAGATGAACACCAGTGCATTCTGTTGCTCCAGGGCCATTTCCTTAAGTACGATGGGAGGGTCATTATCAGGGCCTTGGGATTCAATTGTCTTGAATACTAATTTCCCTCATTATGATTTCCTTTAGTTCCTCAATTACTATACCTTGTTTTCCCCCTCCAACATTTCTGGTACATTATCTACATTTGTGAACGAAGAACCAAACCGTCTACTTGATCAGCCATTTTGGTTTCCCTTTGTGATCAGATACTGGCAAATTTATGAGGAACCCACATTTGTCTTCACATACATATAGAAACTACATAGGAAAGTTTCCATATGCCCCACAAGAGGCTGGTACAATTACAACATTGAAAAGGCATTTGGATGGGAATATAAACAGGAAGGGTTTGGAGGGATATAGGGCGGGTGCTGGCAGGTGGGACTAGATTGGGTTGAGATATATGGTCGGCATGGACAGGTTGGACTGAAGGGTCTGTTTCTATGCTGTACATCTATGACAATCTTACTAGTACGCTCTACTTTCCCTTTCTTAAATCAGTCCTTGTGTCCTCCTTTACTGAATTCTAAACTACTCCCACTCGGTTTTTTTTCTGGCCAATCTAATACTAACTCATGCTCCAGATACCTTTACTTTTGCACCAGTCAGTAATAAGCAACGGTTACAGTTCATCCATGCATTTTTTGAATGGTTTACCATGGGTACTTAAAGGGATGTCAGTGGAAAGGCATTCTCTAATCTGATGCTGCCAATTCACACCTCATACCATTCTAGTTTCTTCTATTTAGATTCAGCACAGTTGCTGATAACTCTCCAACTTGACTCCATCATATTATGGAAATTCTTCAAGACCCACAATAAATAGGCTAATTACTCCTCATTGTTCAAATTGTACAGGACCAGCCTGTTCATTAATTAGTTCCTATTTTGATCCAGAAAACCATCCAGCACAGATTGCAAGAATTCCTCCTGTATGGCATTCCTAATATGATTTGCCCAAACTGGAAGGCAACTCACCACCTTCAAGGACAAAATCAGGGACTGAATGCTGGCTAGCCAGTGAAGCCCACGAGCAAATTAAAAAAAGATTAAAAAAGTCATTCAAAGATTTTCTTTACTGCGTGCATCTCTAGTTTCTTAACATCATTCCCACATTGTGGTCTGCACACTACCTCCATTAATGTTGCAGTCATTTTGATAAAATGCACACATGGATTTCAATGATGTGGACCTTTGGAGAGCAAAAGCTGTATGGCTATATTGTTTCCAGTATGCTCACTAAGTTGATACAAATACTGTTCACTTATTAAAATGGTGCAAATTATCACCAGCCAATGAAAAACCAAGAGTTAGTCTGTTTAAACAAAATGGTTTAGTTACATTGCAGGAAGTCTCGAAAATTCCCAGTTATTTTGAAACATGGTAAAATCACCTAACTCAGTCTGGTCATAAAGGCAGTATCAGAAATCAAAATTAGCCCCATTCTTCCACAAATAACTGGTTTGACTATAATTGTCAAGGGTGCTAGATGTGACGAGGCGAAATCCCCAAATGCCTTTTCCTCATGCTTCAAGCACTGAAATACTGAATGCAGTTTTGCAGCTAATGGCACACCTGATGTCTTGCCCAAATTTCAGCAGGTAACTTGCTAATGAGCTATTTAACATTAGTAAAACAGACAAGCTCAATTTTGCCCTAAATGTTCAGAGATGCCACGTACATCAGGAATCACTGGGGTGTTTAAAATCAATGGGAAACTAATGAAATTTCACCCTCCTTTGGGATATTAAACTACAACCAGCACAGACTGGCATCAGCTAGATCAAATAATAAAACTAGAACCATCCTAAATTTGGCCTCAGTATTTTCAGGGTGGAGGTAGCTGAAAAGACAACTTTACATGTCAGACTAGGTCAAAGCAGCATGGTTGGTTGCAAAGTGCAAAATCATCATGGGGATATATATTGAAACAAGGCAGCAAAAACTCCCAGATCTGTGCAGCACAAGATCAGGTCACGTGAAAATGGAATGCTACCAACAGTGGTATTGAAAGCAGACATTAATAAGGAAAGTAATCCTGACAAAAAAGATAGAGTTTCAGAACAGCAATGATGTTCCTGGTCACTTCAAGGAAAAAAATCTTGATGCACAGCACCTCAAAAAATGTGAAAAACTGTCAGATACCAGAGTGCCAATGCTTATGAAAGATTTTACTGAGGTGTCTCCGCCTTCGAGAAGGAAACCATAGATAGAGAATAGCAAAAAGCCACGAGAAAGGCTTGAAAAAAATTTTTAACTTCACAATAGCACACACCAAGTCAAGACTACTCACATTAAGAATTTATCCTACTTTTTTATTTGTTTAGATGTAGAAGCTTCAAGTAAAGTTTGAACATGAATTTAAAGTTTCAACAGCAAACAGTGGCAAATATAAATTCACCAGGATCCAAGGTACATTCTTGGCAGTTAAACCAATTGCAGAAATGTTTCAATAACTTGATATCATTTGTATAAATTATGGTCCACAAATGTTCAAATGGTTGGGTCAAATTAAATTTATATTGCATTTCTACCCACTTATCCAAGGATGTTTGCTCTCCTGTGCCATGCATGTTTATCCACTGTTCATTTCTCTTCGGCAATGAACAGTTCAATTCTAAGGGGGAGGGGGAGGGGGAGGGTCTGATTAAGTAGATCCTCAATTGTAGAAAAGGTGACCAACCTCCATTAGTAAAAGGTGAAAGCTGCAAACGACTGATTAAACAAGTACCCAATTGACTTGACGACTACCATTAAGAACACCCAATTTCTATACATACGCAATCACACCTGAGAACATAGTACAGGTATAGCACCTCAAATCCAATTATCTGAAAGCTGGAAACGAAAACTGATGCAAAAAATTCCCGAGTGAAATTAAAATGCAACTTACCTGGACAATCCACTAACAGTGATGTTCCAGACTAACTATTTGTTCTCGGCTTGGTGCACCATTCTACTTCACAAAACAAGTATCCAACAAACTACCCACAGTTCAATTGAAATCTGCAAGTACAGCATGGAAATCCAAAATTGTCTCAAGGGTGCCAGGTGTGAGATACCATACCTGCAGTCAAAAGGCTGTTTACAATTGTGCTAATGACAGTCAAACATTTCAAATCCAAGGAAACAATGCAAACATCAAGTTGGTTACCTAAGCCATTCCCTTTACACTTCTGGACCCATTATAAATACAGCAATCAATTGAAGTGGAATTATTCTTTCAAGGTAAGACCAATGACTAAACAAGAAAAAAGTGTGCAGAGCATGGAAGAACACTAGTCCATTTTAGACTGTTTTGCCATTCAATGAGATCAGTTTTTTATTAAGATTAGATTACTTACAGTGTGGAAACAGGCCCTTCTGCCCAACAAGTCCACACTGACCCTCCGAAGAGTAACCCACCCAGACCCAGTCCCCTACATTTACCCATTCACCTAACACTACAGGCAATTTAGCACGGACAATTCACCAAACTTGCACATTTTTTTGGACAGTGGGAGGAAACCCACACAGACACGGAGAAAGGCAACTGTCTGTGTGGAGTTTGCACAGAGATGGGAATTGAACCCAGGTCTCTGGTGCTGTGTGGCAGCAGTGCTAACCACTGTCTGTGAACCCAACTCCAGACACTTGCCTTTGCCCTGACCTCATGGCGTTTGTTTACAAAAAAAAACTTAGCCTCTTGTTAAAACTTGAATTTAGTAGCTATTAACAGGGATGGATAACTGATCAATACAATTTATGCAAATACCTACAGCAACAGGTGTCAAATCCAGGGACTTGCAGAGTATTTTTTAATTTAAAAAATGACCAGAATAAATTTTCACTATAACCTTCCAGATGCCAAACCTCCAACCCAATGATTGTGGTGAAAGATTCTATTTTCTTGGTTCAATTAAGTGAACCAAAAACACCATTATTCAAAATTAGTTGCAATACAATGTCACAACTTTTCAACCACTAGTTGTGCAAAGATATAGAATGCCCATGGTAGAGGTTACTGACAGCATTAAATTAACTGAATGCCATCTTTTCCTCACCACAGAATCAGCTTTTCATGGGTCAAGTTACTGAATTCCTGATAAAGTACAAGCCTCAGCATTTTTGTTAGGAACATTACAAAACACAAAGGAAAGCAAATAATTCAGTGTGACCCAGCTTCCTTAAACAGCAGTGGGCCTTAATAATGCTAATACAGATGGTTCAACTTTTGCACTGTGCCATTTCCACATTAGACACAGTCAATACAATACTTCATTAAAAAGATGAAAGATTAACTCAGCTGAAGAAATTAACCAAGAGATTTGGGGGGGGGGGGGGGGGCAGGGGAACAGAAGAAAAATATTTGATGGCTGTTGTCACTTTAACCGAATGCATGTTTGCTCCAAGCAAGCTCCCTGTGTGCTGGACAGGGTCGAGAAAATAAAATGTTTCTTTAAAATTCAATCTTTCTGCATGGATAGAAAACAACAGCTGGCTGGGAAAACAGACGAGTGAAGAGAAGGGCAAAAAGAGAAACTTGCATGCGGAATGGATTTCTCCCATAATGAACTACAGGAGAGGATTGGAGGTTTTCATCAGGTCAACTTAAAGTGAAATTTCACTTTCAGCTTCTGAAGTAATGTCAATTAAAATAATTTGTGAAATGCTGGGAGTGACATTTTATCTTGACCTACAACTTTGCAGACTAGTTACTTAAATTTAAAAAGTGCTCGAGAGGGCCTGAGAGCGGGGGGAGTAGATGGGTGGAGAGAGAAGAGAAGAAGAGGGGGGAGGGAAGGTAAGTTGTATAACCACAACTGTATTAACTGCCTGCTGTTGTGTCAGGAACCTCAACTTTGCAGTATAATGCATGCAAACATTTTCCACTAGCATTCAAGAGTTCAAAGAATTTGTGAATGACTGCAAGATGTAGTTGGAACTAGTCTAATCACATTGAGAGCGCAAAGAACGAGTTCCCAACGTATCTGGTCACCTGCTGAGACCGTGCACAGCTGACGGACAAGGGCAGAGTGTGCAGGGGTTAAACCAGGACAGGTTCAAAATGGACCAGCTGGTGTTTGCCAGACTCCAGTGCTAATTCTTGCATACATTACGCTCCCCACAAAGACCATTATCTAAAACGGAGCTTATCAATCCAGCCAACTGAAGCGATTTGTTAACATTCATTTTCATAACCTTTACTTCAACAAGCAAAACCAAAGTGAACAAGCAAACTGTGGATTAGTAGTTATACATTACACTTTAAATAGCCAACACAAAGATAGCTCTCGCTGATTTATAGGCTGTCCCATCAACAGATATGACATCCTGGAAAGCCACAAATTTCTGGCCTGCTCTTCTTTTGGAATCAGTTTACATTTTGCTAGAAACCAAGGTCGCTGCTTGATGTCCTAGAAGTCTGATGTCAAAGCTCAGAATCCACTGTCATTGGTCCCTTTTCCTAGAAACCTGAAGCCTTGGTTGCTGTTTATGCAAGGGACTGCAAAAGAGTACAGGCTTTGAAGCTAAAATTGGAGCAGACAACAGCTCATGCAGTATATATAGTGTTAGTAGGTGGCTTGCTACTGAACAGAGCCATGGGGTGGGGGGACACAAATAAAGAGAAAAATAGGTGGGGAAGGAGGATGGGAGAGGTCCGTAGTCAAAAGTTTTTTTTTGGGCTTCTGATTTTACCCTCCCCTCCATATGTTGAGCTGTAATGTGGACCATTCGAGAAGGTATTCTTTTCATGCCTCCACTGCTCTTTTGCAACCAAAAACTACATGACAGCAAGATGCATAACCTGAACACCTGGATTTGGCTCACAGCATCCACATAGAAAAGTTATGAAATACCTTCTCAATGAATGTTGCCTTCAAAGCAGCTGCTGGCAAATGCAGAAATGAGCATTTGAACTACAAACTGACAACTCAATTGAAGATACACTAACACCACCTTCACAGTACAGCATACTAGAATTCGAGTGAACTATACCATTAAACCATTAATATTTTTGATCACTTCTTCAATTTCTAATTTCCCTTTTGGGAAAGAATAAAATGAGTCACAAGATCCTCCACAGTTTCTGACAGCATTTCTATTCCACATTGCCAAAAGGGATCAAGCTAGCAACAATTGGAACAGTGTTGCAATTATAATGCCTGTCCAGAACCAGAGGCCATTAATTCAGTTTGTTATCCATAAATTTGGAAAAGCGATGCGAGAGAAAAGCAGAGACAAGCTCTTAAGAAACTACTTTAAGAATGTGCTTCAGGTAAAAACATTTTCAACACAACCGGCCTTGCTTTCATTTAAACCATCAAGTCAATCATGTAATGAGAGCTAATGAAAAACCTTTGTTTTCTAATGCTACTTCCTGAAAAAAAAGTGTGGGGATGTGCATATTAGCATTTCCAGAGAATAATGAACCAGTTTTTCCTTTGAGACAACGTCAAAGGAAACTTCCATCTATAGTTAACAGTCTGAGAACTAATAAGCTACAATCCCATTTGACCCAAATTCTAGAAATATAAGCAAGAGCAACTTGCAGAAAACATTTTTAACTGCAAAAAATGTGCTATGCTTCAAGTGTTACTGCATACTGGAAAAAATGTGAATCTTCAACAGCATTTTTCCCAATTACACTTTTGTTAGAGAGCTGCATTATGTGCATACAAAGATTAAAAGGTAAAACCAAGATATGATAGTCCTACTGGGCGATAAGGCAGCTTGCTTTTTTGAGAGAAATGGTGGTGGGTTAACCTCAAACAGGAGCTTTAGGGGAGTCCTTCATGTTACCCTCAACTGATACAGGAATTGAACCCATGCTGTTGGCATCAGTCTGCATTGCAAATCAGCAGCCTAGCCCACTGAGCTAATTAGTCCCACTGATAAGCACTGACTTGCAATTTTTGAGGAACTGGTCAAATTACTAAACATGTTTCTCGCTACCCACTACAATATATGCACCAAGCAGTCCTCCAAATTTGGACCATTTTACCTGCATGCTGCAGATCCATTGCTAATTTCAGTCAAAATAAAGTTTAGCATTTTAAAAAAAGCAGATTCCTTATGTTATTAAAAAAATTTTTGGTTGAAGGATATGTGGAAGTGTGCACATAGGTGACAAAGGAGGAGGAACAAAGGAGGGAGAGAGGGAGCGCTATGGAATGCATTAGGAAATTAGATAGATCAGTGAAACAACAAAACATTCCTCCCTACCCTCAAGCTATACCTGGGCCATGCTCACTGTTTCCACTTCCTGGTACAACAGGAGTGATAGAAAAAGAAACCATTTTAGTAAGTTAACCAACTGAGTTTTAGAAAAGATGCTCAAAAGTTCAATAGTAAAATGAATGGAAGCAAAGGAACCAACAGCACTACTATCTAAAGCAGCTGATGAAAGCGTTCCACTTGACTAAATCTAGATATAAAACTCCGTAAAGTTGGGGGAAATTGAAGTAATGCAAGAGAAATTCATGATGAAAGCAAGGGTGTAGGGTGCAAATCAGAAGGAGCATGAACGATTCAAGATGATGTCTTCAGCTGTAACATCAAAACTCTAAATATGATCCCTTGTAACTCACCCAAAACATTCAAAAATCGACAGCTTTCCATGATAAAAAGATCTAAGTTGATAAAATTTGATAGACCTGTTGATGGAAGTAAAAATTTAAAACGTCAAGGTGACTCTTAAAAAGAGGAAAATGGCAGGAGCTACTAAGTGACCCAAGAATTAATGGAGAAATAAAAGCAAGAATGACCAGAGGTGCTTTAAGAGACAGTAGTTCCAAGAGAACAATGTGTCACCCATCAGTCATTCAACTAAATTTCAACACCAAAATAACTGTCTCTGTACCAGGAACACTACTCCCAAGAAACCCAGAAGATATCACTAATAGGTGTGTGGGGAGGCAAGCAAAGTTGACGAAAGGCTAAAAATATAGAGCCTGGTCTGCTGAGTTTTTCCAGCACCACATTTTTCAACTCTGGTCTCCAGCATCTGCAGTTCTCACTTTCTCCTAAAAATATATACACAGTCATGTGCTAAATACTAACACTAGCAAAAGAAAATGTTGCAAAATTTGAATGATTCACCTTTTCACTCAAGAATGATGCCACAGTATTGTTTATAACCAGAAGATATGGGAAAGGAAAAGATTGCACTTTTCCTTCTGTTCTTGGATATAGACATTTCCATCCCTCATTTGTGATGGATTTATATCGTTACATTTCTAACAAGGAGTGTGCAAGCCATTTATACATGCAGGATCACTACCACTTTTACTTACATAACAGTTGTAAGTACACACGATACAAGTTACATAAAGGGAAGCAATACAGATCCCCTTCTCTATAACAAAGCTGAGGAAAGGGGACAGGAATAAAATGAACCTTAGATTCATGTTCAGTTGCAATTCACAAAGCAATTTGTTGAATTGCAGAACCTCTCAGCAAAGGGAGCTGTCACAGCCTATTCTGCCTGTACCAGATTTTAAAAATCTGTCCAATTTCTGAATCTCATCCCAAACCTAAATACTACTTAAACCAGCTTTCAGCATCCTCAGGTGGTAAATTACACATCAAGCTTACTGGAGGAGAGAGAAATCTCTCTACTCAGTCTTTCACGACTTATTTTAAAGTGAATACTCTTGTTACTGACTATCGTGTTAAATTTCTCAGAGACCAACCCACAAATTTTCACTAGCATGACTGAAAACCACCTTAACCATCTCAAAGCAAAATATTCACTTCTCTAATCCTACACAACTGAAGTCCTTCATCTTTGGCACAATTGTCAAATGCAGCCCAGAAACACATTTGCCTTTTCAAATCCATTGTACAAGAAAATTTTTTTAAAAATTGAATAAAAGCAAAAAGAAAAAGTTGAGAGAAAAAGTCAGTGAAGAACTCAATGAGCCTGCCCACTAAGGCTAATGGAGACAAACTTTTCTATTTTCCAGTCTTAACGGTATCAGGTTCTGGACATCAGTACAAAAAGCTATTCGTTCTTGAAAAAAAAACTACTGGATTCACCTTTCAGTTCTTCCTTCTGTATCACAGTTTTAGATTAGAATCAAGGACACCTGCAATTCTGAACTCTCAAGTTTTTCAATCCAAATTGAGACTATTGTCTGCTACAACTTTCAAAAGGTAGTTTAAAACAGAATTGGAATCCAGAGTAAAGAAATTCAAATAAAATATTTAAAACTATTTATTGAGTAATTAGGAAGAACATTTGTTAGATCAATTAATACAGCCTCAAGCCAATCCAAAAAAAAATCCTCCTGACATGCAAAATTTGACTAAGACAGCTACACTTGAGATTTTATCCTACTTCTAGCCATTTAACAATGCATTACACTGAAGTGATAGAGGTACCAGTTTGTAACCTTACACTGGCTCAATAAAAATACATTAAAAGGTTTAAAGGCTGTTAAAAGTGGATTCAAAGTTAGTGCAGGTAATGTTTTTCAGAACTTAAGGAATTCACCAGCATCTATGGGATCTTTGTAAACCTGGTTCTTGACTGAATAAATGCCAACAATAAAAGGGATCTAACTGTACTGTGCTCTGATGTTTTGAGTATTTCAGTAAAATCCCAAGCAATGGATTTTAGCATTTTCAATATACATTGGACCCAATTTAATCATGCAATACTTACAGAATACATGGATGTATTTTGTTTTTGTTTCATTTTGGAAGCTGGAAATTGAATTGTGGATTGGTGCTAATTCAAATTGGACTACACTAGTGCACATATCCTGGAAAGGGAGAACTGTATAATTCTACAACAGAAGGGGGACACTTTTCTGGATATATAGAATAATAGACCAAATAGAATTGACTTGCAAATACAATTAAAGGACCTCTACAACTGTAGACTTTTTGAAACATTACTACAATTTACATTCTACATTTTAAAGAATGCTACACAAAATGGGGATACATCTACACAGTTATAGCTAAAAAAGTAAACAGAGTCTCTTTCCACATCTCGGTATCCCTTGCTATCACTGGAAGCTTTATTTCCAAGTATCTTAACTACAATTCAGCAAACTTTGTTGCTTTTACAAATTCCCAAGACAGTGAAATGCACACAGTACAAACTCCAGTGAATGTAGTGATTAAACCCCAAGACAATTGTTTCTGAGAAATGCACATTGCTAGAAAAATTGCTAGTAAGACGTGACTTGGGGGTGGGGGAGGGGGAACAGCGATCAAGAGGCAATAATGAAGAAAAAAATATGGCTTTTACATACTGCAAGAAAGGCAGAATTAAATCCACAACATTAAAAGCAGAATTGAGACTGGGCTGTCATTAAAACACTGACTTAAAGACAGGGAGAGACAGAGAAGCAAAGTGGGAGTCTAACAAATAGCTAAATTAAAAAGAAATTCGTTACTTCCGACTGCAAAAGAAAAGTTTACAAAACGCACTTAAAGCTTTGCACTGTGCCCCCGATTTGTTTCGCAATAAAATCCTTATAAAACGGCTGACTCAGTACATGGTTTACTCATTCTGTTGTTGCCCATGAACCTGTAAAGTGAACAGTTTTAACAACTCCAAAGTCGAAACCTAAAAGAAACGAACGAAAACCAGGAACAACGTAGAGTCGAGGCTTCTCAAGTCGAATCCAATCTCTCTGCCCGTAATGTTTATTTAAAAGTTCTCCCCTCACCAACAAGGATTAGACTCTCACTGTTAAAGTTCTCACTGAGGGGGTTGGAGTGGGATTAGATTATATGGAGGTTGATAAGGGGGAAATGCCCAGTTCTGCTGCCAGATAAACTTGGCCCGACTCTGGCAGCGGACACACCGACATTTACCTCAGGACGACTCAACAACCTCGACTTTCGCCTCCCTTTAAAGCCATAAAAACAGATACTCACTTGGCAGGACTGCAAAGCAGAGGCGATGCGTCTAATAACCCCCTCCCTTCGACTTTTACTTCACTTCTCCCCGCTGCCGCCCCGCTTCTGACTTAAAAAGAAAACACCAGGCCCAAACCTCGGCCTACACTTCCGCTTTCACATGTCCGACCCGCCCAACTCACGCACTTCCGGTCCTGCGCAAACAGCGCGGTGGGCAGAGCTCAGATTGACATCAGGCTCGACCAATAGACGTAGTATAGGGTGAGGTCCGGCCGGCCAATGGCACCACGCCGCCTTCCCGGAGATGGACCAATCAGAATGCTTCTCATTGCATGCCGGGAGTTGTGGACCCAAGTCTTTGGGCACCTGGGACTACAATACCCAGGGTGCAGGGGCAGGCAACCTGACCAGGTTCCCTTGACAAGAGTGTTTGACAGTGCACTGTTAGGGTACTCTGCTTTTACACAGTTAAAAATCACACAACACTAGGTTGTAGTCCAATAGGTTTATTCGGAAGTACTACCTTTGGAGCGCTGCCCCTTCCTCAGTATTACTCCTATTGGACTATAACCTGGTTTGAAAGGTGTGGTGCTGGAAAAGCACAGCAGGTCAGGCAGCATCCAAGAAGCAGGAGAATCAACATTTCGGGCATAAGCCCTTCTTCAGGAACGAGGCTGCTTCCCGACCTCTCCGCCCCCACCCCCTCTCCGGCCTATCACCCTCACCCTCACCTCCTTCCACCTATCGTATTCCCAGCGCCCCTCCCCCAAATTCCACCCCCCACCTTTTATCTCAGCCCGCTTGGCACACCGGCCTCATTCCTGAAGAAGGGCTTATGCACGAAACGTCGATTCTCCTGCTCCTTGGATGCTGCCTGACCTGCTGTGCTTTTCCAGCACCACACTTTTCAACTCTGGTCTCCAGCATCTGCAGTCCTCACTTTGTCCTCCCAGACTATAACCCAGTGTTGTGTGATTTTTAACGTCCACCCCAGTCCAACACCGGCACCTCCAAATCATGAGTTAGTGACCATAGCATTCTGAGTTGGGACTTGAACTTTCTAGCCCAGTGACATAAAATAATAAAGATCACAAGACCCCCAATAACAACGCATGTGTGTGTGTGTGTGTGTGTGTGTGTATTTACACATAGAAAAATTATTTCAAATCTTTTCTAAACCTTTAATGATTATAGGATCGTCAGAGGTACTGCATGGAAGAAGACTACTTGGCTCATTTGAACCTCTGCACCAGCACTTCACCTTTTACCCATAACCCTGAACATCCTTCCTTCACTGACCCTGATGTGATTCCCTTTGAATGCCTCAATCGAGCCCACTCCACCACGTTCTCAGGGAATACATTCCAGACCCTAACCATTAACTGTGTAAAAATAACATGTCTTATATTCCATTGCTTCTTTTCCATCAACTATTTTCAATCAATATCTTCTCATTTGGTATCCTTAAACTGAGGGGAATAGTATCTTCCTAATTACCTTTTCCTAACTCTTTGATTTTGAATAACTAACAATTCTCCAAGTTAAAGCTCATTTGTGAAACATAAGAATTAGGAGCAGGCTATTTAGCCCCTTGAGCCTGCCTTGCTAGCAAGTTTCGAGAAAAATTTGTCACTTGAGGTTGAGTTCTGGATGTAAGTTTGCTTGCTGAGCTGGAAGGATGGACTCACTTGTCCATCAAAAATCTTTCTATCTCAGCTTTGAATATGTGAAAGAACTCAGTCTCTATTGCTGAGAATTTGACAGACTTTTGACCTTCTTAGAGATAAAAAAAATTATCTTAGCCTTAAAGAGGGGACCCTTATTTTTAAATGATATCCCAATTGGGGTGAATTGAATCAAAGAATGGTTACATAAACAAACGTGTGTTATAAGGCTTGGTAAGCCCATGATGGCCCTCTGGAAATGCAATTGGTTTTTATTAATTCATAGGATGTAGTTAGTCTTGGCTTGGCAAGCATTCATTGCCCATCCTTAGTTGCCTTTCAAAAGGTGGTAGTGAGCTTCATTTTTGAACAGTCAATAATGCAGCTGAAATCACCACTTTCTGTGTAGAATTCAAATTAATCTTACTCCCTTCAATTTCTCTCTGAATCCCATTTTAGTTTAAGAGCTATTAGACAAAAATTAATCTCAAGCAATGGCACAAATATTGCATCAGCCACTTATTATTTATTTCCATTCACAATCACAAAGTTTATTTTCTTTTTTTAAACAAACAAAATAATTCAGCCCTCAGTGTTCAAGGTATTCTGTCTCACAAATGCCTAATATTCATTTATATTTTATGTTCATTTGGTATTTATGACGCAACTCCTCAGAAATTCTTCACCATGTCCAAACCAATCCACACAGACAAAAAAAAAGGAACTGCTGGAATATTTTAAGTAAAAATTCTGTTTGCCTAATATTTTCTCACGGGGACAAGCCCCATTTACCTTAGTATGGAGAGCTCAGGTGTAGTAAAATGAGTGAAAAAATATAGAAATACACAGAAGTTGTAAGACAGAAACTGGTGATTCAGCCCAAATTTAACTTTGGAACAGAAGTAGGCCAATTGGCCCCTTGAGTTTGCTCTGCTATTCAATGAGGTCATGGCTGATCTGATTACTCCACACTTCCATATGCTCTGATATCCTTCCAGTCAATTTCTTATGAGGAATCTATCTACCACTGCCTTAAAAATCTTCAAAGATTCAGCTCCCACTGTGTTTTGAGAAAAAGAGTGCTAAAGTATCATAACTCTCTGTGAAAAAATAAATTCTCCTTATCTCACTCTTAAATGGGTGACCCTTGGGTCTAGCTTGCCCCATGAAAGGAACGACCCTTTCCCATCCTGTCAAGACACCTCAGGGCCATAGATGTATCAATCAAGTAACCTCTTTCTCTTCTAAACTTCAGTGGATACAAGTCTAGCCATCCAACAGTTCGTTATAAGACAACCTGCCCATTCCAACCTTTGGGAGAATGTGAGGGCTGCAGACGATGGAGTTCAGAGTCAAAGAGTGTGGTGCTGGAAAAACACAGCCGATCAGGCAGCATCCAAGGAGCAGAAGGATCGCTGTTTCGAGCATAAACTCTTCGTCAGGAATGAGTCTCATTCATGATGAAGGGCATATGCTCAACATGTTGATTCTCCTGCTCCTTGGATGCTGCCTGATAGGCTGTGATTTTCCAGCACCACACTCTTCCATTCCAACTATTTGCCTAGTAAACCTTCTCTAAACTGCTTCTTGCACATGTATATCCTTCCTTAAATCGTTAGACCAGTACTGTACATTCTATCCAGCTGTTGTCTCACAATGCCCAGTAAAATCTCCCTGCTTTTATATTCAACTCCCCTTGAAATAATCAATAATATTCTGTTAGTTTTCCAAATTACTTGCTGTAGTAGCATACTTGCATTTTCTATAAATCATGCACCGAGGAAACTCAGATCCTTTCTGCGAGCTCTGCAATCCCTCAGCATTTAGATAATATGCTTATTTTTTATTCTACCAAACAAATTGGACAATTTCACATTTTTCTGTAATATTCTCCATTTACAAGATCATTTCCCCATTCACTTAACATAACTATATCCATTTGCACACCACTTGTTGCATTCATTTGCACACCACTTGTTGCATCTTGCCAATCAGAAAATGACCCATTTATGTCAACTTTCTATTTCCTGTTAGTGCCTAATGTTCATGCCTAGTGTTATCTTCTACACCATGCCCTTTAATTTTCAATATTAACCTCTGATGTGGCACCTTATTAAATGCCTTATGGAATCTAAGTAGAATTAAAAATAGTCTATATTTTCCACACAGATTATTCCACTCTCTCACACTTATCTAATTATTTCACATGCAGTGTGTTATCCACATCCATTTGTTGTAGACCCTCCATTGCATTCTTTCATTCATTTATAATATTGAACACTTCTCTCAAGCTACTGAAATCTCTTCTGCAATAGGAAAACAGCCCCAAATTCTCAAGTCTTTTATCCTGTTGGTTCATTGCCATATGAGCAGGATCCTGGTGGACTTGTGCTGTACACTCTCCTCTGTCTCAACGCCCTTGTTGTTAGCCCAACGTTGGGAGCCACTGTGCTCTAATTATGACGTAACTGAAGTTTTATGTAGATGCACCAGCATAACACTACTTCAGTATTCTTTGGATAAAGCTCAAAAGGTCAATTTCGACTTTTGGACAACAGTTTGAAAAAGTGCACTCGCTGGAACAACTATTTGATTGCAAAGGGGACCACTTGATTTTGAAACTCTGGCTTCATTTAATTTCTGCATGAATCAGATATCCCAATGTAACTTAATGGACTGAGGCCTTTGGATGAATTAGGCATTGCTGCCAGAAAGGTGAATTACAGGGTGAGGAGTCACAACTGGGGCAGGAAAATATAATCAAATTTGAATATTTAGTCCAAATGTGCCATCTTTATCTTAATGCGGAAGTCCAGTTCAGACCAGCACCATTATTTACAGGATTTACTTGTTTTTGTTTCTGGGCGGATGATGTGAGACAGTAACAACCCATATTGTTTTTGTGGGTCTTAGGGATACTCCTCTGGAGCTGAATGTGAAGAATCCCAGCCTTTAGTTTCCACTAGTGAGCTACTGTGGCTCATCAACCTTCAACGATAATATGGAGCACAAAATGCCATAATTGCTCCATGAAAGCTGGTCCTCATGAAGACGTTGTCAGGAAGAGGAAGTACGACATATCGTTCAGAATCTCTGTTCACATTCGAATTAGAGCGAGAGACTGCTGGCTTAATAAGATCAATTATTGACCTGTGCAAAGATGTCAGAAACCCCTTTGAGCAGAATTCATGAATCATTTGTGTTGAACAAACTGCTGGGATCAACTTCAACGCTAAATCACCCTTTGCATTTGTTTCATTAAGCTGGAGAGGATTCAGAATGGATTTACCAGGATGTTGCTGGATTGGAAGGTTTCAGAGATAAAGAGAGGCTGGATAGGCTGCGATGTTTTCACTGGAGCATAAGAAGTTGAGACGCGACCTTATAGAGGTTTAAAAATCATGAGGGGCATAGATAGGGTGAATAGCAAAGATCTTTTCCCTTGGTTAAGGGGGATTAAAATTTAATCAGATTCTCAAGTAAATCTGTATGCATGAACTATCTTCCTGAACTGCTCCAGTCCTTGGAGTGTCGGTGCACTCACAATGCTGTTATGGAAGGAATTCCAATGTTTTGACTCAGTGACATTGAAGGAGAAGGGGTGTACTTGTAAGTCAGGATGGTTTGTGGCTTGGAGGAGGACTTCCATGTTGTGGTATTTCCATCCATCTGCTGTCCTTGACTTTCTAGGTTGTAGAGGTCACAGGTTTGGAGCTGCTGTCAAAGCAGCCTTGGTGAGTTATTGCAGTGAATCTCATAATTGGTACACATGACTGCCACATTGCATTGATGGGAAAGAGAGCAAATATGGAGACTGATAGATGGTGAGCCAATCAGGTCAGCTTCTTGAGTCAAGGGGAAATGGTTAGATTCTCTCTTATTGTAAATGGTTATTGCCTGACACCTGTGCGGCCCAAATGTTATTTATCACTTATCAGCTCAAGCCTGAATGTTACAACTGTATTTATGTGGCTAGTTTAGTTTCTCATTAATGGTGACCACATACCCCCTTTTCCCCTCAACACCCCAGGATGTTGATAGCTGACATTGAATATTAAGGCACATTGATTAGATTCTTCCTTTGTTGGAGATGGTCATTACTTGACATTTGTGTAACATAAATGCTACTTGCCACTTTTCTGCCCGAGCCTGGATATTTTGCAGGTCTTTCTGCATTTGGATATGCACTGCTTCAGTATTTTCAGAGCCACAAATTATGATGAACTTTGGACAATCATCAGCAAACATTCCAATTCAGACCTTATGATGGATGGAAGTCACTGATGAAGCAGCTGACGATGGTAGTGTCTAGGATACTAAACAGAGGAACTCCTGCAGAGATGACCTGGAGCTGAGATGACTGACTTTCAGCAATAACAACCATATTCCTATGTGCCAGGTATGACTCTAGCAAGTGGAGAGTTTTCTCTCCTTCCCATTACTCTAGCTTTGCTAGAGCTCCTCGAGACCACACTTGATCAAATATGTCCTTGACATCAATGGCAGCCATTCTCACCTACTGTAGCTCTTTTGTCCATGTTTGAGGTCAGGAACTGACCAAGGCTGTATTGAGGTCAGGAACTGAGTAGCCCTGGCAGAAACCAAACTGTTCATCAATAAGCAAGTGCTAAGCAATGGCACTGTTGATGATAGCTACCTCATTTTACTAAGAGTAGATTGATGGGGTCATAACTGGCTGAGTTGACTTTCTCCTTTTTGTGTACAGGGCACACCCGGGCAATTTTCCACATAGTTGGGCAGATGCCAGTGTTGTAGCTGTACTGGAACAACTTGGCTGCAGGTTAGGCAAGCTCTGAAGCACACGTCTTCAGTGCAATTACGGGAACATTTGTCATGGCCCAAAGCTTTTGCCTTATCCCCTGCCTTCAGTCATCCCTTGATATCACATGGAGTGAATCAAACTGGATGAAAACTAATATCTGTGATGCTGCAGAGCTCTGGAGGAGGCCTGGGCTAGTCATCCACTTGGCATTTCTGGCTGAAGGTTGTGAGTGCTTCCGTCTTATCTTTAGCAGGTTCTCCATGAACAGGTTAGTAGCTGCCATGGTGAGCCAAGTCCAGCACCATCAGGGTGTGCTGGAGAGGTGCATACACATGCACTCCATTGCCCAAACATTTGTCCTCAGATTAGAAGGCATGACAACAAGGGGACGGGGAGGTGCCCTTTCACAGAATGCGTGAATGAGTGCTTGTCACTGTATGCATTGTCCTTGCAGCAGTCTGTCAATGTTAGCTGCTAAGTATGCCTGCAATGCAAATTCCTGGGCGTCCTGCAGGTGGATGGGATTGGTGCCATGTTGACATGTCGTGTGAGATGCCTATATCAGTGGATGTGGAGTGCAAGCAGCAAGTGCCTATGGGCCATGCCCTGTAATGTTGTTTGATCCTGAGAGACACAGAGGCTCCTTGCAGTCAGCGGCGAGCTAGAGTCGCCAGGTACCTGTTCTGACTTCCATTCGCAGCATTTAGTTTGTTCAACACATTTGCAAAGATAGGAATCTGAATATTAATGAGGCATGTCATGCCATTAATGAGGCATTTAATAGCTATAATCCTCTTAATTAGCAGCTCTTTACTGCCTAATGAGAACCTCATATCATTGTGGGCAGTTGCATAAAAGATCTAATGAGTTACCCTTGGTGTCGAGATAGGCTTCACCTGACTTCCTGTGCAAATCCCAAGAAAAGATCACATTGTTCAGATCCCTACATGATGTCAGTGGCAGTGTCCAAAAGGTTCTTCTTTACATGTGTTCAAAATTATTGATTAATCATTGCCTTCACCTAGCTATCATTAATCTTAATAATACAACAAACATACCATGAATAGTCCTCTACTGGAACCATTCTATGATATTACCATGAATAGTCCTCTACTGGAACCAGTCTATGATATTTCATTCCATTGATGGCAATATAACTGAATTGCACTCATATGATATAACAGTGAGGACATTTGATAACATTTATTGTGTACCACTGTTTGCAACAAATTTCCACCATGTATAATTGAAGTGTGTAGAATGAAACAATATGTAAATGTAGACAGCTACAATACTCTTTCAAGAATCCCTGACCACAGTTAATGCTAACGCTGCTTTCTTCTTCTGCGCCAAGCTTATTTAATTATGGAGGATGAATGGATCTATTAGATTGTGGCAACTGTTCTGGGGCTTCAAAGTGACTATGTTGAGACCTATTATGCGGATCAGATATGCAAACAGCCATTTAAAAATGTCACCAGCTCTTCTCATTCACTTTCAACTATTACGTGGTTTGACTCATTTCTTTGCAGTCCTGTTCCTTGAGGAGAAATTTGGTGTTAGACTAACAGGCTTCCTTAGCTGCAAAATCGCTGACTGCACAAATAAAAAGCAGAACAATTAGTCATAGAGATGTACAGCATGGAAACAGTTGGTCCAACTCGTCCATGCTGACCAGATGTCCTAAATGAATCCAGTCCCATTTGCCAGCACTTGGTCCGAATCCCTCTAAACCTTTCCAATTCATATACCCATCCATTTGCCTTTTAAATAATGTAATTGTACCAGCCTCCACCACCTCCTCTGGCAGCTCATTACATACATGTACCACTGTGTGAAAAAGTTGCCCCTTAGATCAGTTTTAAATCTTTCTCCTCTTACCCTAAATCTATGGCCTCTGATTTTGGACTCCCTCACCCCACGGAAAAGACCTTATCTATTTAGCCTATCCATGCTGCACATGATGTTATAAACCTCTATGAGGTCACCCCTTAGCCTCGGAAGCTCCAGGAAAACAGCCCCAGCCTACTCAACCTCTCTCTATAGCTCAAATCCTCCAACCCTGGCAAAATCATTGTAAATCTTTTCTGAACACTTTCAAGTTTCACAACATCCTTCCTACAGGAGGGAGACCAGAACTGTACACAATATTCCTAAAATGGCATAGTCAATGTCCTGTACAGCGGCAAGAAGACCTCCCAACTCCTATACCCAATGCTTTGACCAATAAAGGAATTCCTTACTTTCTTAGTTCAATGCAGCCATAAAGGAATATTATGCTGTCAAAGGTGCCACCTTTCAGAAGAGATATTAAATTAAGTTACTATTTTATCTCTCACAAGGGGCCGATAGAGGCCTATCAAGTCTGCACCGACCCTCCAAAGAGCCTTTCTTTCTTTTATGTAATTGTTTGACTTAGCAGCTCACAAACTGTGATTCAAACTGACATTTCATACAAGTGTGTCCAGAGCAGGAAGGATCTTACTGGCATTTTTCCAAAGATCAAAAAGGAAGGAAGTAGGACAAATGCACGTTTTGGTGCTTTAATAAGGCTGAGAATTGTTGGTCAATATCCAGCGAGGCTGAGCACATAATGGCACAAACTGATGTGGGGAACCAACACAATGTGCATTTTGTGCATCGGGGGATGTGTGCTATATGGGGCTGTTGTATCTGATGATCTCAGCAGTAATGCCCTTTAATCATCAAGTTTCAGAAACAGTAGAAAACAATATTCAAATCAAAAGAAAATAAATTTCAGATGTTGGAAATATTCATTTTATATGGCTTCTTTTTTTATGTTAATGGCCAAATTTACTTGTGTCTTCTAAGGCTTGCAGACAGGAAGCTAAGGGACAGTGAGACCAGGTCCCATGACTGAGCCTCCCAGTTCCTTATTCATCATTCAACTGAATTTTCCTGTGTAGATTTGAAGTTCCTTCCTGCCAGCTTTCCTGTGTTAAGTCAAAATGAAACAACCTGAAAGAGCTTGGAAATGTTACAATCAAAGCTGTAATGAAGAATGACTGCATAACTTTCAGCGAGCTATAATTCACAATTCATAAGGATTGAAAGACCCTTCTGATTGAGACTATTTCTAATGAATTGCTGGCTTGAGATATGTTGAAGGAGTTATGATTGGGACCATTAATGGTCCAGAGCAATGATTAAACGAGATTGCATTCCTTTGATATAGATAAATGCATACATTATTCCACCTTGAATTGAAGACATCTGGAATAATAATGCAGTTTACATTATCCCCATTTTGTGTTTCTTTAATTGGTTTTATAATTGTTGTCAACTCATGGTAGTGGAATCAGTGCCTAATGCAGAGGTTCCATGCAACTGATTACAACTTGGTAGTAAATCTGCTGTGAGTTTGCTGAGGCCAATGGTTATGAGGACCAGCTAACACAGGCCCCTTAGCACAATTTACTGGCCTGAGTTGAAAATAGCCAAGAGACCTCTACTAATGGCATTACACCATCCAGAAAGCCTCTGAGCCAGCCTGAAGGTTTAGCTTCTATTATCATTCTTTTCATGTTCAATTGAGTTAGTTGGTGTCTTGTAGGAGTGCCCATTGATGTGTGGACACTAGTATCAGTACCCCTGGGCTTGGGAGGAATAAAAAAGGTCAGAAGTCAGACGATACCAGGTTATAGCCCAGTTTATTTGAATTCACAAGCTTTCGGAGCGTTGTCATTGGAAATAAACTTGTTGAACTCTAACCTCATTTTGTCTGACTTCTGACCTTGTCCACCCCAATCCAATACTGGCACCTCCACATCAATAAAAAAAAAGAAACCTGCCTTGTTTGTTGGCCAATGCTTGAAAGTATGAACATGTCAGCATCAAGTCAGTATGGGATCAGGACCAACTCTGGTGCCTTCTGTGATTAAATAGCCTGCCAACACGCAGGGTCTAGACTTCCTCATGAGGAACTGGTGCCTGGATGAGACACCTGGCGCTTAACAGACTCTAGAATTCACCCACAAGTGCTTTCCCACCTTCGGGAGAGGGGAAATAATTGTGGAAAAATATAAAGGATGTAGAAAATCTGTTGTCTACATAATTATATTAGTGGACATTTCTGAGGAGACGTTCTAAATCTTGATACACAAGCAGGAACAACACAGCACACTGTGCTCAATTCTGTGAATTCCTTCCTGAGTAGCAGAGGTGATTGCAACTCCTTTAAACCATTCATTGAGGTCTGCATTCATTTGGTCAGGCAAACACAGCGCAGAGATAAAATCGCATTCCCTTCAATACGATGAAGCAAGATTTGTTGACTCTGACATGCAAAGGAGTGGTAATTTTGTTAGGAGCAGAATCTCCTTCATTTCCTGTAGAGGGTGCTCTCAACCATCTTAATCCAGCCAACAGAAATGAAACAACAACAGAATTAATTCCCCTACAATGTGATGTTTGGTTTTCAGGAGTGCAGCACACTCTAAGTTTAGAATATGTTGAAAATTAAAAACAGATCATTTGAGCGTTCTGTCAGGTTTTGAAAATTATGTCAAAGAATTGGTGACGATGAGCATGGAATTGGTGACGATGAGCATGGCAATTTCGAAGGAATGTTACAGCACAGGCTTAGCACCATTCCAAATAATTCTCCATAAAACCAGAACAATTTCCCAGGTTAGATTGAGTTACCAATTCTCATTGAGCTGCCAATTATTAAATAAGGTTTGCCAGTAGACATTGCATTGCTGAGCACCTTTAAAGGGCTGCAGCATCAGCCGTATAAAGTGAAGGTTTCTACAGTCAAATAGTTGCAACCATTTGTGTGCATTTTATCCTGCCATTATGTAAATGTGAACAAATAATAACAGCCCCCAGCTTTACAGATAGCAATGGGGAAAGGTTTGTTTAGCATCACAGTACATCATACCACAGCCAAACAATTCAGGGCACCTGGGATGATATATGCAACATCCAGAGAATTGTTCACCATGTAAGGACAAAAGTTTCAGGCTTGAAAATATCAACTAAGATAATGCTACAATGAGTAATTTATATCAAATAAATAAAGTATGTATGACACAAAATGTTGCATTTTATTATATTGCATGTAGTTGTCCAATACAATGCTTATAATCTTATTTATTTCTTAACAGACCTGCTCATGATGCAAGTCTGTTGCAGTTTATAGTTGAAACACAACTGCAAATGTGTTGCTGGTCAAAGCACAGCAGGTTAGGCAGCATCTCAGGAATAGAGAATTCAACGTTTCGAGCATAAGCCCTTCATCTCTATTCCTGAGATGCTGCCTAACCTGCTGTGCTTTGACCAGCAACACATTTGCAGCTGTGATCTCCAGCATCTGCAGACCTCATTTTTTACTCAATAGTTGAAACACAAGCCTGGACTAATTAAAATGGCATCACACACAAAATAACCTTCTAACAAAAGCAAACTGCCCATTATGATTGGATAGTTCAGATTATCTTCAAATTGCCATGTTCTTGTCCAATCCCTCAGTCTGTCCAAATCCTAGAATCACAGAAGTGTTTTGGTGTAGAAGGAAGTCATTTGGCCAATTGTGCCTGCACTGGCTGGTCAAGTGAGCACCATTACCTAGTGCCAGTCTCCTGCTTATTCCCCATACCCTGGCATGCTATTTCTATCCAAATGAACGTCCAATGCCTCAATTGAACCAGCCTCCACCACATTTCCAGGCAGTGCTTTGCATACCCAAACAACTTATTGAGTGAAAAGATTTTCCTCACTTCACTTTGACTTCTTTTACCGATCACTTTAAATCTGTGCCCTCAGACCTTGTTCCTTTTATGAGCGGAAAACATTTCTCCCCATCTATTCAGTCAAGCTCATTCATGGCTTTGAAAATCTCTATTAAATCTCCCCATCAGCTCCTGTCCAAGGCAAACAGTGCCAACTTCTTCGATCCATCTCCATAATTGTAGTTCCTCATTTCTGGAACCATTTTTGGAAACCACTTGTGGACTCTCTCATTAATTTTATGTACGCTGATGAGACATGGACTAGAATTATTGTTTTGTACACTTCTGAAATCTAACACTTTTGCAGAAGGTAGAGACAGTGAATTTTGTCTTAACTCAGGCAGTTTCTGTTTCTTTGGGATGGTGTACATTGCTCATGGGATTAGATGAAGAAACGTCCAGATGAAAAATCACCAGATTTGAAATGTTATCTCTTTTTGCTCCCAACTGATGCTGCCAGACCAACTGAGTTTCGCCAGCAATGTCAGTTTATGACTTCAAAGAAACTTGGATGTCCTTTTTTTAGGATTCATTAAAAGTCAACACACACACAAGGTGCAGCAATCAATTAAAAGGCCAATGGTATTTGATTTTTATTACAAGTCATTTTGGAGATTTGATTAAAGAAGGCCTTGCTTGAATAATGTGGAGATTTGATGACACCATACTTGGCATATTGTGTACCAGAGTCTAGATTAGAGTGGTGCTGGAAAATTACAGCAGGTCAGGCAGCATCCAAGGAGCAGGAAAATAAACGTTTTGGGCAAAAGCCCTTCATCAGGAATAGAAGCAGGGTGCCTGCGAGAGAGGAAGTAAACTTCTTCAAGGCAGGCATCCTTGCAAGAGGATTCGCAGTAGGGTTAAAATCAATGAGGTAAAAACAAGGACTGCAGATGCTGGAAACCAGAGTCTAGATCAGAGTGGTGCTGGAAAAACACAGCAGGTCAGGCAGTATCTGGAGTCCTTGTTTTTACCTAGTTGATTTTAACCCTACTGCAAATCATCTTGCAAGGATGCCTGCCTTGAAGAAGTTTTCCTCCTCTCTCTCTCTCTCTCAGGCACCCTGCCTCTATTCCTGATGAAGGGCTTTTGCCTGAAACGTCGATTTTCCTGCCCCTCGGACACTGCCTGACCTGCTGTGCTTTACCAGCACCACACTAATCTAAACTCTGGTTTCCAGCATCTGCAGTCCTTGTTTTTACCATATTGTGTACCACTTCAGTCTCGTTACCTATAGAAAGTTACAATTGCCACAGAGAGAGAGTGCAATGATGGCTTACTAATCTAATTCCTGAGAATTTGTCCTATGACATAAGATTCAATAAACCGGGCCTGTGCTCTCTGGAATTTAGAAGGATGAGAAGCAATCTCATTCAGGCATGTAAAATTCTTACAGAGACTGATGGGGTAAATGCAGGAAGAATGTTTTGCCTGACTGGTTTCATGAACCAAGGGTCACAGTCTCCAAATGGTGCTGGACACTTAAAAATGAGTTGAAGAGGGATTTTGATGCTAAAAGAGTGGTGGATCTTTGGTTCAAAGAGTTGTCATCGAGTCTGTTCAAGATGAATAGATTTTAAAATATTTTTTAAAAGTCAAGGATATGGTGATATTGCTGAAAAATGGTGTTAAAGTTGAATATTGATGATAATCTCATGTGTGAACAGTGTGAGCTCAATAGGCTAAATGACCCACTCCTGCTTTTCTTTCTCGCGTTCTTAAGGCATCGAAAGCAATCAAAGCTATCAAAATAAAACTGTCTTGGAAACTCTCATTCATATCATCAAAGGTCTCAAAGACCTCAGTTGACATGGAATGTAAGCAGCAACACATATGTCAGTAAGAACAGCACAGAAAGAAAACTGATGACAAATCATTTGAATTCATTAATCTTCTCCTATCTTGTAAAAAAATCTACTTGCTTTGAAACTTATAAAACATAAAAATTGCACAAAAAGCAGTAAAAATGCCAAGAATTGTGCAAACATGCGAACAATAGAAAAGCTATAAAGACTATGAAAATAATGATAATCCAAAAAATGGTGCTCCCCACAAAAACAAGAAGGATCTTAAGAAGCCTGCAAGCTCAGGTCGCCAGTTAGTAAATAGCTGCATGCTCCAGTTACATGTGGGACACCACCACGTGTTTATACAACAACTACTGATGGTGTATTCCAGCTCAGACTCACTTATCACTGGCACTCAATTATTGTTGTACAACTGTCCCATGAACCATTTACTGTGGGCTACTCTTGAGGCTGTGTCCTAAAGTACATTTAAGCTCAAGATTTTTAATTAGTAAAGGAATCAAGGGTTATGGGAAAATGCAGGAAAGTAGGGTTGAGGATTATCAGATCAGCAATGACCTCATTGAATGCTGGAGTAGACTTGATGGGTTGACTGGCCTACTTCTGCTGTTACGTCTTACGATCTTATAGTGTGTTTTTTTTGTACAATTTACAAGAGATTACAGTTCATTTGTAAGTATCAGCAAATCAAAGATTTTAATTAATGCAAGCTCCAAGTTGGCAGATTTTATGGTGAATAAGGCAATGATGTGAAAATATGTAGAATGCTGAGATTAATGTCCCTGAAAATGCAATGGCACTTTGTGAAAGATCACCTTGACAAGCTCCTGAAACTGTGGTTCTCTCACCTTTGGCAGAATGCAAATCCATCCCAAAGCATGAGTCTGGGTTACTAGAATACTAATAGTGACATTACCACTATCCCACCATCGTCCTTTAAGTTGTTATGATCCATTTCATTCAAATGCTTCCTTTCTTCTGTTGAATTCATTGTAATATTTTTAAGAGATAGAGGTAGACAAGTTTTGTTAGGCAAGGGAATTAAAAGAGATCAGGAAGAATTAGGGATATGAATTTCAAAATACAAACAGGCCAGACATGATCTTATTGAATGGCAGGGTCTGCTCAGGGAGAGAATAGTTTACATCTGTTCCTATTTCACATGGACATAAGTTCATTTGAAAGCATAGCATTTGCCATGGAGCCTCTGAGTTGCACTGACAATAACTGCAATGTTGTCTGTAATCTAAAGAGTTTCCCCACACCCCACTGCTCCCATTTTCCAAAGTATTTATGTTAAGCTATGATTTTCCCTTCCCATCATTAAACAGCTTGGACCTTCATGTACTATCCAGTCTCACAGTCAGGCTATTGGAGGAGATTCTGGATTAGTGGTGCTGGAAAAGCACAGCAGTTCAGGCAGCATCCGTGGAGCTTTGGATGCTGCCTGAACTGATATGCTTTTCCAGCACCATTAATCTAGAATCTAGTTTCCAGCATCTTCAGTCATTGCTTTTACTTATTGGAGGAGATGCCTCATTTCCCATCCCTCGGTGTAAACCACCACTTTCTTGGGAAGACATAATAAGCAAACATTATCCATTTATTGGGAAATAAAAAGGATTGTCCAAATTGTTAGCTGATAAACACTTAGACTAGAAGCTTCACTATTTAATTCCCAGTCTGTGTGAAAGTTTCAGCTTTCATCCCAGATGGAAGTAAAAACTCTACAATTGATGTGTGTTAGAGTTATTATTGACAATGGTGCCAAAGGTTATGGTGTTGCAGAAAGACAAGTAGACTGGGGGCCACAATCCGATGAGCCATGATTGCATGAAACAGCAAGGATTTGAGGAGCTGAAGAGCCTACTCCTGTTTCTAAATCCTTGTGGCCTTTCTAGCTTTTGGAAAAAATGAGTAGGTTCCAGTCTTGATTGCAATCTAGTGATCCTTAGTACAAAGTGCTGATGTGTGACTGTTTTATCTTGTCCATGCAATTAAACCTTATTTAATCTTTGAGGGCTCTTGTGATGCAGTGGTAATGTCTGTCTTTCTGAGCCAGAAGGCCTGTGTCCAAGTCACACCTGCTCCAGAAGAGTATAATAACATCTCTGAACAGTTGCTACAGTTTTAAAACCTCTTCTACATCAAGAGCTGAGAGTGACTGGTGCCAACTAAAAATGATTTAGAGATAATGTATACTGTGGCACTGAAATACCCATGCTTCTCAATGCTGAAGTTGAACACCCATCAGTGTTTTTAAAAGATCAGAGAGGTACCTGTTGAGCAAATGGCTTTGTTGAGCCATTTCCCTTTCCTTAATGCATTGTCACCCTACATTAATTAAAGAAGACAGAGGGAAAAAAATCAGTTCAGATGACTTTCGGCCTTTCTTATGTTGCTGTGTTGTTATCATCAATGGATGCTAATGCCTTTCTTCCTCAACTTCAGAAACATGGAATATGTGTACATGGGGTGGCTCAGTGGTTAGCACTGCTGCCTCACAACACTGGAAACCGGGTTCAATTCCCACCTCGGGCAACTGTCTGTGTAGAGTTTGCACATTCTCCCCGTGTCCGAGTGGGTTTCCTCCGGGTGCTCCGGTTTCCTCCCACAGTCCAAAGATATGCAGATTAAGTGAATTGGCCATGCTAAATTGCCTGTAGTGTTAGGTGCATTAGTCAGAGGTGAATGCGTCTGGGTGCGTTGCTCTTCGGAGGGTCGGTGTGGACTTGTTGGGCCGAAGGGCCTGCTTCCACACTGCAGGGAATCTAATCTAATCAAATTGATACACTTAATGATTATCATAACACTGCAGACTCGTCTAATGAATGCAGTTTGCCAGTTGCCCTCAGATTTATATTAATGTGAGAAAGTGATCTGGATTTTATGTAAATTTGTGCTAAACAAAAAAAAGAAGAGGTCTAAATAAGTCATAATTTTATCAGTACTTTGCCTCCACATTTAAGAATAAAGTGGAATCTGAATAAATTTGAAGGAAAGGTTCACTTCTTGTGCCTGGGAGATTTGGTTGCCTTGGTGCTATTTACCAGCAGATGTACAACTGCTGTGAATGTTCAGGAGCACATTCTGCTTCTCATTCACTCTCTTCCTTATTACTGTGCAGCAGAGGAGACAGTGCCAGAGTGAAATGGTTGGAATCAAAGCATCAGGACTGTGGATCATGTCCTGGTGATCATCCAAATGATGCATGAAAAATAAGTGACCTGAAATTGGATTCAGCCAATTTTGTTCAGATGTCTCTGACATCAGCCTAAAACAAGTTTTTCTATCACATCAGGTGAGCCATCAGGCAATTCTCTCTCTAATGGAAATGTTTTAGCAAGGAAAATTGTTGGCTGGATCGGGTGTCCTTGTGTTGGCTTCTTGGCCAGTCCACAATGGGGTCAGGTTGCTGGTGTTCTCCATTCTCCAAGGCAGTGATGTGCTCCATCATGGCTGCCACCATGATGATGAGGATGCGTTCAGCTGCCAGCTGCTACCTCCCAGCTGAGTTCAGCACCAGTTAGTGGAAACTGACCTCTCTGCCAACCCAAGCAGAGCAGCTCCACATGAAGATAGGTTCACATGAGCAACATAGACACTGGATGGAAATGGCACCTGGACATTTTACTCACATTGATTTCATGATCCCAGATTGACAATGAAGCCTTGGGTCAATTGTATCTCTCAATGAGGAGCTTAATCTGCTACAGGCTTTTCTCTGTGAAGTTCCAATGAGCAGACTAGGCATCAGGCTTACTTTGCTTAGGATTCTGCAGCACAGCACCCATCAACCAGAAATATATTTCCTTGATTTTAATTTGTACAGAGGCCATCCTGTGACACCAGCAAAAGCAAGAGTTAACGGTCATTTTGATGACTCCTGACTATAGCTGTCACTGTGTGCTCCCTCTCTCCACAGATGCTGCCAGACCTGCTGAGTTTCTCTAGCACTCTCTCTGTTTGTTTTTACTGTTGATGTTCACTATCTGCACCTCCACCAGCTCCCCCACTATACAAACATACCTTCGGCCTACAATCAAGGGAAAGCAGCCTGACATTTTACACCTGTTCAAAGTTGCCGTGGAAGTATACCAGCCACTGGTCCCTCAGGTGTAAAATATGATCCAAGGCCCAGTTTTGTGCTGGTCTTGGGATTTCTTGCTAGGCAACCATTGAGTTGTACTTTAATGATGGAGTCTCGAGCATCTTTATGTGATGGGGGAGGCACAGCGTGTGAGAGCTGCTAGTGAAGAACATTCTGAAGGAGAGTCATACTGGATTCAAAACATTATCTCTGTTTCTCTCTCCATAGATGCTACCAGACCTGCTGAGTTTCTCTGTCTTTGTTTCAGATTTTCAGCATCTGCAATATTTTGCTTTTCTTATAGTGTTATGGAATCATACAGCACAGAAACAGACGCTTCGGTCCAACAAATCCATGCCCAACATAATCCCAAACAAAATTAGTCCCACCTGCCTGCTCCAGGCCCATAACCCTCCAAACTTTTCTTATTTATGAACTTATCTCAGTGTTTTTTAAACATTGTAACTGTGCCTGCATCCATCACAGTCTCAAGAAGTTCATTCCACACCTGAACCTCTCTGTGTGAAAAAGTTGCCCCTTGTGTGTTATTTAAATCTCTCTCCTCTCACCTTAAAAATATATGCCCACTAGTCCTGAAATCCTCCATCCTAAGGAAAGGATACCTATCATTAACTCTACCTATATTCCTGATGATTTTATAACCCTCTGTAAGGTCATCTCTCAACCTCATACACTCCAATAAAAAATGTCCCAGCCTATCCAGCCTTTCTCCATCACTCAAACCTTCCATACCTGGCAACAATCTGGTAAATCTCTTCTGAACTCTCTCCAACTTAATAAATTTTTTCCTATAACAGGATGACCAGAACTGGACACAGTACTCCAGAAGAGGTCTTGTCAATGTCCTTTATAACCTTAACACGACTTCCCAACTCCTCTACTCAAAGGTGTGAACCATGAAGACAAGTGTGCTAAACCACCCTGTCTATATTTGACACAACCTTCAAAGAATTGTGTACCTGAACCCATATGCCCCTCTGTTCTACAACACTACCCAAGGTACCATTAATGGTATGAGTCCTGCCTGTTGTACCAAAATGCAATACTTTGTATTTATCCATACTGAACTCCATCAGCCCATTTTAAAAAAAACTGATACGGTAATTTTACTGCCTTAACACTCAACTTTCATTCAAGTGGGCAAGATATTGGTGTGCATTGATGGCATTAGAGGAGGAACCCACAGAAGCATCCTAATACCCTGAGGATATGAGTTCAAATCCTACCAGGTCAGCTAGTGAAACTTACATTCAATCAACAGTATGGAATTAAAAGCTAATTTCTATGATTGTAATTATCATTTTAACTAAAATTAATTGCCTGAAAACCCTTCTGCCTTTTGAATGCTCTGTAAGCAGTGAAATCTGCCATCTTTACCTGATCTACTCAACCTAGAGTTCCTGACCCATAGGAACAGGATTCCCTCTCAAATGGTCAAACAAAGCATTCTGCTTAATATGGGACAGGCCACAAGTGGTGGTTTTTCCAGTGACACCAACATCCCACGTAAAAATATGTTTCAAAAGTTCCAACAGTAGAGCAAAAGATGAAAAAGTTGAAGTTTTAAATTGGAGAAAGACCAATTTTGATGGTATTAGGCAAGTACTTTCAAAAGCTGATTGGGGGCAGATGTTCGCAGGTAAAGGGACGGCTGGAAAATGGGAAGCCTTCAGAAATGAGATAACGAGAGTCCAGAGAAAATACATTCCTGTTAGGGTGAAAGGAAAGGCTGGTAGGTTTAGGGAATCCTGGATGACGAAAGAAATTGAGAGTTTGGTTAAGAAAAAGAAGGAAGCATATGTCAGGTAGAGACAAGACAGATCGAGTGAATCCTTAGAAGACTATAAAAGCAGTAAGAGTATACTTAAGAGGGAAATCAGGAGGGCAAAAAGGGGATGTGAGATAAATTTGACAAAGGAGAGACCAAAGGTTTTTTACAAATACATAAAAGACAAAAGGGTAACTAGGGAGAGCCTAGGGCCCCACAATGATCAGTAAGGCAGCCTTTGTGTGGAGCCGCAGGAGATGGGGGAAGATACTAATCGAGTATTTTGCATCCTATTTACTGTGGAAAAGGACATGGAAGATATAGAATATGGGGAAATAGATGGTGACATCTTGAAAAATGCCCATACTCCAAAAGAGGAAGAGAAGTCATTGTTGGGCCTCCTACTGAGATATTTGTATCATCGATAGTCACAGGTGAGGTGCCAGAAGACTGGAGGTTGGCAAACGTGGTGCCACTGTTTAAGAAGGGTGGTAAAGACAAGCCAGGGAACTATAGACCAGTGAGCCTGACCTCGGTGGTGGGCAAGTTGTTGGAGGGAATCCTGATGGACAGGATGTACATGTGTTTGGAAAGGCAAGGACTGATTAGGGATAGTCAATATGGCTTTGTGCGTGGGAAATCATGTCTCACAAATTGATTGAGATTTTTGAAAAAGTAACAAAGGGAATTGATGAGGGCAGAGCAGTAGACGTGATCTATATGACTTCAATAAGGCGTTTGACAAGATTCCCCATGGGAGACTGGTGAGATCTCATGGAATACAGGGAGAACTGGCCATTTGGATACAGAACTGGCTCAAAGGTAGAAGACAGAGGGTGGTGGTGGAGGGCTGTATTTCAGACTGGAAGCCTGTGACCAGTGGAGTACCGCAAGGATCAGTGCTGGGTCCCCTACTTTTCATCATTTATATAAATGATTTGGATGTGAGCATACGAGGTATAGTTAGTAAGTTTGCAGATGACATCAAAATTGGAGATGTAGTGAACAGCGAAGAAAGTTACCTCAGATTACAATGGGATCTGGACCAGATGGGCCAATGGGCTGAGATGTGGCAGATGGAATTTAATTTAGATAAATGCGAGGTGCTGCATTTTAGGAAAACAAATCTTATTAGGACTTCTGCACTTAAAGGTAAGGTCCTAGGGAGTGTTGCTGAACAAAGAGACCTTGGAATGCAGGTTCATAACTCCTTGAAAGTAGAGTTGCAGGTAGATAGAATAGTGAAGAAGGCGTTTGGTATGCTTTCCTTCATTGGTCAGAGTATGGAGTACAGGAGTTGGAAGGTCATGTTGCAGCTGTACAGGACATTGGTTAGGCCACTTCTGGAATATTGCGTGCAATTCTGGTCTCCTTCCTATCGGAAAGATGTTGTGAAACTTGAAAGGGTTCAGAAAGATTTACAAGGGTTGGAGGATTTGAGCTGTAAGGAGAGGTTGAATAGGCTGGGGCTGTTTTCCCTGGAATGTTGGAGGCTGATGGGTAACCTTACAGAGGTTTACTAAATCATGAGGGGCAAGGATAGGATAATTAGACAAAGTCTTTTCCCTGGGGTGGGGGAGTCCAGAACTAGAGGGCATAGGTTTAGGGTGAGAGGGGAAAGACATAAAAGAGACCTAAGGGTGGGCAACTTTTTCATGCAGAGGTTGGTATGCGTATGGATTGAGCTGCCAAAGGAAGTGTTGGAGGCTAGTATGATTGCAACATTGAAAAGGCATCTGGATGGGTAAATTGAATAGGAAGGGTTTGAAGGGATATGGTCCGGGAGCTGGCAGATGGGATTAGATTGGTTTGGGATATTGGGTCGGCATGGACGGGTTGGACCGAAGGGTCTGGTTCTGTGCTGTCCATCTCTATGATTCTCTGAATCCATAACAGCAGCTCTGATATGACTTTGATTTGACAAATTTATGTTTTTATTTCATTCACTATATTTGCTTGAGATGGCGCAAAAGAGAATTTCTTTTACTCCCCAGCCTTTGAATTGTGATTAGGAAATGTGTTTTTTCCCATGGGCAGATTGATAATGGCACTAGTTTACTCCATATTCAACTAATAGCTGGAATGTGTTCCACAGTTTTAAGTGTAAATTGCACACAGCAACTGAATGGCGACGGATTTAATTGAATTGGTAATTAGTGCAGATTGAATCAAAACCAACAGGCTCTCTTTGTATATCAGCTCATTGATTGCAAGTCTTTCTGCTTCACGTTTAATAAATGCAGATGAATAATAGCCCCAGCTGCAAAGGATGTACAATCGACAATCTCCAAGGCAGAATAACAACAACACTCGCCTCTTCAGATACCCAGGAGCAAGCCACAAGACTAAAATCTGATTGATGGACTCAGCCTTTTTGAAAAAATATTAAAAGCAAAGTTTAAGTGGTTCATTATTGAGCTCCAAGATTATGGCAACAACCTTTTTGCTTCCTCCTTCATATTTGATATAATAAAATGTCCTGGGGTTGCTATTTCTTAGTGGTCATGATTAAAATTAAATTGTAGATGTGAATCAGTTGTCAAATAAGCACATTTCTTTTAAATAAGTTTTTAATCAACCTGTTCAGGAAGGTTATGACACATCTCCAGTGCAAATGGGATTTGAACAAATGCCTGTGGGACTACAGGTACGGAAACAAACACTGCAACAAGACACTTACACGTGTTTTAATACTCATAATTGAATTTAATTATGAGAATTGCATTCTTTGATCCTTCCATTTTCTAGAAAATACTGAAGAAATAGTCATTGTTAGACGTTCACTTTATTTCTAGGCAAAATTGGGTACTGCAGATGCTGGAAAAGCACAGCAGGTCAGGCAGCATCTAAGGAGCAGGAAAATCAATGTTTCGGGTCAAAGCCCTTCATCAGGAATGAGGCTGGGAGCCTTGGGATTGGAGAAATAAATGGGAGGGGGTGGGGCTGGGGAGAAGGTAGCTGTGAGTGTGATAGGTGGATAGAGGTGGGAGGTAAAGGTGCTACATTGGAGAGGAGGGTGGAGTGAATAGGTGAGAAGGAAGATTGACAGGTGGGACAGGTCATGAGGATAGTGCTGAGCTGGAAGATTGGAGCTGGGGTAAGATGGGGGGAGGGGAAATGAGGAAACTGATGAAGTCCATATTGATGCCCTGGGGTTGAAGGGTTCCGAGGCAGAAGATGAGGCATTCTCTTTATTTCTGATTGTCTTGCTGACCTTGCCACAGTCTCTTGATAATAGTGTTATTTGTTCCTTCTCTGACTTCCCATTTCCAATGGCATGGGAGATGTGTGTTTGTTTGTGTGACGGGTGTGTGTGTGTGTGTGTGTGTCTATGTGTGGGGAGGAGGGTATGTGTGTGTATGTGTGTTTGTGTGTGAGTGTATGAGGTGTTTGGTTATGTGTTTGTGTGTGTGTGTGTGTGCGTGTGTGATGCGTGTGTGAGAGAGGTATGTATGAGCTTTTTATGTGGGTGTGTGTATATGTGTGGAGTCTGTTTCTGAAGTGTTTGTGCACTGTTCAATCTAACACACCTTTTAGCTGCATTTTTCATGTACTAAATCATGGCATCTAAACCGATACAGTGTATAAGCCATCCCCATTTTCCTGACCTCAGAATCATGGTTTTATGTGTACTCAGAATACAACTTGACTTTACTCAACTTTTCAGCTACAAATGCAACAATTGCTAATATTTTAAATTTACTTATAAATACCTTTTAATTGGGTGCAAGGGATCATGTAATCACAATATGGGTTGCATTGCGAAGAGACAGCTCATGCTTTGTTTAAGACAAGCATTGAATGCTGAAAGCAATTCAGATTGGCAACCAGGTCAGCAGTTCAATTTCATATCCAGTATATAAATCCAACTGCATTTTCCAAGGGATTCTAAGCATAAAGGTCAACTAATGCGTGAAGAATCATGGTACATCAAAGTTAGCAATCAAATATACGAGAAAGTAAGCATGAATAAATCAAGACATAAATTGTAACAATATGGCACAAATGGAATATAAAACAATCAAAATAAATTCTTAGGAAATAGAAACATAGAATCTGGAGGAAAACAGGAATTAAAATCAAGACATAGAATACTGTGCAGAGTCTTTGTGATTCCAACACCCAACTAGACCCATGTTCAAACTAATTTGTGACATTGTTATCTTCAGTCAGAGATGCAGGTGATCCTTCTTTAGCTCCTCATGATGTCTCCAGCACCATTGGTAATAATTTTCATGACATTTGATTCACTCCGTGTGACATCAAGACACAATTGAAGACACTGCATAATGTAAAGGTTATAGGCCCTGACAACATACCAGCAATACTCATGAAGACTTGAGCTCAGAGCTGCCCGTGCCCTTCGACAAGCTGTCCAACCACAACTACAACACTGGCATCTACTGGACAAAGTGGAGAATTGTTGAGGTCCAGTCACAGCAGGACAACTCCAGTCTGGCCAATTAACGACCTATCAGCCACCCTTTGCTCATCTGGAAAATGATGGATATGAGGTTGCTCACAAATGCCTGTCTCTACAGTAATACCCACATCTCAGGAAGGACAAGGAAATGAACCATCCGTGCACACAGCCCCAATGACACTGGCATCATATCCAAAACCGAACTGTACCAAGCAGAAGTGAAAAGCAGAGCCATCACACCATTCTATTTTTGAAAAACAGGGACAAATTGGAATAATAGTTTGCACTTAGCATTATTTGAATTTTCTTGGATGACGTGGGAGCCACTGGCATTTATAGCCTAACACTAATAGCCCTGGAGAAGATAGCGAACAGCCTTCCTACACCACAGCAGTCCTTGGGCTGTTACAAATGGAGATTTTGACCCTGCAGCAGTGCAGGAGCAGCAATATTGTTTGGTGTGTGGATTGAAGAGGAGCTTTTAGGTTATTTATGTTCACGCACTAGTGCTCTTTATCTTTTAGATGGTGGTGGTCTCGGGCTTGGACAGTACCTTTGAAGGATCCTGAGTGAGTTGCTGCAATGTGCATTGTAAGTGGTACACACATGGCGTTGAACAATGTGCAATTGTCAGTGAACATTTCCACTTCTTATGAAGAAGGAAGGGACATTGATGAAGCTTTCTTCAGCACACTGAGGAACTCCTGCAATAATGTCGCCAGGACTGATGATTGTTCTCCAACGACCACAACCGTCTTCCTTTATACCAAATGTGACACCATCCAGTGGAGGACTTTCCTTTGGAGTCTAGTCTTGCCAGGGCTCATTGATGCCATACTTTGCCAAATGCTGCCTGGATGTCGAGGGCAGTCACTTTCAGCTCAGCTCTGAATTTCAGCCCTCTGTCCATGTAGGGCTGATGATGGAATGATATCGGGGTACCAACAATGAAAAGACTGACCATATAATCTATTTTTGATTGTACTAATTGAGAAATAAATTTTGGGCAAGCTGCTGAGGTAGCTCCTCCCCCTCCCCCCAGCTTGTTTCACAATATGGCCTCATTCATGTCCACCTAAGATGCAGACAGGACCTCTGTTTATCATCTCCCTTGATGCATCTCTGATCCAGTAAAACCTGCTCAGTCTTCTTCTTGCCCAATATTTTCACAGAATCCATACATTGTGAAAGCAGGCCCACACTGACTCTCCGAAAAGCATCCTACCCAGACCCACCTCATCCCTGTAACCCTACATTTCCCAGGGCTCATCCACCTAGCCTGCACATCCCTGGACACTATGGGCAATTTAGCATGGCCAATCTATCTAATATGCACATCCATGGACTGTGGGAGGAAACCACCCAGAGGAAACCCACGCAGACACGGGGAGAAAGTGCAAACTCCCCACAGATAGTCTCCCGAGGTTGGAATCAAACCCGTATTCCTGGTGCGTGGGGTAACAGTGGTAATCCCTGAACCACTGTGCCACTGGATCATTGCTGACGTCCTGCCACTTTGACTTGGTGGGTCCTGAGATAAAGTGGTTAAAAAGGTATATGGGATACTTTCCTTTATTGGTCAAGGCATTGAATTCAAGAGCAGGGCGATTATGATAGCGCTGTATACAACTTTAGGCCACAGCTTTAGACCATGTGCGACTCTGATCACCACATTAAAGGAAGGATATGATTGCAGTAGAGAGGGCGCAGAGGATATTCAAAAGGATGCAACCTGGATGGAGAGGTTCAGCAATGGAGACAGGCTAGATAGGGTAGGATTGTTTTCCTGAGAACAGAGAGACCTGAGAGGTGCATCTGATTGAGGTGCACAAAGTTATGAGGGGAATAGATGGGATGGATAGGGAGAAACAATTCCCCTTAATAAATGGGTTAATAATTGGACAGAGAGTGTACAGTTTTAAGAAAAGGAGCATGTGGGATTGGAGGGGATTGCAAGAACACTTTTCCCCCAGAGGGTCGACTGCATCTGGGACTCACTGCCTGAAAGGATGATCAAGGACACTCAAGATATTTAAGAAGTATTTAAATGAGCAGTTGAAGTACCACAGCAGACAAAGCTATCAATTTAAATGGGATCATGATAGAATGCTTGACAATTGGTATGGACTCAATGGACTGAAGGACATCGTTCTGCGCTATGAAAACTCTGAGTTTGTGACTCTGTGGCTGATAAGTCCAATGCATGGCCAGCAGACTCTGCCAGATGCCAGGCAAGTGGTTCTTGGAGAGGTGTGTTATTTGGAGCTTGGTATACTCTGGCTCCTTGACTCCACTTCTTCCTGTTCTTGTTGGATTCAACCTGAAGGATTATTCTTCATGAGCTGGTAGGGATGTTGGCCTCCTTCTGGGGTGCTTTGACAACCTCCTAAAGTATTTCTACTCCCCTCCACAGCAGAAGTCTACTGGTAGGCATATGATCATGTCCTGTACTGTGACACTGGATTTGAATGGCTAATGCCTCAGTGCTTTTGAGAGGATACTGCTGTTAGACTGCTCTTCTTGCTACCAGATCTGGATGAGACTTTGGAGGCATTGCTGGAATACCTCACAAGTGCTCTGAGTTGCTGCTGTTCATTGTTCAGTTATCTAAAGCATGTTCAGATACTTAAGGGCTCTTGCAGCAGTCTGCTTCCAAGTCCCAGAAATGTATAGTAGCATAGAATCCCTACAGTGTGGAAACAGGTCCTTTGGCCCAACAAGTCTACAGCGACCCCCCAAAGAGTAACCCACCCAGACCCATTTACCCCAGACTAATACATCTAACCCACACATCCATGAAGACCATGGGTAATTAAGCATGGCCAATTCACTTAACCTGCACATCTTTGGACTGTGGCAGGAAACCGGAGCACCCAGAGGAAAACCACGCAGACACGGGGAGAAATGTGCAAACTCCTCACAGTCAGTCACCCGAGGCTGGAATCAAACCCAGGTCCCTGGCGCTATGAGGCAACAGTGCTAACCACTGAGCCACCGTGCATATTTGGTCATTAATTAGAACATATCTATCCAAATGCTTGAAAACCAGGATCTCACACTCAAGATAAAAGCAAAATTTTGCGGATGCTGGAGACTGGAAAAGAAAATAAACTAGCAATATTTGTGAAGACAGAAGTAGAGCTGAGGATTCAAGTCCAAAATGATTCTTTGAGACTGAAGAGAGATGGAAACATTATATGTGTTATGCTTTTGAGAAGGAGGGGCAAGCAAGTGGACCAGAAGGACAGACTAGGGAAAGGTTAGGGGATAATTAAACATCAACAACAGCTCATTAAGCAATGATGTTATGAAGACAAGGCATAAATCCAGCTTAGATGCTAATAACAGAAAACAAAACCATGAAAAATAATACGATACAAACACCAGTGGAGGGTTAGGAGATGGGAGGGTGCAGAGAAGAGGAAGAAAAAAGTATCATATTGAAGGACAGAATTCATGGTCTGAAATGTTTGAACTCAGTGTTGAAGCAAGAAGGCTATATCTTTCAGTCAGAGCTTTTGGCTTTCAGATGAATCCAATATAATTAACATCAGATTAACCCAACCACCTGTGGGCAGTTAATCCTGCTTCCCTCTCATCCAGGCAAAAGTGAGGAAACCAGAGTCCAGATTGGAGTGGTGCTGGAAAAGCACAGCAGGTCAGGCAGCATCCAAGGAGCAGGAAAATCAATGTTTCGAGCAAAAGCAAATTTTGCTGCTCCTCCGATGCCGCCTGACCTGCTATGCTTTTCCAGCACCCTTCCCTCTCATCCACCTCTGCAAAACTGGCCTGGCATTGAGATGGAGCTGCTCACTGGCCCTTTTTTCAGCACCCACCTCTTTCCTTAGCATTCACAATCCTGCCCACGCTCCCCATCTCCAGAAACAGATTTCATCTTGCTGCCCAATTGACTTCTTCAATTGCCTACAAATTGATTGACTAAATAAAAGTTTGTTAGAGACAGGCTATTAAGGAATTGCTTTAACCTTTGCATTCAAACCAGGAAATGCTAACCGTTTCAGAAAAAAAGAATTATCTGTAAGCACTCACCCTTATCCTCATGCTTGTGTTCATCTTCAGCTTTATCCTTGCTCACGCTCTCATCATCTCACTCACTCTGTATCATTAGTGCCCCTTATCCTTTTTTTTAAAACGACTGCATCATCTCACTGATGATCATTTATATCATATTTCCCTTTTCCATTAAGTGGTTTGCAGGTGATTTAATGCACCCACACTCTATGACTGGCGAGTTTATCAGTTCTCTTCCCACTCTTTGTCATTTCTGACCTTACTAAAATGCCTGTCTGTCTTTCAGTCTTACTCAAAACCTTAACCTGTCTTAGTTTTCACTGCTGTGTATTTTCTTGTATTTGGATTTCCAGTGCTTGGCAGCTTTTCTCCTTGACTTGACCGGCTTTTTTTTAAAGAAAGCAATTTCATTGTTTCATTCCATGTTCATTGTTGTTTATAAGTTCCATCTTATTTTTAATGGGCTACAGTGAATCATTACACCTACTGCTGTTTATTTAGTGGCATGTATCTGACCTTTGACCTGTTATTTTTTTCCCTATCTTGAGTGGTTTCTGCTCTATCAGTTCATCAGCTGTACTCTCCTACAATTACAGGGGATGGTGGAAATGCAGCATTTGCCTTTCATTAAACTGATGACAGCACAAAATCATCTCATCAAGGGTGGGTCGAAATTAATTATTTTAATGTGAAGTTGATGACCTTTCTGGCTTAGGCATCTCTGATGTAAGATGAGCAATGGATAAATGAATGTGTAGGGTAGAAAGGCAGGAAATTAGCCCAGGAAAGAGAAAGGATAAAAATATCTTCTCCTTATCAGGTCTAACAAGCCTACATATTTTGCGCAGTCTCGCTCAAGTTTCTGATGGGATCTGCACAAAAACACTGCACAAATGAGACATATTGCCGAAGATTTTCAGACCATCAGGACAAATTCAAGAATATGAAATTTCAAATGACCACAACAATTTATACCTCAGCAGGAAAAGGTGCTTCTTGGTTTTGTGTTTGTCATGATGAGTGTAAGATGACTCGCTTTTTAGTAAGATGTCTCTCTTTTCATCTTTTTTTAATTGATGGTTACTAAATTGGTCATCTGAATTGCAGTGTGCAAAGGTGGCCATTTTGGAAAATAGAAATACCACAGGCTGCATTTTCAATCCGGGTTTAGGCACCTGGGTCATTTCCAAACAGTAACTACCACAACCCTACCCATGCCAGGGATGAGGTACGATCTTTAAACATGAAGGCTCCAGCTGAGTTGGTGAGCTCAGCACTCAATTCGTGGGATTAAATACTGCCTGGAGGCTGAAGCTGGCTCTGCAAGGGGACTTGCAAAAGTGAACAAGCCATGACTGGTCTGCCACTGTCTTGAGGAACGAAGCAGGCTGAAGAGCAGACAGTCTGCAGTTCTCCTTCATGAAGTACTTACTGTGCTCTGATTAAGTGATGTCAACTTAGTACCAACATTTGCAGCACTTCAACTTAACTAGCCTTTCTTTACAAGATGCTAAAGCAGCAGCCGTAAAGTGTAATGGTTGTCTGTTAATGCTCCTAATAGCTACACACCATGTGACCCAATGGTTTGCTCTTCCCATTCTTATCTTTGACAGTATGATTCTCCCACTCTTCAGCCTATTTACAAGTTTTTTGATAAGCTTAAAAGTAGCTTAATTTGGAGGTATACAAGTTGCTGTTGTCTCCTCATCTCTTTTGTAGCAGATGTCAATAAAAATGATAGAAAGCTGTTATTTTCAAAATGTGCCCAAATCCACCCTTGCCCTCACAGACTACTGAAAATCCAGCCCCACCTCCCTTAAGTGAAGGTTTTTGGTAAAAGTTTGGGGCTATGGTGAACTTGAGTGAAACACACACATTTTACCTTAAACATAAAAACACGCAGAATCTGGAAATTAAAAACAAAAGCAGACAATGCTGGAAAACTTAACTGGTCTGGCAGCATCTGTGGAGATAAAACAAAACTAATATTCATATCCAGTGACCCTTCTTCAGAACTCTACAGAAACTTGTTTTGTTTCACATTTTACCTTGCGTGTGCTATGCTTGTTTGGTACATGCTTGAGGCATGTACCCTCTACTGTGATCATAAAAATAAATCATCAATAAGCTGCCAGAAGAAGTGGTAAAGGCTTGCACAATTATACACTTAAAAGACATTTGGACAGGTACTTGAATAGTTTAGAGGGATATGGGCCAAACACAGGCAAATGGGACTAGTTCAGTTAGGAATTCTGGTCAGCATGGATGAGTTGGGCCGAAGGTTCTGTTTCCATACTGTGCGACTCCATGACTCTCTAATTTGAAAACAAAACTAACAGTTCAATGTTATCATATTTTACACTTGGAAATCTATTTCTCGAGATTGTTCTCTTAAAATGATCAAAATTTGATTATAAAACCAGAAACCAGCTGGTAATGTGTTCTGGTAATCATTCAGTGATCACTTCACTATTGCTTCCTGTGATCATATTGGAGGCAGTTTCCCCCACTGTTAGATGCCAGTTGTCCCAATTGTAAGATTATCCATTTGCATTTCATGTATCTCAGTAATGGCATGAGAATGCTAGCTAGCTATAGTCCTTTAAGGATATCTTATAATTCTTTCCAAGGATAACATTGTTGAACAGTGCTTCTCTGTGTTACGTTGCTAAGCAGTGGCCCATTCCAAAATGGAGAATTTTAGTTTGAGAGCACCAAATAATAGCACTAATGAATGATCCTTTTGTAAGTGCTAACATGCTGAGCAGCACGTTGTAGAGGCGAGGTTGAGCTGCTTGTTAACAACCTGCTTGAAGTCCACTGACTGCTGAGCAGCATTGCTCAGTCATGGAGGAACAACATGGGAACATCAGCTAATCAATAGTACATAACAGGGGTCATTATTCTCTGACCTAATGATCATTTGGGAAATTATTCAAATCGACCAGTACTGTCAGGTGCCAATTTAATAACAATGTATAATAAATTAAAAATACATAGCAACTATTTTCACATGGGATGTAGTGCCTTGAACATTTTGACATGGAGCCAAGAAAGCAGTATTAGGAAAATGACCAAAACTCTTAGTCAAAAAAAAGAGACCGTTAAAGGAGGAGTGGGACATGGATAGGGAGAGGGACTCAGTGAGGGATTTCTATAACTTAGGAGCTGGAAGCTGTAAGTACAACTTATCAAGGCATGGCCAATCCCAACAGAAAAGTGAGGATCTACAAGAAGGCAGGGAAGGAAGATCGCAAAACTTTCCGAGGCTTGTAGTAGCTTACAGAGATAGGGAAGAAGACTATGATACCATTTGAACACAAGGATAAACATTTTATATTTGAGGTGCCAATACTGACCAATAAGCAGAGGAGTGTTGCATGTGTGGGACACTTTGCAGGGTATAATATCTAAAGCAGAGATGTGGTTGAATTAATGGAGCTTGGAAGATGGGAGGTGTTCATGGAGATTGAATTAGTCAATTCTGGAAATTTCTGGTTTCAGGGGACAACTTGAATTTCCGTTAATCACCGAGTTATTTCAAGGTTTCCTGAAGTAGGGATTGGGCCTGTTAGGGTGGCACGGTGGCTCAGTAGTTAGCATGCTGCTTCACAGCACCAGGGACCCAGGTTCAATTCCAATCTCGGACGACTGTCTGCATGTGTTTCCTCTGGGTGCTCAGGTTTCCTCCCATATTCCAAAGATGTATAGGTTTGGTGGAGTGTTCAGGAATGTGCAGGCTAGGCAGATTAGGCTGGGAAATGTAGGGTTATGAAGCTAGGGAGGGAGTTCTGGGAAGGTTTCTTTACAGAGGGTTGGTGCAGAAATGATAGGTTGAATGGTCTCTTTCTGCACTGTAGGAATTCAATGAAGTGGGTTTCCAAACTGAAATTTTGGGATCTTGAGCTTCAAACTCCCCACCCATCATCACTCTAGTCAGTCCCACCTCCCCTCAGCCCACTGTTCACTGAGATGATGGGGCAACTTTGAAGCCTCAGGGTACAACTTTAATTTCCATTAATCACAGAGTTATTTCAAGGCTTCCTGAAGTGGGGATTGGGAATGCAAGGGTGGCAATGTGGCTTAGTGGCTAGCACTGCTGCCTCACAATACCAGGTACCTCTGATGGCTGTCTGTGTGGGTTTCTTTCGGGTGCTCCTGTTTCCTCCCACGTCCAAAGATGTGCAGGTTAAGTGGATTGGCCATGGGAAATGCAGGGACAGGGTAGGGAGTGGGTTGGGATGGGATGCTGTTTAGAGAATTGGTGTGGATTCGAAGGACTGAATGGTCTGCTTCCACAGTGTAGAGATTCTATGAAATGGGGTCACGTTGTGAAAATGTTTGGAAAACACCGCTTAGTGCTCTAAATGAAATTGCATAAATTCCAAAATCTGATTGGTTTGGCAAGTGGCAACCACAATGTCTTCTTTCTGTATTTGTTCCATGATCTTGACATTGATAATGAACTGGAAAGAATTTGTCTGCTCAAGGATCTGTGAACATCCTTTAGAAGGATTGAAATTATTCTGGAATGATGCTTAATTTTAAAAGTGAGTCAGAATCATCTGATACTGTAATATTAAAAACGATACTGGAATATTACTAACCTCAAAGCGATGTGATTGACCTGTTATGTTAAGTATAGATCTGCTGTTCTTAATCAATGCCTGGCACTCTTCTGCAAAATTATCACATGCAGTTTGTTACCAAACTTGAACTAACAGCCAATGACCTGACAAAGCAATGCTTTCTTGCTATAAGGAACATCATGTACCAATGCACAAGTGACAGTACTTCTATTTTTAGAGGGAATGTTTAGCAAATGTTTTGTAATGTCAGCACTCCACTCAGCATATAACGAGCAAAATGGTGTAATATTTTATCCTGCACACAATTTTATCCTTCATCAAATTAAAGGTTTGTTTCCTTGTTTTCTTCTCTATCTCATTTTCTCAACCCTGCAAAAATGTGACACTATTTACTTCTTGGCAGATCCTTATTTATTTTGCTTTTGATGTTAACTACTTTTTGATTATGCAAATCTCTCCCAATTTCTTTCACCGTGATGATGTTGTCTACTGTGGGTCTCAGCCCTTCACCTAGACCTGGCAATGTACAAAATAATCAAAAGATGAAAAAGTTAAGTCTAGAATTTTAAAAGTAGAATGATTTGTTCAATAACCATTCTTCGCAATACCACCATTTGATATAAAACGAAAGAATCACTTTTCAGAGCAACCTATGGACACTCAAATCCAAGAATCAAGTTCACCCCAAAGCCACCCAAACTCCAATATTTTGCTGTTTTTTTAAAAAAGATGATGTTGAACATACTGCCTTGTAATTCAAACTCTAATTAAAACTTACTTTAATGATTCTATATTGACCTCAGTCTCTGCTAACTGGTCTTCCATGGTCTGAACAAAGGATTTGAACTGCCTTAATGTTGTTGTATTATCCATACAGGGGAAATGCTGCTGCAGAATTGCAATTAGGTAACAACTTCAGCACAGTTATCAACTGATCACCGTCATCTCAGTTCTGGGGAGAAGCACTTTTAAATAACACCTTGATGACAACAAAGGTAAGGGAATTCAGTGATTGGCAACACAACAGCAATTAAGAACCATGTGTTGCCACTAAACATGTGCAAGTCCTTTATAGGTTGCAGCAACATAATGGAAGTAAGCAAGCAATACATTATGACTGAAACAAGAGGATGCAAAAAAAAAACAAATGCAACTCATCTATTGCCATATAATTTTGCTTGCATATTTGAATAATAGGAAAGAGCTGAACTACATGTTCCCTGCAGCCATTATAATCATCTGACTAATGGCCATTAATTAGTAAATTCAAGATAAGTGGACAATTTGGCTATAAATACTAATTGAAATGAATTACAAACAGTTGCAGTTACCTAAATTATAATTAAGGAAAGAACAATACTTAAATTGTAAACACAGAATAGCATGAATTAACAGGAACCATCATTTGGTAAAAATGTTGCAGGACATTGTACCAAGCAATAAATGGAGGAACACAATGGTATGATTGCTAGCACCTTATTAACTATGCTGCTGGAAATGCATTAAGAACCATTGTCAAGTCTGTGTGTTGGCAAACAGCTGAGGCCAACACAGCAAAGCATGAGTGGACATTTTGAAAATAATATTTTCAGGGAAGCCTGTGTTAATATTCAGCCTGTCTCCCTCACCTTGAAAATGAGGTAATAGCTATTTTCCCTTTTTTTTTCTTTTCCTCTTTCTTTCTCACAGTCACTTTTATCTGTTTTCCTTTTCTTCCCTTGCAGTTTCACTACCATTATGTTTTATTCTGCTTTTCTCTTACCATGCCACTTGTACAATCCCTCCACCACATGGCAATTTCTAAGTATCTAGTTTTATTTCTTTTGAGACACCAATAAATCTCTCTTGACAGTCAAAGTCAGTGAACATGCAGTCTCACTAGGATGCCACCATGCTCTGTAACCCACAGTGCCTACCTTTTCATTATTTGGAGACGCCTGTGTTGGACTGGGGTATACACCAGGTTATAGTCCAACAGGTTTATTTGGAAATACTAGCTTTTGGAACACTGCTCCTTCAGGTGGTTGTGGAGAATGAGATTGTAAAACACAGAATTTAAAGCAAAAGTTTACAGTGTGATGTAACTGAAATTATATATTGAAAATATATACATAGTTTTCGGGTCTTTTTCAATACATAATTTCAGTTACATTACACTGTAAACTTTCGTTATAAATTCTGTGTCTTACAATCTTATTCTCCACAATCACCTGATGAAGGAGCAGCGCTCAGAAAGCTAGTGTTTCCAAATAAATCTGTTAGACTTTAATCTTGAGTTGTGTGATTTTTAACTTTGTACCTTTTCATAAACCTTCTGAAAATCTGTATCCACCAAAACAACCATGTTTCCTTTAAGTATAGTCATTTCTTCAAAATGTAACTTGCCTGTCACAATTCTGTAAATTAATTACCTTAATTATTCCATGCTTCTCTAATTACTCATTAATTTATCCTGAATTCTGGGTTCTTAGAAATTTCCTATGGCTGGTATTAGACTACGGATTTCCCGTTACCTTGTTTATTGTCTTTCTCCTCCACAAAGATGCTTACATTATGACAAAGTAATTCCATTGTGAAAATAAACTGAGATAGACAGAAGATGGCAAGCTATATGCACACTTTTCTTAATGTTCATAGAAAACTCCAGAAATTTAATTTTATCGAGTTCTTTATTACAAACTAATGCATTACTTTCTCTGTCTTCAAAAGCAACCACTATAATTTTATGGAGCAAGAAATTAGCCTCCTTAAAACCACCTCAAAATGACAACATAGCTCCTTTAACCCAGCGAGCACTGATTTTATTATGCACTTTGAAGACATTAACAGAATCCCTTTGTTTCATAGCAACAAGAATGCTATTCTGTAAATTAAAATGGATATAAAATAACCAAAACAAATATTTTTAATGGAATAGAAATATCATGTATTTAACCTTCTGCATATGGCAGAAAATACTACTTGGACTTCAAAGAGTTTTGTATAAAGATAGCCTTGTATAGAATACAATTTTTTACAGATGTTTAAGCAAGAAATCTCGCAAATATATTAACATGCAAGTAGAATTATGACATTGAGACAATGTACTTTTTCTTCCCTGCAGCCTGGAGGGAACGTCCTCTGTCCCTCACATTTATATCAGATGAACATAACTCAAAACATATTAAAAATACGTTACATTTTACATTCAACTGTCTTTATATCATGAAAGAATTCTTTGTATTGTTTCTTCTACAGTGCTTAGTACCTTTCAAAGCAATTCTGCCTTGTTTGTTTATATTCTTTTCATATCAGCTGGGTAAGCAGAAAATACCACATGCATCTTTTGGTTTCGAGGTGCAATCTCTCCACAATGTAGGTTCCACGAGGCAATTTGCTGAACAGCCTCTCAGGATTACCACAGATTTATCGTCAAATAAACACCAGCATTTCACATTCATCCCACTCTGGCTCTTTGGATCCAGTTAGCCCATTTATAATTTATTCCTAGAATACAGAACATGGAACAGTACTGAACAGAAACAGGCCCTTTGACCCACCCTGTCTGTTCCAACTATGATGCCATTCTGAGCTGTTTCCAACTGCCTGCACAAGGCCCATATCCCTCTACTCCTTGCCTGTCCATGTGTCTAAATGCCTCAGCAGCAACGCGCAAAGTTCAGTTGCTCTGTCTACATTGTCTATAATAGCAAGATCCCCTTGAATACCAGCTAATATGCAAACCAGATGAATGAAGCCAAACTGAACCTCACTGTGGGATGGGTTCATCTGTGGTAGATATACATTACCAGGGTTTTAGTTATCAAGTAGGTTCAAAATAAACAGATAATCTAAGTCCCCCTGAGATTTATATTTTTCCTGATTTAGCTTTCAATAGTTTTTTTTGTCTGGGTTTCAACATATGCAATTCCTGCTTTTTTCATTTTGTCTTCCCTGTCCTCCATCTCCTTACAGTCTTCTGGCACCACTCGTGAACCAAGCCAAGCAGGTGACCTGAGTTCAAAGTTCGACAAACATTGTTTTGTACCCACTCAGCAAGAATAGTGTGGACTGAATTGTCTTCCTGTGTTACTTCCCTCCCTGTGGGTAAAAGGTACCCCATACTTTGGCATATTGCCTGATTGGAACTGAGCTATGACTCTTGCCTTTCCTCTCCATGTTAGTGCAAATGGTATAATACTCCACTGCAAAGCACCAGCTCACTTCCAAATTTATTTTTAACTTTAAATATAATTGTTTGCAGAGATCTTTCGAGCTATAATAGGTGAAACAAAGTATTTGTCCAGTTTCTGTCAATTAACCTGTTCTTTGAAGTAGGTTCTCAAATTCTTTGAATAATAATGCTGAAAAGGGCTTTAACTGAATGTTAATTACTTCCATCATGGTGTACTTTATTTTTGTGGTGGTTTATAGGCAGGCGGATGAGTCAAACTTTGACTTGCTCAGTTCGTTGTCATAGAGTCAAAGAGATGTACAGCATGGAAACAGACCCTTCAGTCCAACCCGTCCATGCCGACCAAATATCCCAACCCAAACTAGTCCCACCTGCCAGCACCCGGCCCATATCCCTCCAAAACCTTCCTATTCATATACCCATCCAAATGTCTCTTAAAATGTTGCAATTGTACCAGCCTCCACCACATCTTCAGGCAGCTCATTCCATACACGTACCACCCTCTGCGTGAAAAAGTTGCCCCTTAGGTCTCTTTTATATCTTACCCCTCTCACCCTAAACCTATGCCCTCTAGTTCTGGACTCCCTGACCCCAGGAAAAGACTTTGCCTATTTGCCCTATCCATGACTCTCATAATTTTGTAAACCTCTATAAGGTCACCCCTCAGCCTCCGACGCTCCAGGGAAAACAGCCCCAGCCTGTTCAGCCTCTCCCTGTAGCTCAGATCCTCCAGCCCTGGCAACATCCTTGTAATCTTTTCTGAATCCTTTCAAATTTCACAACATCTTTCCGATAGGAAGGAGACCAGAATTGCACGCCATATTCCAACAGTGGCCTAACCAATGTCCTGTACAGCCGCAACATGACTTCCCAACTCCTGTACTCAATACTCTGACCAATAAAGGAAAGCATACCAAACGCTGCCTTCACTATCCTATCTACCTGCGACTCCACTTTCAAGAATCTATGAACCTGCACTCAAAGGTCTCTTTGTTCAGCAAAACTCCCTAGGACCTCACCATTAAGTGTACAAGTCCTGCTAAGATTTGCTTTCCCAAAATGCAGCACCTCGCATTGGGATTCCATTGCTTTCAAATCTGACCATGATGAACACACAACAAATTGTAAACTGGCACATGCACTGCAGAAAGTCAATCCTGAAACTAAACAATCCATAAGCCCAGATAATCATTTTAGCATTCACTTCCCTAAATGTGTCATTTGTTTAATAGTTAGAAGTAGAACACAAATAAGGAAATTTAATCCAAACCACAAGGCTTATTTGCAAGCTATTATCTGGGCCTCTGATCAATACTCAATTCTTGATCTCAAGATATACATTCATCGCCCGTGCTTGTAGAGTTCAGCTCCATTAAATCCTCCTTAGAACTCAAGCCAGAAACAGCAGATAATGGGAAACACTGTTTAGAGCTTGGTGAGCTAAATATGGAGTGGCTAGGATTGGGAATGACTGAGAAGGATTGACAAATGTTTAGCGAGGTGGTCTCAGGCTGATAAGGTGTAGGAATGATTGAAATCAGTGGGCTGGGGGTTGGTGAGATTTGAACAGAATGCACAGAGTTTGAAGAGTTGTGAACAGGCTGCATGGAGCTTGAAGTTCGCAAAGCAGATAGATTCGCACCCGCTGTAATCAGAGGAGAGGTACTGGCACTTATAGATGGACAGAGAGAATGACAAGGGCTTGGCGACGTTGAAAGGTTTAGATTCTGGGATGCTAATGTAGGCCGCCCAGAAGGAGAAGCAGCAATGGAGCATCCACTGTTCCGTGAGACCGACCGAGCAACATTTGGAGAGCCTGCTACAGCTTGAGTAGGAACTCGATTCAAGTCTGAGTGATGCACTGGGCTCTTTCCCTGATCACCTGGAGGTATTTGATAATGAAATGACGCCACAGGACTTGAGACTGTGTGGAAACAGTTGACCGTTGGATGGTGAAGTTCTACATCCGCTGTCCTTTGGCATGATACAGTTGCCCTCACAGAACTCCCTGGATAGCATGCTGCAGTTGAAGGATTGCTGAAGTTCCAGGAGCTGGGAGTCCTTGTGTTTTGGCTGTGCTGAGTCCCAGTGATTGGGCCAGGTTGTGCATGTAGAGCAGATGGCTGTAAAGCATATGAGCATCTTGGTTGCCATTCAACCCCAGTGCTGTTTGCAGAAGGAGTTGAGGATGAAACCATGGAGACAACATAGGGGGAGCAGTTCATTGTAGGGGTGTACTGCGGAGCAGCCAATTGCCTTTGAAGAAGGTGCATCATATGATGAAGCTCTTTGGCAAGCTGAGATACTTCCTGATTCAGATCATTCATCTGTAAATAGACAAGACAGATTCTTAGCAGCTGAATGATTTTTGTTGCATTAATTTCAGAAGATAGCATTCTAATTCCTGCAGTAACAGGTGTTATTGAAGTATTAATGCAGGTTTAGTATTTGAACAAAATGCCAAAGTAAAATTAAAGTGGCTAATAGATCTCTTGAGCATTATAGGAATGCTGAAGGCATAAGTACAGGTCTGGAGAATTTCATCTTTCGAGGCTTTTAAAACTTTGTGAAGTCTGTACCAGCACTGTGCCATAGAATATTTATTCCACAAAAAACAGCAAATTCAGAAGCAGTCACTACATCAGTCAGTTTTTACATGATTTCATTTATTTCCTTCATATTCACATTTTTGACTTTCACCAAGAAACTACCCTACAGTGGCAAGGAATGGAAAGCATGAAAGCTTTCAGCAACACCATAGATGCTGTTCTTAGATTATACATATGGGGAAAGATTTAATTCACACTCTTTCCCGCAGGGTACGCAGCATCATTGCTTGAGTGGCTTAACTCTATTCTGCAAAATAACATGTGGCAAATTAGAACAGGCAACAGACTGACAGTGCTCAAATACCAGGCATGCACAATAATAATAGCTGCCAAGGGTGTGAATTCCTCTGAGGCAGTGCCACAGAAGGGGATATCCTCAGGAGAGGGAAGAAAGAAAATTGGCAAGAAAACTTGATGAGACTGAAACATTTATGACATTACATATAAAATAGATGCCTTTTATGAAAGCAACAAAATAGTAGAGACATCATCCAGAGATTAGGAAACATCTGGGAATAATCTTGCTACACACAAACTGGAATGCAATGACTCTAGTTCCCACATATATTTTGTGGAATTCAGCAAGCTTCCACCTAAGCACACTTTTCTGCATAAATGCTACTAATGATATCTCCACAGGACTTCATATGTAGAGCTGCTATCAAACAAATGGGAAATGTCAAGTTTTCAAGTTGTTTTCTCTGTGTGGGTGTAATTGTTAAATGTAATTAGTGCAGTGAGTTAGATACTAGAGGATATTGCTTACTTAAATTCTTTTTACCTTTTGCCTTCAAGACTTTCTGACTTTTCACATCACCTTGAGTGACCAATGTTTTGGGAGGCAAGCTGGAATACAGACTAGGCACCTTATCACAAAGAATGTGGTAGTCCCTCAGAACAAACATGACGCTTTGCACTTGCCAAGAACCTGCAGTGAAGTCTTTTAACATTGGAAGGCTGCTGTGCTACCATATGGTTCTAGCTGAGCAGAAACCTCTCCCAACCTTACTGCCTGCCATAGTGTTATGGACCAGACCAAACCTCCTCAATATATTTGAAGAAGGTAGCCTAGACCTGAACTTTTCTTTATTTTAAAGGTAGATGTGAAATGCCGTGTTCCAGATGCTATGTGACTGATCAAAGTATTTGACGTTAAGCAAAACAAAATGATTTTAAACATTATAGTTAGAATACAAACAAATAAAAGAAGAATTTGCAGTAACTTAATGATTGGACACCTTAACTGAATAACATATACAGTCACTATTACTAATTAACTGTTCCAGTATAGTAATATCTCATAAACACATCCCTGGGCAACAAGGCAGATTCAGGTACAGTTTCTCTCATGCAGGTCTCCAATCCAGGAGGTAAAAACCATCAAGAGAAGATTCAGAGAGAATGGCAGCTGGGAGACATTCACTGCAGCTTCAAACTCTTTTGAGACCCCAAATCGCTTCTGCTCAAAACTAAACCTAAAAACTAAAAAAAACCGAGAAAATCTGGTCACACCCAGGCTTCCATTGTTCCAACTTTAAAACAAAACTTACAAATTGTTCACTTTCTTAGAGACAGCTTGACACCTCTGCCTTACAACCCTCTCTTCAAATTAAAGATCAAAATAATCTCTTAAAGTGACAGCATCATCACAATAGCAGTACAACTATGTGTGTCTGAACCTGGGGTGGTGGGAGAGAAATCTGTATAATAACCCTCTGACTCAAGGACTCAGACCTTAGGAGAATAACCTGTACTTCTTTTCTAGGATAAAGTGAGGACTGCAGATGCTGGAGATCATAATCAAAAAGTGTGGTGCTGGAAAAGCACAGCTGGTCAGGCAGCATCTGAGGAGCAGGAGAGTCAATGTTTCGAGCATGAGCTCTTCATCAAGAATGTTTCTGATGAATGGTTTATGCTCAAAACGTCGACTCTCCTGTTCCTCAGATGCTGCCTGACTGGCTGCACTTTTCCAGCACCACACGTTTTGACTCTGTCCTTTTTTCTGAAGAGCAGTTTGAATTTTTGGTCCATTTATAGTGATGTTTAGTTTTAATTTCCATGAAACTTGAAGTTGCAAAAGCAACAACATTAGAGAGCGGCAACTATTCTATTTGAAGTGGCACGGCGAACAATCTATTACAGACAATTCAGCTGTAACAAAAATCAGAAAGTTGTCAGAGTTTTCCACATACTTTACCTCCTGGTTAAGTCTGCAGATGTTCCGTTTTATTTCTTGTGCCTCAGCTGCCGCAGCTGGATTCACCTGAGATGCAGCTGTCAACAAAAGATAGAATCATTAAGGGAATATGGGGACAGAAAGGAAAGGGTTTAGAGATGAGGCCTGAAGATATTGCATGATTAAGTCTGAGAGAACTGGAAGTTTTCATTTTATTTTTAAATTTTAACTTCCAGATTGGTATCATTATTTATAGAGAGAAAGATGTTTTGGATGTAAGTTTGCTCGTTGAGCTGGAAGGTTTGTTTTCAGAAGTTTCGCTACCATACTAGGTAACATCAGAAATGAGCCTCCTGTGAAAGTACTGGTGTTATGTCTCATTTTCTATTTGTTTCTTAGGGTGGGTGATAACACTTCCAATTCCTTTTCTCAAAGGATGGTAGATGGGGTCCAAATCAATGTGTTTATTGACGGAGTTCTGGTTAGAATGCCAGGCTTGTCCCAGTCGAAGTGGTGTCCTTCTTCGTCTGTATGTAAGGATACTAGTGATAGTGGGTCATGTGTTTTGGTGGCTAGTTGGTGTTCATGTATCTTGGTGGCTAGTTTTCTGCCCGTCTGTCCAATGTAATGTTTGCTATAGTCCTTGCATGGCATCTTGTAAATGGCATTTGTTTCGCTGGTTGTTTCTATTGGACCCTTTAGGTTCATAGCTGATGTTTTAGTGTGTTGGTAGGCTTGTGGGCTACTATGATGCCAAGGGGTCTGAGTAGTCTGGAAGTCATTTCAGAGATGTCTTTGATGTTGGGTAATGAGGCTAAAGTTGCTGGGCGCATTGTGTTTGCTTGTTTGGGTTTGTTGTCGAGAAATTGGCAGACTGTGTTTATTGGGTATCCGTTCTTCTTGAAGGGACAGAAGGACTGTAGCAAACAATGCATCGGACAGATGGGCAGGAAACTAGCCATCAGGATACATGAGCACCAACGAGACACCAAAAGAGATGATCCACTATCACTATGTCCTTACATACAGATGAAGAAGGACACCACTTCGACTGGAATAACACACCCATCCTCGGACAGACTAAACAAAGACACATATGGGAATTCATGGAGGCCGAGCATTCTAACCAGAACTTCATCAATAAATACATCGATTTGGACCCCATCTACCATCCTCTGAGAAAAAGAACCAGAAGTGATATCAACCACCCTAAGAAACAAAGACACATAAATAGAAAGTGGGACACAACATCAGCGTTTCACAGGGGGCTTACTGATGATGTTACCTAGTATGGTGACGAAACATCTGAAAACGAACCTTCCAGCTCAGCGAGCAACTTATATCTAGAATCTCAACCTGAGCTATAAATCTTCTCAAAGAAAGATCTTTGATAGCTGAATTGGTTCCATATGCACCACTACAGGTGGATTACTCCACTCCAAATGGCTCCATATGCCATTGAGTCATGTAGATATGCCTCAACAATTGGAAGTTATTAATTAAAAGTAATTGATACTTTCTCCAAATGTTTTTCAAAAAAGAATAACAAGAGTTTGAAATGGCAATACAGCCCCAACTTCAAAAAGCAGATGCATCCTGGATCATGTGACTGGATAAAGCATAAGAGACAAGACAGAATTGGCTAGGGATCTGGTGAATTATGCTGTCCATCAAAGGACCACAGACTGAGCATAATCTAATCTTGTCCACCCAGATAATACTCCAGAACTGTTGCCATGGCCACAGAACTGCACATCCCTGGGAATTAACAAGAAGTTGGAAACATGGAAATAAGGGCTTATAAATCTCTGTCCAAAATATAATGCATTTGTATAAAATTGTTCTGTCTGTTGTTTAATGCCACTAATGTTGACACTTCTACTGAAGTCATGGACTTACAGATGCATTACACGTTTTTCCATGACTACCTTCGCCAGTAACTTCCAGACTAAACTTCTGAAGCGCACATTTCAATATAATTTGTCTTTTGGGTTAAAGCATCAGGAAGTTTCTTATAAACAGGTTTTAAGAGGTGCATCTGAAGCATTGTTATGGATTTGGGGTTGTTAAACTGCAACTCATTGACTACTGTTCAGCCTTCAACACTATTATCCCCTCAAGACTGATTGTTAAAATTAGTGATCTCGGACTAAGCCCCACTCTTTGCAACTGGATCCTCAGTTTCCTGACCCATGAGCCACAATCAGTGAAGACTGGGGACAATATTACATCCTCACTAACACTCAATACTAGAGCTCCCCCCAGGGGTGTGTACTCTGCCCCCTACTGTACTCACTGTATATCCATGACTGCGTCGCAAAATACCAGACTAATGTCATTTACACGTTCGCTGATGACACCACCAGTCAGTCGAATCTCAGATGGTGATGAAACAGATCACAGACGGGAGGTGGAGGACCAGGAAACATGGTGCACTGAGAATGAGCTAGCTCTCAATGCCAACAAAACCAAGGAATTCATTATTGACTTTCAGCGGGATGTTACTCATGCCTCCTACACATTAACAGTGCAGAGGTGGAACGAGTGGAGAGTGTCAAGCTCCTGGGAGTGGTCATCCACAACAAGCTTTCTTGGAATCTTCATGTGGATGCACTGGTTACAAAGGCCCAACAATGTCTCTTCTTCCTCAGGCAGCTGAGGAAATTTGGAATGACGGCGAATACCCTTGCCAACTTTTATGGATGTGCCATCGAGAACATTCTGTCTGGATGTATCACTACCCGGTAAGGCAACTGTATCATTCAAGATTGGAGACAGTTATAGAGAGTGATGAACTTGGCCCGGACAACCTCCCATCTATAGAATCCATCTACCAGGACCGCTGTCAAGGAAAGGCTGCCAGCATTCTCAAAGATCCATCCCATCTGACAATGTTTTACAACAACTCTACTATCGGGAGAAGTTACAGAAGCCTGAACACACCCACCAGCCGGTTTCACAACAGTTTCTACCCTACTGTTAGAATATTGAATGGACTCACAAACTCTTAAAATTCGCCTGTACCTGTATTTTTGTTCTTGCCATTTTTTACCTGTTATTTACTATCTATGCTACTTAACTATGTGACCTGCCTGTATTGCTCACAAAACAAAGCTTTTCACTGTGCCTCAGTATACGTGACAATTAATTCAATTCAATTCAATTTAAGATTTACAGAAAAATAATTATCCAGCCAAGCACAAGAAGATATTCTCCTCAAGTTTGGTTGTTGATCTGATATAATGGCAGCAGTAATTCTAAAGTATTGGCATTTTAAATTATCTGGAAAGCAGGTGGATGTCTTACAAGACAGAAACTAGACAAAGTGGATACCAGGATGATATTTTCACTGAATTATCTAGACCTGGCAGCCACAATATTTGAATTATGGTTTGACCATTTAGGACTAATAAGAAGAATATTTTTTCACTCATTGTGTCATGAATCTTGTACCTCAAGAACGTATTAACGCTCAGTCATTAAACATATTCCAAGACAGAGATCAAAGGAATTTTGGAGATTTGGGAAGTTGGGGAACTAATTAGATCAGATGGTTAGAGTGTGGTGAAGATAACTATCAACAGCAAGGATTTAATTCTGCACTGATATACAGCATAATGATATCCTGAACAATTAGTTGCTGTATAGAGAGAGGAGGGATATATTGCAGGAAGGCAAAAGCAAATTTTCCTGTTCTTCGATGCTACCTGACCTACTGTGCTTTTCCAGCACCACACTCTCGACTCTATACTGCTGGAAGCTAGAGTTGAGGTAGAGTATCAAATATGATAGGCTCAAAGGGTCAATTAGCTTACTCCAGTTCTTATATCTTAGGTTTATAAGTCTGTTCATCAGAGCAAGCAGTTTTAGCTTTATCGGGCTTCATATTAAGAGGAAGAAATTTCAAATTCAATAGATGCAGTCTGCTGGCAGACTGCAAAGCTGTTTCAGAAGCCACAACAGAGATGTTTCTATCATCACCAGCTAGAAGATTTAATAGAGAAACAACAGTGTGGACAAAATCCAATCAATAACTGCTCACGGTTCGGCCCAACATGGTTAAGCAGTGATAGGGCCAAGCAAGACAAAAACATTGAAAAGAGACAACATGAAAAGCCCTATTTATTGACCTGGCAGTTGAGCATGTGGTGGAATATAAAATTGAAGGGTTATGCTGAGAGGAAAGGTAACACAAATGCAAGTATAAAGTGAATGGGCTGAATTGCCTCTTCCTGTGTTGTCTGTTCTGTTATTGCTGGAGGGGTGGGAGATGTTGGCCCTGCTTTTTTGTTCTGGGTGTGACATGTGCTTCTGCTGTAAAGAAAGCGACAGCAACCTCATAAATTGGAAATTTAGACTATTTTTTTTCCCTCTAGAGCATTTCACTTCTGTGAAATGTTGCTTTCAGAATTATTCAAATATAAAAACTAATAATCTCACAAGAAACAAAACATTGAAGATCAGCCACAACTGAATCAGGTATATTCCTCCAGTCCTTTGTTTATATCCCATTTTCATGCTAATAACATTTCAGGTTGCAACTGCACTGTAGCCTGGGCTCATGCACATGAGACAAATGAATGGGTTTGTTTAATTCCTGGAAGATGAAGCAAAACCACAGTGTAAAGTAATAGGTGATGCATTATATATCATTCATCACTCCTGTGACTACAATAGAACTGTCTTCAGAAAACAATATGATCTGCATTCTCACTACAAATAATTTTCTTTCAATCATTATATTCATAGCATTGTACAAACTGTTCTTAGAGAGTATATTATGAGGCCTTGACTTATATCATGGTTTTTAATAAGCCAATGAGTCACTACTGTTCATTGCTATTATTTGGTTACGTTATAGCAATTGTATTATTGAGCAAGTACATTTTTAATTAATTGTTGATGAGTTAGAGCAAGATTTCCGTGACTGGAATTGTACGAAAGCAAACCCAATGGGAGAATATGGGGGTGTGGAGATGTAATATGGGGTGGAGGTGGGGGGTGGGGGCTTGTCTGTTGGCTTTCAGTGTTGGTATTTTACCACTGGCATGGAAAAGGTGGCAGGTATCTGCACATCCCAGGTCAATTGAGGTCCACGACAATGATGTTTTAACAGCACTGAATGGTGACTTATTCACACCTTTAATTCACCAGCACACCCTGGGAATGTTTCTGTGGGCTCAGGAAGTGGGCCTCCTGAAAGGGCATCCTGTGACCCACAGAGGACCTTCTGAGTGCCAAAGGCTTCCTTGGCTGGAAGACCCCTTTTCTCACTCTGACCTAATGGTGGACACATCTCAATTGCCAGAGCTTTACAATTAGGCTCCACTGAGCTGTGATCTGGGGTTCCTGGTTGGCGGATGTTCTGGGACTTGTTGCACTCCTGACGGGCACTGAGGTTCTACCCATCCCTGGTGTTGCAAAGGGCGGGTCTGGCTTCGGCGTCATGGAATACTCCAAATAGAGCATTCCGTGTCACTTGACCTTTGTGGAAATACTTGCAAGGAAAATTTGACCACAAGTCCATCAGGAAGTGGTCAATGCACAATGTCCTTGAGAGCCTGCAGGAAAAGAAGAGGGATGATCCAATCACTGAGCAAACCGTCAAAGTCATTGGGCAGGATGCCTCATCACCAGAGCTTTCCAACAAGCACCAAAGCATCGCTTGGTTAGTGTTGAGAAGGGCACTACATGTGAGATCTTTCATGTATGCCCGCGCTCTGTGTGCCATACACGCTGTCCTCAAAGCAGCATTGGACCACCGAAGTGGCCCAATGAACAGTCTCACAATGACAGTTTGGGCTGGTATTTGCCTACACTGTTTGCTTGGAATCAAAAATTTGCTGTTCTCCTCCGAGACTTCAGCACAGCAATCCAATATAATGTTGTTGCCAGTCTGCTTATTTACACACTATGAAGAGCTCTGAAGTCTCCTAATTTGAGGAAGGATGTTCTGGCTATGAAGAGAGTACAACACAGATTTACCAGAGTGATTGGTTAGGACTATGTTCACTGGAGTTTTAGGGGGATGGGGGGGAATCTCATAGATGTCAATAAGATTCTAAGAAGACTTTTGACAGGGTAAATGCAAGAAGGATATTCCCAATGACCAGGGAGTCCAGAGCCAGAGGTTACTGTTTAAGGAATCACATAGTCCACTTAGGACTAAGATGAGGAGAAGCTTCTTTTCCCAAAGAGTGGTGAGCCTGTGCAATTCTCTGCCACAGAAATCCATTGAGGTCAAAACATTGAATGTCTTCAAGAAGGCATTAGAGATAGATCAGAGGGCTAAAGAGATCAAGAGATATGGGGAGAATGCAGGAACAGGGCACTGAGTTGGATGATCAGCCATGATTATGTTGAAGGGCAGAGCAGGCATGAAAGGCCAATAGTTCACTCCTACACTGATATTCTATCTTTTTATGTTTTGTAATGGATTCTGACAATAATATATGTAATTACAAGGTTTTTGGTTGACAGCTTAAGAGAAGGTCAGAGGACAGTGTAATCCAACAATTGTGGAATAGTTTTCTTTAATTCTTTCTGGAGACTACAGATCTCCAGGGTTCACGATTTCTCTGAGAAACTGCAAACCAAAATCACGAATGGAACCAACCTCACTCTATCAAACTTGCCAGAGAGGGTTTAAAATGGCCACGTCTTGCCAAGGCTAGGAACACTGCGTGGAAAGGGATGTGGATAACGAGTGTTAATGCTTAAGATCATCTCAATCTTCCAACTCAGGACTTGAAACGTAACGGGCAATGCTTGATTTGCATTCATTCATAAGCTATTTTGAATTCCTTGCTGCACTGAGCAGCCAAACCCCTTGGTCCTGCAATTTTGTCCATCGAACCAAGGAGTTTGGCCATCCAGTGCAGCAAGAAATTCAAAATAGCTTCTTCATGAATGCATTTCAAGCATTGCACATCATGTTTGAACTCCCAAGTTGGAAGATTGAGATAATCTTAAGCATTAACACTCGTTATCCACACCCATTTCCCATGATGTCTAAGAATGTCAAGAACAGGAATGGAGACTGAAGACAGGAATCTTGGAAATGACTCCCACCTCCCATTTTTAACGTTTGGCCAGCTTGGTGAAAATCACGGATCAAGATCATCAGATTGGAATCAAGTTTCTGTAATATTAACAGGTTTTGCATTAATTTATGTGGAAATCACTTTGCATCAACGCAAAATGGCAATACAGCAGCAAATTGAGCCAGGCATCTGTTTGTATTTTTGGTTTATCCATTTTAAAAACAATGGATTAAAAATTTATGAACTTCTCAGAGAGACAACACCAAAACCTTTCGACATTTCAAAATGCAGTTGAATATGCCCAAATCTTTTTGATCATTTCAAAATGCAGCCAATTAACTTAAAGGAAAGCACTGGTTTAAAATAATTTCTGCTTTATACACAAGCCAATCATCCACTATCTGTTTCCCAGTAGTAAATTAAACTAATCAAATTCATTAAGACAATGCTAACAATGTTCAAAGTGGAGCTTCTCTCTCACTGACGAGCCATCTATTCTTACAACGAATTAGTCTAGAGATTATTCGCAGCTCCTTTTGTTGCAATGTCTAGCTTTTTATTCCTGTTACACACAAATCTAGAAGTCCTGCAAAGTTGTCCATCAAGCCAAGGAGTTTGGCTGTCCAGTACAGAAAGAAATTCAAAATAGCTTCTTCACGAATGTATTTAATGCTTTGCACATTATAGTTGAAGTCCCAAATTGGGAGACTGAGGTGATCTTAAGCATTAATCTCTCCCTTAAGTCAATTTATTATTTACATTTTGTAACTAACTAAATTTGTCTTCAAAAGGAGAAAAGCTACTGTTTCAAATAATTAAGTTTCTTCCATGATTTCTCTCTCAAAGCTGGTGTAACTAGTCAATAAGTTGCTCCAACAGGTGTCTCTGCTTTAGCTGAGTGGAGTAATGGTTTTTTTCAGAATATAAATACCTCCAGACAAAAAGATCCAAGTTCAAGTCCAATCTTCCCTATCAGGCATGTCATAACCTGTCTGGATAGGTTGATTAAGACAATTATAGATATAAATGTGGTTTCTGTGGCACAGTGGTAGTGTGCCTATGTCTGGGTTCAAGTATCACCTTCCCCAGGGATGTGTCATAGCATGTTTGAACAGGTCAATTCAAAAGTATCTATAAATGCAAGTGCCTCTCAGTGCTTGCTGTCTGCCCAGACTGTTAAACTGAGAGTTTGAATTATAACATTGAAATATGATGCAACATTGAAAAAAGTTAGTTAACATAATAAAGAAGGCAGGATCGATGCTGTGTTAAAGTTGCAGCGTGTGCCCATTATAATCCATAGCAACCACATCAGTGAAAAGTGTCTGCTGCTTTAGCTCAGAGGTTTTTGAGCTGGAGGCTGAGCTACAAACATTGCAACACATCAAAGAGGGGCACTGTTACCTGGATGTTATGTTCCAAAATGCAGCCGCCCCTCTTGGTGGGAGTTGTCTGCAGGACACTGAACAGCAGTGATAATATGAATTACAATATGAGTCAAACAATTAGAAATGGACATGACAAAGGTAATACATATTCATAAGGCACTCCGATTGAAATACAAACTTAGTAAACCTAATTAGCATAAATGTTGTGAATGACATTGCTTGGTTTTGTTGAGCAGGGTTTTGAGAAATCTACTAAGCAACAAATAATCTTAGACCTAATACTGTGCAATGAAAAGGGCTAATTCATAATCTTGTTGCAAAGGATCCATTAAGAAAGAGTGGTCTCACTTTCTGATACCATTCTATATGACGTTTGAAGTGGTGTAGTTCAATTAGAAACCAGGGTCTTGAATCCAAACAAAGAAAAGTTTAAAGTTCAAAGAGACAAATTAGTTATGGTGATTTGGGAAACTACTGAAACATATGACAGTAGGCAGGCAATCGATGGCATTTAAAGAGATGGTACGTAGCATACAACAAAAATACATTCCTTTCAAGCCAGGAAGCTGTTCCAACTGCAACTAACAAATGAAACCAAAGAGTCTTAGAGCAAAGGAAAGAGCCTATAAAGTTGTCAAAAATATTAGTACTCCAGGTTTTGAAGACTTTAGAAATCTTCAAAGGAAAACCAAGAAAAAGGCTAAGAATGGGAGAATAGAATGAGAATAAACAAGTGTGAAACATTTTTTAAAATGTAAAAACTTCTATAGGTATGTAAAAAGGAAAAGATTTGCAAAAGCAAATCAGGCTCCATGATAAGCAGAATGAGGAGAATTTACAATGGGGAATAAAGAAATGACAGAGAAATTAAAGAAATGCTTCGTGTTTGCTTCCATTTAAAACAAAACTCCCATGATTAATTGAGAATTTAGGAGTGATTGTAAGCAAAGAACTGCAAAATATTAGTAGAAAAGTAGTACCAGAGACAATAATGGGAGTTAAAGTGGATAAATCCTCAAGACCTAATGATTAACATCCCATAGTGTTGAAGGAGATACTCTTATGGATATGTTCACGGCGAGGAAGATGCGACAACAATTTAACAGGATTTCTGAAGAGGCTAATGGATTTGCAAAAAAATTGCAGATGGAATACAACATAAAGGAATGTGAGGCTCTGGAATTTGGTCAGGAGTTTGGAAATGCAGATTATTTCTTAAATGATAAGAGGTTATAAAGCATTGAACTTTAAAGGGTGTTATTGTTCATGAGCCTCTGAAGTTAACCTGACCGTACAGCAAGTAATTAAGAAGGCAGTTGGAATGTTGGCCGTAATTACAAGAGAATTTGAGTACAGGAGTAGAGATGTCTTACCATTATATACTGCACCAAGTGGAGAAAGACCACCATCAAAGGTCTTTCGACCAAAGTACTGTGGGGGGCCTGTTCAGTTATCGAACACTCCCGGTGCATCGATTATATGTAAATAGCATCATGCATGAGAAAGAATTGCCTTCAGATTTATTCAAACTGATGGGAAAGTTAAACTCCAATGTTTGTTTGTTCTCCATATGCAAAGACTATACAGAACTAAACTGTTTTCATGACTTTACATATATAAAGATATTTTTATCAATAAAGTATATTTTTGAAATTTAAAAAAAACATGCTGCACTAAGACATAGCTTGGCTGGCGGTGAGAAGGGCACTAAATGTGAGATCCTTCATTACATCTGGACTCTCTCCGCTACTGCATACTGCCTCAAAGTGGCTGTGGGGTGGGGGTACAGACTGTCACACAACCCTTCTGGAATGTGCCTTTGTAAAGAAGGGCTGGACAAAGGTGCAGCGGTTTTTGATGAGGGTTGTCGCAAGGAGCTCTGTGATATGGGACTCTGTGCTCTACGGTCTGTTCCCCGGGACATATATCAAGCCAAATATTGACTGCGCCGTGAGGACCATCAACTCAATGAAAGGGGAATGACGTTCTTTGAATCTGTCCAAACACCTGTTGGTCTTCCAGATCAAAGAGTTGACCTCAACAGAGTGTCACAGACTGGCATATTCCAAGGCCTAGGACTTCAGCACCATGGGGAAAAAAAACAGTCTACTGTCTTTCCTCCACAGTAAAATGGGGGCACATTCAGCAGTCAGACCGTCAGACCTGTACATAAATAGTGCAAAAGTAAGAACTGTCTTCAGCCTTTGCAAACGCAGGGATTGTCATACCAAGGTTTGTTTCTCTTAATATGCAAATACTATAGAGAACTGTTCTAGTACCTGTGTATGTATATGAAAATATTTTTTCTGAATAAAACATATTTTTATGATAAAAAATTATACAGTGCCTTTGTGAGACTGCACATGGAGTATTGTGCACAATTTTGGTCTCTATGCTGGAGGAAAGATGTATTTACCATAGGGCAGTGCAACAAAGGTTTATCAAAATAATTCCGAGGATGGAGGGATTGTCTGGTGAGGAAACGTTCAGTAGACTTGGCCATATTCTCTGCCACTTAGAAGAATGAGAGGTGACTTCATCCAAATATACAAAGTTCTTACGTGCGATCAACTGGATAGATGCAGGAAGGATATTTTTTCTTGGATGGAGGATCTATAGCCAGGGACAGAGTCTCAGAATAAGGAGCAAACCATATAGGACTGAGATCAAGAGGAATTTCTCAGGGGGAGTTCTCTGTCCCAGAGGACGTGAAGCTCAGTCATTGAGTCTTTCTAAGATAGATGTCAATTGATTTCTGCATATTAAAACAGCAAGGATATTAGGATACTGCAAGAAAATGGTGTTCGTGTAGAAGCTCTATCATTATTTCACTGAATGGAAGGCCTTTTTCTGCTCCTACTTGTTATGGTCTTCAACAGAATCTTACAGCATAGAAGAAAGCAATTTGATTGTTCATGCATATGTTGGCACTGTGAAAAAGCTATCTGATTAATCCTACACCCTTACTCTTTCTTCAGAGAAAGTCTGGAAACCTTTTCCTTTTCAAGCCTATACGTAATGTGTGATTGAAAAGATTTATTGAAACTGATTTCACTTCTCTTACAGGAAGCTCATCCCAGATTATAACAACTCACCATGTTATAAAACAAACTTTCCCTTTTCTTCTTCTCTAGTCCTTTTGTTTTAATGTTTGCCTCCTGTTTAAACATGCAACTTATTTTTTCCCAGTTACTTTCCACTTGAGTGAGTCAAGGTCTGGGACTCTCTCAGTGCCTCAACAACCAGCTACAATAATTTATTACACCTAACTCCCACTCAGTTTTATGTCTTCTACAGACTTGGATAATAGATTAGACTCCCTACCGTATGGAAACAGGCCCTTCAGCCCAACAAGTCCATACTGATCCTCCGAAGGGAAATCCACCCAGACCCATTCCCTCATCTACCCCGACTAATGCACCCAACACTATGCACAATTAGCATGGCGAACTCACCTAACATGCACATCTTTGGATTGTGGGAGGAAACCAGAGCAAACCCACACAGACACAGGGAGAATGTACAAACTCCACACAGTCAACCCTGGCGCTGTAAGGCAGCAGTGCTAACCACTTGGCCACCATGCTGCCCTAAATTTCACATCCAAATCATTGAAATAGGTTGTGAGTATCTGGAGCCCAAAGACTGATTCTTGTGGTGTCCCTATATTCACAGCCTACCAACCCGAAAATGACCCATTTATTCTTACTCTTTGTTTTCTGTTTGTTAACCAGTTGTCAATCCATACCAGGATATCTTCTCAATCCCTTGTGCTCTAATTTTATTTACCAGTCTCCTATTGATAGCCTTCTGAAGCTCTAAATACATTATGCCCACTAGTTCTCCCATATCTGTTCTGCTAGTTACATTCTTAAAAAAATACCAACCGCTTTGTCAAAGGAGGTCTCAAAAACACGCACATGATTGATTCTTTAATGACTGGCAAGGACTCTATTTTTACAAATCCTATTTTTAAAAAGAAATTGCCTTCCAATGTCAACATTTCCAACATCTCCATGTTGCTCCCAGTTCCACATAGAACCCATCTGGGACCAGTGGAGATCATTACAATGGAGTTTAATCATTTCTTACACTCCTTCCATCTGATATCACTGAACTATTTCAGAATCTTGGCTCATTATTTCTCCCCAGACCAAGTGATGGAAGCAAATTCTGAGTTGGGGCAGGCAGGAAAGTGAAAAGACCTGAGTTGCTCAGGGGGGTGAAATGACCTACTCCTTCTCTATGTCTCCAGCGCTATCTAGTTTGATAGCAGCTGATCAATTCAGATAAGAAAATCAATTCATTTTAACCACAGTACAATACATCTGGCAAAAAAGCCTGAGGGCTAATTGCATTTAGCAAAGTTTCCTCTCTGGACACCATTTGTGTGAAAATTAATCTTCTTTTCTGATACAATGACAATGAATGGAGAGCAGAAGGTTAAATATTACATTTCTATAAACAGAAATACTTACATTTAGACAATGACCCAAGATCACAAAGGCATCTTGACATTTTGAAACATTTAGTAGCCCACACAGTGCCATACAGAACATTTGAACGTAGTTAATGTTGTAATGTAGGAAATATGGCAGCCAATTTACACAAAGCAAGCTCCTTTAGACAGCAATCTGATAATGACTGGATGATTATTTCAGTAATGTTGATTGATGATAAATACTTCGAGTAAAAAGTGAGGTCTGCAGATGCTGGAGATCAGAGCTGAAAATGTGTTGCTGGTTAAAGCACAGCAGGTTAGGCAGCATCCAAGGAACAGGAAATTCAATGTTTCGGGCCAGAGCCCTTCATCAGAAACGTCGAATTTCCTGTTCCTTGGATGCTGCCTAACCTGCTGTGCTTTAACCAGCAACACATTTTCAGCTGATGATAAATACTGACTGAAATCCTCCCTGCTCTTTCTTGAAAACCACCTGAGAGGGCTGACAGGATCTCAGTTGATAATTTCATTCAAACTTACAAAAAGAAAAATTAATAAAACTAATTTGGAGCCTGCAATTTCATTTTAATTTCAAGTTTCATTTCGCCACAATCATTAAAAATTCCAAATTAGCCTTGGTACAGTCATTACATTTCTCAAATCTCTATTGCCACAAGAAACAAAGAGCTCATTATATTTATTGGCAAAGATTTCTCATTTACCACATTTGTTTTTATTTCAAAACAGCTTTAATACTCGAAAACATCTGTTTTCATTTTGTGTAAAGTTACTTTATATTTATTACCAAAAATGTGGGCCCTGTTTAAGCTTTGTTTAGTGAAGAAATAATAGTTTTGTAAATCGAAATAATAGATTCACATCATGTAGAGCAGCAGATGGCTCAGTGGTTAGCACTGCTGCCTCACAGTGCCAGGGACCTGGGTTCGATTCCAACCTTGGGCTACTGTCTGTGTGGAGTTTGCACATTCTCCCTGTGTGGGCTTCCTCTGGGTGTTCTGGTTTCCTCCCACATTTCAAAGATGTCGAGGTTAGGTGAATTGGCCAAGCTAAATTGCCCAGAGTGTTCAGGAATGTGAGGGTTGGTTGCATTAGTCAGGAATAAATATAGGTTAGAGGGAATGGGTCTGGATGCGTTACTCTTCAGTGTGTTGATATGGACTTGCTGGGTTGAAGGGCCTGTTTCCACACTGAGGGGATTCTAAAAGTAGTGAAATTAAATGCGCAAAGGAACTCAACAGGGTAGTTACAGAAAAAGCATTTTCACAGGTGGGAAACCTAATGGGGCATAATCTTAAAATGATAGTATGGCCATGCAGAAACAAAATAAGGAAGCACTATTCTAGCAATGGCACCAGTGCCACTCCTCATCAGTGGGAACTTTTGGAAAGGTACATTAGAATCCATATTGTAACAAACAAGGCTCATGAAGAGCCTTGGTAAAGGCAGTTGAAGGAGGACACAGGGATTTTCTAGTTGGCCTCCAATTTCCCATAGCAAAGGAATGAATGGAGTTGAAGTGCCTGGTTGTGCCAGCCTGGGGAGCCTGTGCTCTGGCTAGGTCTAACTCTGCCCGGATGCTAGTGCAGCTAAAGGCTGCCCTCTAGATTCAAGAAACCACCCTTCATTGGGCAGGGAACCTATACCGGAGGTAGAGCAGCCTGGTAAAAATCCTAAAGAGTGACTATTTGCCCATTTGTGGTTGAGTTTGCAACACAGAAACAGTCCAGCACCTTCGAAGGAAGATTATTCATAACACCTGGAATTGCTGTCATTGCAACCTAGAAACCATTAAAAATCAGAGACAAATCATCTCAGAAGTAAGTCCTACTCATAGGAAAGTACTGCTATATTTTTTTCATCAAGCTAGATTACACTGCACAATAAAGGCAACATGAGGATTGCTTCTGGTCAATATGATATGCTTCAGAGACATGACAGACATTCATTGAGATAGGGTTGAGCCAGTCAATGGAAAATGCCAATTAGTGAATAAGATTGTAGGTGTAAGAATAGAAGCTGGCCACTCAGCCCATTGAGTCTGCTATGTTCCTCAATGATATCGTAGCTGATCTGATGATCCTCAATTCCCCAAGACCTATTTTATCCCCACTATGCTTAGTCCCCTTATTGGTTAAATAGGTTGAGCTCAGCCTTGAATACACTGAACATCCGACCCTCAATAACCCTCTGTGGCAAAGAATTCCACAAATTCACTACCTTCTGAGAGAAGAAATTCCTCATCTCTGTCTTAAGTAAATAAGCCCTTACTCTGAGATTATGTCCTCCAGACCTAAACGCCTGCACAAGGAGACACATCTTTCCACAACTACTCTCTCAAGTTCCTTAGGAATCTTACATGTTTCAATAAGGTTGCCTCTAATTCTTCTAAACTCAAATGAGTACAGGCCCATCCTACTCAACCTCATTAGACCATCCCTCCACATCTGGAATCTACCCAGTGAACCTTCTCTGGATTAACTCTAATGTCATTATATTTTTCCTTACATAAGGAGACCACACGTGTAATACATGCTGATTTCCCACTTTCAAGAATGAATGTCATTCCTATTAACATGATGAAAGCATTGCTCCATGATGGGTTGGGAATACACTGTCCATATGGCAGTGGTATAGCAATGATCTCTAACACCTCCAATCCTTTTCTTTCTCACCCTTTCTATCGTTGTGCCATGAATTGGATAAGAATGATTTCTGCTTACATGTACTGGACTTAACTTTTCTTTTTAGATTACTTAGAGTTTGGAAACAGACCCTTCAGCCCAACAAGTCCACACCGATCTGCTGAAGCACAACCACCCAGACCCATTCCCCTACATTTACCCCTTCACCTAACACTATGGGCAATTTAGCATGGCCAATTCACCTAACCTGCACATTTTTGGATTGTGGGAGGAAACCGGAGCACCCGGAGGAAACCCACGCAGATATGAGGAGAATGTGCAAACTCCACACAGAATCGCGTGAGGCGGGAATTGAACTTAATCACTCTCTGATGCAGTGAGGCAGCAGTGCTAACCAATGTGCTACCGTGCCGCCCAACTTCTTTGAAGGCATGTCAGAATGGACAAATTGTTTTAAATAAATATCCTCGAGAGGGTATTGGATAATTATTTGGATAGAAATAACGTGCAAAGTTAGATGGGAAAGCAGGAGGGTAGCAGGAGGTGATGGTGCTCAACTGAAGAGCTGGTGCAGCCACATTGGGCTGAATGACCTCCTTCTGCATCAGAATAACTCCATGATTCCATGAATTTAAGCTGCTTTATTCCAAAGTACAGGGAAACATAAAACTGGGCACAGGAACTCATTGGGTAAAAAATGAGGTCTGCAGATGCTGGAGATCACAGCTGAAAATGTGTTGCTGGTTAAAGCACAGCAGGTTAGGCAGCATCCAAGGAACAGGAAATTCGACGTTTCGGGCATAAGCCCTTCATCAGGAATGAGGAGAGGGTGCCAGGCAGGCTAAGATAAAAGGTAGGGAGGAGGGACTTGGGGGAGGGGCGATGGAGATGTGATAGGTGGAAGGAGGTCAAGGTGAGGGTGATAGGCCGGAGTGGGGTGGGGGCGGAGAGGTCAGGAAGAAGATTGCAGGTTAGGAGGGCGGTGCTGAGTTCGAGGGAATCGACTGAGACAAGGTGGGGGGAGGGGAAATGAGGAAACTGGAGAAATCTGAGTTCATTCCTTGTGGTTGGAGGGTTCCCAGGCGGAAGATGAGGCAGTCCTCCTCCAGCCGTCGTGTTGTTATGTTCTGCCGGTGGAGGAGTCCAAGGACCTGCATGTCCTCGGTGGAGTGGGAGGGAGAGGAACTCATCACTTCATCAGGAAATAGCCATAAACCAGTAACCCTGTCGCAACATCTTTCATCTGCTGATTTGCATTGGAAAGACTTAGCAATCACCGAAAGGAGTACAGTTTTTGGTGTTGGCGGGAGGGGAGGGGATCAGAAATGCCACTTGGTGAAGTATCCTGGTTTCTGAGGTGCTGCCTTATGCAAATTTAACCGTACATCACTGCAACCTGCTGAACATAAATCTTCTCACTTTCTTCAGTGGTGTTACACAGAAACCTTAACACCCATGCTGCTTGCAGCTGCGCAAGTAAGTATGTTGGAATTCTGACAATTTCTTAACAGGGCATTTTTAAAATACCCATCTCACCCCTTGAAATCATGACTACAAAGGGATTCTTTAAAGGACTTTGCAGCTTGTGAGGATTAGAATTGCGTCAAATCCCCAGGCAAATGGGCAGAGTCAGAGACAGGGACTCACTGTGTCATGAGGTGAGCTCTACTTGTTGGATTAATGGTAGGAAGTACAATTAAGAAAAAAGTGATTGGGGATTTTCAAAACAGTGATTTTGCATGAGGCTCGTTTCAGGAACCTGGTCAAATATGACCAACCCATGCTGGTGGATCGCAGGATTCTGAACCACAGAAGATTTAGGTGATTCATTGTAGAGCATTTGGGAGTCTGAGATGGATGAAGAGTTAGCCATGGTCCACCATCAATAATGGGCATCATTGCCCATTAGAAAGGGACTGCAGTTATCCCACTTCAGTGGCATGACTTGACATCAAGCATGGGTCACGGCAAGGAAAGAAGTTTCCATGAACTTCCACAGTCAATATAGGGCTTGAACTTAATTGATCGGTATCATTCTACATCAAGCCAACAGAGCCCCCCACCCAACCAACCCCCCCCACCCCTCACCCCCCCACCCTATTCAACCCCCTTGGGCAAATGTGGACACCAGAGAAGGGCCTTAACTTGAGCCCAGCCAATGATCCCAGCAAATTCTGGCAGTAGAAGGTACTAGTAAGTATATCAATGCAATATTAAATCATCCAGTAGTCTCTACATGTTGTTTAGAATATTCCTTTTGATCCATCTTTTTAATTAACTCAACTCTGGTGCAAACTTCCCTAAATACTCCCGGTTTGGATCAATCTTCCAAATGTTGAAAAACAGTCAATTACCTTTCTTTGGAGAAATTTTGGTCAGCTTCTGAAAATTCTGATCCACGTTAAAGTGAAATGTTGGTGTTTCATACGTCTTGCCATCGTCTTCAATCCCATCAACAATTCTGCAAATTAAAATGTGAGAGATTAAATGTGAACTGCTTGCTCATGTGCTGACTATCAAGCTCAGCTGGTGACTGCACCATTTCCAACTCACTCTATCAGGAGCTGACTCGAGTGACTCTTACTGACTAATACCTCGACACACACTAAGTAACAGATTCACCTTCAGAGCCGCATTTGATTCTACAGCTCCTGCTAAGTTGTCACTTCACAATCACAGGTCTGCAGTGCCCAGCACTCAGTTTCTGATAACTTCAAATATCAAAATTATGACTGGAAAACTTTCATTAAAATGTATCAACCAGATGGAAATGTAATTTGTGACTTACATTGCCTTACACTGGTGGAAGGATCGAGCACCAAAACTCACTGATTTAATGCAAACAGCAAAAGAAGTGATGACTGCATAAGGTTTTTATTCTTGCACGGCAAGTGGGTAAGATTTGGAGTCTGCTGCTCGAGAGTATACTGGCGGCAGATTCAATCAAAATTTTTAAAAGATAATTGGCTATATATCTGAACAGAGAACATTCACACAGTTATAGGGACAAGATGGTGCAAGGTGGCACTCGGGTGAATTTCTCAAGTGCTGATTGGCTTCCTGGACTGTCATCATTCGATAATTTCAGAAGAGAGTGTGAGGAAGTGAACAAGAGAAATGAAATGAGAGGGATTTTAGGAGCTCAGAATGCTCCAATGGCTATACAGCCAATGTACTTCCGATATAAGATGACAAACCGCAGTTAACTAATTCCTGATGAAGGGCTTATGCCCGAAATGTTAATCCTCCTCCTCTTTGGATGCTGCCTGACGTGCTGTGCTTTTCCAGCACCACACTCTCAGCACTGCAAGTTCCCTCAAACACCATGAAGCCAATTGTATATTTTTGTAATTGTATAATTGTATATTATTTTAGCCACATTGTATATTTTAGAAATGTTGGCTGATGGCTAAATATTCTTCTTTACAACGATACCACCTCAGAAAGCTGGTGGAGCCTCTGCTTAACATTTTATTTCAGAGACAGCACCTGCAACACCGCAGCATTAGGCTATCTCATGTTTTTAGGCCTCTTGACTTGGACTTGAGTGAAAACCATCCAACTCCAAAGAGAAGACACTGTCCTTTTTGAGCTAAGAATTACATTTAAGAAGCAGGGGAAGTTATAAAACTGGAATGACAGGATCATCATCAAGAGCAACAACAGAAAGAGAGGCAATGACAGAATGGCACAAGGAGAAATTGGTAATCACTAAAGCTTTTGCAGTAAACTTGTCAGTAAATAGTAAAGCTGTGAGCTTTCAATAAAAATTCTATTTACTTTATTGCAAATACTGATGTATTTCTCTCAGTCCTAATTTGCTCTTGTTGCCAATTGTGCTGAAGGGGAGAAACTACATTGAGGATAAATTCAGTGATTGTAGAATCATTGAGAAGTGGATACTTCGAGTACACAAATCCCGTACAGCCAGCACCCTGAAGCTGACCATGCAGAAGCTGCACTAATGACACCCATATTTCTGCAATCGCTCTGGCAGCTGTATATGGCTACACCTTCACCTGGTTCTCAGCTCCTGACCTCTATTTTCCTCAATTTCTCTTTTCCTAAATTGCTACCACCAGGCTCTCCATTCTTTCAATAATATCTTCCCCTCACCATGAAAGATTCAACAGGTAACCTTTTCCTCCTCTTTATGCTGCCTGGTTTCTAGGATCTACAGCATCTCCAAGTGCACAGAGATTTCCCAGTCATCCAATGTCCCATATCCAGAGCTGCTGTTTCCTTGTGCCCCTCTAAAATCTCCCAGGTGACATTTCACTGAATGAATTCAGTTGTAATTAGTTTGTGTAATCCAGTGCAATCTTTTGTTGATTAGCTTTGTGCTGATCAAAATTTCAGATCTGAATCAATCTAAGGAAAACAAATATTACCAATGCTGAAAAAAATCAATGCTTTCTACAAGTACAAGCATATAAATCTAACAAAAAATGTTTAAATGGCTTTCTATTATATTTAAAGTTGGAATAGATCGATTCTTGAGCAGTCCAGGAATCAAGGGTTATGGGGAAAGGGCAAGAAAGTGGATTTGAGGAATTTTGAATCAGCCACAATTCTATTAAATGGTGACCAGGCTCAAGGGACCAAATGGCCTACTCCCAATCTTATTTCTTATAGTCTTGTGGTCTTATTCAGAAAGAGTTAATCTCCAGCATGGAGGCTGGCTTGCCCTCTTATCACCAGCTAACGCTGCCTTTGACTGTAGTCTAGCTGCTGGGGAGTCTGGGCTCACTGAACTTATCAGGTTGTTCCATACATGGGAGGTTGTGCTGCCCCCAGTTGTAGATAAACCCTCTCATACCAACAAAGCTCATTTAGTGAAGGCTCAAATGAGATTAGTGTATTCAAGTGATTGAGTTCAGGTTTGAAGGTTAGCATCCAAGTGTGGTATAACTTATATCTCGTGCAATTGCCCAGGTGTAGAGGGTATTGATTTGCTAAGCTAAAAATGAACTTTCATCTCTATTTCTTTATTTTCTACTTATACCTAAGAAGGTCTGCAATGTGTAACCTTTAACTTGATTTCCTATGTTATGCTATAATTACTGCACTGTTTAATTTTTGACTTTGTTCTGTTTTTCTGCCTTGTCCTTAGGATTGTGTACCTTCTACCTTGTACAGAGGTAGCACTTTTTGTGGTGACATTGTACACGTTTCACTATACTCATGTACTTTTGTACTTGAGTAATCATGACAATAAAATCAAAACCAAATCAAATCAAAATTCAAAAACTGACATGGGAAATCAATGTTTCAGAAGGTGGGCAGATTTAGCTTCACCCCTGATATTATGGTAATCTTCAATTTAGATAAAAGGTTAATAGCAAATTTAAAGGATTTTTTACACTCCAGTTCCATTTTTGTTTCAGCTTTTTGGCATTATGATGTACTGTTTACATTCCTGTTCAGCCAGTCTCCCACTAAATTTAATTCCTTTTCTGTCCTCTCCCAACTGCACACTTCTCTTGTCCAGGTCCTCCCCACACCTCCATTTATATCCGCAGTTGCTTTAACCCTTTCACATTCCAACTTTCAATTGGCATTATTCTCTCTCAAAAATTATGCCATTCTCCATCAGCCACTGGGTGGAAACACGCTTGCTCAGGCTGGGTGTGCATACGGCTGATTGTAAATGGCCAGCAGTTAAACCATTCAAAACTCTTCCAATAGATTTTTAAACTATTTCATTTTACAACCAGAATCAAAACTTACTGGTGCAGCATGAAGGCACTCTAGAAAGTCTAGAGTCTAGAAAGATAACAAAGCAAAAACACTCCTAAGTTCACACCTATACATCAGTAATTGTACTTTAGCATTCTTTTGTCTGAAATGTCACCTAAGTTTTCCTTGCAACTTTAGCACCAGATAATTAAATATAATTAGCAGCTCGTTTATTTTATTTTTCCACCCTCCCTTGACAATGACTCATGCAGTTTTCTAACCCACATTCCATGCTATATTCAGGATTAGCAAAGAAAAATGCCAAAGGGTTTTATAATGTATTGCCTCCTTCCATCCCATTCCTTTTTTGCAAAAGCTCTGATGCACTTCAACTCTTTCTTCAGTATGAGGCGTTGCAGGAATATACAGTTCCTGTGTTAGATTGTAACTCAAAGTGCAAGTTCACGATTTGTTATATTTAGACCTGACAGTATTGAAATCTGATCAGTTAAAATGATACAGATCACAATAGCGATTAAATAAAATCAAGCTGTGCTTGATGTGTGTCAAAATAAGTATAGTAATGATCAACTGTCACTGTGGTTGAGCATCAGATGGTGGAGTTTGTACAATCCTAAAAACGCTTTAGACCTACAGTCCTCGTTCATGTTCCATTTTTTTTACTGTACAGAAAATAACTCATAATAGCGAAGAATATCAATAAATCATTAAAACCATTGATCATTCTTCTGCAGGGAATTTATTTCTCTTAACCGAGCAACAATTGTTCATTCTGACAGAGACACTGGACCCGAAAGTCAATTCTGTTTCTCTTCCAGACCTGCTGAGTTTCTCCAGCACTCTGTTTCAGAACTCTAGTTTTTGCTTTATTTTGTTTCGATTCTTAAGGTTCGTTAACATTTACTTCAAAATACCTGTAACACAGGCAATTGGACACAACGTGCCTCATGAAACAAGTAGACAACCCTCAGGTAGCAAAATTATCAACACAAGGTCAGCTTTAAAAAGCTTGGCTAGGGTTTTCTGGCATGGTCAGTAGTGTCCCTAGCTCAGAGCCAGATGTTCACAGTTCGAATCCAATCCTATTTAGGTGGTTTGTCATAACAGAGTCACAGAGATGTACAGCATGGAAACATGGAAACAGTCTGTCCATGCTGAACAGATATCCCAACCCAAACTAGTCTCACCTGCCAGCACCAAGCCCATATCCCTCCAAACCCTTCCTATTCATATACCCATCCAAATGCCTTTTAAATGTTGCATTGTACCGGCCTCCACCACTTCCTCTGGCAGCTCATTCCATATACGTACCACCCTCTGCGTGAAAAAGTTGTCCCTTAGGTCTCTTTTATATCTTTCCCCTCTCACCCTAAACCTATGCCCTCTAGTTCTGGACTCCCTGACCCCAGGGAAAATACTTTGTCTATTTATTCTATCCATGCCCCCCATAATTTTGTAAATCTCTATATGCTAACCCCTCAGCCTCCGACGCTCCAGGGAAAACAGCGCCAGCCTGTTCAGCTTCTCCCTATAGCTCAAATCCTCCAACCTTGGCAACATCCTTGTAAATCTTTTCTGAACCCTTTCAAGTTTCACAACATCTTTCTGATAGGAAGGAGACCAGAATTGCATGTAATATTCCAACAGTGGCCTAACCAATGTCCTGTACAGCTGCAACATGACCTCCCAACTCCTTTACTCAATACTCTGACCAATAAAAGAAAGCATTCCAAATGCCTTCTTCACTATCCTATCTACCTGCGACTCCACTTTCAAGGAGCTATGAACCTGCACTCCAAGGTATCTTTGTTCAGCAACACTCCCTAGGACCTTACCATTAAGTGTGGAAGTCCTGCTAAGATTTGCTTTGCCAAAATGCAGCATCTCGCATTTATCTGAATTAAACTCCATCTGCCACTTCTCAGCCCATTGGCCCATCTGATCAAGATCCTGTTGTAATCAGTGGTAACCCTCTTCACTGTCCACTACACCTCCAACTTTGGTGTCATCTGCAAACTTCCTAACTATATCTCTTATGCTCGCATCCAACTCATTTATATAAATGACGAAAAGAAGAGGACCCAGCACTGATCCTTACGGCTCCCCACTGGTCACAGGTCTCCATTCTGAAAAGCAATCCTCCACCACCACTCTTTGTCTTCTACCTTTGAGCCAGTTCCGTATCCAAATGGCCAGTTCTCCCTGTATTCCACGAGATCTAACCTTGCTAACCAGATTCCCATGGGAAAACCTTTTCAAATGCCTTACTGAAGTTCATATAAGTCACATGTACCACTCTGCCCTCATCAATCCTCTTTGTTACTTCCTCAAAAAACTCAATCAAGTTTGTGAGACATGAATTCCCATACACGAAGCCTTTACCAGTCCTTGCCTTTCCAAATATATGTACATCCTGTCCCTCAGGATTCCCTCCAACAACTTGCCCACCACCAGCATCAGGCTCACTGGTCTATTGTTCCTTTGCTTGTCCTTACCACCCTTCTTAAACAGTGGCACCATGTTAGCCAACCTCCAGTCTTCCAGCACCTCACCTGTGACTACTGATGATAAAAATATCTCAGAAAGAGGCCCAGTAATCACTTCTCTAACTTCCCACAGAGTTCTAGGGTACACCTGATCAGGTCCTGGGGATTTATTCACCTTTATGCATTTCAAGACACCCAACACTTCCTCCTTTGTAACATGGACATTTTCCAAGATGTCACCATCTATTTCCTGACATTTTATATCTTCCATGTCCTTTTCCACAGTAAATACTGATGCAAAATACTTGTTTAGTATCTCCCCCATTTTCTGCAGCTCCACACAAAGGCCACTTTGCTGACCTTTGAGGGGCCATATTCTCTCCCTAGTTACCCTTTTGTTCTTAAGGTATTTGTAAAAATCTCTTTGGATTCTCCTTAACTCTATTTGTCAAAACTATCTCATGTCCCCATTTTGCCCTCCTGATTTCCCTCTGAAGAAGACTCCTACTGCCTTTATACTCTAAGGATTCACTTGATCTATCCTGTCTATTCCTGACATATGCTTCCTTCTTTTCCTTAACTAAGCCTTATCAGATTGATTAAAAAAATGATTTAAAAAAAGTCAGTCTGAAGTGGGATCAAACTGGTGGTGGGAGTAAAGTCTCATGGAATCATAGAATCCTTGTTATTTTTTGAAAGTGAGATGTTAATCAAGAACCCAGACAATCTCTCCTCTGTTTCTGAAGGCATGATTCAGTGGCTGGGAGGGAGAGGAAGGAGCTGGGAGGGAGCAGTGGCTGGGAGAGAGCAGTGAGTTAGCTTCCTTCCTCTCCCTCCCAGTCAGTTGTGCTTTCTTTTTTACTGAAGTGTCCAATAACATGACTGTTCTGAGCTGTAGAATGCTGCCATGCAAGTTCTATACAACCTATGCTTCACCACACAGCAAACTCCTGGGGCCAAAAATATTCACAGTTCCCAAACCTGCCTCCAGGGAAATAGTTGTCTGAAGAACATAAGAACCAGGAGCAGGACTAGGCCATCTGGCCCTTTGAGCCTGCTCTGCCATTCAATAAGGTCATGGCTAATCTTTTCATGGCCTCAGCTCCACTTACCCACTGTCTCACCATAACCCTTAATTCTTTTACTGTTCAAAACATTATCTATCTTAGCTTCAAAAACATTCAATGCAGAAGCCTCAGCTACTTCACTGGGCAGGGGATTCCACAGATTCACAACCCTCCACATGAAGAAGTTCCTCCTCAATTCAGTCTTAAATCTGCACCCCCTAATTTTGAGGCTAAGCCCTCTTGTTCTAGTCTCACCCACCAGTGGAAACATCCTCCCTGCTTCTATCTTATCTATTTCATAATCTTATATGTTTCTAGAAGATCCACCCCATTCTTCTAAATTCCAATGAATATAATTCCAGTCTACTCAGTGTCTCCTCAAGCCAACCCTCTCAACTCTGGAATCAAGCTAGTGAACCTCCTCTGCACGCCCTCCAGTGTCAGTCCATCCTTTCCCAAGTAAGGAAACCAAAACTGCATATAGTACACTAGTTATGACCTCATCAGCACCCTATGCAACTGAAGCATAACCTCCCTTCTGGGACCTGGGATTTTGATTGGGACTCCCTCTCAATTAGAACAGTGATTGATTCCCTCGCCAATGAATGTGGGAGTGAGCTCACAAATCTGGATGGCCAATCAAAGGCCCTTCAGCTTCAGCCAAGCACTTGACTCCACTACAAAGTAGGTCAATGAGAAATGACATCATCATGAAGGTACCCTCCCAACTACTTGTTAAAACTAATTTCAAGAACAGGTGTGATGATGGTGTCATGGCAATGTCACTGGCCTAGTAATCCAGAATACCTGGCTAACTTCCCGAGCATTTGGGTTCAAACCTCAATATGGCAGTTAATGAATTCAATAAAAATGTTGAATTAAAAAGCTAGCCTAATGGTGAGTTACATTACTACAAACCCATTGTTGATTGTCATAATCAAAGGCAAATTTGGCTCACTAATGTTCTTTAGGGAAGATATCTGTCATTCTCACCTATTTGTGAATCCAGACCCACAGTAATATGGTTGACTCTTAACTGCCCTCCAGGTAATTAGGGACAAGCAATAATTGCTGACCTAGTTAGTGACATGATGTTTTTTGAAAAATGCAGTCGGGTCACCTTTTGGGGAGAGGTGGGAGCCTTGGTATGAGGTGTTTATTTGCTGCACTACCACCAGGGATAAAGCAAGGGCATGCAGACCTGCCTACAGCCTAGCATCCTCACCTACACTGGGTATCTGCCTCCAAGCAGTTGAGCTGCCCGGTGCTACCAACAGGGAGCTGAGAATCTGTTGAACCTTTCAGTCAGTCCCTGAGTTATCCTCAGCTACTATGTGTGTGTGTCAGCACAGTTCATACCTTCAGTGGGAATAGGTGAGTGAAGACTATATAAAGTAAGGCACTGTATCTTGGTACTTGTGTAGATTTCAGAACTTTAATAACTGTTCATAGATTGAAAGAAGCAGCAATAACTCTGTCTGGAATAAATTATTGGAGGACAAGGACAAATATGTACAGAATTTGAAAGGAATTAGCCAAGTCTGAGAAATGAACAAGTTTGAGGTTACAGAAACAAAACTGTGGGTTGGGTGCATTGGTCAGGGGTAATGTAGAGTGGTACGGGAGTGGGTCTGGGCGAGTTACTCTTTGGAGGATCATTGTGGACTTAGTGGGCCAAATGGCCTGTTTCCATACTGTAGGGATTTTGTGAAATTTCTATGCAAGGTTGGTTGTAATGATTTACTGACAACATTGGACTTGTAACATAAAGATCTGGACTAATGATCTATGGATGAGAATAGCCTAGGAAGTGAGTCAGTTATATTTAAGAAGGCAACTGGACCTTTCTCAAGGGCTTTTAGAGACAGGCAATAAATCCTGGTCTAACCAGCAATGCCTATATACTGCAGATGAATATAAAAAAGCCCTCTCACAATCGTGCCCACTTGGACTGAATAAATAGGGAAAAAATGTTCACATTTGTGAAAGCATTGCAAAAGAGAGGGTACAGATTTAAATTAGCAGAATAAATAAAAGTGATATGAGGAAAAACATTTCTACACAATGTGTGCATAAGGTCTGAAATGCACTGATTGACAGTGTGATGGAGCAGGTACATTCAATGCTTCCAATGGGGAATTAGACAGCTATTTGAAAAGGAACAATGTGCATCATTGTAGGGAACAGACAGGAGAATGGCATTGAGTGAGATGTTAATTTGGAGAGCTAGTGCAGATGGGGTTAAGTTTATGATGTAGAATCATAGAATCCCATTTGACCCATCCAGTCCACACTGACTCTCCAAAGAGCATCCCAACCAGACCCAACCCTCTATCCTATCCTTGTAACCCTGAATTTCCTAATCTGCACATCCCTGGACACAAAGAGCAATTTAGCATGGCCAATCCACCTAACCTGTACATCTTTGGACTGTAGGAGGAAATCAGAGCACACAGAGTAAATTCATGTAGACAGTTGCCTGAGGGTTGAATCGAATCCAGGTCCCTGGTGCTGTGATGGGCCAAATTACCTTATTTTGCATTGTATAAATTCTGAGTACTTCACCAAAACTGCACTCAGTCAGGTATATGTTTCATCTTCTTTAAGCAGGTTCATATGATGATAGCCAGCTGTTAAGATCTAAATTATGTGCTGAATCCAAATATTTGAACATACATATTTTATTAGTGCAGCACCTATTCAGCACTGGTTTCTATTCTCTCATCAAAATGAATCCTTTACATGAAGCCTTTTCCATTCTTTTGAAGCAGAGTGAATCACAAGGCAGTACCACTGAGCTAATACCACAATATTATAGAAAATTAAAGTTCATTTTCTAGCCAAGAAAGTAAAATGCAGTCAAGGACAGTCTGATGACTTATGAATCTCAGATTTGTTTGTTAAGATAATCAAAATGGAAAATATCAGTGTGGAAAATTACCGTGCATTTACTTCTTTACTTGGACAAGATACCTATAATAACACTGGTCACTGCCTTACATCTGAAAGACACAATAATCAACCTAACTGAGTCCACAGTGGCATTCCTCTTTTGAAGGGAAACAAAGGATTTTTTTTTCCTTTCTATTGGTGACCCACAAATGAAATTTCATCAAAATTGTACTTTTTGAAACTGGGCTTTGTTACAATTCTATTTATGACCCTGAATTATGGTGATTAGTCTCCTTTTTCTTAAAAAGGAAAATTATACTCTCAAATGTCTGCATTTATTCTTAAACATTCTCTGACATCCTTTGTATGTGGAAAAAATATCCAGCTAAGACAGCCAGAAACAAAATTGGCCGAGTCATTTTTGGATTTGTTTCCGTTTCTCAACAATTCTAGGATATCATTTTAGACCTTTCTGGCATTCGGTTGAGAAGAGTATTTGCAGAATTTTCTTTAAGTGCAGACTTATCCTAATCCTAATGACGAAGAAATAAAACAATTCATAACGTTTGTATTATTATTCAGTATGAGCTGATCAACACCCAAATTTATTGTTAAATGTATGGTCCTGCATAAATATGACTGAGTGAAATACAGTGGTTCAATAAGTTCTCAATCTGCATAGTATCTATGAGTAATCACACTGTCATCATATTTGGTTTGAAACATACCTCGGACTTAAATCAGGAGGTCCACAGCAGTTTAGGGATGGTAGAAGTAGTTTTGATGGTTTTCGTGCAGTACCATTTCCATTACTAGATGCAGTCTCTTCCTTCTTATATTGGGGGCTTCCACCCCTCCTGCACTTAGCTGGTGAACGACTGCCAAGTCTTATCGTTGAGTAATGCTTAAGGTCATCTCCAAGCAGGCTCCCGAGCGACCCTCGCCGGATTGGGCTGTTCAAACCGGGCAAGGTGAGCTTCCTCCGGGTCTTTGTTGCTGGTGAGAGATGAGAATATTCACCTGGTTCATCCTCAGTTTCCAAAATGGAGGGAAGCTTCTTGTTGGAATTGTCACCACTCTCCAAGTGGTTCTAAAACCAAAAGAAAGACAAATACAGTGGTTTCATCAGACTGCTTTTTAAGTGAGGGGTACGGGGTCTCACTCTTTCATTCTTAATGAAATTGGCCAACCAATTCTCCTATTATTGGAGGTTTGTATGTTGTTATTTCATTTTCTGCAAAGCCACGTGTCACATTGAATGGAATACGCCTCTCCCAATATATTCCAGTCAATATATTTTTTCTCCTATTTCAACGTAAGAAAAACAACCACATTTCTGGCATTTCATTTATGTGTCCTGTCAGGGTGGAAAGATTATTTATCTATGATCACCTACTTTCACATCCCCTCTTTGCTTAGAGTTTCTAACTGATGCCAAGGATTTATTCTTTAAATGGTGGTATCTCAGAAAATGGCCATTATTCATGTGGACTTCTGGATAGAGTATGGAAAGACTTTACTTGAGAGTGAGCTCTACCCTTTTGTGACACAACCTTCATATGTGTCTACATTTCTGATTTCCACACTCCCTGTTTCAGATTCTACAGCGTCGTCGGCTGAGATTGGTTACCTCCACTGAGAAGAAGAATGGAACATAGGGAGTTGCTCACCTTTCAAAAAAAAACCATTGCAGATCTGGATAACTAGCAGCTGGAGTAAAAATTAGTTTGAATTAACTGAGCCAATTACTGGGAACCTTCAGCTGTTATACACACAGATAAACCTCACTTATTGTATATGAGAAACATGTACATGAAGAGCAAAAATGCAATGGGGAGAGAAAAGGCTCCTGAAAAAATCAGTGAGGTCACCTATGTGCTGAATCACAGGAGATGGGAGAGATACCAAATGCACTGTGGAGAAAGACGTGGAAACTAGGAAACTTGGGGAAATAAATTTTGATGTCATGAAAACAGTCCACGTTACAAAAAAGGAGGTGCTGAAGGCCTTAAAACTCAAATGTGAATAAATCTCTGGGACGTGGTCAAGTGTGAAAAGCTAGGGGAGAGATTGCAAGCCCCTAGCAGAGATACTTGTATCATCTATAGCCATGGGTGAGGTTCTGGAGGGCTGGAGGATGGCTAACGTTGTGCCCGTATTTGTTAAAGGTTGTAAGGAGAACACTGAGAACAATGGACCAGTGAGTCTGACATTGGTGGTGGGTAAGTTGTTGGAGGTGAGTCTGAAAGATGGATTTACATGCATATGGAGATGAAGGGCTGATGAAGGGCTCTGGCCCGAAACGTTGAATTTCCTGTTCCTTGGATGCTGCCTAACCTGCTGTGCTTTAACCAGCAACACATTTTCAGCTCACCCATGCATATGGAGAGGCCAGGACAGATTAGGGATAGTCAACATGTTTTTGTGCATGGGAAGTTGTGTCTCACAAATTTGGTTGAGTTTTTTTGGGAAGTAACTAAGACAATAGAGGAGGCCAGAGCGGTGTTGTCTGCATGGACTTTAATAAAGCCTTTTACAAGGTTCCACATAGTAGATAATCAGTAAATCACATGGGATTCAGGAGCAGTTTACCATTTAGATCCAAAATTTTGTAAGAGGCTAGTGGTGGAGGATTGCTTTTTGGACTGGAAGCCTGTGACCAGCGATGTTCCATACGGATCGGTGCTGGGTCCACTGTCGTTTGTCATTTATATAGGTGATTTAGGTGAGGATTTAGGAAGCATGGTTAGTATGTTTGCGGACAAGACCAAAATTGATGGTAAAGTCAACAGTGAACAAGGTTACCTAAGATTACAAAGTGATCTTGCTCAATTGGGCCAATAGCCTAAGGAGTGGTGGATACCATTTAATTTGGACAAATGCAAGGTATTGCATTTTAGTAAAATAAACAAGGGCAGGACTTATACAGTTAATGGTAGGTCCATGGATAGCATTATGAAATCGAGACCCAGGGGTTCAGGTGCGTAGTTCTTTGAAAGTTATGTCACAGGTGGACAGGATTGTTAAGAAGGCATTTAGCACACTTGCCTTTATTGCTCACACTGAGTACAGGAGTTAGGATGCCATGTTGAGGTTGTTCAGGAAGCTGGTGAGGCCTGTTCTGGAATACTGAGTGCTGTTCTGGTCACCCTACTACAGGAAGGATATTATTAAATTGGAGAGGTTTCAGAAAAGATTTACCAGAATGTTGATGGGACTGGGGGAGTTTGAGTTATAAGCAGAGGTTAAATAGGCTGGGACATTTTTCAGTAGAACGTAGGTGGTTGAGGTTTATAAATTCAGGAGGGGCATAGATAAGGTAAATAGCAAAAATCTTTTCTCTAGGGTGGGAGAGTTCAAAACCAAGGGGTAATGTTTTTAAGGCGAGAGGAGAAAGATTTAAAATGGAGCTGAGAGGCAACTTTTTCACACAGAGGATGGTTCGTATGTGGAATGAATTGCCAGAGGAAGTGTGGATGCAGGTACAGATGCAACATTCAAAAGACATTTGGACAGGTACATGAATAGGAAAGGTTTGGAGGGATATGGGCCAAACACAGGCAAGTGGGACTAGTTTAGTTTGGGAAACTTGGTTAGCATGAATGAGTTGGATCAAAGGGTTTATTTCTGTGCTATATGACTCTGTGATTCTACGAGAAGGTAATCGATTAATGCAAACACGATAGAATACAAAGGGTCAACTCATCAAATTCTTTTTCCTTTACATATGGAATAATGTTCCTTTTCAAGTTTAGTGGTTTCAGAAAAAAATGAAACGTTTATGAATTTCTGGACAGAGGTGAATTGAGATGTTTTGTTACAAACCTACTCAGGAAAAATGCTCATTCTTTTCAAGTTAGATATCCTAGACTGTCCACCACAATGGTATTTCAGTGTCGTGGTCTCTATTGGGGAGCCATAAACCAAAGGAGCTAGATTTGTCCATTGATCCTTAAATGAAGAAATTACTAACAAGATTTTACTTTTTGCAACTTTTAAATGTTCATGAATCAGAACCACTGCATAATAAAACATGAATTATACTTTAAATAGAAAGTTACATTTCACTTTAAAACGTTGACACATCAAATTTGCATCTAATATGACTGTAAGTATTTGCGTAATTCCACACAGACAATCCAACAGTACACTGTTCTTTATTCATGTAAGCTAGGTCTGACAACAGTTTTTATCTTCTGAGTTTCATGGATATGATTGGAACCCACAGGCACATTTCCATGACGCCTCCTCTCCCTCCATTCATGGCAGCCCTGTTAGTATAGCTTTCTGGGTTTCCTTCTCAACCAACCAACCAACAACATCCCAGTTCACAGTTTGACCACTTTTGGCAAAAGCCCCAGCCTTTAGCATCTCAGGAATTAGTGAAGATGGCCTTAAACCAATATATGGTTTATCACTTAATGGTGTACAACTCCAGTGTCCTGTCAAATTCGAAATGTAAATAGTTGAGTGAACCACCTAAAGCTGCTGAGAGCTGACAAGGACTTTGTTACGTACTAACGGAGTGACTTAATGCTAATTTGTGCATTCTGGATAGCTTTGTGCACATATGAAGCCACAAATGTTCAGAACAGATTCCAAGGTAAAATTACAATTGCAGTCAGACAGTACTAATGAGACAATTCGATAACTACCAGTTTAGCTCAATAGCACCAGTACAAATACAGAACAAGCTTATCTAGAAGTTCCTTAGGATTGTCAACTAATTCTGTTTTTCCCGGTTTGTTTTATTGCTCATCATCGCCCTCATTTACACGACATGGTACGCATGAGAATATAACAGCCAACATACCTGGGAAAGTCTGGGGGATTTAGCGAACTTTGAGAATCCCTGTGAAAACAACAGATGCAATTAAAATTGTGCAATCAACTAAAACAGATCAGCAATCATCGCAAGAGTGAGCTCTATCTGAATCTACATTTAGAGAATTTCGTAATGATTATCAAATCCAGGTAGCAACCATAATATCTGAAGTAAATGGTACTGGAAATGTATTTAAAACTTATTGTGGCCGACAGAAATATCAAAGGTTTGTTCAGGGAATCACTGATGTTAACTGGTTAAAAACTGAATGACAATATCGACCTTAACCAACAAAGGCAATGACCCATGCTGCACCCAGAATAATGGAAAGAAGGCATTCTTTAGATGCTAGACATTAATTGACATCAATCTGAGCAGACCCAAGCTACATGCTGAGAGGGTGGGCTTGCAGGACAAATGTGCCCTGGTATCAGCTGAAATAACAGTGACTCCAGTACAGAGTAAACAAGGCTATTGTGAGAAATGGGAATGCCTCTGTGAGCCAGACAATGCCCCATGACAGCATTATTTTGAGAGGAGAAGGCACTAAAACCAATCTACCTCTGATCTATCTATTAAAAGAAAATACTGTCTCAATTACATTGTGTGCCAGCATCTTATGATCACAACTGTCCTGTAAATTACAGCATCCTAATGAGAAAAATCATCTCTCAGCATGTTTGACATCATCTATCAGAATCTGGGAAGAGTGGGTAGGGTTTAACATTTGCAGAGACACCTTGATGGATCTCATCAGAAGTATTTCCTGACAATCGTTAAATTATCCATTTGCATATTAACATTATTCACTTTGTATATTCAGATATCCTAGACAATCATTATTTTAAGAGCGTTTGTTCCTGGAAAACAGATTGGGAGTTCCATTTTGATCAGGAATTATCTCAAGACAGGACAGATTCATTTATCACAAACATTGCAGCCACAGCGCACAGAGAAAACTAAATGGTTTAATTCCTTCTACTTATTAGCTACTCTGACATGTTTATAAGATATTAATTTTACAACACTGTGTGAGAAAAGCTGCTTTTTAAACACCACATTTTTTAGCATGAAAAGTCATGACCAGGGGCAACTTTTCCCATCCTGTGTCTGATTAATATAATCTTTCCAGCAGTTGCTAACTGTTTCCTGTTGGCATTAGAGGAATTCTGACACTCGGTAATCCCACCAAAACAAAATGTGTTATTGATACCGAGTGTGGAATTTTTTTTTGTTGAATTCTCCAATTTGTAAACCACCTTTGTAGCATCAAGCTAACCGACATTCTGAATGCTTGAGAGCAAGTCTGCGGAGTGCAATTTGGAATTAGTGAACAGCAGGCTGGGTTAATCCCTGACTAGAAAGGCAATCATAAATTTGCACATAGTACAACATTTGACATGGAACATTGCTGCTATCTTTTGCAACAGCATGCAGCAAATGCACACTTGCATTTGGTGTGCGTGGCAAGATTCCAGTTTACATGTACTTTTAACATTCCAAGGAACCAGAGACAAAATGCTGTGTAGAGATAGCACCTTGAATCTGCTCCAAGTTACAGGATTGCTAACTCAGACCATGGTGAAAATTAAAGGGGGACAGAATTCCACAACTCTCTCTGCTGCTTACGTCAGCCAGAGTTTGTTTCATACTGGAATGTATGATACCACATAAGGCAAGGTGGTCCTTTCTGTAGAAAACTTAATACTCGCATTTTGTTATTGTTATTATTGCCACACTCTAACTGCAATAAAAACCTCAATGGTTCAAGAAAGGTCAGGTAAGTTCTCAGATGCATTAAACATTATGACTGTGGTAGAGATCCCCCAAAATATTGCACACAGTTGAGAAAATAGCCCAGTTGTTAAAATAGTGTTTCTTGGGATTGAACAAAAATGTGAACAGATCTGTAGGGATGACACATGCAACACTGTCACCATTGGTGTGGATTTTGAATGACTGCCATTACACATTGATGAGTAACAAAATAATTAGTAATAATAAGGTAATATATAAAAATCCCGTGGGACAATGGTGCAATGGTCATGTTACTGGATAAGTCCTTCGGAGTTCTGAACTGACAATATATAACAGCTTTGATGACTTTAAAGCCTTCTTAGATGCAATAATATGAATTATGTCAACAAGTATGCAAACACACTTTCAAATGTACAAACACTTGCACGCACACATAATTGCATCCACCCATGCATTCAGTCCTAAACATGCATTCAACCCTAGACACACACATGCGTTTCAATTTTTTTGATAATCAAGCCAAGTCTTCAAATTGTAAAATGATGAATTTTAAGCTATCATTGTAACTGGAGTAAAATCTTTGTGGATTAAGTTTAGCATTTACATTCAAGAAAATTCAACTAGATTAGATCTTGAGAGCTGTTTTTACATGGAACAAAACCATCAGCCCAACCTTCTACCCTGCAAACACTCTCAGTGCCTGTCATCATAACAAATGTTAGAGCACAGATTTCTGGATTGTATTCCAGATTAGAATGCCCATGAGGTGACTCCTACATAAAAATAGTGTCCCATGTGATATGTTCCGAATCTGATTTCTGCTGTTGATTAAGTAGGGCACAATGTGATATATTAATAAACAGTTGGCTCTCAAAAGAAGTCACTGAAAAATGTGTTGCTGGAAAAGCGCAGCAGGTCAGGCAGCATGCAAGGAGCAGGAGAATCGACGTTTCAGGCATAAGCCCTTCTTCAAAAGAAGTCCACAACACCACATGCCCTAAAAAGGATTTTTATAAGCATCTGGATGTGATAAAGTTTCAAGTCATCATTTTTTGTGCAAGTGGGCAAAATGGGTTTATTACTGTGAAAGATAGCAATGGTCAATACTGTTATTGCATCCAGTCAAATTTCCTGCTAAAACAATATGTTTTCCATCCAGAGGCAGATAATACTTGTGTTCCAAATGGAAATGTGTTTGTACATCCTGCACTAAACATGTTGTTTTCTTCAAACTGTGTTTTAATATACAGCAGATGATATTACTATGTCCAAAAGTTATTGAGAAAGCAGATCCATTTCTTCACAGGGATACATCCACAGCACAAAAGGTAGACCACCACCATTAATACCAAAAATAAGCGATAAATATCAAACAACCAATCTATAAAGATGACTGCAGTAGGTGATAGAAAGGCTTTGTATTGGTTCAATAGAGTTCCTCTTTGAAGGTGGACATTGCAGAGATAAAGCTGAGGGTATTTGCTGTAGTTAACTCGCTGCCAAGGAAACTGCTAGTGGACATCAAGAAAAGCTGGAGTTGCATTAAAATCCAGTCCAATGATATTTAATGCTATAATGAAGCCTTTACATTTTGCCGGTTTAAGAAGGCAGGCTTAATTCTATTTATGTTGCTTTTAGACCTTCTTTGATATTGTCCTCAGTTAATGCAGGGTTCTGGAGCACAGTTTTCATGTTCATAATGTTGTCAGTCCCAGGACCCTTACTCCCTGCTGCTGTCACTCAGGTTGAGCTCTCACCATTTCTGCCTTCCTTTTGCTGGTCACGTTTCAAACATGCTTTGGTACAAGCCCCTAAATTGCTAGTTTATAGCTACTGTTTGTTAGTGGTTTTGCACTATGATTGATAAGGATGGAGAAATTGGAAAGGGGAGAAAAGATCTGCATGTATATAGTGTGTATATAATATATTTATGTATAAAATATGTGAATATTTTCACCAACCACCAGACCTCTCAAAGTGCTTTACAGTCAATGAAGTAAAAAAATGAGGTCTGCAGATGCTGGAGATCACAGCTGAAAATGTGTTGCTGGTTAAAGCACAGTAGGTCAGGCAGCATCCAAGGAACAGGAAATTCGACGTTTCCTATTCCTTGGATGCTGCCTGACCTGCTGTGCTTTAACCAGCAACACATTTTCAGTCAATGAAGTAGTCAGAAGATGCTTCAGTCATATAGAAGCAAAACTTTGATTTAAAATGACTGATAAGTGTTTATGTGCTTAGTACTGTCAGGCAGACAAAGAAAACTTAATGGTAAGGTCCTAGGGAGTGCTGCTGAACAGAGCGACCTTGGAGTGCAGGTTCATAGCTCCTTGAAAGTGGAGTCGCAGGTAGATAGGATAGTGAAGAAGGCATTTGGTATGCTTTCCTTTATTGGTCAGAGTATTGAATACAGGAGTTGGGAGGTCATGTTGCGGCTGTACAGAACATTGGTTAGGCCACTATTGGAATATTGCGTGCAATTCTGGTCTCCTTCCTATCGGAAAGATGTTGTGAAACTTGAAAGGGTTCAGAAAAGATGGATTCAGAAAGGGTTCACAAGGATGTTGCCAAGGTTGGAGGATTTGAACTACAGGGAGAGGCTGAACAGGCTGGGGCTGTTTTCCCTGGAGCGTCAGAGGCTGAGGGGTGACCTTATAGAGGTTCATAAAATTATGAGGGGCATGGATAGGATAAATAGACAAAGTCTTTTCCCTGGGTTGGGGGAGTCCAGGACTAGAGGGCATAGGTTTAGGGTGAGAGGGGAAAGATATAAAAGAGACCTAAGGGGCAACTTTTTCATGCAGAGGATGGTATGTGTATGGAATAAGCTGCCAGAGGATGTGGTGGAGGCTGGTACAATTGCAACATTTAAGAGGCATTTGGATGGGTATATGAATAGGAATGGTTTAGAGGGATATGGGCCGGCTGCTGGCAGGTGGGACTAGATTAGGTTGGAATATCTGGTCGGCATGGACAGGTTGGACCGAAGGGTCTGTTTCCATGCTGTACATCTCTATGACTCTAACATGCTTGCCTCTGTTTCCATTGCGTAGAAATACATTACAGACACACAAGGTCGGGAGGAGTTAAAGGTAGGAAACTGATTGCTGTATACAACATTGCCATAAATCTGACATTACTGCAGTTGTTGGGTACCCTGGTGATTTAGCAATCTTTTAAGACTGTCATTAACTTGAACTCAGACAATGTAACTTTTTTCTTTGTTATTGATCACATGGTTCTTCTTTAACATCAAACAGCTACAGGTGGATTTTTATTTATCATATCATTGAAAGTTCATTCTTCATATCTCTGCCCACCCACTCAAAAGAGAAGAATGGCCATGAGGCTACATCAGGCAGAAATTTACCTGTACCTCTATCAATGTCATCCACTGCACCTGTTGCACCCGGTGTGGTCTCCTCTACATTGGGGAGACAGGACACCTTCTTGCGGATCGTTTCAGATAACATTTCTGGGACACCCTCACCAACCAACCCCCACTGCCCCATGGATGAACATTTCAACTCCGCCTTCCACTCCATCAAGAACATGCAGGTCCTGGGCCTTCTCCACCGCCAAACCCTTACCTTCCTGGAGGAGGAAAGCCTCATATTCCATCTTGGGACCCTGCAGCCACACGGGATAAATATGGATTGCACTAGCTTTCTCATTTCCCCTCCCCCCACATTATCCTAATCTCAAACCTCCAACTCGGTACCACCATCCGGACCTGTCCATCACTCCCCCCCCGACCTATCACCTTCTCCCTCATCTTCATCCACCTATTGCTTTCTCAGCTATCTTCCTCCCCAGTCCCACCCGCTCCCATTTATCTCTCAGCCCCGGCCCACAAACCTCATTCCTGATGAAGGACTTTTGCCCGAAATGTGATTCTCCTGCTCCTCGGATGCTGCTTGACCAGCTGTGCTTTCCCAGCAACACACTCTCGACCCCCAACATCAGTCAGTTGTCCAGCAAAAAGTTTTTGCATAGAAATTGATACAGATTGCAAGTAGTTCAAAGATTCTTGATGCTGAACTCTTAGGTATGGAATGATACATTAAATGCAGATTTAAACTTATACACCAGGCCAGATTAGGATGGCTTTCAGCAAGATATGACTTTGATAAATTGCCTAGTTACAAGGAAGTCCATGAGAAATGGGAATTTCAATGAGATGGTGAGGTAAGGATTGCTTACAAACTGAACCCCAGATAGAATGATTTTAATAAAGGCTGCATCATGATAATGGGGTCATCTCATTCATCGATCTTTGGATTTCTTTCCCAGTCTTGTTCTTGATAAATTCCTTTCCTCAGGATTAAATTGACTGGATGATTCAGTAAATACAGGACAAAGATTTCTATAATAAAAACTGCAAATGTGATGGTTTCTCTTATGGGTGAAAGGATGATTTATTGAACCTGATGTGCAGTCACATGACAGCACAAGGCGGAAATGTCGATTCTCCTGCTCCTTGGATGCAGCCTGACCTGCTGCGCTTTTCCAGCAACACATTTTTCAGCTCTGATCTCCAGCATCTGCAGTCCTCACTTTCTCCTATAAGGCAGATACAGTAAAGGAAGACCATTGGAGCATTCTTGGCTCATCCATCCAGATTCATCTTACAGTTATTTTTGCATCTCTTCTTCCATGAGCCCTTTGTAAAGACCGTGTGTCTTTATTTTTCATGTTTTTTAAAACTGTAGACTAAATGGGGAAATAATTGTTGTGAAACCCAGGGATTTACTCGGATGGCTGAAAGTTTTGAAAGCAAGAAACTTGATGATGCTCGTGAACCCTGTATAACTGTTGGCTCCAGAAGTGTGTAGATGAACAGGAGCTGCTGGGTTGTGTAAAAGTGAAGCTGAGTGGTTTGTTGACTGAATGGTTTGCTTGCCAACAATGTGATTGTGCAGCTAGGACTGGGAGCAAAACAGTGAGAAACTATTTCAGTCCATAAGAGAAACCAGCAGATCTGCAGAAGTCAAAAAGCTATTAGTTCTCTGCAGTGAGCCACTTTAAACTTAAAGAAAGTCAACCCTTCTTTCCTTCAGCAGATACCACAAGTTGTAACTGTGGCAAGAACAGGAAGGCAGATTACTACCTCAAGGGAATTAACTTAGATAAAGGGGCAGTACAGAGAGACCTGTACACCAGTCAATGAAGGCAAGTATGCAAGTATAGCAGGTAGTGAAGAAGGCAAATAGCATGCTGGCCTTCATAACAAGAGGGATTGAGTATAGAAGCAAAGAGGTGCTTCTGCAGCTGTACAGGGCCCTGGTGAGACCACACCTGGAGTACTGTGTGCAGTTCTGGTCTCCAAATTTGAGAAAAGACATTCTGGCTATTGAGGGAGTGCAGCGTAGGTTCACGAGGTCAATTCTTGGAATGGAGGAATTACCTTACGCTGAAAGACTGAAGCGACTGAGCTTGTATACCCTTGAGTTTAGAAGACTAAGAGGGGATCTGATTGAGACATATAAGATTATGAAAGGATTGGACACTCTGGCAGCAGGAAACATGTTTCCGCTGATGGGTGAGCGCCGAACCAGAGGACACAGCTTAAAAATACAGGGTAGACCATTTAGGACAGAGATGAGGAGAAACTTCTTCACCCAGAGAGTGGTGGCTGTGTGGAATGCTCTGCCCCAGAGGGCAGTGGAGGCCCAGTCTCTGGATTCATTTAAGAAAGAGTTGGATAGCGCTCTCAAAGATAGTGGAATCAACGGTTATGGAGATAAGGCAGGAAGCGGATACTGATTAGGAATGATCAGCCATGATCATATTGAATGGTGGTGCAGGCTCGAAGGGCTGAATGGCCTATTCCTGCACCTATTGTCTATTGTCTTGTCTATTGTCTTGTAACATTGAATTGGATAAGTCAGAGACCTTTCATTAGCCACGTGTGCCTTTTGCAAACCAGGGGAAGCATTTGGAAAAAGCAAAGCCAAAGTAAACCTCTGGATCAGAATCACACAACAATTCTTGTGAACAAAGACCAGGGAACGGTTTTCACAGTTTTCACCCATGTGTTCTTTTTTCCTTGTTTATTTTTGCTCATCTCTGTGTGTGAAGGGAGTTTATTAGAGTTTTAGTTATAGACCTTACTTCATTTGGTTTGTTTGTTTACCTGTGGCTAGAATCTAATGACATGGAATAAATAGTGATTTCTTGTTCATGATAGAAACTTGGTCCATGCTTTCTATCAACCTGGCTCTGGCGACTTCAGGAATGGCAAGGTTTGATTTCCAGTCAGCTAGCCCAGTGAGCTGTGACACGATAAAAAATCCCACTCTGGGCAGCGTTCACACTGTTAGAAAGAAACTGTTGTAAAAAGAATGCCACAATTATCCAACCAGATCATGGAGCTGCTCTCTCATTAGAGAGAGACAATTGATAGGCAAGAGGAGAGATTGAGTTGATCACCTCAGCAGGAATTGAACACAGTCTGCATCATAAACCAGCCATCCAGCCAACAGAGCTAAGTGACTCCTTGTTGCTGTCAGCTCTTAAGTGATCTTTTACTACTTTAGTTACAGCTGTGAGCTGTAGATGCTGGTACTGGACTGAGGTGGACAAAATCAGAAGTCATCTGATAAAGGAGCAGCGTTCTGAAAGCTTGTGATTTTAAATAAACCTGTTGGATTATAACCCTGGTGTCATCTGACTTCTAGTTATAGCTGTATTCTGAGTTTAACTTGCTTTACCTGGCCATACTGTTCATGGTTTTAATTTCTAATTTATACTATGAATCACTATAAGGTAATATAACTTTTCTTTTATTTCTCTATTTTGCATCTAAGAATGGTACCTACATATTTTGTACCTGTGATGTTGTTGTGAGGGGCAACATTGTAAACTTTTCATTGTACTCCTGTACCTGGGTACACATGACAATAAACCTCATGCTAATTCTAATTCAATAGCCCATGATTCTCCACAATGAGTGTTTGGGCCAGAATTGTTGAAGAAATTACCAAGATCCAATGTTGTACTGTTTTCAGAATTATTTAGCTGCAGGCAGCTTTATGATGGATTAATTTGAAATTTGATACTTAATTCAAAGTGCCTGAACGAAACTTTGAGTCAGATAGTGAAATGAGTGGATTAATACACATGGAGTGACACATTCATTGGTGGTGCACTCTGATAGATAACTTTAATTACTCATTATTGTTCAATCTTTGTTTTGTCTTGATGCTCTTTAGTCTAGGTGGATTCTAGTCAGCTTTCTTGGAAAAAAGCAGTTGCTATTCATAATTATATTCATTCTTTGAAATTCATTGTGCTGACACACATTGGCAAAGGTTTATTCCATGAGTGTTACCTAGAATTTAGACCTGGAAGTGCAATCATATCAAGTTTTAGATTAGATTAGATTCACTACAGTGTGGAAACAGGCCCTTCGGTCCAACAAGTCCACACCGACCCTCTGAAGAGCAATCCAGCCAGACCCATTCCCCTACATTCACCCTGACTAATGCACCTCACACTACGGACAATTTAGCATGGCCAATTCACCTAACCTGCACATCTTTGGACTGTGGGAGGAAACCAGAGCATCCAGAGGAAGCCCACGTGGACACAGGGAGAACGTGCAAACTCCACACAGACAGTTGCCTGAGGCGGGAATTGAACCCGGATCCCTGGCGCTGTGAGGCTAACCACTGAGCCACCGTGCATTTTGTTTGAAGTATACTGCCAATCCCATTAGAAGGTGCCCAAACTTGAAATGTAAAATGAATGAAATCTCCTGATATCTGGACAAATACTCAGGAAACAACTAAAAGATACCATTTTTTTGAAATATAAAAATTTAAGTTTCAATTTTTTTTTCAGCCACCCATTCATGCACATCAGACAGAACATACTAACAAATCTATGATCTTCAAATTTTAACATAGTTAACGTTTTTATGCCACACAATACATTATAATGCAATCAAAGAAACAAAGAAAGTAGGACCAAAATCAGAAATTGCTGGAAAAATTCAGCAGGTCTGACAGCATCTATAAAGAGAAAGAATGGTTCACATTTTGGGTCTCATCACCCTACTTCAGAACTAGAAAAAGGTTGGTATATATTTTGAAGATGGAGTGGGGGTTTGGTGAAGGAGTAAATGATAGGTGGAGATGGAGCCCAGAGAGAAAGAAAAACAATGGACAGACAAAGAAATGGGAAAGGCCAGCCTGGAAGAATCAATAGCTGCTAATGGGGACCATAAGTAGCTGCCAATGGGTTGGCTATGGTAGCAGCCCATGTGATGATCAGGGCTGGTGTGGAGGGGAGTTTGGGTAAGGACATGAGAGAAGGAGAAGGTGTCAGTCCCTAAAATTGTTGAACTCCATATTGAGTCCTGAATGTTGCAGGGTTCCCAAGTGGAAAATGAGATGTCGTTCAGCTTGCACAAACAAAGAATGTAGAATAGGTCTTGGGGGGTATTGAAAAAAAAACTCAAAATGTTCCAACAATCTGGCAGGGAAAAAAAAACACAATTGGAGATGTGATTTGGGTTGGGGTTGCAGCTAGTCATGTAGTCACTGAACAATTTGGATGGAAGGTTTAATGGACAGCAGTAAAAGAGCAAGTAGATTCAGGAGCATTGTGACAATAAGAGAACTTGGGGTGGCAGGGTGGCTCAATGGTTAGCACTGCTGCCTCACAGCACCAGTAGCCAGGGTCTGATTCCAGCCCCGGACATCTGTGTGGAGTTTACACCTTCTCCCCATGTCTGCATGGGCTTCCTTTGGGTGCACTGGTTTCCTCTCACTGTCCTAAGATGTGCAGTTTTGGTGAATTGCCCATGCTAAATTGCCCATTGTGTTCAGGGGTGTGTAGGTTAGGTGCATGAGTTAGGGGAATGAGTCTGGGTGGGTTACTATTTGGAGGTTTGATGTGGACTTGCTGGTCCAAACGGCCTGTTTCCGCACAATAGGGATTCTATGACAATCTTTGAACTCAATAATTTGCATTTAGATTATATAGGTTCTGGCTGAGCTGCAGATATATTTTCCAAACATCATGTCTGAACTTGAACATACCCAAAGAAGGCAATTGTGTTTCAAACATGATATTTCTAAAAAGTCAAATATTTTCAAAGGTTTGCTCTTACCAGTGCTTCACGCCCTTCTTCAAGGTTGAAGGTCAGGTCATGATGAATGTCAGCTAGGAATTTGCTTGAATATTCAGGATAAAGTTGCAATACCTCACTCAGGCCTCGCAAACTAATGTATTGCAGGTCACAATAAGTTAATGCTTTAACATCCGCATTGGTTTTAATCACCTTGCCCTTGGTTGAAAGGTCTGCACCGATCAGATCTCCTTTACCTGTAATGGAAAACAGTGCAGAACATCTTTCAGTATCTGAAGGCATCAATTAAGTTCAAATAAAAATCTTTTTGGTGGGTAGGAATCGGGGAAAATGATCATGGACAGAGGTAACCTGACTTATGTCAAGACCTAAAACAGGAGCGAAGACAGAACCACGATCAAAAGGTTGTTTAAAAATAGTTAAAGAATATCAAGTGAGAAAGATTTGTACATGGTTTAAACAGTTGGGCTAAATAACTTGCTTCTGTGCTGTAAATTCTATGCATGTAAACAATATTTATGTAGCGTCCCTGCCTGTGAAGCAGGATTAGGTTCAAGCCCCACTCCAGAACTTGATGGCCAAGGAAGATGCATTCATAATGCAATCAAACAAGTTGAGTAACATACTGAAAATCCTTCTACACCAATGGCAGGCAGCACAGACAGTACAATTCCTGGGCAGTCATATGTTGGAAAGAACATTGGAGCATTTACTATCATAATCCTCAGCTTCAGAATGCATTGTGCATCCGCAAGTACATGTTGCCACAACAACTGACTCTTCCTCACTGAACGGTAACATACTACCACCAAATAAAAAAAACTACAAACACTTCCACCAAATAATTATTAAAGAAAGTGAGACCAGGATATGATGCTTCAAAAAAATCCATGTCTACCGTTACCAGTACAATTCAATCAAAACTCAAATTTAATGCTTCCACTTTGTCAAAAATGCTAAGATGGGGCAGAATAAAAGAACTGATGTTTGCAGTAACTATGTGTGTCCTGGTCATCTTCCCATTCGGTGAAATCCCAGTCTTTGTCATGCTGTTATTTTGAGAGGTGACACAATCCTTCCTCATAGTGAACCAAGTTCTTCTTACATTTAACCAAAACTCCTCAACATTATATAATGTAGCTAACAATGGCCAGTCAGAAAATACCACCATTAAAACCTGATATTGGAAAATTGGATGGAAGATCTCAAGTAGGAGGCTTGAAACTTTTGTAGAAAATGGAGCTAAATTTTGAAAATTGCAACGTATTTCGTGTTTGGGGCTTGTTAGCTCAGTTGGCTGGGAGGTTGATGAGTTGTGCAAACAATACAGATTCAATCCCTGCACTGGCTGTAGTTACCATAAAGGATTCTCCTTCTCAATCTTTCTCCTTGCCTGAGGCATGGCGATTCTCAGGTTAAATCACCATTAATCCTCTGTCTCTGTAAGAGAGCAGCCCTATGGTCCAGTAGAACTATGGAGACTACCTTTTTATTTGTAAATGTAGACTGGAAAAATCAATTTTTAGCTTACCCCACACTCCACTGCCCACTAATAATGCTTTGACTTTTTTCCCCAGAGTCTAAAAATAACTACCTTCACAAGACAATCATGAAAACTTGACTCTCAAACAAGTACCTCCATTTTTTTTAATATTTTGTTGTTTGAGCTTGCACAACCATATTGTTTCCTCAGTATGGTTTGACTATTCAAGATCATCGTTTTATTTTGTCTATATATATTTGATCAATGAACTGACTGAACTGCAAATGATCATTCAATTTAAAAATACATATCTTTGAAACTAGGATTTCTTCAGAAACTCTTTCAATTGACCATTAGTTTACACTGGCATTGTTTCACAATGGAGGTTGATTTTGAAGGCAGGCTGGAGACATTGAAAGGGTTGTCCATCTGCGAGCTGTGAGGATCCCGCTTTATATGAGTTTCAAAGTCTTTTTTTTAAATCACTTCCTAAAGGTTACAATTTTATGTCACCAGAACTGGTTGACAACTGCTACTTCAACATTTGTCATTTTGACAGTTGAAAAATGTTATAAAATACATCAAGTTCAGTGAGAAGAAGAATAAAATTGATGGTTTTATGATTTCAAAATCATAATTTTTATTAGCATATTTGAAATTGTTAATTTATGTAAATACATTGCTTACATCAATCCAATTCTTACTTTTACAGTTACGAATCATTTAAGTTGTTTGTCTAAACAGGCCAATTTAACATTGTTGAAAATGTGTTGCTGGAAAAGCGCAGCAGGTCAGGCAGCATCCAAGGAACAGGAAATTTGACGTTTCGGGCATAAGCCCTTCATCAGGCTTTTGCCCGAAATGTCGATTCTCCTGCTCCTTGGATGCTGCCTGACCTGCTGCGCTTTTCCAGCAACACATTTTCAGCTCTGATCTCCAGCATCTGCAGACCTCACTTTCTCCCCAATTTAACATTGTATTAGTTTCTGCTGAAGGTGTTGTATTTTGAGTTCCTTTAGGCTCCCTTTTCATTGTAAGTATCAAGCTTTTTTTTTGTGAATCAATTTGTTATTGTTAGAATCTAGAGATGCCAAATACCCAGGAGGATATTGTGAAGATGTGATGAACTAGTCTGTTTCTAATAAACTTGATTGAACCAAACAGAAAATCCCAAGATCCACATGAGTTGCAAAGAAAACTATGTCTCACTTCAGTCTTTTTTTTGAGTGCTGCAAAATCACGCAGCGCTGACAGGATTTGCTGCCCGCCTAATGTAGCTTTTGAATCATTAAATCTTCTTCAGAACAATTTCCTCACTCACAGAAAGTACTGCAGAATTCCTTTATAATCAGCTGCTGTGTCAGTCATTTCAGTAATGATAGGGAGGATATAAGGCGAGTGTAGTCATTGTAATAAGGTCAGCCAGGTGGACCTCATTGAATGTGAATTCACTGACTGGGGCTGTTAAATTGGTCCAATCAGGGAGCCATGGCTGACAGATTAAAGAAAAGGAGTTTCAGAGGTTTCTGTTCAATCTGAGAGTTGGTTCTGTGGGAGCTGGAGTAGTGTCAAGGACTCCCCATGTGTAAATAAAGGGTGACACGGTGACGGGATACCAGCCTTTGTGGAGTTATTTCAGAGAGAACAAGGCAAATTGTTTAATATTTGAATAGGAGTTAGAGAAGGGGTTTGCAAATAAAAAAAATTGGCAACAGTTCCTGTTTCTGCAGTACCTATTATACACAGAGCCTCAACGAAAGTACTCTCTCCTACTCATATTATATAAATCTGTAGCTTAGCAACAGCAGAAATATTGATGCGGGTTTTCAGCACATAAACAAAATAAACTGATTGGTGCTTTGACAGAAATTTAACCTATTCCAGGGTCACTGTTGCTGAAATGAGGCAGCATTATTTCAAGGAGACTACATTTGGAATCTGATGTAAAGAAAAACCACGACAGTTGAAAATTTATAAAACAGCCATCAGCTTTCTCACTGTGTTCGTCCAATCGTTTTATATATAAATTCCGTCCAGTCAAGCAAACTAGTGCACTTTAATTTTAATGCTGAAACGATAATCATTTGCTTCATCCTTTCCTCACACTCTACACTTGTCAGCTTGGTGTAGCGTTGGCATTTTGGAATTGAAGGTTTGTGGGTTCAAGACCCACAATGGGATTTGTGCATATAATCCAGGTTCACACATAACTAAAGAAATGGTACATTGTTGGGAATTATATGCCATTGTTACATTGATGGGAATTGACACATAGTAGGGAATTATAGACATTGTTTACATTGATGGGAATTGATGCATTGTTTGGAATTATAAACTATTCAAGGGATATTTGATAGCTAAGTAAGGAACTTCTTTAGAATTTTATGTTTCAATTGTTTGTTCATTTCGCTTGCTATTTGTGGTGCAGTTTAGCTGCACATATAATGATGACTATGCTTCCAAAAAAATACAGTAATTAATTGGATGTGAAACAAGTTGCGCCATCCAAACTGAATTGTTTTGGCAGCTGGCACTGTAATTGAGCCATATTTTCTCTCAATCCACAGTAGTAAAGTGGCAAATTTAATGCATGGAGCTTTCTGCTCTTTGTAAGTCCAAATCCTTCCTGTTTGCCAGTAGCATAACAATAACAGAAATGCTGCATATATCGTTAATTTATAACATTGATGTTAAAATGAAACATTGAATTAAGGCATACAAAATAGGGTCCAAGTTTGTTTGGTGTATAGCCAAGCCATATTAAGTAGGCTAAACTATATGCTTGAAATGAGACACCCTTGCCATAGTCAATCAGACGAGCAGTTAGCCGTCAACAACAACCACCAAGCTTCCTATCGAAAACCAGTGGACACCAAGACACCATTTTTGTTCTTGTTTGTTCATGAGATGTGGCTGTCATTGGTTGGATCAGTATTTACTGCCCATTCCCTAAGACCATTTCAGAGCTCAGATAAACAAAAATGTTGTTGCAGATCTGGAGTCAGATGTAGGCCAGACCAGGTAGCCTAAAGGAAAGAAGAGACCGGCATTTATCTCCAGATTTTCATTGCATTCAAATTTCACCATGGTGGGATTCAGTCCTTCATTCCCAAAACACTGACTTGGGATTTTACATTCCAATCCAGTGACAACACCACAAAACTACTGCCTCCCCACAAACTACGAGTCAAACCAGCCAGTCCTCGCAATCCATCTGAGGTGAAATAGTGACATTTGGTTTCTCAGGTTACTGAAGCACTAGAGGGAATTAAAAAAAACAGTTAAGAGAAACTGGGAATGATATCATTTTCATGGATACAAGATGAGTCGGACCAATATGTATCATTACTAAGTTTCACCAATCTCTTTCCTTCCGTAACAGGGAATCTAACAGCAGGAAGGCAGTAACAGAAGCAAGAAAATCAAAGGAGGAAGAGAGGCATTGGTGTCATTTGTATCTCGGAATCATCAGGAGCGATTAATGCAGTTGAAAAAGAATGGGAGAAGTGGTAGAGGTAGCAATAAGAGGCATTAGATGCACTAAAAGTCAGCTGTATCAATCATCACACATTCTCCCCCAACTAACTGTGAATCACTGTTGTGCTGTCTCATCACTAACTACACATTCTCTGCTGTCTCACTTGCTGTACAGTTTGTCAGTTTGGAGCGGGAGAGGAATTCTATTAGGTGGGAGTTTGAGGCATATAAAAAGACTCATAACAATCAAAAATAAATTTTACTTCTAAAATATTTAAGTGGGATCATTCTCTGTATCTGTGCGTCCTTCCAATCACACCTTGCCAGGTCTTAGTTGTAATAGACTCTTTTTTTCCATTATTCCCTCAGTTCACAGAATCAATCTTTATCTGGTACTGTTTGCTGCCACTTTGCTGAGAAATTTCATTCCATCTGTTTGTCAAAATCAAACTGTTCTTGAAAGAAAATCAGGTAAAAAAGCAACTGTTCAAAGAAATGGGCAGTGAGAATGGGAGATCAATGAGTGTAGGCAGCTCTTGTGGAAAAGTTAGATGAATGAATTATGTTCACCCCATAATTTCTTAAATTCAATGCCAGGATGCAAAATTCAGACTATTGAAAACCAGGTCCACTGTGAAAATCAGTGATCCAATAGCATTTCAGTTACCACGCATAGTTCCATACGAAGACCCAAGATGAAACAGCACTCAACAGGGACAATGACAACTGGAATAGGATGGACCATCCTTATAGTATTGAATTAGCTTTATTGTCATATGTACTCAAATGAGTACAGTGAAATGTTTACAGTCACCGCATTATAGCGCCATCTTAGGTTCAAAGGTGCCTAGGTACAGATACTTAAGATCAAATTCTCAGGAAAGTAAAAGAAATTGGAAAAGTAAAGAAATAAATAGTCCAGTAATTAGTGAAGTTTAAATTCCTAGCATTGCCTTACAAGGAATGATGCCAAGTGTTGAACATTGTATGTCTACCCAAAATGAGATAAGTTGACACAAATGCCACATTGGTTTAAGTGACAGCTTGCTGAAGTTGCTTAAAACGGACACACTGAGAATTGCAAAACTGATCTGTGCACTAAAGAATACCTGCATTTAACAAGCCAAAATCAGGTCAAAGAAACGTCTTCTATTCTCTAACCGTACACAACTACTGACTGTGCTGTTAGCTGCAGGGGGCTCTAGAATTCCCAACTTAAACTCCTCTACTTCTCTCTTTCCCTTTAAACAAGCCTTTTTGAACAAGCTTTTGGTCATCTAATGACCACATTCAACTGAAGAATTTTGCAAGATACATCAAATGGAATGTGAAAAAAAATGCCAACAACTAAGTGCAAACTCTGTTAGCTCTTACCAAGAATGGCCAGTACCATGTTGTCTTTGAGAACTTCCATTGAACCTGAACACACGAAGTAATTTGCCTGCAAGGCATCACCCTGTCTGATGAGGTACTCTCCTGGGGCACAGAAAGATGTTTTGATGTGGAGAGACAATGACCTCAGGCACCCACGACTGGCCGATACAAACAGGGGTAACTGCAGAATCTCCTTGTTCAGATGCATAGCAATGTCTGCACGTAGCTCATCCGGGAAATCTCGTAAAAGCTGCAAAACATGAAGTGAAGATTTGAATTTCAAACCCAACATGTGTTTTCATACATTCCATACAAAGGAGTTGAGATAGAATTCTTAGGGCTAAAGAGATCAAAGGGTATGGGGCAAAAGTGGGAGCAGGGTACTATGTAGTATGATCAGCCATGATCATAGAGAATGCTGGAACAGGCCTGAATGGCCAAATAGCCTACTCCTGGTCCTATTTTCTTACAGAACTCGATACACTATCTAAAGGTAGAATTTGAAGTTAAGAAGTGTTTTCTGGTGCATAAATCATTTGTAATGGAGACATCAGATGTCTTTCACAGAGCTCAAATATTTGAGGTCAATGGAGAACGGTTTTAAGCCAATCACTTGGCAGAATGTAATGTTGATAAAGGGGGGATCTTGGCAGTGGGTGACTTTTCACCTCCTTTAGAGAAGGCCTGCTACATAAATGGCCAGCAGTGGGCCTTCCTCAGAATGAAGGACACCAGAGACAGAAATCTGTCCTTCCAACCCTGGTGGTCTAATCAGAGTTTGATTGCAGATCGTCTCCATTGCAGACAGTGCCTTTTCCTTTCACGGTTGCTGCAGGCAATGCAAGGATCTGTATTAACAGGGACCTGGGCCACTGGTGACTAAGGGCAGCATGGAGGTTGCAAGCTGGAGGTGGAGGTGGAGGTGGATATTAGCGCAGGTGGTGGTTCTCACCATCTTACAATACTGGCTCCCACTTTCTGTTAAAGACATCAGATATCTTTCTATGACAGACACTTTCCCCTCTGTACAAGCATGAAGGCAAACAGAGTTTGTTTTCATGCTTTTTATGTGGCATCTGGTCTGTCCACCACTTGTTGAACACCATCCCAGTGACATGGTGAAGGTGGGTTGGGGGGGTGGGGGCGGTGGTGGAGTGGTGCTGAGGACATTAATTGGCCACTTAAAGTCTCAGTTGACAGCAAGGCAGGAGGCACTCCAATTGTCTTCCTCCCCAAGTTGTAATTTGGACAGAGGCAGGAAGGTTTGGGTGGTCGCAGCCTGTCACTTGCCTGATCAATTCCTTCTCCCTCCTACCCTCAAACATGCCTGTCCCTTAACGCCATTCATTTCCATTGATTGTCTTTTATTCTTTAGCAAGCTCAGAGATATTATATATAGCTCTGGAGAAGGATAGCCAAAGAACACACACACAGACTGCTACATCCAGTTTACATTACTAACCTGCAATTTCACTGAGTAAAGTGATTCAGGTTATGTTCATAATTCCTGCTTTCTTAGTCACACTACTCTGAACAAGCATCGAATCTACACGCTACCACCTATGGGTACCTCACAGAGGCTGGTTCAGCAATTACATTAGTGCAATGGAATGAGCAAGTTAAACTGCATGTCTTATGAGCTAGATTTGCTGCATGGCCTTAAGGCATTATACAATGAGTACATCACTATATCAAAAATAACTAATTTGATTAGGGAGATTTCAATAAATTTAATCATACCAAGAAAAAGAGATGCAAGATTCTTTAACATGATTTGGAGGATCTGAGCTACAGGGAGAGTCTGAACAGGCTGGGGCTGTTTTCCCTGGAGCGTCAGAGGCTGAGGGGTGACCTTATAGAGGTTTACAAAATTATGAGGGGCATGGATAGGATAAATAGGCAAAGTCTTTTCATTGGAGTCGGGGAGTCCAGAACTAGAGGGCATAGGTTTAGGGTGAGAGGGGAAAGATATAAAGGAGACCTAACGGGCAACTTGTTTACGCAGAGGGTGGTATGTGTATGGAATGAGCTGCCAGAGGATGTGGTGGAGGCTGGTACAATTGCAACATTTAAGAGGCATTTGGATGAGTATATGAGTAGGAAGGATTTGGAGGGATATGGGCCGGGTGCTGGCAGGTGGGACTAGATTGGGTTGGGATATCTGGTCGGCATGGATGGGTTGGACCAAAGGGTCTGTTTCCATGCTGTACATCGTATGACTCTACGGCTCTATGATCTCAAAATGATGGATTTTTTCCAATTCACATCTCTGTGTTACAATACCAAAGTCAACCATTGATGCATCATATTGGATCAACACTCATACACTTCAAATCTTAATCCAGCCTCAACAAAGATTTTCTTGTCTAGAGAAGCTAATTAATTTCTCAGAACAAGTGAACGGACAACTAACCTTCACTGAACTCTTTCAATACTTAGAAGCCCCTGCAATTTCTTTTATTCAATTTCAGTCTCCAAAACTGCAATGAGAAAGTGAGATGTACTGGGGCAGTAGGTAGCACTAGTATAAATTCAAGTTTTCGTATGGAGGATTGGGTTAGTCTGAGTTCAAGTAAATTAGTGCAGTAAATATGACTCCTCACCAGATTTGGCTGGACCATGATAAGTACTAATATCGCCAAAAAAAATCTCTTTTCTAGTTTCCATGGGTGTAATTTTTTTTTCACTCCCTGGAGGTGGTGAGGGATGTAATGAGAAAGAGAAATAATGTGGTGAGTTAGTCCTATTGAGAAACATACCTCAATATCTCACCACCTCAATAATGAAATAATGAGTGACAAATTCCATTGGTAACTTTCTAGACTTGCTATCAATTAATGACCTTTAATGGCCTCATCTCACCATCTCCCTAGTTAGCTGCTTCCTCAGTGAGTGAGATAGGTGAGTAGTGTTCTGACTGAGAAACCACAGTGACAGTCTGCTGAGTTGGGAGACCTAAATAGTCTTAATCTGGGGCAATCAGAGTTATCAGTAGGGGGCAAGCAAATGGCCTCTGAAAGCCAGCCGCTGCTCTTGTTTCAGACCCTGTTCTTCCAAGGAACTGCGGCCTGTGAGCGGAAGAAAATCCAAAAACTCATCTTCTCACTACTGGATTCCCCAAGGGGCAGGCCTGGAGGGACAGACTTTAGAATCCAGAAGCTATTGACGTCTTATTGGTGTCTGTACCAAGGCCTGTGATTTGGTGAGATGTTCACCCTCATTTGCCAGTCGGTTTTTAATGTTTATCTCATATTTTAAAAACATTTGAGAACATTCTCACCAATGTGTGTAACACGGTTTTATTCCCAGCACTTTATAATTGCTTACTTAAAACTGCTACTTTGGTAAGAAAACCAGAAATGAAGAGCATTTCCTAAGTGTTGAGAAATGGACTGGGAACTGTTGATGTCCATGGTACCTGGGTGACCATGTTCATAAGTCATTGAAAGCTAATATGCGAATGCAGGAATTAGATTTTTTTTTTAGATTAGATTAGATTTACAGTGTGGAAACAGGCCCTTCGGCCCAACAAGTCCACACCGACCCACCGAAGCGAAACCCACCCATACCCCTACATTACCCCTTACCTAACACTACGGGCAATTTAGCATGGCCAATTCACCTGACCCGCACATCTTTGGACTGTGGGAGGAAACCGGAGCACCCGGAGGAAACCCACGCAGACACGGGGAGAACGTGCAAACTCCACACAGTCAGTCGCCTGAGTCGGGAATTGAACCCGGGTCTTCAGGCGCTGTGAGGCAGCAGTGCTAACCACTGTGCCACCGTGCCGCCCACAAATTAATTAGGAATGAAATTGGCATGTTGGCCTATATTACAAGAGGATTGGCATACAGGAGTAAAGGCATCTTGCTGCAGTTGTATAAAGTCTTGGAGACACTACACCCTGAAATATTCTGTGCAGTTCTGGTTTCCTTAACTAAGAAAGCTTATAGAGGGAGTGCTGTGAATGTTTACCAGACCGATTTCTGGGATGGCAGGATTTTCCAATGAGGAGGAATTGTGGACATGAAGCCTGTATTCTCCAGAGGTCTGAAGAATGAGGGATGATCTCATAGAGGCAAATAGAATTCTTATAAGGGTCAACAGTATTACAGTTGCAGAAAGGATGTTTGGGGACTCGTCAACTGAGGTAGTATGGACTGAAGTTAGAAACAGGAAAGGAGGGGTCACCCTGTTGGGAATTTTCTACAGGCTTCTGAATAGTTCCAGAGATGTAGAGGAAAGGATAGCAAAGATGATTCTCAATAGGAGTGAGAGAGACAGGGTAGTTGTCATGGGAGACTTCAACTTTTCAAATATCGAATGGGAACACTGTAGTACGAGTGCTATAGATGGGTCAGTTTTTGTCCAGTATGTAGACAGGCCAACAAGGGGTGAAGCCACATTAGATTTGGTACTGGGTAATGAGCCCGGCCAGGTGTTAGACTTGGAAGTAGGCGAGCACTTTGGTAATAGTGATCACAATTCTGTTATGTTTACTTTAGTGATAGAAAGGGATAGGTGTTTACCACTGGGCAAGAGTTACAGCTAGGGGAAAGGCAATTATGATGCGATTAGGCAAGATTTAGGAAGCATTGGATGGGGAAGGAAACTGCAGGGGATAGGCACCTTAGAAATGTGGAGCTTATTCAAGGAAAAGCTATGTGTGTCCTAGATAAGTATGTACCTGTCAGGCAGGAAGGAAGCTGTAGAGCATGGGTGCCGTGGTTTACGAAGGAAGTGGAATCTCTGGTCAAGAGGAAGAAGAAGGCTTATGTTAGGATGACTTGTGAAGGCTCAGTTAGGGCATTTGAGGGTTACAAGGTAGTCAGGAAAGACCTAAAGAGAGAGCTCAGAAGAGCCAGGAGGAGACATGAGAAATTATTGGCGGATGGGATCAGAGTAAAGCCTAAGGCTTTCTATAGGTGTACAAAGAATAAAAGAATGACAAGAGTAAGATTAGGTGCAATCAAGGATAGTAATGGGAAGTTGTGTGTGGAGTCAGAGGAGATAGGGGAAGCTCTAAATGAATATTTTTCAACAGTATTCACTCTAGAAAACGACAATGTTGTCGAGGAGATTACTGAGATACAGGCTACTAGACTAGGTGGGATTGAGGTTCACAAGGAAGAGGTATTAGAAATTCTGCAGAGTGTGAAAATAGGTAAGTCCCCTGGGCCAGATGGGATTTATCCTAGGATCCTCTGGGAAGCCAGCGAGGAGATTGCTGAGTCTTTGGCATTGACCTTTAAATCGTCATTGACTACAGGAATACTGCCAGAAGACTGGAGGATAGCAAATGTAGTTCCCCTGTTCAAGAAGGGGAGTAGAGACAACCCAGGTAATTATAGATCAGTGAGCCTTACTTCAGTTGTTGGTAAAGTGTTGGAAACGGTTATAAGAGATAGGATTTATAATCATCTAGAAAAGAATAATTTGATTAGGGATAGTCAGCACGGTTTTGTGAAGGGTAGGTTGTTCCTCACAAACCTTATTGAGTTCTTTGAGAAGGTGACCAAACAGATAGATGAGAGTAAACCAGTTAATGTGGTGTATATGGATTTCAGCAAGGTGTTCGATAAGGTTCCCCACAGTAGGCTATTGTACAAAATGCGGGGAATGGGATTGTGGGAGATATAGCAGTTTGGATCAGTAATTGGCTTGCTGAAAGACGATAGAGGGTGGTGGTTGATGGGAAATGTTCATCCTGGAGTCCAGTTACCAGTGATATACAGTAAAAGTCGATGTTAGGTCCACTGCTGTTCGTCATTTTTATAAACAACCTGGATGAGGGCGTAGAAGGGTGGGTGAGTAAATTTGCAGACAACACCAAGGTCGGTGAAGTTGTGGATACTGACGAAGGATGTTGTAGGTTAAAGAGAGACATAGCTAAGCTGCGGAGCTGGGTTGAGAGGTGGCAAATGGAGTTTATGTGGACAAGTGTGTGGTGATTCACTTTGGTTGGAGTAACCGGAATGCAAAGTACTGGGCTAATGGTAAGATCTTTGGTAGTGTAGATGAGCAGAGACACCTCGGTATCCAGGTACACAGATCCTTGAAAGTTGCCAGAGTTGTTAAGAAGGCATACAGTGTTTTAGCTTTTATTAATAGAGGGATCGAGTTCTGGAACCATGAGATTATGCTACAGCTGTACAAAACTCTGGTGAGGCCGCACATGGAGTATTGTGTACAGTTCTGGTCACTGCATTATAAGAAGGATGTGGAAGCTTTGGAAAGGGTGCAGAGGAGATTTGCTAGAATGTTACATGGTATGAAGGGAAGGTCTTATGAGGAAAGGCTGAGGGACTTGAGACTGTTTTCGTCAGAGAGAAGAGGTTGAGAGTTGACTTAATAGAGACATATAAGATAATCAGAGTGTTAGATAGGGTGGACAGGGAGAGCCCTTTTCCAAGAATGGTGATGACGAGCACGAGGCGGCATAGCTTTAAATTGAGGGGTGATAGATATAGGACAGATGTCAGAGGCAGTTTCTTTACTCAGAGAGTAGAAAGGGTATGGAATGCTTTGCCTGCAATGGTAGTAGATTCACCAACTTTAAGTACAGTTAAGTCATCATTGGACAAGCATATGGAAGTATTTGGAATAGTGTAAGTTAGATGGGCTTCAGATTGGTATGACAGGTCGGCATAACATCGAGGGCTGAAGGACCTGTACTGAGCTGTAATGTTCTATGTTATATAACAGGTGGGACACAGAAACACTGTTTCCCTTGGCTGGGGAACGGAGATAAGGAGAAATTAAGGCTGGTTAATCTTTGGAATTCCCAATCACAAAGAACTGTGGAAAATGAATTATTGAGTTTATTCATGATGGAGATCAATAGATTTCCACATATTTGGGATAACAAGGAATAGAGGGATAGTGCAAGAAATAGTATTGAGGCAGATTAACCATGAACTGGTTAAATGGCACACCAAATCCTGCTCATATTCCATACATTCCTCTGTTTCTAGTTCTCACAGCCAAATCTTTCTATGGCTTATTTATGTTTCTCTAAATTCACACCTGGGCTGAAGCAATCAAGCACAGCGAGCATCGACATTAAACAGACTCACATAATCAAATATAGAACAACTGAACATTAGAGTCAGCAAATGGACTTCTAGCTACGTTAAAGGTTCAACACTCAACGAATGCAAGAGCAGAATTCCAGGGCGTTTTACCTCGTTGGCATCAATCCCATTATTCACTGACCACGTCGTTTGGAAATACTCCAGCATTCGCTGTTTAAGCTGTCGAGGAAGGTGGTGAACTCGTATAAAGTCTTTCAGGTCCTTCATTCGGGTGTGATAGAGGGAGCGCCTTGAGTACATGCGCTGGATGATGGCGGTAACATTCCCAAAAACAACGGCATGCATTAGAGCTAGAAGGAAAGATGGAATAGACAAAGCTGTGAAAAGAACTTAAATTCTGATTTATAATGGAGGGAACAAAAACCAACTCATCATCACTTGAGAGTTCTTTTCCCCAACATTTTCACAAGCTGTTAGATTTAGTGGCCAGTTCAACAGCTGAACCACTTAACTGATGTGATATAGTCATCCATTATGATTACTATGTCAGCCTATGTTTTACATTGGTTTCAGTTAGAAAGTACAGAAGTTTCTGAGGCCGGTTGATGGTTTTAGCCTATCATGAATAATCATATAAATTATTCATTGTCTTATCCTTGTGACAGAATGTCTACAATAACAACTTGCAAGAATGTATCCTTTGTACCATAGCTAAATGTCTTGAGGTGCATCATGGGAATGTCACCAAACAGAACAATAATGACCCAAAGGAGATAATAGGAGCTATCACTAGAAGCTTGGTGAAAGTGTGACCAATTGGGTATTGACTCATAGTACACCTTCACAAAGCAGCCAGACCAGTTCTTATTGGGGGTAAGGACCACACTAAGTGATAAATTAATAGATAAGCAATCAACACATCTGTCAATGTAGTTTCCTGATCACTTGCTTAGCTCAGAGAGGAATTTCCCAGAGCTTTTCATTTTCCATCCAGGCCATATCTCCCCATTGTCACTGGGTGTTTCTCTCTCCCAGTAGATCGTACAGCTGTGGACATGGGGCCGGGGCAAATAGAGTATAGCGGTTATCTCGTCAGGATACTTTACCTGTGAAATATGTGAAATTGGTTTGAAGAACTGAAAGATTTTTCCTGTTTGTTATCTTCAGATACTTGAATAGGAGAACAATATGACTGGAACAAAGTTACCTACCTCCTATAAGCATTGTGCAGATTGAAAATATCTTCTCTGCATCTGTATTTGCTGAAACATTTCCAAATCCGACGCTGGTTAAGCTGCTCAGGGTGAAGTAGAGGGCAGCAATATAGGCACTTCTGACAGATGGACCACCAATTGAGTTGTTTGTGTATGGCATCTCTAACCGTTTTCCAAGCTCATTTAACCAACCTGGTGAAAGGATAATTAGAAATTCAAAAAGTAACAAAATGCATTAAATCTCACGTGGGAAAACATACACACAAACCTGCATTTAGACCTCCAAAAAAACCTAACACTCAGGCATTTGGTAGACTAAGACACCTAAAGAAGGAAGCAAGACATTAGGTGCTGGGAATAGCTTTGGACTGGTTCCTGGAAAATGAAAGAGATTTAAGAGACAGAGTGTAACTATGCTGGGGATTTTTAGTAATTTTTAAAAATTAACGAAGAAACATGTTTTCTTTTATTTAGAGTTGAAATAGTGTTTAGTCAATGTCGCTTCTAATTTATTTATTACAATAAAAATCATCAAACTTGAAATCTTCTCACATGCTCTTTCTAATCCATCAGTGGAAATTTGAATAAATGTTTAAAATGGTTTGCTCTCTACAGGCTCCACAACACATATTACAAGTAAAACTGAGAAACTTAAAGTCCAGACTACTAAAAACAAAAAAGTGGAAATCCCCAAAGGCTACTGTCTCATTGGAAAGGAACAACTGGTGTTAAGATGAAGTTGAGGATCACAACATCTCAGGCCTGGGTAAGATTAAGGAGGTGAAGGCTTTAATGGTGATCTCATCCAGGATGAGAATTGCAAACCATCCAACTGAACTAACCAACTCCCCAATTACAAAGACCAAACCGTAGCTGGGAAGGATTTCAAAATACATTGGAATATAACTAATGCAATCAATACGTGAAGAGATAAGAATTAGAAAAAGATACAAAACTTTGGTGGGAATGCATTACTGATTTACAACATAAGAACTTAAAAGTGGGTAGATACATGTACAGATCAGGAAGGTTTCTCTGAACAAAAGGAACACAAATACTCATTGTTAAACAGCTTGTTGATTAAAGAAGCCTATCTGCTATTTCAAAGAAGGAACAATTTGGATCATAGCTCAAGGATTTATATTTCTTGCTTTTACTGCCTGTTTCCAAAATGAGTCAAAAGTTACTAGATTGACTTTCTAAAGTTTGCGTGTGTTTTATTGTTTGTAAAGAGTTTAGAGTCATAGAGTCAGAGTCATACAGCATGGAAACAGACCCTTTGGTCCATATCAACCTGACCTCCCAATCTGACCTTGTTCCATTGTACGTGTATGGCCCATATCCCTCTAAACCCTTCCTATTCATATTCCCATCCAAATGTCTTTGAAATGTTATAATTATAGCCACCCCCACCACTACTCTGGCAGCTAATTCCATACATGCATCACTTTCTGCATGAAAAAGGTACCCCTCAGGTCCTTGTTAAATCTTTCCTCTCTCAACTTAAACCTATGCTCCCTAGTTTTGGACCCCACCACACCACCCTAGGAAAAAGACCTTGGCAATTCACCCTATCTATGCCCCTCATGATTTTATAAATCTCTATAAAGTCACCCCTCAGTTGTGGTGGTTCTGTTCGCCGAGCTGGAAGTTTTAGTTGCAAACGTTTCGCCCCCTGGCTGGGAGACATCATCAGTGCTGTGGAGCCTCCTGTGAAGCGCTTCTTTGATGTTTCTTCTGGTATTTATAGTTTATTTATTTATAAATGCTGGAAGAAACATCAAAGAAGCGCTTCACAGGAGGCTCCACAGCACTGATGATGTCTCCTAGCCAGGGGACGAAACGTTTGCAACTAAAACTTCCAGCTCGGCGAACAGAACCACTACAACAAGCACCCGAGCTACAAATCTTCGCACAGACTTTGATCACCCCTCAGTCTCCAGAGAAACATACCCCAGCCTATTCAGATTCTCCCATTAACTCAAACCCTCCATCCCAGCAACATCATTGTAAATGTTTTCTGCACCCTCTCAAGTTTAACAATGTCCTTCCATTAGAAGGGTGACCAGAATTGCACGCATTATTCTAAAAGTGGTCTCACCAATGTCCTGTACAGCCACAACATGACATCCCAACTCCTATACCCAATGTTATGTCCAATGAAGGCGAACATGCCAAATGCCTTCTTCACCACCCTGTCTACCTGCAACTCCACTTTCAGGGAACTGTGCACCTGCACCGCTAGGACTCTTCGTCTCCAGGACCCTATCATTAAGTGTTTATGTCTTGGTTTGCAGTTTATGTTATAATTCAGATATTGCACCAACAGTTTCCTGCTGCTTTTGCCAGCATCTATATAGTTATGCTACTTGTAAGTCAACTAAAACATTATTTTTAGTCTGAATCTGTAAGTTCAACAGTGAGAAACTGGAGACATCAGGATTTTAACACCTTGAGGTTTGTGGGTAGCACTGAGTGGCAAGTGCAGCCAAGAAAGCGCAGAACAAGTGAATCTTGGAGGTGGTGAATGAAGGTATAAGGTAGATATGACATCTGGATTGTAATGTATGTGGCCTAGAAACAATCTTTAATACATTAAATTTGCAGTATCTGCTTTACTTTATTGTGCAGTTCTGTTCCATGACACAGAAGTCATAGAATCTAGAAATATCTGGAACTTAAAATTATGAATTGGTGCAAAAACTCAATTAGTTCATTAAGGTCCCTTAGGGGGGAATCTACCTCCATACACAACAAGGAAATAGATCAGTGAGCCCCTCACATCTATTCTGCTGCCAACCAATAAGATCATGGCTGATCTGTTTGTGTTTTGCATTCCACATTTCCTTCCATCCTGATAGCTTTTACTTCTCTTGCCTGGTAAGAATAAGCCCTGAGCCCCTCCCCCCAGTACCTGTCCACCAGATGCAAGTAACAAGTCAGAAGTATAATGGAACAGCCGGAATGAGTGTGAGTTCAACAATACTCAAGGAACACGACATTAACAAGGATAAAGAAGTTTGCTTGATTGGAAACAAAAACAGAAATTGCTGGAGAAGGTCAGGAGATTTGGCAGTGTTTGTGGAGTGAAAGCAGAGTCAATGCTTCATGTCCAGCGATCCTTCTTCAGAACTGGTGATTGGTACCTCGTCCACCAGCTTAGCCATTCACTTTGTCCATTGGTCAGGTTGTTTTGCCTGCGCTGAACATAATCAGTCAACTAAGGCAGTTAACAGTTACTGCTATGTCCCCATGCTGACCATAGTCCAATCAATCAGCACCACCTTCTTATGCTATATCATTTGTTGTTCCCTTTCTAAATTTGGTTTTCTGTGTGCTTTAGTTCTGATAAGTGTAAAATGAGAATCTTTGACTCATTTTAGTGATGTCTAACTTCTGCAGTACTGACCAACATGACTGATAATTTACTTTAAGTTGACTCTCTCATTATGTCCCCATAATTCTAATGCCCTTGCTGCCCAAAAATGTATCACTATATTCAAAGACTTAGCATGAACTGGGATCGAGAATTCGAAAATTCTATCACCCTCTGAGTGAAAAAAATCTTCTCCTCACCTAAATGCTGTATAGTTGACCTATTCATCTTGAAATAGTGATTCCTAGTTCTAGATGTTCCAGTTGGAGTTTACTGGCTTTGGAAGGATGACATTTGGTTTCTGTTAGGTGGTTGGTTAACACAACAAACTGGTATATCTTTAGATACGTAGGAACAGCCCAACTAATGATCCTTGGAATAAGTGTGGGTGTTTTCAATAATACAAAAATATATATTTTGTAAAAGACAATGTTGGCTACAGTTAATTGGTTATTGTGAAAATTTGTCCTCCATTAACAGGTACTGTCTTAAAAAAATGTGTGTTCCCTACACATTACTGTGCATGGGCGGTGTCTATTTAGCTATTGTGAGAAGACCATCTATTTCAATGGCACACACAAATATGGAACACTCAGAAAATCAAACAGTGAGAATTATTTTGTGTAACTTGCTTCAGTATCTCAGATCCAGTCTGGCAACATTTCCTGTCGAGTTGACATAGCTGAGCAAATATATTTCATGTTTTGAATTCAATTTAATGAAATTTTAATGGTGTTAAAAGGGATGTGATGCTTTTCACAATATGACATAAGGACTTAATTGACAATCATTGTCAGAAGGAACATTTTGGCTTAATTTATTGCTTCAGTGTTTTATGCCCAATCAATTTTTATTTCTCTGATCTGAAATTTGATTGCTGCAGGAGATAGACTGTAGCTAACAGACTTGGCAGCATTATGCTATGTCTTTGAATAGCTTCAATATGACAGTTGGATCATCACCATTCTATTGCTTTCTCAGAATCAAAATATTAACCCTTGGCAAGACAACAAAACCATTGAGATAAATAATTGAAAAAAATGGCAGTGTGCTGTTGGGTTGGCTCAATGGCACTTTGGTAATGAATAAGAATGTCATACATGCCTAGATTTTCCAACTGCTATAATTTCAATCTGTTCGATATAAATATGTTGTTACTGATGTTGAGTTAACACCAATAAGAAAATATGGGCATTGGCACCAACAGTACAAAGACAGATGCCACATGAACAAAATTTCTGTGTCACAATTTTCTTCTAAGTAAAGACAGTCAATTTTATTGCCAATTGGCTCTTGTTAAAAACCTTTAATTGACCTCAGAAAAACACAGCAACTGTTGGTGCTAAAGGTTACATGCAATTTCATTTTAACATTATTATGTCAAACTCAGCATAGCACTCATGGATTTCTCAATAAAGAGAATCCTCAGATCTGCAATAAGCCAGAAATGAATTATCTATTATAATCTAACTTTCTTCCAATTGACTAAATTGGACCCAATATTCAAACCATTTTTAAAAAAGAATGCACCCAGAGTGGTTTATGCTCAGCTGCCAGTGAACAATTACTTGCTAAGTTTCAAGATTTATAGGTGTAAGTCAAATATTTGTCTAATCTTACCAATGTCCCATGTGTGTGGATCATTCATTTCCATCTCCCTCCTGCCAATCACATACCAAATGCAGGCCATCCAGTGAGCAAGCAGTGCAAACATTGACATTAGAAGTGTGAGGACCATAGCACTGTATTGGGAGTACCGGTCAAGCTTTTGTAATAAACGCAGCAACCGCAACAGACGCACAGTCTTCAACAAGTGAACAAGAGAGGTCTGGAAAAAAAAATGAGAACAATTCCTGTCATGTTCTTTTTCTGATGTAATTGATTTTTTTTATTGTGAGGGCAAGGTTTAAGCTGACACTTAACTGGACTTACTTTGAGTAAATGAATTATCAATAACCAAAACTTCTAAGTGTGTGTTCCAAGCACATGTATCCAAAACAGAACAAACAGGATGGGGGGAGATTTCCTCTGTGCATGATATTTAACAAAGTCAGAGGGAGGTTTTAATGAAGAAGTACTTTTGTGTCACTACCAGTACACCAAGAGGCAAATAAGCCAATATCTCGACCACAACCAATCTCTGCGTAAATTGTAATCATGAGTCAGTTTGTTCTACTGCTATTGTGTGTCTGAAACTACTGTCCTGGATTTAATGTAGACTGTTCTCTATAAACATGATTACAATTTTGTTGAAACTATCACATGGATAACATCTTCTTTTTTCATTTGAAATTATACATCCTGGGTCATAAATGCAACAGGAATTAATTGTTGGGAGGGAACATTACTGAGCTACTTAAATTTTTATTCTTCCATTAACTATTTTGCTTTCCAAATTAACTAGGGAACCAGGATCTTTAAATTCAAGTTAGTGAAAAGCAAACTAAAAATATTATTAGGAGGAATGTTGTTAAGACAACATAGTAAAGCTAAAAGCATCCAAAATTTATGGAGATATGATTAAGAAGATTAATTTACTGTTAGGAATTGGATTTTCTGGTCATTAGACTTCTTGTGTTACAATATACTTTCTTCCTTTTTATGAATCTTCTTGCCCTGAAACTCCATTAATTCAAGAAATCTGGTTTTCAACTTAACTTCAGGAACTTGACCATATTCGAATTTGTTGCAATCTGCAAGAACATGAGTGAACATGAACCCATATGCTTCAGTTTCCACTTTTATTTGAGAAATCAAGGCAACATTGATACTGCGACATGGTAGAAATAGTGGAAATAGGGTGTAGCATGTTGCTACACCTCATTCTATGCTACCAGAAGATGAATAATAATTACTTCTGCCACTCAAGGCAGTGGGAGGTCCCTTTTGTAAATACTATATTTGAATCTCAAAAACTAATTTCAGGATTTCAATAAAACAAACATGCAGATAGGGTATTAGGAGAACTGATCACTTTTAGGCAAAGATGAGGATTCTGATCTCATTCATAGAATATTTTTAATGATATGGATTGTTTAACTTAGACTGTCGTTGGTTGTCTCGGTTGTTATGGTGAAATTTGTCACATCTATCAAAATGTGATCAGAATTTTCTGAACAGCTTGTTGGAAATAAATTACTCTGAAGCCTCCTCAGTAAGATGGAAGCTCTTAATTAAAACATTTATTTCTTTGGCCTTGTAATTACATTACATCATCCAGGCAAGTAAAAGCCTCAAGGGAATGTGTGAAATAATAACAAGGTTGAGTTTGTACAAAATGTTACAGGTATTGTCCTCTACTGAGTTTCATCTACTCTTCCTATTGTAACTCTTCTTTTAAGACAAACATATATTTGGGCAAGTTTTCACAATTTCCATATACTAATCTTGCTGAGGTGCAGTATCCTAAAAGACCAACTGTCCAGTCTTTCAACCATGTTTAACATTCATGGGCAGCCCAGCCAATGAAGGTTAGTGGACTATTTACTGTCAAAGATATCAATTTAAGCTCATTCTTGCCATTGTCCAAGTGTATGTGAAATATTCTTGAACCTTGTTTTCCCCATTTCTGGCTCAGGGGTGGACAGGAGTGGACAAAGTTAAAAATCACACCATACCAGGTTATAGTCCAACAGGTTTATTTGGAAGCACTAGCTTTCAGAGTGCCACTCCTTCATCAGGTGGTGAAAGAGCAACGCTCCGAAAGCTAGTGCTTCCAAACAAACCCATTGGACTATAACCTGGTGTTGTGTGATTTTTAACTTTGATCTGATACCAGCCAATTCAGTAAAAATAACTGCAGTACTATAACTAGTGGTACCTTTAACTCCCAAAACCAGTCAATTAATTCAATGTCGAGAGAGATTTGAGATGTAAAACAGTTTTTTCTGCAATTTGTATCATGTCTATTTGAGTTGAATAGCCTTTCCACAGAATTGAAGTTTACCAATTTAACAGACTGGTAACAATCAAGACAGATCCAATCATTGTAGAATTACTTTATACTTTACAGATGGAACTCAGATCAGGTATTCTTACCTCATTTATAAAATAGTTTTTCTAAAATGTAAAACAAAAACCATATAATTTATTTCTCCTTACAAACACAATAGAAAGTCAATGATAGAAACTGCAAAGTGTTGACTTTTATCATGTAAATTTTGCCTGTCCAAGAAAAGCTAAATACAAGAAACAGTATCTTTGCAAAATGCATTTGTGAAAATTAATGGTTTTGACTTATTTTTCTGCATTTATAACTATATGTTAACCAAAGCTGTGTTAACCTATTAGATATTGTGTCTGGTAATATAGTAGAAGGTCATGAGGACAGACATATCAAATTAGTCAATAATTACTCAGGGCAAGCTTGTCACTTAATTTGTGTTTTGTGTCCAACTTTCATATAACATTTCAGTGAAGAAAGAAGACACAGTGATCAGGCACAGCCGATACAAAGCTTTTATTCTCAACAACAAATACACAATGTTTAATGCAAGTAAAGCAATATCTAGTCATATAAGTCTGGTACACATTTTCATCTCTGCTGATAGTGAAAAAGTTTCCCCAATTACATATTTGGGACTTTAAAGGTATTGAAAAATGAAAGGAATTATAATTTGGTGCATGATATTTTAGCCTGAAAAATGCAAAAATTGAATTATTTAGATCATTTGAACTTTATTTAAAGGGGAAGTTAAATCAGTGTATTAAATTTCAAAACATAAACTGAAAACTCTTTAAAGTGACTTGCGATGCTGTAAGACATGATGTTATTAAATCAGTAATACTTCCATTCACAAATTCAAATATTTATGTTTGAAAAGTCAGATGGAGAATCTTCAATTAAGATGTTCTACGTGATGATCTTTATGACAGAGGTACACATTTACCTCTGCAACCAAACAGTACCCCAAACTCTCCTGAGGAAGGTCTTCAGCTGACTGATAGTTTTCCAATGGAGTGATGAGTGGGTTTTGTACATTACAATAATGCGTACAGCACATCAAGCAGGGAGAAACAATAACCAGGATAATGCAAACAATAACCAGTTCCCAGGATAATGCAAAATGGTTTGTTTTCTATTTGTTTTCCTTTGGTTCTGATTGAACCAACTTGCATCATGTTTTCAATTATAACTTTAAAGTATGTCTAAAGCATGGGGAACATTCCTTTTGCACCTCAGGGTGTGATAGAAGGGATTAAAGGACATAAATAAATGGTTGTGTTTGCATCATAAAGGATATCCTTCCTGATAGAGTGGTCGTTCACAGCCTACACATTCGCTGCATCTTTATAACTATGCCTCTCTGTTGTACCACACTCTTCATACTGGGTAGATGATTTTGTCAGCAGACCAAAAGATTGCTGTTGAAACATAAGGATGAATTTGTTAAAATCAAATCAGGCTCTACATAAATTGAAGAACAACATCATAATAAGATTACAAAGAAACTGATCATCAAAGATAAAGGCGTTCATTTTTTCGGCAAGGATGTACTAATGGGTGAAAATATATCTTGTACCTATGGTAGAAACTAACACAGAAAGATAAAAGTAGAAAATGAGGCATTGGCAGCAAAACATTAACACAAATGCTGCCAGACCTGCTGAGCTTCTCTTTCTATTTTTACGAAGCCAAGACGGATATTTGAAAGTACACTCTCTCTGCTCAAGTTAGTCACTGTTCCTAAGAATCCCACTCAGCAAGGCAATGATATTACTCACATGGGAATTGAAAAAACTGGTCCATTATAAATGGCATATTAAAAAGAAGCAATAAAATAAGGCATAAAATTCTCCTAAGAGATTAACTATGAGCAAAGAGTATATGAAATTTAATGCATTTAGCCATTCCATACCTGACACTGTGGTGCTTAGTATAGAAGCTGAATGAATTTATAAAATGGAAAAATGATCTGTTTTCGCGAGCTGCCATCCTTATGCCAATGCTCATTAAATTCAGCAAAACCAACATTTGACTTTACATAAAAACGTCTGCTTATGGGCAAGATAAATTTAAATATTTTACTCAGAGCTCTTGTATGTAAATTATAATAATGCACATTTTATGCAATATTGAATGATAATAACTACAATTTTAGCATATATCTTGACAGAATAATGTTACACTCACCAAGATCCGTGGTCAGAAAGGAGCTGTCATTCCACATGGTGAATCATTTGGACTATCTTCATTTCCCAAAATTGAATTAGTTCACATTGACGAGTTTGAAGTACCACATTCCAACCTTGTTTAAGCTTCTGTTTTTGCCTGACGATACACTGTGAGCCATTGACATGCTTTCAACAATCTTTAAGTGGCCTTTTTTAGTTATGTTCTACCCTTTCTATAGCTTTCCATAGTTGTCTTATAGCACCTAAAAATAAGCTTTGGAATTCTGTAAATTAATTCACAAAGCTAATTTACCTCAGAGCCCCATGTTCCCTGCACCTCACTGTCTGCGTAAAGTAGGGAAAATTCAAAGTATTTATGCAATATTTAATGATAATAACTACAATATTAGCATATATCTTGGGTCATAAATTTGTTGAAAAATTAAGCAGATCTGGCTCTTCATCAGAAGACTTCAAAAGAAGGGTTTCTGGACCCAAAACGTTAACTCTGATTTTTCTCCACAGATGCTGACAGACCTGCTGAGTTTTTCAGGAATTTCTGTTTTAGTTTTTAATTTCTAACATCTGCAGTTTTTTTCCACTTTATTTCTTTTTAGTTTATTTCCAAAAGTAAGCATAGTTATAATTGATGAAAACAACTGCCACAAGAATATGAGAGAATAAGAGATCTCATCTAATATCATTCCAACACACCATGTTGAATTTTATCATAGAATCCTTACAGTGCAGAATGAGGCTATTTAGCCCATCAAATCTGCACTGACCCAGACCCACCACCTGCACCCCTCCCCTGTGTCCACACATGAACCTAACCCATCTTTTCAACAACCCTATACGCTATGGGGCAACATTTTTTAAGCACGGCCAATCCACCTAACCTGTACACCTTTGGACTGTGGGAGGAAACTGGAACACCTGGAGGAAACCCATGCAGTCACAGGGAGAATCCATACAGACAGTCACCCAAGCTGGGATTGGCACTGAGAGGCAGCTGTGCTAACCACTGGGCCACCATGCCACCCATTTTCTACCATTCTACCTGGCAATTTATTCCAAGCATTTCTAACACTGAGTTTACGTTTATTAAATTAAATTCCAGAAAATAGCCTGGACCAGCTATACATAATTAATGTGGTTATGTAAATATTTAGTGGCCAGTAACTCATTTCCTGACTTCCAAGTACCATTCATATCTGTAAGGCACAAGTTCAGGATTGTCATGGAATATATCCCACTTGCCTGGATGAGCGCAGCTCCAACAACACTTCAGAAGCTCCGCAATATTCTGGATAAAAGAGTCCACTTGACTGGCACCAGATCTACCACCTTCAGATTTCACTCCCTCCACCACCCACTCACAGAGACAGCAACATTGGGGATCTACAATAACACCATTCTGGACTGGGAAGCCCAGGATACTGGAACTCATTCAAGCTTTTCAACGGATGCACCACCCAGAGTTAGGCCACACCGGACCACTGAATCACAGAATTCTAGACAAGCCACCATTTAACCTTGGACTTTTAGGCCGAGGTAGACAACACTATATACTGCACAATGAAAAAGAGAGATGAGGTATCATAGATCCATTGCATTCTTCACTGAAGATCTCAAGAAGGCCAATGGCCTTATTGAACCTAATGAATGTCTGCCTGCTCCCCTATCAAAACACTCACTGTAATAGAATCCCTACATGGCAGAAAGAGGCCATTCAATCCATTGAGTTTGCATTGATCTCTGAAGAGCATCCCAACCAGACCTAGCCCCCGACCCTATCCCTCTAACACCACATTTCCCATGGCTAATCCACCTAGCCTGCACATCCTCTGGACACAATGGGGCAATTTAGCATGGCCAATCCACTTAATCTGCACATCTTTGGACTGTGGGAGGAAACCAAAGCAAACTCGCGCAGATACAGGGAGAAGGTGTAAACTCCACACTGAGGGGCTGCCATGGTTGGAATTGAGTGCAGGTCCCTGGTCCTGTGTGACAGCAGTGCTAAGCACCATGCCACTCCAGTTTCACAATTAGAGAGGCCCCAGGACTCTATACTGTAGCATGAAAACATGAGAAAAACACACTCAACTGCATTGATATGATGGTGAACTCATCTGAAGATAGCACACGAAGGAGAAAAACACTATTTAATTTTTTCACACCTAACTCCCAACATTTTTCAATACTTTCTTACTGTGAAAGTCCAGGCCACAGTAAGGTGTGAACAAATTGGAAATAAAGGATTTTTCACATTTTCACTACTTCACTGTTTTTAATTGCAATTTAATTTTGACATAGCGGGCAAATTTGGTTACATAGGGATCTCCTTGTCTTTCTTGAAACTCTCCTGAACACGGATTTTTGGATAGATCCCCTCTGCGAATATGCTACAGTTCTTTCTACAGTGTCTAGAGGCCCTGTTTTCTTCTCGCACTTCTGTTATGCTGGCAATCCTTCAGGACTGACCTTTTGAAATTGAACATGAATCTTGGTAACATTGCTCTGAATGTCCAGGGCGAAACTACATGGAGCATTAACTAAAAAGGTTTTTTTTTCTTTATCTCAACAGTTTGGGGCATTGGTTGTAAAACATATTGGAAACTGGATTTTTGATTGAGAGTCAATAATCATTCAATGGAATAGTGAAAGATATGTCTGTTGCCCAATTGCAGATGGACATGTTGGTCAATGGGAGATGGGGGCAGCAGGTCATGTGAAGAACTCTCTGGGGATTCGTCTGAGCATGGTTGGCAAACCCACTCCTTTGAGCTCTATGAGAACTTGTTTTTGGATCAGCATTTTGAATCATTCTGAAAATTGTCCAAAGCTGAAAGTAATATCAAGAGGTTGATGTCCTCCATGTGTGCCTTTTTATGAGCCATTTTAAAGTATCCCACTTTATCTCCTCTACATCAGTAAGACAAGATGCCAACTTGCGAAGTGTTTCAGGGAATACCTCTGGGACACACGCACCAAACAGCCCCACCACTCTGTGGCCAACCACTTCAACTCCCCCGCCCACTCCTCTAAGTACATGCAAAGCCTGGGCCTCATCCATCTCCAAATCCAAGCCACCTGACAAGTGGAGGAAGAATGCCTCATCTTCGGCCTTGGAACCCTTCAACCACATGGCATCACCACTGACTTCACTAGTTTCCAAATCTTTCCTCCCCCTATCCCATCCCAGGTCCAACCCTCCAACTCGGCACCGCTCTCTTGACCTGTCCCACCTACCCATCTTCCTTCCTACTATCCGCTCCACCTTCCCCACCAAACTATCACAACTACTCCCCATCTGCATTCACCTTCCCAGCCACCATCCCCACAACTCCACCCCCATCCTCCTATTTATTTCTCAGCAGCACTCCCCACATTCCTGATAAAGGGCTTATGCCCAAAATGTCGACTCTCCTGCTCCTCATGGGCTGCCTGACCTGCTGTGCATTTTCAGTGCACTGTAGTAATTGTCTTTTCCCAGACAGGCCTCTGAAACTGAACAAAACCACAGAGATGGAACATCTGTGTTTGAAATTGTGTTAAAAACCTGAAGGATTACTGAGTTTTCACCACTTCAGAAAAGGCACAAATTTGTTTGGTAGAATGCCAAAACACTCAAGCCCATCTGAAAATGGGAGGATAAGGAACCATTGCCAAGAATCCCACTCAACTAACAGAAACTGACTGATGTAGAAGTTTCTTCGAGGAGAAAGTGAGGACTGCAGATGCTGGAGATCAGAGCTGAAAATGTGTTGCTGGAAATGCGCAACAGGTCAGGCAGCATCCAAGGAACAGGAGAATTGACGTTTCGGGCATAAGCCCTTCTTCAGGAATGAGATAAGTGTGTCCAGCAGGCTAAGATAAAAGGTAGGGAGGAGGGACTTGGGGGAGGGGTGTTTGCAAGGGATGGGGTATATTGGCCTAAGACGTATATCAATTGGATACAAAACAGTCAGTATGTGACCATGACACCTCTCCAGAATTACAGTCTTTAAGCAAAAGTTGTTCAAAGCTGAAAGTAATATCAAGAGGTTGATTAAACTTTGCTTACAACTATAAGGAAGGAATAATTTTTTGAACAGCAATCAATAACTCTCTGAGGCAATGTATTTTGTGTAGTATAATGAGAAAGTGTATGGTGAAATGATGATGTATATCATGATGCAGCAGTGACTTCAGCAGTCAACTGAAGAAAGAATGGAATCGTCTCTGTGCATGAGACACATATTTACAGGGAACAGGTTATGTACAATAGTGTAATAGAGCTTGCAGAACCAATAATGTCAGGTAGCAATCATTGGTGAGTAAGGGGCAACCAGTACAGGCCATAAACTACCAACAGAAATAGTTATGTGTGCAGAAGGGAATCCCCGAGCCCACTGCAGTGATTTTAAAGAGGTCAGCCAGATGGACCTCATAAAATATGAGTTCCCTGATTGCAGCTTTTAATCTGGTCCAATCAGGCATACCTGGCTGTCAGAGACAAATAAAAGTGCCCCTCCCCTTCACTGTTTGATCACACAGCATTGCCCTTTGATGTGAAGGGCACTGCTTGTCACTGGCCACCCGGGTGTTTTCCTATCTTCCTGGTGGTGGAAATTGAATAAAGATTCGTGCACTTTGTGTCTCTCACTGCGTCTCACACCAGCACACACACACCATGGGTGCTGGGGAAAAAATAAGCACTACAGCAGTTAGGCGGTAGTGCGGGGGTTAAATAATAATTAAAAAAAAGAAAATAAACAGGAGATCCTCCCCTTCACTATTTGATAAAAAAAGAAAAAAAAACAAATAGAAGTGCCAGAGCATTTTTTCACTCTGAGAGCTGGCTCTGAGGGAGCTGAATTAGTGTCAAGTACTGTGCACAGGTAAATAAAGGGTGACTTGGTGACTGGATACCTGCCTCTGTGGAGCTATTTCACTCACAGCCTCATGACAATACAAATCATTTAGCTTGCTTCATATTTCAAGCAATCTATAATTTACTATTGGAACCGGAATAAGGAGACTAAAATGTTCAACACCACCCTAACCACAGAACAATGATTTAAGAATTTAAAAAATTACAGGAGGTAAATAGACACAATTTCATACTTAGCATTTGGAGCAGCCTGAATAAACAGGAAAGCAGACACAGAATAGAGTGTAGACAAATGCCAGAGGCATTGTTAAAAAGCAATTGAATAGTTTGCATTTATACAACGCATTTAACACCCAGTACACTTTACAGAGATTCAAAGTGAAATAGATGTGGAAGTAGAGAACTATAAGCTAGGAACAGTGACAGAGAATTTAAGCAAAGACTTGGATTTTTAACAAGAATTACAGAACAAATTCAAACATTTGGAGCATGGATGGATAAAGGCATAAATCACCAATAGATGTGCAATAAGCTGCAGTCAAGTGATTTGGAAAGTATTGTAGGGCTAGAGGATGTAAGAGATAGAGAGAGACACTAGACTATGGAGCAATTTAAAGAAACGGAAGAGAACTTAAAATTTGTAAAAGCTGGGGACATGGCAAGATTCTTTGGGATTCTACAGGTCAATGTGGATAGGTTGTTTCCTCATGTGGGCAAAAGTGAGGACTGCAGAGGCTGGAAACCAGAATTTAGATTAGAGTGGTGCTGGAAAAGCACAGCAGGTCAGGCAGCATCCGAGGAACAGGAACATTGACGTTTCGGGCAAAAGCCCTTCATTGGTCATGTGGGAGAGTCTAGGACCCAAAGCATAATCTTAGAGTAAAGGGTTGTACATTTAAGACAGAGATGAGGAGGAATTTTTTTTCTTTGGAGAATAGTGGATTTGTGGAATTCCTTACTGCAGAGGTTTGTTGAGGTTGGGTCATTAAGTATATTTAAGGATGATATAGATAGAGTCTTAATCAGTAAGGGGATCAGGAGTTTATGGGGGAAAGGCAGGGAATTGGATTTTGAGGATTACCAGAATAGCTATGATCTCAATGAATGGTGCAACAGAATCAGTGGGCTGAATGGTGTCCATCTGTTCCTACATCTTATCAAGGTCAGAGATGATGTTTGCCAGTTGGACACGGCATGATCAGCAGAAGTTATGGGTGAACTGAAGTCTGTGCTAATGAGATGATAGTGCACTGTCCACTATCAAGTAATCAAGTCTGGTGATGCCAAAAATCAATTAAGGATTCCAGTACCAAATGTGAGGTAGGCATGGCAATAGGATTAAGGTGGAAATAGGTGATACTTGTGACTGATGGGATAGCTGTCAGTTCACAATTAAATTGTCGGCCAATGTTTAGATTGACCTGGAAGGCAAGTAATTTTCCATAACAGTCAGACTGTCTGAAATGCTGGTAAAAATGGTGGCCATCCAATGCTGGAGATTGGACAAATGGGCTGATTATACAGATTGGTCAAGAGGCAACTGTATATCATCAACATACATGTGGAAACTGACTTAGTCGTTGCAGATGCAGTGACCAAGAGATGGCAAAGTGATGAGGAACAGTCAAATATTAAGAATGGATAATCAAGGAATTGCTATAGCAACTGTGTGGATGTTATTGCTGGAGATGATCTAATTGAACATAGGTTAAGTTGAAAACAAGCCATGGCTAACCCACTGAACTGAATAGCAGAGTAGGGGACTTCCGGGACAATAGCAGCGGAAAGGTTAAGGTGAATGTAAAGGGAATGCTTCATTATCACAGTTGGATTAGATGTACACTAAACCAGGTGGTTCCATAATGAATGCAGATGGATCATACACCACTTGACCTAACTGACTGACTGGTGTAAGTGGTACAAAAGTTCAGGATTATATCTCTTGGTTTAAAAAAAACACGGTAAAATAAGCATCAGAAAGTAAAAGGGCAATATTAACTTTCATTGTGGCTGGTGACTGAAGTGAAAAATATACTTTATTGTCGACTTTGATGACTGCTGTTCAGTCCTGTGGGAGGATAACAACCTTCCTTGAAGGATTCCGAGATTGAGTTACAATTCAAGAAAGGAGGAACACAGATCACAAATAACTGAACACTAGGAAACCTGCATGTCCTAGTCATCTAACAGTGTAATGGTTCTTCAAAAATGAAATAGCCATTTAATCTGTGTGGATGATCAATTATATAGGCCAAAGTAATCTTCAACTACAGTTAATCTAGTTAAGGCCTGCTGTAGCCATTTTATGTTCAGGCCCAGCAGGTTATTCAGTAAAGGCAGGAATTCACCAAGAGCTTGCGTGAATAATGGTAATTATCCTGACCCAGGAAATTCTGCTGGTGTCAGACACCTTATGTAGATTGCTCTAAACTTCCACCCAAAAATGACAATCTTGGTCTCCGTCATTTTGGTAGATATTCTACTGTACTGATAAAAAAAAGTAAATCATAGCATTAATTGACTTGCTACTTACCCAAAAGTGAAAAAAAACCTTTTATTCATAATGAAGTCAGAAACTGCTGCAGAAACTCAGCTGGTCGCATTTGTGGGAAGAAAGCAGACTTAATGTTAACTTTGCTTTCTTCCCACAGATGCTACCAGGCCTGCTGAGCTTTTCCAGCAATTTCTATTTCAGTTTCAGATCCCCAGCATCTGCAGTTCTTTGGTTTATTTTATTTATTCATACTTGTTGTTAGAACACACCAATAGGCACCGAGGCTAGCAGAACATTGAAAAACAACACAGGTTCCTCTGTTAATCGTGATTAAGTCACTACAGAATTATTATATTGCAAATTTGTTAATTAACATTTTGGTTTCATAACAGTCAGTTCCATTGTCTCATGTCTGAAGCAATCCAATTGGGTATCAATTGCCAGACGTACAGATGAATCAGACAAATTCAAGTTTGATTAAAGAAATGAATCAGCTTTCTACCATGGAATTAGAGAAACTTGAAACACCACAGAACATTTAAGAATTTAATGGAAGCTTAGTAAATAAGGCATTTCTTATTTGGCACAAGTAGCACTGGGCACTTGAACAAACATCTTGCAGGCCAAAATGGATTGTGATGTTCACTCGTATATACTTGTGGCAAAATGGTAAAAGCTTAAACTTGTCTTGATATGAAATCTGGAGTACTGCTTCATGTATCTGCTGACTGTTATTTCGCAAGGCAATCATCACTGAGTTACACATTGATGTTATATTGCAGAAGTATCTGCTCTCAGGAACTCTGCACAATGATTTTACTTTACTGCTGCCTTCTGTTCCCTTTTCTTCTGTCCTACCTCCCCTCTGAAAGGGCAAAAATCTGAAAAGAGTTATGTGTAGAACATAGATTCACAAAAAAGATGTGCATTCATACAGTGCTTTTCACAACCACAGGTCATTCCCAAAGCACTTTACAGTCAATGAAAGGCTTGTCAGATGTTGTCACATAGGAAACATGGCAATCAATCTACAAACGGTAAACTTGAACAAACAGCAATGCAATGATCAGCCACTGTAATATTGATTGAGAAATAAGTATCAACGAGGACTCCAGAGATAACTTTTCTTCGAAAGAGGGAGACCACACAAGGTTCTGATATAACATCTCATCTGAAACTTGGTACTTCAGGCAGTGCAGCACTCCCTCAGTGCCTCACTGATTTTAGTGCTCAGGTCCTGGTGCAAGACTTGAACCCATAAACTCCTAACTCAAAGGTGAGGGTGCTATCAACCTATACTGTTACATAAACTGGGATAAGAAGTGTTAGTGAACATCAAATCTATCCATTCAGAAAGATCTGAGTCTCTCATTTTAGAATTGAATGTGTCCATGAAGCTTGCCAACAGATTAGCACTGGCCATGTTAACAGGGATATTATGTTCAGTGCTTACTTACCACAGTGATGTTAAAGGCATAAAGAAGATCAAATGGCAATGCAGCAATTAGATCCACAATAAACCATGTGGTTCCATAATGAATGCAGATGGATCGTGCATCATACACCACTTGACCTGACTGACTGACATACGTGGTACGAAAGTTCAGGATTATATCTGTGGGTTAAAAAAAACACAGAGAAATAAGCATCAGGAAGTAAAAGGGAAAAATTAGCTTTCATTATGGCTGGTGATTTGATAGAACAATACACTTTATCGCTGACATTTTAAGTAGAGAATAAATATCCTGTGGAGAGAATTACTTAAAGATGTTGCCTCCTGCCAGCTAGTGTTGGTACAGGCATACATGAGTGTGGTATAAACTCATACAGGTCAGAGAGAACCTGGGCAGATCCTGATCTGTCCTGAGTTTGTTAATCTGTGTTTGAGCACAATATCACAAGGTCCTGGAGTGATACTAGAAACAGGTAGATTTCCTACTACTGATTACTCTTCATTATCCTATTAAAACAACAAAACAAAAATGATATCAGCTCAAAATTTATTTGACAAAAAAAAATGACAGTTGATTTGAGCACAGTCTTCAATTTTTTTGATTCATTCACAGGGTGAGGGCACCACTGGCTTGGCCAGCATTTATTGCCCATCACTAGTTGTCCAGAGGGCAATTAAAATAAACCATACTGTTGTTGGTCTGAAGTTATGCATAAGGTAGACCAGCTAAGAATATCTGCTTCCTTCCCTCAAAGACATTAGTGAATCATTAGTGAATTTTAATATAGTTTTTTTTTCCTGTCGGCTATAGTCCTATCAACATCACAGGTTTGTTTTGTTTTAAGGATTAAACAGTAAAACTGTTTGCAGAACAATAAAGGGCATGTTTCAAATTCACAAGTGTAGCTCCAATTAAGAATGTCATCACATTAATTTGTTCAAGTAATTCTCACAAAACAGAATCAATGTTAAAGAAAGTAGCTTGAGCTTGGAAGATTATTGAATAAAAGTGTGTTTCAGTTTCCTGATGATGAAGGTGATATGTAACTGGAGGCATACAGTTCAACTATCAGCCTAAACCAAGTTCATTGTTCAGAGGCATAGTGCTGATATTTTCTAAATATCCTGTTCAGACATGCTATGTTTCACATCTGGAGCAGGTAGGACTTGAACCCAGGCCTTCTGGCTCAGAGATAGGGGCACTACCACTACACCAAAAAAGCCCAGGGTACAGTTTCCAGGTTGGCATAGTGACTCAGTGGTTAGCACTGCTGCCTCACAGCACCAGGACCAGGGTTTGACTCCAACCTTAGACGACTGTCTGTGTACAGTTTGCATGTTTTCCCCGTGTCTGTGTGGGTTTCCTCCGGGTGCTCCAGTTAACCCCCACAATCCAAAGATGTACAGGTTAGGTGAATTGGGCATGCTAAATTGCCCATTGTGTTCAGGGATGTGTAGGTTAGATGCATTAGTCACTGGTAAATATAGGATAACAGGGTAGGGGAATGTGTCTGGGTGGGTTATGCTTTGGAGGGTCAGCATAAACTTGTTGGCCAAAGGGGCAGTTTCCACGATGTGGGGATTCAATGATTCCATGAAAATCCATTTATAATAAGCAGCCATGTTTGATTGCATAGGATAAGAACGTCTGCATTAATATCAGTTATAAGTCAGAGCCTCGAAATGGTGGTAAGGGACAATCAGGAACTGGAGAAAGAATGATGTTTGAAAATTCTATGATAAAGACAGAGTGTAATTTTCTAGTGGCTTGTTAACACTCCATGAAGTATTCATTGAATATTATAAAAAAGATAAGAGCGCTTACAGCAATCATACAGTGTGCTGAAGCCACTGCCAATTCTTCAATTAACTTTTAAATTCAAATTTTACTACTGTCTCGATTAAAACCAGTAATTCAGCTAAAAAGTTGGGGCAACAATTATTAGGAAAATTGTGCAATGAACCAGGCCCAACAAATAGATGCTATGCAGGAATATGCAAATTACAAGCAGGGTTAAAAGATTTGGCTTCTCAATCCTGTTCTGTCATTCAGTAAAATTGCAGTTGATCTGATTGTGGCCTCGACTCTACATTGCTGCTCTCTCCTGATACCCTTTGCCTCCCTTGTTTATGAAAAACTATTCTGCCTCTGCCTTCAAAACATTCAATAACTCAGTCTCCACTGCTCCCTGGGAAAGTTCCACAAACTCACATGCCCCTGAGAGAAATAAGTTTCTCCTTCCCCAAATTTAATTGGGAAGCTCATTAACTTCAAACTTTGTTCCCTAATTCCAATCTCCCTCACAAGGCAAAATATCCTTTTACCTCACACAGTCTGATATGACAGTTGGAAAGAAAGGTGAGTATTAGAAACAGAAATGAAAGAAGTTAGAAAATAGAAATGGTGAGCGATTAGTTTAATGAAGATTAAGTGTTAGGATCCGTTCAGTAAAATCTTGAGTAAACGGAATTCCATGCTAAATGCTGCTGTTCCAATGATGAGTTTACTGTCAATTTGAAGTGATGTTTTCCGAGGGGATGTTCCACTTGAAGGTGTCATGGGTTGCACAGATAATGCACAAGCATTTAGAGTGGAATTGAGTGCCCTCCCCAAGGTAAGTTGAGAGAGTGGCCAGGGGGTATTTAATCAAACGGGATGGTCATGGGTGAGGGCCTTGTTGCCTTCTGCCTTTGCTCTGTTGAAGTCTGGGGCAGGAACACCCATGGGCCAATTTTCTTACCCCAATATCAATTGAGGTCCATAAATGGGCAATCATTGCTCATATAAAGGCTACATTGGGCTTTTGCTAGTAGTCAGCAATACCAGCACAGGGGGTATTCACATGGGGACACCAAGACATAAACAAGACAGGTTTCTGGAGAGGAAGGGTTTTCCTTGTCAATCTGCCTCATTGACAGATCCAGCCTCACAAAGGGAATTGAAGTGGTCCATTGAGAGACATCGCCAGTCCTTCCTTTCTACCACTGCTATCCCTTCCGCCAGCCAGCGTCAGCCCTCACCCTCACCCTTAGGCTCTGGGTGGGTCCATGCCCAAGAGCTGCCAATGCTGCCCCGAATGGTGATGAGAATCAGCTTCCCTCTGATCGACCGAGTGCCCTCAGGAGAAAGTGAGGACTGCAAATGCTGGAGATCAGAGCCGAGAGTGTAGGGCTGGAAAAGCTCAGCAGGTCAGGCAGGATCTGAGGAGCGGGAAAATCTACATTTCAGGCATAAGCCCTTTTCGGGAATCTGATGAAGGGGTTATGCCTGAAACGTTGATTCTCCTGCTCCTCAGATTCTGCCTGACTTGCTGTGCTTTTCCGGCACTACACTCTCGACCAAGTGCTCTCAGGGTCCTTGATCTGAGGGAAGGCCCAGTACTGGCCAAGTGCTATCTCTACAGGAGGCAACATGGGGCTGTCACTGCTCGCCAGCTCTCCAGTGGGCGAGTTAACCATTCCCTGGCTTAAATAACATCCATGGGGCCCCTAGAATGGAGCAATGGTACAGAGATAATTCCATCATGTAACAAAGCAACTGCACCATAAGTTACACTCCAAGCAAGTACCAAATGTTTTTGGCTTGACAGCAATCCTTAACAATGGTGCTAAATCAGCTGGCAAGGCCTGAACTACCCTAAAGCACAATTTACTGTCCAACGAGGCATCATCCAGGAACCTGATTGGCTTGTTTCAAGCTGCAAATACACAAAAATTGGCATAAATTCAAACCGCTTCACCCGAAGCCACATACAGTTAAAGTCTGAATCGTCGTCTAAAAGATTTTTGTGCAGCTACTTCACCCCATTGCCTTGTTTCATTGGTACATTGAAGCTTTCATTTCTAACCATCCCTCTACCTGAAATAAAACCAGAAAGTGCTGGAGAAACTCAGCAGCTCTGCAGTGTCTGTATTAGACAGAAACAGCGTTAACATTTTGAGTCCAGTTCAACTCTTCTTCAGAACTGAAAAGAGTTGGAAAATCATGGTTTTTATATGAGTGACAGAGGGGGAGGAGGAGCAAGTGGAACAGATGGTAAGTGTGCCCAGAGCAAAAGATAAAAGCAGTGATAATGCTGGTAAAGCTATGATAGAAATGTAAAATAGATGTAATTGTTAGCTGTGAAACAGGTTTGCTGTGCAGAGAGCAAAGCCAACAAGACACAACCAAGACACTGTCAGAGGAGAGCGAGGAATATAAGAAAAATAGAGTGCAGAGGTCCTACTGTGAAAATGTGGAACTCAATATTGACCTGAGAGGCTGTAAAGTGCCTTCATGTAAAACCAGGTGCTAATCCTGCAGCTTTGGTGGAACATGTAGCAGGCCAAGAATGGAATTGTTAAGGTAGGAGCAAAGGGGTTCATTGAAATAACAAACAATGGACTTTAGTAAAGCCTTGGACAAGCTTCTGCCATGATTGACTAATTAGTAAAATTAGATCACATGGGATTCAGGGTGAGCTTGCCAATTGGATACAAAATTGATTTTATGGTAGGAGACAGATGGAGGTGATGGAGGGTTGTTTTTCAGACTGGAGACCTGTGACTAATGGGGCTCCAAAGGGGTCGGTACTGGCCCTACCTTTGTTTGTCATTTATATAAACGATTTGGAAGAGAATATAGGAGATATGGCTAGTAGGCTTGCAGATGACACCAAAATTGGTGGTAGAGTGGAGAAGGTTATCTAAGCTTACAAAGAGATCTTGATCAATTGGGTCAATGGGATGAGGAGTGGTAGATAGAGTTTAATTTGGATAAATGCGAGGTATTGCATTTTATTAAAACAGTCAAGGGCAGGACCTATACAGTTAATGGTAGGTGCCTGGATAGTGCTGTACATTGGAGAGACTTAGGGGTTCAGGTACATAATTCTTTGAAATTTGCACCACAGGTAGACAGGATGGTTAAGAAGGTGTTTAACATGCTTGCCTTTGTTGCTCAGACCTTTGAGTATAGGAGCTGAGACGTCATGTTGTGGTTGTGCAGGATGTTGGTGAGGCCTCGTCTGGAGTACTGTGTGCAGTTCTGGTCACCCTGCTATAGGAAGGATACTATTTAATTAGAAAGGGATCAGAAAAGATTTACCAGGATGTTGCCAGGAATGGAGGGGTTGAGTTATAAAAATAGGCTGGATAGGCTTGGGCTTTTTTTTCTGAATCATAGGAGGTTGAGAGTGACCCTATAGCGATTTATAAAATCGTGAGGGGCATAGATAAGGTGAATAGCAGAGTATTTTTTTTCTCGAGGGTGGGCAAGTTCAAAAGTAGGGGGCATAATTTTAAGGTGAGAGAAGAAAGTTTTAAAAAGGACATGGAAACGTTTTTACACAATGAGCAGTTCACGAGTGGAATGAACTTCCAGAGGCAATGGTGGATGCAAGTAGAGTTATAACATTTAAAAGACATTTGGATAAGTACATGAATAGGAAAGATTTGGAGGGAAATGGGCCTAACGAAGACAAATGGGACTAGTTTAGGAAACATGGTGGACTAGTTGGACCAAAGGGATGGTTTCCATGCTGTATGACCCTTTGATTCCATAACTGGATGGTCAGGGTCATTCCAATGGATAACACAAAAGTGTCTCACAAAGGGGTTACCCAGGGCACATCTACCTGCACCAGTATAGCACTGAGCCTGAGGTACAGAGCACAGAAACAGGCCATTTGCCCCAAGTTGTCTGTTTATGCTCCACTTAGATTAAAATGAGGCAAGACATAAGTAAATTCATCAGTGAAACCTTAATTCCCTCCACCCTAATACGCTTGACTAGCCTGTCCCAAAATGGATCTATACCATTCACTTCAACCACTCTCTGTAGTGGTAGTGAGTGCCACGTTCTTGTCACTCCTCAGTATTCCCTATTGGATTGTGATGGTGTTGGGTGGGGGGGGGGGTCAAGCATTTCCTGGAGAACCCCTGCCCAGTTGTGTTCTGTGCTGCAGCATGTGATAAGATTGAAATCGTGCCTTACCGAAAATGAAAAGCATTTCCACAGCGATGTCACTGACGGTGGTGCTGCGTGAAGCAGTGGAGCTGTCATCACTTTCCGTGAAACAAACGTTGTACGGGACAGTCACAGCAACATAAAACGTAGCCAGTAAGATGAGCCAGTCCCAGCCAGCTTTGAACATGCTGTAGTGCATGAGGATGAAGCGGGATTTCTGGATGGACGCCACTTTATATTCCGGGAGAGAGGACTTATTCTCAAACATATTCTGGCAGAGGAGAAAGTTACAAACTGTTACAAATATGACAGCCCACTGGCAACCTGTTGCTTTAGAAACATGAGTTGGAGATGCTGGTGTTGGACTGGAGTGTACCAAGTTAAAAATCACACAACACCAGGTTATAGTCCAACAGGCTTAATTGGAGGCACACTAGCTTTCGGAGCGACGCTCCTTCATCCTTCATCTGATGAAGGAGCGTCACTCCCAAAGCTAGTGCTTCCAATTAAACCTGTTGGACTATAACCTGGTGTTGTGTGATTTTTAACTAGAAACATGAGCTTTGGAATACTTTTAGTGTCCTTTTTGTTTCAGTTACTGGCAGTACTCTCATACCATAATCCTCCTGCTCCATTTACCAGGGAGCAGTATGAGCTATCCACAGCATTTGATTCTGTGAATGATAGACTGTGGGGGAGATGGTGGGGTTGTGGAACACTTGCACATAAATATCTCAGTCAACATGTTAAGAAAATATTTTCAGTTAAAAATGTTGGAAACTGGGAAAGTGCTTGGGAGGACAGGTAAGCTATGATATAGATAATACAATAAGGATTTCAGAACTGCTTCAGGGAAAAAAGACCTGTTGCTGGTTCCTCATGTATATATCATCAAGAAAGACTGCTTCAAGAAATCTGGCTTGATGATGAATGAAGAAGCCAGGAGCTCATCTTAAATCAGAATGGTACCTTGGCATGTTGAAAAGATTATTGGAGGGATTCAATCATTGAGATCCAGGCAAGATGGCAATCAGGGTGGTGCTGTATGACTGATGTGTAAAATCTACGCATGTTTTCTGAAAATAGTCAACAACAGCAGACACAACAGATGAGCTAATGGATCAGGTGTTCGAACAAACGTCCACACATACAATGCTGCCTGATCTGTTCTGCCCACAGATGCTGACTCATTTACCGAGTTCTTCCTTTTCCAGTATTTCATTGCTTGTTTTGTTTTAGATTTCTGGCATCTGCAATTACTCTGGTTTCTGCATTTTCCAGACTGAAATTCGACCTCAAGAGCTTTGCTGTTCAAATAAATGTGTTTTTCAGAGAAAATAAGGGTACACATAAATATTGCAGTGATGGAAGCAGTGAAAGGGATGAAAGATTTTTATTTTTCAGATATTTCTAAAACGTGAATTCGCCCTTGAGAGAGAACTTTCCCAGAAACATCAATCAGTTTGAGTGTCAGTTGATTGGAACAGTCAGAAAGTACTTATTATTTGGCATTATTTGATGGATTTGGCACTGACACACTGCACTGAAGTATGAACAACCCCTCAAATCACATCTATTCTGAATTAAAATGCTTTTAAATCACAGCCTCAAAACCAGACTAGTGAAAAAGAGTTCACCACCTTTTTAATAAATACTTCTCCTCTCCATTTCTCATCAAACTTTCTCCAGCCTTAATCATGCAGATTCACACTGAGATGTGTCTCCATGCACCCTAGGAGCCCTCCAGTACTTTGCCTGAGTGGCATTATTCATGTGCCCTCACAGCTAAAGACTATTTAACTGCAGAGGGCATCACAGTTCAATTCAATATTGTTCAGGATTCCAGATTATTTGTCCCCTTCCACATGATTTTTCAAGCCAATGGCAGTTCTTCGCCTGATGCTCTTCCCGACTTCAGCTCATTGAACACAGAATGTCGATAAATCTGAGAATTTACATTACACTTTTAGGCCTCAATTGAGGTGAAACTGGAGGTGTGCAGATAGTAAAAAAAAAACCATTGCTGATGTGTGGGTTCCCTAATTCTATTCCATCTCTATGCTGTTATTCCATTGGCTGAATTGACAAGGTTACCTTGCAATGGTGGTAGCTAGTCAACTGACCATGTGAAAGGGCCTGTATTAGAACTTGACAACAGTTTTCCAGTCGGTGACAGAGCAGCTGCCTGGAAATGGTCTACTGGCAATAGATTGTAGGAATGACCAGCACTATACAATCTTACAGGTCCTCCCTTTCGGCCTGGAAACAGCCTCTGCCTGCCCTCTGTTGGGATTCCTCCTCCTCCTCAATCATGGCCCTATCCTAACCCTTCATAATTTTATACACTTTATTTGAGTCATCCCTCATTCTCCTTTCACCAAAGAAACATAGAAAATAGGAGCAGGATTAGACTATTCAATCCGTCGAGCCCCTGCTCCACCATTCAATAAGATCATGGCTGGTCATCCAACACCCTGCTCCCACTTTCTCTCCACACTCTTCAGCGATAACAATTATACCTAACTCCTTCTTGAAAACATTCAAAGATTCAGAGTCAACCATTCTCTGTGGCAGAGAATTCCACAGGCTCACCACTCTCTGGGTGAAGAAATGTCTCCTCATCTCAAGCCTAAATGGCCTACCACATATCCTTGGAGTATGATCCTTGGTCATCAGAAACATCCTTTATGTGTTGACTTTGTCCAGCTAGAATCATATAGATTTCTAGAGAGACCACAAAGATAAAGCCTGCCCAACCATCTTCCCTCACAGCTAAAATTCTGCAGTCCTGGGAGCAATCTTGTAAATGATTTCTGCACGTCCTCTCGTACAATCACATACTGCCTCTCAAGCATTGAACAGAACAGTGTGTAATACTCATTATTCTTAAATCTTGGTAAAGAAAAGAAAATAGGATATTATCTCCATTTTCTCTAAGATAGAAAAATCATTGACTAACATTTGATGTCCGTAATTTTCCCAAAATGTTCAAATTAAGGAGAGCATTCTAGTAATTCATAATTTTGAACAGAGAAAGGCATAATCTTAAAATAAATTAAACTAATTAAAATTGAATTTTCTCCTGAAATGTTCCAAGATTAGAAGATTGGATAATTAAAGTACATTCAAATCCCTGAAATGTGTAGTTCAAATGTGCTGTAAACTGGCCGTTCAATTCTTAGCCCATTAATGCAATGGTTGCTTTTAACCAGAGACTGCTTACTTCAATTTACTTCCACCTCATTGAAGTTGATAGAACATTATATTTCCCCGTACAACTTACTAATGCAATCTGTCCAAGTGTAACAGGAATGAACTCAGTGCAAAAGGAACACAGAACCTTTACAGCAGCATCAACAGAATGTTGATTGAGATTGAGGTTGAGGAGAAGAGTGATCAGCTTCCTAATCAAAGGCAGTTTGTCCTGGACATTTCACTATTGCAGAACTTAAGTGAAACACAGAAGGGTAATATATAGGTGCAGCAGGTAATCAGGAAGGCTAATGGAATGTTAGCCCTTATCTCAAAAGATTTGGAGTATAAGACTACAGACTATATTGATATCCATGACATAGAACATAGAAAAATACAGCGCAGTACAGGCCCTTTGGCCCTCGATGTTGCACCGATCCAAGCCCACCTAACCTACACTAGCCCACTATCCTCCATATGTCTATTTAATGCCCGTTTAAATGCCCATAAAGAGGTAGAGTCCACCACTGCTACTGGCAGGGCATTCCATGAACTCGCTGAGTAAGGAATCTACCCCTAACATCTGTCTATGCCTACCACTCCTTAATTTAAAGCTATGCCCCCTCGTAATAGCTGACATGTGAAGCACCAGGGCCAGTTTTAGGATTAAAATTAACTTTCTGGGAAAAATTTCTGAAGCATCTGAGACCAGTATTGAATTTTCTATGATCTATGTCTCAAGGTCGCACAAACAAAGTAATTATCAAAGCAAACTAGACATGAATATGGATGTCACAGTGTGACTAAAGTGTTTAAAACCATCAACAAATCTGAATGCAGTATTCATAATTGATGTGCAATTCAATAACCAATTTAACCTTTTAGATGTTAAGGAGTTGTTTGAAATCACGATTTTCGGTTAAGAGCAAACACACTATCAAGCATAATATTGGAACAAAAGTCTTCACCCTTCACCTGTAACCATCATTGATTAAATAACGAAATTGATGAATTTGCAGGAAAGTGGTGTACTCACGTTGTTCAACGTGACTTTATTTTTGTCACGTTTCTGAAGATGGCTGGTCAGATGGTAGAGGACAGTCCTGCCCTGTTTACGTGCAACACTAAAATGGGACCCACTACTCTTTTTGTTCTTCCGCTTTCCTTCTGTTGAGAAGAATGGAGTCAGAGAAAAAAACAAATCCCAGACAATATAAATGCTAATGCAAGGGAAGACAAAAACAAAAACTAGAAACATCCTCTCCAGTGGGTCTTTTTAATTGCTCTTTCTGAGGTCATCCAGAGTGGCTTGAGGAAATGCCACAAATATCCAAGATAGATATGAATGAATGTGACTTTCTTAGCTCATCCTTTCAAAAAGACACTGCAGACCACCAATGTTAACACTGAACTCTGATTTAATGATTTCAGCGCTTCACTGTGCTACCTAGTGGTCCATTGCAAATATTGATTACTTTGTTCAAAGAAGAAATTCATAGTGCCCATTCTAAGGTAACCTTTCATTTGTCTGAACCATGAACCTTTCATTACTGTTGCTGTTTAGTTTGAAGTTAACCTTGTCTACACTCTTTTGTCCCTTACACATTTCTTGATTTCCCTTTCTGAAGTTTCTCTTGTCTTCCTCATATCATTACTTTGATGCTAATTGATTTTAAGCTTGCCATATGCTTGCTGGTAATGAATTTTCTATAATCTACGTCTCAAGGTAGTACAAACAGAGTAATTATCAAAGCAAACTAGACATGAATATGGATGTCACAGTGTGACTAAAGTGTTTAAAACCATCAACAAATCTGAATGCAGCATTCATAATTGATGCTCAATGCAAGAACACAAGTTAAGCTTTTAGGTATTAAAGAGTTGTTTAAAATCATGATTTTTGAAGTCCCATATAAAACCAATAACATTATAGAGATGGACCATTGTACTTCAACCAAAGCTATTTCTCTTTCACCGTAAGTGGGAAGTGTTACATTACTTTTAAGCAAGTTGATAGTATTGACTTCAGGGAAAAAAACAAATTACTTTTTCCTTAGTCATGGATTTCAACTATGTGTTGAATAAAGACCTGGAATATATCTGCTAATATCAATCTGTGTTGAGAACATAAAGTTGAGTTCACCTTTGCAAAATCAAGGTTTCTTCCAAATTTCAGGAGACAGGCTAAGAGGTTGCAAAACTTGCAAGTAGTGAATAAGAGTTATAGTTAGTCATTTGGAAGAATAAAGATTGAAAGACTTGCACTTATATCAAGCTTTTCCTGACCACTAAATGACGTAAAGTGCTTCATAGCCAATGATGTATTTTTGCAATGTACCACTGTTGCAATGCAAGAAACAACACAGTCAATTCACACATAAAGAGTATCCTCTAATTATAATGTGATAATGTCCAGATTTCTTTTTATTGAGGCATGAATATTGTCCTGAGGATACTAGGGAGAACTCCCCACCCCCTTTTCTTTGAAACAGTGTATGATATTGATTCTTGAGGTGAGGGATTTATTTTGTAAAGAATGGTTGAGCAGGTTAGACCTATATTCATCAGAGTAGCATAGAGTAGTTGCAGTGGGAGAGGGACTCCCTGAGATTCTTGTAGAGGGAGGAGGAAAACTTCTTCAAGGCAGGCATCCTTGCAAGAGGATCGCAGTAGGGTTAAAATCAATGTGGTAAAACAATGACTGCAGATACTGGAAACCAGATTCTGGATTAGTGGTGCTGGAAGAGCACAGCAGTTCAGGCAGCATCCAAAGTGCAGCGAAATCGACGTTTCTACAGGAATCTCAAGGAGTCCTTCTCCCACTGCAACTACTCTATGCTACTTTCTCCCCACCCCCGCCCTCCTCTAGCTTATCTCTCCACGCTTCAGGCTCACTGCCTTTATTCCTGATGAAGGACTTTTGCCCGAAACGTCAATTTCGCTGCACTTTGGATGCTGCCTGAACTGCTGTGCTCTTCCAGCACCACTAATCCAGAATCTGGTTTCCAGCATCTGCAGTCATTGTTTTTACCTCTATATTCATCAGAGTTTAGAAGAATGATTGTTGACCCTTATTGAAGCAAAAGATTCTGAAAGATACTGAGAGGATGTTTCCCATCACAAGGGAATCTAGAATTTAGAGTATTCTGAACAATTGTGGGCCCCATACCTCAGGAAAGATGTATTGGCCCTGGAGCAGGTCCAGAGGAGGTTCATGAGAATAATCCCAGAATAAAAGGCTTAACATATGAGGAATAACTGCTGACTCTGGAACTATGCTCAATGGAGTTTAGAAAGCTGAGGGGGATCTGACTGAAATTTGTAGACTACTGAGAAACCTGGACAGAGTGGACATTGGGAAGATGATTCCATTGGCAGGAGAAACAAGGACCCAAGGGCACAGCCTTAGAGTAAAGGGAAGACCCTGGAGAAACCTCGTTAGCTAGAGAGTGGTGAATCTGTGGAATTCATTGCCACAGAAGGGTGTGGAGGCCAGATCATTGAGTATATTTAAAACAGAGATAGATAAGTTCTTGATTGCCATGGGGATCAAAGGTTACAGGGAGACAGCGGGAAAATGGGATTGAAAAACTTATCAGCCATGATTGAATGGCAGAGTAGATTTGATGGGTTTCGTGGCCTAATTTCTGCTCCTGCTTATGGTCTTATAGTCTTACAGAAGTATACAGGCCTAAATTCAAAATATGAGGCCTCCCATTTGAGACGAAGATGAGGAGGAACCTTTTCTGTCAGAGAGTTGTTAGTGTATGCAATTCACTCCCCCAGACATCAGAGGAGGTTGAGTCATGGAATGTATTCAAATCCATTTTAGATAGATTTTTGATTGACAAAGAGTCAAGTATTATAAGACATAAGGTAGGAGAGTGGAGGTCAGATCAGCCACAATGGTATTGATTGGTGGAATGGGCTCAAGGAGGGACTGGCTAACTCTTGTTTCTATTTCCTATGTTCTTATGTTCATCTGAGATATGGCAAAAAATTACAAAGAATAAAATTCATCCTTGAGTGCTCATACTGAACTCCATTCTCTTGCAGCTCAATCCACACTGAATTGTCGCAATGTAATAGAAAATACCATTGTGACCGCTGTGTTGAAATTATTCCTTACAACATTAACAAACCAAATTTCTTAAACTGATATTTTAATGGAGATGTTAACACTAGCATGTTATAATATTGGATACATTCTGAAAAATTCATTAAATGTTCAAACCTTATTGTAAAATTCCACTCCCCCAAGAGCCAAATAAACGTTAAGGATGTCATTGAAAGAAAAAGAATATTCAATTGAATTCATGGTACTCTCTAGTATCCTTTGACTTTCACAATCTATTCTTAATTCCAAGTATCTCGGTAATTAGGGACATATCACATTGTAGCTCTACTTGCTGATGCTGGGACCTGTGAACTGCCACAGAATGGTGTTGAAAATGTAGTCTTAAATTCACCACACTGTGTGTGCTGTTCCACAATCTGTAAGTTCCATCCTGGAATTTTGTTTTAAATTAAAAATGATAATTGCAGCACAGTTAAAATAAAAATTAGTGCAAAAATAAATTTCTTTGACCAAGAAACCTTCAAAAAGTCAACTTTATAAATATTTTAATATTTGTAGCCTTGAAGTAACAGAACAAAGCATTCAACTATTCTGAAACTAGCCATAATTTGGGAGGGGGGAGATGTTTAGGTGTAATTTAAAATGGAGTGACAACATTATTAAGACATGGATGTTATCACAATATAAATAATATCAAGTTCTAGTGAGGTTTGAGAAGATTTGTAGCTCAGATTGAGGTTCGGTATGTATGTTTGTTCGTTGAGCTAGCAAGTTCATTTTCAGACATTTCATCACCACACCAGGTAACATCATCAGTGAGCCTTGAGTTTTGCTTGTTGTCTGTATGGGGTATTTCAAGTTCATTAGCTGCTGTTTTATGGGGTTGGTGGGATGGTGGGCTACCATGACTTGGACCCCATTTACCACCCTCTGAAAAAAAGAACAGGAAAAGACATCTCCACAGGAAATGACATCACCAACCCAATGAAACCTAAATACATAAACTGAAAGTGGGTCACTAACACTAGTGCTTCACTGGAGGCTCACTGGTGATATTACTTAGTATGGTAACAAAACATCTGAAAATGAACTTGCCAGCTCAGCGAGCAAAGTTACATACAAAATATTAAGTTCTGTTTCTATGTATAATCCAATGTGATATCCAGTACCATCTCTACTTATCATATTTATTGAAATAACTGCACAGAGGCCAGCATCCTGTCACCAAGTCACCCTTTATTTACTTGAGCACAGTACAATGGGTGTAGCCAGCCAATTGGGAGTCAGTCCCCTGAACTGAAAAGATTCTCCAACCTCTGTTTTTCTTTCCTGTTTATATTATTTTGTTAAACAGTACAAGTTACAAACAAACAGTAAACGATGAACAGCAGTTTATAAGAAACAGCAATTTACAGGGAAAGGGTGGCGAAATCCCCTGTTTATATTGGTCAGCCAGGGCTTTCTGATTGGTCCAGGTTAACAACCCCAAGTAAAGACGTCATAGTCAAAGACATTCACCTGGTTCCAAACATTACATTTATCTTAAAGGGAGAAAAAAAATCAAATTTTACCAGAAAAAAGTATCATTCCTAAGAGTATTGAACTGATTGCTGTAAGATTAGTCAGCAACCAAAACCTTTGTATATTCTTGGAGTTTATTTTTCTTTGATTCCAGGGGGAGTGGAATTGTGCATTAACCTTTGTATGAAATCAAACAAACAATGTGCAATCATATCAAGTTCCATTACTGCCTTTACCTTCTTTCCCATCTCCTGGGTGGTTAATGCCTCGGGTATCGGTGACATCCTTAAAGGAAACCAGGAACAGTACAACCTCCCCCTTCTCATTTTTAATGGGTACAATGTCAAGCAGACACCAAAATGCAGTGCCTGTGAGCGAAGAGCAGAGAAAACGACAATGAACAGGTTCATGAAATTTTGTCTTCTGAAGATAGCAATATGCATTCACCAACCTTCCAGGAATATGTCACAAATATCCATTTTTCTTATGATAAAGGAATCTGTACAAAATATTGTCTTATGTATTCCATTCCAAATTTTATTTATCCCATAATTATAACATATTAAATGATTTAGTGTAAGTCATCCATAAATGTCACATCAATTCAGATCAATGACATCCTTTAAAGATTTTCCCTGGAGTGAAACAGCTTCCTAAATTGGTCTAATTAGTTCCATCGCTGTCCCGCTGACTTCCTACAAGTTGCAATTGTAACCTACTCCTCTGTATTGGGGGGAAAGGATATTCACTCGAAAATAGCGGCTTTATTCCTTAAATACACAGATCAAGATTCAACCATTTCACCTGTTTGCTATTTTAAACAGAGATTTGCGAGGAGAAATTAATTGTGGCTTTCGCACCATGTTAACTTAGTAAGAAGGGAATTCAGAGTCTTAGGGAGGCCCATGAATGGATATACTTTAAATCTTCTTGTGGAACCAGAATACATAGAAGTCCCCTGCTGTAGGCTTGGACTCCTTCTCCAATCGCAAAAACCCATACATCATCTTTCCTGGGGTCATGATTTGGAGGTGCCAGTGTTGTATTGGGGTGAAGGTGTTGTATTGGGGTGGACAAAGTTAAAAATCACACAACAGTAGGTTGTAGTCCAACTGGTCTATTTGGAAGCTCTAGCTTTCAGAGACTCCACAACAACCTGATGAAGGAGGAGCGCTCCGAAAGCTAGAGCTTCCAAATAGACCTGTTGAACTATTCCCTGGTGTTGTGTGATTTTCAAGTCTTTCCTGGAGACATACGTGACTCTATCAATCATTCTTATAGAGTGCAGTAGTGGCCTCATGGTGGCCAGTGGCTATTTCCAAAGGGCATAGAATGCAAAGAGCAAACATAAAAAGTAGGTTCTAAAATAAGGAAGATGGTTTGAATTAAACAAAAAAACCAAGATTGAACAAAAAGAGATTATTTTGTCTGGTTACCAAGTAGGTGAAGAAGGATTATCCATTAAAATGACCACAGCTGGAGTTAGGAAAGAGTTTGGATGAAATGCTTTTGGAACAGGATTTTTGGAGCACAGGGAGTGATTGTGCTGAAGACCATTTTATTTAAGGAACAATAACAGAAATATAAAAGGGAAGAAAGCAGGGAAACAAGATTAATACTGGTACATTAATAAAGAATCTGCACAGACATGGTGGACTTCCTCTTTGCTGTGGTACATAGCTAGCCTAGCTACTTAATAGATAAAAGATTTGGTTTATTTGTTTAGTTTGGTTCAATAAATATCAAACTAATCAAATCCGAATGTTAAAAAATGTGAAACAAATAGTCCCTCATAAACAAGTATAGCCATACAGGAGGCACACAGTGTTGATAACTCTGATTGAAAACATACTCTGTGTCCCACCATCAATATTTCCATTACAATCCTTGCTGATTCTAGAATTGTAAAAATGTTAAATATTTAGGTTGTATTCTTGTTTGCTCATGTACAATACAGTTGATTGAGTTCAATGAATCAAAGTAACATTGGCTTTTGAGATAAGACAGATTGAGCAGTTTAGGAATTTAGAAGATTGAAAGGAGACCTAATTGAGGTAAATAAGATACTAAAGAGGATTGACAATATAGATGCAGAAAGGATGTTTCCTCATTTAGGCAATCTAAAATGAGAAGTCATATTTTTAGGTTCACTATGACTGTGAACTATAGTAAATGCCAGATTCTCATTATGTTACAAGGTAAGGATAGGTTTTGCAGTAAAGCCTGCTTACGTTGAATACATTGTTTCAGAAAAAAATTCCCTGCAGAAATCCCCTTTGTCTCTATCCCATTGGAAGCTGCCTAATAAAATGAATAAAATGTTTGAATGAACTGCAGAAGTCTGGATGTACTCATCGAATTAAGTGTTGTTTTGCCTCACTGAAGTCCCTTTTGCCAATATCTGTGCTGAGCTCTTTTTCCAAGCATTTTGACAAGGTGTGAAAATTACTTTGTACTTTAAGTGATACAGTGATGTTTCAGAGTCTTTTTCACCTCATTGTGTTTTGGAGCTCAAGTCTTTTGGCAGTCAATGTAAAGATTGCTGCTGTTTACGTGTGAAAATGCCTTATAAGGTATTAATACGCAAGTTTTGTGATACTTACAATTTACTCATGTTTTAGCGCTATGCAAATCTATTGGCTAAAACTCTGGTACTATGAATAATGAAAACACCACCTCAAAAGAAACCCATTTTTTCTCCTTCTGACAAAATGGAAATAATTGCAATGCTCAAATGTTTCCTAGATTCCAGAGTGAAATCTGTAAATAATTTGATGGATCTCAACTTTTTTTATTTCAAAGTTGAATGCATCTTTATTGTTAAGAAGCAATGGAGTAGGTTAAAATGCAGAAATGTTTTAAAAAGAATTTTATTTGAAAATCTGTTTGTATTGTTAAGTTTTGACCAAAATTAATGTCTCACGTAAAATGGATAAAATAATCAAACTGTTGAATTAATAAAGAAGCTGGAAATACTTAGCAAATCTGACAGAAATTCTGGTGAAAAGTCATTGACATGAAACATTTACTTTGTTTCTTTCCCACAAATGGGGTGGCACGGTGGCTCAGTGGTTAGCAGTGCAGCCTCACAGGTTCAATTCCAGCCTCGGGTAACTGACTGTGTGGAGTTTGCACATTCTCCCTGTATCTGCGTGGGTTTCCTCCGGGTGCTCTGGTTTCCTCCCACAGTCCAAAAATGTGCGGGTCAGGTGAATTGGCCATGCTAAATTGCCCATAGTGTTAGGTGCATTAGTCAGAGGGAAATGGGTCTGGGTGGGTTACTCTTCGGAGGGTCAGTGAGGGAGTCAGTCAGCTGGGCCAAAGGGTCTGTTTCCATACTGTAGGGAATCTAATCAAATCAATTCTACTTGACTTGGTGAATATTTCAAATATTTGCTAAAATACTTCATATTTCCCAATTGGTTTACACAGTTGTATAAATAAAATCAGTTCGCAAAGTATAATTCATTTAACAGTTTCTTGTCTGTTGAAAATGTCAAGAGAAAAAGTGCCGCTCTGACATCTCTGAAGGATGCAAGAAGCACCATAACAACTTCTAGGACAGCACGAAAATTCTGGGGTTAAGGGTAATTTATTAGCTTGGTTAATGGATTGGCTAACCAACTGAAAGCAGAAAATAAGGGATAATCGCTCCTTTTCTGATTGGCTAGACATAATTAGTAGGGTTGAACAGGGTGGCACTGGAAAAGCACAGCGGGTCAGGCAGCACCTGAGGAGCAGGAGGGTTAACATTTTGGATCTCAGCCCTTCATCAGCAATGCCTGGGCTTATGCCTGAAACTTTGACTCTTCTGCCCCTCGGATGCTGCCTGACCTGCTGTGCTTTTCTAGCGCCACCCTTTCTGACTCTGATTCTCCAGCATCAGCGGTCCTCACTTTCTCATAATTAGTAGGGTGCCTCAGGATTTGGGTCCTCAGGCCCCAACTAATTATAATCTATATTAATGACTTTGATGTCAGGGTAGAAAGTACTATAACCAAATTTGCAGATGACACTAGAAGAGGTGTGAAAGTAAATTGCAATAAAGAAATAAGCAATTTATAAATGGGTATGTATTGGTTAGGTGAATGAATCAAACATTGGCAGATGAAGTTTATAATGTGGATAAATGTGAGGTTATTCATTTTGATCAGAGGAATAGAAAGGCAGCTTATTATTGAAATTGAGAGAAACTTCGGAGTGCTTCAGTGCAGAGGGACCTGGGTGTTCTTGTTCATGAATTGCAGAAAGCTAGAATGCAGGTAAAGCAGGTAATAAGGAAGACAAATGGAATTTTGGCATTTATTACGAAAAGAATGGAGTATGAAAGCAGGGAAGTGTTGCTTAACAGTACAAGGCATTAGTGAGACTAAACCTTGAATATTGTGGACAATTTTGGTCCTTTTATGTGAGGAGAGATGCAATTGTATTGGATGCAGTTCAGAGAATCACGAGATTGATTCTAGAGTTGAGGGGTTTGTCTTATGCAGAGATGAGTGAGAGGAGATCTCAAAGTGGCCACACAAGTAGATGGGCTGGTAAAGATGGCATATGGCATGCTTGCCTTTATTTGTTGGGGAACTGAGTACAAGAAATCATGATACAGCTTTATAAGACTTTGGTTAAGCCATACTTAGAGCATTGCGTTCACTTCTGGTTGCCACATTACAGGAAGGATTTGGAGAGGGCATAGAAGAGGTTTACCAGGTTGCTGCCTGGATTATAGAGTATGAGCTAGAAGGAGAAACTAAAAAAACTCAGATTGTTTTCTCTTGAATGGCAGAGGCTGAGGGTACACTTGATCAAAGTCAATAAAATTATGAGATGCATAGATAAGGTTGACAGTCAGAATGTTTATTCCCACAGGTGGGGTGAAAGGTCTAATACTAGGGGGCATGCATTTAAGGTGAGAGGGGAAAGTTCAAAGGAGATGTGAGGGGCAAGTTTTTCACGCAGATGGTAGGAGTTTGGAACATGCTCCTAGGGGTGGTGATTGAGGCAGATATGATAAGGGCATTTGAGGGACTTTTAGATAAACACATCAATATGCAAGAAATGGAGGGATATGGATCAATGCAGGCAGACGAGACTGCCTGCATGTTCAGCACAACATCATGGGCCAAAGGGCTGCACTGTTCTATGTTCTATCTAACTGAGGTATATAAGATGCTGAAGGGGATTAACAATGTAGATGCAGAAAGGAGGCAATCTATAACAAGATATCATTGTTTTAGGAAAGGTTTAAAACAGAGATGAGGAGAAATAACTTTTCACAACGAGTTATAAATATATGGAATTCGCTAGCCCAGAGTGTGGTGGATTAGGGCTGGAACATTGAGTAAATTTAAGGAGAAGATAGATTTTTAGTTAGTCATGGGCTGAAGGGCTGTGGAGAACAGGCAGGAAAGAATAGTTGAGATGGAGATGAGATCAGCAATGATCATGTTAAGTAGCAGAATAGGCTTGAGGGGCTGAATTGTCTCCTCTGTTCCTAGTTCTCAACAGGTTTCAAAAGTTACAGTTTGCAAATCAATGAGCAGTCAGTGATGGAATAGGTCAAATTGTTTTGGTCAACTCAACTTGAAAATAATATAAATCAATTCAAAAGGGGTTAGGATAACTAAACATGAGGAGGCCAACTGATCAGGAAAAGCTCAGTGACTGAACATAATAATATTCACTGCAAGAAATTCCTGGAGAAGGAGTGTGATTCAAATCATTTCACATCTTTGAGAAGGTGCCATATAAACATCCATTGAGAAAAGGGGGCAGGTTACTGAGAAACTGAAAGCTCTACTTGATTGTTTATTAGACAAGTCAGAAATGGAAGATAATCTACCATCGATTTATTATTGGCAATGGAGTGACATGAAGGAAAATTGGGCCCTTTATAGGATAATAATGGGCGGCATGGTGGCTCAGTGGTTAGCATTGCTGTCTCACAGCACCAGGGATCCGGGTTTGTTTCCAAATTTGGGCAACTGTCTGTATGGAGTTTGCACATTCTCCCCTGGTGTTCTGGTTTCCTCCTACAGTCCAAAGATGTGCACATTAGGTGAATTGGTCATGCTAAATTGCCCATAGAATTTGGTGCATTAGTTAGAGGCAAATATTGGGAATGGGTCTGGGTGGTTTACTCTTTGGAGGGTCGGTGTAGACTAATTGGGCCGAAGGGCCTGTTTCCACACTGTAGGTAATCTAATCGAATCATAATAAATGTAGAAACGGGACAAGATGGGCTTGATGAGGGTCAATTCCACAACCACAGTTCTGAAGAAGAATCAAATCAGACTTGAAACTCTGTTTTCATCTCCACAGATGCTACCAGACCTGCTGAGTTTCATTACATAATTTAGAATTCAGATCTCCAGTAACTGAGCAATTTTGCTTTTATCTGTAATCCCAGCTAATGCTGTGGGCTGCAAAACAACAAACTGGCTTTGCCAGATGTTGCTCAGTAATATCACTGAAACACAATACTGACACTGCCAAGCACAGGCAGTGAGATTTAGAGAGCCCTACAGAATATCACAAGCCTGTAACCTTTAAAACTTTGACCTTTGAGATGTAAATCAGCAATAAAAATGTTGGAATCTCTACTGAAAAGCTCAACACTGCTTCATATAAGATTTAAGATTTTGGAAACATTATTTAGAGATGAGAGCAGTGGGACTATATAATATTCCAGAATGAAAGTGCTTGAACAAAGCATGAATAATTGATAGAACGGTGTTGATCCAACAGCTTTGGTGATTGAGATGAAGGGTTATTCACTTTATCCAGGGGACTCTCCTCAACAGGCAGCAGTTATGATCTCAGGCAGATTTACAGTTGTCTAGTATATTTGAAATGTGAAGCGAAAATGGCATTTTCTGGCAATATATGCATGATTGCCTAAAAATGGAGATGCTAATGAAATGTTTTCTTCCCATTAACCTTGCTTGATAGCCCAGGTGTAATAAACCGTGCATTATACAAAGAACAACAAAGAACAAAGAAAATTTACAGCCCAGGAACAGGCCCTTCGGCCCTCCAAGCCTGAGCTGATCCAAATGTACTGTTTAAAACTGTTGGTCAATTCCTAAGCATCTGTAACCCTCTGCTGCCCACCTACTCATGTATCTTAAATGAATCTGCCGTGCCTGCCTCTACCACCTCTGCTGGCAACGCGTTCCAACACTCACCACCCTCTGTGTGCAGTACTTACCGCATGTAATCCCCTTAAACTTCCCACCTCTCACTTTGAAAGCATGACCTCTGGTTATTGAATCCTTCACCCTGGGAAAAAGCTTGTCTCTATCCACCCTGTCTATACCCTTCATGATTTTGTAAACCTCAGTCAGGTCCCCCCCTCAATCTCCTTTTTTCTAGTGAAAATAAACCTAACCTACTCAACCTCTCTTCACAGCTAGCACCTTCCATACCAGACAACATCCTTGTAAGCCTTCTCTGCACTCTCTCCAAAGTGTCCACATTCTTTTCATAATGTGGCAACCAGAACTGTCAGTACAGACACAAGCTTTGATATTTACTAAACTCCCTTGGAACATTGCCATTAAAATTTTTCTTAACAAGATAAAATGTGGAATAAATTCATCTCAAGGTCTTTGTTTCAAAGGGAATGGTGCATAAAAGTAGGAAGGTTTTTCTGAAACTATACAAGTACTAGTCAGACCACAGCTGAAATACTGTGAATAGTTTTAGGCCCCTTGGCATTGGAAGCTGAGTCCAGGTACAGTTGCATTATGTGGAGAGGCTGAATTGCTTTTATACTCATTTGAGTTTAGAAGGATGGGAGGCAACCTTATTAGAACGTATATGATTCTTAGGGGACTTATCAGGGTAAATGTGGAAAGATTGATTCCCCTTGTGGGGGAGTCTAGGACAAGAGGAAATAATCTCAGAATAATCTTATCCCTTTAAGACACAGATAAGGAGGAATTTCTTCTCTCAAAGGTTAGTGAATCTGTGTCATTAATTACCACATTGGGCAGCAGAGACTGAGTCATCGTGTAAATTCAAGGCTGAGGTGGACAGTTTTTAAACAGTAAGGGAATCAAAGACTATGGGGAACAGGCAGAAAAGAAAAGTGGAGATGTGGATGATGAGATCAGCCATTGAAGGCGGAGCAGTTAATGGTCTAAATATCCTACTTCTACTCCCTGTGGTCTGATGAAATGGATGTAATACAAGCACACAATACTCAACACCGAAAATTTACCTGATTTCTTGTAGAATTGCACTTCTCCCTGAAACTCTTGCTTGCTGTCAAGTGCTTTTTCAATCTGCACAAAAACCTGGTCATTAGTCTCTGCTCCATGCAGGAATCGGCACCCACAATTCTTCTGCATGACTTCAGTGCGAGCGTAGCCAGTAAGGTCGCAGAATCCATCTGAGCAGTACACGATGGGAAAGCCACGGTACACCTGAGCATTTGCGAGGATAAAATTGCTGTCTGCAAATACAAAAAGGAAGAGATCAGTTGGAAATGTGATACTGAGAATTGTCTATGATAACTTAATTTCCTAAACAATACTGACTGTTGGCTAATTAGTAAGCATCTCTTCAATATTATTGAGCAGTGATGCTCATTTGAATAATTTAAGATATTTGAGACACATACAACACACAAATATTGAATATTTTATTAGAAACCAAGTCTGGAAGTCTACTCACGAAAGCTGGAAATTATGTTACATTTACAACACACCCATTGTGCAGAAAACTGTGTAGGAGCACTGCTAGTTTTACAACTTACCATCTGAGCAAGCTGACCACAGCAAAGGTAATTAATTGACAGGTCAGGAAAGCTCAACATGGAGGAAGCAGGGGCACCACGAGGTAACGCCACTGAGATTCAAGTTAACCACTGTGTGGGACAGGTTCAAATCCCACCACAGCAGAGGTGGAGCTTAAACTTAACTAATAAACCTAGAGTTAAAAAGCCAGTGATGGTGCCATGAAAACATTATCAAAAGTCATAAAAACCCATCTGTTTACTCCTCCCCTTCAGGAAAGTAAATCTGCTGTTCTTGTCTGGTCTGCCTGTATGCAGATCCACAGCAATGTGGTTAACTTTTAACACCACTCGGTGATGATCCAGCAAGCTATTCACTTTAAGGGCAATTTGGGACAGGCAACAAATGCTGGCCTTACCAGCAATGCTGACATCCAATGAATGAAGAACGCAAGAATCCATTATGACTGCCCAACAATATGATGGCAAGGATAGAATATCTTTAGACTTTCATGATCCTGTGACATCTGCTGCAGTCTGGTGAGAAATAATTTCATGCTGGGGCTTGATTCACAACCGGCCAATAACAATCTGAAGTCCAAACATACAGCAGGTCAGGCAGCATCTGAGGAACAGGAGAGTTGACATTTTGGGCATAAGCCCTTCATCAGGAATTGGGGGGGGTGGGAGAGAGGGGGGAGGTGGTGGAGGGGAAGGGGGCTGCGAGATAAGTAGGAGGATGGGGGTGGGAGTGAGTTAGCTGGGAAGGTGAGGGATAAATGCAGATGGGGGTGATGGTGATAGATCAAGGGGAGATTGGCGTGGTTAGGTGGGAAGGAAGATGGGTGGGTAGGAGAGGGCAGTGCTGAGTTGGAGGGTTGGATCTGGGATGAGGTGGAGGAGGGGAGATGAGGAAACTAGTGAAATCAATGTTGATGCTGTGTGGTTGGAGGGTCTCAAGGCGGAAGATGAGGCGTTCTTCCTCCAGGCGTCGGGTGGCTTAGATGTGGCAGTGCAGGAGGCCCAGGACTGGCATGTCCTTGGCAGAGTGGGGGTGGGGAGTTGAAGTTCTCCTAGTCACTACAATCTGAAGTGTGCCCCCCCCATCACCACAACCCCATCCTATACCCACCATAGATTGCCTGATGAATTTTCAAAAGAAATTTAATAAGTAAGGATCCATTTCTTCAACAACATTAATTCCTTTCAAGGTCAAAACAGCGATATGTTATTTGGAGTTGCACCAATCTGATGCAATTTCCAAAGTGAAGCTACAAGATGCATGAAATATCAACAATGTTACCTTAGCTGGGTTATTTTGATCATGTCTTAATCATAGCTTTAAACTGAACAGGTCCAATTACTGCATGAATCAGAGCTAAAAACAAAACAATTTGGAAGCATTCGCAGTCATTTTGAGTTCGGATGTGACAGAAAACAGGTTTTTGGAAATCAGGGCTGGATTTTTATGGATCTCAGAAGAAGAAATGGAGAAAGTAGGAGACAAAATGTGGTGTAGTACTGGTGGCACCACATCTGCATCTTGTCCTGCATGAAGATGTATTACCAGTAGAAGGTGAGTGGTTGGAGGATTTCCTCACTTCTGAGCAACTGATGCCCCAAATGATGACCATCTAAGGTCACCCCTGAGACTTTTCTACAGGCAGCAAGGCCAGCACCGTGACTTCAGACTGCTGGGTAAATCCTGGAGAATGTGTCACCAGTAAGGGGTGTGGGTATTTGGAGTTAATTCACCCCACCTCGCTCTAATGACTCTGGCTCCCCACCACACCCCTTTCCTCCTGGGCTTCCCAATTTGGTCTAAGAAAGACTGCTGATTTACCTTTTTATTCCATACTCTATTGGCGTCTTCTCTTTGGGATTGCCTGCAGTCCCAGTAGTGGCCACTGCTCCCTGTGATGCTGCAGGGACAGGAAGCTGCTGCCCCTTTGATTGGACAATAGATTGCTGGGGCAAGACCTCCTTCCAATGGGAATTGGAAAATCCACCTGAAGCCCACTAATGGTTCTATGATTCTAAATGGATGCAGGTGAGCCGGGCCAAGGAATGCAGGACTCACCACCAACGTTGGGAGGTAGAGACCTTGTCCAGGGAAAAATTTTGTCTATCTGCTAATTGTGCACTTTATCCAATTTTCATATACACTGAAGGAAAAGATTCAGCCAATTCACAACCACACCCAAACTCAAAAATGTTTTCAATACCTTAAATTCCCACATTGGTTTCAATTGGTGCTGTTAGTGTGTTTTAAGTTTAGAAAATAACATGTTGCATTGGGACAAACAGTGGAAAGTAGCAGTAAAGTTGTCTTCTTAAAAGAAAAACAATCACTCTTACATCACTCCAATGTAGAATTTACATAATTCTAAAGTTTAAGATTGGACCTTGTATCAGGACCACTTTTGAGAGATTATTGCTGAACAGTTTGGTGCTCTGGTCCTGACCAACATTCTTCAGAGATTGCATCACACAAAATAAATGAGATTACTAATCTGAATGACATCTGTGGGGCACAGGTGTAAGAATTATTTGTTTCTCTCCAAAACGTTGTTCAGTGTAAAATAAACATTAGAGATGCTTTGACATAATAGACAAGAGCACACATTATATTAAGCATAAAGGCATTCATACAGTCCAGTGGTGCATTAAGTTTGTTTTAAAAAAATTAAAAAGAAGCCAAGCCTCAGCTTCTACGTTGGAAATATAGTAGTTAATGTCAATCTTCAATTCTGTCATGGCATTGGATAATAGGCTCTCTTTTTACATGGTAAGATTGAGTTCAAGCCATACTCCAGCATTTGAGGTAAAGCTAAAAGCTGATATTCAATGTAGTACTGAGGGAGTGCTGTGCTGTCATTAAGATGAGACACTAATCTGAGGCCTAACCCATTTCCTTAGATGAATGTAAGAAATTGCATGGTTCTGCTTCTGAAGGAGTTATCTCCAGTGACCTGCCTAATAAATATCCTCCAATCAGCATCAGAAAAATGGCTATAGGTCATTGTCACATTGTTGTTTGTGGCAGTTTGCTGGGTATAGATTGGTGCTGTGATTCCAACATTACAACATTGATTAGAGTGCAAAAGTACTTCATTAGCTGGGATGACTGATGCCTGCTGAGAAAAGTTGCTACCTAAATGCAAGTATTTTTATACTCTGCTTATTTGCAATCTGGCTTCATTGTCTGCATTCACACCCAGAAATGGACAGAATCAGCATGCCAACCATAACCATCTCTAGTAAGACATTAAACACCAGCTAATACGTTGCAAAAACAACACCAACAGACAATCTCTCCATCTCTCCTTACCCAATCTCCAGGAAATACCTGGCAGGGAATGGCCTTGCAACATTGGTAAATCTGCTTTCATTACCAATATCACACTACAAATGCATTAAATATGAGCCATGCACTGTGCAGATTATGGTAATAAATGCTTTTACATTGGTCTGGAGTTATTGGCATTGATGGTAGAAGCTCCAACATTCTTTTCATCAACAGGAATATCTCCTGCTGTTGACAACTTATCATTGGAAAGTTTTGGAAGAATCTACAAGTTGATAAGCTGGTCGTGAAATGAACACATCTTCCTTGGTCATCATTAATAACAGGCTAGGACTCGAATCTGGAATTCATGGCTACACTATAAGCCACAAGTCTTCCAAAAAGAAGGAGGGATGTCTTAATGCAATTATATAGGACGTTGATGAGACAGCGTCTGGAGTATTATGTGCAGTTTTGACCTCCCCATCTCAGAAAATATGTACTTGCCATAGTGGGAGTGCAGCAAAAGTTCACCAGAAGAGTTTGCCCTAATTTTCAAAGCCCATGAACAGCAGCAACTTCCAGAAATGGAGGTCAATGCCAATGCTGGTTGTCATGTGAGGAACCTTGGCATGGTTTTGTGCACAGCATAGAGAGAACATTGTTCACGAGGCTGATACTGGGAATGACAGGACTATCCTATGAGGAGAGATTGGATTAACTGGGCCTATGTTCACTAGAGTTCAGAAGAAAGAGAGAGGATCTGATTGAAACATATAAAATTCTAACAGTGTTAGACAGACTAAATACAGGGAGGATGTTTCCCTGATTGGGGGAGTCCAGAACTAAGGGATCATAGTTTCAAAATAGGCCATTTGGAGATGAGATGAGGAAACATTTCTTTACTCAAGGGGTGGTCAATCAGTGGGATTTTGTACTACTGGAGGATGTGGAGGCCAGGTCACTGAGTATATTCAAGAAAGAGACTGATAACCTTTTGATTTTAAATGCATCAAGAGGGTATGGACAGAAAGTGGGAATATGAGATAGAGGATCAGCCATGATCATATTGAATTTCAAAACAGACTGAAGGGCCAAATGGCTGACTCCTGTTCCTAGTTTCTATGTTTCTGCATTTCTTAATGGGTTCAGCATTCAATTGCAAATGATTCCAACACAATCTAGTGGTAGGCAGTATGGATGAGGAGAGATTCCTGGCCAGGCAAGGTGATGGATAGAAAGTTGGAGCCTTTACCATCACTCATCATTGTTCCCCACTACAACATGCAGGTAAAAAAAGTGTTTTTTGTCATAGCAAGATGACATCCTGAGTGAATTGAAGCACACCACCAGCAAAAGGGTAGGTAATACTTTCAGATTTCTCCAGGATTTTTTAAACACTGTTTCAGAATTTCAACAATGGCATATATGTGGAATGAACTAAGACCAATTACTAAGCTGATGGGTATGTGGGAGATGAATAAGCAAACTTAGTTAAAATGACAAATGCCACTGATGTACTCCAGGATGCCCATTATTCAGTGGCACACTGCTTTTGCAGCTGGTTCAGCATCATTTCCAAACACTTACTTTCCAATGAGGTCAGCAGCATTCAAATAAAAAAAACTGTTCAAAGAAATGACCACACAATAGAAAACACTCAAATGAAAAACAAAAATTGGGTCAGGCAGGAGGTGATTGATGTTCCTGGCTGTGCAGTGGTGCAATGGAAAGATATGTCCTACAAAGGTTCTGGCAGATGCTCAAGAAAGCAGATAAATTGAATGTATGATGGGAAGTCGCAATGCGACTTAAACTATTTACCTATTTTAAACTAATAAAAGTTATGCAAGATGAAACTCCCATCTTCCACCCACCATAAGTATAATCTCATCCAAAACACTGCTGCCTATATCCTAGCTCATGCCAATTCCTACTGAGCCAAGATGTCATCCTCAATTAACTAAATTACTCCCCGCTTACCTCAAGTTTAAAAAGCGTAACCATGTGTGTGAATGCCTCCGTGGCTTTACCCCATCCTTTCTCCGTAACATCCTGTAGGGTTACCACCCTGTGAGATACAAGATTGGACTGTCCTCTTACTCATCCCCGATTACTAGCATCCCACCATAGCTGATCATCTATGTCGACGCCATATTCCTAGTTGCTGTCAATGCCCCTTGATACCTTTAAGACCTAAAGATTAATCAATCCCTTTTTAAAATATATTCTGTGACCTGGTATCTACATGTTTTTAGTTGCTTAGGACTATGCTTCAGAATTACCAGCTTCAACCTCTCCAGGTCCTTTCCTCCTATAAACCTACACCTTTGACAAAACATTTGGTCCCCTTCCCCAGTTATTGTCTTACGTGGTTTCATGTCAAATCTCAGTTAGGCTTCTGTGAAATATCTTGGGGGAGTTTGCTTTGTGGGTTTGGATTCCACTTTTGGATCTGATTGAACTTGTGGTCTGGTAAGAAGGTTACCTTTGGTGACTATAGCCCAACTCTTGTGCATTTCTGCAAAGCCCAATTTATTTATTTACACTATTATACAAAGTCTATTGTGAGACAATACATCTCTCTCTCTCTCTCTCTTTCTCTCTCTCTGATACAGAATGTTCTTTCTCTATACTTTGAATCTAGCACATAGCTGCCAATTTTGCATAATTGTATATATTAGTATCTCATTCAACTACATGCTTTATGCATTCATGAATTATGTAAAGAAATGTTGCAAAAGATGTGTTTCTAAGGTTAAGTGGTAAGGTTAGTCCTTCTCCCTCCTCATTTCATCAGAATGTATAGACCTGGGTCAACATATCTGTAGGTGCACATATTAAAGGTTTCATATTAATTACGCTCTTCCATGTTGGGTTCCATTTTGTTTTGATCTATTCCATGCATCAATAGTGGAAGGATTGTATATCAATACTGGTATTCATTCATGGAGAAAGTGAGGTCTGCAGATGCTGGAGATCAGAGCTGAAAATGTGTTGCTGGAAAAGTGCAGCAGGTCAGGCAGCATCCAAGGAACAGGAGATTCGACATTTCGGGCATAAGCCCTTCTTCAGGTATTCATTCATATCACTTTGTGCTTTGTAACTAATGCTCTAATTCTCCCATTCCCTTTGCAGTGGCGATGACTGGAAATTGTCCCATTAGCATGATTTGTCTGCTATTTTCAATTAGTTATTGTGGATGAAAATACATTTGATCTCCACACAAGGCAAGTCCTCCTCCTTTTATTATCTTCATAATCATTTGGATCTTTATAAAGTCCTTCTGCACAATATCTAATCAGATATCAGAGGTAATTGAATTATTCACCTCTGTGATCCCACTGCCAAATGCCAATTCACCATTTCTTTGACTTTGTTTTCTTAGATCATTTTTTTTTTAGATTAGATTAGATTACTTACAGTGTGGAAACAGGCCCTTCGGCCCAACAAGTCCACACCGACCCGCCGAAGCGACAACCCACCCATACCCCTACATATACCCCTTACCTAACACTACGGGCAATTTAGCATGGCCAATTCACCTGACCCGCACATCTTTGGACTGTGGGAGGAAACCGGAGCACCCGGAGGAAACCCACGCAGACACGGGGAGAACGTGCAAACTCCACACAGTCAGTCGCCTGAGGCGGGAATTGAACCCAGGTCCCTGGCGCTGTGAGGCAGCAGTGCTAACCACTGTGCCACCGTGCCACCCTAAACTGTGCCACCGTGCCACCCTAATCATCTTCTCCCACTGTCTTTAACTTTAGCTTCCCAATTCCAGACAGCTGATTTATACATGATCCCCATCCAGTAATAACCTATTGGGCCAAACGTCCCCTTTTTTCTGACCTACAATAGCAATTTCTTTCTATATTATTCACTATTCTTTGCCTTGTCCATTCTTAGGATCAATCTGAATCCAAAGTTTTCCTGTTGGTCTCTGGTGCCTGCAGATTTTCCAGCCTCTATCATCTGCTGGTCTTCAGATAAGAGGCATTGCTATGGGAAACCATGTGGGTTATGGCTCTGCCTGTCTTTTTGGAAGATGTGTTCATTTTCCAAGTCCCAGACAGGGCTCCTTCTTGACTTTCTGGTACCATTGAAAGAGAATCAACTCTCACTGCTGAGCTAATATTCCTTTATACTTTGTTTCTTTTAAAAACTCCTTTTAAATCAAACAATTCCTTTATTTTGACAGTTGTTATTGAATGATTCTGGCTCCTGTTCTGGAGCTTCTGAAATGCCCCTTTTCCTCATCCAAGGTTTCCTTTTAACTGTGGTCAATAAGCTAATAAAATAACATGGCCTCAATAATCTTTTGTACGTGAGAAAGACACAGAACACTGGTAAAAAAAACCCCAAAAATCATCACTTCAGCCTTTACTCCTAATATTCCCTTCCCCTTCATACATAGTCCCTTTGCCCCATCCATGCCAACTCTGTTGCCTCTTATAGTCCCTATGCAATAAGATGCGTCTGTACTCCCCGTAGTTCCTCATACTGTCTACCCACTCTGTCACCTTATGTACCCACATCCACTAACGAACTTCTTATAGCCCCAATAACAATTTGGGGTCATCTCATGCCAGCCCAAGCCAACACTCCCCATGCCAACTCTCCTGGTATCAAGTATGGGCAAACTCAGGAGCTATGTTAGCAAAAAAGACACCTGCATCTATTGATGATATCACTATTCAATAAAATCAATTATTTAACAAAAATATTCAATACATTGAAAATCCTTCAAGTAATCTCTTATCAAAACAAATATTTGCATTGAAAGTTCTTTGGCAGCTACAGTTGATTTTTGCATTTTTTAGCTACTTTCACACCTACGTTCCGAAATCTCAAATGTTCCCTTGACTACTGTTCTCCCTTCAGGGTACAGAATCGTTACCCACTATAGAGTCCAGGTATTGTATCCACAGAGGTTCCTCACTTCGCCAAACTGGTATTCTGGCAGTCTAAAAATAAATTTGGTGAAACCTGAACTCCCTGTAGTTGCTACATTAACTCTCCAAACCCACTTTCACCTCTCTGTGATTAACTGCTCTGTCTATTTCAACCATCATAAGCACAAGTTCCAGAAACAGTACCTGAATTTTCTTGCAATGCCACGTAAACTTTCATTGCATAAGGTAAGAGCTCATGGAGTGAGAGGGGAGCAGACCAGCAGGGCTGGAAGATTGACTGACTGCCAGAAAACAAAGAACATGCATAAATGGCTCTCTTGCTGATTGGGAAAGTAACAGATGATGAGTGAACACCCACAGCGGCCTGTGTTTAAGGCCAGCTTTTTACAATTTATATCAATGACTTAGATGAGGGGAATGAAGGCATGGTGGCTAAGTTTGCAGATCAAAACAAAGATAGTTAGGAAAGTGTGCTGTCAAGTGGAGTAAGGAGGATGTAAACAGATTTTGATAGGTTGAATGAGTGGATGAAAATCTGGCAGAGGAAGTGCAATATGGGAAAATGTGATGTTGTTGCCTTTGGCAGAAAGAATTTTTAAAAAAGCAATGTATTATTTAAAACAAGAACAAGAACAGAATTCTGAGGTGTGGATGGATCTAGGTGTTCTTGTGCTTGAGATGCAAAAAGTCAATTTTACTGAATGATTGAGCATTCATGAGGGGCTGAATGGCCTACTTTTTATTTTTATCCATGTGTTTTATGTCTTCTGAGTATTCTGCAGCCCTATGGTCTGAATACTAGTTTTAATACCATTTCAGATATGTATCATTCATCAGAATACATTTCTGGTGAGGGAGGGGTATCTATATCCATGGTATTGCCTGTGTATTCTCTTGCTCTTTGGGATTGTTGGAACCAATGTTTGAACCTTGCTCACATTTTGAACTCATCCTTGCAAAAATGTCCAAATTCCTCATGCTACCTCTTTCCCTTTTTTCTTGCGTGCATTTTTCCTTTGTTTGACAATCATATTTTGATTTTTAAAAATATCTGTCTATTGCATAAGAGCAGCATTCATTAGTTCCTGCAACTTTCTTTCTGCAATTCAGTGTAGCTGTTCTATTCCCCTACCCTTATGGTTATCTTTCAGTTTTCATTTCTAACAAAGAGTAAGCTATTCAATATATTAACCTATTATTTCTCTTTGTAGCTTGTGATGGAACTACTGCTTTTCCTGCACTTGCATGTTTTTGCTTCTCTTTTGTCATGTGGTTTTATGCTCACAGCCAAGGGTCTAAGTTCATGGACAGACTGGTTGAGGAGAAGATGAGGTCAAGAATTATCTTCAGGGGCTTGGGGTCCTTAATGTCATTGTTTATTCCATATTAAGACTAAAAATGATAATGCCTGATACTCTCGAAAAATTGCAAGCTCTAATTTTATTGTTACATTATCGAAAAACAATTCCATTCGTGTTGTTTTCTCTAAGTACATCAATAACTCTACCCAGCTGTGCTATTTATACCCAGTGAGGAGAAACTCTGTGGCATCATCACAAGTTTGCTACAGCATGCTAAAGGTCTTACATGACTGTTACAAGCTCCAGCTTCATTTTGCTCATGATTTTATTTTTGGTTCATAATCAATGAATGAAGGTGGCCATATCCTTCCTGTGTTGAAAAGTGTGCCACTGGAAATGCACACTAACTAGCTACTAGTTGCTGCCAAGTATTACTCCAATGCACACTTTGTTACTATTTCATCTTCCCTTACTGCTTGGATAAAGCAGCAATGTAAACACCACAAGCAATGAGGAGCAATAATCGTTTCTCAAAAGTGCTGGGGGAAAAAGGGTATTGATAGTGCAGAGTCAGAAAGTGTAGCTTTGGAAAAGCACACCAGGTCAGGCAGCATCTGAGGAGCAAGAGAGCTGACATTTCAGGCATAAGCCATTCATCAGGAATGTCCTTCCTGTATCAATTTAACCTTCATTATGGAATAGTGTTTTAGATGTTAATTTATAATGCAACAACAGCAACAGGCCCTAAACTGCTCAGTAAAAGAAGAACAATGCATTAATCTTAAGAAATCTGGACAGAAACACTTAGGAAACTTGAAATAAAAGGTTATCTTTATCTTGCATCAAGGGCTTTCACCATCTGATGAAAATAAAATTGATTGATGTCTGTTAAGATAAAGTCAGAAGAGATACAACACCAATTTATAGTCCAACAGATTTATTTGAATTCACAAGCTTTCGGAGCACTGCTCTTTCGTCAGTTGAGCTGGAGGGAAGCACACAGGCAAGAATTTATAAGCGGAGAGATAACTCCAGGTAATGAAGAATGTCAAAAGATAGTACAAATGAAGTGAGTAGAGTGTCAACAGCCTGAATAACAAGTCTTTGCAGGTGATCAAAAGTGTCAAACTGTTTCTATGCGCCAAGCAGAGATAAGGATCCTTTTCGATGTAGAACATAGAACAGTACAGCGCAGGAATAGGCCTTTTAGGCCACCATTTCTGTGTCATTCTAAACTAATCCTATCTACTTGTATATGGTCCATACCCCTCTATTCACGGACTAATATAAATGCCTCTTAAATATTTCTATCATATCTGCTTCTACCACCTACCCTGGAAGTGTATTCCAGCCAGGAGAAAGTGAGGACTGCAGATGCTGGCGATCAGTGTCAAAAAGTGTGGTGCTAGTAAAGCACGGCAGGAGCAGGAGAGTCAACGTTTCGGGCATAAGCCCTTTATCAGTGCATTCCAGCCACCTACCACCGTCGGTGAATAAGACGTGGCTTATATATCTCCTTTAAACTTTCCCCCATCTCACCCTAAACCTATGTCCCCAGTATTTGACATTTCCATCCTAGGAAAAAGACTCCAACTTTGCACCCTGTCCACACCTCTCATAATTTTATATACATCCATCAAGTCACCTTTCAGCCTCCAACACTCTTGCAAAAACAATCCAAGTTTGTCCAACCTCTTTTCTTCCAGCTAATGCACTCCAACTGAGGCAACATCCTAGTAAACCTCTTTAGCATGCTCTTTCAAGCCTTCACATCTTTCCAATAGTGTGGCGACCAGAACAGCACACAATACTCAAAATGTGGCCTCACTGAAGTAATTTTACTTTGATTAATTTGGTTTTCATTATGTTCTGACTGTATAATAAATAGGTGAGCAGGTTGAATGTTAAATATGATTTCCACTGTGATAAACAATGCTACAGTTTATTGTTAGCCTCACTCAGAACACATGTCGATGCAATAGCTTTGCTTTACAGGTGACATAGGTCTGTTTCCTGATCACTCAAATCTCAGAAAGTCAAAACTGACAACCCATTAAGAGAGTGTGGCATTTTGGAGGTACCCATTCTCACCTGAGCCATTAAATGTAAGGTCTGTCTGCCATCTTGGGTAGATGGAAAAGACCTTCTGGCTCTATTCAGAAGAGCACCAGGAAGTTATTGCTTGTGAATGGGGGCCAAATCAATCAGTAATTGGCATCAGAAAAGTGATAGATTAATTGGTCATTATCAGAACCACTGTTTATTGGATGCCACAGTTTTTGTGTAACAGTAATGACTACGCTTGAACAATTACCTCATTGGCTGCAAAGCACTTTGGTCATGATCGGTGCTATGTGAATTCAAATCTATCAAGCAGTCACGATGCCCTCATTTCGTGCTTCAGAACAGGAATACCTTTTTGATAAAACTGAAGTTTTATTTTGATTTTCATTTCATGGCACAGACTCAGATGTGAAGTTTAGCAGTGACAGCAGGGTATTATTGTTCCAGATCTGAGAAAATATCCTTGTTGTATGTGTACTGTGCCTTTAAGAGAACCCACCTTTCAGGTCTCCATGTCCTGTGTGTATACAATGTTGTGATTCTGTCTGGGCAGTTAGTTGGCTATTGGTTTGTGCACTGTACAAACAGAAATCAGTTGGTATGCTGTAATACCTGCTTCATAGCTTGTAATGTGATTTACTGCTTCAAATAAAGAATTTCAGAGAATTAATTAATATCTGATGAATTATTGATGAATAGAGAATTGTTATTAACATGCCTATCCTTGATACTAATATTTGAGTGCTGTACAAGAGGTATGTAAAGCCTGGTGAACAGGTCCAACCCAATTATTGTTGGGATCCTGCTATGGACAAGACCAAACCCTCTCAAAACATATCAAGGAGATAGCCTAGACCCTAACTTACATCTTATTTAAAGGCAAGTGTAAGGCACTATGTTCCAGATGTCATTTGATTGGTCAAACTTCCAGGTTTTAAGCAAATTGCACTTTATTCTTATACTGCAGTTAAAATGCAAAAAAAAATTAGCATAAGTTTAACTCTATTTAAATCCTTAATAAAAGAATATATTTCTTAACTACTAATCATAAACTGTTCCAAAATAAAGTGGGCGGCACGGTGGCACAGTGGTTAGCACTGCTGCCTCACAGCGCCTGAAGACCCGGGTTCAATTCCCGACTCAGGCGACTGACTGTGTGGAGTTTGCACGTTCTCCCCGTGTCTGCGTGGGTTTCCTCCGGGTGCTCCGGTTTCCTCCCACAGTCCAAAGATGTGTGGGTCAGGTGAATTGGCCATGCTAAATTGCCCGTAGTGTTAGGTAAGGGGTAATGTAGGGGTATGGGTGGGTTTCGCTTCGGCGGGTCGGTGTGGACTTGTTGGGCCGAAGGGCCTGTTTCCACACTGTAAGTCTAATCTAATCTAAAAGCATCCCATTAACACTCCCTTGGCAAAGGCAAATTCAGTAAATCAGATTTTCTCACATGCAATCTCTAGTTTGGGAGAAAGGAACACTGAAAAAAAGCAATCTAGCAGCAAAGAAACACTTCAAACTTTTAGCTGCAGCAGAAACAGCTGTATCTAACAGTTTCAAACCCTAACTTCAACTGAAGGCAAAACTAAAACCTTGGGTCTGTATGAGCTCGGCTGTCCCATTCATGCTCCTTGTCTCATGTTAAAAAGAAATACACTCAGGGAGCTCAAAACTATTTATGAACTGCTTCTCTGAAGCAGACATTCCGGCGCCACTGGCAACACCCCTCTGAAAGAGAAACACCACAGAGAAAATCCCTCTTAAAGGCACAGTACCATCACTCTACCTTTGGGCACAATTTAAGATGGTAAGCAATGAGGCAGAAATTGTACATGATCGGACTGGTGGGTACCAAGAGGGTATTCTTTCCTTTGCAACACCTCCATTACTGATTAGGTTTAGGGCTAAAAGACTTGTCAGTGGTCTCCCTGCACTGCAGTCAACTTGAAGCGCAGCTAATATTCATATCAGGGCTTCATCTTGCTGCACATAAGGAACCATGATACATTGAATTGGCTTGCTGGGTACTTGTGATGAGACTACGAGGATATTCTTAGTTCAGGGCACTCAGTCCCTGTTTGAGGAGCCTGGCATCAGCAAAGGGAGGACCACTTTGAGAGGCACCTCCTGACCTTGCCTCCAAAGAGAAAATAACTAAATACCTCCCTGGAGTCAGGGAACTCCCTAGATTTCCTGCAAGATAGTCAACAAACAAGCACTGTGTTCCACCAGCTTTAGTAAGTACTAGAATCATAGAATCCCAACAGTGTGGAAGCAAGCCATTCAGCCCATTGAGTTGACACCAACCCTCGAGAAAGCATTCCACCCAGACCTAGCCCTGCACCCTAACCTTGGTTGGGGTTCCTGGAGATCAAATTGGCTGAGATGCTGCTGGCTTTGGTGTTGGACATCAAGCCCCTTGCCACTCCTCACTAAATTCCACCCAGCTGTGAGGATACTCCTCCTGCTCAATGATTAGACCTGAACAAAAATCTAAAGAATTGCGGATGCTGGAAATCAGAAACAAAATCAGAAATTGTGGGAAAAAAACTCAGCAGGTCAGGGCAGCATCTGTGGAGAGAAAGCAGAGTTTACATTTCAGGACCAGTTCTGAAGAAGGATCACTGGATCTGAAACATTAACTCTGCTTTCTCTCCACTGATGCTGCCAGAACTGCTGAGTTTCTCCGAATATTAAACCTGTGTCCCTACATATCCTATTACCCCAAATCCACAATTTTCAGCATTTTTTCTATTCGCTTGAGCTGCCTTAATGCTCTGACCACAGAGGTCTACACAGCTCAAGGTACGTCAAGCATGTGGGTGTATCCTGGTTAAAATAAACTAACTAGAATAAAGTACAAAAGCAAAATACATTCAGGGACCATCTGTCTATTCCAGTGAGAAACTACAGTGCTTCACCAAGCAACACATGCTGCAAAAGATGCTAATATATCCTGAAAAAGGACATAAGAATTATTATTTAGCATTTTATTGGACAGCTTTCACACTTCTCAACCTGCAATAAGCTCAGATCTACATTCATGTTCAACAGCTCAAACGTGGTGGATTTTCAGAACTGAGTGTCAGATTAGGATCTCAGGAGAGCATCAACATACTCCTCCTGACAGGTGCTTGAGATAATGTTCAGAAAATAAATGGCACAAGGACCTTGTAATGCACAGTGAGTAATACACAGCCGTTTCCATTAGCATCAGTATTAGCATATGTCAAATTCCTACTTCAGTTACTGACTGAGTCATAACTACCTTTATGAGCTGAGCTTTAAACAATATTTTCCGTGATTTTTAAAAAAATTATTTCTAGGTTTGTGGCAAAACATTATACCACTAACCTATTATGGAACTGAAATTCAAGCACAGTTGACAACATGCTGGTCAAATGTATTTCCAGCAGGTCAGACAGTCCAACTGCTCACTGTTCTCTTAAAGTCTTATCCAGAAATGGAAACAATATGATATAGAAGTGGAGACAACATAGACACTACCTCAAAGATACATGTAAAGCTGAGAAGTGCTTTGGGATACCTGAGGTCATAAGAGATACTACAGAAATGAAGAACTTCCTTTCTTCCTGGAAGGTTAGGCTCATCAGGATGTCCATCATTGAACCTAGTACTTCCCAGCATGACTTGCAAAGATAAAAAAGATAGTCAACAAACAAGCACTGTATTCCACCAGCTTTAGTAAATACTACAATCATAGAATTCCAACAGTGTGGAAGCAAGCCATTCAGCCCATTGAGTCAACACCGAACCTCGAGAAAGCATTCCACCCAGACCTAGCCCCCCCACCCTAACCTTGTAACCTTGCATTTCCCATGGTTAACTCAGCTAGCCTGCACATCCCTGGACATTGTGGGCAATTTAGCATGACCAATTGACCTAACCTGCATATCTTTGGACAGTGGGAGAAAATCAAAGCACCTGGGGAAACCCGCACAGACATGGGGAGAACATGCAAACCCCACACACACTCTCACCCAAGGGTGGGATCAAACCTGGATCCTTGCTGCTGTGAGGCAGCAGTGCTGACCACTGAGCCATCGTGCTGCCCATTCTAGACAAAAGGTAATACCAAAACTATGGACAATTTCAGAGATATCTTTGGAAAATACTTGCACGACTTCAAAAGGAAATCAAGGAGAAACTGTTCAGTGAAAAAACAATTCAGGCAAGCTGAGGAGAGCGGAGGTAGATGGGGATTATTCAGGCCTCTGGTTGAGGAATAAGCCAAGAATTCTCAGCACATCCTGGTGGGGAATAGATATCGAAGGATTGAACGTCCATGTTGAAAAGGAGGCACTTAGGGTCAGGACACTGGAAATTGGCAATATGGTAGAGGGCATCAGAGGAATCGTGGATGCAAGTGTGCAAGGTCTGGACAAGTGGTTTCCCACACACTGTTATTGACAGGACCCTTAACCATCTGACCTATCCCTGTGCTTCCAGCCTTGTCCCTTCCCATCACTCACAACAGCAGGATCGGGTCCCCCCTTGTCTTCACTTTTTATCCCATCACCCTCCGCATTCAAAGCACCATTCTCTGCTGTTTCAGACAACTCCAGCAGAATGCCACCAGCAAACACATCTTCCTCTCACTTCCCCATCTGCATTCCACAGGGATCATCCCCTCAGAGACACCTTTGGCCATTCCTCGATGACCACTAATACCACCCCCTTCCCACGGCACCTTCCCATGTAAATACAGAAGGTATAACACCTGCCCCTTCACCTCCTCCCTGCTCACCATCCAAGGGCCTAAATAGTTTCTCCAGGTGAAGCAACATTTCACCTGTTCCTCCTTCAATCTTGTTTATTGTATTTGCTGAACCCAATGTGGCTCACACAACATCGGAGAAACCAATGCATACTGGGTGATCGCTTTGCAGAACACCTCTGGTCTATGTGCAAGCATGAACTCAAACTTCCTGGAGCCAGTCATTTTAACACAGCACCCTGCTTGCACGGTCACTTGTCTGTTCTCAGCATGCTGCAATGCTCCAGTGAATCACAGCACAAACCAAAGGAACAACATCTCTTCTTCAGACTTTGCACTTTCCAGTCTTCTGGACTTAATATTGAGGCCTACATCTTCAGATTGTGAACTCACTCCCATTTCTACCTTTGCTTTTAGCTTTACTTGTTGTGTTCTCTGTTACTACTTCCTCTCTCCTCTCTCCTGTGAGACTGTCTGTTCTTTCCAATTTAGCAGTTAGATGCACCATTGTTCTGCCATTTTCACATCCCTATTACTCAACATCCTTTCTCCTCCAACACTTTTGAGAAAAGGTTACTACACCTCATTGTGTGTGGTGTTTACATTGTTGCTTTATCCAAGCAGTAGGGGAAGATGGCATATCAACAAAATGTGCATGCAGAGTAATATTTGGCAGCAACTAGTAGTTGGTTGGTGTGTGCAATTGTCATGGATATCAATCAACTGGATGACAAATCTTTGATTGGTTCCAGGAAAACTGAAAGGTGTGTGGGTGTGAATGATAGAGTGAGAAACCTTTGGACTGCTGGAAGGACAGGTTGTCCGTGTCTTTCTTTCTCTCTGTTTCTCTAATAAAAATACTTTGAAGCCAGAAAAAAGCCAGTTATCTTCTCCCATCAGTTACAGGAAGCTGTTGCCTTCAATAAGCAACAAAGAGACATTGCAGTTCGTGCATCAATCATCCTGTACCTTCTGCAGAGAAATAAAAGAACCTAGAGAAAGAAGATTGAAAATGACAAATCCAGGCAAGCAAAAAGGAATATCTCAATGAACTCTGGACTGGTGTTATTGAAGGAAATGCGTTGCTGGTTAAAGCACAGCAGGTCAGGCAGCATCATGATGCTGTCTGACCTGCTGTGCTTTAACCAGCAACGCATTTTCAACTGTGATCTCCAGCATCTGCAGACCTCATTTTTTACCCTGGTGTTATTGAACCCTGTTTCCCAGATTTTGTTTCCCCTCTGTTCATAAAAAAATTGGTTCGTGTTTGCCCCTGTTTGTATGTGTGTGTCTGTGTGTAGTGGTCTTAAAAGTAAGCTAGAGTTTTAATTAGTGCAGCCAAATGTTGGTAGCTCATAGCCGTTTGTGATTAAAATGTACTTATTTATAATAAACAGTAGCTCTTGTTAAGTTTTGGATTTTAGTCGATGTATTCTGTTAACTTGATTTTATCGGACAGGCACTTTGTGTGCTTTGATAAAATCATTAACTTTTGTGATGACTCCAGGAGTGGTGGATTGACAATGAGCCACTTTCTCAAGTGGGTGGTAAAAACATTACACAACATCTCACAAAATTCCAGAAAGACTGGTGCCCGTCAGTTATTTCCTAAACAGTGGCCTCACTTTGTGAGGATAGCTCTGTTCCCATCAATATTCAGTGATCTTTCTGTACTGCACCAAATGTTCATTCAATTATTCTTCGTCTCTCCCATCACATCCAGAGTGCCCTTCTATTTACAAATCTTCTCCAGACAGTGCTTCTATCTTAACCTATCATCCTTGAATGAGGAAATACAAATCCAGATGAAATCACCACCACCAGAGGTAGGTTTATCCAAAGGTCTGCAATTATTCCATTTAATTTCAATTGTGTGCATCTGAAGGAAAACAGTATGCAGTATTTTTGAAAGATAAATCCTGGAATGGTTGTACAGAGGCACCTCAATTATCCAAAGGATACTGGCAAGGAGTATTTTGTTCGGTTAATCGAATGTTGGATAATCGAATGCCGGATAACATAGTTTAGTTGAGCATCTGGACCTTGTGATCTGGCCAAATAATCAGAAATTCGGATAATCGAATACCAGGTAATCGAGGGTCCTCTGTATATTGGTCTGAAAATATTAAAACTTGACTGCATGTAATAATAACGCTGATTGTGATGATGTCCTGTGGAATTGATGGGAGGGTAAAGTTCGATCTCGTAGGAGTCTGACCTACAGCTGTGTCTCTCAACAGCCTTTGTAGCAATGCAGACCCTATTCTTATAAACTGTAACTTGTTACAGAGATGCTATAAACTTTATCTTGTTAACTCTATAATACTCTCCTCAATGCACCAGAAAGTGCTATTTCTGGACTCATTAGACCATGCAAGCCCATAAAGAACTCACACACGTGAAACATACAGGTAACAGCAGACACAACATGGTGATCAGCGTGGGATCTGAAAATTTAATTTAGTAGCATCTGTCCCAATAAGGTAACTGGTAGTCTAAAAGACATAAAGAAAAACAGGTACGACAATGATTGCTGAGGACAACAAGCCTCCATAAACCTTGCAGCAACACTCAAAACTGAAGAATACTTCAAATAATTATCACAAAGCATATTAGATCTAACAACAGAGGCTTTGCAAGGGAAAAAAAATCTTTAACTCATAAAAATACAGGCTATATCATGAAGTAATGGTTGGAGGGAACATTTCCAAGCATGGGATTGAGCCATTGAGCAGTTCAGTCATTAAGCAAACGGACACTGGTGATTGCATGAGAATTCAGACTTAAACAGAATAAATACCTCACATTAGGAAATCCATGGCAACCCTAACATGACCAGGAAGGTTTAATTTCACAGAGGGGAATACAGAATGTGGGTGGCACGGTGGCACAATGGTTAGCACTGCTAACCTCACTGCTGCCACAAGAGACCCGGGTTCAGTTCCCGCCTCAGGCGACTGTGTGGAGTTTGCACGTTCTCCCCGTGTCTGCGTGGGTTTCCTCCAGGTGCTCCGGTTTCCTCCCACTGTCCAAAGATGTGCAGGTCAGGTGAATTGGCCATGCTAAATTGCCTGTCGTGTTAGGTAAGGGGCAAATGTAAGGGTAGGGGTATGGGTGGGTTTCGCTTCGGCGGGTCGGTGTAGACTTGTTGGGCCAAAGGGCCTGTTTCCACACTGTAAGTAATCTAATCTAAAGAATACAAAATTAGACAACCTGGGGAAAATAATTCTTGACATACTGAATAATTTTTAAACTGGATACTAAATCAAAAGCTGAACAAGTAAATATATTTCTGTGCACAACTAAGAGGAAAACAGTTGATGTTATTGCTCACAAAGGTGTAAAAATAAAACAATGCTATATCCAAAGCATCTTTGACAATTATGCTAACTGTAGAACTCATAAAACTCTTTAAAGAACAAGATTTAATAGAAGAATATAGCATCCAGCTGACTCCATAAATGATATAATTAATGATCTCTAAAGCCTAGTGGAGAAATGCAAGCATGGTGACTTAAAATCAGAATTCATAAGAAAGCAAATTGCAGAGACATTACTGATAAGTCTATCACAGTCAGAAGGAAAACTAACTCTAGAGAAAAGCACACAGATCGTGAGAGAAGTAGAGGTCTAGAAGCAACATAAGTCAATCCAAAGTGGCAAAGATCATACTTGACACAGGATCTCCTGGAATCTATTCAATTTGTAAGGTACAGAACCAGAAAAGAGACATGCCATAACCCAATGCAGTAGGTAGACAGACACCAGACACTAGAGGTCTTTGCCAATACTGTAGAGCAAAGCAACCTCACAGGCACAAACAATGCCTATCAGTTGTGTCAAGGAAGGAGCAAATAACAATCAATACCGAGGTAAAAATCCATATAACTACATGACCTAGAGGGCACTGCACTTTACAATAAAAGGTGTGCTACAGGTAACTCCACAAAATACTAGAAAAACTATACATAGTTCAAAACAAGGAATGGTCTCTACTGACTATAATCTTATACAGAAGTTGGAAGAGGTTAAACAACAAAAAGCGAAAGTGAGGACTGCAGATGCTGGTGATTAGAGCCAAGGCTAGAGTGGTGCTGGAAAAGCACAGCAGGTCAGGCAGCATCCAAGGAGCAGGAAAATTGATGTTTCGGGCAAAAACCTTTCTTCAGGAGTTTACTGCTTTCCAGTCGATTTTACTGCTCCTCGAATGCTGCCTGACCTGTTGTGCTTTTCCAGCGCCACTCTAATCTTAAATAACAAAGGGTCAAGGCACAGCTAGTCAATGAATGGATGATAAAAGATTTTATGGATGACAGTAAAATGAGAGGTATGTAGATTAGTTTGATCTTAGAGTAGGATAAAAGGTGGGCACAACATCAAGGGCTGATGTGCTGTACTATGCTGTGTTCTATTTTACAAGGCTCTGTAAACTCATGGCTGTGCCTAAATGAAAAACCTTGAAGTTAATTAGTTGAAATAAAATAGTGTTTCATATCAGCATTGAGTTGGAAAGTTGTGACTACATTTGTTTGATAAAAATGTTTTCCACTGTTATCAACACTGAAAGAAGTTGACATTCCAAACACAAAAAACCTTTGAGATGAAAAGCACCCAAAGTGGCAGCAAGTGAACAGTATGCCTGACTTGAAACAATTGAAGCATCTGCAACTGGATTGAATCCGATTTCAAAGTAAAAAATGAGGTCTGCAGATGCTGGAGATCACAGCTGCAAATGTGTTGCTGGTCAAAGCACAGCAGGCCAGGCAGCATCTCAGGAATAGGGAATTCGACGTTTCGAGCATAAGCCCTTCATCAGGAATGAGAGAGAGTAGCCAAGCAGGCTAAGATAAAAGGTAGGGAGGAGGGACTTGGGGGAGGGGCGATGGAGGTGGGATAGGTGGAAGGAGGTCAAGGTGAGGGTGATAGGCCGGAGTGGGGTGGGGGCGGAGAGGTCAGGAAGAGGATTGCAGGTTAGGAGGGCGGTGCTGAGTTGAGGGAACCGACTGAGACAAGGTGGGGGGAGGGGAAATGAGGAAACTGGAGAAATCTGCCAAATTTTGTTGGTTGGAATGTAGTTCGGAGTCCGTGTGGGATCAGTCGGTTCCTTAGGCAGGTGCTGAGGAAGGAGATGTGGCTGTGGTAACGAGTCTGTTTGAGAACGTGGCTGAAGAGCTTTTGTGCAGAGGAGATGACCTGGGGGGTGCAGTGAGAGAGAGACTCACTGAAATCCAACACATTTTCAGCTGTGATCTCCAGCATCTGCAGACCTCATTTTTTACTCGAAGATTTTAACCTACTGCGAATCTTCTTGCAAGGATGCCTTCCTTGAAGAAGCTCTCTTCCTCCCTCTACAAGGATTTCAGTGAGTCTCTCTCTCACTGCACCCCCCAGGTCATCTCCTCTGCACAGAAACTCTTCAGCCACATTCTCAAACAGACTCGTTACCACAGCCACATCTCCTTCCTCAGCACCTGCCTAAGGAACCGACTGATCCCACACGGACTCCGAACTACATTCCAACCAACAAAATTTGGCAGATTTCTCCAGTTTCCTCATTTCCCCTCCCCCCACCTTGTCTCAGTCGGTTCCCTCAACTCAGCACCGCCCTCCTAACCTGCAATCTCCTTCCTGACCTCTCCGCCCCCACCCCACTCCGGCCTATCACCCTCACCTTGACCTCCTTCCACCTATCCCACCTCCATCGCCCCTCCCCCAAGTCCCTCCTCCCTACCTTTTATCTTAGCCTGCTTGGCTACTCTCTCTCATTCCTGATGAAGGGCTTATGCTCGAAACGTCGAATTCCCTATTCCTGAGATGCTGCCTGGCCTGCTGTGCTTTGACCAGCAACACATTTTCAGCTGAATCCGATTTCAACACAGCGCCAGTAAACAACTAGTTATGACAAACTCAAGCCCCACATTAGATACCAAGAGGAAGGGAGAAGTTATAGAGTCATTGAGTCATACAGCACAGAATCAGACCTTTTGGTCCAAGCCAAACATAATCTCAAATTAAACTAATCCCACCTGCCTATGCTGGCCCATATGCCTCCAAACCTTTCCTATTCATGTATCCATCATCCAAATGTCTTTTAAACATTGTAGTTGTACCTACATCCATCACTTTTTCAGAAGGTTCATTCCACACATGAACCAAACTCTGTGTAAACAAATTGCCCCTCATGTCTTTTTAAAATCTCTCTCCTGTTACCTTAAAAAATGTGGTCCCTAGTCTTGAAATCCTACATCTGAGGAAAAAGACAACTCCATTAACTCTATCTATACTCCTCATTATTATATAAAGGTCACCTCTCAACCTCCTTTGCTCCAGTGGATAAAGGTCCCTGCCCGTCCAGCCTTTCTTTATAACTCAAATCTTCTATACCCACCAACATCCTGGTAAATCTCTGCTGAATCCTCTCCAGCCTAATTATATCCTTCCTATAACTGAGTGAACAGAACCGGAGATAGTATTCCAGAAGAGGCCTCAACCATGTCCTGTACAACCTCAACATGACTTCCTAACTCATATACACAAAGGACTGAGCAACGAAGGCAAATGTGCTAAACACCCTTTAAACTACCTTGTTCTATATGTGACACAAATTTCAAAGAATTATGTACCTGAACCCCAAGTCCTTCTGCTCTACAATACTATCCAAGACCCTACCATTAATTGTATAAGCCCTGCCTTTGTTTGTTGGACCGAAATGCATTACCTCACATTTATCCAGATTGAACTCCATCTGCCATTTCTCAGCCCATTGCCCCATTTGATCAAGATCCTTTTGTCAACTTTGAAAACCTTCTTCACTGTCTACTATATCACCAATTTTGGAGTTGTCTGGAAACATACTAACCACGCCTTCCATATTCTCATCCAAATCATTTATATAAAAGACAAACAAAAGCAGACCCAGAACTGATCTCTGTTGAACACTGCAAATTTAAGTGGAATGTCTGACCTCCATAACTTCAGAAAAAGAACTCTAAACAACCATAACAAATATCATATCAAGGGAGCAAGAATCTTCAGCTAACATAATCGAGGAAGTAAACACATTGAATTACAGGTGAAATTAATCACTGAGGGTGCATCGGAAATCCAAACTAATCAACAAGTTGAAGTAAAATATTTACCTACTTCAGCACATGTCTAACTGTGTGTTGTGTACAAAAATTCACAGACACAAACTGTTGGTGTGAGGTACGCAACTCCATTGAACCTCTAAGATTCCAGACACTGCAAAGAAAAAATGTGTCTGTTCTAAGCAGGGATGACATCCTCCCCAAAGAAATGCAAGAGTTTAAAGGATTTTTAGCTTAGAGAAGAATTTCAGATTTCAGAATGTCAAGAAGATAATCCAGGAAAACTACCTTCTACACAGCAAACTATGGTTCATCCAAATAAAACAGCACAAACCACTTAAATTTGTAAATTTAAAGATATGGGAGGTGATGGGATAGCGCTAAGTGTAATCACAGTATCAAATGTGTAACAATACTGGTTATCAGAATTATAGCTTGGGGGAAGTGTTGTATATGGCTCTAATTTAGAAGTGCAGATTAAAACTCTTGGGATATAGGTTCAATCCCCACTTTAATAATTGGTAGAATTTAAGTTCAATTAGCAAAATCTGGAATAAAACCTAACCTCAGTAATGGCAACCATCGAACTATCTTTGATTTTCAACAATTCCTAAGGGGTACACTCATGTTCTTTAAGGATGGAAAGCAACCAGTCTGGTGTACAAATGACTACAAATCCACAGCAACATGGTCGACTCTTAAATGCCCTCTGAAGTGGCCCCACAAAACACAATGGCCCCACAGTTCAAGGACAATTACGAATGGGCAACAAACTTTGACCTTATCAGTGAAATCACATCACATGAAAGACTTCTGAAACAGGTAGCCAATTAATAGGCCACTTCCAGGAAGATAGCTCTGCCTGGTGATGCCAACAATCATGGCTCAGGATTCTGAATGTTATCCCAACATCAGGATCCTGAAGCGCACAGGGAAGGACCTACCCATTATTTTTGAAACTTTCTATAAAACATGTATTTGCGAAAGGACACCCTTTAGAAGGACTATACGTGCATGGCTGGGTTGACAAGGAAGCCGTGACTTAAACAGATGCTGCGGTGTATCAGACAGAACAACAAATGAGAGTGCTGCTACCCTTTTCCTTCAGGAAGAACAGTCCAATGGCTATAGATTGTGACCTTGTCTTCCCATGATATGGAGGGAGTTTTAGGTGAAATCGAGAAAGATGTGAGCAAGCATTTTCTGAAGGTTGCTTTAATTACCAGTCTCTACTCAGAAAAGAAGGTATTATAGGATATTGAAAAAATATCTTTATGTCAGATGCCTCTTTTTTTTCTGCTGTGCAAGTCCCTGGGATTTCTCACAGATTCAGGCAACCAGCTGTTTATGATTTTTACATTAAGGATAATAGCCATAAAATCATAAAGCTGCTTGATAGAATTTGCCATTAGATATTTTAGTTCACCAAGCTATTCCACCCTAGCTCTGAGAAAGTGCAAAATAAGCTTCTATCTACTGATTTAATCTACTTTCTTGCTGTCCTGGGTGTAATATCAAAATTCTTATCTAAATTTCCTTTAGAGATGTCAGCTGTTCCATTAACAGCAAGCCTTTCAACAAAGTCATGAACTAAAAACATCTTAAAGCTTTTCAACTAAGTGACAATTTATAACAACTTGGCAGAGCCTCAAGAGGTTGCATTAACATGACTTTCAAACCCTCGCAATGAGCAAAGAGATGCTTAAACAAGGAGATTATCCACAGAAAGTCACTGTTCCAAAACAAATCCAGACGGTGAAAGGGTAATGAGAGGACGAGCATTGGCAAGATCTTTTATACACGTCACACAAACAAAGAATGAAAGCAATTCCTGGCACTGGGAAGGCTTTATTTTAGCCATGTGTGTGTTATTGAGTTACAGTGGTCCTTATATTGTTACAAAGAATGAAAACACTTTGGCATTAATGGGTGGGTTTCAGCAGTTTTCCCGATATTTATATTGGCAGGGGGTCAAACCAACCAAGTACAATGTCAATGTTAAATCACATGACCCATTAGCACAGGACAAAGCTGACATTAGGCTTTGCCTCTCTGTGATAGGCTATTGTCTGCAAAACAATGTATTTCCCTCAGATTCAGCAGCATTCATCACAGACTGACCTGATTCTACCAGTCTGTCCATTATGAACATGTGACAAAATGCTTTACAAATGATGACCTTCACAAATCTGCTGGATCTTCATTTAATTACTGAATCTTTCTGACTCCCATACTCTCACTAAATGTGTTTATTTTCTGCATAATCTCTGATCATAACAAAATGAGAACACACTTTGTGGTTCATAAAGGTCTCCTTCAGTTCTGTAGAAGAGTTAATCTGAGATCTGAAAAGTGTCATACTGAATTCAAAATGTTAACACTGTTTCTTTCTCCATAGATGCTGTCAGACCTGCTATATTCTCACTGTTTGTTTCACATTTCCAGCATCTGCTGTATTTTATCTTTAACCTTTGTGCTGATTTTTCAGAACCCACTGTCATAAATACACTCAAACAGACTGCCTTCACTCATTAAAGTTAGCAAAAGGGTGTTGGGTGTTAATGGTTCTTTTTTGATTATTGGTTAGACTGACATTTATGGATCTTCATTAATTGCCCTTGAGTATGTGGTGGGGTGAGCCATTTTCCTCACCCTATGCAATCTGTGTGCTACGGAGAAGATTGAGTTACTTTGATTCTATTGGGAAGTGACTATTGAAGTTGTTTGTGACCAATTTCTTTAAGCTATTTATTACTGTCTAAATTTATTTTTAGTGTTCATTTGTTTAAATAGTTCTTGCAATGAACAAAATTCCAACATCCCAGAATGAAGGAAAAAAAGACATCTGGCAAAAAAATATACAGCTACCATTGTAGCTGGTTTATTTTTAGAAAGCAGTTTAAATGTATTTTCCTTGTACAGGTGTGATTATCACAATAAAAATAATGAACTCTGGGGAATACAATGTTTTTTTCACTTTGCACTCCATGAGAACATCAAGCATTTCTTGGTTAGATATATTCTGAGAAAGGTGTAATGGTCAACATTACCCAGACCAGACATGTAAACCCAATGACTCATGTTGTCATCATGGAAGAACAGTTTAGTGTCCTACCTTCTGTATCTTTTAAACCGTCTGTATCTAATTGTTAAATTGTCAGGGAAAATCACTGTAAACACCTCTATATGTTCTGATCACTGGATCCACCCAACCTCATGATGTCAACTGTCAATTTGAAGGGCGGCCCATTCCAGTTGGTTCAGTGTGCGTTAGTGCCAGCATCACAGAGATTAAAAAAAATATTGTAACCCACTGCACTATTGGCACCAGTCTTATTAGCGGAGTGTTGTAACATTCTCCATACACTCGTCTCTATACACATTTAGTTCAGCTCCATTGCAGTGTTAATTTGCAAATTAGTCTTTACCGATACAATAGAGATCAAGGCAAGGCAATATTTACATAAAGATGACAGTTATTTGCAGGTGGCACGATAAGATTAATACACAAAGTAGAATTTGGCAAACTAAAATAGGAAATGCTGTAAATACTCAGCAGATCAGACAATTTGGCAAAGTTGTGGCAGATGCTGTCTTCATAACAAGTTTAGGTTGGATATGAAATAAACTATTATTAGGGAATCCACAGCTATGTCCATTGATTGCTGTTAGTATTGAGCAAAACAGACTAGGCAAATTTTAAGTTCATTTCCTGGTCTGTGTCTAGTCAGCTAAAACCAACCAGATAATTCCATGGGTGGAGGGCAAGGACAAGGGGTTTCTTCAAATAGCTTCATCAATTGAAGAGAGATTTGAAGCCATACCTGGCACAAGGGAAGATGGTCATTGTTGGAGATCAGTCATCTCAGCTCCAGGACCTCTTCACAGATCCTGAGGGTAGTGTCATTCATCCAACCATCTTTCCTCTGTCATAATGTCAGAACTGGGAATGTTTACTGATAACTGCACATTTGTGACTCTTCAAATACAAAAACAGTCCAAAGTCAACAAGACATGGTCTTATGAGGAAAGGGTGAGAGACTTGAACCTGTTTTCATTGGCAAGAAGAAGGCTAAGAGGGGATTTGATAGAGACATACAAGATGATCAGAGGATTAGATAGGGTAGACAGTGAAAGTCTTTTTTCCTAGGATGATAACATCAGCCTGTAAGAGGGGGCACAACTACAATCTGAATACAGATTTCTCCAGCTTTCTCATTTCCCCTCCCTCCACCTTATCTCAGTCCCAACCCTCGGACTCAGCACCGCTTTCTTGACCTGCAATCTTCTTCCCGACCTCTCTGCCCCCACCCCCTCTCTGGCCTATCACCCTCACCTTAACCTCCTTCCACCTATCGCATTCCCAATACCTCTCCCCCAAGTCCCTCTTCCCTAACTTTTATCTTAGCCTGCTTGGCACACCCTCCTCATTCCTGAAGAAGGGCTTATACCTGATACATCGATTCTCCTGCTCCTTGGATGCTGCCTGACCTGTTGCGCTTTTCCAGCAACACATTTTTCAGCTCTGATAGATTTAAGACAGACATCAGAGGCATGTTCTTTACGCAGAGAGTGGTAAGGGCGTGGGATGTAGTGAAGTCAGCCACATTAGGGAGATTTAAACAATCCTTAGATAAGCACATGGATGATTTTGGGATAGTGTAGGGGGACGAGCTGAGAATAGTTCACAGGTCAGCGCAACATCTAGGGCCGAAGGGCTTGTTCTGCGCTGTATTGTTCTATGGACAATATCTAAGTTTGGACTCAAAGTGACAAGTGACATCACCACTAACATCACTGAATCCGTCACAATCAATAACCTTGGGAGGTGTAACCATTGATCAGAAACTGCATTGGACTCGCCATATAAATACTACAGTTACAACAATCTGTCAGAGGCTAGGAATCCTGCAGTGACTAACTCACTTCCTGACTCCCCAAAGTCTATCCACCAACTACAAGGCACAAGTTAACAGTGTGATGGAATGCTCCCCACTTGCCTGAGTGTGTGAAGATCTAAAAACACTCAGAAAGCTTGACAGCGTGCCAGAAAAAGCAGCCCCCTTGATTGGCACCACATCCTCAAATTTATTTCCTCCATCACTGACTCTCACTTGGAGCAGTGTATACTATTTACAAGATGCACTGCAGAAATTTACCAAGGCTCCTTAGACAGCAGCATCCAAACCTATGACCTTTACAATCTAGAAAGATGTGAGCAGCAGTACATGGGAATATCACCATCTCTAAGCCGCACACCATCTTGATTTGGAAATATATTGCTGTTCCCTCACTGTTGCTGGGTCAAAAGCCTGGAACTCTCTCCCTGATGGCATTATTGATCCACCTCTAGCAAATGAACTGGAGCAGTTCCAGAAGACAGTTCCTCACCACCTTCTCAAGATCAACTTGGAATGGTAAATAATTGCTGATCCAACCAGAGACACCAACATCCCATGAATGAATAAAGGACAAAGGTATTATGGGAAGAAGAGACACAGGTTCTCATGGTTGGTTGTCATCTTGTGACCCCTATGAAAATACAAATAAGTATAGGTCATATCATTCTGTGACACCTTCAACACAATCAGGCATTCAGAAACACTCATTACTAGAGGAATGCATGAAGCTTGCCTGGTTAAGAGCTTCCAGAGTGTTACCATTGACCAGAAAATCATTTAGCAGCAAACTTAAACTCCTCCAGGACAAAATGGAATCTCAAAATAGGGAAGGAAGATTGATTTTCTAAAGCTCTCTCTATTATGTAATCTCCACAAGATGCTGGTAAAATTCTCGATATGCTATTTCCATTTTACACATCATTGAAAGGCAAGGCAAATCAGTTTTTGTTTCCTTCTAACAAAAATTACATAAAGCTGGATAAACCATCATTTTGCAAGTTGTTCAAAACATGTTATCTGACCCCCCCGCAACATAGACCTTTTAACTGTTTAGTGCGCCCTGCCTTATTTCATCCAGCAATCCTGAAATCCTCAAGATATACTATCAACCAGACTTGGCAAATTTTTACTCTAGGAAATATAGCACATACAATCCCTCAAAAGGAATTTGAACCAATGCTTCCCTGAAGGTCTAAAGGTTCAAGTTTACAAAATCTGAGTTGCAGCCTTATCTTCAATCCCCATATGTCACTGGCAATCACTTGCTAATGAACATGATTATCCACAAGGAAATTATGTGTCACTGGCGATGGGTTCTGTGAGTCCTTGTGTGCTTGATGAGCCTAATCCTGGACCTGCATCTCTGACCACACATTTGCCAGAGGTTTCTAGGAGATGGATTTGGTCCTTGCTCTCAAGATCACTTTCTCCATTTCCATTTCTATTGTTCTTCTTACTGACAGATGTTCTCAAAGAATTGTGTTCCAGCATTCAGCAGGTTCCATAGTCCACTGATAATCCTGATCGCCTTCTCCCCTTGATAAACATTTCCATATGTATTTACTGAAAATTGCAATAAGGGCTATTATGAAATATTATTGCAAAAGGAGGTGAAAGGTCTTCTTAATACTTCTACAGTTTTAAAATCATCAACATTGTATTTCCTTGGTATTTCACAATTGCAAGATACCTTGATACAGAGTGAATTCGCTTTTCAACCTGCCAGAAACATATTCAACATTTGTAAAACCGCCTTTGCAGATTGCCAAAATGAAAAGAAATAAAATCAGCTAGTTTCCACAACATTCTACTCATCCATTCAATTTACGTCCAGTGAAATAGTGACACAGAGAAATGTTGTAGCCAATTTGCACACAGCAAGTTTCCATAAAAGATCATGGGGTGGAAGATTATCCAACAATTTTATAGTGCAACTGATTGAGAAATAACTGCTGATGAGGAAGACTTCCTTCATTTTTTAGTGTTGTATCAAGATACCTCTTATATCCACTCAAAAGTGTTTATTAATTCTTTAGGACCACACAGGGCACTATCAGATGAGAATATGAATGCACGTCTCTTGAATGGGATTTGAACCAATAACCTTACTGACTCTGAAGGAAAACAAAACATTTATAGTTTTCTCCTTTGTCAACTACCCTGTGGCAAGATAAGTCACTTCTTCATGGGCTGAGAAACATAGCAATGAATCGGTACACACAGAGGGACATATGCCTAATAGGAATTCGTTAGCTCAGTTAGTTAGATGGCCATAGAGAGATACGAAATATTACCAACAGCACGAGTTCACTCCCAATACTAGCCCATTTGGCTTTCCTCCTTGCGGACCAAACTGGCTCACTAATGTTCTTTAGGAAAGCAAACTGTTGTCCTCACCTAATCTGGCCTACATGTGACTCCAGGCCCACAACAATGTGGCTGACTCTTAATTGCCCTCTGTCCAATTGGGGATGGGCAATGAATGGGGTGGCATGGTGGCACAGTGGTTAGCACTGCTGTCTCACAGCATCAGAATCCCGGGTTCATTTCCCGCCTCAGGCAACTATCTGTGTGGGTTTCCTTTGGCTGCTCCATTTCCTCCCACAGACCAAAAATGTGCAGGTTAGGTGAATTGACCATTCTGAATTGCCCGTAGTGTTAGGTGACGGAGTAAATGTAGGGGAATGGGTCTGGGTGGGTTTGCTCTTTGGAGGGTCGGTGTGGACTTGTTAGGCTGAAGGGCCTGTTTCCACACTGTAAGTGATCTGAATGCTAGCCAATCAATGACACCACACACCATGAATGAAAAAATACAATCTTGTTTCTTTCTTTGTTTCCTTTGCTACCTCTCTGACTCTTTCTCCCTCCATTCAGCTACATCAAAAACCCGTTTGTTTCCCTTTCGGAATCAGATCTTGCAGTGAATGTGGAGGATAAATGTTTGAAGCCAACCATTTAACAGAAGTGGTTTGTCTCACTGCTCTCGACTGATGAGTAACCAAGACACAAATACTTGGATTACATTCCTACTGTAAAGTTGGCCAAGTTACATTGATTGAAGTGAATCAAATCAAAAGAATTAGGATTAATTTATCACATCCCACGCTTCCTGGAAGTCTGCAACATTATGTAAATCTTTAATGTTGCCTTATCTCTTTTTGTTCGAAAAAGATTTTCTTCAAGAAAAAACTGTTTCATTATTTTATTCACTTGTGGGACATGGGCAACACTGGCTACCAGCATTTATTGCCCATCCCTAGACAAGAATAAATAAGAAAATAACACAATACAAAATTGGAGCTAGTCCTTACAAAAATAAAATTAGAAAGCATTTTTGCATTTGAAGTGTGATAGAAATGTGGAACTTTCTTTCATAAATATCAACCGATATTAGATAAACATTAAAATCAGAAATCGATAGACTTTTGTTAACCAAAGCTATTAAGGGATTAAAAGCAAGAACCAATATAAATAATTAGGTTGTACGGCAGATCTGCCAAGTTTCTCCAGCCACTTCTGCTTTTGCTTCTGATTTCCAGCATCAGCAGTTTTTTCTGTGTGTTTTGGTGAATGGCAACATAGGTTAGAGGGGCTGAATGTCCCTTCCTGCTCCTTTAAAATTTCATGTTTCTGAATGAGTGTGAGTTTTTACTTGTAATCATTTATTATTTCACCTGAAAAAAACATGTTCTTCACTAATTCTTCATGGGTGGCACGGTGGCACAGTGGTTAGCACTGCTGCCTCACAGCGCCAGAGACCCGGGTTCAATTCCCGCCTCAGGCGACTTGACTGTGTTGAGTTTGCACGTTCTCCCCGTGTCTGCATGGGTTTCCTCCAGGTAAGGGGTAAATGTAGGGGTATGGTGGGTTGCACTTCGGCAGGTCGGTGTGGACTTGTTGGGCTGATGGGCCTGTTTCCACACTGTAAGTAATCTAATCTAATTGTTCGTTTCTCTCTCCCTTACATAGGAAAGAAAATAATGTTGCTTGTTTGGATGTATTCTGAAATTTCTTGTGCATGATGTGCACAAGCGCCTATTAATAGGTCATAAAACACATGAAGAGAGGCAATAAAACCTCTCTGCATCATAAATTCCAAAGATGAAGAAGTCCATAATTCTATATCCCATTCAAAACTTTACTCAATTAATTTTCCCATCCACTAACAATCTGCAGGCTGTGAATCCCAAATTAGGCATTTTCTAATCATTACCACATCGGGTATTTGCAACTTTAGCAACAATCTTTATTACTCATCTTGCTGGGCTTTCAAGACTGAAATGCCACACTTGTAGAGGTGAGGACAAGTCAGGAGCTGACTAAAGCACCATCAAATGATTTGTCTTAAATTGACTTTCCTGGCATTACCTTTTAAGAGAACATCCTTTAAAAATAAACAGAAAATGCTGACTCAACTAAGTTATTATATCGAATGCAGAACTTTAGCATTGTTATAGAATTATTATATGGATTAACAGTTGCCCCAGTAAACCGTGAACTGACCCAGAAAAGAAAATACAACAAACTGTCCACCCACACACCTGCTAGTTTGTGTCTACACAAATCTGCACAATCTGTTTATTAAAGTGCAGAGATGCTTATAGCTAAATCAAGCTAATCCTAACAAACTTGAAACCGATAAAAACAGTCTTCTAAAACATTTGTTTTCATAATTACATTGTTCATGGCAGAGCTATGAAATTATTTCATACAGTAGTGAGAAACTTTGCCCTCCAAGTAATACGTGCCATGGACTGACAAAAGAAAAATCACTGAGTGTTGCATGAGAGAATGGAGATATCGCCACAGAGTATTTGTAATCCATCAAGCATACATTTGACTTCCATTTCCAGTTTTCTGATCTTGCATAGACCAACTGGAAGGCTCAGACCTGAAGCAAAATATTCTAATGAAGGGAAAGGAGGAACTCAGTACGTAATTGGCCCGCACATCTCTCAAGCACAAACTGGAGAGCACTCCAAAACAGTGCATGGATGATTAAAATGTTAGAAGGCTGAAAATAATTTTGAAAACCCAAATCAAAGCATCTCAATATTGTGTAGTGGATTATTTTCTGAAAGGATAAAACATGAAACAACTAAAGAACTGGATGCTGGAAATCAGAAACAAAAGCAGAAACTGCTGTAAAACCTGAGCAGGTCTGGCAGCATCTGTGAAGAGAAGGCAGAGTTATTATTTCAGGTCCAATCTGCAGAACAGACCCTTCTGAAGAAGGGTCACTGGACCCCAAATGTTAACTTTGCTTTCTCTCCTTAGATTATTTTTTGACATCCATTGAGCATTCCCACGACATTGATGAAGTGTGAAGCAATTTTTAAAAGTATTTATTTGTTTGTGGCAAGCGAGGGCCATTAGAAAGGTTTGTTGCCTATTTCTGATTGCTTCGGAGTCAGTTAGCCATCTTCTTAACCTGCTGCAGTCCATGTAGAGTAGGGACACTCAAACTGCAGGAAGATAGTTCCAGTATTTTGATCCAGTACCACTGGTGGAATGAGGATGCATTTCCAAGTCAGATTGATGTGTGATTTGGAAGGAACAACTAAGTGGCAATGCATCTCTTGGCTTTGACCTTCAAGTGGCAGAGATGGCAGGTTTGGAAAGTGCTGGTGAAGGAGTCTTGATACATGTTGGAGATTGTACACAGTGCTACCATTGCATTTTGGTGGTGAGGGAAGTAAATGTTTATGATGGTTCCATTGGGTGCCCAGTTCTCATTAATCTCTAACCTCAGTGAAGTGCCTCTTCCTGCACCAATATTACTTCTTCCAGTTTCATACCTTATACCCTTTAAAACAGGTTCAATTGATACCAGATAACAAACAATGTTGCATTTCTAACTCATTTGTGTGTTAGAAAACCACCCCATTGCACTTTGCAAGCAAGAAAGAGAGGTTGACCATTAATCCATCAGCACAGGCTAAACTAATCCCAGGTCTTCGAGTTTAAAAGTCATCTACATAGGTTATCATTTTAAAAAGTTATAATTATTATTTACAACCATGAGGGTAAGATATTTTATACATCAGTCTCTTGCTACATTGTGGCCTGAACACTTGTGAGGCTGACTCACATTAAAAAAGGACAGTATGTGTTCCAATTGAAATATTCACTGCAAATTAAAGTTAATTTATTTTAATTATGGGTATTGAAAGAACAATATGGATCATCTTGTACAAAAAGTCATTGAGAATATTCCACAATTAAATCCAATGAATTTAAAATGTGCTTCATTGATAACCAGCTGTGATTTGCCACATATCTAGACTGATACCTCTGTTAATAATAATTTAAGGACACCACGTTTTGATTGATAGCAATGCTGGCCATCTGACACTTTAGATGTTAACATTTTAGGTGTTAACTTTGGCCTCTCTTACAATGGTAGTAGTTCCATTTTTTTTTGGGCCAGTGGATTGCCTAAACTAATCTGAACTTCCTCCTGCCATTTCACTTTTTCTACTGTGCCAATGTATGTCCCTATACATCTGCCAGTGGTTCACCTGGAAGTGGCAACACAAGTGGATAATTTAACTAAGAAGGCATATGGAATGCTTGCCTTCATTGGTCAGGGCACAAAAATTGGCAAGCCATGTTGCAGTTGTACAGAATTAGTTAGGCCGCATTTGGAATATTGTATACAGTTCTGATTGCCACATTAAAAGAAGGATGTGGAGGCTTTGGTTGATTTAATTTGATATACTGTAGTCACATGTACCTAAGTACAGTGAAAAGCTTTGTTTGCGGGTAGTACAGGCAGACCATAGCAAACAAGGACATATAAATTATAGGGTGCGAAGGCAGAGTGCACGCTGCACAGGAGGTGTGCAAAGTAAGAATTCCTGATGAAGGGCTTATGCCTGTAACGTTAACTCTCCTGCTTCTCGGATGCTGCCTAACCTGCTCTGCTTTTCCAGTGCCACACGTTTCGATTTAGAGGAATATGGATTACGTAGAGGCAAATGATTTTTAGTTTAGAAAGGCCTAATGCGTTAGCACAGGCCTGGTGGACCAAAGAGCCTATTCCTCTGCTTTGCTTTTTGGAGAAAGAGGTTTATGAAGTTAGAGCATGAGAGAACAATGACCTCTGATTTCTCTTTGTACTGATACTGTAAACACCATGCTAAGTTGTTATGGAAAAAGAATAGAGGATTGGATAAATTTTCAAAGAGCCACTACTGTAGTAGGATATCTAGCACATGTAATAATCACTCGCAATGAGCAAGATATACTGAATTGAACAATCTGAACTAGACATGCCTTTACATTACACCTAATATTATGCTTATTGTGTGAGCTCCTGATGTTTTAGATCTCATGCAGCTGGCTGAGACCTGAAACACCTCATTCAGCATGTTTCAAACCAGAACTGGCAAGATGCAGAAAAAACAGGGTTTGATAGTGAAGGTATTAAATATTCACATAGCAAAAAGGACCAGTCCTAATTCGAGCCTTACATTTGCAGAGGAATGAATTAGACCATTTCCTGGTTGACAGATTGTTTCAAGGAAGCATGAGTATGGGAGGGCAAAGGCTATAATGTATGAGAGTTTCATGACCTCCTTGCTTTGAAGCCTGGAGAATGTAGCACCACTGCTCAGTCACTCACTGGCTGTGATATGGCAAACATACACAAGTGATTCAAGCACAGAGTGGCTTTTGTTTAATAACCTGGTTTGCATGAATATCTCTTTGACTCCATTTAACACATTATGCATGCCTCCAGCTTCTTCTACATTTAAATTAAAAATAAATTACATTTCTGTTTCTTTCTTAATTTGTTTTTGAAAAAGAGTATAAGCCAATATATGTCTCCCCAAAGAAACGTTAAAGGCGAAGTATCTTCATGAAAGTAAGTGTGAAATGTGTCATTGCTCCACAGAAGGGTCATATCAGACTCGAAACATTAACTTTGTTTCTTTCTGCATGGATGCTGCCAGACCTGCTGAGTTTCTCCAACACTTGCTGTTTTTTATTTCAGATTTCCAACACTGGGATTATTTTGTTTTTGTGCAAAACATTTCAGTTGGTTTGTCCACATGGAGCTTTCCACTCTAGTGACACAAAGAATGTCGAATGTAACATTGGGCAAGGGTCCAAAGTTCAGGACATGACCATTGAGATAAACTTGAGCAATTGAGCTTTCCCTACTCAAAAGGCAAGTCATCCTTCTTGCCAGCCTTCAGTCCAGTAAGGTTGCTGTCTTTTGTCTGGCTCATGAAATGTTGCCAATGTAGTACAAAAGATAAGGCAGCAGCTGGTGATGGAAGTACCAATGGGAAAGGGGGCTATGTGAAGCTGGAGGACATGGTGCTACATTAACATCAGAGGTTGTGCTTGTACCAAGTATTGCAATGCAACAAACAGCAGTGCATGTGGATGAAGAGCATGAAATATGTGAAAAGGAAAGTGCAGTCAAAGGTAGTGGGGTAAAGGTGGGCTTCTATCAGTAAGGTGGCAGTGATGCAGTCAGCCCAGGGATTAGGCTATTTCTAGTCCACCGAGTTGGCCATGGTCAATCAGGCAGTTGGTCCAATTCATCTCCAGGATCGATACCTTTGTCGTCCATGGTCAGTCTGAAAATTAAGTTCTTACCTTTCCCTGGGGTCGGGGAGTCCAGAACTAGAGACCATAGGTTTAGGGTGAGAGGGAAAGACATAAAACAGACCTAAGAGCCAACTTTTTCACGCAGAGGGTGGTACATGAATGGAATGAGCTGTCAGAGGATGTGGTGGAGGCTGGTACAATTGCAACATTTAAGAGGCATTTGGATGGGTATATGAATAGGAAGGGTTTGGAAGGATATGGGCCAGGCGCTGGCAGGTGGGACTATCTGGTTGGGATATCTGGTTGGCATGGATGGGTTGGACTGAAGGGTCTGTTTCCATGCTGTACATCTCTATGACTCTATGACTGGAGAATAGCTAACCTTGCTCCTCTGTTTAAGATGGGCAACAGAGATAATCTGGGAAATTACAGACCTGTGAGCCTTACTTCAGTCATAGAGAAATTACTGGAGAAGATTATTAAGGATAGGATTTATTTTCATTTGGAAAAATATGGATTTATTAGTGTGCAGGGAGATAGATAGATTTTAGCAAGGCTTTTGACAAGATCCTTCATGGTAGGCTGATACCCCAAAGGTGAAGGCACATGGGATCTGCAGTGAGTTCTGAAGAAGGGTCACTGCACCTGAAACATGAACTCTGTATTTTCTCCACAATTGCTATCAGACCTGTTGAGTATTCCCAGCACGTTTGGTTGTTGTTTCTGATTTCCAGCATCTGCAGTTCTATGGATTTCTGTTGTTATGAGTTTGGAAGGAGCCTTTAGTGAATGTTCAACATCTGTCTTCAATTCCCACTTAAGCTGCACACTTCCCAATCATAGCCTGATCTCATGAAGTTCTGAGTGAAAGTACATTCACTCAGAATGGCACTTTGTGATGCGTCAGTTCTACACGAGTCAATGAAGCAAGGGATATTCCCTCAGTGTCTCATCTTCCTCACTGGAGATGGCAGAAGGTCACAAGGACTGAAATTATAACCTTGCAGCTTTCATGTATTGACAGACAAGACAAAGGATGATTGATGGGCCCTAGTGTGGTTAAGTTGTTGTTGGAGCAGGGTAGCTTGTGGCAGTTGCTTTATGCCAAGGTTACACAGTACCCTTTTAGGGCAACAAAAAAAAATTCAAAAACAAACACAGAATACTGGATACACTCAGCAGTTCTGGCTGCATCTGTGGAGACAGAAACAGTTCACATTTTGAGTCTGGTCTGACGCAAAATTCTTCAGAACTGTCAGGCAGACTATAGTGCATCATGGGGTGTATCATCTGGGTAGAAGGTATTTCAGTCATGTTAGATGCCTCTAAACATCTGTGATAATGGGGCGAAGAATCTATTCTGTCCAGCCACACAATATTGCAGTGGATTGGCTAGGTGCAAGACCAACATCTAAGGGACTTACTCAAGAACTTTGTGGGAAAGGATGTCATGGGAAAAGTGTCCCATTAATTGGACCATGTATTTCTCTTACTGTTCTCACAAATCTCCTGAAAGGGAAAGGACTGTAGTGCCAAATCTTTCTTGGGCTCCACCAGCTGCAAGAGAAGTGCTGTGAGTTCCACCAAGTATAGCAACAGCAGCGATTCCTGTCAGCTATGGTATGGTCAGCAGAGGAAGAAGGGATCGGATATGGGACACCACTTCACAGGAGACAGCACGGTTGCCTCCTGTGCACACCATGCACTTCACAGCATGTTTCTCTCCAAAGCAGTGAATAGGACACATCTGGGTGACCCAAGACATGTCTTACAGCAAACAAGCCATTGGACAACGACCTGTGACTACACAGACTGTGTGGTAATCCCATCCTGGTAGCCACAGAAGGTAACAGTTGCCATCATAAGTGTATCCAAAATGTCACTCATCATAAGAGCCCACCGAATCATCTCTTTTCCCCCTTGAAATGGACAGTCAGGAAGCTGATGCACTCAATTTTTCTGCCATTGCTGGCCTTCTGCAGGTCCAGGGTACAATCGATCGCACTCACACATCAGTCACAGCATCCCATCATGTACTAGCAGTCTCCATCAATAGAAGAGGATTCTCGTCTCTTAATGTAAGAATAGTTACAGCACAACTGCCAAATAAGGCTGGTCAACACGAAATATGCAGGAAGCTGCCATGACTCCTCTATCCTTGGGCACTCACAGAATTTTTTACATGGCAGAAGGAAGCCATTCAGCCCATCATTTCAGCACCAGTTCTATTACCTGGTGCCAAATCCTGCCTCTTGCCAATATCCCTGCATACCATTTCTATCCGAATAACCATCCAATGCCCTCTCCGATGCCTCAAATGAGCATGAGTCCACCCAGTTCCAGGTCATGCATTTCACATCGTAACAATTTGCTGAGTGAAAACATCTTTTCTCACATCACTTTTGTTTCATTTACACATCCACAGGTGCCCATAATAGTGTGACGGGGTTACGGGGCATTCCCTCAAATATGGCTGATGACAGCTCTCAGAAATCTTCAACTTGAGACCAAGGAGAGGTACAACACTACACATGCTTCCACTGGAGACACTGTAGAGCAGACCAGAAGCCTCCTGAAAACCAGGCAGATGGTGTAATGCAATATACTGCAGACACAGAGTCCCCATATCCTGGTACTGTGCTGTTCCCTCCACAACCTCCAGGCTTCCAGTGAATGAAGTAGTTGTTAAACATAGTGCCAGAACCTTTGACCTTGGTGGGTCCTGCCTGAGGCAAGAATGTCCAGAACACTTACCACAAATGATTTGCTGAATCACTCACACAACATCTCACCAGGCACCTCACCTTGGGCCAGGACAGAGACATCAACCTTTAACCCGCTTGGCATCATCTTTAAACTCCAAAATGGAAATTCTTGGTCTTAGATTTAGATTTAATGTAAGTTTTGAGGCAAGTTAAGAATATTTGGTTCTAAGTAGTGTGCTGATGTGAAAATGCAGAAGGACACTCAACAAGTCAATCCCAAACATTCCACACACTAGGTCATCTGTAGCTCAGTTGTTTGCTGCCTTGTCTCTGACTCAGAGGGTGGTGAGGTAGAATTCCACTCTGACACTTAAAAATCAATCTAATGCGATATTAAAGGTATGGTGCCCTTTCAGGACTGCCATCTTTTCAATGGTGCTATATGGGGAGATCTCATCCCATTCTCCCAAAGGAGAATTATTTTGAAGAGTAGTGAGGTATCCTTTAAATCTTGGTCAATATTTATCCTTCAAACAATATCAGAAAAATAGATTATCTTGTTGTTATTGCATTTTTCTTTACAGGAACTTGTCACGTCTGCTACATTACAACAGTACTTCCAAAGTGTTTAATTAGCTGTGGAGGGCTTTGGAATACTCTGAAATCATGAAAGGTTCTATATAAACACAAGTCTTTCTTCCTGCAATGGATTCTATCTGAAGCCACTTGATTGTCTGTAAATATGTTTTCCGAAGTTTGTTACAAAATTCTCCAAAAGAGAAATCAAACCAGATTCTGGAATGCTTGTCCAAACTTATATTCTACACAATATTCTACACAATATGTCCTAGCGTAGTTGCCTCCATTGACAGTGTGTGTCACACTGTAGCTGGAAAACAAGTATCCACCACTTGACTTAGAATTTATGCTGCAAGTTATAGCCTACAAACTGTAGTAGTATGATCAGAACATAAACATAAATTGCAAGTGGGAACTTGCTTTATTCCTGCATATTACTATGAACTTCTGACTGAATTCAGCTGGGTTCCTCTATTCCTATAATTTTGTCATTTTTTTCAAATTTTAAATGCAGTTGAGATCTACTAAGAACAAAGTTCCTCAATCCCAAGAGGTTTGACCTGTACAATGAATTATTGTTGTGGTTCTGTTTGCCGAGCTGGGAATTTATGTTGCAGACGTTTCGTCCCCTGTCTAGGTGACATGCTCAGTGCTTGGGAGCCTCCTGTGAAGCGCTTCTGTGATCTTTCCTCCGGCATTTATAGTGACTTGTATCTGCCACTTCCAGTTGTCAGTTCCAGCTGTCCGCTGCAGTGGCAGGTATCTTGGGTCCAGGTCAATGTGTTTATTGATTGAATCTGTGGATGAATGCCATGCCTCTAGGAATTCCCTGGCTGTTCTCTGTTTGGCTTGTCCTATAATAGTACTGTTGTCCCAGTCAAACTCAAGTTGCTTGTCATCTGAGTGTGTGGCTATTAAGGACAGCTGGTCGTGTTGTTTCGTGGCTAGTTGGTGTTCATGGATGCGGATCATTAGCTGTCTTCCTGTTTGTCCTATGTAGTGTTTTGTGTAGTCCTTGCATGGGATTTTGTACACTACATTGGTTTTGCTCATGCTGGGTATCGGGTCCTTCATCCTGGTGAGTTGTTGTCTGAGAGTGGCTGTTGGTTTGTGTGCTGTTATGAGTCCTAGTGGTCGCAGTAGTCTGGCTGTCAGTTTGGAAATGCTCTTGATGTATGGTAGTGTGGCTAGTCCTTTGGGTTGCGGCATGTCCCTGTTCCGTTGTCTTTCCCTTAGGCATCTGTTGATGAAATTGCGCAGATATCCATTTTTGGCGAATACATTGTATGGGTGTTCTTCTTCCTCTTTTTGCAGTTCTGATGTACTGCGGTGTGTTGTGGCCCTTTTGAATAGTGTCTTGATACAATTTCTTTTGTGTGTGTTGGGGTGGTTGCTTTCGTAGTTCAGGACTTGGTCTGTGTGTGTGGCTTTCCTGTATACCTTTGTGGTGAATTCTCCATTCGGTGTTCTCTGTACCATCACGTCTAGGAATGGGAGTTGGTTGTCCTTTTCTTCCTCTCTAGTGAATCGGATTCCTGTGAGTGTGGCGTTGATGATCAAGTATGTGTTCTCTATTTCTGTGTTTTTAATGATTACAAAGGTGTCATCTACATATCTGACCCAGAATTTGGGTTGAATTTGGGGTAAGACTGTTTGTTCTAACCTTTGCATTACCACTTCTGCTATGAGTCCAGAGATGGGTGAGCCCATGGGTGTGCCGTTGATTTGTTCATATATTTGGTTGTTGAATGTGAAGTGTGTTGTGAGGCACAGGTCCAGTAGTTTGAGTATGCCGCCTTTGTTGATAAGTTCAACGTCCTGTTGTCTGCTCTGTATGTCCAACAGGTTGGCTATTGTTTCTCTGGCTAGGGTTTTGTTGATAGAGGTGAACAGTGCTGTTACATCGAATGAGACCATGGTTTCTTCCTTGTCTATGTGTATATTTCTGATGATGTCCAAGAATTCCAGTGTTGATTGTATAGGGTGTCTGTATCCGCTGATCAGGTGTTTCAGTTTCTGCTGTAGTTCTTTAGCCAGTTTGTGTGATGATGTCCCTGATAGTGATACTATGGGTCTGAGTGGGATGTCTGGTTTGTGCACTTTAGGTAATGAATTAAAAAAACACAATTACATGTACTCATGTAATAAAGCACTGTGATTTAATACTGTACTGAATATGTAAAATAATTTAGGGCGTATGTTGTATTGCGCTCTATTTTTAAATTTTAAAATGCATATAAAATACTCGTTGTCAGAAATGCATTTTGGTTCTTATCCTCAATGCAAGGTCATGCTCACAATTGGAGTAGAAAGCACATTCAGTTCTGATTTTGGTAAGTCAAATTGCTCTCAGTCAGATTGCTATATGTTGCAAAATGTTTTCTGATTTTCAATTGATAAATATTAAATAAATTAAAACAGGACATTTAGTAGAACAAAATAATATTCATAGAAGCGACATCAGTTTAAAAGCAATGCAGCACAACTTTTAGTTTCTGTTTTCTGTATCCCTGTTATTTAGTGCTGGAGACAATCTATATTTCTCATCCCCACTGTGTTCTGCCATTCCAGTTTAACCACAGAGCTATGAACGGGTTAAATACATCTTCACAAAATATCCCCAATTATACTGAGAAACATCGGACTTGATTCAGTGCTAGAAAATAAGCGAGCTATGTCTGAACTTTCACCTGCATTGGGAAAAGCTGTTAGTTATCCTGCTGCAACAAAACCTACTGGGGAGAAGTCAAAATCATTGCAGGGCCTTTGACCTACTGATTGCCTTTCTCTTTTCACAGAACTCAACTAAAAAGGCTCTTGCAGTTCTTCTTCATTCTTCCATTTGACCAGCCCAGTATCATGAATTGCAACAATTAAGGCATGGCATTAATTATGATTAGGAGCTTTCGCTAATGCTGGAAAATAGATCTATAGAGAGAAAGATAATTACGCTCAGTACAGCTTGAAATTTGTCTGCTGTGATAATACTATCCTTAAAAGGGGTAGTTAAAGTGTCACTGTGATAATGTGAAGTTTTTTTTATTATCCATTGTGCTTTTGTGGCATTTTTTTTTCACGTAGTTTACTGTGGAGGAGGCTGAAAGAGGAAAAGCAACCTTTGATGTTGGGTTGCACGTTTTGGGAAAAAAAATTACTAAACACATCTCCCATATTTTGAAAGCTATGATATTTATGGAGATTGCTAACTTAGAAATAGGGCAATTAAAGCATAAAGTATAAGCATTGAATGAATGGTAAGTTAAATTTGTTATGAATGGGATTATCTTTATATAGCTCGATGTTTAACATTACCCCCAAACAGAGTCTCTTACTACACTATGAAGACAAAGCAAATGATTCAAATCCAGGTATGTCTCGAAACATTAAGCACATAAAAGCAACAGCCAGGACTGCCCGAGCCCTCCAACACAAGGATATTAATATTCTTTGGAAGAATTCTGGCATTCACCTACAAATCGTCAATGTTTCCTTTCTATCTAGGAAAATTCCAGATTTAAGCACATCACGTAACAGAAAATTTCATCCAAGCACAACATATTCCACCTAATGCTCAGGAGACTAAATATAACCAAGCAGTGCAAACTCTGCCCAGAGACAAAGGCACTGTGCCTTGGAAGCTGAATCATTCTTGCTTAAAGAGGAACTTAAATTATGCACAAGAATGGAGGGACCCTCCCTCTCCTCACTAATAATTGAGGCTCTCTCTATTTCGTCTGACACAGTGAGCTTTCAATTCGTGCCTGTCCTATTTAGATGGCTTCAGGTCTCCATGCAGATAAAACCCATGCTTAAAGACAAGAGACACTGAAACACTGGCAGCTCAACTCCAGCTTGGTTTTCCAAACCTGCAGCTAAATATGAAACTGGCACAAATGCTAAATAATATCAGGTGCTCAACACCAAAATAAAAACATTTATCCTGCCTGATCAAGACACCAAAATCCTTAAGACATGAAAAACCTACAATGATGTTTTAGCTGATTTACACAATTGTAAACAGAAATTGTTGGGTAGACTCATCAGGTCTGTGAAGACAGAGAGTCCAATATGACCCTTCTTCTGGTTTATACTAATTTAAGTCCTTCAATGAAATTGAGAATTCCAACCATAAAATTTTTGTTTGGTGTTTCTTGTCATTTTTCTTTAGATTATGTATCTGAAGCTGTAATTCAAAGATGTGAGCTTCATATATTGGCCTTATGGATCGACAGCTAATGCAATTTCTGATACTGCATGTTGCCTGGCGCCAGGAAAATGCACAGAACCACTGAAAGGTTGGCACCTTTCCAATTCACCACACAGTTGGTTCCCGTTCTAGTCCTAGATTTAAGTCATTTTAAGAAGCTATTGTGTGAGGGCAGGTACATTCCCATTACAGATAGGAAATCAATTGGAGGGCAAGGCAGTTTTCATGTATTCCCTCAATGGAAAACTACTAACTTGCATTTAAAATCAGAAGAATTCACTTTCTTCCTGCCCAGTGTAGTCATTGAGGCTTCCTCAGTAAATATTTTTAAAGCTAAGATGTTTGAACAGTAAATGAATTAAGGGTTATAGTGAGAGGGAGGGTAAGTGGAGCTGAGGCCACGAAAAGATCAGCCATGACCTTATTGAATGGCCTACTCTTGCTCCTAGTTCTTATGTTCATCTTCTCTTCTTGAGGAATGGGGAGGAAAAATGATCAAAAGTAGTGGAACTTGATTCATGGATATAAAACCTACTAACAAGCTTTATTCACATAACAAGTGAAATCATTTAAGATCGGAAACGTGTACCTTACTTCCCCCAGCCCATAATGGAAGCTAATCAAGAGATGCACCTAGACACAATTATTCTGAAAAGATTAGATTATGCCTTGGTAAAGCATGTTGTCTTGTTTTTCTGCTTTAAATTTGTGAGAAAAATGCACATATTAAATTGAAATTCATGTCAGTTTATGAAAATTTCCTGAAGTTTCTCTGATTGTTGAGAGATTCGAAGGTGAAACCTGTTCCAGAATCTGAGCCACCCATTGCTACATTTGCTGCCACGGCAACAAATTGCTGCAGCAGAAATCATATCCTTGATCTTCTTGTCAGGCACACACAACACATAAGGGCACCCAAGTCTAACCTTTTAACTCCATGGGCCACATTTTCAATGGGCAGCAGAGATGTCACCAGAAGCAGACATTGGTGAAATATCCAGTCTATTTGCCAGTCTCCCACTTTGTTCGCACCACAGGAATGTCCCTGACTAGGAGATATTGGAGCTGCTGGGTGGCTGGCTTTTAGACGATATTTATCTGGAAGCAACAAGTGGCAAATTCAGCTCACGAAAGCGCCTATTCAGGTGACTGTATACATAGAGCCATAGAGATGTACAGCATGGAAACAGACCCTTCGGTCCAACCCGTCCATGCCAACCATGGACTTTTCCAGTCGCTGTGACTGGAATATATGAGGAATTGGGCCAATCATCTGGTGATAGGACCAGCACTCTACCTGTTTTGGCAAGTCCCACTCCCACACCTATGGTAGCCGTTGCTTACACCTATCTATAGCTGTTATTGCCCAGTTTAAGGATTGACAGTCCATGATAATGGCTTGACTTTAAAAAAATCTAAAAGTCTTCAGAATGCCCTTCCATCTTGCAGCACAGAGGCCTTCTCTGAAAGGCATTGGCAGTTCCTACCTGTGATGGTGGCACTGCCAAACTCTCAGAGCTGCAGGGGGATAGGTTCCAGAAGGGGGCTACAGAGGCTTATCATCATGTTCCCTGCCATTTTCTTTACTTGAATACTTGCTAAAAGGAGCACCTGTAGATCTGAGCATTTATCACTCAAAGAAATGCAGAAGAGATGTCTTTACTAGTAAACATGTGCAGCTGCTCTAAAACTGTGAATGTACAGAGTCCTGAAGCAGAAGTGCATTCTTTTCATTGCTTTGCAGAAGCTGCCTTCATCTCCTAAGTCTGGTATGGCAAGATTTCATTCCTGAATTGGTCTGATTCATTGATAGGAGTTCACTTACTGCATGGTAATGGCATGCTCAAGCAGGAAATATTTCCTGGGTACAAATCTCAGCAATGGAGCCTAATTTGAAAGCCTTAGTTGAACAGAAATTGCTCATTAAACAAAAAGGCAAAGTCTGCAAGTGTGTGGAGGAAAAGGCTAGGGGAGTCATCATCAAACCAAGTTTTGTTTAGAAAAAGAATCAGAATACACACAGAATGAACTCATTCTCATGTGTACTTAAACAAAAGCATAAAGCCCTAGAGGGGAACCCAGGTGCATGAGGCAAATGCTCATTAATTATTGTCTATTCTAGGTCAAACATCATACCCAATGATATTGTTTGGTTAGAGGACAGTGGAATAATACCATTTAAAGAACTGTGGATGCTGGAAACCAGAAATTGAGGAAGGGTCACTGGACCTGAAATGTTAACTCTGATTTATCTCCGTGGATGCTGCCAGACCTATTGAGCTTTTCCAGCAATTTCTGTTTTGTTATTGAATAATATAATTTAACTGGTTGAGCATGTGTCAAATTTGTTATTATTCTGGATATTGATGGAGCAGCAATTTAATGTAAATATAAATTGTTGAGTAGTATAGAACTTGAGTATTACTGACAACATTTCATTGAAGTTTATTACCTTTCGTCAGGATTATTTGCAAGAAATACTGGACACAGAGACACTATCCATTGAGCTACAAGACTCCCATCCTCCATTTACTTCAAAGTAGCAGCATCGATATCAATCTAATCCCCATTCAAGGCAACTGTAACTGCATTCTGTACTTGTATATCAAGCAAGACAGTTAGAGTATTAAAGCTCAGGGCAAAAGGGAATGCTCTTCTCATACTCATAAGGGTAGGTGCAGGATAGCTGAGGAAATGTTGTGTTCTGTCTGGGTCTGCGTCTGACAAAGCTCTAAGTTCTATCTTTATGTTGGGCTGAGCAATCTGATCTGTGCCACAGCAGTGGTTCAGAAATTGCAATTGCTTCACTGTAAACAGATTGGGAAAGGTATGGAAACAAGGAGGAAAAAGGTACAAACTTCTGTTGCTATTGAATTGCTCTGAGGATGAACTTTGCATTACAGGGTTGAATTTAGCTGCAGTATACTGCCAGTTTGCCAACATTCACGAAAGAATACAAGAATACTCACTTGGTTGGTTGAGGCACTGGTGTATTGCTAAAACATGACAGATTTAAATCTAATTGGATTATAATTACTGATAATCAATCTTTCCTTTACATCTAAAATTTGTCATTATCTTAAGCTCATTTGTAAACGTGTCATGTTATGTCCTGTTCCCTGCCATCCTTTCAGCAAGTGGATTAAGAAGCAAGTACAGAATCATGAATTTCTTCTGATCTGTTTCTTTGTAGCACTTCAGCCTTGGATAATTAAAATCCTTAAAAATTAGTGTCTTTCCCTTCCATAATGCAGATATTATTGGCCAAGCAATTCCATACAATATTTTTTATCCTATTACTTGATATCCGTTACTTGTGATCACTAAACTCCTCCAGTGTCAGATTTCTACTTAAAACTAATGCGGTTTTTTTTAAATTGAATTTTCTGTTGATCATCCTCTAGCTTCCTTTCCCAGGCTTGCCCTCGTGCTAATTTTAACTTCCTTTTTCTCTTGTTTTGACCTATAGATAGTAAGTTCATTTTTAGGTGCAGTATTTATGGTCAGGCTTTCTACCAATCTAGAAAATTAGTGTTAAAAGCTTAATAGCTCGTTGAAGGGGTAGCAGGGAGAAATCACAGTAATTTCATGCACTGTCCACATTTCCGCAGCAGATCACTCAATAGTGATCAAAAACTGTTTAAATTTTCCCCCTTCCTTTCCTGTATTACTGAGTCTAATTACAATCCATTAACACCACTCTGGCATTGAATGTGGGACTTCCTTATTTGTTGGGCTCAGTGTCACAACAGATGGTACATTTACTCATTGAGACACATTTCCTCTTAACTTCTTTCAGTTAGTTTTATGCCCAAATATATCCATTTTCCTCATTCCTAAATGCTGAAACTTGATGCACTGTTTTTTTGTTTCACCTTGCAATGTGGCCGGGCATTCATTGTGCAAACCTATTTGCCTAGAGGACAGTTAAGTGTTGACCACTTTGCTATGGGCAGTCATATATAAGCTAGACCATGTAAGGATGGCAGTTTCTTTCCCCAAAGGACATTAATGAACCAGGTGGGTTTTTCCAGAAATTGATAGTAGTTTTATGGACATCATTAGAATCTTAATTTATTGGATTCAAATTCCACCATCTGCCATGGCGGAATTCAAACCCAGGTCCCCAGAACATTCCCTGGGTCTCTGGATTAATAGGATAGAGATATTAGCACTAGACCATCACTTCCCTTATTATAATAATAGAAAATGCATTTTATTTTATGAGTCATAAAATCTTGCTTTACCTCGTATATGTGTCGGCTAAAAGCTAGAGGCACAGATTGGGTTTTCTTATGCGACTGTGTCCTTCTCAACTCATTGCTTATGCATGCATGGGTAAAATGCCAAATGTTGTGGCTCAACAGGCAGAAGATTTGACCTTGGTTGAAACAATCTGGGCTTCAACTTTCAGCCACCATCTTAAAAGCCATTTGGATAGCACCTCATTCTCTGCAATTCGAAAGCATAATTAAACCTTGGCTCATCAATTCCACGCAGCTCTGGATACTGCATCAACCAGGAAAAAAGTGACACCACATTGTAATAGTCCCTCCTCAGAGGCTTGTCTGAAGACTATACAGGAAAGAAGACAAATACTTTTCCCGAGGGAAGACAACAGACACAAAGGAGTCTTGCTTCAGTTGTATTGGATTCTGGATGGAGGTGGCTGCGGAAGTGAGCACTTGTTGGTGGCTCAATACACCCTAGTCCCAGTGCCACAAGAGGATGAATGACTCCATCAGGGTATGCAATACTTTGTGCTCCTGTGAGTGTGAATTAGCTTTGTAGTGTTGCCACTGCAGTGGAATTCTGAGTTGAATGTGTCATGTACTAACAACGTCTGCTACCAATGTGGCAGTACCAACAACACTGCATTACTGCCTTACACATATCTGCCATGGTTCACAGCCAAAACATAAAAGGAGTTACGACGTTAAGCAGTTCATGCATCATCAGCTACACTGGCCTTTCTTCACGATTAGAGTACGTACACATCTGGTAGCTTCCAATCAAAAGGCTTTCATGGAATAAGGACAAAACCACAAAAGATGACATCAGGATGAATACCTCACATATGCCTTGGCAAAGATATCAAATAATGCTTTATTGTAGCTCTTTGAAAACACTGAGCCACCTTTCATTCAGAACTCTTTGGCACCTAAGTTCCCCCATACCATGTTCTTCTTACTAGTTAGGCATGGGCAATCACATCCGTGAAGACTGATATCTCTACCCAAAACTATCAATGCAGGCATACTGCTCATGTACCCATGCTACTGTCTCTTAGAGCTTCTCAGTATCTGCAGGACAAGAACATGCAAACAAAGTAGGAACATGCTCAAATAGGTGTGTGTGTCTGCGTTTTTGTGTGTATGTATTATGTGTGTATGTGAGCGTGAGAGAGAGAAACCTCCCATGAGGAGTAAGTTACTGAGCTGTTAGGACAGCACGGGAGATGTATCTGTGCTGAAGGGAGATTCAGAAGGCAAATGGTACATTAGCCTTTATTACGAGAGGATTGTGTACATGAAGAAAGAAGTCTTGCTTCAACTGTATTAGGTTCTAGCGAGGCTGCACCTGGAGTATCTGGACCCCTTGCCTAAAGAAGGATATATTTGCTGAAAATGTGTTGCTGGTTAAAGCGCAGCAGGTCAGGCAGCATCGAAGGAACAGGAAATTCGATGTTTCGGGCAAAAGCCCTTCATCAGGATTGAGGAAAGTGTGTCCAGCAGGCTAAGATAAAAGGTAGGGAGGAGGGACTTGGGGGAGGGGCGATGGAGATGTGATAGGTGGAAGGAGGTCAAGGTGAGGGTGATAGGCCGGAGTGGGGTGGGGGCGGAGAGGTCAGGAAGAAAATTGCAGGTTAGGAGGGCGGTGCTGAGTTCGAGGGAATCGACTGAGATAAGGTGGGGGATGGGGAAATGAGGAAACTGGAGAAATCTGAGTTCATCCCTTGTGGTTGGAGGGTTCCAAGGCGGAAGAACCCTCCAACCACAAGGGATGAACTCAGATTTCTCCAGTTTCCTCATTTCCCCTCCCCCCACCTTGTCTCAGTCGATTCCCTCGAACTCAGCACCACCCTCCTAACCTGCAATTTTCTTCCTGACCTCTCCGCCCCCACCCCACTCCGGCCTATTACCCTCACCTTGACCTCCTTCCACCTATCACATCTCCATCGCCTCTCCCCCAAGTCCCTCCTCCCTACCTTTTATCTTAGCCTGCCTGGCACTCTCTCCTCATTCCTGATGAAGGGCTTTTGCCCAAAACATCGAATTTCCTGTTCCTTCGATGCTGCCTGACCTGCTGCGCTTTAACCAGCAACACATTTTCAGTTCTGATCTCCAGCATCGGCAGACTTCACTTTTTACTCAAGGATATATTTGCCCCAGGAAGAGTGAAGTGGAGATTCCTGGGATGGTGGGATGTCCTCTAAGATTGAGGAAACTGGGCCTCTGCAGTTTATAAGAATGACCCTCTGTAGGTAAGCAAGCTCAGGGTCATAATCTGGTAAGCACCATACTGGCATGGACCTATAACTAGAAGAGGAAGAAATGGCAGAGATTTCTGACACTTAGGACTTCTGGAGAACAGGTCCCTGCTGTGCCCAGGACAGATAATGAGCTTGTGGACTGGGGCATGAAAGAGCTGACAGTGGTGTATGGGCCAAGGGAACATCTGGTGGGGGGGAGGTGGGGGGGAAGAGTGGAGGGGGGTTGGATTCACAGATCATGCACCGACCATGTGAAGGTTCTGTCTGGTGTTCTGGTGCCAGAATGTCACCACATGGAAAGGGTGGGAGCTGCCATGGAGAGCCAGACCTAGCTGAACAATTGGTATCTGCCAAATCTGTGTGGGGACCTTTAATTCATTGCTCTAAACAGGGGAGCATTCATTCACCAACTAGGTGAAAGATGGTCTGACATCCCTCTTCCTACTCCCACATATCCTTAAGAGGTGAGGGAGATGTTATTGCACGCTGACAGTGACATGGAGTGACTGACAGTCATCAAGATATTGCCAGCTCAGGCACCCCAGAGGGTGACCTCCCCTCTGCCAAGTACTCCAATGCCTTGCTCAGATCAGGCGGAGGAGGTTGCGCCTACATCTCTTACAGCTCAGAGCCTTGTAGGCTCTGAAGCAAGAGAGGAAACCCACCAAAGTCATCTGGGCAATCTGGCAAAGCTGGCATCAGGTTTTCTCAAATTCAGCTACAGCTGCTGAGGTGACATGAGGTCAAAATGGTAGGCGGAGACAGATGAAGCAATAATTAATGTCATTATGGGTGCATAGCTAACAACCATCTGTATAACCAGACACTTGACCACAGTATGGCACTTCGTGCAACAGTCTGTGGTCTCTTTCAATCTGTTAAGACTTTTGACTATTTATGTTTTTCATATGAGTAATTGTATCTGTGAGAGCTTAGTCATGGCTGTAAATCCAATGGCTCAGTCATTTGGGTCCATGGTGAGCTAGAAAAACTGTATTACACTCTCATAAAAGGCACTAGTGAATTCATGAATCCACTTGTGGGCTATCGTTTCCACACATGTCCTCAGATGACATTTGAAAGGATCCAATGGTGAGGAAGTTCAATTCCGCTGTGATCTTCATTTCCACAGGCTTGTTACTGCCTCTTAAATTTCCCAACCACAGCTCAGCCACTCCGGGTGGCAGATATAGGGATGTTATCCTGAGTCATGTGATGATGTTCTAGCTCTGGCCTTTCTGCAGGTAGTTGTAACATCTTCTGCACAATTACAGGATATGGCTGGGATGTTACTGTCAGGGATAGATAATTTATGTCTTTTTTCTGCAGTGGGTGCTTCCCACCCCTCTGCAAAACCCTTAGCTGAGTATTGGTGCAATAGTAATTTTCAGTTTCTGTTTCCATTCCCTCAGTTGGCTGTGCTTGTGTTGTGCAGGAACCCTTGCAAATAAACCTTGGATCCCTCCCACTTATATTGGCCAATCACTGTGAAGCCTTCTTTTGTGTTCCCTTTTAGGGGAGTGGTGGTAATTGTCAAATTTCATTTCATTCATTGCCTCTCTAAACTTCACTTACACTACAGATTTCCTCTGTCATGTAGATGCTCTACTCCTTTCCCCTGATGTCTCCTCTGTTCTTCCTCAATCTCCCCCATGAATATTGAACCTTCCATTATATCGTCTTTGATATTCTTGCTCTTCCCCAATCCCACTCCTGTACAGCTCCCCAGCCTCATCCTTTAATCTTTCACTGTCCCTTATTTAATCCACCTGCTCTTTCTTCCCCTCTTCAGCAAACCTAATTGCCCCATTGTTTATCCCACTCTAAATATCCAGGTCTTCCTTTCCCGCAAACACTGACTCTCCCTCTGCTCCCAGTTTCCCCTTTCCATTCCCCAGGATCTTCCAGTACCCTGGCAATCATTCCCTTTAAGTCCAATCCACTCCTCTTCCTTTTTGTCTAACACACCTTTATCTGAATCTTTTGACTCTTGCTGCGGTGGTCAGGTTTTGCTGGTGTCAGCCAACGTGGCTTCCTCACCCTGGGCTTGTTAACCTGGTCAGGCTTTACTCCTTAAACTGTCGGTGTTTATGAACAATAAGAAGGATGTGACAGAGACTTGTCATCAGCTGGTTAACTTTAGTCAGGCTTCACCCTTTACATTGGACATGTTTGTGCAAAGAAACAGCTTAGTTCTAAAGGAGTTTGTACTCATTGGAGCATTTGGAAGAAGTCTGTTCCACAGGTACATTCCTCATCCATAGTCAATTGAGAATACAGGTATTTTCCCCTATTTTCCTAACAAGATTACACCCACAAGCATAATTCCCCACAGGCGGGGAGGGCTTAATGAATAGTCATACATGCTCATACATTCTCATTGTTTGTTTGTGGGACGTGGGCGTCGCTGGCGAGGCCAGCATTTATTACCCATCCCTAATCATGCTGGAGAAGGTGGTGGTGAGCTGCCTTTTTGAGCTGCTGCAGTCCATGTGGTGTAGGGATACCTGTGTAGGAAGGGAACTCTAGGGTTTTAACTAACAACAATGAGGTAATTGGTTTACAGGTGGTGATTTCCCCTTACATCTTTGGCTTTTGTCCTTCTAGACTGTAGAGGTTGCGAGTCTGAAAGCTGCTGTTAGAGGAGCCTCAGTGAGTTACTGAAAACCTAAAACAGATTCCTAATCTTCATGGTTGAGAAAGCTGACCCATCTGAAAAGGGTCTGAGAATTTAATAACAAAACTTTAACCTGCATTGGGAAACTGAGTTGCTGCGTCTCACACAACGAGTCCCTCCACAGACCCCTCTGTCAGTGCCGGCTGAGGTTTCTGCCCCATGTGTTGATTTTTATTCCTTCTCTCATGGACATTTGATTCTTTAATCATAATGTTCTGTTACAGCCAGTGCTTATGCTGCATTTAGTTCTTTTTCTCTTCTCACTATACATCTAGTTTAAATATTTTCCAATTGCAGTGCAAAAAAACTATCTCTGGATTTCCAGTTCTTATGATTTAATAATAATAAAAAAAGTGTAATCCAGTTAGCTCCACACCCCCATCTTACTATATGTCCCTTATTATTTTTCTCCTTCAAGCATTTAAGAATCCGGTTTTGAATTGCACCTATTTCTGGTAGCCTATTGGTTAATGCATTCCGAATCTGAACTGCTTATTGAGTAAGAAATGCTTCCTATTGTGCTACCTTATGTTCTTTTACAAATCTTAAATCTGTGCCATTCAATTATCAACTCTTACCAATGGAAACAGTTTCTCCTTAATTACTTTATCTGAACTCCAGTTCGATATGATCGATAATTAAGAGGCCACATCTTCAACAAATTCAACTCCATTTTTAATTTACTTTGGCATCACTATGCTCTTCTCTTTATTTTTTGTTTGGATAGGGGTGAAAGTCAGCATTTGTTGCCCATCCATAATTTCCCTTGACAAGTGAATTCCTTGTTTGGCCATTTATAAAACAAACTTAGATTGTAAGTTTATGTAGACCAATCCAGGTAAAGAAGGCAGACTTCCTTTCCTAAAGGGCACTGTCAACTATTTTGTTTAAAACAATAATCAGCTTCAGGATTACCATTACTAAGGGCTAGCTTCCTATTCCAGTTTGGAATAATTGAATTTAAATTCCACCAGCTGTCATGATGGGATTCAAGCTCATATCTGTAGATTATTAGTGTGGGCCCTTATGGATTATTAATCCAGCAACATTACAACCATGCCAACTCCCGACTATGTGTTAAAGGTAGGGCTGCTTTCTCATTTACAGCATCAGACACAGGATTATGTCTTCAAATTGTAGCATCTCATCTATTGGGTATCTTCTTGCCTTATGGTTTTTGTGAATTCAACGCTCACCATTCAGACTCACCTCACAAATCAGAGAATGCTTTACCTTGCCTGGCCTTCACTGCTTCCTGGTTTTTAAAACCCAAAATTGGTGTTACCTAATCATTGCCTGCTGATTTATGTAATCTGTTTTACTCTTCTCAACATCCGTGAGTCATGTTTTCCCATTTCTTTTATACACTTCGCTTGCAACAAAAAAAGAAAAAAAGCTAAAAATAACGCAAGCGATGTTGTGTTGAGTGCATTATATAAACTGCAAGTGATTTCTATATCCCTGACAATTCCATTATAGAGTTTGAAATTTAGCTAATTTTAATACTATTAAAATCAGTTCGGATTTATAAAATCACATCAAGAATGACAGAGCATCATGGAGCTCATCCAATTCATTGCATTCGGATTGATTTAAGAAATCTGCAGGTTCCACTTTCTCTGTCATTCTTCACTGTGATTATTAAATAATAAGTCACCAAGAACCAGGAATGTCCAATTAGAAGTCTTATTTGACCAACTGCATATAATTCATTGCCTCAATGTCAAATACAGACTGTTTTATGACAAGGTTCAAAAGTACTAAATGCATTCTACAAAAGCTGCAGTTTACAAAAACCACACGTTAAACATTGCATCTTATAATAATTTGTGCATAAATACATGGAAACTTCTTTTTTTGCTGTTATGTTAATTAATATTGTGAAGAAAGATTTTTATGTCAGACTAAAACATTTGTTGTTCAAACTACTTTTTAGTGTAATGAATCCAATTATGTTATTAAAAACAACAATAAATTATATTTCCTGTGCAAAGGGAGCATCAGGCAAAGAAAGTAAGGCATTTGTTAGGGTTATAGTTAAAAGGCAATCTTTTGATAGATATAGATGAACACAACATAATCGGAGGTGCAGTCAGAATCTGATTTGAATAATAGCTAGCTGTGTCTAATTTAGTAAAGAACTGATAGAAAATGACATATTTATTTTCTTGCAGGTTTTTCTATTTTTCTGCATATTCATGAAGCATTCTCCAGTTTCTCCAAGCAGTGTGTTTGTTATGGAAAATTAGTCAAATGGCATTCCTGGTTTGAGGCAAATGTTCCCCACTGGGACAACAATAAAGAGACCAGTCACATGGGATGTTGTTACCTCCTCCACACTCCGCCCCACCACTCCGCCGCCCTTGACCCCCCCCCCCCCTTCCCCCCTCCCAACCCCCCACTCCCATACCTGATTTCTTTTTGTCAAATTACTGAAAGGTCCTTGCAGGCTTATGACCTTCTGCGAAATGTACAACTAATTGTAACATGGCCTCTGTAAAAGTATTCAGCGTCACACAACAACACTTAAATGGTGACTGCACAAGGTGATTGACAGGACAATGGGGATATGCACGGAAGATTAAATGCAAAGAAAATTCTATTTTCATTAACAGAATGTCTCATACATATGGAAACCTAGAAATCAGTTTCTTTATCTATTGGAGTATACCACATGCTCTGCTTATAGCAACACACTTGATTTACCAAGTCCAGAAGGTTTGGCTGACATAACCAAGTTTTGAAAACTCTTAAGTGTACTCAGGGGATTCCTAGACTATAGTAACATAAAATCATGCAGCTTACCAGACTAGAGCATTGGTAAGCTCCCTCCAGCATCAAAAATAAATTATTATGACAATGGTTTGCAGATTGATCTTCACTTGAATGAGAACCCTATCATTGAAAAGGCTATTCCATCAGGTTCCAATAGAGTGTAACTGATCAATTACCAATGCATGTCATGCCAACTCATGTTTTATGGGAGATTTGCATTTTTAATGTTCTATGGTCCTCAGCTTTCAACACACTTTGCACATTGTTTCTTAAAAGGATAGTCAGACATTTTTGTTTCCAAATCTAATGGCTTCTACCATTCTTTATGCACTCAACAATCTAGGCCTTAAAACTCTGGATTCCCTCCCTAAATCATGCTGCCTCTCTATATCATTCTCTGACTTGTAGATATTCTTTAATGCATGTTTCTTTGGTCATGGTTTTGGTGGGCGGCACAGTGGTTAGCACTGCTGTCTCACAGCACCAGAGACCCGGGTTCAATTCCTGCCTCAGGCAACTGACTGTGTGGAGTTTGCACATTCTCTTCGTGTCTACGTGGGTTTCCTCCAGGTGCTCCGGTTTCCTCTCACAGACCAAAAATGTGCAGGTTAGGTGAATTGGCCATGCTAAATTGCCTGTAGTGTTAGGTAAATGTAGGGGAATGGGTCTGGGTGGGTGCGCTTTGGCGGGTCGATGTGGACTTGTTGGGCTGAAGGGCCTGTTTCCACACTGTAAGCAATCTAATCTAATCTAAAAAAAAATACTGCATGTGCCAATGGGGTCAAGTGGATAACGTTCCTCGGAAGGTCTTTCTTCATTAAAGAAATAATTCATTAAAATTGTTGGAAGCAGAAGAAGGATGTTTAAGAGATTTTAGAAAGAATGATAAATGGTATGGTTGTAGAGTTGTGCTTTCAAAGGTAAGAGAAAGAAGAGTCACATGCTTTAAGGCAGCTTAAGGTCTGTGCTACCGATGAAGCAATGAGATGGTCAGTAGGGAGACAGAAGGAGAAAAACACAGAACACCCACAATGGAGCAGATGAGGCTAAATGATAGGCCTAGGTAAAGAAAGCATAGGCATGATGCAGCAAGACACCACAAGGATTTTAAACCAAAAAGTTTTGTAAACCGACATAATTAGATGAAAAGTCTGCATAAAATTGATGAGCAGGGGAGCATGCAGGATCTATCACAAACTGAGAATTAAATAGCTTGAAGTTTGATATTGTTTAGTCCTGTAAAATTATTGGGTTTGGAAGTCTGCAGAAAAATATAGGTCAATGTGTTACCCAAGGTATCTATAGGGTTGCCAAGTAAACACATGAGCACACCATAACGGACCATTCCAACCCATGACTGGTACAGTATTTGTTTTTTACACTGCTGCACTTTCAAACTGGATTAGGCTTCCTTCAATGTCAACAAAATGCTCTTACAGAATTCCAAAGGGTCTTCCAACAGATTATCATTCTGTGGGAATTTCCTATCCAGTGCCTGGAAGTTTTAACAATGTGTCCTACTTGTTAAACAGAGGTATATCAGCTTCTGAAATTGGTCAAGTTGACCCAATTCCTTTTCAAATAATTTTTGAACCTTTCCAGCTAGACAGGTTCTCAAAACCAGCAACTCATTTCATCCTTTTTCACTGAGCTGTGCCCAAACTGCTTTATAAGAGATTTTTTCAAACACTTATTCACTTGCCTTTAATGAGATATGGATTCAGCTTCCATCATTGCTTCTAGTAGGGCAGGTATGTCCTAACAATTCCCTACACAATGTTTTCTCTTACTCTCTCTCTTTGGTCTTTTGTTGCTGATTATAAATTTATGCCTCCAAACTGACAAGACATTAATGAATTTTACTTCTCACAATTTGCCTTACCAATTCAGTCATTGATCCATATGAGCACTCTGTCCTTCATTTCAAGAAGTTCAACTGACTAACTACCTGTGATCACATTTCTTTGCAAGATGTGTTCTAGGTTTTCTTGAGACCTTGCCAAATTTCCATAATCACTACATACATCTGGAACTTTCATCCAATGCTTCTACTGCACTTTGGTATACTGAACAACCAACATTTTCCATTGCATTGTAGCACTGCCAACAGTACAACATCAAATATTTATATTAACACTTTAAATGTCGAAGGGAAGAAGTGCTTGCATTATGAATAGATATCATTTCATCTAAAATAAATCCATAGCTAGAAGAAAAAATTGCATATTAAAAATTGAGCCTTATTCTATTTCAAAAATGCATGATGTTTTGGGTAATATCTTCAAAGAGCATTGTACCAGACCCAACTCTATCCCTGGAACAGGAGAATTGACATTTCGGGCATTAGCCCTTCATCAGGAAGCATATGTCAATTCTCCTGCTCCTCGGATGCTGCCTGACCTGCTGTGCTTTTCCAGCACAATACTCTCGACTCTGATCTCCAGCATCTGCAGTCATCAAGGTCTCCAAACTGTCCCTGCATTGCTCGTAGCTAATCCACCTGACCTTCACCTCCTTGGACACTTCGCAATTTCTCATGGTCAATCCACCTAACGTGCACATTCTTGGACTGTATAAGGAAACTGGAGCACGTGGAGGAAACCCATACAGACACGGGAAGAATGAGCAAACTCCATAAAATCGCCCAAGGGCAAGACCGAACCCAGGTGCCTAGCACTGCGAGTTAGCAATGTTAACCACTGAGCCATCATGCCACCCCAATGTTCTAGCTCCATTTCTGAGCTGTTTATTATGCTTTCCTCATCCAGTTCTCTTCCCCACAAATTTGGAAGTGAATGTGCACACATATCTGTGATATGTAGGTCTCACACCACAGACACCCTTGTGACCTGCAAAATACAAGGGCCTGTTCTCGATCCAGTGAAAAGTAAATAATGAGATCCAGATTATATGGGTTATGCATTTGAAGCATCATTGTATGTTTGGCTCAAGAACCATTTAAATTGGAGTTATGGAACTTTGATTGGTGCTGCATAAATCTAATTTCAAGATTAATTGGAGGCTTCTTTAGAATCATTATTATGTAAAATCAAAAACCAGTTCCCTTATTGTGCTTAAGATTTAAAGGAATGTTGACATAGAACATAGAACATAGAAAAATACAGCGCAGTACAGGTTCTTCGGCCCTCGATGTTGCACCGATCCAAGCCCACGTAACATACATTAGCCCACTATCCTTCATATGCCTATCCAATGCCCATTTAAATGCCCATAAAGAGGGAGAGTCCACCACTGCTACTGGCAGGGCATTCCACGAAGTCACGACTCGCTGAGTAAAGAATCTACCCCTAATATCAGTCCTATACCTACCACCCCTTAATTTAAAGCTATGCCCCCTCATAATATCTGACTCCATACGTGGAGTCATTTTAATTAGAGTTACTTTTCAGGCTATATGTTAACAGAATCTCCCATTATACCTCAACGAAATGAGCAGCACAATGGCTCAGTGGTCAGCACGGCTGCCTCACAGCACCAGGGACCCTGGGTTCAATTCCAGCCTCAGGCAACTGAATCTATGGAGTTTGCACATTTTCCCCATGTCTGTGCAGATTTCCTCTAGGTGGTTTCCTCCCCCAATCTAATTATGTGCAGGTTGGGTAAATTGGCAATGTTAAATTGCCCACAGTGTTCAGGGATGTGTAAGATAGGTGCATTAGTCAGGGGTGAATGGGTTACTGTTCAGAGGGTTGGTGTGGACTTGAAGGGCCTGTTTGCAAACTGTAGGGATTTTATGAAATGATTTTACATGTTGTCAAGTTGTTCTCTTAGGTCCATCATAATTTATTCTCCAAATAGTAAACCTTTTAATGACTTCAGTTGAAAAGACAATTTAGTAAAATTCTAATTATTTTCCAAATTTATTTTGATGAAGACAAAATTATGAGTCAAAAAGACACATAACGTAAATGCACGTCTAAAAATTATTCTTCAGCAATTAGTGAAATACAACTCAATATTACCTTAACAACACACTATAAAACTACATTACAGTGTGAATGATATGTTTGATTGTTATGTCAGGTCAAATCGTGCAACTCAATTGCTGGAGACAACCATTAGATTCAAATAGAAGTAAAAATTTCCAAATCTGCATATAAAATATAAATAAGTCAAAGAAAACATTGACTAAACAATCATGTCTCAAGGTTTACATAATTAATCAGCTGCTCACATTATTTTGTTGTGATTCGGCATGCTTGTATATGTAAGAATATACAATGCTTTTTCAGCCCATTAATGTTCAACTGTTCTCTAGTGTAAATATTAAATGCTAACAAGAAAATGCTGTAACTTCAGTGGTTCTCATGCCAAAACTAATCTAATCACATAGACATGCAAGACCTACAGTTTATGGTAAATCAGATTGCCTTTTCTGTACCAGATTTGCAAGCCACTCTCAATCTCATTAATCCTGCAGACATGAACCTTGACCCATCCTTGAATGGGCCAAAACAGAGTTTAAAAATCAATTTTCAGAGTTGGTCATTTAAATATTCAACTTCCCACATGTATTGAAGGACAGACTCTGGAATATATTGAGCACTTCCCGTATCTTAGACCTCTCTCAGGTCACCATTAATGAGGAGTTCTGACAACAGATGAGCCGTGCCTGTTAATCCTTCTACAAAATGTGACAGCAAGTGCTTAACACCAAAAACTTTTCCAAGTGAACTGAAATCCTCCAGTTGTCACCAGACTTTGACACTGCAGTGACACAATATGACACATAAGAATGCTAAACATTTCTTCCTCTGCCACATTCTCCAGAGTCAATGGCAGGACAGTTAAATCACATTAGTCTTGAATCCAGCTTTTGAACAAATCTTGTACAACGTCAACTACAATGAAGTTGATTCCATTCTATTGGGTGAAAACATCTCCCCTGGCCGGTTTTGTTTTCTCAACTCTCAAATGGTCGATGTTCCAAGGGTTACAAAGAAAATGTGACAAAGACACTTGAAATTCTCCTTAAAGTTAGCAGCGTTGACATTAATGACTGAGCTGAGCTTGATACCAAGTGTTCAAGTGGCACATTATGCACTTTAGATCTCACTACTTTGTGAGGCATTCTGCCCCATGGACTGTGGGTCAAGAATCAGCCTTTTCAGTCACATGACAAGCCATGATAGAAACTTTCAACCTCAACCTTAAGACGATGTTATCCTCAAACAAAGGGACAGCTAATGATGTACATTGGTAGCATTCTTCACCTTTACATAATCTGTCAGCCCTGGCACCACCATAACATCATTTCCACCCCACTTTCCTCTTGTGCCATGATTGTAGCCCTGTATTTTCCCCTTTAAAAATCTATAGTTGGATAATATCCAATGATAATGTTAAAGGAGTAATGATTTGGAGTTGCCGGTGTGGGACTGGGGTGTACAAAGTTAAAAATCACGCAACACCAGGTTATAGTATAGTGTGCTTCCAATTAAACCTGTTGGACTATAACCTGGTGTTGTGTGATTTTTAACGTTAAAGGAGTAAACCTTCTTTTTCCATTCTGCATTGTTAGTACTGAACTTCGAAGCATGTAATCATAACTCTGAGGTGATATATGAACTCTTCATGAATTTTGCTTCATTCATTTTTGGAACTTACTGAAAAGGCCAGAGTTTTTATCAACCCTGAATTATCCTTGAAAAGCTGACAGTGAGCTACTTTCATAGACTAAAGCAGTATGTGCAGTGAACTCCCAGTACTTTTTACATAGCAGTTTGATACAACTGAGGCTTTCAGGGAACAGTTAAGAATCAACCTCAATACAGTGGGTCGGGAGTTTACATGTAGTGATCCAGGATAAGGATGGCAGATTTCTTCGTCTGGGAACATTCATGCGCCTTATGGACTTTTACAACAATTCAGTGGTATCATGATCAGTTTTGGTGAGATTATTCCAGGCACACTAATTGATTTGAATTCCCACAGCTGTTAAAGTGGGATTTGAGCCCTTGTCTCGGGACAATTCGTCTGGGTTTCTGGATTGCTAGAACAATTCCTGTATCTTTATGTTTCTATCCCTCTGCTTTACAATATTACACCTGGCCCTGAAATGTATAATTACCTTCTTGGCAATGGGTGTTGGAGTTAAATTTTTTTAAGTGCCAGTAAAGTCAAGGCATTCTGCATTTTCAGGATTTCATTATTAACAATAGCACGGCACCAATAATTATAAAGGCAGAAATGAAGGATTTACATCTGTACAGTGCTTTCGTGACTACTGGACATCATAAAGTGCTTTACAGCCTTTTTTAAAAACGTTTTGGCACTATTGAAGTATAGGAAATTTGCCACTCAGAGTTTGGTCACAGCAAATCCCCACAAACAACAATGACTATGTATCATTGTTGTGGTTCCGTTCGCCGAGCTGGGAATTTGTGTTGCAGATGTTCGTCCCCTGTCTAGGTGACGTCCTCAGTGCTTGGGAGCCTCCTGTGGAGCGCTTCTGTGATCTTTCCTCCGCCATTTGTAGTGGTTTGAATCTGCCGCTTCCGGTTGTCAGTTCCAGCTGTCCGCTGCAGTGGTCGGTATATTGGGTCCAGGTCAACATGCTTATAGATTGAATCTGTGGATGAGTGCCATGCCTCCAGTAATTCCCTGGTTGTTCTCTGTTTGGCTTGTCCTATAATAGTAGTGTTGGCCCAGTCGAATTCATGTTGCTTGTCATCTGCGTGTGTGGCTACTAAGGATAGCTGGTCGTGTCATTTCGTGACTAGTTGGTGTTCATGGATGCAGATCGTTAGCTGTCTTCCTGTTTGTCCTATGTAGTGTTTTGTGCGGTCCTTGCATGGGATTTTGTACACTATAAATCTTCTCACAAACATTGAACTTTGTATCATGTTTTGTCTTTGTTATGTTCTTCAAAAGTTAAATAGTAACTGAGACACTGGGGATAAATTCCATGTTCTTCTTCAAAATCATAGGATTTTTAATATGTCGACCACATCTAGCAAATGGAGCCTCTGTGTAATGTCTTATCCAAAAATCAGCACCTTCAACAGTGCTCCTTCTGTACAGCATTAAAGTATCAGCATAGCCTTCGATGCTTAAATCATGACTTATAACTGATTGTAATGCATTGCACTTTTAAGGACAATTATGTTGTGTCAATCCTGTTGTTTTAGAGCTAAAGCTTTAAAAGGCATCCCATCAATGCAATGTGAAAGTCATACTTCTGAAAGTCGCTGCAGCACTGACAACTTGGATGAGGTATGGGAGGAAAAAATGCTGGTCAGTTCCTTTTGAGAAAGTAGAACAGCAACTAAAATTAGAAAGAAATCAACAAATAACAGGTAGACGTGTTACCTATTATTAGGGCCACTGAAAAAAATGCAGCAAAATCAAATTCAATTAGATAGTTTCAGAAGGTGAGGCACAATGAGCAAACAACCTCCTCTGTCATCACTTTTGTGTTATACATTCTTCTATCAGCAGGGATCTGGAGGGAAGCACAGAAAATGTGCTAGTTTCCAAGTGATATAAAAATATTGGAGAAAGTGAGGACTGTAGATGCTGGAGATCAGAGCTGAAAAAGTGTTGCTGGAAAGGCGCAGCAGGTCAAGCAGCATCCAAGGAGCAGGAGAATCGACGTTTCGGGCATGAGCCCTTCTTCAGGAATGATTCCTGAAGAAGGGCTCATGCCCAAAACGTCGATTCTCCAGCTCCTTGGATGCTGCCTGACCTGCTGTGCTTTTCCAGCAACACATTTTCAGAAATAAAAATATACTCAGAGTCATCCATATGAGATGCTGAAAATATTCTTCATCCTTTAGCTAAGAACATGAGTTAGAGCTTAATATATGTTAAGTGCCTTTGGAATGATTCATCAATGTAGAACCTCAATAGCTCTGTCCTCCAACAGCCTCCTTTAATCTCAACCACCAAAGGTGTTAGAAAAGAAAATGTCAGAAGTCACGCGACACACGCTGATAGTCCAACAGGTTTGTTAGAAATCACAAATTTTTGGAGTGCTGCTCCTTCATCAGGTGACTGGATGGTCGTGTGTTTCTGACTTTGTCCTCCCCAGTCCAACACTAGCATCTCCACATCCGAAAAGAAAATGAAATAGGAAGAAGGAACAGGAGTAGGCCAACCAGACCCTCCAACTTACTCCACCATTCAATAAGATCATGACTGATCCGATTGTAATCTCAAATCTGCATTCCTCCCTGCCCCTGAGAACCTTACACTCCCTTGGTTGACAAGAATCTACCTAGGAACCGCTTAGGAACCCTCCAACCACAAGGGATGAACTCAGACTTCTCCAGTTTCCTCATTTCCCCTCCCCCCCATCTTGTCTCAGTCCCAACCCTCAAACTCAGCACCATCTTCCTAAACTGCAATCTTCTTCCTGACCTCTCCACCCCCACCCTCACTCCGGCCTATCACCCTCACCTTAACCTCCTTCCACCTATTGCATTTCCAATGCCCACCCCCAGTCCCTCCTCCCTATCTTTTATCTTAGCCTGCTTGGCACACTCTCCTCATTCCTGAAGAAGGGCTCATGCCCGAAACGTCGTTGGATGCTGCCTGACCTGCTGCGCTTTTCCAGCAACACATTTTCAGCTCTGATCTCCAGCATCTGCAGTCCTCACTTTCTCCAAAAATCTACCTACCCCTGCTTTAAAAATGTTCAAGGACTCTGCATCCACCATCTATTCAGGAAGAGAGTTCCTAAGACTCAGCAATATCTGAGAGTTAAAAAAAAATCACCTCATATCAAACTAAATCTCAAATTGTAATAGAAACAAACAGAAGTATGGGCAAACTTTACTGGGTCCAGTTGACGATCTGATTTTGTAAGAGTGTAATTTTATAGGAGTATGATTTGTTGAGATTTGCTTGAAAAGGTGTAATTGTTACTTTGCAATTTCAGCTGCATATTGTGCATCAGAAATGCTTGCGTATGAAATATGTTCGAGGGCTCATTTAATATCTTAAAATTAATGGAAGTTCTGAAGGTAACATTTACTGAAAGAGAAAAAAAAGTGTTTTTTTTTGTGTGTGGGTTGTCTGAGCACATTACGGTTAATTAAGCTTCTGCAATCCGCTTGAATGGGTCCATGCTATTGCATTTACTAATACAGGGGCCGAGTTGCTGTCCGTGGTGCTGAAGTACTGGACCTTTCACACTGTGTTGTAGATTGTAAACGTGCCAATTTTACCTTACACCAGCAGGAGGGCGTGACCTGAAAAGTACCTCTCAACCTTTAATGGAATTGTAACCCTTAGATCTCACAATTTAGCTGGGCAGCTCCTGGGAGCAGAGGGGGAGCTGGAATCGATTTTAACCGAGGTTTCCCAATAAGTGTCCTGTTCGTATTTTGGAGGCAATGGCATTGTGCTCATCCAGTGGCTTTGTGACTAAAACGTTACCCCCAGTCCCTACACCCAATTCCATCTGGAAAATGCAATTTGGAATATCGCCGAAGCCCTGAGCTTGTTTACCACCTACCGTCTCCCTGGAGACCACCAGCAACCAACAAACAACCAGTTTATTTTTCCAGTTCTGAGGGGCCGTGTGTTGTTTTATGCACAGCGCACCTTGTCGAGATTTCACCTGGTTAAAAATCACACAACACCAGGTTATCGTCCAACAGGGTTAATTGGAAGCACACTAGCTTTCGGAGCGACGTTTCTTCATCACTATCAACTGATTGGAAGCTAGTGTGCTTCCAATTAAACCTGTTGGACTATAACCTGGTGTTGTGTGATTTTTAACTTTGTACACCCCAGTCCAACACCAGCACCTCCAAATCGAGATTTCTCCTGGCACTATCGAGTTTGCATAACCTGACAGGGTCAGTTTGTTCACGGTGTTACCCTATTGCATTAAAAAAAGTCATAACTTTAGGTATAACAGAGAGTTGACACATTGGAAATTCGAGTTTTTTTAAGTTTAGCGCTTATCGGCAAAACCTACTTGAACCATGCAGCCTTTAATAAACTTAGACTAACAGCCTCAAAAAAGATTGGGCAGCCAGTAATTTAATCCTTTTTTTGTGCTAGTGTTCTTTCTCTTTCAGACTTACGTGTTCCATCAAACCGCGTTGCTATGGTGTCTAAGAAGGTATTCTGAGGCGCTAACAAGCCTTTCATAACAGGCATTTTTCCCGTTGTTGATGAAGAGTTCCTCACTTTGGAACTATGCCATTGTGGATGATTGAAGTTTGTCTCGGTCGACAGGCCAGAACTTTGAGTGGGGCCACAGAACAGCCGGGGCCAGGGTCACGTCCCCGTTCCCTTCAACTCACACCGCGAAACTCAACCTTGGCTTCCGAGGTAGCAGCGCATTCCTTGGGACTGATCTAGCACATCACACGCTTTCCCGTCCATCTCCATCGCGGCGATTAGTCGTTGGTTGCCCCCCGGCACAGCAGCTCAGAGCTCTCCCCCTCTCCATTCTCCACTCTCCCATTCCCAGTGTAACTCTTCAGTCGGTCCATTGGACCGAGCGGCAGTCTCTCGCACTCCCTCTACCAGCTTCGAATCCACTGGGTGGTTGCATTTGCCCGATGACAATGTGACACAGTGAGCGACTGCACAAACACTGCTCCTATTCCGGGTGCGCTGTGCCATGAAGAGACTTCCTCCTCCTCCCCCCCATCTCAGCAGTTACAAACTCTGTGTGTGTGTGTGTGTGTGTGGCAGGGGGAATCAAATTTCTTGTTCAAAAAAAAATAACAGAGGGATTTTCTACATGAAAGACGCCAACTTAAGTCTTTTGAGGCGAAATTACTCTTCTTTTAAAGACAAGGCCAGTGAGATTGACATCCAACATTTCGACTGAAGCATCGTTTTATTCTTCGTTGGGAAATAATGAAGCGAGCATGAGGGGATGGAGATAAGCTTCGGGTATTTGCCCCACCACAGCAGTTCGCGTTCCGCCGAAACCCTTCCTTCTGGCGTTGGAAAATAAAATTTAAGAGTCGAGTTCACTGAAAAGTGGGAGGACTCCCCCGGGTTAATTAGAGGGAAAAGAATCAGAATGGAGGGAAAAATCAAGGCAGAGCTGGGAGAAACAGAAATAACTTCCCTGATCACAAAGAAACTTCACCTTCCAATTGACTGAGGGATTCAGTCCACATTCCTGAACCTTCCCTGAACCAGAAAAAATACAGCCACTTGTAACCAAGGCGTTAGGCACTCCCTGTTTTATTACCTTTACTTTGGCACATAGGGGGGTTTCGTTTTTACAAAATTTCACTTGAAAATATTTTCTGGTCTATATTGGGAATGGTGTGAAGTTAGCTAGCACGATTAGAAAGAAAAATTCTACCTCAGTTCACTAAAATGAACATCTTTGACGGCATTGATCCCAAAGACATGGTGAGGGGACAGATTGTGGCAAATTGTGAGATTCCAGCTTCACCCTGGATTTGACCATAAGACATAGGAGTGGAAGTAAGGCCATTCGGTCCATTGTGTCCACTCTGCATTGATTCAAAGGCAGATTTTCACCATTTTGGGAAATAACCGTCCCCCCTGTTCATATCAATGGTTATATATTGGCCACATTAGGTCTTTCTGCGAAACAGGCAAAAGTAAGGACTGCAGATGCTGGAAACCAGAGTTTAGATCAGTGAGGTGCTGGAAAAACACAGCAGGTCAGGCAGCATCTGGGGAGCAGGAAAATGGATGTTTTGGGCAAAAGCCCTTCATCAGGAATAGAGGCAGGAAACCTCCAGGGTGGAGAGATAAATGGGAGTGGGGGTGGGGGGGGGTGGGTGGGACTGGGGCTATTGTACTCTTTGCTGTCTTCTCCCCCTCACCCACCCCCATTTATCTCTCCACCCTGGAGGCATCCTGCCTCTATTCCTGATGAAGGGCTTTTGCCTGAAAAGTCGATTTTCCTGCTTCTCAGATGCTGCCTGATTTTCTGTGAAAGATCCGAGTTCTGGTCATGCTACTAGTTAACTAGTTTAGATCATGTTGTTTCTTGAACTCCTTCAACACAGCTCTCAATCTGTTTAAAATAAATGGACTGCAATAAATATTTCCAAACATATTATGGTTCACCCATGTACGACCAACCTTTCACTGTCATCTCCATGTAAAGAAAGGTAATTGCTGTTTGTAAGTAAAGGAACTACCCTATGCAACTAGACAAAGGTTGATAATGCCCTCTTGAAATAGCAGAGCAATTAATGTTGTCAGTGCAGACCCCAGATAATTTCAGTCAATCTAATCAGACATGCAATGACATGTGAATGGAACATGTAGGATCCCAATCTATTTCTTCTAGTCCAGAAGCAGGGAAACGTTAACTGCACCACAAGAGCCTTCCTTGACATGGGCCTTGTATAGTGCTCTTTATCCCACTGCTGTTGAGTAATTTGGGTGGAGAAGAAACATAGAAAATAGGTGCAGAAGTAGGCCATTCAGCCCTTCGAGACTGTACCACTATGTCTAAAGGCATCAAAGAGTAGGGGGAGAAATGGGATACTGAGATTGCATGACCAATCATGATGCAATCTTAGGATTCCAGTTCCATTTTCTCCCCCTACTATTTGATCTCTTTAGCCGCAAGGTCCACATCCAGCTCCCTCATGAATATGGGAGCCATATAATCACACAGGGATTGAGCACTTCTGTCGAGAGGAGGTTACAAATTCAGAAAAGTTTACAGAATTTGCTGTTATTGTTAAAACAAGAGATGGTCACATTGTGGAGATTTTATTTTGGCCAACCATGATGTAGCAACAGTGTCTAAGCATTAACTGTGGACTCACATTTGAAGCATCCATTGAATTGCTACTGCAACTGATCCATCTGTGCCAGTTTTTCATCAACTTGCCAGTCACTGTCATCAAGGAGATGACTGGAATATATGAACGTGGTCTTCCTGCTGCAAGGCATGAAGGCATCAGGCTTGCCAACCAAAGGTCAATTTCAAGAGAAACAAAGAGAATTGGCCTCACACTTCGAGGTTATTAACTTAGGGGGAGGAGATGGCATAGTGATATCGGATTAGTAATCCAGAGACATAGATCTGGAGAGCTGAGTCAGAATTCCACTAAGGTAGACTGGTGCAATTTGAATTCAAAATACAAATCTAGGAATGGAAGTCTAATGATGACCATAAATCCATTGCAGGTTTTTGTTTTACAAATAACTGGTTCATTTGGAAATATGCTGTTCTTACTGGACCTACATATGACTCCAGAACGAGAGCAAAGTGATTGACTCTTAATTGCTCTCTCAAGCAAGACACTCAGTTATATTAAATCTAAAAGACCTCTAGAAGAGAAATGAAACCAGACAGCTTACCTTGCACAGACCTAGACACTGGAAATGAAGGCAGCAAACTCAGTTCTGTTGAGTCTTCAACATCTTCCCTGCTGACACCTAGTGTCAAAATTGCAATAGCTGTGATGTAATATAGTCATACTCAAGGAATTATACCTTACAGACTATGTACCAGACAGCTCCATCACCATCCCTGAATAAGTGGTGGTACTGTGATACACAGCCCTGGGAATCCTCAACATTGACACTCCTGCTGGTTACCATATACCACACCTCTCTCCTGCAAACAGCTGATGAATTCATCATTCCATATTGAACATCATTTGGAGAAAGTACTGAGGGTGGCAAGGGTGTAGAGTGTGTTCTGGTCAACAGGCTTCAATGTCATCATTAGCACCACTATTAGTCAAGTTCTAAAGAACATAACTGCTCGACTGGTTCTGTGGGAGCTGGTGAAGGATTATTGAAAACGGATACAGCTCCTTATTTGATAAGAGATTCAGGCATCAAAACCAAAACATTTACAAACTGCACATATTTACCTACGCTTCTATCAACATCCCTTTGACACTCTAGTCAATTCCAATTTTGCCCTGAATCATTTGAACCTTCTGCTGGGATGTTGCCTCAAGTCTGTGGCACTTTTATCAGCCTCCTTTATGTTTGTACATTCTCATCCCCTTCACTAAAATGTTAAGCTGTACCATATAGGTTTCTTTTTAAATCCTCTTTTCTTCAGCTTCTCTGACTTCAGATCATCCTAAAATATTGCACCTAGGTACATAGAATCACAGAGTCCTACAGCACAGAAACATGCTATTTAGCCCAAATCATCCATATCGATAAGGTTTCCTAAACAGAACTATTCCATTTGCATGTATTTGTTCTTATCCCTCTAAACCTTTACTATCCATATACCGCTCAAATGCCTTTTAAATGTTATAATTGTACCTGCCTCTACCACATCCTCTGGCAGCTTGTTCTATATACGCAACAAACTTTATGTGAAAAAATTGCCCCTCAGGTCCCATCTCACCTTAGACCTATGCCAACTAGTTTTGGGTTCCCCTACTCTGGAGTAAAGACTTTGGCTAGTCACCTTATCTCTACCCATCATGATTTTAGAAACCTCTATAAGGTCACCTATCAGCCTTCTACATTCCAGGGAATAAAGTCCCAGGTTCTCCTTATAATGCAAACCCTCCAGTTTCAGTAATAGCCTTGCAAATATTTTTTGCCCCTTTTCCAGTTTAATAACATCCTTCCCATAGCAGGACAATCAGATTAAACTCCTAATGTGGGCCTTATTAATGTCTTGTATAGCTATAACATGGTGGCTCAACTCCTGTACTCAGTGCTCTGATTAATGAAAGCTAGTGTGCCAAATACCTTCTTCACCACACTGTCTACCTGCAATTCCACTTTCGGGGAACTATGCCTCTAATACCCTTAGGTTTCTCTGCTCAACAACATTCTGCACCAAGTCACATATTGTGATAATGTTTTTCACAAGCTTCAGTGGGTACCTGTGTCAGAGTGAAATAAATAAGTTTTGTTTATTTCAATATTTCAATCCTGCAATAACACTTCCACTTCTCCAACAATCCATTTCACCTTGCAGCCTTTAGTTTTCTCTTATTAATGCTCATTCCCCATTTTTCTTCATGTATGATTGTATGTCATATCAGCCCTCTCTTTTTTTGAAAATTCCTTATGATTGTTTCCTAATGTGCAAAAATATTCCTGATGAAGGGCTTATGCCCGAAACGTCGAATTTCCTATTCCTTGGATGCTGCCTGACCTGCTGTGCTTTAACCAGCAACACATTTTCAACAAAAAATATTTTTTCGACAATGTTTTTTGAAAATTAGTTTTAAAAAAAAACTTTTCCCCTAAAAGTCAGGCATCCTTAGAAGTCTGAAATGTATGAGGAGGGATAAAGTGGCCTCCTCTTTTCAACCTCTTTGGTTAACTGCAACAAAACATATTACGTTCTTTTTAGGTTGAGAAACCCCCCCTCTCTAACAAAAATGCTATTACCCTGCCATAGGATTGGGTCCTTATTAAAACACTGTTTTAATAAGGAGTCAATTACAAAGTTTCGTAAATGAAAAAAAGAAGAATTTTATTATCTCCTAACTTCAAGAAAAATAATGAAGATGTGGCATTACGAATACACACCACAATGATACCAAGTGAAAAAGGATTGGTGTCCATTACAAACGTAATACCAAAGAAGTGTACAGTCTAAATACTTTAAGTGGTCCTCAAGGCATAATAGAATAGAATAGAATAGAACAGAATAGAAATTTATTTGCCTGTGCTTTTCTACATGAAAAATACAGTGAAAAGTTCGAGAAGCAGTCCCAGCACAACACCTATGTCAATGACTTTTGTTTTATATAATAAGAAGAAAAATGTAAAATTAAGACAAAGTTCATCACAGTTCAGCTACTGACTCCTGGGTTTGGGAAAAGTCAATCAAGGAATGATGGAATACTATGAAAACACAGCTAGGATGAGACCACCATTCCAGGATGAGACCAGTACACCAGGCAACTGGAATACTGGGCCGGAAGCCTTCCCTGAAGAAGACCACAATGCCGGGTTGAGACTGAAACAACAGTTGTTTAATTGATGTCTGGCAGTTACAAATATTTTAGTTGTCTTTAGAGTTTTCAATGTTTCTTTTTAATCAGTTTGGTTACCAAACAGTTTTCTGTCTTGACAGACTAATAAAGAGAGCTTACTCAGGTTCTGCAGTCGCAAATCCAACTCCTTTCCTCCCAAAAGTAGTTTTTTTTTAAATGAAATGTATATTTCACAGAATCATAGGATTGCTACCATGGAGAAGGGGGCCACTCAGTCCATCATTCTGGATCAGTGGTGCTGGAAGAGCACAGCAGTTCAGGCAGCATTCAACGAGCAGCGAACTCAATGTTTCGGGCAAAAGCCCTTCATTCCTGATGAAGGGCTTTTGCCCGAAACGTCGATTTCGCTGCTCGTTGGATGCTGCCTGAACTGCTGTGCTCTTTCAGCACCACTGATCCAGACTCAGCCCATTATGCCTGCAGTGGTTCTATTTCCTGATGGCAAACTCCTGCCTTTGATTTCACACCCCTGCACACCATTTCAATAATCATCTTTTCAAAGCTTCAATTGAATTTTTCTTCAATTTCCACATTTCCAGGCAGGGCCTTCCATACTCTAACTACTTGCTGTGTGAATATTTTTTCTACATCACTGTTGCTTCATTTGCATGGCATTTTAAATCGTTCTTTTGTTTTTTTATGATCGGAAACATTCTCCCCGTCTACCCTATTTGCAAACTTGATAATCACAGGTGGTGTCTTTCATCTCCAAAATGTGGAGCTGTTCATATAGTTGCAAATCAAAATAAGAGACAAGTATTTCTTATGCCAATTGGGTGAATTAGTTGCAGTGTCTGTTAATTTCGGTTCTCACTGTTGAATTTATTCCACATTAATTTCATGAAACTAAGTTAACTTGTGGTCAGCTGTTTGATGTGGCCATCTTAAGTTAGTTTTTTTTCCACCTGTTAAACCAATTCAGCACATGGCTGACCCAGATCAAAATTATATGATGGAATGCAAAAATAGCCTACATTCAACCACTATCATAACAAATGCTACATAAATGCAATTGTTGCTGCAACTGAGTTTTGTCCCAAAGTTAAATGTCTGGGACAATAGCTTTTTTGTAGCAAGGAGGGAAGTATTGGTAAGTATGTAAGGCAAGGTTGTACTTCCCTAATAGAGAGAACTAATTGCTCTTGGCTGACCCTCAAATACTTGGTAGCTTTTAATCAAGAATAGACTCAATGGGCAGAATCTTCTAGGGGCCTGAGCAACATGGGCAATGGTGAGATAGTGGCAAAACCATGTCAGAAGTCCAGCAAAGCCTATCTTGACAGAGAGAACAACTTGCTCTATATTTTAACTAAGTTCTGGGCATCAAGGGAGGTTCTTACTGGGCAGCAGTGAGTTGGCTATTAAATGGGGATTATTGCTTGTTAATTACCTTACTAACTACAGATCTCACCTCATTAATATGCAACTTTTTTATCACATCATTTGCCTGGAGCAACTAGATACTAAGGACTCTTTACCTGAAACTTACAGCAGGCACCTGGCATCTGACATGCTCCAACCTCGACGAACACACGTGGCACCTCTCCAAATTATTTGCAGATGCTCCTGCACTTAAGGGTTGCAACTCAGGGGGCACTAGCAACTATCACTGTAATGTTGCAGCAAGGACACTTTGTGTTCAGGGGCACTCACCCAGCTCATGGACCACACCAGGCTGTATCTCTGGTCTCTGGATTAGTGGTGCTGGAAGAGCATAGCAGTTCAGGCAGCATCCAAGGAGCAGCGAAATTGACTTTTGCCTGAAGCATCGATTTCGCTGCTCTTTGGATGCTGCCTGAACTGCTGTTCTCTTCCAGCACCACTAATCCAGAAGTTGGTTTCCAGCATCTGCAGTCATTGTTTTTACCTTGTATCTCTGGTCTGTTTGTTTGTTCTCTTTGCACTCACTGACCTGATGATTTGTGCCCTGCCCCTCAGCCAGCGATATCAGGATTACAGCACTGCTATGTTGTCATGCTGCTGAGACTAAACATTAAATTAGGAAACACGTCATGGTTGTCAGCACCCCTTATTCAAGTCAAGGGAGATGGCCTTCAGTCAGGGTCTTGTCAAGTCAGCCTCCAATAGCATCAATATGATCAGTTAGCTGCTGTAGGCACTTAGAGTCAGGACAATCTCTTCATTAGTGGTGACAAACTGAATGTCAGGCACACCACTTTGTCTCTTTATGCCCTGTTGTGGATTGCCTTCCTTCTGGAGTGACAGAGAGGCAGGTATTAAGGAACATGTAACTGGGTGGCACAGTGGTTACTTTGGTGCAGTCAGGGACATGGGCAAAGCAAGTGAATAGGCAGCACAAGAGTAATGCAGGGTTAGTGATGCCTGAGATTTGGGTGAGTGAGGGAAGATATTGCAACCAATAGTAAGAATGCTAGAGCATAAGTATGAATGGGATGTTGAAACAGTAGATATCTCAGGGCTGATGGAGGATTTGTGATAACTAAGAATCGATTTGTTGAATTGTATCTTTAATCAGGGCAAACAATGAATAGTGCAGTTCTGAACCGTGGATCTACTTTCACATTTTAGTCTTGGACTATAATGGCATGAGAGGTAAATGAGTAAAGGACACTTATTGAAGTACGAGCGATCACTAGGCTTTGCTTGGTCATCTGTCACAACAACATAACAGAATCTTTGGACTAGACAATCCCAGCCAAGATACTACTTGATACAAGAACATGCATTTGGCCATAAAATGAGCACACAATTGATCTGTTAGGAGAATCAATCTGATGTACTCCGTCTTAATTTGAAAATACTCAAAATCACAAGTTTATTTAATCACCAAATTTCCTGATTCCTCTATATGATATTCATATTTTCCTTAAATAATTTTAGAATTTTCCATTGATTTATCTGGAAGTCTATACTATGCATCAATTAGTATTTATGTGAAGAATTTCCTATCGTTAACATTTTATTACTTTGAACCTGCGAACCTTTATACAACTTTCATAGAGTCATAGAGATGTACAGCATGGAAACATCTCCCTTGACTTGAATAAGCAGTGCTGACAACCATGACGTGTTTCCTAATTTATTGTTTAGTCTCAGCAGCATGACAACATAGCATTGCTGTGATCCTGATATCACTGGCTGAGGGGCAGGGCACAAATCATCGGGTCAGTGAGTGCTAAGAGAACAAACAAACAGACCAAAGATACAAGGTAAATGCTGACCAGACATCTTAACCTAAACTAGTCCCACCTGCCAGCACCCGGCCCATATCCCTCCAAACTCTTCCTATTCATATACCCATACAAATGCCTCTTAAATGTTGCAATTGTACTAGCTGTACCACATCCTCTGGCAGTTCATTCCATACAAGTACCACCCTCTGCGAGAAAAAGTTGCCTCTTGGGTCTCTTTTATATCTTTCCCCTCTCACCCTAAACCTATGCCCTCTAGTTCTGGACTTCCTGACCCCAGGGAAAATACTTTGTCTATTTATCCTATCAATGCCCCTCATAATTTTGTAAACCTCTGTATGGTCACCCCTCAGCCTCCTACGGTCCTGGGAAAACAGCCCCAGCTGTTCAGCCTCTCCCTGTAGCTCAGATCCTCCAACCCTAGCAACATCCTTTTAAATCTTTTCTGAACCCTTTCAAGTTTCACAACATCTTTCTGATAGGAAGGAGACCAGAATTGTATGCAATATACCAACAGTGGCCTAACCAATGTCGTGTACAGCCACACCATGACCTTCCAACTCCTGTACTCAGTACTCTGACCAATAAAGGAAAGAATACCAAACGCCTTCTTCACTATCCTATCTACCTGTGACTCCACTTTCAAGAAGCTATGAAACACTCCCTAGGACCTTACCATTAAGTGTATAAGTCCTGCTAAGATTTGCTTTCCCAAAATGCAGCACCTAAAAATTTATCTGAATTAAACTCCATCTGCCACTTTTCAGCCCAATGGCCCATCTGGTCCAGATCCTGTTGTAATCTGAGATAACCCTCTTCGCTGTCCACTACACCTCCAATTTTGGAGTGATCTGCAAACTTACTAACTATTTACTTTGAAGTAATTTGGTCGATTTATTGCAAATTTCTCCTTACATTTTTAAAAAATATTCTCTCATGGGATGTGGGTATCACTGATATGTCAAACATTTATTATCCTCCTCACAACTGAGAAGCCTACCTGGCCATTTAAGAATTCATTACATTGCCACAGACTTGGAATCACATGTAGAACAAACCAGGGAAGACAGCTGATTGCCTTCACTAAAGGGCACTTAGTGAATCAGATGAGATTTTAAGCAAATTCATGACAGCTTTAGCAGATTTATTAATTTGATTTTTTAAAATTAATCCCACCAGCTCCCATGGTGGGATTTGAATCCACACCTGCAGAGCATTAACTGGAGTCCCATAATTTCTGGCCTTATTACCATGGCATTATCTCCCAGCCTTCTGGAGTGAGGGAGCACCTTTTGGCCTTTTTGTCTTACCCATTCAGTTGCTGCAGAAAATTGAGGTTTCACTCATTCAAACCCACCTTTGCACAAAGGTAAAATCAAGCTCAATGTGTTTGATCAAAGCATGACTTTGACCACCACTTTGCTGCTTTGACATTATCACTGTCATTCCATTTACTCTGTTTATTGTTCTTCTGCAGCTTTTTTGTCATGTTTGGCACTATGTTTATTAACTACATTAACAATAGTTATTTCACTTAGAATGCATCTTCCTCCAATATGGACCAACCTTTAACCATATCAAGTGGCTTTTGTCATTGTCACATCTACTTCCAGAATAATTCAACATATTTTGTATTTTCTTAGCTTACTACCTGCAATCCAATTTGATCAGTTTTAGAAAAAGACCAGTACCTGTCTGATCATTGTGTCTTCAGATATAACAGAGCAAAAGAAGTCTTTGGCACTCTTTCTCAAACTAGTAACATCAGACAGCATTCTGATTTAGCTGCAACTTGTGTCTCCACAGTAAATGAGCCGATAGATGCTCAGAACAAGTATGTTGCACAAAACGCAGGAAAAGAATGAAATAAAAATATGAAAGATACAACTGTTCGCCAAAGGTGGCAAGTCATGAAATTGAAAGTAAATTATGGAACTAATAAGAAAATTTGCTGAGTAGAAGGAGACAGCAGGATTGGACTTTTCTCGTACAGGCAGGACACAGGAGTTGGGATTGGTTTCAGAGTTGAACCAGCCTCCAGTAGGATGTTGATTAAAGTCAAGATTGTCAATATAAGTGATCTCTTACTGGCATGGAAGTAGGTTCCCTGACCAATTCTGGGTGGCAGGCTGTCTCTCAAAGCTGGAGAGAACATCAGTAACCATCAGATTCAGAGAAAATCCAGGATGCAGTTCAAGCGAGGTAGTTGGAAATGCATCTCAATGAGAAAGCGCCCTCTCAACTACTTTGTAATAAATCTACTTTAAAAGTGGCAAAAAGGAGCCAGGACATCAATGTGAGGAATATGGTTGGGGAAGGAGCCCCCCTCTAGCCCCTTTCACTGTACCCTTAACCAGGCAGAGGGGTAGAGTCTGCCAGTAGCACCGATACCAGGCCTAATGCTGGGTGCTTATAACCCCTCTTGCATCAAGAAACCATATGCCCACTGGAAAACCGCATTAGGATGCATCACCTCACTTTTCATGACTCTTACAAACCTGTCTAACATTTGGAGGCATGAAATAGGCAAGGTCAAAATAGCTAACATCGGAAGCAACAGCAGGAAGTCAGCATGTCTGTCAGCCCCATAACATTCAAGCCTTATTCACATCCATTCCCAATTTTGGCTTGGCCCGAATGTTATAGAGGTCATAGAGTCATGCAGCATGGAAACAGCCCCTTCGGTCCAACCAGTCCATGCTGAACAAAGTCCCAAACTAAATTTGACCCATCTGCCTGCTCCTGTCCCATATCACTCTAAACCTATTCATATATCTTTCCAAATATCTTTTAAACATTGTAACTGCACCCACATCCACCACTTTCTCAAGAAATTCATTCCACATGCAAAACACTCTCTGTCTAAAAGATTTGGCCATCTGCCAGAATGTAGAGATAGTGGGGGTTACTCTCATTGGTGAGATTTGACCAGTGGTTTCCCCCAAGGATCTGTTTTAAGTCTTCAGTTGGTCACTGCAGTCATTATAAACTCACATGATATGACAGAAAGTCACATCTCCAAATGTGCCAGTGACATAAATCTGGGTGGTAATGTAAGCTGAGAAAGAGACTTGTTGTCAAAGCTTTTCATCTTGCACTCATCAGCACAGATGCACTAATGCCAACATTTCAGAGCGAGCAACAAACCAGATCTGACTAAAGATCATCTTGAACTGAAACATCAACTCTGTTTCTCTCCACAGAAGCTGCCTAACTTACAAGCATTTCCAATCCAATGACACAAACTTATTTTGCAAGATATTTTTTACTGTGGTCCTGGGTCTGCTGCCAGGCTGACTACATTATAAGATTGTTCTCTCATTAGAGAGACATGACTGGTGGTGATTTAACCTAAGGGTCACCCACACCTCAGGTAAAGGGAGAAGTTGAGGAGGAGAGCCCTTCATGGTCACCTCAGCTGGTGCTACGCTGTTAGCATCACTCTGCAAAACAGACTTGCCTTGTGAGATAACTGCGCTCCCCCTGCCCCCGCCCTCACCTCCCCACCTCCACCAGCCCCCACCTCCCCACCTCCACCAGCCCCCACCACCCCCAGAAGATAGGAGCCATAATTTAAGATAAAAAAGAACTAATTTACAAAAATATTTTAAACATTGCTTAAATGCGTGAGAAATTATTGTAAACCATTTTCAGAGACCTGTGCTTCACTAGGAAATTTAAGCCTGGTTGTCACTGTCTAAATCTAAGTTATATTAATTAACACAGAAACACTCTTCCACTATTTGGTGGGAGTAACTTGAGAAACAGTTTTCCAAACTTCTTCATAGATCATGCTAAAGTTGTACCCATTTGCAATACTGAAGTCTCTGATTCACAGTGAGTAATGATATTCTCAAAATAGATGGCAGAATAAATACGAACATTTTAACCTTATATTGGGATTCTTGTCTGTTTCCCTAGAAACTAAAAGATAACTGGTGTAACAGTATCTGTGGGGAGAAGAATAAACACAATGTTTCAGATGGTGACTTTTCATCAGAACCAGCAAAAATTGGAGATAAAGTATTGATCTTCTTCACTTTATGGAAAGGTACAGTGCGAACTGGAATGGATGTTGGAGAAGGAACAGTCCCTAAGGAATGCTGAGAGGTGAGGTGAGGGGAGCACATGTTTGATAGTGGCATAACATGTTTAAAATGGTGGAAGAGGAATTTTTCAAAATTCTTGTTTTCTTAGTTAGCTAAGTTGTAGTTCTTAACTTGCTTATCTCTTTAAGACCACTGCTCCTTGTGGACCAGTGACCTAACTTAATAAGTTCTGAAATCAACTAGTGCTTAGTTGTTGAACAAAGAATCTGTAGTTTCCTGTGGGTAAATATTGATTTCTTGTCAACCAGCTGGGGTAGAGCGAGCTTTAGGAAATTATTTGCCTTGTTCCCTTTTATATATCATACTAAAGCACACTGGATGAACATGAAGAAGGAAGAGCTGTATTTGGATATAGATATACTGACAGTAGTAAAAGTCAGGGTCCATATAACTGGGAGCGTTAATTAAAATAAGACTTCATTCATTTTGAAAGACCTTCATCTCATTATGTTGCATTTTAAAATACCAACACAGAAAAAGCTTAATTAGCTACAGATCCTTCACCAAGAGTTAATCAAAAGAATTCAGCTTGGTTTCTAGGTGTCACTGGAGCATGTTAACCATTCCAAGCATAATGATATTTTCTCCTGTTTAGAATATTGTTCTGTTTTCCCAGTTAGCTTGGTGATTTACAGTACATGGCAACATTGCAGCAAATTTCAACTGTAAGCACTGAGTACAATTATTAACAATGACAAAAATGTTGCTTTTTTGGAATTTCTGATTCAAGAAAACATAAACAAGAACTAAGGCAATTCCAATTCAACATCAGTCTCAGAAAGACTGATCCGACAAGCTTATTCCAATCTTTTTAAAGTGAATCATAATTGGTGATGATAATGTAACTAATGTTCATTTTGACAGGCAGAAAATCTTTTCATAAAGGTCCCTCACGACTGTCTTGCAGCTAAAGAAGGATGTTGTATTGTATTGTATTTGCTTGTTAAAAGTGAGACAGTTGTCAACAGTAACAGCTCTAATCAGAGTGACATGGCAAAGAGCATATCCCACAGTTAGTTCTTAAGTGCATACTGTTCATAATGACATAAAAAAGATTGATGTGGTGATGACATTCAGATCAGAGCCTGCATGTTATCAGAATTGTACAGTAAAAGAATATTTGGAAGAAATAAAGTAACATAACACAGGGATGCTGAAACATCCAGACATGTATAATATCTAGCTCAAAGTAATAAGCAAAGTCCTTTTGATCAATCTGGCGTGTTTAATTTCTTGGATGGTCCAGTACTTCTGCTGATTATGAGAATACTGTTAATGCTTAAAAATAACATCGCATTCCACTGCAAATATTATGCTTACCCTTTGCCCTGCATGTCATTAAAATAGCCATATTAAATGTTTATCTTCTGTCATTATTTATAATATGAATACACTTACTGCAAGGATTGAATATGCACTTCACATTGACATTTTTATCTGACCAATATCCAAAAAGCATTGTACAAAGTTGTCTTCTTTGCCTGTTAGCCTCTTACTTTATCCACCTATGTACCAAGCCTGCCTGGTCATTCACTCCTGCTACTTCACTGATCTCAATACTCAGCTCAATGGCTGAAATAACTATACTGAGGCCAGTTTTCCATCACCGGTCACCCCTTACATTTTTATTTGCCTTCCCGGATGGTGTTCCAACTTGTAATCATATGCATTTAGAATGAGAGCCCACCATGGGCTATGGCCCCTGTTTTCTTTGAGTAGCCCTCACAGCAGTTTGTGGTCTGTACACTATTACAGATTTATGTCCGTAAAGGTATTGGTGGAACTTTCTCCACCAAAGATGACCGCCAAACTTTCCTTCCCTGTCTGGGCATATTTGTGTTCTGCATCAAAAGTTTGGGAAACATATATTATTGGGTGTTCCTCTGCATTAGGCCACCTGTGAGCCAACACCACCCTGATACTGTATGGGGAGGCATTTCATGTCAGCACCAGATCTTGCTTGCAATTATAGTGTGCCAACATCTTAGATGATGATAGCTGCTTCTTCACTTCCCTAAAGGTTATGTCTTGGTTAGGAGACCATTTCCAAGCTGACCCCTTTTCAATAACAGATGTAAACATGCCAGGATGGAGGCCAGGTTACATATGAACTTTCTGAAATAATTTGCCAATCCAAGGAAAGACCTAAGCTGTAGTACAGTATTGGGAGCTGGAGCATCTTTGATCACTCTCACTTTATCTTCCAATGGGTGCAACCTAGTCTTATCGACTCTGGAGCCCATGTAGGATGCCTGGAACACACATATTTGCCTTCTAAGGCATACGCCCACCTTGGAGAAACATCTAAGGGCTATGTCCGAGTTGTCTAAATGTTCTTTATTGATCTCCCCTGTTATTAGCATGTTATCCAGATAAATGGAAACTTGTAAAATGTTTTCCATCATCCACTGAGAAATTGCATAGGCTAATGATACCCCTAATGGCACTCTCGAATATTGGTACAAACCCTCATGGGTATTAATTGCAGCATACTTCTGTGAATCCTCATCTAACTGAATTGCAGGTACACATGTTCAGCTTCCTGAAGGAAAGCCCCCCTTGCTAGCTTTGCGCACAAGTCCTCTATGTGAGGGATTGCAGCTGCGAGAAGTGGTTTACCATTTGTTTAAAATTCCCACAAAGGTGAACCGACCCATCTGACCTCAGAATCAGTACAACCGGTGCTGCCCAGTCCACAACTGGACTGGTTTGATGATTTCTTCGCTTTCCAGCCACCTGATATCTGCCTCTACTTTTGCCTTGATGGCACTGGGCGGGCCTTGTACAATCATGGAATTGCTTCCTGGTCAACATGCCAGGCTGCCACGGCTCCTTTGATAGTCCTTAGAGCTTTCTGAAAAACATCCGCTTATTTAATTAGGACTTCAATCAGACAGCCATTTTCTAATCGAAAACTGTTGAGCCAATCGAGTTGAATCTTTTCAACCAATTTTGTGCCCATCAGTTTGGGCCTGATCCTGTTACCACAATCAGTGCAAACTGAATGAGCTGCTTCTCATCAGAGACCAGGACCAAAGTTGTACCCTTAATCTGTAAAGGTTCGCTAGTATAGGTTCTCAGTCCAGCTGAGACCGTAAGCAAATGTAATGGTTAGACTCGTCCAGTCTGAATTTTGATAAAGACTGGTTCTGCAATTACTTAAACAGCTGCACTGATATCAACCTCCATTAGAATTGAGTGACCATATAATCAGATGTTTATTTTGACTGGTTTGGATTAAGCAATTGAACTGTTGCAAGCCAGATATGGATGGGCTTTCCAGGGCATGCACTCTGCTGAATACCGGCCTATAAGTTCTCTTACTCAATCAGGTCTAGTGGGACTCTTTTGCTGTCTCAAGTCTGCATACCAGCAGCAACTTCATGACCTGCCAGTCCAGATCTTGAAGAAACTTTTAACTGTTTTGCTGAGGCTTGGCTTTGGGGTTTTGCTCTGGGCTGATCTAGAGTCCCTCTGGTCAGGATATGTTCTGAGTGAGGCGATGAAATTGGTGCTCCCCCAAGCTCAGTCGAACTAGCAACGGTGTCAACTTCCGTCAACATAGTCTGTTAATCATATGCTCCATTTGCCACATTTTCTAATGAGAAAGTGAGTTGTAGTGCCCGTTTGAAATCCAGTTGGGCTTTAGCTAGTAAGTTTTCCATGGTACTATCATTAATTCCACTCTCATCACCAATGAAATAACACCACAAAGGCTGGTATCTCATCACCAAGTTCCCCTTTACCTACAAATGGATAGTCCTTGACACTGATCCAGCTCACCCAGCGTCAGCTCTCAGAGAGAACAGAACCTTTAACACTCCTGTCTATATCTGTCAGCCAGGGCTCCCTGATTGCAACAGATCAATGGCCCTAATCAGGAAAACTCATACTCACGAGGTCTACCTGGTTGACCTCATTCCAACCCTACATCAGCCACACACATTCTTCCCCCATCTTCTATAACCCCATTGCAAGGAGATGACAGCAAAGTGGTATTGATACTGAGCTAGTATACCAGAGTGCTAGGCTAATGTCCTGGGGACCTGGATCTGAATCCCATTGTGGCAGATAGCAAAGTTTAAAGTCTATAAAATGTGTCATTTAAAAAGCTACACTAATAGTCACTAATACATTTTAGAAAGGAAATCTGCTGTCCTGAACAAGTCAGGTATGCATTTGACTCCAGACCCACACAAATATGGTTGACTATCAACAACCCTCTGAAATGGCCTCCCAGATTAACCAGTGCAGAGATAATTAGGAAAGAGCAACAAATGCCAGCCTTGTAAAAAAAATTACACCGTAGGCAATAACTGCAGAGCTATCAATAGTATTCAGTATTGTATATTATTTACTACGCAGGAAAATGATTTCATGACATAAGGAAGAATAGGAAACAGTCTGGATATGACATTTGGCATCAACACTGACTGTAAGAGCGTTAATATATCCAAGCCATTGAATTATTAAGGAAGCAGTAGGGAAAGTATAACCAGATTTATTAAATGTAGATGAATCTACAAACATTTCATTGAGTGAACTTTGTGCTTGTTCAAGTCAATATGAATATTACTTTATAACTCAGAAGATAGAACAGTACAGCATAGGCACAGGCCCTTCAACCCACTATGTCTGTGCTGAACCATGATGTCATTCCAAGGTAACCTTATCTGCTTGCACACGGTCCATGTCCCTCTGTTCTCTGCCTGTTCATGTGTCTATCGAAATGTGTCTATCTGAAACTTTGCTGCCATATCTGCTTCTAACACCTCACTTCTCAGCACTTGCCAATGTGTTCCACCTACAACCCTCTGTCCTTGTACATCTCCTTTAAACTTTCCTCCTCTCACATTAAACTTATGCCCCCTAATAATTGACATTTCCACCCTGGGAAAGACTATCCATCCTATCCATGTCTCTCAGCATTTTATATACATCTATCAGGCCACCCTTCAGTCTCCGATACTCCAGTAAAATAATCCAAGTTTGCCCAACTCTCCTTATAGATAATACAATCGAGTTTAGGCAACATCCTGGTAAACTTCTTCTGCACCTTCTTGAAAACTTCCATATCCTTCCTGTAGTGCAGTGACCAGAACTGCACACAATGTTCCAAATGTGGCCAAACTAATTTTATGCAGTAAGAACATGATTTGCCAATCTTTATACTCAGTGGCCCGACTAATGAATGCAAGATGCCATATGACTTCTTTACTACCTTATCCACTTGTGTTACCACTTTCAGGGAGCTATCGACTTGTACCCCAAGATCCCTCTGTATATCAATGCTCCTAACAGGCCGGTCATTGACTGTATACTTTTATCTTCACTTGACCTAGAACTAGAAGGGAATGGGAAAGGTTTAAAAGGGACGTAAGGGGCATCTTTTTCACGCAAAGGGTAGTGCATGTATGGAACCAGCTGCCAGAAGATGTGGTGGAGACTGGTGCAATTACAACACTTAAAAGCATCTGGATGGGTATATGAATAGGAAGGGTTTAGAGGGATATGGGCCAAGTGCTGACAAATGGGACTAGATTAATTAAGGAGGTCTGGTCGGCATGGACGAGTTGGACTGAAGTACCTGTTTCCATACTGTACATCTCTATGTCTCTAACTTACACTTGTCTGGATTAAACTCCATCTGCCATTTCACCGCCCAACTTTCCAGCTGGTCTATATCATGCTGAATCCTTTGACATCCTTCCTGACTATCCAAAACTCCACCAATGTTCGTGTAATTTGCAAACTCACCAGCGATATTTTCATCCAAATCTTTTATGTATTACAAACAGAGAGATCTCAGCACTGGTTCTTACAGAACACCTCCGGCCACAGACTCATCCATGACAAATTCATCTATGACTCCAGCTTGTATTTACCATACAGACAGTAGAGCCAGCTTTTTCAAAACTATTTCCACTTTCAATGGGCATGATAATGATAAGCTAGATTCAACAACTTAGATCTGCTTCATTAACTCCTTCAGAGTGGCTCATTTGTAAAATATACTGCCACCTAGTGTAGGAAAATTCCCAGCTGAAATGTAGGTTCAGAGAGAGACACAGTGGGTATTTTTGGAAGAGGCTTTGCAGTAAGGTTATAATCAAGTTGGAGAAAGTGACGACTGTAGATGCTGGAAATCAGATGAAGAGCCTATGCTCAAAATGCCAACTCTCCTGCTCCTTGGATGCTGCCTGACCCAGCTGTGCTTTTCCAGCACCACACTTTTGGACTCATAAAGACAGAGTCAGAGTTCATAGAATAGAATCATAGAAGCATCTGAAACAGAGAAACATAGGTATGGAAGAAACAAGAAAGGAAAATGCAGCCCAATATTTTTCCTCCTGGAATCACTAGCTTGGTCAGCATTTATTATCCAGAGGGCAGTTAAGAGTCAAATGCATTCCTGAGGGTGTGGGTCACTTTACACAAGATCAGGCAAAGATGGCAGAGTATTCCCTGCAACCTCTCCCCCATCCCCCGATAGTTACACAGTCACTATTAGGCTAATTTTATTATTCCAGATTTTTACTGAAATATTACCATTTGCCATTTGACTTGAGCCCATCCCCAGATCCTCAACCTAGACGTTTAGATTATTAATGTCACAATATTCCTGCCTTCCAAAAAAGAGTCTGACTGTTCCAATCAGGCAAACCTTTTCCTTCATTCTTGGCTCTTATATGTCAATCTGGAATTTTTCAAATACATTCCAATTCCTATTGTCCTTTTCTCTGAACTAGAGTTTTATGTTTCTATTTCTGTCCAATATTTTCTAAAAGGAATGTTGCTGCATTACTTCATCATTCTATACATCATTTAAGTATTAAAGATTTGTTTTTCTTCCAATATACTCCATTCCCTTCCCAACAACTCAATGATAAATCATCAATGTATTTTCATCTGTGCTCACAGTCAGTTGATCCATTTTTCATTCCTGCTCTGAACATAGAACATAGCACATTACAGCGCAGTACAGGCCCTTTGGCCCTCGATGTTGTGCCGACCTGTCATACCAATCTGAAGCCATCTAACCTACACTATTTCATGTACGTCCATATGCTTGTCCAATGACGACTTAAATGTACTTCAAGTTGGCGAATCTACTACCATTGCAGGCAAAGCATTTCATACCCTTACAACTCTCTGAGCAGAGTATTAAACCAGCAGAAGTTAATATAGCTGACATTTTCAATTTTTTGCTCATCACTCAACCCTTCATCTCCATGTCCTCATCCCCAAGCTATTAAGCCTATTAAGGACTCAATCAACTACAATTTTTCATTGTCCACTGCATTTTAGACACATTGGATGTGAAAACAGTTGGGAGTGTTTCCCAGAAATTACACCAAGATAGTACAAGGCTAAGAGAAATCCCTTGGTTGAATGTAGCAGCAAGTTCTGCTGAAGGTGGCACTATCTATGTCCTTTTAACTCTACTCTTTTCTTTAATCTATGCACATTCAAGAAAACATAAATAATGATTCTGAGAGCAGTAACGTTGTAACGTTTAACACGACTGACTTCCAGCTTGTGGCCACATCCTCCATGGCATGAATACCTAGTCTGAGAGCCGATTGGATGCCAATAGTCTAACCAACTAGGCCCAACATAAAACTGGCTGAACAGTTTCTGCAAGCAAGGCCTAATGGAATGCGAAGAGGCCAAGGTTACCGCATGTCAAAAGTCACCAAGGACCAGCCCAGACCTGTATTACATATTGAACAGAGGTGATTGACCTTAACAATGGGAGAGTTGTTATGACCTGAAACTCATTGGGATGTACTCAGCCAGAACATTATGTTTGTGCTTTCCCCAGTTTTGACCAGACTGTTTGCACTATGGAGTAATTATATCTTGGAAAGGGGATGGGTACACAGAGAATGACCTGACCTAACCTCATTGGGCACTGTGATCCCTGTCCTGTGACCCCCATTGGCTGAAGTCAAAGAACATTCCAGAAGGGCTTGGAAAGGAAGGAGATAAGAAGGGCCACCAGGTGGCCATTCCCTCAGGAAAGACTCATCTTCGAACGAAGAAGACCCTCAGTGGACCCACTCGATAGAGCTCAGTGAATTGAGTCCAGCACCCCAACTGACTTCACTGGAGTGGTTAGTATTTATGCTTTTCAGGCAGTCAGCCTAGTTTGGGAAGAGTTATCTTAATTTTGTAAGAGTTGTTTTCTTTAACTTGAGTGTTTTATTCAGAAAATGTTTGAACCATAGTCCTTTGTTTGTATTGAGTAAGAGCAGCTGGGTAAATGTATTTTATCAGCAATAAACTGGTTGAAATGTCTTTGTAGAATATTCCACAGGTAAAGGTTGAGACACCACAATGCACTGATACAGCAGGATGAAATGGAATGTTCTATGCTGTCAATTTCATGTAATTGTTCATAACAAAGAAATGAGGTTCAGGGCTTTTTGAAAAGGTGGATGGAGAATTGGTGAGGTAACAGTTTAAGGAGAGAATTTGGAGTGAGGGACTGGATAGAATGCCCAAGAGGACTAGGTGCTTAGTGCTGAGGGAAGAGACAGTGGCATGGTCATATTTCTTAGTCATATCTGTAAGGTTCTGGGGAACCAGACTTCTAAATCCCACTATGGCAATTGGTCAAATTTAAGCTCAATCAATAAGTCATAGTCATAGATTTCAATCATAGAATCCCTACATTGTGGAAGCAAACCATTTGGCCTATTGATCCACACCGACTCTACGAGGAGCATCTCACCCACCACCCCATAACCCTGAATTTACCATGGCTAAAAACACCCAACCTGCACATCTTTGGATTGTGGGGAGAAACCGGAGCCCCCAGAGGAAACCCACACAGTCACAGGGAGAATCTGCAAACTCCCCACAGACAGTCACCGAAGGATGGAATCAAACCAGATCCTTGTGCCGTGAGGCAGCAGTGCTAACCAATGAGCTGCCATGACACCTTACAGGGTGGCACAGTGGCTCAATGGTTAGCACTGTTGCCTCACAACACCAGAGAGGTGTTGATTCCTGCTTGGGTGAGTGTCTGTGTGGAGTTTGCACACTCTATCCCATGTCTGTGTGGGTTTCCTCTGGGGGCTCCGGTTTCTCCCCACAATCCAAAGATGTGCAGGTTAGGTCAATTGGCCAAACTAAATTGACCATAGTGTGCAGGCGAAGTAGGTTAGCCATGGGGAATGCAGGGTTTCAGGGGTAGGTGGTGGGGTGCTCTTCAGTGGGTCAGTGTAGACTTGATGGGTGGAATGGCCTGCTTTCACACTGTAGGGATTCTATGACATTCTGATTCTCCTGTGCATTTGGAAACTATAAAGTGAGTTATCGTACTGCTGAAAAACAAACTATTGTTGATTGTTCACCAATGTCATCCAGTCCACTAATGTCCATTTGAGAGGAAATCTGCCCTTTTCACACAGATCTGGACTCCCATGTAGGCCAGATTAAAGCAATGCAGTGGATTGTTAACTGTCCTTTTCTACCAAGGACAATCAGGAATGCAGACTTTGCCAGTGATGCCCACATTCAGTGAAAGATGAAAAAAGCCTCACATGTAGGTTTAATTGTTTCCAACATTCATGACTTTTTCTTTTTTAAAAAAAAGGATAGATTTACATCTTTATAGGAGTGTGATGTCTCAAGTTTAGGAGCCCTTTGAGAATCAGCTGTTCCCCATGTCATGATATCCATGGTGATAATATTTCTTAAATGTTTATCTCATTTTAGGGCCATAATTGATATTATCATGCCCTCAGAGTCAGATGTACAGCACGGAAACAGACCCTTTGGTCCAACTTGTCCATGCTGACCAGATATCCCGACCTAATCCAGTCCCCTTTGCCAACACTTGGCCCAATCTCTCTCAACCCTTCCTATTCAAATACCCATCCAGATGCCTTTTAAACATTGCAATTGTACCAGCCTCCATGTCCTGTTGAAGAAACTTTTTTTTCAGACCAGCTTTTCAATCAAGAATGAGATTCAAATTGGAATGAATTGATTCAGTGGGAAGTGGCAGAACAAGGATTCTTCTTACTGTTTTTTTTAAAACTCCTTTAGGCTGTTAGAGGAAACAGGATCCTTACTAGTAGGTTCTCTAAGGGGTAACAAGTCAAATTCACCACTTCTTAGGCTCTTGTGGTGCAATGGTAGCATCCCTTCCTCTGGGCCAGCAAGCCTAGTTTCAAGCTCTGCCTACCATGGCACGGTGACTCAGTGGTTAGCACTGCAGCCTCACAGCACCAGGGACCTGGGTTCGATTCCAGCCTTGGGCGACTGTCTGTGTGGAGTTTGCACATTCTGTCTGTGAGGGTTTCCTCTGGGTGCTCTGGTTTTCTCCCACAGCCCAAAAATGTGCCAGTCAGGTGGATTGGCCATGCTAAATTGCCCATAGTGTTAGGTGCATTAGACAGAGGGAAATGGGTCTGGGTGGGTTACTCTTCGAAGGGTCCGTGTGGACTTGTTGGGCCAAAGGGCCTGTTCCCACAATATAGGGAATCTAATCTAATCTACCTAATATCCTGTCCAAACAGATTTAAAATATCCACACTAACTGATGTTTGGCAACACCACCATGTTTAAGAACCCCTCCAAGCCACTCACCATCCTGACTTGGAAATATTGCTTTTTCTTTACTGTCGCTGGGTCAAAATCCTGGAATTCCCTCCCTAATGGCATTGTGGGTCAAAACACTGCAGGTGGACTGCAGTGGTTCAAGAAGGCAGCTCACCACCACCTTAAGGGTGGGCAATAAACACTAGCCAGCCAGCAACACCCACATCCCAGAGATAAATAAAAAAAATCACTAATTCTTGGACTTACCTCCAAAGTGGCTGGGATCCTAAAAAACACTGCAAAATTAGTGAGATACAGTTATCCAAAAAAGGTCTCATAAATCTCATTGAACTGGAGCTCAAATGGAATCTTGCCAGACCTTCAAGATGCTATTAGACTGTGGGGCAATAAATCAGATTTAATCCCTGTGTACACTTAGGTAAGAGATAACACAGACAAATGGAAGGTCTGCAGTCCAGACTTTCACATTCATTGTTGAAAGAATGTGGAGGTGCCAGTGTTGGACTGGGGTGGATAAGATCAGAAGTCATAGGACACCAGGTTATAGTCCAACAGGTTTACTGGGAATCACAAGCTTTCAGGGCACTCCTCCTTCATCAAGTGAAGTCACCTGATGGAGTAGCACTCCCAAAGCTTGTGACTTCAAATAAACCTGGTGTCATGTGACTTGAGCATAGTTGAAAGAAAGCAGACTGTTAAAAGACCAACTGAAACCACTATTGTTAATTTTAGAATGCATTTAAATATCAATGTATTAAAAATAGAAAATTAAGACACAAGATGTAACAGAACATTTCTTTTGCTGCTGGTCAACTTTAAAGTTTCACTTTATTTTCAGAAGGAAACTTTTGTATAGATTGACATTAATGTTCACAACACAGACATTTGGGCACAGGAAAAAATTCAGATTGCTTTGCACTACAATAATCTTTGAAACTGCCATTTTTAAAACCAGCAAACACTGATAACCATCTCCAAGATAATGGACAGAAACCATCCAAGCCACAGATATGGAAGAACTAAGTCACTAAGGTATTACTGCTATCCATACATACATCGTTTCAAAAGTTGGCTTACACATTCTCTAGGGTTTAAACCTTTATTGTCCAGTTCAATCTCTGCATAGGTCTGTATATCTCGGTTTAGAACCCAACTGAAATATGTTTCCAGGAGTGAAGTAATATTTTGACATCTTCCCACTTCTTCCAATGAAAGGGTCTGTGGTTCGTATCTTTTGCCCATTGTAAGAATGCCAGTAGCCTGGTTCTCTAAGCCATGAAGGAGGTGATAGAGGCGGCTATGGAAAAGCTGAGCACTTGTCTTCCTCTTGCCCAGAGTGAGGATGCCAGCTGCATGGTTTCCAGCTCCATGCAGGAGATTAATAACCTGGCAGGAGCAGGTTTGTTGACGACAACATTTGGGGATGTTGGGAGAGGCGAAGGTTAATGAGTAGAGCAGGACCAGAGTCATAATGGCACACAACCTCTGCAAGACAAAGAGAGACCTCTTAGAAGGAAGACACTGTTTTAAGATCGGTGTAAACAGGTGTCGTCCAACACCTATCACTAATTACTCATTAGGAATCAAGCAAATGTCATTCATTAAGGTCTCTCTCTCTAGTTCTTCCTTGACATTCTGATATCTGTAAGTATTTGTGTTTTTACTCTAGAATCTGCAGCATTTTGAAATAAGAACAAAAGACGTGGGAGAAATAGCCTGGCAACATCTGTGAAGAGAGAAAAACAGAAATAACATAGTCCAATATAACTCTGCTTCAGAACTCAGCATTTTGCACTTATTGCTTGACCAATGATCTATTTGGTTAATAAAATACAGGTAACATTGACCATCAGTGGTCGTGCAAACTTCATAGCTGGGGGGAGATGATGGAATAGTGGCAATGCCACTAGATTGGCAATCCAGAGACCCAGGCTGATGTTCTGGGATGTGGGTGAAAATCCTGCCATGACAGCTCCTGCAATTTAAATTCAAATGAATCAAAATCTGGAATTGAAAACTAGTCTTGGTAATGATAATCATGAAACTACCAATGATTGGTCTAAAAACCCATCTCATTCCCTTAGTGAAAGAGATTTGCTTTCCTTAGCTAGTCTGACTGGCATGTGACTTGGAAACCAGAGTAGAGTGGTTGAGGGAGAGACAATGTTCTCACGGCATTATTACTAGACTATTAATCCAGAGATGCCAGCAATGATTTGGGGACCCATGGCAGATAGTGGAATTTGGATTCAGCTAAAAATAAGGAATTGAGAGTCTAATGATGGCCATGAAACAAATACCAGTTGTCGGGAAAAACTCATTTGTTTTGTTAATGTCATTGAGGGAAGGCTACTGCCTCAAATAATGCTGACTTTTTTTTAACTTAGAATACCAACAGTGTAGAAACAGGCCCTTTGACCAAGAAAGTCCACACTGACCCTCCGAAGAGTAACCCACCCAGACCCATTCCCTTATTTCCTTGATATTTTCCCTACTACAAGTAACTTAGCATGGAGAATCCACCGAACCTGCACATCTTTAGACTGTGGGGGGAAACTGGAGTACCCGGAGGAAACCCACGTAGACACGGCGAGAATGTGCAAGCTCCACACAGACAATCGCCTGAGGCTGGAATCAAACCTGGGTCCTGGCACTGTGAGGCAACAGTGCTAACCACTGAGCCACCGTGCTGCCCTCTCTTGTATACCCTGTGCAATATTACCTGTACGCCTCTGTTAAAATCTTTTGCTCTGTACATCCTTGCTTACTATGATCTGCCTGTACTGCTCATAAAGCTTTTCACTGTACTTCAGTACATGTGACAATAAATAAATCCATTTGTCCCTGGTCCAGCCTATGTGTAATTCCAGCAATGTGGTTGACTCTCAACTGCCCTCTGGGCAATTAGGGATGGGCAATGAATGCTGGTCTGCCAGTGATGCCCATATCCCATCAATGAATAAATAAAAGACTCTTAACTTCTCAAGCCATTCAGTTCAAGGGGTGAATCACAGGTGAGCAATAAAATATTAGCCTTCCGAGCTGAGCCTGGGCACAAAGGTTCCAATGACATTGGGGCCTGAGGAGGTTCAGGCAATGAGCAGCACCAGGGCCCGTGATTTGTCTCTGCTCCTGCATACTCGTGATGCTCACATCCCATGAAAGAATACTTTTTAGAAAACCTCATTGCCATGTATACTTTAAACTTTTAGTACGTGGTGGTAATATGGCAAAGGGAAAAACAAGGTTGTCAAAGTGTTTGATTGTTGAGAGAGTGGTTAATTTACTTTACCACTGAATGTTGTCTGATATTTGTTCAACACATGCACAAATGAGTTACCTCAGCTGCAGGGAGGCAGTTCCTATTGAAGTGAGCGTCTGTAACTAAAACAACATTGCCTGTGCCACACCTGTGCTAGTCTGCAATTTTTCTAACCAACATGCATCAAAACCTATTATTTGTATTTCATGCCCCATATATTTATGAATGCAAATGCATTGAGAATTTTGCTCAAGGTTTATAATTGCTCTTCTCACAGAAGTAAGAGGGTTCATCTTAAACTCCTTTATAATATTCACAGCCATAGCTCCACCTCAATTATAATGTGCCTTTGGTTGTCATTTGACATTTTCCATGTGATAAGCACATTCAAGTTGAATGTGCTTAATAACAATAATGTGAAAATCCTAACTCACTACAACTACCTTATTAATAACAGTGGAAATTAAGCCGTACCAATGGATCTTGGCAGGAACATGACATCAACATGCATCCCCTGGGGAAAAAGACGAACAAAGATAAGCAAACTGGAACACAGCCAGGACTAGGAGGATAAAGAATGCATGAAGGCGTAATAGTATTTAAACAAGATAACGAACAAAATTCATTACTGTAGATACACAGGGAAAGTGAGAATTGGACAAATAGTCTGAAAACTGTCTTTACACAGCATAATAAGTGAATGATGCCAGATATTTCAGAAGGAAATGGAACATTGGTGGCAAAGATACATGCAAATCAATATGATAGAGCAGGCTGGCTGGCTGACATGCACAGGAATTAGAATTCTACAGTGTGGAAACAGGCCTTTCAGCCCAGCACGTCCACACCACCCTCTGAAGAGTAACCCACCAAGACCCATTCCCCTACTACTCTACATTTCCCCCTAACCAATTCACTCAACCTGCACACCTTTGGACTGTAGGAGGAAACTCACACACAAATACAGGGAGAATGTACAAACTGTACATAGACGGTCACCCGAAACTAGGATCAAACCCAGGTCCTTTGCACTGTGAGGCAGCAATGCTAACCGCTGAGCCACCATGCCAGCCTGCCTTCATTAGCACAGAGATGTGCTCAGAAACTGATATTTTCCGTTGATCCATTTTCCCATTGATTAATGCAATATTTGTGAAGCCAACTATATTACACACATCCAGCATCATAATTCACGAAATGGTGTGCTGTGCCAAATAACTCGCTTTTATGGACAATCCGTGGAATTATACTCAGCTTCATATCTCACAACTGGTTAGAATTCTGAGCATTTTCATCACTTAATAAAAACAACTTGGAATGGATTTGCTGTTCAAAGCAAATTAAAAGAATTGGTTGAAAATGCTTTGTGGTAGCTTAATGGAATCTGACAGAGGACCATTCAACTTCCCTTCAAAAGATCTCACTTTTCCTACAGGCACACTAACATTTCCATTTGAAAGCATTTTTCTCATTCTCTTTTCGAAAGTTGCTGTTGGACCCCCTTTCACTACCCTTTCAGGCATCACATCCACGATCTTTGACAGGACTGATGTAACATCACATTCATGCAGATATAGAGCAACAATTAAAATGCAAACATTTCACTTGAGCAACTCTGAACAAGCAGGGAGATCCTCATCAGTATCAAACAAGGTAACCTTCCACTCTCAGCTGCTTAACTGCTCGAAGTACTGAGTGGTAATCAGATAATTCTCCAACAAAATGAGAAGCAATGGGAAAATAGCAGCAATTTTCTAGAATATGCTTCAGAGTCATTTCCAAGGCCTGATGGCAGCTCATTAGTCTGTCCTTATCATCTGGAGGATGGGTTGGGACATGTAGAGCTTAAAAGAAATTGGGGTAAAATCAGTTTTAAACACATTGCAAGGAAAAACACTTCTATTTCATAGATTCCCCTACAGTGTGGAAGCAGGCCATTCGGCCCATCGAGTCCACACTGATTGGCCAAAGCGCATTCACCCAGGCCACCCTAACTCTGTAACCCTACATTTCCCATGGCTAACCCACCTAGCCCTGGATACTATGGGCAATTTAACATGGCCAATCCACCTAAGCTGCACACCTTTAGACTGTGTGAGGAAACTGAAGCACCCGGAGGAAACCCAGGGACAGGGAGAATGTGCAAACTCCATGCAGGCAGTCACCTGAGGCTGGAATCAAATCCTGGTCTCTGGCACTGTGAGGCAGCAGCACTAACTACTGAGTCACTGTGCCACTTATGTCTGACAAATAAATTACATAACATAAAGCTGATTCCGACACCAAAACAGATTCCATAGAAAACAACCTTTAAAAGGAAGCTAATGTGTTAAGGAAGAAAACAAATGACAGTAGTTCTCGTAAGACATTGCTAACTACAGGAAATATAGATATATAACAGAGGTAAATGCATTCCAATCCAACATGATTGCAATTCAGAAAGTGAACAATAAATGTCAAAAATCAAAAGTAGTTCTTTCCCATTTTTCTTCAATTGTCTTGGCATATCTAGCCCCTCTTTTTTATAAGATGAACAGAAGATGCTGAAAATACTCAACAGATCTACCAACATCCATGGAGAGAGAAACAAAATTAATGTTTCAGATCAACTACTTTTCTTTTTCAAAGAACCTTTCTTCTGATCATATCTTAGTTTCTCCCCCCTTTCCAACTTTTACTTTACCCAACTCCCCAATTCATAAAAACGCAGGTAAACATTACTTTCATTGAAATGGTTTCCATCTTGGTGAATGTGTTACAGCAGCGAGCACACACACACATACAGCATACACTTGACAGAAATGTTCCAGTCTTGCTGTTGCACTGAAGAGGACTTGGTTTCTAACTCCATATTTATATCATCTTCCATTCCTAATATATCAGTTTCTTTTGTCCATGGTCAATGGCACTATCAAAGCGCACAACACATATCAATGATTCACACCATTTTCAACAGGTAGGGACTCTCATTAGCTATTAGGTCATTCATTAAAGAAAAGGAAAAATGGAAAGAAAACATTTAAACTGGATATTATCTAAAATCACCATGTTACTGGAGAATTCATGCTGTTAATAGTATGCCAAGCCTTTGAGAACAGACCCAATTTGTTTCAGCTTTTAGTTTGTCTATTCTATTCATCACATTAGCTTTCATTTGATTTTACCTGAATGGACTATGTCTGTAACCTGGCATTAATTAGCTTTTGATCACCAAAGGCATTTGCTTCCCTTCCTGGAGATAATAATTATTCAGTTTATAGCATTAATGCTTAAAATCACTGGTATTTCTTTAGTTTTGCAGAGAACGTCTCCATTTTAATCTTACAAAAGACTTTTACTGGCATCTGACTATTATTTTTAGCTCCTGTCCAAACAAAAAAAATCTTAATTGCAGTTACATTTTGTTCTTAGCTTTTGAAAAATATATAATCTTTGATTTTTCTTTTCCATACTAAGATATTTTTCAAGCATCTTTCAAAACATTAGCTTTCCGAAGAAAAAAATACAAATTTCATTTTTATTTTCTGTCCGTTCACAGGGAAGGAAGAAATGTGAAGAAATAACAAATGGAGGCTGGGGTAATAATGGAACCACTAAAAAAAAGTACTATTGCATTTATCAGCTGTTGAGTGAGGGTGAGGGGCGCAAGAGTAATCTAATTGGCATGCCCACAATTCTCAGACCTCTCCATGTCAGGTGGCACGTTGGATCAGTGGTTAGTACTGCTGCCTCAGAGGACCAAGGACCTGGGTTCAATTCTACTTTCAGGTGACTGTGTGGAGCTTGCATATTCTTCCCCCTGTTTGTGTGGGTTTCCTCTGGGTGCTCCAGTGTCTTCCCACAGTCCAAAACTGTGCAGGTGCAATGGATTGGATGTGCTAAATTGCTGGTAGTGTCCAGGGATATGCAGGCTAGGTGGATTAGCCAGAGGAAACACAAGGTTACAGGGATAGGTGGGAGGTGTTTCTGGGTCGGATGCTCTTCAGAACAGCAGTTTGGACTTGATGGTCTGAATGGCCTACTTCCACACTGTAGGGATTTTACAATTCATGTCCTCTCCTCCCTGAAAATTACATGAACTTGTTTGTCGGCTGTGTCCCAGATATAGTACTCTTCCTGAAACCAGCATCTGAGGTCTCATTCCAAAAAGAAACAAGTCTGATACTCCAGTGCAGTCTTTTGGATGCAACATTTCTTTTCTTGTTCACTCATTGGAAGTGGGCATCACAGGCTGGGCCAGCATTTAATGCTAATAACTAATTGCTGTTGAAAAGATGGCGGTGAGCTACGTTACATTTGTTGTAAGTAGACTTGAAATGTCATTGGATAGAGAGTTCCAGGATTTTGACCCAGTGACACCAAAGAAATGGTAGTACATTTTGAAGTCAGAATGCTGTGTGGTTTTGAGGGGAACTTGCACATGGTGACATTCCTATGTTTTTGTTGTACTTGTCTTTCTAGATAATAGCCATTGTGAGTTTGAAAGGTGCTACCTAAGGAGCCTTGGTGAATTCAGCCAAGATATCATCTACCTGCTTACATGAGAGCTTGAGAACCCATGGCATTATTTCAAAGAAGAGCAAGGAAGTTTTCATTCCTGTTTCAATTTCACTAAACATCACAGATTACATAGTCATTAAAATACTTCTGTACTTGAGATTGAGCTGTGTATAAATTGGCTGCTGCATTTTGTAATATATAATAGCAATTACATTTCAAAAGATCCTGACTCTTATAAAGCGATTTTGAGATCACTCATGAACATTGCCATATAAATGCAAATCCATACTTTCACAGGATTCTATATTGATCCAGGAGACAGTAAGGACTGCAGATACTGAAAGACAGAGTCAGTAGACGTGAAGCTGGAAAAACACAACAGGTCAGACAGCATCCAAGGACCAGAAAAGGAGTTTTGGCCCGAAACATTGACATTCCTGCTCCTTGGATGCTCTCTGACCTGCTGTGCTTTTCCAGCTCCACATCTATTGACTCTGTATTGATCCAGTTCAGTTTCAATCATTTGTTTTAAAGTTTACACGGCTGCAGTGTTGGAAGTAATTGTACTCACTTCCTTTAGTACTCCAATGTAGGTGGAGTGAGTCACCTTTCGAAAGAAAATTAAATCACCTTTTAAAAAGACTTCGTCTTTTTTGAGCAAAGTGATGCTCATATACATCTAGCTCTCTCCCAGCACCAGGAATGTGATTTATAGTCAAGTACTTTGACAAGGATGTTGTTGATTATGAACCAAACTCTGCAACTACCTATCTCAGGGTGATAATACAGGATAACAGCAGCACCTTGTATTTTGTATAACTATTGCAAGAAATTTTTTGATTGGTTTAAAGTTAACATATCATAAAAAAAGTTTGTTATCACCAGTCACAAGAAGAGCATGTAATCTTAGACAGCAGGAGCAGGTCAATCATCTCCTCAGACCTCACTGTTTCTTTTCAAAATCCACTCCCTTGCTCTTTCCTCATAGCCCCGTAATTTGCTGTCCTTTCCATGTGCCTAATTCTCTTTTGAAAATTAATATTGCATCAGCTTCCACCATTCTTCCAACCAATATATTCCAGCTCATAAGTATTCATTGCATAATTTAAGAACAGAACTCCCGTCCACCTCGCAGTTCTTTGTCAACTATCTTAAATTTGTCCTCTAATTTACCATCACTGCCACTGGAGTTTTTCCTTATTTCATTGTCAACCATCATCAATCGTATGCAAAACCCTTCTTAATTGACTCATGTCCTTTAGGAAATCTGTCATCTCACTCCGTCTGGCCTGCACATTAAACATCAGATATTAGATTAGATTACTTACAGTGTGGAAACAGGCCCTTCAGCCCAACAAGTCCACACCGACTTGCCGAAGGGCAACCCACCCATACCCCTACATTTACCCCTTATTTTAACACTACGGGCAATTTAGCATGGCCAATTCACCTGACCCGCACATCTTTGGACTGTGGGAGGAAACCGGAGTACCCGGAGGAAACCCACGCAGACACGGGGAGAATGTGCAAACTCCACACAGTCAGTGGCCTGAGTTGGGAATTGAACCTGGGTCTCTGGCGCCGTGAGGCAACAGTGCTAACCACTGTGCCACCATGCCGCCCACGGTTAGTTAGACAGAGTCCAGGCATACACTTTTCGAATCAGTCTTGTTTTAACTTGCATGTCGCAAAATTCCAACACACTGATTACTTGCTCCCCATGTATACACACATTTAATTCTCATCCAATTATTTGTTAATTAAAAATTCTGGCACTACTAGCAATATTCACATCCAATGAAAGAATAAAGAAAACACAAGGTGCAGGAGTGCCATAACATTAAATGATCCTAACAGACAAGAATTTAATAAGAATCAGAAAAATTACAGAACTACAGGGAAAGAGAAACAAGTGGGCTTTGCAAACTGCCTCTCAGGCCCAACAGCATGAATGGCCTCCTCCTGTGCTGTAAGCATGAGAGAGAATGTAGCATTAGTTTTGCAGATCTCAATGTAAAGCTTATTTATTTCACCTAGCCAGCATTGAAATGCATTATTGGTTTAGAATGTTCTAGTTGGTGAACAAGTTTGAAACAGCGATAATTGAATCAGGAGATGGTTAGTCATGTAAGAGGGAATTGGGGTTGTTTCGAATGGAGGAGTCAAGGCAGGGATATAAAGGTTGGATTCTTGGGACAATCATGATCAAGAACCATGGGGACCAAAGCCCGAACCCAAAAATCCAGAAATGTGCAATGAAATGTGACATGTTCTCTCTGGGTCCATCTCCCAGTCTTATCCTTGCATCGAACCCTACATCAGAGACTTAGTGACAGACTAATTAGTCTGAGACAAGTTGAAAATGTGTTGCTGGTTAAAGCACAGCAGGTTAGGCAGCATCCAAGGAATAGGAAATTCGACGTTTCGGACATAAGCCCTTCATCAGGAATGAGGAGAGTGTACCAAGCAGGCTAAGATAAAAGGTAGGGAGGAGGGACTTGGGGGAGGGGCGATGGAGATGTGATAGGTGGAAGGAGGTCAAGGTGAGGGTGATAGGCCGGAGTGGGGTGGGGGCGGAGAGGTCAGGAAGAAGATTGCAGGTTAGGAGGGCGGTGCTGAGTTGAGGGAACCGACTGAGACAAGGTGGGGGAGGGGAAATGAGGAAACTGGAGAAATCTGAGTTCATCCCTTGTGGTTGGAGGGTTCCCAGGCGGAAGATAAGGCGCTCCTCCTCCAGCCGTCGTGTTGTTATGTTTTGCCGGTGGAGGAGTCCAAGGACCTGCATGTCCTCGGTGGAGTGGGAGGGAGAGTTAAATACTTTAACTCTCCCTCCCACTCCACCGAGGACATGCAGGTCCTTGGACTCCTCCACCGGCAAAACATAACAACACGACGGCTGGAGGAGGAGCGCCTTATCTTCCGCCTGGGAACCCTCCAACCACAAGGGATGAACTCAGATTTCTCTAGTTTCCTCAATTCCCCCCACCTTGTCTCAGTCGGTTCCCTCAACTCAGCACCGCCCTCCTAACCTGCAATCTTCTTCCTGACCTCTCCGCCCCCACCCCACTCCGGCCTATCACCCTCACCTTGACCTCCTTCCACCTATCACATCTCCATCGCCCCTCCCCCAAGTCCCTCCTCCCTACCTTTTATCTTAGCCTGCTTGGTACACTCTCCTCATTCCTGATGAAGGGCTTATGCCCGAAACGTTGAATTTCCTATTCCTTGGATGCTGCCTGACCTGCTGTGCTTTAACCAGCAACACATTTTCAACTGTGATCTCCAGCATCTGCAGACCTCATTTTTTACCCAAGTCTGAGATAAGTCAACTTGGTGAGACAGGTAATATAGCGTGTTAATTGAGAGTTTTGAATGTTGTTTGTAATTGGCTTGTTAGATGATTTATTAAAAGACATATGTTGTGCTAACTATTGGTGTCTGTCACATTTGCTACTGTTACCTTGCTATCTTTCAATGCTGTTGGTCAGGAGTTGGACAACACAAGGTTATCTGGTGTTCAACATTTTTGCTCTGGATGGAGAGCAAGATTGCAAACGTATGTTTACTTTTAGTAAACAGAAAATGTGATGCAATGTTGATCTCTCTCAAGTACAAGCTGCTGCTTTGACATTGCACAATCAACCTGAGACAGGTAAATGCACAGTCAACAAGGCCTTTGTCAAATTTCCAGGCTGTGAGTCATATTCTTGCTGCCAAATGAGGGCTGTGTATTTTTTTGTATGCTCACAGATATCAGTGATATATATTCTCTAGACAACAGCACAATTTTAATGATAAAATTTTTTTGAAACAAATTTGCTTTTTTCACTCATTCCAGACCATGTTTATTTCTGAGAAGACTAAGATTAGGAATCCAATGGAAATGCACAAGCTTAGAGTCATAGAGATATACAGCATGGAAACAGACTCTGAGGGTCAACTTGTCCATGCCGACCAGATATCTCAACCTAATCTAGTCCCATTTGTCAGCACCCAGCCCACATGCCTCTAAGGAGAAAGTGAGGACTGCAGGTGCTGGCGGGTAGAGTCGAGAGTGTGGGTGGTGGAAAAGTACAGCAGGTCAGGCAGTATCCAAGGAGCAGGAGAATAGATGTATCGGGCAAGGTGAAGGGCTCTTGCCTGAAACGTCTATTCTTCTGATCCTGGGATTCTGCCTGACTTGCTGTGCTTTTCCAGCACCACACTCTCGACCCATATCCCTCTAAACCCCTATTCATATACCCATCCAGATGCCTTTTAAATGTTGCAATTGCTCCAGCCTCCACCACTTCCTCTAACAGCTCATTCCATACCCTCACCACCCTCTGCGTGAAAACATTGCCCCTTAGGTCTCTTTTAAATTTTTCCCCTCTCGCCCTAAATCTATGCCCTCTAGTTCTGGACTCCCCCACCCCAGGGAAAAGACTTTGTCTCTTTACTCTATCCATTCCCCTCATGATTTTATAAACTTCTATTAGGTCACCCCTCAACCCCGAATGCTGTAGGGAAAACAGCCCCAGCCTATTCAGTCTCTCCCTGTAGCTCAAATCCTCCAATCCTGGCAACATCCTTGTAAATCTTTTCTGAACCTTTTCAAGTTTCACAACATTCTTCTAATAGGAAGGAGACCAGAATTGCACATAATATTCCAAAAATGGTCTAACCAATATCCTCAAAGCTGCAACATGACCTCCCAACTCCTATACTCAATGCGCTGTCCAATAAAGGAAAACATACCAAACGCCTTCTTCACTATCCTATCTACCTGCGATTCCATTTTCAAGGAGCTATGAACCTGCAATCCAAGGTCTCTTTGTTCAGCAACACTCCCTAGGATCTTACCATTAAGTTATAAATCCTGCTGATTTCCCTTTCCAAAATTGACACCTCACATTTATCTAAATTAAACTCCATCTGCCACTCCTCAGCCCATTGGCCTATCTAATCAAGTTCCATTGTAATCTGAGGTAACCTTTGTTAATGTCCACTATACCTCCAATTTTGGTGTCATCTGCAAACTTATAAACTATACCCTCAATGTTCATGTCCAAATCATTGATATAAATGATGAAAAGTAGTGGACCCAGCACCAATCCTTGTGGCACTCCACTGGTCACAGGCCTCCAGCCTGAAAAACAACTCTCCACCACCACCCTCTGTCTTCTATCTTTGAACCAGTTCCGTATCCAAATGGATAGTTCTACCTGTATTCCATGAAATCTAACCTTGCGAACCAGTCTACCATGAGGAACCTTGTTGAATGCCTTACTGAAGACCATATGGACCATATGTGCACCACTCTTCCCTCATCAATCCTCGTAACTTCTTCAAAAACCTCAACTGACTTTACACCAGTTTCCATTGCCAGTGAGACTGTGGTACAGTATTGGGGAGTGTTGCATGGCTGCAGGTAGCACTAACTGGATTCAATTTGAAAACATTGATCTACTAGCCAGTTTAGCAAGATGTCGAAGTTACACATTGTGTTACACAAAGACATTCAGAGTCCACTGGGTGGACCATCACCTAACTAATTGCACAAGAAACAAGTGAACTGTCCATTATTTCATTTAACATTTATGAAACTTTTGTAAAGGGTTAACTATATGTTTACTCTAAGGACAGCTATTGAGCATACATGTAAGGAGTTGTGTCATGGTGATCATGCAGGCATTGTAGAGTTCAGAAAATGCCTTCGCTTAACAGTCAAATGATGGCAAATGGGACTAGATTAATTTTGGAATATCAGGTCAGCATGGACAAGTTGGACTGAAAAGCCTGTTTCCATGTGGTACAACTCTATGACTCTATGCATATTCTGACTCTGAGTACAGGATAAAGCAGAATTGAGGTATAAATACTTGCTACTTCAGGAGAATTTAGTATGGAAGCTAGGAAATATTACCAGTTAGAAACAAAAAAGGTGAACCTATAAACATGGTCGAAATAAAACAGGCAGCCTGTCAAAAAAAATGAACTTATGAACTTATTTTCATCTATTGAGCAAGCACTTTGTGTAAACTATTTATAATTTATATCTATAGACTGTTGGATAGCACCACCTGGTGGATTTGAGCATTCACATTCTCAAACTATTGGCAATAAGGAGGATACCTACAAAATCAAATGCTTCCAGATCATGATGCCATTTGTTGAATAAGTGGAAACTACTATTAGCTGAATCTAGCATCATGATTAATTATAACAGCTGTAACTGGGAGGACTGAATATTTCTGTGTTCTGAAGCAGGGTCACTGGTCCTGAAATGTTAACTCTTTCCCTCCAGACTTGCTGAGTTTCTCCAGAAATTTGTTGTTGTTTCTGCACTTTTTGCATTGAGTGTCTGCTTATTACAAAAAAAAGTGTATTTTATTTAAATAGAAAGTTAGAACAATTATTGATCCATTGAAAGCATGTTTTTTTCTAATGCTACAGCCGCACTGGTGTGCACCTTGGCCGGGGGACATGAAGTGCCAATATCCATAGCATTTCAAGATACAGCTTTCAATCACAATTATCTGCGAGAAAGTATACTTCTTTCTACCAAGAGAAGGTTTCACCAAAGTGAGCAGAATGCATTATTAAATGCTGTCCCTATCCTGAGCAGTAATACATTCAAGTATATGTTCAAGCAACATCAAAGCAGACAAGTCTCATACTGGGGCTTATGAAAACACATATATTACATCCATCTCCTACAGTTATATTCTTAATGTTAAGTCCTCATGTAACATCTAAAGAAAAGTTATAATTGTTTGCTTGTAGGATTCTTACAAAGTCTACAGTCATTCAAGAAAATGGAGGGTAGCTTGAAACCAAAGCCATATAAACAAAGTTTGTGAGAAGATTTGTAGCTTGGGTGCTCGTTGTTGTGGTTCTGTTCGCCGAGCTGGGAGTTTTTGTTGCAAACGTTTCATCCCCTTTCTAGGTGACATCTTCAGTGCTTGGGCGCCTCCTGTGAAGCGCTTCCGTGCTGATTCCTCCGGCATTTATACTGGTTTGAATCTGCCGCTTCCGGTTGTCAGTTGCTTTGTCCTTCTCCGGCATTTATACTGGTTTGAATCTGCCGCTTCCGGTTGTCAGTTGCTACTGACAACCGAAAGCGGCAGATTCAAACCAGTATAAATGCCGGAGGAATCAGCACAGAAGCGCTTCACAGGAGGCTCCCAAGCACTGAAGATATCACCTAGAAAGGGGACAAAACGTTTGCAACAAAAACTCCCAGCTCGGTGAACAGAACCACAACCATATAAACAAATTTATTTCTAAGTTATATTTAAAGAACAGCATATTAGGCAATTAATGTACAGCACAAGTATGGTAGTGACAAAGGTTCATCCTTCACAAAATAATATCTAGCAATTACTTTAAAAACAGACACAGAAATTACAGATTCAGTGATTCTTCTTCAGAACTGATTGTGGCTAGGAAAAAATTTGTATATATGTTGACGATGGAAATGAGGAGATGGGGGGAGCAGGGAAAGAGTAAACAAGAGACTGAAATGAGGTTCAGAGAGAGAGAGAGAACAGAGGTTGGAAAGACAAATGCATGGGTGAAGGTTAGCCTGGGAGAATCAATAGATGCTCATTTGGACTATTAGTAGCTGACAATGTGTTGTTTGTAGTAGTATGCCATTGTGATGACAAGGCCTGGTGTGTAAGGGTTGGGGTAAGAATGCGGGAGAAGTAGCTCAGACCCCAAAATTATTCAACTTGATATGGAGTCCTGAACGCTGCAGGGTTCACGGCAGAAAAGGAGTTGCTGGTATTCTGCCCTGCAGCAAGCCCAAGACAGACATGGTGACCCGGGAACACAATGTGTTTAAGTGGCAGGCAACTGGAAGCTCAGGGTCATTTCTGTGGACAGAACGTAGATGTTCTGCAAAGCAGTCGTCCGGTCTGCATTTTGTCGCCCCAGCGTTGTGGAGACTACATTGTCTGCAGCAAATACAGTAGACTAGATTGAGTGAAGTGCTGGTAAATCACTGCTTCACCTGGAAGGTGTGTCTGGAGCCTTGAATAGTGTGAAAAAAGGAAGTGAACAGGCAGCTGTTACTGTGGTTGCTGTGATTCCCTCAGGCTGACCTTTACCCATTCGTAGAGTCATAGTCATCGAGATGTACAGCACTGAAACAGACCCTTCAGTCCAATTCATCCATGCTGAACAGATATCCCAACACAATCTAGTCCCACCTGCCAGCACCCAGACCATATCCCTCCAAACTCTTCCTAGTCATATACCCAACCAGATGCCTCTTAAATGTTGCAATTGTACTAGCCACCACCACTTTCTCCAGCAGCTCATTCCATACACATACCACGTTCTGTGTGAAAAAGTTGCCCCTTAGGTCTCTTTCACATCTTTCCCCTCTCACCCTAAACCTACGTCCTCTAGTTCTGGACTCCCCCACCCCAGGGAAGAGATATTGTCTATTTATCCTATCCATGTCCCTCATGATTTTATAAACTTCTATAAGGTCACTCCTCAGCCTTCGATGCTTCAGGGAAAACAGTCCCATCCTATTCCACCTAAAATAGCTCAAATCCTCCAACCTTGGCAACATCCTTGTAAATCTTTTCCGAACCTTTTCAAGTTTCACAACATCCTTCCAATAGGAAGGAGACCAGAATTGCACGCAGCATTCCAAAAGTGGCCTAACCCAGGTCCTGTACAGCTGCAACATGACCTCCCAACTCGTGTACTCAATACTTTGATCAATAAAGGAAAGCATACTAACCGCCTTCTTCACTATCCTATCTACCTGTGACTAGACTTTCAAGTAGCTATGAACCTGCACTCCAAGGTCTCTTTGTTCAGCAACACTTCCTAGGATCTTACCATTAAGTGTATAAATATGCTCTGATTTGCCTTTCCAAAATGCAACACCTTGCATTTATGTATCTGCCACTTCTCAGCCCATTGACCCATCTGATCAAGATCCCATTGTACTCTGAGGTAACCTTCATTGCTGTCTACTACACCTCCAATTTTGGTGTCACCTGCAAATTTGCTAACTATACCTCTTATGCTCGCATCCAAATCATTTTTATAAATGACTAAAAGTAGTGGACCCAGCACCAATTCTTGTGGCACTCCGCTAGTCACAGGCCTCCAATCTGAAAAACAATCCTCCACCACTACCCTCTGTCTTCTACCTTTGAGCCAGTTCTGTATCCAAATGGTTAGTTCTCCCCGTATTCCATGAGATCTAACCTTGTTAACTAGTCTCTCACACGGAACCTTGTTGAACTGAAGTCCATATTGATCATGTCTACCACTCTGCCCTCATCAATCCTCTTTGTTACTTCTTCAAAAAACTCAATCAAGTTTGTGAGACATGATTTCCCACCCACAAAGCCATGTTGACTATCCCTAATCAGTTCTTGCCTTTCCAAATACATGTACCTCCTGTCCCTCAGGACTCCCTCCAACAAATTGCCCACCACCGACGTCAGGGTCATTGGTCTATAGTTCCCTGGCTTGTCCTTACCACACTTCTTAAACAGTGGCACCACATTAGCCAACCTCCAGTCTTTCGGCACCTCACCTGTGACTGTCGATGATACAAATATATTAGTAAGAGGCCCAGCAATCACTTTCCTAGCTTCCCACAGAGTTCTAGGGAACACCTGATCAGGTCCTATTCCTTCTTCTGTCCATTGTTTTCTCTCTCCAGACTTCCCATGCAGCAACTGCACTAAGCACTATGCAGAACAAACAGGCAGGCAGCTAGAGACCCACATCCATGAACACCAACCAGCAACTAAGTGACATGACCAACTCTCCCTGGTATCCCCACATGCAGACCACAAGAACCATGATTTTGACTGGGATAACATAATGATACTAGGACAGACTAAACAAAGAACAGCAAGGGAATTCCTGGAAGCATGATACTCATCCTCAGACACCAATCACAAACACATTGACCTGGTCCCAATATACAAACCATGGCAACGGGAAAACAAGAACCAGTGCCAATCGGAAACAGCTCAAACAGAACCACATCAATTCAAAGTGGAACAGTACAGCAGCCCTTCACAGGAGACAATACTGCAGTGGTGGTGTCACCTAGATAGGGGGCAAAACATCTTCCAAAAACCTACCAGCTCGGCAAACAGACTAACAACAAATCCAACCAGCTCCCGAGCTACAGATCTTCACAAAAGCTTTAAACTTCACCTCTGCAATAACGTCTCAGAGGCCAGTATCCCATCACCAAGTCACCTTTCACAGTGGAAAGTCCTTGACACTGATCCAGCTCCCTCAGAACCAGCTGTCAGAGTGAACAGAACCTCTGACACTCCTGTCTACATCAGGTCTCCCTGACTGGACCAGATTAACAGCTCGAATCAGGGAACTCATATTCTATGAGGTACACCTGGCTAACCTCCACCTATCGTTTACACCTCCCTTCCTTCCACCACCACACCTTCAGCATGTAGACCAAACTTTTCCTAGCTACAATCAGTTCTGAAAGGAGTCTCTGGATCCAAAATGTTAACTTTGTTTTCTCTCCACAGGTGCTGCCAGACCTGCTGAGTTTTCCTTGCAAGTTCTATGTTTGTTTCTGATTTCCAGCATCTGCAGTTCCTTGTCTTTTTTACTACATATAATAGGTACAGCTGTTCACAACACAAGGCAACATGTTTATGAAGATTTAAAGGACTAGTCAAGCATCAGAAATTTAAGTAAAATCCAAAAGATTTTCCAGCACCCACAGGTATTTCTTTTGTAGGCAAGGCTGTTAATCATAATTCCAGACAGAAATTTTGATGTTCTACATTGAAATAGATACAAAATTTTGTCATGCACTTTATGGTAACGTCCTAGTGAGTGCTGCTGAACAAAGACACCTTGGAGTGCAGGTTCATAGCTCCTTGAAAGTGGAATCGCGGGTAGATAGGAATGTGAAAAAGGCGTTTGGTATGCTTTCCTTTATTGGACAGCGCATTGAGTATAGGAGTTGGGAGGTCATGTTGCAGCTGAAGAGGACGTTGGTTAGAGCACTTTTAGGATAATATGTGCAATTCTGGCCTCCTTCCCATTGGAAGGATGTTGTGAAATTTGGAAAGGTTCGGAAAAGATTTACAAGGATGTTGCCAGAGTTGGAGGATTTGAACTATAGGGAGAGGTTGAATAGGCTGGAATGTTTCCCCTGGAGCGTTGGAGGCTGGGGGGTGACCACATAGAAGTTTATAAAATCATGAGGGGAATGGATAGGATAAATAGACAAGGTATTTTCCCTGGGGCGGGGAGTCCAGAACTAGAAGGCATTTGTTTAGGGTGAGAGGGGAAAGATATCAAAGAGATCTAAGGGGCAATTTTTTCACACAGAGGGTGGTACCTGTATGGAATGAGCTGCTGGAGGAAGTGGTGGAGGCTGGTACAATTGCAACATTTAGAAGGCATCTGGATGGGTATATGAATGGGAAGGGTTAGGAGGGATATGGGCTGGGTGCTAGCAAGTGGGACTAGATTAGTTTGGGATATCTGTTCGGCATGGACGGGTTGGAGAGATTGGTCTGTTTCAGTGCTGTACATCTCTATGACTCTAAATACCATAAAGGTTCCATGGTTTAAATCAGAAGGGTAAACACAGACAGTCTAGAATGTTAGCTTATTTAAGACTTCAGCTTTTTGGATGAGTGTCAAACCTACAGATGTTCCACAAAGCCAATCAAAGATTATGCCCAGATTGGGGCGGCAGTGGAGAATATTAATCCAGAAACTCAGCTCATGTTCTGGAGTCCTGGGTTTGAACCCTGCTACAGCAGATGATGGAATTTGGATTCAATAAAAAAAATCTTCGAAGAGAGAATCTACTGATGACTGTGAAACTATTGTCAATTGTCAGAAAAAACCCATCTGACTCATTAATGTCCTTCAGGGAAGGAAATCTGCCATTCTCACCTGGTCTGGCCTACATATGACTCCAGACCCACAGCAATTGGGTTGACTGTCAACTCTGAAATGGCCTTGCATACCACTCAGCTGTATTAATTGCTACAAAACCTCACCAAAGAAGTAAAAATAACCAGACCACCTGGCATCAACCCACACTCCAAAGAGAAAATAATGGCAGAAAAAGTCCTGTTGACCCTGCAAAGTCCTCCTTACTAACATCAGGGGATGAGTGCCAAAATTGGGAGAGCTGTCTCACAGACCAATTAAGCAACAGACTGACATAGTTCATAATCACAGAAGCATACCTTACTGATACTGTCCCTGGCACTACCATCACCATGCCTGGATATGTTCTGTTCTACCGGAAAGACAGACCCAGCAAAGCTGGCAGCACAGTGGGATACAGTCAGGACGAAGTTGCTCTGGGAGTCCTCAACATTGACTCCAGACCCCATGAAGTTTCATGGCTTCAGTTAAATATGGGCAAGAAATTTCCTGCTGACTATCATGTACCATCCTTCCTCGGCTGATGAATCAGTACTCCTCCATGTTGAACAACACTTGGCAGAAGCTCTGAGAGTGGTAAGGGCACAAAGCATACTCTGGGTGGGGCATTCAATGTCAACCACTAAACGTGGCTTGGCAGCAACATGACTGGTGGAGCTGGTCGGGTCCTAAAGGTCATAGCTGCTTGACTGGGTCTGCAACAAGTGCTGAGGGAACCAACAAGCGGGAAAGGCATACTAGACCTCATTCTTACCAATCTGCAGGCTGTCACCGCGTCTGTCCATGACTGTATGGTAAGAGTGACCACTGCACAATCCTTACGGAGACAAAGTCCTACCTTCACATTGAGAGTTGTGTGGCACTATCACTGTGCTAAATGAAACAGATTTCAACCAGATCCAGCTACTCAAGACTGGGCATTCATAAGGCACTGTGGGCCATAAACAGCAGCAGAATTTTACTCCAGCACAATCTGTGACCTCATGGCCCGGCATAGCCCCCATTCAACCATTACCATCAAGCCAAGGGATCAACCCTGGTTCAATGGAGAGTGCAGGAGGGCATGCCAGGAGCAGCACCAGGCAAACCTGAAGATGAGATGTCAAGCTGGTGAGACTACTAAACAGGACTACTTGCATGTCAAACAGCCTAAGCAGTAAGTGAAAGTGCTAAATGATCTCACAACTAATGGAGCAGATCTAAGCTCTGCACTCATCATTTCCAGTCATGAATGGTGGTGGACAATTAAACAACTTACTGGAGGAGGAAATTCTACAACAATCCCCATCCTCAATAATGGAAGAGTCCAGCACATCAGTGCAAAAGACAAGGCTGAAGCTTTTGCAACAATCTTCAGGCAGAAGTGGCAAGTGGATGATTCATGTCAATCTCCTCCAGTAGTAGCCAGCATTACAAATACCAGTCTTCAGACAATTTGATTCATTCCCCATGATATCAGGAAATGGTTGGAGGCACTGAATACTGGTTTTGGGCCCTGACACCATTCAGGCGATAGTACTGAAGATTTGTACTTTGGAACTTTTCATTCTCCTAGCCAAGCTCTTCCAGTACAGATACAACTGTGGCATCTATCTGACAATGTGGAAAATTGCCCATGTATGTTCTGTACACTAAAGCAGGACAAATTGAGGGTGGCTTATTGGTTAGTACTGCTGCTTCACAGCACCAGGGACCCAGATTCGATTTTACCCTCAGGTGACTGTGTGGAGTTTACACATTCTCCCCTTGTCTGTGCATATTTCCTCAGGTGCTCCAGTTTCCAAGATGTGCACTGAGGTGGATTGGCAATGTTCAATTGTCCATAGTGTCTGGCAGTGTATAGGCTGGGTGGATTAACCATGGGAAATGCAGGGTTATAGGGTGGGGGTGGTTGGGTCTGGGGGTGATACTCTTCAGAGGGTTGATGTGGAATTGGTCCAAATGGACTGTTTCCACACTGTAGGGCTTTTATGAAATCCAACCCGGCCAATTACTCCCTCATCAGTCTACTTTTGATCATTGAGAAAGTGATGGAAGGTGTCATCAAACTGCTATCAAGCAGCAGCTGCTCAATAAAAACCAGGTGAGGTGGATTGGCCATGCAAAATTGCCAATAGAGTCCAGGGATGTGCAGGCTAAGTGAACTAGTCATGGGAAATTCGGGGTTAGGGTGGGGGATGGTGGGGGGGAAGGGGTCGGGTAGGACTCCTCAGAGGGTCAGTGTGGACTCGATGGGCCAAATGGATTGCTTTCACACTGTGGGAATTCTATGATTCTAAGCTGCTCAGTGCCCAGTTTGTGTTCTTCCAGGGTCATTCAGCTCCTGAGCCCATTACATAGCCTTGCTTCAAACATGGACAAAAGAGCTGAATTCCAAAGGTGAGGCGAGAGTGACAGCCCTTGACATCAAGGCTGCATTCAATCAAGTGTGCCATCAAGGAACCCTAGCAAAAACTGGAATCAATGGTATCAGGGGCAAACTCTCTGCTGGTTGGAGTCATACCTGGCACATAGAAAGATGGTTGTAGTTGTTGGAAGTCAGTCATCTCAACTCCAGGACACCTCTTCAGGAATTCCTTCGGGTTGTCTGAATCATCTTCAGCTACTTCATCAATGATCTTGCCTCCATCAGAAGGTCAGAAGTAGGGATGTCTGCTGATGATTGCACAATGTCGAGAGTGTGGTGCTGGAAAAGCACAGCAGGTCAGGAAGCATACGAGGAGCAGGAGAATCGACGTTTCAGGCATAAGCTATTCATCAGGAATGATTGCACAATGTTCAGTATCATTCACAGCTCGTCAGATACTGAAGCATTACTGAAGTTTGTTCAATAATACCTGGACAATATCCAGGCTTGGGGTGACGAGTGGCAAGTAATAAATGCCAGGCTATGACCATCTCCAAAAAGGAACAATCTATTCACTGCTCCTTTAAATTCAATGGTGTTATCATTACTGAATCCAACACTATCAACCTCCTGGGGATTGTCATTGACCAGGAACTCAACTGGACTCACCACATAAACACAGTGGCTACAAGATCAGGTCAGAGGCTAGGAATCCTAGACTGAGTAACTCATCTTCTGACTCCCTAAAGCCTGTCTACCATCAACATGACACAAGTGGGGAGTGTGATGGAAAACTCCCCAATTGCCTGCAACACTCAAGAAGCTTGACACCATCCAGGACAGAGCAACCCGCTTGATTGGTATAACATCCACAAACATCCACTCCCTTCATCACTGACGTTTGGAAGCAGCAGTGTGTACTATCTACAACATGTACAGCAGAAATTCAACAGAGATCCTCAGATAGCACCTTCCCAACCCATGATCACTTACACCTAGAAGGACAGGGGTAGTAGATACATCAGAATCCACCACCTGCAAGTTCCTCATCAAGCCATTCACTATCCTGACTTTTAAATATATCAACTTTACTTCACTGTCACTGTCACAAAATCCTGGAATTCTCTCCCTAATGGCATTGTGAGTCTATCTACAGCAGGTTGAAGAAGACAGCTCACCACCACCTTCACAAGTGCATCTAGGGACAGGCAATAAATGCTGGCCCATGACGCCCATATCCCACGGGTGAATAACAAATAAATGGGATTGCAAGGTTATATGATGCATCGTAATTATTGTAGAATTGAATAAACTTCATAGTCAATGAAGGCTGCAACATGGGTACACAATACATCTCTTAGAAACCTCCAGTAATTTCTTAACTGTCTGAGTGAAAATTTGACACAGCTGAGGATATATTCCTGTCAAAGAGAAGTAATTAGGGAATAGTGATTGCAGTGCAGAATGGAGAAATGAATATTTAGAACAAAAGACATAGTCTAATTAACTCTTCTTTGAGTCCAGTTGTTTTTTTACTGCATTTTGAAAATTAACTCTGTAAATTACATATTTTATTTTTTTTTCCCTATTTTCATCTTTTCCATAAATAAATGAAGCCAAACGCTTAAGGAACCATAGACACTCTTCAGAACAGTCACGTGTTCCAGAATGTTCTAGAGGGAGATACACATTTGGACCTTCTCTTTATCACTTCTTGTCCCATTTTAAAATTGAAAACTGCTAAGGGGCATCCTGAGAGGAAATATTTCTGTTCAATTTTGCCCACATCATATGATCATTTTCCTTTATAACGTAAAATGCAATCTGCAAGTCATAACTGAATTTTTAAGCTGCGTGTCATTATTTAATTTTAATGAGAGTTTCCAGGAGTCTTAAAATAATTTTGTATATTTGTAAAAACTAGTAGAATTTCCTTGGCACTGATCATATCAAATTAAAAGTTTTGTACTGTTTCCAGATAATGATGATATTATACCATGTAACAACATATGATTATTCTGCTGCTCAGGGCCACTCCTGTTTAATTAAAGATAATCTTGAATATGATTAGAAGGTGAAATTCCAGGCTAATCAAATTGCAAAATATATACTTCAGAAAAGAAATAGATCAATTGAGATCTCTGACATCTCCAAGGTACTTGGAAGGTGTTTTCTCTGCTTTGGTTATTTGGAGGTTGATTGACTGAAGTAGTTGCTAAGACCACTTAGAAGTCAGGCTGGCCTTTCTTATATATTCAAGAATGACTCAGAAATCTGTACTAATAACAGTTGCAACCATTTGTACCAGATACAGCATTTGCTTGAATTCAATCTGCGGTATATTAACCTTGCACCGACACACACTTTCCGTCTGCAAAACCTCATTTTCCTCCAACCCTCCAACAGAAATTTTTAACATCCTTGTTTATGATAGAAATTGCTAATTTAAGCAAGTCACAACATAATTACATCTTGCCACAACCACTGGCCTTGTCACAGAGCATCTCAAAGCTTCAACTGCGGAGTATTCTCCAACTTCACCTTCCCAAACTGCACTGTTACAAATAGTTACATATAATAACAATTGCAAAATTACAAATAATATAAAACTGAAATTAAATTAGGAATATTAGCATCTTAGTTCAATTGTTCCAACTCTCCAAGAATACACCTCATCTAAATTTCCTATGTACAATCCCTAGAGATATTTACACGTATGGTTTTGGAATTTTTAAAAGATCCATTAGAATATATTTCTCCCTCTGTATGACTATGGGTCAGAAACAAAAGAATAGTAGCAAGCTATTTAGCCTATCAATTTTCCCCTCCCTTCAGTTCAATCAAGGCTAATCAAACACTTCAGTACTTTTTACCCACCCCATCCCCATAACCCTGTCCACCATTGGTAATCAGACATTTACCAATCCCAACCTTAAATATACTTAAAGACTGAGCTTCCACAGCAGGCTGTGGCAAAGAATTCACAGATTAATCACCCTCTGAGTAAAAAAATGTTCTCCTTATTCCAAACCTAAGTGCATTCCTCTTACTTTTAATTTGAGGTCTATATTCTTCAACGTTACCTGTATCCACTCTGTCTACCATTTGACTATTGTAAATTTCAATAAGATCAATTTTCATTCCTTGAAACTCCAGAGAATCCAGGCCCAGTTTGCCTGATCTCTTATCATTGGGCTATCCTGCCATCCCAGAAACAAGTCTGATAAACGTCAGGTTTACTGATCTCTTAGTTCACTGGAATACTTCAAAAGGTCCCATTGAAAAAGGTATTAATTTCACAAGGTGGAAAGGTCTCAGGTCTGAAGGCTTATTAAAAAGGGTGAAATGTTCACATTTCTATTCTGGGGATCTCAGAATACTGAGACAACTGGATGAAGTGGATGTGGATAAGATGTTTCTATTAGTAGGAGAGACTGGAACCAGAGCAAACAACCTCAGAGTGAAGGAACATAAAACAGTACAGGCCCTTCAGCCCTCGATGTTTTCCCAGCCTTTTCTCCTGTTATAAGATCAGACTAATCTACTTACCCTTCATTGTAATATCTTCCACGTACCTATCCAAGAGTTGCTTAAATGTCCGAATGTATCTGACTCTACACCACCACTGGCAATGCATTCCATGCACCCACCACTCTGTGAAAAGAATCTACCACTGACATCTCCCCTAAACCTTCCTCTAATCACCTTAAAATTATGCCCCCTTGTGATAGCCATTTCCACCACGGGAAAGAGTGTCTGGCTATCCACTCCATCTAAGCCTCTCAACATCTTGTAAACTTCTATCAAGTCGCTTCTCATCTTTCTTCTCTCCAGTGAGAGAAGCCCTAGTTCCCTCAACCTTTCTTCATAAGTCATGCCCGCCAGTCCAGGCAGTATCCTGGTAAATCTCCTCTGCATCCTCTCTAATGCTTCCACATCTTTCCTATAATGAGGTGACCAGAACTGAACACAATGTTCCAAATGTGGTCTAACCAAGACCCTACAGAGTTGCAGTATAGCCTTGCGGCTCTTAAACCCAATCCCCCGCTAATGAAAGTCAACACACCATACACCTTCTAAACCCAACCTTATCAACTTGGGTGGAAACTTTGAGGGATCTATGGACATGGACCCCAAGAGCCCTCTGTTCCTCCACACTGTCAAGAATTCTGCCTTTAACCCTGTATTCTACATTAACATTGGATCTTCAAAGTGAATGACTTTGCTCTTTTCCAGGTTAAACTCCATCTGCCACTTATTAGCCCAGTTTTGCATCCTGTCAATGTCCCATTGCAACCTACAATAGCCCTCCACATGTTCCATAACTCCACCAACCTTCGTGTCATCATCAAACTCATTAACCCACCCTTCTGTTTCCTCGTCAAAATCATTAATAAAAATCACAAAGAGCTGCGGTCCCAGAACTGATCCCTGTGGAACACCAAGGTCCAGGCTGAATACTTTCCATCTACTACCACCCTCTGTCTTCTATGAGCCAGCCAATTCTGTAAGCAGACAGCCAGATTTCCCTGTACCTCATGCCTCTTACTTTCTGAATGATGCTACCCGGGGGAACCTTATCAAACACCTCGCTAAAATTCCTATACACCACATCCACTGCTCTACCTTCATCAATGACCCTTTACAATTGAGAAGAGGAAGAATTTTTTCAGCCAGAGGGTGGTGAATCTGTGGAACAGATGCAGAGGGCTGTGGGGGAGTCATTGAGTGTCTTTAAGACAGAGCTATGTTATTGATTAGTAAGGGAATCAAGGGCTATGGGGAGAAGGTAGGAGGATGGGATTAAATCTCATATCAGCCATAATTGAATTGCAGAGCATACTCTCTGGACAGAATGGCCTAATTTGGCTCCTATATCTAAGGTGTCACTCAGATAAAATAACGGCAGATCTGTTGCTGAATATGTGCATTAATTCCAGAGGTAAAGAAATCAGCATTTACTGTAAGCATCCAAACAAACGAATTGCTATAAAGGATTGCACACACAAGGATTCACTTTGCACATTCATTCACTCTAAAATATAAAGATATGCTATATCTGTGCACACCAGGTATAACTGCATATTTTCTATTTGGGTAGCTGATGGGATCATCCTCACAGAAACAGCTTTTTAATGAGACTATGTATATGTTATCCAAGCCAGCCACACTAAGTAGATTTCCTTATATTTGACTCTGGATTTTTAAAAATTTTGTTCCATCCCTGAGGAATGAATTTAATCAGAAAAATATGTTGCACTAAAAGCTAATTACATTTAACTGGGTTTAACTGCTAATGTACACATGGAAAAATAATTGGAAGATTTCTGCTCATCATCTGAAAATATTAATAATCGAATTGCTAATACCAATTTTTAGAAGTGAGATTGAAAATGTAATTGCCGAGCAGAATCAGAATTGGTCAAACAAATGCAAAGGCCAGCTTGAACAATAGCCTTTATAAAACAAGTTTGTTTCTAATCAAGCAAGATTCACAAATCAAATTCTACACAAAGGAGCTTTCACTTCTTAACGGGTCTTTTCCCTACTCTTTTGAAATAAAGTTAAACAAGTTAGATAGCCCCCAATGGGGCACTATAACAAAAACAAAATCAAATGCTCAGTAGAAACATTTGGAGCTGCAACAGAGGCTTGTCAACATTCAATCAAAATGTCATCATCTGGGGTAATAATGCAATCCAAGTTAATGATACACCCAGCCTCTGCATGCCCACTGGTCATGTGGACACTACATTCTCCCTCTTAACAGCAATCTCAGTACCAACATAAACTGGGAAGAGGGGCAGAAAACTTTGCTCTATAAGCCCATCCACACCTGGTGCCCTGGACGTGAATCTTCCTTCTATCAGCATTCAATCAAAGCTCTTCATGACCTCAGAAAATACAACCGGTGACCTTTTTGCAAAATCTGATTGGTCCCTCACAAGATTAAAAACTAGTTGAGTCCATGAGTTACCATGTAGTCCTGGTTGACTAAATATCAACTCTTTATCATAATTTAATTTGATAATTTGAACCTGTGTGATCACATTTTGAACACACATGTTATGGACTAGGCCAGATCACTCAAAACATTCTTAAACAGGCAACCTGGACCATAACTTTGCTATTTGTTTTGGTTACGTGTACAGTGAAAATTACCCAGAGTAGGTTAGCTAGTTTGACTACCAGGTTGTAAAACAGACAGTAATTTATTCAGAAAATTATGGAATGAAACACATAGAATAGAATAAAGAACACCAACAGAACTCAGTCTATCCAAACCAGACTTACTGATGCTGTTCGGAAAGCACTCAACAATCCCAATAAACACATCCCTTAAACATAGATTAAAACTGAAACAAAAGCTGACAGGTCAAAGTTAGAAGGGCAGAAAGAGAGCGAGTCGAGCAGCCTGTTTCTACATAGCCCACTGCTGCACTGAACTAACTAACTACAAGAATTCAGCTTTCAGGACTGACCACTCTCCTTTCATTATACAGGTTACTTCTAAAACATAAAAGCTGTGGCCTAAAGTCTCATCTGTTTACGTATAAACAAAAGGCCTTCCCAATCCTTTTTCATCTCTGTACCAACACAGCCAATTCAGAACCCCGACTGTTTTAGGACCCCTCTGAAAAAAAATCAAGGATACAGTTTTCTTGAGAAAAAGAGCAGCATTTAGAAAACGGACCAGCTTTGTGACACCTCCTCCTTTAAAAAAAGAACCATCAATATTCAAAGATGGCATCATTTCAAAAAAAGGTTAGTACTCTAATACACACATACACACTGCACTGACTGTACACATGCAAACATGCACAGGCACATTCAAAATTCAGGCCGTGGCACACCTGCCACCGAACGCGTCCTTATCTCATTTGAGTCTCAACAACACATTGGCAATCACGTTTTCATGACCTGCCGCATGCACTATTGTCAAATTAAATGGCTGCAACCACAAGCTCCACTTAAACAGTGTGGCAGTTTTGTCCTTAAATTTCTCCACAAATGTCAATGGGCTATGATCAGTCTCAGATGCATTACACTGAAATGTGGTAATGCTAACACCAAGTTCAAAGTCCCTTTCTCAACTGTTGAATATTTCTGTTGGTAAACATTCAACTTCCTGGAAAAATACCCAGTGGGTCTTTTATTCCCTCGCCATCCTCCTGCAGGAGCACCACACTGACACCCACATCACTGGCATCGATAGCTACCTTGAAAGGCTTCATGTAATCAGGTGTGGCTAATACTGGGGCAGTGGTGAACACAGTCTTCAGGCTGTCAAATGCCTTTTGACAATCCACTGTCCACTGAAATGTCTTGACCTTTTTTAACAATTCGGTGAGTGGAGCAACCACACTGCTAAAATACAGCACAAACTTTCAGTAAAGTCCACTTAATCCCAGGAACCATAGTACTGCTCTTTTCATTGACGGTGTGGGGAATTCCCCAATTACTTTCATTTTTGCATCAGGGGGGCCATTTGTCTGTGTCCAAGAACGTGAACGTGACCCAGGAAGGTGACTTGGGCTTTGGAAAATTCACTTTTAGCTAGGTTTACTATCAAGCCTGCCTTCTGAAGTTGACTGAACAAGTCCAATAAATGTTATAAATGTTGCTTCCACAAGTGACCAAAAATCACCAAGTCATCAACATACATCAGGCAGTTGGGTAATCCAGCAATTACCTTATTAGTTAGTCTTTGAAATGTGTCTGGAGCATTTTTCATACCAAATAGTCCATTGAACTGATATAGTCCATTTGGCATTACAAAAGCCAAAGTTGCCTTCACTCTTTCTGATGAAGAGACTTGCAGTAGCCTCTGAGAAAGTCTAATTTAGAAATTTAAGTTGCTTGTCCCACCTTTTCGACACAGTCCTCCAACTGCAGAATTGGATATGCATCAGTCTTTGTAACAGCATTGACTTTTCGATAATCCACACATAACCATTGGGTACCATCTGGCTTAGCACCATGTAATCATGATCACCTTCTCCTCTTGCTTTCCTTCCCTGTCAAAATACCTTTTGAGCAGATTCACATGACACACTTTGTGAGATTTCTTCCTGTCTGGAGACTCTATCAAGTAGTCCATCTCACTCAATTTCATCTCAATTTGATAAGGTCCACTAAACCTTGCTTTTAAAGGTTCACCTATTACTGGAAGTAACACTAATACCTTATCCCCAATGGCAAATTTGTGAATTTTTGATTCCTTATCTGTTTCCTGTTTCATTGTGTGCTGTGATACTTTTAAATGCTGTCTAGCCAACTCCCCAGCTCTATTTAGTCATTCTCTAAAACTTGACACATAGTCCAAATGAGTGGTCTCTGAATTTTGTCTTATTAATTTCTTCTTAATCAATTTTAATGGTCTTCTTACTTCATGCCCAAAATTTAATTCAAATGGACTGAATTTGGTCAATTCATTTGGAGCATCTCTGATCGCAAAAAGGACAAACGGAACTCACTTACCCCAATCATCTGGATAGTCCTGACTATAAGCACCTAACATAGTCTTTAGTGTCTGATGCCATCTCTCTAGCACCCCCTACAATTCGGGATGGTACGGAGTAGATGTGACTTGTTTAATTCCCAAACTACCTATAACCTCCTTGAATAGTTTGGATGTGACGTTTGACCCTTTATCTGATTGTATTCTATTAGTAGTCCGTATCTAGTAAAAACTTTGAGTAATTCTTCTCTAACCCTTTTAGCTGTGATATTGCATAATGGGACTGCCTCAGGAAATCTAGTCGATACATCCACTATTGTTAATAAATACTCATTCCCACTTTTTGTTTGAGGCAGGGGACCCACGCAAAAAACTCTTGGCAGCTGAAAGAGCCATTGCTATCCCAAGCTTTGTCTACCCAACCAAACCAACACCCGAAATAGAGACACTCACTGTTTAACTCCCCCAAAGAACCCCCAATCTGTTATGGACTAGACCAGACCACTCAAAACATTCTTAAACAGCCCAGATGATAACTTTGCTATTTGTTTTGGTGAGTGTACAGTGAAAATTAACTGGAGTAAGTTAGCTAGGTTGACTACCAGGTTTTAAAACAGACAAAAATCTATTCACAAAATTCCAATATGAAACATATAGAATAGAAAAAGAATACCTACAGAACTCAGTCTATCCAAACAAGACTTATTGATGCTGTTCAGAATGTACACAACAATTCCAATAAATACACCCCTGAACCAAAGAATAAAACTGAAACAGAGACTTACAGGTCAAAGTTAGAAGGGCAGAAGGAGAGAGAGTCTAGCAGCCTGTTTCTACATAGCCCACTGCTGCACTGAACTAACAAGAATTCAGCTTTCAGGACTGACCTCTCTCATTATACGGGTTACTTCTAAAATATGAAAGCTATGGCCTAAAGACTCATCTATTTACAAATAAACGAAAAGGCCTCCCAATACCCTTTTTATCTCTGTACTAATCCAGCCTCTGATTCAGAGCCCGGACTGTTTTACGACCCCTTTGAAAGAAAATCAAGGACATAGTACCCTTGAGAAAAAGAACAGCTTTTAGAAAAAGGGACCAGCTTTGTGACACACGACCACTGATAAATAATTTACAATGTTTTCCCAATTGCATTTCTTTGAAATTGCAAAGAAACACATGTAATCAGAGAGTGCGTCTATGTGGACACATGAGGTGAATAAACCAAGTTACTTAAATGATTCTTCATATATTATGCCATTTGGATGGGAAAGGGTTGTTGGAGCCCAGATAACAAATTAGCAATAACAGGAGACAGATCCAGATGAACGAAGCTGATGGGTCAAGGTTATGGTCCTTCCGAGGAAATGCAAAAATCACCTAGAGAGAGAAATCTTGCCTCCAGTGAAGCAAAATGAGTGGGGGGTTCTCTGGTTATTCAGATCAAAAACTTGCTGTATTGTTTTTTATTTAACCTATTTTCCTAACCAACTTGTTCAGAAATACTATTACACACCTCAGGCGCAGGTAGAACTTGAAGGTAGGTCTTGTAGTTCAGAGTTATGGACACTACTTCTCTGCCACAAGAGGGCCCTTCATATTCTATTGTACTACCTCGGAGACAGCTATCCTGATAATGGGACCAAATGAAGGAAACAAATGGCTTCAGAGATCATGACATTCACATCTAAGCAATGTTCCAATCATTACATGTTGCAAGTATGATTGAATGACAAGATTTCAATATTGACAATAAATAGTGATGTAAGAATAAAGAATTCATTTTAACTTTAATTTTTGGACCTAAGTCAGTTTAAAAAAACATCAAATGATTTAATAACCTTGACTAATTACAAGATCCATTCCATATACAAGCATGGTTTCACTGAATTCATTAAGACTAACCTAACAAATACAAAATAAATGATACTTATTAAGGTAGTGGATTCAGTCAATTCTTAATTAAATAAAAGCAAAATACTGCAAAAACTTACAGAAGCTTACAACATACATAGCACTGAAAAACTATATGCAGTGTATGTCAAACAAGGTCAGAAATCAGACAACACCAAGTTATAGTCCGACAGGTTTATTTGAAATCACAAGATTTCGGAGTGTTGCCCCTTCAACAAATGACTATAACCTGATGTCATCTGACTTCTGACCTTGCCCACCCAGTCCAACACTGGCACCTCCACATCATGCATAGTGATAATCAGTGTGCATTCAGTTGATTTAGTTTTGAGTAATGAAACTCAAAAGAGGATTAAGCAATCTTAAAACTAATCACACACAATTATACATTGTAATTCAAACAAAACATTTAGCAATAAGTTACGGCTTTTTTCTCTTAATCACTAAAAATTAAAGCTAAGCCAAAGTAGAACAAAAGCACTTATTTTCTTTATTCCCACTTTACACAATAAGCCTTTTCAACGTTCCCCTTATAATGACGAGGCCAGGTATTAATAAGGATTTGAATATGTGATTTGATGCAAATTCCACCATGACGTGAAAGGATGTAAACTTGCTCATGCAACCTTTAACAGTTGCAAATTCTCATTCTGTAACGTGAAAACAACTGCAGCAGGACACTCCTGTTACACTGATTACAAGGAGTCAGAATATAATTTAATTCCTCACTTACTTAATCAGTTCAAATTATTGAAAAATTTGTTCAATCCTATAAGCTAAAGTCTCTTTCTCACTGCAGAGATAAAATATCATTTATTATTTGTGTACATGTTTGTGGTTTTGCAGCTGCCAAGCAACAATATTGGGTTGATTCTGTTTCTGAAAAAGTAAATATTTTTGTTAAAAATGGCATTGTGTAGACTACTATTTCAAAATAGCTTGCCCATACAAGAGTAATTGGGGCAACAATGAGAAGATACAAATTCAGTGTACTGTTCAATTCACTTTCTTCTCTCAGTCACACAGTGCGCTGAGATACTGAAAATGAATATGAACTGTCATTGGTGTCCTGGCTACTGACATGGACCAGTGAATGCAATGGTCTCCTAGTTGCAGACTGCCCCTTGTCACAATGCCAAAACTTGTGTGTATCAAGTCAAGACCAATCATTTGTGAGCTGACAGTAGCTGAAACTCTCTGCACATTTGTCACAATAAACATGCTTTATTCAGCCAATCCAGAAAAAAATAATGGCTTGGATTTTGCAATCTGCAGTGAAGGGGGACGCTCACCACTGACCTCAAAAGATTGTTCACAAAAATTTAGTAAACTCCAGCTTATTAGTTTCTTTTGAGATTATGTGCTTTTGAATTTGTTGCCATCTTTGATATGTAACAACTTTGTAGGCAGCAAATTGGTCAATTGACCAATCACAGACTGCAAGTTAAGATATAAATCAGGTTTCATAGTTAACATTTCAAACATTTTATAGAGAGCAAACTAAAGTTTGGAATTGAGTTGGAAGCTAAAATTTCATCTGTGAAGTTATACAATGTTTTGTATTTTGCAAAATAATGGAACTTTTAAATGTTCTCCTAAGGGGATGAGACTGCAAACTTGTAAAAATTGCTCATTAGTAGTCATTATATTGTTCATCATTAAAAACTCATTTACTCCTCATTCAACGTGCCTTTTCAATAAATTACCCACTGAGGGTCATGCCAGTTTGCTGATCCTGTACTTATTGCATTTGCAAAGAGGCATCAGTGTATCCTGTGAAGAGTAGAATATCACTGTCAACACTTTCCAGATTTCTATTTTTACCTGTGCATGTTTGGTGCCAAAGGTTGCTGTCACCATAATGACAGTAAGCACCAGCATTTTACTGCCATTTTCAGTGCACATTTAGGCCATTGAAAGAGTCTACTACATTACTTATCGAAGAAGATGAAATGAGGTAAGAAGATTTATTCCAATCTGAGCTTGTAAAATAACTGGTAAAACTAACATAATCATACGTGTTACTAAATCCTGCACTGGATATATTGTGATTTTCTCTTTGCAGTCATTTCAAAGTCTTAGTTAATATTCCAATTCCTTTATGCAAATCCATGTCTAATGTGCAATTATTCATATGCAACGTCAACATCCCCTGTTATGCCTCAGGGAATTGGAACAGGCTGAGTGTTGTGTCACTGAGCACAGCGTTTGTTTGTGCAATCATGTTTTGTTGATTCTTTTTGCGTTGGAGTCTCACGGGTTCTTTTCCTATTCATCATTGCAATATAAATAGTGAAGTTTGAAATCCCACACACAAACACATCAGCAGTAGGGATAGCGGAGGTGGAGCAAATCAGCTTCTGAATCCCAATGGATCTTTACTGAGCTTACTATATTTCCAAAACAATATTTATTTTATTCATTCACGGTATGTGACTAGATTAGTATTTATTGCCCATCCTTAATTGCCCAGAGGGCAGTTAGGAGTCAACCACCCTGCTTGTGTGTCTAAAGTCACATGTAACCCAGACCAGGTAAGGATGGCAGTTTCTTTCTCTAAAGGGAATTAGTGAACATGGCTTGTTTTCCCCCAACAATTAACAACAGGTCCAGTGACTTGAAGGTGCTAGTGTTGGACTCGGGTGGACAAAGTTAAAAATCACACTACACTGGGTTATAGTCCAACAGGGTTATTTGGAAGCATTAGCTTTCGGAGCGCTGCTCCTTCATCAGGTGATTGTGGAGGCTAGTGCTTCCCAATCAACCTGTTCGACAACAACAGTTTCAGGTTCATCATTAGACTTTTACTTCTAGGTTTTCTTTTTACTGAATGCAAATTCCACCATGGCAGGATTCAAATCCAGATCCCCAGAACATTAGCCTAGAACTAATAACTGAGTGATAATACCAATATGCCGCCACATCTCCTGTTGTCTGAGAAGTCTAGAAACACACCACCCCATGTGACTTGACAGCTGATTTTCTTGGACATTGGTAATTGCTAAATTAATTTTCTAAGCCAAATTTACATCCAACTATTCACATTGCATGGTAATCTGGGATGGAATACCTTTTATTTGCCAGGCAAGTTAATGGGGAGAATCATCTTTTTCTCTCCTCACAAATATTCATCTTTTACAGCTCTCACGTCATCAAACATCATTGGTCCACATGCAAATGTCCTTTAGGGAAGGAAATCTGCCATCCCTACCCAGTTTGGCCTATGTGTAACTACCCTCCAAAATTACTTAGAAAGCAAGTAAGGCTGGGCAACAACTGTTGGTCATGCCAGTGACTCTCTCATCCCATGTAATAAAGAAATAACTTGAGTGGAAAGCCAACCTTGATGTAAAGTGCTTGATGCTCAATAGGCAACACATTTGATGACTAGGTTGGGATCATCAGTAGGATTTTACAATTCACAATTTTAGCAGAAAATATGGGAAATACTCAGCAAGCCACAAAGATTATATGAAGGGAGAAACAGTTAATATTTCAAGTCAATGATTTTTTAACAAAACACTTTTAATGTCAACCAAGATGGAGATCTAAGTGGCAGACCAAGAGATTTTTTTAGATATAGTCTAGGCAGCTGTAAGTAAGACAAAGAGTGAGATGACATTGTTGTGCGGAATATTCTGATGCTTAGTTAGCCAGGAATTGAAGTGAAGAATGCAAGTAGGATCTGCACGTGTCACCTACCATTCTGTCCGTGCGTTGTAAAAATAAGACATCTCTAATCTCTGCCAGGCACAAAAACCTCTGAAATCTCTCTGCTCTTCAAATTGATCACCTCCAACATTCCTTATTCCTTAATTGATAATCTTCATCTGCCAAGACCCTGGCTCTGAAAATCCTTCCCTAAATCTCTTCATTTCCCTCCTTCTCTTTCCTCCTTTAAGACCCCATTAAAACCTAATTTGTTGAGTAAGCTTCTGGTCATTTGCCCAAATATCTCCTTACTCAGGATCAAATTTTGCTTCATAACACTCCTGTGAAGCACCTTGGGATATTTTACAATGCTAACATTGCTTTATTGCTATAATGTTGCTATGGGTGGCACAGTGCTTCACAGTGCCAGGTGCCTGGATTTGATTCCATCCTTGAGTGAATATCGGTGTGACATTCTCCCAGCTTGGATTTCCTCCAGTTTCCAGCTCTGGCTTCCTCCCACATTCTAAAGATGTGCAGGTTAGATGGATTGGCCATGCTAATTTGGTCATGGTGTCCAGGAATGTGTGGGTTAGATGGATTAACAATGGGAAATGTAGGGTTATGGGGATAGGTTGAGAAGAGTGGTCTGGGTATGATGTTCTTCAGAGGGTCAGTGAGGACTCAATGGGTTGAATGGCCTGCTTCCACACTGTAAGGATTTTATACTAATTCAAGTTGTTGCTGATCACTGTAATGCTGTCCTAAGTTAGATTTAAAAGACATTTGGTCAGGGATATGGATAGGAAAAGTTTAAAGGACTAAACACAGGGAAATGGGACTAGTTCTGTTTTGAAACCTGGTCAGCAACAGCGACTTGAGCCGAACGGCCTGTTTTTATGCAGCTTGAACCTAAGTCAAACACTTTCAAAAATTGACTGGAGGCAGATGTTCACAGGTAATGGGACAGCTGGAAAATGGGAAGCCTTCAAAAATGAGATAACAGGCGTGCAGACTATGTTCCTGTAAGGGTAGGGGCAAGGCCGGTAGGTGTGGGGAATGCTGGTTGATGAGAGAAATTGAGGTTTTGGTCAAGAATAAGAAGGAAGCTTATGTCAGGTACAGACAGCAGATATCAAGTAAATCCTTAGAAGAGTATAAAGGCAGTAGGAATATATCTAAGAGGGGAATCAGGTGGGCAAAAAGGGGACATGAGATAGTTTTGGCAAATAGGGTTAAGGAGAATCCAAAGAGATTCTGCAAGTATATTAAGGAGAAAAGAGTAACCAGGGAGAGAATAGGGCCCCTTAAAGATCAGCAAGGACTTCTATGTGTAGAACCACAGATGGGGGAGACACTAAGCAAGTATTTTGCATCGGTATTTACTGTGGAGAAGGATATCAAAGATAGAGAACGAGGGGAAATAAATAGTGACCTCTTAAAATATGTCCATATTACAGAGGAGAAGGTGCTGGACGTCTTAAAATGCATACAGGTGGAAAAATCCCCAGGACCTAATCAGGCGTCCCCAAAAACTCTGTGGGAAGCTAGGGAAGAGATTGCTGGGCCCCTTGCTGAAATATTTGTATCATCGATGGTCACAGGTGAGGTGCTGGAAGATTGGAGGTTGGCTAACATGGTTTCCACTATTTAAGAAAGGTGGTAAGGAAAAGCCAGGGAACTGTAAATGAGTGAGCCTGACATCAGTAGTGGGTACGTCATTGGAGGGAATTCTTAGGGACAGGATTTACATGTATTTGGAAAGGCAAGGACTAATTAGGCATAGCCAACATGGCTCTGTGCATGGGAAATCATGTCTCACTAACTTGATTGAATTTTTTGAAGAAGTAGCGAAGAGGATTGATAAGGGCAGAGTGGTGGACATGACCTATATGGACTTCAGTAAGGCGTTTGACAAGGTTCCTCATGGTAGACTGGTTAGCAAGATTAGATGACATGGAATACAGAACTGGCTGAAAGGTAGAGTACAGAGGGTGGTGATGGAAGATTGGTTTTTGGACTAGAGGCTTGTGACCAGTGATGTGCCACAAGGCTCAGTGCTCGAGGGCACAGGTTTAAGGTGAGGGGGGAAAGATTTAAAAGGGATCCATGGAACAACATTTTCACGCAGAGTGTGGTGCGTGTATGGAATGAGCTGCCAGTGGAAGTGCTGGAGGCTGGCGCAATTACAACATTTAAAAAACATCTGGATAAAAAACATGAATAGACAGGGTTTAGAAGGAGATGGGCCAAATGCTGACAGAAATTTGCCTTTTTTTAGGATATCTGGTTGGCATAGATAAATTGGGCTGAAGGGTCTGTTTCTGTGCTGTATACCAGTCGTTCTGCTATTACACGACAGTTGCTTTCCTCTGCAATCTCCAGCTCTAGACAATTGCTATATCCATTCAGTAGAAAGTTTACATTATCCAAACAATGTATACAATTTGTCAATTGCATTATAGCCAATGTGTGTTTACAAAACGCACGTTAAACCAGAATGACCTGTATCTCCAAGACCCTATGACTTTTGACATTTGGCTTTTGTTCATTCAGTAAACCATCCACAGGGATATTCCTATCATTGTTGCACTTAGCAGCTACTATTGGAATGTTGAGAGCATATAGAGGATTCATAGGTATAACAGAGAAGGGCAAAACCTATTCAGGCCATCACATCCTCCAAGCGAGGACGTCGATCTCCAAATATGGAATTAAAAGAGAAACGTTAGTACTTGCCAGATCTCAAATACAGCTGTAATAAACTAACCATCAATTCCTATTCAAGATTTTTCATGGCATTTCATCAAGTTTGGAATACTGACTGCTTATATAATCTTGAATTTGGATAGTAGGATGTCTACTTAAACTAATCTTGTTCTGGCAACCTCAGGCTGAGAACAAATAAGTAGAGAATAATGGCAAAAAATAGTTTTCCATTGACGTACAATACTGCTCTGATAATATCTAAGATTCATCAGGATAGATGAGTAAGAGGGTTAGTTTCTTGACTCACATCTTAATAATGTGTAATAAGATGTGTTATTTCAGATTCTACATAATATTAGCTTAAAACTGAGAGACACAATAACAGAATAAATGTAACTGTATAACTGCAATAAGCCTTAACATTTCTACTTAACTCATTCGCACTGTGTGTATCACATATCCTTCATTAAAGATAAACCATTCATTGTTTGCTAAGTCCAGGGAACATGTGTTGTTCTAGACTGGAAATGAGACAGACAGAACTCTTTAATCTTCTCACCTTACCCCCAGTAAGCAAAGTGGTTTTAATTTTTAATTCTTTTCTTCCTCATTTGAAACAGGCTGTGAAATGTTTTCCCTAACCTCCTTGTGAAATCAAATTTTAAAGTCGCTGTACAGGACATTGGTTAGACTACTTTTGGAATACACGTCTTTCTGGTGTAACGTGCGTTTAATCAACATGAATTGGCAAAAGTATGATTGACGATTTGTGGATGTTGGTTTGGATAATGAAAATGTTTTACTGAACGGGTCTAGAGATTTCCTTTAGCGATCCTCTACAGTGCAACTTTCCTTAATGCGAGGTTGCAGAGCAATGCAACTGTCACATTACAACAGAACAACCTGTACTGCATTCAATCCTGGCCACATTGCTATAGGAAAGAGTTAGTGAACTTGAAAGGGTTAAGAAAAGATTTGCAAGGATGTTGCCAGGGTTGGAGGATTTAAGCTATTGGGACAGGCTGAATAGGCGTGGGCTGTTCTCCCTGGAACGTTAGAGGCTGAGGGGTTATTGAGGTTTATAAAATCGTGAGAGGAATAGATAGAGAGAATAGCAAGGTCTTTTCACCAAGGTAGGGGAGTTCAAAACTGGAGGGCATAGATTTAGGGTGAGAGGGGCAAGATTTAAAAAAGACCTAAAGGGCAACATTTTCACACAGAGGGTGGTGCATGTATGAAATGAGCTGTCAGAGGAAGTGATGGAGGCTGTTACAATTACAAATTTAAAACACATCTGGATGGGTAAATGAATAGGAAGGATTTAGAGGGTTTGTGGGCCAAATGCTGGCAAATAGGACTAGATTAATTTAGGATATCTGGTTGGCATAGATGAGTTGCACTGAAGGGACTGTTTCTGTGCTGTATGTCTCTATGATTCAATGATAGCAAAATCCTTTTAGGGTTAAATCAGAATTATGATTTGGGTTGCATTCAGACTCGAGTGTAAAGGAATGATTATTGCAACACATTCACGCACAAGCACAAAAGGACAAAATAAACAAAGAAAAAATGATAAGAAAAGAGTTTTCTAGAATGACATAGAATAACATAAAGATATTAATTCACTTGCATGCCAGGATCCAGTAAGTTAAGAACAGAAGACTCTTTTCCATAATAACTCAGATTCAGATGGATTCAGCTATCTCAAAGTCAGGAGCTGCAGGATTCCTTTTCATTGTGACAAAGGCATAGCAATATGAGGTTGGTGCACAGTGACTTGGTCCACTTTTCAGGTGATGACAGAAATTTCAAGAGAAACAGGGAAATTTAGATTTGAGGCAGAGTTAGCTATCAGCCTGAGGTATGGCTGTGTATTACCAACTGGTTAGATTCTTAACAGAGTCAATGTTATCAGCAGCCTGAAGAGGGTGCAATGAAGCTTTTCAGGGACAAGAACACTTTTCATTAAGTGTCATGATGATTACAATGTTCGTTTCACCACAGTTAGTTTTGATCTCTCTGGTCAAGGGTTCATTGCTCACTTTCGGAGCTGTCTGGGATTATTAGCATCTCCCCAAGAATAACAAGAAGAACACTTGCTGGGGAGACACACTAGCTGCTGTGCTTTTGTGTTTGTTGATTGCAATGTTCACCCAATGAAAGGTGTGTGCTCTAGAAGGACAGTATCTAACTGCTCTAATTACTATTGGAACTTTCCTGAACTCCTCTCAACTCACATAATGTGATTGAAGTCATCCATGTTTCATGGCCAGCAAGATTCATTAAAAACATTGTTTTAAAAACAATTTATAATGTCTGTCATGATTTGCGGATGACTTGGAGTGCCAGTACTGGACTGGGTTGGAAAAAGTTCAAAATCACAAAACACCAGGTTATCATCCAACAGGTTTATTTAGAAGCACTAGCATTTGGAGCACCATTGCTTCATCACGTGGTGATGGAGGCTAAGGCCATGCTCACAGAATCTATAGCCAAAGAGTCTAACCACCTGATGAAGAAGCAGCGCTTCAAGAGCTAGTGCTTCCAAATAAACCTGGACTATAACCTGGTGTTTTGTGATTTTTAACATTCTCAAGATAGCTCAGCTTTTTAAGCAATAGGTGTGAACTCAGTCTGTGTCCCAATGCTATGTCGGACTGACATACCTTCTGCACAGTTTTACAGAGTTTTACATGGATTCTTGCAGTTTTTGAGCAAAATAAAATGGAATTCTGCAAAACCAAATTCACCCCATAAGCTTAAATGTGTGTACCCGTGGGAGTGACAGATTGAGTGTGCATGTGTGTGTGTGTGAGTGCACGTAATACAGTGTGTGTATATGTGTATGTGGGTAAGCTTGGTTAAGTGTGAGTGTGATGGGGTATGAGGGAGGGTCTACGTGGGTGCGTGAGTACATAGGAGTGTCTGTGCGTGTGTGAGAGAGACAGAAGAGAGAGAGAGAGTGTGTATCGTGCAGTAGGATCACCTGTAGTATGACATGAACCCAAGGTCCTGTTGAGGCCATTCCCATGGGTACCGAACTTTGCTATCAGCTTCTGCTTGGCCACAATGCGTTGTTGCTTGTCCCAAAGCCCACCTTTGACTATAAATTATGTCAGCATAATCTTAACCTCCACAACAAACTGATAAGGAGTGGTGGAGCTAGTGCTTCCAAACAAACCTGTTGGACTATAACCTGATGTTGTGTGATTTTTAACAATGTCTTGTGGATGTGACAGTAAAAGGAAATGAAATATTAATCAATGGAAAATGGAAAAGAGATATGTTCTGCAGACATCAGAGATATTATGACTCTAAAAGAAATGAATGGTATGTCTTTGCTTCTGGTTTCTTTTGTCTAAGAATTGGTCCAAAGTGATATTAATCATGGCTGCAGGTTAATCCATCTTCATTTCTGGGACTGGAAAAACAGGAAGGCAACATGGGGAAGAAAATTAGTGAAAAATGTGGTGCGGATCCTAATAAAAAATGAAATATACTCTCAAAAAGAACAGATTAAATGTAATAGTCAATTCTCTTGTAAATGAGAGGTGCAGCAATTCAAGCTAGAATAGAGATGAAGAATTCACAACAACCTTCAGCCAGAAGTAGATGATCCACCTTGGCCTTCTCCACAGGTCCCCAGCTTCACAATCCTCAACAAAGTCGACTAACTCCACATAACATCAAGAAATAGCGTGAGGTACTGGATACTGCAAGGGCTATGGGTTCTGTCAACATTTCAGCAATAGTACTGAGAACTGTGCTTCAGATCTTGCCACTCCCCTAGCCAAACTGCTCCAGTACAGCTTCAACACTGGTATCTCCCTGACAATTGCCAAGCTATGTCCATACACAAAAAACAGGAGCAATTCAACCCAACCAAGTTCTGCCCCATCAGTCTACACTTGATCATCAGTAAAGTGATGGAAGGTGTCTTCACCAAAGCTATTAAGCAGCACCTGCTTAGCAATAACCTGCTTACTAATGCTCTGTTTAGGTTCTGCCAGGTCCACTCAGCTCCTGACCTCATTGTAGCCTTGGTCCAATCATGGAAAAAAATAGTTGACTTCCAAAGGTGGTGAGAGTGCCATCAGTTAATGGTGTTAGTATCAAGGAGCTTAAGCAAAACTGGAGTCAATGGGGACCGGGAGAAAACTTTCTCCTGTTTGGAGTTATACCTAGCAGATAGGAAGATGGTTATGGTTATTAGAGGTCAATTATTTCAACTCCAGGATATCTCTTCAGGAGTTCTTCAGGGTAATGTCTTAGGCCCAACCATCTTCAGCTGCTTCGTCAATTACCTTCCCTCTATTATAAGGTCAGAAGTGAGTATATTTGCTTATGATTGTACAATATTCAGCACTGTTCAGACTGAAGCAGTCTGTGTCCAAATACAGCAAGACCTGGACAAAGATTCAGGTAACAAGTAGTAAGTTACAGTTACATCATCCAAGTGCCAGACAATGATTATCTCTGAAAGAGAATCTAAATACCCCTTCAAATTCAATAGTATTACCATCACTGAATCCCACACTATCAACATCCTGGGTGCTACCTTTGTTTGGAAGCTAAAATGGACTAGTTATGTAACTACTGTGTCTACAACCACAGGTCAGGGGCTAGGAATCCTGCAGTGAGTAACTCACCTCCTGACTCCCCCGAGCATGTATCAGAGGTGTGATGGAATATTTTCCACTTGCCTGGAAACAATGCAGTTCAAACAATCTGCAACAGCTTGACACCATCCAAGGCTAAAACAGCATGCTTGATTAGTACCGCATCTATAAACAGTCACCCCCTCCATCACCAATACCCAGTATGGGCAGTGTGTACTATCTACAAGATAATATCACCTGCATGATCCTCTCCAAACCAATCAGTATGCTTACTGGGAAATATATCCTGTTCCTTCAGTGTCATTTGGTCAAAATTCTGGAACTTCACCTCTCACTGGTCTAACCTAGAACAAAAAAGCCTGCAGCAACTTAATAAGGGAGCTCGCCGCCACCTTCTCAAGATTACATTAGATTCCCTACAGAATGGAAATAGGCCCTTTGACCCAATGAGTCCATACCAACCCTCCAAAGAGTAACCTACTCAAACCCATTCCTCATATTCACTCCTAACTATGGGCAAATTAGCATGGCCAATTCACCTAGCCTTTACATCTTTGGATTGTGGGAGGAAACCTAAGCACCCAGCAGAAACTCACATAGTCACAGGGAGAATGTGCAAACTCCACACAGTCACCCAAGGCAGGAATTGAACTTGGATCCCTGGCACTGGGAGGCAGCAATGCTAACCACTGTGCCACCCCAAGAGCAGCTAGTGCTATGCAATGAATGCTGGCCCAGCTTGCGATACCCACATCCCATGAATGAACAAAAACCATTTATTTTGCGGGGCATTTTCAATCATGAGTGTACAAATATTGAATGTGATTGGCATAAATAATTAGTCTTCCCTTTTTATAATTTAGATCTAACTGGTCATCCCTCTGCACATGCAAAGCTGGCCTACATTAAAAAGCCAAATAATAATGAAGTTGTAGTGTTAAATTTAGCGTATAGTCAGAGCGAAACTACCGTTCCAATTACAAGATGCCTGGTTTGCTTTTTCCATTGATTCATGCACAGTTTCAGATTCAAATTCCAGCCAGATCAAGAAGAGATATTAATATTTGGAAAACTCAAGTAATTTTTACAGGACTGACTCACATTTGTTGAATTCCTTCAACTGGCTTTATGACCATTTAAGAAGAGTTTTTTAAGTGTGAACATTTTATTATTTAAATTGGATTTTATGTAGCAGTTCATATCTTTACTTTTAAACTGGATACATTGCCTTTACATCCACTGATTATGAAATGACAATATGACCAATAACCAGGGCAGGGGTCATAAACAGCATCAACTGACCACAAGAGATTTAGACTGTTTACTGAGAAATGAAATACTGGACATTTTAAAAATGACATTAAATAATTCACAGTTATTAGGATAGGAGCTTGTAAGTAAAAAATGAGGTCTGCAGATGCTGGAGATCACAGCTGCAAATGTGTTGCTGGTCAAAGCACAGCAGGCCAGGCAGCATCTCAGGAATAGAGAATTCGACGTTTCGAGCATAAGCCCTTCATCAGGAGCTTGTAAGAACCATGGAAATTATGTATTTAGTTTACTAGAACTGGAATTCAATTAAACTTTGCAATGGCTTTAACTTCTAAAGTTATTTAAATTGTTAATGGACATTATATAGCAATAATTTCTAAAACACAGTTTTACTTACAAACAAAAGTGATGCCATCTATTTAAATTATACACTGCTAAATAATGGAGTACTTCATCATACTAAGTCTCTCCACAGCTTCAGAGTACAATTTTTGTCAAATATTTCTTGAGTCACTACATTTGCTCACCGAAAATCTCTGCATTGTCAAGAGGTCTATTGTATATCAAGCATTTGGGTATACATCAGAGCAATGTCAAGATATAAATTTTCCTTTACATTTCTTTATTACACCTACTGCTGTGCAGTAGCTCTAGGCTTACAGTAAATTACAGGAAGGATTATCCGGGGAATATCTATTATTAGGCTTCATTCCACAATTTGATGCTGTTTGATATCAAGATCAAGATTTGGGCAAAAGCACCTGGATTTCATTCATAATAAAACATTCTGAATGGATAAAATTTGGAAGGCTGAAGCTATAGCCATGCTATTATTTTTAGCTGAGATGATTCATTTCCACCAGAAGCAATTTTGAAAATTCCAGTTTCTATTTACTTACCAAACCAGAATAAGCAATGGAGAAATGGGCAAAGTATTTTGGAGCCCCTGTAGGGATTCAATACCAGATGCAGTTTTGAAACTCCAGTTTTTAATTTACTTATCCAACTGGAATAAACAAGTGGGGAGGGGCCTGAGAAACATGGCAGGGAGGACTACTTTATTAGATAGTATGCGAAATCTCAATTTCCTGAAGGTGTGTTGAGATGCAGAGATAAAGTTATATTTGTATTGCTTCGAGCCTCTTGTGACCTTGGCAGGTTTATATTTGAACCATGAATACATATCAACATAAAACCTTTTGAAAAGTATCTCCTACCTACAGGAAAAATGTCAGTGATGCACAAGAATTTCACTGTGCTCATTTCAAGATGGCATTTCTGAGTTGGCCTTGCGCAGTTGTGTGTCAAGTCAGCAGTTTTCCTGGTTTAAATCCACAGTGCAAAGGAAGGGAGCAGGAGAATGGGCAGCTTGCATGGAGTCTCAGGACCAGTGGAAGTGAGTTAGTGGGGGGACAGGGAGGAGTAAGGAGTAGTACTGGGCTTGGAAATGTAGAGAGCCAGGGGAGCACAGACGAGTGAAGTGGGAAGGACCTAGTAGTTTGGGTGTGGTGGTGGGAACAAACCAGGTAAAACAATCAGTCGGGGCACATGCAATTCTTGGCAGGCACGGAGAGATTTGAAATTGGCCCTGGAATCATCCTTTGCAGTTTAATTAGCAAAATGGATCCTGTTAATGACCCAAAAGCCCAAATACATCTTACATAGATTTGTCAGGAGTGTTCTCGCAACAAATGTGGTCTACAAAATGAAGGTTATAGTCACATAGTCCTGATTTCCATTTGACAAAGCATGGAGACACATGACGACGCTCAGACCTCAGTGAATATGTTCTAATGTAGGAACAAACTGCTCATTCATTTTCAAACTCCCTATTTAAATAACAGCCACTTGGGTAACATGTCAAAAGACGAATGCATCCCATAATTAAGAATCCCAGCAAGAAACAGCAAGTGCAATTCAGATCACAGTAAGAAAGATGTCAGAAATTAAGAAAAAACGTTATTCCCATTTGGATCTCTTAGTAATTGGATAGTCCTCTACTTTTAATGTAATTGTAGTCAGGGACACACTCTGCCTGGCTTTTTCCAACACATAACTGCCAGTTTTCTTGCTGAAGATCGATTATATCAATAAGTATTTGGTACTATCCAAAGTAAAAGCAAGCTATGGCTTAGAATGTGCGGCAGGATGATCTATGGCTTCCAAACTGAGTTGAAATTCAGAATCAAAGCATATTCCAGTCATTCAGCTGTACATCTCAATTTCTTGGATTTTGTTTCAGAACCCTGCAAGCTCAGATTCTGTGCAAAAGCAGGAAATGCTCCATGACCTATTCAGGGCTTCTTAAAAATTCCAATCAAGGAGAATGGTATCAATACAGACCCACTCCTCCCTGCTAACAATGACTTAATCCATTGGTATCTACTGGAGAACAACGTCTCTCTGAGCTCTGCTGTTAAGTAGCTACTGGGAAGCCCCATGCATGGTGGATTGTCATGCTACCACATGACTTACACTTTTGGAAGATGCTGGCATGCAAGGAATTCAGAGGTCTGCACGGGACAAAGAAAAATATGGAGGAAATGTTGCTGGGAGAGTGCAATGGCAACCTGCAAAGAACCACAATGGAGAAATATGTTGTGACAGATCTGTCCAACCATCTGTTGGTTGGTATACACTCCAATTAATCTCTCTAGGGTCAAAAGTGCTGTGTTGCAAAGTGTACGAAGGTTTACCTCCCACCCTAGCATGTTACATTCAATTGTATCAACCCTTATTAGGGGCTACAGTAATAATGTTGTGATGCTTATTTAATCATTCATGGGATGTGTGTGATGATGGCTAGATCATTAATTATTGCCGATCCTGTATTGTCCCTGAGCAGCAAGTGGTGAGCCAATTTTTTGGACCCTGTAAGTACATCCACGGTGCTGCTAGGAAGTGAGTTCCAGGCTTGTGAGCCAGCAACAGAGAAGGCACAGCTAAGTAGCTCTAGGGCAAGATAGTGCATGGCTTGGAGAGTAATTGTCAATGGCAGCATTCTACACATCTGCTGCTCATGTCTTTCCATGTGGTAGAGGTCACGGGTTCCAAAAGCGCTGTTGAGGAGCCTTGGTGAATTGCTGCAGTGCATCTTGTAGATGATAAACATTGCTGCACATCAGTGAGTCAATGTTTAGATGGTGGTTGGGGTGTTAATCAACATATTGCAAGACTAACTATCCAGAGCCCAGGAATATTGATCCACAGACATCAGTTTGAATCTGACCACTGATGCCAAATTCAAATTTAATTTAATAAGTCAATCATGATGTTAAAGAATGCTAATATCTGTAATGGCAACCATGAGACTATCAGATTATTGTGAAAAAAAATCCCCTGATTCACTGATGCTTTTTAGGAAATCTGTAGTCTTTATCTCGTGACCATTTTGTGATTCCAGATTGTGTAGGTTTATTTTACTGTTAATGAAACAGGCTTACAATCCAATTGGTTGTATTCAAAAGGAAGCTCGGTGCCATCTTAGGGATGGGCAATAAATATTGATCCCCTGTCAATGACATCCACATCTAATGAACGTAAAAATAAAACTAATGATTGGAATGTTCTCCAGGATACTCCTAACTGGACATCATAACCTTGAAAATAGTTTAGCAGAAGTTCTGTTTATGTGGTTCCTGTCCAGTTATGACTTGGAAGTGCCGGTGCTGGACTGGGGTAGACAAAGTTAAAAATCACACAACACTAGGTTATAGTCCAATAGCTGTACTTGTAAGCACTAGCTTTTGGAGTACTGTTCCTTCATCAGGTGGTGCTGGAGTGGCACTCTGAAAGCTAGTGCTTACAAATAAACCTGTTGGACTATAACCTGCTGTTTGTAAAAATCAGTGTTTGAAAGAGTGGCTGTAATTTTAAAAGCAAGAAATTTGATACCCATGGTAGACATTGTAATCAACCGTTTGAACAAGCAGCAATGGAAAATCAGTTTGCAAATAATCTGGATCTGAGGGAGTGTACTGCTGCTGTTCTTGTTAGCCCTGTCCAGTTAAGCAGTCATTTCCTTCGATCTTCCCCTGCAGTTATAGCTGCTGATGAGGAGAACCCCAAAAGAAATTCTCACTGTACACTTTGAAAAACACATGAAAAGACACATAGGGAAAGAAAGACACAACTGTGCCAATCTTTTCAACTGCAAATCTTATGCTGAACTCTTGAAGGTGGAAACTGGGAAGGAATCCTATTTTGAGATTTCAAGAGTATTGATGATTGGAAGTATCATTACAGAAATGTGGTTCCACCATGTCACAGCAACCAGGACTGATGAATAACAGGACCTATCAAAGGGACTTTTAGATAAATGAACTCTATACAGGCTGTGGTTAACACAGGTTCATTACACAGAAGAATCCATATTCACAGCTCAATCTAGAACCTTCTGCAGATTGAATGACTGGGAAGCTTAAATGAAAAATAGCATTAGGTCATCATGCCATAAAATGTTATTCCATAGAAATTCAAAGCAGGCAAGTTAAAGTGTTGCATCCAGAAGATGCTGTACAAATAAAAGAGGTAGTTTTCAAAATCCTAAAATATATTAATAAGTGATAGCTTTTCATCGACTACTAACAGAAACGTGCACCATAAATGATGGCCATTCTGCTTGTTGTAAAGACTGTGTCTATTTATTTTTGTCATTTTAAAACCTGGTGACTTAAATGAGAAAGAACAGTTTGTAAAAATCAGTGTTTGAAAGAGTGGCTGTAATTTAAAAAGCAAGAAATCTGATACCCACGGTAGACATTGTAATCAACCGTTTGAACAAGCAGCAATGGAAATTCAGTTTGCAAATAATCTGGATCTGAGGGAGTGTACTGCTGCTGTTCTCGTTGACAACAAGAGATTGATTGGTTCTCAGGAGACTGAGCAGCTTGGAGCTGGAAACAAGTTACAAAGACCCGGGATTGGGGGGGAGGGGGAGAGAGATGGAAAGAAGTGTGCTGATCTTCTTGCATCCCAGAAGCTGCTTTTTCTCTGCTGTCAAAAACTCAGTGTAAACATGAAGAAAACCCAGCTACCTACCTTGTAGCAGTCGCTGTGAGCTGGGACTTTTGAATCAATAAATCAGAGACATTTTCTAAGTGACCCAGTCACTCTGTACTTCTTACAACCAGTGGAAGCAGCCAGAGGAAGACAACAGAATACCAAGGGCCTGACCAACTGATGAAGGATCATTTCAACATCAGAACTGAGAAGTAAAGGTCACTGAGCTGACTTTCCACTTTTTCTTCCTTTGCCAATAATCTAGTTTCCCTCTTTGTTTATGTGTGTGTGTGTGTGTGTGTAAGGGGGAAGTTCATAGGGGAGTTCGGTTTTAGTTAGTAATGTTATATGCTAATGATGCCTTTATATCTGTTTACCTGTAGCTATAGTCTAATTATTTACAATAAAGAAAAATTCTTTTTATACAAATACAGAAACCTGGCTTTCTATCAGCCGTGGTAAGAAAAGTAAATTGGGGCACTGTGCATACTTGTAAAAGGGAAAAAAAAATTAACATTTGGGGTGACTCCACGGGGTTTAATTTACAGCATGCTACCTTTTAGGACCATAATGTTATCACACCAATGGAGGTATCTTTAATAGCAGTTGTGCTTAGTCCCACATCCCCATTTGCAACCTTGAAAGTCTCTCAATCCCAAGTGCCTGCCAAACTGTCCTTTAAAATTAATTACAGAAGTAACTTCCACCACCTTTCAGTTTAAACAGCCCTGATCTTGACAACAGAGTGAAAAACAATCTGCTTGTTTATTCTCTGGATTGATTGCCAATGATTTTAAAGTCATGAATCCTGAGTTGTTGGTCCATAACAGTCCTTTCTTAAGCAAAAGCCAGTTAAGAGATTGGAATAGTAAATTACATAAGATTCACAGCATACAAAAAAAGAACACTCAGCATAACCAGTCTTGTGTCCTCTCCCATCCTTTCAATCTAGATCTACCAACATGACTCCCATTCTCTTTTCCCCGATGGTTGAACATGCTATGGTATACCTCTGGGACAAGTGGGGCTTGAACATGGATCTTCTAGCTCAGAAATAGGTTCACTACCACTGCACCACAAAAACCTTCCCTTTTCCCTTGCATGCTTGTCTAGAATCCCCTTAGATGCTGATATACAATTCACTTCAACCAGTGGGAGTGAGTTACACATTCTTGTCATGTTGGGCAAAGATGTTTATTCACTCAAAAATTCTAAAAATTTCTCACATGGCTGGCATTTTGTAACCTGTAATTTCTATTCCATTAGAGGAAAAAAAATCATTTTTAATCACAGCACAATTGGCTGCATCAGTGAATGCATGGCAATCACTCATTTTCAACCAATTCCCTCTGTTCGCGCTGAATTGTGCCAAGTATTACACTCCATATAGCTGGAAGAACAGTTACTTTATTTATAATGCTTTATCTTTAATAGCAGCATAATGACATCACTGGAAAACTCAACAAAAAACTAAAATACTAAAATAAAATTCTTCTGCCCATCTTCTTTATACATGGGTGGTCAAATGCTACCGCTGTGTCAAGTCCAGAGGTATCTACCAGCATTGTAGTTCATTAGTTTTAAAGGATATGACTATTAACATGACTGAAATGACTCCTGTTTAGGTGGTAAATGACTTTCATTCACTCCTGCTCAGCAGCTGAAGTAAACAGGCAAACGAGATTTCAGAATTTATGTCAAAATTCAGAATGAGAAACATAAATATTATTTTGCATGGCTTTATTACACAGATGCACATTACTGGGTGGGTGGAAATGAGATTCCTTATAACTGTCTAGTCACAATAACCCGGAATTGAGACAGTGATTTGGATCTGACGAGTGCCTTTGAAGTGAAACTGAAATGGGAGCACAGTGACTGATTTACAGTGGAGGCACGCATTGTTCCTCTCCACTGAAATAATGATTGCTTTGCGTTGCTGGTGATAAAAAAGGAGCTCGATTTCCAATCTCAGATTCAAACTGAGATAAATATCGTTGGGAATGTGGCACACATGGTTGACCTACAATAAAGCTTCCAGATACATTTTGTTACATTGTTTGGGCTAGATTGTCACCCAACCCGAGTCAATAGCTGAAAACGTAACATGATAACATAAGATTTCTCAATCATACCTGCTTGCTGAAATATACCTGGAAAGTATCCAGAATATAATGGGGCCTTTGACCTCCAGCAGACCTGCTGCTCCATCTGTCGCTAAGTCTCCATCCAGAGACAGTACCCCAGCTTCCATGTAACAGTATTTCACTAAAATGCAACTATTCAACATTGACATTTATTGATGCTATGGACTTTTGTTTCCCCTTGGTTTCTAGAGAGAAAGAGCTAGCTTCCACTTAGCCAGTGTCCACAGTGGCACAATTAAGATTAAGAGCTCACTGCATGTGGAAGGAACTACAGGCTTATATTCAGGTCCCGCCATTGTAACTACGCCGAGAGCAACTTGGGGAGCCACACATTGACTTGGGTGTGCTGTCATTGATACAACTAAGAGACTAGTACTGCTCTCGAGCACTGAGTCGTGGTGACTCCCAAAAGCAGCACCACTGCAGAGTACATGGCCTTGTGTCTAGGATGAAATGTTATTAAGGCTACTGTCAAATCCAATACATGTCTAACAAAATCACCTGTCAGTGGCTGAGAGGGCTCAAGCAAGAATGTGAACGTGTAAGTGTGTATTATTTACAATTTCCTATCATTTCCATGTCCGTTGGGGTCAGCAAGACCCATTGTCACTTGTATTTTCACTTTCAGGAATGCTTTCCAGGATCCCCTTTGTTCTGAACAGGTCTGGAGACATTGAGCCATTCTTACTGATGCCACAAGACTGTGCTGCATAGTGGATCTGTCTCAGGTTATCCAACGCCTCGTTTTTTGCATGCTTCAGGAGATCTGCTTGACCCTGAATTAGACAAAAACACATGGTGGTTACTCACACAAAGTACCAGCTCTGTTAATATCCCTCCCACTTGCCACAGCAGAGTCAATGCACAGTGTAAATAATACCCAGGACTAATCAAGTGGTACTGAAACAGAAATTGTTGGAGAGACTCAGCAGGTCTTGCAGCCTCTGTAGAGAGAGAAACAGAGTTAACTTTGAGTTAAATATGACTTCCTCAGAATTGAAAAGTTCTGAAGAAGTCATATTGCTGTTGAAACATTTTATGTAGTATTTTATTTTATTATTCGAATGGTAATGACCCGGAATGCACTACTAGGTAGAAGTTGAAATGAGGAACAATTTCAGAAGGAAGTGGAATAGATGCTTGAAGGAAATGAATTTTCAAGGACACAGTGATAGAGCAGGGAAACGAGAATAATACGACTGCTCTAGAGAGAGCTGTCATGGAATAGATGAATGGCCCACTGCATCATAATGACTTTTTGCGTGGAATGCTCCCTCCCCATCTCCCCTGGTTGGAAATGGTGAGAAGCAGGAATAATTGACCACGGTCAAATACTGACCTCCTCCTTGTCACCCCTGCAATTAAACGCTGGGTGATAAGACCCATAGGCGATTACCTAGACTTGCCAGCAATCAAATGGTGTCAATTAAAGTTTTCAAGTGGTCAATTAATGGCCACTTAAGGGCCTCTATTCGACACCACCCCAATTACCTGTCTCTCCAGTAGGCAAGATAGGTCAGTGACTGGACAGCAAGAAAACCTATCTGCCTGTTGGTGGGCGGTCCTCCAATTGTCCCAATCTGGACGCGGTCAGAAACATGGATCATGGGTGAAGGGGTGGCTTGATGACAAGGAGAATAAACAGCTAGATTCGTTCTGTTCATTCCATGGGATATGGGTGTCGCTGGCCAGGCCAGCACTTATTCCCTAACTAGGAGATAAGAGGCAGCCATATTACTGCAGGTTTGGAGTCAAACGTAGTTCACACCAGGTAAGAATGACAGATTTCCTTCCATCACAGGAAAGAAAGTGATACAGATTGGTTTCTACAACAATAGTTATATGGCTATTATTAATGTGGCTAATACTAGTCACTACTGGTATTTTACTCCAGATTTTCATCGGATTCAAATTTCATCAACTGCCAGAACATTAACCTGAGGTTCTGGGTTACTAGTCAATGATGTTATCACTATGCCACCATCTATGATGTCTGTCTCTAGGACCACCATGCTATTTCATTGCTGCCAACTGACCTGTTCTTGTTGTATTTATTGCAGCACTGTGTGTTTAATGACTTGGTTTTATTCTATATTGAAATCAATCTTTGTTTGCAATATTTTATCACCTGGCTTATCTTAAGCACTGAGGTTTCCTCTTGCTACTTTAAACAGGGAGTTAGAGCACAGGAAACAACCAAGGAACCATGCTTCCCACATCCTCCCTAATTTTAGTGTGTAGGCAGGAGGTCAGAATCAAAATGTGTGTTTGCTTTTATGGTTGTGTGTGAGTGTTTGTGAGTATTTGTGTTTGTGTGAGTATTTGCATGTGTGCTTGTGTATGTGTGTTTGTGTTTGCGTAAATGTTTGTGTGTGTGTGTGTGTGTGTGCATGTCAACCTGGTGACAGGCCTCCTCTGTCCTCTCCAATGATGACCTTTAGTCCTTGAGTGTCACATTACCTCATTGATCTTGAATTTTACCTTGTCCTCGAAGCAGGAAGGAGTTCATTTTGTGATTATTTTTCTACATGTCATCACATCCTCACTTCAAAGTTGCAAACTTACAATATATTTTCAGCACCTGACAACTATGGGAGGGTTAAGGCATTTACAGCAAGTAATAAATTTCAACCTTGATAGGACACTGCTCTCATGCAGTATGTACTGTAAGATCGGGGGTTAAAGACACACATGCCCTTTGCATTAACCTGCTCGTCATCAATTTCCATAAAGGCAAAACAAAAGTCAAGCTTGTTTGGTACTGAGTGACATAGATGAGATATGTGGGGCACTTGACAGATTAAATTTGGAAAGGTTGGGGGTTGTGTGTGTGTTTGTGCATGTATGTTTGTGTGAGTGTTTGCATGTGTGTTTGTGTATGTATATTTGTGTGAGTGTCTGCGTGTATGTTTGTGTTTGTGTATGTATGTTTGTTTGTGTGTTTGTGTATGTATGTTTGTGCGAGTGTTCGCGTGTTTGTTTGTGTCATGTGTCAACCTGGCGACAGGCCTCCTCCTTCCTGTCTAATGATGACCTTTAGTTCTTAAGTGTCACATTACCTCACAGATCTTGAATTTTACCTTTTCTACAACTCCTTGGGGGAGGGTCTAGGACCACAAGGCATAATCACAAAATAAGGAGCTGCCCTCTTAAGGAATTTCTTCTTTCAGATGGTAGTGAATTTGTGTAATTCTTTACTGCTGAGGGCTGTAGAGGTTGGTTCATTAAGTATATTCAAGATTGAGACAGATAGCTTTTTAATCAGCATGAGAATCAAGGGTTACTGGGAATAGACAGGGAAGTGGAGTTGAGAATGATCATGAGCTCACTGAATGGCAGAGTAGATTCTATTGCCATATGGCCTGCTTCTGCTCCTGTATCTTATGGTCCTAAGTGTTCCTGGAATTTGATGCCTAATCTTTATTAGCAATAGATCAAGTCAGGGTAGTAGTAAGAAAGGTTCCAGTTAGTTTCAGTTCCCATGAGCTACCGGACAGAAGGAATTCATCTTATGGTCCTGGATGTCACTACTTGTCTACTGACCCATGAAATTACCCACAATCGAATGCTCACCAGGTGAGGGTATGATCGTGCGTGGCTGTGATTGTCACTGTGGCAATAAAACGTGCCGAAGTGATGAATGGGTTGTGGAGCGGTGGTCGTACCCTTCTGACCCACTGCACATTCTGCGAGAACCTTCAACCTGCTATCAGCACATATGGAACCACCACATTAATCATTGATTTCAGCAAGGTAACACTGTAATCGCACACACCACTGGGAAGCAAAGGACAGTGACGTCAGGCAGGACACAGCTGCACAACCAGAACTCCCTGGAAAGGATCTTACAAAGTAGCCTGAATTTCATTGGATAATACCCAGCTGTATACCCACAAAGATTATACTTCTACTTGCATTCATTTATCAAGGTGACATGAACAGCTGGTCATACTTTTGTACTGTAATTTAAGCATTTCCAAAGAACATAGGAAACAAGAGTAGGAATAGGCCATTTAGCCCTCTGCGATCCAATGAGACCATGGCTGATCTTCCACTTCAATACCAGATATCCTCCTAGCCTTTTCATATAAAAGCATAAAGAAATCTATTGATCTCTGTCTTGAACATATACAATGACTGAGCCTCCATACCTTTCTGTGGCTAAAAATGCCAAAGAATCACCACCTTCTTATTGATGACGTTCCTCTTCATCTCAGTCCTGAACAGCCTGCCCATTATTCCGACACTGTGTTCCCTGACTCTCAAAATCCCAGCCAAAGGAAACAACCTCCCCTGTCAAAGACTGCAAGAATGTTTTTCATTCCTGGGTGAGATCACCTCTCATTCTTCTAAACTTCAACGAATACAGCAAGAGACTTTTAATCTTTCCTCGTGACAATCACTCCATCTCAAAATTAAGTTGCTGAACTTTCAATTGTATTCCTCTATATCTTTCTGTAGGCAAGGAGACAAACACTGCACACAATACCCTCGGTGTGGTCTCACTGAGGTGCTTTGTAATGGCAGTAAGGTACCTTTGCTCCAAGATTACAATCCTCTTGTAATAATGGCAGGTTTCTTACCATTTTCTCCACAGATTTACGAACCTCCACTAATCATCACAAAACCTAGCTATATCACAATACTATATCAATTAATTATAACCTCCACTAATCATCACAAAACCTAGCAATATCACAATACTATGTCAATTAGTTGTAACCTCCACTAATCATCAGAAAACCTAGCTATATCACAATACTATATCAATTAATTTGCATCTCTCATTTTCTCATTCGGTTCTCTTATAATCTGCCTCTGTGACACATTTGCCCTCGTCCCCTCACTGTCAATACCTAATAACCCGCCCATCTTCCGCAACTCCCCCAGGAGGTGGTGACTGAGGGAAAGGGAGGGAATGAGCAGGCAAATACAACTACAGTGCAGTGACACAATACCTATCTGCTCAATTTTCTTTAATCTATTCATGGGATGTGAGCACTGCTGGCTGGACCAGCATTCATGACCCATCCCTAATTACCCTTGAGAAGGGAGTAGACAGTTGCTTTCTTGAACCACTGCTGCAGGTAGACCCACCATTCCATTGGGGAAGGAGTTCCAATGGGGCCATCACCAACCAGAGGTGGACCGAATCCATCCCAATGTTAATGAACTATAATTGTAAATGGACGTCTTATAGTGTCATGCATGCATACGTGTATTAGTTGAGTTAGAAACTCAGGACTTGGTGGTCAGGGAAGATTAACTACCAATCTTTGAATCTTTCCAATTTGCCTTTAGAGGGCAGTATGACGGGGAGAGTCACCTGGACGGCCATGCTTGATGTGGAATGGTGCCCCTCCAGCTACAGCCTCTGGCTTCAGGCTTGTGACCTGTAACTACCAATTGTAACTACCAATTGTAACTACCAATCTTTCCAATTTGCCTTTAGAGGGCAGTATGACGGGAGAGGTCAGGCTTGATGTGGAATGGTGCCCCTCCAGCTACATCCGGGCTTCAGGCTTGTGACCTGTTCCAGGAAGAATAAGCTACAGAAATAAAAATGTGCTTCGTCTGCTTCTCGCATCTCTAGAGATAGAAAGGCAGCATGAATGAGTAGCTGAAAATGTGTTGCTGGTTAAAGCACAGCAGGTTAGGCAGCATCCAAGGAACAGGAAATTCGATGTTTCGGGCCAGAGCCCTTCATCCCTGATGAAGGGCTCTGGCCCGAAACGTCGAATTTCCTGTTCCTTGGATGCTGCCTAACCTGCTGTGCTTTAATCAGCAACACATTTTCAGCTCTGATCTCCAGCATCTGCAGACCTCACTTTTTACTAGCATGAATGAGTAGTCAAGGGACATGGTCTAATGATCCTGAGCAAAATAAAAAGAGTTCAAATCCCACCAGGGGCAGCTGGGGAATTTACTAACAGTTAATTAAATATGTTTGGGGAAAAACAAATCATAGAACCCCTACAGAATGGAAGTAGGACACTGAGTCCACACCAACCCTCCAAACAGCATCCCACCCAGATCCATCTCCCTACCCTACCCCCTAGCATGCACATCCCTGGACACTATGGGGCAACTTAGCATGGCCAATCCACCTAAAACACACATTTTTGGACTATGGGAGGAAACCAGAGCACCTGCAGTAAACTCACAAGACATGGGGAGAATGTGCAAACTGCACACAGACACTTGGGGCTGGAATCAAACCTGACTCCCTGGTGGTGTGAGGCAGCAGTGCTAAGCATCTGATAGTGTTGACAAAGCGACCACAATGCTACCAGATTGTTGTAAAAACCCATCTGGTTCATTAACATACTTTAAAATCTGTTGTCTTGTCCCAGTCCAAACCCTCAATTCCAACTGCCCTCTGAAAAAGTCCAGCCAGCTACCCAGCTCTACAGCAGTTCACCACCACACTCCCAAGGGCAATTAGGGATGAGATAGTTGTGGATAAAGGGTTTCAGCATAGAATAAACAAGCAACCGCCTGTGGGACAGCATTTATTTTGGGTGCTATTAACAAGAGGGTTGAAGGGAAAGCGATCCCCAGCAGGCAAACACACATTGGGAGCTCCACCTGCCCGGCAATCTCATTGACTCACATTTTGTTCTGATCACTCTATCCTATTAAAATAGTTCCCTCTGTGGTAGTGTTAGCTCAGGGACTTTTGGAGGCAAACTGATCAAGTAGACATATGGTGTGTCATGCTTCAAAGTCACCACAGAGCGGCACCACACACATACTCTAAACATCCAAACCTGCATGCCCATCTTCCCTTTCAAAATTCACTGCATTTGGAAGTTTTTTTTTAGACTTACAGTGTGGAAACAGGCCCTTCGGCCCAACAAGTCCACACCGACCCGCCGAAGCGCAACCCACCCATACCCCTACATTTACCCCTTACCTAACACTACGGGCAATTTAGCTTGGCCAATTCACCTGACCCGCACATCTTTGTGACTGTGGGAGGAAACCGGAGCACCCGGAGGAAACCCACGCAGACACGGGGAGAACGTGCAAACTCCACACAGTCAGTCGCCTGAGTCGTTTTAGAGTTCTGTCACAGCATATTCTTGCTTAGGGAAACACAGTAATAACTGTACCCCTGTTGTACAGTTAGAATGACACTGTTTTTTTTTGTAAAGGAAACCATTCCTCAGGCTTTTTTACTCAAGAGGAAAACTAAGGGCAGGGCTGAATACAGTCCACTATCCACAAAGATCCACATTTGTGTACATTCATTCCATGATTTGCCTCAGTTAAACCCAAATTTCAGGAAAACTATGGGAAGGTGGATGCTCTCCAGTACCTTGGGAACTGGAATGATGCGATCTGAAGGCTGTGTTATGAAGAAATCCCTAATTAACAGTAAATTCATAAAGCTGTTTGCCCCAGGCGTAAAATGCTATTGATTGCTTTAAATATCTATTAATCACCAATACTGTTGCCTACCATTTTAATATAAAGGTTTTTGAAAGCTGTAAGCAAACAATCACCTCCCATCCCTCAGGGACATGTGCATGCTGTTATTTCAGCTCTGCTCTGGTGTGAAGCAAGTACTATTTCGCCACACATCCTTCCAAACTCACAGACAGTTCAGACAGCTCTCCAATTATTAAACATTGCCAACAATTTCCCCTCAATCAGATCTTATGGCCACATGATTATGGATTGAGAGGCAACTTTCTGAGATCCATTCAAATAACAAAAGTGCGGTTAAGTTCCTGAAACACAGAATCATTATGGCGCAGGTGGCCATTCTGTCCATTGTGACTGCGCCAGACCTTCAAACGTATGTCATTTCCTGCTGCCAATCTCCTGCTTTTCCATTAATATCTTTGCAAACTATTTCTATCCAAATAATCATCCAATATCCTCTTTAATGCCTCCATTGTGCCTGCCTCCACCACATTTCCAGGCAGTATTCCTGATCCAAAATACTTGCTGGTGTGAAAAAATTTTGCTTCTTGCAACATATCACACCAGGGAGGGATCAGAGACAGGGAATTGGCTGGAATACCACCATGTGGTTTTCAACCACAAGCAGAGTCACTAAACTTGCCTAATGGAGTCCGGGGCCAAAATCTCCATTTGGTCCATGCCAATCCCATGTATAATTATTCTCTCACAGCATTCACACTACCCTGTGCCAATCACCTAAGGCTAAGAAGTTAGGCTATGGTGTTTTTTAGGCCAGATATGGGGCTCTGTCTCAACAGAAGTCTGTTCAGAAAATCACAGGGTTGCTATATTTTCTATCAACAGATGGAAATAGAGATGCTGATTTGTCAGGATCAAATTTGTGTGGTGATGCAATGTATTGGAAAACCTACAGAGAAGTATCCTTGGAAAGACTGCGATAACTGGGGAAGTGTAATGAACCAGGAATTCTGAAACCTAAATGTGAAATGGTTTGGTCCTTCACATATCACAATTATGTGCTCTACCACATTGTGTATACCTTCTAATGCAGTGATTCATTTTAGGCATTGGTCCTTAATTGATCAGCATTGCATAATTGCTGTCATGCATTTCAATGTTTTTCCAATTGTAAAAAGTGCCATAACATATTAAAAACATATGTTTTAGAAATCTTGTCAGCCTTTGCTGTCATGTTTTGCACCATGATTTAAATCATCTGCCAGTACTGGATGTTAAAGCCATGCTTTTAAAAGTGGAAAGAAATGTTGGCAGCTGCTCTGCCTTTTGACTTGCGCATTCTCTGCTTAGAAATGGAAATGAGATGCCAGTTGATCTGTCAGTTTCAAGCATTACAGCTGGAACCTTTTGTTGTGATTGGTATACCTATTAAGAATGCTTGGCTGAATTTCAAAAGCTTATGACAAATCAATGATTAACAAATGATCTATTGATCCACAAATATTTGACAGATTTAACAGGTTGTAATAACAGAGTATGCCTTTGATGTGATTATTGTTTGTTTACAAAGCAATAGGCATTTAAGCGATTATGCTGAAAAATGTGTTGCTGGAAAAGCACAGCAGGTCAGGCAGCATCCAAGGAGCAGGAGAATCGACGTTTCAGGCATAAGCCCTTCTTCTTTAAGTGATTATGATCTATTTATGCTGGAGTCGACACTTTTAACTGACTTGTCAGAAAATATATGTTTGAATTCAAGATTTATTTTCTTTTACAATGATTTAAAATGACTCCCATTGCTACTGCAAGACTCCAAATGACTGCATATAGTTAACACAGTGTTAGTGATTATAAAGGATATATAGAATGGCATAAAAACACCATTGATCATATAAGTGGTTATTGAGAAGGGTAGAGGGGATGTTGAGGGAAATGGAGGGCTGAGGTTTTCATGGCCTTTGAATGACCTGAGCTGCTAAATTGCTGAACTTCTAATTAGTTTAACTGAACACCAACAACTCTCATCCTTTCCATAGCAGCCCTCAAAATACAGTGCAAACCCCAATCCCTGGATAAAAAGTCAAAAGTCTTAGGCAAAGTCATGGATGGATGACCTGTGCACGACCAACGGTTGAGTTTTTCCAGAGCCCTAGCTCCTGCCCTTCACTTCTTTCCCTTACCCTATGTGCAAGTGGAGATTACACTTCCTCTAATAAAGGCAGAGCAGCAAAATAACCTTCAGCTTATTAAAAAGTGTTTCTAAATGAGGAAATGCTACAGGCGGGGTTTATATTTATTTTCCTGTGAGCCGGTACAGCTTTTCTGGTGAATACAGTGAGCTTGAGCTAAGAGCTGCTCGCCCACAGTTTGGATGGGCTCCTATTTCTGGGTTAGATTCCACAGTTAATTTTTTTCCAGCTTCGTGATAATCCGGAATCCCATTCACAGAGATTCTCTGAAAGGCGATGCCTGAAGCACTCTGCTCACCTTCCCCAAGACTCATGTCCCTCAATCACAAACCCTCTGAGATGTTACATTAAGAACGATAAACAGGAACAGTTAGTTACACATGTGAACTAACAGCTTGAGGTGCAGATATAAAGATAAAGTAAGATGCATACGTTGATACAAAAACTCTTACAGGGTAGATAGAGATATAGAGATAATAAGGTATACATAAACAGAAGCCACAAACACTGCTGTTAAAGGATGCAATTAAACAAATCACAAGCATATTTTCCCCAAAGATAGAGAAAATAATCTCTTAATAAAAGAACTAACGTCAATACTTTTTGTAAAATGATCAATGATGTAAAATGTTTGCTCCATCTGCTTTATGTTTGAGAAATGGGAAGTAGGGAAGCATTTTCACTTTCCGACTTGAACAGTTCAGACACTGGTTGGTTTCTATGATGGGGTGTCAATTTGCCCTGGCAGATCATCACACAGATGATGAAAAGGAAACTATAACTTTGTGGTTTCAAAATTAGCTGCTGATACTGACTCTTTTCAGCTTTTTTTTTGTAAATGAATCTAGTGAGAACCCATAGATTTGCCCATCCCTAGCTGCCTTAGAAAGGGGAGGGTGCACTTGTTCTCACATTGACAGTGTTCCCAGTGACATTGGGCAGCAAATTTACAAAATCTACCACAATCACTGAAACACCCTGATAGTCGCATGCCATTAAGACTTAGTCTCTCAAGATCAGCAGAAGTCCAAACACTGCAGAAACTGGACACAGAAACAGAAAATGCTGGAAGCACTCAGCAGCTCAACTGGTATGTGTGGAGAGAATGGGACCAATTTATGTGTTGTGAGTGTATCTGCACCTGAAACATAAACTTTAGTCAGTTCCCACTACATTTTCTGATCAACCTCGTATTTCCTGCATTCACCACTTCTGTTTTCATTTCAGAGTTCATCAAATGACTGAAAGTCATAAACCAAAGAGGTCCTGTCTCAATGAGTTCATCAATTTCAAATGTGTCTTCAAAATAAACCCAAATTGAGTTATGCTTGCAAAAATTAGTTCCTCAGCATTCAATATTATTTAAGTAATTAGATGAAATAAATACTGGAATCAATCATACAACTAAAAGAATGTGTTCATAATAATCGATTTCGTATTCAGGCCCTTTAATGTTGAAACTCTTTGATTAATTGTCTAGCTCTTCACATTATTCCTGTAGCATTCCAACTTGTTCACTTTGTAAGTCACTGAAGGGAATCATTGTTTCAAAGGGGGAAAAAAAAACTGTTGTAGCAAGTCCAAAGTCTTCACACATTTTCCAATTTGATCACATTCCAAAATCCTATCAATAGATTCTTATTCTCTACCATTAATAGCAATTCTATGAGACAAAAAGCCTCATTGTCTACAGCAAATGATCCATCCAGGTCTGTTTTAAACAGAGACTCTTATTGTCACAGAGACAAAGAAGACACCTCAAAGTTGTCATGCCCTTTGTAGAAAGACTGCGGGTAACCTCCGGCTGGTTGCTTGCTCTGTTATAACTGAGGTCATTCAATTGCATTGTAATAATTGGCTTTAAAGCAGGCAATGGGAATGCGAAATCACACAGGGATGGCACACAGTGGGTTAGCTGCAGGCCTTTCAAATCTTGAGCCTATGGTTCTAATGCAATCTAGATTGTTAGTCTAAATCCTTTCTTTTCTGATTGACACTGTGATCCTGTATGAAATAAATTCAAATGGTAGCAATCCAATAGAAAGTAGTGCAAGACTGAAATGCAAAACTGGTGAATCCTGTGAAGAAAATGATAAAATGTAGCAGAGATGCAATCAGAGATCTTCTTAGGTGGAAACAAATTGGTGAGCACTTTGTCACACAGTCCACAGTCACTCGTGACCTAGGATTGCCTGATATTTTGTCTAAATGTCAGAAGTGTTCTGCACCAACATTCCTCATCTTGGTAAGTACAAAATTGGCCACAAAACTACAAGTCTGCAACAGTAACTCTAATTTACTTGTTTCTTTTTTTTTAAAAAAGCCATGTAAGTTATGAAGTTGGCATCATTCTCTGTAATGGTCAATGCTCTTAGTTATCTGTTGGTTGGTCATGAGTTTCCCCTCAGGGATTCCACTTTGGCGGAATTCTAATTACAAAGGAGCCTCTGCACAACACCCCCTGCCACCCACATAAACACACACACGTCCATTGTGTTAAAACAACTGTGGTTGAAAAGTTCAAGTGTTTAACTGAGTTGAATGTACTCTACTGTCTGGAAGTCTTCATCATAAAGAAGCACAAGAAATTTTTTTAAAAACTGTTAGACTATTCCGCCATTTTTGCATGTGTCACTTCTTTGTGAAGACAATTAATGCATCACCCTCTGCTTGAAATATTTATCCATTTTTTTTCCCTTAAGGGGTACAATAGTCTCCACTTCATCCATTGCCTGTGAAAAATTCATTTCACAATATTCTGTGACATCAGGGTGCCACCAGAAACAATTCTAGAACATCCATACAACTCAAAACACTCAGTTATTATTTGTTGCATGCAAATACAGAACTAAAGAAAAGGTTGATGGTGTGTTGTTGAACGGATCTGAGTATAAGGAGGTCAAACCCATGCCTTAAATACAAAGTCATGGGTATCCCACCTTAAAAGGATAGAGCTTAGCTGGAGTACAGTGCAGCAGAAAGGTGCCTGGACTTTAAAGATTTAATTACCAGGAGAGATTACATGGATTAGGATTATATTTTCTGGAATTTAGAAATTCTAAAGTGGTCATTTGATCTGATTTTCCATGATATTAAAGGGTCAGCAAAGATAGATTAACTATTTCTGCGAGTTAGGGAATCTAGGATTAGAGAACATAGTTTTAAAAAAAGTCAGAACCAGACCCTCCAGGAATGAAATTGACAATCTTTTCTTCAAGCAAGTGTGCTGAGTGTTTGGTTTCTCATTCCACAAGTATCCACTGATGTTATCTTCAAGTGTGTGATCAATAGGTTTGTGATATCCAGAATTACTAAGGGATACGAGGTACATGGGGCCAGGAACAGAATGATGAGGGACTAAACTTCATTTGGACTTTTTCCTTCATCCTTAAAGTAAAGGAAGGGGCAGAGAATGACCCAGATAAAAGCAATGAAATTTGTTTGCTGAACTTTACAGTGCTGGAAAGGAGCTAGTGAATATTCCACTGAACCTTGTACTTCTGAAACTGTGAGATGATTCAGATTACTGAAGCCTTATGTTTCTGTCATTCATTATGGTCCTATCACTGGAATTAAAGCCGATATTTTAAAACTGACTATATTGACATCATAGAATTTAAACCTAACATTTCTGAATCACGAGTTCGATCAAATTGCATATAACACAAAAACTGATTACTGTTCTATTGTAGAGTTTGCACAAAATACAAATTATTTTATTTGACTTGTTATTTCAGTCCCAATCTATCATAAATCAACAACATTTTAAGAAATGGTTGGTGGGATATGGACCATGCAGGTGGGACTAGTTTAGTTTGGGATTAGGGTAGGTATGGACTGGTTGGCCCTAAGGGTCTGTTTCTGTGCTGTATGATTCTATGACTCTGTTAGTTAACACTTTATTTGATGAGGTTGTTGATCATGTCATTTGTATCTTACATTGACATGGTATTTTCAAGCACTAGTTCACATACTGTTGAAATACTTTAACTCAAAGATTCAATGCAGCAAATATGTATAACCTATTCCATCTTATATTTTAAGAAAAGCAATTCAGTTAAAGCATTTTTGACAGAGTACATTGAGTTTATTGTTCACTGTACACTGAGTGCAAATCATAGGCTAATCAATGTGAGGATTCCTATGGATACAGGTTTCAACAGTGTTGCAGCACAGATCAATGAGTTAAAATACAGCATGTAAAAAATATCCTCTTGTTTTGAATGGTGAACAATCTTGTCTTTCCTTTGTAAAAATTGGTGGCATAATAGATGGCAAAAAGAAGTTCATCTCACCATATTATCTTATAAGGTGCTATCTATTCAGCCAGCAAATTACGAACGCATCTCCAACAATGTGGCTTTACACTAATGCCAGGACTTTTCCATAATCTTCAAATTGCATTGTATCTCTTTGCTGGGATGGTTGTCCCTTCCTGATTGTGATCCTCATTAAGTGTGTACATTATCTCATACACAAAGCCACCACTAACAAATGTTCATATTCAATATACTTGTATCAAAATCATATTAACGACATCGACTTGTATACAAGTGACAGCATGAAGCAGGAGGATTTAGACACAATGATAGCATCCCAACCCTGAGTCAGAAGTTCTGCATTCAACTCACAATCCAGAGCTTGATGGCCCTGAAAAGTATGTTTGTAACATGGCCATACAGGGTGATCATCAACCTTACAAATCTCAACAAGCTTGTGGTGGACAATTAAGAGTGTCCTGATCATTCATGCTTGATGTGGGCTGGTGCCCCTTAAGTTACAGCCTCTGACAGCAGGCTGGTGACCTGTTCTAGAAAAAAACAGATATGGAAACAGACGTAGACGCATGTTGGTCTGCCTATAGGCACAAAGAGACAGAATAAGGAGGGAATTTACTGAAGGGTTCATTTGAGCCCCTGTAAATACTGACTGATTAAAACCTGGCTAGATTTAGACGCTTATGCTAGCAATGTGTAATTTTGCAAATAAATATACAAGTGGGTAGAGGTGTTGTTCCATCCTGAAACAACTGGCTTTCTGGAGTATACTATTCCAATCCAGGAAATAAAGCAAACCACACACAATGGCTGTTACTGCATAATCCATCAGAAGATTATGGGAGCTCTGTAACAGCCTAAATAATAGAAGGTACTTACTTTTAACACTGTGATATTCCAAGCAAAACTCTCAATTGCCTTTTGGAGTTTCCGTCCTTTCAGACCTTCTTTTGATCCAATTCCATGCAAATCTTCATGGAAATCCAGCCCTGTGCATTTGGACGAATAAAATTTAGTTATAAGATCGAGTTTTCATTTAAGCTAAGACATTGAATGCAAGAGTTTGCTGAAGGAAGACCAGCTTTGTTGAAGCCTTTCGTCTTGAACTCATCACATTTGCAAGAATACCAAAGTAAGGATGAAGATCATTTTAGATCATATGAGAAACAAAAAGGAAAACAACGTTACTTCTCTGATATCACAATGTGCAAATGTCAAAAGATAAAATTGGTCCATTACTCTCAGACTATAGAGTCATGTTGGAATGCAAAAGTTGAGAGGTAATAGAAGCTCATCAAAGCAGCTCTTTCTCCCAGGTGACCTGAAAAAATGAGTGTGACAAGCTACTCAATGGTGGGAATTGTCAAGAGTCAGACCAGACACACAGGTCATTCAATAATGACCAAAATAAAACACGTTTTCTTGCTAATTTGCCCCTCCCAAATTCAGAACTATTGTAGCTTACTGTCCAACTCTAACTGTAGTTGAACTGGGTACTCTCTTGGTCTGTATGGACTCCAATGTGCTTTTACTTGATAAATAGCTGTTTGGTCCTTTCTTAAATGCACAGATCTGAAGCGTAAGGCAAAATGGCAGAACTAAAGACAGAGCAGAATTAGAGGAAACAGTGGAAGTGTTCCCATTCCAATGACAGAAGAACTTAAAAGATACAAGAGTATGCAACAAATCATAACTTGCTGTCAAAGTGACATGAAGATTTATAGGGACTTGTTGTGGGCAAATCAACTGTTGTGTTTTCCTACATCACAATGCTCAGTGGTGGAGCACTTTGGTGCATCCTTTAACAGTGCTGCATCAATCTTTCATTAAAATTTATGCACAAATAATACAACAACTTCACATGAAGGCAGGTGACTCATTCAAACAGAAATATGAAAAATGGCTGTTTGAGTTGTGCTTTTCCACTGTTTGTGAAACCAACATGTTGCTGTTTGCCTCAGCAGTGAAATGCAGTTGCCGTATTTGCACAGCAGAATCAATCGAAACTCATTCTACAAAGTCAAGCCTTGTTCAATTCCACTCAAGTACTTTTAATTTTACAAAAAGATGTGATAAATGCCAACTTCAGGAAATGGTGCTGGCACAGAAAACTGACTATTGCAAGTGTGGAGTCCGTCAGTGTTTCGTGGTAGTAGGTTGCAAATATGTCAATATTAAATGGTGCCTTTAAAGCTTTTTCTGTATGTTTGCACTCTCCCACTGAATGCATTGTTTTTTATGCTCTCCACCTAATTTCACACTGGGTTTATATTACACTGCCTCTGCATTGCTAATTTCACAATCATTCAATCTGACTGCTGAGAAGACGCATAGTTGCTTCTATGTCCACTCAACCCCTAGATGTCTGGCTTTTCTTGTCATGACATTATAACCTCACAGCTCCAAGCAATCTGCGACATGTAAATTTATAAACTTGCGCATGAAATGTAAATTCTAACTGGTGGAAGGCACAGTATCCTGAATTATCTTCACCGTACTGAAAATAAAGTATCTGCTGTAAGACTATCTTTCAAGCACCCGTGTTTTGGACTGCAGTGAGTCAAGAAGGCAACTCACCACCATCTTCTCAAGGATAACTAGGGACAGGCAATCAATGCCCACACAAATAAGAAAAAAACAAAACAACTCAAGCATAGATTAATGAGTTGATATGTAACAATTCACAAATTACTACAAACTTAATTCCTTTGGTGAGGAAATTCTGTTTTCTATCTTCTTCAGTTTCTAAAATAGAATGGATTCTTCCCACTTTTTAAAGAACGCCTATTTGGAGGCTAAAGTGTAACAATAGTTTCTTTAAAGCATTTTACTGAAAAGTCGAGTTGGATGGATTATAACAGAAACCTGAGAAAAGGCTTCAACCCTCACTCAAACCCATGAAAATAATTATTGTAACAGCACTCTCTGTGCTGCCTGCTACCATGAAATAAAGACTGTTATATGTAAATAGAATTGAGGAAAATTCATCAGAAAGGACAACCATAGAAAATTAAAATGCACCATTAATTATTGTAGAAATGTATACAGTCGGAGCAGGAGTAGGGGGATTTGACTGTTCCAGTATGCTCCACCGTTCAATATGATCATGGTTGATTCCTTATCTCAGTCATTTTCCTGTTTTCACTCCATACTCCTTGATGCCATGCCTTTAATACCTAAAACTTTATTAATCACTTTCTTGAATACACTCCATTTCCTGGTCTCTAAAGCCTTCTATGAAAGAGAATTCCACAGGTTGCCCACCCTTTGAGTGAAGTAACATTTCCTCACCTCAGTTTGCCTGTATCCTGAGACTCTGATCCCTGATTTCAAACTCCCCAATATGCTGCTAGCAACTGGCGACCTTGTTAGAATTTTACTTGTTTCAATCAGATCCGCTCTCATTCTCCTAAACTCTAGTGAATACAGAACCAATCTCTCGCATTGTACATCTTCAGCATCTGCCTAGTGAACCTCACTTCACACCTTCTAAGATAAACGGATCTCCTGTTAAGTAATGAGACTACAACTGCAATATTCCAGGTCCAATCTTGCCATTACCTTGTTTACGTGCAGTAAGGCGTTTCTATTTCTCAACTCAAATCCTGCGATCAAGGCCAATATTCCATTAGCCTTCCTAATCGGTTTGTTGCACCTGCCTGTTTTTGTTGCATTGACTTGTGGATAAGATCACTCAGATCCCTTTGTTCATCTGCATTTCCCAATGTATCACCATTTAAATAATATTCTGACTTTCTGTTTTTCACACTGAAGGGTATAACTTCACATTTATCGATACTGCATCGATTATGCCTTTGCCCACACACTCAAGTCATTTCGATCACTTCAAAGCCTCCGTGCATCCTGCTCACAACTCATCATCCTACCAAGTTTTGAGTCATCAGCAAACTTGGAAATATTGCATTTGATTCCCTTATCCAAGTTATTTATATTTATTGTGAAAAGCTGAGGCCCAACTGGTCCCTAAGGTACACCACTAGTCACTACCTGCCTCCCAGAAAATAAACATGTATTCCTACTGTCTACTTCCGCTCTGCCAACCAATTCTCAATCTATGCCAGCATATTACCTCCCAATCCCATGGGCTTTAATTTTATCCACTAGCCTCTTAGAATTTTATCAAAACCTATTTGAAATCTAAGTACACCATATCCACTGGTTCTTTCATATCTATACTACCAGTTACATCCTTAAAAAGCTTTGATAGATTGGTTCAGCACGATTTTGTTTTCATGAACCCATGTTGACTTAGTCTAAATTCCTTATTGCTTTCCAAGTATTCTGTTACCATGACTTTTCACCATTGTTGAGGTAAGGTTAATGGGTATGGAATGTTCTATTATATCTCTCCTTCCTTTTCTAAAACAGTGGGTTTTTGTTGTCACCCTCCAATCTGTAGGAACTGTCCAGAATCTATAGAATTTTGGAAGATGGCTGCCTAGGCATCTAATATTTTTAGGACTACTTCCTTTAACACTATGGGATGCAGATTATCAGATCATAGGGAAATATCAGCCTTTAACCCCATAAATGAATACTAATCTCTTCAATTCTTCTCTCTCACTAAACCCTTGGTTCCCTTAAATTTCTGGGAAAACGTCTTGTCTTCTTTTGTGAACTATTTTATGCATTCAATTGTTCTGCCTTTTTTTTTGTTCTTCAATACAATTTCTGACTTTCTCCTTTTTCTGAGAGCTTGAGGCTTCACATTTGTCAATTTATTTTTAGTGCCAGAGGAGAAATACAGTAGTAAGGATCACTCAGTAAACTTCAAGCCTGCAGTTCCTCTTCAAGTACAGCTTGCATTTTATAAGCGTTTCGTCAGTTTGAATGGTGATTAATAGTTCAAATACACACTATCACAGTAATTTTTGTGCCAACTCTGTCAGCAAAGACTGCAAAACAAAAAGCCCATGGAGGAAACGATATCACTGACACAAACTTCTGTATTTCTCCATTTAACTGTAAGCTGCTGTTAGCTTTACCTAGTAATAATGGTAAGAATTGAGAGGCACATCATTGTTAACACAGTAAAATCTGATCATATTATATAGCAATACCATACAGCGGAGCATCTGAAAGCGATTGAATGTACTGCATGATGGATTCAAGAGATTTATTCAACCCAGGATTTACAGATTACCATGGATTTATCCATAAAACAATGACATTTTATCTCTTTCAATAAATTGAGACTGTTCTCTGTAAGAAGTTAATATTTTTTTCAGCGAACAGATTTCTGTACTGACTTCTTAGCCAAAGGATGGTTCTTCAACTTAATGTACAAAGTACAATATGACCTAAGATATCTGAATTAAATGATAATTACTCAGTAACCATGGTGTTCTGCTGCTGTGACTTACTGGCAAAATTTCCATTTAAAAAATCTTTATATTGATTGTGGAAAGAAAGCAAATCTAAAATAACCAAGAGTTTCAGGGAACAAAATATTCTGCTGGAGTAATTATCGTTTCTCAAAACAAGGGAATTTAATTCTCAAATATAGGAAAAATAAAGTGGAAATGGTGGTGTAGTGGCTTTGTCACTGGGATAATATTCCAGAGCCATAGCCTTATGGGGAAATTAGAATTCATTCATGGCAGATGGTAAAATTTGAATTCAATGAAAATCTACGAAAGCTAGTCTAATGATGATCATTGTCAATTGTTGTTAAAAGTCCACCTGATTCAATAATGTCCTTCAGCGAAGGAAACCTGTCATTCTTACATAGTCCAGCCCAAATGTGACTGTAAATGTCTTCCAAAATGGCCAGAGAGACAATCAGTTAAAGGGTAAATAGGGATGGGACACAAAGATTGGCATTGCCAAGGATATTCCATACTCCGTACAAGATAAGAAAGATACATTTAAAAATCATTGTCTGTGCTGCTATTCGAGAAGTTCACCACTAATCTACAGAATTATGAAAGGTTTTCTGGGAGAATCTATCAATGGAAGAACAGGCATGTCTCCCAATGAAGGGAAGATGACTTAGGATATGCCATTTGGAACATGGATCCCAAGGCTCTGGATGCTCCAAGCTTCCAGAAGGTCTCCTGAATCTTGGTGGAATGATTGAATTGTTGGGTTTCTGATGCTACTGTGCATTTTCAGAAAGAACGAAGAATACATAACGATACAGCACAGGAATAAGCCCTTTAGCACTCCAAGCCAGCATTGACAGTTTGCCCTTCCATACTACCATGGTCTTCACTTATAGGATCCATATCTCTCTATTCCCTTCCTATTCAGGTATTCGTCCAGGTGCTTCTTGAATGCTGCTATTCTGTCTGTTTCTACTTCCCCCTCTGGCAGTGCATTCCAGGTACTCACCACCCTCGTGTGAAGAGGGTGCTGTTTTACTTTGGTATCATTGGTAAGGCCAACATGGAGTGAATCACTAACAACAATAGTGCACTTATACAGAACTTTTCACAAAGGAAAGCATCCCAAGATGCTTCATAGGAACACAACTGAGTAAGATTTGATGCTGAGCTAAAGAAAAAGATAGTAGTACAGGTGACCTAACGTTTGGTTGAAGAAGTTGGTTTTAAGAAATGGTGCAAAACTGGAGACTAAGGTTTAGTCAACTTAAGGCATTACCATCATCAGAGAGGTGAGGAAACACAAACAGTGGGCTGGTCCCTCCCCCTTAAACGAAAGGTCACAATCATACTATATAAACACCAGATAATCTGAACATTCCAGAATGATTATTATGAAGTATAATATCATTTGTGACAATTTCATTTCATAATTTAAATAGCCACACGGAAAAGTTCAAAGAAGCTCATATGATTCCTGAGAATTAGATCAGAACAAATGCGTCAACAATTGTCTAATAATGATTTTGCTGCTAATCACAACATTATTCCATGAACTGAGTTGCACCAAACACACTGATGAGATTTGCTAAGCTATAGGTCAGTGATTTTGAAAATGGTACAAGGCGTATAATGGCATTTAATTTCCTCGAATAATAGTTTCAGGCACATCGCTACTATGTATATGTTACAGATGACTGCCATATTGAAATAAAAACAAAAATGATGGAAATACATAGTGAGTATATTAGGAGCTGACAAAAGTTGGATAACTAAAATATCACCCTCTCCGTGCTTTCCTCAGATGCCATGACACCTACTTATTATTCCCAGTATTTTCTGTTTTTAATTTCAGATTTTCAACACGAACAGATTGGACTATATTGGTCTGTCCAAAAGGCAATCTGCGAGTGTCAGAAAAGAGAACAAGGTAAGACTGTGACTACAATTGAAGTCTGTTGCTCTCTGCTTTATATAGAAGTCAACTAAAGGATTGTGACAGGACATGACCTCTGTGAGCCAGCCCTCTGAATAGTACATTCTAATGAAATATGGTGGGGATGCAGTGTGGGACATGGCCTCCATCGCGACCACAGCTGGTTCATTGATGCTTGTTGACAATTCAGAGAATTATGGCTCTCTTGCTGCAACAAGTGCTGTCACTGGCTCTTCCATGTTGCAGTGCTCATCCCCAACTGCACAATGTCATCTGGCACCACAACAAGGGAACATCCTGTGTGGAAAGAATGAGTCCCAAGTCAACAGGATATGAACTCCAAGACTGAAAGGAAATAGGCTCAAACTGTGATTTCCATTATTAGCGATACCAAACTCCTCCCACTCATAAATCTGACCACAAACCAGAACCAGAGTGGAAAAATATCCTATTTGGAAAGAAATTCCTGGAACTTTAGAGCTGAGAGATCATCTTCCCTGCTTGTAAAATGAGTGAATAGCAGCAATAACTTGCATTCATACAGTGCCTTTAATAGTGTACCATTACCCACAGAAGTGCTTTCCAGCATTATTCAACATCTAACTTTCATGTTTTGAACCATTCTGCGAAAATAAAATCAAGTGGGCCAATGGGTTACAGATGGTGACCTGATGGTTCTTGAATCAGGGCTAAGGCACTGGTCAGATGAATATAAGGCTCCTTTCAATAAACACATAGTTGAATCAGGAACAACAGCACAAATTGTTGGAAAAACTCAGCAGATCCGGCAGCATCTGTAGGGAGAAAGCAGAGTTAATGTTTCTGGTCCAGTGACCCTTCTACAGAACAGGACTCAAAACATTAACTCTGCTTTTTCTCCACAGATGCTGTTGGATCTGCTAAGTTTTTTCCAGAAATTTCTGGTTTTGTCTGCAGTTCTTTGTTTTCTTCTGTCCAGCTGAATCAGAATTTGGACATAAATCTATTGTTGAATTCTGTTCAAATGGCCATTAACTTACTGCAGATACTTATGCAGCAAAAGCATTAAAGGAACAGAGGAGTCAAAAATTGTTTTAGAATAGCAAATACAGGAATGGTGCAAAAACAGGTTTTCTTCAACTCATTCCATCTTATTGCCCGAGACAGATTTTATCCTGAGAAATCATACTGGTGAAACAATAGTATTCTTCTGAGACTAGACGCTATTACAATAATCAGACTTTGGCAGTCAGTGAACACTGTGCTGTTTTCAAAAAACTATGGTGTTGAAATTCGATGTTGTTCTCTGTTTTAGTATGATTATTTCTTGTGTTGATGATTTGTTTGATGTGAAACTAGAAAAGAACTAATAATAGTCTTGTAAATCAACGCTATTTCCCTTGGACACAAGGATGCCAAATACTCAACAGATTTTGCTGTGAATTACATTGAAATCTTTTGAAGGAATGTGATGACCTCTGACACACACATCTCTGAAGAGTTCTCAACAATGAGCTATGAGAAAATAATGATCTGCAATAGGGACATGGCCTCCAGTGGCTGGAGTAGGTGTTCTTGTGTTTGCCAGCTAGGGAATGCTGATGTGTGCCATTCTGCAGCTTAAAATTGCCTCTAATCCTTCCACAGTGCAATGTTCACCCTTAACATTACAATGTCCTCTGTCACCATAAGACTAGAGTGATGCCCATTATAACAGTCATGATTTGGAGATGCCAGTGTTGGACTGGGGTGTACAAAGTTAAAAATCACACAACACCAGGCCCAACAGGTTCAATTGGAAGCACATTAGCTTCAACCAACTGAAGGAGCGGCGCTCCAAAAGCTAGTGTGCTTCCAATTAAACCTGTTGGACTGTAACCTGGTGTTGTGTGATTTTTAAATTATAAAAGTGACAGGGTCAAATTTCAAGAGCTGTCATTTGAATGAGGTGGTTCTACTGCAGATGGCACAACCCAACTACAGGGACAGCTTTAAGGAGAACACCAGATGTGAGTGGCAATTCTGTTAGCCACATCAGTGGTTACTGTGGGAAACAGAGGTGGCTCTGTTTGCTGCAAGCTAACAATACCGGATGTCATAGCTCAAACTGGAATTTTCTAATCAATCCTTTCAGCAATGTTATTACATACTTCTGGAGCAGGTGGGACTTGAAACTGGGCCTCCTATCTCTGAGATAAGGACACTACCAATGTGCCTCAAGTAAAAGTAGATTTGCAAATCACTGACATCTGTGAACTTCCCCCAATATTCACAATTCTTTGAAGATATAATGATGAAATGACTACACAAAATTAACTGAGAGTTGGTAGTCCAGAATTGCTAGAGTAAAGTGTGCATTTTGCTTCATATTTTTAGAGGTGTACAAGATATTATTACTTTTCTACTTGAATTCTCAAAAGAAACAAGCTGATTTTGAGGCTACAGTAATTGTTGATAAGAGTTTGGGTAATGACATCAGCACCTTTCAATATGAGAAATCCCTGACAAACATTGTCCTCAATGCTGACTGTCATGGCAAGGAAAAGTGAAATGTGACAAGGGAAATAGATTAAAAATGAGCTAAGTCATTTGATATTTTACAGTGAAACCAAGACTGCATGCTGAAGCAAAGACATTCCAATACTGTTATGATTTTACTTGCTGCAGTTACGCAGCAAATGATGTCACAATGACATAGAATATTCAGCAAAAAAAACTATTTGATCTAACCAGCCCATGACAGAGATTAAGCCTCTGCCCATCTAACTCTAATTGCAAAACCATATCCACTTCCCCGTTGCAGGGTTATCTTAATTGCTGCCCCTTAAATGTATTGTACAAATTGCCTTAATTTCTTGTGCTAGCAAATCCACGTTCGCACTGGCAAAGAAGCAACTTTTAAATTCCTGACTACATTTTATAGTATTGTGCCTTGATGACCTTTAAGTTTGCTGCTTGGCCTCTACTATTAAAATGGAACTCACTCTGTCCCTACTTCATAAAAAATCTATCAACATTTCAATGACTTTATCAGATCATGCCTCTACTTTTCTTTTCAAAAATAAACAAACTCAAATCATCTTTTATAATTGGCGTAATCTCACATTTCTGGTGCTGTCCTTGTAAGTTGTTTGTACTATCTCCATTGTCTCTCCATCCGTCTTATAACAATGACTCCCAGAAATGTGCATGGTATTCCAAGTGTGGTCCATTCAAGGTCTGATACAATTTTAGCATAATTTCATCTCCACAGAAATAAAGCCATCTACTTGGCCTGCCTTTTTCTGATCTTACTGGAGGACAACTTTCATGAATCTGTGAACTGATCACAGATTCAAGCATCACAGATTGAGCAGGTCTGTTGACACAGTGAGTGGCATCCCTGCCTTGAAGTCAGAAGCTGTGAATCCAAGTGTCACTCCAGGACTTGATAATATGGAAGTGCATTCACATGAAATGGCCAAGAAGGTGGATTATCAACCTGCTAATCCTTCTAAAGCATGGGAGTGGCAGGTAGTGAGAGGTGCAGAGATTTCTGGTCAGCGATGTGATGGAAAGGAAGTTGGAGCCCCTGTCATCTCCAGACTGTACCATGCACGTAAAATTGCATGCTATCATAGAAACCTGGACATTCTGAAAGAACTGAGAGTCCCTTTGCTTCTCCACCTCAGATTTTTATTCTAAAAATATAAAGCCTCTTTAATTTTCTTACAGAAATACAATAGCCCCATTTTAGAATTACCAATTACGTATCCATTCTACAAGTTCATTCATTCTTGCAGTTTGTTACAATCCTACTCGGTGTTGACTCTCCCTCCCAACTTGGTGGCATCTGCAAATTTAGAAATTGCACTTTTGACTCCATGATCTAAAACTTTAATTAATCTAAATAATATGTTTCCTTGTGAATGATAACAGCACTGAAATTCAGAAAGCAATAAAACAATACTAATTCACAATTGACTTTTGTGACAGCTGAACATTTTTGAATCAATTTGAACATTTCCACTTCTCAAGGTAGTAACTTATATACTCTGTAAGTAGAGTTTGCCTTCCATTATCTCAGCCAACTGGTTTGAATTTCGGGAATAAGCTACTCAAATTTTAAATGAGAACCAATGGCACCTCACATAATTTCCAACAGGGGTCATTGAATCATGATTGGCAACAGAAACCCAAACTAATTTATCTCTTTCCTTCAGCAGGGTCACCAAAGCCAACATTAACTTTCTCACCACAGACCTGTGTGAAATCTGTTAACTGCACAGACCATGGGTCCAATGTGGAACATTCCTGATCTCATGGCCCAGTGCCTCATTCCATTTACCTTAACCAGTGGGGAAACCCTATACATAACTCTGTACTGTATTAATGTATTAATCTGAAATTCCAACTGCACTGAGGATTTATGTTTCACAACCTTGACTAAATGTGCATGAGGGGAAAGCATCTGAGTACTTTGGTACAGGTTTACTATGAAGGACATAGGACGATAAAGCATTATGTTACTGAGAAAAGGACATAGACAGGCTGGGTATTCAATCACAATCTATGTCAGCATAACTTATCTCATAGTAATGCTGATTTCAATGGAATTCTGTACAAATATTGACTGTGTTTGTGTGTGCCCTACATTACCAAAGCCACTGCACTTAAAAAGAACTTAAATTAGCTATGAGGCAAAATTGTGCTAAATTTAAATGTAAGTTGTATCTCAGGCTCACATTTCAGTCCGAGGCTGACTGCAATGTTCCAATGACAGTGAATGCAGGCTGGAGGAACAACACCTCATGTTCCACCGAGGGCTTTACAACATCTGAGGCCTAATATTGAGTTCAACATCTTCAGACCATGAACTCCGTCTTCCATACCCTCTCCCCAAGTCTTGTTCTCAAGGTTTTCAACACAGCTACCTATATTTTGCTATTAACGCTGACCATTAACATCTCTTCTCTACAACCAACATGACTCTCTTTGATGTGACATTGGTTATAGAGATGTACAGCATGGACACAGACCCTATAAATCACCCCTCAACCTTTGATGCTCCAGGGAAAACAGCCCCAACCTGTTCAGCCTCTCCCTTTAGCTTAAATCCTCCAACCCTGACAACACCTTTGTAAATCTTTTCTGAACCTTTTCAAGTTTCACAACATCTTTCCGATGTGAAGGAGACCAGAATTGCACGCAATATTGCAACAGTGGCCTAACCAATGTCCTGTACAGCTGCAACATGACCTCCCAACTCCTGTACTCAATACTCTGACCAAGAAAGGAAAGCATACCAAACGCCTTCTTCACTATCCTATCTACTCGCAACTCCACTTTCAAGGAGCTATGAACCTGCACTCCAAGTTCTCGTTGTTCAGCAAGACTCCCTAGGACCTTACCATTAAGTATAAGTCCTGCTAACATTTGCTTTCCCAAAATGCAGCACCTTGCATTTATCTGAATTAAACTCTATCTGCCACTTCTCAGCCCTTTGGCCCATCTGGTCCAGATCCTGTTGGAATCTGAGGTAACCGTCTTCGCTGTCCACTACACCTCCAATTTTGGTGTCATCTGCAAACTTACTAACTGTACCTCTTATGCTCACATCCAAATCATTTAAATAAATGACAAAAAGTAGCGGACACAGCACCAATCCTTGCGGCACTCCACTGGTCACAGGCCTCCAGTCTGAAAACAACCTATCAGCGGTATGAGGTGGTAAGTGTTGGAATTCTTTGGTGGTGTAATGGATTATTTAGTCCAGTTTTGTGAGCGTTGTCTGAGATGCTTCTGTTAGGATCAGGTGGAAATATAGTCTGGGGATGACATGTGTTTTTAGGATTTCCAGCCGTTGTTGTGGTCGGAGTGGTGCTGCCTGTATTCCTTTAACCCAGGACTTAAGCTTCTCATTCCACTCCCCTTCTGCCACACCTGCCCACGAATTGACATGGGCACCCAGGTACTTCTCTGTGTCGGCTGGGGGTATGTAGGCTATGGTTGCCCTAATTTCTCTGCACACCAACCTCCCCCGCCCCCCTCAATCTACTCAAACCCTCTGAACCGACTGCATACCCTGCTCTAAAATCTAACCCTGACTTTGCAATTAAGCCTGCTGACAAAGGTGGTCCTGTTGTTTTCAGGTGCCCTGATGGGCCCCAGTCATGCCTATCTCTTTGTGTGGTACATGGAAGACTCCTTGTTTCATTTCTACTCCAATCCCCACTCACAATACTTTCTCCAGTACATCGGTGCTACTTCCCTCTCTCGACCAGAATTGGAAAAGTTTATCAATTTTGCCTCAAATTTCCACCCTGTTCTCACCTTCAACTGGTCCATCTCTGACTCCTCCCCTCCTTTCCTCAACATCTCTGTTTCTATTTCTGGCAGTAGGCTGTCCCCCTGCCCCTCAATTCAAACCCACTGACTCCCACAGTTACCTTCACTGTACACCCTCACACCATGCTTCCTATAAAGACCCTATTCCATTCTCCCTGTTCCTCTGACTCCTGCGCATCTGTACTGATGATGCCAACTTCAACAAGGGGGCCTCTGAAATGTGCACCTTCTTTCTTAACTGAGGATTTTCACTGCTATGGTGGCAGAACCTTCAGTCAGGTCCAACTCAAATCCCATACTTCAATGAACAGAGACACGTACAAGAGTTCCTAGAAGCATGGCATTCCAACTGGAACGTTATCAACAAACACATTGACTTGGAGTTTAGAGCAGAGTGGTGCTGGAAAAGCACGGCAGGTCAGGCAGCATCCGAGGAACAGGTAAATTGAAGTTTCAGGCAAAAGTCCTTGGGTGGCATGGTGGCACTGCTGCCTCACAGCGCCAGAGACCTGGGTTCAATTCCCGTCTCAGGCGGCCAACTGTGTGGAGTTTGCATGTTCTCCCCGTGTCGGTTTCCTCCCACAGTCACAAAGATGTGCGGGCCAGGTGAATTGGCCATGCTAAATTGCCCGTAGTGTTAGGTAAGGGGTAAATGTAGGGGTATGTGTGGGTTGCGCTTCGGTGGGTCGATGTGGACTTGTTGGGCTGAAGGGCCTGTTTCCACACTGTAAGTAATCTAATCCTTCATCAGGAATGCTGCCTGACCTGTTGTGTTTTGCCAGCACCACTCTGATCTAAACTCTGGTTTCCAGCATCTGCAGTCCTCACTTTTGCCACATTGACTTGGATCCCATTTGCCATCCACTGAGGAAAAGAACAGAAAATGACATCACCACCAGAAATGACACCACCACAGGAAATGATGTCACCAACCCAAGGGAACCTAAATACATAAATAAAAAGTGGGCCATACCACCAGTGCTTTATCCACTGATGATGTTATCTAGAATGATGACAAAACATCTGAAAATGAACCTTCCAGCTTAGCAAGCAAACTTACTTCCATACTTTCAATCTTCACTCCCTCTCATCCCACCTACAACAGTGATAAGGTCCCCTTGTCCTCACTTACCACCCCATCATGTGCATCTACATCAAAAAGATCATCAGCTGCCATTTCTGCCAACTCCAGTAGGATGCCACCACCAGACATATATTCCTCTCGTGTCAGCCTTCCGCAGGAATCATGCTCTCCAGAACACCATGGCCCACTCCTCCTCCCCTCCTCACACATCCACAGCACCCTTCCCTGCAACCACAGAGGGCGTAGCACCTTCCCATTCACTTCCTCCCTCCTGACTATCCAAGGCCCAACACACACCTTCTAGGTGAAGCAGTGATTTACCTGCACTTCACTCAATCTAGTCCACTGCATTCACTGCTCATAATGTGGTTGCTTCTACATTAGGAGACGAAACACAGACTGCTCAACCACTTTGCATAACACAGTCTGCAAAAAATGACCTTGAACTACCAGTTGCCTGCCACTTCAATGCGCCACCTTGTTCCCTGGTCAACATCTCTGTCTCAGGCTTGCTGCAGTGCTCCAGCGAAGTTCAGCACAAGCTAGAAGAACAGCACTGCATATTCCACTTGGGAACTCTACAGCCTCAGGACCCAATGTTGAGTTTAACAATATTAGGGGTTGTGCACCTTCTCCCATGATCATACCCCAACTCCCACACACCAGGCCTTGTCATCATGTTGGCTGCTACCACACACAACTCATTGTCAGCCATGAATGATTCTCATTAGCAGCTATTCATTCTCCCCCACTGACCATTATCCACTCCTTTGTCTGTCTGACTGTCTTTCTCTCTGACTGTCTGGGCTCCATCTTCACCTATTGTTTACCCCTCCCCATTCCCGCCAGACCATCTTCAGCCTATATATCAACCCTTTTCTAGCTAACATCAGTTCTGAAGAAGCATCACTGAACCTAAATCGTTAACTGCGCTTTCCGTCCACAGATGCTGCCAAACCCGCTGAGTTTTTCCAGCAATTTCTGCTTTATGTCCATTGACTTTTTGCACTGTGAGACTTTTGATCTGTAATTGTCCACACCCACTAACTTTTCACAATTTTTCTTTTTGTTCAGTTTGCTTCTTCTTACCTTTGTCTGCAATATAAAACCTACCAAATTTCCACCTCACTTCAGGTCTCACATACAGTCACCTTAGACTTGAAACATTAAGTTTGTTTCCCGCTCTACAGCTGCTACCAGTCTTACTGAGTTTCTCCAGCACATCTTGTTTTCATAATAAATGTAAGCTTTTTGGTTTTTTTTAGATTAGCATCGATTGCAGAAAGGGACCCATCCAATGATAAGCATTTTGCATATTTCTATGCAGAGGCATAGAAACAAAAAGCAGGAATAGGCGCTTGGGCTTGATTCAATCAGATTGTGACTGGTCCTCAATCTGAACACCACCTTTCCCCATTCCTTTAATGTCTTTTGGGACCTTGTTTGAAAGTTATATTTTCCAAATTTATTACCCTGCTGCTCTCAGAAGTTTTTCAGATGAGGCCAGTGATTCTGCCGGCCTGTCCATCCATCTCAGTAAATGACAGACAATTCTATCACTTTCAGAAAGAACTCATTGAAGGTCATGCCATTAAACTCAGTAGGTTTTTACTTCTGAAGAAGCTATAAATGATAAAATAAACTGTAGCACGTTTTGCAGCCTGTCTGACAAGCAGCAATGGAAGGAAAGAAAGTAGACTGATTGTGATCTGTTCAGTATAAGTGGTGGATAACTCCATGAGATATACAGCATTAAACAGTTCTCCAGTTATTTCACAATCAAACTAATTAATAAAATGGTTCTTCTGATGGGTTAGGGGGAAGTAACTGGACTGAATTTAAATAATGCCAAATTATTGTGGTTCTGTTCGCTGAGCTGGGAGTTCTCCTTGCAAACGTTTCGTCCCCTTTCTAGGTGACATCTTCATAGACACTATCAACAGACACATCGAACTAGACCCTACATACCGACCACTGCAGCGGACAGCAACTGACAACCGGAAGTGGCAGATTCAAACCAGTATAAATGCCGGAGGAATCAACACAGAAGTGCTTCACAGGAGGCTCCCAAGCACTGAAGATGTCACCTAGACAGGGGACGAAACGTTTGCAAGAAAAACTCCCAGCTTGGCGAACAGAACCACAACAACAAGCACCCGAGCTACAAATCTTCTCACAAACTTTGAATGCCAAATTAATTTCTTAAGTAGGCATCGGGTGATGAGGCAAATCATTGCTCATTCGCTTCAGTTGTGGAGATAAGGAACAAGCCAGGAAAATTCCAATCTGGAAAAGGGATTGTTAAAAGAATGTTTTTATTGTTGATATTGAAACATTATTAATTTTGTTCTGGCATTGTCATAACAGGATGCTTAGTGACAATGTTCTCAAATCAACAGGGATTCCCATAATTTTACTGGAAAAGTGGCTGGCACCCAAATAATAGGAAAATAGGGTGAGGCAATCATACAAAAAGTGAGATGGAGAAATGAAACAGAAATAAAGACTGCTAAGGGAGAGACAACAAAGAACAAAATAGATTGAGAGAGCCACAGATACAGCCAAAGGGAAGTAGAAAAAGGAAGATAGACATTGACAGAGCTCAGGTCTGAAATTTCACATAAAATGCTTCTCCTCTGTTGCTGTAACTAACCAGGGAGGGTAAAGCTTTAAAGGTGCATTGACAGTAGCTCCAAGGAAATCTCACTCTCTGTCTCTCACAAAGAACACACACACTACAGTATATTGCCAATAGTCTACAATAGACATTATGCAATAGACACATTGTCCTCCTGTGTAACACCAACTTAATCTCAAATCCTCAGTTTTCAATGCACGGGCTTCAGTGGGAAGTAGACATTTGTAAAGTAATGTACCAGTCTGAACAAAATATAAAAACTTAATATTCTTCACTGGATTGAAGATGCTTTTAAGGATCCTGATTTCCTTATTCTTACATTTTGTTTACAAAAATAGGCTTGTTTTATCATCATCTTCTGCCCATGACCAATCTTTGTGCTTCAGACAAACATTAAAAGTAATTATCTGGTTATTATTAAATAGCTTTCTGTGGGGGCTTGCTATGCTTAAACTGGTTGTCATGTATCCTACAATTTAACAGTAATTGTACATCAATAAGTACTTCATCAGACGTAATGTGCTTTGGGATGCCCAGGCTTTAAACAAGATGCTTTATAAATGTAAATCTTCCCTTCCTTCTTTCTATAAAGTGTAACTTTGTCTTTGCTCCTAAACTTTTCCACCATCTCTTTCAGTCCTGGGCAGAATACAAGAAAAGATTTACCTGACCAGGAGTCCCTTTCTAGTCTGCTCATTCCATAATCAACTTCTCTTTAATGGCTCTTCCCTCGGAGGACAGATGTTCTGAAGTCTACACTGACTCCCTCTAAGCTCCTATTTTGCACGTGACATGCTTTTGTACTTCTCTATGCTCCAACCGCATTGAGATCAAAACCCACCGTACAATCTCCTATTCAACACAAATCTAATCTCAGCACCTCAACACTCCAAAACACCACATACCTTGATCCTTGTTGTAACTTCATTGGTTTATTGTATATTTTGTAAATGTCACAGCAATACAGAGATGGCACTAATTTCTAAATGAGCAATGGGTTCATTACAGTGCTTCAAATATCTTAGGGCAGCACAGTGGCTCAGTGGTAAGCACTGCTGCCTCACAGCACCAGCAAGGCAGGTTCAATTCCAGCCTTGGGCGACTGTCTGTGTGGAGTTTGCACATTCTTCCTGTGTCTGCGTGGGTACCTCTGGGTGCTCCGGTTTCCTCCCACAGTCACAAAGATGTGCAGGCCAGGTGAATTGGCCATGCTAAATTACCCGTAGTGTTAGGTGCATTAGTCAGAGGGAAATGAGTCTGGTTGGGTAACTCTTTGGAGAGTCGGCATGGACTTGTTGGGCCAAAGGGCCTGTTTCCACACTGTAGGGAATCTAATCTACTTGCAGTTCCTGAAGTATATGTTTGCTTTATTATGAGTCTACACCCAAGCTTAATCAATCAAGCATAGCGAGCATAGATCAGTTATTAAACCCTCCTAATCAAACAGAGAGTCCTTTATTCCTTGGGATAACCCACAGGTTTTGCAACGTGGAGATTATTGTCCTCCCATTTTGCTTCATCTTCGCATTTCACTCCCGGACTATCAGCTGTTGCCCTTTGTCTCACAAATGCAAAAATTATAGTAATTATTATTTAGCACATTGCCCCAATAAATTCATCATACCAAGGCCCTTTCAGTAACTATGCAAGAGAAGCTGGAAAAATGTGGTAAAAACAAAAAGGAATACAATAAGGAAAGGTCAGGATACAATCTGGCAGTGCAGCCACTAAGGTAATATGTCAAATCCTCGCCACTCACATATCACCCAATATTAGATATTCAGCAACACACAGAGGTGGACCTTAATAACGGGTTCTTTCAGGTCTGATGAATTACAGATTCAGAATCCTACTGTATGATTTCTCAACTTATGAATTTGAGGGAGAGGGAGAAAAGCAGAATGAAGTTATCCTTAAAAGCTCTTTATGATTTAAGATCAATTTGAAACATATTTTGTTATGAGTACACTTCAGGGAAAAAAGAAACTAAGAGCCAGACATTTGTTCAGTGTTCAGTGGAACTCAGCCAGGAAGATGAAGGTTTGAAGCATCTGAAATGGTGCAATACAGCTACAGTACCTTCGTTCATTAAAAATTAATATTTGGTTTCTAGATTGATGCAAGTGGCCTAGCTTAGTTGAATTGCATATTTATATACTGCATCATTTGTTCAGTTCTATTATATTTTCACTTGTTTCCCCTGCTTGGCTCCTAGTGACTGAAGTATTTGATCAAAACCTTATTTTTCAGGCTTATCGGTGATTGCAGGCATGAAACAGGGACACAGAGTGTGTCTCAACCAACCAATGCTAAAGGTGCCCCTATTTTGTCCATCTCTAATTTGACTTGCAACCTTGTTTTCCAGAGCTAGCATTGCCAGATATGCATAGACTTCATCCTTGTAGTAGACCTTTTTCTTTCTGCCCATATTGTACCTTTTCCTTTCACACATTTGCTGGATGAGCTTACTGGGGGGGGGGGGGGGGGGGGGGCACGATGCTAAACAAGGATCAAGAGCAGGAACCTTGTCCAATTCTCTTATATTGAGACAAGAGGTGACACTCCTAATGCCAATGTGGTTCACTCAGCACAGTGCAGAGATTGAACTTGGAAAATCAGAATTCAACTAACCTTCAAACGTCAGACCACAGTAAAAACCTCCAGCAATGTAGGAATCTCAGTGGTACAATGACATGTCAGCCTACATTATGTGTTCAAGCCCTGCAATGATAGTTGAACTCATGACATTCTGAATAGGCTAATTGCTACTAACTGAGTGAAGTTGACAGGAGGTTCAAAGTAAATGAGGAAATGCAGTGACTTTTTGAGTTGCTCGTCTAAAGAGGGATTTCTGAAGTGCCCCTGGAAGTCACAGGAGCAATATAGCTATAGACCTTAGCAGTGTACAGTGATGCAGTGCTAATGTCACTGGACTAGTAATCTAAAACCACAAGTTAATGAGGACTTTGGGTTCAAATCCCACCATGATAATTTGAACTTAGTAAAAATATGGAATTAAAAAAAGCCAGAAATATGTAACATTATGGATAGTTGTTAAAAACCATCTGGTTTGCTAAAACTCTCTAGTGAATGAAATCTGCCATCCTTACTTGGTTAGAGCTATCAAATTGATAACAATCAGATTGACTCTTAACTGCCTACTGGGCAATTAGAGATGGGCAATAAATCCTGGCCAAATCAGCCCCACCCATTTATCATGAACAAATAACTTTTAAAAGCCCTCTTCTTTGACTATGAATGAGCTCAGCACTGGTTAGCTTATACAGTTCAGTTCTACAGCTTCTCTCATTGTATACTGAAGCAATTGTCCTATCACAAAGAATGAAAGAAGTCCTTTGGCTCCTTATGTGATTGAAAGAGCTATCCAGTCAGTCTCACTCCCAATCTTTCCCCAGAGTTCTGCAAGTAGTTCCATGAGCAGCAATTAGTCATAAATCACAACTTTCTAACAATTGTTTATGGGTAACTATTTGTTATTTCGTCACTGTGATTTCAATCTTGTCATGTAAATGTGACATGTTCTGCCACACCGGGAGATAAGGCTACGATAGCAACTGGAAACAACTCTTGGTTATCATTGAAACCTCCATTCTGCATTTTCTAAAAATTAGCCATCAATAGCATTTTAACAGATGAAGATAACCATTCACTATTTCTCTTCACATTTTCAAAAGAAGTGGCAGTGAACAGTTTTTCCAGTCGGTCAGCATTAGGTGGCTAATTGTATCCTGTGTTCCCTCCCCTTCCCAAGTTCAATTTGTATACTGTACTAAGCAAGCCACATTGGCAGTAGGAGTGTCACAACAAGTAGACAACTGGGCTAGGTCACGTCTCTTGATCATTAACTAACAACCTGGCAAGCTTGAGGTGACCACTGGGCTGAGTGAGATACTGTCTGTCTTCCAATTTTGTACTGGCAGTCACTGTTATGACTGACATAAGAGATTTCAATAGTAGTCACTTGAAGCCAAAAACAGCAAACATAATAAAACTGAATAAATTATAAAACTGAATAAATTATATATCTTATAAATATGCAATGCAACAAAGTGAGGCCATTTGCATCAATCTAGAGAATAAATATTAATGTTTAATGAACAACATACTGTGGATCTGCACCAGCATATCAAAGGCTCCAATCCTGAAATATTTTGGATCAGTTCCACTTGTCCAACCCTTAGTTTTAGTGTATGATGTAATAAATTGAGGCACAGCCTACCCTTTCAGTAGCATGGAAAATATTCCACGGTACTACTTGAAGGAGGACAGCAAGCTTGCTCTTCTGTATTGCCCAACATTCCTTCCTCAACTAAAAACCACAAAATACAGATTATTTAGTTCGTCAGTCACCTATTTATGGGGCTTTGCAATGCACATAATAAATGAACTTTGTAAGTAATTTATAACTGTTGAAAATTAATTCACTGGCTACGAACTCCTTTGGGATATCATGAGGACATGGTGGGGTGCTTTGAGGACACAAGTTAATGCAACAGTAGTTTCAACATCTCCGCAGAAATTAAACCAATGAAATAAAATTCAAAGCGTTCATTTGTTTTCAGAGTTGGACTGCATCAGAGCAGCTGTTATGTAAAGTTGGTGATGTGCGATGAAATGACGCCCATTATTTCACCTCTTACAAATCCAGTTTGAAATGATATTATAAAGATGCTTTCTCTAGTGGCTGTAAAGGGCAAGAGTATGCAGCAAATGTGATAAGACAGTGCAAAATTCTATCACTGTTAGCTTGCCAATATTCACTGCCATGTAACATAAGCCAGTGCTCACACACCCTTGGAGCTGTGCTGGAGTTAATGACTGCAGGGGTGTTCAGATGAAATCTGAAATTGAATAAAGGGAAGTCTGTTCATTTGAGGTCAAAGTTACAACACCCATCTCACAGTCTCTTGGAGACATCCAGTACCCTTTTAATGTTTCATATAATACGATCGTTAAAAATCTCATACAGATTTGCCATCGCTATGGTAACTAAGATTTTAACTCTCAGTTGAAAGTAATTTTTTTTTGTTCAGGAAATTATTTTGTATCATGCATTGGTCTCCCTCCTCAGAATTACAATCAAAATTGACTCCATATCATTCCTTTCGAGTTTACTTCTGCCTTTGCAGAAAATTCAGTCCACGTACATTTCCAAGATGATAATTAAGTGGTTCCAGGGAGCTCCCTGAGCAATAAAACTGCAGAGAAGTTCACTTGGCTGTTTGCCCACTCTTCCAGCTCGAGTTCATTGTTTGAAAATTAGCAACGTGAGTAGTTCAGTGCTGTAAGAATGCATTCTACAGCCTTGTAGGATATTGGTCTTGAAACATAATAACCTACGTAATAGCTCTTTGATCACAGTCAAACTGTAAGATGGCAGATCATGAATTAAAGACAATAAAGCCAGCCTAGGTAACATCTCCAAACAGCTGGAGCATGGTGGAACTTACACCACAAACCCAACTGGGAAGTATTTGACAAAGGGCCATTGTACCAAATGTTAGAATGCAGGTACTGCAAGTAATGAGAAAGGCAAGTGTAAAATTGGCCTTAATTGCAAAGGGTAGTGGAAAATAAATGAATCACTTGCAATTATTCAGAAAGTCTGTTGCATCAAACGTCAATGAGCCAGCTGATTGGCTGCTGCAGGACTTTCCACTGGAATTACCAAGTTGGATCAGGAAGTCCTGCCCTTCTAGAACATGTAGCCAGTCAGAGGCTGGCATCTCGAAAACCTGCTAGCACCACAGCAAAGGCTCCTAATGGGAAGCCAACAACCATTCACTCCACCCATTGGAGATCGAGGATCAGAGGCAAGAAAGGCAACTAGTATTTGGGAAAGTTTTCTGGGTTTGGGGGTCTCAGGGACAGAAAAGCAGGTGGTATTGTAAGTGAGGGCAGTGGTCAGCTCTCGGAGGTGAATCCCTGACACAGATCCAATCCCTGGCTCTTATCCAAATTCGTGCAGACTGAGGAAACTTCACTCCAAACAAACTGAAAGCCTGCCCAGAATGATTTATCCATCTGGTAAGCCACGTTCTCATTCTGCAAGTATGAGAGTAATTGCAGCCCAGGTGGGATATGACCTTGAAGTAGTTGTTAATTGACCACCTAACTGGTGGCAGAGTGAGAAGATTGATTGTTTGCGTTCCCGTCCAGTATTTAATTTCTGAACTAGTGAGAAGGAGGCAAATAGCTCACTGGTGTCAGTCCATCTGAATATCAACCCTCCCTGCCAACTCTCAGGAGGGTAAATCCACCTAAGTGTCTCCTTAGATATTTTCCAATCAACCTGATCAGGCATGTTCTAACACACGTCTGCAACAGGTGGGACTCGATTCTGGACCTCCTGGTCTAGAGGTAGAGGCACTATCACTGTGCCACAAGAACCGTAAGTGCCTCAAAGAACAACGAACAATACAGACCAGGGACCACCCCTTAGCCCTCCAAACCTGCATTGACACATTTTACCTTTCCATACTAAAACTGTCTTTCACTTAGAGGATCCATATTCCTCCAGTCCCTTCCTATTCACGTAATCATCCAGGTGTTCCTTGAATGCTGCTATTGTGTCTGCTTCCACCACCTCTTCTACAGTGCATTCCAGGCACTCACCACCTGTTGTGTGAAAAACCTGCCTCGCACATCTCTTTTAAACTTCCTCTTTTGCACCTTCAACCTGTGTTTCCTAGTAATTGACACCTCCACCCTGGGAAAAAGCCTCATAATTTCTACCCTATCTATGCCATTCTATTAGGTCGCCCGTCAATCTCCTGCATTCCCATGAAAACAAACCCAGTCTATCCAACCTTTCTTCATAGCTAAAATCCCCAATACCAGGCAACATCTTGGTAACCCTTTTCTGTACCTTTGCCAAAGCATTTGTATCTTGCTGTAGTGCAGGGACGAGGACTGTATGCAATATTCCACGTGTAGTCAAACTGAAGTTCTATAAAGCTGCAGCATAACTTGTTTATTCTTAAACTCAACGCACTTCCAATGAAGGCAAGCATGCCAAAAGCCTCTTTTACTACCTTATCTACCTGTGCTGCCACCTTCAGTAATCCGTGGACTTGCACACCTAGATCCCTCTGCATATCAATACTCCAAAGGGTTCTGTCATTCACTGTGTAATTACCACCTGTACCTAGATATTGTCTAATCAACCTGCTCACAGATTCCATTACACATTTCTGGAGCATTTGAAAATTCAAGGTAGGTCTTCCTGCTCAGAGAGAGAGACATTACTGCAGGAGCCTCTATAAGTGCTTTACCTTAATTTATGCAATTAACAGATACATCCACTCTGCATGAAACAGGTCAGCTACAGTTCCACAAGGGAAAACAACATTGCTTTGTTGGTTGGGACAGCAGGTTTAAAATGATAACAGGTGCAGTATTCTGTCAAATGAAAATGTAACTTCTAATTCCGTCAAAACAGGCAGGTTATTTTGTTGGGAAACATGTTTGTTTGCCAAAGTAGGAAGTCTGTTCAGGTTTCAATTGTCTGCTTACTCCAGGAAAACTGGCTTTCGATCTGTGATGTTTCAGTCCTGGAAAAGACAATGTAACCTGTCATGTCAAAAGACAAAAGACTGAAAGAGAGACTGATGTAGATCTCATATACTAGCATTGTACTGTTTAATATCTCACCATTTAGCTTTGCTCCTGAGGATGATTTTAGTTGTAAATAAAGCCAGAACAGCAGTGTTACTGTGGCCTAAAGGTATAATAACTTTTGGCATTCAGAAGGCAAGAGTGGCAGACATCCAAAATATTTTCCAGGGACCAACTTATTATGATTGAAGGTAATTTTGAAGTCTATGCTAACTCAAATACAGCAAAGATAAAAGCTGCAGGTTTGCAGATCACAAGGCACTCTATTTCTCTATTCCAATTATTTTCAGTTGTTACAAGGAACCACCTTCACTGTGAGAATGACACATAAAGGGCCAAAGTTTGAGATGTCGGCAGGGTTGGAACCAGTAGTGGTTAAAATTAAAAATCATGCATATGGGGATATCCTGGATCCCAATGCCTGTGGACACACTCCAATTTCCAAAAGGCAGGGGGAATAAATGAGAAATTTGTTTGCTTCCAGTTAACAGTCGATTAACCTCCTTGATGAACTTCTTGACAAGCCAGGAAGTATTTATGCTACATTCAGCAAACTGAGACAGTCTGATAGGTATTAATGCATACTGTCTGGTTCACTCTGAGGGAGAAGTGAAACACAGCAGTAAAACTTATGAATGACACGTACTGGTCCGACATGTATATCACAAAATGGATCGCTATGACGAGTATAATTGGCTCCAATTAAGACTGATTACTAGTTTCTCCCTCAGGGAGATGAGGACGAATTTCTTTCCTCAGACAGCAATGAATCTACGGAATTCTTTACCTTATCCTTTATCTTTAAGTATATGCAAAGCTAAGGCGGGCAGATTTTTAATCTCAAATCAAATCAAGGGTCATAAGGAGAGGGGAACAAAGTGGAGTTGAGGATAATCGGATCAGCAACGGTCACACTGAACAGCAGAGTGGACTTGATGGGTTGAATAGGCTAATTTTTCTCCTATGTCTTATGGTTTTATATTTTCCACTGTCATTGTTTCCAACTGTGCAAGGACTGTGGGCATTATTTGACTCTCTAAGTTTATCCAGTGTGTATTAAGTGAGTATTTTATTACAAGAAAAAAACAATAATTTACACCAGAAGCTTATTATTAGGACAAAGATCTTGATAAATTTTAAAATGTACTCATATCAAAATAAATCAAGAGGTATTTACGGTATTAATAAAGAATAAAGTCATATTGCATCTTTTGTCCCTGTCGTAGATATTATTAATATCCAACCACATCATTTCTTGTGTTTCTGGCATAGACTTTAAATGTGTTAGCCTGACAATGATAATAATATTCTGATTGTTTGATGATTATTGAGCTTAATTTGTAAATTAAATGGAAAATTAATTTAGAAATGTAATCTAGATTCATATATATTCTATACAGTACATGGATTAAGTTATAGCATTTAAATAGATGGGAAGGAGCTGATTAAGATGAAACGACTTAGACTTAGGGAATAATTAACAGGATGAAAACATGTACAAATATCTGTCTATTCTCAACTGTGGGGCATCCCAGCACATTACTATAAAAGACAAAGCTGAAAGATGTGTGACAGCCTTCAGCCAGAAGTTCCAACTGGATAATTAATCTTGGGCTCCTCCTGAAGTAGCTGAAACTGTGTTGCTGGTTAAAGCACAGCAGGTTAGGCAGCATCTAAGGAACAGGAAATTCGACGTTTCGGGCCAGAGCCTTTCCTGATGAAGGACTCTGGCTCGAAACGTCAAATTTCCTGTTCCTTGTTTGCTGCCTAACTTGCTGTGCTTTAACCAGCAACACAGTTTCAGCTCTGATCTCCAGCATCTGCAGACCTCACTTTTTACTCCTCCTGAAGTACCCAACATCACAGATGCCAGACCTTAACCAAATCCATTCACTCCATATTACATTAAGCCAACATAAGATTAGTTTTACTCTTCCAAGAGATATGAGCATTAGTGGAAAGGCTTGTAATTGATGCCTATCCTTAATGCCCTTGAGAGGTGTGTGAGGGCAACTGAGGCAGTGTAGAGTCTACTGCGTTCTTGTGGGTCTTGAATCACATGTACAATCACTGACCAGAAAAGGAGAGCAGTTCTCTTTCCTTAGAGGACATTTATCAACCAGGTGGATTTTTATAACAATTAATGATAGCTTCATAATCACCATTACAATCTCGATGTGACTTTCCAATCACGATGTAACAACTGAACTGAAATTCCACCCCTTGGTCTTGAACCCATGTCCTCTAATCAAGGGTCATTATCACAATACTGCCAACTCCCAGTTGAACTGAATAGTCTATCTGTATGCTGTCAATTTGACATGATTCCATGGAACAAAGGCTGCTAATATTAGCATTACCAGAGTGCTGATTCGTCAAAATATATTTCAGATATAAGTAAAATTTCAAAAGAAATTATTAATTTCAGTTATTTAGCAACATAATGTCTCATTCATTTGAATTATAATGACGGGAAATTCTATAAACTTCTTGATACATCTCTTAGATTTTCATTGCTCCCATAATCTGAAAGCTTTATGTTTGATAGAAGCAGATGTGCGGAGAAACTCCCTCGTAGTAACATCATTAAATTCTGTTTCAGTGAGATCATGAATGCAGAATGCAATCATGACTGATTATTCCTAATTATGTCACTACAGAGGTATTTTCTATACAGATGGTTTAGTCCCAGACCGCCACTAACCAACGTTTCAATTTTCAGAAAACAAACCACACCAATTACCTAATTGGTAGTAGCAACATTTTCATTTGTCCTTGAATCCAAACTAATATTCATCAATGCAAAGAATCCAAGCTATCTGACTCTGATCAGCATTAGTCAAAGGAACAAGCTTATGCCTGGTAAGAGTTTAGTCATGTGTGAATAAGCCAAATACACCAGGAATTGAAGCCCAGCCAGCCTTACTCATCCAAGAGGCACAATGGACCATCAACACCAGCAAATTCAATCTGTAATCTTATGGACTAGCAGATCCCCCAATCCACCATTACTATCAAGCTGAGAGGTCAACACTAGTTTAATGAAGAACATGCCAAGAGCAGCACTAAGAAATACCTAAAAACAAGTAACAATACCATACCATGAACAACAAATAATTACTACATGCCAAACAGCATGTAATAGAGAGGACTAACCAATCCCACAGCTTACAGGTCTCCCATATCCAGTCATGAATGGTGGTGGATCAGGGAATAATTAACGGGAGGAAAACATGCACAAATACCTATCTATTCTCAACTGTGGGGCATCCCAGCACATTACTATAAAAGACAAAGCTGAAAGATGTGCGACAACCTTCAGCCAGAAGTTCCAACTGGATAATTAATCTTGGGCTTCTCCTGAAGTACCAGCATCACAGATGCCAGTCCTTAACCAAATCCATTCACTCCATATCACATTAAGGAATGGCTGAAGGCACAGTAAATTGCAAAACCTATGAATACATTCTAATAATAGTGCTAAAGGCTTGAGCTCCAGACTAGCTGCACCTCTAGCCCAACTGTTTGAATACAGTTACAACACAGACATCTACTCAACTTTGTGGTAAATTGCCAAGATGTGTCCTACACAAATCCAACCTGGCCAATTACTGCCCTACATGTCTGCTCTCCATCATCAACAAAGTGACACAAGAGGTTGTTGACACTCTAATCAAGTGGCACTTGTTCAGCAATAACCTGCTCTCTGACACTCAGGTTGGGTTCCACTTAAGGCCATTTGGCTTCTAACCTCATTGGTTACACTCCTGAACAACAGAGTTGGATTCCAGAGGTGAGGTGAGAGTGACTGCCCTTGACATTGAGGCAATACTTCACTGACTGTGGCATCAAGGAGCCTGAGGAAAACTAGTGTCAGTGGGAATAAGGCGGAAATCTCTCTGCTGGTTGCAGTTATACCAAGCACAAGGGAAGGTGGTTGTGGTGGTTAGAGGACAGCCATCTCAGCTCCAGGGGGACATCTCTGTAGATGGCCCTGAGTGACTAAGGCCCAGCCATCTTCAGCTGCTTCATTAATAACCTTCCTTTCATTATAAGATCAAAAATGGGATGTTAGCTGATAACTGCACAACATTCAACATCACTGACCACTCCTCAGATTATGAACAGCTTGCATCCATTTGCAGCAAGATCTGAATGATATTCAGCCTGAGCATATAAATGGCAAGTAGCATTTGTGCCACGAAAATGTCAGGGAGAAATCATCTACAAAAAGAGAGAATTGCTCCTTGACATTCAATGGCATTGCTGAATTCCTCACTATCAAAATCCTGGGGATCACCATTGACCGAAAACTGAATTGGACCAGCCATATAAATGTTATGGCTACAGGAACGTCACCATTGTTGACATTTTGTGGCATCTACTACTTCTGAGAATATAGGATGCATATATTCTCCTTTATCTATATTGTGGACAACTTTAATGGTAAAAGATAGACCATTGGTGAGTCTAAAAGAGGTGCTTAGCTAATAACATGGTTAACTGCATCTTAGCAATGAGGACACTATGCATTCCTAGTCAGGCATGATTACTAGCAGCTGTACAGAATACATCTGTTTCCCTACAAAGGCGAGTGCAGAATGCCCAGACTCCACCCAAAGACTGTGTGTGACATCATTGGTTGGAGTCAGTGCAACTTAAATATTAACTCTTTCAGAACCATTATCTCAAAACAATTGGCACTTCATCCAACACGTTCAGTATTCACTATCTTCACCACTGGCAAAATGTGTTTACCATCTCCAAGAGGCAGGGCATAACTCACCAAGGTTCCTTTAACAGCATTTCCAACTCTTTGACCTAAACAATCTAGAAGGACAAGGACAGCAGATGCGTAACAACACCACCAGCTGCAAGTGGTGACTTGAACTAAGTAACTGTGTCCTATATCCTTCACTGCTGTTCGATCGTAATCTTGGAATTCCCTTTCTAACAGCTCATCACCACCTTTGCTACGGCTTTTTGAGGTGGGCAGGAAATGCTGGTCCAGCCAGCAGCACCCACACTCAATGAATTAATTTTCTAAAAGGCCAGCCCTACAATCATTTGAAGGACTGGGGTTACCAACTCTTGAATAAACAAAAACTTCAAGACCTATCATACACCACCCACCCCCCCCCCCCCCCCCCCCCCCAACACACACACACACACACATCCTCTGCACAGACTTAAGTACGCACATGAATATATTAATGTATTTAGAGTAAAGCTATCAGACTGAGAAGAGGCATCAGGAGAGGACAGAATGGGTTTGCGTTGATGTTTCCTAATGTAACTGCCCAAAACCAATCTGAAATCTAGCACCAGGTCTCAATGTTATTATCTGATGTTCTGAAAGCTACTCATAGCATAGCTAAAGGAACATAATGTAGAGGATCATGTGTCAATTCCAATGACTACATTCCCAACTCTACATTCTTTGACAAAGAAATTAAAGTTAAGCTTTTTGCTTAAAGAAATATCCAGGATAAAGATACACAGTAGCTTTATCGTTAACCTTCTCTCTTGATGTGCACCTTTCACCTTTTCCTCTCCTGAAGGTATAATACATTCTAGCACCAGTGCAACTCTTAGGTATCTTGTTCATCTCTCATTCTTCTTCTTGTATGAGTGAATGTCAAAGGTCTACATGATCCATGGAAGACCATCACTGCCACCATCTGATAGCTCCCTCTTCTGATGTTTGCACTGATACACTTTCTAAGAATAATAACATGGTTTGTTTTCCATAATTTTGTAACAGGAAATCTTGAACTAACTGTAATCTCAGACCTAACAGTTAGAGGATATGAAGTAGGGTTTTGCCAGTGTTTGTTGCCCAGAGTCACACCGTGCTGTTTATCTATTGATCTGCAAGCATAGATTTATTTAAACCTCATGTCAGGTGTTAGATCTGATTGTAGCTGACATTTTTGCACCATTTGAGCTAACATTCAGACCTGGCAATTCAGTGCCCAGCTCGTCCACTTGTAAGCCCTAACCCTCACTGAAACATTTCAATGAATGCAACTTTTAAAGCGATTTCCACCAAGTCAAATGTGTTTTTTTTGGATGAATTTCCAAACTGTTGATTCCCATGGATTCTTCACAAGCATGAAATAAAACAAAATTAGATAAAATTGTTAGTTCAACAGGAGACCACTTGGCTCAAGTATTTATACTGCACAGAAGCTTCTCCTCTACACTCTTCATCTACGGTCTTAACATGTCCTGCTATTCCTTTCTCATGCACTGATCTGGCTTTTCTTTAAACCCATCTCTGCTATATTTACCTCAACTATTCCCCGTGGTAGCATATCCTACATGCTAAAGAGATTTCTCGTAACTTCCCCACTAAATTTTGTATTTGCGGTCTCTGATTCTGGGCACTCTGACAAGGTACAGAAATGTATGGGATCCTGTCGTGTGATAATGAATTTATTCCATCTTCAGCTGTTAGTCATTTTGAGGCTGTGTAGAATGAGGCCCTGTTTAAGTTTCAGTGCTTGGTTTCTGGCAAGTTCTCCAACACTGTTTCTCAACCCAAGGCACGGCAGACAAACACTGCCCAAGTTGTCACAGGAAAACAGCTCGACCCCTGTAGTGTGGAACATAGTCAGCCAGGTGGACCTCACAAAATATGAGTTCCCTGAATTGGGCTGTTAGCCAATCAGGGAGCTCTGGCTGACAGATATAAACAGGAGTGGCAGGAGTTCTATTCACACTAGGAGCCAGCTCTGAGCCAGCTGGGTCAGTGTCATGTATAATACACGTGTAAATAAAGGGTGACTTGGTGAAGGGATACCGGCCTTCCTGGAATTATTTCAGCCCTTTGATGTCATTTTCAAACTGAAACATAACTGCAGGCTCAATTCAGCACTTGAGGAAGCTTGGAAAGACTGTGGAGATTTGTGTTTTGTTTATATTCACATTAAAATAATGGCATCAATCCATCAGTACACCACATAAAAATCAAGCACAGTGTTAGTTCATCCCATCAAAGGAGGGAATTGAGAAGTTACAAGAGACCTCGGTGACTATGATCAAATAGTTTTTGACAGCGCTCATTGTCTATATTTAACTTTACCCAGATACAAATCAACGCCTGAGGAGAAGTGTGAAAAAGAAAAATTTGGGGTTCAACTTCTATAAGAAATAAAGACATTAAATGGTTCCATATATAATGTATAACATAGAACATAGAACATAGAAGAATACAGCACAGAACAGGCCCTTCAGCCCACGATGTTGTGCCGAACATTTGTCCTAGCTTAAGCACCTATCCATGTACCTATCTAATTGCTGCTTAAAGGTCACCAATGATTCTGACTCTGCCACTCCCACAGGCAGCGCATTCCATGCCTCCACCACTCTCTGGGTAAAGAACCTACCCCTGACATCCTCCCTATACTTCTACCCTTCACCATAAATTTATGTCCCCTTGTAACACTCTGTTGTACCTGGGGAAAAAGTCTCTGACTGTCTACTCTATCTATTCCCCTGATCATCTTATAAACCTCTATCAAGTCACCCCTCATCCTTCGTCGTTCCAATGAGAAAAGGCCTAGCACTCTCAACCTATCCTCGTATGACCTATTCTCCATTCCAGGCAACATTCTGGTAAATCTCCTCGGCACCCTCTCCAAAGCTTCCACATCTTTCCTAAAGTGAGGCGACCAGAACTGCACACAGTACTCCAAATGTGGTCTTACCAAGGTCCTGTACAGCTGCGACATCACTTCACGACTCTTGAATTCAATTCAATCCCTCTGCTAATGAACGCTAATATACCATAGGCCTTCTTACAAGCTCTATCCACCTGAGTGGCAACTTTCAAAGATCTATGAACATAGACCCCAAGATCCCTCTGCTCCTCCACCTTACTAAGAACCCTACCGTTAACCCTGTATTCCGGATTCTTATTTGTCCTTCCAAAATGGACAACCTCACACTTGACAGGGTTAAATTCCATCTGCCACTCCTCAGCCCAGCTCTGCATCATATCTAAGTCCCTTTGCAGCTGACAACAGCCCTCCTCACTATCCACAACTCCACCAAGCTTCGTATCGTCTGCAAATTTACTGACCCACCCTTTGACTCCCTCTTCCAAGTCATTAATAAAAATTACAAACAGCAGAGGACCCAGAACTGATCCCTGCGGAACTCCACTTATAACTGGGCTCCAGGCTGAATATTTACAATCCACCACCACTCTCTGACTTCGACCAGTTAGCCAGCTCTCTATCCAACTGGCCAGATTTCCCACTATCCCATGCCTCCTGACTTTCCGCATAAGCCTACCATGGGGAACCTTATCAAATGCCTCCCTTAAATCCACGTACACTACATCCACTGCTCTACCCTCATCCACATGCTTGGTCAAAGAATTCAATAAGACTTGTAAGGCAAGACCTACCCCTCACAAATCCATGCTGGCTGTCCCTAATCAAGCAGTGTCTTTCCAGATATTTGTAGCTTTGAAGATTTGAATAAGATCACTGCATGTGGTGAAATATAACTTAATGAACTATAACTAAAAAATTCATTAAAAGCCACATTGTTCCAACCCGTTGGAATTTAACATCTTTTTTGTAATTGATTTTTTTTTTGTTTTCAATGTATGAATATTAACAAAAATGTCTCTGGGAATCTGCCCAAAAGCAATTGCTGCAAATTGTGTGAAAGAGATGAGTAACTAAAAAGATAAGTTCTCTAATACCTGTCTATTGACAGTCTACAGCTGCTATTTGCACTTCTTCACACTGTAGTGATCAGTAAATCCTACAGTACAGATTCTAATGATGTTCATTACATTGACTGTTGAAACAAAATGTGTTTCTTTCAATATCTGCTTCAACGTATCAAAAAGAAGCCCACTCCTGAAAGGTTCTCTGTAAATTCAGCAGCATAACCAATAATCAATCACAGATCTGAAGTTCCTTTTAAACAAGAGAGTTTTTAATAAGTGGAGTTTTTATTTTAAAAATAGCCTTTATGTGTGGCACTTGTAGTTGGGGATTCTCCAATTCAGCGCCAATGTCCTTTTGAAATAGGCCAGCAGAATATTTTTAGGCACAAACTTAACCAGTTCAGATTCACAGTTGAGTGCGAGAAGCTTCACCAGCTGACAGGTGCCCATAGTTCAGCTCGTCAGCACAATTAAATTACTCAAACTTCTTCTTCAGTTCTCTGGAGAAAAGCCAGCCAGACCAACAGCACCATAATTTCCATCAAATGTACTTTTCTTGATAATCAGGTCCTGGAGTGGGATTTGAATGTCAAGCTATCTGACCTAAAGGTACGGATGCTGCCTACTGTACCACAATACCTCCCACACAGTTACACAAACATCCAAATACCCAGGTAGTTTTCAACACAACGCAGAACATTACAGCACAGTACAGGCCCTTTGGCCCACGATGTTCTGGTCAAACATACTATACAATAAATACAACAGAATTTCAATATGCTGGAAATCTGAAATTTAAAACAACCAAAATACTGGAGAAACTCAGCAGATCTAGAAGCATGTTCAGAGTTGGTTGGCTGACAGAAGGCAGTGAGTAGATGGAAAGTATTCTGCCTGGACATCAGTGTTGAGTGAGGTCCTGCAGTGCTCTGTTCTTGGGCCTCTGCTCTTTGTAGTTTTTATAAATGACTTGGATGAGGACGTTGAGGGGTGGGTTAGTAAATTTGCAGATGACACAAAGGTTGGAGGTGCCACTGATAGTATCAAGGACTATTGCAGGGTGCAGCGCGACATAGACAGGATGCAGAGCTGGGCTAAGAAATGGCAGATGGAGTTCAATCTGGATAAATGCAAAGTGTTGCATTTTGGAAGGTCGAACCTGAATGCTGAATATAGGATTAAAGACAGAATTCTTGGCAGTGTGGAGGAACAGAGGGATCTGGGTGTGCAAGAACATAGATCCCTCAAAGTTGCCACCCAAGTGGATAAGGTTGTTAAGAAGGCATATGGTGTTTTGGCTTTCATTAACAGGGGGATCGAGTTTAAGAGCCGTGAGGTTTTGCTACAGCTCTACAAGTCCCTGGTGAGACCACACGTAGAATATTGTGTCCAGTTCTGGTCGCCCCCTACAATAGGAAAGATACAGACGCTTTGGAGAGGATGCACAGAAGGTTTACCAGGATGCTGCCTGGATTGGAGGGCTTGCTTTATGAAGAAAGGGTGAATAAGCTCAGACTTTTCTCTCTGGAGTGAAGGAGGAAGAGAGGAGACCTGATCGAGGTAAACAAGATAATGAGAGGAATAGATAGAGTCAATAGCCGGAGACTTTTCCCCAGGGCAGGATTGACTGGTATGAGGGGGTCATAGTTTTAAGATATTAGGAGAAAGGTATAGAGGAGATGTCAGGGGTAGGTTCTTTACGCAGAGAGTTGTGAATGCATGGAATACATTGCCAGCGGTGGTGGTGGAAGCAGAGTCATTGGGGACATTTAAGCGACTGCTGGGCATGCACTTGGATAGCAGTCAGTTGAGGGGTTCGCAGGTAAGTTATTATATTTTACATTAGGATTAAAACTCAGCACAACATTGTGGGCCAAAGGGCCTGTACTGTGCTGTAATGTTCTGCGTTGTGTTGAAAACTACCTGGGTATTTGGATGTTTGTGTAACTGTGTGGGAGGTATTGTGGTGCAGTAGTCAGCATCCGTACCTCTAGGTCAGATAGCTTGACATTCAAATCCCACTCCAGGACCTGATTATCAAGAAAAGTACATTTGATGGAAATTATGGTGCTGTGGGTCTGGCTGGCTTTTCTCCAGAGTACTGAAGAAGAAGTTTGAGTAATTTAATTGTGCTGGCGAGCTGAACTATGGGCACCTGTTCTGTGCTGTACTTTTCTATGTTCTATGTGTGGACAGAGAAGCAGAATGAACACTTGGTGTTTGGTATAGCTCTTCTTTAGATCCTGTGCAGAATAAGCTGCAAAGGAGAGTCATATTGGACTCAACATTTTAACTGCTTCTCTCTCCACAGATGCTGCCAGAACTGATGAGTTTCTCCAGCACTTTAGTGTTTTTATATCTTCAAAGTTATGTTTCTTCCTCACACTGTAATAGGCAAACCTTACAACCTATGATGTTATATAACAGGAATACATATTAGTTCCCTGCATATGCTCACTTTTGAGCAGTGTCTCACTTCTATCACCAGCCCCTATCCTAAAGGCAAGTTTTTTCTGGTTGAGGAACAAGCACAAAACCACTCATTTTCAATTGCACATAAAACAGCTCACTCCAACATTCTCCTCATTAACTGAACACTCAGCATGTAGTGTGCGTGTGCAGTGAAGACGGGCACTTACCAGCCTTCTGAGCCTGTATAATCTTCACATAAACAGCATCAGCAGATTCAATCAGCATCTTGCTGGTCTGAATCATCTGGAAGACAGTAACAAAAGAAGTGAAAAAGAGCAGCCGTGATCACCTCACTAAGCTCCACCCCTGCTTCGGGAAATTTTAAATTGTTTTATCTCTGCAGGTCGAGCTAAAGTCTCGTGTCTCACTTATTGTCTAATCGACGTATATGTCTTGGTGTACATGGTAAACTGTGGGGGGTGGCATTCGTAACAATTGGTTCTGTCCTTCCCCATACTTCCAAAATAAATTACCACACAGCTAGCAGCAGTCACTGAACAGTCAGTGGTGGTTATGTGGTCAGGTTTCTTTCTATCTTCCCTAATCTAGATGTGTTGGAGCTCATGTTGTGGATCCCATCAGGACCTCATTTAAGAGCAGCTAATTCAGAACAGGTTACAAGCTAACCAGGGAGTGAGGGGTGGGCAGGAAGGTGGCAGGAAGGTGGCAGGAAGGTGGCAGGCTGGCTCTCCACTTTATCTTATATACCATTACCTTCATATACCATCGGTAAGGTGGGGTTACATGGTTCAAGTATTAGTCATTAAAATTAGTCAAGCCAATGAGAAAAAAAGGTTTTAAAAATTTCCTAAACGTTTTTTTAATTCACTTGTAGGATGTGAGCATTACTGGCTAGTCAGCATTTATTCCCCATCCCTAATTTCCCTTATGAAGGTGGTGGTGAGCTGCCTTCTTGAACTGCTGCACTCCATGAACTGCAGGTTGACCCACAATGCCCTTAGGGAGGGAACTCAAAGGTTTTGACCCAGCCACAGTGAAGGAACTTCCATAGAACTTGAAATGTCGCAGTGAAATTGGATATTATCAACATCAGCAGGTCGTCATCTGCTACATAATTGTGTAAAATATTGATATTGCTAACTCCATACTGAGACCTAATTTTGAAAAGTCTTGACTGATTCTTTTGCATTAGGACTCATTATTGAAGCAGGCAAAGTGTACTGAAAATTTTGAAATCATAAATCGATTTAATGATATTAGATTTAACCTGCAAACTATTGGCAATTCCAAAGAATTGAAGCTCTTTATTTTTGCATTTTGGCTCACTCATTTAAATCGTGAAACATTGCTAAATGCTGTATTTGTGATGCAGAGATGATCTTAACAATTTTCCTCCTGCATTAATATAAGATTAATAAACATGGAATTCCTTTATAAATTATCATGGTTGCTTTTGCAATGAGATTCTGTGAAACATTTGTGGAGGCCACTAGCTTACAGGGTCAGTTGTATAAACACAACAGGATTGTACCCATGATCTAAGGCAAGGCTTCCTAATGTGTGTGTGTTTGTGTGGACCCGAAGTGATGTTGCAAACTGAAATGTGGCAATTGCAAATAATGAGACAGCAGTGGCCACTACACAGCTCTGTTCCCCCCTCCCCCAACTCACTCAGGTCTTCTCTGTGATATCCCTTCTACTACACCTTCCTGAAAATGCCCAAAGAAGTAGATAAGGTGGTAAAGAAGGTGTATGGCATGCTTGCCTTTATTGGTTGGAGCACTGAGTACAAGAGTCACGATGTCATGTTGTAGCTGTATAAGACTTTGGTTCGGCCACACTTAAGCACATTGTATTCATTCTGGTTGCCACATTACAGGAAGTGTGTGGAGGCTTTGGAGAGAGTGCTGAAATGGTTTACCTGGATTTGAGGATATGAGCTATAAGGAGAGGCTAGAAAAACTAGGGTTGCTTTCTCTAGAGTGGAGCAGCTGAGGGGAGACTTGCTACAATTATGAGATGCATAGATAGGATTATATTTTATTTTGCTCAAAAACTGCATGAATGCATATCAGATTCTGTAAATCCTGTTTTTAGAAACAGAATTAGTCTAAACATTAGGGCACAGACAGCCTCACATAGGGCACCTCATACCTCCAACACATTATCTGAGCTGACATGACACCTATTGTTAAGATTCACTTGAGAATGTAACTTTTTAAAAAAGTTCTGAGATTTACATATGAAAGAACTGAAACCAACATGATTATTCTAAAAAATGAGAGACTTAACAATGAATCCAGCTGTTTCTCAATATATAATTTCAGTTGCATCACATTGTAAATTTTTCCTATAAATTCTGTGGTTTACAATCTTATGCTCCACAACATCTGATGAAGGAGCAGCACTCTCAAAACTAGTGCTTCCAAATAAACCTGTTGGACTGTAACCTGGCGTTGTGTGATTTTTTTTTTAACTTTGTACATGCCAGTCCAACACCAGCACCTCCAAATCATAGGTAGGATTGACGGTCAAAATCTTTCTCCCGGAGTTGAAATGTCTAATATTCAGAGGCATGTGTTTAAGGTGCGGGGGGAAAGTTGAAAGGAGATGTGAGGGCATTTTTGTTTTACACAGACAGTGGTTGGTGTCTGGAATGTGCTGCCAGGGATGGTGGTGGAGGCAGATATGATAGGGCTGTTTAAGGGACTGTTAGATAAGCACATAGCCAAGCAAGGAATGGAGGGATATGGACCAAGGGCAGGTAGAAGGGATCAGTTTAATTTGGTGTCATGTTTAGCACAACATTAGCTAATTTGCCCATTCCTGTGCTGTACTGTTCCACGTTCTATTTACACATTTTCGCAGTTCTCACTGAGGAATCACAACAATTTTCAAGGCACAACTGTGGTCATAAGAGGGAAGCCATTTGAGAAGCATTGTTTTAAAGTCTTAGCTATTCTGGTGCTGGAGATGACAAATAGCACTTGAGAGAGCAATTGACACAAAATATAATACAAATACTTTCATTGCATTTATTTTTAGAGAGACACATTACTAACACAAAATTCCTAACCCAACAACCATGGTTTTAATTTGTTCTGCTTTACAGGGAAGTGAATCCAAAGTTTTTTTATTCACAATCTGCATATGATTAAACACAAGTTATAATTACCAAGCCCAGCTGGAGATTTTATGCTCCACCAGAAGTTCCAATATTTTACTAAAAATGTTATTAATTATGGTATTTTACTCTACAGCACACACTGCAACAGTAGACAAACTGCTATGTAAACCAGCAAAAAACAATCTTACTTTATGTACCGTCTAGAAAAGCTGACAATTTAACATTAATCTTGAAAATAAGTATTAAAAATTTACAATCCATCATACATTAAAATTGAATATTCAAAGCATCTGTTAATCTGGAGGTTCCCTGATCAACACCAAATATAATCAGAATGTTCAAATGCACAGCAATTAGACTGTACGAGCTGAAAGAGTAAATTTCTGCTGTTGGATAAGGGTGCTACAGAGGTGTGCAATAGCAGCTCTGAATAGGTTGATTAGAAAATATCTATAAAGGTGTAAAGCCTTCTCAACCCAGGTGTGGTGACCCACTGATTAAATTCATCATCATTTGGTTTACTCTAATGAGAGAGCAGCTTATTGTCCTTTGTGACTATGGTGACTTCCACTTTAAGGATCTGAAGGGGTTAATCCTGAGGAGAGCATTCAGCACTTCCCAATATGATGAAGTTGCATGGATGCAGGCAAAGAACAAGCTTTGAAGCTCAAAGGATCTAGACCTAACACTAAAGTAGGCAAAAGTGAGGACTACAGATGATGCTGCCTGACCTGCTGTGCTTTTCCAGCACCACTCTGATCCTAACACCAAAGTCTCCATCATTGAAATGAAAGACATTGTCTCAGTAACAACGTAACTCGCACTCAGTTGCTATTACACAATTAATTATATTTTGTTTAAAGCAAGTCAGTTATAAGTGGACTTTGTCCACTACACCAGATCAAGCAGAACCCTACCAGGAAAGAAGATGGTGGCAGCAAACCTATTTGATGGATCTTACATCACAATGATCTGTGGTGAGGATTCTGTCAGAGTGCTGGCACATGGTTTCCATGGTCCCTGCACCTCAGAGATGCTCACACAAGTGCGGCTTTAAGAGGCAATAGAACTGCACTGCCTATCCATGATCCCATACTTTAGAAACAACTTACTAGCTCTGACTTTGGCATCAAACAGTCTTAATATATTAGTGAAGCTTGCTGTTAGTTGATTGATACATAAATGTAGACCCATGGTTCAACCGAAAAATCAAAGTAATGTTACCCCTTCATAAGCTTTACTAGAATGGCATTTGATTTTTCAGCTTTTAAATGCACTGAACAACATTAAGTTAACATTTTGTGTGTTAGGCGCAAACTGAACTTATCACAGGAAATAAAGCCACTATTTCAAATCTGTGTGGTGTTTACTGACATGATAAGTTAATTATTGCCAATTAACTTCTTGACTTTTGAAAATGAACTGTTACAAATGTGGAATCTCAATCCATCAGGTTTTAGTTACTGAACATTTTTCAGATGCAACTCACTGATAAACAGGTTGAGTAGCAATCTGAAAGTCCTTCTGATGCCAGAAGCAGAGGGTCTTGGGTACAGTAATAGTGTCTCTACCTCAGGCCCAGAAGATCCAGGCTCAAATCCCATCTGCCACAAAGGTATTCATAAATGTCTGAACAGGTTAATTAACAATAACTACACCAGTGGCAGATGATCCCTGCTCAGCCATGTAATAAACAGAAAATTGAAGCCTCTATCATCATTTATTCAAAGCTCCAGGGTACAAGTTAAGCACAATGTAGAATTAGAATTCCTACAATGTGTAAACAGGCTTTACAAATCCATGTCGGCCCTCCAAAGAGTATCCCACCCAGAATTGTTCCCCTACACCTATTACTCTACATTTTCCCTGACTAATGCACCTAGCCTACACATCCCTGAATGCTATGGACAATTCACCTGACCTGCACATCTTTGGACTGTGGGGGGAAACTCACACAGACACAGGGAGAATGTGCAAACTCCATACAAGCAGTCACCTGAGGCTGGAATCGAACCAAGGTCCCTGCCATTGCAAGACGGCAGTGCTAACCAGTGAGCTACTGTGCCACCCAACACAAATGTGAGGTTATCTATCTTGGTAGCAAAATAAAAGCAGATTATTATGTGAATGGCAAAAAATTAGGAAAGGAGAAGGTGCAGTGAGATCTTGGTGTCCTTGTACATTAGTCACTAAAAGAAAACATTGCAGGTGTACCAGGCAGTGAAAAAGACAAATAATATGTTGGCTTTCGAGGTGAGAGGATTCAAGTGTGGGGGCAGGAATGACTTGCTACAATTGTACAGGGCTTTGGTGATACCACGCCTGGAGTATGGTATGTAGTTTTGATTTTCTTATCTCAGGAAGGTTGTTTTGGTGATGGAGAGAGTGCAACGAAGGCTTACCAAACCGATCCTTGGGATGACAGGACTGACATATGAAGAGAGACTGGATTTAGTTTAAAAGAATGTGGGTGACCTCATGGAAATCTATAAAATTCTATCGGAACTAGACAGGAAAAATACAGGATGGACATTCTCGATGTTTGGGAAATCCAGAGACAGGGGTTACAGTCTAAGGATATAGGGTCGGCCATTTAGAACTGAGATGAGCAGAAATGTCTTCATCCAGGGAGTGGTGAGCCTGTGGAATTCTTTGTCACAGAAAGCAGTTGAAGCCAAAAAAATTGAATGTTTTCAAGAACCAAGTGAGATGTAGTTCTTAAGACTAAACGGATCAAAGGGTATGAGGTGAAAGTGGGAACAGGGGACTGAGTTGGATGATCAGCCATATTGAATGGCGGAAGAGGTTCAAAGGGCCAAATGGCCTACACCAGCTAATATTCTACAACATGCATGTAACAGCACATGTTCCACATCAGCTCAGACTCTGAGGAGCCAGTTTGCTGGAAGGCTGATGTGGATCAGATTACCAGCTTGGTGGCCCTGACAACTATTCTGGGAAGGGTCAATTCAGAATGTGCCTCCTCGGTCTCTCCATGGCGATCGCAGCGTTGCCACAGTAATTCATACCTCACGTTCCTGCTACATAGAAGCAACACCAAGAGCAATCTCAAAAGCAATTCAAGCAAATATACCTGTCAAATGCAAATTTAAATGGAGTTTATCTTGTCTATCACAGCAATGTATAAAACTGTTTTCAGACAAATTTGTAACACAGCGCACACCACTCCCAAAAATAAATCACCAACACTGGCATACTTGAGTAAAATAAATCTTGTAATTAAAATTAATTAGCAACTATAAACAAGAAATTAGCATTGTTCATTAACAACCCATTCCTAATGGTCTGACAATTATACAAGTGTCATGAAGATGGCAAATGAATTTGCTGACTGCGTTTAAAGCAATGTTTTAAGTTAGCTGAACAGATTGAATCAGAGTAACTATTACCATTAATAAGTCAGCTTCAATAAATCAAAATGATATACTTCTTTAAATGAAAGCCCATAAATTTTCTAGCAGATGCTGGAAACATGAAGTAAAATCAGAAAATGCAGGAAATACTCAGCAATTAGATTAGCATCTGTGAAGATTGGAGAGGAGTTGATAGTGTAATGGCCACTTTAATTTTTTTTAGAATGTGAACTAGAAATGGTGGAAGACACTGCTTTAAACCAAGAGAATTGTACATGAAGGTATATGCAGTTTTAAAAACAGTTTACTGGAATACATACACAACCAAGACAGAAATTGCTGGAAGAGCTCAGCAGGTCTGGCAGCAGCTGCGGAGAGAAATCAGAGTTAACGCTTCCGGTCCAGTGACCCTCCCTCAGAACTGTTTCTGCTTTTGTTACTGATTTACAGCATCCACAGTTCTTCTGGTTTTTACTGGAATATGTTGTGTGTTTTATCTGCAATGTCACCTTGTTGAAACAGTGAGAGAGCATTCCAGACAGAATGGCACCACTTACGCAAGCTCAGGACAATTCTGCCCAAAGACAGCCTCTCGATTGGCTTTTCAATCAGGGCCAACTTCTGTGGGTTCAGGAGGAGCTCAACATAGTAACAACCACTTGATTGGTTCCTGTAGCCACAGTCATGGCATGGACTATACAGCAGAAACATCAGGAGACAGTTGAGGACTGCAGATGCTGGAGTACCAGAGTTGAAAAATGTGGTGCTGGAAAAACACAGCAGGCCAGGCAGCATCCGAGGAGCAGGGGAATCGATGTTTCAGGCATAAGCCTGCTCCTCGGATGCTGCCTGGCCTGCTGTGTTTTTCCAGCACCACATTTTTCAACAGCAGAAACATCAGGCCTGCAATGGGAAAGCATACAACTCCCTCTTTACTTGTGTAAAGTTGAGTAAGGAAAATTCTAAGTAGCCTGCTACTTTGCTTCACCTTTCTCTATAAGATGTTCTCCCTTCAAACCCCCCCATCAAAAGGAAAACAGAGAAAATGGCCTTCAGAGCCACTGAAACTCAACTCGTGAAAGAAATGCAATATCCACAACCTCACATCACAAGCAAATAACTGGAAGGTCATACAGTCATAGAGATGTACAGCATGGAAACAGACCCTTCGGTCCAACTCATCCATGCCAAGCAGATATCCCAACCCAATTTAGTCCCACCTGCCAGCACGCAGCCCATATCCTTCCAAACCCTTCCTATTCATATAACCATCCAAATGCCTCTTAAATGTTTCAATTGTACCAGCCTCCACCAATTCTTCTGCAGCTCATTCCATACACGTACCACCCTCTGCGTGAAAACGTTGCCCCTTAGGTCTCTTTTATATCTTTTTCCTCTCACCCTACATCTACGCATTCTAGTTCTGGACTCCCCGACCCCAGGGAAAAGTTTTGTCTATTTATCCTATCCATGCCCCTCATAATTTTGTAAACCTCTATAAGGTCACCCCTCAGCCTCCGAAGCTCCAGGGAATACAGCCCCAGCCTGTTCAGCCTCTCCCTACAGCTCAAATCCTCCAACCCTGGCAACATCCTTGTAAATCATTTCTGAACCCTTTTAAGTTTCACAACATCTTTCCGATAGGAAGGAGACCAGAATTGCATGCAATATTCCGACAGTGGCCTAACCATATCCTGTACAGCCGCAACATGACCTCCCAACTCCTGTACTCAATACTCTAACCGATAAAGAAAAGCATACCAAACGCCTTCTTCACTATCCTGCGACTCCACTTTCAAGGAGCTATGAACCTGCACTCCAAGGTCTCTTTGTTCAGCAACACTCCCTAGGACCTTACCATTAAGTGTATAAGTCCTGCTAAGATTTGCTTTCCCAAAATGCAGCACAGGAAGGTGTCAAAAGAAAGTGAGAAGAAGATAACTAACCGAGGTCTGTGATCCAGACTTGTGCCAGAACTGTACTTCTTTTCTTCCCCACCCACAAAATCAATACCTTGCCTCTTTGTGTGTCTCTCTGAATGTACATGGGAGTTTAAGTTACATAGTTATAGATTAGCAATTCAACTTGTCTGATTTTTATGATGTGGAGGTACTTCGAGTAAAAAATGAGGTCTGCAGATGCTGGAGATCACAGCTGCAAATGTGTTGCTGGTCAAAGCACAGCAGGTTAGGCAGCATCTCAGGAATAGAGAATTCGACGTTTCGAGCATAAGCCGAAGGGCTTATGCTCGAAACGTCGAATTCTCTATTCCTGAGATGCTGCCTAACCTGCTGTGCTTTGACCAGCAACACATTTGCAGATGTGGAGGTACTCCTTTGTCAGGTAACTAGCTACCAAAAGCTTGTACTTCCAAATAAATCTGTTGGACTATAACCTGGTGTTGTGTGATTTTTAACTTTGTCTAATTTATGTCATTGGTTGAAAAGAGATTGATGCCAATAAATAGTTATTTTCTTGTTAATGGATAAAGGACTGGTATACATATTCTTTTAAACTGAATTAGACAGTTAGGCAGAATTAGGCAATTTGATGCTTTAATCAAATTTTACATTTGTGAGCAGCGACGACAGGAGACTTAATTGAAGGAAATACATGTGAGTGGTGTTAAACGGTGTCCCGAGGAAAACCGAAGGAAATTTGCAGCCACAAACCCTCTCTCTCACTGTTCCTTGAGGCATTTTGTGACCAGAATGGGAAGTGCTGTTTCTCCTGGCACTCAGGCTGTGAATGTAGAGATGGAACAGATTCCGAAATCTACATGTTACCATCCATTCAGTGGCCAAGTGTAACCCTGTACTAATGGTTCAGCAAGCATGAAAACCATGACAATGCCTCCTGACACTCACGTGTGTAGGCTTCCAGCCATCTCCTCAGAAGCTCAGGTATATGGCAGAAGACAGCTATGGGCTGGTTGTTCTTGCTACATCACAAGACATGGAGCTTCAAGTACTTCTCAGGGTCAAGTGCACAGACACAAGAGCCAGTTCAGCTCCTAAAGGCTTGTGGGGGAACACAACCTGCTGTGCAAGGACACATCATATAAACTTGGTTTGTATTCCTCGAGTTTAACAGATTAAAAGATGATCTGATCAAAGTTTTTACGACAGTGATAGGAGTTCATAGGACAGGTATAAGGAAACCAATTTTTCCAACGTGGGAATCTAGGCATAACCTTAGGATTACAGAAAATCAGGAAGCACCTTTCCTCCCACGGAGAGTAATGAAAACCTGCAGCTTGCTCCCTCGTAAACATGTGAATGCTGTTGTAGCCAGTTCTTCAGCAATAACACATTGAACATTCAGAGATTCAGGGTCAAGTGTCTGCACTGCAAATAAACAATCATCAAAAAGAAGCCAAGTTTCATATCCCACGGACTAATGTGATCTTTATTTGAACTTATAAACTTTATAATTTATAAAATAAAGACGAGTTGGAGATGAAGTGATTCAAACAGACACGGACACATTGAAGTGACTTAATTAATACATCAACGAAAATACAGATGATGCAACGAGACCACACAATGGTATTTGTTTGTCCAGATTTATGTGATGATTGTGACCATCAAACTTCTGTGGTCAAGCTGTGATCAGTATTTAAAACTGATGGATGTGACTCTATTACCCCTGTGCCTGGCACCTGTATGAATTGGAAACCAATACCAAAACTACCACAGAAAATAAAGCTCATTCGCTGATCCAATGATACGAAGAAACCCAGAATATTCCCCATCAAAACACTTTTCTACGTTAATGGTATACTCACAAAAGCAGAAAGCAGGACTGAAACAAGACGCTGGATTAGTGGTGCTGGAAGAGCACAGCAGTTCAGGCAGCATCCGAGGAGCAGTAAAATCGACGTTTCGGGCAAAAGCCCTTCATCAGGAATAAAGGCAGAGAGCCTGAAGGGTGGAGAGATGAGTGGAGGAGGGTGGGGATGGGGAGAAAGTAGCATAGAGTACAATAGGTGAGTGGGGGAGGGGATGAAGGTGAGCTTCAAGGCAGAGGAAATGACCTGGGAGTTGCAGTGGGAGAGGGACTCCCTGAGATTCTTGTAGAGAGAGGAGGAAAACAAGATGCTACAATCAAAAAAGGCAGAAGGGTGTTGCATTGATCATTGTCATTGGGGGGGGGGATTTCATTATACTGTAAGAAACTTGTTTCAAGATAACGGAGCTGTGTGCAAGGATAACCACTGGCAGGGTTGATGGGAACACAGCTCCCCGTGTGAACTGTGCTGTTTCATTGCACAGCTCCCAGAAAGGGAGCTTTCAGACTGCTAGATGACATTATAATATTCGATCTCTAGTATTATTCTCCGTACATTCAGTTGGTTGTCAAACTGCTAATCAGTCAACTATGTATATAATGTCACAATGATCTAAGTATACAACACATAGTTTAAGTGAGGTTCAGATCTCAAATTAATGCACATAGATGTTAATAAACTTTTAAATATCTGTCTCAACATTAACATGACTCTATGAATATGTTCTGTGAGATAACATATAGAAAACTACAAACCACATCAATCATTAGGATGAATTCTGTTCAAAATTGAGGACAGTAAAAGGGATGAAAATGTGTTGCTGGAAAAGCGCAGCAGGTCAGGCAGCATCCAAGGAACAGGAGATTCGACGTTTCGGGCATAGTCCCTTCTTCAGGAATGAGACAGTAAAAGGGAACTGAGTTTGCAGATGTTGATTGAAATTTTATATTCTTTATTACCATTCAAAGAATATTGCATTCTACTGAGTTCTGAGGCTTAGCTGTTGCTCCCCATCCAATGGGTTTATGTCTGACTCTGGAAGTGATGCATGAGAGGGAGGTGCACCTTCAGCCACCTCTGTGGACTCTATAGGAAGGATATAATTGCACTGGAGGGAATGCAGAGGAGATTCACCAGGATGTTGCCTGGGTCGGAGCACATCAGCCATGAAGAGAAGCTGATTGGCTCAAGTTCTTCCCAGCAGAGAAGGCAGGGAGGTCTTTAAAATTGTGATGGCAAGGACAGAATGGACAGGAAGCAACTGTTTCCCTTAGATGAAGAGTCAAGAACAAAGGAGCATAATTTTAATGTGCAAGACAGGATGCTTAAAGGGGATTTAAGGAAATTTCTTCTCATCCAGAGGGTGGTGCGAATCTGGAGTGCACTGCCTGGGAGCGCAGTCGAGGTGGGAGACCTCACAACCTTTAAAAAGTACTTGAAATAGCAGAACATTCAAGGCTACAGGCCAAATGGGGGACTAGTGTAAATAAATCAGCAAAGTTTCACTGGACTGCAGGCTATCTTCTGTGTGGTAAGACTCTGACTAAGACTTGATAAGTGGTGCAGCAATGTTGTAGGTCTGCTAGCTTTTGAACCAAAGTGCCCTCAATACATTTTCTTCCTTCTCTCCTGCCCACTACATCTCAATGTATTCCATGGCTCTGTGGCTGGAGTGGAGGAAGCCTGCATGGCAGTGTAGGCCTTTGGCCCTGAAAGTTTGGTCAGGAAACGCTGGGCTGTCTGTGTCAGGCTGGGCCAGTCATACCCAGTATCTTCGTGCAAGAGGCAATGAGCCCTTGGCCAGAACACCCAAGGGTCAGTTGGGGGCAGGCAGGGTGGAGGGGGAGCGCCTGGCTACTTCTGCAGAATCCTGACTTCTGAGAGGTCAGTGTTTGCAGCTTGGTACCTCCAAGCCGCACCCTGTCCCCTTGTGAGGAAGGACCATTTGGTGCTCACCAGGCTGCCCGTCCCTCTGTTGCCATCCTTTAGTCCTCAGGAGCAATGGCTGGGTTGATGGAGTGCAGGTATGTTTGCCTCTCCAGCAGTGCCAGAGGGCACTGTACCTGGCTATCCATAGCAGATATTAACCTGTGCATAGAGACAGCCTGACAATTGCCTGATTCGCTGCACTGCTAAAATTTCAGAGCAATGAGGGTCATTGTGTCCCAAACAGCTGTCTGATGCTGCTGTTCCTCCCTGTGCACGTGGACAATGTCCTTGTTTGCAGGGAACCACAGAGTTCTCTCCTGTCTGAAGCTGAGCAGCTTCTATGTTGACACTGGACTACAAGCATTACACATGCATTTAGCTGTGACTATACATTAGACTGAATCTTACGTATTTATGGCTAACTTTGAGTTGAGCTGCATTTGTTGGAGAAGGATTCTCACCACAAGGCACAGAGTTCTTGTTGTACATGACTCATTCACTGAAATAGCCTTCCATGATTGACTTCTTTGTTACTATGTGTCTGAGATCTTCTAACATTGTAAATAGTTAGCAGTGTTGATAAAGTTCAATACATCTGTCTCAAAAAGAACGCTGTGGTATACATTACATTGTCTAATCTACAGACAATATCATTCAGACAGCATTGCTTCACACAAGAAACCATATGAATTAATGTTGCCAATTAGCTAATATCACCAAGATATTGATATGCCAGACTGGGAGAAGGAAATGCAGACATGTGGAATATCCGCAAATAATTTGCAAAACTTGTCTATTTAATTGACTTAGATCTTTCCAGCTGCATACGTCACAGACCCTCTCAGGAGTTGCATCCTTAACAAACTAAATATACCAAGCATATAAATGGCAGCCAATTGCTTATGTTATGAAGAGGATGAAAATAACTTGGAGGAAGTGATTCATGGCAGGTCATATTAGATGTGACCTCAAGACGTCAACTGTAGATCTAGCAGTTCTTTTGGTTTCAGGCCAGAATTCAACTCTGTCTGTAGCTGAAAACTGCAAATACCAAAATTCTCCAGACCATCTGTGCATGTCTCTTTCACAAATGCCCTCTTGCTCCTAAGTCCCTTTGCATCCTTCATCTCAATTTTCTTCCTTCTGATAAAGTGATAGTGCATATAATGGGATTGATCTCAATTCCAATAGCTCTCTAATACTTCATCTTACACTTCACACTTCATATGAGAAACCAGATAGTGAGATGTTGGTGAAACACACAGGATAAGGTGGAAAGCTATCTTTAGATACTGCCCGAAAGGGACAATTTTAACTTATTTCACCAGCCAGGAACCTGATGGAATTAGATGCAATGCTATTTTTATATCCTGCCTGATTTAACTCTCTATTAATGTAAAAGTAATTGGCAGAGTATGAAATGAGTGTTGCCACTCTGCAAAGGTTTCCCTGAGTATCAACAGGCTATGGCTGTGGTATGTAAAGGAAGACCCACTCATTTGGCTCATGTTTGTGAAGAGTTTAGATCTTTTAGAATGCTACTACCTTTTTAATATTTGCTGCTCACTGCAGACAAACATTGGCAAATTCAAAAAATGCTGTCCTTTGAGACATGTGTAAAGGTTTTCAATACAGGGACCAGGTTGGACTCCTGTTTATTTTCTGGGATGCGTTCATATGCAAAATTCGCAAATGACTTAGGAGAGGGCAATTTGAGTGATATTTCTGGGATCTTCCATGATACACTTCTTTGTTGCTATTTTCACATTGTACCTATTTTCACCCTCTTTACAATATGTTTATTCATCTTCCAGTCAGACGTTCAGTCTATTTACGTCGCCTTTTATGAAGAATGACAAATCCATGGAAGGACTGTGATAGCAAACAACTCCCCTGGTCAGCTATGCCAATTATTTCCACGTGTTGGTCCCTTTGGCTTCCAGTGCCTTGCATTTATCATTCTAATTGGCTATCACATCTCTCGTTCCACATGCCCCAAACAAAGTTCTATATGTGGGCACTGACTGAATATCCTCTGCAAATCCATGTACATTATCCTAATGGTGAGCTCTCACCCAGCACTTACGTTACCTTTCCAAATGATTCTAATAATTGAACAAGACATGGCCTGTGTTAAATTTATGTTGGTATTATGTCTTTTACCCCTATAGCTCTTTAGATGAGCATTGTTAGCACAACACTCTGGAGCTTTCTTGTCATTACAAATGTTGTTTACAGGGGAACCTCGATTATCTGAACGAGATGGGTGGGCACTACTTCGTTCAGATAATCGATTATTCAGTTAATCGATTAAATACCTTTCCTCTGGGGCATGGAGTTTTAAAGTCTGCTACCTGTTCAGGAGACTGCAGCGGAACAAAGTGTGCGAGACTCCGCCCCCAACACCACCTCCCAAATCCCGTCCAACAGCACCCCCCCGCCCCCAGCACAAAGTGTGCGAGACTCTGCCCCCAACACCGCCTCCCAAACCCCGTCCAACAGCACCCCCCTCCCCAACACAAAGCGTGCGAGATTCCGCCCCCAACGCCGCCTCCCAAACCCTGTCCAACAGCAGCACCCTGGCCCCCAACACCACCTACCAAGCCATCCAACACTGCCCACTGCCCCCATCCAACACCGCTCCCCGCCCATCTCTCAAACCCCATCCAACATCGCTCCACTTGCCCCAGCACAAAGCACGTGAGACCCTGCCCCCCCAACACCACCCACGCTCCCATCCAACACCGCCCTCCCGCCCACCTCTCAAACCCCGTCCAACACCGCCCCCCCCCCCACACACAAAGTGCATGAGCCTTCAACCCCGCCCCCACAACCTAGCATAAAGTCATAGTTCTGCAAGTGTTAATGATGGAAACTGCATTAAGCTTCACTCATTCTGAAAATCTCACAAGAACATGGGTACAGAAAGACAGACCAGCTTAGGATCTTGTAGAGTGAAGACCTCTACCTAAGATCTCATCATAGTCTTAGTAGCAATATCTATCTTATTAATGTAATGTGTATCTACTTGCTGTCACGCAATACAATACTTAAAACAGGAGCCTCTTCTCATTGCAACTCGCTAGTGGCCTTCTTCTCCAACTCTACTCCAAGGAGTAGAGATAGCTCCTGTGAACTATCCTAACCACAAGGTGGTAGGAGTTGGCATTATAAAACATACAAGAAAGCTTGTGAAAGCTTTGCTTTCTCTGGTTGAAAACCTGACAGGTTCATAAGCAGAAGAGAATACCTGCCAATTCAGTCCTGCCAAATGCTTGGGAACCATGACTTTCTGACAGAATAGATGTGGGGGGTGTTATGCATAAAGATGCTAGACTGATCGTTACTTACTATCCACAGATTTTGGAGAGAAGTCAGATTTTAATCACTTGTTTATCACTGTATTTCTTTTTAAAAAAAAACAATTCATTCAACTGTGATTTTTTTCCAAAGACACCAAAGAGATGACACCACAATAAGGAATGTCAAAATATTGTTCAGTGATTAAGGAACACAGTGAAAAGCACAAGAGTGAACAGAAAGCCTGAAAGAATGGGTATGCATGCATGATGCTACTAACATGTCACATCAACACTTTGACAGCCACAATTTTTGATAAAAATAGAAAGTGCTTCAATCAGCTATAACTACAACAGAGACAAATACTTTCATACCAGGCTGACTGTGAAGTGGCTGCTTTGAAAGTTCTAGCATAATATGCAGCAGCTTTGGAACAGGTCCAGTGTGGAACCAGTAACTGTACAGAGTGGTCCAGTATGAGAACACTAACTGCAGTGTGGTCCAGTGTCAGTCCTGTAACTGTACAGTGTGGCCCAGTGTGAGCTCTGTAACTATACACAGTGATCCAGTGTGAGACCAGTAATTGCACAGTGTGGTCCAGTGTGAGCCCAGTAACTGCAGTGTGGTCCAGTGTGAGTCCTGTAACTGTACACTCAGGTGCAGTGTGAGACCAGTAACTGTACATAGTCCAGGGTGAGGCCAGTAATTGTACAGAATGGTCCAGTGTGAGCCCAGTAACTGCAGTGTGGTCCAGTGTGAGTCCTGTAACTGTACACTCAGGTGCAGTGTGAGACCAGTAACTGTACATAGTCCAGGGTGAGACCAGTAATTGTACAGAATGGTCCAGTGTGAGACCAGTAACTGCACAGTGTGGTCCAGTGTGAGTCCTGTAACTGTACACCAAGGTCCAGTGTGAAACCAGTAATTGTACATCGTCCAGGGTGAGGCCAGTAATTGAACAGAATGGTCCAGTGTGAGCCCTGTCACAGTACAGAGTGGTCTAGGGTGAGATCAATAACTGTACAGAGTGGACCAGTGAGAGACCAGTAACTGCACAGTGTGGCCCAGTGTGAGCCCTGTCACTGCACAGAACGGTCCATGGCCAACCTCTCTCTTACTGATTGGTGGAGTACCAATTACATTCTTTTATTGAAGAAATGCACCAGGAAACCAAATGCCATTTACATCTGAATAAAGCAGAGTTCCACATGCCACTGCAACTCTCACATTGACCACGCTGTCAATTGCACCCATTACACACCACTTTAACCACTGCCTGCGTCACCTTCTCTCTCTTGTGTCTTGCAGCCCCAACAAGTCCATCACCTCCCAAATGAAACAGCTTTGCCTTCAGAAGCCAATTCTTTGTCCTCTGAGAGTGAGGGTACTGATATCTCACAGGAGACATCGACAGGACTGCCTCCTGCATGCTCCTCCAGCTTTGATACACCCCGGTGTAAACATTAGGCTTACAAAGTGGTGGGCCACAACCTCACTGCAACAGCTCCACACCTGACTGAGCAAGCACTCCGCCAGCCACTTAGTTTCAGAGGGCTGCCAGAGACCAGGCTCTCACCGCTTAGCCCTAGGCAGGAGAGGACCCTGTGATGTTGGCAATCAGGGGCTTCCTCCATTCTGCTGGAGGAGTCCACACTGCTGCGCATCACTGCCACAGCCATTGATCTCCTCGGGCGGTTGGAGAAGCTAGTGAGACTATGCAGTGTCAGGAGAGACCCAGTCAGAGAGAAGCCACATCCAGGTCCCTCAAAAATGTCCATCGATGACAGTCCAGAGGTGGCCAAACCCTCGATCTCCATCCGGCCCCCCTCAACACCACCCAACCCCCCCACCTCAACCCCCACCCCCCAACTCTTGGAAGTTGTGGCCGAGAAGGGTCCACTTGCATCCTGCAAGATAACTTTCGGCAGGTCTGGCCCATCTAGACACTAGCGCCCTCACCCGGAGTCAGCCAGCTAAACCACCAGGAGCAACAGGCACCAAAGCTAACCCCAGACTCCCACCCCAGCTGTGGGACCAGGGGGTACACCAAGGCATAGTGGGAGGGACGGGAGAAGGAAACATATTGAGGGCACATTGGTGGCATGGATGACAATGCATTGTACATTATTTGGCATTTTTTCATGTGCTTTGATTTTTTTAATTTATTCATGGGATGAGGTAGTCATTAGCTAGGCCACCATTTATTAACTGGGCACTTAGGGCTGGGCAAGAGTCAACCACATCATTGTGGGTGTGGAGTCAAATATAGGCCAGGCCGGGTCAAGATGGCAGATTTTGCCCTAAAGGGCATTAGTGAACCAGATGACTCTTTGCCCAATAATCAGCAATGGTCCCACGAACATCACTGGACTCTTAATTACAGATTCTTACTGAACTTAAATTCTACCATATGCCATAGCAGGATTTGTTTATTTGGCTCTCCATGTTGCTCCAAATGTAATTGATCCAGCATGAGGCATAATTTCAGGGCCTGACAGGATGGACTATGGATCAATGCCTGTGGTGAGAGCCTGTTGCAGCATCTGTGAGCAATTGGATCAAGGCATATACAGGGCAATGGGCCCTGCCCTTTGGACCTTGTCCCATAACATTGTTGTTCTGTTCCTTCCTCTGTGTCCAAAAGTGAACGAGTTTGTCAGTGATGTCCAGGGCAGGGAGATGGACAGCAAACACACAGCCAAATGCATTGGGATGGCCCGGGATTATGGACACTGTAGGTCTATGGTCTGTACAGTGCATGGGTCTGTGTAATGTCTATTCCCTTTAAAAGCCTTAACAGTGATGGGTCCTGCAGTCCATCCCTCACAAATGGAGGCACATTACCCGCCCACTCAGATTGTGGTTTCAGCCATTTTCTTCTCCATGGGCATTTATGATCTCCAGCACAATGGAAGGCAACAGTGAATTTTCCTTGGCTGATAGGTCATAACAAAGGTTTTCACCTGTCAATGAACCCCAAGATATCCAAATCCCCTTCCTGGTATCCCTTGCTATAGCTACACACCTCCTCAGGACCCCATACAATCCATCGAAATGTGCCTACATCCCCTCAAGCCTTTATTATTATGAGGGGACCATGCCAAGTGTGGTCATACACTGAATCATCCCCTTGAAGCCAGGATACTTCTGAGTGTGGATGAATCCTCTCCAAAATGGCCCCCTTCTAATCCATGCTGTATCTGAACCTCCGTGTGCTGTGACTGTTGCCCTCCTTTACAGTTATCATCCATCCTTACCACCAGCCTGTAGCCCCAGTCCCAAGGCACGGACTCTCTGACCGAGATTACCCTCCTGGGCACCTGACTTTGGCAAATCCCTTGGACTGGTGTCAGAGGCTACTCTTGAGTTGGTGCGTCAGCACCCCCGACTGATGGGTGCCTCTATAGACTTTGCTGAGGTCTACTCCCTGAGTTTCTGGGAAGTGACTCAGTACAAGGTATGCTGCCTGGTTGTTTACTATATCCACTTGCAGATTCTTTGAGTCTCCTTCGCCACTTGCTTTCCCTCCTATTTTTGCACTATCCGCTAGCTTGATAGCACTTTCATCATCCAAGTCATTCATATATTTAGTAAACTAATTGTGACCACAGCACTGAGCTGTGAACATGCCAATAATTACAGTTTGCCATCCTGAAAATGCCCCCTTTACCTGAACTTTCTCACTTCCTAAACATTAAATGCTTCATTAACAGAAATAGACTGTCATTAAAGACCTTTGAAGTAAAATAAATTGATATGGTGAAAGGCTATTAATGTTGCTCATCAATATTTTACACAAGGACACTTTAAGTTTTTCTTAAATCCAAATCTGTACTTTAATTAGAAAGAAATGCAATTTCCTTTTCCTATTTGGTGAAGTTGTCATGCATTCTGACTTTAATGTTTACTTTGGCACATGAAGTTAATTTGCATGGTGATTACACACATTGCATACCTAAGGATCATGTCAACATCTTTGGTCATAGCCACAGGGAGTTATTTGGCCCAAGCAGAACAGAAAGAGTCCTCCCGACATTTAAAAGTGGACATATGAGGTTGGCTTCCCTGTTGTATTCTTCTGCATCAACCTTCTGCTAAGCCTTAACTAACTTCCTGGAACACCCCAGGAGGCCAAAACAACACAGGAACAATTAGAAATGTTGAGGTCTCTTTGCATTTCCTTTTAATTAAAGCAGCATGTTGCCTCTGAAAAGGAACAGGAGTAGGAAATGTACAGTCCTTCCCCTAACAGAGCACCAGTGAATCTGTTGATTAAATACTTAATGCAAGTCAAGATAAGTCAAAGTCAATGAATAGTTTTATATTCTACATAAAGTATAAATCTATCCATACTGTTCGCTCCTTGTCCACCTGTTGATGCAGTTACTAGTGCTTGTATCATATTGAACATAAAACCAAATGAATCTTCCTCAGTAAGGGAACTTTTAAACGCCATTTGTTGTCTAATAAAGTGCCACTCCCTAATGCTGAAACCCAAGTTCATTTTAATCACTGCTAAAAAAACAAAGCTGAGTCTTTCCACCCAAGAAATCAGCTGTCGGCTGTTCTGAAGAGGTGTCTGTGCACCAATCACTACATTTTTCTGTAATTTCCCACGGCACTCTCATTCTGTGTAGAGAACCCCAGAGATTGATCTGGGGCTGACCTCACCAGTCATTCTGTTTTTATATGTAACCTTAAATACCTATTAGTTATATCTTCAAACATGAAAATAAATTGTGATGTCTTGGCAAGTACCAATTAGTGGATCAACTTCAAAAATGGCCAAATAGTTTATTTATTTTAATATGAAATGCACCCAGAGTCCAACTTATCCTAGAGCTTTAGTATCATAATTTCTATTTTAATGCTAACCAGTATAAGAGTAGTCAGTAGCAAAAGCAGAAATTGCTGGAGAAACTCAGCAGGTCTGGCAGCATTTGTAAATGGCGTCCACAGTTCTTTCTTTTATAAGAGTAGTCAGTGCTAGGGAATAAAAGAGCTTTCAATTTCAACTTTTAGATACAGTACAAACTCAAATCAGGTTTAGGTTAGGAAAATACAAGGTATAGTTCCTCTTACTTAGCCTCAATAATGGGTGAAATTTAATATGCAAATAGGGATTTTAGAATTAGTCAAAATCTCAGCCAATGTGACTTTAGAACTAGGTCCCACAACACCAGTGTGAATATTTTTGCTTCCCTGAACAACTTGCTAATTCCGTGTAAGTGTATGCATACGCTTGTTGTGGAACTGTGTGCTTTAGAAACTGGACGAACATCACTCAAACTCATTGCAGGTTCAGGCAAAACTGAATGAATGGACTCACTGTATCGTAGGCTGCCAGAACCTTCCTGAGGAGATCTGGAACTGGACCCTGTGCCTCCATGGAAGGATACTGTTCACTGAGGTTCAGTGTCACCAGCACTGTGTTGTCACTGTTCAGTAACCATGACGACAATGTCAGGATGCATTGCTTCATATTCGCGGCGGGGGTCAGGCCACACAACTCTTTAAATGAGACCATGGCATTCTGCGTAAAATATAAATCCATCCATGAAATGTGGTGCAGCAGCAGATTCGTGCATTTTGAATGCTTACAACAAGATTGCTTGCATTATTCAAACCAGAATCTTTATAATACATTAATAATATAAAACTGCATTATGGAAGCTCAAAAAACTCATTTTGGAAATGGCATGAAATCTGATTCCGGAGTAAATCCCAACTAATAGCCAAAGACTGTAATTCTTCAGCAAATTCCACTTGTGTATCAAATGCAAAGCTTTTAGCTTACATCAGTTGATATTATTGTTCTAACACCCATTTTCGATACAGAGAAATGGTACAAGGTTGAAGGTGAAAGATTGGAGATTTTGACAAATGATAATACTGTGACTACTGATCATATCTTGTCTTCCATCAAACACTAAAGGGGATGAGTGAGATTATTCAATAGAAATCTTTCATTCTTTCATCCAATTTTATTTCTGCTCAAGATCAAGAATCCGAGAAGCAGAAATCTGGCAATTTTACATTACTGAAAGGATTCTGATGTTCCCTGAAGGACCTACACTTGACCTCCTTCCTACATCATGCAAAAACTCACCAGGTTTCACATCTGTCCTCAGTTCCACCTCATCAATAACTCTCTCAAATATCTTCAGTTTGTCAGAGCATTGTCTAACATCTAGTGTTAGATGAACAGAAATTTCCCACAACTAAGTATTGAGAGGCATGAAGTCATTAATTCCTGCTAAATGAATGTGGTTTCATGTGAGTTAGAATTTGTGCAATTAGCTTTGGTCCCTACCTCAAGCTCTATTCCCTAACCACCAACTCCATTGCTCTCTCTAACAACTGCTGAAGGCTGAACTAGACTATTTGTAATGAGAACAAAAAAATGCTGGGGATAACAGTGGGTCAGACAGCATCCATGTAAAGAAAGCAAGCTAATGTTTCAAGTCCAGATTACTCTTCATCAGGGCTGATGTGAAGCGAGGAGGGGGCTGTATTTATACAATGGCACCTCCAAACTTCACACTAGCTCTGATAAAAAGTCATTTGGATTTTAAATGTTAACTTGCTCTCTCTCCGTGTATGCTGCCTGACCCGCTGCAGCAGTTTTTATTTTCATTACAGATTCCAGCATCTGCAGCGATTTGCTCCTAGACTATTTGCAATCTCGATGCCACATTGGACCCTGAGATAAGCTTCTGATTGCACCAAAAAGATTCCTTATTGCAATGCTTTAAATGCATTAGCCTCCTGGTAACTGCTTCAAAGAATCAAATCACATTTCTCAAATCCAGCCTTCCTGTAACAAATCAATCCTGACTATTCCTGATCAATCTGTGCCTCTCCAAGTGTAGATATATTCTGTCCCTTAGAATTCTTTCCACTAACGTTGCCACCACTGAGATTAGACTAACTGGCCTGTTACTGCCTGGTCTATCCCTTTTGTTAAATAATGGGACAATATCAGCAGTGCTCCAGTTCTCTGCTATGTGTCCAGACAGTGACTACAAATTACTGGCAAAGCCCCTGATATCTCCTTTTTTGCCTCCCTCAACAGTCTGGGATACATCTCATCAAGCCAGTGGGCTTATCCACTATGATGACTGGTAAATCTGCTAATATCACCTCTCTCTCCATGTTCGTTTGTTTTAATATTTCACACTCTTTCAATCTGCTGTCTATACTTGCATCATCCTTTTCCACCGTGCAGACCTACATAAGGTATTCAGTGAGGACTATGCCTGTGACTTCCAGATCCATACACATATGGTTTCTAATGGGCCCTATTCTTTCCGTAGTCATTCTCTTGCTCAGCATCCATTTTTTCCGCTTTGGGGATTTCTGTTTCCAGGGGGGTTTGCCAGGGATCACTGCTATTTGTTGTATGTATGAGTAACTTGGATTTATATGGATGGGTATGATATATTGACAATGCTCTCTCATCCACTCTCAATAAAGTCAAGGCTGTCAATTTGCTTTGAAATGAATCACGAGACGCGTCGCAGAGCTCAGGGGTTCAAATAAATGATAAGATTAAGAGTGTTACTCGGAAATTCTTCATAAAATTAACAGTTAGTGGATAGGACAGATAATCAGAAAAAGCAGTAGATTTGAAATGTTTGGAATCACTTAGAGTCAGAGAGATGGCTCGGAAACAGACCTTTCAGTCCAACTTGTCCATGCTGACCAGATATCCTAAATCAATCTAGTCCCATTTGTCAGCACTTGTCCCAAAGCCCTCGATGCCTTTCCTAATCATATACCCATCCAAATGCCTTGTAAATGTTGTAATTTCAGAATCAATCAAATGCTGCACTAGAGATTATCAGTGGTTTGGAGGATGGAAGAACTCAAATGGACTGAATGGCCTACCTTACTAAGAATTGTGGTGAGAGGAAGGGTGAAGAAGGAAATAGGAGAGCAGACAATAGGCAAAACTGGTGGCACAACAATATAGCATAAACAGTACCTGTACATTTTCTCGTAAATCCGTTGCTTCACGTAAAGGTTGGGTGGCTGCCCTAAACACTTCATCTATAGCTTTGATCCCTATAGTTCTGGTTGACGTATACTCTCTAGCCTTTTTCCCTTTGCGAACTGAAAGCCCCCTTTTCTGAGACTTGCCGCCACCCCGGCGATTGGTGATGGCCACATGTATGAATAGTGTGCTGTGTGGCAGAAATTCTCCCGTCAAAGACTGAAGGGGCACGTGCCTGTACCCTGCCTGCAGGCATTCAAAGGGAATAGTGTACTGTGCAATGAATTCATCTCCGATGTAGTCATCATCTAAAACTACAAAACGTAACAATGCAAGCTCAGGCAAATTAATTTGAAACTCAAAGCTTTCATCAAAGATGGGGTTGCCCTCATTTTGAGTCACCGTCTTAGTCCTTTGTTCTGTACAGTCAGCTGGTATGCCATGAATCTCCACATAGACATACGGCTCCACAACATCACCCTTGGCTGCGGAACCTTTGGGTTTCGGCAGATTTTGACCGCTAATGATTTTAATGTGGAGCAGCTGGGCTGAAACACCAGGCAATGAGTCCTTTGTGTTAGCACTGAAGTACGACACCTCTTCCCTCATGATAGCAGGTCGGAGAACATACCCACAGTTTCCGTTCTGTCGAAACCAGCCGATATTGAGATCCATCATGAGTCCTGGAGTCTGATAGTTCATGGCCACTATTTGGCAGCCACATTTCCAGAAGTCCTGAGGGTTCATATTACTGGCATCGATCCTCATGGGGCTTGGGTACACCCTGGATAGAAACTTTTTATTATAAATTACGAAGTCCTCTGGATACTCATTGGCAAATCTGTTTGCCACCACCTCATTAAATGAGCAGATTTCCCAATACTTCTGCTTCCTTTTGGAAGCTTCAAAGTCCTTAAACTGCACCGATTTGCAGAAGCTCACCAGATCTGAGAGCTCTTTTGAAAGCCTCAGCTTCTTCTCAGTGACTGTGCTCAATTGTTCCGCCTCGTCTTCGCCCAGCCTCTGACACATTTCAATTCCTTCATCTTCGTCACTAACATCACCCTCAGAGTCATAACAATTCCCAGGTAACTTTTTACCTTTGAGGAGAATCTTCCCTTTGAGTTGCTCTGGTGACGGGAGATAGTTGTCCTCTGGATCTGGAAGATCCGTGTGCAGTCTATCTCCTAGAATCTTCTTTAGATGCTGAGCCATCACTTTCTGCTGCTGAACTGAACAATGGGTGATCAAGCAGAGAATTAGCAGATGTTCGGACGCCACAAAAGCGTACTTGTTGATCACATCAAGAACGTTCCGAAAGGCTATCTGTGTTGTCATCAGATGGCCGGCATAAATGGAAGGCTCGTTGTCAGGACCATCCCAAACCACCAACTCAATGCTACGGCAACCCATCTTCAGAGCTCGGATATAGCCATTAATATCCGAAGAACCCCAGAAATGGTCCTCCAGTAGACATGCATTATGAGATGCATTAATGTAGTAATGGGACAGAGGCTGAGTCATATCCTGGCACACATTTTCATGTTGTAGGTCAAAAAGATGACACTCCTGTGATAAGAGGTAATTGGTGAAGCCATCTATGGAGAGGAACCCCTTCTCCTGGCCTTCCTGCGATGGTTCATACTTGCGAATGATTTCCAAACACGTATCTTCCGTGACACCCTCCATTCCCTGCTCTGTATCCAGGAATAGCATCAGGTCCTTAGGGTCAAGGTATTCTTTATTGCTGGAAAACTGTACGAGCAGAAAAAATATTTCTGGCCGTGTGCAGAGCTCACAGTAAGCCTCAGTGAAAACCTCCAACGTGACATCCGTCCCCATTTTGTCCTTTGCTTTCTGTAATTCTTTTAATTTGAGTTCCGCTTTTGTGGTCTTCATTCCTGGGCTCAGTCCCTTGATTAGCTGGATGGCAATAGCTAGTGGGATGTGGCCCAGTTTCTCTACATCTGCAGCCTGAAAAACAGTCTCCAGCCATAAAGACCGTAAACTGTTTCGGTCTGACTCGAGCGCTTGAAGTGTATCTTTTCCGTATGAAACCAAGTACCTCAACCCCATAACCCAAGTGCTCACAATATCAGCAGAACCAGCTACCAAGTCCAACGATTCATAATTTTCCCCATATATTATTGAAAAAGCACATTCATCTGAAAATTGTTCTGAGATCCCATTACTACGAAGCACTGGGGTCTTCTTCCCCAGTCTCACTTCTTTGATGGATTTTATTTCAATTTTCGCCTTTTCAGAGTCCTTTTTGGATGGCTCCCATCTCAGGGATCTCATGTCAGAATCCAGGATGAAGTAACGGTTGTACACTCTGGAATTGGAGCGAACCTTTTTCATCTCGCAGCCCTCCAGCATGAAGGAAATGCAGGCTGCAGTGCTGTTAATTTTCCGATCGTTAGGCATGCTGCTGAATGAGACTGTTTTCTTCCTGTCCCTCCTCTGTCGGGTCCCATCCTAAAAAAAATCCAAGAGAAACAAATTGGTTTGAGTAAAACACATTGGCTTATAGCAACCCTATTAAGAGGTCAGTAAATACGTAGAAACATAGGGACAGAAGTACATCGTTCAATCCATTGAACCTGCCCCACCATCATATCTGATTATCCCCTCAATGCCACTTTCTGCATCCATCAATTAGTCTCCCAAATTTATGCCCGGAACCTGCTCAATGATTGAGCTTCCTGAGTAGGGAATTCCAAAGATTCGCCGCCCTCTGTTTGAGAAAAATTCTCTTCATCTCAGACTTACATGGCCCACCCCTTATCCTGAGCTTAGGCCCCCTGGCTCGAGAAAGTCAGCAGCCAGGCAAAACATCCTCTCTATATCCGTCCTGTCACACCCTTTCAAAGCTGTAAATGTTTCAATGAGAACAGCTCTCAGTCTGTGGAACTCCAGAGAACACAGGTATTCTTTCCTATATTTCTCCTCTTACAACAGTCCTGACATCCCAGTGATTAATCTGGTAAATGTCTATTTCACTGCCCCTAATGGTAAGTATATCCCTCCTTAGATAAGGACACCAAAACGGTACATGACAGTTTGGAATAGATTTCACCAAGGCTGCAATAGTTTTGCTTCTGTGCTCAAATCCCTTTGGAATAAATGCCAACATGCTGTTTGTCTTCCTAATTGCTTGCTGTATCTGCAAGTTAGCTTTTTGTGACTATTGGACAAGGACACTCAAATCCCTTTGGACACCTACACTTCTCAGTCTCGCACCGTTTAAGAAATATTCTGCCTTTCTAATTTTATCCTGCCTCCTTTTCTACTGAAGTGAATCACTTCTCAATTACTTACATTGTATTCCATTTACATCACATATTCAAATGATTTCAAAAGTACATTAACATCTACTTCTTTTCACTATCACCACTGAATTCCCCTCACCTCTGCCTCCCTCTTGCAGACAATATCTGAAGGGGCAGATGCCATTTTCTACTGTTGATGGATGCAAAGATATATTTTGCCACTGTAATAATGTCTTTGACAGGCTCATTCTGAAAAGTAATGACTATCCAGCTCCCTTTCTTCAGAACACTATTTGTCATCAACTTGGCATTCATATTTAACCCAAAGCAGGTTTCCTGCTGAAAAGTGAATGCAATTTGTAATAATTATTGTGTAAAAAAAAACTGTTTCTAATATGTGTCAGTGAAGTCCTAGTGTGGTCTGCCTAATCCATTCCTTATTTAAGCAACATCTGGAAAATTGCATGTGGGGCAGTTGTCCAGGAAAACATAAACTCATGGCTTTCTGTGAAATGCCCTGACCTTAAACAGTATTTGCAATTTTCAAGACATAGTGCAAGATCCCAATCACTTAATGCTCTTAAGATGGCTTTCAGAAGAACACAAGAACAGGCCTTCTCACAATGTCACTTGGAAAAGAAGAGGATAAGGAGAAACTTGGATTGTATCCTGCTCTACGTCCATGAAAATATCTTCACAGAACATTTTCATCCAAATCAATCCTTCTGCAAATCTCCAACTACTTGTGTGAGCTAATAGTTTCAGTTACTCACTGAGCTGATGATAAGAAGATAAGGTTTTGCAAAATACGAATACCTCTTGATCTAGTTTACAGCAGTTCACAGGAACGGACAAGCAGTCTGTTGATAAACTCATCACTACCGGTGATAAGATGAGCTAAAATTGGAAAGTGTCATCAACTGTATTGCAACAATAATTTTATTATTGTCATTTGATAGCACAAAACCCAAAGTGATCAAAGGTCACGGGGAGAAAGCGGGAGAATGGGGTTGAGAAACTTATCAGCCATGACTGAATGGCGGAGAGGACTTGACGGGCCGAATGGCCTAATTTCTGCTCCAATGTCTTGCGGTTTAAAACCTGAAAAGAGAGATGTGTGGTCAAAGCTTTCAGCTTGTAGTCCAGATTTATCAGTCAGGCTTCCAATGTGGATCTTACACGTTTGCTAGAAACTACAAATATTCATTCACTGGGATCTGACCCCTTACAGAAAAATGAAGATCTCCAGGCATTGTGCCCTTTTTTTGAATGAAACAAAAAACATAGGTGGTGGCATTAGTTCCTGGTGCATTGTTTATTGCAACACCTCATCCCACAAACCAGAGAGAAAGTGAGGACTGTTGATGCTGGAGAGTCAGAGTCGAAAAGTGTGGCGCTGGATGAAGGGCTTATGCTAGAAACATCCTGCTCCTCAGATGTTGCCTGACTTGCTGTGCTTTTCCAGTGCGCACTTTTTAACTCATCCTACTAACCAATCAGCTCCCAATTCTCATGGAGTACAAATTGTTGTTCCTTTTAAACTTTAGCATTCTTGTACTTGTCCTGATGAATGCAAGATTAAAAGTTTCAGTAATGTGTGTTTTCTTTGAAACTGGAATAATTTATTAACAATTTTAATGTTGCTTTTCAGGCCCCCTAATATTATAACAGCTGTAACAATTCTGTAGTAATTTCTTACCTACAAGCATACAACTTAATATTAGGAAATATTTGCATTTATAGAGAAAGAACAAATTTTTTAGCACCTTCCACAATATGAAATGACCAAGATTCAAGATCAGTGAAATCTTTGTTGTGATATAAAGAAATGTAACAAGCAATTTATACAAACAAAAGCAACCAGCTAATTGGTTTCATCCTGGCTACTTAGCATGGTGAATGAGCACCTCCAAGTAGCTGATGACAGGTTCAGATTGTTAAACAAAATAACAACTGACAGAGAGAAATGTTTCTCACTTTCAATTGCTTGGTTGATAATAATGGTTGATTATGCAACTGTAGATCTGAGACTTCTGTTATTTATTGTGAACCAAATGGCAGCAGTGGACATGACACCACCTACTGGCCTTCTAAAACACTGAATCCCAGCATGATCACTGAGGGTGGATAGCCACTGTCATCCACACATCAAAGTGTCAACCGTCAGTGCGAAACATCGAAAATAGGAGCAAGAATAGGCCATTCAGCCCATTGAACCTGCTCCACCATTCAGTTTGATTATGGCTGATCGTTCTCCCTTCTGTGACTCCTCCCCCACCCACCCACAACATATCCTTTGATCCCGTTAGCCCCAAATGCTATGTCCATCTTCTTCTTGAAATCACACAATCCTTAGTCCTTGACTGCTTCCTGTGGTAGTGAATTCCATGTGCTCACCACTCTCTGGGTGAAGAAATTTCTCCTCATTTCAGTCCTAAATGGTTTAGCTCATGTCCTTAGACTGTGACCCAGGTTCAGGAGTCCCTGCCGTCAGGAACATCCTTCCTGCATCTATCCTCTCTAGTCATGTTAGAATTTTATAGACTTCTATGAGATCATCCTTTTTCTTCTGAATTCGAGCAAATAAGATCCAAACCAACTATCTCTCCCCCTACATCAGTCCCTCTATCCTAAGAATCCATGTGGTAAATCTTCACAGCACTCCCTCTGAAGAACATCCTTTCTCAGATAAGGAGAACTAAACTGCACAGAATATTCCATGTGTGGTCTCACCAAGGCCCTGTGTAATTGCAAAAAGGCATCCCGACTCCTGGACGTGAATCCTGGTTAGGTAGGAAAAAGAATGCAAATCAATAATTCACAAAGTGCTGCAGGAAATAATGTAAGTTAATTTAGCTGTGTAAAGATGAATACATCAATAGATAGTATTGAATTTTTTATCACTCTCTGATAAGAGGCCAGCTGTGATTTCTCAATTAAAAACTCACCCACGTGCCCAATATCTCAAGAGTCAATGCCAATCCTAGTTCACAATTATAGACAGATTTACTCAAACTAATGCCAGATGTTTTCCTGTGAACCTGCTGTATTTGACAACAAAACACTGCTCAACTTGAGATGACTTCCTGGTTACGATTACAAAACATTTGAAGTGCTCTGTTGATCCCCCACAGGAATTCAGTTTGTCTGCAGGAGGAATCAATGAGAATTTTAGTTTCTTTGGAACTGAAAGGGCAGTTCACTCAAAAGATACTGGTATTAGATTTATTTTTAGAAGCAACATTTCTTGACTGGAAGACCCATTTTAACATGACCAAAAATCACCCACTTCACATTCACAGGTAACAAAGTAACAAGGCTGCAGAAGTTGACATAGCTAAAATCTACAGCTCAAAGTGGTTAGCCAATGACACCAAATAGGTGTTAACTTTATCGTAATTACAGAGTGTAATGGAGGTGAATTGTGCAGAACTGACAGTTTACCAATGTAGCACAATCGAGAGATCAAGAATTGTGTTCACTATTCCATCAAATTAGTCACCTCATGACAATCTGTGGGAAATCATTAAAAGCATTTGACTACTTTGCTGAGGGCAGAAGCAGGAAAATTCACAGCTTTGCCCAACATATTTGATTTCCGAGAGAAAGTGTGGACCGCAGATGCTGGAAATATCAGAGTCGAAAAGTGTGGTGCTGGAAAAGCACAGGAGGTCAGGTAGCATCCTTAGATGTGCTTTTCCAGTGCCACATTTGATTTACAGCACAGTTGTGTCCACCAACAAGAAGCTATGGAAGTGATTGTTGGGCCGTTGTTGAGATATTTGCATCATTGACAGCCTCAAGTGAGGTGCCGGCAACTAAGGTTCACTAATGTGGTGCGATTATTCAAGAAAGGTAGTAAGGAAAAGCCAAGAAACGATACAGCCTTACATCAATAGTGGGTACATTACTGGCAGGCATTCTGAGGGACAGTATTTACATGGATTTGGAAAGGCATGGAATAGTGAATGTGGCTTTGTGCTTGGAAAAACATGTCTCGCTTACTTGATAGAGTTTTTTGAAGAAATGTTAAAGAAGATTGATGAAGGCAGAGCAGTACATGTTGTCTACACAGACTTCGAAGTGTTTGACAAGGTTCTGCATGATAGACTGGTTAGTAAGGTTAGATCACATGGGATCCAGGGAGAGCTAGCCAATTCGATTCAAAATTGGCTTGAAGGTAGGAGACAGAGGGTGAAGGTGGAGGGTTGCCTTTCCGACGTGAGGCCCATGACAAGTGATGTGCCACCAGGATCGGTGCTGGGTGCACTACTTTTTTGTCATTTATATAAACGGTTTGGATGTGAATATAGGAGGCATGGTTTGCAAGTTTGAAAACAACACCAAAATTGGACGTGTAGTGGCCAGCAGAGAATGTTATCTTAGAGGACAACAGGATCTTGATCAAATGGGCCAATGGGTCGAGGAGTGATGGATGGAATTTATTGTAAATAAATGTGAGATGTTGCATTTTGGTAAGGGAAACCATGGCAGGATTTATACAGTTAATGGTAGGGGCCTGGGAAGTGTTGCCAAACAGAGACCCAGTGATGCATATGCACAGTCCCTTAGAAATGGAGTTGCAATTAGACAGGGTGGTGAAGAAGGCATTTGGGATGCTTGTCTTTGTTGTTAGGACATTAAGTATAGGACTTGGGATGTCATGCTGTAGCTGTACAGGACATTGGTAAGACCACTTTTAGATTACAGTGTACAATTTTGGTCACCCTATTACAGGAAGGATGTTGTTAAACGTGAAAGGGTGTAAAAAAGATTTTACAAGGATGTTGCTAAGACTGGAGGGTTTGAGCTATAGGATGAGGCTTAACGGGCTGGGGCTTTTTCCCCTGGAGGGTTGGAGGCTGAAGGGCGACTTTATAGAGGTTTACAAAATGGTAAGGGACATGGATAGGGTGATAGCAAAGGACTTTGCCACTCGATGGATTTAAGGTGACAGGGAAGATTTAAACAGGACCTGAGGGTTAACTTCGTCACGCAGAGGGTAGTGTGTGTATGGAACGAGCTGCCAAGGGAAGTGGTGGAGGTTGGTACAATTACCACATTTAAAAAGCACCTGGATGGGTATCTGAATAGGAAGGGATTAGAGGGGTATTGGCCAACTGTTAGCAAATGGAACTAGATGAGATTGGGATGTTTGGTTAACATGGGTCTGTTTTCGTGCTGTATGACTCTATGATAAAACCATATTTTCTATGAACAAATGTGCAACCTTATTTATAAAGTTATCTTCTTTCAGGATTTGCAATTATCCACTTAGCAGTGGAGACATAATAGACAATAGAAAACATGTGCAGGAGTAGGCCATTTGGCCCTTCGAGCCAGCACCACCATTCATTATGATCATGGCTAATTATCCAGAATCAGTATCCTGTTCCTGCCTTATCCCTATAACCCTTGATCCCACTATCTCTAAGAGATTTATCCATCTCTTTCTTGAAAGTATCCAGAGACTTGGCCTCCACTGTCTTCTGGGGCAGAGCATTCCATATATCCACCACTCTCTGAGTGAAGAATTTTTGGATTAGATTACTTACAGTGTGGAAACAGGCCCTTCGGCCCAACAAGTCCACACCGACCCACCGAAGCGCAACCCACTCATACTCCTACATATGAAACCGGAGCACCCGGAAGAAACCCAGTTAGTCGCCAGAGGCAGGAAGTGAACCCGGGTCTCTGGCGCTGTGAGGCAGCAGTGCTAACCACTGTGCCACCGTGTGCCCACGGTTCTCCTCAACTCTGTTCTTAATGGCCTATCCCTTATTTTTAAACTTTGCTCTCTGGTTCTGGACTCACCCATCAGTGGAAACATGCTTCCTGCCTCCACAGTGTCCAATCCATTAATAATTTTATATGTCTCAATCGCATCCCCTCTCATCCTTCTAAACTCAAGTGTATACAAACCCCGTCACTCTAATCTTACAACATATGATAGTTCCGCCATTCTGGAATTGACCTCGTTAAGCTATGCTGCACTCCCCCAATAGCCAGAATGTCCTTCCTCAAATTTGGAGACCAAAACCATACACAATACTCCACGTGTAGTCTCACCAGGGCCTTGTACAGCTGCAGAAGGACCTCTTTGCTCCTATATTCAAATTCTCTTGTTATGAAGGCCAGCATGCAATTAGCTTTCTTCACTGCCTGCTGTGGATAGATCACACATTTGGATAGATGCTAAAACAGAAATGCATGGTGCCATGCAGTAGTTCATTTTAATCCAGGTTAAAATTACTACACACTGTATTCGATACAAGAAATTCACAATACTGAAACCATACCTAATTTACTTCCCAATTTAAAAATAATTAAAGTTTTCTGGCAACTTGAACCATTTGCTGCACATTCATGGCTCTGAGCCCAAGGAAAATCACTTCACTGGCATAAAATGGAAATATTGTTGATCTGAATCAGCTAAATGCCTGAAGTCTACCACTCAGACATATCCCTCAACTGCCGTGAAATATTTTAATAGATTGGAACTCCACACACCCAACTGTTGCGGAGCAATAAGCAGTGCGGGAAGTAGGATAGCGAACTACAGAGTCAAGACAATAGAATACAAATCACATTTAAACTGATGAGCTCCTGTCAGATTCCGGTCACCGATGCACAATGGCGATATATAGTCACTGAACGCAGTTCACAAAATAGCCCCAAGTGAGAGGACAATTAAGTTTTTTCAACCAACCGAATAAATACATCCTTTTGCATCTTGAAAAAAGGAGACAGAGCAGTAAGGTTATACAGATTACAGAATCAAGGTAAAAGAGGAGGAGGAAGCAATAGATTAATTCAGAGGTGAAATCTGTAAAAATTAGATTAGATTACTTACAGTGTGGAAACAGGCCCTTCGGCCCAACAAGTCCACACCGACCCGCCACCCACCCATACCCCTAACCTAACACTATGGGCAATTTAGCATGACCAATTCACCTGACCCGCACATCTTTGTGACTGTGGGAGGAAACCGGAGCAAACCCACGCAGACACGGGGAGAACGTGCAAACTCCACACAGTCAGTCGCCTGAGTCGGGAATTGAACCCAGGTCTCAGGCGTTGTGAGGCAGTAGTGCTAACCACTGTGCCACCGTGCCGCCCCAATCAAATTTGGGAATTATGCAAGAAAGGTAGCTTCCCTTCAAACAAAGAGTGATCAACACATTGCACTAGCTTTGCATGCTTTTTGCATGATGTTCAACCTCATTTGTCTCCTCAGTTAGTACAAAACATCTCAAAGCACTTGGCAAAAAAAAAGCAACAGAGTTCTCCCAAAGAACTGGGCAATATTTATCCCTTAATCAACACAACAAAAGCAGATTATCTCATCACTTCTTTGCGGGACCTTGCTGTGTGCAAATTGGTTGCTGTGCATTCTTTCATCCTGTTCCTTGGATGTGCCTGACCTGCTGCGCTTTAACCAGCAACACATTTTCAGCATACAGCAGCAATATCCTGACTGCAAAAGGCGCTATATCAATGCAAGATTTTTCTTTCCATTCCACTTCAAGAAGCATATTCCCAGTAAATTACCCAAGCCGAATGATGGTGGTGTCAAAACAAATGACGCTCTGTCACAATTTTGTGAGTGAGAAGTATGAAAGGTAACATTCCCATCAGTGATGAGCTGGGAGTCTTAGGAAGATCTTAAGGATATGCGCAACCATTTAATATTTCTTGCACAATATACACTTTAGTGAACCACAGCTGTTTTGACCTCCCTATTGCAAAAACATGTGCAAAACACATTAGAGCTTGCAGAACACATGAAAAGTCTTCCTTTCTGATTTGTTCGTAGGATATGAGCATCGCTGAATGGCCAGCATTTATTGCCCATACCTAGTTGTCATGAGAAAGTGATTGTGAGCTGCCTTCTTGAACCATTGCAGTCCACTTGCTGTGGGCTGGCCCACAATTCCATTAGGGATGGAATTCCAGGATTTTGACCCAGTGACAGAAAAGGAACAGCGATATATTTCCAAGTCCAGATGGTGAGTGACTTGGAGGGGAACTTGCAGGTGCTGGTGTTCTCATGTATCTGTTGTCCTGTCGTTCCAGATGGAAGTGGTCATGGGTTTGAAAGGTCCTGCCTGAGGATCTTTGGTAAATTTCTGCAGTGTATCTTGGAGATGGTACACACTGCTGCTACTGAGCATCAGTGGTGGATCGAGTGAATGGTTGTGGATATGTTGCGGCTTTGTGACTCAGTGGTTGAGTGGCACAGTGGTTAGCAGTGCTGCCTCACAGTACCAGAGACCAGGGTTCAATTCCTGCCTCAGGCAACGGTCTGTGTGGAGTTTGCACATTCTCCCTGTGTCTGTGTGGGTTTCCTCCGAGTGCTCCGGTTTCCTTCCACAGTCCAAAAATGTGCAGGTTAGGTCAATTGGCCATGCTAAATTGCCCGTAGTGTTAGGTGTAGGGGTCTGGGTGGGTTGCTCTTCAGAGGGTTGGTGTGGACTTGTTGGGCCGAAGGGCCTGTTTCCACACTCTAAGTAATCTAATTCAATGAGCTGCTTTATTCTGAATGGTATCAAGCTTTTTAGTATTGTTGAAGCTGCACTCATCCAGGCAAGTGGGAATGATGCTATCACACTTCTGGTTTGAGCCTTGTAGGCCTTGGGGGGGTCAGGAGGTGAGTTATTTGCCACAGTATTTCTAGCCTCTGACCTGCTCTTCTACCCACTGTTTGTGTGGTAAGTCCAGTTTCTAGTCAATGGTAACCCCCAGGATGTGGACAGTGTGGAATCTAATGATGGTAACACCACTGAATGTCAAGGGGCAATGGTTAGATTGACTCTTATTGGTAATGGTCATAGTCTTATAACCATGTTAACCATGTTTGACAGGAGAAACCCCACTGATGCTAAAAAGCCAAAACGAATATTGAGTCTCAGTAAAGGAGGCTTCACGTATGCCAGTATTAGTTTTGCTAACTCCCAGGTTCTTTATAATCAAAGTAAAAGTCAGAAGCTGCACTTTCGAAGTGGGACATTTTATAATAGGAACCCTCCTTAGCTCAGTACTGCTCCCCTATTTATACAAAACCTCATGCTGCCTACATGTGAAGGTAATTTCTGAACATTGACTAAAACGTTTTCGAGACATATCGTTTCCCTGATGTGCACTGAATCTTGGAAAAGAGAATATGGCGCATTTTGGTTGGCAATTGAATTATTTTTGGCACAATTGGACAGCCTGCCTCAATGGGACAGGGGGAAGAGGAAAGGAATTGCATTCAGCTGAAAGAAGCAACAAAGCAAACTTATCAACAGTCAAAGGAAATGTGCCTTTTTAAACTCATTTCAAATTTGCCACCTTCCTTCCCAACAATCATCTAATCAGTTGGTGATCGTTGGCCAGAGATATGAAGGGTAAGAGAGGTAGGCAGCTAGAGCAGAAGTCTTTTGTGGATATACCCATTTCAAACAGGTATGCTGTTTTGGAAAATGTAGGGAGTGATGGATTCTCAGGGGAATGTAGCATAAACAGCCAAGTTTCTGGTATTGAGACTGGCTCTAACGCAACGAGGGGTACATCGGCTTCCAAGAGATCAATTGTGTTAGGGGATTCTGTAGTCAGAGGTACAGACAGACGTTTCTGTGGTCAGCAGAGAAAAAGCAGAATGGTGTGTTGTTTCCCTGGTGCCAGGATCAAGAGAGGGTGCAGAATATTCTCACGGGGGAGAGGGGCCAGCAGGTCATTGTCCACATTGGAACCAATGACATTGGAAAGGAAAAGGTTGAGACTCTGAAGGGAGATTACAGAGAGTTAGGTAGAAATCTAAAAAGGAGGTCCTCAAGGGTAGTAATATCTGGATTACTCGCAGTGCTACAAGCTAGTGAGGGCAGGAATAGGAGGATAGAGCAGACGAATGCATATCATTGGAATATCTTTTGGGGTAGAAGTGACCTGTACAAGAAGACGGATTGCACCTGAATTGAAAGGGGACTAATATACTGGCAGGGAAATTTACTAGAACTGCTTGGGAGGATTTAAATTAGGAAGGTGGGAGGGTGGGACCCAGGGAGATAGTGAGGAAAGAGATCGATCTGAGATGGGTACAGAAGAGAACAGAAGTGAGTCAAACAGTCAGGGCGGGCAGGGACAAGGTAGACCATTTCGGACAGAGATGAGGAGAAACTTCTTCACCCAGAGAGTGGTGGCTGTGTAGAATGCTCTGCCCCAGTTTCTGGATTAATTTAAGAAAGAGTTGGATAGAGCTCTCAAGGATAGTGGAATCAAGGGTTATGGAGATAAGGCAGGAACAGGATACTGATTAAGGATGATCAGCCATGATCATATTGAATGGTGGTGCAGGCTCGAAGGGCAGAATGGCCTACTCCTGCACCTATTGTCTATTGTCTACAATAAAGTAAACTGCATTTATTTCAATGCAAGGGGCCTAACAGGGAAGGCAGATGAACTCAGGGCATGGTTAGGAACATGGGACTGGGATATCATAGCAATTACGGAAACATGGCCCAGGGATGGGCAGGACGGGCAGCTGAATGTTCCAGGATGCAAATGCTACAGGAAGGATAGAAAGGGAGGCAAGAGAGGAGGGAGTGGCACTTTTGATAAGGGATAGCATTACAGTTGTGCTAAGGGAGGATATTCCCGGAAATACATCCAGGGAAGTTATTTGGGTGGAACTGAGAAATAAGAAAGGGATGATCACCTTATTGGGATTGTATTATAGACCCCCCAATAGTCAGAGGGAAATTGAGAAACAAACTTGTAAGGAGATCTCAGCTATCTGTAAGAATAATAGGGTAGTTATGGTAGGGGATTTTAACTTTGCAAACATCAACTGGGACTGCCATAGTGTTAAAGGTTTAGATGGAGAGGAATTTCTTAAGTGTGTACAAGACAATTTTCTGATTCAGTATGTGGATGTACCTACTAGAGAAGGTGCAAAACCTGACCTACTCTTGGGAAACAAGGCAGGGCAGGTGACTGAGGTGTCAGTTGGGGGAACACTTTGGGGCCAGCGACCATCATTCTATTCGTTTTAAAATAGTGAGGATAAAGGATAGACCAGATCTAAAAGTTGAAGTTCTAAATTGGAGAAAGGCCAATTTTGACGGTATTAGGCAAGAATTTTCAAAAGCTGATTGGACGCAGATGTTCGCAGGTAAAGGGACGGCTGGAAAATGGGAAGCCTTCAGAAATGAGATAACAAGAATACAGAGAAAGTATATTCCTGTCAGGGTGAAAGGGAAGGCTGGTAGGTATAGGGAATGCTGGATGACTAAAGAAATTGAGGGTTTGGTTAAGAAAAAGAAGGAAGCATATGTCAGGTATAGACAGGATAGATCGAGTGAATCCTTAGAAGAGTATTAATAAAGTAGGAGTATACTTAAGAGGGAAATCGGTAGGGCAAAACGGGGACATGTGATAGCTTTGACAAATAGAATTAAGGAGAATCCAAAGGGTTTTTACAAATATATTAAGGACAAAAGGGTAACTAGGAGCCACAGAAAATGGGGGAGATACTAAATGAATATTTTGCATCAGTATTTACTGTGGAAAAGGATATGGAAGAAAAAGACTGTAGGGAAATAAATGGTGACATCTTACAAAATGTCCAGATTACAGAGAAGGAAGTGCTGGATGTCTTGAAACGGTTAAAGGTGGATAAATCCCCAGGACCTGATCAGGTGTACCTGAGAACTCTGTGAGAAGCTAGAGAAGTGATTGCTGGGCCTCTTGCTGAGATATTTGCATCATCGATAGTCACACGTGAGGTGCCGGAAGATTGGAGGTTGGCAAACGTGGTGCCATTGTTTAAGAAGGGCGGTAAAGACAAGCCAGGGAACTATAGACTGGTGAGTTACTCCTCGGTGGTGGGCAAGTTGTTGGAGGGAATCCTGAGGGACAGGATGTACATGTATTTGGAAAAGCAAAGACTGATTCGGGATAGTCAACATGGCTTTGTGTATGGGAAATCATGTCTCACAAACTTGATTGAGTTTTTTGAAGAAGTAACAAAGAAGATTGATGAGGGCAGAGCAGTAGATATGATCTATACGGACTTCAGTAAGGCGTTTGACAAGCTTCCCCATGCGAGACTGATTATCAAGGTTAGATCTCATGGAATACAGGGAGAACGAGCCATTTGGATACACAACTGGCTCAAAGGTAGAAGACAGAAGTAGTGGTGGAGGTTTATTTTTCAGACTGGAGGCCTGTGACCAGTGGAGTGCCACAAGGATTAATGCTGGGCCCTCTACCTTTTGTCATTTACATAAATGATTTGGATGCAAGCATAAGAGGTACAGTTAGTAAGTTTGCAGATGACACCAAAATTGGAGGCGTAGTGGACAGCAAAGAGGGTTATCTCAGACTACAACAAGATCCGGACCAGATGGGTCAATGGGCTGAGAAGTGGCAGATGGAGTTTAATTCAGAGAAATGTGAGGTGCTGCATTTTGGGAAAGTAAATCTTAGCAGGACTTATACACTTAATGGTAAGGTCCTAGGGAGTGTTGCTGAACAAAGAGATCTTGGAGTACAGGTTCATAGTTCCTTGAAAGAGGAGTCACAGGTAGATAGGATAGTGAAGAAGGTGTTTGGTATGCTTTCCTTTATTGGTCAGAGTATTGAGTACAGGAGTTGGGAGGTCATGTTGCGGCTATACAGGACATTGGTTAGGCTACTGTTGGAATATTGCGTGCAATTCTGGTCTCCTTCCTATCGGAAAGATGTTGTGAAATTTGAAAGGGTTCAGAAATGATTTACAAGGATGTTGCCCAGGGTTGAAGGATCTGAGCTACAGAGAGAGGCTGAACAGGCTGGGGCTGTTTTCCCTGCTGCGTTGGAGGCTGAGAGGTGACGTTATAGAGGTTTACAAAATTATGAGGGGCATGGATAGGATAAATAGGCAAAGTCTTTTCCCTGGGGTTGGGGAGTCCAGAACTAGAGGGCATAGGTTTAGGGTGAGAGGGGAAAGATATAAAAGAGACCTAAGGGGCAACTTTCTCACGCAGAGGGTGGTACGTGTATGGCATGAGCTGCCTGAGGATGTGGTGGAGGCTGGTACAGTTGCAACATTTAAGAGGCATTTGGATGGGTATATAAATAGGAAGGGTTTGGAGGGATATGGGCCAGGTGCTGGCAGGTGGGACCGAAATGGGTTGGGATATCTGGTCGGCATGGATCAGTTGGACCGAAGGGTCTGCTTCCATGCTGTACATCTCTATGACTCTATATGCTGGTCTTTAAGATGCAATTGAGCCTCACCTCTAAGCTCATGTTGCAGCCATCGCCTTATTAAATGGTAGAACAAGTTTGAAGGGCCAAACGTAAAGAGTAAGGTGCTGAAAAAGCACAGCAGGTGAGGCAGCATCAAAGCAGCAGGAAAATCAATGTTTCAGGCAAAAGCCCTTCATCAGGAAACTGATGAAGAGCTTTTGCCTGAAACGCCGATTTTCCTGCTCCTCAGATGCTGCCTGACTTGCTCTGCTATTCCAGCACCCCACTCCTGGACTCTAATCTCCAGCATCTGCAGTCCTCACTTTCATCTTGAAGAATGAAGTGGCCTGATCCTGCTCCTAACTTATATACTCGGGCCAACATAAGCTGACTAAAGGAGAATTCCAGCAGTTAGCATTCACTGCACTTGATTTGCTATGATGCCCACACAAACAATGGCATATGCCAAAAAAAGCAGGCTAATTTTCAATTTGACAACAGAGAAGGAAACCTGGCTACCCAAAATTATACTTTGACAACATTGCCAGAACCTTAAACGTGCAACATGATGCAAACATTTGTGCAGCATTCAGCTGTCCTCGCCATTCATTTCCCTTCATCATTCCAAACGTGTCGCAACACATAAACATGTCCTTTCTCTCTGCCTATGCCCTTACGACTTTTACATTTAAAAGCAAACAGTAACAGGTGCTCCCCTGCAACAGATGAATAAATAGCACAGGATCACACAATATAAGGAAATACAAGACAAACCAAAACATTCCTCTAGAAATGTACCGCTGGAATGGAAAGTACACAAAAGTTGCTTGCAACTATTCAGAGTGCACAGAGCAGCTGCAACCACTTGAGGGAAAATAATCTCTTTACTTGGGTTTACGCAGTCAGTGTCTCATCCTAAAGATGTGTTTGGGAAGATGGGGGAATCTGAGTCTTCTTCCTTCTTCACAGGGAAAAGCAGCAAAGGACAAAGGGGGCAAAGATCCAGTTCTTTCTTGTGACTACAACTGGTACAGCAATGGAGGTTGGCAAGTTGATCATCTGATAGCCTGGACTGCACACAAATACTATGGGAATGGAGAAATGCCCATGAAAGTCTATTCTATCTGGGACCGCCTGCAGAGACAGTAGAACATAAATCCTGGGTGTATGCAAAACAGACTGTCACTGCCATATTGCTGAGAGATAGTACAACCAGGTCCAAAGATTACTACCATTCGAAATCGAACTGCAATTATTTCAAAATTTTCCTTAAAAACAAGCATCTATTCCTTTTCTGGGGTCCATGCAAATTCCTTGATTATAGTTTCACTACATACAGGAATTTCTGGGAGCAGGTCCTGCCACCATTTTGAGACTTTCAGGTCCTCAGGGTTATTCAATGGCCTGTATTTCTTTAAAAATAAATAAAATAGAATGGTTCGTGTGGAACCAGGAACATTCCGCCAACTTCCTTGCAGCTCTATCAATCTCCATCTTCTCCTACTGCTCTTCCTACTCTAGAAACTAACTTTTGCACCTTCATCTTCTTATAATCTAGTTATAAGTATGATATAACAACTATCACTGAAACATGGTCAGCATTTGAGTACATAAGGTATGTGATAATTTGGAGGGGCTGGAGGAAAGGAGTTGGGGTAACTCTGTCGATGAAGGATGAACAGTGGTGGGAAATGGTCTGGTTTGGAGATGAAAATGTAGAACCAGTTTGGATAAAGAGCTGAAAGAGCAAAGAGAAGAGGTGAGATGGGTCTGGGGGACTGGCCAGATTGACCAAGCAGTAGCAATCAAATAATTCTGAAACATGGAGATGACGTAGCAAGTGCAGAGACCTTGATGTGCATGTTCGTAGATCATTGAAGGCAACAGGACAGGTAGATAAGGTGTTTAAGAATGTTTCTGGGCTAGCGCAATAATCATGGGAGATTTTAATATTAATTTGAATACTTGAAACAAATTGGTAAAGGTAGTCCAAAGTGTGTTTGAGACAGCTCCTTAAACAGAACATTTTGAAACCAACCACGGGACAGACTATTTTAGACCTCGTAATGTGCAATGAGACAGGATTACATAATGGTCTCACAAGCAAGGATCCTCCTCATATCATGATAAATTCACATAACTCACTCTGAAGGTCAAAGCTATGAGCCAGAAACTAGACTCGGAAATTGAATTAAAGTAATTACATGGGGATGAAGACAGCATTGGTAAAGTGGACTGAGATATCGGCTACAAGGTAAGGCTGTGATAATGTATTGATGCATTCCATTGAGAAAGAAAGATTGCATGAGAAGGATGCACCCCTAATGACGAACTAAATATGTTGCAGACAGTATCAAATTGAAAGAAACATCATAAAAAGATTAGTAGGCAGGCCAGAAGTTTCAGAAAAGTTTGGAACCCAGCTAAAGATAACTCTTTAAAAAAAGGGAGAAATTGGAATATCAGTGAAAACGAGCAAGAAATACAAAAACAGTGTAAGCTTCTACAAGAATGTGAAAAGGAAAGGAGTAAGAAAGAAATAAATAACAGGAAATAAAGAAATTAACCAAACATGTGTATTTGAGAAATAGCGAACTACTGAAGAATCTCCTATCCCCCATCACTGGGAGATTAGATTAGATTCCCTACAGTATGGAAACAGGCCCTTTGGTCCAACAAGTCCACACCGACCCTCTGAAGAGTAACCCACTCAGACCCATTCCCCTATCCTACATTTACTCCAAACTAACACAACTAACACCATGGGCAATTTAGCAAGGCCAATTCATCTAACCTGCACATCTTTGGACTGGGGGAAGAAACCGGAACACCCGGAGGAAACCCATGCAGACACAGGCAGAATGTACAAACTCCGCACAGATAGTCGCCCGAAGTGAGACTTGCACCTATGTCCCTGGCGCTGTGAGACAGCAGTGCTAACCACTGAGCCACCATGGAGGTTCATTATACAGATCTCATTAGATACCTCCTCCCAGACTGTGAAGAAATCCAGTGTGAACTAGAGTCATTATTTTTACAGTTTGATAACTCCAAGTGAACAGCCTGGAACCACACTAACTACTCTTCAGGGCCTTCATCAATCTGACGAAGGTTTTTGACTCAGGGTTGATCGGGAATGGAGGACTGTGTAAAGGGCGGCTGTCAAGAGAAATTTATCAACATCTTCCATCTGCTCCACGACAGGATGTCAGTGATGGTTCTCACTGACAGAAATATGACAGAAAGCTTCAAAGCAAGCCTGGAATCAAACAGGGATGTATCATCACCCCCAACGTTGTCTCCATCTTTATCACCATCACCATCACCTTTCACCTTGTCAAGAACAAGCTTCTCCATGGTGAGGATATTATCGACAGGAATGGATAGAAACCTTCTAACCTCAACTGGCTAAAATCCACGAAGGAAACAAAGCTGACTTGGCTCATACTATGTCAGCATGCGGATGACAAAGTCATCTCCATTCTTTTCAGTAGACAACCTTCAAGTCTTACAGCAGCAAACTGAAGATTTGGTCTCAGCTTCAAGCTCAAGAAGACTCAAGTCCTTTACCAACCTGTCACTGGGCAAGTTCCAGTCTCTCCCTCATTAAGATAATGGAGAAATGCTCCCAAATGTGGAAAATTTCCATTAACTGAGGAGCCACCTCTCACCTAAGGCTGACATCAGTGTGGAGGTCCAACACTAACTCCAATCTGTCAGCACTGTCCATGCCTTTGGAGGAGTGTTTTCAATGACTGTGACATCTATATTGATACTAATGTATAAGTATCATGTATTTGTGTATAAGGTATTCGTCCTTCCAACTCTTCTATTTGGTTGAGAAACATGGACTACACATAGGTACCACCTCAAGGTCATGTTGAAGTGCGATCAATGCTGTTTGAAATGGGGCAATTCTCCACAGCTGGGAGGACAGGCATCATAATGTCAGCATCTTTGGAGTAGCCAATAGCACCAGCATCAAGGCCATGATCATCAAAAATCCAACTCTGCTGGGCCAACCACATGCTGTTCCAATTGACAAAGCAAATCTTTCTCACCCAGCTCAAGCAAGGCACTGAAGCAAAAAGAGGTAAAAGGAATTTGTTTAAAGACTCCCTGAAAGCTTCTCTCTAGAAATGCAATATCAATGTCCACACCTGGGAAAGCTCAGAAGAAGCCAACTTGGTTTCTGAACTGTCTGGAGGAACACAACTCTTCGAAAACACGTGTCAGCAACAGAAAGTGCGGAAAATGAGCCTGAGAAAGGAATGCCAGCAATCCTGAGTCCATGGATCAATTCCACTCCAAAAACATCTATCAAGTGCTTCGGCTTTCAGACCCACAGAACCCATGACCAGCAACATGGTATTTCCAGGATGGACAATCACACTCCTTGGCGAGAGATCGCCAACAACGATGGCACAGTAGAAGACACAAAAAGCATCCCAAGAATTGTTGAAAATTAAGACCCAAAAGAGAAGGAGGAACGTAAAAAATGATGAATGCTAGAGAAAACTAAAGGAGCTAAAGGCTGACAAATTCCCTGGAGCTGACTGCCAATATCCTCAGGGCTTAAAAGAAGTGGATCCAGAGGTCACGAACATATTGGTTGCAATTTTACATATTGTTTGGAATTCCCATTTTCACTGCATCCTTGTTAAACTGGACTGAATCCTCTTCTGCGCTTCTCACTTCAGAAAAATGCCCTCAGATGTTTGACAGAGTTAAAATGCCTCATCCATGCACGTGCATGTATGAGATTTAATGAGCAAGCACTGCAAAACTTCCTGTTGCTTCATCCAAACCACACAATGAAGAGTGAATCTCGAAATGAAACCACTGCATGGCTTCCTGTCTTATGCCTCGTGCTTCCATTTCATCACAGAACTTGACAGTACTGAAGGAGGCTATTCAACTCAATGTGTTTGTACTGGCTCCAAAGCCCTTTAAATTCATCACTTTCAGCTTTCATTTGAAACCTCCAATGGAACCCACCTCCACCACTCTCCCAAATCCTAACAATTCCCTGAGCAAAGAAGTTTTTCCTTATCTCATGCCTAGCTCTCTTGCTGACAATCTTGAAATTGTGATCCCTAGTTACTGACATACCAACTGGTAGAAACAAAATATCCTTCTCTATCCTGTCAAATTGTTCATAATTTTGAACACCTCAATAATGTCACCTCCTAATCTTCTCTGCTTGGGTGAAGCGAAGGAAATGTTTACTCCATCAAGAAAATAGAAGTAAAATTCTGACATGTTGACCCACCCCCACCCACTCCCTCCCTCCTCTTCCCCATTAACCTTGGTTTACACTGAACAAGTTGCTATGATTCTGCTGTAGTTTCACAAGAAATGCAAAAGCACAATGCAAGTATAAACTGAGCATGAAGAACAGTTTTGTAGGCAATCCGTGAGACCCTGGCATCTGAAAAGGAAAGTCTTCTGTTTTCTCCCCTGTGTGCTGAATAAATGTATTCATGCTTCTCTAATTTATGCCTTGGAGTTAATTTTCTGAGTAAGGACTCTCTCATTGTACTTGATTAAACTATTCTGCAGAGGACAATTGAATTACTGTGAGCTACTCACAGGGATCTTGGTCTTTGTGAGACTGCAACAGAAGAGAGCAATGAGATAATTCTGGAAACAGGCTGCTTATTCTCGCTGGGAAAAACCGGTACTATTAGCACATGGCTTAGATGCATATACAAACCAAAAACTCTCTTATCTTTGGCCTTGCCTGACATTAACCAGTTATGCACTTGTCACAGAATATCTCCTACTGCTCCTTCTATTTAGAAAAAAAAACTGGCTTGAGAAAAGATTAGAAGTGCCAGGAACTCAGAAAAAAAAAGAAAAAGAAAACACTGCAGATGTTGGAGATCACAATTATAAACAGAAAATACAAGAAACATAGTTCTTGTGAAAGCTCGTCAATCTGTAACAGCCATCGCTGTTTCTCTCTCGATAAATGTTGCCTGACGTGTTCGGTCTCTCTTGCTTTTAGGCAGCTCAGTTGAGTCACACTAAATCACGAATGGCATACTGGGCCTTTGAAGAACAAGATTTTAAAATCTAGTTTATAAGGCTATGTATTAGAAGTCTATAGGGTAGGCTAATACTTGTACTTCAGTTGCTGGGAGGTTTCTAATTTCATAGCTAAAATCGCAGAAAAAAACAACACTGAGTGGAGGATTTGAAAGACGATTGTACCTTTGGAAAAATAACAGCAATCACTTTAATTCTCAAATAAATCAACACATTTAAGAATGTTGTAGCTTCCCACACTTAGTATTTTAAAAATTGCAGGAATGGATAAACAAAAAGAAAAACATGGAGTTAAGGTCAATGGTACTTTCAAGAAAACGTGAGAATTATTCCTGCTGGGTATTTAATAGGCTCTGGTCAACTGAGGTGTTCAAGAGGGAAATTGGTTAATTACATAAATGCAAGCAAGATTCAAGGTTATGGGGAACAGGCAGGGGAATGGCATTAAGTCATAATGATGAAAGTGAGGACTGCAGATGCCGCAAATTAGAATTGAGAGTGTGGTACTGGAAAAGCACAGCAGGTCAAGTAGCATCGGAGGGGCAGGAGAATCGACGATTCGGGCAAAAATCCGAAATGTTTATTCCAACGAGAAAATAGAAACAAACATCTGTCATGCTGACCCACCCCCACTGCCTCAGTAACATCGATTTGCACTGAACAAGTCGCTATGATTCTGCTGTAAGATTCACAAGAAATGCAAAAACATAATGTAAGTATAAACAGGGCATAAAGAACAGTTTTGTAGGCAATCCGTGAGACCTTAGCATCTAAAAAGGAAAGTCTTCTGTTTTCTGTGTGCTCATGAAGAGCTTTTGCCCAAAACTTTGATTCTCCTGCTCCTCGGATGCTGCCTGACCTGCTATGCTTTTCCAGCACCACACTCTTGATTAAGTCATAATGTTCATTCAAAGATCCAGTGCGGACATGATGAGCCAGGAATAGTGATTCAGAAATGAGTCCTATAATCATGGAAAGGTTGCACTCCAGGTCTTATTGAAACATAACATTCTGAGGGTGCTTGACAGGGCGGATACCAAGAGGATGGAGGAATATAGAGTGGACACAGCTCAAAGATAAGGGATCTCCCAATTAAGATGAGAGGAGGAGAAATATTTTCTCCCTACAAGTCTGTCGAATCTCCTTTGATCGACAGCAGTAGAGGCTGGGTTATCAAATATATTCAAGGCTGAATTAAGCAAATATGAAACGTGAAATGCCTTTGTTCAGTAGTAATATGAATTTGGATGATGGTGTGGGGTGTTGGGGATGAGAAAATGGTATTCCTATGAGGAATGCAGCACACTCCACAGCATGAAGGGTGCATCCACACGGCACTTCAGTGTTCCACAGGCATTTTATGTTTAACTTTGCATAACCCTCTCTTTATTATGTCATGTTTTGAGTTGTCGTGCTTTGTCGTGAATTTCTCTTGATTCCCGAGAGTACATTTTGATTAGTTTTGAATCTTGGTCAATTGAATTCTAGTTTCAAATCCAAAGCTTTTGATGGAGATTCCTCATTCCAAAGCACAGTTAGTTAGGCCCTGCTAAAATCTGATTTTAAGATGACACTACCCCTTTAGGAAAGAAAATGAATTAGCTTAATTTGTTAGATCATCAGAATTATGAGTAGAAGTAGATTATTCAACCCTCAAGCTTGCGCTGTCATTCAATAAAATTATGCCTGCTCTAATTATGACTTTAATGCTACTTTCTTGCTTTTCCAATATAACCTTTTATTCCTTTGTTAATCAAAAAATTGTTTAATTCCACCTCGAATGTTTACACTGGGAAGAGTTGATAGGGTGTATTATCCTATGGATACGGACTAGACAAAATGTGCTGAAGACAGTCACAACACTGTATAACAGGCCAAAGACACATACTTGGAACTTTGCATTGGGCAAGTGACCATGGAACTGACCATCCAGGGATCATAGCAAATACCAAGGACAGCTGGATCGGTATTTTTTTAAAATTAATAGAGCTACACAAGATTATTTCTCTGGCACGAAGACAGACCACTGACCAAACTGCTCATCTCTGGCTCCATAAACTTCCATGTTCTAACAGTGTAACATGCAAAAAATAGCTCTGCTTGCTGCTTCAATTTATCGTAGAAGGAAAAATCATAAGTAATGATGTAAGTCAACAACATTAGAATGAACTGGGACAGATATAATGGAACAGACAGCACCCAAAGGAAAGCACACCCAGCAGTGATTGACAATAGTTCAGTTGTACTGTGTAGTGAAGTTACAAGTAGAATGGAGGCTCAACTTTAATGCTTTTCTGGCTGATGTGGAGTTCTGTTAATAGGGAATGAAAGGGGAAACACTGCATCTCAGTGGTGCTAAATCACCGACTAACCAGACAGGTCTGTTTGCTTACAGTGACTGGATTTCTCATTGCCTTGCACTGAAATGCTCACATAAAAAACAAGCTGCCCCACGGCCATTGGAAGAGAAAGCCTAGATTAGCACTGCCATTATTCAACATTACACAACCTAATCCAGATCAGGCTGATTCTGCCATATACAGCTAATCCCAATCAGTCACCATTAACAGTGTTAACTTTTCTGATAAGGATTTAGGATGTTAAATATTACCTTTATCAGCCAGTATCAATTTCAATAATATAATTATCACAATTTTAAAAATCGCTCTTGAATCACGTCATCCTTGGTTTGCCACAGAATTACACTGAAAACAGCTGTTGGGTGAGTGCACGTTTGGACTCCAAAAGCACCGGCTTCATTGCAGTTTGCCATATCAATCGTTCAAGCCAAGTCAATCCTTTGTGTTGATTGCTATGACCTGACAAACATTGTCACTCAGATTCTACCCCAGATCACAGATACAGGCAGGTAATTATACGTTTAGCATTCAGGATTAATTTGTTTTGGAATGGTCAAGATAGCAGCCGAGGAGAAAGTGAGGTCTGCAGATGCTGGAGATCAGATCTGAAAATGTGTTGCTGGAAAAGCGCAGCAGGTCAGGCAGCATCCAAGGAACAGGAGGTTCAACGTTTCGGGCATAAGCCCTTCTTCAGGAATGAAGAAGGGCTTATGCCCGAAACGTTGAATTTCCTGTTCCTTGGATGCTGCCTGACCTGCTGCGCTTTTCCAGCAACACATTTTCAGCCAAGATAGCAGCCACCAATAACAGAAAGGACATGAGGTTAGATTCCCTACAATGTGGAAACAGGCCCGTAGGCCCAACCAGTCCACACCAACCATCCGAAGAGTAACCCACCCAGACCCATTTCCCTCTGACTAAGGCGCCTAATACTACGGGCAATTTAGCATGGCCAATTCATCTGACCTGCACATCTTTGGATTGTGTGAGGAAACCGGAGCACCCGGAGGAAACCCACTCAGACATGGGGAGAATGTGCAATTCCACACAGACAGCCACCCGAGGTTGGAATCAAACCTGGGGCCCTGGTGCTGTGAGGCAGCAGTGCTAACCACTGAGCCACCGTGCCACCCTGCTGCTCAATTTTGGGAAGCTGATTTGGAGAAATGTAGCAAGATGGGAGGTGGCTGGTGTAGGGAATCAACAGCAGGTTTGAGCTACATTAATGCAGGATTCAGCTCACTGGCTGTTCTCAGGGACACACACCGAGACCAAACATCAACTGTTGCTGAAGGACCAACCACCAGGTGAAAGACGCTCTTTGGTCTGCCTTGACCATGTTGGTCCTCCAGTGTGAAGTACCAACTGCTGCAGACTGGCACATTCCAAGGACCAGCCCTACATGCTTAGGGCATGTGCCAGTAGGACTCAAGAGCAAAATGTCATAGTCTAAGGTCTTCCTGCTATGGTACACTGTGGGGCTGGAACATGGGCAAAACCTTTCTGGCTGTGAGTACCACAGAATGATTAATATAAAACAGGCATTGTAAACATAACCTCTGAATACAAGTTAATGAGGAAACTTAGAGAGTGCTAGGTACTGTACATTGAACTATATCACACCATATGTAATGTCAAATTGATCTACATGGTTTGATTTGTTACTGTTAAATGTATAGAGGCACAGAAGAGCAGCATGGTGGAACAGTGGTTAATACTGCTGCCTCACAGCGCCAGGGACCCGGAATGATTCCAGCCTTGGGTTACTGTCTGTGTGGAGTTTGCACGTGCTCCCCGTGTCTGCCCGGATTTCCTCCAGGTGCTCTCGTTTCCTCCCACAATCCAAAGATGTGCAGGTTCGGTGAATTGGCGACACTAAATTGCCCATAGTATTTAGGGTCAGTGTGGACTTGTTGGGCCGAAGGGTCTGTTTCTACACTGTAGGGATTCTAGGATAAACAGTGAAAAGTGTTGTCTTACATGCTTTACAGGCAGATCATACTATACAAGTCCATCAGGGTAACAGAATATGGTGCAGGATACAATGTTGAATGTGTAGAGAGACATTAACATTTAAAAGGTCCATTCAAACAGCAGGGAAAAGCTGTTCTTGAATCTATCTGTAATTAAACTTCTATACCTTCTGTCTGACAGGAGAGGATGGAAGAGAATATAACCAGGGTGAGTGAGGTCTTTGATTATGATGATTATTATTTGATTATTATGTAATGTAATTCTATAAATTTTATGAATAAAGCCTTTTTCATGAATATTAACATCAACATAGATTGGGTGAATCAAATGGTCTGAGTTTAAGTTTATGATCTTATCAACACAGCTCAACGTTTGCTGCTACTACGTATCGCTTGTCAAGGGCACATGATAATAATAATGAAATGAAAACTTTAAATCAGTTTTAATGCTTCTTCTGAAAGAACCTAATAGGAATAGATGCTATTAGTATTTAAAATAGATCAAGACAGGTTACTTGGTTTTATCCCCCACAACCCTGCCATATTAAATAAGAGTATTGGTGCAATGTAATTATACAAATGTACTGACATATGTTAAAACATGTTTATGATTATTTGAAAATAGTTGTTTTGGCTGATGGACATTTTTAGTATACAGCTTTGGCTGATACAGCTTTGGTATATCCATCTTTGGGTATAAACAGCTCCAACCCCATCATAAAGCTGCGAAACACAGGACTCTCTGTTCCATGGACCATTCCCAGGGATGCACAGCATGACAACCAACAACTGCTGCGGGAGGACTAACCACAGGATGAAAGACTCGCTTTGATCTGCCTGAAACCTGTTGAACTTCCAGCACAAACAGCTGTCTATGACCAACTGCTGTAAACTGGCACATTCCGAAATCCGAGATGATGAGTTATGGGAATATTTCCATTACTCTTTGTGACACCCTTACACCCTGTACCTCTACAAAGCCTGCAGGTGAGATCAATGGGTTCTACTGTCACACTGCCCTCTCTACTTCAGTTGAATATTTATTAATACAGTGACTTAACAATCCCCCAATACAGAAGGAAAGTTTTGTACTGGGACCAGAATATCCTTAGAGCAGGAGTCAAGTAGGTCACTGGACTCAAACCGTTAACTATTTCTCTCTGCACAAATGCTGTCAGATCTACTGAGATTCTCCTTTACTTTCTGGTTTTGTTTCAGATGTCCAGCATCCTTTGTTTTGTTGTAGAAAAACCGCTCGAGAGACGAAAATAGAAATTTCTGGAAAAGGTCAACACACCTAGCAGCATCTGTGGAGAAAAATCAGTGTTAATGTTTCGGCTTCAGGTGACGTCCTTCCTTAGAACAGAACTGCTCCAGGTCTGCTTCAGAAAGGGCCTGTGAAACATGATGGCATTCCCAAACGTGAAAACATCAGTCGTTCTCTCAAACAAAAGCAAAATATGGTGGATGCAGGAAGGCTGAAATTCTAACAAAAATTGCTGAAGAAACTTAACAGGTCTGGCATTTATCAGCATCTGTTGAGAGAGCGAGAGAGAAATGTGATCTTTCAAGTCCACTAAGACTCTTCTATAAGGTTGGGGTGAACTCGATGGGCCAAATGGCCTGCTTCCACACTGTAGGGAATCTGTAACACCAGTTACGTGTTTGTATAAAGTATTGTTTCTGTACTTTTCTGGTCTGGATGCTGCTTTGAATCCAATTAGTATTCTATTTCAGTGGCGAGGTCTCTCTCAGTACTTTGAGTGTGAGCCATGCTTTAGACCTAATAATCTTAGGCATTGACTAGTTGGTTAGTCTAAAAATAATATAAGAGAAAGGAACTGGGTGTTCTAGTTCCCAGGCTGCATTTTTATTAGTGCTAACAGAAGAAGCTGCCTAATTTTTATTTTTCATTCACCCCCCACGGTGGAATGACCTCACAATGATGAAACCATGCTGGCCGTGCAACGATCCTCATTTGCTGGAGCAAGGGGGACTGGTTCCTTTCTCGTGGAGCACAACATGTGAACTTTGTTAAAATTCAGGAAGTGAGTCCTGTTCCCACGGAGCTACTGTCAGAACTGATCATTGCATACATAATTGGCTCTTTATTCCAAGCATCAAATGGTGAAAGGCTGTGATGTGACTCTGCCCTAATTATTTTGTCTGCAGCTTAGGAAATAGTCAGTGCTTATTTCATTCTATAAAACAAAGCTCTAAATGTGTGGGAAGCTTTCTGCAGCTTTCGCACGTATCTGAAGCTTGCTCCTTTCTTACAAAGACCTAAGGCTAGGGGCAAAGCAATATTCGTTGAAAGTTTTAACAGAGCTCCCTCAGGCTCACTTGTTTAAAGCAGAGAGCAGCTGAATAATTCAGATAAGGAAAGCCTGGTTCCATCCACAGTGAGTGCAGTTAGCTGATCCCAGCCAGATGTGTGTCAGAGGATTCACAACTGACCCCAATGCCCTGGGATAGAGGAAACACAAATAATGCAGATGAAACTGCCATCCTTATCGTCTCTGCCTGGAAAGCTGATGCGTGCAGCCACTGGGCAAAGACAATGGCCTCGGATAGCCGACCAGCACACTAATGCTCACTGATAAATCTTCATGATGAACAGATGTTGTATGGGTATTGCATGGGTTTGCTAGCTCACTGTGCTGTAGGAGCTGCTGTTCATGATAAAGAGGATGGTAGCAGCAACCTTCAATCATAGAGTCATAGAGATGTATAGCACGGAAACAGACCCTTCGGTCCAACTCATCTATGCCAACCAGATATCCTAAATTAATCCAATCCTATTTGCCAGCATTTGCCCCATATCCCCCTAAACCCTTCCTATTCATATATCCATACAGATGCATTTAAAATTCTGTAATTGTACCTACCTCCACTACTTCCTCTGGCAGCTCATTTTCATGCATGCACCACCCTCTGTGTGAAAGAGTTGCCCCTGAGGTCCCTTTTATATCTTTTCCCTCTCACCCTAAACCTATGCCCTCCAGTTCTAGAATCCCCCAACCTAGCAAAAAGATCTTGTTTATTCAGCCTATCCGTGCCCCTCACGATTTGATAAACCTCTATAAGGTCACCCCTCAGCCTCCTACGCTCCAGGGAAAACAGCCTCAGCCTCTTCAACCACTCCCTATTGCTCAAATCCTCCAACCCTTTTCACAACATCCTTCCGATAGGAGGGAGACCAGACCCTTTAGAGTAATCAAGAAGTAGTTTATGCACATTAGTAACTATTTTCAGCTCACATTGATTGGAGGTGGGAGTTGGGTGGGAGAGAGGAGGATCAGTTAGTTCAGTTGGCTGGATGGCTGGTTTGTAATGTGAAATGATGCATGGATTCAATTCTCACACCACCTGAGGTTATCATGAAGGACTCTCAAGTCAATCTCCCCTCGCTGAGGGTGGTGACCCTCAGGTTAAAAGACCACCAGTGTCTACTGCTGATGACAGAACAGCCCTGTGATTCAGCAGGACTAGGTGACTATATTTTTACATTGACAGAATACTGAACAAATCAAAACACTTAGGTCTTCCCCATAGTCTATCTAACAACATCCATTGTACCAGCATACCCCATTGAGCAGTGCAGACTTGGTTTGGCTGCACAAGCAACAGTGTTTCATATCTGTACTGCAGCAAGTCACCAAGGCCACTCTGAAATCTACTATGTCCACCACCTAGAAAGACTCGTGCAGCAAGTACGTGGGAGCACCAACACCTTCACATCCCCATCCATTCCACCCTAACTTGTACAGATATTCCTGTTCCTTCATCATTGCTGAACCAAACTCCTGGCCCTTTGTGTCTATTGGAGATCCCCTTCATCACATGAACTCCAGTGGCTCCAGAAGGTGACAGCTCACCAACATCTTTGCTTTGAATCTAAAGATGGGAAATAAGTGTTGACCTTGCAGTTACATCCATATCCTGAGAATGAATCTGCAATACATTTCACACATAAATGAAATATTCTATTTGTATCCAATTATTGTATGGAGTAAGCCAGCAATCTTTGACTGGTTACATTTATGGAACAGACAGTCCGAAGAGTTTTTGAGTGGCAACATTAAATTCTGTCCAGCAGCACAGGTAGGGCTACTGCAAGGCTTTCTTTAGATCACTTGGGACAGGTCAGGGGTCACTGAAGTGGAGCTTTAAGAACACAGATAGTTGGAGAAGGGGACAAAGTTACACTCCACGTCAGAAATGCTGTAATTAGCTATTGTGTTGGCAATGTAAAATCTGTGCACAGGACATACTGTGCAGTGAGGAACAGATATATATACCTATGTCTTAATTAGGAGCAGGAATAAGCTATTAAGCCCCAAAAGCCTGCTCCGCCATTCAATAAGATCATTGCTGATCTCATTGAACCTTCCATCCAGATTCCTGCCTAACCTTTCACCTCTTCCCACTCTTCCCTTACTTAACAAGAGTCTATCTACCTTGGCCTGTACACCTGTACTCTGCTTCCACCACCTTTTTTAGTAAGGGAGTTCCAAACACACATGAACCTCTGAGAGAGAAAAATTCAAATATCTCTATCTTAAATCTGACACCAGTACATTCTCCACAAGAGGAACTATCTTCTCCACATACACCCTGTCAAAGCCCTGCAGGATCGTAAATGATTCAAATAATCACCTTTGATTACAGCAGTTGGCTCTGTGCTGCTCATACTCAGGAGAAAGTCACTGGGTCAATCCTGTTAGGGACTCAGCAAGAAGCCAGTATGGCCATTAATACCTCAAAACATTCGGACAGGATGGAGGTTGAAAAGCTGTCAGCAAAATTAGAGTGTAGGAAAACCCCATGGGGCAGGGCTGGCATGGTGAAGTTAGCTGTCAGCAAAGAACTGGAGGCATACTTTCAAATGAGTGCAAGACAGTTTTCCTAGTCCAGGGGAACATGGAATCAGGAAAAGAGAGTGAACAACCAGAAGAGTAGCAGTCACTGAGGCAATCCATGACATAGATGCTCTAGAGGGAAAGTTTCTAGGTCTGACTGGGAAAAATGAAAAATTGTTAATGTGATTTTATGATGCACTGTGGCACTAGTGGGTCAAGACAGATACCACAGGTTTCTCAGCAAATTTTCTTGCAGGAAAATTTGCTGAGAAATCTGTGAATCTGACTTGATCAAGTTTGCTATTGGGTTCAAACTGTGGGATGCTAGATCAGTGTCTATGCGCCATGTTTGGCCAATCGATTCCTGATATGTAAGTTGTACATCTACTGTAGGTTATCTAACTGTTGTAACGTTGCAACACTGTGGCTGTATTCTCTTCATCAGTTCAGCGAATCTCACACTTTAACAGAATAGTTACTGGTTCCTAGCTAGATTGTAGTTTGGTAGTCTGATCTCATATTGATAAATACAAAAGTGAACCCTTGAAAATAAAGCCATTCGTACTATGTAGATTAAAATTTCGAATAGAAGATCTCAGAGACAGCAGACTAATGGTTTGTTGTAATAATAGAAATAATATAATAATTTAAAATGACTCTGGCTCTCAGTGACACTATGATTCTAAGTTATATAAAGGGGATTAGTGTAGATTGGTGTTTGTTGATTGGTATAGACATGGTGGGCTGAGAAGTCTGTTTCTATATTGTATGACGATGACTTCATAATAATAATTTGTTGCTACAGATCATCGAGGGATAAATGTTGGCTATGAATCAGGAGAACTTCATTTCCCTCCAAATAGCACCACAGGATCCTTAACATCCACATAAACATGAAGGTGGAAGTCTTAGCTTCTCCGATGATCACAAAGATGGCAACTTCCACAACACAGCAAGCCTTCAGCACTGTTCCAGTTTCAAGCCTGGATTGTATGCTCACTTCCTGGAGTGGAATCTGGCCATTCAATATTCTGACCTTTTGACAGTGCTATCAACCTGTCACAAGTATTACAATTGAAAAGTGATTTCCTGAACAAAGGCTGTCCCATTAGTTTTATTATTAAATCAAGACCGGAATGTGGAATTTCATTTCTGTGACAAGATGAGAGAAGCTGTGCTTGATAGCCTTGGAACAGAGAAAGTTAAAAGCAGAACTAATTGAGTTTCGATAGAGCAGACGGTGAAAATCTATCTCAATTGGCAAGCAGCTTAGTTAATCAACGGACACAGATTTACTAGAATTGGCAAGTAAAATCCGGGGGACAGGGCAGTCATAAGCAGGATGTTTTAATGCAGTGAGTTGTTCCGACCTGCAATGCACTGCCCAGAAGGGTTGTGGAAATACATTTGATCTCGACATTAAGAAAAGGGGATTTAAATTAGACTTGAAGAGATGACAATTACATGACCATGGGGAAAGAGCAGAGGTTCAGTATATCTTTCAAAGAAACCTAGGGGCGGACTATGCTCCTTCTCTGCTTTACATTGTAAGTCGTAGGACTTACAGACAAACTCTGGTTACACAGCAGTATTAGTTACCCTATGTAATGATACCCAAGAGGTCCAATTAAGTCAGATGATGCAACGTACACTTCAATGTGGCACCATTGTTCATTATAAGTGGCTAGAGTTACGTAAATTAGGGGCACGAGAGTTAGCTTGAGGTTTAAGGCGTTACAGAGATCAAAGGTGTGAGTAGATATGGGCGAGAGCATTAATTACAGACAGGGCTGGGGAATAGAAGCAACAAGTCTTTGAGAATCCATCTTTTCTAAAAAAAAGCAAACACTCAATGATTACTGCAGTCCAAGCAAATACTCATTCCCTGCAAAAATCACTCCATGGTAAGATTAATAGATCTGCTAAACATTTGCCCAATCAAAACTTTGAAAGCTTCAGTGTTTCTGCCCATGATGGTTGAGGATTTGTGACATGCAAGCACTCCCCATCCCATGGATCCACAATGTGGTTATTTTTATGACATTAATGATCAGTACAGAATGTGCTACAGAGACAGATAAGAGACAACCAAGTAAAGATCACAATAATTAAATGGGGGGAAAAATATGAGTCACTTGTGCAAGGCAGTGGCTATACCACTGAGCTTGGTTCCTCATTAAAAAGCTTTTTCTGAGTGTTCAGGAAGGGAAATGTAATGCACAGTCAGTTCTGGCTGATTCGATTAGATCTTTAAACCCACCAAGGGACCAGTTATCATCATCTCATGACATGTAGCACACTAGTGGGTGCAAAAGTGACAAAGATCAGAATGTAGTGGGGAAGATTCTGTGGAATAATTTTATTTTACAACCTGATATATTGAAATAAACATTCCCATTAATGGCTATCAAGGTCTCCTAAGCATTATAAACATGTCAAAGAGTCATAAAAGCTGTTCATACATTTACCAACTGTCCACAGAGACCCTCACATTTTACTACCCACTGCTGTATTGTAGAACATAAATCTTTAGTTAATGAAAAACACAGGTTCATCACTTCATTTAAATCCTATCATGTTCTCCTAAGCACTTAAAGTTATGATGAGATCATTGTATTCTTTTCATTACTCGTTCTGAAATGTTCCTAGTTTTCACCAATCCCCAAGGATACTTTTCAGAATAAATGTCATCTGAAAAGTAAAATATCAGAAAACACATGTTAGTAGTAACTGTAAATTCTGGACAATGTGGTGCAATAGTGTCTTGGGACACAATATGTGTTCAAGAATATGACAGTGAAGTTACTTGGCAATGGCTTCCGCACCAGCAGACCAGATTCCTGTTTTCTCCCAGGATGGAAGTTCTCAGAAGAAGTCATTCACTGCTCAAACACCACACCCTGTCCAGGCCAAGCGAACCTCAAAAGGGGAATCCATGGCCCTTAATGGATACCCCCTCAGAAGAAATCACATGACTTAGTCCCAGGTTGCTAGCTTACCCTTTTAGTTGGGGAAATGCTGGGCTATCTTGTGGAGAATAACATTCTTTGTAGCTCTACCTTCATTCAGTGATAAATATTGCTCAATAATGAATTCATCTCAGATTAAGCTCTACTGGGAAACTTTTTTGTCGATTCCAAAACATCGCCAGATTACCCAAGCTGTTGTACATTTTTACCCCTTCAATGTCAGGTAATATAAAGCCACAAAAGAACACTTGGCAACCTATTCAGAACTAAACCTTAGAATCAAAATAATAAAGGGATTCAAAAATACAAAGAACTGTGGATGCTGGAAATCAGATACAAAAACAGAAATTGCTGGAAAAATTCTGCAAGTCTGGCAGTATCTGTGGACAGAAATGATTCAGATCCAGTGACCCTTCTTCTAACCCTCTTTGTTGTTAACTGTTCGCTGTGGTGTCATTTTAATCAAAGGATGGCCATTGGCTTGAAGGCCAAATAAAGGACTCAGCGTTCCCCTCTTTAAATTAGTGTTACACTTATTCAACTGGATCTGTTAAGGTCAGGTTATGGAGGTGTTAATGGATTGCAATTGTTTTTACTGTTCAGGCTTTTTCTTGTTGGTACCCACTGTCATCTCTCCCACTCTGGTAGTACTCAAATGCTCTAAGTTGTGATATTAATAAGCCCCAATAAAGATGTTTCAGCACTCCTCCCTTTCATAGCTCAGACAAGAATTAATAGCCAATTGACTATTATCCATCACAACAGCACCAAAACAAAGAGACTGTCCTAGGCGGAGAGTTGGAGAAAAGTGAACAGTGGGGTGAAGTAAATGTCTTATTTGAAAAAATGTATCATTACATCGCTGGTCAAATAGTCTGTTTTAGAAATGTCGATTGAGGGATAAATACTGGCCAGCAGGCCACAAATCTATCCCCTGTTACTGTTTGAAATAGAGCTATGGAATATTTTATACCCAGCTAAGACAGCAGATGGATCCTTGATGTAATGGTTCATCTGAAAGACAGAACTTCCAGCACTGTAGCACTCCCTCAGTACTGCATTGAAGGGTCAGCCTTGATTTCTTTTGTGCTGCAGTCCTGCTGGAGTGGGACTTGAACATGAAAATTCTGAATCAGAGCCACCGCTGATGCTTTTACCTGTGTGATTCCTGTTAAGTGATTACTTTTACTGAGGTTGTTCAGATTTGACCAGGATTATAGGCCATGATAAGCACTCATTAAAATAGTGTCTCACATACCTGTTATTCGTATGGCCTACCAACTTATAACAAGTTAAAAACAGATCAACTGAACACTTAGCTGCGAAGAAATGGCATTGCTTTAATTAGCAAGACTGACATCAGAACTGTTAACATTCTGTTACCACCATCAACAGTCACAGAATGAGAGGTTATGTAAACAAACACTTCTATTTAACCAGTTTCAAGCAGAGTTGTTCAGCCATTGTTGTTACATTCAATCTGTACAGACTGCAGTTTCAGAACCATCTCCACCTGTACAGAGTCCACACACTGGTCGAGCTAAACAACTTAACCTCTGAAATAATTTATTCTCTTTCTTAAAACAAAGCCTACTTGTTCATTGCACAAACAAGTTATATGACAATCAGTGTATGACACCGGGATATCAAGCTGTATGGTGCAAGGCGGATTCATGAGACATGAGTTCCTTTTCATTGCACCATCACACGCATACAATTTCAGCCTTGATCCACTAAACTGGAAGTTAACTGCTCCTCTTAGACAAATTTAGAGAAAAAGAACACAAAATCAGGGAGTGCACTGTACCAGACTGCTCAGTGTACTTCCAAAAAGCCAGTTTCAAGTTGGGGTTAGAACAGGGAGTAAGGTGTGCGCTCATGGGTCAATGTTGCCTGGGTACTGACTTGGGATGACGACAGGGATGGAGTACGTTGTACACCAAATACAAAAGTTCTCCTATGAGTAATCACTTAACAGTGTGTAGTGCACTGGTATTTCATTTGTGTTGACAGTCATTAAATATCACTTTGTTTCTCCTGACACTGCAAAGTGGCTGCAGCTTTCTCACTTCAGTCTAGTATCTGGTAGCTTAAGCAAGAGGCCAGTCATATTTTTTTGAAAAAGGTCAGCTGGTTCAGGTAATTTGTGTCACATGCATGGTAAGTTGGACTTGAACTCATGCCTTTGTGACCTGTGATAGGGACAGCACCACTGCACCACAAGAGCATTCCAATGGACCATCATTTGTATGTGAACCTCAACAGTGAGTGCTGACAAGATCATTAAATGTGAGCATGTCACAATGAGGCTCAACTCTCTCTCTCACTCCAAAAGGTATTGGATTATTAGTTTGAAGGAATAATGTGCAAGATGATGGGGAATAAGCAGGAGGTAATGATTTTCATTTTAAGAGCTGGTGATGCCCAGATGGGCTGAATGGCCTCCTTCTCGACTGTAACAATTCTGATGACTCTGTGACATCATACATAGGTATGTTTCAGTAGAATAGAGATGTGATTTTATCGCCCAGACCTTCCAGCCCTTGGATGCTGAGACTCATTACATCTCCCTGACTTCGGTCCATTAATTAATCAGTACTCAGAAAAAAACCTGGGAACTTCCTGGTCATGTCAGACTCAATAGCATACTACATGGGCATTTAAGTGGAGTGTGGGATTAAACGATGAAGTTCAAAATCCAATACTAATAATGTGGGATTAAAACTCAGAATCTTGCAATTAAAAGGCATAAGAGTTTGAGTCATAGCTGACACTAGCTGAAATGGTGCCATTGAGATGTGGTGTAGACAGACTTTGCATCAAGCGCTCTGGCTAGAACTCAGAAATTCTGACAAGAGCTATGGCAAAATACCATGGCAGCTGGAAATCAGAAAGAAAACAAGAGATGCTAGAAAAATTCAGCAGCCCTGGCAGCACCTAATGAGACTGAAAGACAAAGTTATAGAGAATGATCATTCATCAGAACTTAGTGAATTTTGCTCTCCACATCTGCTAAGTGTTTCCAGCATTTTCTGTTTTTATATTAGAAAGAATAAAAAGTAATCGACAAGGGAAAAAAACATCATCTCACTGCAGGGTTCCAATCTTCTTTGAAGGAAACTCTTCAACTCCCAACACTAACTTGTTTCCTTTTTTTTCAGCCATTTGGTTTTTTACTTTACTGAAGGGAGCTGTTATCTCCTTTCAAAGACATTATGAGGAGCCTCTTCAGCGTCATACTGGCTGAACACTGAAATCTTAGACTCGCACATTTCAAATGCTTTCCCTTCCATTAGAATTTAACCATTAGCGCTGGGAAAACGTTCCTCTGTTCCATCTCTGGAATAATTCCCACAGGCACTCTGAACAATCATGTTTTAATTAGCAGCCACAGGCCCAATCAGCCAGATGGCAAGCAACAGTGGCAGCAACCTTTCCCTGCCTGCTTTCAGTAAGTGGCTAACATTCAAGTTGAAACTGTATGAAGTGAATGATAAAAATATTAGCAGTGCTCCAAACCGAATAGGGATCTGAATGTTATGCAGTAAGTATACTTTGTTTGAACAGTAGGCGTTTCTGTCATTGTCGAGAATGCAGATCAAATATGAAATGTTAGTGCCTCTGTCAAAGGGCTGATTATGGTGCTTGAAGTCTCAAGAGCAGTTAGCATCAAAACGAGCTGAGTGACATGTTTATTAATAGCCAATCATAGACTGAGTGTTCAGAGCTGTTGCAAAAAAATGCCACTGTACAATTAGATTTTCTCCAAAAATGTTAGATCGTTAGATAGTTCAGTGTTCCTGAAAAGCAGGAAAGCTTCTTAGCTAATACTTGATAAATCACATCTATGGACTGGTCTTAGCCGCACATCTAGAGTCACAGAGTATGGAAACAGACCCTTTGGTCCAACTCATTGACCAGACATCCCAATCTGACCTAGTCCTATTCCTATCGTGGTTACAAAAAAGGACAATCAATATTCAAATTCCTTTATCTGATTGTCATACCTGTACCTTTGATGGACAGAAAATGGTGCTGAAAATGACAAATTCTGATTTAAAATGGCTGCTATGATCACCTGACCAGGCTCAGCAAGCTTCTGAAACCATCAGTAAATGAAGATCAGTCTTTGCTGAGAACCACATTGCTATAAAAGGACACTGAAACCCAGATCTGTCTCCTGGTTGGTTCACATCTTTCTGGAAGGTACACATTTTGAGATGAAAGGTTGCCTGTGGAGTGTCAGCTTGAAAACAAAGTCAATGCGCAGACATGGGAACAGGAAAATGGAGTTCGAGCAGCAGCTGCTTTTGAGCAGAAGTACAAAGACAAGGAAAACTGGACTCTTAACTAAGAATTGTAGCAGACTCACTCCCTCTGCCTGCTGTCTGTTTCATCAAACATCAGTACTCGGGAAAAAACAAACTTAAAACATCTATTCACTGAGAACATATGGATATCTGCAAACTTCAACACTGCTGAAGAAACAAATCTGCAGTTATATAATCAGGTTCAGAACATTTCCACAACTCAAGGATTCTGAGAACTTTAGACTGTAGCTGCCTTTACCTTCCTGTCTACTGAGATACATTCCTTAACATTTAATCCCTTACCATCACTGAATCTCCCACTAACAGCATCGTAGGGCTACCATTAACTAGAAATTGAACTAGACCAGCCGTGCAAATACTGGACTACAACAGCAGGTCAGAGGCTGGGAATCCTGCAGTGAGTAACTAACTTTCTGGCTCCCCAAAGCCTTTCTGCTATCTATAAGGCACAAGTCAGGAGTGTGATGGAATACTCTGCACTTCCCTGGATGATTGAAGCTCCAACAGCACTCAAGAAACTTGACATCTGGAATAAAGCAGCTCACTTGATTGGTATCACATCTACAAATATTCACTCTCTCTAACACCAGTGCTCAGTAGGACAAGGGCAGAAGACACATGGGAATACCACCATCAGCAAATTCACTTCCAAGCCACTCAACATCTGGAACTCACTTCCTAATGGCATTGTGGGTCTAACTTCACCAAATGAAGTGCAGTGGTTCAAGAAGGCAGCTCACCACCACCTTCTCAAAGGCAACTAGGGATGAGAACTAAATGCTGGCCTCACCAACAACGGCCCCATCCCCATATAAAAATACCTCCCCCATCATGCTTATTGCCTGTGTTTGAAGTTAAATTGAATTGAAAAATCACACAACACCAGGTTATAGTCCAACAGGTTTATTTGGAAGCACTAGCTTTCTAAGCGCTGTCCACAATCGCCTACCTGATGAAGGAACAGCACTCCGAAAGCTAGTGCTTCCAAATAAACCTGTTGGACTGTAACTTGGTGTTGTCTGATTTTTAACCCTGACCAGGTTGTAACAGTAAAGTACAGGACTACCTTACAATAGATACAGGCCATCTCTAGTTTGCATCGTTTTAAGCGAAGTGTTTCATTACAGAAATAATTTCAAATGCTTGCATTTTGTGTATCTGAAGAATAGGGCGGAACTGTGGCACAGTGATTAGCACAGCTGCCTCACAGCGCCAGAGACCTGGGTTCAGTTCCCGCCTTAGGCAACTGTCTGTTGGAATTTGCACATTCTCCCTGTGTCTGCGTGGGCTTCCTCCGGGTGCTCCGGTTTCCTCCCACAGTCCAAAAATGTGCAGATTAGGTGAATTGGCCATGCTAAATTGCCCATAGTGTTAGGTGTAGGGGTTGTTGCACTTCGGCAGGTCGGTGTGGACTTGTTGGGCCAAAGGGCGGTTTCCACACTGTAAGTAATCTAATCTAAAAAAAAACTAAACATGCTCAAACATTTACAGCCAGAAGTGAGGGTAGTTTCCAAAGGAAAGATCACTGTACTAAATTGCCCCACATGTGGATATAGCACAACAGTCAGACACACATTGTCAGAGGGGGTTAAACTCTGGAGTATGATAATAACAGAACAAATGGCAATATCTATACACTTGTATTCATATTAAAATCAGTGAACTGGAAAAAAAAATCACACAAAAGAAAGCAAAACATCTGCTAAACTTGCCCTGTTGTCCAAATGCACTTTGAGATTGTTTGTCCTCCTCCCAGATAGAGTGTTGATATGTGGCAGCTGCTGAGCCCAGTGAATCAGATAAAAAAAGTACAGACTTTGTTTGAAAGCCAACAACTACATACTTGAGCAAGGCATTCAACAATACTGAGGGGGAGTTTTTACAACTTCAAAACTCTTTCAAGGCCATCTAACATTTTAACTCATTGAACAAGCATTCAAATGTTTAGAATCATTGACTCCTGTATTCATTGTAAACATTGTTTTCATGAGAATTGTCTTGGGCAAAATATTGCAACGTTACATAGACTGTGGATATCAATGATGTGTTTTAGTCCAACAAGTTTATTTGGAAGCACTAGCTTTCGGAGCGCTGCTCCTTCATCAGGTGGTTGGCTGAACCACCTGAATAAGGAGCAGCATTCCGAAAGCTAGTGCTTCCAAATAAACAAACCTTTTTGGACTATAACCTGGCGTTGTGTGATTTTTAGCTTTGTATACCCCAGTCCAACACCGGCATCTCCAAATAATGGCATGTTTGTTTGTCACTTTGCGCAGTAAGATCAATTAGATTCAATTTCCACCTTCTATATTTTCCTAGGCTTCATTTCCAATTCGAGGATATTGTTGAGTTACATATAGAGAGTCAAAATTTGGGCATTCTTGACAGCCATGAACTGAAGGACTGGAGCTGCCAACCCTCCATTGGTTCGGAGTTTCCAGACATTAATCTCCATGAGTCACAAGCACCACTTAGAAGAATCACAGGGCATTATAAAAAGTTTCTTTTCATTTTCTTATACACATCTCCTTAGTGGATGTAAAAGGTTTGTCTGAGAACCATCATTCAATATGTTTGAAGAGTTTTCACACTGTAATTGGTGTGAGGAAATAGTGAGCCATGATGCTGGACATTTTAGGAAACTTGTAGCAGCACCACAGGGGCAAGACATTCAAGAAAACAAGAGAGATGGTAACACAGTAGTTACGTGACTGGGCTAGTAACCCAGAGGCGTGGACTATTGTTCCAGAGACATGGAGCCAGATTGTCATCTTTGAGCAGGAATTAGAATGAGAGAGAATTTCCTAATGACACAATCTAGCCTCCTGTCCCGGAACGTCCACCATGATAGGGTTTTGGGAACAGACCAGAAAAGGGTCTGCTCCTGGAACAAATGCCAAGGAAGCTTGATTAAAAAGCTTGCTTCTGTTCAGTTCTTGAAATAAGTGTGAGGTCTTGGCTTTCACCCACCTCCTACCACTGCACCTTCCTTCTCACATTCTGCTTCTCTCACACTCTCATATCCCACCAACTCACTCACCTTGAATCCACTATCAAAAAACTCTCAAGTCCTATAATAACATTAGAAAGTAATTGAGAAGCTAATACATCTGTCAAGATAAATAAGTGTTTATTGTACCAGTTCATAAATGTGTCAAAATTATATCTGCAATCCCTTTGACATGTGTGTCCCCTGCTGAGCAGAGTCCATTAGTAGGATGTGAAGTTGCCCAAGCATTCTGAATGGGATCTAATTGAACAGCTACATAAACAAGCTCTGCTAAGCTGAATCCATCAAAGTCTTTGAAAACAGCCAAATGTTCAGCTATCTGTCAAATATTTGATATAGCCAAACAGATGGCTGAAGTAAACTTCTTCACAAGAAAATTCAACATCTGGGATCATTTTGTCTCATCATCTCTGGATTTCACTGTTGCACAAGATAGAATAGTACTTTATCCAGTGGAGAATGTACTCTAATTAATCTGAAGACATTGCCACTCTCACAGTGCTTTCTTTAAATTTAACCAAATCAACCTGTTCTGAGATGTGACTACACACTCTAGATCAGGTGGGACTTGAACCAGGGCCACCCAGTCCAGGGGTAGGGACTCTACCTCTGCATCACTTATTCCATTGCCAGCTTGTCAGATGTCAGAAGTGACAATTTGGCAAGATATTATATAGTTTCACTTTGCTTTTCAAAAAGAGAAATAGCATAATTTACAGTATTGAAAACAATTGTAACCTATGATGTGGCATTTTATTATAACGTGTGAAGTTAGCAACATCTTCTAAAAAAGAACAATAAAGAACCCTGAAAATTACAGCACAGGAACAGGCCCTTCGGCCCTCCAAGCCTGCACTGATCCAGTTTCTCTATCTAAACCAGTTGCCTATTTTCTAAGGATCTGTATCCCTCTGCTCTCTGTCAATTCATGAACCTGTCTAGATTCATCTTAAATGACACTACCGTGCTCGCCTCTACCACTCCACTGGCAACCCATTCCAGGCACCCACCATCCTCTGCGTGAAACTTTCCACGCATATCTCCTTTAAACTTTTCTCCTCTCACTTTGAACTCTTGACCCCTAGTAATTGAGTCCCCCACTCTGGGGAAAAAGCTTCTTGCTACCCACCCTGTCTATACCTCTCATAATTTTGTAGACCTCAATCAGGTCTCCCCCATCTCCATTTTTTGAACAAAACTAATCCTCATCTACTCAACCTCTCTTTATAGCAAGAGGCCTCCATACCAGGCAAAATCCTGGTGAACCTCCTCTGCACCCTCTCCAAAGCAGCCACACCCCTTTTGGTAATGTGGCGACCAGAACTGTATGCAATATTCCAAATGTGGCTGAACCAAATCCTTTACAACTGCAACATGACCTGCCAACTCATGTACTCAGTAACCCGCCTGATGAAAGAAAGCATGCTGTATGCCTTCTTGACCACTCTATTGATTTGCATTGCCACCCTCAGGGTACAATGGGCCTGAACACCCAGATCTGTAGGCGGCATGGTGGCACAGTGGTTAGCACTGCTGCCTCACAGTTCCAGAGAGACCCGGGTTCAATTCCCGCCTCAGGCAACTGACTGTGTGGAGTTTGCACATTCTCCCCGTGTCTGCATGGGTTTCCTCCGGGTGCTCTGGTTTCCTCCCACAGTCCAAAAATGTGCAGGTTAGGTGAATTGGCCATGCTAAATTGCCCGTAGTGTTAGGTGTAGGGGAATGGATCTGGGTGGATTGTGCTTCGGCGGGTCGGTGTGGACTTGTTGGGCTGAAGGGCCTGTTTCCACACTGTAAGTAATCTAATCTAATCTCTCTGTACATCAATTTTCCCCAGAGCTTTCCCATTTAATGTATAGTTCACTCTTGAATTGGGTCTTCAAAAATGCATTACTTCGCATTTGCCCGGATTGAATCCCATCTACCATTTCTCCGCCCAACTCTCTAATCTATCTATATTTTGCTGCATCCTCTGATAGTCCCCTTCGCTATTTGCTACTCCACCAATCTTAGTGTTATTTGCAAACTTGCTAATCAGCTAACATTTCACTGGGTTCTGATAGTAGCAAAGAAGAGTAATGCTATTTGAAAATCTGACTTTGTTTCTTTCATTGCAGATAAACCTGCTGATTTCAAGCACTTTCTGCTTCCATTTAGCACAAGTTTGCTTTCTCTTTCAGCAGTCTGCCCTCGTTTATAGTCACTGTACACCCTACTGTATACTGACTATTCATCATCATTTCATAGCTGTTCAGTCATTCCTTGAGAGCACACTCATGCAAACAGCTTAAGGTCAGGTCAACTGTCAACAAAACAGACTTCAGGGTACAACAGTATCAGAATGGCAAAATGGTGAGTCTAGGTCAAGTGTCAGGGGAGTCAGTGTGCAGAAAGTGAGGACTGCAGATCACAGTCAAAAAATGTGATGCTGGAAAAGCACAGTCGGTCAGGCAGCATCCGAGGAGCAGGAAAGTCAGAGGAGTACTTCAAGGTGGGTATCCTTGGAAGAGGCTGCGCAGTAAGGACATAATTAACTAGGGGAAAGTGAGGACTCTCCTGTTCCTTGGATGCTGCCTGAGCGGTTGTGCTTTTCCAGCACCACACGTTTTGACAGGGGAGTCAGTGTTTCAAGGGAAAATTCTGAGGTTCAAGGAGAGCTGAGGTTGATCAGAGAGGCTTGGGATGTGAAAGATCAGATGGGGTCAGGGCAGGATATCAGTCAGACTCAGCGATTGCAGTGAGCTGAGAAAGGGTGGGGGAGGCGATGAATTGTACAGGTACCTCCCACTTTTTGAACGTTTGCTTTATGCAATTTTGCTTTTACGAAAGAATTACATCAGTACCAGTTTTCACGAATCTAAAGAGGGTTTTAGCTTTTGCGAAAAACACTGCTACCTTTTCCCATATAAATCATACGCCTTTGTTTTATGCAATTTCTGGCTTATGAAAGGTTTCTTGGGAACGCTCTACTTTCGAATAGCAGGGGTTGTTGAATCAGATTTTAATTAGCAGGAAGCTATGAAAGCAAACTCAACACTAAGTTTCCCCACAATACCACAGGGCTACCTGTATAACTACTCAGAATTAGATGTGGTTTTAGTCTGTTGAATAGTTCTGAGCAACTACACAACAAAGCAAAACTGACAACCTAACTCGTAACTTGGAGTAAAGAGTTAGTTGCACAGGCCCCGAGGAGATAGGGAATGGCTTCTTGGAAGTTTGGAGTCAGTGCAATGGAAACTCCAAGGGGACTCCAACATGTATTTTTGGGAGTGCAACCGATCTCCAACTCTCAAGACCTGGTTCAACAAGTCAAAACAACCAGCTGTGCTGGGCCTGCAGGTATCCATGTAATCCCCTCAGACTCACATGACTTAATGGATATTTTGTAGGAAAGATTAATCAATCAAACAAACCCTGAGAAAATCCCAATTGATAAAACACTGCTCTCGCAGTACTAATATTTTCCGAGGCTTACCACTGATTGATGATGATAGACTGTTTTGGTCTCCTGAGCACATCCTCTGACTGACTAATAACATTCGTCACCTCAGCACCACATTCATATTCCCATCTATGCACCTCAATGGAAGAACAATAAGCTATAATGAAGGCCCAGCTCATTACCATCAATACATCAGATGCCAGGTTATTGTGTTTCCACACAGATAATAACCTGAAGTCACAGCAACCTGCAGGGAGCCTCCTACACAGGTTACAGCAAAAAGTGAACTCCCATTTCCAACGGCAAACACTTCACAGACCTTTTCATCTATTTAAAGTCTCAACAGCTATTGCACAGGTAAGGTTTTTTTCTCTCGTTCATGAGTGTTTACTGATTCACTGTCATAAGAAATATGACATAGAACATAGAACTCTTCAGCATGCAATGTTATGCTAAATTAAACATTTCTGCCTGCCCTTGGTCCATATTCCTCCATTCCTTGCTTATTCGTATGCTTATCTAAAAGCCCCCTAAACACCCCTATCATATCTACCTCTACCACTACCCCTTGCAGCACATTCCAGACACCTAGAACTCTCTGTGTAAAGAACTTGCCCCTCACAGCACCTTTGAACTTTCCCTCTCTTACCTTAAATGTATGCAAAATATTAGGTTTCCAAGAGAAATTCCACATTGTGAATGTTGGCAATGTTTAAGAGGCATTAAAACAGACATTTGAACAGGCTGGAAATAGAAGGATATGGGTCATGGGCAGGTAGACAGGATTAGTTTAGAATGGCATCATGGAGGACACAATCATAGTGGGCTGAAAGGCCTGTTCCTGCACTGTACTGTTATATGTTTAAAAATGCTGTGCTTTGAAAGGCATGTGGCACAGCTGAATACTTCAGAGTGAACTGTGTGTGCACCTTTTAACCACAGATTTTAATATTCCACATCAAATGTTTTCCTTTTTAGCTGCTCATTAAAAATAATAAAATTATTTCTTGATGTGTTGTTCTTTTCAAAACATCCCCCCCATTCTTCCTTTCATACAGTTGTCTCCAAGCCCTAACATTCCCTCCCTAAACCTCTCCACCTCCTCTTTTGAGATATTCCTCAAAGTCCATCTCCTTGATCAAAATTTTGGCTACCCTTCCCATAATCCCAAAATTGACTCCCTAAGGTTTTACCTGGTCGCACTACTGAGAGTACCTAAGGGGGATTTCACCATTAAAGATGAATTATAAATACAAGTTAATGTTGTGTACAATCCTAGCAATTATTTTACAGCCCAAGAAGTCATCAAGTGTTATGTCTGAATTGAGGATACAGTATATTTTTAAAAGACATATTCATCATACCATCACTGTCACACAGCATGTGACCAGAAGGTATCAAGGTCTCACACTTCATCTGAACTGAGGCCACTTGAAGCTTGACATGCTGATGGGAGCAGGCTACTGTTTGGAACCAAATAGCATTATAATAGCTGAGATGCCACGGTGCCTGTGACTGTAATGTGTGTACATATCAGGAGCTGTAATAAATATCTGCTGCATCTTTCAATACCATACTATGCAAACTTGATCTCTTTTATAAACACTAGGAGAGAGCGAGGACTGCAGATGCTGGAGACCAGAGTCGACGAGCGTGGTGCTGGAAAAGCACAGCCTGTCAGGCAGCATTCGCAGAGCAGGGCAGTCAACTCTCTTGCTCCTCGGATGCTGCCTGACTGGATGTGCTTTTCCAGCACCACGCTCTTTGACTCTTATAAATATGCCCCACTATCACCACGACCACTGCCTCAGTGTTGGCTTGGTCTTTAACAGAGTATTTATATCTAATACAGCAAAACTTATGTTAGCTCCAGCAACCCAAGAACTAGATGTGATCATGTGATATGTATGACACGATCAGTAATTGTGTTTCTGCCACTTGTCCAAAAGAGCGATCAATTTAGTCACACTCTTTGCCCCTCCCCACCTCCCAATCCCCAGAGATGAGGAGAATTTGTTTTCATCTCAAAGAGTTACATGACTGGAACTTTCTATCTCGGAAAGCAGTTGAGGAAGGTCATTTTAAAGGCAAAGTTAGATAAATCCTTGTTAGGCAAGGACAGTAAAGGTAGGTGGGAATGTGGAATTTGAAACACAAATAAACCAACCACAATCCTGAAGAATGGCAAAGTTGGTTCAAGGGAGCAAGTGGTCTACATCTGCTCTTGTTTTCTCTTCAGATGTTCATCTATCTCTTTACAAGAAGGTTATGGATCCTGTTTCCACTGATATTGCAGACATAATTATCTATATCCTTCACCTTCTCTGCAAAGAAAATTTCTTTATTCTTTTGCTGTTTAAAGAAAACTAGGGCTTCTTGTTACTGAAGCACTGGTGTGAAGCAGTAGAAACTATAGGTTAGCCCTTCATTTCATCCCCGACGTGGTCACAACTTTGTACTGTATCATACCTACACCAGATCCTATTAATGCCAAATGGCCACTCACCAACATTATCAAAGTCTTTCAAGTAGCAAGCAGCCGAGGGTATTTTCCCCTCCTTAGCTGAGTACAAGATCTGAATGCAAGACACACTGGTCAACATCTGAGCCTGTGAATGTACAGGAAACTGGCACTATTTTAACTGGCACCTTGTGAATTGGCACCCTCGATAAACTGGCAAAAGTGATATATCTGAAATACTGGATATTTACTATATTGTCATGGTCTCCACAATGTCCAAATAGTCAGTTAAGGGTGTGAATGAGAAGGCTTTCTGCCAATATGCTTTATGTATGGCAAATTTGCATTATCATTAAAGCGATTTTTGCTGTAAATAAAGTATAACAGTGATGTGTATACCTTCTGTGTCATGTTTCTATTACTTCCTGTGTGTTTTTACACTGATTATGGGAACCTCTTGATCAAATAGAATATTTGATCAACTGCCATATTCCTGGTCCCAATAGGTGCTGGTCAATAAAACATTTGTCGTATTAATATTAAATAAGGCAGTGTCTTTACAGAGGTGATCATTGGGAAACCTTGTGTTTGTTCATTAATAACGGTTCTAAGTTCCAATGAACGTCTCAAAAATCTAACTTCACTGTCCACCTCTTTCTCAGCCCACAGCGTTGTTCCATTCTGATTTTAACTCCCACCCTGTGATAAGAAAAATACAATTAAAACAATCAGTAATACTTGGAAATGAACGTACTGGTCCTCACTTTAAAATGATATAGAAGTCAGACCAGAATGTGTCAGCCACAAATTTTGCTGTTTTTCCTTCTGGGATGGGCAGAGGTACATTTGGATATCAAAAAACCCAGCCTTCCACAACGTCTGAGAGATTTACTTGCCAGACCTCATCTGCCTAGGCCCTGTCAGTATCAAACTGAAACCTCCAAAGTGTGTGGCTGACTTCTAACGCCATGTGCAGTGCAGCAAGTCATTACATTTTATAAGAGTATGATCTAGCATCATCTCAGGGTGACAAAGATGGCAATCAGTGCACCCTTGCAGTATTGCCCAATTGTTGAGATACATTTGTCTTTCAAAAAAATAAATCACGAATTCCCAAATATTTTTAATAGCAGCAGCTAGGTTTATAATGTATATTATCATTGTAGAGTCATAAAGTCATAGAGATGTACAGCATGGAAATGGGTCCAACTCGTCCATGCTGACCAGATATCCTACATTAATCCAGTCCCATTTGCCAGCATTTGGCCCATATCCCTCTAAACCCTTCTTATTCATGCACCCAACCTGGTGCCTTTTAAACGTTGTAATTGTACCAGTCTCCACCACTTCCTTATAATTTGGGATTCAAGTTTTAAGGCCCTTGTGACATAGTGTTGTGTCCCTAAATCTAAGCCACAAGATTCAGGTTCAGATCCCACCTTCCCCAGAGCTGTGGAACATAATCTCTGAATAGTTTCATAAGAGAATATCTACACAGCATTGTGTATCAAACAATGTCTCAGGTCTGACTTGAAATACTTTTTGAAAAGCCTTCAGAGTTTACACAGATGAAGAGAAATCTGCAAGTAAGGATTTCAGAATAATGAGCCACAATCTATAAATAGACAAACTATTTGAATTGCCCAGTAAATGCCAAAAAAAGAACATGTTTTAATGACTGCAGTAGTGCCAGTCTTCCAAAGAATTACATATGTATGTGTTGTGGTTTGCTCAATTGTTGAACTGAGCAATGACAACATCTCAGTCCACTGCCTCCAACAGTGACTGGTCACCTCACTAAAAACTCAACTTAACTAAGTTTCAGTTCACTGGAGCAATATTCCAGTCCAATGGTTTTATGCTCCAACTTAAAGGCTCCCACTCATATATATATGTATATATATATATTTATAAAAAAGGAGCATTCCAGGTTTGAACCTTGAACCCTTATCCAGTGTCAGTTGAGCCAGATGATGTTTTCCTCAATGTCAACAAAATCATAGAACCCCTACAGTATGGAAAGAGGCCATTCAGCCCATTGAGATTGCCCATACCTTCAAAGAGCATTCCACTCAAACCTAGCCCCCCCACCCCCCCCCCGCCCCCCCCACCCAATATATCCCATGGCTAACCTACCTAGCCTACACATCATGAGGCAATACAAACAATTTAGCATGGCCAATCTACCTAATCTGCACATCTTCGGATAATGGTAGGAAACTAGAGCACCTAGTGGAAACCCACACAGACACAGGGAGATCATGCAAACATCACATGGACAGTCACCCAAGGCTGGAATCAAACTCAGGTACCTAGTGCTCTGAGGCAGCAGTGCTGGCCACTATGCCACCCCTGATAGGGGAGGAACACTGAGGAACTAAAGATTCTGAGTTCTGATGGTATTTACTGATGCTTGCTGGGAAAGTGCACCTTCTGTGGATGTGAAAACCCAAGAAGGCGCAGCTTTAATTAATCAGGTTATTAAAAGCTCACAGGCCAAGTGAGCACACATCAAGTAAATCTTTTGAAGCACACCCATGTTTAAGTTACTACAGGGGCTAAATAAAATGAAAAAGGTGAGAGTGGAATTTTTTTTAAGAAAACTTCCATTGATTACTGACAAAACCTTCCTTTCCATTCAACTCTGAACAAGGGATTATTTTACCTCAATAACCTACTGGAGGATATTTACACTGGCTCATTCCTCACGCTAATGGACAGTTTTCACACAGAAGCCTAGTTAATCAATGTTAGTGAGTTATTCTATTGTGGAATTAGGTTGCTAACCCTGTTTAGTCATCTTTGTGAGCTTTAATTTTATGACTAGCTGCCCCAAATACTTACTCCAAAACTCTCCTCACGCAAAATGTCCATCCTCACAGCAGAACACAGCAGATTCTTCGTTACCCTAGTAAGGTGCCCCTTAGGTCACTTTCAAATCTTAAGTTTACACTATAAAGTAACTGAAATTATATATTGAAAAAAACCTGGATTGTTTGTTAAATCTCCCTTAACAAGTCTCTCTGTAAACTTTTGCTATAAATGCTGTGTTTTACAATCTTACTCTCCACAACCACCTGATGAAGGAGCAGTGCTCTGAAAGCTAGTGCTTCCGAATAAACCTGGTAAAAACAATGACTGCAGATGCTGGAAACCAGATTCTGGATTAGTGGTGCTGGAAGAGCACAGCAGATCAGGCAGCATCCTCGGCCGTATCGTAGGCTATGTGTAGGCTAGGCTAGCTCCTCGGATGCTGCCTGAACTGCTGTGCTCTTCTAGCACCACTAATCCAGAATTCCAAATAAACCTGTTGGACTATAACCTGATGTTGTGTGATTTTTTTTAACTTTGTACATGATTTTATAAACCTTACCAGGTCACCCCTCAGCCTCTGACACGCAGATAAAAATGACCCAGCCTATTCAGCCTTTCCCTAAACTTCAAACCCTCCAACCCCAGCAACATCGACCTCGGCAGTATCTGAAAATCCTGCCTCATGTTCAGTGTTAAGGGAATGAAAAATTCCAGTTTTAAAAAGCATTAGTGCCAGAAATCTACTTAGAAGTGCCCTTGCGTGAAAATGAGATGTTCCTTGAAAAAGACTTTTGAAAATTCTGAGGGATTCTCAACTTTAGAGATCACTCCCTTTGACTGATTTAATGTTGCTTTATATTAGTGAAGACAAGAGGAGAAAGTAACCGGGCTTGGACCATAGGGGTGAGATTCCGATGGAACTTCCTGAGTTAACTGAATGCCATTGCCTTGATACTTTCCTCAGACTGTAAACATCCCATGTAGGCTATAAATGTGGTTTTTCTCTTGCTGGACGGCACAGATCACATCCTGAATGCAGAGGAAATCTGCAGACATGAAGTTGAGACTACAGTAATTAACCAATTGTAAAGGTACGTTGCTGTCATTAACATCTGCTCCTCTCCCTTCCTTCCACGCCCTTGTCATAAACAATTAATGGAAATTTTTTTTGTGCCCAATAAATTACTTCACAGTAAGTCCTGAGCAACGAAAGCCTTTTATTGACTACCTAGAAATGACTGTCAATGATGCCACAAGCAGTTGAGGAAAGGTAATACAGCTCCTTTCTTTCTAACACCATCTTGGTCAGTTGAAACAAACATTTCTGGTTTCCTTTTAGCACGCAGCTATCACATTTCACTTAAAACTCAGTGCTCGTTAGAATTAAAAAGCCAATTACAAGATAATCTTATTATCTGCTAACCTCAGGGAAAAATATTATATGATTTTTAAGATACACACGCACACCCACACACACACATGCGCGCACACACAATAATTTTTAGGAAAAGGTCAATGTCTTGAAAAGAGACATGAAGAATAAAGGGTAGGCAGTTTCAAAGTCCTTGCAATATTAAACTTTTTAACTGAAGACCACAGTCTTTTTAATTGTCAACTGGCATCCTTAGCAGTGAAGTGTGTAGATATATTTAAGTTCTCAGTGAATGTTGTTTCCGCAATTTGCTTTTTCACTAAACACTGTTTTCAAATGATGAGGAGAAAACAATGAGACAGAGAAAGATAGATCCTGGCATAGCTGCTATTGTTCAGTGTCTATCACTCCTCCTCTCTCCCATTCTATCAAGGGGCTGTTTGAAGTACAGCACTGCATACAGACAGTCCCTCAGTTGTGAATTGGTTCCGTTCCTGAGTATGTTCACAAGCCAATCTGTGTACAAGTTCAAAAACAATGCAGGACATTGTAAAGCAGCTATTCATGTGCAGGGGAAATATATTTAAAATTACAAGCATTTTTTAAGTCAGGCATTCTTAAATTGGGGACCCCCTTCATGTGTATTCCTGAGACTGGCTTCATTGATTTCCCAAGCTGACTAATTATAGGCAAGCTTTTCATATCCAATTTGTGAAATTATTGAACAAGTGTGAATTAAAACAGGAGATGTGAATTTCTTGAAACGGATTCAGTTCTTTGGTTTTGATGTCTTTTGATAAAATGGTAGTTTCAGTGCAGAAGCTTTCATTTATTCCACATGGTTCTCCTTGACTTGACTAAATCTGTGATCAGGTGTTCGCATCAGCCATTTTAGGTCAGTATTTGTCATTTTTTTCATCACAAAAGGTCTCTTGTACAACAACCAGATGATGAAAATTAAAATATTATAACCTATATTGGCCATTAGTAAGGTCAATGGCTAAATGCATTCATGAGAGATATCAATCACCTACATAAATAGCAACCCGATCTTTTTGATGAGACTTTAAAAATAACAGTCCCATGGTATGATTTCAAAGAACAGCAAGGCAGTTACCCTGGTACCCTGACCAATGTTATTCCTTAACAAACAGATCTCATTATCTCACTGCTGTTTTGATGATCTTTTTGCACTCAATATCATGGTACATTTCTCATATTACAATGCTGATTATATGTCAATTGGACATCATTGGTTGTAGAGTGCTTTGAAGCATATTAAAATCATGGAAGGTATTCTTGTTCTTTCTCCAACTTAGACATGTTATAAATGGGTTAGTACTTTAGGTTGAAATAGTATATTTTACAAGCTGGGTGAACAGGTTTTAAATAAGGTTTTAAATGGAACAAAAGCTCCTATATATATGGCTGAGTAGATAGGACAATAAAAATAAGGCATGGAGACTGTGTTGTTTCTAAAGAAATATGAAAACACAGGATACAAAATGGAATAGGCAATGATGAATTTGTTTTGAATGGATTAGTTGGACTGCACCTGAGCTACATGGCTGTCAGTGAGGCAGGCTGGCAACTGTATCAACAGAAACAGGAGGTACAGATGATCAGGCATCCGTTTTGACAGATGGCTCCATTATGAATGCTTGGCTGAGTTCCAGGAATGACTATAGACAGCTCAGTAGGGATTCATTCACAATGCTTTAATGGGGACTGCTAGCTTTGTTTAATTGGCAGCTTTATTACATTGTAATAACTTGTTCATTCTTCGGAGAGCTTTTGCCACACCAGCATATTTATTTCCACAAGACAAAGAGTTGTGAAACAGATTAAAGATTTCTTCAATGGGACCTTCACTGCCTGAGTTTGATTGACAGCATTATGAGATGGTAAGCAGAACAATGTTTATCAAAAGGTCTGTGAAATGTCCGATTTTCCTTTCAGTTCCTTATTCCAGTTTAGTATCTCCCCCTGGTTCACGATTACTCAAAGGATCTTCACAACAACGTTTGCTTCAAAAACTGGCCGCAATTCAATAAAATTTGCAGAAATGAATGCCCACTTCTGCAAAGGAGCTTCCAATGGTGTGAGTGCTGCAGGACCAAATTAGATCCTGCCCACTAATTCTAAAACCTTTCCTCTGTGCTCGATCATGGACAGGCGCATGAAAATCCTGCTTCATTGCTCATGCAAACTAAAATATCAGAAGAGTTCTTTAAACAAGTGGGTGGTTGCTATAATGGAATCATTGATGGCTCTGATTAGGATTGCCCTGAGTAACTGCAATCATTTTCCACTGTTAGGCTAAATACATTAACATTTTACAACAATCGATTCTGGTGGTGTCAATAATCTGCATTTAATCACAAATGGATGCAGCTGAGCATAAACTGCAGGCACAAGGTTAAAGGAAGTCTTTTAAAATTAGGTAACCATTTTAATTTCAGGCAAACAACTTTATTTTTCTGTCTGTGGATTCACTGGAACCTCAGAGTGAGAGTCAACAGTCGTACAACTCCAAAGGATTCCTTTCTTAATCCTGTGACTCAGAGATGCTGGCAGAAGAGTTGATTGCCACAGGGCGCCTGCCTTCTGCTCATGCATTAGGGCTTAACCCATCAACTCAATTCCTGAGCAGATTGCTTTGCATTTCAGCTGCCATGTTGAATGTCTCACCATACTGCACATCCTTCTCTCACAATCCCAGGGGTGTGCTTAGAAACTAAGGATCTCTTTTTATTGAAAGCTTCTTCTGCCAATAGCATCCTAATGTAACTTTTGAGACAACTTCCTTATGTTAACACTGCCCTGCGTAAATGCCACTGTATTCTGAGCAGAGTTATGAGTTTCCCTCTCATAATTTCTAGCTTTTCTGTGAAGATTGGAAAAAAATATTGATAATTCATAAGGAATGATGAAGGGCAATTTGACAAACTGAGGCAAAGTTTCACATTTCTCTACAATTCACAAAGAAGCTCTTTTACAACCAGCTGAGCATAAGCTGCAGGCACAAGGTGTGAATAACAGGACAATCGCTTAAGTGAAGTTAAAGTTAAACACAACATCAGGTTATAGACCAAGAGGTTTATTTGGAAGCACGAGCTTTTGGAGCGCCGTTCCTTCATCAGGTGGTTGTGAAGGTTAAGATCATGCTCACAGAATTTATAGCCAAAGGATTCCAGTGTCATGGAGCTGTGATACAGTAAACATTCTTCATTTAAAACTTTCATCTTTTATAATGGAATAGGCTGGTTTCTGTTCTCTGATATGTAAATCTCAGGATTTCTTTTAAATTACATTCTCAAGGCAGCTCAGGTTTTTAAACAATAGATGTGAAGTCTGCCTGTGTCCCAATGCTACGTCAGACTGACAAACACTGTATAGGGTTACAGAGTTTTACATCGATGAATGCAGCAAAATAAAATGTAATTCTGCAAAAACAAATTCATCCTATAAGCTTATATGTGTGTGCCCGTAAGGGGGACAGGTTGAGTGTGTGTGTGTGTGTATGTGTGTGTGTGTGTGTGCATGTGATAGTGTGTGTGTATATATGTGTGTGTGGATGTGAGTGCACATGATGGTGTGTGTGTATATGTGTGTGTGTGGATGTGTGTATGTGAGTGCACGTGATAGTGTGTGTATATATATGTGTGTGCGGATGTGAGTGCATGTGATAGTGTGTGTGTATATGTGTGTGTGTGTGGATGTGAGTGGGCATGATAGTGTGTGCGTATGTAAGCTTGGTTAAGTGTGTGTGAGTGTGATGTTTATGTGTGAGAGGGTGCGTGTGTCAGTGTGAGTGTGTGGAGGGTCTGTATGTGTGCATATGAGAGAAAGCTTGTGTATGAGGTAGGGTCTGTGTGGGTGTGTGAGTATGTAGGTGTGAGTGTGTGCGTGTGTCTGTCTGTCTGTCTGTCTGTAGTGTCTGTCTGTGTGGCTGTGTATGTGAGTGAGTGTGTTTCATGCAATGGGGTCACTTGTAGTGAGACACGAACAGGAATCAATATATCCCATTATAAAAGATGAAAGTTTTAATCTAAGATTGTTTACGGTGTCACATCTCCATGACACTAGACTCCTTTTGCTATAAATTCTGTGAGCATGACCTTAACCTCCACAACCACCTGATGAAAGAGTGGCACTCCGAAAGCTAGTCCTTCCAAATAAATCTGTTCATATATAGGGAAGGGCTTTTGCCCGAAACGTCGATTTTGCTGCTCCTCGGATGCTGCCTGAACTGCTGTTCTCTTCCAGCACCACTAATCCAAAATCTGTTCATATATAGCCTGGTATTGTGTGATTTTTAACTTTGTACACCCCAGTCCAACACCAGCACCTCCAAGTGAAGATAAAAAACACTTACAGTTCCATAATCTGTTTCACAACCACAGGATGACCCAAAGCACCTTGATACAATGGTGAATGTGGGAGGACATACCAGGAGCAGCACCAGGTGTACGTAAAAATGAATTGTTAACCTGCTGAAGCTACAACATAGGACAATCTGCAAATGAAGTGATTAAAACAGTGTGGAATACACAAGGTGCATCAATCCCACAGCCAATAGACAACAGTCCTGCACATCTGGTCATGAATGCTGGTGAACAATTAAACAACTAACAGGAGGAGGAGATAGATCCACAAATATCTTCATCCATCCTCAACAATATGGGAGCCCAGTATATCAGTGCAAACAAAAGGCTGAAGCACTTGCATCTTCAGGCAAAAGTGCTTATGCACAATCCATCTGGGTCCCCTCCTGAGGTCCTTGGCACCAGAAATGCCAGTTTTCAAGCAACTCAATTCATGCAATGTGACAGCAAGAAACAAATGAAGATGCTGCATACTGAAATTGTTCTCAGCCCTGACAACGTTCTGGTAATCATCCTGAAAGCTTGTGGTGCAGAAACGGACGTGCCTCTGGACAATCTTTTCCAGTGCAATTACAATAGTGGCATCTACTTGTTATAGAGTCATAGAGATGTACAGCATGGAAACAGACCCTTCAGTCCAACTCGTCCATGGCGACCAGATATCCCAAGCCAATCTAGTTCCACTTGCCAACACCCTGCCCATATCCCTCGAAACCCTTCCTATTCATATACCCATCCAAATGCCTGTTAAATATTGCAAATGTACCAGCTTGCACCACATCCTCTGGCACCTCATTCCACACATGTACCACCCTCTGCGTGAAAACATTGCCCCTTAGATCTCTTTTATATCTTTCCCCTTGCACCCTAAACCTATGCCCTCTAGTTTGGACTCCCCTACCCCAGGGAAAAGACCATGGCTATTTATCCTATCCATGCCCCTCATGATTTCATAAACCTTATAAGGTCACCCCTCAGCCTCTGAAGGTCCAGGGAAAACAGCCCCAGCCTGTTCAACCTCTCCCTAGTCAATCCTCCAACCCTGGCAACATCTTTGTAAATCTTTTCTGAACCCTTTCAAGTTTCACAATACCTTTCCAATAGGAAGGAGACCAGAATTGTATGCAATATGCCAAAAGTGGCCTAACCAATATCCTGTACAGCTGCAACATGACCTCCCAGCTCCTGTACTCAATATTCTGACCAATAAAGGAAAGCATACCAAACGCCTTCTTCACTATCCTACCTACCTGCGACTCCACTTTCAAGGAGCTATGAACCTGCACTCCAAAATCTCTTTCTTCAGCAACACTCCCTAGGACCTAACCAGTAAGTGTATAAGTCTAGCTAAGGTCTGCTTTCTCAAAATGCAGTACCTCACATTTATCTAAATTAAACTCCATCCGTCACTTCTTAGCTCATTGGCCCATCTGATTAAGATCCCGTTGCACTCTGAGATAATCTTCTTCTCTGTCCACTTCACCTCCAATTTTGGTGACATCTGCAAACTTACTAACTGTACCTCTTAAGCTCACATCCAAATCATTTATATTAATAATGAAAAGTAAAGGACCCAGCAACGACTCTTGTGGCACTCCACTGGTCACAGGCCTCCAGTCTGAAAAACAACCCTCCACCACCACCCTCTATCTTCTACTTTTGAGCCAGTTCTGTATCCAATTGGCGAGTTCTCCCTGTATTCCATGAGATCTAACCTTGCTAACCAGTCTCCCATGGGGAATCTTGTCAAATGCCTTATTGAAGTCCATATAGATCACATCTACACTCTGCCCTCATCAATCCTCTTTGTTACTGTCAATCAAGGATATTTCCCAGATCTCTCCTATTCACAATCAGGAGAAATCCAATCCAGCCAATGAATAGCCAAACACCCAATCACAGTCCAGTGATGGAAGATGCCATCAACAGGGTTATCAAGCAGTTCATGTTGATCTATATCCTGTTCATTGATGCTCAGTTTGGGTTTCACCAGAACCATTCAGCTCGTGACATCTTGACCAAGATTAAACAAGGATTCCAGAAGTCGGGTGAGAATAGCCCTTGATGCCAAGGCCACTTTTGACCATGTATGGCAACAAGATGCTCTCGCAAAACTATAGTCAAAGAATCATAGAGTCACAAAGATGTATAGCACAGTCCCATCCAGACATCACAATCTGACCTAGTCCCATTTGTCAGCACTTAGCCCATATCCCTCTAAACCCTTCCTACTCATATACCCATTAAGGTGTCTTTTAAATGTTGTAGTTGTACCAGCTTCCACTACTTCCCCGACAGCTCATTCCACACCTGCACCACCCACTGTATGAAAGAGTTGCCCCTTAGGTACCTTTTAAATCTTCCCCCTCTCACCTTAAACCTATGCCCTCTTGTTTTGAACTCCTCCACCCTGGGGAAAAGTGCTTGTCTATTTATCCTATCCAAGCCCCTCATGATTTTATGAACCTCTCTTAAGGTCACCCCTCAGCCTCCGACGGCAACAGCAAAACTCTGTTGGTTGAAGTCATATCTAACACAAAGATAGGTGGTTGTAGTTGCTGAAGCTCAGTTATCTCAGATGAAAGGCATCTCTGCAAGAATTGGTCAGGATAGTGTTCCAGGCCCCAACATCTTCAATTCTTCATCACTGACCTTTTGTTCATCATAAGGTCAGAAGTGGGGATGTTTCCTGATGACTGTGCAATGTTCAGCACTATATGCCCCTCTTTAGCTACTAAAGCAGCCCATGTCCATATGCAGCAAGACCCGAACAACAACTAGGCTTGAAGTGATAACTGGAAAGTATTATTTGTGCTACATAAGTGCCAGCAACTACCATATCCATCAAGGAAACATCTAACCATCTCCCCTTCATATTCAATGGCATTTACCATTGATGAAGCTCCTGTTAACTGAACTGGACTAGCCCTATAAATGCTGTGGCTACAAGAGCAAGCCACAGGCTAGGAATCTGCAGCAAGTAACTCACTTTCTGGATCCCCACAGCCTGTATAGCTACTAGGCACAAGTCAGACATTTAATGCAGAACTAAGAGAAAGTGAGGACTGCAGATGCTGGAGATTACAGTCAAAAGCGCGGTGCTAGAAAAGGACAGCAGGTCAGGCAGAATCCGAGGAGCAGGAGAATCGACATTTCAGGCAAAAGCCCTTCATCAGAATTCCAGATAATCCATTTCAAGTGATATTGGTTGAAGGAATTAATAATGATTAATATTCATCAGTAAGATAATCACAGGACCATCATGGTAGATAACTTCAATATTATATCCACACCACACATATAATAATATTAAATTATTATATAACAAAAAAAATTGTAATTCTGTCCATTGTGTCTCTACCACATTTTTGACAAAGTTACTCAGTTAGTTCAATTTAGCTACACACTCATAATCCGATACATGTCTTCCCTTCAGGTATTAACCATTCACTTTTGGAAGTTATTATTGAATCTGTTTCAATGCATTCAGACCACAATACACTGTCTGTAAATAACCTGCCACTGAATATAGCTTCTCTTTATATACACTATCAAAACCCTTCACAATTTTCACATCCTTATTCATGATTTTGAATTCTCTCTTATTCTTGCAGGTTCAAGACGAAAAATCAACCTTCTTCAGGCTCAACACATCTGAAATCCCTCATTGTATCATTCCGCTAAATGTCTTCTGAATCCTCTCTAAGGCCTTGACATTGACTTAAAATGTGTCAACTTGAACACAATACTCCAGTTCAGGCCTCCCAGGATTTATAAAATACTGGATATACTCAAAGCTATGAAGATTCAGGGCAATCCCTGCAAGTAAATATGAAGAGTAGACGGTCTTATTAAAAGAGTCATTTTGGGAGGAGGATGGAAATACTAATTGGGGTACCTTATCGGTCCAATGTTGGGAATGGAATTATTTCCAGATTACTTTAATGGCCTTTAATTATAGACAAGCAACGCAAAGTGAGCATGTTTGCTTATGAATGGTAAAGTGGAATTAGAAAAGATTGCTCAGGTTTAGAAAAAGATATGCTGAAAAATAGGTTGTGGGATTCGATGCAAACGATTGCGAAGAACTCCCTCCTGTCCTCAAAATCTTCAACACCTTCTAAAAAAAATTACACTTTTTTAAAAAAACTGCAAGATGATTTAATCCAGAAACATCTCCAGCCGAGAAAGTCAGTAGATACCACTATGAAATACTGAGAATTTCAAAAAAAAACAAAAGAACTGCGGATCTGGGAAATCAGAAATAAAAATTAAAATTTCTGGAGAAAGTCTAGCAGCATCTGTGGAGAGAAAGCAGTTAAAGTTTCGGGGCCAGGGATCCTTTTTCAGAACAAGAATTTGAGAGTTCTGAGAATTTCAACTGGGGATCTGTTAAAGTAGGTTTCAGATCAAGACTGAAATATCCATTTTTTTTCCTTATTAATATTTTCTGTACCTAGGACATGCCTTTGATAATTTATTTCGGGTTCATGTGTGATGTTCAACGTTTTGTGCAGATCTTCAGTAAGTACCGTTGTCCTGTTGTGAGACTATGTCCCCATATCAATATTCCTATTACACAAAACTTGTATTTTATAACTACATTTCCCAAACTGTACAATCAAAAGGAACAGAACTGTGATTGGAACATAGAATAGTGGGTGTGACTCTTGTTTCTTTGTAATAGGCTGTACTAATCTGCTTCCTTTCTTGCCTAATGTCCCAAAATTTCTCTATGTGGTTTGGTTTCAAATTTTATTTAATAGTTCTTGACCATCACTCCAGTTACAGTCACTCAGTATGCATTTACTTATCTTTCAGTCTCTGGACCTGTGTTTCTTAAGTGTTTAATGACTACAATCCACTTAAATACTTGAGAATTTCTACTTGCCTCCCTCATCTACAAAATCACGGCTCATTAAAACAGTTTTATTTACCACAAACCTTTTGACAATGATAAATCACTTAAACGCACACATCTGTTTCACAGTCTCAGCACCCCACCCTAACACTGAAGTTCCATTAACTTCTGCTGTACAGATTTAAATCCTTGGCAGAATTAACAAAGTAATAAGTAACTTAATGAAAAAAAATTGAATTAGTGAGTCCCACAGCATAATTCATAGTGACTCTCACCTTCCCTGAAGAAAATAGAACTACACTAATTGAGTTTAGCACTCACAATGATGCAGTTTACACAAATGCAGTTTACACAAATGCAGTTTGTTTTCCAATTATTGTTCTAGGCACTTAGCAATTAACTGGGCAAAATACTACAACAGCATCTATGGGCTGCCCACTGCGCTGAAGAGCATCTCTTCAACTTACTTAAAGCCTTTCTCTTGCCTTCGCAAATTTCTTTTTCCTACCCCATACACAATTTCCATTTGTGGATGCACAGGTAGCTGTCCTGAACCCCAGAGAAAAGTGCACGGTGGAGCATGCACCTAGGTTGTTTAGCTTCATAGTCTTCATCTCTCCCTCTAGGGAAGCTACTTGTTTCCATTTGCCACCTCTTGTTGGCAGTTCCCTGTGGGAATCTATAAGCTTGAAAACAAGTTGTGCTAGTCAACAGTGTAGGAAACTGGTCCAGCAATGCACTGTAACATGGAACTGCCCTCGGCATCTCGGTACACTCTTGTTACATTTGTCACCAGCCTGTGATATCATCCTTGGGTCGTATGATGCCTTGTCCCCTTCGATCCCACTAAAGATTGAATTAACTCACTGAGAAAGTCTGTGAATCTGTTGGTATAGCCCTAGCTCATTAGCTTCACATGCATTACTTTCCGTGCTACATTTATGATTCTATTATAAAGCAGGTTTTGGATGCAGAGACAAATTTACAAGGAGATATTAGTGTAAGAGATTAGATCCTCACCCACACATATAATCATCTAAAAGCATTTGAAGTGTAGACAGGATCCGTCCAAGTATTTGTGGACCTTGCCAGTCTTTCACCCATTCATATTTGTAATCCCATTGTGCTACATGAGACAATACAATGGTGTTGTCATTCCTCATACCATACCAATGTCTTTCTTAATAGATGCCATCATTTTTTAATTACCGCATTCGATTTGAGCTCATTTTGAAAGTTGCTGCAGTCTGAAAGGCTAAATGTAAAGGAATTAGCTACAGCCTCTCCCACTTTTAGTCCCTAATTCAATTTGGAATAATTGATTGGCAAACTGAGTAGCAAAAGGAACTCCAAATAAGTGCAGAATTTCCACAAGTTATAGAAGGCATTGGAGCAGACAGAAGTGCAAGAATATTGGCATCGTATATATTAATATTAACGAGGCATTAAATTTACACAAATGCTTGAATAAAGATTAGCATTTTTTCTATGGAAAATGGAAATCTTTTAATCAACTGCATTTTGCACCTGAACTACAGAACAATTGATTTAAATGAAAATTTCTATTAACATATCTTAACAGCACTGTAATTCACTGTCACGCCCCAATCCACCCCCACCCCTACACACATATACACACACGCACACACACAACTGACTGGTGGATTTATATCATGAACTCCTATGGTCCATATGAAAGCATTTCTTCTGGCAGGTATAGGCCTGGGAATACCAGTGCTGTCAACTTCTTTACATTGGCACTTCATGAGTAATGACTAAAAGTATACTGCATTGTACCTTCGGAATGGAGGGAAAGAAACCGGGGCATTTATTTTCCTCCCATTTGTTCCACTGTTTCACTAAACAGCCCAATGAAGAATTGGTGCTATTCATCCAAATGGCCATCTGCATTAGACAATTATAAGAATTCAAATTATGCTATAACAGTTCATTAGAAACAAACCACGACTCTAGATCAAACATTGGTTCCAATTCTAATTTATCTGGATGTGTAAGATTTGTACATGTTTAATAAATATTTTGCTTGCTGCACAATCTTCATATATTTTTCTGATATTTTAAGTATGGCACAATGATATGGCTTACAAAAATTTGAACGACTTTCTAAACATTAAACTATATTCAGGGTTAAATATAGACACCATCCCTAGAATTTTTAAGTTGTCTTCATAGTGGGTTGATATAGTTGCCATTAGCTACTTGACTTATTCCCCACATGCCTGATGAGTGCAGCTCCAACAAGCTTCAAGAACTCTGACCTCAAGAAAAAATAGCTGCTTGACTAGCACCACAACTGTAAACATTCACTCCCTCTACCACTGATGCTTAGTGGCAGCAGTAAATACTATCTATAAGATACATTGCCAGAGGTGTATCAACTCTCACAGGTAGTTCTTCATGAGCAAACACTCACTCCAACTCCTCCCAATAAACATATCCAAGAAGGGGCCATGACAGATGTTTTAGACAATGGGTCCAATTCCAGAAAGCATAGTGCATTGATCTGTTGCCTCTCCTCTTCTTTGTCACTCTCACCTTCCTGGTCCCAGAATTTACCCCATCCAGTCCATCCTACCATGTGATTACCAATTTCACTTCCCACTGCTTTTTGTGTCTTATGGTGTAGGACTGGCACATGGTTCCTTTATTGAAATTAATCTGCTGCAAAGATATCAGATGCTAAAGTCACGCATAACTTTGCAAGGTTCAATACCTAAAATACTCTGCAGCTTCCTGTTGTTAATATTTTAAATCATCGAAAGAGCTAGTCCTGACATCTTAACAAGTGGCAGCCAGAACACAGCAAAAGGAAACAAGCTATGGTTTCATCAATAATAAAGCAGCAATTTTTACACAAATCACTATACTAGCTTTGGCAAAAAGCATCATGGCTGATGGGTCAGCAGCCCCCATAAAGCATTCACGTAGATGAGGTACACAATTAAAAATCTAAAAAGCTTCAAAATTTGATCAGCAGCATATTCTGGTTCCAAAATTACTAAAACCAGTACAAATACTACTATCTAAACAGTGACTTAGTGTTACAGTATAAACTCATAATGGCAATATGGTTCTTAAAATCTGTCATTCTTAGTTATAGGCAAACCTGGAATTCTCTTTCCAAACAGACTGTGGCTAATTCAGGACTGCAATTATATGGTAATTTTATATTTGATAGGGTTATCAAGGGATGTAGTGGGTAAAAGGGCCAAAGTACTGAATGAAATGTAGAGTAAGGCAAGGTATTAGTCAGTGCACTGAGTGTAGGAGTTGGGAGGTCATGCTACGACTGAACAGGACATTGGTTAGGCTATTTTTTGGAATACTGTGTTCAATTCTGGTCTCCCTGCTATAGGAAAGATGTTATGCAAGTTGAAAGGGCTCAGAAAAAAGTTACAAGGATATTGCCAGGCTTGGAGGTTTTGAGCTATCACGAGAGACTGAATAGGTTTGGGCTATTTTCCCTGCAGAGTCGGAGGCTGAGGGGTGACCATATAAAAGGGTAATAAAATCATGAACACCAGGGATAGGGTGAATAGTCAAGGTCTTTTCCTCAGGTTAGGGGAGTCCAAACTTCAAAGGCATAGGTTTGAGATGAGAAGGGAAAGATTTAAAAAGGACTTAAGAGGCAAGTTTTATACACAGAAGGTGCTGTGTGTACGGAATGAACTGCCAGAGTCAGTAGTGGAGGCTGGCACAATTACAACATTTAAAAGACATCTGAATGAAAATAGGAAATATTTAGTGGGATATGGGCCAAATGCTGGGCAAGTGGGACTAGATTAATTTAGGATATCTGGTCAGCGTGCATGAGTTTGACTGAAGAGTCTGTTTCTGTGTTGTATATCTCTACGGCTTGTTGTTATGTGCATCTGAATGACTTACTCCTACGACACCATTGATGTGAAAATCCTCAAAGCATTAACTGAGGCAGATAGAGTCGCTGAGTGGCTTCATGCAAATCACATGACCTGTGAAGATAACTTTGCAAAACGAGAAGTGGGAGCCATTGCACTCGGAATTGCATTGCTTCTTGGTTTCCACCTCCTCACACTGGTCCCTGCTCAGGTACCAAGGAGAAATCTACCCAGACCAACCCATTCCTCATCTGTGCTACAAAAGCTAAAATATGATGGATGATAAGAAAACTCAATAGGGAGCTGATGGGGAATTCTGTTCAGCAATGAAATAGATATGGACAGAATGAAACGAGGATGCAGGCAGATCAACGAATGAAAATATCTACAAACATAAAGAGTTAGAATAAAAAATGCAAGTTCTTTTGCATTGAAAGGTAAGTAGGAATTAAGAAAATTCTGATACTTTAAGTTGAAAAAAAACCTCTATTTACCCTGAATGAAACACATTCAAATTACAAAGGTTTAGAATTTCAAACAATGTATCATGAAGAACTTCAAAGCAGTATTATTTGGAAAGACATTCTCCAAAACATATCTTAATCCCAGAGATAAGATTCACATGAAGGTCAATTGTCTGTTTCCATTAACTGTGAAGAAAAAAAAAGTTTGAGAAAAAAAACTGTTCAGGCAAAATACCACCAACAATCACAAAGTGGTTTAGAAATTTACTTCAGTCCAGTCTGTGAGATGGACAAGGCAGTCATTAAGTATGTACAATTTGATACGAGTGCAGCAGAATTGATTATCCATCAGGGTACTTTCAAACAATCAAAGAAATGGCATAAATTATTGCTACCAAGGCCAGGATAAAAATAATGGATGGCTGGAAACAAGCTACAAGTCCGTAATCAAGTAGGATGATATTAAAAACCACAAAAGTTAAGCTCATCCAATTTATCGGTATCATTTGAATCCAGACATATATTGGGAGGAGGAAGAAAATAGAGCAAATGGGGGTTGGAAGAAACATCTCAGGTTGAATTTCTTGGCCATTTTATTCTAGGTTATTTCATTACAGAGAAATACATTTTTTAATTCAATTGCAGGACATAAGCATTTTGGCAAGGCTTATCTCGAATTGCCCTTTTGAGAAGGTGGGTGGTAAGCCACTTTCATGAACCATTGTTGCTCATGGGATGTAGGCAGATGCAGTAAAAGAGGAACAGTATAGGGAATTTATGTGATTTGGAATACAACTCAGAGGTAATGGCGTTCTCATGTGCCATGTCATTCTTGGTGCTTGAGGTCATACGCTTCAGGGGAACATTTGTAAGCACCTTATATGTTGAAAGAAAGCATTGACAGATGGTGGTGAATTTTTGGTATTGCACAGGATGTGATGTCACTGGCAAGGCCGTCATTTATTACGTATCCTTAAATGCCTTTGAACCAAGTGGCTTGCACTGCCATTTCTGAGTCTGCAGCCTAGGACCAGGCAAGATTGCAGGTTTCTGTCCCTAAAAGGTATGAGTGAAACAGGTGGGCTTTACAATACTCAATGATAGATGTTGTGCTCACCACTTAAACCGTGATATTCCATCTAATTATTTCCATATTAATTAAATTCCACTAGCTGCCATGAAGAGATTGGAACCCAGGATTCAGAGAATTAGCCTTGGCCCCTGGATTACTAGCCCAATGGCATTACCGCTAAGCCACCGTCTCCACAATGGACCAATGTATCTCTTTACGTTGTACGGTTCAATGAAATGTCTCAATATTATTACTTTTCAAAGCAAAATTACTGCTTTACCTGGAAATATGACAGCCATTTCGCAACAGTAATTTCCCAGAGAGAAAATGAATGGAATCATATTTTTAAAAGTAATTTTGCCTGAAGAAGCCAGACCAAGCAGAAAATAGTTTTCTGTGTTTTGACCAGCAACATTCAAATTGTCATTTCTGCATTAACAAACTCAACAAGCAAAAAAGCTTTACATCTTATTAGATAGGCAATGTCTCCAAATGATACTATACTTCCTCAGTATTGTAACACGGTCAGCCAGGTGGACCTCATAGAGTATGAGTTCCCTGATTGGGGCTGTCAATCTGGTCCAATCAGGGAGCCCTGACAGATAAGAACAGGAGTTCCTGACATCCTGTTCACTCTGAGAGCTGGCTTTGAGGAAGTGGATCAGTGTCAAGGGCTCTCAATGTGTAAATAAAAGGTGACTTGGTGATGGAATATGGGCTTCTGTGGAGTTACTTCACATAGAGATGTTGATTTACCATTGAAAATGGTGTGTAAACCTCCAGTCTTTTGAATCGAAAGCGAGATTTCAATTGAGCGATGATGACACAGATAAATTTTGAAAGAAGAAATTTATCCTGAAGAGAGATTCTAAGAGTAGGATTTGGATAGAGTGAGTTCAATCAGTATTTTTATTCTGATGCTTAAACCCACATCTAAAAAACAATGATTTCATATTTTATGAGGAAATGACATTGCTACCTGGGAAGCTGATGAAATGAAACAAATGGAAATAGAGAGGAAACAGGCAGCATTGAGAGAGACTGCATTCAGATGATCAGTGTTACAACATGAGGTTAAAAGATTATTCTGGATTAGGATTTTGTTTAATATAATTAAAATTGGAAATTGGTTAGATGAAAAGGTCATGTGACTATGCTGGCCCACCTGAAAGTAAGCTTGGTTTAATTATGAGCTATCTGTGGAAGACCTAGATTGTTTTATCAAGAGGGATGTATAAGGCATTTATGCTTTGGGAAAATTACAGCAGCTTCTAAATCTACAATGAGTAGACCAGTCACCCCAGTCCCAGAACGTTGTTATGTATCACTTGCTATATAGTGATGCTTTAAGTTAACCATTTACTTCTGTATAAAAAGGATTTGCAATCAAAGGAAAATAATTAATAAGGCCGTTTGAATTTGCAAGAGCTAATACATTTCCAGTTGCCAAATGGAAAAGGGTAGAGGAAGTCATTTTGAGATCAGCTTACAGACTTTACTTTCAAAGCTGACAGAATAACAGCAGTTACAGTTTTTACTTGAGTGGTCTGCAGGCAGTTGTAGTAGAAACAGCAAAGAAGCAGTCGAACCTGCACCATATGCAGTAAAAGCTGACTCTATTGTCCACCATGCAGAGCGAGGGGGAGCTCACACCGAAAGTGAAGGCCCCATTTGTGAGAAGTTAAAAGAGGCTGGAAGATTTGCCCAGCTTGGAACAAAGGAAGAAATCTATAGGGTAACCTCAGTGAGAGATAATTTTGGGATTAGATGTTACCTGGCTGTAAAAGTAAAAAAGGAAGCAACTCACTGGAGGTTGGAGTTGTTGTAGAGTCAGTTCTGGTATAACATGTGAGTTCTAGTCTCATGCAATCCCATAGCATAAGAAAATTGCATAATAGCCATACCATTTAAACTAATGGGGCCAGAATCATGTTATAACCAGTACACACTTTTAACTTCACACTTTAGAAACAGTGTCCCCAGTTCAGCAATCGTGTTATAGTGAACTCATGTTAACAATACGTGCATTATAGCAGAACGACTTATATAAGCTAATCAGTACCTGAAAGGATTACTTGACATCACAAGAGGAGCTTCCCCCATCAGGAGAGAAAGAAACCAGTCTTGTAAGTTTTCTAAGTAATTGTACTGAGAACTAAGAGCTATGCAGATGAATAGTGATGTAAATTTATTCTTAAATCTCGCCTTATGTCTCATCTGATTATATCATGTATCTCAGACACACTGTATTTGGTGTAAGCGATTAAGCACTTGTAAGAAACCTGCCTGTTTATCAAACTAATTCTGTTGAAGATTGTGTGTAGGCATCTTTCCTCATTTAGTATTAATAACTTAAACTAACACCAATGAATAGGGTAAATAGATGAGGTATTTTCCCTGTGGAGGAGGAGTCCAGGTCTAGAGGGCATAAGTTTAGGGTGAGGGAAAAGAATTAAAAGAGATCTAAGGGGCAACATTTTCACGCAGAGGGTGGTGCGTGTATGGAATGAGCTGGTTGAAGCTGGTACAATTACAACATTTAAAAGGCATCTGGATGGGTATATGAATAGGGTGGGTTTAGAGGGATATGGGCCAAATGCTGACAAATAGGACTAGATTAGGTTGGGATATCTGATCGGCACAGATGAGTTGGACCAAAGGTCTGTTTCCATGCTGTACCTCTCTATGACTCTATGATTCTGTGACTCAGTAAAGAGGATTGGTGGCAGTGAATCTACCCAAGCCATCTCAGATGGTTTCAATGGAAAAGACTGAAACATATATCAGTAGTAACCATGAACTGTTCACTATGTGAATTATAATTCCACAGCGAGTTTCATTTGTGATAAGAACAAGGAACTGTGTATTTTGATAGCTGTTTACAAAAGAAAATAATGCTTTGGCATTGGTTTTGTTCGTCATTTGATACAATAAATGTCCTGGATTGAGATTGATGCTTCATTCTTTCAGCTAATAACCTTTCTTTTTAGAAATGCAATCTCCACGTTATCAGTCTCCACAGAGATTGTAACATCAATATCAGCCACACTTGAGGAATGGAGTCAGAAAATAGCATTCTCTCTGTTGCAATGGTTGTAAGCAGCCAAGACTGTGTGAGAGTGCCAGAAAACAACTGTGGCAAAAGGCTCAGAATGTGACTGCAGAAAGGAGACCGATAGCAACTGTGTCGGGAGCACAAAACCCAATCATTGATAAGTGGCACATCATGAATGGAGTAAACCCATTTCCCAAGTCACTGGGAGCTGTTATGCCTTAGGGGTTTAAAAAATGAATTGACATTTCCAATACTAGTTGGACAATTTTATAGTTACTGTAAAATAGGTTTAGCAAAGTATTTAAGCTTTAATAGATTTATGTCAATAATCTGTATTTTCACCTATGCACGGATGGCTGACTGAACAAACAGCACAGAGCCAGAAATGGATTTTCACATCTTTTCATTGCTATCATTGATCTTTTCTTCCATCCTCTGTACAAGTTTTATTGGGAGATGGACGAGGATGACTGATTCTTAATTTCAATCCTGCTGAGTAGATGTTCCCTGCCCAATTTGTCACTGTTTTCTGCATCAGTACACAGTCCCACCAGATATTTTGCATTTTCAAATGTGACATTCTAGGCTTTGATAAGAGTGTGCCGGTGATAAACAGATAGACCACTGTTTTACAAGCCTATTTGGTGTTTGGTATTGTGGCTGTTAAATCATAGGTTGTGTAAGGAGCTGAGGGTTAACGATCAGCAAACAATATTCCTTTTGTTAATATATTTCTATTATCAGCAGTTTATACTAATATATGTAGAAATTTGCATGGATACTAATCACAAACGGACTTCACAACTATCCAATTCAAGAATAACTCAGTAGCTCCAATAGTTGACATAAATTCAAATAAATACATGTCAAAACCAGAACTCTGTTCCATCTTCTACCACTCTAAATCTTCACCTGTTCACTAATCATACAGAAACCAATCCTTTTCAAAATATAGTTATGGGTGAGCCAGTATATTGCATTGTTTGACTGAACATGAGGAATACCAGTAAGCCCTCACATTCTGCTTTGCTCAGTTTCAGTAATTTTTGAATACCGTGTACATTTATACATTTACACTGTTTTGTGGTACCCATATAGATGTCTTGAAGGGTCACTAGATTTGAAACATTAACTCTGTTTTCTTCTCTGCCAAACCTGCTGAGTTCCTCCATCACTTTTTGATTTTATTTCAGATTTCCAGGTTCTGCAATACTTTATTCTACTGTATATTTGACGTCCTGAAACCCAACAACAGAATTTTACCCTCTCTGTTTTTGCATCCTCCTCTCGATCAATGGGGAGTACACACTTCTAATGAGGACCTTTCCCTCACCATCATATTTATTGCTATCTCTGCTTATACTCCATAACAAGGTATGCATCCTTTTTCCAAAAAGGATACCATTCAAAATGGGTTGTAGTCTTTGTCTCTTCACCACTCACCAATTCCATCTGCGTGTCCTGAAATTTCCTGTTTGTCTACACATTCAGTCATGGGGAAAGTGAGGACTGCAGATGCTGAAGATCAGAGTCGAGAGTGTGGTGCTGGAAAAGCACAGCAGGTCAGGCAGCATCCGAGGTGTGGGAGAATCGACGTTTCGGGCATAAGCCCTTCAACCTAACCTGCTGTGCTTTTCCAGCATCACACTCTCAACTCTGCACATTGAGCCATGCATGATAATGAGTGCAAGACAAATACACAGGCTGAAAGGCCACAAAATTCAAGTGCGAGTAAAACATGTATAAACTCCACAATGTTTTACATTGCCTTTAATCCCTCTGCCAAATTCACCTTCCTCTGTGATAACTGTCCCATTCCCCTCACCACCCCCAAGCTCGTTTTAAGAAGATTTTGTGTAGGGTTCCGGCAATTACTCAACGCCACGCTTCAGTTTATGACCAGATTTCCAGGCATAATATTTTTTCTGGTTTTTAGTGTTTTAAAATATAATCCTCACCAGAACATGCTCTGTATTTTCTGTGACTTTTAAAGCAATCTCATAGCATTTAATGACACATGAAAAATTAAAATGCTTTCCCAACTGCAACCTAATGTGCATGAATGATGGTCAAATTAGTTGAGCTTTAATTTTCATACTTAAAGAGGAATCTCTGCTGTCGGCTTAACATTACTTTTCAGCCTGATTTTTAAAAATACCTTTTAGGGGTTACAGCTGCAAGTCCTGCATTTGTTGTCCATTCAGTAAACGATCTTACTGTGGATCTAGAAGCCCTTGCAGACCAGAACAGGTAAGAATGGTAATTTATTTCTCTAAAGTAAAATAGTGAACCAGATGGATCTTAACAACAAATGATGAAATTTTCATGGTCACTGATGGCCCTCTATTATTATTTCAGAATCATAAACTGAATTCACATTCTGTCAATTAATCATAGTGAGATTTGAACCCAAGCCGCACGTCATTAGTGCAAGCATCTGGATTACTAATTCAGTGGCATTACCACTGCAGCAAACTCCATCACCCTAGATTATTTTATGTTTGGGCATAATGGCATTAGCAGGACATTTGAGGGTAACTTGCCAATGGCAGAATGGGAGAACGTGAGGACTGCAGGTGCTGGAGATCAGAGTTAAGAGTGCGGTGCTGGAACACACGCACTAAACAACCCCACCACCCTGTAGCTGAACACTTTTACTCCCCCACCCACTCGGCCAGAGACATGCAAGTCCTGGGTCTCCTCCACTGCCAAATCCTAATCACCCGACACCTGGAGGATTAACGTCTTGGGCCGCTCCAACCACACAGGATCAGTGTAGATTTCACCAGTTTACTCATTTCCCCTACCTTTACCTTATCCCAGATCCAAGCTTCCAGCTCAGCACAGCCCTCTTGAACTGTCCTTCATGTCCATCCTCCTTCCCACCAATCTACTTCACCTGTCTCTCTGATCTATCAGCTTCACCTCCACGTTCATCTACCTGTAGCCTTCCCAGGTACCTTGCCCATAGTCCCACTCCCCGTCCCATTTATCTCTCAGCCCCCTTGGCCCACAATCCTCAATCCTGAAGAGGGGCTTATGTTCAATTCTCCTGCTCCTTGGATGCTGCCTGAATGGCAGAACGGGCACAGGAATGGGCTCAAATTTCAGCCCTACTTCTTAGTTGCATCCATTAAGGAATATCCAAGCCTATGTATCTGTGTCTCGGGTCCTATCCTGAACATCACATTCTGCAGGTTTCTTACTCTTTTGTTTCCCTTCTGTCCTGAATAGGATCTTTCCCATTTCCATGCACATCCATCCAAGTGTCTTTATTTTGTTTTCTCTTTATCTCGACCTCAGTGTCACAATCTAGAAGTGGTTCATTGGACGTGGATTCCTGTGAATGCAAATATGCTTTCCCTTCACTTTCTCCACTCCTTTACTTCTTTCTTCAATGGCTTCATTTCACATTTTTATTTGCTGGTGTTGTTACCAAAATCTGTACAGGCATAGAGTCATAGAGATGTACAGCACGGAAACAGACCCTTCAGTCCAACCCATCCATGCCGACCAGATATCCCAACCCAAACTAGTCCCACCTGCCAGCACCCGGTCCATATCCCTCCAAACTCTTCCTATTCATATACCCATCAGATGCCTTTTAAATTTTGGTATTATACCAGCCTCCACCACTTCCTCTGGCAACTCATTCCACACATGTACCACCCTCTGCGTGAAAACATTGCCCCTTAGGTCTCTTTTATATCTTTCCCCTCTCAGCCTAAACCTATGCCCTCTCGTTCTGGACTCCCCGACCCCAGAACGAGTCCATGCCCCTCATAATTTTGTAAACCTCTGCAAGGTCACCCCTCAGCCTCCAACGCTCCAGGGAAAACAGCCCCAGCCTGTTCATCTCTCCCTATAGCTCAGATCCTTCAACCCTGGCAATATCCTTGTGAATCTTTTCTGAACCCTTTCAAGTTCCGCAACATCTTTCCGATAGGAAGGAGACCAGAATTGCACGCAATATTCCAACAGTGGTCTAACCAATGTCCCGTACGGCCACAACATGACCTCTCAACTCCTGTACTCAATATTCTGACCAATAAAGGAAAGTATACCAAACACCTTCTTCACTATTCTATCTACCTGCGACTCCATTTTCAAGGAGCTATGAACTTGCACTCCAAGGTCTCTTTGTTCAGCAACACTCCCTAGGACCTTACCATTAAGTGTATAAGTCCTGATAAGATTTGCTTTCCCAAAATGCAGCACCTCACATTTATCTGAATTAAACTCCCTCTGCCACTTCTCAGCCCATTGGCCCATCTGGTGCAGATCCTGTTGTAATCTGAGGTAACCCTCTTCGCTGTCCACTACACCTCCAATTTTGGTGTAATCTGCAAACTTACTAACTGTATCTCTTATGCTTGCATCCAAACCATGTCAAAAATCACAAAAAGTAGAGGGCCCAGCACCGATCCTTGTGGCACTCCACTGGTCACAGGCCTCCAGTCTGAAAAACAACCCTCCACCACCACCCTCTGTCTTCTACCTTTGATCTAACTCTGTATCCAAATGGCTAATTCTCCCTGTATTCCATGAGATCTAACCTTGATAATCAGTCTCCCATGGGAACCTTGTCGAATGCCTTACTGAAGGCCATATAGATCACATCTACTGCTCTGCCCTCATCAATCTTCTTTGTTACTTCTTCAAAAAACTCAATCAAGTTTGTGAGACATGATTTCCCACACACAAAGCCACATTGACTATCCCGAATCAGTCCTTGCCTTTCCAAATACATGTACATCCTGTCCCTCAGGATTCCCTCCAACAACTCCGAGGTCAGGCTCACTGGTCTATAGTTCCCTGGCTTGTCTTTACTGCCCTTATTAAAAATAACTCCTGTGCTGGATTCCCCTGATATCCCAGCCCAGCTGTTTAGACAGACCCAGTACCAGAGTCTAAACGAAGCTACATGGAATTAAAATCTTCCCTCTCATTCTGAATATTGTTAATTTTGATTTCTGACATCCATTGTAATAGCTCTTCTCTAACATCAATGTTGTTTAATGCTTCATTAATGCACAACATTAGAAACGGATTAACAGAAGAACTTGTTCACAGAATAGTGGCTGTTTAACAGAAGGATTTGTGGAGACCAAGGGAGTTCCTTGTTCATGCACCTTAGAGCATCTCAATCTCTGGTGTAATAAACATCAACCATTAAGTACAAAATTAGTGCAGGATGTGCTGGTACAGGAGATGCATCCAAACACAAAACATGATCATTTGATGCTACTTTGGAATCAATATAGATCAGAGTGATGTTTGGCAGCATTGCAGAGAGTTCTAAATATGTTGTGAAAGTTTCCTTAATCAGGCAACAATAGATCTTCAATTAGGAACTCAAATTTGAAAATCAGCTAATTCATTTGCTGTCCATATCAGGTAATTTGAAGCTTTTGAAACTTCAAAAACAAAGACAATCTGTGTGAGAAAGAAGGACAGCATCTTCCACCCACTGGACAACACCTACAGATCCTGTTAAAGCTCAATCAATTTAGAGTTACTCTGACATGCTGTGTACATCGGAACAAGCTGGGCTGGTTTAATCTTTTAACCAACAGGTTGAAGACTTGGGAAAGTATAACCACTGTAAAAGAACAATACAGAATCAAATCAAAGATGAAATGCAGCAATCAAGACGGTCTGAATTGAACAATCTGGGTGGAAAGCCAACACTGATTGTTCAGGATTTAACCATTACAGTTTTGACTGTCTCAACGATATGATTATCCAACACTCAACACAGGCTTAACCATTCAATTAATTCTCCATTGCAGTACAGCTTGTTGGTGGAGAATGCCAATAGCCAGAAATCTTTTCTACTTTGTACAGTTAGACTTGTTTAAACTTGAATGGAAAGTTGTTTGTGTTCTGGATGTAGGTTTGCTCACTGAGCTGGAAGGTTCGTTTTCAGACATTTTGTCACCTTACTAGGTCACATCATCAGTGAGCCTCTGGATGAAGCACTGGTGGCATGGCCCACTTTCTATTTTTGTTTAGGTTCCTTAGGTTGGTGATGATATCATTTCCTGTGGTGATGACATTTCCTGTTCTCTTTCTCAGGGAGTGGTAAATAGGATCCAAGTCAATTTGTTTATTAAAAGAATTCCAGTTGGAATGCCATGCTTCTAGGAATTCTCATGCGTGTCTCTGTTTGGCACGTCCTAGGATGGATGTGTTGTCCCAGTCGAAGTGGTCGCTGTTTGTGTCAATTGCACTACTTGAAGGTACTTTGTTGCTTGAAAATGTGGGAATTTCACTGGGTGTGCCATTTCATAAAGCTGGCTTGCTCTCTTGGTAGCTGGATGTGCAGTGTTGATGCATTTACCCAGCACTGCTTCTGACAATTACACCATTCTGATTTTCAGATGGTGCAGTGGATGTGTTTATTGAGCAAGGAAGAGATAGCAAAACGGCAGATGGGCTCCCATGCCAGTGAGTCAACAGACATGGAGAGAGGTGGCAAAGGAAATCAGCAGCAGCAGCATCACTCCTAGGACCTGGCTTCACTGCCTAGATTGTCAAAGTCTTTATATTTCCTTTGCTCTGTAAGCAACCCTTTTTGCCAGCAATACTAATCCTTCTCTCCCCTGCTGGATAAGATGCTCTTTCAATCACAACAGGGCACTTTCTATATCACCTTCTGCTCACACTTGCTAATGCCCTCAAAATTGGCACAAGCAATTTTCTGTTTCTTTTTTGTTTTGGATTCATTCCCGTGTTTCTCTCATGGTCTTTAATATTTCACACTTTATTTTACGCAACAGTTTCCGCTTCTTGTACAGATGGCTAATCCCTTTCAGCGTGCAATAGGTTGCCTTTGCACATTCTCACAACCATTTCACAGGCCACACATTAACCACTCTTGAACTTTGTGCAACTCCAGCTTGCACAGCACAGAACACAGTCAGAAAGAACTGAGGGAGGTGCAGCCAAACTCTCACACATTACCTGGTAGATTAGATTACTTACGTGTGGAAACAGGCCCTTCAGCCCAACAAGTCCATGCTGACCCTCCGAAGCACACCCACCCAGACCCATTCTCCTACATTTACCCCGTCACCTAACATTATGGACAATTTTAGCATGGCCAATTCACCTAACCTGCACGTCTTTGGACTGTGGGAGGAAACCGGAGCACCCGGAGGAAACCCACGAAGACACGGTGAGAATGTGCAAATCCACACAGTCAGTCGCCTGAGGCAGGAATTGAACCCGGGTCTCTGGCGCTATGAGGCAGCAGTGCTAACCACTGTGCCACAGTGCCGCCCATGGTAGAGACTCTGCCATTGCAGAGAAAACCTTCACAGGGTGAAGCAAACCACAACAGTCTGACATATTCTCTCCAAAATGGACTGGAGAAAGTTCTCAAGCCAAGTCAGTGCGCAGGGATTCTACTCGAAGACTATAATGGTCTGCCGAGGGGAGACTCGGGTCAGTTCACAGTCCTGATTGTAATGCAGGAGAAGTTGTGAGCCGAATGTGTAGGAGAAAGCCCTCATCTCCAAGCACCCGCACTGCCCTGCAGGTTCACATTGGTAGAAAGTGAGGCTCGCAGATGCTGGAGATTAGAATCAAAACGTGTGGTGCTGGAAAAGCACAGCAGATCAGCCAGCATCCAAGGAGCAGGAGAGTTGATATTTTGAGCATAAGCTCTTCACCTTGATGAACTCTCCTGATGAAGCATCAACTCTCCTGTTCCTCAGATGCTGCCTGACCGGCTGTGCTTTTCCAGCACCACACTGTTTGACCCAGGTTCACATTGATGCAATGCGAATGTCACCATGACCCCAAAGTGAACCCATGCATCTCACCCCATCCCCGATCGTCATTACAAAGAATGGGTGTGGTCAAAGTTGAGAACTTGGGGTAGCATGGTGGCTCAGTGGTTAGCACTGCTGCCTCACAGCGCCAGGGTTCCAGGTTCGATTCCCGCCTCGGGCAGCTGTCTGTGTGGAGTTTGCACATTCTCCCCGTGTCTGCGTGGGTTTCCTCCGGGTGCTCCGGTTTCCTCCCACAGTCCAAAGATGTGCAGGTGAATTGGCCATGCTACACTGCCCATAGTATTAGGTGTATTCGTCAGAGGAAAATGGGTCTGGGTGGGATACTCTTTGGAGGGCCAGTGTGGACTTGTTGGGCTGAAGGGCCTGTTTCCACACTGTAGGGAATCTAATCAAATCACTAGAGATGACATAAGATGAAAGTAGGAACACATTGAGAGCAACGTGGTGGTTAGAAATGCAAGCTATAAAATGCATGCGTGCGTTGCCAGGATTTCCTTGTCCACACTGTAGAAAGAATTCATAGTCCACTGATTAATGGTTACATGGGATGTGGCCTCCAATGACTATAGACCATGAAAGATACAAGTGTCTCAGAATTTTCAATCACAAATTTGCATCTCACTTGGAATTTGTATTGGGTTAATTTATCATTGTGAGAGCAAAGGTGCCTGTGCAGCTACAGGTTACCAGTAAAGCCATGTTGGACAATATACAGGGAGTCTAGTGATGTCACTTGGAAATGTAATTTTTGTTTTCTGGGCTCAGGAGGAAAAACAAAAAAGAGTAAACGATCCTCAAAGCCACTTCACAGAAAGAGAAACAAACCAATGGTGGGATGGAAAGTATAAAAAGACAAATAAGCGGGCCATTTTAAACGGACTACAGGAAGTTGCAACATGTGCAGCAGCTGGGATGAGTTACCGAATTGTTCATGTTTGTGCAACACTTCTAACGAACTCGGAATTTTAAAAATATTATCAGTGTCTTTTTTCCAAATAAAACCTCCATTATTTTCTTTTGTTGCTGCTCCATTTTTGTTTAACAGCTATTTTGTTTTTGTAATGTGGTTTCAACATATCATTTTGTTTTGAGTGATGTGGTCTTCACTCGAGCTTGATCTGCAGAGTCAATAACAGAAATGTCAACTGTAGGTTGCACACCTCTTGAGTCAGAAAGTTGTGGGTTGACAATCCCATACCAGGGTTCCAGTGTAGTTGTTGTTGCACTTCAGTTAAGGTGTTAAACTGAGGCTGCTTCTGCCGTGGAACTACTGTACCTCAAAGAGCAGCTAAAAATCACACAACACCAGGTTATAGTCCAACAGGTTTAATTGGAAGCACACTAGCTTTCGGAGCGATGCTCCTTCATCAGGTGATTAGCGTCGCTCCGAAAGCTAGTGTGCTTCCAATTAAACCTGTTGGACCACAACCTGGTGTTGTGTGATTTTTAACTTTGTACACCCCACTCCAACACCGGCATCTCCAAATCATTAAACAGCAGCAGGAGGGTCAACCACAGTATCCCAGCCAGCTTGAATCAATCAACATCAGGTAAACAGATGATCTAGTTATCATTGCACCTCCTTTGTTAGAACTTGCTGCATGTAAAATGGCTCCTGTTTCCTGCTTTACAATAGTGACTCCACTTCCAAAGTGTTGCAAGATGCTGTGAGGCTCCTGAGCTCATGAAAGTCACAAGGCTAATCCAATTGTTTCTTTTCACACCCATTTGACACTCCCATTAAAGCTGTCAGAGCATAAAATTGGGCGCTAATAGACATCAGTATCCAGGCAAAATCTACCCCGTCCTGTCTGCTGGATGGTGTGATCATTGACAGCTATTCACTGCAAGAATTAAGACTGTAAATGGGCATTCTTGTCAGATTAGAAGATAAACTATATTGATCAAAATTAGAAAAAGAGAATTATCTTTCACATCCTGAAAAGTTTCTCACTAACCTCTCAATGTAAAAAAAGTTCCTGTATTAATTATAGTCATCTCCTGGCCTGATTTGCCAAGGTGTTTTCTCTCCCCCACTTTGGCTGAGTGTAATAACTTGCTCAGACTAGACTGAAGATGTACAGACAGAAAGCAGTCAGTGCTGGATCAGTGCAAACAAAGTGGACATGTATTACTGCAATATTACTTTCCTTTCTCACACTTGGTGACTGGCAGACATCCAAATTACCAGCAAAATTCTGATACCAACAAATTGGGATTTCCTGTGCCCTATATTTTATAACATGCTTACTTCGAGACTGCTTCAAGGTGCTGGGTTTTAAAAGAATTCTCCAGACACTGACATCATGATGTTATATGGCTTGACCCATTTAACGTGCAATTTACTCAGTTGATAGAGGTCACTGGAGGGGAGAATCCATACAAAATGTCAGCACCTTGGCTACATCTAGCAAGCAACTTGGAACATAGCGCACAGAAACTACAAGGGATGAAGAAAGACAAATGAATGCATATCTCCTTTTAGAATTACGTGGCAATTGAATATCCCACCATATTAAATGACTATCTCTTTAAACTGTACATCCTCTGTCTGTGCAGTACCAGCTGAACACTCCACGGTTGCCCAATTCGGTTAGTGTATGCTTATAATTCTCTCAATAACTTGTGGCGCAGCAATTTATCCTGTAAACTAATTAATCAGGCAAGAGTCTATAAACAGTTTGGGGTTTGCTTTATTGTCCAATAAAACAATATTAACTGTCAGTAGATTCAATGCACAGGAAATAATAAAGGACAAATGAACACATAGTTCATCCTAGAGACTATCAAAAAGGCACAGGTTAATTTTTTTTAATCTATGCCACCTCCATTAAATGTGAAACATATATTGGGAGTAAAACATTCACAAACAGATTAAATGAGCAAGTCAGCATGAAAATAAAGCTTCAGCTTCTGTGATCATAAGAAGCCAGATTTCTCACAGCCTGGGGTAACGATTGTTATGGTAGTATTTCAAAAAATCAAAACAGAAAGATTGCAAAACTGTTGAATTATGTGGACATAGAATGGTTTTCATCCCAAGTGCAAATCAAATTGAGATTTTTAAAAGGACTGAATGAGGTAAACACAGAGAAATGACAGGGAAAGATAGAACAAGGGAGCACCTTCTTAATATGAAAGCTGGACCATTCTGCAGTGGCATCAATAAGGCAATTTTCCCACAAAGGCTAATGGAAAGCTGGATGCCTCATCTCAGCAACACTGCACAGGCTGCGTCAACTGAAACTTTCAGGCTGACAGCAGTACATTTCTGTGAAACAAATGTGTAAAGGGTTGGAGTAAAGGGTTGAGGTATCACAGCCACGATCTAATTGAATAGCAAAATAAGTTGGAAGAAGTAAAAGGCCCCCTCCCATTCTTTATTTTACTTAGATGTATTTAAATATTTAAGTACACTTACATTGGAGGTGGTACAGCCTTAGCTAATTTATTTGGATGAGAAGGTTATCTGACAATGAGAAGCTGAGTAAATTGTCCACATATTCTCTGAAGTTGAGAAGAATGGGAGGTAATTCAATTGAAACATTCAAGAATGTGAAAGAGCTTGACAGGGTAGACTCTTCAACATTGCTTCTGCCAGTTAGGGCAGCACGTGTACAGCAGAGTCTCAGAATAAGTGACTCATCACTTAGGGCAGAGATAAGGATAAATTTCTTCACAGAAAAGATGGCGAATCTTAGGAATTCTCTACCCAGAATATTGTGGACATTCATCATTGAATATATTTAAGGCTGGGCTAGACAGATTTTTGGTCTCTTGTAGAATCAAGGGGAATGGGGAACAGGCAGAAAGGTGGAATTGATGTGCAAGATTAGCTATCATTGTTTCAAATAGCGGAGCAGGATCGATGAATCAGATGGTCCATTCCTTCTTTTTGCTGTATTCTTCCTGTGACCAGTGGAACGCTGGGTCCACTACTTTTAATCATTTATATAAATGATTTGGATGCGAACATCAGAGGTATAGTTTGTAAGTTTGCAGATGACACTAAAATTGGAGGTGTAGTCAACAGTGAAGAAGATTACCTCAGAGTAAAACAGGATCTTGATTGGATTGGCCAATGGACTGAGGAGTTGCAGATGGAGTTTAATTTAGATAAATACGAGGTACTGCATTTTGAAAAAGCAAATCAAGCAGTGCTTATACACTTAATGATAAGGTCCGAGGGAGTGTTGCTGAACAAAGAGACCTGGGAGTGCAGGTTTATAGTACCTTGAAAGTACAGTCACAGGTAGATAGGATAGTGAAGAAAGCGTTTGCTATGCTTTCCTTTATTCATCAGACTATTGAGTATAGACTTTGAGAGGTCATATTGTGGCTTTATAGGACATTGGTTCGGCCACTTTTGGATTATTTCATGCAATTCTGGTCTCTTTCCTTTTGGAAGGATGTTATGAAATTGAAAGCGTTCAGAAAAGACTTACAAGGATGTTGCCAGGGTTAGAGTTGTTGAGCTATAGGGAGAGGCTGAATAGGCTGCGGCTGTTTTCCTTGGAGCGTCAGAGACTAAGGGGTGACTTTATAGAGGTTTATAGAATCATGAGGGGCTTTTCTCTGGGGTGGGGGAGTCTAGAACTAGACAGCATAGGAATAGTGTGCGAGGGAAAAGATATAAAAGGGCCCTAAGGGACAACTTTTTCATGCAGAGGGTCATGCGTGTATGGAATGAGCTGCCAGAGGAAGTGGTGGAGGCTGATACTTTGCAGCATTTAAAAGGCATCTGGATGGGTATATGAAAAGAAAAGGTTTAGAGGGATATGAGCCAAGTGCTGGCAAATGGGACTAGATTAGTTTGGGATATCTGGTCGGCATGGACAGTTGGACCGAAGGGTCTGTTTCCGTGCTGTACATCTCTGTGACTCTATGACTTATATAATTGGATAAAAACAAATGAGATCCTAATGTCTTGCAAACTACTTTGACAGAGGAGTCCTGTAGCAGTGCAACCTAATTAGTTATAGAAGTGATCAATCTGGTCAACAATTGAAATGCTTACACATGAATACTGCAACATGCCAAGTCATCGACTTCAAAAAAAAAATCAGGCTGATGTGTGGTTTGCTTTCCTCTGGGTAAAGCACTCTTTAACACTGTGTGCTAATTTAGTGAATTCAGCAACACTTTTGCGAAAAATAGATTCATAACTGTCAATACTAGCATGGGCTACAATCAGGAATTGCTGGAGAAACTCAGCAGCTCTGGCAGTATCTGTGGAGACAGAAATAAGAGTTAATGTTTTAGATCCGAAGACTCCTCCTCAGAACTAGTCAACATGGACAGATTGTTCCGTGGGACAACTGTAATTTTTGCACACAATAAGGTTCACAAAAGGAAATTTACAGGAATACATTAATCTATAAACTTGCAGCACGACATAACTCCTATGGACGAATTAAGCGATCAAATGTCATGATTTGATCTGGTTATACACTGCCATTCCACAATAACTCAAATATCACTTCAGTTGCTAGAGACCAAGAATTACCAAATTGGAAACTATGAGTAAACACTAGAAGATAGATCCTTGCCAGCAGAAAGATTTGTTCCAGTCGGAGTACAGAGGGGAGTGTCCTTACAGCTCTGCTTCAGTAAACAAGAGTGAAAGTGGGATTCTTCTCCGTATGTTATTACTTTCCTCAGAGGAAGATACCTCACAAGTAGATGAATTGTTTAAACCAGCCTCATGGAAAGAGCCCATTTGCTCCTCTTTTGTAACTCTGTTGATATTAATACAGAACTTCCAAAGAGATCACGAGTGCCAAAATATAAGCAATATTTTTCACAGCTTGGAGGAAGAATACTATGTTAATACATTATATTAATGCTACTCCTTGGTTGATAAGCACCTTATTTCCACCACCTCCAAAATGACCCCACCACCAGGGATATATTTCCCTCCCCACCCCTTTCCGCCTTCCGCAAAGATCGTTCCCTCCGTGACGACCTGGTCAGGTCCACGTCCCCCTACAGCCCACCCTCCCATCCTGGCACCTTTCCCTGCCACGGCAGGAACTGCAAAACCTGCGCCCACACCTCCTCCCTCACCTCTATCCAAGGCCCTAAAGGAGCCGTCCACATCCATCAAAGTTTTACCTGCACATCCACTAATATTATTTATTGCATCCAATGCAGTCTCCTCTACATTGGGGAGACTGGACACCTCCTAGCAGAGCACTTTAGGGAACATCTCCGGGACACCCACACCAATCAACTACACCGTCCTGTGGCCCAACATTTCAACTCCCCCTCCCACTCTGACAAGGACATGGAGGTCCTGGGCCTCCTTCACCGCCGCTCCCTCACCACAGATGCCTGGAGGAAGAACGCCTCATCTTCTGCCTCAGAACACTTCAACCCCAGGGCATCAATGTGGACTTCAACAGTTTCCTCATTTCCCCTTCCCCCATCTCACCCTAGTTCCAAACTTCCAGTTCAGCACTGTCCCCATGACTTGTCCTACCTGCCTATCTTCTTTTCCACCTATTCACTCCACCCTCCTCCCTGACCTATCACCTTCATCCTCTCCCCAACTCACCTATTGTACTCCATGCTACTTTATCCCCACTCCCACCCTTCTCTAGTTTATCTCTCCATGCTTCAGGCTCTCTGCCTTTATTTCTGATGAAGGGCTTTTGCCCGAAACGTCGATTTTGCTGCTCCTCGGATGCTGCCTGAACTGCTGTGCTCTTCCAGTATCACTAATCCAAAACCTAATAACACTGTCGGGGCATTGTGACCAGTTGATACTCCCTATTCAAATTAGTCAACCAAGCTAGCCAACTCCACCTTCATGAATAAACTGTGATAGAAGTGAATCTGTTGCTAACAGAGAATCTCGAATAGTAATGAGCTGCCTCCTTGAATTGCTGCAGTCAATGTGGTGTAGATATACAGTCAATGTTGTTAGATTCCAGGAATTTGACTCAGTGATTGTGAAGAAACAGCAATATAGATCCAAGTCACGATGGTCTGCAACTGAGAGGGGGTCTTGGGTAATGGTGTTTCCTTGTGCCTGCTGTCCTTGCCTTTTCCAAAAGTAGAGGTCATGCATTTGGAAGGAGCTGTCTGAGAAGCCTTGGTGAGTTGTTATAATGCATTTTGGAAATGTTACACACTGCTGTCACCATGCATAAGTGGTGAAGGATGTAGCTGTTGAAGGTATTAGATGTGGTGTCAATCAAGCAGACTCTTTCTCCTGGACGGTGTCGAGCTTTGTTAGTGTTGTCGGACTCATCCAAACAAGTGCGGAGTATTCCATCACACTCTGACTTGTGCCTTGTAGATGGTGGACAGGCTTTGAGAAATCAAGTAGTGAGTTGCTGCAAAATTCCCAGCCTCTGGCCCACTGATGCAACCTTAATATTTACAAAGCTTGCCCAGTTCAGTTTCTAGTCATTAGCAACCCTGAGGATGTTGATAGTTGGTGATTCAGTGATGGTGAAACCATTGAATGTCAAGGGGCAATAGTTCTAGTACAACTTTTAAAATAACAAGAGATAAGGGCGATGTGCTGGAGGCGCAAAGCAAAACACAGGGCAAATCTCCGATCCAGTTCTATAGATTTATAATGTAGTGCACCTATTTTAATTCTCTGCACTTGTTTAAATGATGTGCACATTAATAACAATCTGTATTGTCAACAGACTATGACTTTGCCAGCAAGATTGGTCCCAGTCATTCTGCTACAATGAAGCTGTGGTCTTCTAAAGACTAGTCTTACTATTATTAAGGAAACACAGGGACAAAGTCAGAGGTTAATTTCTATTTTCCAAAATAAATTGCATTCATAAAATTTCTGAAGATACATTATATAACAATCACATTTAATTACATAAAATGCAATACAAACCAAATTCTTTCAGTGCTATAAGAGATGTGTAATTAAGGGTCATATTTACATACACATACACTTGTCATGACAAAACATTTTTGAAGCATGCAGTCTAGCTCTTCAGTATGTCAAGGCAGGAAGCCTCAAATAATTACCTCCTAACTAATTATTCATTAGAAATTGCTTAAATCCACAGGTTAGTTTATTTAAGATAGAAAAACACACACTAAAGTTTGACACAGACATTACAACAAACTGTATGCAGTTTGCCGATACATATGTCAGACTAATGTTCAGGCAGAGAAGTAACATTGTATACACACAAAACATGGCATCGTTAAAGGTGATCTTTATTAAAGGCAAGACAACAGCCACTGTCTGTCAAGATGTATTGTGATACTTGTTTAAAAATTGCGATGATAAGGCATTCTTCAAAATGACTGTGACATCTGCTTAGGGAATCATCTGACAAGATCCAAATCGAAGCTCAATTATTTCGTAGAGAATTGTGCTGAGGTAAATCATCATAATTTTAGTCAGAATTCAGAATGAAAAGGTCTGACTTCCACATTTTCAAGTATGATTTCCAAAATTACATTTAAGACACAAGATGGGAAGGTACTGAGGTAATAACTAATGTTCTGATGAATGTTTCTCCTTGGATCTCAAACAACAACAGGTTCTTTTGAAAATCCAAACTGAAAGAAATTTGCATGTCAGCACCCAGATGCAAGAAAGTTACTTCCAATAAATTTAGAACTAAATGTGTCAGTGAAATGTGCATTGCATAATCATTTGGATTATTAGTGGTAAATTCCCAGTAGTTCTCATCACAGAAAGTTAAGACAAGAGAATCATTGGATTCAATAGAACAATATTTTACTGTACAAAGCATCTTTTTCTGCAGAGCCCTCTGAAGCCACAAGGTCTAATTGTTAGGCAGAGAACTCAGGCAGGGCAAGTTCTTACAGTGGTCAATTAAACTGAATAAACTCATGCAAATGTTAAGATAGAGGCTGCCAACATTCTGGCTTTGTTATTTTGCCTCCTCAAAGTTTCCTGGGTTTGTTAATTGTTTAAAAGAGACACTCTTGCTAACAAGTAACTCAAGGTATGACATACTATGATAAGTTTATAAATAAGCAAAAGTGCTAATGGAATGAGAAAACATAATTACTCCAAGAAAGAAACCCAACCCGTTACACATGATGAAGAAATGTGATACTTCTTATTCTGTCTAAACAGGCATTAGAGTTTTGGTACAACTGGTGGTTTGTGCAACCATTATCCTCCTTTGGAAGCCAAAATGGCTGTCACAAACATTTTCTATTCAGTGTTAAAGGAATATTGCAGTACACTCATCTCTCCCACTCAGCCTTCCACTTCCTTATACATCCACCATTCAACAAACATGACTTAAATTTCCTCAGTCTTAAATTTTCCCTGATATGGCCCAGAAGTATCATCATTGTCAGCAATCACTTACAAATGACCAATTTGTCCACCCAGGATATTGCGCTTTCCTGATCTCATTGTGGGCATCATGGACCACAACGCAATCTGTGTTGGTCAGATGTTGATATATTTTTTAAAAAGGCAATAGATTGGACAAGGATAATGACTGATGAAGTCAAATGAGCTGTGCGCATTCGGGAAACCAAGCCAAGGTGTGAACATGGTCATTGCTCACTTGACAAACCTCTCAAAAGAAACATAATTACTGCAAGACCTAATAAATAAGCAGGTTGCCCAAGTGAAACATCTTCAGGTAACTAAATAGGCTCTGAAATCTCAATGTCATTTTCTCAATGATTTTCCATTCACTCTAACATTAACAGGGCACTATCAATACTTGACATAATTAGCAAATTAAATGTCAGAATTTGATGGAGGAGATAATTTGCCTTTAGTCAGCAAGTGAAAATAGGAGAGGTAGATTCAAACCTGTCAAAATAAGCACAGATTTGCCACAAAATTTAGCCATCAGATTTGGTTTTTTAAAAAAAAGACTCTTAAAAAAATCTCAAAGAACATATTTGGTAAGGTAAATGTTGACAAAACACTGGAAATCTATCAGAATCTCAAAGAACATGTTTCAAATGTGACCCACCAACAGAAGGATTAACCACACAACACTTACTTTATGTTTTTTATGCATATGTTTTAGCACAAAAGCCAACATTCATCCCTTTCCTTCTTGTACATATTTTTGTATCACAAACTCATTGATCAAACTGGCCAACCATGCATTACACCCTCAGCCCATCGCCTCAAATGCACACCAATGAAAGGGCAATAAATGCCAGTATATTTCACGAAAGGACCCTTAACAGGCACAACCTGGGTTTGCAATGCTGGCATTGGTCAAAGGTCCAGTGGAGTGTTTTTAGGATGTCTCAAAATTGTGTTCTATTGATATACCAGTGAAACACAAATCTCAGAAAGCTTTTACATTGCTGTTGGATAGAGATTTCTACTTCACACAGATACGTGTCGTGTGTCATATGGAGTCATAGAGTTGTAGAGATGTACAGCACAGAAACAGACCCTTCAGTCCAACTCGTCCATGCCGACCAGATATCCTAACCTAATCTAGTCCCATTTACCAGCACTTGGCCCGTATCCCTCTGAACCCTTCCTTTTCATATACCCATCCAATGCCTTTTAAGAGTTGTAATAGTACCAGCCTCCACCACTTCCTCTGGCAGCTCATTCCATACATGTACCACCCTCTGTGTGAAAAGGTCGCCCCTGAGTTCGCTTTTATATCTTTTCCTTCTCACCCTAAACCTATGTCCTCTAGTTCTGGCTCCTCCAACCCAGGGAGAAGACCATCTTTGTTAGAATTAAAGGGACTCTGCATTTCTTTTTGGACAGGTTAGCCTGTACAAACACAAACAGAAAATGTGCAAGCATCTGCAAAATGGACAGCTCAAGTAGCAACTGTGAAAAGAATTGGTATTTCAAGTTAATGAGATATCACCAGGCTAAGAAAAGCCATAGTAACCGCCCAGGTTTTAAAAGACAAGACAATGGGTTGAGAGGGATGGGATAGGGTGGGGTCAGGGGTGTAACGACACTTGGGCCGGGGTGGGGTTGAAACCAGAAGGAATGTGACCTGGCAGAAGGATGGAGAGATTAAAGAATAAAAGGGTTGATGGAGTAAGGGAGCAGAAGGTGGTAATGAGGTGAATGAAGAAACAAAAACATGCATCTGAGTGTGTAAGTGACCACAGCTGTGTGGAGTTTGCACATTCTCCCCGTGTCTGTGTTGGTTTCCTCCAAGTGCTCCAATTTTCTCCCACAATCCAAAGATGTGCAGGCCAGGTGAATTGGTCATGCTAAATTGCCCACAGTATCAACTGCACTAGTCAAGGGTAAATATAGGGTAGAGGAATGGGTCTGGGTGGGTTACTCTTCAGAGGGTTGGTGTCGTCCTGTTGGGCTGAAGGGCCTGTTTCCATACTGTAGGTAATCTAATCAGCAGAATGACTAACATCTGAAGCGGGTGATGAACGAGGAAGAATGGGAACTGTTGTTCAGTTTTGGCCTCCTTATCTGCGGAAAGATGTCCTGAGTCGTCAGAGAGTGCAATGAAGGTCTACCAACTTGGTTCCTGAGATGGCAAGACTAATGTACTAATGTACTGGATCGGTTAGCATTATATTCACATTAGGTTAGAAGAACAAAGGGGGAGGGAGACCTATAATGTTCTAATAGCACATTCCAGAAACACGGGTCACAGTCTAAGGATATTGGGTAGGCCATTTAGAACTGAGATGAGGAGATATTTCTTTACTCAGAGAATGGAATTATTTACGGTAGAAAGCAGTTGAGACCAAAACATTGCATGTTTTCAAGAAGGAAGTCCTTAGGGCTAAACGGATCAACAGTATGGGGAAAAAGCAGGAACAAGCTATTAGAAGTAGAATTACAATTAGAATTAGAATCCCTATAGTGTGGAAACAGCCCTTTGGCCCAACAAGTCCACACCGACCCTCTGAAGAGTAACTCACCCAGACCCATTCCCCCTCACTAATGATTAGGAATTGTGGAACACAATGTTGAATCCAGAAGTTTGTAAATAATAAATCAGATTGAGAGCCTCAAAGGTAAAATTTCAGCTCAGCATAGCCCAAAATGGGTGACAGCAGCATATCAGCACATGATGACAGACAATGGAAGGATTGCAGCAAAGAACTAAAATGGTATGTAACCAAAGATGACAGATTGAACAAAGGAGTGGAGAGTGAACAAGTGGGGGTGAATCCTCTCATATAGTTTCTCTCTTTGCAGTTCTTGCCTGATCAGATGAGCACTTGCAGCATTTTTTGACTTACATTTCAGATCTCCATCATCTGCAGTATTTTGCCTTTGTACTGCTTTGCTTTCATATCAGTTGCAGTCATAGTAATAGAAATTGGCGCTGACTGAACCTTTAGAATTTTTATTTAGTGATATAAAGGAACTGATGCAATCTGTGTAAGTGCAAATCATATTCTATATCATGTTTGTAAGTCATGTTTGCAGGTCATATACTTCATTGATCTTTTTTGAATATGGCTGTCTCTGAGAACGTGTAAGCTGGTAGCTTACTTGGAATGTGTATGACTTTAAAAATCATAGCACTATCAGCCGCATCATGCCAGCTGTGTCTCTTGTCCCCGAGTTCAAGTCCCTTTCCATGCACTTGTGAATGATCGTTTGCTCATTCACTCAAATGTGCTCTGGCCAAGTGCAGGAGTTTGGCTCATTATCTGCTGATGCCTCACCTTGAGGTAGCTTTGTCAGTCCCAGTTTGCCATCACCATCCACTTCTGGGGCAGCAATTGGAGACAGGTCTCAAATCTACCTCAGCTGGAACAGGAATCGACCCTGCATTCTTCGTGCTATTCTGAACCCTGACAGGCTAGACACATGACTGCAGTACTGAGAGAGTGCTGTATTATCAGAGTTGCTGGTCTTTGAAATACGTTTTAAAGACAAAGGACCCAAGAGCTCACTCAGATGGTTATAAAAAGATGCCAATACATTATTTCAGAGGGTAGAAGTCTTCCCTCTCCCCTGACTAATGGGTATCCCCCAACTAACGTAGCAAAATTGGTGATCAGGTACTCGTGTTTGTGTGAGATAGCCTGCTTCCTAAGTTAAAACAGTACAGTTCAGAAGGACCCACTGATTGCAAAGCTCTTTGGATGTCCTGAAGTGCATGTAAAAAGGCAAGATTTTTGTTGTAAGCTTTTAGACTATATTGGTAATAAGCGCATTGATTTGGGTAACAACTGGTGATTTTTCAGGCATATAAAAACTGAAGGGTTTTAACTCAAATTACCCCAAGTCACATGCTGAACAGAAACTTTTCCACATTGGAAGAGAGAGAGGAAGGATTTCCGCGGGAGGCCAAGATAGTGTATGGTGTTTTTTAACATTAAGAATCTTTTAATTTTATTTAACCTACAGTCGGTTCTGCTATAACACAGTAGTTCCGTTCTCATGCAATCCTGTGTTATTAAAAAATCGCGTAGTAGCAGCATCATTTAAACTAATTGGTTGAAATCGTGTTATAACCAGTACACGCCTCAAAACTTCATGCTTTAGAAACCATGTCCACAATTTGTCAATTGCGTTGTTAGCGAATTCACGTTAATGAAATGCACATTATAGCAGAGCGACCTATATTTTCTAATCAACCTGCTCATTGATGTTATCACACACCTCTGGAACAGGTGGGCCTTGAATCAGGGCCATGCTGTCTCAAAGGTAGGGACACTACCACTGCACCACAACAGCACTCCTTCCTATACAGTTTTATTCTTACATTGTTGATGTGATTAAGCGAGATTCAGTCACAGAGTTGCCTTTGTTAGTAACGGCTGAGTACCTGCAAAATAGATCTTAATAGAGTGCGAGACTCATCAATAGGAATGAGCTTAAGGGATAAAAGTAAACTACCTGTTTGATCAGATATTAAAGAACAAAATTAAACTGCTCAGAACACTGTGCTCCAAGAGAGAAATCAATGATACATCAATAGACTGGATCACTCAATCCCATATCTACATTTGCTGTATAATCAAATATACAGCAGCTACTATTAAATAACAACTGAACAATTGTTCTGACAGCAAAACTAGAAAAGCTAAAATGGTTTCTCGTCATTTAAAAAGCCAAATGGATTCATCCAGCTACTTGGTTGCAAAAGATAGAGACAGACATTAAGGTTGGAGAAGCCCAGCTCATTGTAATTTCCTTCACCAGTTTGTTTCAAAAACTCTATCCCCTGACCATTACTTTCTGTTTCTCTCCTCTTGCGTCAGATTCACTTGCAGCTCTTTGTGCACCTGCACCTCTTCAGCACAAATCCATAATGAGCATCAGCAGGGGAGGGTTGTAGAGTGCAGGATATGGAGATTGCTGGAAGATTCTTCAGTTGCCTCTTACTATTTGTTTCCCCACCTTCACATCATCTTTCCTTTCTGTTTATTTGTACAAGAATTCAGTGCATTGGGGTGAAAACTGGGAAACATTTGTAATGAACTGATGATCTTTCCCTGGCCTACACCTCTGCCCCAGGTTTGCTGGAGAAGCTCGGCGCAAGCTGGAAGAACACCTCACCTTTCGCTTGGGGACCACGCAACCTTCAGGACTCCACATCGAATTCAATGGTTTTACAGCCTGAGAACCTTCCCCCATGTCCTTACCCCAACCCCTAAACACCAGGCCTTGTCATCACATGGGCTGCTACCACAAACAACTCATCACCAGTTACTAATTAGCAGCTACTAATCCTTGCAGGCTGACCTCTCTCTGTCCAACTATTTTACTCTCTGCCTTGGCTCCACTTCCACCTATTGTTTACTCTCTCCCCATCCTCTGAATATATACCAACTTTTTCCAAGCTATGATTCTGAAGAAGGGTCACTGGACCCAAATATTAACTCTGTTTTCTTTCCACAAATGCTGCCAGGCCTGCTGAGTTTTTCCAACAATGTCTGGTTATGATCCTGATTTCCAGCACCTGTAGTCCTTTGGTTTTCTTAGTTAATCTTTGCACAAGCACAGGATTGGAGGCCTTTATGCCTACAGTATAATGTTAATGTGAATGGGCAAATAAGGGAACTAACACCACGGGGGGTGGGGGGGAGAGAGAGAGAGGCTTTTATTTGTCAATTCTACCATATACAACCGATACAGCAAAAACAAGACAGCGTTCCTTCAGGACTGAGGGTGCTACATGGACAGCGCAAACTACACACACTCTTACACAGCATAAAGTGCATAAGAAGCGCAAAACATGCAAGTTACAGTGGAATAGAAGAATGATAAATAATAGACATTTTTCTAGCCCCAATTCAAAGTCATGCAAAGAATTTCAGATGGGAAAGAGTCCAATCAAACAGTGTTAAGAAACTGTTGCACAGGCTGGCCGTGAGGGACCGAAAGCTCTGGAGAGAGAAAAGCTTGAGTGAGGGGTGGGTGGGTCTTCTACAATGCTGTTAGTTTTTCAGATGCAGCGTGTGGTGTAATTGTCTGTAACAGAGGGAAGAGATACCCCAGTGATCTCCTTAGCTGCCCTCACTATCCGTTGTAGAGTCTTATGATCGGAGTGTAATTCCCGAACCAGGCAGTGACGCAGCTGTTCGGGGTACTCTCAATGAACCCTCTGTAGAATGTGGTGAGGATGGGGAGTGGGAGGTGGGCTTTCCTCAGCCTGTGCAGAAAGTAGAGATGCTGCTGGGTTTTCTTAGCTACGGAGCTGGTGTTGAGGGTCCAGGTAAGATTCTCCGCGGAGTGTACACTAAGAAACTTGGTGCTCTTCACGATCTCCATGGGGGAGCCATCAATGTCCACTGGAGAGATGTTGCTCCATGCCCTCCTGAAGTTAACAACCATCGCTTTTGACTTGTCCACTTTCAGAGACAGATTGTTGGCTCTGCACCAGTCTGTTAGGCACCGCTCCTCCTCGCCACATGCTGACTCATCGTTTGTGCTGATGAGGCCCACTACAGTCGTATCATCAGCAAACTTGATGAGGTGTTTTGACCTGTGCATTGCTGCGCAGTTGTGTGTCAGCGGGGTGAATCATTGGGAGGTGATGTAAGAGCAGGTGACCACAAGGAGGTGGTTCCCTCCAGTAGCCTAACAATAGAGGTGAATATAAAGGTAAGGTCTCATGAATATGTACATGCATCTCTGAGGTAAGCTGTGATATGACAGGGACTTCAGCAGTAACATAATAGTGTACTGCTGGAATATTACAACTTGAACAGCTTAATACATGCTACTCTGTAGCCTTATCCTCCTCTACACAGATTTGTTAATAAATAATGTTAGAGGAACCTAGAATGCTGACCTGAGCATGAATACAGAACTCAAACTGTGTAATGTTAGTCTTCACACATTTTAAATCAAAAGCAAAGTTTGATCCTACATTGCAAGACTGCTGCAACATTTACTAACCTGTCTCCCAGACCCAAGTGCTTGTGTCTTTTTTGATTAGATTACTTACAGTGTGGAAACAGGCCCTTCGGCCCAACAAGTCCACACCTACCCGCAGAAGCGCAACCCACCCATACCCCTACATTTACCCCTTGCCTAACACTATGGGCAATTTAGCATGGCCAATTCACCAAACCTTTTTGTGGCTCAACACATTTAAATTGTATGCATGTTTCCAGGAGTGGTCCTATTTTCTTTTGAGGGACATGGATGCACAAGCTCAACTGAGGTGAGGATGCTTCAACAGCACATAGCATCTCCAACTTGGAGGGAAAACCAGTGGCTGCATAAACAGTCAGCAGGCACTGACAAACAGGATGGTCAAAGTAGATGTGGGGAGGATGCTTCCTCATTGAGGGGGGGGGTCAATCTAGAACGAGAGGTCATTGTTTTGTGATTGGAAATTATTTCTCTCAAAGGTCATGAATCTGTGGAATTCACGATCCCCCGAGTGCGGTGAATGCTGGAACATTGAGCGAGTTTAAGAATGAGACACATTTTTAGTTCATAATGGGTTGAAGAGTTATGGAGTACGGGCAGGAAAGTGGAGTTGAGATGGAAGTGAGTTCAGCCGTGATCGAGTTAAATGGTGGAGCAGACTCCAGTGGCTGAATTGCCTACTCCTGCTCCTAGTTTCTATGTGGCTGATATTCGACAAATGAATGAGAATCAAGGCATGAGGGCATGGCACGTCCCAGGATATTGGCCAAGTGCTGGCGAATGGGTCTACATTAGTTTAGGGTATATGATCGGCATGAATGAGTTGGACCGAGGGATCGGTTTCTGTGTTGTACATCTCTGTAACTCTATGTCGCCCGTCCTCTCTTCCTCCTGTAATCTCTGCTGTCTGTTTTAAGCGGTTCTGCCAGAAGTGAGTGTACAATTCGCCCTATAATAGCGTTGGGAGTTGCTGAGCATGGCAGCACTGCAAGCCTCATGTGCTCCCAAAGGGATTGTGAAAACCTGCCCTAACTGGCTGGAGACTGTTGGACCACCTCAATTGTAACAGGCTGGCTGAGTTTTGACCGAAGCTAAAGAATCCCTTTCATCTATATTTAATCCTGAAGCCATCAGGATCCTATTTCACACTAAAAATCTCATGTTGCACCCCTATTGAATGATCAAACAAAAGCAACATGAAACAGGCAGTCAGTAAACCAGGTGTGCATGTCCACAGCTCTGCTTGGCTATTGGCTATTCCACCTGAGTCTCGCGGATGATTCTTATGTAAATGCTTCTAATCCACTTGCTATCAGTGCAGCGCAATGCCTGAAAGGAAAGCTTTATGTTGTCCAGTTGTTTTGTGCGGTGAATCAGTACACTGGCCCCACTCAGTGATCACAGTAACAACTAACCACTTCTGTCTGTTGCTATGGAGGTCACTATTTGACAACCAGAAGACTCGTTTCCTTAACACGTACTCGAGCCCCATAAACAATGTGGCTGCTTTACATCAGTGCAATTCAGTTGCATCGACCTACTGATGCCCCAGTATTTTCCTTACATGCATGGTATCGCACTGAGATGAGACTTAGTGAGGCATAGCTGATCAACATGCAAATTAATTTGTAAAAGGAATCATGTAACATATTTTACTGAAGCTACCATTTTGCCCAATATTCAGAAAGGCAATGGCTATGTGACTAGCGCTTTAATACATGCGCTGTGATCAATTGTTTCCAACCTACTATATTTAGAAAGGACTCCTGTGGCACTATGGTAGTGTCCCTACCTCTGAGCCAAGAGATCCAAGTCCAAGTCCCCACCTGCCCCACCAGAGGTGTATAACAACAGGTTGGTTACAAAATACTTTTAGAAAATCAGATCTCCCCTTCTCCAAACAGGTCACATGTGCATAAAATCATGATGGGGTGAGAGATGCAATCTGTTGCATTTCTTTACAAGTTAAAATGTAAATAGCAACATCTACATTTTAATTTTTAAAAAGCCAGTGAGGAGGATAAGGCTTTCCTGCCATTCATCTGCACTCTGAAACTCACTGGCCTCAATACCATTCAAGAAACTGTGCTGGGTGGCTTTCCTGTTACTGGCCTGAAAGCTGCAGTTTTAACCAATTCTAAAAGAAGACCAGGTGAGAGCTGGAGGAAGACTTGATAGTGGAGGCAGTTCGAACAATTTCATCGGAAATGCAGCTTGCTGTTTTGTGATTCAACAAAATAACATCAATCTAATTGATCGAGCATGTGGCAGGATGCTTTGCTACTGATTGCAAAAGGAAAGCATGGCCTTCGATGTATCAATGCTGAACTCTTTGTGGCACACTTCGATTACCAGATCATTCACAGGCTTCTGGTAGACAGTGCTGAAAATGTGTTGCTGGCCCGAAACGTCGAATTTCCTGTTCCTTGGATGCTGCCTGACTTGCTGCGCTTTAACCAGCAACACATTTTCAGCTCTGATCTCCAGCATCTGCAGACCTCACTTTTTACTCTTCTGGTAGACAGTGTCAGGGATAGGGATAAGTGTAAAGTGAACATCTCATTAAATGTTCCCATGGATCATTCTGGAGTTTGCTAGCTTTATACTGAATACATGATGGAATGGGTTCAAGTCCTTCAACTGGAAGGAGCTCAATTGGATTTCTCTTAATTCCACCCTTCCTATCTAAACTGGACAACCAATGTCCTGTCCTTTGATCTTTTCATCTACTGCTTGGTCACAGCAAGTTCTCATATTCATTAATGTCTCACCGAAATTCTCTGGCATGATTTGAATAGTTTCACTTTGACTTCTTCCAGATATTAGTCTACATGATTGATACCCAATGGAAAAGGAACATCCATACAATGTCTTAGGCAGGATCCAGATAAATGGAATAGGTTTATTTCATATTATTTAATATATCTGACATACAATAACTGTCTTAAATAGTGGCTTGTAGTTGAGAACTTAAACAATGCAAAGAGCAGACTAGAAGTTGAAACTTTGTCTTGTGTTCATCAGAATGAGGATGCAAGAACTTGAGAAAACATGGCCTATTTTATACTGCATGAGAAGAGGGTACTGACTGGATGAGCCATCATTGACCTGGAGGGGCAGCAAGAGCAATTATCTGTCAATCTTCCCATCCCAGATAGGTAGATTCTGATTGGCAGGGTGTCGCCATGGGGATGAAGCAGCTGTCTCTATAACCTGCTATTTTCTTTAAAAAAGTGCGATGTTTGCACAAATTGTATAAATGATTATAGAGACCTTAAGACATAGGAGTGGAAGTAAGGCCAATCGGCCCATCGAGTCCACTCCACCATTCAATCATGGCTGATGGGCATTTCAACTCCACTTACCCACATTCTCCCCATAGCCCTTAATTCCTTGTGACATCAAGAATTCATCAATCTCTGCCTTGAAGACATTTAGCGTCCCGGCCTCCACTGCACTCCGTGGCAATGAATTCCATAGGCCCCACACTCACTGGCTGAAGAAATGTCTCCGCATTTCTGTTCTGAATTGACCCCCTCTAATTCTAAGGCTGTGTCCACGGGTCCTAGTCTCCTCGCCTAACGGAAACAATTTCCTAGTGTCCACCCTTTCCAAGCCATGTATTATCTTGTAAGTTTCTATTAGATCTCCCCTTAATCTTCTAAACTCCAATGAATACAATCCCAAGATCCTCAGCCGTTCCTCATATGTTAGAACTACCATTCCAAGGATCATCCGTGTGAATCTCCGCTGGACACGCTCCAGTGCTAATATGTCCTTCCTGAGGTGTGGGGACCAAAACTGGACATAGTACTCCAAATGGGACCTAACCAGAACTTTATAAAGTCTCAGTAGCACATCGGTACTTTTACATTCCAACCCTCTTGAGATAAATGACAACATTGCATTCGCTTTCTTAATCACGGACTCAACCTGCATGTTTACCTTGAGAGAATCCTCAACTAGCACTCCCAGATCCCTTTGTACATTGGCGTTACGAATTTTCTCACCGTTTAGAAAGTAGTCCATGCTTGTATTCTTTTTTTCAAAGTGCAAAACCTCGCATTTGCTCACATTGAATTCCATCAGCCATTTCCTGAACCACTCTCCCAAACTATCTAGATCCTTCTGCAGCCTCCCCACTTCCTCAGTACTACCTGCCTGTCCACCTAACTTTGTATCATCGGCAAACTTTGCTAGAATGCCCCCAGTCCCTTCATCCAGATCATTAATATATAATGTGAACAGCTGCGGCCCCAACACTGAACTCTGCGGGACATCGTTTGTCACCGGCTGCCATTCCGAAAAAGAACCTTTTATCCCAACTCTCTGCCTTCTGTCAGACAGCCAATCCTCAATCCATACCAGTAGCTCACCTCGAATATCATGGGCCTTCATCTTGCTCAGCAACCTTCCGTGTGGCACCTTATCAAAGGCCTTTTGGAAGTCTAGATAGACCACATCCACTGGGTTTCCCCAGTCTAACCTACTTGTCACCTCTTCAAAGAATTCCAACAGGTTTGTCAGACACAACCTCCCCTTACTAAATCCATGTTGACTTGTTCTAATCCAACTCTGCTCTTCCAAGAATTTAGAAACCTCATCCTTAATGATGGATTCTAGAATTTTACCAACAACCGAGGTTAGGCTAATTGGCCTATAATTTTCCATCTTTTGTCTTGATCCTTGAACAAGGGGGTTACAACTTCGAATCATCCAGGACTTTCCCTGACTCCAGTGAATTTTGAAAGATCTCAACCAACGCCTTCGCTATTTCCTCAGCCACCTCCCTCAGAACTCGGATGTATCCCATCGGGGCCAGGAGATTTATCAATTTTAAGACCTTTTAGCTTCTCTAGCACTTTCTCTTTTGTAATGGCAACCATACTCAACTCAGTCCCCTGACTCCCTTTAATTGTTGGAATATTACTCATGTCTTCCACTGTGAAGACTGACGCAAAGTACTTGTTAAGTTCTCCTGCTATTTCCTTATCTCCCATCACTAGGCTTCCAGCATCAGGCCCAATGTCTACTTTTGCCTATCGTTTGTTTCTTATGTATTGAAAGAAACTTTTACTATCATTTCTAATATTACTGGCTAGCCTACCTTCATACTTGTTCCTCTCCTTCCTTAATTCTCTCTTTGTTATCCTCTGTTTGTTTTTGTAGCCTTCCCAATCTTCTGATTTCCCCCAGCTCTTGGCTACTTTATAGTATCTCTCTTTTTCTTTAATACATTTTCTGACTTCCTTTTTCAGCCATGGCTGTCCAATCCCTCCCCGGATAATCTTTTTTTTCTTGGGGATGAACCTCTGTACAGTGTCCTCAATTATACCCACAAACCCCTTTACTGTCTTCCCGCTAGGCTCTGCTTCCAGTCTATTTTTGTCAGTTCCTCTCTCATGCCCTCATAATTACCTTTATTTAACTGTAACATCATTACATCCAGATTTGCCTTCTCTCTTTCAAACTGCAGACTGAACTCTACCATATTATGATCGCTGCTTCCTAAGGGTTCCCTTACTTTAAGATATTTTTATAAAGTCTGGTTCATTACATAGCACTAGATCCAGAATAGCCTGCTCCCTTGTGGGCTCCATGACAAGCTGTTCCAAAAAGCCATCCTGTAAGCATTCCATGAATTCCCTTTCTTTGGATCCAATGACAACATTATTTACCCAGTCCACCTGCATATTGAAGTCTCCCATGATCCCTTTGACCTTGCCTTTCTGACATGCCTTCTCTATTTCCTGGTACATGTTGCGCCCCTGGTCCTGGCCACTGTTAGGAGGTCTGAACATAACTCCCATTATGGTTTTTTTGCCTTTGTGGTTCCTCAATTCCACCCACACAGACTCCACATCATCCGACGCTATGTCATTCAGTGCCATAGATTTAATTTTGTTCTTAACTAACAAAGCAACCCCGCCCCTCTGCCCACCTCCCTGTCTTTTCAATAAGTTGAAAATCCTTGGATGTTTAACTGCCAGTCCTGACCCCCCTGTAACCACGTCTCTGTGATGCCTACCACATCATAATCATTCACGATGATCTGTGCCATTAGTTCATCTGCTTTGTTACGAATGCTACGAGCATTCAGGTAAAGTGCCTTAATGCTAACTTTCTTATCAATAGAGATATTGGAAGTCATAGGATGTCCTACGTTATCCTTCCTTTTTGCTGCATTCCCAGTCTGCCTCGAGTTTAAATCCAACTGCACATGTGCTATGCTGTTGCTTATCTTTCCATTTAATTCCATACTCCCTGTCCCTTTCACTTTCCCTTCCCCCAACTCATATAAACCAGTGTCCTGAATCTTCCAGTACTTAGCTTCTAGTATGTACAAATGCATCGCACAGTGGGCCTGGCTGATGATTTTGGTTTCCAGTGTAACTCTTAGCACAGAGCTGAAAATGTGTTGCTGGAAAAGCGCAGCAGGTCAGGCAGCATCCAAGGAGCAGGAGAGTCGACGTTTCGGGCATGAGCCCTTCTTCAGGAATCCTCTGATGCACACCAGCTCCAAGAGAGGAGGAAGTAGAGTGAATAAGAGGACTGGGGGATGTGAAACCCTGATACTGTTGTGTAAAAGACGTAGGACATCACAAGATGAGCTCTGTCCATCAGGATATAAAGGACTGTTCCTGTGATTAACTGTCTGGCCATTGTCTGTGACCAGAATGTTGCAGGAGCAGTACTGTGCACTTGCTCTTTGACAGGGGACTGTTTAGCTCAGTAGGCTGAACAGCTAGTTTGTGCTGCAGGGTAACATCAAAAGCATGGGTTCAATTGCTGTATTGCAATAATGAACCTCCTTCTCAACCTCACTGGAGGTGTGATGATTGGTGGGTGAATGTTACCACCAGACATGTGTCTTTCTCTAACGAGAGAGAGCAGCCTACAGTCCACGGGACTGTCGTAACTTTCACTTCTGAAGTTGAGCCGAAGACCATTAGATGTGATTCTACTATTAGAAGTAATTTATTAAATAATCCAGACTGTGCTAAGAGTTAGGAGATAGTGAGGACTGCAGATGCTGGAGATCAGAGCTGAAAATGTGTTGCTGGAAAAGCGCAGCAGGTCAGGCAGCATCCAAGGAGCAGAAGAGTTGACGTTTCGGGCAAAAGCCCTTCATCAGGAAAGTTCAGCATCATCATTCTCCGATTAACAGCACAAGGTTTGAAGAAATGCTGCATTATTGCAGGTTCTGCCTTTTGATAGGACCATTAACCTGAGGCCACAACAAGCTATTCAAACACATGCAAAAGATCCCATGACTCATTTCTTTATGAAGTAAACCATTGAAACATTATCTACTTAGATATCACTTTTTCTTTTAAATGGGACATTGCCAACTGTGTGCCACCTTGGAGTTAATAAAAAGGGGGTGATGGCACTTCAGAGGCTGAAAAACACAGATATTCTGCTGGTGCAACAGATGCTATATAAATGCAAGCTTTTCTGTGGGGTCCTACTTTTCCATTAATCAGTTTTCAGGTCATTAACTCCCTTTCTTTGTACAGACAATTTGTTACTCCTCCTTCCACTTTTCATTACTCTGTTAGAGAGCTTGTTCACTTACCATATAATCATTCGGCACGGAAACAGACCCTGCGATCCAATCAATCTATGCCCAAAGTAATCATTCAGTGCTCAGTTCTAACAAAGTGTGATGGCTGTAACATTAAATTTTCTGATGCCCCCCCGACACGCTGCATATTAGATTACTTACAGTGTGGAAACAGGCCCTTCGGCCCAACAAGTCCACACCGACCCGCCGAAGCGCAACCCACCCATACCCCTACATATACCCCTTACCTAACACTATGGGCAATTTAGCATGGCCAATTCACCTGACCCGCACATTTTTGGACTGTGGGAGGAAACCGGAGCACCCGGAGGAAACCCACGCAGACACGGGGAGAACGTGCAAACTCCACACAGTCAGTCGCCTGAGGCGGGAATTGAACCCAGGTCCCTGGCGCTGTGAGGCAGCAGTGCTAACCACTGTGCCACCGTGCTGCCCCCTTCCAGTAATATTTGTTCTTCCTAACTCTGAGTGGAGTGTTTGTTTACTGACTGTGCACAGTACGCAGAAAGCAAGCACACAGGCAGCTGGTGATTAGGAAGGCTAATGGAATGTTGGCCCTTATTTCAGGGGGGTTGGAGTGGAAGAGTAGGGAAGTCTGACTGTAACTGTACAAGGTGATGGTGAGACATATTTGGAGAACTGAGAACAGATTTGGTCCCCTTATTCAAGGAAAGATATTATTTCATTGCAAGCAGATCAGAGAAGGTTCACGAAGATGATTCTGTCTTGTAGGGATTAAGAGCAAAGGTGAAACAGATTGGGACTTTAGAAGAATGAGCAGTGATCCCATTGAAAGATCTGAATTCTTAAGTGGTTTGACAGGGTAGATGCTGAGAGGATAGTTCCCTCATGGGAGAGTTCCAGACCAGAGGGCAAAGTCTGGAAATAAAGGAACACCGATTTAAGACTGAGGTAAGGAGGAATTTCCTCTGAGGTTGAGTGTCTTTGGAACTCCCTGCCACAGAGAGTTGTAGGAGCACGGTCTTTGTATAAATTTAAGGCCAAAATGATAGATTAGTAATCAGTAGATGATAAAGGATTAAAGAGAAAATGGAATGAGCTGTCACAGGAAGTGGTGGAGACTGGTACAATTACAACATTTAAAGACATCTATTTCTATTTCTTATGGAATATAGTCATGACATGCAGGGTTGGGACTTCCAGCAGTTTGAGCCTAATTCAAAGTAAGGCCTAGTTCACAAGCATCTGTAATTTATCAAACGTTTGGAGGTCTCAAGTGTGGGTTAAAATTACCTCACTTCTGCCTCACCACATCCACATTCTGTCAACATTTGAAAAAAAAATCATCCGTTTTTTCTGCAGGTTCGATTGAGGTACAGATATTGGCCAGGACACCATGGAGAACCCATCTGCTCTTCTTCAGATTGGAACCATGGGATCTTCTACTTCCACCTGAGCAGGCAGTGGGACTTCAGTGATATTCTCATCTGAAAGGTGGCACCACCGACTGGAGTGACAGCCTCGAAAGACTTGCAAGTGCTTAGAACCTGGCTTGAACCCAGGACCTTGTGATTCAGAGATGAATGGGTAACAAACCAAGCATCAGCTGACAGTAGTGTACAAGAGAGTTTTTGAACTAGAAATGAAATTATGGTTGGAGGCAGTGTGTCCCAAAATTGAAGTTAAGGTACGCTCTTTGTCACTGAAAATGCCAGTACGGTGTTCTTGCCCGGATTTGAACAGTGCAACTACCTGAGATGGTGCCTCTGTGCATAGAAAGTGGAGGATTAAAATGGGTCTTCCTTGAGAATAACCACAGCTTTTTCTTTAATTGAGCTTTATGATCACAAAAAGCTCAACACACATGACGCGAGACAGTAATTTCAAATGCGTCACTTAGCAACAGTATGTAAATAAAGTACTTCACTCTGGCATTTGCATGATATTGTCATTATGAACGTCTTCGATAATCTGAATTCTAGGGGAAGGTAAAAATAGAAACAACAAAAACTTATATTGTTATCATGCTTTTCAGGACCACTGGCCAATTTACAGTCCTTTATAGTCAATGAAGCATACTTTCTGTTGTAAAAATATGGCAGCCAATTTACACACAGCAACTCCCACAAACAGCAACATGATAATAACCAGATCATCCGATTTGAAATGTGAATTGTGATATAAGTAATCATCACGGCACCAGAGATAAGCTCCTTGCTTTTCTTCAAAATAATGCTATTCATCTTTTACATCCGCCCGAGACTGCCATAATAAAGTAGATCCAAGTCAGGTTATAAAGGAGATCCATGCTCTTGTGAATGAACAGCAACACATTTTACAGAATACAACTACTTTCAGAAGATAAGAATACGTTTGCATCACATTTGACAGATTTGTTAAGAATCCGTTTAGCCTTCGTTGCTTAGACCACTGAGTACAGGAGTTGAAACGTCATGTTGAAGTTATACAGAATATTGGTGAGGCCATTTCTAGAGTGCTGTGTCAAGTTCTGATCACTCTGTTATAGGAAGGATATTATTCAGTTGAAGAGGGCTCAGATGAGATTTACCAGCATGTTGTCGTGAATGGAGGCCTTCAGTTATAAGGAGAGGCTTGATAGACTGGGACTTATTTTACTGGAGCGAAGGAGGTTGAGAAGTGACCTTACAGTGGTTTATAAAATCATGAGGGTTTATAATAAGGTGAAAGGCAGGTATCCTTTCCCTAGGGTGAGTGATTTCAAGACTGGGTGGACATATTTTTAAAGTGAGAAGAGAAAGATTTAAAAAAAAACATGGGGGAAATTTAGTTACACAGGGAGTGGTTCATGTGAAGAATGAACTTCCAGAGGAAGTGGTGAATGTCGGTCCACTTATAATGTTGAAAAGACATTTGGATAGGTAAATAAACAAGAAAGGTTTGGAGGGATATGGGCCAGCAGCAGGCAGTTGGGGCTGGTTTAGTTTGGAATTATGTTCGGCATAGGCTAGTTGGATCGAATGATTTGTTCCTGTACAATGTGACTGTGTGTACATGGTATCGTTACTGCAACATTGCATGTGATCTGATGGCATAAAGATCTCATACGCCATCTTAACTCAGATCACTTGAACTGTGAAACTCTACTGGAAGCACACTCCTCCTTAGTAAATTATTAGCTTAATATTGACCCTGACACTGTTGTGCTTGAAGAATGTAATTTTTGTACATTGTAACAAATATCTCTTGGGTTCTTCAATACAACAATAACCTGTAATCTAAGAAACTCGGTGTAGGTATAACTGGATACAAGGAGATATAACTATTTAACTAGATATAGTGGACAAGCTGGGACATTTTTCTTGAGTGCTTAGAAGACTGAGGGGGAAACCTTATAAAGGTGTATAAGATCATGAGAGTCATGGATAGGGTGAATGCACTCAGTTTTTTTCCAGGATTGGGGAATTGAGAACTAGAGGGCATCAGTTTAAGGTTACAGGGGAAAGAATAAAAAAGGAACTGAGGGGTAACTTATTTACACAAAGGGTGGCAAGCATATGAAATGAGCTGCCAGCAGAAGTGGCTGATGCTGGTACATTAACAACATTTAAAATGCATTTGAACAAATTCATGAATAAGAAAGGATTAGAAGGGTATGGGCCAAGTGCAGGGAAATGGGGTTAGTATGGACGGACATTTTGGTCGGCATGGAGCAGTTTGGGCCAAAGGGCCTGTGTCTGTGCTGGAGAACTCTATGCCTCTACAAGCTTTGCTACATCCTGTTGAAAACAAACTTGCGCCGCTAAACTCTGCCCTCACGTTTATGTAGCTCAGTGTCAAATTTTGTTTAATACTGTTCCTGTGAAGCAGGATGTTTAATTACATTTAATTACACAAGTAAAAGTTGTTGTTGTACAGGAAACTTTTGTACCCCCACTGACAGCAAACACATTTACCCGCCCCCCCCCCCACCCCAATAAGACTTGTTTGATTTGCTCACAATCCCATCCACTACTGGACTGTACTCACCAGGATCAATCCAAACACCATGTAGGCAATGCAGCATATGTGAACTGCAGATCCAGACTGGCATTCAATATAACTACACAGTGTTTCGGGTGAAGAGTACCATAGACATCAAAAACAAGACCTATTCCTTCCAATCCCTTATTAGCAATTTCACTGTAATGGGTGTAATAGAACACCAACATCTGCACATTCCCCTTCAGAGTCCTAACCCATTCTGACTTGGAACTACAATACACCACTTTTCATTGGATCAAAATTCTACAATTCTTTTCCATAAAGCCTGGTTGTTGAACAATCTGATTGCTGTATATGGAACATACAGGCTGCAGCACTTCAAGGTGGCAGCCCATCATCAACCTCGTGTTCTAAATTAGGAATGAGCAACAAAAGCATTCCCGAATAAAAGAAGCTTAACCATGCTTCTGGGTACACGCAGGGAACATACCATTGCTTAAACCTCACCAGGAAACAGATTGCAAAAGGTGGTTTAGAAATGTTAGGAAGCTGTGTTGTAAAATATCATCAGTATTACTGATTTCAGATAATTTATTTCCTTGCATTTAATTGCCCACAGCCACTGCTGTGAATTCTAACTCTGGTCGAAGTATTTCAGGTCAAGATGGAGTAATCACAGGCACCATCTTCCAGACCTTCACCATCTTCACTTTGCACACTTTGAGGTACTGGTTTTAAAGAGGGAAAAATTGCCTGATCCTTTTGACATTCCCTTTTTATATCACCATATTGGCAGAGTGAGTTTCCAAACTAACATATGAAATGTTGTTACATTGGTGTGCTAAGGAGTTACTGAGGAGTCACATGTAGGCCAGACTTGTGATTATGAAGGATGGTAGTTAATTATGGTCATTTTCCCACAATATCATTATTTAGTTTATTAGACATCAGCGAATGAGATGGGGTTTTCCCTTGACATGTGACTCATGATTATCATTAGGTTCTTAATTCAGGATTTTTTTTAACCACGGCAGGATTCGGACCCAGGTCCTCAGAATATTATCTAGGTCTGTAGGTTAACAGTCCAGTGACAATACCACCCAGGTTGTCACCTCCACATATGGGATCGCTTTACATTTGGCCTGTCTTTCACTGAATCATCCTCAAGTATCCCAATGCTAAAATAACTTTGTGATTATGAATCTATTCCAAAAGGCATCAAATAATCTTACATTGGCAGATAAAATGTCCAAATGAGAATTGGGGGGGGGGGTGGACATAAGGATCAAGCATGTTTTGTTATGGAGTTGACCATGATGACAACCTTTTAACCCCAGCTCCCTGCCCCATCTTCAAATCCCTTACCTTCCAAGTCAGTACTGTCTTTTAAATATTTCAAGTGATTATGCATCTAAATCATGTGGCACACTAGTTTACTGAACCATGCCCGGGACCTCCCTCTTTCCTTTGTTTCATTTCTTTCAATGATTTGTGCTGAAATCCTCCTGACATCCCTTTTACATTATTTAGTTTGATTTATTACTGAGTGGGAAAATTCCCTCTGGCCTTGTGCTGTTGCACTGCCAAAATGTCAGTGGAAACCCCAGTTTAGAAAAATGTCTGTTTTTTATAAGATTGCCTTTCGCAACTGCCTGATGTAATGTCAGAAAAGTAGCAGCCAAAATATTCACGGAAAGGTCCTCCAAGGCGATAATGATAAGATCACTGTTTTTTTTCAAAAGTGACATTGACAGAGGGATAAACATTGGTAGGCAGCGATGTAGGAGATTGGTCCTAGCTTAGAGGAATGTGAGGCCCTCTCACTAAAATATGCAAAGCTTTCAACAAGGCTTGACAGGGTGGTTACAGTGCAGGCTTTTACCCTGTCTAGGGGTACAGAATCAGATACAGAGTTGCAGGACATAGGATACACCACTTTGAATTGAGATGAGGGGGGATTTCTTCACTGGGTAGTGAATCTTTAAAATGCTCTGTCTCAGAGGGCTGTTAAAGCTCAGTCGCTGAGTACACTTAAGACTAAGGTCAACAGATATTGAGATAATGATATCAAGGGATATAGAGATAATGTGAAAAAATGGCTATGATTAGCCATTATCACTCTGACTAGAGTTGTCAAATGGCTTACTCCTGTGTTCCCATGCGGGAAAACTTCCCTATGTGAAAATAATCAGTGATTATTTAAGCTTACATATAGAGTGCTGATAAAGACTCAATTTAGTATCGCAACCTAATAAGACAGCACCTTCATGAATGCAGCATTCCTTCAGTATTTTAATGAAAAGTCTGCATTGATGGGGTGTCCAAATTATGGCTGGTGCACAGCACTCAGGTTTTTGGCCAAGTTATGTAATATAGCAGAAGAGCCATAATTTTGAAGATTGCATCCTCGTTTTGAAGCTCAGTTGTAGTCGTAACCTATCCATCCCTATCACTGAAACTCCTCCTGTCCTTGGAAGCTATCTGACCTCTTGAGCATCTCCGATATGAATCGAGCCACTCTTAGTGATCAGGCTTTCAGTTGCTAGGCCCAAGCCTCTGAAATTTACTGCCTCAACCTTTCCACCCCTCTACCTTGGCCTCCTGCCCTCCTGCCCTCGGGATGCTCTCGAATGCTGCATCGTTGCCTTGATCTTTTGTTCTTCTGTCCTCAATTCTCATTGGATGACCTAGGATCCAGTTCTCTTCGACAAACCTTCCTCTGAAACATGTTGGGTGATTCTACCATTTTAAAGCTGCAATATAAATGCAGGTTGTTTTGTTATGGCTGCTCCAAAGCCCTCATGAAATGTGCGTGATTATCGCGAGGTGGGAGCGACAGGCAGGGGGAGAGAGAGAGAGACAGAGAGAGACAGAGAGAGACAGAGAGAACGTTCCTTTAATAATTGTGCATTTTTGAGTTGAAAATAAAAACACTGGAGGCAAGAAAACATACTCGGTCCTTTTTTAAACCAATACCAGGAATTTACTTTAATCCTCACTTTTGCAGATTTGAGTCATCAAGATTCACAGGAGGTTTGCTAGTCTCTTTGACTGTAATTCAGAGTGGCCAGGCTGCTTGGTTACGTGTCTGAATAGTCACATTTACAGATAGAAATGCTTGTAGAATATAAAGGATCCTTCCAAAGGCTCCTGTGGTGTAGTGGTAGTGTCTTTACCTTGGGACCAGGAGCTGAAAATGTGTTGCTGGAAAAGCGCAGCAGGTCAGGCAGCATCCAAGGAGCAGGAGAATCGACATTTCGGGCATGAGCCCTTCTTCAGGAATGAGGAAAGTGTGTCCAGCAGGCTAACATAAAAGGTAAGGAGGAGGGAGGGACGTTGGAAATGCGATAAGTGGAAGGAGGTCAAGGTGAGGGTGATAGGCCAGAGTGGGGTGGGGGCAGAGAGGTCAGGAAGAAGATTGCAGGTTAGGAAGGCAGTGCTGAGTTCAAGGGATTTGACTGAGACAAGGTGGGGGGAGGGGAAATGAGGAAACTGTAGAAAGCTGAGTTCACCCCTTGTGGTTGGAGGGTTCCTGGGCAGAAGATGAGGCACTCTTCTTCCAGCCATCGTGTTGCTATGGTCTGGCGATGGAGGAGTCCAAGGACCTGCATGTCCTTGGTGGAGTGGGAGGGAGAGTTGAAGTGTTGAGCCACGGGGTGGTTGGGGTGGTTGGTCCTCCCTCTACAAGAATTTCAGTGAGTCCCTCTTTCACTGCACACCCCAGATCATCTCCTCTGCCCAGAAGCTCTTCAGCCAAGTTCTCAAACAGACTCGCTACTACCAACGAACCCAACCACCCCGTGGCTCAACACTTCAACTCCCCCTCCCACTCCACCAAGGACATGCAGGTCCTTGGACTCCTCCATCGCCAGATCATAGCAACACAACGGCTGGAGGAAGAGCGCCTCATCTTCCGCCTAGGAACCCTCCAACCACAAGGGGTGAACTCAGACTTCTCCAGTTTCCTCATTTCCCCTCCCCCCACCTTGTCCTAGTCAAATCCCTCGAACTCAGCACCTCCTTCCTAACCTGCAATCTTCTTCCCAACCTCTCCACTCCCACCCCCACTCCGGCCTATCACCCTCACCTTGACCTCCTTCCACCTATCACATTTCCAACGCCCCTCCCAAGTCCCTCCTCCCTACCTTTTATCTTAGCCTGCTGGACACACTTTCCTCATTGCTGAAGAAGGGCTCATGCCCGAAATATTGATTCTCCTGCTCCTTGGATGCTGCCTGACCTGCTGCACTTTTCCAGCAGCACATTTTCAGCTCTGATCTCCAGCATCTGTAGTCCTCACTTTCTCCTTGGGACCAGGAGGCCTGAGTTCAAGTCTCACCTACTCTGAAAACAAACGATAGTATCTCTGAACAGATTGGTTAGGAAATGTCCATAAAAAGGTTACCTCAGAAGGAATGCAAGTACTTAAGCATTTTGCTTTCATGTATTCAAAAATGTTGAGAGCACCATATTCCTACAAAAATAGTTCAATTGCCATACCTTTGCACCAGACAGAACATAGAACAGTACAGGCCCTTCGACCCACAATGTTTTGGTGGGCATTTATCTTAATCTAAGATCAACATAACCCACACATCCCTCAATTTACTGCCGTCCACATGCTCGTCCAGCAGTCGCTTAAATGTCTCTAATGTCTTTGACTCTACTACCACCGCTGGCACTGCATTCCAAGTACCCACCACTCTCTGCGTAAAGAACCTACCTCTGACATCTCCCCTATACCTTCCTACACATCTTAAAATTATGACCCCTTGTGACAGTCATTTATGCCCTGTCTCTGGTTATCTACACTATCCATGACACTCATTACCTTGTACACCTCTATTAAATCACCTCTCTCCCTTCTTCTCTCTAGTGTGAAAAGCCCGAACTCACTCAACCTCTCTTCATAAAACAAGTGCTCCAATCCAGGCAGCATCCTGGTAAATCTCCTGTGTAGCCTCTCTAAACGTTCCTATACGGAGGCGACCAGAACTGGACACAATATTGCAAGTGTGGTCTAACCAGGGTTTTTCAAAGCTACAGCAAAACCTCACAGCTCTTAAACACAATTCCCCTGTTAAAGAAAGCCAAAACACCATATACCTTTTTGACAACCCTATCAACTTGGGTGGCAACTTTGGGGGATGTATATACATGTATTCAGCATTCAAATTCAACCTTCCAAAATGAAACATTGTAGCTTAAAATATGGAATTTTTAATTTAAATACATATTGAGATACAAATTCACCCACTACTTTCCCAGTATACATTAATTTTCCCTCTCCTGGGCATTGACGTAGCCGTGAAAGAAGGGCAGTCATTTGAGAGTGAAGATCCCACCAGTTATAGATGTATTATGACAGCCAAGAAAAATAGCCACAGTGCTGCCATTCCAACAACATAGCTGATATATTGGAATGTAGCCTGTGATTTCATCAGTAGTGGAGTTCAGTTACTTTGGAGTGTTCCACACTTATATAAATGAGTAAAAAAGCAATTTGCAATGCTGAGAAGATTGTTTGATTGCTTGTAAACTTGATTTAAAACTCAAAAGCAGTTTAATTGGAACATTACAGAACAGGTCAGTCAAAACTGACTCAAAACAGCCTTTCCACTGCATCACAAGACGTACTAAGTGTTCAGAGATGACACATTTTAGGAGTACCTCCCACAATCTAAACAACCACCAGAAGCAAGTTCCACTGAACACCTGGGCACCTCAGTGAAGCTGGTTGAAAGAGGCAATGGCAGAAGCTCATCACAGATTGTAACGTGCACAGAAAATATAAACCAAACGAAACCAACGCTAATCTGTATTCACACGTACGCGAGGGAAATATCCTCACTTTCTCACTGCAGCCAATTTGAGAAGGATCCAGTTTACATGCTCTGCTGTTCCCTCACATCCAACCCCAACAAATCACAGAACCACAACCTGGGGAACAACGTTTAAGTCAACAGTGCAAGTACGCAAACAGCCAGGAAGAAACCAGAAGAATTGACACTCAAACAATGTTCGCAGAGCTGCTCAGCATTAACAAAATCTCAAATCTTACATAGGACAGCTGAAAGCAAACACTTTGTAATGCATAGATTTGTGGAAATATGCATCAGATAGTTGACCCATTGCATTACACTCCAATTCTATTATAAATGAATTATGAAATGTAGAAATTGCTCAACTTATAAAATGTTGCCAGAACATTGTAGCTGAGAAAACTAATATATAAAACAACACATTAAAAAACTGAAATGTTGGGCAATTTTGTCCACAATTTATGTGAAGTGTCTGGTCATGGAAGTGGATTACGTTCAACAGCTTCATATCAATGAGGGAATTTTTTATACATAATGAAATGAAACATATAAAAGTAAAAAATCTAGCAAAATACTCCAAGTTCTATGAACCCAGAACATATTGTCTCAGTCACATACTATGGCATCAACATGTACTTCTGTAGCAACTATCACCAATTTTAAAAATGTCTAATGGACTGATTAGATAGCAAAAGACTTTCAGAAATTTGCAAGGGTTTTAGTGTAAAGTGTTTCTCTTCCGTCCCTTTCCCTGTCCAGAACCATAAAATCCCTACAGTGTGGAAACAGGCCATTTGGCCCAACAACTCCAAACTAACCCTCCATAGAGTAACTCACCCTGACCCATTCCCAACCTACCACTCTACATTTGCTCCTAACTAATGCACTTAATCTACACAACCCTGAACACCGTGGTCAATTCACCTAAACTGCACATCTTTGGAGGAAACCCACACAGGCACGGAGAGAATGTGCAAACTCCACAGAGTCACGTGAGGCTGGAATTGAACCTGGGTCCTTGGTGCTGTGAGGCAGCAGTGCGAACCACTGAGCCACCATGCCACCCAACTTTCCCTTTTTTTAAGAAAAGTAACCCTTAATCAATTAAACAAAATACCAATTCACCTAATTAATTAACTGAGGGGGAGAACAAGGGCGTAATGCACTCCAGCCTCTGTGGTGCCCATCATAGCTTTGAATGTTGGTGGACATGGTGAGCACTCTCTCCTGGGCATAGGTGTAGCTGCGGAAGAAGGGCAGGCATTTGGGAATGAAGAACCTTGCCACGTCCCACTGCTTGGACCTTCTGATGGCTACTTTAGACTGACCTGGGAGCATTCTAACCTGCCAGCCCACACCTCCCAAAGGTCAGGAAGATGGGGCTGAAGTGCAACCAAAAAGGACAATAACTGGTTTGTTTTAAATAGACAAAACAGGGGTTGTAACTTCCAACAATCAATGAACTTCATAGCATCACAGAATAAATAGTTGGGCAAGGCATTAGTGAACCACCTTAATCTGATATTGTACAGTATCAGTCAATTATGTTGTGTGGTTTTAAAATAATTACGGATGGGAGTTCAAGTAACAATGCTCTAAAGCATACACATGTCCACATGGATCAGCTGGGAGTGTTTGCCTGCAACTTCGAAACTAAAAGTACACAACATTGCTAGAAGGGAATACAATGGTTCAAGATTAACACCACCTCTTATCTAAAATGTATACACGGATATAAACAGCGAAGTTGGGAAATTTATTTACTTGATAATCTCACTAACATTTGGATAACTAGGTTGCACCTACCCCAGTAACCCAATATTGAGCCTCTCAGCAGTAACTGCAGGAGAGAAACACAATCTACTGGTTAGAGGAACAGTGATATGTAAAGAATAGAAATGCCAGCAGTAAGAGGATTGCTATTGTCAGGGACTAGGCTGAAACGGGGAGGGGTGGTGTCGGTCTTTTAAAACCAGAAAAAACTTGGATGCTGTAAATCTGGAACAAGAACAGAAGTTGCTGGAGAAGCTCAGAAGGTCTGGCAGAATCTGTGAAGAGAAATCACAGTTAACTTTTCAGGACCGGTGACCTTCCTCAGAAATGGGATCTGTCCTTTGCTGGGTCATGTCCAGGTGAAGAGGAGGAGTCTGCAGGGGCCTGGGGAGAGAAAGGCAGGGGTTGCATGGAGAATGGGGACAAACATGTCAACAAAAAGGAGCTTCAACTAATTGAGAGCCAGAAAAGTGGGCAGCACGGTGGCACAGTGGTTAGCACTGCTGCCTCACAGTGCCTGAGACCCAGGTTCAATTCCCGACTCAGGCAACAGACCGTGTGGAGTTTGCACGTTCTCCCCGTCTCTGCGTGGGTTTCCTCCGGGTGCTCCGGTTTCCTCCCACAGTCCAAAGATGTGCGGGTCAGGTGAATTGGCCATGCTAAATTGCCCGTAGTGTTAGGTAAGGGGTGGGTGTTGGGGTATGGGTGGGTTGCGCTTCGGCGGGTCAGTGTGGACTTGTTGGGCCGAAGGGCCTGTTTCCACACTGTTAGTAATCCAATCTAATCTAAAAAAATTATGAAATCAGTTAGGTAATTATTTATTTGCAAATGAATGTGAAATCTATAGCTTAAGGCTGAAAATGTTCAAGAAGTACTATATGGGGAAAACAATGGATGATATTGAATGAATATTGAAACAATTCTGTGGTTAAAAGCTTCCAGGTTCTAGATATGCAGTGATCTGTGGAAAGTAAGTTCTGTGTGATGGTTTTTGTTTGCAAAGTATTGTGACATCTAGGAAACTAATGCTTTTTCCATGTGCTGTGGCTTAAATGATTATTGAGGATATTGCTGAATTCTTCTAATTCTGCTTCTGTGCAAGTCCACATACTACTACCTTTAACACTGTACTGTAATTGCATCGTATAATAAACAAGTGGAAATAAATAATATCCCCTCCCAAAACAAAACAATATTTTATGCCCTGTTTCCAACATCTGCATTATTTTGCTCTCCTGATATTTGTTTCATGATGTAGTTATTTTCAATGTAGAAATCTTTATCACTCAGTTGCAAAATGTTTTCTGTTATAAAAGCATAATTTTGTGAACAGGAAAAGGAAATGCAGGTGAATGATTTAGTGTTAATTTATTAGAAGGTCTTTTGCCATTTTTAAACTTGGAATTAAAATCTTAGGTCATGCTGCAACATTAGGATATATTACTGTTTAATATATTCTCACTTGTAGACAGGATTATTATTTGCAATGCTTATTGTGAGGTTCAAGTCTCTAGGCATGCAACAAGTTTCAAGAGAGCATAGCTTGCTGCATGATATAAATGACCAAGGTCATGGTTGTAAGTTGTATAATACTGAAACCTGAGCTCTGACAGACCTTTATAAATAGAACAAAACACAAAATGTTTTGTTCAACTTTTATAACACAATTTAACTCCACTGTGACTCTGGTTCTCAAATCGGGACACCTGGAAGGGGTGACAGGGAGGATTAAATGGGTGAGTGGGAGGGGTAGTAGAGGTCTAGAACCAGGATGTGCAGAAGGATACATAACAGACAGCCCAAACCCATCAAAACATGTCAAGGAGATAGCCCAAACCCTAACTTTTTCTTATTTTAAAAGCAAGTGTGAGGCATTAGGTTCTGGATGTAATTCGATCAGTTAGACTACCAGGCTTGAAGTAAAAACTTACTTTATTTATTCACTATAATTAAAATGCAGACAAAATAAAAAGAAAAGAAAAGAATTGGCTTCATTGTAGCTCTATCAAAATACTTAACAGAATCATAAACTATTCATGAACTGTTCCAAGATACCAACATCCTATAAACCCACTCTTGACAAAGGCAAATTCAGTAAAACAGGTTGCCTCACATGCAAGTCTAGCAGAAGGAGAAGAACCTAAGCTTTTAGCTGTAGCAAAGAGAGTGAGAGATGTAACAGCTTTCAACCCCAACAGCTACGGAATGCTAAACTAATGTCCTGATTCTGTGGGAACTTGACCCCACCCATTCAGTAAAAAATGAGGTCTGCAGATGCTGGAGATCACAGCTGCAAATGTGTTGCTGGTCAAAGCACAGCAGGCCAGGCAGCATCTCAGGAATAGAGAATTCGACGTTTCGAGCATAAGCCCTTCATCAGGAATAAGAGAGAGAGAGCCAAGCAGGCTAAGATAAAAGGTAGGGAGGAGGGACTAGGGGGAGGGGCGATGGAGGTGGGATAGGTGGAAGGAGGTCAAGGTGAGGGTGATAGGCCGGAGTGGGGTGGGGGCGGAGAGGTCAGGAAGAGGATTGCAGGTTAGAAGGGCGGTGCTGAGTTGAGGGAACCGACTGAGACAAGGTGGGGGGAGGGGAAATGAGGAAACTGGAGAAATCTGAATTCATACCTTGTGGTTGGAGGGTTCCCAGGCGGAAGATGAGGCGCTCCTCCTCCAGCCGTCGTGTAGTTGTGTTCTGCCGGTGGAGGAGTCCAAGGACCTGCATGTCCTCAGTGGAGTGGGAGGGAGAGTTAAAGTGTTGAGCCACGGGGTGATTGGGTTGGTTGGTTCGGGCGGCCCGGAGGTGTTCTCTGAAGCGTTCCGCAAGTAAGCGGCCTGTCTCACCAATATAGAGGAGGCCACATCGGGTGCAGCGGATGCAATAGATGATGTGTGTGGAGGTACAGGTGAACTTGTGGCGGATATGGAAGGATCCCTTGGGGCCTTGGAGGGAAGTGAGTGTGGAGGTGTGGGCGCAAGTTTTACATTTCCTGCGGTTGCAGGGGAAGGTGCCGGGGGTGGAGGTTGGGTTGGTGGGGGGTGTGGATCTGACGAGGGAGTCACAAAGGGAGTGGTCCTTGCGGAACGCTGATAGGGGAGGGGAGGGAAATATATCCTTGGTGGTGGGGTCCGTTTGGAGGTGGCGGAAATGGCGGCGGATGATACGTTGTATGCGGAGGTTGGTGGGGTGGTAGGTGAGAACCAGTGGGGTTCTGTCTTGGTGGCAGTTGGAGGAGCGGGGCTCAAGGGCGGAGGAGCGGGAAGTGGAGGAGATGCGGTGGAGGGCATCGTCGATCACGTCTGGGGGGAATCTGCGGTCCTTGAAGAAGGAGGCCATCTGGGCTGTGCGGTGTTGGAATTGGTCCTCCTGGGAGCAGATGCGGCGGAGACGAAGGAATTGGGAATATGGGATGGCGTTTTTACAGGGGGCAGGGTGGGAGGAGGTGTAGTCCAGGTAGCTGTGGGAGTCAGTCGGTTTATAATAGATGTCTGTGTTGAGTCGGTCGCCCGAGATAGAAATGGAAAGGTCTAGGAAGGGGAGGGAGGAGTCTGAGACAGTCCAGGTGAATTTCAGGTCGGGGTGGAAGGTGTTAGTAAAGTTGATGAACTGTTCAACCTCCTCGTGGGAGCACGAGGCAGCGCCGATACAGTCATCGATGTAGCGGAGGAAAAGGTGGGGGGTGGTGCCAGTGTAGTTGCGGAAGATGGACTGTTCCACATATCCTACGAAGAGGCAGGCATAGCTGGGGCCCATGCGGGTGCCCATGGCAACTCCTTTAGTTTGGAGGAAGTGGGAGGATTGAAAAGAGAAGTTATTCAGGGTGAGGACCAGTTCAGTCAGTCGAAGGAGGGTGTCAGTGGAAGGGTACTGGTTGGTGCGGCGGGAAAGGAAGAAGCGGAGGGCTTTGAGTCCTTCGTGATGGGGGATGGAGGTGTACAGGGACTGGATGTCCATAGTGAAAATAAGGCGTTGGGGACCGGGGAAGCGAAAATCCTGGAGGAGGTGGAGGGTGTGGGTGGTGTCCCGAACGTAGGTGGGGAGTTCTTGGACTAAAGGGGACAGGACCGTGTCAAGGTATTGGGAGATGAGTTCGGTGGGGCAGGAGCAGGCTGAGACAATGGGTCGGCTGGGGCAGGCAGGTTTGTGGATTTTGGGCAGGAGGTAGAAACAGGCGGTGCGGGGTTGTGGGACTATGAGGTTGGAGGCGGTAGATGGGAGATCCCCTGAGGTGATGAGGTCCTGGATGGTCTGGGAGATGATGGTTTGGTGGTGGGAGGTGGGGTCGTGGTCAAGGGGGCGATAAGAGGACCCACCCATTCAGACTGCTTCTATTGTTCCACCTTCTTAAAAAAAGAAGGTCGCACAAGCTGTTGTTTTTTTTGGCTTGAATAAGACCGCTCCTCATCTCTGTTTCAACTTTTTTTTCATAAAAACCAAGACAAAATATACCTCTTAAAAGTGATAGCATCGTCACAATAATTTCTCTCCCTGCAGCAAGTAGTAATGTAGTTAAACATATCCACCTCTTACAGTGCGGTACAGGCACCCAATGCCAAACAGGACCATGAATAAAGAATCCTCTAGAAGCTTGGAACCAGCACAAGGAATCAAACATCACAAAACAACTTAGAGTCATAGAGGTGTACAGTACGGAAACAGACCCTTCGGTCTAAACTGTCCATGCAGACCAGATATCCTAACCCAATCTAGTCCCATTTGCCAGCACCTGACCCATATCCCTCCAAATCCTTCCTATTCACACACTCATTCAGATGCCTTTTAAATGTTACAATTGTACCAGCCTCCACTGTTTCCTCTGGCTGCTCATTCCATACACGCACCACCCTCTGCATGAAAAAGTTGCCCCTTAGGTCTTTTTTATATTTATCCCCTCCCACCCTAAACGTATGCCCTCGAGTTCTGGACTCCCACCCCACGGAAAAGACTCATGATTTTATAAACCTCTACGAGGTTGCCCCTCAGCCTCCGACCCTCCAGGGAAAACAGCCTCACCCTATTCAGCCACTCCCTATAGCTCAAATCCTCCAAACCTGGCAACATCCTGTAAGTCTTTTCTGAACCCTTTCAAGTTTCACAACATCCTTCCGATAGGAAGGAGACCAGAATTGCAAGCAATATTCCAAACACTCCTTCCCAACATTTCTCTACAGCCCTGCAATCTGGAACACAGAGGATTGCTCACCATAGGAGTAAAGTTTATTACAGATCCTACAATGATACGCATAATTTTGTTTTACTCAAAATATTACTCAAACTTTGTGAAAACAACCATTTCAACTACTGCACAAGAATTATCATTTAGACACTATACCAATTCAGACCCCATTCTCACAATGCCAGCTATGACCAACAATTTATGTTTAATATTTGCTGCAATTAAAACAGTTTTGATGAGATTGGTTTACTCTTTTTATTTAATGAATTGTTGAGTTAAACAGTACACACTGTTAATCCATAATTTTTTATGGTTAAGTGATGATACTTGCAATTGGGTAAACTTCAGGAGAAAAAAAATGCTGCTGGACTGATTGCGAGACTCTTAAAACTTCATTTTCCACTGTGTTATGGATGTGCCTTAGCTTCACATTGCTAGACTGAAGTCAACAACACACTGGGGTCATCCACCACATTTTTACATTGTTGTTAAAACTGCCTTCATCAAAGTGATGTGTGTAGAACGATAGCTATACAAGTAAACATGCTGAGTAAAAATCATCCCATTACAGGATTCAGACAGTAAACCACACAAACCTCAGTCATATGGTCTGTCATCAATTGACCCACTGTGCACAATTACTTTTCTTTGAAATACACCTAGTCACCCACTATTCTCTGAAACTGATGATTCACTGAAATATCTAAACGTTCGCAAATTGTGTCTAGGTATTTTCTCCTTCCTTTTGAGCAAAAATGCAGCATCTGTAGTTTGTAATATAGACAAATCAGTGTTGCAATACTTTGCTGGCCAAGACTTTAGACAAGATAAAATATCTGGCACATTTTGTTTTAAGATAGATTCCTTATTCTAAAGCAGTTACAAGACCAATTCTTGTCCATGTACTTCTTCCCAGGCACATGATGGCTGCACCAAACTAATAAGACTATAACACATAGATTTCTAAACCATAATCATCAGGGCTCACAAAAGAATGTATTGATGTCTGCAGTTCTATTAGAATGCTAACCAACACCACATAATAATGCAATGTCTAGTCTGAATCATATATTTTCCAGCAATGTTTAGCTCAGTGCTGGTGACTTAACTATCTTGATATCACCACAGTCACACTTCTTTTAAGCTATAATTACTACGTAGCATTATCTGAAAAAAGTACAGATGCATGGAGGAGGATGTGATGTTGGGGTGTTTCTATGCACAAACAAAAATAAAAAACTTAAAAGGGCAAATTTCTAAAGGACAGCAAAACCAGATTTTTGTTTAACACTTCTGTTTTGTCTGGAACAAAATGTGAATAAATAAAAAAAGGATACAAATTTCAGGATGCCTAATTGCTGCATTAAGTCCAGTCTGAAAGACTAGGATCAACCACATTGTTGTAGCAGATTGGCATTAAGACACACAGCACCTTCTGAAATGAAGCACATCTGCCTGCACATCCTGTCAACCTCTGAACTTCAGCCAGTTCCTGTCAAGTGTATAATTACGAGTAAAAAGTGAGGTCTGCAGATGCTGGAGATCAGAGCTGAAAATGTGTTGCTGGTTAAAGCACAGCAGGTTAGGCAGCATCCAAGGAACAGGAAATTCGACGTTTCGGGCCAGAGCCCTTCATCAGGAATATAATTACCACAGCACTGCATAACCATGAGGGATCAAGCCAGGCTTCCTGATCTAGCAGCAAAAGAAAAGCCTCAATTGTCTTATCTTTATGGTGAAAGCTGGTTGCCACTCTTTGGCCAAGACCAAACTCACAGCCAAGAACTCCAGTGGAATGGAGATCACCTTAAACCTCCATTTTGCAATTATTTTCCGTGAAATTGAAACATTTTCAGTTTGGAGGATAATTCCAATTCTGTTGCCTCGCACCGTAGGATCGTGAGATACACATGGAGATTAATTTACTCCTTAACAGATACTAGAGCATTATACCTTTTCCCCTACAAAGACAGAGATTGCTGGAAAAGCTCAGCAGGTCTGACAGCATCTGTGGAGAGAAATCAGAGTTAATATTTCAGATCCTTCCTCAGAACCCTTTCTCCTGTCCAATTACCTCCTGCCTTACTTCCACAAATGTATTCTCATTGACAGATTGCTGTAAAAAGCAGCCAAGTTAGGGGTGGTGTTACACACACTGATAATGTCACAGGATTAGTTATCCAAAGACCCAGGCCAATGTTTCAGAGTCATGGTAGAATTTAAATTCAATTCATAAAATCTTGAATCGCTAAATAGTCTCAGTCATGGTGATTGAGAGACAACCTTCAATTGTTGTAAAAACCCTTCTGGTTCACGAACATCTTTTAAGTAAGGAAATCTGCCACCCATCGCTAGTTTGGCTTATATAGGACTCCAGACCCACACAAATGTGATTGACTCTTAACAACCCATTAGAAGTAGACCAGCGGCCATTCAGTTCAGAGGATGATTAAGGGTAAGTAACAAATAAGGGTCTTGCCAGTGATGCTCACATCTCATGAAAGGATAAATGAATCAAGAACTTTGCATTGTGCAGACGGTAGCAGAAGCAATTTGATCATGTGGAAGTGGGAGGGGGAAAGGGGGAGTGGGAGGAGCCACAGACAGTCACGATCTGTCACCAGTCAGCATTGGTTCATGTACAGTTTCCAGTGCAAGTCACTGAGCTATTATTAACAGTACTGTTCTAGATGCTTCACTGTCTTCTAACACAAGTCTGGGATGCAGACGGCACCATTACTTTCAGCAATGTCAGGAAGTAACAAGGAACTTCTATTCCTATCAGGCACAAAAAAGATATTACAATTGCAGGGCGTGGAATCAAGAACCCAAATATATTTTAGCCCTCAAAAAAATTATTTTTATTCAACATGTTTTCTCACATTTAGTGTCCAACTGTTTTCATTAAGGAAAAACACAATACTTAGGGGAGGTGCAGCATTACCAATCTCTAGTATTTTGCTCCCTCTCTCATTAATGAAGTTGTATAATACTTCCACTTCCACTATGTCATAATTGGCAGAAGAGTTTGGACATATAAGGTCAGTGAGAACAAAGATTTTAGCGTAGTAGGAATGTTAATGGACTAAATCCAGAAGCCTGGACAAATGTTCCAGAGACCAGAATTCAAATCCCATCTCACAGCTAGGGAATTTCAATTATGCTCAATGCATTCTCTGCTCACTTTGAACAGAAGGTCAGTGAAACAGTGTCACATGTTCAAGCAGTTCCGGATACACCCATATCCTGGTCAATGCCGCATACATTAGATCGGCTTTCTTGAGAGTGAACCCATAGAAAGCTACTGGGCCAGTTGGAGTCCTAAGCTGTGCATGGACCAACTGACGGGAGTATTCGCTGACATCTTTAACCTTTCCTTACTACAATCTGAAGTTCCCACTTTCTTCAAGAAGACCACCATCATCCCTGTGCCAAAGAAGGATCATGCAGCATACCTCAATGGTTACCAACCAGTGGCTCTGACCTCCATGATTATGAAGTACTTCAAGATGTCAGTCATGGCTCACATCAACTCCAGCTTCCCACATTGCCTTAATCCTTTACAATTCACCTACAGGTGCAACAGGTCCATCGCAGACACCATCTCCATGACCTGACACTCTAGACAAATGCTTTCTATGCTGCAATAATAAAAATTGTTAAGAGTCCTTATGGACATGTTGAATTTCCTCAAATCTTAGCAGGACTTTCACACTTCATGGTAATTTCTGAGGGAGTGTTGCTCAACATAAAGACTTTGGAGTGCAAATTCATAGCTCCTTGAAATTAGAGTCGCAGGTAGATAGGATAGTGAAGGCGGCATTTGGTATTCTTTCCTTTATTGATCAGAGTACTGAGTACAGGAGCTGGGAGATCATGTTGCAGCTGTACAGGACATTGGTTAGGCCACTGTTGGAATATTGCATGCAATTCTAGTCTCCTTCCTATCGGAAAGATGTTGTGAAACTTGAAAAGGTTCAGAAAAGATTTACAAGGATGTTGCCAGGGTTGGAGGATTTGAGCTATAGGAGATGTTGAATAGGTTAGGACTGTTTTCCCTGGAGTGTTGGAGGCTGAGGGATGACCTTATAGAGAGGTTTATAACATCATGAGGGGCATGGAAAGGATAAACAGACAAAGTCTCTTTCCTGGGGTGGGTGAGTCCAGAACTAGAGGACATAGGTTTAGGGTGGCAGGAGAAAGATATAAAAGAGACCTAAGGGGCAACTTTTTCACACAGATGGTGGTACATGTAAGGAATGAACTGCCAGAGGAAATGGTGGAGGCTGGTACAATTGTAACCTTTAAAAGGCATTTAGATGGGTATATGATTAGGAAGGGTTTGGACAGATATGGGCCGGGTGATGGCAGGTGGGACTAGATTGGCTGGGGATACCTGGTCAGCATGGATGGGTTGGACCGAAGAGTCTGTTCCTTGCTGTACATCTTTTTGACTCGATGTTGTTGTGGTTTCTTGACCACCGTGCTGAACAAGAACAGATTGTTGTTGGTCATCATTCCCAGGAATTTGACACTGTCAACCATCTCCACCTTAGCACCACTGATGCAGACAAGGGCATGCCCTCCACTCTGCTTCCTGAAGTCTATGATGTAAAATTTCATGGGATTTACCAATTTTCAGGCACTTTAATTTCTCCAATACAAACTTCTTACTGATACTAATTTTCTTCAACTTCTTATTCTCCCTAGCCACTTGGAATTGTAGTTCTGAGAGATTTCTTGTATCTTCCCTAGTGAAAACAGACACAAAGTAACCATTTAGCTTCTCTACTAGTTCTTGATTTACCATTACATTCCCCATGAATTCAAAAAGATGGCTCATGACCACTTTCTCAAGGGCAATTAGAGATGAGCAATAAATGATGGCCTTGTCAGCTTTGTATAAAGATCGGAAAGGGTTAAAATCAGAGTATGTAATTTGTACCATCACTATACTATCACACGGAGTTGGTGAGGAGGAGTCTGTAATTAAGATAGAAGCAGCAGCACTCTTGTAAACTGTACCTAGTACTATAATGTAATAATTATGTCCTATTTAACATCAAATCCCTTTGAGATTGTACTGTAGGACACAAGACACTAGCAGCCCTGACCACCCAACAAACACAATTCCAGCAGCACTACAAATTAACAAATAAAACTGAACAAACCTCTCTATTCTGAATTCTGAAGGGTGATGGCGCATACTCTTGCCAACTTTTACCATCGAGAGCATTCTGTTTGGATGTTTCACTGCTTGGTAAGGCAACTATAACATTCAAGACTGGACAGGGTTACAGAGACTGGTGAACTGGCCCAGACAATCACAAAGGCCAACCTTCCATCTATAGAATCCATCTACCAGGCCCACCGTCAAGGAAAGGCCGCCAGCATTCTCAAAGATCCATCCCATCCTGGCAATGTTTTTCTAAAACCACTACCTTCGGGGAGAAGTTACAGAAGCCTGAACACACGCACCAGCCAGTTTCAAAACTGTTTCTACCCTACTTTTGTTAGAATACTGAATGGACTCTCAAACTCTTAACATTCACCTGTACCTGTGTTTTTGTTTTTGCCGCTGTTTACCTATTACTTACTTATCTATGCTACTTAACTATGTGATCTGCCTGTATTACTCACTAGACAAAGGTTTTCACTGTGCCTCAGTACACGTGACAATAAATTCAATTCAATTCAATTCCTATTGCTAAATCGATCAATCACACTCCATTTTACCCACACCTGTGGCTAACATGTCACAATATTGCACTTGTATAATCTAACGATGTGGATAACAAAGGGATCATATTCTTTCGGGAAGGAAATACACAATTGACATCCAGGCCAATGTGTTGGGATTTTGTTACACCCATTGTGAAACCGGATTGAATTCCCACATGCTGCAGTTTCCAGTCCTGAAAATAGCACTGTTAGCTTTATAGCTGTTGCAGTGAAACAGAAAGTGCTGAATATCCAAGATGTCATAAAAACAGATTGAATGTAAGTTCTGAGTTGCTTGCATTCATTAACTTCCATTTTCTAGTCTGAAATAAATGTAGATCTAAAATAAAGAGGAAGACCAGTTATTTGCAAAGTAGACAAAAACTACCTAAAAGCTAGACATACACTCTTCAATCAATCAATCACATTTAAAAATAACAGACCCAGCCTGCCCTCTTACGAGATAATCCAATCAAGAACAACTCGCTTCTCATCAACCAAGAAATGTGTGTGGCGGCCCTAAAGTTGTACATTGATGAGCATTAGCAGAGTATCACTTTACACATTGTATGGTGCATGGCTCCTGTTGTTACTTAAAAAAGACAACCACTTACTCTCAACAGCATCATAAATGATCTAATGGTGTTCTTCAAATAACAAACTGTATTATGGAGAATTTCAAGATGGTTTCACACAAGCAAACAAATATATTTTTACATCTGCAAAATTATTTGAAAGAAATTGTAAGCTAGTCAGTGTTTAATGTTACTTATTTGGAACACAATAACTTACAAGCATTTTCTACATAATTCCCCCTATAATAATTAAACTTTGGTTCACCTCAATTTGAGTGTATTCACAGTAATTGACTGTGTCTTAATGAGACAGCCTAGTTTAAACAGAATTTGCAGATAAGGCATAATGTTCACAAGGTACAACACTCTGATTATTGGAAAAGAGAATGACATACAACCTAATCTGACCAACAATTTTGAAGACCCACTAAAAAGATTGTGTATAATTATAAAAGAAAGGAAAACAAGCAATTCCAATGCCTTGTCCATTTATAGCCCTCATTAGTACAGCAATAAAGTCCACATAAATTCTCAGAAAAGGTAATCCCACCAGTTGTATACCCATGGTTCAGCATTGTAATGGATGAAAACGGAAGGAAAAGTCTTTATGCTATCAAAGAAGAACCATGAAACTGTTAATTAAATCAAACCAGGAAACATTTGGCTCCATAGATGAGAAACGTCAGTTATGACAATAGATCAGAGAAGGTGGGTCTGTTTCCCTTGGAGTGCAGGCGGCTAGTGGGAAACAGAAGTTCAAAACCTTGAGGTGTCTGGACGGAGCAGATAGGAAGAAACTGTTCCCACTTGGAGAAGAATTGAAATTGTGCTCTCGAGTTCTTAAAGTGTTTTGCAAAAGAAAACTTTCCCACACAGGAAGTGGTTCACATTTGGATTGCACTGGAAGTCTGGTGGAGGCAGATTCAACTGAGGCATTCAACAGCGAATTAGATGATTATTTAAACAACATGCAGTGTTACAGCGAAAAGGCAGGCTCCCACTCAGAGAAACCTTGCGAGATCAAAGGCTGAAATGTCTCCTTCTGCACCATAACGAATCAGAGAAGCAACAAGTCAGGCAGCAACTGTCAAGGGCGAAACTGTTGACATTTCTGGTTGATGAGCTTTCATCAGAACGGAATACTGAAAACAGAAGTTGCTGTACACTTTCTGTAGTCTCAGCATTTCTTTTCTGCCCTGTTACTCGCTGTTTTTGCCTTGCACCTTCATCTCTTTTGCCCTTGAGTCTCTATTGCTTTCCCTCCTATCACTGGCCTGCTAATTTGTTCTAGTCATTTGTCTTGCCTCTGAACTTGTATAAAACCTACAACATCTCGAAAGTTTTCCCAGTTCTGATGACAAGTCCCTGACCTGAAATATTATCTGTTTCCTGCTGCTGGCTGAATTAAGTATTTACAAAATGCTGATTTTTTTTATTTTAGAGTCTCAGTATCTACAGCACTTTTTCTTTATTTAACAGTAAACCATTGGTTACTTATGCAAAGCAGCTTTTCTTTTCAAATTTTGGCCTAAAAATGGGATATACAAAACCATCTGAAATATTCCTAGAAAGAAGGTAAGGATTCAACCACTGAACCTCTGTCCCGAGTTGGTGTTCACCATGAATAATTTCTGTTCCTTCTAGAAACAGAATTAAATATCACAAGATACCCAGCTGTAATCACTGACCAACAACGTTGGGTTTCAGACCAATTTACATGGCCTTTCTTTAATGTAAGGCTCTTTTGGTGCTACTCATTGTTATTCCATTGAATAATCTTCCCTCCACATCAGTTTCCATGGTAATGTGTCTTATTTCTTAATTTGCATTTGGTTTTACAGACATAAATCAATTTAGAGGGAAGTATTTCCCATTAGTAAGTCAGCACTGTTGTACAATGAATAATCTACCGTTGCATCTTTCTAAAATAAAAACTGAAAGATACTTTGTGCTAATATTGTTGATCTAAACAGCTTGGTGGTGGAACAATTTTCAACATATTTGCCTCCAGAGGTGGAATCTGAGTTTGAATCTAGTTTAGACTGACACCGGTGAGGATTTTACTCAGTTCGCATATCCTTAAATAGAGAGTGAGCTTGGAACAAGACAAATCACTTATTGAGCTGAGCAGAAGCTTACTTCCCTCATTCCTAGTAATTGTGTCACCTTTCAACTACTTTATTGATTCTATTCTTGTTACGGTTTGTTTACCTTCTCTCATTACTCGCAAACTCTAAATATCCCGTCCCACCTACTCTGTTGCCCTTTTTGCATTTACATTTACTGTTAAAAGAACAACTCATTGCACAATAAATCATATTAACAACTAATTGTTATAACAACTCCTACTTTAACTGATTACTTCCCAGGACCTCTCAGTTTTGACAATAAGAAGAAAAGCAGAGAAAATTGAAAATACAAGAGTACGTTTGACAGGAAATCTTTTGCCTTCTGTAAACGATACATTTAATTTGCAGAACCTTCCTCACCTCCAAGGAATGAACGTGAAAAACAAAGTTGCAAGCTGTAATAATAACAGAATGAGATTCGAACTGTACAATGTACATGCATTTTTGAAATTAGGAGTTTAGAGGTCATGTTGCGGCTGTACAGGACATTAGTTAGGCTATTATTGGAATATTCTGGTCTCCTTCCTATCAGAAGAATGTTGTGAAACTTGAAAGGGCTCAGAAAAGATTTACAGGATGTTGCCAGGACTGGAGGATTTAAGCTATAGGGAGAGACTAAATAGGCTGGGGCAGTTTTCCCTGAAACGTTAGAGGCTGAGGGGTGACCTTAAATCATGAGAGCAATTGATAGGATAAATAGACAAGGTCTTTTCCCTGGGGTAGGAGAGTCCAGAACTAGAGGGCATAGATTTAGGGTGAGAGGGAAAAGATATAAAAGAGACCTAAGGGGCAACGTTTTTACGCAGAGGGTGGTATATGAATGGAATGAGCTGCCAGAGGAAGTGGTGGAGGCTAATACAATTGCAACATTTAACAGGCATTTGGATGGGTACATGAATAGGAAGGGTTTGGAGGGATATGGGCTGGGTGCTGGCAGATGGGACAAGATCAGGTTTGGATATCTGGTCGGCATGGATGAGTTGGACCAAAGGGTCTGTTTCCGTGCTGTACATCTCTCTGACTCTATGACCATGGTTTGAATTCCACCATGGCCGATGGTGAATTGAATTCAATTAAGACATTTGGAAATTAAGAGTCTAACTATGACCATGAAGCCATTGGTGCTTGTTGGGAAAAAGCCATCTGGTTCATTAATGTCCTTTAAGGAAGAAACTGCCATCCTTCGCTGGTTTTGCCTACATGTGACTCCAGACCCACAACTATGTGGTTGACTCTTAACTGCTCTCTGGTCCATTAGGGATAGGCAATGCATATTACCCTAGCTGGTGACATCCTCATCCCACGAATGAATTTTAACACAAAGCATTTTGCCCGTGAATGGTGAAGCCATTTTGTTCTGGTAATACCACGATGGATTTGCCACAAAGTACATCAAAAGAAGAGTCATAATACTCAGGCAATCTAATAATCAAAGAATCAGAAAGGAAGCAAAACAAAATAATTATCATTTCTTTTCCAAATCTTTGTTGAAAAATGAGAAACGAAAGCAATTCACACCCAAACTCATGAATTTCTTTAGCACAGTTTAATAATTCAATTTCATTTCCATAATTTCTATTGCAGATCAGTCTCCTAACATTAAGCAAGTGAGCTGTAGTCAAACAGGGTTAAGACTAAATATTGTACAAAACACAGTATAATGGTTTAGTTTTTAAGAGGCTAAATCAATTCCCTAAATTGGCTAATGTAGATTCCCATGTAAACTGACTGGATGTCTGAGTCAGGAGAAGTGTTACTCCATTTAAAATTATTTTATCACAATTATTGGTGAGCTCAGCCTCTGCAGTGTTAGAACAGTTACACATGATAGAGGATAGGTTAACTGTTGAAATTCAGCATTCCATTAAGAAGGTCCTGGGATGGCGACACATCAGCTTGATGGCAAAAAACATTGAATGCCAAGAGATGATGATCAGATTCTCTCTTGCTAGAAATGCTCACTGACTGGCATTTATGTGGCACAAATGTTACTTGTCACTTCTCAGTGCCAGTGGTTGGGGTCTTGCTACATTGTGAAATGGACTGCTTCAGTATCTGGGGAATGGTAAGTGAGACTGAACATTAGAAAATCATTAGTGAAAACTCCCATTTCTGATTATAATGCTGGCCAAGTCATTGATGAAGCAGTGAAGATGGTTGGACTGAGAATGCTTCCCTCCTGCAGTGATGCCCTACAATAGAAATGATCAACCTCAAAGCCACAACCACATTCCTATGTGCCAAGTATGGCAAAGTTTTCCCGATGATGTCCAATTTTGCTCGGGGTTCTTGACGCCACTATGTTTAAATGCTGCCTTACTGCCAAGGCAGTCACTTCTACCTCACATCTGGAATTGATGTCAGCTTAAAGGAAGACTGGAATAAGGTCAGGAGCTGAGTAAGCCTGGTGGAACACACCATCAATAGGAAGATTATTGCTGAGATAGCATTCTTAGTGCCCCCTTTACTAGTGATCAATAGTAGACTGTCAGAGTGGTAATTCATTGGCTTGGATAAGTCCTGCATTTTTGTGGACAGGAATACCAAACTGTTGTGTAGACATGAGTTGTATGAACTGGAACAGCTTGACTAAGGTTGAGGCTAGTTCTGGAGTACAAGTCTTCACTGCTATTGCCTTTAGCAATGAAAATCACAGAAGATTAACATCTGTAATACTGGGGAAGAAGCTGGGATGGATCATCCATTCAACACTTTTGATCTTTAAGGCAGCCAAATGGTTAGTAATAAAACTAGCCTGTACATAATATTGCTATGCTTGTTGTTGCTGAGATTCCCCAGTGCCTCTATATATTTCCGCGGCACTGAAATGTGAACCTTTGCCCAGGATGTAAATTTTATAGTGTTGGTGCTTTCCACTGATTCTATCACACCCACGTTTACAAAATAGACTGATAATGGTTAAACAGGAGGAGGCAGAAAGGAATGGATATTAGAATACATGCAATGAAGCTAGACAGATAACATTAATAAAATAATAAAAGCAAGTCCAAAAGTAATTACAGCTGTGCAATCTCACTCAGGGTTTCAGGTGACCTCAATCTTCAAAATTAAAGCTTTAGGCATTTATTAACGTCATCTGCTATCCAAGATAAGAATCACAAGTCTTAAAACTATCAGTTTTTCTCGTAATAAAGTCTATATAGCATTCATGGGCTGTTCCATTCCACTTTGAGCATTATCTTGCTCTCAGCAGTGTCACTATCTACCTCAATTGCTCCATACAACAACTGTAAAAAAACATCCAGGTTTAGATTTGATTCTCAACACTATCCCAATAGGTTGTTAACTATTTTCTGCTGACTGGTTAGTATTAGGATTAGAATTAGAATTAGAATTAGAATCACTACAATGTGGAAACAGGCCCTTCGGCCCAACAAGTCCACACTGACCCTCCGAAGAATAACCCAGCCAGATCCATTCCCCCTGACTAATGCACCTAACCTACACATCCCTGAACACACAATGGGCAATTTAGCATGGCCAGTTCACCTAAGCCGTATATCTTTGGACTATGGGAGGGAACTGGAGCACCCGGAGGAAACCCACACAGACACAGGGAGAATGTGCAAACCCCACACAGACAATCGCCCAAGGCTAGAATTGAACCCAGGTCCCTGGCGCTGTGAGGCAGCAGTGCTAATCACTGAGCCACTGTGCTTCCCCCTTTTGATAAAATTGATATACAAAATAATATTTTAAAAAAAGAAATAAATCGGAAGCTTGCAAAACTAATCAGAACCATGGGGTTAGTTTTTTTGTGAAAAGTCAGCATTCACCAAGTATTTGTTTAAAAGCAAATGACACTTTATAATATTGAGAGAACATAAACTGAGGCATTACTCTGACCCAAGAGTACGGCACGGTGGCAGTGGGCGGCATGGTGGCACAGTGGTTAGCACTGCTGCCTCACAGCGCCAGAGACAGGGGTTCAATTCCCACCTCAGGCGACTGACTGTGTAGAGTTGGCACATTCTCTCCGTGTCGGTGTGGGTTTCCTCCCACAGTCCAAAAATGTGCAGGTTTGGTGAATTGGCCATGTTAAATTGCCTTTAGTGTTAGGTGAAGGGGTAAATGTAGGGGAATGGGTCCGGGTGGGTTGCGCTTTGACGGGTCGGTGTGGACTTGTTGAGCCGAAGGGCCTGTTTTCACACTGTAAGTAATCTAAAAAAAAAGGAATGTGCTTTCAGTTTCTGAAAGTAATCCAACTAATCAAAAGCAAAGTAACGCAGATGCTGGAGATCTGAAATAAAACAAAAATCTACTTTCGAACTTGCTTTTATTGTGTTGTTTGTGTAGGTTCATTGCATACATTCCAATATCTAATCCTTTCTCCCTCATCCTGTTAACCAGTCTATTTTGTAAAAGAAACCCAATAGGTCTAGCAGCACTTATAGTGATAGAAACAGAGTTAACATTTCAAGTCCAATATGACACTTCTTCAGAACTGAATGGCAATCTTGCTGACATTTTATAGGAAAGTCTTGTTCCTACCATATGAATGTGCAAACTTAATGGCCTTTTTTTTGCTGGTAGTGAGGCAATGGCAACACTACATTCTTTTCAAACTTACCACCAATTCTCCGATTCTCTTACTGCTACATTCAAGTGGATTTTCATTCAGATGGTCAGTGGTCTGTCCCAAAATGTGCAAATCTGACATGTTTCAGAGTCTTGACTCCATTTTGATTAGATTAGATTCCTTACAGTGTGGAAACAGGCCCTTCGGCCCAGCAAGTCCATACCGACCCGCCGAAGCGCAACCCACCCAGACCCATTCCCCTACACCCAACACTGCGGGCAATTTAGCATGGCCAATTCACCTAACCTGCACATTTTTGGACTGTGGGAGGAAACCCACGCAGACACGGGGAGAATGTGCAAACTCCACACAGTCAGTCGCCTGAGGTGGGAATTGAACCCGGGTCCCTGGTGCTGTGAGGCAACAGTGCTAACCACTGTGCCACCGTGATTACAGGAAACTGTGTGGCAACCCTCCAGTCTGCTGAAACCAGTGTTAGTCATAAAATGGATAGAAAGTGTGCCCCTTGGATAGGCTTAACCCAAACCCTAACCCTCATCGTGAGCTGGCCTGGAAAGGTTGGCCATTCTTGACAAGTTTAATCCACTTAGTGGCCTTCTCATTCAATCAAGGACCTGCAAAGGAGGCATTACAAAACAAAACCACAACCATCCTTCTCTTAAAACAATCCAAATGGTTTTATATTGAGCACAGCCTTTGAAAGAAGCTGCACTTCAAACAACATAAATCATATTTTTTAAAATAAATGCTTTTCCAGGAGATTTGAGCTAAAAACAGGAAAGGCTGAAAACCCTTAGCTTGTCAGTTAGCGATTGTGGGGATAGTGGACAGATTAAGGTTTTAGATTCCACTTTTCATCAATACAGTGCAGAAGGATTGTACTTCAAACAATGATTTCTGTTTAATGCAAGTATTGACTGATTTACAGAGTTTTTCCTCGAATTTTCTGCTTTTTAAATCTTCTTATTTAGCAAAACACCCGTGTTGAGCTCAGAAATGACGAGTCAATCCTTAATCCAGACCTGCTAAATCTAAACCCCAAATCTGGGTTAATGCATTACACCATGATTAAAATCTGAGCCACAACTGGCCTAAACCGACGGCAGATTTCAACAACGGAAGTTACTCTTCAATTTATATCAGGAAAATAAATGAAAATACTCAGATAGCTCAATGATTACAAGTGTTCTAATGGGGTTTTTGACCATATTGGAAACCTTTTGTCCTATTAAGATGTGTACAGTGCATGTGGATGCACCCGTGTGTAAGGTGCATGGGTATAACATGCAGGAATCGACAGACAGTAAACTGCAAACATCCTATCAGAAATTCTGCAATAATTTTAATGGAGAAAATCATGATCACTTAGTAACCTGTTAAAATAATCTTATGAAAACCAAGTTCTACATTCTTGAGTATCCTGTTCTGAGTGTCTTTGATGAGTTGCAGCCTATCTATATAAAAAAGATTTGCTCATTACATGATTCCTCCAAACTTTCTTCCTGTAAGATTTTCCCATGGAATTTTGATGGTAATAGCCATGTTGCTGTAAAATTAGCATATCCCCTCACCCACAATGAGCAAAGCCAAGGGAGATCAGTTAGTCAGTACAAAATTCTACCACAATATTCATGAATTGGCCCTGTGGAGCTGAAGAGTACACAAGGAGGGACTAATGTGGCAAATGGCCAACCAAACTAGGCATGAGTCAGGTCAGCCCACCCTCTGCATTAACACTAGGCAAGAGGCAAAAGGTGGGAGTGAGTAAATGATTTCAATTTTTCTAAACGTTTTTACTCAAAATCTTTTAAGTATGATCAGTATATTTTAGGAAAACACAAGTCACTCCCATTCCTGACATGGAGCAGTGCAGTCTGAGGCTCACAGAAAGCACTATGTTTACAGTGTGCTTTGGCAACTAACATTTCGCAATGTACTGGAGTTCTTTGAGCAGTTAATTTAGACCTAAGCTTTCAGCTCACTTTTAGTTCTCATCTGTTTGCACAATTTCTCTCTTTCATCCTCATGTTGTATACCAAACCCTCATTCCAAGGGTCTGTTCTTGACATGATGCCCACCAGGATTGGCAACTGTTTGACTCATTTGGACTTTTAAAATAAGCTTCGCATTCAATACTCCAGCTGTAGAGATCCATTGAGTACTATTGAGTACTCGACCCACTACTCACTTTGTTGAGGTAAATCCTTTTACCTGAGTTGCATCTTAGATGAACTCAATTTACTTCCATTAACATGTAATTCGATATAACTGCCTTTATATGGTTTTATTATTTATGAAACATAGTATTGTGGTAGAATTAAATTTCAAATGTGAGTAGTTCTGCTTAAGAGTAGAACTCAACCTTTCTTTTCGGAAAGAAGCCAGGCTCATGAGTCTGCAAAGCACAAATACAGCTTTATGACATAGAATTATTTTTGCAGATAAATGACTTTGTCTCAGTCTGATTACCGATTTCATTCCTGTCCACATATTACCCACACACTAAAGTGGCTATGTGACAACCTGGAAATTTAATGCTGATTAATGACTGACAACCAATAAGATGTTATGAATCACTGTCACATCAATTTTACTTCACACACACCATTATGTACAAATAATTGGAGGGGTTCACATAGTCATAGAAATTTACAGCATGGAAACAGACCCTTCAGACAAACTCATCCATGCTGACCAGACATTCTCAGTTAATCTAGTCCCATTTGCCAGCCTTTAGCCCATATCCCACCAAACTGTTCCTATTCATATACCCATCCAGATGTTTTTTTTTTAAATGTTGGAATTGTACTTGCCTCCATCACTTTCTCTGGGAGTTCATTCCTTACCTATACTATCCTCTGCAGGAAAATGTTGCTGCTTAGGTCCCTTTTCAATCTTTCCCCTCTCACCTTAAACCTATGACCTCTAGTTCTGGACTCCACTGCCCTGGGGAAAAGACCTGCTTCTTCACCCTATCTTTGCCTCCCATGATTTTATAAACTTCTTTAATGTCACCCCCTCAGCCTCCGATGCTCCAGAGAAAATAACCCCAGCCTATTCAGCCTATCCCTCTCACTCAAACCCTCCAACCCTAGCAACAAGAGGGGAGATTGTTAAAAAAGCTGAATTTTTTCACATTTTTGTGAGTTCTCTCTTTTTCTTTCTTTTCTCCTAAAGGCAATGGAACCTCATTTACATTTATACAAGGCGAGCACATATTACCTATCTCTAATTGTTATTAAGATGGTGGTGGTTGACTTGCTTCTTGTGGTACTTCCAAGGAATTCTTGCCCAAGTCAGCCAATTGTCCATTCTTAGCAGGCTTTTTGAGCATGAAGGGTATTGCTATTCAATTCAATTCAGACCTGACCCAACATCTCTTCAAAGATACTTTCAAGCAATGGTTACAGGATAGATTACAGACCCTGTTTGACTCACTCAGTAGCCTTTCAGGAGTAGCAAGCTCCCTACTGCCTATCCAGTGAGGACCATCACACACACGAGATCAGGAGCCTGTAGGATTTTAAGTAGTTTATTGGTCTATCCTTCCAAGTTGACTGGTTAATCATCAGCAGTTCCCTTCAGCAACACACACTTGCCCAGCTCAAATATCAAATTACACAGTGTGTCATAGAGGATTGGCCAGGTTCCAGTCTTGCATTGTCAAGCATAGCACTTCAGTAATTTATTTTAAATGAGATGTAAAATAATAACTCAAGTGAAACAGAACAATAAGGAGACTGAATGAACAGAAGACAAAAAAGCACACTTTCCTTTTAGAAAGATTGATCACAGAGGGGGAAAATTACATTTGTTCCAAAATAACATCAATCTGTCAATTTTTCTCTAAATTTATTTTTGATTCTGATAACACAGGATGATTATGCAATAGCATGTTGCCATTATTATAATGTGGCTATATCTTTGCCATTATAGCTTTTATGTATGTAGAAGACATTTCATGATTCAAAACTTTAAACACACACACTTGCATTTCCATCATCACTTCCCATCAAAACTCCAACATCCACACTTATATCGGAAATATCCTATGTAAACCTGTCACACTTTTCTAGTAGTGAACATATTGTAGCACTAAAATTGAAGTGTTTAATTTAAAATTGAAAATCAAAGCACAAATGGGCATTTGAAATTAAAATTTTAAAAAGACAGCATGTGTGTCTTTATTTTAAATTATGACTGAACGCTGTGATCAAATCATCTTCACCCAAGATTACATTTGATCTTGACATTTTGGGTGAAATTCAATGCCAACCCACCCATTCCCCTCTCCACTCCCTAGCAGCTGTTTAAGGAGACAAGGAAGCATTAAATTGGGTAACAGGAGTCGGGTAGGGACTCCATGCCTTCTTGCTTGCACCCGACTAAGTCCGAGGCGGCAAGCTTTACGGATAGCCTAGCCTGCTGGATGCCAATTGAGGCCCTTAAGAGGGTAATCCCAGTATTCAACTAGAGGCAGGTCAGGGAAAGTGAAACTCTGGCAGCTTGTCCAATGACTCTTGGCTTCTGGTGGGGGCACTACCAGCTCTAAGTGGCATGACAGGAAATGGAAGCCATCTAGCCTCTGATTGGCTGGAGGTTCTTTGGAGTTAGGTGCCTGATAGGTATGTAATTCTGTCGGACCTACCTGTAGACTAAACAGGATATCCGTGGGATTTCCAGATTCCCCACCACTAACATTAAATTCTACTCTCTGCAGTCTGGTCGTAGGAGATCAGCTCATTACAGGAAATTACATACATTCCTTTGTGGAGAGAGCTCTTCCTCTTTCATGTGCTCAGGTTTCCAGTAGCAACATGTCTTATGTTTATAACTTTGTACAAATTCCAAGAAATAGTACCTGTTCAAAAAGCCCAATGATCAGAAGATCAGAACAACCGAAGAGTTCATTCAACTACTCAAGCTTGCTCAACTATTTAAGAAGGTTTTGGCTGTGATTGTGGTGTTATAAATAAATAAATGCATCAAGATTATGGTCTTAAAATCAGTTATCTACTAGCCCCAGTTTAACCCTTGACTCCCTTGTAGATCAAAACTAACTAGTCAGCTTTCTCTGGAACAGAATTCCAAAGGTTAATGACCCTCAAAGAAGAAAATATAGACGTTCTTCTTAAAAAAAATTACACCACTAACTGCAGATTCCCCCATGAAGTGAAAGTTCCTCTCAGCTCTACCTATCAAGGCCCCTAGAATAATCCACTTCAATAATCCACCTCTGGGCAAACCTACAAAAGATCATAGTCTTAGGCTAATTAGTGGAATATTTAAAACAGAAATGAGGAATTACTACTTCTCTGGATGCCAGGACTGAATACATTTAAGGAAGAGATAGGTAAATCTTTAATTAATAGTGGGTTAAAGGGTCACAAAGAGGGGATAGAGAGGTGGACTTGAGGCCGAAATGAGATCAACCAGAATTGTATTAAATGGTGGAGAGGGCTCAAGGGGCTGAAATGCCTATTGCAGCTCCTGCTTTTTATTTGCTTATGTACGATCACCTCTCATTCTTCAAACTGCTATGTGTATAGGTCCATCCTGCTTATCGTTTCCTCATAAGACAACTTCTTCAACCCAGAGATCAGTCAAGTACATCTTCACTGAATTATTTGAAATGCAAATACATTAAGTGCTGAAGCCAAAGCATAAACAGTACTCAAGTTGCAGTCTCACCAATGCCCAAAGTTATAACAAAAATTCCCTACTTCTATAATCCACCCCGCTATACTAAAAGCCTCAGTGGTTAACACTGCTGCCTCACCATACCAGGGACCCAGGTTCAATTCCACCTTCTGGCAACTGTCTGTGTGGAGTTTGCACATTCTGTGTCTGTGTGGTTTCCCTCTCCGCGCTTCAATTTTCTCCCACAATCCACAGATGTGCAAGTTAGGTGGATTAGCCATAGGAAATGCAGGGATAGGTTTAGTTGGGTGGGATGCTCTTTGGAGGGTTGGTGTGGACTCGATAGGCCGAATGGCCTTCTTCCACACTGTAGGAGATTCTACGAAACGTGGAACTGTGAGATTTATCATTGTATCCAGACTGACATCATGGTCATTTAGAGCAGCTCACTTCTAACTCAGGCCAGCCTTTGTTATCCATGGTCAAGATATGTACAAGACAGTCTTAGCTTAATACTGTTGGGTGCACATCTGCAATTATGCGAAAATGATCTCAAAGTACTAAAATAACCTTTCACTTTAGATCGCATCACAAACTACAAAAGTAAAGCTTGTGCTTCGAAAATCAATTTATTTTGGCTGACATTAAGTGTCAAATGAATGTGCCATGTCCTGAATGTTTGTTGTGATGAGATAAGGAAGATTCATGACCGTGCATTCTTTGCATTTCTAACTATAAAGCATTGAGACTTTGTTTCTTTGTATCTAATATGTCAGATGAAACATACTTAAAAGAAATAAATTAAAATGTATTGTTAACTGAAGCAATTAAATACTAACATTTCTGTATTCGTGAGATTATCACAACTGTCCATAAGGAGAAGTCTGAACCTGCAGAGTAATGACCAAGCCAGGTCACAGTTGCACATACCTATACTTAATAAGAATGTTGCTTTTCTGTTTCTTTAGCTGAAGTTACTCAATCACTGATTTCATAGTTCAATGCATCAAGTAATCTATAGCAATGTATCTGATGGAGAACACAAGATATTTAACCTTAATATTATTGATGAAAGAATGGAATCACTGAGTGAAACAATCCAGTTCAAGGGTGTGCAATGGAAGGATTTTTGAATTGTTCTGTGTCTTGCTCGTTCACATTGCACCAATAAAAATTGTTTTATGAACATTTTCCCCAACCTATTAGGTTAGATTCCCTACAGTGTGGAAACAGGCCCTTCGGCCCAACCCGTCCACACCAACCCTCCGAAGAGTAACCCACCCGGACTCATTTCCCTCTGACTAATGCACCTAACGCTATGGACAATTTAGCATGGCCAATTTACCTGGCCAGCACATCTTTGGACTGTGGGAGGAAACCAGAGCACCCGGAGGAAACCCATGCAGACATGGGGAGAATGTGCAAACTCCACACAATCAGTCGCCTGAGGCTGGAATCGAACCTGGGGCCCTGGTGCTGTGAGGCAGCAGTGCTAACCACTGAGACACTGTGCCACCCTGTAGAGAAGAAATATCCCACATAAATAAAAGCAAAATACTGCAGGCGCTGGTAACCCGAAACAAAGACAGTAACTGCTGGAGAATCTCAGCCGATCTAGCAGAATGAACATTTCTAGTCAAGTATGGCTCTTCTTCAGTTCTCTCCACAGTAGCTGCCAGACATAGTGAATATTCTCAGCACTTTGTGATTTTATACAAGCCTTTAGCACATTTCTCAGACCCTTCTCAAAATGAATAATATGAATTTCAATAACAGCTGCTTTGGATATAAAAGGGAAAAACAAGCTGCCAAAATATTCATAGAGGATCCTCCCAACTCATTGCAATAGAATGTGCTCCTTCACAAAATGCTCTGGGCTTTTGGAAAGTACATTAAGTTCACTTTAGTACGTAACTCTTCACACCATTGGATAAAAGGAATTAGTCTTGTTACATCCAGCAGTCACACGTCTTTCTAATTTATGCTATTATATACCTGTTTAACAAAGAGTCTAGTTGTATCAACAGTATTCATTTTTCCCTTTACCCTTAACCATATCAGTAACAGACATATATTATAAATGCAGGGAAATAGCTAACAAGGCAATGCACTTGCTTGGATTCTGTTGGTAAACTTGAACCCAATATGGGAGTGATCTTGATTTGGGTTAAAGTTCAACAGCTGATAAATAAATCTTTACTAACACTTTATACATTTATAACACAGTCATGCTCCTTAATGTCACTTTGCTGATAATCCAATGGCTCATTCTGGTGACACTGGATCACATGCCACCATAGCAGATGGTGACATCTGAATTCAATAAAAATCTAGAACAAATAGTCTAATGGGATGTGCAATCATTGTCAATAACACTAAAATTTATTTGGCACTCTCATGTCCTTGAGGGAAGGAAATCTGCTATCCTACGTGTGAATCCATACCCACTGCAATGCAGTTGCTACTCAATGCCCTCTGAAATAGCCTAGAACATCACTATATTCAGGTGTAGTTAGGGACAGGCAACAATTGTAGACTGTATCAATGCCCCACAGCCCACGTAAGATCTTTTTTAAAAGTGCATTTAGGAGAAATCTGGATCTTAAAATCAATTACTACCAATTTTCAGTGACTAACCTTCACCTTAAATTGGAGGAACATAAACACACTCCTCTCTCACTAAACACACCGCACCAGTTCTTACTTGGACCATTGTGCTGTCGCAAAGTCTGATCCCCCAAACCATATGAAGAACTGAAGCAAAAGCAGCAGTGGGTGAGAACAACTTTTTTTGCTCGGTAAGGATCTAACATAAGGAAAGGCATTGTCATCCATTCCTGGTAAAGGCATTGAAACAAAAGCGCTCTGTTCTTCATAGCACAGAAAGCACAACTAAAAAAATGGAGACAGGTGCCTAACTAAACTCAAGATGAAGCCCAAGAAGGCATGACTAGCTTAGATAAGGAGTACACCATGAGTTAATGAGCAGATGCTGATAGCTATCATCAGTGACAGATTAAAATAGGGCTCAATTCTAGGCTGTAGACATGGTAGTAACTGGACCATAATTTATAGACTAGTGCCAGAAGTGGTCAGTCTCGTCATTCATTTATTATTCAAACAGTGAAATACATCGCACACAAGCATGACAGAAATATCTTAAACCTGACATATCCTACTTCAAATTCAAGGAGAAAGTGAGGACTGCAGATCCTGGAGATCAGAGTCGAGAGTGTGGTGCTGGAAAAGCACAGCAGATCAGGCAGCAACCGAGGAGCAGGAGAATCAATGTTTCGGACAAAAGCCCTTCATCAGGAATCAGGCTTGTGGGTCGGGGTGAAGAGATAAATGGGGGGGGGGGGGGTGGGTTGTGGGGAGGTAGCTGGGAAAGCAATAGGTGGATGAAGGTGACAGAGAAGGTGATAGGTCAGAGGGGGCAGTGATGGTGGTGTCCAGGGGGCAGTGTCGAGTTGGAGGCTTGGGACTGGAATAATGTGGGGGAAGGGGAAATGAGAAGCTGTTGAAATCCACATTTATCCCAGGTGGTTGCAGGGTCCCAAGGCAGAATATGAGGCGTTCCTCCTCTAGGCGTCGGGTGATAACTGTTTGGCGGTGGAGGAAGCTCAGGGCCTACATGTCCTCAACGGAGTGGGAGGAGGAGTTAAAGTATTCAAATTCAAGCCTTGTTTGCTCACTATCCCGGATTTATATCAACTCCTTCGCCTTTCGCATTCGTAATTTGGAACAAAGAGCCATTTTAAAGTGGTCAGAAATCTGGCTTGCCACACAATTCTATTCATGATCAATCTCATTCTCTGGTTTTATTCTCAGGTTTCTCCCAGAAACAACACAATTGCAGACAGCAACTCCAGACTTCCTACAAGCACTAGAAGTGGGTCATTTCCAGAAGATTGGGAGTGCATCCTAAAATTCCTTCTCTCTTTCTCATTTAAATAGAGAATAATGTAGGGAAAGTTAACAACGAGAAAATGTTTCTGTACAATGTTAAGCACTGATGTTGTATCACTGAGTGAGGATAATGAGATAAATCTGTACTTGACTGAATTTCTGATTTCAGCTGCTCTGTTCTGGGAAGATGCAGACCAGAGGGAGAGGGAGGGGACAGAAACATTTGAAGAATGGGCTCTCTATTTAGTCATTTCTGCCTGTATGCTGGCAGACAACTAGCAGTAGTCTGCACAGGAACAGTCAATTGAAACATTCTCGTAAGTAGTAATGTATCTGATGTTCTTTTTGGGATTGACCCAGCTCAGCGCCTGATGCCCTTTACCTCAGGCAAAACAGATTTTTAACCACTTGACTGCCATTCTTTGTTGAATTTGCAAAGACAAAGATAAAAATGTTGGCGTAAATCTGGGACAGTAGTAATGCGAGACACACAAGTAAGGAAAATGGGCATTAAAACAATGCTACATGATCCATGGAAGGGCACATGCTCAGCATTAGCTCATCAGTAGTTGGATCTGGGTTGCACTCCAGTGCAGTACTGATGATTTGTCCTTCAAATAGATCCTACATCCTCTACTTATTCCACTATTTCAGGCGTGTCTGAAAGTTCTGACCGGCTAGCTACATGCATTTAAGGAAGTTCTTCCCAGACCTGGACAACATGCCTCTCTCATCTGACACCACCAAATGTAAATTAACTACCCATTGACAATACTGCTTCTGTGGAATCTTCCTGTACACTACAGGCCTGTCCAAAAATAATCACTGAAATTTGAAGTAATTCACTGTGTTGTGAAGGACTGCAAGATGTTTCTTTGCAGGAGAGTTGTGTCTTCCTTAAAAACACAAATACAGGCATTCTCTTTAAAAGCACGAGTCACAAGTATCCCAGGCACTGATTGTATTCTAATTAGATTATCATCTCAAGCAAAGTGGCCACTCACTCCAGCCATGTCTGAGCATGAAGGAAGCTATTTTGTAAAAGTTTTATAGCCATTATATTCACAGTTATACTTCTCCCATTCTCATCTTCTCTGAGAAAGTTCTTATTTCTCTACAGAAAGCAGTTAATACTTGGAACTTATGTATAAGCCATGTTATGAGTCCAAGTTTGGAAATTAATAGGTGTTCTCTAGTAAATATATTCCTTTGACAGTTAAAATGGAATTCTCATCTGCGGAAGTTTCTGTATTTGTTCAAACAAAACTTGTGGTGACCAATGCGCTTTGGGGAAGGGGGAATTTTCTTTATTTTTCTGTGACACCCATTTAACAGCAAATTCTTAATGTTTGTTGTATGTGGAATTTAGTTAATTTGTGAAAGTAAAAGTTTCAAACAGTAAAATTGCTTTCAATGGTTTGCTTTCAATCGGCAAACAGGATTCCATTCTATTAAAAGTTGTCAGTCTCTCACAGGGATCTATATAGAATTACAAGCCGCCCAAAACTTTTCTGAATCAAAACCTCCCAAGAAATCAAACCAGGACATCCAAATAGTAACAGTCACATGGTATACCACTTTTGGAAAAGTGAGATTTATAAAGAGATATATCACAGTTTCTCTACAAGAAAAGTCCCCTACAAATGTCATCATATAGATACTGAAACTGTTGGAAATGCCCAGCAACTTGAACAGCTGCTGGCATAGAGATGCGTTAATGCTTCAGTTGCACTTCTGCTGAGAAACACACGCAAATTAACCTGCGTTTCTTGTGCAAATGGCATCTGACTTACGTGTTCCCAGCACTTTTTCAAATTCATTTTACCAGTTTCATCACAATAAGTCGTTTGCCCTTGTGCTAACTGAAAAACTGCCATGATTACATTTCTCTGTTTGGTGTGTTGTCCAATAGAAACATCAAATAATATTACCCATTAGGTCAATGGACGTTTCTCTGATAAGACTTTTTTCTAACAAAACACCACATGTTTAAAAAAAAAATCAAATGTTTGCTTGCATTCTGCATTGTACAGACTGCAAAATATCGGAACTACACAGAGCAGCTGGGAAGGAGCAGGGATTTCAGAGCCTGATCAGCGAAGTATTTAATTTTAAGATTTATAAAACTGCGAATCTCAATGCTTTTTTTTGCAAATTCTTTAATAGTGAGTAGGGCAAGTTGTTGTATGTTTTACTAAGATCTGTCTCTTCATTAAATTTTGAATATAAAAGATAGGTATTATTGTCATAGAGCAGTGGTTTTGAGCAGTAAGATTGTGTTAATGCTGAGTTTTTGAGAAAAGGTATTGTGACTGTTTTTTGCAAATATTCTGGGTCTGTAGATTGCTTAAGGTGCAGAGATGGCTTCTAGTAGAGTGACGTGCACTTCCTAACATAGGAGATTAAGGAAAATATCAATGTCCCTGGAGATTGTATTTGCAGGAAGTGTGTTTGGATGCAAATCCTTTCTGAACACATGGATCGGTTAGAGTGGCAGTCATTGGCAATGAAAAATTTACAGAGACTGGTTGCAAATTAAATAGTCATGGCAGAGAACAAGATAAGGCCAATAAATTAAACTGCATTTATTTCAATGCAAGCGGTCTGACAGGTAAAGCAGACAAACTCATGGCATGGTTGGGAACCCAGGGCTCGGATAGCATAGCTATTACAGATACCTCACTCACGGAGGGGAGGACTGGCAGATTAACGTGGCACACTAGACATGCTATAGGAAGGATAGAAAGGGGCAAGAGAGGAGGGGGAGTGGTATTTTTTGTTAAGATTAACATTACAGATATACTGAGGGAGGATAAACCTGTGAGAAGATCCAGTGAAGTTATATGGGTGGAACTGAGAAATAAAGGGATGATCGGCTTATTGGGATAGTATTAAAGGGCTCCCAATAGGCAGCGAGAAATTGAGAAGCAGATATCTGTACGAATAATAGGATGTAATGGTAGGGGATCTCAACTTTCCAAACTTAGACTGGACTGTCATAGTTTAAAGGGCTTGGATGGAGAGGAACTTGTTAATCTGTACAAGAAAATTTTCTTATTCAGTATGTGGATGTACCCACTAGAGAAGGAGCAAAACTTGACCTTCTGTTGTGAAATAAAACTAGGCAAATGACTGAGGTGTCAGTGGGGGAGCACATTTGGACCAGTGATCATAATTCTATTAGTTTTAAAATAATTCCAGGAAAGGATCGACCTGATCTAAAAGTTCTAAATTGGAGTAAGGCCAACTTTGACAGTATTAGGCAAGAACTTTCAAAAGTTAATTGGGAGGGATTATTTGCAGGTAAAGGAACAATGGGTGGAAAATGGGAGGCCTTTAAAAGTGATATAATGGAAGTTCAGAGGCAGTATGTTCCGGTTAGTGTGAAGGGCAAGGCTGGTAAGTGTAGGGAATACTGGATGACCAGAAGAATTGAGGCTCTGGTCAAGAAAAAGGAGGCATAAGTCAAGTATAGACAGTTGGGAATCAAGTGAATCTCTAGAGGACTATAACGAAAGTAGGAGTATGCTTCAGAGGGAAATCAGGAGGGCATAAAGTGTAAAAAAGATATTTTTGTTAAATAGGGTTAAGGAGACCCCCAAAGAGATTCTACAAATACAAAATAAAAGAGTAACTAGGGAGAGAATAGGGCCCTTAAAGATCAATGAGGCCATCTATGTGTGGAACTACAGAAGATGGTGAGATACTAAACAAGTACTTTGTGTCAATATTTACTCTGGAGAAGGATTTCCCCAAGTCACTGGGGAAATAAATAGCAATATCTTGAAAAATGCCCTCATTACAGAAAAGGAGGTGCTGGATGTCTCAAAATGCACAAAGGTGAATAAATTCTCAGGACCTGATCAAGTGTTTCTCAGAACTTTATGGGCAGCTGAGGAAGGGATTGCTGGGCCTCTTGCTAAGATAGGCGCAGCAGGTCAGGCAGCATCCAAGGAGCAGGAGAATCGACGTTTCAGGCATGAGTCCATCTTCAGGAATTTAGATTCCTGAAAAAGGGCTTATGCCTGAAACGTCGATTCCCCTGCTCCTTGGATGCTGCCTGACCTGCTGCGCTTTTCCAGCAACACATTTTCAGCTCTGATCTCCAGCATCTGCAGTCCTCACTTTCTCCCTTGCTAAGATATAACTGTCACTGATTACCACAGGTGAGGTACAGGAAGACTGAAGGTTAGCTAATGCGGTGCCATTATTTTTAAAAAATGCGGTAGGGAAAAGCTAGGGAACAACAGACCAGTGAGGCTGACATCAGTGGTGGGTAAGTTGTTGGAGGGAATTTTGAGGGACAGGTTTTATATGCACTTGGAAAGGCAATGACTGATGAGGGAGAGTCAAAATGGCTTTGTGTGTCAGTAATCATGTCTCTAAGTTGATTGAGGTTTTTGGAGAAGTGACAAAGAAGATTGATGAAGGCAGAACAGTAGATGTTGTCTGTGTGAACTTCAGCACGATATTTGACAAGGTTTCACATGGTAACTGGTTAGCAAGGTTAGACCACATGAAATCAAGGGGGAGCCAGCCAGCTGGATACAAAATTGTCTTGAAGGTGAGAAACAAAGGATGGTAGTACAGCGTAGCTTTTTGGACTGGAGGCCTGTGGTCAATGGTGTGCTGCAAGGATCAGATTTGGATCTGAATATAGGAGGCATGGATAGTAAGTTTGCAGATGACACTAAAATTGCTGGTGGAAAGTGAAGAAAGTTATCTCAGAGTACAACGTGACCTTGATTAGATGGGCCAATGGGCTGAGGACGAGCAGATGGAGGAAAATTTAAATAAATGTGAGGGATTGCATTTTGATAAGGCAAATCAGAGCAGGACTTATGGAGTTAATGGTAGGATCCTAGGAAGTATTGCTGAAAAAGGTATCTCAAAATACAAATGCATACTTCCATGAAAGTCAAACTGATGGATGGTGAAGAAAGAGTTTGTCACGCTTGCCTTTATTGGTCAGTTCATTGAACCTTGAAGTTGGGAAACCATGTTATGGCTTTACAAGATATTGGTTAGGCCACTTTTAGAAAGCTGCATTCAAGTTTGGTCTCCCTACTATAGGAAAGGTGTTGTGAAACATGAAAGAGTTCAGAAAAAAATATACATAGATGTTGCCAGGGTTGGAGGGTTTGAGCTATAGGGAGTGGTTGAATAGGCTGGGGCTTGTTTCTCTGCAGCAGAGGATGATGGGGGTGATCTTATACAGGTATATAAATTCATGAGGGGCATGAATAAAGTGAATAACTAAGGTCTTTTTTCCTGGAGCAATGGTGTCCAAAACTAGAGGGAATAGGTTTAAGGTGAGAGGGGAAAGTATTCAAAGGGACTTAGGGGCAACTTTTTCATGCAGAGGGTGCCAGAGGAAGTGATGGAGGCTGGTACCTTTACAACATTTAAAAGGCATCTGGATGTGTATATGAATAGAAAGGGTTTACAGGGATATGGGCCAAGTGTTCACAAATGGAACTAGATCGGTTTAGGATATCTGATCGGCATGAACAAAGGGTCTGTTTCCATGTTGTATAACTATGACTGTGACTAATTACTAAGCATTATAGAAAACAGCTCAGTGTACAAGTAAAAATGAAGTCGATGCTCAAGGTTAGAAGTAATGTAGAAGTGGTACAAACATATTTCAATCAGATAGGTTGTAATTAATTGCTTCTGGTCACTTATTATACTAACAGCATATGCTAGTTTAACTGCTTAAAATAGCTGTACTGGCAGAATATGCTGATGTCAATTACTTTGCAAAGATTCTCACCACCCCATGAGAACAAATGCATAAGAATTTTCAGTAATGGCCATCTCATCGCCATAGAGCATGAAAGATGAATGGAGGAAGACAAGGCTGTGATTACAGAGCAGAAAAAAAAACTGACCACATGAGAAAACATATCTTCATATCCGAAAATATGGAGTCTGGGAATTCCCTACAATTTACACAAATTTAAGACTCAGTTGCAAAAGATAAAAATGCTTGCCATTTATGACATGGTTAAATCCTTCGAATGGTTTTCTCAAACGTAGTGAGACTGGAGAAACACAGTGCATTTGAATTCAGAATCCAAAACTCACATTCCAGCTCATCACCCTGCTGATAGAACTTGGCAATGCAGAAGATATGTCTAATGGAGCAAGTTAGTCTGCTGATAATGATGTGACAATTTGTACTAAATGATTACAGTGTGAAAAGGCTCTTATCAAAGGGCTCGACCTACATTATTGGAAGAGCAGAGTGACAGGAAGGGATGAATCCCACAGTAAGTTTTTGTTTTGACAGGCAGTCACATATTTTGGCATAACTTGCAAATTCATACCACCCCTCAGGCAGACAAAGTATCATCTTAAAAAACAGTGTCACAGAGTCATAGAGGTGTACAGCATGGAAACAATCCTTTCGGTCTAACTTGTTACGTTGGCCAGAGATCCTAAATTAATTTAGCCTACTTGCCAGCACTTGGCCCATATCCCTCTAAACCCTTCCTATTCACATACCCATCCAGATGCCTTTTAAATGTTGCAATTGTACTCGCCTCCACCACTTCCTCTGGCAGCTCATTCCACACACGTAGCACCCTCTGCATAAAAAGGTTGCCCTTTAGGTCCCTTTTATATCTTTCCCCTCTCACCGTAAACTTATGCCCTCTAGTTTTAGACCCCCAACTCAGGGAAAAAACCTCGTCCAGTAACCCTATCCATGCCCCTCATGATTTTATAAACTTCTTGAAGGTCACCGCTCAGTTTCCAACACTCCAGGGAAAACAGCCCCAGCCTATTTAGACTCTCTATCAATCAAAACCTCCAACCCTGGCAACATCCTTGTAAATCCTTTCAAGTTTCACAACATCCTGCCTGCAGCAGGGGGACCAGAACTGAACGCAGTATTCAATGTCCTGTACAGCCACAACGTGACCTCCCAACTGGTACATTCAACGCATTGACCAATAGTGGCACTGACCAATACCTTGGCCCCTTGTGTTTGGTCCCAGTGTTGTGGGTTTACCTTTCAGCTGAAACACGTTTAATCAATTCACGGTTAGCACTCAGGAAATAATACTTTGATGAAACATACAGTCAGGGCAATGCATTTCCCTGCAACGCGAAGAACTGTTCACCATTTCGGAATAATGAGCGTTAGGAGAGATGGTTTTAAACCCCTTAGATTCCCAGTCAGGCCAATGAGTCCCTGTCACCGGCACCAATTTCGATCCAATTGCTGCTAATAGGATCATCTTTGGGTGACACTATTTTTTTTCTCTCTCTCTTTAGTTCAAATGAGTTGCTCTCGAGAATAAACTGGTTCTCGTTCAATATATGTATGTCACACGGCAAAATAACGGCACTCCCTACGGAGCGCACAACTGACAGGGATAAACAAGCGCCCTGCACTCTTGAAGCCGTCATTGTAGTTGATGGGATGTTCAAATCTGCTCATCGCTCGCTGTAAGTCAACACTTTCAAGGACAGTGTTACTGGGTGTCTCCCCAACCTACACACTTTGTGTGGATTAAACAGATTCCCCCTCATCCCCGTATTCTGGGAGGATACAATTACTCCTCTCCATTTACATTGCACATTCACACAGGGTTCATTGAGATAGCATTACTTGCAAAAAAAATAAAACAATCGTCTTCGGGGGAGGTGTAAATATTTGCGAACACCGAGGAAGTAATTGTGGAATCATAGCAGCAGCAGCCGCTGAGGTGATGCAAAGTCAGTGAATGTGGGTTGGAATTGGATTTCCCTTACCTTGATGAGACTGCTCCGGGGAGTTGCTAACTGCTTCGCCTCTGCAGTCCCACGGCTAGCGGCCGCTGCCTCGGACCCCGGACCTTCCCCGTTCCCATTCGAGACGCGCTGCGTTCCTTGGGGGGGTCCAGACGAGTTGGGCAGGGGAAGCCCGACTTCAGCACCGTCTCCCTGTCCATCCGCCATCATCGGAGAAGCATTCCCCCCCTCCCCGGTGTCCTCCTCCTCCTCCTTCCCACCCTCCCTCCCTCTGCTCTAGCGCGGACAGAGACAGAGCACGCACAACACACACACACTCCCCAAGCCCGGCGCCACTCACTCAGACCCTGAGCTAAACACCGGCTCCTGCAAACAGCCCAGACCAGTGCAATTACTTCCTGTCAAATTAACGGATATAATCCGTCACCACACCAGCCCTTTTGGTTGTGTGTTACTTCCTCGTTTCCAACACGTGTTGTGTTGTAAAGAACGCCTCTCTCCCAGGTCACCTCCTGACATGAAGCAACGGGATTTGTTTATATATCTTCACACCCCCACCTCACGGTCTGGGAACTCAAGTTCCGTCTCGCAACTATAACATTCCTCCAAAGACTCCTGGAAAAGTAGCATTTTCTGCCTCGTGCATATTCCTTGTAGCATCAGATTAAATTGTATAATTTTGCAATGGGTCTTCACGTGAGAGAGGGACAAAATTAGATTCTGATGATGGTTTGCAGTAAGAGACTCCTGTCAATACCAGGGAGGGTGACAGCTGTGCCTATTTTGGTCCGTTTTGTATTTTTTTTGTTAAATAGGAAGTCAGTGCTGTTTCTGGACAAGTTGATGAATTCTTCACCAATTACAACCGTGCAGCCCCCCGCAAAAGTCCCAGCGCTCGGTGAGGTGCAGACATTGTGTCCCCTTCCACCCGAGAATACGTTTCAGAATTGGCTTCGGGTTTTCACTCCAATTCGAAACCATTTTCAAACGAGCATTTGAACTGACAGGCGCGTGTGTGTGTGTCACAAAATGATGCTGCGTCAAAATCCTTTTAAACTCTTCCCAAGTACATTGCGCAGTTTCAAATCAAAACTGCGTTACTTCGCGTTAGCAACTGGATCCACTTTTAATGGGAACCGATTAAGATGCAGCAGCTTCTTTTCAATAAACTCTGTCGCTATTTGACAAGCGCTGGGTGTGCCTTACAGAGGGTCGCAACCTTTTATAAAGGGAACCAGATAAAATGCAGCATACCAGATACCACATCCAAACTGGACTTCTGGTGATGGTCCATCGCATATTCAAAGGAAATACTCCTGCAACCGTCGTAACATCTGCGGAAAATGTATTTGGAATGGTATTTAATATCTCCTTCTGCTACCCATAATGTGTTACTATCAGAGACTATCATAAGCATTCACGCAATTCTTATGAATGTAAGTTGTAACGTGATAATGATTGGTATTGACGAAGGAGTACAGTTCTTCATGTGCTCTTTGATATCCACCAGAGCAGGCCAATGGGAATGGTCTCATCTGAGAGATGGCATCTTCAACAAAGCAGCACACCCTCAGTTATACTCTGGAGAGTTAGCCCTGAGTTTTGTACTGAAGCCCTGGAGTGGGACTTGAATTCAGAACCTTGTGAATTAAAGGCCAGTTGAACCATGGTTAAGACAGTATAGAAATTTGTAAATAGCTCACCCCATAAGTGGCACCCTCACTCGCGTCTACCACTTCCCAAACTCAAACCAATCTGATGCCTCTAAGTATTTACTAAATCAACCAGTTTGGAATTCAACCATCCAAACTATTATTCACACACCTGAGTGTGTTTCTGCTTAAAAACAAAAGATTCAAATTCTCTAACATTGAGAAGTGCTTTGTCAATAGAGGAGGAATCTCTCAGACTGTTTAACCTCTTTGTTTATGTCAGTGTTCCCCAAACGCTTTGACAATGCCAATGGAAAAGGTACATATGAACAGCTGGAGAATGTGTGAAATGTAGAGCAGTAACCAAAAGACCCTCAGCCCAAACTCCTAATGCAGATGCTGCTTGGCTTGCTGAGTATCTCGAGCATTTTCCACTCACACACAAGAAAATTGCCTGCCAATTTCCCATTCCACAGTTGGACCAAGTGCCCAGATCTCTCTCTAGTCACTCCTAAAATGGAGAAATTGGCCACATCCTGGTTTTGCATCCTCTCGGAAGTAGGTTTTCCTGTTTATAAACCCAAGATGGCAGCTGAATGAACCTGCAAAGGTCCTTTGTGAAAGACTCTGGGCAACACCAAAATTCATTTCCTCAATTTCTCCCCCATAATCTCACTCAAAGAAGTAAAGCATTGGTGCAACAAACATCAAATCATCATGCTGGGAAAAGAGATGATCAGGTGGGGCATCTTCAACAATATTTTATTTTGCAGATAACCACAATGCACCTGGCCTGGGAAGTGCCTGAATCTGAGAATGGGTAAGAAAGAATTGAGTGTTCCATTATTGGTTTCAACATTTTCAACCTAGGGCACATATTCAGACCATACAAGTGACATACTCAAAAACAATGTACGTCCCTCTTATCAAGTTACAATATGGATATATCAATACAAGTATTAATGATAGTTATACTTCACAAATATATTAATTGCTAAATGCTCCATGCAATATGGTAACAATTACATGCACAGGAAGGTCCAAGGTTTATAGTGAACTGTGAAATGTTAGCAAGAATACTATTTTTGGCCTCAATTCCCCTAGGCTATGGAGCATGTAGAAACTTTCGATCTCTGCAATATGACCTTTTGCTGAAAACATGTGGATGTGATTATGGGTTGAGAACAAGATCAAGCCCAATTGTGAGCTCCTCTATATGATGCTAGTCATTTGGCTGAGGCACTATGGAGTAGCTGGCACTGAGAGAAACAAAAGACCATAGCACCTGTCACGTTAAGAAGAGAAATGGGGAACTCTCCAGGAGGGAGAAATTCATCTCCAATGAAAACTGATTTAATTCACATTAGGTGTCACTCACTGAGGGGTTTTCTGCTTACCAAAAGCAACATCTCATTGGAGCATTGGAAAAAAATATATTGGTTGCGTGATACTTTGTCACTTTATATCCCAGACTTTGCGTATGTCCATTTTGTACTTTATTCCACATTAACTGAGTCCAATAGAAGTGCACTTAGAGCATTTCTGATAAGTGATAGGCAAAGAGTAGCAATTGTCAGTGTCCTCTCTATATAAACAATCATGACTTCTCTCCACACATTTGACAGAAACCTAAATACTCAAGTTTTCATTATAATCAAAGTAAAAAAAACCTTAATTCACTGACCCTTTGCAAGAGATTAATTCTACTGTATTTTCAGACCCTTATGTTGCTAATGTTGAGCCATCTTTTTCTATTCAAATTAGCTCTCAAGATTCATTTTCAACTGAATGCTAGTCATAGAGTCATAGAGATATACAGCATGGAAACAGACCTTTCGGTCCAACTCATCCATGCTGACCAGATATCCTATATTAATAATTATACCAGACTCCTGAAATAGCTACATTGATTGGCCCGCCTGCATTGAAGAGAAGTGCCATGGGAGAAAAAAGGGAGGTCATACAATAAACCAGTTCAATCATTCAAGGTACTGCTAGTGATTGCTATCTGAAGGCTGAATAATGTTAAGTACTCTTCTCGTAAAGTTATTATGTTATTATGCACAATATTATTCCCCCATGGCTCTCCAATCATTGTCACTAGCTAAATCCATATTTGTGCTATAACAGTGTTAGTGAAACCTTTAAGGCTCTTGTCGTGTAATGATAACATGGATGCCTCTAGGCCAGAAGGCTCAGGTTCAAGTTCCACCTGTTCCAGAGTAGAGTCATAACATCTCTGAACAGATTGAATAAACATATTCGTTGGTGATACCTAATAAGGGTCTGTGGCACTGTTCCTACCTGAGAACTAGAAGGCTTAGGTTTAAGTCATTCCTGCTGTAAAAGCATGTCATAGCATTTCTGAATAACAAACATGTGAATGACACCTAAGGGCACTTGTAGCACAGTAGTAATGTCCCTAGTGTCTCTGGACCAGGAGGTATGGATTCAAGTCTCAATTGTGCCAGAAATGTATCACATACTTGAACAGCTTTATAAGCGACACTTTGAGCAGGCTCTGGTAGCACAGTGGTAGTGACCATGTCTTTGAGCCAGAGGCCTGGGTTCAAGTCACACCTGTTCCAGAGGCATGTCATAACATCCCTAAACAGGTTGATTAGGAAAATACTGGGTAATGACACCTTTAAACCTGTCAACACCAGAAGAGTTTTTCCACTTAACAATGCACACAACTCCTTCCCTGCAAGATATTTCTGGAACTTTGAAAGAATCAGCTAAAGGATTAAATGAATGCACTGAACCAGAAAGTTGCTCCTATTCTTGGAATAATCTAAACAGTAGTAAGCTGGCTCCTTTCTGATGCTGTCACAGTTCTCATAGATTTCGCAGTCACTGTAATCAGTAGTTCGTGAGTCACAAACACCTAACTCTGATCCTGCAGCAACCCGTAGAAGAAAATCAGTCCCTTAGTGGATAATTAAATCATGTCTCAGCTCCTTGAAATGTACAGTGTTTCTAAGCCATTAAATAAAAGGTAAATTAAACAACAATGTATCCTGGATTTCCTGAGTCTCATTTCAGAATTAACTGGCCTTCAGTGCAAATCCTTTTGAAAGATAAATTGTATTGTAATCCATCTGTTAGTCACATATATTTTATATCCTTATGACTAGAAATCAGTTAGCAGTACATTAAACCTGCATATAATTGCTAGTAAAAAGCCAGTGGACGATCAACTCAGAGGAGTTGGAAAGCTACACCATTTGCCATCTAAATGCTTCATTATTCATGTTTCTTTGCACATGCCTGCATTTTTTGAAAATCTACACATTATTATGGTTAATTAATATATGATGAAATATGCTGTATATCAAGACAGTCTGATAAGTGATTCCTGTCTTGAGTGCCAATGCACTTTGGTGTTGAATAATTACAAGCAGTGTTAGAAATATTTCAGCTGGGGAAAATCTATTATTTAACAAGATCATTATTGATCTGTGATCCCTCCTTCCAACTCTTCTTACCTTTGGTAACAAAAATCTAGCAATCTCAGATTTTAAATTAACAACTGAGTTTGCATCAGTGACAACTTACCAAAGAAAGTTCCAAATATTTACTAACCTTTGCATTTAAAGTTGTTATTTAAATTTCACTTCTGAAAGGTCAGGTTCTGATTTTCACATGACGACCCCTAGAACTGGTCTCTCCAATTAGTTGAAATAGTTTCCATGCACTTATTGTGTATTCCTCCTGAATATCTTGAAAACCTAACACCTGACCTTGGATGAGAGGTTCTGGGGAATAGATAGGGAAAGTGCTAATGGAAGACAGACAGAAAAGTTCAGGAGAGAAGAATCAGAAGTGCAGTCTTAATTATAACAGCTTTGAGCAGCCTTTGTGTGAAAAAGAGAGTCTGAGACTGATGGATTTTAGTGAGTGAGGGAACATACTTTTGCCATGCCCGGTCCAACCCCCCCCATCCCACCATGTTGAAGCGAAACGCTCAGAGACACAGTATAGTTTTACCTCCTTCATCTTTATTCCAGGCCCTGGAGGGAGCGAGAACAATTGCCCATGTGCACAGGGACATGAGTTCTCAGTCTTCTCTGGAACAGTAGTTTCTCAATGAATTATATAGTCATTTTACAGGGAGAAGCATCCAGATAAGGCCACATACATATCAATTGGGTGACCATTACCATCATCCAAGGAACAGGAAATTCGACATTTCGGGCATTCCTGATGAAGGGCTCTGGCCCGAAACGTCGAATTTCCTGTTCCTTGGATGCTGCCTGACCTGCTGTGCTTTAACCAGCAACACATTTTCAGCTCTGATCTCCAGCATCTGCAGACCTCACTTTTTACTTGACCATTACCATCACCAAGTATCAATAGTAAAACATTAAACCATCTGCTGTTACGCAATGAATAACTGGCTTCACATAATGAATACTTTTCACCTTGTTAACTGATGTTACATACTGAATGCTACCTTGTCTTGTTAAATGGCTCTACATAATGAATGCTTTTCCACCTTGTTAACCCACTACCCTTGCCTCCAGCACCCCATTGTTAACTGTAAGTTCTTATCTAATCTGAGTCATGCTCAGCCAAATCTCTTGTTTCACAAAACTCAGAACTTAACTCTTTCCCTACATGCTTATACCCTGTACACATTCTCACCTTGAATAAATAGGATCTTGTGTCAACCACAAAGCAACTCTATACATTTTTGGTGTAAGTTATAATTGCATAAATTTCCATATTGTTTTATCTTGACTTGTTTTCCTATCAAAGCAAAACTCATTAACACAAAACATATATCTTGCAGAGACCCAACCATGGATTAATAAATCTTCCCCATATTAGAGAGATAATTCAAACTTGCTGCATTAAAACAAAATTGATTTGTGCTTTTGTAATTAGGATTTACATTTTTAGTGTCATATTTATTTCAATATTCTTCCTCTTCATTTTTTCCGACAGATCCTTTGGCTGTGAAAGATTAGCAGATGCTACAACTGTTTGAAAGTCAATGGGTACCAGCTGATTTCCTGTACCTCTTCCCTAATAGGCGTTCTTCATATGAAGTTTGACAGTGAGTGTTAATAGACTATGCAATTCACAGAAGGTATTTGAAACCAATTCTATCAGAATACATGAACTTTTAGACAGGAATCACTGGGCATTAATCAAGAGATGAAACCATGACTGATCTTCCATTCCATTGCTTGCAGGTTTTCAGGCCAATTCTGCTGTATTCCGCATCTGTTACTTTGACTCAACATTGTCCAGTGAGCTTTCTATCGATCACAGTTCATTATCGCACCAAGCAGTGGCTAACCCACTGAGCTGTCAAGGAAAAGCAATTACACTAAAGTAAAGAGTAGAGAATGCTTCCAGGTTTATGAAGAAACAACATAAACACAAATTTGTTCTCCTCATTTCAGCAGTCAGCTTTCAAAGTAATCTGATATTGGTCACCTCAACAATACTGTTGCTGCTAGTAATTGTTATTTCCATCATAGATGTCCACAGAACACCAAGATCAGGCTGAGAGAAGCAGCCTTCTTATGGGAATTGCTTTAGTGAAGCAAAATCAAAGCTGAAATTAAAAACAGTAAAATTGCTGTGGAGGCCAACATCAGAAAAGTTTTGCATTTATATAGCACCTTAGGACATGCCACATCACATCGCAGTCAGTGAAGTATTTCTGAAGCACAGGCACTGTTGCAAGATGAGAACTGTAACACTGTACACAAAACAATCTCCCACACCATAATATGATAAAGATGATAAATGGGGCCGTGATTTAACATTTCATCTAAACGACAGTATTTCAGACAGAGGAACGCAGTTGGTCATTGGAGAATACATTGATTTATGCGCTTAAGTCTTTGGAGTGCAGGGTGAACTCACCACCTTGTTGAGTCAAAGACAAGAGTGGTACCATCTGAGCCATGATTGATTCTAATGTGAGTTACTCTTTGCCATTTGATGTTGCTGATATTTTGTCCTTTGAGCTATTGCAAGTGAGACAGAAATGATATAGTGCCCTCTGCAGGGCACCTAAGACCTGAGTGAACAGGAGAAGGGACTGTGTAAGTATAGAAACATTGAAACTAGGGTGAGGAATTGGCCATTCTACACTTAGAGTCTGCTCCACTATTCAATACGATCATTGCCAGTCCTCAATATGTGGGAAAATGGCATTAAGATCATGTGTAACTCCATCCCAGTTAAATTGAAGGATTCTGAAATAATTTGCACAAACACTGACAAGTCAGTGAAATTTAGTGGTGAATTTAATACAAAATTAATTGTCAAGAAACCAAGTAAAGAATGTGAAGTGAAAATTGGATTAACAGTGAGTACAAAAAAAGCATCAGAAAAGATTTTTTAAAAATGAAGTTGAGATGCCACTCTTGTGAATGTGAGGTTTAGTAGCAGAAATGTTGACTGGTATGAATGATCATTTATCAGGATACATAGAGTTGAAGTGACTTGACAACTTGTTCTGGTAGCTCTAGTTTGGATCTACAGTGCATGGACAAGAACATCATATCACAAAATTAATTTGAATAGGAAACCAGATGGTGAGACGCCATTGTCACAATTAACAAAATATGATGCCGACTAGCAACCTTCCGATTTCTGGGTTATTTAAATGACAGGTTTTGGGACAGCAACCACTTTATTTCCTTTTCTAAATATTTTTGCCGTATGTCTTCCAAAATAATAAGGCTGTTTATTGGGAAAACTGTTGGTGGGGTTGGGGTTGGAGTATCACTGAGAAAGAGCTGGGGTCAAGTCATTAAGCTGCGGTGGCTGTGGGATCAGATCCTGTCAGATCATGTCAATCCAGAGTCTTTCATGTGACCATGTTCAGAAACCCACAACTAAAAAGCTTGCCACACTTTGAAGATGTAACTGATGGCACGTTCCCTCACATTTGCTGATCATCACTGCTTGCCAATTTATTTATAACTTAGTCAACCTCAGTACAACATACAAACTAGACAAATGACAAGCTTTTCAGTTGTTGATTTATAGACAATTAATATACAGCAAACGAAAGATAAAAAACAGTAGTTAAGAAATGACAAGAAGAATATGATGACTGAGTTGTTTCATGATTATTTGTAATGAGTCGCTTGATTCAGTTAAGTTAGAAGGAAGTTGCTCATTTTAAAAATTGTTTTTAGAAGTTTACATCTGGTGATTACAGAAATCTATATATAGTTCAGATAAATTTTGTTTCTTCAAAGCACATTGCGTCCAGCCATTTAGGTGATTGTAGTTTAGTAATTGCACAAACATCATGAGTCTTTCTGTAGTCTTGTCAATTATAGAGTTGATGGATTCTGTTGTATAATTGGAATTCTTTTTAAGACTGATTGCTTTACGAGGGGACATTGGTGGAATTTGGTTTGACAATTTCATCTCTTCAAGTAATTTCTAATCAGTTTCACTCCAGCATTGCTGAACTGCTGAGCAGATACACATTACTGCTTTTTTTTTCCATTCACAGTTACATCTTCAATGAGAAAAATCCAATTGACAGGATACTGTATTGATGTAATTACAGGATGTAGCAATCAGCCTGAATGGAGATGTCACTCTACATGATGGGCAAGTTGCTGATTCATCTTGTTAAGTCAACAGTGTAGGTGATGGAGGGAGGAATCTCGGTTTTGAATTAACCCAACAATTTTTAACATTCCATAAAATATCCAAAAACATTGCATCAGAACTGCGGCTGGAATCATGGAATTTTACATCACTAAAGGAGGCCATTTGGTCCTTGATGCTTGTTGAAGAATGAAAAGTAACAGGCAACCCGAAGAACTCAACATGCCCATTCTCAGCTGTCAGTTATATTACAGTATGACCATGTTAAATTTATATGAAGAGGGCGGTACAGTGGCTCAGTGGTTAGCACTGCTGCCTCACAGTGTCAGGGACCCGAGTTCAATTCCTGCCTCGGGCTACTGTGTGTGGAGTTTTCACATTCTCCCCGTGTCTGTGTGGGTTTCCTCCGGGTGCTCCAGTTTCCTCCCACAGTCCAAAGATGTGCAGGTTAGGTGAATTGGCCATGCTAAATTGCCCATAGTGTTAGGTGTAGGGGAATGGGTCTGGGTGGGTTGCTCGTCAGAGGGTCGGTGTGGACTTGTTGGGCCGATTGGCCTGTTTCCACACTGTAGGGAATCAAATCTAAAAGAAAAATGCTTTGAAATAACATGCAAATCCAAATATATTAAAATAGATCCCACATATTTTATTTGAACAGACCCAGAGAATGATTACAGCACAAAAAGAGACCATTTAGTACATCATCTTAATTTTGACTTCCTGTAAGAAGAAATCTGATTGTCCCCACTCTCTCTCCATTTTCTAGCTTTTAAAAATAACTCTTGATGTGCTTATCTATTATATTATTATCATTTTGAAAACTGAGACTGAACCTGCCTCTCCCATGTTCTCAAGCAGTGTGCTGCAGATTCAAACTATACTTTAGGACTATTTCAACATTTATTTAGATCCAACTTACTGGAATGTTACATGCTGCAGATAATACCTGAAGCTGCAAATTAACTTTTGTTTTGTTACAATCTACTTTTATTTTCTTTTGGTCATTTTACCTGAAATTTAAATAAACTCAATTTTCCCTCGCACTTGTATTTCTGATGACTGGAAAATACTAGGTGCCATCTGAACTGAATTAAGTAGTTCCAGTTCTCCATCTACACCATCAATAGTGCTCTGAAATACCACAGGTTCCACCCGGTATTGCCCAGAAAGGTTTGCTTCAACAAACTACAGATCAGAACGAAGGGATCAATATCATGTTGCAGGGGTCTTTAGATCCTAGACTTCATCATTGTGGACAAGAACATGATTGACATTTTTTTAAAAAACTAATGGAAGGAGGAAACAAACTCATTGGTCTTTGGGTCTGAAAGGGTTATATTGAGGAGTGCCATTGGCATATCCAATATGATTATGCCATCCAGATGTGTGGGCAGGACAACTTTGAATCTCAAAGCAGTGAGATCTAACATCCAATTGTCCTCAAAATTTCTCTAATAATGTTAATTGCATCAATGCAACTAGTTGCTGACATGCTATAAACCAAATATTGTTGACCATAACAGACTTTTCTAGTCAGAACAGGAAGTGGTTTTCCTCCAGCATGCTAGACCGAGCAGATCCTGCAGTTTCAAAGATGCAAGAGAATGGTGGCAGCATGTTTCAGACTGAGCAGCTTAGTGAGCTGGTCCTGCCCATAGAACTGCACTGATTCAGTAATGATGGGTAAGCTGGTGACTCTCAGCTTCCTACCACAAAGCTGTGTCCTCACATGTTGGTGCAAAGCTGAGGTCAGGCATTCTGCCAACAGTAAACGAGATTCAGTCACATCCCCCTTGGTCAGATTAATTTCCAAAGCCTGATATTGATGCCAGTTCCATCTTGTCAGTCAGAAGACAGTGTGGCCTACTCCCAGTGCACAGTCTGCCACTGGACAATAGGGATCAGTTCCCATTTCTCGCAAACCTCCTCTCAAAAAGGGGATCAATGATGAAATTCAACATCTCTCTCAGTGTGCCAGCATGGGCTGTGGAAGGAACAGAGTATTCGATGACAAAATCCTCAAACCACCACACTTCTAGCATCCAGGACGTTTGTGTTACCAATCCTCCCGTTAACACTGGAGCCATGTACAGCAGACACCTCAAACTCCTCAGAAATATGACCAGCGAGGCCGTCACAAAATTACGCAAATCCGCTAGCGGGATAGGCAGCCAGTATTCAATGGCCTCTCTCAGATCAGCATCCTGGGCATCAAGTTGAGAGTGTGTTGCTGGAAAAGCACAGCAGGTCATGCAGCATTCAAGGAGCAGGAAAATTGATGTTTTGAGCCAGAGCCCTCCTGGGCATCGAGGCATTAGCTACAGTCACTCAGATTGGACGGGCCACATCAGATGGTGACACAAAAACTCCCAAAATGAGCTTTGTCATGGCAAGTGGTTAACTAGAAGTGCAGACGTACGTCCTCAAAAACTCTATGAGAAATAGAATATCCCCACCGACTTGTGGGAAGCTCTAGCCCAAACCAACTTAAATTGGAGAAGAAACATTCACAAGAGGTGCCAACCATTTTCTCCATCTCCAGAAGACCCAGAAGAAAACCTGGCGCAAACGCTGGAAGGAGCATCCGAAAACCTGAAAAATCTGAAAAGTCCCATTCTCAACAAACACTACCTGTCCCATCCCGAGCAGAGTGTGCAATCCACCATTGGACTGTCTAGTTACAACAATCCTGAGGGACAGTGTAAAGAAAATGGGGCTCCAGAAAGAACAAAACAAAGCAAATGGAATTAGGTCAATGCAGTGAATGGAAGTAATAAATCTTCAAAATGAAAATGAACTAACCTCAGCTTTGCACCCAAGTGTTAGTACACAGTTTTGTGGTGAGAAGGTGAGAGACTGTGGATGTAGGTTTGCTCACTGAGCTGAAAGGTTCATTTCCAGACATTTCATTACTTTACTAGGTAACATCTTCAGTGGAGCTGCAAATGTGTTGCTGGTCAAAGCACAGCAGGCCAGGCAGCATCTCAGGAATAGAGAATTCGACGTTTCGAGCATAAGCCCTTCATCAGGAATAAGAGAGAGAGAGCCAAGCAGGCTAAGATAAAAGGTAGGGAGGAGGGACTAGGGGGAGGGGCGATGGAGGTGGGATAGGTGGAAGGAGGTCAAGGTGAGGGTGATAGGCCGGAGTGGGGTGGGGGTGGAGAGGTTCCTGACCTCTCCGCCCCCACCCCACTCCGGCCTATCACCCTCACCTTGACCTCCTTCCACCTATCCCACCTCCATCGCCCCTCCCCCTAGTCCCTCCTCCCTACCTTTTATCTTAGCCTGCTTGGCTCTCTCTCTCTTATTCCTGATGAAGGGCTTATGCTCGAAACGTCGAATTCTCTATTCCTGAGATGCTGCCTGGCCTGCTGTGCTTTGACCAGCAACACATTTGCAGCTGTGATCTCCAGCATCTGCAGACCTCATTTTTTACTCGAACATCTTCAGTGGACCTCATGCAAAGCAATGCTGAAAATTCCTGCTTTCTATTTATATGTTTGGATTTCTTTGGGTTGGTGATGTCATTTCCCATGGTGATGTTATTTCCTGTGGTGAAGTCACTTCCTGTTCCTTTTCTCGGGGGACGGTAGATGGGGTCTAACTCGATGTGTTTGTCAATAGAGTTCCAGTTGGAACGCCATGCTTCTAGGAATTCTTGTGCATGTCTCTGTTTGGCTTGTCCTAGGATGGATATGTTGTCCCAGTCAAAGTGGTGTCCTTCCTCATCCGTATGTGAGGATACTAGTGAGAGAGGGTCATGTCTTTTTGTGGCTAGTTGATGTTCATGTATCCTGATGGCTAGTTTTCTGTCTGTTTGTCCAATGTAGTGTTTGTTACAGTCCTTGCAAGGTATTTTGTAAATGACGTTAGTTTTGCTCATTGTCTGTAGAGGTGAGAGATTCCAATACATCTATCATTACTGCATCAACAGTTCTATGGGCTGAAGACAATGAAATGATTTACAATAGTCTTTTCCAGGAAATGATTACAGTGAGCAAAGTGGCCTTTTTCAGGACATACGGCAGTATTTGATCCCCTCCCCCGAGGCAGATTTAATCAGTTAATCAGGCAGGGTGGATCCCCCCTCCCGAGACAGATTTGGTGGTAGAGAGGAGCAGCTAATCAGGCAAGTGGGTGGTGATGGTTGGGAACCCCCTACCTTACTGCCTCTGCCTGGTTTAATCACATGGTGAGAGCCTTGTTAATTGCCTTTGTACCCCTTTTGTCACAGGATTCACCCAGAGGCAGGAGAGTGACTTATCACATGCAAGCCTGTGAAAACAGGCCCTGTTGGAGTTTCTGGCAGGTTTCTTTACAGGGATTGGGAGCACCTTCCATTCAAAGGCACTCAGTTAAGGAGCCAGATGTTAGGTAGGGGGTTTCTGGCACGGGCTACCATCCTTACTATTCAGCCCTCTCCCACAGCCATCACTCGCCTGTGACCTGCTTCTCTTGCTGAGCCTGGGCACTGATCCTGTGATTACCCACAGCAGTTGTGAGTGTGGCACTGGAAAAGCACAGCAGGTCAGGTAGCATCCAAGGAGCAGGAGAATCGACGTTTCGGGCATAAGTCCTTCATCAGGAATAGCATCCATTGCTCTTGTTGCCAAGCAAGAACAGTTGCTTGCTCTCATTGGCTGACAGCTCCAAGGAGACGACTAGGGGCTGGGATTTACACGCTGGGGTCTTTAATCTCAGTAAAACGTGATCCTTTCTGAAAGGAGGCAATGGATGGGAGGAGGTGGTCAAGGCTCCTGTAACTGCATTAAATACTACCCACACACTGACTGACATGCTAGACATATACTTGATGTTATTTTACCAGTAACGCACTACAGTGTACAGTATAATTATAGTGCAGTGACCCTTCAAACAATGCCTTTTTCCTTAAAACATTGTGTTTCAATATTGCTTAGGAACCTCATTCCCATGTTCTTACTCATGTTTATTTCTATTTAACGAGAGGTAAGTCACTGAAAAATTAGCAGTTGATGGGTGGACATGCCCTTCGCTGTAATCTGATACTTTAATATTGAGCCTTTCTACTAAAAGGTACAATTAATATTTAATTGTTCTGCCCGCAAGTAATGTTCCTCAGATGTTAAATGAAGCTGGAAGCTTAAAAGTTAATTAGTTGTTTTAATTTTCCAAAAATTGAACCATTTTATAAATTTCCAAAATCTGATCCACTGTAATATTCAGTGAGCGTTAAACACTGAAACAGTGGGGGTGTCACCAACCGCAGTTCGCTAGATTTTTTGTTATAATTATATCTACATGATTCAGGAGGGAGGTAGTTTGGCATAGTTTACATGCATGGGTTAGCCTGAAGGCATGAGGCCTATTTTCCATAATTAATTCTCAATCTCATGTTGATTAAAGTTGTTTAAAAAGCAAAGGAAGCCACTGTGTTGATGATCTTAACGAAAAAAAAGATGATCTGGTCGGTTTTGGTGAGTGCACTGATACTTTCTGTCAAACTTAAGAATTAAATTAGGAGGAACGTCAGCTGCAAGAAATATATGTAATGGATTCAAACTCTGTCATTGATATAATTCGTCATTATTTATAGTGAATAATTAAAGTGTTTCAGCATGTGATGTGTCAAGTGTTATTTTTTGGAAGTGTTTTGTCCCAAGTTAAATTTTCCAGCAACAGGTTTTTGTGAATTTAAAAATAAAGATTATTGATTGCCGCACACTTACCAGAGGTGAAATACATCTCTCACATATTATCACGCAAACATAAAAAAAAGGAGCCGGAGTGGGCCAGTCAGCCCTTTGAGATGCTCCACCAATCAATATGATCATAGATGATTATCCAACTCAGTCCCCTTTTCCTGCTTTCTCCCCATACCTTTTGACCTCTTTAGCCCTAAGAACTATATCTAACTCCTTCTTGAAAACATTCAATCTTCTGGCCTCAGCCACTTTCTGTGGCAGAGAATTCCACAGGCTTACCACTCTCTGGGTGATGAAAACTCCTCATCTCAGTTCTATATGGCCTACTCCATATCCTTAGACTGTGACCCCTGGTTCTGGACTCCCCAGTCATTGGGAATATCCTTTCTATATTTACCTTCCCCAGTCCTTTCAGAATTTTATAGGATTCTAAGAGGTCCTCCCTACATTAGCACGGCTGTTGACAGCTGCCACAGTGTTGTGAGGCGGCATGGTGGCTCAGTGGGTAGCACTGCTGCATCACAGTGCCAGGGACCCGGGTACAATTCCAGCTTTGGGTCTGTGTGGAGTTTGCACATACTCCCTGTGTCTGTGCGAGTTTCCACTGGTTTCCTCCCATAATTCAAAGATCTGCAGATTAGGTGAATTGGCTATGTTAAATTGCCCATACTGTTCAGTGATATAAAGGTTAGGGGTAAATGCAGAGTAATAGGGTAAGGGTCTAGGTGGGTTACTCTTTAAAGGGTCAGTGTGCATTTGTTGGGCTGAATGGCCTGTTTCCATACTATAGAGATTCTATGACTGTATGATGCATTATTCTAACTGAACATAGTCCGAACCTATCAAAGATCCTTTCATAATTTATTTCTGCCATCTAAGGAATTAGGCTAGCAAACCTTGGTTGCTTTTCCTTCCCTAGTCAGAACATCCTTCCTCAGCTAAGGAGACAAAAGCTGCACACAATGCTCCAGGTGTGGTCTCACCAAGGCTCTGTACAATTGCAGCAAAGCATCCCTGCCCCATACTCAAATCCTCTCACTATGAAGGCCAATGTATCATTTGCCTTCTTTATTGCATGCTGCAACCATATGTATACTCACTTCAAATGGCTTCCAAGGATACCAAGATACTCCATTTCTCAATGTACTACCACTGCTTCTTGTTCTTGCTATTAAGGTAGATAACCTCATATTTATGCATGTTATAAGATGCCTGCAATATATTTGCCCACTCACTCAACAAACACTTCACAATTCTTCTGCAATCCCTTCACAGCTCACCCTCCCACCCACCTCTGTGTTGTCTGAAAACCCATCACTCATATAGATCTAGAAAAACATTATTACAACGTAGGATTACTTCAGTCCTTTTCATATCAGTTCTATAGTTTCCTGGATTACTTGATGCTGCAGTTAGCATGAAGGCCTTAGAAAGCAGAGGATTCTTGCTGCTCTTAGGTTTTTTTTACAATTGATCATGTGGTCTGCTCTCAGATGAATCTGTTGTTGGACCAGTTCAGGGTAGGGTGAAGGGGAAAGAGAAAGAATCCTTCACCCAGATTCAAGGAACAGTTATTTTGCCCTGACTGCATAGATGTCATGAAACAGATTGGATGCCATTCCAGATGGTAACTCTCATCATGTTTCTGATCTAGAACAGCTTTAGTTGTTACTTTGGAGAAGCAGAGATCAAACTGGCTGCATTATGCATGTGGCCTGTTGCACATCTAAACTCCTTCTCCAAATGTGTTAGGCTAGTGAACATCTTGTGTTGTACCTTTGCACACTTTGAAAGTGTAAGACAGGCAAAATCTTTGTATTAGTCTTAAGTAGTCATCACAATGCAATGACATTTTGATTAAATTTATTTCATTTTAATCTAGTATTCATTGATGTTCAATGTCTGTTCTCCATGGTCAAGTAGAAAACAAAGTTAATTGGTATATCATGATTCTATTATTGACAATACATCCTTAATAAAGGGATGTATGAATTCCACAAATGGTTGTTATGGTGTTTTTTTGTCAATGACGTATTTACTCAAATTTCAGGACTATCCTGCAGCTGGACTGACCAAAGTTACATGAAATCTTGTCAGATATCTTGAAGGCTTTTTGTTTTGATTTAAATGAATTATTATTTGTCATGTCTGTGCTGGGAAGTGAAACATTCCTCCCACAGTCCAAAGATGTGCAGGTCAGGTGAATTGGCCATGCTAAATTGCCCGTAGTTTTAGGTAAAAGGGTAAATGTAGGGGTATGGGTGGGTTGCGCTTCAGTGGGCTGGTGTGGACTTGTTGGGCTGAAGGGCCTGTTTCCACACTGCAAGTAATCTAATCTAAACTAAAAGAAAGGGTAGGGCATTTGCTCCACATTCACCTTGAGCAAGGCTGATCTTCCATTTAATGCCATGTTCCCATATTATCCTCATATCGCTCAGGTTGAAATCTCAGTCCTTTTCATACTGAGCTAGACAGCTTTCTCTGCAAAATGTAACAAAGCTCATTGTCTTAAGCGGTGAATAGTCAATGCTGCTCAGCAATAGGGGAGTGGACTTTGCAAGGTTTTCAATTGGTCACACAGGACAGTTCACAGGTCACTGAACAGGAATTCAAAGGAAGCAGACAGACGCCCAAGGTCAGGAAGGATGTGAAAGAGACAGAGACAATGCTCCCTGTTAGGAGTGCAGCTTCTTAGCTGATCTGCAATGGAGCCAAATGAATTACATGAGTTCAGTTTAATTGGGGGTTTTGAGAGAGGAGAATGTGAGGACTGCAAATCTGGAGATCAGAGTTGAAAAAGTGTGGCGCTGGGAAAGCACAGCAGGTCAGGCTGTGATGTTTTGAGAAGTACTACAGCAATGCGCAGCTGGGAGTCAGGAAAGTCCGAGAAGAAACATAAGCTACATGCAGAAATGAGCTGCACTGCTGAAAGACAACTGAACCATGCTGTCATCAGGGATCCAGTAAGAAGTCAAAAGGAAGTTGGGTATCGTTGTCCTGTTAGAACTCAGGCCAATTGTGAGGAGTTGTGTAGACAGCTGGTGTTGCAGTGAGGACTGAGAAAATGTCCGGGAAGTTGCTTTAGTTTGTAAGAAGCCAGGTGCCAGTAATCAGTCGCACTAGCTGAGAGTTCAGATCGAAGACTCATGAGCTGTGTCTGTTTAATGCATCTAAGCTAGATGGGAACTCAGGGAAAAACACAAGGAAACTTTTAGCTCAGTTAATCTAACTGCTGGCGAGAAACTGGAGATGCGCCTGTGAATAATAGGAGTGCAGATTTCAGAGTGGACCCAGGACCAAGGGTGATCAATTAAAACAGGAGCAACCATTGAGCCAGTCCATTGCAGAAAGGTTCTTGAGGTGACATTCAAGTTTGTCAAAGTGAAAAATTTATAATCCTTTGAATAAGATTTGATAACCCACCGTGTCATTAACAGCGGCACGGTGGCACAGTGGTTAGCACTGCTGCCTCACAGCGCCTGAGACCCGGGTTCAATTCCCGACTCAGGCGACTGACTGTGTGGAGTTTGCACGTTCTCCCCGTGTCTGCGTGGGTTTCCTCTGGGTGCTCCGGTTTCCTCCCACAGTCCAAAGATGTGTGGGTCAGGTGAATTGACCATGGTAAATTGCCCGTAGTGTTAGGTAAGGGGTAGGTGTGGGGGTATGGATGGGTTGCGCTTCGGCGGGTCGGTGTGGACTTGTTGGGCCAAAGGGCCTGTTTCCACACTGTAAGTAATCTAATCTAATTAAAATAGAACATAGAACTGTACAGAACAGAAATGGGCCCTTTGGTCCACTATGTTGCGCCAAACATGATGCCAAATTAAACTAATCTGTTTTGCTTGGCCTTGGTCTATACCTTCCATTCCTTGCATAATTACTGTGGAAATCTGTGGGATCTGCCTTGATCACTTGCTGTGCACTGCACAGTGTTTGATAACGGTATATTGCTTATGTTTACCACATGTTAACTCTGGTTTTGTAATCATTCCTGCTCTAACATTAAGTAGTAAAGTTTACTGCTGTTTGTTCAAAACTGTGGGATCCTGTGGCTTTTCATAAATTCCCTGGATATCACCTATTGTCTGCCTTAAAAATAGAGACTTCTAGCCCCTAAATGGACTTCAACATTACTTTGGTGATATCTCCTGGGATCATAATAAAGTTGGAATCCTGTTTTGCGATTATAACACTTTTGATATCTTTAGTTTCTGGAATTATCAATTTCTGTGTCAAATATATTCAATGAGCAAGTCTCCAAATCAAGTCTGGGGTTGAATTAAAAAAATAAAATTGTTGCTTGAATGGATGGTTGAATCAGAAACTCTTGTAGCATTTAAGCAGTGTTTAGATATTCACTTGCATTGTCATAACCTCCAGGACGAAGGGCTGAGAGCTGGAAAATAGGATTAGTGTACTCACATTAATATTAACAGATTAATAAATAATACAGTAATAATTATGTATTAATAATATAATGTTAATAATTAATAATATTAATGCATTAGTGTAGTCAGATCCTTGTTGGTTGGTACACACTCAGACATCCGCTGCCCAAAAGGAGTCTATACAAATTCTAAAGATTCCACACAGTCTGAGTGAAGAAATTCCTCTCATAGAATCCCTACAGTACGGAAAGAGGCCATTTGGTCCATTGAGTCTGCACTGACCCTCTGAAGAGCATCCTAGCCAATCCTGGTAACTCCGCATTTACCATGATAATCCACCTAATGTGCACATTCCTGGACACTATAGGACAATTAGCATGGGAAATCCACCTAACCTGCACATATTTGGACTGTGGGAGAAAGTGGAGCACCCAGAAGAAACCCACGTGGACACAAGGAGAATGTGTAAACACCACACAGGCAGTCAGGAATTGAACTTAGATGCCTGGTGCTGTGAGGCAGCAATGCTAACCACTGAACCACCATGCTGCCCCAACATCTATCATCTCTGTCCTGTTTGACCTACATCATATTCTGAGGCTGTATTCTTGACTCCAACCCATCCAGGGGAAACATACTTAACATATCTACCCTGTAAGAAGTTTGAATGCCTTGATGTCTCAGTATTGTAGAAAGCTATTGGGATTGACACAGTGTTCACTAAACACTCAAGACCAAAAAAAAATTGGATTGTATTTTGGTGGGATTTTTTCCATTCTTCAGATTTAACAGTGATGCATCAATATTAGGATTCAATGTTATTCCATTTTGAAAAGTATTCCATGCTGTTGTTCCAGTTGGGGATTGGTGTTGCAAAATATTGTGGCACCGATTTGTTTTGAATTTCTGACAACAGGTGAGTTGTTAAACAGATCGAGTATTTAATGACTTTTAGCAGGAACAACAACGCTCATACAGCTTGGTATCAGAGTCAACCCTGAATTAGGTGAACCAAGGTCACTACAGTTGTCTTAAAGACCTTACGTAGATCCCAATTAGTTAGAAATTAGGTTTGGAATTGGTTTGGCAGAAAAGTAGTTGGAATAAAATATTTATTCTCTGGGCACTTAAAATATGCTTTAAACTACCGTAAACATCTATTTGAGAATTGTTTCTTTTCCTTTTATTCTTTCATGAGATATGAGAGTCATTGGAACAGCTAACATTTGTTCTCCTTCCCTAATAGTTTTTGAACGGAATGGCTTCCTGGGCCATATCAGAGGGCAGTTAATAGTGAACCACATTGCTCCAGTCTGGAGTCAGATATAGGTCAGACCAGGTTGTTGTATGTATACACTCTATTCAAGAGTGTTAACCTTTAAGGATGTCAGGTGTTGTATATATAGAGTTTTGGAATTCTGCCTGGCAGCTTATTTGATATGGGTTTGGAAGCTGCAGAAAGAAATCAGTTGGTTCGCTGCAAAGTCAGAAATCAAGTTAAGTTACAGGTAAAACACAAGGCCAATGGCATTAATCATGCTACAATGTATGTGACAACGTTCAACATCTTTGTTTGGTTCAGTGTTGGATAGTGTTGAAAATGGAGCCAGGTGGTAACTGATCAAATCTCTTTCGGGAAGCCAATTTAACGCACTTTAGGAAGACAAGTGTATAGTTTGTACATCAGATTTATACAAACAAGGAAAGGTCAAGGGCATATTGCCAAGATGTCCATTAAATTCAATGTCAACTTTGGGACACAGTAGGTCTCCTAACAGAATTTAAAATTATTAGATAGCATTCAGAGCTGTGGATTCCTGATTCAGGTGTGTCCAATGCAGTAAGGCAAGCCGTTAAGATTTGCTTAAATATTGGAAGTGAATGTCTATGCAAATTTAACACATCAGGATTAATAGCCCAAATTTAAGACACATTAAAAGACCAATTTAGAACAGACTCAACTTTAGTATTCATCATCTGCAATTGACGGCATCTAGACAGAAGCGACAGAATCCTTAGATCACTTGTTAGCCAATGCAGAGAAATAGCCTCAGTGATTTTTAGGTGGGCAGCTCGCAAACAGAATTATTGCTTTATGATCACATTCATCTTCATGAAAAGTTTTCAGAATGATATGCTAATAAAACCTTAGTAATACCTACAGCATTAAAGAAGTTACTAAAGGATATACAAAGATATGTTCACAGGCTGACAAAACGCACGGGTACTAAGTACCAACTCAATGATTGAAGATTGAAGTAGGTTAGACCAGGGAAACCCAGTGGATGTGGTCTATCTAGACTTTCAAAAGGCCTTTGATAAGGTGCCACACGGGAGGCTGCTGAGCAAGGTGAGGGCCCATGGTGTTCGAGGTGAGCTGCTGGGATGGATTGAGGATTGGCTGTCTAACAGAAGGCAGAGAGTTGGAATAAAAGGTCTTTTTCAGAATGGCAGCTGGTGACGAACGGTGTCCTGCAGGATTCGGTGTTGGGGCCACAGCTATTCGCGTTATATATTAATGATTTGGATGAGGGGACTGGGGGCATTCTAGCGAAGTTTGCCGATGATACGAAGTTAGGTGGACAGGCAGGTAGTACTGAGGAAGTGGGGAGGCTACAGAAGGATCTAGAGAGGTTGGGAGAGTGGTCCAGGAAATGGCTGATGGAATTTAACGTGAGCAAGTGCGAGGTCTTGCACTTTGGCAAAAAGAATAAAAGCATAGACTACTTTCTAAATGGTGAGAAAATTAGTAAAGCCAAAGCACAAAGGGATCTGGGAGTGCTAGTCGAGGATTCTCTAAAGGTAAACATGCAAGTTGAGTCTGTGATTAAGAAAGCAAATGCAATGTTGTCTCTTATCTCAAGAGGGTTGGAATATAAAAGCAGAGATGTGCTACTGAGACTCTATAAAGCTCTGGTTAGGCCCCATTTGGAGTACTGTGTCCAGTTTTGGTCCCCACACCTCAGGAAGGACATACTGGCACTGGAACGTGTCCAGCGGAGATTCACGCGGATGATCCCTGGAATGGCAGGTCTAACATATGAGGAACGGCTGAGGATACTGGGATTGTATTCATTGGAGTTTAGAAGATTGAGGGGAGACTTAATAGAGACGTACAAGATAATACATGGCTTGGAAAAGGTGGACGCTAGGAAATTGTTTCCGTTAGGTGAGGAGACTAAGACCCGTGGACAGAGCCTTAGAATTAGAGGGGGTCAATTCAGAACAGAAATGCGGAGACATTTCTTCAGCCAGAGGGTGGTGGGCCTGTGGAATTCATTGCCACGGAGTGCAGTGGAGGCCGGGACACTAAATGTCTTCAAGGCCGAGATTGATAGATTCTTGTTGTCTCGAGGAATTAAGGGCTACGGGGAGAATGTGGGTAAGTGGAGTTGAAATGCCAATCAGCCATGATTGAATGGCGGAGTGGACTCGATGGGCCGAATGGCCTTACTTCCACTCCTATGTCTTATGGTCTTATGGTCTTATGGACACAATCACGAGAACATCCAAACATTGCAAGGAATGTAGAATGTGTGGCTTTCTACATACACCAAGGAAAAGGCCAGCTTTTGATCAATTTTGCATGTGGCAGCTAAAGCCATTGATGAAGGCAGTGCGCTACAGCAAAGGCTAATACAGCTCCAAAAAACTGTGCACTGACCCAAACAGAGCACATATGTGGAATACCCTCACAATGCAATAGAGATCATTTAGAATTCCAACAGAGGTGTGTACATGAAGTGTTTAACAAACCAGAATCTGTTAATGTATGTGACAAGACAGGGGGATGAGTATATGTTTCACATTGTCAATCTCATGCAAAACTTCAATGTCATCACACTGTCTGAAGTGATTACGAAAACCAAATTAGCTTTCCTCAGGTGAGAGATTTTTTGTTATTGGCTAAGGTTGATACAAGTGCAGGTGCTTATATACTAACTCTGTAAATTCAGAAAAACATGTGCCCACAGATATGAAAAGCTACAACTAAATCTACAAATGTAAAACTTTGAGCATTTAACAGTTTACTAATCCTATGTGTATGATCTGTGGAGCTGAGGCACAAGTACAATCAATTACTCTGGGCATCATAGATGTTCTACATTGTATGCTGTGACTTTACGTTGGTCACATTCATATGGGATGAGACATCAGAGACATGATGCACACTACAGCAGATTACTCGAGAAACATTTCAGAACAGAAAGTGCAAGAAGATTAGAACCTATCAGTTTTATTTGATTCAATCAAATCAAATCTCAGCTCTCCGCTTTCAAGATAAAGAAATGTAAATTCAAGAAGAAAAGGCTGAGTAAGTAATTCTGATCAATCCAAATTTGAGGCAACATCTCTGAGATGAAGAAATCTGTACAGGATACCACAGCTCAACTCAAAAATATGAATAAGGAGCTGAAAGAAAAAAAGAAACGGATCAATTCAAAGCTCTTTATCATCAACCAATGAAAAGATTGTTAGTTTACAAGAAAATTTGGAGCAACTCATACATAAACAATTTCAGCTCAGCAGAAGCAGACACAGAACCATCCTTTTGAACTCAAATCCTTTTGAACCATCCTTTTGAACTGGTGGATCAATGGTTAGCACTGCTGCCTCACAGAGTCAGAAACCCGGGTTCAATTCCCGCCTCAGGCAACTGTTGGTGTGGAGTTTGCACATTCTCCCCATGTCTGCGTGGGTTTTCTCCGGGTGCTCTGATTTCCTCCCACAGTCCAAAGACATGCAGGTTAGGTGAATTAGCCATGCTAAATTGCCTGTAGTGTTAGGTATAGGGGATTGAGTCTGGGTGGGTTGCTCTTCGGAGGGTCGGTGTGGACTTATTGGGCCGAAGGGCCTGTTTCCACATTGTAATTAACCTAATTAAAAAAAACGAACGTTGAAGATAATGAGGCACATACTAAAACAGACAGAGGTGTACAACACACACTAAATGGAGCTACTTTTTTTTATGAGACAATCCTCACAGAAATGAATGATTCCACCATGATGTTCTAATTAGATTAGATTAGATTATTTACAGTGTGGAAACAGGCCCTTCAGCTCAACAAGTCCACACCGACCCGCCGAAGCGCAACCCACCTATACCCCTACACTACGGACAATTTAGCATTGCCAATTCACCTGACCCGTACACCTTTGGACTGTGGGAGGAAACCGGAGCACCCGGAGGAAACCCACACAGACACGGGGAGAACGTGCAACCTCCATACAGTCAGTCACCTAAGGCGGGAATTGAACCTGGGTCTCTGGCGCTGTGAGGCAGCAGTGCTAACCACTGTGCCACCGTGCCGCCCACAACCACTGTGCCACCGTGCCGCACCAGAGTTCTGGTGAAAGAACTCTGGCAGGACAGACTGAAAACCAAACAACCACTGAAGCAGCTACCGCAAGGGGTCCCGACTTCAAAGGAAAGAAGAAAGCAGAGTTGAAGAGGCTGTTAGAGTGGGCTAGGAAGGTGAAAAATATACTGGACCAGCAGAAGGAATCAACTTTGATAAAATTGGAAATATCAAGGATATCAAAACCAGAAGTTTCCAAATGAGCTGCATGCTCTTAAGAAACAAATAAATAACTGTGAAGAAGATTTAAACCAGTCAAAACTGAGGAACAAGATCAGTAGCTAATCTGATGCAAAACTGGCTGCAGCACATCAGAATAAGTAAATACTGAGACAGCAAATACAATCCATGAAAAAGAATCTTGAAACTAGACTGCAAGATCGTATTGCTGATGATTGTGGAAATCAACAGAATCTCCAGACAAAGTCATGATCACAAGATCTAGATTTATGATAATTGACCTAGCTTATAAAGACTCATAGGTAGTTGTTATTGTAAATAGTCAACCATTAGTTTGAAAAGGAAATGGATGCTGTATGTCTAACCTGTGTTTATAAAGATCACTGTTAATGATACCACATCCTGTGTGTATACAATGTTGAGACTCAGCATGGATTTTCAAGTGGCACACAGAGATACCAGTTGGGTTGCTGTAATATTTGCTTCACAATTTATAGCATATTTTCTGGCTTTACATAAACTAGCCCACAGTGTTAATCAACCGCAGAGAAGTGATGTAAAGACAGCAGATTTCCTTCTCTGAGGACATTTCCCTCTCTGAACTAGATGGATCTTTTATGACAATTGATGATCGTTTTCTGGTCACCATCACTGCGATTGCCTTTTAATTCCAAATCTGTATAAATTGAATTCAAATTTCAATGGCTATCGTGTCACCAGATCATGAGTCTATACCTCTGGATTATTGGTCTAGTGACATTATCACAACATAACCATCACCTCCAAATTTCGATTTTTCCTTGGGCTTTAATAGTCTCAAAAGAGAACAGTAGACTTCCAATGATTTTCTAACTCTATGGGCCCCAATGCTTTATAACTGAAATATCTATTTCCTTCAATTAGCAAGCCTTTTTAAAAGTCTAATGTAATGTACAGAGGATACTGATTTTGGACTGAGCCATCTGTTATGCATTCTCTTTACAAATGTTATGGAAAATTAGGTTGAGAATTCTCAAAGCGAGTAATTTTTAGGAGATGGGCAAACAAAAATACTTAATAAAAATAACCTGAACCAATGCAATCTCTAATGGAATCCTTCATGTCTGTGCTCCCTGGCAATAAACTGAGCCAATTGATAGGTTTAATTTTTAATAACCGATGGTTAGTGAGCCAATAATTTCAAATTTACAGGAAAAAAAGGCCTGAACTGTCCCTGTTTACCACCACCTTCCTCTGCCCGGCTGAGCTTATCCTCACTTAGAAACCTTCTCCGTCAATTCCTCTCACTTTCTTCAGGTCAAAGTTGTGATCATGAATACCCATGGGACCCAATTATGCCTTATGTATCTTTGTGGAGTATGTGGAGGTCTCATTGTGCTGGCCCCCACCCACAACTCTTTCTCCGTTATATCGATGAAATCATTGATGCTGCTTCCCTCTCTTGTCTGGAATTAGAAAACTTTATCAATTTCGCTTCCAATATCAACCCCACTCTAACCCTCATCAGGTCTATCTCTGACTCCTCTCATCCCTTTCTTGACATCTCTGTTTCTATATCTGGGAACAGGCTGTCCATCAACATTCACCAGAGACCCCCTGACTCCCACAGTTATCTTGACTATGTATTCTCACACCCAGCTTCCCATAACCACTCTATTCCATTCTCCCAGTTCCTCTATCTCCATTGCATCTGTTTTGATGATATCAGCTTCGACAAAGGGGGATCTCCTTTGTTCCTTTCTGTAGTAAAGTGGTTATCATGTTTGCCTAACACGCAAAAGGTCTCCAGTTCGAAACTGGGCAGAAACAGCCTTGTTCCTGTCGGGAGACTTTGAGACGGTACAGTGGCTCAATCATTAGCACTGCTGCCTCACAGTGCCAGGGACCTGCGTTCGATTCCAGCCTCAGGCGACTGGCTGTGTGGAGTTTGCACATTCTCCCCGTATCCAGAGGATGTGCTCTGGTTTCCTCCAAAGATGTACAGGTTAGATGAATTGGCCAAGCAATAGGGTCCCTCTTGTCCGCACCCACCATCCTTCCAGCATCAGGATCATTAGTCACCATTTTCACCACCTCAAGACATATATTCCCCTTCCCCTCCCTAGTTAACCTTCTGCAAGGACCATTGCCTCTGGGACACCCTGGTTCATTCCTCCTTCTCTCGCAACAGCCCCATGGCACCATCCCTTGCAACCACAGAAACAACTGCCCATCTACTTCCTCCCTGCTCAATATCCAAGAGCCCGAACACACCTTTTAGGTCTAGCAGTGCTTTGCCTGCACTTCTCACAATCTAGTCTACTGCATTCCCTACTCGCAATGTGGTCTCCTTTACACCAGAGAAACGAAGCATGGACTGGGTGACTGCTTCACAGAACACCTACATTCTGTCTGCAAAAATGACCCTGAGCTTCCAGTTGCCTGCCATTTTAACAGGCTACCCTGTTCCCTCGTCAACATCTCTGTCTCAGGGTTACTGCAGTGCTCTAGCGAAGCTCAGTGCAAACTGGAAGAACAGCCCACATTTTCCACTTGGGAACCCTGCAGCCCTCCAGACTCAATATTGAGTTCAACAATTTTAGTGCTTGATGCACCTTCCCAGAATGTCCTTACCTCAACCCACACACATCAGGCCTTGTCATCACATGGTCTGCTATTATATGCAGCAAGAAAATGAGGACTGGCAGATGCCGGAAATCAGAGTCGAAAAGTGTGGCGCTGGAAAAGCACAGCCGGTCAGGCAGCATCCAAGTTGACATTTTGGAATTTCTGATGAAGAGCTTATATTCAAAACATCAACTCTCCTGCTCCTCGGATGCTGCCTGACTGGCTTTTCCAGTGCCATACTTTTTGATTCTGCTATTACACACAACCCATTGTCAGCCACTAATTAGTAACTATTCATTCTCTGTGCTGATTGTTATCCACTCTTTTGTCCAACTTGTCTTCTTTTCTCACTTTAGGCTCTATCTCCACTTATTTACTTCAGGCACTCCAACTCTCTCTCCCACCCCCCCACATCATCTGCATAAAAAACAACATTTTCCTAACTACCATCAATTCTGAGGGAGGGTCACTGGACCTGAAGTGTGAACTCTGATTTCTCTCCACAGATGCTGCCAGACCTGCTGAACTTTATCAGCAATTTCTGTTTTTTAATTTCCATTTTACTGTTCAGGCCATTGTTCAGTCTTAGACAGGTAGCAATGACTTTTGATTTTATAGCACAACCTTTCATGTTTAAATGTGTTTTATAATTTCTTTGTCGTATGACACAATTTCAATGCATTACTGCACCAATAAATTCAATGATTTCCCAAATCTCAGTCTCCAGCAGAGCTGAACTCATTCAAAAGGCAAATATAATCACAGTGCAGATTTCTTGTTTACTTTTATATGGAGACCCATTTTCACTTACTGCTGTGCTTGTAACAAATGCCATAAGGATTATTTTAAATCCTGGTGCCCTGTTCCAACTGATGTAAGAATAAACTCTTCTGGGGAATAGCAATATCTTATGTAAGCCCCACTGGAGCTGCAGTATTGTGGTATATAAAACACACCTTAACTCAAGCCAAACATCTGGGGTTCGATCTTATACAAGGTAGGAGCTGAGAAATCAACAAGATCTGACACAATGTTGATTTCATGTCCCATCAATCTTTACCCACTGACTTCAATGGAAAATAAGTCAAACAGCATGTGAAACTAACATAGCACTTGACCAGGTCAGTTTCCTCCACTAGTTGGATATAAAAAAATCAACATTGCTCCTGGGTTTTCCCACCTGCAAGTCAGTTAAAACTGCCTTCTCAATCTGTGCTTCTAATCGGAGATTTTCTCAGTGTACAGTTTCCTTTTCATTGGTGTACATCTATTCAGTTATATAAAATAGTCAATAAAAATTGATTTTGTTTGGACTGAAGTTGGCCAACTCTTAAGAGCTCAAATGAAATTGCATGCTGACACAGAGCAAAGGCTTCAGTGATGGTCGAGTAGAATTTTCATTGATACTCCCAGTCAGAAACAGCTACCCTGCACCTAATGAATTGATACATGCAACTGGGTCAGGTATTACCATCTGGTGAATGGAAAGATGGAGCAGTTTGTAATCCTGGAAAGACATGCAAGCACAACAGGGAATGGACAATGGTATAAAAATCTTATTCAAGAATAAAAGCCTCTCTGCTCAGAGCTAATTTTGGGTGAGGGAGAAAAATGGGAGAATCGCATGAAAAAAACAAGCAGCTGAGAATTAGTAGAAAAAGTGCAAACATTCCATGTAAACTGCATGTACTGTTAATTAGGGCAAAACTATTCCTTTTATAAGATTTGAAGGCTTCTGTGTTTTATTACTTTGTAGTGTACCAGCTTAATTATGTCAAAACCAAAGCTTCCTTGCTTGAAAATCACTCGACTGGTTTTCAGAAGTTGTTGTCCTTGTGGGACCTTTGAGCAAATTGCCTGCTGTGTTTTCGATGTCAATGGTTCTCAGACTGAGGTCTGCAGGGCACTTGGGCCCCATACAGGCTTACCAGTATATTGGAGGTACGAATAGCAGCCATCAGACATAAGGCAGTGTGGGCTGGGAATGCAAAAAGAGAGACAACATCATGAAAAGCAGGCAGATCTATCTCAATGGTACCTGTGCTTAAGTATTTGCTGTTAAAAGGTGTTATTAGAACACACTTTACCTGCAACGCTTCCAAATTATAAATAGTATTTAGTATTAAATACAGCTGTACAGGTGATAACTAATCCATTGGAAAAGGGGACCTTCAATAAACATGTAGAAGAATCAATCTCCTTGTTACTGCAAGAGACTGCACTGCAGAAGTACTTAATTGGCTATAAAGTTTTGGGAGAAAGTGAGGACTGCAGACAGTGGAGATCAGTGTCAAGAGTGTGGTGCTGGAAACGCATAGCAGGTCAGGCAGTATACGAGGAGCAGGAGAATTGATGTTTCAGGCTTAAGCCCTTTATCAGAAATGAGGCTTGAGTGCCAGAGGGAGCTGAGAGATAAATGGGAGGGGTGTGGGGCTGGGGGGAAGGTAGCTGGGGATGTGATGGGTAGATGGAGGTGGAGGAAAAAGTGATAGGTTGGAGAGGAGGGTGGAGTGAATAGGTGGGAAGGAAGATGGACAGGTCAACAGAGCAGTGCCGACTTGGAGGCTTGGGACTGGGATAAGGTGAGTGGAGGGGAAATGAGGAAACTGGTGAAATCCACATTGATCCCATGTGGTTGCAGGGTCCCAAGGCTGATTATGAGGCGTTCTTCCTCCAGTTGTCGGGTGGTTACAGTTTGTTGATGGTGGAAGACCAGGACCTGCATGTCCTTGGTGGAGTGGGAGAAGGAGTTAAAGTGTTCAACTACAGGGCAGTGGGGTTGGTTGGTGTGGGTGTCCCAGAGATGTTCTCTGACACGATCCACAAGTTGGTATCCTGACTTCTCAATGTAGAGGAGACCAGATTGGGTGCATGGACAGAGTAGATGATGTGTGTGGAGGTACAGGTAAGTTTTTGATGGATATGGAAGGATCCTTTGGGATCTTGGACAGACGTGGTGGGGGGAGGTGGGAGCACAGGTTTTGCATTTCTTGTGGTGGCAGGGGAAGGTGCCAAAGTGGGGTGTGGACTGGTTGTGGGGGGGGGTGAACATGGATCTGACAAGAGGGAACAGTCTTTCTGAAATACAGACAGAGCTAGGGAGGGAAGGGGTGGGGTCTGTTTGTAGGTGATGGAGATGGCAGAGGTTGATGTGATGTATCTAGAGGTTGGTGGGGTGGAAGGTGAGGACCGGGGGATCTGTCCTTGTTGCAATTGGATGGGGTTCAAGGACAAAAATGTGGGAAGGAGGAGATACGTTAGAGGGCGTTGTCAACCATGTGGGAGGAGAAATTTGGAAGATGTTGAGGTCCTATATAATGCGATAAAAATGCTCGTTGGTTTCTTCTGGCTGTCCTTTGCTACATGCATTTATATTCTTCCTCTCTTGCCGACAGTTACTGGCCAGAGGCAGCTTTATTGAATGGGATGGGATCTATCCCAGGTTAGTGAGGGAAGCGAGAGAGGAAATAGCCTGGGCCTTAACAGATATCTTTGCAGCATCCTTGAATACAAGTGAGGTCCCAGAGAACTGGAGAATTGCTACTCTTGTCTCCTTACTTATGAAGAACAGCAGGGATAATCCAGGTAATTATAGACCTGTGAACCTGAAGTCAGTGGTAGGGAAGCTGCTGGAGAAGATACTGAGAGATAGGATCTGTTCCCATGTGGAAGAAAATGGGCTTATCAGTGATAGGCAGTATGAGTTTGTGCAGGGAAGGGTAGGTCTTACCAACTTAATACAATTATTTGAAGAAGTGACAAAGTTGATTGATGAGGGAAGGCTGCAGATGTCATATACATGGACTTCAGTAAGGTATTTGATAAAGTTCCCCATGGTAGGCTGATGGAGAAAGTGAAGTTATATAGGGTCTATGGTGTACTGGCTAGATGGATGGAAAACTGCCTGGGCAACAGGAGACAGAAGGTAGTAGTGGAAGGGAGTTTCTCAAAATGGAGATCTATGATCAGTGATGTTCCATAGGGGTCTGTACTGGGACCAATGTTGTTTGTGATATACATAAATGAGCTAGAGGAAGGTATAGGTGGTCTGATTCGCAAGTTTACAGAAGACACTAATATTGATGGAGTAGCAGAAAGTGAAGGGGACTGTCAGAATGCAGCAGAATATAGATAGATTGGAGAGTTGGGTGGAGAAATGGCAGATGGAGTTCAATCTGGGCAATTGCGAGGTAATGCATTTTGGAAGACCCAATTCAAGAGCGAACTATATAGTAAATGGAAAAGCGCTGGGGAAAATTGAGCTACAGAGGGAGCTAGGTGTTCAGATGCATTGTATCCTGAAGGTGGCAACACAGGTTGATAGATTAGCCAAGAAGGCATACGACATGCTTTCTTTCATCGAATGGGGTATTGAGTACATGTGTTGGAAGGTCATATTACAGTTGTATAAGACTTTGGTTCAGCCATATTTGGAATACTGTGTACAGTTCTGGCTGCCTCATTATGAAAAGGATGTAGATTCTTTGAAGAGGGTGCAGAGGAGATTCACCAGGACATTGCCTGGTGTGGAGGGCACTAGCTATAAGGAGAGGTTGAGTCGATTAGGATTGTTTTCATTAGAATGTTTGGAGGTTTGGGGGGACCTGATTGAGGTCTACAAAATCATGAGAGGTATAGACAGGGTGGATAGCAAGAAGCTTTTTCCCAGAGTGGGGGACTCAATTACTAGGGGTCATGAGTTCAAAGTGAGAGGGGAGAAGTTTCAAGGATATATGCATGGAAAGTTCTTGATGCAGAGGGCAGTGGGTGCCTGGAACTTGTTGCCAGTGGAGGTGATAGAGGCAGGCACAATAGCGTCAATTAAGATGTGTCTAGACAGATACATGAATGGGCAGGGAGCAAAGGGATACAGATCTTTAAGAACTAGGCGACAGGTTTAGATAGAGGATCTGGACTGGCGTAGGCTTGGAGAGCCAAATGGCTGACCTCACACACCGATTGATGTTAATGGAGTGTCATGGTAGTAATTTCGTACAGCATTGTCACACTTATTAAGATTAGCTAATTTTTATCATTGCACTTTATTTTAAGACATCACAGCAAGGATAGGAGACTTGCAGTTTGCATAATTAGTTAACAATACACATTTCTCAAACAAAACTGAAATTTGCTTTGTTCTTTGCTCTTGAGTCTGACAATTATTCCAAATATTCATGGAAAAAAAAAGCCTCTGCCACTGCTGGAGTAAGGAACTTTGGCCAGTTTACTGATATAATTATGGCCAGCAGCAAGAACAACATTTTGCCTTTGGCTGCAGTTTTATATGCAAATTATAATTTCTTCAATTGTGTTAATGTTGTCCATTGCACTCCAAGTAAAATAGATTAGACTGTGGTTACAGTAGTTAGTCTGTAATGGAGTAAAACAAAAAGTCTGGCTTCTAACTTTATTTCATTTAAAGTTCAATTCCCATCTGTTTTAGGTTCTCTTATTGGCTTCTTGGCTTTTGTCAATTCTGTTCAATGACCAGTTATGGAAACCTGAAAGGAGACAACTGTAAGATAGAACCAATTTTCTCTTTGATTTATGATCATTGTTCCTGTTCAACCTATTCCCTCAACAATTTTGTCATCATTTGCAACTTGGAATCTGGGAAGTGTTAAAACATTAACCAGACAGACAAGGAAGTCATCAATTTCTCAGTTTAAATGGTCGTACGTGTATGGAATGAACTGCCAGAGGAAGTGGTGGAGGCTGGTACAATTGCAACATTTAAAAGGCATCCGGATGGGTATATGAATAGGAAGGGTTTAGAGGGATATGGGCCAGGTGCTGGCAGGTGGGACTAGATTGGGTTAGGATATCTGGTCAGCATGGATGAGTTGGACTGAAGGGTCTGTTTCTGTGCTGTACATCTCTATGACTCTATAATAGAATGTTTCAATGAAGCAGTTTTATTTTGCAGGCAATCTCAAAATTAAAAGTTCAATGTTGCAAAATTCAACATGGCTTCCTGTGGTTGAGTATTTCAGTTTGCATTTCAGAGCAATGGAGTGACTTCCTTCAAACAACTGTTTCTGCATATCTACAGCTTTCCTTACTTCATTTATTTATGCTTGGAAATTTGAGCTCAAAGGCTTAATATGTCAGAGTTGGCACATTGAATATTTTCCCACTTCCATTGGCAGAACCTAGGACCACAAATGGAGAGTAAGGCTCTCGCTGTCATTCTTCAGCCCTGCATCTGTTTCACAAATGATGAAAGGCGGATCACAAAGGACTAGTGTGATTCTTCTCACCTCACACACTGATTGATGTTAATGGAGTCATGGTAGTAATTTGTACAGTATTGTCACGTTCATTAAAACTAGCTACGTTTTATCATTGTGGGTTTTTTTTAAGACATCACAGCAAGGATAGGAGAATTGCAGTTTGCATAATTAGTTAACAATACACACCTCTCAAATAAAACTGAAATTTACTGCAGGACTTAAATAGATACTCTCATTTCTTGAGAATTTGTTTCATCTTGTAGAGGCACCTTGTAGATATGTAAATAAGCAGGGAATAGAAGTATACAGACCGCATTGAGTTAAAAGGTTTCTATTTAGAAAGGCACCATGTGTTGGTGCAGACTTGATGGGCTGAACGACCTGTTCTTGTACTGTTCTTTGTTCTAAAATCAAAATGAAGTAAACCATGCTAATTGTCTTGAGATGGTTCGACTTTGAGATGTTACTTTCAAAAGAACGAATGGATTTCATCCTGAAGTTATGAGAAGGCTTCAATCCAAAAATAAAGACAGAAGTGGGCATCTTGTCCATAGCAGGCTCTCCTCCAACTCAGCTTCTTCTGAACTGGTCTCTCTCCAACTGAACCAGATAGATGAAGCATCTCTCCAAGCCTGTCACAGTTCAAAACAACTGCCGCAGGGATCTACAGGATAGCATGCAGTTGTCACTAGTCACTTTAATTACTGGAAGCCTTGTTTAAAGAGAAATCTCCAAAGTCCAAAGTGACTTCATCCAATGAGCTATTTTAAAGGAATAACTCCAGATATTTCAAAAAAAGATTTGAAGTAATTCAGATTTTCACAATCCATCAAAGCTTAAATCCACTAAGCAATATTAAGTGTAAAATGGTTTCCTGGCAGTTTTAAAAAACGAAATTCATTTCCTCAAGGGAAAAGTACCCAGCAGGAAAAGCAAAAGCAGGATAGCTAACAAGGCAAGTATTATATCAAAGGAGGAGGCTTATAAACTTTCCAAATATTGTGCAAACCTGAAGATTAGAAATATCTAGAATTCAGTAGAGAACCAAGAAATTGGGAAAGATGGAGAAAGGAGAATATGAATACAAAATAGGAAGAAAACATAAAAATCTTTAGGTATGTAAAAAGAGAAAGATGAATAAAGGCAAACTTGGATTCATTCCATACAGTACAAGAGATTTTACAAAAGGAAATAGAGTCAGACAACACAGAAACAGACCCTTCGGTTCAACCAGTCCATGCCGATCACGTTCCCAAACTAAACTAGTCCCACCTGCCCATATCCCCCCAAGCCTTTCCTATTCATGTACCCATCCAAATGTCTTTTAAGCATTGTGCCCACACCACCACTTCCTTAGGAAAATCACTCCACATGTGAACCACCCTCTATGTAAACAATTTGCCCCTTGTATATTTTTTAAATCTCTCCCCTCTCACCTTAAAAATGTACCCGCTAGTCTTGAAATCCCCCACCCTATGGAAAAGACACCTACAATTTACCCTATCTATACCCCTCATTACTTTATAAACTTCTGTGAGGTCACCTCTCAAATTCCTATGCTCCAATGAAAAAAGTCCCAACACTGTATGTCTGCCTTCACAGAGGAAGACAGAAGTTTCCAGGAAATAGTCAGGATTCAAGGGTCCAGCGAGACTATGGAACTGAAAGAAATCAGGAATGTTGAAGTGGTTGTATTGGAGAAATTAATAGCAGTAAAAAGTTGACAAATTCCCAGAAGCCGATGACTTTAACCTTAGAGCAATGTTCTCCAAATTCTTTGAGCACAGATCACTTTTCGAATTTAAGTGCGACCCAGGATATACCCTGAAGAAAATAGAGGAAAAGTAATGTATCCTTAGTACTGTACAAATCTAAAACCAAGGATGTGTAATTATTCATTTGTTCTCTAATCACCAAGTTTCAATGTGATACCTGTGATTGCACATTCTCTGCAGGTGCCTTGAAGGCTGGGTTGTAGTTTGAGGCTGCTGGTAATATATAGTCCATCAAAAGTGGATGTGACACTTGGTCTCGATTGTCTTCCTTTGGGAGAATGCTGTCTTACAGAGGCATGTGGAATCAAAGTCAGTCTTCACTTTAAAAGCTCAGGATGATCAGACCGGGCACTTTTATCTGTTTATGAATCCCCAAAAATTGCTGCCTCTTGATCTGAGATTCAGCTCACTATTATTATGCATAATTATTATCTTCATATCAACTCTGTAAATCAAACACCTGAATGAATCTGATACTCAACCCACAAATGTCTAATTGAAAAAATGGATTTTTCATCACATCTAATTCCCGAAATCACCTGTTGAATTTTTCTAACTTCCTCAGGGGTGAAGAGAAGCTTTCTGGTAACAATTTTTCTTTGTCTTTGATTTTTCCCAATACATTTTTCCAGACTCAGGAACTGTTGCAGTGTTTTAATTTTTAATTGGGAGGATCACAGACCCAGTTTAAATTTAAATACATTCACAGCACTGATCATACGTGCGACGTCTCTGTCTTTTCCCTTCAGTTCACAGTTCAGCCTGTTCAGTTTCGACATTGTATCTGTAAAGAAGCTGAAGCTGAACAATCACATATTGTCTGACAGCTCAATTCACACTTTATTCCTTGATTTACTGTTCATCATGATGTGTGCCATTCCAAATTCCCCGCGAAACCCATCGATACATTTTGAATGTACGTAAGGCAAAAACTCCTATCTTTTACAATTGCGAACAGAAATTCATTTTCCCTTCTGTGTGAAAGTTGCACATGTTTGATTTCTTCTCAGATAGAGCAGGTTAATTACACGTCATTACTGCCCCACCTTGACGGTTGGTGTCAGGATCTCCACGGAGGAAAAAGTGAGGTCTGCAGATGCTGGAGATCAGAGCTGAAAATGTGTTGCTGGAAAAGCGCAGCAGGTCAGGCAGCATCCAAGGAACAGGAAATTCGACGTTTCGGGCATAAGCCCTTCATCAGGAATGAAGGGCTTATGCCCGAAACGTCGAATTTCCTGTTCCTTGGATGCTGCCTGACCTGCTGCACTTTTCCAGCAACACATTTTCAGCTCAGGATCTCCACCTCTGGAACATCCAGAATGTTGCTGTTGCTTTTAAGTGTGAATGCACTGAGGTCACTTCTGTCGTCGCAACCTATTTCTGGGATCCCACTTTGCTTGCCTTGCTTAGCTATAGGATGTAGAGCAGCGATATCCATATTTCATCTTTATCTCACACCCACCTTTTGGATACACAGCCGTGGACAAATCTGCCAGTCCAGAGGGAACAGGCAGAGCAATGGGACTAGCTGAAGTTCTCTTGCAGAGTTCCCATGGCCAATAGGAGCTGAACAGCCTCCTATTTTTTTGTAATACTTCACACATCAGTTCCTAGCGTATTTCTTAATCATGTATTTGCAGTGACCTCACAAATCTGAATTCACCCTGCAGTGATAGTCCATCTGCACCAATGGAAACACGATGCAACAAGCTGACAAAGCCTGTGAAGGGCTTTCACTTTCCTCTGGTCACACAGCTTCCAGAAGCAGAACTCACACAGTGGCACGATGATGCACAAAGCCAGCGTACACAGATAGGCACTGAGATGATCGTCTGAGACTCTGCGGTCAACCAGTTGATCAGAATCCATGTGTTGGAGACCATGGCCCTGGAATGTTGAAACAGGTGGCTGCAGAAAATGTGGGTAAATTGGTAATCATCTTTCAAAATTCTATTAATTCTAACACAATTCCTGAAGATTGGAAGGGTGCAAATCTAACCCCATTATTTCAGAAATAATGGAGGGAATAAAACTGGGAACTAGAGACCTGATAGTCTGCTGTCTGTAGGAGGGAAAATGCTGGAACCTCTCAATAAGAAAGAGTCTTGCTCAGTGGTTAGCACTGCTACCGCACAGCACCAGGGTCCCAGGTTCGATTCCAGCCTCAGGCAACTGTCTGTGTGGAGTTTGCACATTCTCCCCGTGTCTGCGTGGGTTTCCTCCGGGTGCTCTGGTTTCCTCCCACAATCCAAAGATGTGCAGGTCAGGTGAATTGGCCATGCTAAATCGCCTATAGTGTTAGGTGCATTAGTCAGAGGGAAATGGGTCTGGGTGGGTTACTTCTCGGAGGGTCGGTGTGGACCAGTTGGACTGAAGGGCCTGTTTCCACACTGTAGGGAATCTAATCTAATCTAATCAATTGTGCAGAACAGTATTGAGGTTGCACCTGGAGTGTTGAATGAATTCTGGTCCCCTTGCCTAAGGAAGGATGTACTTGCCCCAGAGGGAGCGCAGGGGAGGTTCTCCAGGCTTATACCCAGGCTGTGAGTCTATCCCGTGAGGAGAGAGTGAGGAGACTCGGCCTGTAATATCTGCAGTTTTGGAAAATAGAAGGTGATCTCAAAGAAACGTACGAAATGCTTCAAGGGATAATCAGAGTAGATGGAGGAAGAATGTTTCCCCCTGCTTATGGGTCTAGAACTACAGGACACAGAACAAAAAGCAAGTCATTGAGGTCTGAACTAAGCATGTATTTCTTCACCCTGAGGGTTGTGGATCTTTGAAATTGTTGACCCCAGAGGGCTCAATCGTTGAGATCAGACAGATTGACAGATCTTGAGCTGCTCAAAACAGAAAGGGATATGGGAATAAAGCAGGAATATGATATTGAGGTGGATAGGTAAGACTGAGGACTGCGGATGCTGGAAATCAGAGTCAAGACTAGAATGGTGCTGGAAAAGCACAGCAGGTCAGGCAGCATCGGAGGAGCAGGAAAATCAACGTTTCGGGCAAAAGCCCTTCATCAAGAAGGTGAGGTGGATAGATAACCATAATCTAGAATGGTAGAGCAAGTTTGAGGTACTGAATGACCTATTAGTGCTTCCATGTTACTCTCTAATGACTTTAGGATGGCTATTTATTCTCCACGTCAGATTAGAATGAAATGAGGGATTATGTCAAATGTGAGATGATTTTATTCAGATTAAAAATCATACCATTGTGTATCAACTATTTCTTTGGTATATATCCGTTGTGTTATTGTATCCAAACAAAGAGAAGGTGGAGCTTTCATACTGAAGTGGTCAACAGTTAAATACAAAGAATGGCATTAATATCTTGGTATCACATGGAAGCAATTTATTGTCACGTGGGGAGTTGGATATATTATATCAAAGGACATTAACGTTTTGTTGCAAAGAGATTGGTGCAGACAGCTGCTATTATCTGCCAGAAGGACCCAACACAACATCCCGCCAAAGCCACAGACACTACCATCAAGAAGGACATGAGCAGCAGACACATGGGAACACCACCACTTGCAAGTTCCCCTCCAAGCCACCCACCATCATGACTTGGAAATATATCACCATTCCTTTACTGTTGCTTACTGTCATTACTGGAACTCTCCCTAACAGCATTATGGGTCAACCTACAGCAAATCGATTGCAACTTCAAGAAGGCAGCTCACCACCACCTTGTCAAGGGTAACTAAGGGTGGGCATGTATACTTATGTTTATAAATATATATCACAGAATACAGGGCTTTTAAATTGACTGAGTATGTTGGAACAACTCCCCCAAACACACTTGCATCATATCAATTTCCTCCTTGAAAAATGAATAAAAAGAACTGAAATATATAAGGATACACATCATGGAGTCATTACTGCATCAAAAAAGGCCATTCAGCCCATTGAAGCCATGCTGATTCTCTGTCTGGCAATCCAATCAGGCATATTCTCTTGTTCTATTCCCATAGCTCTGCACGTTTACTTTCATAAAGTTCTTCATCTGAAGGTTCAAATTTGATTCAAAACATTAACTGCTTCTCCCTCTCAGATATGGCCAGATCTGCTCAGTGTTTTCACCACTTTTATTTCAAATATCCAGCATCTGCAATGTCTTGTATAATTCCATTTCTTGTTTGCCATTTTATGGTCTCCTTGTGACTTTCGATTCCTTGGTCCCTTTTCACCTCTATTGCATATAAGCCAACTATTGCATGACGTATCCACTTTTTGAAATTCATTCTTGGGACATGGACATTGCTGGCTGTACTAAACTTTATTGCCCATTCCTATCAGTCCTTGAGAACGTGATGTGAGCCGTCTTCTTCAATCACTGCAGTCCGCTTCCTGCGGGTAGACACACAAGACCATTATGGAGGGAGTTCTGATTGTGACCCAGCAACACTGAATGGACAGTAATATATTTTCAAGTCCAGATGGTTAGTGGCTTGTATGGAAACTTGCACATGGTGCTCTCCATATATCGGCATCCTTGTCTTTCTAGATGGAAGTGGTCATGGATTTGGAAATTGCTGTCTAGGAGCCCTGGTGAATTTCTTGTAAATCGTATACACTGTTGCTATTGAGCAGAGGGAGTGGATGCTTGTGGAGATCGTACCAATCCAGTGGGTTGCTTTATCATGGATGGTATCAATATTCTTGATTGAGATGCACTCATCCAGGCAGATATTACATAATGTTAATCTGATTACATAGGAGAGCACTCTAAAACCATAATATCTAATGTGGAATGGATGGTGCAAATAATCTGTATAATAAATCAAAGAAGAATGGTAAAGCAGTAACTGAAAATCTTGTCATTTTCATTGTTATTGAAAAAACCTGCCTTTTAGGATGCTTTATATAAAATGTCAAACTTTTTGCAAGAGGGATATATTTAACAAGCAGATTCTAACAATGGCAAAGTAGGTGGAAAAGGTTCTGTAGCTTACCACCAGTTTTCTCCCTCCATTCTCGAAGCTGTTGAAGACTTGCTGAGATTTAGTTCCATAGGCAGTATATAAAACCCACCCAAAGAGCCCCACTGCACGTGTGAATATAGACAAGAAACAGCTACACGAATTAGCTTTAGTCACATGTACTCATGTGGGTCACCACTTACAGCACAGCCTTAGGTACCAAAGTACCCAGGCACAGATTATTAAGTACAAATTCTTAGGGGGATAAAAATTAGAAAAATAAAGAAATAAAAAGTCCAGAAATGATTTAGAAAAATGGAGAATAGAGGCTAGGAGTCCGCTCTGGCTTTCATTCCAGACATCGCCAATACCACCAGAGGACAGAAGCTGAAAAGAAAAAGAAACACGAGAAAGAGAGAGAAAGAAAGAAATGAAATGGATGGAGTCTTAGTCCCTCGCCATCTTAGGGATGTTTTTTGATCAGGAGTCAGACTTATCAGAGCTGAACCCATTCCTGGTCTCACTCAATTGAACACACATACAAATGTAAGCAATGATTGGGAACATTACTCAGAAATAGAAAGGCAAGAGAAACTCAGAAACTTTGACCCCACACTGAGGTCTAGATCAGAGGTCAGCTAACAAAGTCCATGTTGAGGATTGATGCTGATATCTTCGGATTTCCTTAACAGACAATCACTGGGAAGGTCTCGTACAATAGGTTCGGCTGGGAAACTATTATTTAAAATAATTACTTCAATTGCTTTTACTGAGTTTTAATAACCGTTACAAAGTAAACAGCCATTTTCACTGGCATTCAAATTTTCAGAAAAGTGTTGCCAGCCAATACTGTTAAAACTGCAATCATGGTTTGAATTCCTGACTATTAATACAATGATAATTCATACAGGATTACATAGAGTGGTGTTAAAACAGCACCATACACATATATCTGTGTGCTACTACATCAGTCAGTTAATCTTTGGGCAAAATGCTGCATTAAAATCTCAGCAACATGTAGAGTAGGTGAGTAAAGTACATTATCTCCCAAATCAACATTTTCATTAGACAAACCTAATTATGAAAGCTTGAAATACAGTTTAATGAGATGATAATTAATTTGCTAATTTAGGTTGGTGTAACAATGTGGTGCTTTAAATTTCAATCTTGAAAATTATGGAATTAAATCCAATAAATATCAATATTTCTCAATTATTGTTAGAAATAATGGTCATACAAAATGCCAAACCAACCCCAAATTCAAATAATTGGAAGAAAATTTGCCAACTCTGCCTGATTTGGCTTTTGCACAGCTTCAGTCCCACATTACAAGGGAAAGTGAAGTTGATGCCCTTAATATCGAAGTAGCATTCGAGCAAGTGTGGTGTGAAGGAGCTCTGAGCAAAAGTGGAATTAATGGGATTCAGGATGAAAATTCTGTCAGTTGAAGTCACACCTGGTACCAAAGAAGATGGTTGGAGTTCAGTCACCTCAGCTTCAGGGCACTTCAACAGAAGTTCTACAGGATAGCGTCCTTGGTCCAATCATGTTCAGTTGCTTCATCAGTAACAAACCCTCCATCATAAAGTCAGAAGTGTGATATTTGCTGATGATTACACAATGTTCAAGGCCATTCACATCTCAGATCCTGAAGCATGCCATTTCCAAATGCAGGAAGACCTGGAGAGTATTCACACTTGTGCCAAACAATGACCAACTCCAACAAGAAAGACATTCTATGACCTTACCATCACCGAATCTTCCACTGTCAACACTCTGATGGTTACCATTGGCCAGAAACTGAACTGGACCATCCATAAAAATACTGTTGCACCAAGAGCTGGTCAGAGGCTAAAGATTCTGCTGTGAGTAACTTGAAACCTGATTCCTGAAAACCTACCATCTCCATGCACAAGCACGGATTGTGCTGGAGTAATGTCCATTTGCTGAAGGAGTGCAGCTCCAACTGTGCTCAAGAACCTGGATACCATCCAGGACAAAGCAGTTTGTTTAACTGCACCTCATTTAACATATTCAACATTCAGTTCCTCCACACTGACACTCTGCAGCAGCAGTGTGCACCATCTACAAGATACACTGCGGAGATTCATCAGGGCTCTTCAGAAACCTCCAAACCTGCAACTGCTATTACCTAGGAGGACAAGGGCAGAAGATGCATTGGAACATAACCAGATGCAAGTTTCTTTCTAAGTCACTCCCATCCTGACTTGGAGATATATTCCTTCACTGTCGCTGAATCAAAACTCCGGAAGTTCCATCCTGACAGCATTGTGGGTGTCTCTACATGCTAAGGACTGCAGCGGGAAGAGTAGGCAGTACACTGACACTTCCTCCTGGGTGATTAGAGCTCAGCAGGAAATGTTGGCCCAGTCAGCAACATCCACAGACCATGCACAAATCAAAAGAAAAAGTGCCTGAGCAAGGCATTCTGCCGTATTCAGTTTCCATAAGAACAGACACGAGTCAGGAGGTCAGTACTCTCTGAACAACTCAGACTCTCTTCTTCCCCACTCCTGGAAGACTGAGGCACTGTCCTTTTAAAGCTCAAGGGCTCCAACATTGCAATCAAACTTTTCTAATGAAAGGTGATCAGAAACTTTATAACCCCAATTCTCCTCCAAGAAGCCTGAACTGAGAATTAACTGACATCTTCTGCTCTTTAGGACTCTTAATTTCCTTAAACAGCCAGAGCCATCAGCACTTCCAGCTAATGTTTCTGATTTCTAGCACCTGCACTACACTGCCTTCCTTTGAGCTCTTCCTGTGAGAAATCTCAGCAGTCAAGTGCTGGCAGCTGAGTAATGGCCTTAAACAGAGAAATAAACATCTAAAATGTGTTCTCCAAACTGCCCTGAAGCAGTGGCAGATGATTTAAAGTGTTGCCAAGTTCCCAATCATAAAGAATGTGCCAGGAAAATATTTAAACATTAACAATTGTAATAAATATCACAGCCAGTCCCAAGTCTGGCCTCACTCAACATTTCAAGCTGGAATAATTGAACTGCTTGTTCAGTCTTCACTTTCACTCAAGTCATCAAGTATGTTGGCATTCTCAAGCAAAGGTAAAGCTCTCAGTTTGGGGGTTAGTTGGATCCTTAAGGATTTGCTCTCTAATTGATCAGTGGTGCTGGAAGAGCACAGCAGTTCAGGCAACATCCAACAAGCAGTGAAATCGATGTTTCGAGCAAAAGCCCTTCGTCAGGATTCCTGACGAAGGGCTTTTGCCCGAAACCTCGATTTCGCTGCTCATTGGATGCTGCCTGAACTGCTGGGCTCCTCCAGCACCACTGATCCAGAATCTGGTTTCCAGCATCTGCCGTCATTGTTTTTACCTCCTTAAGGATTTGCTGTCTGGTGAGGTGTTCAGACCAATGGCGCAAAGATCCATTTTAACTAGGACATAATTTGCATTGATTTTCCCAGACTTGGGAACACTAACTGACAAGTGAGAGGAAACATTGCTTGTGTGCTGCAATGATGTTCAGTGACTGTAGTAGTTTGGCAACAGATGTCAACATCAAAGACAAGGATCCACAGCACCACCCATCCACAGAACCTGCTTCTCACAGATTGCTCTCCTCAGCCATCAGCAGAAACGTAGCCCCTGAAGTTAGTGTGTCCCTGATGGATGGGATTTGCTGCATGGCCATCTTCTTCTGCAGAAGGATAACATCATCCTATCTAATGTCAGAGCACTCAGTACAAGTCAGAAATCAGGTCCTGGTCCATTCCATATCTGGACCACACCAGGTTGTCCACTTACTCAGTATACCTCATTATCAATACTCCTGACAACACTGTTAGACAAAAACAGAAACTCTTTGGTGTTGTTCCAGGCTTCAGTAAAGGAAAGTATCTCAACAGCCAATAAAATCACCACTTTCATAAAAATATTTCCTATCTCTCTCTGGTAGACTATCAATTATAATTTTTAGCCATAGAGTTATACTGCACAAAAACAGATGGTCCAACTCATCCATGCCAATCAGATGTTCTGTACTGATCCAGTCTATTTCTCCCTTTAAACTCTTCCTATTAATACACCCAAATGGATTTCTTTTAAATATTGTTATTGGACCTTCCTCCAACACCTCCTCTGAAAGCTTGTTCCAAACACACACCAACCTGAAAACGTTGCCCATCAGGTTTCTTTTACATCTTTCCCTTTCACCTTAAACCTATGTCCTCTAGTCTTTGACTCCCCTACCCCAGGAAAAAAGACCTGGCTACCCTATCCATGCGCCTCGTGATTTTATAAAGCTCAAAAGGTCAGCCCCCAGAGAAAATAGCCTCAGCCTATTTTGCCTCTTCCAATGGCTCAAAAGCTCCAACCCTGACAATATTATTATAAACCTTTTCTGACCTCTTTCAAGGTTAACAACATATTTCCTGTAGCAGGGAGACCAGAACTGAATGCAGTATTCTAAAAGTGGCCTCACCAAGGCCCTGCACAGCCGCAATATGTCTTCTCAACTCCTATTCACTCAATGCACTGACCAATGAAGGGAAACATTTTTGAAAAGATTTGTAGCTCAGGTTGAAGTTTGAGCAATCCTACATCTAGAAAGGAAGCACGCCAAGTGCCTTCTTCACCACCGTGTCTACCTGCAACTTCATTTTTAAGGAGCTATGCACTTGCACCCCAAGGTCTCTTTGTTGGGCAACACTTCCCAGGGCCCTACCATTAACTGTATAAGTCCTGCCATGATTTGCCTTACCAAAATGCAACACCTCACATTTATCTAAATTACATTCCCATCTGCCACTTCTCGGCCCATTGTACCATCTGATGAAGGTTTCATTCTACTCTCAGATAACCTTCTTCACTGTCCACTACACCAATAATGTTGGTGCCCTCTGCAAACTTACTCATTGTTCATCCTCTATTCACATCCAAATCATTGATATAAATGATGGAAAGCAGTGGACTCAGCACCAAGCCTTGTGATACTCCACTAGTCACAGGCCTCCGATCCACAAACCAACTCTCTACCAGCACCCTCTGTCTCCCACCTTCAAGCCAATTCCAACTAGCTAACTCCCCTGGAGTCCATGTGATCTAACCTTGCTAACCAGTCTACCAAGTGGAATCTTGTTGAACTCTTTGCTGAAATCGATATAGACAATGCCTTCATCAATCTTTTTTGAGACTTTTCAAAAAAATTCAATCACGTTCATGAGACACGATTTCCCATGCATAAAGCCATGTTAACTATCCCGAATCAGTCCTTGCCTTTCCAAAAGAATGTAAATCCTGTCCCTCAGAACCCCTTCCAACATCAGGCTCACCAGTCTATAGTTCCTTAGTTTTTCACCTACAACCTTAAATAATGCACATTAACAAACCTCCAGTCTTCCAGTGCCTTATCTGCATTGATGATACAAGTGTCACAGTAAGAGGCCCAGCAATCTCTTCTCTAGCTTTCCACAAAACTCTGGGAAACACCTGATCAGGTCCTGGGGATTTATCTACCTTTATGCATTTTAAAGCCTCCAGCATCTCCTTTTCTGTGATATAAACACTTATCAAGACTTCACCATTTATTGCCCTAAGTTCCACACTTGGAATATTGTGTCCAGTTCTGCTCGCCCTATTATAGGAAAGATACAGAAGCTTTGGAGAGGATACAAAGAAGGTCCACCAGGATGCTGCCTGGACTGGAGGGCTTGTCTTATGAAGAGAGGTTGACTAAGCTTGGACTTTTCTCTCTGGAGAGGAGGAGGAGGAAGAAGAGAGGTGACCTGATCGAGGTATACAAGGTAATGAGAGACATGGATAGAGTCAATAGCCAGAGACTTTTCCCCAGGGCAGGATTGACTGGGATGAGGGGTCATAGTTTTAAGATATTAGGATGAAGATATCGAGGGGATGTCAGAGGAAGGTTCTTTACGCAGAGAGTTGTAAATGCATGGAATGCATTGCCAGGGTGGTGGTGGAAGCAAAGTCATTAGAGACATTTAAGCGACTGCTGGACATGCACTTGGACAGCAGTGAATTGAGGGATGCCTAGGTTAGGTTATTTTATTTTAGATTAGGAATAATCCTCGGCACAACTTTGTGGGCCTCTTCTGTGCTTTACTTTTCTATGTTCTATGTTCCCTAGCTTCCTGTCCTTCTCCACAGTAAATACTGATGCAAAACGTTTGTTTCATATCTCACCCATCTTCTGTGGTTCCAAACCAAGACATCATCATTGACCTTTAAGGAGCCTTATTCTCTTCCTAGTTACTCTTTTGCCCTTAGTGTACTTGTATAATCTTTTTGGATTCTCCTTAGCTCTATTTGCCAAAGCTATCTCATGTCCCCTTTTTGCCCTCCTGATTTCCCTCTAAAGTATACTCCTATTGCCCTTACTCCCCTAGGGGTTCATGCAATCCCAGCCATTTATACCTGACATATGCCTCCTTCTTTCTCTTAACCAGAACCTCAACTCTTTTAGTCATCAAACATTCCAGTCACCTCCTAGCCTTGCCCTAGCAGGAACATACTGAACTTTCATTACCTCATTTTTAAAGGCCTCCCACTTTCCATCTGTCCCTTTACCTGCGAACAGCCGCCCTCAATCAACTTTTGAAAGTTCCTGCCTAATACCGTCAAAATTGGCCTTACTTCAATTTAGAATTTTAACTTTTAAATCAGGTCTATCCTTTTCCAGAAGTACTTTTAACAGAATTATAATTACTTGCCCTGCAGTGCTCCCCCACTGACACCTCAGTCACATGCCGTGCTTTATTCCCCAAAAAATGATCACGTTTTGCTCCTTCTCCAGTAGGTACATCCACATATTGAACAGAAAAAAACTTTCTATCCACACTTAACAGTTATCTCCATGCAAGCCCTTAACACTATGGCAGTCCCAGATTACGTTTGGAAAGTTAAAATCCCTTACCATTACAACCCTATTTTTCTTACAGATATTTGAGATCTCCTCAATTTCCCACTGACTACTGGGGGATCCCAATAAGCTGATCATCCTTTCCTTATTTCTCAATTCCACCCTTATGGCTTTACTGGACCTTCTCCTGGGAATATAAAGGAATTAGAACATTTCAATACTTCTAACTTTTTAAAAATCACACAACACCAGGTTATAGTCCAACAGGTTTATTTAGAGGCACTAAGCTTTCGAAATGCTGCTTCTTCATCAGGTAGTTGTGGAGCAGAATCATACGACACAGAATGGATAGCAACAGGATTGCAGTGTCATGGAATACAATATTAAACACATTTAGCTTAAGTCTTTCATCTTTTAGAATAATCATGTTTATTTTTCAGTTCCTTCATATGTAATCCCAGAACTTTTTTAAAATTACATTCTCAAAATAGTTTTCAACAATAGGTGCCATCTCAGCTCAGATAATGCATTGAAGGTGTGAAGTTAAAGTCTGCCTGGGTCTCAATGTTAGGTCAGACCGATTCTGTTTCTAAAGTGGGTTATACAGAATCTTGCATCGATTTATGCAGTTTTTGAGCAAAATAAAATGTAATTCTGCAAATACAAATTCACCCCACAAACTTGTTAGTGTGCATATAGGTGAGAGAGTGTGTGTGTGTGTGTGTGTGAGTATGTATGTGCGTGAGTGTGAGAGGGTGCGTGGGTGAGTGTGGGGTGGGTGTGTGTGTTAGTGTATGAGAGCTTGTGCATGAGAGAGGGTCTGCATGAGTGTGTGGGTGTGTGTGTGTGAGGGTGCAGTGGGGTCACCTGTAGTGGGACAACCTGTAGTGGGACATGAACTCAAGGTCCCAATTGAGGCCATCCCCATGGGTACTGAACTTGGCTATCAGCCTCTGCTCGGCCACTTTGCATTATTGCCTGTCCCGAAGTCCGCCTTAGAGGATGGTCACCCGAAGGTCCGAGGTCAACTGTCCTGGACTGCCGAAGTGTTCCCCAACTGGGAGGGAACACTCCTGTCTGTTGATTGTTGTGCGGTGTCCATTCATCAGTTGCCATAGCTTCTGCTTAGTCTCGCCAATGTACCATGCCTTAGGGCATCCTTACCTGCAGTGTATGAGATAAACAATGTTGGCCAAGTCACACATACATTGTGGGTTGTGTCCCCACATGTAATGATGGTATCCATTTCAATACTTTGACATGTCTTGCAGCTTCTGCCGTGACAGGGTTGTTTGGTGTTGTCCTGAAGGCCGGGCAGTTTGCTGTGAACAATGATCTGTTTGAGGTTTGGTGGGGGTTTAAAGGTGTAGGGAAGGTCTCGGCGAGGTGTTCCTCCTCATTGATAATGTGTTGCAGGCTGCGAAGAACATGGCGTAGGTTTTCGGCTCCCAGGAAGTACTGGACAACGAAGAGTACCCTGTCGGTTACAGCTCGTGTCTGTCTCCTGAGGAGGTCATTACAGTTTCTCGCTGTGGCACATTGGAACTGGCGGTTGTTGAGTTGATAGTTGATAACTTTTCAGGTTTAGATTCTCAAACCTGAACAAGTTAAAGCATCTTTCAGGCTTAGGTCTGGAACAAATTTTAGGGATACAGTAAATTCAACTCTGTCTTACTGAAATGACATTTGAACTTTGGATTTCTGTCCTCAGTCACGTGGCCATGTAAACTCTGACAAATTCCAGACATGTTAAATAAGAACCTAATGTATATACTCTATTAGTAAAACTGCTTTGCTTGGAACAGTTTGATGTTGATAGTAATAAACTGCAGGATAGTTAAAAATACCTCATCAAGCCTAGAGGAAATAGCAGCATAGTTAAAACATGTTTAATAGTAAAATACATTTGCAAACCTCAGTAATGTTCACAGCTTCTTTGGTTTCATTGCTGATATGGATTTTTCACATCAGGTATGGTAGGTTCTCATAATTCTTCACAAGTATCATTCAGCAAAGCTTTGTGCATTACTGTACACTAGAGAACTCAATAGGTTCACAACCCTTTGAGTAAAAAGCTTCCACCTCATCTCAGACTCAGGAGCTTGGTTTAATTGCAGCTGGAGGAGTGAGGGCAGGTTTAGTCATCATATCACGGGAAAGATAAAATTACCGTAGAGGGAGTGCCACAAAAGTTCACCAGACTTGTTCCCAGGATGGTGGGGCTGTCCTATGCAGAGAGATTGGCCAAATGGACCCAGAATTCCCTTGAGAGTTGAAGAGAGAGAGGTCATCTTTTTGAAATCAACAAAAATACTTAAAAAGATAGATGGCGTAAATGCAGATAAGATTTTCCTCCGGTTCGGAAGGAGAGAACTGAGAGGGGGGGGACAATTTGAAAAGAAGGAGGGATCCACATAAGTCTGAGATAAGGAGAATGCTTTTTAATCATTGCCAAGGGATGAGAACCTTTGTAGTGCTCCACCACAGAGGCCTGCAGAGGCTCAGTCTTTGAGTATGTTGAAGGTAGAGATTAACAGATTACTGATTCTTGGGTCATGTGGATAGGGTGGGGAAAAGGCATTGAAGTGTTTGATCAGCCATGTGGGTGGCTCGGTGGCACAGTGGTTAGCACTGCTGCCTCACAGCGCCAGAGACCCGGGTTCAATTCCTGCCTCAGGCGACTGACTGTGTGGAGTTTGCACGTTCTCCCCATGTCTGCGTGGGTTTCCTCCCACAGTCCAAAGATGTGCGGGACAGGTGAATTGGCCATGCTAAATTGCCAGTAGTGTTAGATAAGGGGTAAATGTAGGGGTATGGGTGGGTTGCGGGTTGGTGTGGACTTGTTGGACCGAAGGGCCTGTTTCCACACTGTAAGTAATCTAATATTGAAGAGCAGGGCAGGCTCAATGGACTGAATGGTTTATTCCTGTTCCTAATGTCCCCATATACAGCTCACATGAGATTGTCCATTAGTGTTTTGTTCACCCAAGAAACCTTTCAAACTCATAAACCTGAAATTCTCTTCCTCAGGGCATTGTGGGTCTACCTGCAGCATGTGGAGGTAGCGGACAGCTCACCACCACCTTCCCCAGGGCAGCCAAGGATGGGCAAGAAATGCATGCCCAGCCAGTGATGCCCATATCCCATGAGTGAATATGTCTGTGCAATATCATAATGGGTGGTGCACATCACTTCTAGGTACTAACCCATTCAGGAAAGGCCTGTCTACAGTTATGGCTACTTACAACAGAAGGTTGTTAACAGCTTGAAAATTTACTAGGAGAAAGTGAGGACTGCAGATGCTGGAGATCAGAGCTGAAAAATGTGTTGCTGGAAAAGTGCAGCAGGTCAGGCAGCATCCAAAGAGCAGGAGAATCGATGTTTCAGGCATAAGCCCTTCTTCAGGATTCCTGAAGAAGGGCTATGCCTGAAACGTCAATTCTCCTGCTCTTTGGATGCTGCCTGACCTGCTGCGCTTTTTCCAGCAACACATTTTTCAGCTTGAAAATTTACACAGCAACAAGCATGTTGTGCAAGCCTGTGTCTGTCACATTTCTGGATTGCTGTTACACTTCAAAATGAGGTACAATGGAAGTCAATCATTTGAAATGGGTAGAGCAATGTCGCCCTGCAATTATAAATAGCTCATAACACGGCTCATAAGTTAGACAACCTGCACATTCTGATATTAAAAATCATACAAAAAAAAATGTCAGAGCAAATAACTCTGAGGAGTTTTATTCAATATTAGACCTAACATCAAATTGACTTCATCACCTAATCTTAGTCACAGCAAAATACCAATGTACATTTTTATATCATACATTAGATTCTGGTTCTCTCCTTATGAAAAGAAAGCTTGTTATTTTCTGTTTATTACCTGACACAAGTCAGAAATCTCAACAAGGTAACAACTGCCCGAAAAAATATCAACTGCCTTCTAATTAACTCTTAGGTGTTATCGATAGCCAGAATGAACTGTTTTTGATGAATTAGACTGTACTGTCCCATAAATGACAAGCCAAGCCAGATTAATAGCTAAACAAACCTATCCTCTAGAAATTAAAACACTCAAACTCAAAGGAACCATTGTATCAGGTTACAATTGTATACCTACATAAAGCACATGACAGTCTGTTCTGGAAAAATAACTCATTACCACAACATTGGTACAGATCCCAGACAATCACAGGTGTGATCAGTAGCTCAACTGGTTGAGCATTGACAGTCATCCAAACGATCACAAGTCTGAATTACAGAGCTGTGAGTCATTCTCACTTCAATAACTTGGATCCATGCTCCGAGATGGTGAATCAGGCACAGCACACACTACACTACTCTCCTTGCTGTCTGTTGACGCCAGAATAGCATTTACTGCAGTTGTAGAAAAGTCAATGTCCTACAGCAATCCTGGACAACAGAGAACTGAGCAGTTTGCAGTGGGTAAAATGCTGGAATTATAAAATCAAACTGAGAAAGTAAATTCAATTAATCAATCACAGTGTGTGGAAGGTTAGAAGCAAAATGGTTTTATTGCAGAAGATAAAAGCACTGTCAAATATACAAGGTAATAAATTGGGATTATTTACAGTAATAATTGATTTCTCTCAAAATGGTTTAGTTCAGCAACATCCTGGGAACAGTATCAATCTCACAATCTCTTTTAACTTTGACAAAGGATCAGTTAGACTCGAAACGTCAGCTCTTTTCTCTCCTTACAGATGCTGCCAGACCTGCTGAGATTTTCCAGCATTTTCTCTTTTGGTTTCAATCTCACAAGATGCTAAAACACAGGAAGTTCAGTTCTTTTGAGAAGAACCAATACATTATTTTCAGTGCAGAGGATATATGCACATATTTACACATTGTATTACAAATAAATGAATATTGGCAAAACTCTGAATTATTTGTTCCATTAGGCTTGCTTATTGTATCTGCACAGTTTGACCATCGCCCAATGCAATGGTTAATTGCTACAAGAAACATGAACTAAATACATTGTAAAATTCAGGGAGTGATCTCCCTTTGCAACTCAAAGGTGGAGTTTTTAATCCCAAGAAACGGTGGCACAGTGGTTAGCACTGCTGCCTCACAGCGCCTGAGACCCGGGTTCATTTCCCGACTCAGGCGACAGACTGTGTGGAGTTTGCACGTTCTCCCCGTGTCTGCGTGGGTTTCCTCCGGGTGCTCCGGTTTCCTCCCACAGTCCAAAGATGTGCGGGTCAGGTGAATTGGCGATGCTAAATTGTCGGTAGTGTTAGGTAAGGGGTAAATGTAGGGGTATGGGTGGGTTTCGCTTCGGCGAGTCGGTGTGGACTTGTTGGGCCGAAGGGCCTGTTTCCACACTGTAAGTAATCTAATCTAATCTAACCTAAAAATGAAATGATTCAGGAAGAAAAATGCATAATCTGTCAAATTTAAGAGAAATATAATGTATGAGCAAAGACTTCATGAAATTACTTTTCTTTGAATAAAGTCTAAAAATTCTTTTTTCCTCAGAATGCGATGCATATTGAACTGATTGCAGGAAGCACCTACATTTGCAATGATAAAATCCATCAACTCTTTGAAGCTGCCGGGTGCCACAATATGAACCCTCACTGGTCCAATACTACCCTTGCGTCGAAATGACTGGTACAGCTCTGAATCCTCCTGAAGGCATTGATCCAGCTATTGAGATAGGAAAGAAAATGCCATTAAGGTGATCCTAGAAAAAAGTTACTGTGCAGAATGATGAAATAGGTGGATTTCTACCACAATTGAGGATAATTTCACAGTCACCACTCGAGACAAACTTTCTATTCCAGATTTGTCATTAATTGTGTTAAGAACAGAATTTAAATTCCACCAGCTGCGATATTGAATCAAGCCCAGTGACTATGTCTCCATCTCCTTTACTGCACATAAAATGAGCTAACTGTACCTCCTTCATCGGAGTTAAAAATCGCACAACACCAGGTTACAGTCCAACAGGTTTAATTGGGAGCACTAGCTTTCAGAGCACCGCTCCTTCATCAGGTGGTTGCCAGTCCTTCATCTGATATTGTTTTGAGTTACTCAGAACAACAGAGTGCCAGGTTTAAACGCTTAGTTTATGTGGGTTTACTGATTTCTATATTGTGGAGGTGTCAGTGTTAGACTGGGGTGGACAAAGTCAGAAGTCACACAACACCAGGTTATAGTCCAACAGGTTTAATTGGAAGCACCAGCTTTTGGAGTGCCGCTCCTTCAGCATCTGACGAAGGAGCAGTGTTCCAAAAGCTTGTGATTTCAACTAAACCTGTTAGACTATAACCTGGTGTTGTGTGACTTCTGATTTCTATGTTGACAGAGGTTATCATCACACCTTAACATCTTAATAATTCCCAAAAGGAAGGAAAAACAACTTCAACTTTAAATAAGCATTAACCCTTTCTAAAAAGGACAATAAGAAGTGGCCTCTCACCTTGTAACGCTGATCCTCTGATAAGTTTCTGACACCTTTTATTTCAACAAAAACCTCATAATGAGGATCTGAGCTGCCACAAAATGGTCCTGTAAGAAGAAATTTCAATTATCAGCAACATACGCGGCACAGGTTAGCATTGCCCAGTGTTGCAACACTTCATTCTACAATAGATAGTAAAGAACTATAAAGGAAAATCAGACTGCCCAATTTTACAGTAATTTTTTTTCAGGTTTCTTTGTTCAGTTATGTCCATAAATGCAGCTCATGGGAGTTCCAGACTCTACTTATTGATTTCTTATTGGGGGACACTGCCATTGAATTGCCAAAGTTCATCAATATATTCAGTAATATTAATTTTCCCTCAATAAAAAAGTAGCTGTATACACTAATTTAATGTTTCACACAGTACTTAGCCAGAGGAATGTATTGGTACATGGAAGGAAAGAGAATGCTTGCAATTATAAAGAGCTTTATCAGGTCTCCAGGTTCTCCCAAAGTAATTTGCAACATATTAATTAATGTTGGAGTGCAATCACTGCCATGTGATCAGACGTTAACAGTTAATTTACACATAGCAAGGTCCCATAGGTACCAGATGAGATTAGTGATCAGTTAATTTACTTCTGGTGATGTCGGCAGAGGAGGCAATGCTGGGCATATGTATTATGTTGACAAATACATTAATTTTTTTTACAAAAGGATCCTGTTGACAGTAGTGAGTATATACTGCCAAGGCATTCTAAAGTCAGTCATAGAGGTGTACAGCATGGAAACAGACCCTTCGGTCCAACCCATCCATGCCGACCAGATATCCCAACTCAATCTAGTTCCACCTGCCAGTACCTGGCCCAAATCCCTTAAATGTTGCAATTGTACCACCCTCCAGCATTTCCTCTGGCAGCTCATTCCATACACATACCACCCTCTGTGTGAAAACATTGTCCCTTACGTCTCTTATATATCTTTCTCCTCTCACCCTAAACCTATGCCCTCTAGTTCTGGACTCCCCGATCCCAGGGAAAAGACTTTGCTTATTTACCTTATCCATGCCCTCATAATTCTGTAAACCTCTATTAGGTCACCCCTCAGCCTCCAACGCTCCAGGGAAAACAGCCCCAGCCTGTTCAGCCTCTCCCCATCGCTCAAATCCTCCACCCTGGCAACATCCTTGTAAATCATTCCCGAACCCTTTCAAGTTTCACAACATCTTTGTTAGGAAGGAGACCAGAACTGTAAGCAATATTCCAACAGTGGCCTAACCAATGTCTCATACAGTTGCGACATGACCTCCCAACTCCTGTACTCAATACTCTGACCAATAAAGGAAAGCATACCAAACGCCTTCTTCACTATCCTATCTACCTACGACTCCACTTTCAAGGAGCTATGAACCTGCATTCCAAGGTCTCTTTGTTCAGCAACACTCCCAAGAAGCTTAGCATTAAGTGTATAAGTCCTGCTAAGATTTGCTTTCCCAAAATGCAGCACCTCGCAATTATCTGAATTAAACTCCATCTGCCACTCCTCAGCCCATTGGCCCATCTGATCAAGATCCTGTTGTAATGCGCCAATGGGCTGAGAAGTGGCATGTTTAATGATTTTTAAGAAAGCACTATTAAAATGTAGAAAGGTAGAAATGAACTTGAATACATCTGGATCGTGCACTCAAGTGTTTGAACACACCACATCAAAAGCAAACATTGACTTCAGTGTATTGTTTCTGGAGCCCAGTATTAATAGTCTATATGAAAAGCCTGACAAAGGGCAGCATGAGTCTGAGACAATCTATGCACTGTTCCCTGCAGGGTGTTAGAAATTTGCTGGTTTGAGGTTGTCCTGTGACCTTGTGGTGAAGTGGTCTGTTTGCGTGGAAGTTGGCTGGGTCTACAATCTTTCAGGACGGAGTTCAAGACTCCCCAGCATTTCTGGAGTTTCAGGCACCATTTCTAACCAGAAATCTCTCAAACAACACCCCTTGCTCTCTGCAACTCTACAATTCTAGTCTCATAAGTTCACCTAATCTTCGTCATTGGTGTTATGTTGCCAAAATCCTAAATTCCAGAATTCCCTCCTTAATCATCTATGCCTCTTTTGCATATTTAAATGGGCTCCTTAAAACTTGAATTCTTTGATCAAAAGATTGGTCAGTGACCGTACCATTTTCTAAGGCTCAGCATCAAACTTTGTTTGCTGACATTCCTGACACTCACTCTCTCTATATCCAGCCCTGGGAATTTTCTCTCTCTCTCTCTTCTTTTTTCCTCTCTCTCTCTCTTTCTCTGCAATTTTATTTCTCCTCTCTGGGATTTTTCTCTCTCTTTCCTGAGGTATTTCTTTCTCTCTCCTTCTCTCGTATGAAACGCTTTGGATCAACTTATTTCATTGGAACGCTATATAGACACAAGTTGTTGTTGGTGTTGTGGTCCATGAATGTTTCATTCACATTATGCAGACCCTTGTGCTTGTAAACAGAAAGAGGCTCTCATAACCTGCAGCCATATGCAACTCACTGAGTTTCAGGATTCAGCTTCAGAAATCTGGTAACCCCTGTCATAGAAAAGAAAACCGTGATATTCATCATATCGATAAGAGCTGTATCCACACAAGACAAGAATTGAGGCATTCGGACAGTGCCTGATTTAGACACTAGCTTCAGAGTTAGGGTGGTACTTTACTCAGGGAGAATTGGAGGGTGACTGATGCACAGTCAGCATTGATATGAATGTCACAAACACACATCTAAATCAATGCTTGAAGTATGAATGACAGAACTAACCACAAATTGCTTTTCAGCACCTTCACAGCCTTACTTCTGCCACTGCATCTTTCCAGTCCCATCTGCTGCATTTTAACTGAACAATGTAACCTAATTTGATTTGTTTTGCTTAGAGAAACAAGCAGTTCTAACAGTGAATGGGGTATAAATTTAAGAGTGGGTTTATCGTCAGTTACTCTTGGCTTGAATCTCACAGATCTTCTCTTGATATTGAAAGTCTGACTTGGCCCCACGTCCAACAAACTAAGGTGGCCAAATATTTGCCTTTCTTGATGTAATCTTGGAATCTCTTTGATGCTGCTGTGCAAATTGGATTTTGAAAAAAAAAGTCAGATTTTGTCAAAGCTTTTTGCTTTGCATGGATTAGGAAATCCACAAGAACAACATTGAATAAAAAACTTTCTTTTTTTACACCTGTGCTGAATTGGTTGACAAAGTAGAGCTCTGGTAGAGGCATTGTTTTGGAGAGTGATTTCTGACAGGTAAGTGCCAAGTTTTGCTTAAATTCAAACCAGGTAGGTTGACTCTGTTTGGTCAAGGCACTGCTGTAAGAATAAATCAGCGAATGACTGACACCTATTTAGTAAGTTAAAACAAGTGCAACGTGTGTAAATCTAACTAATACATTCTCCATGGTATCATTTTAACCAATCAGAGGCCTCTGCCAATGACTAGCACTCTCATCTCATGCTTTGTAAAAGAGAAAGTTGTTCCCCTTTATTCTTGCAAATGTCCAAATGAGAGATATAAAACTTTGACAAACTGTAACACTTTCCAGAAACATTCAAGTTCAGTACAATCAAATAACCCATCAAATTGAATAGTAATAAAAAGTGAATGACTGGCCATAATCTCATTCCCAGATAACAGACAGGTGGAGCAAGGCAAGATAGACTTGCATATGATAAAGATGCACTGCTGGAGACAATGTGGTCTCAGTTATTAACCACAATGAGAATCTTTCATGCAAACTGTCCCTCAGAACCACCACAACTTCACACAAGTGGTTGATGGGTTATCACATATGCATTGCAGTGCTCCCATCGTCTTCAGATGGAAACTCAACCTCCTGTTGTCTGGTAAGACTCACATTATATGAACAGCTTGAAATAAGGGACATATCAAACCAATGACCACTTTATGATGAATTGGTTTATGCTCATCAAAGGTGAAGAATGTTCAGTGCTGGGCAGTGGACCATTCTAGTTCATTTGCCACTAAGCTTCTGTGCCAAGGCAGTCCCAGGTCAATTACAGGACAATGCAGACATGGAATCAATATGTTTTGGTGAGAGATCACCAACCTGAACTATTAACTCTCTTTGTCTTTCCACAGCTGTTGCCTGACCTTCAGTATTTCCATCAGTTTCTGTTTATATTTCAGATTTCCAGTAGCTGCTGTATTTTGCTTTTGCGTTAAGTTTTGTCTTCTAAGCAAACAATGTGCCATACCCACAACATCACAGGTTACCTCTTACTGTACTAGTAAAATTTCCAATGCACACTCCAGACTGATCAATGACCATCGAATACTACATTACCCCTGGCAATACTGGGCAGTGACCCACAGGAGCTGGCCAAATCTCACTAGCTTTATAGCACGAGATCTGTCAGAGAAAGATGCTCATCTTTCTTTCACTCCATTTGGGTGGGTTTGTCCCCTAGTGTCAAAGGTTAAAGAGTGAACAGACTGTAAGAGCCAAGCTCCTTCTCAAATCTCTTCAAAAATAAACTTAGCTTGCCATCAAATGCTAAGGGATAACATCACGAATTAAGGAAGACCCTGAAAAATTTCAAAGGATTATCAAGAGTGGGCAGGAAAGTGGAGGTGAGGCCAACATGAGATGAGCCACGATTGCATTGAATGGAGGAGCACGTTGGAGGGGCTGAATTGTCTACACCTGCTCCTAGTTATGTTCTTAAGACGCAGAGTTTCAGACAGGAGGCAGACTTATAAAATTAGACAGATGGTACAACCCCTCAATTCAACTGTGACTCCAGAACCTTTAGTTGCAGCAGATACCAAGTAGGTATGTTGGCATTTTCTTACCTAAAAGGCCACTCTCTACACAACAGTAATCAAGCAGCACTGCCCCAGGCCACAGGCTAACAGCCCGCTGTAGTGTTCGATAAAAGGCTTCCTCCAGGATTTTCTCTCCTCTGACATTTAACAACTGGCCCCATCTGACAATGCGAAAAGGAACAAATGCCCAGGTTTAGAAATTCAAGAAAATAATGTGCAGGGAACAAAATAAATAGATGATAATGAAGTTAAAAATTAAGCCAAGCACCTGTATTTAAATTCAATGACTGGGCACTGATTGTGAAAACCCACTACTTTGATGATATCCCCCATCCGATATCTGAAACAAATCAAAGCACATCACATACATACATGGGCATCACATGAAAGAACAGGAACATGTTGAAGTTCAGTTTTGAAGTTCAGTTTTATTTAAACTGCAAAAGAACGCTATTTTATACTATGCCACCATCACTGCCAGCCCTTGAACACTGGATAGTGTTGAGTCAGCCAGTTACACAGAAGAATATAAATGGATCAAACTGATGAAATAAAGCCTAACCTGAATGAAGATTCATTGCCAGAATAATTTGAAAGCTTTGCACAAATATTTGCAGAAAGTGATGAGTGCTACATTGAATGCTCAAATGCAGTTGCACACTGCAATAAGAACGGCTGAAAGATCTGTCCTCTCTTGCACAGTGGAGTGTAGAGACTGAGATGGTGGTAGGTTTCTCTTTACCCTAAATGGCAAATGAGAGATAAACCACAGTCTATATCTCTGCTGAGATCTTGCCTCATTAGCATCCCATTGCACTGCACAAAATCTAACATTTAGAAGAGAAACATCTTGTATCTGTGCTATGCTTTTAGTGTAGAAACGTGCTCTGTGGTGCAGAAACCAACGACAAAGTGAAGAACAATTTGGATGAAGACACTCAATCTAGAGGTGATTGCAGAAATATAAAAGGTTCTGAAGAACTTCAATTGTAAGGCTGAGAGCTTTGTCGAGAGGTCAAAGAGGACGGGAGGTAATGGCTGAACAGAACTGTGTGCAGATTAAGGTATAACTGGGGCATTTTGGATGAACAGACCTATAGAGGTTGGAGGAATGCAGGCCAGCAGTCAAGTGCATAAATAGTCAACTCTTGATGTAACAAAGTCATGGGGCTTTCCACAGCAAATCAGGGGAGGTGACTGCCAAGTGATATTATCGCTGGACTGTTAATCTGGAGACCCTGGACATGTTCCAGAGACCTCAGTTCAAATCCTGCTAAAGCAGATGGTGGAATTTGAATGGATTATTGGAAAAACTCATCTGGTTCACTAATGCCATTTAGGGAAGGAAACATGTGACTCCAGACCCACAGCAATGACCCACTCGCTCAGTGAAAAGTCGCAACGAGACTTGTGGCAGAAGAGCATGTGACAACTCAAGATGACCCTGACCTGCAAGACCCACTTTTGTGGAAGAGAGATAGTTCTACATCAGAAAGGAAGGAGTTTCCAACCACCCAGCTCAAATGTGTGGATCAATGTGGATAATATCCTTTCTCAGACAGACAGAGCTAGATGGACAGCAAATATTAGATTAGATTAGATTCCCTACAGTGTGGAAACAGGCCCTTTGGCCCAACACATCCACACCCACCCTCCAAAGAGAAACCCACCCAGAACCATTTCCCTTTGACTAATGCACCTAACACTATGGGCAATTTAGCATGGCCAGTTCACCTAACCTGCACAGCTTTGGACTGTGGGAGGAAACCGGAGCACCAGGAGGAAACCCATGCAGACACGGGGAGAATGTGCAAACTCCACACAGACAGTTGCCCGAGGCTGGAATTGAACCTGGGTCCCTGGCGCTGTGAGGCAGCAGTGCTCACCACTGAGCCGCTGTGCTGGGAAGTTGGGAAATGCTCACATGGTGTCTTTAAATATGGAATTTCCTGTTAAAAAAAATCAGTTCAACCACAAAGCAAATCCTGCGTCCCTTTGTCTGTCTCACTGACAAAAGTGCTTGGCAAAGTGTTTTTAATACATATGTTGGTCAAAGTGTTCAAGCACAAGCAACATCACACATAATGAACTAGAATAGAGCTTTTTCTGGAAAAGGTTCTTTGAGGTTACTCTGGTCACGTGGTGTACAAGGTGTCCAGAAGGTGTTTGATAGAGTGCCACAGTGAGGAAGGTTACAGATAAAAGGGAGTGCAGCAACGTGGATAGCAGTGACAAACCAACGACAAAGGAAAGAACAATTTGGGGGAAGAGGCTCACTCATCTAGAGGTGATTACAGAAATATAAAAGATTCTGAAGAACTTCGATTATAAGGCTGAGCACTTTAGGAAATAAATTTGTTGAGAGACCAGCAGTCAATATTGGTCAAAGAGGACAGGGCGGTGATGGGTGAAACAGGACTGTGTGCAGATGAAGGTATAACTGGAGCACTTTGGATGAACAGACCTATAGAGGTTGGAGGAATGGAAGTCAGCAGTCAAGTGTGCAAATAGTCAACTTTTGATGTAGCAAAGTCATGGGGTTTTCAACAGCAAATCAGGGGAGGCGACAGCAGTGTGGTATTATCACTGGACTGTTAATCTGGAGACCCTGGACATGTTCCAGAGACCTCAGTTCAAATCCAAATAAATCTGTTGGATTCTAACCTGGTGTTGTGTGATTTCTAACTTTGTCCACACCAATCCAAGACCAGCTGCTCCACAACTTGTATAGGTTTAGAAAACAGAACAATGTTACCAGGTATTTTTGGGGTGGAAGAAGGAAACAGAGTCTCCTACAGGTCATGATTTAAACTCTTGCTTTGCATAGAATTCCTACAGTGTAGAAACAGGCCCTTTGGCCCAACAAATTCACACTGACTCTCTGAAGAGTGTCCCACCCAGACACATTTCCCTACCATATTGCTCTACATTTCCCCTGACTAATGCACCTAACCTACATATCCCTGAACACTATGGGCAATTTAGCATGGCCAATTCACCTAATTTGCACATCTTTGGACTTCGGGAAGAAACTCACACAGACACGGGGTAAGAATATGCAAACTCCACACAGACAGTCGGTCGAGCCTGAAATCAAACCAGCGTCCTGGCGCTGTGAGGCAGCAGTGCTAACCACGGAGTCACTGTGCCACCATTGTTTTCTTGAAATACATAAATTGTCTAGACCTTGATGTACAGGGGACAATTTCAAAGTTACAGATGACTCAGTGTCAGGGAGAATTGTAAGGAGGACAGTGTAGAACTTCGAAAGGACATTGATACATCGATGGAGATAGATGGCAGCTGAAGTTCAATGCAAGAAGTTGAGGCAACACAGAGAACATGAAGAGACAATGTGAAATAAATGCAAAATTCTAAACTATGTGCAGCAAAAAGATCTGGTGCATATGTACAAAAGTCATCAATGGTGGCAGGACAGATAGAGAGAGCTGTTAGTAAAGCATACAGTATTCTAGGATTTTATAAGTAGGGGCATACAGTACAGGGGCAAGGAGATTATGATAAACTTATACAAGATGTGGAGGAGCCAGTGTTGGACTGGTGTGGACAAAGTTTAAAAAAATCACATAACACCAGGTGATAGCCCAACAGGTTTACCAGGAAGCACTAGCTTTTGAAGCGCTGCTCCTTCATCAGGTAGCACAGAATTTATAGTAAAAGATTACAAAAGTGAAGAGGCTCTCCAAGAAGATAGTGCATATCGACACAGACATCCAGTTTCTGCAGAAATTCTGTGTCTGATGATCCTGTTCCACAGCTATCTGATGAAGGAGCAGCGCTCTGAAAGCTAGTGCTTCCAAATACACCTGTTGGACAATAGCCTGGTGTTGTGATTTTAAACGTACGCTAGATACAGGTTATACTTCAACAGGAGTATTGTATATAGTTCTGGGCACGGCACTATGGGAAGGATGTGAGTGTATTGGAAACAGTGCAGAACATGTTTAAAAAAATATTTTCAAGGAGCAGACAGTTCAGTTCAAAGCAAAAATTGGGAGATTTAATGTGGACAGAATAGGGAGAAGCTCTGGTCCTGAGGAAGGGTCACTGGATCCAAAATGTTAACCCTGATTTCTCTCCACAGTGCTGCCAGACCTGAGTTTATCCAGCAATTTCTGTTGTGATAGGGAGAAACTGTTCCCACTTGTAAACAGATCGAGAATGGCACTAGGTTAAAATGTTCAAAGAGCTAGTACAGACATGTTGGGCTGAATGGCTGTCTTCTGCACCATAACAATTGCTTGATTCTGATACCAAATCTCAGCTAGGTATCACTCCTTTATCGCACTTTCATTTCTTACTTAACTGACGAAATCGCAAGGGTTTCCTTTCAGTGATTTCCTACACATGCACCAGATATGATTCTCTCAGTCTCTCTGAGGTGGAAACCCAGGCTAACTCTCTGACCTTTCTCAAAGTTTTCAGGAAAGAAAAAGACACAATTTCTAGGGCGACATGGTAGCTCAGTGGTTAGCACTGCTGCCTCACAACACCAGGAACCTAGGTTCGATTCCACCCTCTGGTGACTGTGTCGGGTTTGCACATTCTCCCTGTGTGGGTTAACTTCACGTACTCGGTTTTCCTCCCAAATCCAAAGATGTGCAGGTTAGGTGGATTGGCCATGCTAAGTTGTTCATTATGTGCAGGATGTGCAGATTGGGTGATCGGCCATGCTAAATTGTCCAGGATGTGCAGGTTAGGTGGGTTACAGGGATATTGGTCTGTGGTCTGGGTGAGATGTTCTTCGGAGGGTTGGGGTGGACTCAATGGGCTGAATGGTCTGCTTCCACACTGTAGGAATTCTGTATGTGCCTTTTTAAAATCACTTTAAAGCTGCTATAAAACCCATCTGCTGGCATGGATTGTTTCTTCTGAAGCAAACCTGCTTCTGACCTCTCCATCTATTACACTTTCTCTGGGTCGTAAAAGTTCAACTTAGTAAACACTTTAGCCTTTCTCTCTCCAGGCAGCTTGTCAAGTCATTTAGGTTAGGTCACTTAATTTCTTGGGAATGCTGGTTTGACCCCCTGCTAAAAGATGAGTTCCTGACCCTTATAAAAAAAGTCACTTTCATAGAATTAAAAACCAAAAGCCTATTTAACTCTACTTTAGAACTAAAATGTCAACATTGGAATATTCATTCACAATAAGCTTATATTTCAGGTTTATTAGTGAATTCCACCACCAGCTGCCATGAGATTTGAACCCACTCTCCAGATGGCTCTGGGTTACTAATCCAAGCTCGACAATCTCCCTTCAGAGAAGCTTAGCTTGATTATTGTCTGAAAATCAGGCACAGTGCAGCTGAATTTCTCGACTGTTGTATTTGCTGTTCTGCCTTATCAGTATAAATAGGAGGGAAGAACAGTCTGATCAACAAAGCCTGCTTTATAGCCTTGGGAGAGAGAGATGTCACACAATCAAGGCTGAGGCACTTGGGGCTGTTTTCATTGGAGAAAAGAAGGTTTAGCGGTGACTTCATAGAGATGTACAAGATGATTAGGGGTTTAGATAGGTTCTCATGGTCAACCCTTTTTCCATGTATGGAGTCAGCTATTATGAGGGGGCATAGCTTTAAATTAAGGGGTGGTAGGTATAGGACAGATGTTAGGGGTAGATTCTTTACTCAGCGAGTCGTGAGTTCATGGAATGCCCTGCCAGTAACAGTAGTGGACTCTCCCTCTTTATGGGCATTTAAACGGGCATTGGATAGGCATATGGAGGATAGTGGGCTAGTGTAGGTTAGGTGGGTTGGATCGGCGCAACATCGAGGGCCAAAGGTAAATACTGCGCTGTATTTTTCTATGTTCTATGTTATAACCATCCTGAATCTCTCAATTGCCTTCCTGTTCAAACCCGAAAGCTTAAATGAAATCTAAACCTCTGACACAATAAGACATAATGAGTAACTAGACTTGAAATGGAAAAAGATGGAGCAACTAAACTTATTAGTCCACTTTCTCAATTGCTGTATGTTATTAACACTTTAAACATTGTTCAGGGAGCAGCTAATAATGTTAAATGTATTGTTCATACACACTTAGTGAATGATAACTAGATGTAATTTCCTACATGGAGACTCAAGAGGCTAGGTAATACTTTAAAATATGATAACAATAATATCAGTGAAGCCGATAGACAGCACTGCAGCAACATAGCTCTATGGATGGATAAAGTGATGTGAGGCGACCATTTGTAAGCCAAGCCATACAGGTAGAAAAGCCCCAACACAAGCTGCCCTGAGGTAAACTCTGTGCACTTTGATAGCATATTATGGAGTCTAATTTTGTGCTAATGCTTCTTTAACTGGAGTTTCACTTCAGCTCATATGAAGGGACATTTATTGAAACTGATGTGATTGAGTACTGCACTCTATAAATAAGTAGAAGACTGAGTAAAAGCCAACTCCAGCATGATCCTTCACTAAGTGCCTTTCTGGACAATACCAGACTTTAGAACTCACTCCCCCACCCCCTTGCAGTTAACAGTCACAGAATCCCTACAGTGTGGAAACAGGCCCTTCGGCCCAACAAGTCCACACCAACCTTCCAAAGAGTAACCCACCCAAATCCATTTCCCCCACCCTATTATCCTATATTTACCAGACTAATGTACCTAACCTACACATCCCTGAACACTATGGGCAATTTAGCACGGCCAATTCACCTATTTTGCACATCTTTGGACTTTGGGAAAAAATCCATGCAGACACAGGGAGAACGTGCAAACTTCACAAAGACAGATTCCAGTCTCGGCCGACCGTCTAAGTGGAGTTTGCACATTCTCCCAATGTCTGCATGGGCTTCCTCTTGGTGCTCTGGTTTCCTCCCACAGTCCGAAGATGTGCAGGTTAGGTGAATTGGCCATGCTAAATTTCCCCTAGTGTTCAGGGATGTGTAGGGTAGGAACATTAGTCAGGGGTAAAAATAGGATAATAGGGTAGGGGAATGGATCTAGGTGGGTTACTCTTCAGAGGGTCAGTATGGACTTGTTGGGCCGAAGGGCCTGCTTCCACACTGTAGGAATTCTATGACAGTTAAATGCAAGGGGCTGGGGCTGGGGCTGGGGCTGGGGGAGGAACCGGAGTGGGGAGGTGAGTGACACAAGAATAAAAACAAGTGACAATTCTGATTTTCAGTACTTTCCAGTAACTCTGAATGAATGCCAGGGGAAAAAAGACATTGTGTGGTTCTGTTACGTTTTTCTGTATAACACAGTAACTCGCCAACACACACGGATGAAGCCGGCGTGGAGAATTCCCTTGAATGGATTTGTAAAGGGCCACTGCCAGAAGACTACATCAGAATGCAGGGAGTCAGTTAGCTCAGTTGGTCAGACAGCTGGTTTCTAATGCAGTGTGAAGCTAACAGCAAGAGTTCTATTTCCAGACTGCCTGAGGTTACCACAAAGGTCCCACCTTCTCATCCTTGCCCCAAGGTGTGGTGACCCTTTAGTTAAACCAACACCAGTCATCCCTCTCTAATGACAGAGCAACCCTATGATACTCTGGGACCACGGTAACTTTACATCGGCATGTTTTGGTTATTTCAATTGAAAGCCATCCATTAACTCCATCTACATTTCCTGCTGCCTTGGTAACATCAAAGACCTCTCCCGTCCTGGTTATAATCGCTTCCACCCTCTTCCATCAGGGAGGAGATACAAAAGTTTAATCACACATACCCCGCTGTTATTAGACTTCTGAAAGGACCTCTCAATTTCAAATCTAATATTAAATCTTGGATTTTGTGCAGCTGTAACTTTGCACAGAGGAACCTTGATTATCTGAAGGACCCAGGCAGGGAGTATTTTGTTTGGTTAATTGAATGCCAGAAAATCGATGCTGAATAGCATAGTTAGCCACGCACTGGGACCTTGAGACCTTGTTCAGAGCATCGGAAATTCGGTGAATTGAATGCCAGATAATCGAGATTCCTCTGTATTCCTCACTCTGTTCTATCACCCGATGATCTCACACCACGCCTGCTCATGACTCCACCCCCATTCCCCCCACCATCACACCCACTCTAGTTACCGGCTCAGCCCCAACTCCCAGCTCCACACCCACACCAGGTCCCAGCTCCCAGCCCTGTCGAGTTTTCACCATCCCTCCAGACCTTTCCCCCTCACTGAGGGCGAACGATCAGTCCTCAGCAAAGGACTCACCTTCATCCCCCTCCGTCCACGCATCAATGAATTTAATACACACCGTGACGTCGAACAATTCTTCCGTCGTGTCTGCCTCCGAGCTTACTTTCACAATCAGGACTCCTGCCCACCTTCCGAGGACCCCTTTGCCCACCTCCAACACACTGCATCCACCTGGACACCCCGCATTGGCCTATTACCTGCCCTCGACCTCTTCATTTCCAACTGCCACTGGGACATTAACCACCTCAACCTGTCTACCCCACTCCAACCTCTCACTCTCACAACGCGCAGCCCTCCGATCCCTCTGCTCCAATCCCAACCTCACCGTCAAGCCAGCAGATAAAGGGTGCACTGACCTCTACACCGCTGAAGCCAAACGCCACCTCGAGGACATCTCTTCCACCGGGCCCTCGACCATGACCCCACCCTCCATCACCAAACCATCATCTCCCAGACCATACAGAACCTCATCACCTCAGGAGATCTCCCACCCACAGCTTCCAACCTCATAGTCCGGGAACCCGGCACTGCCAGATTCTACCTCCTTCCCAAGATCTACAAGCCTGACCACCCTGGCTGACCCATTGTGTCAGCATGCTCCTGCCCCACTGAACTCATCTCTACCTACCTCGACACTGTCCTATCCCCCCTAGTCCAGGAACTCCCCACATACGTTCGAGACACCACCCACGCCCTCCACCTCCTCGAAGACTTCCGTTTCCCCGGCCCCCAATGCCTCATCTTCACCATGGATATCCAATCCCTCTACACCTCCATCCGCCATGACCAGGGCCTCCAAGCCCTCCGTTTTTTTCCTCTCCCGACGTCCCCAACAGTACCCTTCCACCGACACTCTCATTCATTTGGCCGAACTGGTCCTCACCTTTAACAATTTCTCCTTCGAATCCTCCCACTTCCTCCAGACCAAAGGGGTAGCCATGGGCACACCTGTGGGCCCCAGCTATGCCTGTCCCTTTGTTGGCTACGTAGAACAGTCAATCTTCCGTAATTACACCGGCACCACTCCCCACCTCTTCCTCCGCTATAATGATGACTGCATTGTCGCCACCTCGTGCTCTCGCGAGGAGGTTGAGCAATTCATCAACTTCACCAACACATTCCACCCTGACCTTAAATTTACCTGGACCATCTCTGACACCTCCCTCCCCTTACTGGACCTCTCCATCTCCATTAATGATGACCGACTTGACACTGACATTTTTTACAAACCCACCGACTCCCACAGCTACCTGGATTACACCTCTTCCCACCATATCTCTTTCAAAAATGCCATCCCGTATTCCCAATTCCTCTGCCTCCACCGTATCTGCTCCCAGGAGGACCGGTTCCACCACAGAACACACCAGATGGCCTCCTTCTTTAGAGACCACAATTTCCCTTCCCACGTGGTTAAAGATGCCCTCCAACGCATCTCGTCCACATCCCGCACCTCCGCCCTCAGACCCCACCCCTCCAACCGTAACAAGGACAGAACGCCCTTGGTGCTGACCTTCCACCCTACCAACCTTCGCATGAACCAAATCACCCGCTGACATTTCTGCCACCTCCAAAAAGACCCCACCACCAGGGATATATTTCCCTCCCCACCCCTTTCCGCCTTCCGCAAAGACCGTTCCCTCCGTGACTACGTGGTCAGGTCCACGCCCCTCTACAACCCACCCTCCCATCCTGGCACCTTCCCATGCCAACGCAGGAATCGTAAAACCTGCACTCACACCTCCTCCCAAAACCCTAAAGGAGCCTTCCACATCCATCAAGGTTTTACCTGCACATCCACTAATATTATTTATTGTATCCGTTGCTTCCGATGCAGTCTCCTCTACACTGGGGAGACTGGACGCCTCCTAGCAGAGCAGTTTAGGGAACATCTCCAGGACACCCGCACCAACCAACCACACCATCCTGTGGCCCAACATTTCAACTCCCCCCTCCCACTCTGCCGAGGACATGGAGGTCCTGGGCCTCCTTCACCGCCGCCCCCTCACCACCAGAAGCCTGGAGGAAGAACGCCTCATCTTCTGCCTTGGAACACTTCAACCCCAGGGCATCAATGTGGACTTCAACAGTTTCCTCATTTCCCCTTCCCCCACCTCACCCTAGTTCCAAATTTCCAGTTCAGCAGTATTCTCATGACTTATCTTACCTGCCTATCTTCTTTTCCACCTATCCACTCCACCCTCCTCCGTGACCTATCACCTTCATCCCCTCCCCCACTCACCTATTGTACTCTATATTACTTTCTCCCCACCCCCACCCTCCTCTCGCTTATCTCTCCACGCTTCAGGCTCTCTGCCTTTATTCCTGATGAAGGGCTTTTGCCCGAAACGTCGATTTTACTGCTCCTCGGATGCTGCCTGAACTGCTGTGCTCTTCCAGCACCACTAATCCAGAATATGATCTGTCTGTACTGCATGTAAAACAAAAGTTTCCACTGTTCCTTGGTACATGTGACAATGAATCAAATCAAACAGTAGAAAAGTGAAAAGAAGGGTGCTACAGCAAAGATTGATAAATGGAGAGGGAATAGGTTGTCATTATTTTAACAGCTCCAGATTCTCAAGTGGTCATGTTGGTAAGGGATAATATTCAGTCCCTTGCGCGGGGGGACCTAGAATCAGGGGATGTAGAGTCAGTGTGGATACAGCTGAGAAATTCTAAGGGTAAAAAGACCCTCTTGGGAGTTATCTACAGGCCCCCAAACAGTAGTCTGGATGTCGGATGTAAGTTGAATCAGAAGCTGAAATTGGCCTGTCACAAAGATATTACTACAGTTGTTATGGGGGATTTCAACATGCCGGTAGACTGGGAGGATCAGGATGGTATTGGACCTCAAGAAAGAGACTTTGTGGAGTGCCTCTGAGATGGATTCTTAGAACAGCTGGTGCTGGAGCCTACCAGGGAGAAGTAATTCTGGATCTGGTATTGTGCAACAAACCAGAATTGATCAGGGACCTCGAAGTGAAGGAGCCATTGGGAAGTAGTGACCATAATACAATAAGCTTCAATCTGCAATTTGAGAGGGAGGGAGTACAATCGGAAATGACAATATTTCTGATGAATAAAGGGAACTATGGAGCTATGAGGGAGAAGCTGGCCAACGTTCAATGGTGCAATACCTTAGCAGGGATGACAGTAGAGGAACAATGGCGGATATTTCTGTGTATATTGCAGAAGATGCAGGATTAGTTTAATCCAAAAAGGAAGAAAGATCCCAGGAGGAGGCATGGGCGGCCGTGGCTGACGAGGGAAGTTAAGAAACATATAAAGTTAAAAGCGAAAGAGTATAACATAGCAAAGATAAATGGGAAAACGGAGGACTGGGAAGCTTTTAAAGGACAGCAGAGGATTACTAAGAAGGAAATACGCAGAGAAAAAAATGAGGTATGAAGTTAAACTGGCCAAAAATATAAAGGAGGATAGTAAAAGCTTTTTTAGGTATGGGAAAGGCAAAAAAAAAGGATAAGACTAAATTTGGGCCCTTGAAGACAGAAACAGGGGAATATATTATAGGGAACAAAGAAATGTCAGAAGAATTGAATTGGTACTTCAGATCTGTGTTCACTGGGGACAACACAAGCAATCTCCCTGAGGTATCAGTGGCTGAAGGACCTGAACTTAAGGGAATTTATATTTGCCAGGATTTGGTGTTGGAGAGACTGTTAGGTCTGAAGGTTGATAAGTCCCTGGGGCCTGATGGCCTACATCCCAGGGTACTGAAGGAGGTGGCTCGAGAAATCGTGGATGCGTTGATGATTATTTTCCAGAGTTCGATAGATTCGGGGTCGGTTCGTGAGGATTGGAGGGTGGCTAATGTTGTACCACTTTTTAAGAAAGGTGTGAGAGAGAAAGCAGGAAATTATAGACCAGTTAGTCTGACCTCAGCGGTGGGAAAGATGCTGGAGTCTATTATAAAGGATGAAATTATGGCACATCTGGATAGTAGTAACACAATAGGTCAGAGTCAGCATGGATTTATGAAGGGGAAATCATGCTTGACTAATCTTCTGGAATTTTTTGAGGATGTAACTCTGAAGATGGACGAGGGAGATCCAGTAGATGTAGTGTACCTGGACTTTCAGAAAGCTTTTGATAAAGTCCCACACAGGAGGTTAGTGAGTAAACTTAGGGCGCATGGTATTGGGGGCAAAGTACTAACTTGGTTTGAAAGTTGGTTGGCTGATAGGAAACAAAGAGTAGTGATAAACGGCTCCATTTCGGAACGGCAAGCAGTGACCAGTGGGGTACCGCAGGGATCAGTGCTGGGACCACAGCTTTTTACAATATATGTTAATAATATAGAAGATGGTATTAGTAATAAAATTAGCAAATTTGCTGATGATACTAAGCTGGGTGGCAGGGCGAAATGTGAGGAGGACATTAGGAGATTATAGGGTGACCTGGACAGGTTAGGTGAGTGGTCAGATGCATGGCAGATGCAGTTTAATGTCGATAAATGTATGGTTATCCACTTTGGTGGCAAGAACAGGAAGGCAGATTACTACCTAAATGGAATCAATTTAGGTAAAGGGGCAGTACAAAGAGATCTGGATGTTCTTGTAAACCAGTCAATGAAGGTAAGCATGCAGGTACAGCAGGTAGTGAACACGGCTAATAGCATACTGGCCTTCATATCAAGAGGGATTGAGTATAGAAGCAAAGAGGTTCTTCTGCAGCTGTACAGGGCCCGGTGAGACCACACCTGGAGTACTGCGTGCAGTTCTGGTCTCCAAATTTGAGGAAAGACATTCTGGCTATTGAGGGAGTGCAGCGTAGGTTCACAAGGTCAATTCCTGGAATGGTGGGACTACCTTACACTGAAAGACTGGAGCGACTGGGCTTGTATACCCTGGAGGTTAGAAGACTGAGGGGGGATATGATTGAGACATATAAGATTATTAAAGGATTGGACACTCTGGAGGCAGGAGACATGTTTCCGCTGATGGGGGAGTGCCAAACCTGAGGACACAGCTTAAAAATACGGGATAGACCATTTAGGACAGAGATGAGGAGAAACCTCTTCACCCAGAGAGTGGTGGCTGTGTACAATGCTCTGCCCCAGAGGGCAGTGGAGGCCCAGTCTCTGGATTCATTTAAGAAAGAGTTGGATAGAGCTCTCAAAGATAGTGGAATCAAGGGTTATGGAGATAAGGCAGGAACAGGATACTGATTAAGGATGATCAGTCATTATCATATTGAATGGTGGTGCAGGCTCGAAGGGCAGAATGGCCTGCTCCTGCACCTATTGTCAAGATGTTTGCATTGGTTTTCAATGAGCCTAAGCTTCCTGGCATTGTACAAAAGTACTGGGTGTGACCCTTTCACAGTTCCATCGGAGGTAGAGATGGACATTTTACATAACAACAGAGTTTATATTAGAGCACCACACTGTGGCTAAGTGAGTGTAATACAGTGTCTTACAACAACAAAAACATTGACAAGGTCAATTCTGCTCTGCCAAAGCTGATCTCCATTTGCATCAGATCTCGTCACATACAGGGTCCTGCGCTTAAACACGGGAGATTACAATAGGATGAGGGAGAACTTGGCTAGAGTAGACTGGAAACAAAGACTTTACGGTGAGACAGTTGATGAGCAGTGGAGAACTGTCAAAGCAATTTTCCCCAATGCTCAACAAAAGTATATTCCAGTGAAAAAGGAGGACTGTAAGAAAAGGGGTAATCTGCCATGGGTGTCTAAGGAAATAAGGGAGGCTATTAAATTGAACGAGAAGGCATACAAACTGGCCAAGAACAGCAGGAAGCTAAAAGATTGGAAAAGTTTTTAAGGTCAACAGAAAGCCACAAAAAGTGCTCTAAAGAAAAGTAATATAGAACATGAGAAAAAAACTATCATAGAATATAAGGACAGATAGCAAAGGTTTCTATAAATATATAAAATGAAAAAAAAAGAGTGGCTAAAGTAAACATTGGTCCTTCAGAGATTGAGAAAGGATATTTAGTTATGGGGTATGATGAAATGGCTGAGACATTGAATTGGTATTTTGCATCAGTCTTCACAGTGCAGGAGACTAATAACATGCCAGTAATCGACAGAGACGAAGGTAGGTGAGGACCTGGAAACAACCATTATTACGGAAGAGATAGTGTTGGGCAAGCTAATGAAGCTAAGGATAGACAAGTCTCCGGGCACCAAAACAATGCACCCTGGGGTAATGAAAGATGGCAGGAGAAATAGCAAGTGCACTTGTGGTAGTTTTCCAAAATTTGCTGGACTCTGGGGCAATTCCAACAGATTAGTAAAACAGCGAATGTGACACCACTGTTTAAAAAGGGTGGTAGACAATAGGAGGGGAATTATAGGCAAGTGAGCTTACCTTCTGTACTGGGGAAAATGCTTGAATCTATTACCAAGGAAGATAAAGCAAGACATCTAGATAGAAATTGTCTCAGTGGGCAGACACAGCATGGGTTCATGAAGGGTGGGTCATGCTTAACGAATCTACTGGAATTCAAAGAAGACATTATGATCACAATGGACAACGGGGACTTAGTAGATGTGGTGTACCTAGATTTCCAAAAGGCCTAAAGATGAGAGGGCATAGCCTCAAAATTAGGGGGAGCAGATTTAGGACTGAATGGAGAAGGAATTTCTTCACCCAGAGGGTTGTGAATCGATGGAATTGCCTGCCCAGTGAAGTAGCTGACGCTACTTCAGTAAAGATTTTTAAAGCTAAGATCGATTTTTTTGAACAAAGAAGGAATTAAGTGTTAATGTGAGAGGGTGGGTAGGTGGAGCTGATGGCATGAAAAAAAAAGCTATGTTCTAATGTTCTCACCAGAATGGATTTGTCAAAAAGAACGACTTTAACATACAAGTTACAGTTAGAGGTCACAAATATCAATGATTTCAGATAAAGGAATAAAGAGCTACACATCCAAGTTGACTGACAGCACTAAAGTAGGTGGCACGGATAACAGTATAGTTGGGTAAAGTGTGAGGAGACATTGACGGATTTAAAAATGGGCAATACTGTGACAGATAAAGCTGTAGCAAAAAGTGAGAGATTATACATTTTTAGATCAGTGTATTTTTTAAGTGGGTGAGAAGGGATTTAAGAGCCAATGTACAGAAATCACTGAAAACTGGTACAGAGAAAATGTAATTGCCCAATGGAACATTAGTCTTTAGTTGAAGAGGCTGGAATATAAAAGGGATGCAGTTTCTTCTACATTTCAACCAAGTTCTGATTGAAAAAACTGAAATACTATTTTCAATTCATTGTGTGAAGGCTTTGTGAAAATTTGGAACTCTTTCCTAAAAAGCTGCAGAAGTTGGTTAAGTTGGAAACTAAAATGAATGGAATGCTGTTAGGTAATGGACATAGAATCAAAGCGGTTAATAGAGTTAAAAGTGAGGTCTGCAGATGCTGGAGATCAGAGCTGAAAATGTGTTGCTGGAAAAGCGCAGCAAGTCAGGCAGCACCCAAGGAGCAGGAGAATCGACGTTTCGGGCATAAGCCCTTCATCAGGAATGAAGGGCACTTTCCTGTTCCTTGGATGCTGCCTGACCTGCTACGCTTTTCCAGCAACACATTTTCAGCTCGGTTAATAGAGTTAACCTATTAAGGGAAATGGAGAATGCCACTTTCTCAATGTTTGGAAGTTACATTCAATGGCGGTTTGAGACTTTGGAGACCAGGTATCGAGAGCATTAAAATCTCAAGAACCAGTGCAGAAAACATCCAAACGTTTAGTAAGGTTGTTGGTCTTGACACCTCGAGGACTCAAATACAAGGAGGTCATGCTTTAGCTAAACAAAACACAGACCACACCTCAGGCACTACGAGATGTTCTGAACTCCATACCCTCAGCAAGGATAAACTGCCCTCAAAGCAACTAGATTGTCCGTAGATATATCGTCTCACTTGAATTCTTAAGGGTTGAATTATGAGGAGAAATTTCACTACTAGGCTTGTGTCCCCTAGATTTTAGGCAATTAAGTGGAAATTGATCAAAGTTTTCAAGCTATTAAGGAAACAGAAATGTAGAAAATTACGAGGAGTAGGCCATTCGGCACTTTGAGCATGCTCCACCATTCAATATGATCATGACTAGTCCTTTACCTTTGTGCTTTCCCCCACATCATTGATATCTTTAGCCTCTAGAAAATGATCCATTTATTTCACAAATATGTTCAGTGACTTGTCCTCCACCCCCTTATATAATAGAGAATTTCACCGATTCGGTATTGAGTGAAGACATTTCTCCTCATCTCAGTCCTAAATGGCCTATCTTGTGTCTGTGATAGGAGGTTATTTAGTCTAGAACCATCCATCTCAAACATATAGAAGCATCTTCCCTGCGCCCAGTCTGCCCAGCTCGGTCACAATTTTGTTTCAACCCCGGAGCTCCACTTTCAATCTTCAACACTCCTTGAACATGAGCCAAGTTGACACCGTTTCTCCTCACACCTGCCATTTCAGGAACTAGACTGGTAATCTTTCTGCACTGCCTCTCTGGGAAGTATAATCTTACTGAGATAAGATTATACCAAAACTACACATAATACTCCAGGCACTATCTCACCAAGGCCCTATACAGCTGAAAATGTGTTGCTGGAAAAGCGCAGCAGGTCAGGCAGCATCCGAGGAGCAGGAGAATCAACATTTCAGGCATGAGCCCGTCTTCAGGAATGAGGAAAGTGTGTCCAGCAGGCTAAGATAAAAGGTAGAGAGGAGGGACTTGGGGGACGGGCATTGGAAATGCGATAGGTGGAAGGAGGTCAAGGTGAGGGTGATAGGCCGGAGTGGGGGTGGAGCAAATCTTCCTCGCTGATGTACTCAAATTTTCTTGCAGTGAAGGCCAATGTATCAACCACCTTCCTTACTGTTTGCTGCATCTGTGTGCTTGCTTTACCTGTGTACAAGAACACTCAGGTCTCTTTGTGCATCAACATTTCAATAATATTCTGCCATTCAGTTTTTTTGTACCTCACATTTACACTGTCTTTGCCACATATTTGCCTATTCCCTTGACTTGACTAACTCACCTTGGACCCTCCTTACATCCTTCCCACTACTCTCAATCCCACCCAAGGATAAAGAGAAACATTTTCCTGACTGAGAATCAAGGACAAAGAGGCATAATCTAAAAATTATAACACAACTTTACAGGATTGAAATTAGGAAACACTACTTGCTGCAGGGAGGAAGTCTGGAACTCTCTTGAACAATGAATTGTTCATTATAAATTCAATGTTGATCAATTTTTATTAACCAAAAGTACGAAGGGATACGAAGCTATGTGGAGTTAATTGAAAATTAGGCATGATCTAACTGAATGATTAACCAGCTCAAGAGATTAAATATTCTACTTTTGTCCCTACATCAAGCTAAGCACGTTAAAAAGGATGTTAAGCATAAAATCTTTGGAAATCACATTCAGCTTCTTTGGACAGAATTTCCCCCAACCAGACTGGTTTAAAGGGGGAATATAATTGGGTAGGAGACAATAATACAGTTTCCCAATGGTGGCTTAAAGTTTTACACTTCAACTCTCAGACAATTCAGGCAGGCCGGCTTTCTCAAACATTTACGGTACTGCAGAATTACACTCATGACTGTGAACCATTAGCCAAAAATATAATGGGTGTTCACAAACTTGAGTATCTATAAGTGGCCTGCACTTGGCAAAGTAGACTACTTCCTCCAAGCTCTGGTGACTAAAAATGTTTTCAGTTGCTTGGCTTCTTCATGAGCAAAGGCGTTTCTTTGTACAAACTTTGACATTGTGAGGGGTGAAGCCTCACCATGCCGATCAGCACATGAGAAGTCACAATCAAATGGATCCCGGCTCGATAGTGTTCAATGCAGAAGAGTTTGGGATAAAGTTTGACTGGGCCAGCAAGCCTGTGAAGAAGCCACACTGACTGCTGATAGAAAACCTGAACACAACCCACAAAAAAGGCCAAACACCAAAAGGGGCCTCAACCCTAAAGGCTAGCTTTTCTGTTTCTGTCCTTGTTCCATTCAAACTTTCAGTGTAAAGCCATCAGATGTCTACATTCACCTGTTGTGCTGAAAGGTCAGTGACTCGTTGGCACACAAGTGGCTGACTGCTGTAGCTCCTTTTAAGTGTGAACCCAGTAACTGTGCAAGAGGCAGTGCCGCTGTGGTGCCAGTAGCGCCACACTAGTAGCTGCAGTGAATGGACACACCTTGACCTTCTGTGTGGCAGTCTTCTGCAGTGGCAAGCTAACGGAGCTAACTCAGACTCACAAGAGCGTGAAACATTGTGGTACACACCCTGGTAGAGTGCAGCAAATCATTCTGCCTCTTGCAGCACCAGAGTCAGGTTCTCTCAAACTGCTCCCAACAGACACCTCTATCCAGGCAGGATGGCCTATGGTCATCATCTCTAGGGAAAAGAATGTCCCTTCTTTCTTGGACAACCTTCAGGAAAACCTCGATGGCAGTAGTTTTCAACTTGTGTGCCACAGCATACAAGGTATGAAGTGTCCTACTCTGCACTGGACAGTTACTAGGCTCCAGTCAGAAACAAAGAACATAGAAACTTGTTGCTTATTGCAACAGAGCAGGGAGACATTGATTTTGTAGCTGCGCACTCGGCAAAATCTCAAATCAGTTCCAAATAAGCCTGTAACCTGGCTAATGACTCACCAATGGTCATGTGACTCACCTCTTAAAAGGACACTCTCCTAAAATAACGCACACCAATGACAACACTGAACATCGGCTGTGAAATTTTCAGGAAGCAGTGGCACTTTCCCTGAGCAGTGAGGCTGCATCTGTGGTTCTGACTCCTCTAGAGCCACATCATCTATGAGAGAAGGCAGTCTCTGCTGTTCCCAGGCACTTCCACGGACTACACTTGTGCAAATCTGCAGAGCCGTCGATGTGTAGACTCCCAGGCACCGCACCTGTGCAGAGATCCAGCACGGCTGTACATTCACATCAATTCAGCTGGAAAAGGGGGCACGACGTGGGATTGTTTGTATCATTGAAGTGTGGCCTGATACTGGGAAGGTTGGGAACCACTGTTCTCAAGAGCATTGCTGGTTCCTGCCACCTCCATAGGTGAGGTGGGGAGATGAGAGGAGATTGAATCATCAGCGACATTTATGAGAAGGTTTTAAAAATGTGGCCTTGGAGGCTGTTTAGACAACACGCGAATACAAACTGAAAAAACTTGTAATAGCAAACGTAAAAGAACATGAGATACAGAATTTGTCATTTATGGATTTTTTTAAAAGTAAAATTATAATCTGTACCTGTACAAACCAGCTGCATTTGTGATTACCAATTCATACAATTCATTTTTCTTCACTTCATCCAGAAACAGTGTCTGTGGCTGCTCTTCACCGCAGAGATCAACAGGAATAAATTCAAAAAACATCGAGTGCGGGCATAAGAGGTAATGCCGTTTCTCTTTCTCTGGCCACAGGTTCACACCAATCAGTCCTAAGAAAAAGAGACAGAATCACAATGAAACACAAACACCGAAGGAGGCTATTCGGTCCATCATAACCATGTTACCCATCTGCCACCAGCAACTGAATCAGTCCCACTCCTGTACCCTTCCTTAGTAGTTCTGAAAATATTTTCTTTGTTTCTATTTGGCCTATCCCCTTCAGGAAAAGGTAGAAACTGTTCTCAGGCCCTCAGGCCATGTACTCTAGATTTAAGCTGTTACAGACAAAATTAACTGGAGTCTGAAGTTTTCTTTTTGAAAATGGTGCCACCTGCAACCTTGAGCTAAGCCAATGAAACTTGTAAAAACCCGTTCAATAATTCCAGCTCGCAGGTAAAAAATCCCACAACGCCAGGTTATAGTCCATCAGATTTATTTGGAAGCACTAACTTTCAAAGGCTTCAAAACTAGTCCCTCAAAATAAACCTGTTGGACTATAAACCTGGTGTTGTGTGATTTTAACTTTGCCCATCCCAGTCCAACACCGGTCCCTCCAAATCCAGCTAGAAATTGAGAGAGAAAGTCAGAGGATCAGAGAATTGGGCTCCAGTGCTGTTGATGCTCATTTTCAACCTCTTGTAGGAAACCAAGCTGTTGGTCTTTGGGGGTGGGAGGGTGGGGAGAAGGTGGCAGTCTTGTACTGAGCAGGGTACAGGGTTGGGGAGGCTGTAGTTGGCCCCCTGCAACCCTTAGCTCAGCAGGAATCAACTGTAGCATTTGACAGAGGGATTTTGGAAATGGCTTAGTCTACGGCAGTTTCTTTATAATTGAAAATTTGCCCTTAGTCATAGAGGTGTACAGCAAGGAAATAGACCCTTCAGTCCAACCCGTCTGCACCGACCAGATATCTTAACCTAATCTAGTCTCATTTGCCAGCACATGGCCCATATCCATCTAAACCCTTCCTATTCATATACTCATCCAGGTGCCTTTTAAATGTTGCAATTGTGCCAGCCTCCACCACTTCCTCTGGCAGCTCATTCCTACACATACTACCCTGTCTCTCCAATGAGAAAGCAGACCTAACGTCTGGTAGAACTCTGGCGAATTTACCTAAACTACTTAGATAATAAGCTGATGAACTATCTTTAACTTTCAAAATTGATGGGTAAAGAAAAAATTACTTAAGGCAAGGGAAGAAAACACTGTTGAAAACAGTAGAACATGAAAATGAACATACTGGTCAAACCGGAGTCTCATTTTCAGAAATATAAGTCAGACCAGTTAGTGCTATTCTTGGGTATGGGAACTGGTTTAACTCAGTTGGCTGGATTGTCAGTTTGTGAGCAATGTGATGCCAGCAGCATGGGTTCAATACCCATCACCGGTTTGAGGTTACCATGAAAGACTCTCCTTCACAACCTCTTCCCTTGCCTGAGGGCTGGTAGCTCTCAGGTTAAATCACCATCCATTGCTTCTCTCTCTAATAAGAGAGCAGCCTCTATGGTCTGGGTAAGACAATGGCAATACTATAACAACAACAAACATTCTCAAGTATTGCATGCAATTCTGGTCTCCTTCTTATGGGAAAGATGTTGTGAAACTTGGAAGGGTTCAGAAAAGATTTACAAGGATGTTGCCAGCGTTGGAGGATTTGAACTATAGGGAGAGGCTGAACAGGCTGGGACTATTTTCCCTGGAGCATCGGAGGTTGAGGGATGACCTTATAGAGGTTTACAAAATTATGAGGGGCATGGATAGGATAAATAGACAAAGTCTTTTCCTTGGGATCGAGGAGTCCAGAACGAGAGGGCATAGGTTTAGGGTGAGAGGGGAAAGATATAAAAGGGACCTAAGGGGCAACTTTTTCACACATAGGGTGGTACGTGTATGGGATGAGCTGCCAGAGGATGTGGCGGAGGTTGGTCCAATTACAACATTTAAGAAGCATTTGGATGGATATATGAATAGGAAGGGTTTGGAAGGATATGGGCCGGGTGCTGGCAGGTGGGACTAGATTGGGTTGGGATATCTGGTCGGTGTAGACAGGTTGGACCGAAGGGTCTGTTTCCATGCTGTACATCTCTATGACTCTATAAGTATGACTGGATTTTCCTCCTGGGTTTACAAACTGAAGAATGGAACATCTGTTTGGATTATACCAGACATCTCAAAAGCATGACTGTGTCTCAAGAATTGCCTGCCCTTCCATCAAACCTCTGTCGATGGGGTCATCAGCAATTGTGCACGATTATTTATGTGGCAACATTATTACCTACAGTCTCTCCACTAAATCACACAACATCCTGAATTGGAAATATATCCCCATTCCTTCACTGTTGCTAGGGCAAAATCCTGAGACTCCCTTCCCAACAGTACACCCAAGGACTAATGCGCATGCAAGTAGCTCACCACCACTGTCTTCATGGCTTTAACTGAGGGACAATTAATTAACACTGGCCAAGCCAATACTGCCCAAGTTCAAATTTTTAAAAAGATCTGACCAACATGGTAAGTCAAACACTCCAGATCAATAGCAGGAATACAGCAGTGTCTGACGCTGCATATCAAGATTTTCAATTAATACATGAAAACAAATTGCACTGTATTGTTGAAAAGAACAGGCATCCTGATGAAGCTTTTCCTTTTCCACTCATCAGGACAGATGCAAGAATGCCAAATTTCAAAGGGAACAATGTTTTTTTTATTGCAAGCAGAAAAGGGCACTGATTGGCAAACCATTAACAACTCATACATAGAATTCCAGTGGAAGTCGAATACAATGTGGATCAACACGTTGCAAATTTTCTTATTGTACAGGGTCTCCTGCTCCCAAGTGGGGCAACCCAATTAACCCTTTAGCCCTAATTCTGCCCTGCCTCAACTCAGACTTCCCCAATGGCTCTGACTCCCACTACGTATATTTGCTCTTGCAGGGGACCATCAGTCTGTGGTTGAGCTATAAAGCAGTCTCAATTTCATGGACCCTAATAAGAGTCTTATATCAGACCTCCATGGCATATGAACAATATGGCATGGAAACTGGTTATCAGCACTAATCCAGCCTTTTGATGTTTACCTGCCACAGAAACAAGACAGAACACTGGTGGTGAGGGTTCAGTCTTTGCTTCCCAGCCCCTACAATGTTACCTTTTAATCCAGAATTTCATCTGCCTGAAACAATTCCAGAATCTGCCATGCGTGTACTACAACGTGGAAATCACAGCATCAGCTGCACTGGGGAAATATGGTGCTGATAAGTTGCTTTGCTTATTTAACTCTTTCAGGCGGACTCTTCATGATGTGGGAAATAGGACTGAACAGGTGTGAGAGAGATTTAAAAAACAGCCGTTACCATGAAAAGACACTTTACCTAACAAGGAGCAGTCACTACAACCCGTCATAAAAGGAAGCCAACATGTAACGTTGTTTTAGCTGTAAGATTATGAAGCTTATTACCAGCTAGTTTTCTTTGATGGGATTATCATTAACCACTTGACAAAATAAAGGTGTCCAGATAAAATTGCAATTGCCAGATCTCACAGCCCAACAAGAGGCAAGTCACTCTACTAGGTCATGAAAATTCAAACATCTTTGTTTTAATTTAAAAACTGAATGAGTGTTACAACTAGGGAGATTACACAGTAAGTTGTGTTATATTCCAAACAATCATTAGTGGAAATGTGATTACTTGCACTGGAGTTCCCCAAAACTTTGTGAGTTAGACATGAGGTGACGTGCACTTCCAGTCTGTGGGCAAGTGAAAAAAAAGCGAGCTAATCGGCAATGCTTGGTAATCTCATTAAGTCACAGAGATCTGCAGTACAGAAAAAGACCCTTCAACCCATCGCATCCATACTGGTCAACGACTACCACCTAATTGCTGTACATCTCTATGACTATTTAATTCCATTTTCCACCACTTGACCCATAGTCTTGTATACTTGGCACCATAAGTGCACATAGGTGTTATGAGGGTTACCACCTCTACCACCCTTACAGGTAGAGAGTTCCAGATTCTCACCACCCTCTGGGTGAAAAGGTTTTCCCTCTCATCTCCTCTAAACCTTCAGCCCCTTACCTTAAAGCTATGCCCACTGATCAATGATCCATCCATTAAGGGGGAAAAGTTCCTTCCTGTCTACCTATATATGTCCCTCATAATTTTATACATCTTAAATCAAGTCCCCTCAATCTTCCCTGCTCTAAGAAAGGCAACCCCAGTCTGTCCAATCTCTCTTCATAACTGAAATTCTCCAGACCAGGCACCATCTCCTTTGCACCCTCTCCAGTGCTATCACATCCTTCCTGTGATTGAGATTCCAGAACTGCACACAATACTCTCACTATTGCCTAACCAATGCTTTCTCCAGTTCCAGCATCACCTTCCTGCTCTTAAACTCTGTGTCTCACTGTCATTTTAGACTCTCCTTCAAATCCACCTCCAACTGGGCTTTTGGTGACCATTTCGAACGTTTCCATCCTAGATTTGGCATCCATTTCTCCTGGCTGTTTTAAAATGACTTGGGATGAAAAATCACTGGTTTGTAAAAGGGAAATCCTGCTCTATTGAATTATTGGAATTCTTTAAAAGAGTAACAGGCATTGCAGATAAATTACAGTCCACTGATGGATTGCACCTGGATTTCTAGAAGGCATTTGGTAAGTATCAATATAAAAGGTTCATGGTCAAGGTATGAGCTCACGGCGTAGTGGGGGACATGTTGTACAGATACAAGATTGTCTGCTCAGCAGAGAACAAAGTATGAAGCAAATGTTCTTTGTCCAACTGGCTAGGATGTGACAAGTGTGATCCTGCAGGAGTCTGTGGTGGGCTCTCAACCATTTACAATTCGTATCAACGTCTTAGACGACGGGACTGAAGGTATGGTGGATATATTTGCAGATGATCCAAAGATAACTAGGAAACTTTTGTGAAAATAACATAACAAGGATACAATGCAGATAGGCAAGTGAGTGGGTAAAATCTGGCAGGTGGCATATAACATGGGAAAATGTAAAGGTGTTCACTATAGCAGGAAGAATAAAAATGCAGAACATTCAAATCCCAAGGTGCAAAGGAATCCAGATATTCACAACCTTGAGCCACAAATGTTAATGCGCTGTTACAGCATGTAACCATGAAGGCTAATGGGATGCTAGCTTTTATTATTAGAAGAATGGAATATAAAAGTAAAGATGCATACAAGGTCAAAAATCACACAATACCAGATTATAGTCCAATAGGTTTATTCAAAAACACTCGCTTTTGGAGAGCTTCTCCTTTATCAGGTGATAGTCACTTGATGAAGGAGCAGCATTCTCAAATAAACCCGTTGGACTATAAGCTGGTGTTGTGTGATTTTTGACCTTGTCCAACCCAGTCCAACACCGGCACCTCCGCATCTCAGGCACTGGTGAAATCACATCTCAAATACTGTCTGCAGTGTTTGCCATCTTATTGAAAGGAAGATGGAAGTGCATTGGAAGTGGTTTGGAGCAGATTTACTAGATTGATTGTCGGAATGAGCAGGTTGTCTTAGGAGGTAAAATTGGACAGGCTGGGCTTGTTCTCACTGGAATTCAGAAGGGCAAGGGACGATTAGATCAAAGACCTGAAGTGTCTTGACAAGGTGGATGTGGAAAGGATATCTCCTCTTGTGGGACAGTCCAAACCCAGGGGAAATGATTTTAAAATTAGAAGGGACTCTTTTCGGAAAGAGATGAGGAGAATTGTTTTACTCACAAGGGTGATGTGACTCTGCCTTAGGAGGAAGTGGAGCTGGGGGGCCAATGAATATTTTTAAGGTAGAGGTGGACAGATTTGTGTTAGGCAGGAGAATCGAAGATTATCAGAGTTAGATTGGAGGATTGAATTACAAACACACAATTAGCCAGGATCTTAATGAATGGTGTTGCAGGAGTGAAGAGCTGCACAAGTCTAGTTCTGTTCCTAATTCATAAGTTTGTAGCAATCAGGTACAGACTAACATAGATAGATTAAGGCAAAGTATGGCAGATACTGGAGACCTGAAATAAATGCAAAAAGTGCAAGAGAAGCTCAATAAGTCTGGCAGGGAACAGAGTTAATATTTTTCAGTCAAATATGACTCTGTGTTGGAACTCGTTTTGAAAGGTCCACACAGGGTCCAGAAGTCATACCAGAATTGAAACATTAACTCTGTTACTTCCTCTACAGAGGCTGAGTTTCTCCAGCATTTTCTGCTTTCATTTCTGACATTGATGGAGTCGGGAAGTAGGGTGTTGTGTTGGCTTGACCCTGAACAACATAGGCGGGGGATAAGAAATGCAGATGATAATGCGGTGAGGGACTGATCCATCATTACCTTCAGTGGCTGCATAAACGGCAGAGTAAACAGGAACTCCTCGACAATAGAAGTGTTTCAGGTGATTTCCATACAGTTCATTGGAGCCAGAATCCACAGAAAGCACCAAGTTGAGGTGGGGCCACACTCGACTGGCAATCCCAAGAAATCCAACTTCAAACTCTGCAGCCAACTCGGAGGCTCTTTGAGGATCAGGCTTCAACTGAGCCTCGAGCTTCAGGCGAATATCATTGGTAATCTTCAGTTTGGGGTTGACTTGACCTAACCTAATGTCCTCAATCAGTTGCTCCCACTTGTTCTGCAACAAAGCAAAAGTGTGATACACTGTGGAAGCAAAGTTAGCCTCCAGCATTCCCAATGTTCTGTCTTTCAGGGCGAAAAGTAGGTGAATGTACAATGCTTCAGGTTCAGTTGCAATTTCAAATCCAGCAGCTGGCGTGGAATACATTGTCAACTTGAGGGTGGAAGTCATGGGAGAGGGGAAATTGGAGACAACTGGAATTCCCGATTCTGAATTACTCCTGTTAGGAGGATAATAAAAAGCTGCAGTCCGCTGTAAATTTCTAGTCCGTGGGTAGACATCAAGTATTGAATGAAAGACCACTCCAAAGGCCTGGAATGAAAGGGCGAGAAAAAGCATTTCAGTTGGTAATCAAACTAAGCAGTGGTACAAAACTATTTCAAAATACCAGAGAAATTGCAGCAAATTTGGGCACCCATTACAAATTCTGACCTTTGTTTTAATTCATTCAGAGGATGAGGGCATTGATGGCAACACCAATATTTATTGTCCATACCCAGAGGGCAATTAAGAATCAACCATATTGCCGTGGATCTGGAGTCACATGTAAGCCAGACCAAGAGGAAGACAGATTGCTTCCTCTCAATGGCGTGAATGCACCATCATGTGGAGGAGCTGGTGTTGGACAAAGTTAAAAAATCACACAGCACCAGGTGTAGTCCAACAGGTTTATTTGGAAGCACTGGCTTTTGAAGTACTGCTTTGAAACCACCTGATACAGAAGCAGCACTTTGACAGCTAGTGCTTCCAAATAAACCTGTTGGGCTATAATCTGGGGTTGTATGACTACGAATGAACCAGCTCTGGTTACCTTGCTGTAGGAATGGTATTATTGAACTGGAGAGGGGCCCTGCTATAGGAATTATGTTATTGAAATGGAGAGGGACCCTGCTATTGGAATGGTATTATTGAACTGGAGAGGGGCCCTGCTAGAGGAATGGTATTATTGAACTGGAGAGGGGCCCTGCTATAGGAATGGTATTATTGAACTGGAGAGGGGCTCTGCTAGAGGAATGGTATTGAACTGGAGAGGGGCCCTGCTATAGGAACGGTATTATTGAACTGGAGAGGGGCCCTGCTATAGGAAAGGTATTATTGAACTGGAGAGGGGCCCTGCTAGAGGAATGGTATTATTGAACTGGAGAGGGGCCCTGCTATAGGAATTATGTTATTGAAATGGAGAGGGACCCTGCTATTGGAATGGTATTATTGAACTGGAGAGGGGCCCTGCTATTGGAATGGTATTATTGAACTGGAGAGGGGCCCTGCTATAGGAATGGTATTATTGAACTGGAGAGGGGCCCTGCTAGAGGAATGGTATTATTGAACTGGAGAGGGGCCCTGCTATAGGAATGGTATTATTGAACTGGAGCGGGGCCCTGCTATAGGAATTATGTTATTGAAATGGAGAGGGACCCTGCTATTGGAATGGTATTATTGAACTGGAGAGGGGCCCTGCTATTGGAATGGTATTATTGAACTGGAGAGGGGCCCTGCTATAGGAATGGTATTATTGAACTGGAGAGGGGCTCTGCTATTGGACTGGAGAGGGTTCAGAAAAGATTTACCAGGATGTTGCCTGGTATGGACGGTTTGGGTTATAAAGAAAGGCTGGGCAGATTTGGACAATCACTGAGGTGGAGGTGGTTGAGAAGTGACCTTATAGACGCTTACAAAATCATGAGGTGTATAGATAAAGTTAATGATAGGTTTCTCTACTTTCAGGTGGTGGCTTTCAAGACGAGGGGACATATTTTTGAGGAGACAGATATAAGGAAGACATGGGGCAAATCTTTGCACAGAGGGTGGTTCGCATGTGGAATGAACTTCATGAGAAAGTGGCAGATGTGGACACAATTATAGTATTTAAAAGACAAGTGGATAAGTACATGAATGGGGAAGTCTGGAGACATATGGGCCAGGAGCAGACAGTTAGGATTAGTTTGGTTTGGGATTATGTTCAGCATGGATTGGTTGAACTGAACTGTTTCCGTGCTGCATATCTCTATGACCAGACTGATTTTTCCGACAATTGACAAAAGCTGTTAAAGTCTCTATCACGGAGACTAACTCAGTGGATTCATCGATAGTCCCTCACAGATGGGGGTGACTCTCATTCACTATTAGGGCAAGTCTGTAGGTGGCTGAACTGACTGATGCGGTTACCTCAGTGGATTTTTAGTCCAGTGACATTACCACTACACAACCATTACCCCCTAACATATTGCTTATTTCCACAGAACATATATTAGCATTAGTTTGTCTTTGAAAACATGTTCAAAGTTGACATTCAAGTTGTATAAATTACGTACAAACGATCTAGAAAGTATCATCACTGTTCTTGCAAAGATTCAATCATTATGAAATCTTTTTCAACATTTCTACCAGTTAAAAATGACTTACAAACTGAATGCAATGAAGGCCAACTGACGTGATTGATATCACAGCTGTACCATTGACTTGGAACTGATCTCGTCAGATCAACTCATGGACAGGATAATAAATCACACCCTACTGCTCTTAATGTATTATTAATTTTTTCAGTGAGGTTTTATATTATTAATATACAATAGAATCAATAATATCCTCATATTGTAACAATCTTTCATAACTTTTCCAATATTCTATGACTATGCTTTGTTAAATCCATCACTCATTAAACAGCCCATAGGTTAACTGCAGTTCTTGCAAGACTCTGATATTGGGCTTTGCTCCAAGTGCACAAATTTCATTCCCATCAGTGAGTCTGCTTCACTGTTAAACTGTCAGGATGAACTGCATCAAAATGCATTTTGTGTCATCAAAATCATGATAGTTCACATCGTCCTTACAACTAATGCCTGATCTCCAACCTTCCCTTTCCTCTTCATAATCCTTTAATGTGCTACTGTCTCCCAAATCTCTGCCATAACTCCAGCGTGGATTCCTCCAATTAAGTTTCCATTCATGCCACAGTAACCTACCAAGACAGTTCTTATCAAAGCTACATCTGATATCCAATGTGAAGGTGAAAAACATGCACTGTTAGTCTTTGTCATGTCCACTAGCCATTTGCATACTTGACCACTGAAACCCTCACTAACATCTCTCCACCATCACCTGGTTCGTAGGTGTGGCACATGCCTGTTTTCATTTTTAACCGTTGAATGGTCAAAACAGAATCATGAGCCATGACTTCAATGCCCGTTCTCACACACTTACAAGTTTGATGACAAACAGATATCCACATCATCACTAGCCCATCAATTACCCTCAGTAATATCACTCAACTACACCAAGTAACATCACTCAACTAGACCTCCGCTGCTGCTGAAACCTTCATCATTCTCTCTGTTCCCTCGAGACCTAACTATTTCAACTTACTTCTTGTTGACCTCCAATCTTTCACCCCACTTGAACTTGTCCAAAATTCCAAGATTTAAGTTGCATTTGCTGATGAATCCTGTGCCTGCTGACCCCAGTTAAGCAATAGATTAATATTAAGATTCTTCATCCTTTTGTCAAATTTGTCTATGGGCTTGACCCATGCCCCTTCTCCTTTCTAATCGGTGCTAACCCCAATGTCCTTCAAGATACCTGCACTTCTTTCACTCTGTTCTCTTGAGCATCCCCAATTTTAGACGCTCCACCTTTGATAACTGAGCCTTCATTTGCCAAAGTCTTAAGCTCGGAGATTCCTTTCTGGAATCTCATCCACTCTTTATCTCACTTTTTTCTTCGAGACACTCCATGAAACCTAGCTCTCTGACCAAAGTTTTAAGACATCTATCCCAATGAAAATTGGGGATCAAGTTTTGCATTATAAAACTCCTTAGGATACTTTATGCTAAACAGACCATAAAATATAAGCCTGTAGATCCAGAAATGGCCTCATCTAACACTTCCGGACTTACTGAAGAGAATCGTCATTGTCTGGGAGGGATATTAAATAGTAATCATACACGTTGCTGTTGTTGTTGTATTAATGTTTCAAGTAACATGCCCAGAAGATAGTGGCTTTCTGCAGTATACAGGTCCACCCAAGTACAAGGCATCACAGCTTCTAATTTCCCATACTACCACCACCGACATTTTAAACAGTCATGTCAAAATCACCAGGCAGTACAATGCAATGCCATGAAATTAAAAGGTGACCTACTCAGTCCTCAGCAAACAAAAGATTTAAATATAAAAAAGGAAAGCTTATCTCTAAAATCCTGGTAAACCTCTGGGAGTTGCTTGTAATCAAGATTAAACATTAAAGGCACAAGTCAGCTTCAATAAATGCCCCTCGTGGCGGAATTATTTGAATTCCAATACTCTTGAAATTTTAGCAAAAAATTCACAATAGGCCTTCAAAAAATATAAGAGGATTGTGAGCACAGTTAGGATCCAATCTTCTTAGCAACAGTACGGCACTAGATTGGTGGGTCACACACTGGGGCAACACTAGAAGCATCGATCTGTTGCTTCTTAACATATAAAGAGATGAAATGCTTCCTCCGATGTACCAAAACCACACAAGCACATACAGGCTCCTTGCCATGCAATAGAGAGGACAGACAGCACTGATACACTCAAATACAAGCCTGTGGCCAGTGATGCAAAGGTAGGAGGCATACTCAGAATAGGTGTGCTTATGGATTAATTCATTTCAAGTACTATAATCTAAATGTCACAGAGTCATTTAGTATGGAAACAGACCTTTGTCCAGCCAGTCCATGCCAACCACATTCCCACCTGCCTCCGCTTGGACAATATCCCTCCAAACCTTTCCTACTCATGGACTTATCCAAATGACTTAACCATTCTAATTGCACGTGCATCCACCACTTCCTCTGGCAGTGCATTCCACACACAAGCCATTCTCTATGTAAGAAGTTGACCCTCATGTCCTTTCTTAATTTCCTCGCACCTTAAAAATATGCATCCTCATTTTGAGCAGCCCATCCTGGGGAAAAGACACTTGACATTCACCTTATCTATGCCTCTCATGATTTTATAAACCTCAATATGGTCACCCTCATCAACCTGCTGCAATCTACTGAAAGAAGTCTCAGCCTTTCCAGTCTATTTTTATATCTGAAATCCTCCATTCCCAGCAGTGAACATTCAATCTTTGAAGCAAGTCAAATATTTCCTTCTGTTTTCGACCAGCTTTACTGCACAATAACAGTGAATGCTGTTAGCTTCACTGTCATTCCAAAAGCAAGATCTGGGCTATTATGTTGCCTGGTCTACATTTTTCTGGCAATCTTACCCCTCCCCCAAACCCCGTCTCTCTCCCTCTCCCTCCCCCTCCTCTCGCCCCCATCAACCTCCGTCTCTCTCCCTCCCCCTCCTCCCCCCCGCCATCATTCTGTAGCTCCTCCCGTGACCCTTTTCTTTAAGGTTACCAATTTCTCCTGGATAACTTGCTCATGAACATTCCTCTCTGAGCTGGCCTTGTGCTTCAAGGGCCTTCTGTGACGTGTTTCTTTAAACAACTAAATGGGTATGTGTTTGGTTTACCAAGGCTCCAGAAGGAGATAATACATCTGTCCCTTTAAATATCACCTAACAGGAAAAGAGACAGTGTATTAAAACATAGCCGTAAAAGGTAAACTTTACAGAGATAGATGCACGGACCCAGCCACGTGAAGCCTAGTAAAAACCGAAAGAACTGTGGATGCTGTAAATCAGAAACAAAAACAGAAATTGCTGGAAAAGTTCAATGGGTCTAGCAACATCTGTGGAGAGAAATTAGAGTTAACATTTTGGGTTGAGTGACCATTCCTCAGAACTGAAGCCTAGTGACAAGCTGAGGAAGAGTGAGAAATAAGGTTGCCAGAATAAGGAGAAAGAATAGGAGGAAAAAGTTCACAAGTTAGCTTTTGTGTGAGTTAGACATCATACACAAAGATACTTCATATAATAGGCAGTACCATATAATACCTGCTGTAAATCCTTCATTGTCTCCCTTGTGTTCAGCAATGTGGCATAAGAGCCTAATGTTCCTGATGTCCTAGAGAGACTACTTGGCCTCTCTGAAATCAACACGTTTTCTTCCCCTTTGCTAATCCGCTCGATGTATTCTTTAAAATGATCATAACGTGTCAGTGGGTGAAGATTGCGAAAGGTCTCACGATCCGTGATTTCAGAGAATTGGTACAACTTGCCATACTCAGTATTTCTGTTCCTGTGGATCCTGTGCTGAAGAATGCTTTGCTGCACTTGCAAAATATTTTTGCTGTCCTGTTCAAGTCTCCGTTGCTGCCAAAGGCTCTGGATACTTGCAGCCCTGTGAATCAGGTAGTGGCTCAGAAGGCTGAAGAACGATCTCTTTTGACCCTTTGACCTGTTGCAGATATCGCAGCAGAGCAACACCAACAGCCACACAGTCAGGACCCCAAAGATAAAGGCAGCAATAAGAAGCATCTGTCAATAAATAAGAAACAAAAATGGGCAGCAGCTTCCGCATACATTAAGTCACACCATTCTGAATGTTACTTCCTACTGAGTTACATTACAATTTCATACAAACAGCAGGAGCACTAATGAAAATATTTCCTTTGGAAAAAAGCACATATATAGAACATTAGGAGGAGAAAGTGAGGACGGTAGATGCTGGAGATCAGAGCTGAAAATGTGTTGCTGGAAAAGTGCAGCAGGTGAGGCAGCATCCAAGGAACAGGAGATTCGACATTTCGGGCATAAGTCCTTCTTCAGGAATTTCTGTCCAAATATAGAACATTAAACAACATTCCACATTCCCTCCACCAATATCAATTCTTAATTTCCTGAAGTAGCCAGTGGGTAAAGCTATTACCTGGATCACAGAACCATACAGATTAGAAGACATCCAAGATTTCTAATGTTGACCTCTAACAACAACTTCTGCTGGAAAATGGGCATGTCCAGGTTCCAGCTGAAATATGATGCCTTTCAGAATCAAACAGTCATCAATCATTTGCTTTTAAGCCCACAGGTGATGAAACACTATTGTGTTAAGAGACTGGAGAGCTACCAGAGTTAACTCGTCCGACAGCAAAGAAAAAATTACATAAGAGCTTATGACACAAATTGTCCATTTGGTCCCGCCATTTTATGACAGCATTTAATCTCTACGTATACTGCTCCAATCATTTTTCTCCAAGTCTCTTCCCATCTCCATTCCACTTCATTTCTCTCCACTAATGCAATTTAATCTTTAAGTGTCAATTTCATGAAGCTTTCTCTGATTTGAATGGTCTAACGCTCAGTCTTATAGCTGTTGCTTCTCACTTTGACACTTGAATGACTACAAACGGTCTACATTGAAGGGCACTTCCCCATCCTTTCACGATGTTAAACCCTTCTCTCATATCACCCCATGAAATGCAGTGTTTTAATGGATTTTTAAAAAAAAAATCAAATCTTACTTTGCAAATTTTATTTCTTTATACTAAAAGCATCGTCTTGATCCTGTGCTTTGCCTTTGCTAAAGTATCGGTATTCTTTCTGCTTTAAACACTATACCTAGTATTCCAACAGTAATCATTTTAAGTTTTACATTCCATACACTGTGATCCAAGTTAGATTTCAATTGGATTTGGTTTTAAAACAGCTTGGTCAACCTAGGTATTACCTTGAATGTCCTGAAAAGCTGTAATCTGTTCACTGCACCGAGTTAGAGTATAGCGACAGGCTCTTTTTTTCTTGGCACAAATGCATCCCTCGACCTGAAAGACAGGGAGTTCCATCAACTCCTTTTTTAACCTATTGCTCCATTTTATCAACAGCTCATTGGTCTTCTTGACGACTATTGTTGACAACAAGGACAAGTAGTTAGCCAGGTAAAGGTAAATTAATGCAAACAAAAAGTACAAATTGTTAAAAATAAAACAAAGAACTGGGGATGCTGAAGATCTGAAAATTAAACAAAAACTGCTGAAGAGACTCAGCAGGTCTGGCAGCATCTGTGGACAGTTAACGTTTCCGTTCCAGTGACCTTCCGTCAGAAATACAAATCACACTTCTCTCTAAAACATCATTACATTGGAATAGGAATACACCATTCATGCCCTTGAGTCGGTTCTACTATTCATCGAGATCAAAGCTTAAAAATACGGGGTAGACCATTTAGGACAGAGATGAGGAGAAACTTCTTCACCCAGAGAGTGGTGGCTGTGTGGAATGCTCTGCCCCAGAGGGCAGTGGAGGCCCAGTCTCTGGATTCATTTAAGAAAGAGTTGGATAGAGCTCTAAAAGATAGTGGAATCAAAGGTTATGGAGATAAGGCAGGAAGCGGATACTGATTAGGAATGATCAGCCATGATCACATTGAATGGCGGTGCAGGCTCAAAGGGCTGAATGGCCTACTCCTACTCCTATTCCTGCACCTATTGTATATCAATCCCACTGCATAGACCTGCTCCATATCCCTGCCTTTGGTCCATATCTCTGAAAGCTCTCCATTGTTCATAGGCCTAATTACAATTGTGAGAGCCAATAAGGATTTTGTGGGATGCTCATAGCATGCTTATGATCACCTATATTTCAAACACTCCAATTGGAAAGAACAGTAAAACTGAGTGATATACTTCAAAAATGGAGGTCTAGTATGCCCAGTATATCTACCTCCAAGTATAACTTTTTTATTTTAAATTGTTTTTTTTCCCGCTGAGCAGAGATACATCGACTAAAACCCCCTCAATAGAAACAACTCAGACTTAGATTGATAGACCCTAAAATCTCAATTGCCCCGCTGGTGTTCTTCACTTTGCTGTCGTCACGTTTTTAACAAAGAGAACCGCCTCAGTTAATAAGGTGGACAATTGAGAACACAGTCAAAAAGCTTATGCTCGAAACGTCGACTCTCCTGCTCCTCGGCTGCTGCCTGACCGGCTGTGTTTTTTTCATCGCTACACTTTTTGAATTTGATCCCCAGTCCTAACTTTCCCCTAATTGAGAACACAGGGCAGGTGCCTAAACTTTATTAGAAACGCAAGTTTTTTTTAAAAAATGCATAGCTTGGGTGTTGTCTCCCTCTTGCATATTGAGGAGTACAAATTGCAGAATGTAACTTTTTTCCCAAACTAGGAAAAACATAGTTTACAAACCGTAGATAACATCTGCATGAAACCACTTCAGTGGCAGTGTGCAAGCTGACTGCGACACATAGCATTCTGGGTTTTCAAATATTATAATTGAGCTACCATTACACAGCGATATGTTCTGGAACTAAACTTGTCCCAAACCAAGGCTATCAATCGGAAGTAAAAGTAACGTAGTTAAAGAATGGTGGGCGCGGAACCTCTACAGAAAAACACCAGGAAATTGAATTTGTTTCCAATTGTTATGGGAGATTGAAATTGAAGTTTTGGTTCATCGTGTGACATGGTTAGATGATTTCACAGTTATTGCAGGTTATTTTTAATCTACTTGGAAAGAATTTCGATTGGTTGTGAAACCATGTCACGCTTTTATTTGTTACAATAACAACTGCAACAGTTGCAACTTTAATGTAACGATGTCGGTTCGCGTCGGGGGCCCGAACCAATAGGAAGATGTGACATTCTGACGGCTCAAGGAGAACAGGAAAGCAGCGGAATGAGGAGAGGCCGTTCCCGTTCGCCAGGCTGGCCCGGCCTCTGGTTTCGCCGCTGTTGGAATGAAGCGTTCACTCACCTTCTTCCGCCCTCAGCCACAGCGACAGAGCCAGCCCCCACTCAGCGCGCTGACGTTACGGAGCTCAGGCGCACACAGCTCCACTGTAGGTTAGTGAGGGCACCAGTGGGGAAGGGCAACTCTCTTAAGGTCTTTCTGCAAAACTGTAATGTTAAATGTCGAGCCGCATCCCGTGGCCTTAATGGGATTGTAACTAACTTCCTTTCCTGACCAAAAATATCTTTTTTTATTGCTGCACATCAAGGGAAACTCAGATAAGGAAGTGCAAATGTTTGACTTTTGCACTTAATCACATATTAAGTCTTGACACTATCAAGTATGTTTTTTGCAAAAAAAAGTTAGTGAAAACATTAGCCTCTCTTCTAGCACCCAATCACCTTAACAGTCAAGCGTTCATTATCAATTTTTACAAATATTTATACCACCCCCCACCTCAAGAACCACCAAAACATCTCAATTGCTTTGGCACCGCAGCCTTCACACCCAAAGACTTGTTGGGTTAATGTCTATTTAGCCCCGAGGTTATCCTCAATCAGACAGATCACCGTCTTATCCGTCCTTAACTGTACACTTTCTAACCTATAGCCTCACTCACTCCGTTGATATCAGTACCATCAAACAATATCTCTGTCGCTTCTATGTATCACTCTCTATCCACATTCCATCCTCCTTTCCCAGTTTTATCTCCTGTGTCTGTACCTGAGAATAAGTAACTGTTCACTTACAACAGAAGTTGTAACATGCCTCATAAAACCTATTAATTTGCCAAGGCTTCTGTGGCTGTGTCAAATTTTGCTCTAAAATATTTCTGAGGACTACCTAGGTGTTTCATTTGGTGAAAGGCGCAATACAAGTATAACTTTTTAAACAAGGTGAAACTTGGGGATTAAGGGTTGCAAATAGAATTTGGTAGAAATCTTAACATCCATGTCCAGGATTTCATGCTTAGCTAGAGTGGTTTGTAAAAGGTGAGAAGTTAGTTCCTAACTTGATAATACCATTACTATAGATGGTGTAATCCTCCTCAATGTTTTTAGGCAATGGCATGACTGTCTTATCAGTTGTGCTTCTCACCAAGATGCTTTTAAAATTACTGATCCTAAATCCATCTCATAAACAACTGAAATAGAAAATGTTTTAAATAACAACTGCATCCTTGGGCAAAGGGGGTAAAGAAATAGGATTGTGTGTCCAATATGGCTCCAACAGTATATCAACTGATGAAAGATCAAATTCAGTTAAACTTTAATTTTTAATTAGTTGGAATATTCTATTATAACATGAGATTCAAACAGACCACACAATTTATAAAATAGGGATCCATTATTCCACTTGCATCGAAGTTTTAAGAATGTTAACAGAAACTCAAATTATTTACAAGGGATCCAAGACCAACACTCCAGATCCACCAGATACCATCAGGAGCTAAAGTTCAGATTGTTAACCAGCTGGGTTAGCAGAGTTCAGTTAGAGGAATTTCTATTGACAATTCCTTGTGACCACAAGCCAGATTGTCTTGCAATCCAGGCACAAAAAGAATTTTCCTCACTCAAGCCTTCTCGGACTCCGAAGTGCTGTCCAGAAGTCTGTCTATTCTCCAGCAGTTTTAGATCTGTTTCAATTTCCCTTTGTGGCTCTCCAGAGAACTCATCAGAGGCTTCCATCTGTTCTATTCATGGCCATGAGCCTTACCATAAAACTGATGAATTCAGCTTCTTGTTGCTGCCCTCTCTCCTCATGATTTTTGTCCAACCTCCTCTTCAAGTCCACACTTAAGAACCTCTGGTTCTCCCTACCTCCCGCCTTGTTGTGAACATTGTTCCCAACCCAAAGGAGCCACTGTTGCAGAAGTCCAAATGCACGACCATGAGCCAGTTGGGTCCACTGTATTCTAAGCAAGTTTTCATCACTGACAAGTCAATCTAATTCATTGAGATATGAACAGGAAAATAGTACAAGTCATTACACAATGTCCCATCAAAGAGATAAGCAGTATTTCAACAAGCAGTTGAATGATTGCTATTCTGTCGGTTACCTGTGCCAGTTACCTGCATAAACTTTGGGATAACTAATCCCTATCTATTTTGAATCAGCCCTGGGTGTTCCAGCTGTCCCCCTACACAGATGAGGTTCATCATCTGCACATCAGTGATGAATGAATATTATCTGCTCTTCATTATACTTACATATGTACATGGTCTTTTAAGGACCTTTGTTTTTGAGATAGTCACAGGAGCCCAAAACCAGAAGGTTTCTTCTGTACAGCAGCTGGTCCCTGCAGAAGAAGAATGTTCTTGGGAGTTTAACAACTTTCCTTATTTTTAAGTGATGTTTCCTTACCTCTCAAGTTGTTTTACGTTGTTTAAACCAAAGGGTAATTGAGAATAATGACAGGAAATACATTGACTCTCTCACTCTGCATTGTTCACAAAGATGTTAAAGAGAAAGTTATGAAAAGCTTGTATTTACATAATGCTTATGACCACCAAATGTGCTACCCGAAGTGAACGTTTTTATAAAGCAGGCAGTTAATTTTAATTGAGTAAACTCCCAAACATAGCAATAATGATCAAATAATCTGAATGTGGTGTTGAGGGTGTATATTGGTCAGCGTACCAAGAATAACTCTCTTGTTCATTTTCAAAATAGTGTTGTCTTTTACATCACCTAAGCAGACAGATGGGCTTTTGGTTTAATGTCTCATCCTCTGACAGTGCAATACCTCCTAGACTGCACTGGAGTGCCAGCCCTGATTTGTGCCCAATTCCTTCAGTGGAATTTGAACCCTGATTCATATGCAAGTTTGTTATCAGCTGAGTTACAGCTGACACATGGGTAAAATAGGAAGTTGGTAGCTCTTTCAAAGAGCTTGCATAGACACACTAAGCTGAGTAGTCCAATTCTATGTGGTATGGTTTCATTTATAAAGAAATGAGGACATTTAGCTGCCCCATCTGGTAATAACAGGATAGCAGTAAGATTAATATTGAAATTGCTATCACAGCATCAACTAAATGCCATGGTGGAAATTGTTACAACAATAAATACTTTATATTGGATTTCACATTAAAAATTTTAATACAGCACTTATAAACAAAACCTTTAAAAACAAAGATAATTGGTGATTGATTTGGAAGTTAAAATTTACAAGCAACCAGAAACTTATTTTTTGATTGGCTTGAAGTCACCATGGCTCAATGGTTCATTCTCATTGAGTGAAAAGTTGTGCAATAAAACAGTTTTGGAGATTTCAGTGTACAATCTAACTTGACAGTCCAGTGCATAAGAGTGAGTGCTGCAGTATGAGGGGTCATCTTTTGAACAAAAATTTATAACAAGGTCGCCCTGTACTCTCTAGTGAACTATTTTGAAAAAAAAATCAAGGAATAGTCTCCAGTCTTATCCCTCACTTAAAACATCCTTTGTTTGTGGGATCTTAATGAATCTGAATGTCTCCAACATCACAACAGCAACAATATCTTAAAACCATTTAAATGGTTGCAAAATTACTTATGTTTTCAAGAATGAAATCTCCCAAAGTGCCTCGTATGCAGTAAAAATACGTTTGTACATTCAACAATTTGAAAACAATACTTATAATAAATATTGTCTTTCTAAGCAAACTGACTGGTTTTCGTTGGATGATAGTTCTTAAACCAGGTTAATTTTCCAATATAATAGTAAAAATAAGCTATTGTTAGAGAAAAGACATTAAAGCTGCACCTGCCTGTAAACAGGCTGCCATTTCTCTCTCATCAACCAAACTAGCTATCTCGGGAGTCCGAGATCTTGCTATTCACAAAACTACAATATTTCCAAGCAGTTTAGGTGTATAGAATATTGAAGCATTTGAAAGACAAATAAATAAAAAAATGTGAGGTTAGATCCCCAATTTTGTATTCCACTCCAATATCCCTCAGATACATTCTCCACTTTGTTCACACTTGAATGTGACTTGGCTTCAACAATTGCTTATATATTGCAGTATTAGACTGAGGGCAGTTCAACTGTACAAGAATCTACATTGGAGCAGTGGGAAAAATGAAAGTACAGGGCCAACATATTCTTGTAAAGGTGAAGAGTTGGACCAAAATTCCAGAGAACCTTCGATATTGAGGAACGTATATGATTGAATGAAGAAAATAAATGGGAAGCTTATGGTAGAATACAAGAGCTTACAACAACAGAAATCCTAGAGGTGTAGTCAATGCAGGAAGTTACTTCACAATAAATTAGGAAAGCAAATAATGAACATGAAAAATCACTGGTGGGTATGATAAAGGAAAATCCAAAGTTGTAAATTTATTAGGGATAAGATGATAAGCAGAGAAAGTGATGAACAGCAGAGATAAGTGCCCAATTGTGGGTGGAGCAGCAAGGCACAGGTGAGACTTTAAATTAATACATTACATTTATATTCACAACAGAGAAGAATTTGTCAGCTTAGAAATCAGGGAAGAGAACTGTGATATACATGAACAACTTAATTGAGCGGAAGGAGTATTAGCAGTTTTAGTAGGCTTAAAATTGGAGACATCCACAGGCCCAGATGAGATGCGTTCTAGACTATTGTGGGACCAGGGACCTGATGTTAATTTTCAAATTCTGTCTGGTGTGGAATCATGTTCAATAGCGACTGAGATTGATGTTCAATAGCCTCCTTATTGAGCATCCGCAGAGGCACAGTTTGAGGTGGCAATGGAATTCAAAGTACGGTTTTACAGCAGCCTCTTTTACACACGGTTTTTACATACATTAACATTTTAGCACTATGGTATCAAATAGTGATTGTACTGTACACAAGTTTGTGTGACATCTGTCCCAGGGAAGGAGACAGTTTAAGCACTTGCTAAATGCTGGCGCTTTACCCCTTATGGGATTAGAATGTCTGTCTGATCTGAGCTTGCAGTTAGTAATATTAATAAAAATACTAGACCTACATGATCTAAATAGTATATGTATTTTTTTTTACTTAAGTAAAAGTATAGAGTATATTGAACTGATCTCCCGTTGTTCGGTCATGAGATTTTTATCTACAATTGCCGGTTTTTAACAATTCCTACACATTCATTCATTTGATTTCACTGAAACGCTGTTTTGATAGTAAGTTTCTTAAAGAGGGTAGTGGCCTTATTTAATGAATTTAAAAAGTATAAATCAGTTGTAATCAATAAATCAAATAGTTAGCACAGGATGATAGTCCTGAATAAAAGTTAGAAATAGGTAGTACAGTGTTACAGACATTTCAAAGAAGTAAAAAGTAGTGGACTGTATGGACATGCTGGTTGAGGAAATGGTTTGATGTCCTGCAGTCTATTCAGGTCCTGAGAGATGATTACTAAGAGCTATTAATATTATAATCTTTCTATAGTTTCAAGTGAGTTATGATGACACAATGGCAGGGATAGCGTTGTTCTGAGCAGGTTATCATAACAACCCTTAATTCAGGGGTAGCCTTTGATATAGAAAGAGGTCTAAATACTGTTTACTGCTTAGCATAGGGCTGATAAGAATTGTTAGGTGTAAAGAAAGTGATGGGTCAGCAGCCTAGGAAGGAGTATTTAATTTAGTTTAGCTTGTAAGAGTAAAATGTACGACAAAAATGCTATTTTCTGAAGAAATGAATGGAATCGTGGTACAATAAAGAGTGCTTGTGAGTTAGTAAAGAGAATTATAATACAATATCGGAGTTATTAATGAAACACAGTATAGTAAACAGGAGTGCTCGAGAGTGAGTTAATAAAGAGAATCATAATACCACATCTTACAACCTGAGGGTCACCACACCTCAGGCAAGGTTGAGAAGGCAAAACCTAAATAACCTCAGCTGGTACAGGAATTGAGCCCATGCTATTGGCATCACCAATCAGCCGTCTGATTGATTGTCACATTACAGTAAAAGTTTTGTTTACGAGCAGTATAGGCAGATCATAGTAAGCAAGGATATACAGATCAAAAAGACTTGAGAGACACGCAGGTTACATTGCATAAGGCATGCACTAGGCAAGATTAGCATTGTTTGAGGCTAGACAGAGTCCATTCATGAGTCCAGTTACAGCCAGGAAGAAACTGTTCAGACTTCTGTATCTTATGCCCATTGGAAGAGGTTGTAGATCACTGGGGGGTCATGGAGCTCAAGTGGCCAAATAGCTGGTTTGCAATGCAGTGACACCATGTATAGGTTCACTTAGAGTCATAGAAATATGCAGCATGGAAACAGACCCTTCAGTCCAACACGTCCATGCCGACCAGATATACCTACCCTATCTAGTCCCACCTGCCAGCACGCGACTCATATCCCTCCAAACCCTTCCCATTCATATACCCATCCCGATGCCTTTTAAATGTTGCAATTGTACTAGCCTCCACCACATCCTCTGGCAGCTCATTCCATACAGGTACTACCCTCTGCGTGAAAACATTGCCCCTTAGGTCTCTTTTATATCTTTCCCCTCTCACCCTAAACCTATGCCCTCTAGTTCGGGACTCCCCACCCCAGGGAAAAGACTTTGCCTAGTTACCCTCTCCACGCCCCTCATAATTTTGTAAACCTCTATAACGTCACCCCTCAGCTGCCCACGCTGCAGGGAAAACTGCCCCAGCCTGTTCAGCCTCTCCCTGTAGCTCAGATCCTCCAACCCTGGCAACATCCTTGTCAATCTTTTCTGAACCCTTTCAAGTTTCACAACATCTTTCCAATAGGAGGGAGACCAGAATTGCACACAATATTCCAACAGTGGTCTAACCAATGTCCTGTACAGTTGCAACATGACCTCCCAACTCCTGTACTCAGTAATCTGACCAAAAAAGGAAAGCATACCAAACGCCTTCTTCACTATCCTATCTACCTGCGACTCCACTTTCAAGGACCTATGAACCTGCAATCCAAGGTTTCTTTGTTCAGCAACACTCCCTAGGACCTTACCATTAAGTGTATAAGTCCTGCTAAGATTTGTTCTCCCAAAATGCAGCACCTCGCAATTATCTGAATTAAACTCCATCTGCCACTTCTCAGCCCATTGGCGCATCTGGTCAAGATCCTGTTGTAATCAGAGGTAACCCTCTTTGCTGTCCACTACACCTCAATTTTGGTGTCATCTGCAAACTTACTAACTGTACCTCTTATGCTCGCATCCAAATCATTTATATCAAAAATGACTAAAAATAGAGGACCCAGCACCAATCCTTGTGGCACTCCACTGGTCACAGGCCTCCAGTCTGAAAAACAACCCTCCACCACCACCATCCTCTGGCTTCTACCTTTGAGCCAGTTCTGTATCCAAATGACTAGTTCTCCCTGTATTCCATGAGATCTAACCTTGCTAATCAGTCTCGCATGGGGAACCTTGTCAAACATTCCTGAAGAAGGGCTCATGCCCGAGACGTCGATTCTTCTGCTCTTTGGATTCTGCCTGATCTGCTGCTCTCTTCCTCCCTCTACAAGGATTTCAGTGAGTCCTTCTGTCACTGCACACCCCAGGTCATCTCCTCTGCCCAGAAGCTCTTCAGCCACGTTCTCAAACTTTTTTTTAAAGATTCCTGAAAAGGGCTCATGCCCGAAACATCGATCCTCCTGCTCTTTGGTTGCTGCCTGACCTGCTACGCTTTTCCAGCAACACATTTTCAGCTCTGATCTCCAGCATCTGCAGTCCTCACTTTCTCCTCGAACCTTGTCAAATGCCTTACTGAAGTCCATATAGATCACATCTACTGCTCTGCCCTCATCAATCTTCTTTGTTACTTCTTCAAAAACTCAATCAAGTTTGTGAGACATGATTTCCCATGCACAACGCCATGTTGACTACTCCTAATCACTCCTTGCCTTTCCAAGTGCATGTACATTCTGTCCCTCAGGATTCCCTCCAACAACTTGCCTACCACCGACGTCAGGCTCACTGATCTGTAGTTCCCTGGCTTGTCCTTACCACCCTTCTTAAACAGTGGCACCATGTTAGCCAACCTCCTGTCTTCCGGCACCTCACTTGTGACTATTGATGAGACAAATATCTCAGCAAGAGGCCCAGCAATCACTTCTCTAGCTTCCCAAAGAATTCTAGGGTACACCTGATCAGGTCCTGGGGATTTATCAACCTTTACCTGTTTAGAGATATCCAGCACTTCCTCCTCTGTAATATGGACATTTTGCAAGATGTCACCATCTATTTCCCTGCAGTCTATATCTTCCATATCCTTTACCATGGTAAATACTGATGCAAAATACTCATTTAGTATCTCCCCCATTTTCTGCGGCTCCACACAAAGGCTGATCTGAGGGGCCCTTTTCTCTCCCTAGTTACCCTTTTGTCCTTAATATATTTGTCAAAATTCTTTGGATTCTCCTTAATTCTATTTGCCAAAGCTATCTCATGTGCCCTTTTTGCCCTCCTGATTTCCCTCTTACGTATACTCCTACTTTTTTAATACTCTTTTAAGGATTCACGCAATCTATCCTGTCTATACCCTACATATGCTTCCTTCTTTTTCTTAACCAAACCCTCAATTTCTTTAGTCATCCACCGTGTGGGCGGCACGGTGGCACAGTGGTTAGCACTGCTGCCTCACAGCGCCTGAAGACCCGGGTTCAATTCCCGACTCAGGCGACTGACTGTGTGGAGTTTGCACGTTCTCCCCGTGTCAGCGTGGGTTTCCTCCGGGTGCTCCGGTTTCCTCCCACAGTCCAAAGATGTGCGGGTCAGGTGAATTGGCCATGCTAAATTGCCCGTAGTGTTAGGTAAGGGGTAAATGTTGGGGTATGGGTGGGTTTCGCTTCGGCGGGTCGGTGTGGACTTGTTGGGCCGAAGGGCCTGTTTCCACACTGTAAATCTAATCTAATAAAAAAAAATTCCCTCTCCCTACCAGCCTTTCCTTTCACCCTAACAGGAATATAATTTCTCTGGACTCTCATGATCTCATTTCTGAATTGAAATGAAAACATTACCACCCTTCTTGAATAATGGTTGAGATAAACCAGGGGACTATAGACCAGTGAACCTAACATTAGTGGTAGGAAAACTACTGGATAAATTCTGATGGACAGAATTAATCTCCACTTGGATAGCAAAGATTAAAGTCATAGAGATGTACATCATGGAAACAGACCCTTCAGTCCAACTTGTTCATGCCAACTGGATATCCTAACCTAATCTCATCCCATTTGCCAGCACTATGACTCTAAATCCTTCCTATTCGTATACCCATCCAGATGCCATTTAAATGTAATTTTACCAGCCTCCATTACTTCCTCTGGCAGCTTATTCCAAACACACACCACCCTCTGCATGAAAAGATTGCCCCTTGGGTCTGATTTATATCTTTCCCCTCTCACCCTAAACCTATGCCCTCTAGTTCTGGGCTCACCACACCCAGGAAAAAGACCTTATATATTCACCTTATCCATGCCCCTCATGATTTTATAAACCTCTATAAGGTCACCCCTCAGCCTCCGATACACCAGGAAGAACAGCCCCGGCCTCTCCCTATAGCTCAAATCCTCCAACCCTGACAACATCCTTACAAATCTTTTCTGAACTCTTTCAAGTTTCACAACATCCTTCCAATAAGAAGGAAACTAGAATTGCATGAATATTCCAAAAGTGGCCTAATCAATATTCTGTACAATCGCAGAATGGCCTTCCAACGCCTACACTCAATGCTCTGAACAATAAAAGAAAGCATACTATATGCTTCACTATCCTATCTTCCTGCGACTCTACTTTCAAGGAACTACGAACCCAGGACCTTAATATTAAGTGTATAAGTCCTGCGCTGATTTATCAAGATATGTGTGGCTTCATCAGGGGAAGATCATGTCTGACAGATTTGAATTTTTTTGAGGTGGTGACAAGGTGTGGATGAGGGCAGTACAATCAATGTAGCCTAGAGACTTTGGTAAGGGTTTTGACAAGGTCTTACATGGAAAACTGCATGTGGGTTTCAAAGCAATTGAGCAAATTGGATCCAAAATTGGCTTAATGGCAGGAGCTAGGAAGTGATGCTCAAAGTTTTTTGTGTTTGGAAGCCTGCATTTTGTGCCTTACCACAGGGTTCTCAAGATGCTGGGTCCCTTGCTGTTTTTAGTTAATATCAACGATGTCGTAGACATGAATATAGGAGGTTTGATCAGCAAGTTTGCAAATGCCACAAGCATTTGTGGTGTGGTAGATAGCAAAGAGGAAAGCCTTAGACTACATGTCAACACAGATGGGCTGATCAGATGGGCAGAATAACAACACATGGAATTTAGCCTGAAAAGTGAGAGGTGGTGCATTTTTTGGATGACTGACAAGGGAGTATATAACAAATGGTAGGACCCGAGGAAGTACAGAAATTCACCGACAAGTATACAAGTCCACAGATCATTAAAGACAACAGGACAGGTGGGTAAGATGGTGAAGGCAACATATGGGACACTTGCGTTTATTAGTCAAGGTACTGAATATAAGAGCAGGAAGGTTATAAGGGAGCTGTACAAGGCGTTAGTTAGGCCATAGATGGAGTAGTGTGCACACCTCTGGTTGCCAAGCTCTAGGAAGGATGTGATTACTGTGGAGAAGGTGCACAGGAGGTTCACCAAGATGTTGTTTGGACTGGACAGTTTCAGCTTTGAGATAAGATAGGCTGGGGTTATTTTTCTTTGAGAAGGTGGAGGATGGATCTGATTGAGGTGTACAAAATTATCAGGAGCTTAGACAGGGAAGACAGGAAGAAATCTTTCCCTTTGGTAGAGGGATCAGTAACCTAGAGGCAAAGATTTAAAGTAAAAGGCAGACAGTTTGGAAGGGATTTAAGATTTATTTTACATAGAGGGTGGTGAGTATCTGTAACTCATTGCCCAAAAGAGTGCAGAGGCAAGAACCATTATGAATATTTTAGTAGTACTTCGATGATCATTTGAAATACCATAGCATACAAGGTCACGGGCCAAGTGCTGGAAAATAGGACTCAAGCAGAGATGTGCTCAATAACTGGGATGTAAAGCTCTAAGACTCTCTTGTATTTTGCCTTAAATCTTTGTGTGAATATGTTTCTGTATTAACACATTTCAGATTTTTCTTGTAGGAACTAAAGATGAATTGTCAGGACAATTCTGCAAGCAATTCTGGAGAAAAATCATCAGGGTTTGGAAATTAAGTGTTTAAAATTTTTTGAATCATTTTCCTTACAATTAGAAAACATTGGACAGGAGGGAAGAGAAAGGCTGCCTGACTGACAGTTAGAATTCATCAATTGAGTAAGAGTCAATTTTATTTTCTAATTGCTGACTGTGTTCCAGGATTATGGATGTAGTCGAGCAGGAATTGTTGCAGCAGAGTCATGTGACCAGGTCTAGAAACATGACTAACCAGAGTTGACTACCCAAAATATCAAATCTATATCAATAAAAAGAAAGTTAATGTCAAACATTTTGCTATGATCGAAACCTCCTTAACCTAGTGTATGTCGAGGAGAGAAGCTTGCAGACAACAAAGAGGTAGTTAAAAAATAAATCAATTTACTGGTAAAACCTATTAGCAGACATACATTCTATCCAATTTAAACGAACTTTTAGATTGTAAACGTTTATTTATGTTATTACAATAGTTCTTTTGTAACAAAATTCATGAAAGCACAGTAAAAATGAACTGAAATGATTGCATTATGAACTTAGTGAAGATGAACCATAAATCATCACCGTTAATTCTTTACTGTTTTATGGTATACACAGCATAAGCACAATGAAGAACAAATACTACAGAAGTCAGGTGTCCAATTAAAAATATTGCTTTTGCTGGTATTACTAAAATCGGATAGAGAATAAATTGTTCCTTTTTCTCCCAAATAAGATACAATTAGATCATTTCAAGATAGTAATAAGTGGGGCAGATTGAAAATTCATTGAAGGTGTAATTACCCTCCACTTTCTTCATATTCAGGGGTCCTTCACATATTGAAGTACTTTCACAATTGCAAGCCCAAATGAAAAATGCAGTACACTTATCACTTTAAATTCACACAGGAATGCCTCATTCTAGGTCCTCATACTGTATATAACCTTGCACTTAGCTACTGTATCTGGTTTATTTTTGACCAGTTGGTTTCAGGTTCACTAACGTTAAGGTCTCTGAAATTAAGGGTATCTGAATATGTGCACTGAAGTAAATATGGAAGTTGAGTTCAACTTACTGAATAATATCTTACAAGAAAACATTTGGAGCATGAACCATTGTGTAACCCTGAACAACTGCATTTGGAATATTTTATGGGAATAAACTGGGGTCAACTTACTTCTATACCTTCCATGAACGAAGAATGGACAAATCACAATCATGTGTTTAGGCTTGCTCCATGACAGATAAATACAGTAGTTGCTATTCAAAGTCACACCAAAGCCAAAAACCTTCTTAGCTAATATCAGAAGTGCTTTCAGCAATGGTTGCTGGTACCGTTAGGAGCTTTAGCTTACTTTTCAGACTTTAGACTGTGAACAATAAGGCTAAACTCAGCAGCGAGTATGAGTCAAATCTACTAAGACTAAACTTATGGAATCTTAATTGTTTTTCAAATTTTATTGTGTCTTTCATTTCGATTAATTAGTTCTACAATTCTATTGGTTCTGGAGAAATCAATTTTATTTCTTAGCGTGTGAATCATACCCTACCTGACTCCAACTTCCAGCATGTATATCTCAGAACCACACACTTATTGATCATAAAGTAACTAAAATATTAAAGCTTAAATTATCAAGGGATTGTGGTTTATTCAAGACTTTATACTTTGTGAAAGACAAAGGTAGGTAATCGCACCTTCTATGTCACTGAAATATTGCTAACTCCATCCATTTCCTTGGCTATTTAAAACTGAACTACACAATTTGTAACACTGATGCTCTACTGGACCCAAGTTGATCTTATCACACATTCATTTATTTTCACCTTAATAACAGCCTAATTTCAAACTTGCCTCAACTTATCAACTGCAGAATGCCTCATCCGCATCTGTTATTTATGGGCTTGATTATTCCAATGCATTCCTGGTCAGGCCCCATGTTCTATCCTCCACAGAGCTTGGTTTTTTACAGCTCTGTTGCCCACAACCTAAATTTGCAACAAGCCATCCTTACCCATCTCTGCTGGGCTTGCAATTTAGCATTAGCTCCCAACCAATCAATACCACAACTTAAGATTTGCAGTCAAGAGTGTGGAAAGGCACAGTAGGTCAGGCAGCATCCAAGGAGCAGAAGAATCGATGTTTCAGGCATAAGCCCTCCTCATGAAGGGCTTATGCCCGAAACGTTGATTCTCCTGCTCGTCGGATGTTGTCTAATCTGCTGTGCTTTTCCAGCACCACACTCTCGACTCTGATCTCCAGCATCTGCAGTTCCCTCTCTGTCTGTTAAAGATTTGCAGCCTTGTTTTCAAATCTCTGGCCTTGACCCTTCACTTTGTAGTTTCTTTCAGCGTCATAACCCATTCTTTAGATCTCTGCAGACCACAAATTTTTGTCTAAACTTGATGTTAATCATACCAACATGGGTAGCTGCGTTAGCTTTGCAATTCCCTTTGCACATCTCCTCTAAGCTTTTCTTCAACACCTGCGAAGTACTTAGGGATACTTAGAACATTAAATGCACTATATAAATGCAAAATTATTTTGTTATTCTTCACAACTAACATCAATTTTAAGAGGAAAACAGTCTCTACTTTTGCTGATATAGGCTTCAAGTACTCCTCAGTTGCTGACGAAATTTAAACTGCAATTTTTGGTAAACATAATTTTTCATTTAACTGCCTGACAAAACAAATCATTCTTTCGTGTTTCTCAAATACTAGGTTCAATTTCGTCAAAATGCTCCAGCTAGAGTTTACTGTCGATTTCTATTGGCAATAAATTATAGGTAAGTAGATCTTTGGGATTTTTGTGACTAAACTGCTGTACTCTATTAATTTTGGTTATTAAATGCTGCTTATCAGACCCAACTAAGGGTCTGGATTCCTGGGTACAATATAATTACCTTAACATCACATCAGAATGTGATGAACAGACTACGTTTAGGTGTAAAAACAAAGCCCTCATCATACAAGTCCTCCAAGGCCTTTCTGAGTAGTGGAGAAAGAGCAGTACATGCACGAAGTGTTGGCACGTGGAATAATCCTGAATATTATGAGAAAAAATATTGTATTCATGAAAACAGTATGGACATTAATAGCAAGACAACCATTTATTGTCAGTCTCTCGTGGCTCATAATATGAGGGTGAGCTTTCTTGAACTGCTGCAGTTTGTGTGAAGATACTATCACAGTACTGTTGGATTAGGGGCTCCAGGATTTTAACCCCACAACAAATGAAGGAACTGTGATATATTAAATGTATGGCTTGGAATAGATAACCAATCAAGATTAGAAAATTCTTAACAATATGTGAGAGGTGCCTAAATAATGAAGAATTGTATTTGCGTGGTTCAGCATTGTGTGTCTTGGCTTGAAGAAGCCATAGATGGAAACCTGACTGCATCAGAAATCCACCCTAGGTTTGAATGTACAAATTAGAGGCAGCAGTAGGCTATTCGATCCCTTGAGCTTGTTCCACTATTCAATAAGATCTGATTATGGACTCAAATCTATATTCTCACCTACTCCCAATGAACTGTGACACCCATACTCACCAAGAATCCACCTACAGCAATCAGGAAGTTACAGCACAGAAATAACCACAGTTAAATCAGACAACTCTTTCAAGGCTGGTAATCGTAATGTTTGAATTGGTAAAGGATCCTCAAAAAAAAGGCATTGATCTGGGATAGTGAATATTAAATTTACCATATGATTTCCCCATACTATGTCAATAATGCATCAAAATTCTAATTTCAGAGATGCAGTACTACATTTTATATAGTCACTTCATAGACTAGCAATATTGAAAGTTTCCATAACATGCTACTGAATCATGTGATTATAGACTGACAACTTTCAGCTGAGAGAAAGCGGTGTAAGCAAATATAGAACTCAGCTTGGAAGAGATGCTTCCACCAGTTGATTCATACCCTGATATACACAAGTCCATTGTGCCACTAAATCTAACACAAAGGGGAAAATGTGTTCTTTAATACTGGCCAACATTATAGAAAAGTGCACAAGTCTGTATCAAAATCAGTTCATGCATTAAAAGAAGCTTCAGAAATTAATTCAATGTAATGTCACTCTTAAAAAGTGGCTTGAATACTTTTAGGATGAACATTCTATTAATGGTAAATATAAACCAACAACAGGTAAAGTAGGGGAATGCAGTATGAAGTATTAGTTTCAGAAATAATCAAATACTGGAGGCATTCCTCTCAGAATTTAAAGAGATAGAAAGTAATTTTCTCCTGTTACATTGCAATGAGACAAAAGTTTATTGGATGCAGAAACCCTGAAGAAGAAACAATTTTTTCTCCAATATATGTACAGATTAACAAATATCCAAACTAGCAAAAATTGTTTGGCAGTAGCAATACACTGATCTTTTGTTAGTATACACTAAAGATAACCAAATATTCTAACTATAAAAGAAAACGTTACATCTCAGTAGACCTGGGCATATTAACAAAAAGGCAATAAGCAATGGGCATAAGCTGTTAGAATACTCTATATTTTTATGGGAAAGTACACTGGATAATTTAAATTGTAAACATCTGCATTGTTTCCATCCTCCCCTTTTTGTTTGTGGTTATTAGGCTGATCATGACATTCCTCAACAAGGGATTATGGCAAATATCAGAGTGGGCACCCCTTTAAAAGAATGAACACTGTTTCAATTTCTGTACATTGTCTAGTGGTTGTTCAAAAAGAAATGATAAAAAAATTTCCCTTTGTCCATTTACTAGAGGGGTAGTCCCTCTGAAAGATTTCTGCTGTATCAAGGAATAACCTTTGTTCAACTGATGTCCCAGTACTGCTAGGATCAAGTATAGTCAGAGTAACACCCAACACCATATAAATAAACTTCTAATACAATGCTCTACTGCACCAATTACTATCCAATACAGCTTATTAAGGCATCTCAGAAATGAGCCTGGCTATTTTTCCTCATTACAATTTATATCTACTTGTAAGTCAAAATGTTTTAAATTCTTTTTCACACAGTCAGAAAGGAGAAGTTATCAAGATATTGGCAAATCATGGCAGAGATTGAAGAAAAATCTTCAACTTCGCTACAAGGGCAACTAAATTAATTCAACAGATCTTTTCTTCCTGGTGGCCCTGTGTGTAGAATATTGCCCTTACATGATCTGAGTAATAGCTGCTGTGCACCGATGCCTGGATCAGAAATTTTAAAATTTATAAGTTAAGAGTCCTAAGGTAACTAGTTGTGTGAATGAATCTTGGCAACTAGGCAGTTTTGTACATGTTGACATATACAAACTAGTTAGCTTAAGAGTGCCTTGGTAATGTCTTGATTTTGTTCAGTGCAAATCTTGACAGCCATGTCACACCAAACACATGCACTTCTTATACATATGTAACAAGAACCTCCTCTAAAACTGTCCTGATTGTAAAAGAGGCCAAATGTGTTTTTCATTTAAAAAAAATACATAGTGATCCTGGAAACAACCAAGGCAAGCAAATAGTTAAGTGATACAAAAATATACATCATAAACTACCCTTCCTAAATGTCTCAATGTGAATATGTCACAAAACCTTTAAGATGAGTCTAAACTTTGCTTAATGAGTAAAATTGTCATCATCGTGGCTTGCCTGTGCCAATTTATGACCCAGTGTTCAACTGAAGTTACTAACCAAAAAACTGAAAATTGATTTCCAACAAAACACAACTATCCGAGAAAATGATTGAAGTAGTAGAACCCATATATAACTGAAGTAGCTCGGACTGACTTGGTAAAGGCAGTGTTCAAATTGGGTTTTAATTGTCTATTTGACTTGTGAAACAAAACAGACTAAAATAGAAATTAAAACTGTACTCTGATCTACCAAAAAAAGTAACAATTTCCAAGGGTAAATAAAAATCATGCAAATAGCAACTTTCATTTTGTACAACAGAAAACCATAATCCAGAGTTGCCAAAACTGCAGCCTTATTCTAAGCAAACAAGACATTTAAAAACATTTGCGTTGCTTCAACATGCACAAAAATATTAGCTTCACGAGGATTATTAACATTTCACATTATGAATGATTTGGAAATGAAGCAACTTATGGAATGAAACCATAAGAAACAATAATTTCTATGAGGTGGGGATTGTCAATCATGTTGGTTGATGAGGAAGCCATTGATTATCAATTGGCCTGCGCAGAAGCTCCTCCACATGTCTGGCAACATCCATTGTATCATCTAGGTCAAAATCCCCTTCAGGATCAAGCATACTGTCTGGGCTAATTAAAAAATGAAATATTATTAGAAATTGACTCAATTCAACAAAAGGACAATAAAACAAGTCTCATCTGTGAAAATTAATTGATTTTGTACTTTTTGACTGCATCTTTGAAAATACAATCTACCCACCAAGACCATTCCATTGTTCTGTACGTCTAATATCAAAGGTTTGTCAACAATATACATTAAGTGCTTATTAGAAGTAGAACCACATCTCAAGATGTTTTACAGTAGAGTAATTAGGCAAACAGATAAGCCAAGCAAAGATACTTGGATAGGTTAAAAAACATTTCGTTAGAGAGGTACAATTGTAAGAGCTTCCTAAAGAGAGAGAGAGAGAGAGAGAACTGGAGAGTTTTAGAAATCATATTGTTGAAGGCATGGATTATGGTTTCAGCAGCGCATAAATTGAAGTGGTTAGAGAACAGCAATGTTGTAAACGTAACCTGTTTGATCGGCCTGGGTGAATTTATCTCCTAATCAAAAGTAAGCCACCATGGTTATAAGCATTTATCATGCCCAAGACAGTAGCTAAAGATGGGGATGGAATGAAGGTCAATTGGAAACAGAGTCATAAAATTAGATGTTAAGGTTTCATGACATAGCTCAAAGAAAGCATGAGAGAAGGAAGGAGAAATGTTAAAGACTTGAATAGAGGATTAAGGAAGGCGTAGCCTTGGAATAGTAATGTAAAAGATCCATCAATTGGACCATAGAAGGAAACGATCTGTTCATAAGAAACACTTCTTGCTCTATTGAGGGAAATAATTATACTAAAAAGCCACTAAAACAAAATAACAATTGAAAAAAAATTCTTACTTTTGTGAATAGAGGGGATACTGAGGTGGGGGACAAACTGCAGGTGATGCTGCTCGCTCCATATAAGTACTGCTTGATGATGTAGCATCAGATGATGCTGTAGCAAACCTGTAAACAGAAACAGTTCAAATCTAAGCACAGCATAACAGCTTTTTTAAAAAGCAAATGTACACAAGATAATTGCTGACATTCCAATACAGATGCAACAATATAATTCCACACAACCTAATGGCACAGCATCTTAAATTCTGATAATCTACTTATCAAGGACAGAGATGCTAGAGTTATAGATGTGCAGTGTGAAAACAGACCCTTTGGTCCAACTTGTTCATGCTGAGCAGATATCCTAACTTAATCTAGTCCATTTGCCATATTTAACCCATATCCCTCTGAACCCTTCCTATTCATATACCCATCCAGATGCTTTTTAAATGTTGTAAATGTACCAGCCTCCACCACTTCCTTTGGCAGCTCATTCCATACTCGCACCACCCTCTCCGTCAAAAAGTTGCCCCTTAAGTCCTTTTTAAATCTTCACCCCCACCTCACCTTAAACTGATGCCCTCTAGTTTTGGAAACCCTACTCTGGGGAAAAGACTTCGTCTATTTATCCTATCCATGCCCCTCATGATTTTATAAACCTCCATAAGGTCCCCCCCTAGCCTCTAATGCTCAAGGGAAAATAGCCCTAGCCTATTCAGCCTCTCTCTATAGCTCAAACCCTCCAATCCTGGCAACATCCTTGTAATTCTTTGCTGAACCCTTTCAAGTTTCACACCATCCTCCCTATAGCATGGAGACCAGAACACAGGATTCCAGAAGTGGCCTAACCAATGTCCTGTATAGCCACGATACTCAAAGCACTGACCAATAAAAGATAAGCATACCAATCATCATCTTGATACTACAATGGCAAGGTTCCTTACTGAGGAAAGTATTGGGAATGCCATAGCAAAGATCCCACATTACAGACAATCAAAACTGCTCTCTCCAGAGACATTTTTGTGTTAACAAATGTATGCTGATATTCTAGTCCTTGTACATATTTTTCTAATGTATTTTTTTTAATACTCCGAAAATCCATGCCAAATTACCAGCTAAATTGCAAACTGGAATGAACATAATATCATGATTAGTGGTAGGATGATCTCTAAAAGGGCTAAAGATTTTCTCTTTTTACTATCTCATTAAACGAAAAGGAGAACAATCATATTGTTTCCTTTCCTTAGTAGCTTACCACACATTATAAACTCTTGACATATGAGTACACAATTATAAGTAGGATTAACAAACAGATGAAGTAGAAAACTATAACTGAATCAACTAAGTAATGCAGCAATTAAAAGATTACTACGGCAAGTTCCAATCTCAAGACATGATTTTCTGATGCAGATTTACTAAGTAACCCATGACTAGTTTATCTTTTGCTCACTTCACCTATGAAACTTTAAAGTTAAAAATCACACAACAGCAGGTTATGGTCCAACAGATTTAATTAGCTTTCGGAGCGTTGCTCCTTCATTAGGTGGTTGCAGCGCTCTGAAAGCTAGTGCTTCCAACTAAACCTGTAGGACTATAACCTGGTGTTGTGAGATTTTTAACTTTGTACACCCCAGTCCAACATCGGCATCTCCATAGTGTGAAAATATATTTGAACAAACAATTTCAGAATAACAGTTGATGCATAGGAGCCTGTCTGAATCCACCATTATTCCAGACAGTGTGTGTTTATTAAAGAATAAAATAAAAACGTTTGTAACAAATAAATTAAAATAAAATGTCACCACAAAGTACTTACTCTGGAACTACCTGTTTGATCTGTGGTTTTACATACCCATCTACTGCTTTTGCTAGTTGAGAGAAAATAGAAAATTAACTTTATTACAATATTAAATAATTAACAGATTTTAATAATTTCTAGAATTAAGACAGCTGAAGTAAATCAGTGTTGCAGAATCAAGATGCATAATGATTCACCTTTAATATTAACCGATTGGAACAATCACATTTCCAGTAAAGTGCACAATGGAAGACTTTGTGAAGTATTTTCATTTTACATTAACTATGTTATTTGATATACATCATTTCCCTTTATATCACATGGTTAAGAAGCAGGGAGATGATCTGCTCATAGGCATCAACTGGTGAAACTTGATCAACAGTCGCTAGTGAGTAATCAAGCATGATGCTGAATGATTCATCCTGATTTCTCCCCCTCCCCAGTGCCCATGTGTAATTGCCTGTTTAGCCCAACAAACTGACAAATATTGAACACAAAGGCTCAAGCCTCCATAAGTTTGTGACTACACTAACATGTTTATTATATAGTGTTCTGCTTGGTTAGTCATATAACTCAAATACTCTCAAAAGTAGTAAACTCTATCATTAATTTGTATATAACTTTAACAGACAAATTGGATTTAATTATTTATGATCAAAACAGGACAGTTCTTCTGAAAAAATTAAAGCATGTACTACTAAACTAACTAATTTCCAAAATATGCTGGAAAAACTTATGTGTCATACAGTATTTTGAATTCAAGACATCAATATTAGATTAAAAAGTTGTGACTTAAAACAAACAGCATAAGTAATAAGAAATAAAGCAAATGACACTTACATAATGGTGGCGTATAGTATTTGGAAAACACATCATCTTTGGGTCTGTCAGGATACAAGTACAGCAAATGATTGAGATCGCTGATACGATCTGCCAATGATCGAATTGAAAAATCTTTGGTTGTGTAAGGCATGAGATTCCAAACCATTCTTTCTGTTATAAAATACATACAGTTTTAATATTAGCTTTAATAGCTAATGTAGGGTATAGCAGGAAAACAGAAGCATGTTTACAAAAAGTACAAACAATGTAATTTATAAGCAATACATTTATATGAGGACCAAACTGAAACAAATTTAGTCCGTTTAAACATTTCAGAGCTAAACAGATAGTTTTGAGAAAGCTGCTGCAGTAATCATAGATCTTTCAATGGCACCATACTATGTGATGATCAAAGATTACAACGTGGTAGGCATTTTCCCCCTTAAATACAGAATCTTTGTACAATTACATATCCAAGAGTAGTTAAGGAATTTTCTTAATCACAGATGCTGTGATAGTTGCTACAATCAGAAATAAGAAGGTGATTTTTTTTTTTAACGACCACACCTGCTTTGTTGGGATTATCTGCTCCCCAAGCTATTGTAATCCCTCCAATTTCAGAGTCACTGAATCGCAGCAGGAAGGTTCCATTTGGCTTGGAAAGCAGCATGTCCTGTGCCTGCTGCTTGTTTACAAAGCCCAAAATTGCCCTGCATGAAGTACAGATATGCATTCAAATTACTACAGTTTATATACATTTTGTACAAAATAGGATTTATGTCACAAAATGTAGTATTCAAACACTATTCTGCTCATCTTGCTGATAACACTGATTCCTACAGGAACATGGTGCCCTTGGGAACTTTGCCCAATTTAGTAATTCTTCAACGACATTCAGATACAAAATACGTGGAAGCACTTCATTCTTAAGCATTATGCCACATGGATCCTGTGCAGGGATAATATGACAATTTGGAAAAGGAACCAAGGTTAATTTAGCCATCTCCAAAGATTGAGATTAATCCAGAGTCAATTTTTCTCCTGAGATTAACTAATTTAACAAATATAGGAGATTTAATTCGAGAAATTAGATCTGCAAAGGAAGCTACATTGTTGTTCTAAACAAGTCAGCTTTTAGGAGGGGTCTTTTCTAACAACTGCAGTGTCGGGCTTGAAGTCATCTGATTAAAAATAAATCTTTAAAATCTTACTACTATAAATGGCTTGTTCTACTTCAAATTGTTGGCACAGTATTTAAATACAGTAACATGACAAAAACATATTTGTAAAATACATTTTTGTAGACAATGAAAGCAGAATACATTACCCGTCATTCCAGTGAGGCTTTAGATGCTTTTTTGTCAGCTCCATGACTCCATCAAACCATTGCCAGAATGTGAAATTTCTACCTGGCAAACTTTCCTTTAAGAAAAGGAAAATTTCAAATGCCACATGTACTTATATGACAAAATAAATGAAGCTTTAGAAGTTATTACTAAGATATTTTCAGCCTGATTTTATTCACCTGTTCATTATGTTTATTCCTTCATCTTCAGAAAGGAAATGAGTATTAGGCAATTTCAGCAAAGTTTAATGGCATCAGCAAAATAAAATCTAAACATTAACACACTAAGTTAGCCCTTTAAACTATTCTCAAATTTACCAGATATTGTAGTGGTTCTGTTCGCCGAGCTGGAAGTTTTTGTTGCAAACGTTTCGTCCCCTGGCTAGGAGACATCATCAGTGCTGTGGAGCCTCCTGCGAAGCGCTTCTTTGATGTTTCTTCCGGCATTTATAGTGGTCTGTCCTTGCCGTTCCGGGTGTCAGTTTCAGCTGTCCGCTGTAGTGATTGGTATATTGGGTCCAGGTCGATGTGTCTGTTGATGGAATTTGTGGATGAATGCCATGCCTCTAGGAATTCCCTGGCTGTTCTCTGTCTGGCTTGCCCTATGATAGTAGTGTTTTCCCAGTCGAATTCATGTTGCTTGTTGTCTGAGTGTGTGGCTACTAGGGATAGCTGGTCGTGTCGTTTCGTGGCTAGTTGGTGTTCATGTATGCGGATTGTTAGCTGTCTTCCTGTTTGTCCTATATAGTGTTTTGTGCAGTCCTTGCATGGTATTTTATAAACTACATTAGTTTTGCTCATGTTGGGTATTGGCTCCTTTGTTCTAGTAAGTTGTTGTCTGAGCGTGGCTGTTGGTTTGTGTGCCGTTATGAGTCCTAGGGGTCGCAGTAGTCTGGCTGTCAGTTCTGAAACGCTCCTGATGTACCATACATCAGGAGCGTTTCAGAACTGACAGCCAGACTACTGCGACCCCTAGGACTCATAACGGCACACAAACCAACAGCCACGCTCAGACAACAACTTACTAGAACAAAGGAGCCAATACCCAACATGAGCAAAACTAATGTAGTTTATAAAATACCATGCAAGGACTGCACAAAACACTATATAGGACAAACAGGAAGACAGCTAACAATCCGCATACATGAACACCAACTAGCCACGAAACGACACGACCAGCTATCCCTAGTAGCCACACACTCAGACAACAAGCAACATGAATTCGACTGGGAAAACACTACTATCATAGGGCAAGCCAGACAGAGAACAGCCAGGGAATTCCTAGAGGCATGGCATTCATCCACAAATTCCATCAACAGACACATCGACCTGGACCCAATATACCAATCACTACAGCGGACAGCTGAAACTGACACCCGGAACGGCAAGGACAGACCACTATAAATGCCGGAAGAAACATCAAAGAAGTGCTTCGCAGGAGGCTCCACAGCACTGATGATGTCTCCTAGCCAGGGGACGAAACGTTTGCAACAAAAACTTCCAGCTCGGCGGACAGAACCACTACAACAAGCACCCGAGCTACAAATCTTCGCACAAACTTTGAATTACCAGATATTCTCACGAGCCATTCAACATACAGTTAAGATTACTTGTGACCAAGTAATTGAAGGTACTGGATCTTCTCCACAATTCTTTTATTACAGGCAGCAAGAACTATGGAAAAATGGTCCATTCCAAATGTCAACTTTTCACATAGCCATCAATGCTATTAACATTCCGGATATTGGAAGCCAATCAAGCACTAATGAAGCATCACAACTTTTGATGCTGTGCTTAAATTTCCTACTATCAGCAGTGTGATAACAGTAAGATGGATTGCTGTGGTGATGTTAATTGAGAGATAAACATTGGCCATCACCATAAAATCACCTCGGCAAAAAGTATATAACCCTGAATTGAAATAGATCATGGTGAAATTCAAGGATGAAGATAAATTGCCAGCAATTAATGACCATAGGTAGAAGAGAAGAGTGCATGTGTGATATTGTGAAAAGGTGTTTTGATTTACCACTTATGTATTTGTTACACTGACAAATGGGAATATTTTAGCCAACCAAAGGTCCATGACATACAAAGTACCAATAAATATCCACAATGTCTCAGCATATCATGCAGAATGACACTGCAATCTTTGTGATGTATTCAGCTCTTTGAGTGGAAAACTAAATGCTACTCTGAAACATCTGTTCTATTACATTTTGGTATAACTACAGTTGTTAGGCCTATATTAGCTCTAGTTTTTGATTGTCAGCTTTTCTGGAGCTATGTATCAACTTTGGCAAGTTTTTTTTAAATTTTCCAGCACACAACAAAATTGTAAAACAGCTTTTCCCCAGATGTCTACTAAAATAGTATCTTACCCTATTAAACTGGGACCAAGAGATGGTCATATTACTGTAATCATCTGCATGTATGGCTGAACTACTGAATGCTTTCTGAGCTAAGAAAACAAGATTTTCTTCTGACAATCCTTTGTTACTTTGAACCTCTGCTTTGAACTTCATGTTGAGAGCTTCACATAACTGTGGCCAAAGTACTTTGTCAGGAACTACAAACGGTACCCGACCCTGAAAAAACACAAAAGTAGTGTGAACTTCAAAATATCTCAGTTTAATTTTTTCATTATTACCCAATAAAAGTTCAGACACTTCAACATGGAGCAGTAAATAACCAACTGATACATATTCAAACATGACATATAACAGAAAAATCAAGCAGCTCGTGGTGCAGTATGCTGACTGAGGGTCAGCTCAGGCAAATAGGTTACTTCAAAAATATTACTAATGACACAGTTGTAAGCCAGTGAAGGACATTTTACAAACAAGCTGTAACTTCGATTTTATCATTGCTGTATCACTCAATAGATGTATCTGACTACCATGCCAAAATGATTAATATTTTACTAAGGTTGCATCCAAGTGACTAAAAGCTGAAATAATGATTCAAACTTACAACTTTTTTAAAATTGAACAAAATTGGAGCAAAAATATGAAAGCAGTATAAATGTTTTATCAAAAAAATTACTAAGCCATTTATTAATAAATAGTGAGAGCTGCCTTTGCTGTTAAACCATTCTAGTTGCAAGTATTGAAAAATAATTAACTAGAAGGCAGTTTTAGAACCATGGGTGTCACAAATCAAGATATAGCTTTCAAAATTGGTACACTGTCTTTATTTTATCAAGCATTTCAGTGACATAGTAGCTCACATGATAGCTTCAACCAACAGGAAACTTGACATACTAAAATAACAAAAGATGTTCAAAACAAAGTCTCAAATTGGTCTTCAAAAGATCTAGACGATGAAGACATGTGCATTTTTAAGAAATGAAACGTAAATGTGTGCGCAAGTAAACAGCATTCCCATGCTGGATTTTACAAAAGCTTAAATACCAATAGTTATATGTAGTTAGTGGGTGGACATAAATTGAGGACTCCCCTATGGCTAAAAATACCTATACTAGTTGGTTTGGAGGTGCACATGCATCTCTGTAAATAGAGCTTGTAAGCATATCTCATGTTCTATTTTTAACACCTGGCTACGCATATTCTGACAAATATTGTTTATATTTACCATTTCATTTGTGGGGATTTGACACATTTTACATATATATAGGCGGCACGGTGGCACAGTGGTTAGCACTGCTGCCTCACAGCGCCAGGGACCTGAGTTCAATTCCCGCCTCAGGCGACTGACTGTGTGGAGTTTGCACGTTCTCCCCGTGTCTGCGTGGGTTTCCTCCGGGTGCTCCGGTTTCCTCCCACAGTCCAAAGATGTGTGGGTCAGGTGAATTGGCCATGCTAAATTGCCCGTAGTGTTAGGTAAGGGGTATGGGTGGGTTGCGGGTCGGTGTGGACTTGTTGGGCTGAAGGGCCTGTTTCCACACTGTAAGTAATCTAATCTAATCATAGTTTTACTATAGCCTAGTTCATATTGTCTGAAATGCTATTTAAATTACAAGCCTGCATACAGATTTAAGTTTCATATTGAACACAAAATGAATGACTTGCAACTTACTGGTTCTGCAAATGCATTATCCCAAAGTACCGTGGCAGTTGCATTGTTGTCTTGGCTGCCATGAACGATTACTACCACTGGAAGTGATAAAGTCTGTAAGACAGAAAATAATTGTGTTAAAATTACATGTGCTCAATGACAAACAATAAGTTACACATTTCAAACCTCTTAATTGTGCAAACAACATACCTTAACCTGAAACACTAATTCATTTCCACCAACACTGAACTGTGATTCAAAAAGAATTGTGAATTTCTCTTCTGTGACTGATTCTGCTCCACGTCGATCAGAACGCTTGATTCGTTTAAGAGACTACAAAAAAGCAAAGTTCAATCAAATTCTAAATGGAATCAATATTTTTTACTTTAGGGTTAGCAATAATTTTAGTAGAACAAATTTATTTGTAAAAAACTTCAAATCTAAGTTTCTATAATAAATAGTCTTCTGTACAGTCAGCACTTTTGATAGGGTTCTATTTTCCAAGACAAAAATGCTTTATGATTAGAAAAACCTCAATACAAAGACAGCAATGAAAATGTTCATTAGACAGTTTAGCACCTATCATTTCTCCTGAAAAGGAGCATATTATGAAAGCTCCTCGAACACCATGGCCTTATAATAAAGCCAAATTGCACATTTGATCTGGACAGCAAGTATTCGCGGTGGCACAGTGGTTAGCACTGCTGTCTCACAGCGCCTGAGACCCGGGTTCAATTCCCAACTCAGGCGACTGACTGTGTGGAGTTTGCACGTTCTCCCCGTGTCTGCGCGGGTTTCCTCCGGGTGCTCCGGTTTCCTCCCACAGTCCAAAGATGTGCGGGTCAGGTGAATTGGCCACGCTAAATTGACCGTAGTGTTAGGTAAGAGGTAAATGTAGGGGTATGGGTGGGTTGCGCTTCAGCGGGTCGGTGTGGACTTGTTGGGCCGAAGGGCCTGTTTCCACACTGTAAGTAATCTAATCTAATCTAATCTTACTACAAGTTGAGATAAGCAACAATCGTATTGGTCAGATCAATCCTGTCCTTACCATAAGATCACGCAAACTTTCTTCTAACATATTCAATGCATTGGGAATTTCGAGTGGAGAATGGTTGACATTTTCTTTCCCTAATTTAAAAATACTGTGACATGCTCTGTGGTTGCCTGGATGAGACACGCACCGTCCAGGATCAACCCTGAAGCTCCTGCTCAAATGACTTAGTGTGCACTTGCAGCTCTGTGCGAAGTAGCTCCAGAAACATTTTGAAAATTTTACTGTAGAGATAGCTGGCTTAAGAACCTTTTATATATCAGAGAAAAATTATAATTTGTTTCATAAACATTTTTGTGAATTTGACAGAAATGCACCCTGCAATTACTGACAATCTCCCAAGTTATTAATTAATCGGTGTTATACCATAAGACATAGGAATGGAAGTAAGGCCATTCGGCCCATCGAGTCCACTCCACCATTCAATCATGGCTGATGGGCATTTCAACTCCACTTACCAGCATTCTCCCCATAGCCCTTAATTCCTCGTGACATCAAGAATCTATCAATCTCTGCCTTGAAGACATTTAGCGTCCCGGCCTCCACTGCACTCTGCGGCAATGAATTCCACAGGCCCACCACTCTCTGGCTGAAGAAATGTCTCCGCATTTCTGTTCTGAATTGACCCCCTCTAATTCTAAGGCTGTGTCCACGGGTCCTAGTCTCCTTGCCTAACGGAAAAAATTTCCGAGCGTCCACCGTTTCCAAGCCATGTATTATCTTTTAAGTTTCTATTAAGTCTCCCCTCAATCTTCTGAACTCCAATGAATACAATCCCAGGATCTTCAGCCATTCCTTGTATGTTAGATCTACCACTTCAGGGATCATCCGTGTGAATCTCCACTGGACACATTCCAGTGCCAGTATGTCCTTCCTGAGGTGTGGAGACCAAAGCTGGACACAGTACTCCAAATGGAGCCTAACCAGAGCTTTATAAAGTCTCAGTAGCACAACGGTGCTTTTATATTCCAACCCTCTTGAGATAAATGACAACATTGCATTCGCTTTCTTAATCACGGACTCAACCTGCATGTTTATTTTGAGAGAATCCTCGACTAGCACTCCCAGATCCCTTTGTACTTTGGCTTTACGAATCTTCTCACCGTTTAGAAAGTAGTCTATGCTTTTATTCTTTTTTCCAAAGTGCAAGACCTCGCATTTGCTCATGTTGAATTCCATCACCCATTTCCTGGACCACTCTCCCAAACTGTCTAGATCCTTCTGCAGCCTCCCCACTTCCTCAGTACTACCTGCCTGTCCACCTAACTTCGTATCATCGGCAAACTTAGCTAGAATGCCCCCAGTTCCTTCATCCAGATCATTAATATATAATGTGAACAGCTGCAGCCCCAACACTGAACCCTGCGGGACACCGCTTGCCACTGGCTGCCATTCCGAAAAAGAACCTTTTATCCCAACTCTCTGCCTTCTGTCAGACAGCCAATCCTCAATCCATCCCAGTCGCTCACCTCGAATATCATGGGTCCTCATCTTGCTCAGCAGCCTCCCGTGTGGCACCTTATCAAAGGCCTTTTGGAAGTCTAGATAGACCACATCCACTGGGTTTCCTTGGTCTAACCTACTTGTCACCTCTTCAAAGAATTCTAACAGGTTTGTCAGACACAATCTCCCCTTACTAAATCCATGTTGACTTATTCTAATCAGACTCTGCTCTTCCAAGAATTTAGAAACCTCATCCTTAATGATGGATTCTAGAATTTTACCAACAACCGAGGTTAGGCTAATTGGCCTATAATTTTCCATCTTTTGCCTTGATCCTTTCTTGAACAAGGGGGTTACAACAGCGATCTTCCAATCATCCGGGACTTTCCCTGACTCCAGTGACTTTTGAAAGATCTCAACCAATGCCTCCGCTATTTCCTCAGCCACCTCTCTCAGAACACGGATGTATCCCATCAGGGCCAGGAGATTTATCAATTTTAAGACCTTTTAGCTTCTCTAGTACTTTCTCTTTTGTAATGGCAACCACACACAACTCAGCCCCTGACTCCCTTTAATTGTTGGGATATTTCCACTGTGAAGACTGATGCAAAGTACTTGTTAAGTTCTCCTGCTATTTCCTTATCTCCCATCACTAGGCTTCCAGCATCAGTTTGAAGTGGCCCAATGTCTACTTTTACCTGTCGTTTGTTTCTGATGTATTGAAAGAAACTTTTACTATCATTTCTAATATTACTGGCTAGCCTACCTTCATATTTGATCCTCTCCTTCCTTATTTCTCTCTTTGTTATGCTCTGTTTGTTTTTGTAGCCATCCCAATCTTCTGATTTCCCACTGTTCTTGGCCACTTTATAGGATCTCTCTTTTTCTTTAATACATTTCCTGACTTCCTTTGTCAGCCATGGCTGTCTAATCCCTCCCCGGATAATCTTTCTTTTCTTGGGGATGAACCTCTGTACAGTGTCCTCAATTATACCCATAAACTCCTGCCATTTTTGCTCTACTGTCTTCCCTGCTAGGCTCTGCTTCTAGTCTATTTTTATCAGTTCCTCTCTCATGCCCTCATAATTACCTTTATTTAACTGTAACACCATTACATCCAACTTTGCCTTCTCTCTTTCAAACTGCAGACTGAACTCTACCATATTATGATCGCTGCTTCCTAAGGGTTCCCTTACTTTAAGATCTTTTATAAAGTCTGGTTCATTACAAAGCACTAGATCCAGAATAGCCTGCTCCCTTGTGGGCTCCATGACAAGCTGTTCCAAAAAGCCATCCTGTAAGCATTCTATGAATTCCCTTTCTTTGGATCCATTGGCAACATTATTTACCCAGTCCACCTGCATACTGAGGTCTCCCACGATCACTGTGACCTTGCCTTTCTGACATGCCTTCTCTATTTCCTGGTACATGTTGCGCCCCTGGTCCTGACCACTGTTAGGAAGTCTGAACATAACTCCCATTATGGTTTTTTTGCCTTTGTGGTTTCTCAATTCCACCCACACAGACTCCACATCATCCGACGCTATGTCATTCAGTGCCATAGATTTAATTTTGTTCTTAACTAACAAGGCAACCACACTCCCTCTGCCCACCTCCCTGTCTTTTCGATAAGTTGAAAATCCTTGGAGGTTTAACTGCCAGTCCTGACACCCCTGCAACCACGTCTCTGTGATGCCTACCACATCATGATCATTCACTATGATCTGTGCCATCAGTTCATCTGCTTTGTTATGAATGCTATGAGCATTCAGGTAAAGTGCCTTAATGCTAACTTTATCATTAGAGATATTGGAAGTCATAAGATGTCCTAAGTTATCCTTTTTGCTGCATTCCCAGTCTGCCTCGAATTTAAATCCGCCTGCACATATGCTTTCCTGTTGCTTATCTTTCCATTTAACTCCATACTCCCTGTCGCTTTCACTTTCCCTTATTTTAGTCAGTTAATATTACCAAATGATGATCATGAACATATTCCAAAAGCACAAAACAGTCATATAACACTTACTATCACAAGTCTAAATTCTCTACCCATTTAAGTGAATACAAAGTTTTTGTCATAACTTTCTTTCCATGTCTTCCAACAAGATTCCACTTTCAAAAACGTTTCTCCCAGCAATTTTCTCTCTTAATCTTCCAACCGCTTTTCATCCATACCTCTTCCCGTTTGTAGTCTCTTCAAACAAAAGTGAAATCAGGCATGTTGGCAACTGTGCAACCCAGATGTCTTATAACACAAGAACAGGGGTAGGCCAATCGGCCAATCAGCCCATCGAGCCTACTTTGCTATTCTGGATCATGGCTGATCAAAGCTACTTGTCCGCAGTAACTTCATATCTTTTAACATCAATAGCCTCCAGAAATCTATTGATTTGTCTTGAACTTGTTCAATGATTCAGCTTCCACAGTCCTGTAGAGTAGGGAATTCCAAATATTTACCAACCTTTATCCTAAGATTAGGTCCTTCCTCTATCCACACTGCTGTCCAGTAAGAATTTTGAGAGTTCCAAAAAGAACACGTCTCATTCTTCAAAGTTCTAAAGAATACTAATACTGTTCCTCTAATCATATAGAAAAATCCACCATCCCAGAGATTAATTTGGTGAACCCCCACTACATTCTCTCGACAGCTAGAGACAAGGAGGATAAACTATGCAAAATACACCAGATGAGGTCTTACCAAGGCTCTATACAAATACAGCAAGACATCTTTGCTTCTGTGCTCAAATCCCTTTGAAATGAATGCCAACATACCATGTGCCTTCCTAACTGCTTGCTTGCAAGCTAGCTTTAGTGACAGATGGAAAAGGACAAATAGGTTCCTGTGTACAGTCATACATCCCAACTTCTTACAATTTCAGAAATATTCTGGCTTTGTGTTCTTTCCATATAAATGAATAACTTCACATTCATTTATCACATTATATTGCATTTGTCATGCTCACGTAACCTGTTCAAGTCGTCTTGAAGACTTTTTATACCCTCATTCCCACCCATTCTGACGATATTAGCAAATATTAAGATTGGTCCCAATATCCAAATCATAAACAGTTATGAACTTGGTACTGCATGTTGCAGTACCGCACCAGTAACAGCCTGCCAGCTGAAAAATGATACATTTATTCCCATTCTCTGCCTTCTGTCTCATAAGCACATCTCAACCCAGACTAGTAAAATTAGTTACTTAATTTTACTTAAGCTCCTGTGTGGGATCTTATCAAAAGTCTTCTGAAAATCCAAATATACCACACTCAAAGGTTCTCCTTTTTCTATACCATAAGTACAGTGCTCAAAATAAGTTTGTCAAACATGATTTTTCCTTCCGTGTTGAATCTACCAAATCTTGCCAATCTTTTCAAAGTGTTCAGTAGTTACCTCCTTCATTTTAGATTCCAACGTCAAGCTAACAGTTCTGTAGTTCTCTGCTATCCTCCCTTCTTAAATAGCGGAGTCATACTTACTACTTTCCAATCACCAGAAATATTTCCAGATTCTATAGAATCACGAAAGAGAACTATATTGACCATTATTTCCTTCAACACTTTGGCATAAACATTATCTGTGCAGGAAATACGTCAACTGACAATCGAACAGATTTTTCAAGAACCACCTTTTTTATTATTGCCAATTTATTTTATCTCATCAATTACACAAAGCCCTTAGAGGCCTCTAGTACCTCAGATTCTGTTTATCTTCCTCTGTGAGGACAGATGCAAAGTAACTGTTTAGTTTCTCTGGCATTTCCCTGATCTTCCCTTTACATTCTCTGTCCCTACTTGTAATGGGCGACATTTATTTTTGCTAATCCTTTCTTTTCACATACTGATAGCAGCTTTTATGCTCTGCTTTTTTGTCATTGTTAGCTTCTCTTTTTAGCAGTTTCTTGGTCGTCCAAAACAAGTAGCCATTGCCCATCTACCATCAAACCTTTTAATGCATTCTCCCAATCCACTTGTCCCTCATATCCTTCTAGTGTCGCTTGATCAGAATTAAGGCCATAGTTTTTATGTCAGGACCTCAAGACTTGTCTTTAGAAATGCCTTTTGAGCAAAAACATGGCATGTGATCAATGTCAGTTGTGTGGTGCTTGGAGAGAGACCCGATAGTATAATGCAGTTAAGTAGCTCCCAACCCATATTGTCCAAAAGCACTGTAAAGGGAGCTACATTATACGTACTGAATGCTTTGCTTACCATGTTTCTAAAGTTGGCACTTAAGGTTCCTGTTGCTTGATGGTACTCCATAACACAACAGTTGTTTAATATTTCACCACTGCTGTCACTGCCAGAGACATAAATGGGTTAAAAATACTTTTCAAATAGCTATAACTAAAAAAAAATGCAGGAGATCAGTGTTGTGCTGCACTGCACAATGCCTTTTATGGAATGATACCAAGCAGACATAATTATACAGCCAGCTTGGATCATTGAGAGGTTTAAAAAAAGGGACAAAATGCTGTATGTAAGAACACTGCTTAATGGTCTGTAACTGTGGTCAATGTTTTGTCAAAGAGAAAATGGAATATGTTAGTAGTTGCCTTACTTTCTAGTATTCTCATTTTTCAGAAGAGCCTTGGCCTGTTGTTCACTGATGATTGTTGCTTTCACTTGGGGTGGGTTCATATGAACATTAAGCTTTCCTCCTACTAATAAGCGTACTGTAGCTGCAAACTTGGTTTGAGTCTTCAAAACCTGAGGGGGTTGCTTCTCAATTATAAAGGTGCTGTACACAATAAAAGATGTAAAACTAAACTTAGTACAACTTGACTTAGTCAGATACTATATTTAAGTACATTACAATTATATAATCATCTATAAATCTAATCATATAAAATAGCTTATAACAAAGAATAGCATGGAATCCTAAAATTCTTATATTAAAAAAAAATACTGACAATATCTAGCTTTGAAATAGACTTCTTTCAACACAAATGGTTTTGTCAAAATTCAGGTTTAAGACGACTGCTCAATTTTAATTTATCTTACGGGTGAAGTTTCTTTTGCTTACAAATATATTTCTGGAGGGTTTAGAATTGTTACATGCAACTCTATTAAAGTTGCTGACCTCGTGACTAGTGCAGATATTACATCTGTAATTGTTGCATTGAGTTCTGTAAGTAACTCCTCCACTGGACCTGGGATGGGTAGCTGCTGCCTTTGGTGTTCAGCTCGCCTGATCTGCTGACGGTTCTGCCATATTGTCTCTGCTAACTTCTCACACCTACAAGTGTAAAGAAATTTCACAATGAGCAGTACTGTTCAACAATTCTAGATGCAAAGAAGCATATAATAACATTTCAACATACTTATTACTTTTGCTAAATTATTTTTTGACATTCAACAAGTTTCTAAAAGTGGCTTTGAATTGATTAATACACACTACAGTCACCACCATTTTAAATACTATGAAGATTGTAAAACATCTACTTCCAATTATAGCTTGCATACTTTCCCATTTTTAAATAGCCTGAAAATTACCATCTTAAGATATTAGGAATACTGATTTTAAAATGAATTGCACAGCACAAGGTGGTTTGACTTGTAAGGATATGATTGTATGACTGCTTTATATTAGACTGAGACAGGCTGCTTAAACATCTTGGGTTGTATCATAGTATTCCTCAACAAGCACTTGCACAGAGGGTGCTGAAGATGAGATTTCTGCACTGGATGAACAGTTGGTATTATAATGGGGTTGGGTGCTAAAGGCATTGTGGATTGCACATTACTGGGAATGGTTATACTTAAGTCACAGAATTCATGATTGACAGTAGGTGCACAGTAATGACAGGAATAGGAGACATCGCAGTGCAGATGTCCTCCAGGACTGAAAGATTCAAACTCATCTTTAAGAGTGATGACATCTTGCAGAGGGCACTCTACAAAAGTTTCATGGAGCTATACAGCAAATGACTGCACAGAATGTTAATGGAAAGTTTAACTATGTGGTTGGCATAGCAGATTTGCTGAAGCAATAATACATGTTTCTGCTGTTTGTTGTTTCTGCAATGCAAGGACATACCCATTCAGTCCTCAAACTTGCTCCAATTGACAAGATCATAACAAATCTGTTCCAGGTTTTAACTCTTCTTCCATGCCAACATATCACAGCCCTAAACACTCAATATTTCACAAAAATCTGCCTCCTTTTTAAATACTCTGTGTAGTCTCCACAACTTTCTTCGGGATAGAGCATTCCAGGTATTTGAGATTACCCTACAAGTAGAAACATCTTCCCAACATTTATCTTGTAAAACACACTTAAAATCTTGCATGCTTTGCTTTTCTAAACTCTAAAGGTCTAATTGATTTAACCGTACTTGATAAGCTGACCTTTTCATCCAAGAAATCAGCCTTGTGAATCTGTCTTAAACAGCCTCCAATGCCAGCACTTCCTTTCTTGAATACAAGAACCAAAACTGCACCCAATACTCCAATTGTGGTCACACCATAACTTTGTACAGTTGGAACACACATTCCCTATTTTTAAACTCCAATCCTCTCCCAATAAAGTCCAAAATTCAATCTGTCTTCTCAACTACTTGTTATATCTACATGCTAACTTTTTACGTTTCATGCACAACAACACAGATACCTCTCCGTTGCACCTTTTTAGGAGTGTCTCTCTATTTAAACAATGTCTGCCTTTTAATTCTTCCTACACAAGTGCATGACTTTACACTTTCCTATATTAAACTCAATCTGTTAAATTATGGCCCCTCTGTCAACTCATCTATACCTCCACGCAGGATCATTTTGTCCTCATCACAGCATACCCACTCTTCTATTTTTAGCCGGTCAGCAAACTTGGATGCATGCGTCCCGTTCAAGTCATCACTGTGGATAGCAAATAATTTAGGCCCTAGAACTGATCTCTGTGGCACTCCGCAATTACACTTTTCTAACCCAAAAAAGACCCATAAATCATGACTCTCTTCTATGCATTAATCAATTATTTTATGCTAATACATTATCCACAATTCTTCAAATTGCCCACACTTTCAAATTGTGAATGAACTCCCATTTCTTTTAGCTCATTACATTGTTATCATGTTCTGTCTCCCCTCCCCCCATCACAGTGGGACTATCTGTCCTTTCAAATCTAGCAGGAGACACACCATTGTTCTTCCATTCTCACATTCCGATCACTTAATCGGAACTATCAACATCTTTTTTCCACCAGCACCCTACATGCATTAACCCCACTCACATCCCTCGGTCCGCCCCCGCCAACTACAGCATAAATATCCCCTCCATTCTTCACTTTAGTTCTATTGAAGAGTCACCTAGACTTGAAAGTTTAGCTTGCTCTCTCCATGGATACTGTCTGACCCGCTGTGATCTCCAACATTTGTCATTTTCAGTACAGATTCCAGTATCTTCAGTAATTTCCTCTCTTATCTTGTGCAATAATCTTTTATGTGGCACCATACCAAATATCTTCTTGAGATCCAAATACACTGTCCACCATCATCCTTTTATCAACTTGGCTCGATATATCCGCCATGAAAAACAGCAAAGTTGTCAAACAAGACTTCCCTGTAAAATCATGCTGCTGTTTTAGTATATTAAGCTTTACTAAATGTCCTATTTCCTACTTAATAACAAACTCTTGCATTTCTCAAATGAGAATGTTAGGCTAACTAGCCTATACTTTTCTGCTTTCTGTGTCTCTTTTGTTTTGAACAGGTGTATTACATATAGCGCTTTTCCAATCTGCTGGAACCTTCCCAGAACATCCTAAATTCTGGAATATTTGGACCAACGAGCCTACTCTCATGGCAGCCATTTTCTTTGGATGGCAATTCATCTGCCTCTAGTCCTATTTAACTAAATATTTTATTCCAAAATGGAGATTGTTACAAAAACTTTCCTTCCATTAGGAGTAAACTTATCGGTTATTGTTAGAATGTTTATAATGTCCTCTATTGTGAAGACCAATGCAAAAAACTGGAGTAAATTATTTGTTATTTTCTTGTGCACATTCCCTGGTCACATCCTTCAAGGGTCCTAAACTCCCTTTAGTAACTGTCTTTCTTTTCGTATACCAGTAGAAGCTTGTACTCCTTAGTGTTACCACTTCATATGCCATAATTTTTAAACTAAATACACTCCTTGAGAGCCTTTTTTTGCTCTGGGCAGTTCATCTTTCTTGTCGAGTCCTTACTCACCAGAGTAAACTTTTGCTTAACATGGAGATATCTGCTTAAATGTTTGTCGCCAACATATTTCTTAGTCTATTTTCCCAGCCTCTTTCTTCATACTTCTACAATAGTAAAGGATATTAGTTTGAAACCCAAGGTTACTCTTCCTCAAATTGAATTCAAAATGCTATCATGGCATGATTGCAACCCCCAGAGGATTCTTAACTACAAGATCATATCATTATTCCACCTCATTACACATTATTAGATCTAAAATTGTGAGTTCGAGTGTAGGTCGCAACATACTACTATAACTCTTAAGGACATACATATATCTCCCACTGAGATATTAAAGAGTTAACTTGTTCTGCTGACCTGCAGGAAATTGCATGTCCAAAGGCTAGGATGGGATGCCTCTGACTTACAGATAGATTGTAAGAAATTAAATTATCATCTCATTTTACATGGCCACTTCCTTGTCATTCAGAGCTATTTATATTTTCATCCCTCATCAAAAATCAATAAGAACATTACAGTTGGAATTTGACTACTAACCTATTGTTATAAAAAACTATTTGACCATGAAGGGATGATTTGCATTACATTATTTCTGGGGGTGATGTGGTCACTGCACTATGTCTTGAGTAGCATGCGACTGTGAGGGAGTGACTGGGGGGGGTTGTCTTGTGGACATTACTGACTATGATGTAAAGATTTTGTATAAAGGAAGGACTGTTTCCTTTGTTCAGATGGCTTCCCTGGACATGCCTTGCAAGCACCGCGAAGTGTGTTTAGGATTTCTCCAAAGCCTGTATTGTACTGTGCAGAATAAATTTTGCTTGGTCATAGAAGTTGAATTTCATTTATTATGATCTCAGTTCAATTTCCTATGCAAGGGTCTTAAACAATAGCAGACTCCTAGCAGAATCCAAATTTTCAGGAATAAACCTATTGAAAGGTTGGACTGCTATTAACACAGCATATGAGTTGAACTCAACTTAAAGACAGAGCGACTGAGATCAGGTTTACATTCATGCTAGGGCAAGATCAAAAATAGGAATGAAAAGGGGGAGACAATTGCTTGCTATTCAGCCATTATCCTTCATAAAGGGTAGGATAGGCCTTCTGAAGCCAGCTCAGAACTTATCACTTTTCTCTTGCCTGTGTCCTGGGCAAAAGTGACTTGGCTAGAAGGCAGAAATGTTGAGTGGTATGCAAGACATTACCTATATATTTACTGACATTTATTCATGTGACAGACAGGCAATAGTTGATTGCCAATTTTCCTTGTTTGGGCAGAATAGAAATAAACATTCAAGGGAAACAACAGCAGACTTTATTCGTCAACTTCCTGTTTTCCAAGACAGAATGGTGACTCAACAGAAGTTGTCAAGCTCCTCGGACATATACAACAGTTGTGTCTGGGAACTGAAGCCATATTCCCCCAGTGTTTTTTTTTTGATTGCGGCAAACTGTGGTTAAATCGACAAAGCTAGGGGATTCAAATTAACAATATAGGTAGAGGCAGAATATAAGAATTAAAAGCACATTTTATAGTTCTACAATTTTCAAACATCTTTTCTTCCTGACTCATGTTTTACTGAAGTATGAAATTTTCTTACCATGACTGCAGCACATCCAAACTCCCTTCAGATTGACCACCATTCCCTGCTAATTGCTGACGACGTTTCCACTGAATCAGTTCATCATCTAAAATAATTGTCTGTAGCTTACGAAGCAACTGTAATGTTTTTTGGTGTTTCTCGGCTAAGTCCTGCAATAAGTACATGAGTAATTAACATTCTTGATAAAAATTTCATTGACAATGTTCATTGACAATGTCCATTGACCTTACAGGTTTCTGTTAGAAATATTCCCATTTTTTCTGGAGACAAAAAAAAATCACACATGAATTAATTTCAATTGCGGCAACTTCCTTTCATGAAAGGGAAATAAATAATCCAACCTAAAATGAATGGATAGCAGTCTTAATACATTTATGCCAAGTTCCACATCAGATCTGTTGAAATAGTCATAAATCAACTCCAAACAGCTCACAACTTGTCGTCCAATAAGATAATCAAGGATATGGAAACGTTACAGTGGTGTATAGGAGCAACATGTAAGGATTAGCCAAAGGAAGAGCAAAGCTGATTAGGGACCAAAAAGGTCATCTCGTGGAACTGGCTGAGTACTTTGCATCTGTTGTCACGATAGAAGATGGCACAACTGCAGTACAATAGTAGAAATGTCAGATAGGGTAAACAAAAAAAATCATTAAAATGTCAGGCTTTAAAAGAATAAAAATACCTTGGTCCAGACATGATAGGTCCTAATTCAAATGCATTGCTAAACATTTTCCTCATCACTGATTTTGGGTTGATTAACCAATAGTTGGTAGATTTGTCCCTCTTTCACTTATTGACTGAAAGAGCACAGATTTGTTGGAAGCAATTAAAAGCAAAGTTCTGCAGGTGCTGGAGAATTGAAATAAAAACAAAGTGTTCAAGAAACCTAGGTCTGATAGCATCTGGGAAAAGAAAGGCATTTCATGTTTCAAGTCCAGTGTTTGGAGTATTTCTAGGATTTTCCACTTTTATTTTGTGTTAAATAACTGGATCCAATTCTTCAATGACATTAGGCATGGACTGATAAGGTTAAATGATAGAATGGATTTGTTCTGAAAACACCTTTAACAAAGCACCATATAACAGATTTGTTCATAAAATTGAAGTCTGTGTACTTCAAGGAACACTGGCAGCATAGTTTTAAAATTGGGCTAAGGAACACAGTGAATGATTTCTTTTTCCAGACTTGAGCAAAGTTCACACCAACATTTCCATTCACATTAATAATGTGAAACACAATTTCAAAAGATCGTAGCTAATATGATGCTTAAATAATAAAAGGCACAATATTACATTTCAAAGAATGGTTTATACAATGCAGATGAGTTTACAGAGATATAAATGGTTCTCAGAGTTGCAGGAGGTAACCGTGATGTGGAGTACTGTAAAGAATAGTAAAGGTTGCAGTTGTAGGGTGAATTCTAAGGGCAGGAAGAGGTGACAGTCATATGACAAACAGACTTAACAAAGAGACTAGTGAAGTGATATATCTCTGTAGGAGGAATCAGGAAAAGTCACTGAAAATAAAGTGCACAATTTTAATTCTCCTCTGAGAATTAGAGGAGCCATTTTTGAAGATGTCAGGACAAGTTAAAGCTGTTTAATAAAGAGCAAATGAGATCTTTTACCTCGAAACACAGGAATCAAGTACTAAAGCAAGAAAGTTTCAAAACACTCGTCTCAGTTGGAGTATTGTACTCCAATTTAAGGTACTATGCTTTAAGAAACACATTAAAGAAAAGGCCTTGGACGAGGTGCAGAAGAGTTCACTTGAATGGTAACTGAGGGTCTTCACTTACTTAGGGAGATGTGGCAAAGCTTAGTTTATTCTCCTTTAAGCAAAGGAGGTTAAGGAAATTATTGTGGGATTCAAAGTCATGAATGCTTTCCATAAGTAAAATGAACTGAAACTGCTCCAGGTGACAAAGAATGGAAAACAGATTTAAAGCAACTGGCAAAAGAGTCAGGGGTAAAACATTTTTTTTAAAAAATATATCAAGTTTCTCTAATCTAGAATACATGCCTGAAAGGATGATAAGAATCAAGCAACTCAATCACAATATTCAAAAGAGAATGGGATAAATACTGGACGAGAAAAATATTAAGAATGTCATGTGAAAACAGCAGAGGAGTGAGATTAATTGGAGTGTTCTATCAAAGGTCAGCACTGCCAGAGTACAGTAAATGACTTTGTTCTGTGTTCTATCATTTAATGCTCGTGACTAGGGGCAGGGCTCACTTTGGAGAAAATCATGAAGGAGCATGTAGAAATGCTTCCCATCAATTCCCGACTCAGGCGACTGACTGTGTGGAGTTTGCACGTTCTCCCCGTGTCTGCGTGGGTTTCCTCTGGGTGCTCCGGTTTCCTCCCACAGTCCAAAGATGTGCGGGTCAGGTGAATTGGCCAAGCTAAATTGCCCGTAGTGTTAGGTAAGGGGTAAATGTAGGGGTATGGGTGGGTTGCGCTTCGGCGGGTCGGTGTGGACTTGTTGGGCCGAAGGGCCTGTTTCCACACTAAGTCTAATCTAAAAAAAAAATTTGCATGCCCTTAATTTGACAAGCATAATTATGCACCAACAATAATGTTTCAACCTATATCAATAAGAAATACTATAGATGTGCAGGTTAGATGCATTGTCCATGCTAAATTGCCCATAGTATCCAGGGATGTGCAAGCTACTTGCATTAGCAATGAGAAATGCAGGATCACAGGGTGAGTGGGACGCTCTTTGGAGGGACGGTGTGAACTCGATGGGCCAAATGGCCTGCTTCCACACTGTAGGTAGTCTATGATTCCAGATGTACTTAGCGTGTTACATTGTGCAAGGAATCTAAAAAAAGGAACACGTATTTAATCATGGCATTTTGTCTCGTTGGACATGAGGAAAATATCATGGTTTAGGGATAATGCACTTGGGGAAGTAAATTCATGAAGGGAAGCAAATACAGATTCAAATACGTATCAGATCTTTCTACCATTCAATTTTTATTTTGCATTCAAAAGAACTGAATAATGCATTAAGTTCACATCCAGCCAGGAAGAAACTATCTATTGGTTTTTTGGGGTCTAAGGCTAAATAACTTTCAATGGTGTCACATCATGACCTTGAGTTCACAGTACAAAACTGCCCTTAATTTGCCACAAATTAAGGATCTCAAGAAAATACAAGGTTGTATGGAAAAAGAAAAGTCACAAGTGCATCAGTGGTCTGAGGTGAGAACTATACAGAGATGGATTTAGAATTAGAATCCCTACAGTGTGGAAACAAGACCTTCGGTCCAACAAGTCCACACTGACCCTCCAAGAGTAACCCACCCAGACCCATTCCCCTACCTTTACCCCTGACTAATAACCTACGCTATGGACAATTTTAGCATGGCCAATTCACCTAACCTGCACATCTTTGGTTTGTGGGAGGAAACCAGAGCATTCCGAGGAAACCCACACAGACGCGAAAAGAATGTGCAAGCTCTACACAAAGTCACCCTACGCTGTAATCAAACCCGGGTCCCTGGCGCTGTGAGGCAGCAGTGCTAATCATAGAGCCACCGTGTTGCCCTTTAATTCACCTCTAACCCATACTGTGCCTGAGCTGAGTTATTAGTGCACACAAGTGGTGTTTGAAAATAATTCCGTTTCCCATCTTCATGGGCTGAAATTTCAAAATGCTTTTAAAAGTTTAGCTCAATGCATAATCCAATAAACCTGATCACAACACACAGTTGCTTAAAACTAATAACATTCTGAAATGCAATGCAGAATATGGAAAACAAAATGTATAAAAAAATCATGGACTTATAAATACCAGTCTGTATTGCTGTAGTGTCTGGGCTTCTCGTTGTAACCAGTTCTCCACTGATGTCCGTTTCTGTTGTAAATTTTGTTCTCGCAAGAGCCGGTTCTGGTCTTGTGGACTAAGCTGTGCAAGCTGGGTAAGCTGAGCTAAAACCAAAATTTTTATATCACTGTCAAAATGGAAATAAGTGGCTGCAAAACATTTTTTTACAATTTATAATAAATTATATTTATAATTTGTTTATAATTCATAACTTGAATTATATTAAATACCTACAGGTCAAAATGTTTTGCCTCTTTTTATCAGCAGCATCATCCATTTTCCACCTGTTGGCAGATAATGGGGTGATTTGCTGAAAACACAGTATAGGCTGTTGGAGAGCTTTACTGCTAGTGAACATCAAATAATTGTGTCTTCCTCACCTGTGTCAATCTTATGTTACTAACTGGCAGCAGGAAAGGTTCACGGCCAAGGAGGTGTAAACAGAAAATGAATCCCCATGCTGCTACCAATCAAAACCATAAAGAAATGAAACATCAAATGAACAAATATCATAGCTTTGGCTTGTGATCTGAGTGCATATTACTTAACCTGCAAGCACTTTGAAGTATGAATATTCAAATGCTCCATTCTGACAAAATAATTGAGCAAATTTTCATGCTTCAAAAGCACAGACAGAAAAAAGAAATCAAATTGTCAAACAATAAAGCGCAGAGGAAGAATTAGGTTCTCAGATACACAAACTTTTAGATGCAGGAAAAAAAAAGTTGCTAAATCCATAAAGAAAACTATATGGACATAGAAAACAATGGCATGAGGTAATTTTGATGATATATATTATCACCAGTTGGCTTTAGTTTGAATTGTGTGTTCCACTTTGGCTAATCTACGTGAACTGAAAATGTGTTGCTGGTTAAAGCACAGCAGGTCAGGCAGCATCCAAGGAACAGAAAATTCAACGTTTCGGGCCAGAGCCCTTCATCAGGATGAAGGGCTCTGGCCTGAAACATCGAATTTCCTGTTCCTTGGTTGCTGCCTGATCTACTGTGCTTTAACCAGCAACACATTTTCAGCTCTGATCTCCAGCATCTGCAGACCTCACTTTTTAATCTACTGTGAACAGCAACAAAGACGGTACAGAAGAGATTTGTTAAAATGTGTCAAGATGGCAAATGGCTTCACTCATACAAAGAGACTAAAGGAGTCAAGGGAATTATCAGAACAAACATAGTTAGAACAACTGGTTGTTAAATACACAATATTATCCAGCTATGACTAATCATAAAATTCATACAGGGTGAAAACAGGTCATTTGGCCCAACAAGTTCACCATGACCCTTCAAAGAGTAACCTGCCTACACCATTCCTCTAAACCATTACTCTACATTTACCCCTGACTAATGCACTAACCTACACATCTCTGAACATTATGGGCAATTTAGCATGGCCAATTCACCTAACCAGCACATCTTTGGACTGTGGGAAACAGGAGTACCTGGAGGCAACCCACGCAGACATGGGAAGAAATGTGCAAACTGCACACAGTCACCCAAGGCTGGAATCGAACCCAGGTTCCAGGTACTGGGGCAGTAATGCAAACCACTGAGCCACCGTGCCACCCATAGAGTAGAGTTTTTGATCACTTTGCTTGCTTCTCGAAAATGGGTTGCCTGCTCTGTCTTTTTGCAAGCCATATTAGAACTTTTTTATGATAGGGGAGCCAGGTACAATAGCTATCCAAAACTAGAGTTCAGCTGGAAAATACATCCTTTCAGAATATTTAGATTTGAACTCTTAGATTAAAAGGATGTGTTGAATGGAGGTGAGAGATTATCACCTCATTATCAACTTCAGATATGGAATTAGATTCACAAAACCAACTATTCCCCACACTTTTCTTGCAAACTTGAAGTAACAAATTGCTGAACAAGTGAATCATTTGATATAAAACATACACAAAGCAGTTTTGTTTGTATTAAACACATTAGTGCACAGTGAATGAATGAGCATAAGGCAAAAAATACACAACTTTAAAATGCAAGAACACTGAAATAATGACATTGCCTGACCAGCTTATTGCCAGCATTTTCTGTTTCCTTTTCAATTTTGAAAGGAAATCATTAAAATAAGAGTCATTTTGGAAAATAAAGAGAAAATTCTGTTCAACAAAATTTTGTTTACCTTGTATGCGTAGACTCTCTTGGTATTGAATGATAAAGTATTCTTGGGTATGTTGCAGCTTTCGTAGTTCATTCTCGGTGTCTTGAGTCATTAGTCTTAGTTCTTCAAATGTTTGGTTTATTTGATGATGTTTCTGAGACATGGAATCCAACAAACCTACTGGTGAACTTGGCTGCATTTAAGACAAATCATTAAAAAATTAGTTCACTGATGCTAGTCCAGCAATTTTATTAAAGTAGTGCTTTCTTATTAATAGTGTTATTGTTTTCCCTAAGAACAAAGCAAACCTAGAGAGACAATTTAGAAATAAAATGTTCGAAGTGCCATCAAAAACATTAGTACAATTTCTTTTAACTGGATGAGGGTTTCTTCCCCCCAGAAGTGATGAGTTTGTAGAAAGTACTCCAACGTTCTATCCACTGAACGGGACATCTAAGTGGAGAAAACAGTATCATCAACGTGAACAAAATGCTGTTCAACATGCTGCAGATGCTGGAAATGTGAAATAAAAATAGAAAAGCTTGTAATACGAAGATCATTGAACATCAGTGAAGAAATCAGTGAACATCTCAGGTTAATTACTTTTCTGATGAAAGTTCAACTTATTTTTTTCTGCACAGATTCTGCTTGATCTATTGAGTATTTCTAGACTTACCTGTTACTTGACTTGTTTAGAAACGGCATCAGTATCAATGGCTGCTAAAGGAGCACATTTGTTCAGCAACCTTTATTAACAATAAAGGTTGCGTGGGCGGCACGGTGGCACAGTGGTTAGCACTGCTGCCTCACAGCGCCTGAGACCCGGGTTCAATTCCCGACTCAGGCGACTGTGTGGAGTTTGCACACTCTCCGTGTGTCTGCGTGGGTTTCCTCTGGGTGCTCCGGTTTCCTCCCACAGTCCAAAGATGTGCGGGTCAGGTGAATTGGCTATGCTAAATTGCCCGTAGTGTTAGGTAAGGGGTAAATGTAGGGGTATGGGTGGGTTGCGCTTCGGCAGGTCGGTGTGGACTTGTTGGGCCGAAGGGCCTGTTTCCACACTGTAAGTCTAATCTAAAAAACAATCTATAAAATGAAGATTGTTTCCATCAAACTGTCCAGCTGTAACCTTCCTTCAGATCTTCTGGGACTATTGTGATGTACTACCTCCAAACAACTGTACTAATCAGAAAATATCTTGGACTCAGCTGGATGCAATCAGCATCTATATTTTTAAAGAAGTTGTTACAGTCACTTACTGCCTTTTGAAATAGAAACAGTAATAAAGCGAACGTTGGTCCTTTAGAAAAGGAGTCTGAGGAATTAATAATGAAAGATAAAGAGATAGTAGATGCATCGAACCAGTACTTTGCAGCAATCTTCACTCCAGATGATAAAAGCAACACCCAAGAAATAGCTACCAATCCGAAATTAGAAAAGTGAGAGAAATTCAAGAGAATTAGAATTACAATCCACCTGGTAGAAATTATATTTGGAAAATTGTGAAGTCTCATGCTTTCTGATGGCTTTCATCCAAGGGTTTTCAAAGCAGTAGCTAGTAAGATAGCTGATGCATTATTAGCTTGAATTTTCCAAAACCTTCTTAGGTACAAGGAAAATGGAGCAGGTTCGAAGTGCCTATATCTGTTCTGAAATCATACACTGCTTGCCATATCAGAAAATCAGTGTTATAGAAAATGCAACTTTGCACTAATTTTGTTGACCAATGTTTCATTTATGAAGTATTTCCAGGGTAAAATGTCCATTATGGTCGGCAAATATAACTTCAGCCATACAGAATTTATCTGATGCTAAGTTATCTAAAGAAAATAAAGATAAACTCCTGCCGTGTGTCATAAGCAGATCCCTCTTTTCTAAAAGCTGTTACTTTTCTCATGGATACTGTGCTCTTTATTTCAGAGGGGGTAATAAAACTCTTCCAATTCAGATTAGACTGGTTTGGTAGATTAAAGGGTATTGAGAGGCCTCTTTGTTTATATGTGACTGCAACAATAAATGAGACTTCAGGCCAAAGTGGTCATGTTTAGAAGTGACCTGTATAATGAAAGGAGAGTGGTCAGCTCTCTAGCTGAGCAGTTCAGTCCAGAGCTAGTTCAGAGTTCAGCTGGGTGGAAACAAACAGCGCCAGGGACCTGGGTTCAATTCCCGCCTCAGGCGACTGACTATGTGGAGTTTGCACGTTCTCCCCGTGTCTGCGTGGGTTTCCTCCGGGTGCGCCGGTTTCCTCCCACAGTCCAAAGATGTGTGGGCCAGGTGAATTGGCCATGCTAAATTGCCCGTAGTGTTAGATAAGGGGTATATGTAGGGGTATGGGTTGGTTGCGCTTCGGCGGGTCGGTGTGGACTTGTTGGGCCGAAGGGCCTGTTTCCACACTGTAAGTAATCTAATCTAACAAAAAAAAAGCTCTCTCTCTGCCCTTCTAACTTCAACCTGTAAGCATCTGTTCCATTTGTACTGTTTTTTAAGGGGGTTTGCTTATTGGGACTGTTGTGTATGGAAGTAGGTTTGCTCACTGAGCAGGAAGGTTCATTTTCAGATGTTTCGTCTCCATACTAGGTAACATCAGTAAGCCTTCGGAAAAAGCACTGATGGTGCTTTTTGTAGCTCGTTGATGTTCATGTATCCCAGTGGCTAGTTTTCTGCCTGTTTGTCCAATGTAGTGTTTGTTACAGTTCTTGCACGGTATTTTGTAAATAACATTTGTTTTGCTTGTTGTCTGTATAGGATCTATCAAGTTCATGAGCTGCTGTTTTAGTATATTGATGGGTTTGTGGGCTACCATGATGCCAAGAGGTCTGAGTATTCTGGCAGTCATTTCCTGATGGATCCCATTTACCACCCTCCTAAGAAAAAGAACAGGAATTGACATCACCATAGGAACTGACATCACCACAGGAAATGGCATCACCAACTGAAGGAAACCTAAACAAATAAATAGGAGGCCATACCATCAGTGCTTCATCCAGAGGTTCACTGATATTACCTGGTATGGTGATGAAATGTCTGAAAACGAACCTTCCAATCAGCAAGCAAACCTACATCCAGAACCTCAACCTGAGCTACAAATCTTCTCAAAACTTGCTAACTGTTGTGTATATTCAGAACAGCATAAGTAAGTCTAATTTGGATGGACTGAGTTCTATAGGGATTCTTTATTCTGTTCTGTGTTTCATTGTGTAATTTTGTGAATGGAGTTTTGTCTATTTTAAAACCTAATAGTCAACCTCGCTAACTTACTCTGGGTAATTTTCACTGTACACTTACCGAAACAAATTGCAAAGTTATGGTCTGGGCTGTCTGCTTAACAATGTTTTGAGTGGTCTGACCTAGTCCATAACACATGATATGTAGCACTTTATTTACTTCAACACTCCTCTTTGTGTACATGCAAGAATTATGGACAAACAACATTCCCATCAAAAAAGAAGTGTTCAATTGCCATGAGTTTTGCAAAAGTCAAAACTTAACTGATGTTTGAACAAACTAATGTTCTAACCATTTGCATCCAAAGTTAATATACATTTCAGGACATTTCATCACAAGGGTACTTTGGTCATGAAGTGAAATTTATTCAAATCAAAAAGAAAAAAAAAATCACACAGAACAGTGGAGACAGGATGGCGGTATGAGCAAGTATTACACATGAATAAAATGTATTGCTTCAAACATTAAAAAGACAATTCTAAACCTCAAAACACAATGCGGCTGAGGTAATTGGAACAATAACAATCAGATACAAGCTTTGCTTTGATAGCCGAACTTTATCATAGATCTATTAGATGTTTCATCTCACTACTTCTTCTCACCTTGTTGAAACAGTATATCCAATTGCTAAAGCTTCCTGTTTGAATATGTGTAAAGGCCAAATTCACACTGCTTCTAACCTCAGTGAGTCTCAAACTTCTGTCAATATTCTGGGCAAGATAATGTTCATTATGTACATCCTAAGATTTCAACAATTTTTCACCTTTCTTTATTTCAACAACATTATTGCAGTCACCCTCCTCAAAATTGCTATTTGTTCATTCTTAATTCAAAATCCAATATCCTACTCTTCATTCCTTCAAATCAAATCTGTCCTAAATTCTCATTCATTTAAAAGGGCCTAGGCACTCAACATTTTCAGTCATATAATTTTCTTGCTTTAAAGCCAATCTTGGGATCCCCAATCTCCCAAGATTTATCTTCCCAAGTACTTGTCTGAATCTTCATGAGTTTGCACCCTGGTTTCTCAAATTTAAAAATGTCTCTCTCCTGCTTCTTCCACATGTCACTAAACAGGGATTGAAATAGCATGGAACAGAATAATTTTTTTTTAAAAATCTGTTACTTACATTTGTAGCTTCTCTAATTAGCCTCTGCTCATGGTACAGAATGTGTTTGATTGATCTAACCAGATCCAGTGGGCAACGGTCATAAGTATTCTGGAAATAAGAATTACAACTGTCAAACTATGCAACGAGTTGAACTTCTTTCCCAGAGTTGAAATCTATGCAGATTTATGTTCATTAATTTTTTCACGTTACCTCCTGAAAAGAAAGTTTAATTGCTACACAATTTCACACCTCATCCAATAGCCATTATTTAAACTTGGGCTGAAATGTGGCAGATCATTGAACTGTGGGAGGCAATACATTCTGTTCCTAACAAACTAACAATCATAATGGGCTTGTTTTCATCAAGAAGTCAATCAAGAGAATCACTTGATTGGATATCAAGTGTAGCTGATTATTCTCCTTCTATTCCAAGTCTGCAAAAGCAATCTAAGTGGTAGTCAACTGAGACCAAGCAATCCAGCACAGATCAAAAATCAAAACGGAACCTTCTGGTTTACATGACTTGAGTGGAGTACTCAGCAGTAATGCTGATTTTTTCCAACCCCCACACAGAACTGATGGATCTCTCCTGCAATATTTTTGACATTGAAGCAAAGAGTTGATTAAGTGAAGGATATGTATTGGTAGAAGGCATAGGTGGCAGGCAAGGCGGTGTGCCTTGGCTACAGTTAGAGAAGGGGCTGGGCTTTTGGGTAAAATTGGAGATGCAAGGTGTACCACATATTTTGGATATGTGGCACTTCAAAATAGAAGACAAATTGCATATTTTGTAGTAGGAGGCAAATGAGTCTCTTCTGTACCCCATAAAATTATGATCAAACTATGAAAGCAGAACCACCTGAATTTAGTGACCATTATGGGTAACACAGTGGCTCAGTGGTTAACACTGCTGCCTCAGCTCCAGGGACCTGGATTTGATTCCAGCCTTGGGCAACAGTCTAGTGTTAAGTTTGCACATTCTTCCTATGTCTGCATGAGTTTCTTCCAGGCGCTCTGGTTTCCTCCCACAGCCCAAAGATATGCTGGGTGGGTGAATTAGCCATGCTAAATTGCCCATAGTGTTCAAGGATGTGTAGGTTAGGTGTGTTAGTCAGGGATAATAGGGTAGCAGAATGGGTCTGGGTGGGTTACTCTTTGGAGGGTTGGTGTGGACTTGTTGGGCCAAAATGGCCTACTTCCACACTGTAGGGATTCTATGATTACTGACAGTTGTATTCTGTTACTTCTTTATGTATTTCAATGCTACTTTTGTTGTAATATCTTGGAAAATGCTCTGGCTTGGTCCCTTTCTTATACTTGTCCCTTTGGGTTTTCCAGCCCCTTTACGGTGCAGAGATTGAGGCCCAAGAGCAAGTAGGAAGCTGTGAGAGATGGAATCCAAGCACAGGAGAAAACGGAAGCCAGCCAAACAGTTCTGAGACCGAGCAGGTGAGCTGAGAAACAAGCCTGGTACGGCTTCATTTCTATTCTGGGGCCAGGAGGGAATCCAACGTCAAATTAATACAAGTTCTGCTCAACTGCCCAGAGTGAGCATATACCTAACGGATAAACTATTCTGAGATTTGACGTGTTGTGTCAAACTGATTGTTGCAGATAGCAAGGAAAAGTACTAGGGAAGCCAAATTCACAAGTCCATAATTATTTAACATGTAACACTTTTTACTTTTAGGTATGTGGTTAAATTGGATGCTGAACCCAATCTTGAGACAGTTCTTTTCCGCACAGATTTTGTTGTGGAAATATTAAGAGGAAAGGTTATAATGTAAAATAATTATAGAGTGACCATAAGAGAAGCAGTAAATAACCAATCGTAAAAAGGAAAAAAAGTCTAACATTGGAAAACAGGTACATACTTGATAAATGACAGATGGATTAAGTCACAAAGACAAAATTGTCTAATATACTTTTATTAATGAATGGAACACAAATTGCTAATAGTTTACTATAAAACTGAAAATGTTTTTGTCATACACCTGCATGTGATTTAAAGTGTAAAATACAATTTTCAATTCATTAGCATCTGGACTCCCTAACTTACACCATGGCTTTCTAAAACGCAGAATATTTAAACCTACCTTTAACTGAGTGGCATAATTCCCTAATTTCAGCTTTAATACAAAAATATCTTCACCCATTAGATGATCAGCTTTCTTCTGTAACTCCTGTATCAAGGTCTCAAGCAATCGATGCGCTCGAAATTCCTCTTGTGGATTCTCAACATCAATTGAATCCCTAAAAAGAGAAATCAGCACAGAAAAGCAATTCCAAATATGGGTATTTATCATTAAGATTGTGCAAGAAACTTGTATTTGTTTGGATCAGCTTAGTGAATACTACAGGCAGAAACAATTTTTTTTCTAACAGCGAAAGCTACTTAGAAATTCTTTAAATGTGGGGTCCCAGTAATATTACCCAAGGCTTTTTTAAAAAGTTCGTTCATGGTATGCGAACATTGCTGGTAAGACCAGCATTTATTGCCCATCCCTAATTGCCCTTTGTCTGAGTGGTTTGCCAGGTCATTTCAGAAGGCAATTAAGAGTCAACCACATTAATGTGGGTCAGAGTCATATGTAGGCCAGACCAGGTAAGAACAGCAGGTTTCCTTCCCTAAACAACATTAGTAAACCAGCCAATTGTGGTCATCATTAGACCAACTTTTACTAATTCCAGACTTTTAAAAATCTTGAATTCAAATTTCAGCATCTGCTATAGTGACCTCAGCAACTCATGTAAAAATACCAAAGCTATCTGATCATTAGGGCTTGTGTTTGCACTATTGATAGCTACATGCTAACAAATCACCTGCTTGAATGTCTGTCTCAGAGTTGGTGAATTATGCCGAAATTTAGACCTTTAGCTCCACTTGTCCACTAGATCATGACTGATCTGCACTTCATCTCCAATTATCTATATTTTTTCTTGATGAACTTTAACAACAAAAATTTCTTGATTAGATGAGATTCCCTACAGTGTGGAAACAGGCCCTTTGGTCCTATTAGTCCACAGTGACCCTCCAAAGAGTGACCCACTCAGAGCCATTCCCCATATTTATTCCGGACTGATACACCTAACTCTATGGGCAATTTAGCATGACCAATTGACCTAACCTGCACACCTTTGGACTTTGGGAAGAAACCAGAAAACCCAAGGAAACCCATGCAGACACGGTGAGAGTGTGCAAACTCCACACAGACGGTCGCCAAGGCTGGAATCGAACCCGGGTCCCTGGCACTGAGAGGTAACAGTGCTAACCACTGAGCCACCAACTCAAACCACAGCCTCTTGGAGGAGATAGCGCCCAAAGTGACTTCCTGGTTTCTGCAACTGGTATAACTAATTTTATATCTATGTAAATATATAATTGCTTCCGCACAAGACTACACTGAAATTATATGCCCAATTTAGTTGAACTATTAAAAGCACCAAAAAGAGAGCTGGATATGCAACCTTAAAGTGATGAATTAGAGGGCTTTGGAGATAGGCCTGGAGAATAGGACTAGCTAGACGGCTCTTTTGGGAACCAGTACAGACACGAATGGCCAAATGGCCATTGTTCTGCAAAATTCAATGAACTGAAGATCAGTTGCATGCACAATAGCATTACAGAAATATGTACATAGAAAGGCATTATAGTCATTTTGTTTGGACTGAACATTTTCATGCATTAAAGTCCTTACATCAAGAAACTGACCATATATTTATTCAAATATTGTACTAGTTTCATCTTAAGCAAGGAACAGAGAAGTAAACAGTACTGGACCTCATAAAAGTGCTTCCAGCTGTGATTAAATTTGAATGGTTAAGGGCATAAGATGACAACACAATCACATGCTTTTATCCTAATGAGACATCAACAGCCATTAGGAATGTGTTACTTGAACACAGGGTATCTAAATTTTACATACCATGGCTGACTTTCAATCCACTGTGACAAATAATGCCTAACTTCAATCGGGAAATGCTGACCATACAAGGACTGCATCTGACGCAGAGCTTCGCCCTGAAGCTGCTGGGCCTGAATCCATACTGACATGGTCTGAGATCTAAAAGACAAATCAAATAAGCCAATCATCAACAAAATAATGTGAAAAGATTTGAAGACCTATTTGCAAAATTCACTCAACAGGAAAAATCACAAGGTAGCTTTCTGCAGTAGCCTTTCAGTAAATACTGATTTAGACCATTTCCTCACGGAGTAAATTGTTCCAACAGGAACAGGGAAGTCAAAATGTAGCTCCATACTTTCATTCAACCTCTTGACCTGCAACAGATAGCTATCTAACTATGACAAAGAATGTAGATCAACTCCTAAAACTAATTAAGATAAATTTTAATTCCTGGATAAAATAAAGCTCTTTTCAACCAATACATATACAGAACAACCTCTGTTATCTGGACATTAATTATCCGAATTTCAGATTATCCAAACAAGACCATAAAACTTTTAATTAAATTTAAATAAAAGCACAATGAGAGCAGGCAGCCTGGGCCGACAGTGACACCAGGAACAGGGTTGCTACAGGAACCATGCTCCTGCTATTGCCAACACCACAGGAACCCTACCCCTGCTACAGCCAGCACCACGGGAACCCTGATCAGTTATCCGAACAAAATACTCTCTGCCCATCTTGTTCAGATAATCGAGGTTGTTCTGTATACCAAACATAAATTTCATAAGCTCAAAAGTTTGACTAAGTAATCAATTTGACCAAAGGTCAGAAATTTAATTGACTTGTATACAACTTATGAAATTAAAAAAGGCTTTAACCATCCATGTCCTTATTGTATTTTGACTGACCAATCTGGAAGAATAGAAATTCCTCAACTGTATAATCCAAACACAATTACAAAGTAGAAGGAGGAAACGTTACAAGATCTATTTACATCTACTTAGTAGAAGACATATGCCTAGTACGAGCTAATACTAGTTCACTGCACAATATTTAAAATATACAGTGACCCATCACTGAGCTGAGGCAATTATTACTAGAAACATATTATTTGCTTCAGGAATAAATTAGCATATTTCCAAGGAAAGTATTAAACATTTTTACAGTAATATTGTTTATACTTTTGCCTCACTATGTTCTATCTTGAGACACTGCTGCCTCTCTGGTCATATTTTGACATGGAGAGAGCATTTAATTAGATGGGAGAATGATGAGTGAGCCTTCCCGTCTCTACCCTGATTAACTCAGTGACAGAAAAGCCCAGTCAACCTTTTCCAAAAGGAGGAAACGCAGTCACGACTGAACCACAGTTGACACTATGCATTGAGAATATGAGAAATAGCATTCAAAAAGGAAAATTATGAAATTTAGCAGCACCACCCAGCCTAATGACATTTACCACTGAAAAGGACAACTGCACAGGTACATCATCTCCAGAATCCCCTCCAATTACGTGCTTTTGCATTGGCACACATCACCATTCCGTAATTGTCAATGCATCACGATCCAGGAATCCCCTCAAAAACATGGCATCACCATAACCTCTTTACAATATGGATAATCGGCTAAAAAGAAAAACCATCACTCTACCTTAGCATCAAGGAAGAGGAAATAAACAATGTCATCCATGTCATAGCAGATAATCAAAAGGGTTCCTGAGTATGCAATCATACATAAGATGTACTTGAATTCAAGCTTTCATTTTATATACCTGTTGCCATTCTCTATTTACATTTAGGGGATTAATGAGAGAATTACAGGGAAGTACAGAAATCAACAGAATTGATGGTTAGATTTCCATCCTATCAGGTGATCAAACAAACACTGAAAAGTTATATCTGTTGTTGCATGTATGTATTTTATAATTGATGCAGGGAGAGTACAATTCTTCTCAGTTGTTTACACTACTGATTGTACTGTGCCTTTAGCAGTAATGAGCAAAAGCCATATTCTAAGGCTTTTATTGGCTCCAGCATTGCATAATGCAAATATAACTCTGATTTAAATATTGGTAGAAAGCAGGAAGCAGATCTTCTAAAGGTCATAACATCATTAGGCACAAGGACATCAAAACATATTTTGTAATTATTTGCCTTTTACTGTCAAAGTATTTAATTTAAATTACATTTTCTCTCTGTGGAATTGAATATTTTCCTAATTTATTTCAGAACCAGAGTTTTAGTCTTCATTACAGTTTGTATTAAAATGCATGACATTTGAGCTTCGTTCACAGACTGGAATTGAAACACTTACCGAGATCCTAATTTTATCTCACCACGCAGTGAACTCTTCTTTTACCACCAAATACTGCTACATTGGACCACAACGTCAGTGATGCTCCCTGATTGAATAGTGTTCTATATGTACATAAAAGAAAAAACTTCTATCAGGACATTCAAAACATTGCACAATTAATTGAGGTTTTAGACAGTGGTCACTTTGAAATCAAGAAACATGGTTTCTTGTGCACTCCAACTTGCCACAAATATTGGAGTTATTGGCATATTCTTCCAAGCAATGTTGGAATTAATGGTCCCTGCTAATTTTTATTGCGCACAGCGTATTCATTGAAGTGCTCCTTGAACATTTTTTTTGCATTGCTGCACAAATTACAAGAGCCAACTTGTGTTCAACCAGTGCAGAAACTCTAGTTCTCTTCTGCATAATAAAATACTTCTTAGTTAATCTATTCTTGTCTTCATCTTTCTCACTCTTGTTTCCTCTCTGCCACCACCCAACCCCCATGGATATTTGCACACTGGGTCTGTTCCTCCAACTCAGCCTTGGATACAGGTGGCATAGCCCATCTCTTGTGCCCAGTGTGCCTCGGAAGAAATTCATTTTCTTCTTCAGACAGTAAAGGCTTCAAGGCTGCGATCTGCAGTGTCCACCTCAGACTCAGGTGTCTTCTATGCTAAACGGAGGGGGAGAACCTGCAAGTTCCAACAGCCTTTCTAACTGTTTTAAAGGGCTGGGTATGTTTTGCTCCCCCGGCCCATTTGAGAGTTTGCAGCTTAAAAAATGTGCTCCATGTGCTTGTTCAAGACCTACTTGCCTACCTAAAATTTGCACATAATGGGACCTGATCTCATGTCAACCATGCCTCTTACCCAGTAGAGTCATTTCCATGGTTTCAGCAGCAAACTTCCCCTGAAGTAAACTCTCTCTCTTGCTTAGAGTGGTCATATGTCCAGTATTAGTGCCCCTTACGCCACTACTCTTTCCTCCAGACCACTGGACAACAGATGGTATACAGCTGTCCTTCTACATTGAATACCATTTGACTTTAGGAAATACTCAAATTCACTGCTGATAAACAATGGCTTGTTGTCTGTGACCAACAATTCCAGGAGCCCATGTATTGCAAAAGATGTTCACAGCTTTTCTATCATTCCAGTGTTTGACGAATGAACTCCATGCATGTGTGACCACTCTGAATGTGCACCCACAATGACCATGAGAAGGGTCGAAATAGTCAACATGTAGCTGAGTCCAGGGTTTGCCTGGCCAATCCCATGAATATGGGGGAGCTGCTGGTGGTAATTTCTGCCCTTGTTGGCATGCTGGGCACTGCCCCATCAACACATCTGTGTTTGTATCCAGTTGTGACCACCAGATGTAACCTCTCACCAACATCTTCTTTTTGGACTGCCCCGAATGACATTGGAGGAGTTCAGCCAGTATCTGGCGGCGACCCTTCCTCAGGAGAATTACTCCTGCTCCCCATAATAAAATGCCATCCTCCGTGATCTTGTTTCACTGGGTCCAGAAAGGTTTCAATTCTGGTTGTGACAGCCCTTTTTTTTCTACCATCATCACCAACTGTTTTAGCTTTGCCAGGACTGGATCTTTTTATGTTCACAGTCTGATATTGTCAGCGGTTACCAGAAGGCTGCCCAGAAAGTTTAAAACCAAAATGGACTCTTCCAACGGCAGCACCATTAATAGTGTAGTGCCAGCAGGTGGTGGATCAAAGCATTCCCATTTGCTACTTAGCCTCTCGGATGGTGTTCAAACTTGTAATTGTATGCACTTGGTATTAGAGCCCACCATTGAATTTGACGAAAAGATATGAATAGCATGGCCTTGTCCTCTTTAAGTGACCTAGCAGGGGTTGTGATCTGTTACTAATACAAATTTATACCGGTAATTGTATTAAGAACAAAGAACAATACAGCACAGGAACAGCCCCTTCAGCCCTCCAACCCTGCACTGACATATTTTGCCTTTCTATACTAAACTTATCTCCACTTACAGGATCTGTATCCCTCTATTCCCTTCCTAATCATGTATTTATCCAAGTGCTTCTTGAATGCTGCTATTGTGTCTGCTTCCAACACCATCTCTGGCAGTGCATTCCAGGCACACATCACCCTTTGTGTGAAAAGTTTGCCTCACACATCTTTTTTAAATTCCCTCCTGCTGCTTGAACCTGTGTCCCCTAATAAATTACCTTTCCACCCTGGGAAAAACCTCCTACTTGCCACTCTATCCACGCCATTCACAATCTTACAAACTTCCATCAGGTCACCGTTCAATTTCCCGCATTTCAATGAAAACAAATCCAGTCCACCCAACCTCACTTCATAGATAAAATTCCTATACCAGGCAACTTCAAAGTAAACCTTTTCTCCAAAGCATCCACATCCTTCTGGTAGTGTGATGACCAGAACTGTATGCAATATTCAAAGTGTGGCCTAACTAAAGTTCTATAAAGCTGCAGCATAACTTGTCTAACCTTCTACACAATGCCCCTTCCAATGAAGGGAAGCATGCCATTAGGCTTTTTTTTTACTACCTGCATTGCTGCCTTTAGTGATATATGGACCTGCACATCCAGATTCCTCTGCATATCAAAACTCCGAAGGGTTCCGCCATTCTCTGTATAATTACCACCTGTATTTGATCTTCCAAAATGCATCAGTTCACATTTATTCTGATTAAACTCCATCTGTCATTTTTGTGCCCATGCCTCCAACTGATCTATATTCTGCTGCATCCTCTGACAATCCTCCTCACTACTCAACTTCACCAATCATTGTACCATCCATAAACTTACTAATTGGACCAGCTAGATTTTCCACCAAAGTATTTATGCAGACCATGAACAAGAGGCCCCAGCATTGATCCCTGTGGAACACCACTTGTCGCAAGCCTCCATTCCAATAAACATCCTTCCACTGCTATCCTCTGTCTCCTAGGGCTCAGCCAGTTCTATATCCATCTTACCAGCTCATCCTGATACTATGAGACTTCACTTTTTGTACCAGTCTTCCATGAGGGACCTTGTCAAAGGCTTCAGTAAAGCCCACATAGACATCAACTGTTTTTTACCTGAATCACCTTCGATCAAATTATGAGTCATTACTTCCCATGCTGTCTACTGTTAATTAGTCCATTTACTTCTAAATGTGTATCGAGCTTGTCGCTGAAAATCTTTTCCAATAATTTCTCCACCATCAATGTTAGGCTTGAAGGCCTGTAATTTCCTGGATTATCCGTGCTACCACTCTTAAAAGGTGGGACAAAATTGGCTCTTCTCCAGTCCTCTGGAACCTCACTGGTGGCCAAAGAAGATACAAAGATACTCCAGCAAATTATTCTCTTGCCTCCTTCAATATTCCGGGATATTTATCTACCTCAATATTTTTTTTAAGATGCACAATACCACTCCTTTTTTGACAGCAACTTGTCTTAGAAATTCAACACTTCCTCCGTTGAGATCATTCTGTACCAACTCCTCTTTGGTGAATTCCAACACAAAGTATTCACTTAGGACTTCATCTACCTCTAGTGGCTCCACACAGACTCCATTCCTTACCCTTGAATGGGCCAAACCTTTCCCGGCTTCCCTTTTGATTTTTATATGTTTAAAGGACTTGGGATTCTCCTTAATCATGTTTGCTAATGATTTTTCGTGACCCTTTTTAGCCCTTCTAATTCCTTGTTTAAGTCCTTTCTTACTTTCCTTATATGCTTCAGCAGTTTCCATTCTCCTAGAACTTGGTGGAACTTTCTCATAGAAAAGATGACCATCAAACCTTCCTTCTCTATTTGGTCGCATTCGTGCTCTCCATCAGCCAAAGTCCAGGAAGAAACACTACCCTGATACCGTACAGAGAGGAATTGCATATCAACACCAGACCTCACTTGGGATCATGGTGTGCCAACATCTTAAACGACAATAGTTGCATCTTCATTTCCCAAAAGGCTATGTCTTGACTAAAAAACTATTTCCAAGGCTGATCCTTTTTCAATAGCAGATGTAAGGGTGCGAGGACGGAGGCCACATTACATATGATTATCTCTTAATAATTCACACGGAGGGAAGATCCAAGTTCCAGTACAGGTGTGGGAACCAGTTGAACTTTCATCATCCTCACTTTCCTCCAATGGATATAACTCCTAGTCTTGTTGACTCTGCAGCCCAAGTCAGTCACTTCGAGTGCCTGGAGCACACATTTTCCCCTGCAAGGGCTACTCCCACCTGGGAGAAACATTTAAGCACTATGTCCAAGTTCTCCAAATGTTCTTTGTTGGTCTTCCTGGTTATTAGCATGTCATCCAGTTCAAAAACAACCTGCCATCGACCTTGTGAAACGTTCTCCGTCGTCTGTTGAAAAATAGCACAGGCTGATGATAGCACAAATGGCAGTCTCACATAACAGTGCAAATCCATATGGTATTAATTGTAGCACACTTGGGAATCCTCATCTAACTACAATCACAGGTATGCATGGCTCATGTCCAGCTCCATGAAGGACGATGCCCTCACCCTGGCCAGATTTGTGTGTAAGTCCTCTCCACAAAGGATTGGGTATTTATCCAGCCAGAAACAAATTCACCATTTGTTTAAAATCCCCACAAAAAAACCCCACTGACCTGTTGGGCTTCACTCTCAGCTACAATGTACCTACAATCACTTTACCGTTTTGGGCCAATAAAGTATTTGACTCAATATGACAATAAATTTCAAAATACATTTAACATGTCACAAATTCATTTTTTTGTATCTAATTAGATAAATTTCTAAATATATTTACAATTAAGTACATATTGACGCTTAGACCAAATAAACTGTCAATAAAATTTTACATAGTTTCAAAACAACAGCATTTGCAAACAATTGAAGATTCTCATCATTTTACACTATATACTAAAAGCAAAACATTTCAATCAATGTCAAATACTGTGTTTAGATTTGGCAAATATATGCAAGTTAATCCACTGATTTTACTACTTTCACTAAGTTTTCTTCCTGTCAGTATATGGTACTTAGTAGAATTCAAAAGAATTATAACAATTTGGGAAAACAGAAGTCTAAGATGCAAAATTTGTTTTTTGAACTGAGTACTAAATTAATATTTTAAATGACTAACTTGAATTTTAGAGGCGAAGGGCACAACATCTCAAGATTAATAATACTTACAGCTTGTTCAAAATCACAAGTCAGAACTGCTTGAGATAAAGATGGGAATTTATGCATGAGACGGGCTTAAACTACTGAAATCTTCAAAATAATGCATCACAGAATGACCAAAGGCAGTTTCTTTACAAGATGTCATCTAGCCTACACAAACCAGATGAACAAGAATTCATACTGCCAACTTCCTCTACATAATGTAATTTTGACTCAGTCTGACGCACAGAAAGTAACTCTTTCAGTTACACAGCATTTCAGCACAGCCATCAGCAAAAAACCTTACAACAGAACCATCTCAAGTATGGCATCTCTACTGGTGACAGACTTTAAAGTACAATATTAACTATATCCTTTTGACATAGTATTATTGTTCTTACTGAATTATAAGATATATATATATATATACACACACACACACACACACACACACACAGGCACACACATATACAAGATTAGATTCATATTAGAGCCCTGCCTTTGAAGGCAAGGGTGGAAGCAGCCAGGTAGTTAATCTAGATGTACTATGGAAATACAGAGTAGAAAAAAGTTGCAGAAAATGAGATTGCAGCTAATACTTTCATTTGAAAGTATCAGTAGAAGTGAGGCAAGTTCATGTGCTTGGATGTTCATTGTGTAACACTGGATACAACTAAAGGATTCTCTGCTATGGGAAACCAAAATTTGAAATTAGCATATGAAAAATTGAAGGATAAGCTATATCCTTCGTTGGCCTCGACTTGTCTCAGACAATACAAGCAAACAAACACTGCTGCACTTTTGCCATTTATGCATTCCAAAATACTAAAAAGGGAGAAACATTAGAGATTATTTAAAGTCAGGACTTGGACAGGATTTCAATTTCTGGTCATTTTTATCATGTAGTTCAACATATTCTCCACATTATCTCACGTAAGAACATCTCTTTGAAGTTGAGAGTTTGGTCACAGAACTGGTAGGTTTGTTTCCATTTTGTCACAATGCTTGGTAACAACATTAATGAGCCTCCATTGAAGCGTTGGTATTCTGTTCCACTTGCTATTTGTGTGTATTGGTCTGTTACAATGGGTGATATCATTTCCAGTGGAGTTTGCACATTCTCCCCATATCTGCGTGGGTTTCCTCCAGGTGCTCTGGTTTCCTCCCACAGTCCAAAGACGTGCAGATTAGGTGAATTGGCCGTAGTGTTAGGTGCATTAGTTAGGAGAATGGGTCTGGGTGGGTTGCTCTTCGGAGGGTCGGTGTGGACTTGTTGAGCCAAAGGGCCTGTTTCCACATTGTCGGTAACCTAATCTAATCTACTGCTGATTTGTTTGTAGGTCTTATTGCTGAAGGTGAAGTGGGTAGTGAGGCACAGGTCTACTAGTTTGAGGATGCTGTCCTTGCTGATGGAGTTGGTGCTGTCTGGTGTCTCTCTCCTTGGTTCATCTCAACACCCAACAAGCCAGACGAATAGCAGAACAGAACGGCAGCAGAATGCTGCGAGAAATGATTAATGATGCCCACAACCAACTCCACAAATATAACAGGATATTTCACACCCAAACACTTTGTACACCAACACAGCTGACCAGGAATGGACAAGTCATAGAGATGTACAGCACGTAAACAGACCCTTCTCATCCAAGCCAACTAGATATCCGAACCGAATCTAATCCCACCTGCCAGCACTTGGCCTATATCACTCTAAACCCTTCCTATTCATATACCCATCTTTCAAATGCTGTAATTGTACTAGCCTCCACCTCTGACAGCTCATTCTATACACGCACTACCGTCTGTGGGAAAAAGTTGCCCCTTAAGTTCCTTTTATATCTTTCCCCTCTACCCTAAACCTACACCTCTAGTTCTGGACTCCGCCACCCCAGGGAAAAGACCTTGTTTATTTATCCTAACCATGCCCCGCATGATTTTATAAACTTCTATAAAGTTGCCCCTCAGCCTCCGCTGCTCCAGGGAAAACAGTCCCAGCCTATTTAGCCTCTCCCTATAGCTCAAATCTTCCAACCCTGGCCAAATTTCTGAACCATTTCAAGTTTCACAATATTTTTCCAATAGGAAGGAGACCAGAATTCCACAAAATGTTCCAAAAGTGGCCTAACCAATGTCCTGTACAGCCACACATGATGGCCCAACTCTCACATTCAATGCTCTGACCAATAAGGGAAAGCACACCAAATGCCTTCTTCACTATCCTATCTACCTGCGACTCCACTTTCAAGGAACTATAAACCTGCACTCCAAAGCATATGTTCAGCAACACTCCCCAGGACCTTACCATTAAGTGTATAAGTCTTGCTCTGATTTGCTTTTCCAAAATAAAGCACCTCACATTTGTCTATACTCCAGCTGCCCCTCCTCAGCCATTGGCACATCTGATCAAGATCCTGTTGTAATCTGAGGTAACCTTCTTCGCTGTCCATTACACCCCCAATTTTGTTGTCATCTGCAAACTTAGTAACCTCCCATGTTCACATCCAAATCATTTATATAAATGAAGAAAAGCAGTGGACCCAGCACCGACCCTTACATCAGTAAATACGTACGTTAGAACGAGCCATCGGCATCAAATGACAGTAAAACCAAGTCAAAGAAAAAACTAGCCCTACAAGAAGAACTGGACAAGCTCACACAAAAGAACAACACAGGCAATTCAGAAGCTTGGATAAAGAAATTCAGACCGACCACTGACAGGCATGGAAAAAGCTGTCCTACTAAGAGTGATGAGCTACAACTTCAAAGACATGGTCAAAAAGGACTTCTTAGCAGCACTGGAACCAAGCCTGAAAGAAAAGAGATGCACGGAAGAAACCCAGCAGACCATCAGACAGACAGGTGCACCAACACTAAGCAGGGATAAAGAAGGGAATAGCCTCAACATGCAGGAAAGGAAAGCCCAAGGAGGACTTAAAAGACAAATATTGAAATCCTACTGGTAGACAAAAGGCGCATGACTGTCAATCCTAAACAGAATACAATACACTGAAAAAGATGGTCCCGACTCCACACCTAGAAAACTCTATCACAGCACCACTGAAGAAACAGGCAAAATTAACAAGGTAGGTCTACAAAGAATGAAACATGATGGATCCAACACACACAGTTGCTACGAATTACCTAAGGTAAACAAACCAGGGGTCCCCCTCAGACCCAGTCTCACTTCCCAGCACACTGACATACTGAGTAACAAAATACCTAGTAGGAAACTCATGCCACTCCATCCACCCATCCAAGAATTCCTGAATAACAAAGGCATCAAGATAGAAGAGGATGAAATCATGGTCTCCTTCGAGATAATGGCCCTATTCACATCAATTGACATCAGCATAATATAATAAAATAACCTCATTACTAGATGAACCAAGGACACACACACCTGACAGCACCAATTCCATCAGCAAGGACAGCAACACACACACAGACCAGATACTCAATCAGAGATGCAATCATCCCAACACCCAAAAACGGAGCTGCATCAGGATATTATTTAAAAGGACCACAACACACTGCAGTACTCAGGAACTACGAGCAGCAGAAAGAAATACCTATGCAACGTATTCAAGAACAACGGGTATCCGATAAGTACTGTCTGCCATTTCTTAAACAAACTCAAACAAGACGATAACACACCCAGAGACTCTAGCCACACTACCATCCAAAGATATCTCGGAGATGACAACCAGATTACTCCGACCCTTAGGCATCAAGGTAGCACACAAACCTACCAACACACAAATAGCCACTGATGTACCTAAAGGATCCTGTACCAAAAGCCAGCAAAACAAACGTCATACATAAAATATCCTGCAAGGACTGCAATAAACACTACATCGGACAGACAGGCAGGAAACTAGCCACCAGAATACACGAGCACCAACTAGCCACCAAAAGATATGACCAACTATCTCAAGTATCCTTACACACAGACGAAGGAGGATACCACTTCAACTGGGACAACACACCCATCCTAGGACAGGCTAAACAAAGACACACATGGGGATTCCTAGAGGCCTGGCATTCAAACCAGAATTCCATCAATAAACACATTGGATTTGGACCCCATTTACCAACCTCTGAGAAAGAGAGCCGGAAATGATATCACCCACCGTAAAAACCAAGACACGTAAATACAAAGTGGGACAGAACACCTGCTCTTCAACGAGGCTCACTGATGATGTTACCAAACATGGTGACTAAACGTCTGAGAACAAACCTACCATCTCAGGCAGCAAACTTACAACCTGGAGCACAAAGCTTCTCAAAAATCGTAAACTCTTCTTTGAACCATGAAAATAATCAAAATCCCCGAAGACTGTTTTCTAACATTTTAAGCGAATTTAATATTCTGATGTCAGTAAAATGAAGTCACTGAAGCTGCTCAATTTTATAGCTGGCCACGCGTGGCATTAATTACAAACCATTGTATGGAATTTAAAGTATTTGGCACAGAATACTGAGTCCAGCTGCCTGGTACAATCTTACAACAAGCTATTTAAGTGCCGAGGTATGACATGGTGCTTTTGCTTGTCAGCTATGTAAGAGCGAAAGTGTGGGGTCTACCACAGCGGATGTCTGCCGGAATATCCTTTGCAGTCTTTTTGACCAACAGTTCTGTAACCCAAACTGGTGTGCCTGCATCTGATGAATCAAACTTGGGTAATCTGGCTCCGTCTCAGTGTTTCATTTAGTGCATGGGGAACGAGTTAAGGAGGAAATTATCTTGAGTATAGTTCAGTAAAATGTTTATTACTTTTAATATACTGCAAATAATGAATCACAAATCTCAATTTTCAAAAAAAGTTCATTTTAAATAAATTAATACTTCTTTATAAACCAATCTTTCTTAAATTGACAACACTGAAGCAGTCAGTATGAAGTGGATAGTTTCTTCAATCCTACTCTCACCGGTGTTCAACGTGAATACTGGTTTTGTTGGACAGATGGGACCTCCCTGTTTAGTCAGTAATACTGAATCTGTTAAGTACAACAGCTAACAAAAATGCAAACATGTCCATACTTGCATTGGCTCAGTAACTTTCAACAAAGTGGCTCCATTTCCCAAGTGAAAGGTTCTTTAGTTAACAGTGCACAAGCAATTCAGTAGAGACACTGCATTCAAATCTGGATGCATAACTGTCACTCAAAAGCAACGAGATAAGGACTTCCAGACAATTCTCATCTCTGTACTACAGGAACGATAAAAGCCCCTGCTCAAAACAACTACATCAACACAAACAATAGATTTTAGCATGCAATCTTCCAAATCTGCATGGATCAACAACTCTATCAAGACTCCATGAACCACCATACAACTCTCCTCCAATTAGCTCTAAGAGGTGGTCTTTTTGTGTAGAATGCATTTAATCTCCACACTTTTACTCAAGTCAAGCTTAACAAGTGATCCTTTAAAATCAATATTTAGAATACAAAAAATTTAATCAACATTTACAGTCGCAGTTGCATGGCTCCAGCCATGAAAGTGAACCATACTAACACACTTCCTAACCCTGTACTATGACTCCATATTATAGAAAAATCGCGCTTTAGAAACAGTGTCCCCAATTAGTCAATCACGTTGCAGCAAATTCACATTAACAAAAAGTATATCATCACAGAAGCACCTGCATAGGCAATGCCACCACTAGGCAGACTGCAACAATCTGCAAGTCGCATTTTAATTGTGGCAAAAAGAACTCTGCCAAAAATTGTTCTGACAAGGAAAAAAATGTTAAACTAGTTGTAAGATCAGGGAGAACACAACACCAATAAAATTTCTATAAAATTCTGGTGACTGTTAAATAGATTCGATTCTGTACAGGTACAGAACAGTCTGACAACTGGTTAGCCTACCTATCACCAACAGCAGAGTCACCGCTTGCAAAGAAATAATTATATTTATTGCTGTGTCACTCCTGACCTTCCCACAAGTTTAAAATTTAATGTTACACTGGCATGACATCACAGGTGCAACTGGGTGTTCTAAGGGCAAGACATTTTATTCAGACATATGAATCAAAAAGTTTGGATTATTAGGTTTTTTTAAAAAAGTAAAAAGAAAGTGGAGCCATGTTATGTTCTTCTGCTGAAACTGGATTTGATAGTTCTAAGACACATGTTGGCATCAGATATCTGAAAATAAATTGCCCAGTATTAGCCATTGAATGGATTCTAAATGAAGCTTTGAACACAGTGAGAGGAGAGAACACAGAACATTACAGCACAGTACAGGCCCTTTGGCCCTCAATGCTGCGCCCACCTGTGAAATCAATCTGAAGCCCACCCAACCTATACTATTCCATTCTTATCCATATGCCTATCCAATGACCATTTAAATGCCTGTAAGGTTGGCGAGTCCACTACTGTTGTAGACAGTGCATTCCACCCCCCTACTACTCTGAGCAAAGAAACTACCTCTGACATCTGTCCTATATCTATCACCCCTCAATTTAAAGCTATGTCCCCTTGTGCTAGCCACCACCAGAGGAAAAAGGCTCTCACTGTCCACCCTAACACTCTGATTATCTTATACCTCAATGAAGTCACCTCTCAACCTTCCTCTCTTTACCAAGTTTCTCAGCCTTTCCTCGTAAGATCTTCCCTCCATCCTAGTAAAATTCCTCTGAACCCGCTCCAAAGCTTGAACATCCTTCCTATAATGCAGGGACCAGATCACAATTCTCTAAGTGTGGCCGCACCAGCGTTTTGTACAACTGCAGCATGACCTCATGATTCCGAAACTTAATCCTACAAAACGTTTTTTCCACCTGTCCTGCCCATACGTGAGTGTATTTTGGATTTTAAGGGAGTATAGTTTAAATTTGCAGATTAGTCATTAATAATCTGTTTCTACCACGTATGAGAAGTCAAATTCGTAACGATGAGTATGTTTATCACTTTTGTGACACCTTGAAAAATAGTGGGCTCAATTTCCAGTGCACTACTCCTACCAGAGACCTGATGCACATGCAAACATTACTGCATGTGTTTTGGAAAAATGCACTTCTCATTCAGGATTGCGAGGCTTATTTTAACGTTGTTTCTTGGGAACGTTCTATAAGGTTACGGTCTTGTCTGCATCATTCTGGAACTTAACTCTTTTTCCAAATCATCCCCTCCCCAATTCTTCTGCAAATTTGATATGTCTATGGGGTCATGGTCTGTGGAGATTAATGACAAGACGAGCATCTTCAATTTGCAGGAGACAAGTTCCCTTCACAGGAGACAAGTTCCCTTCATGTTTGTGATCAGTTTCAACATTTTTTGATCAAACATTTCTTCAGAAAGATTCCCATGCAGTCAAAGAGATAGTTTACGAATCAGTGGGTTCAAAACTTTTTAGTCACCAGGCTGGGACAAAACTCCTTTCACCATGGTAAAGCCAGCAAGGAAACAATCAGCATACACATCCTCAAATGTGGGACTTGCTCACAATGGCTTTCAAACTTGAGTATATATGGTAGAAAATCATTTTAAAACATTTTTAGAAAAATGAAGTCTCACACAAATATTAATGCTTTGAAATATTGTGATAAGTCCTTACTTTGCAATTATGATTGTGGCAAGTGGAGATTTTTGATCAAAAATTAGAAATCCAAATAAAGAGAAACTACCTTGTTGAAGTCAAAACTGCTCCTCCTATTGTAGTGTCACTGATCTCCACAGCCATCACTCTCAGATAGGTTTCAAAAGAAGAACAAGGGATAGTCATGCAGCAGCAGATGTGGCAGAGGAAGGACTATCAAGAGTCAGGGAACAGAAGTGGCTGCACAGCAAGGGTCAGAAGCCAGAGATTGAGTTAGGAAGCCAAAGAGGATCTAAGTCCAAAGATAGGTGTAGGAGTGGATAGTAACAGAAGCCATCAACCAGAGGATCAGACGGAGGAAGGGTCAACACCATCACGAGGATCAGAGCGCAAGGTTCATGGCAAGCAGGACTGGCAGCAGGTGGGTGATATTATAAGTAGAAAATGTCACCATATCACTTGATGTTTTTAATTTTATTTTCAGAATTATTTAATTTAGCAATGCAAAGAGCATATACTTCTTTCATGGCAAAGAGCTGTTAGTGGTTTTATGGAGAAAACGTGATTTCTCCAAGTCGTTCCACTTAAAAGTCATGATTTTCAGGAGCACAACCATAATTGTAAAAGGAATACTTACCACAATATTTCACAGGTGTGTATATTTGCGATACACTTTATTTTCAACCACATTTGCATTCATGGATCATAATATAGGCTTTGATGCCTTGGATAGCTGAGTTTAATATTTTGATCGATCCATCCAATTCATTTTTAGCTACTGGGTTTGCACAACAGCCTGCTCTCTTCTCTCCATGTCAACACCTTCTTTACCATCTAAACAAGTTGCCCTGCAGTCCAGTATTCCTGCTGATCTATACAACACAAAATTGTCCTATTGTATAATTATGTAGTCAGCACCTTGATCTTGCAATTCGTGGAGGATTTAGTGACGGTAATGTCATTGAATATCAAGATACATATTTTGATTTTCTTTTGTTGGAGACTGCCATTTATCAGCCCAAGTCTGACTGTTGTCTAGGTCTTGCTGCAATTGGCCAAATACTGCTTCAGAGTTGAGGTAGTCGCCCCCACTTTTGACCTTGTAACGGAGGAAAGATCATTGATGAAGCAGCTGAAACGGTGAGGCCCAAGAAACAATCTAGAGGATATCAACCAGTGATGTCCTATGGTTGAGATGACTGATCTCCAGTAACCACAACCAGCTTGATTGCAATAAATATGACCCCAACCAGTGGACAATCCTCTGAAGCACCCATAGATCATAGCACTGTCTACGACAGACACTTTGCCGAAGATCAAGTATTGACTGACAAGGTGACAATCCAGTCCAGACTGGACTGGATTAGACCTGCTTTTTGTGCAGAGGATTCAGCTGGGTAACTTTGCACATTGTTGGACAGATGCCAGTGTCGTAATTTCAGAGGAACAGCGAATATCCGAAGGATACGGGCGGGTAGTATTTCATTCGGTTAATCAAATTACGGATAATCAAAGACTGGGTAACAGTTTAGTTAAGCATCGCGACCATGCGATATTGGCGGATAATCAAGGTTCCTCTGTATACTAGACCAGCTTGGTAAGTGTGCAGATACTTCTAGAGTATAAGGAAACCATAAAGTTGTCAGGGTCCTTTAGCCTTCAATCACTTCTCTCAATCATGCGGAGTGAATCCATTTGACTAGAGGCTGGCATGTGTCGTTGGGTGGATCACCGACTTGGCACTTGTGGCTGAAGACATTTACATTGATTAGATTAGATTAGATTACTTACAGTGTGGAAACAGGCCCTTCGGCCCAACAAGTCCACACCGACCCGCCAAAGCGCAACCCACTCAGACCCATTCCCCTACATTTACCCTTTCACCTAACACTACGGGCAATTTACCATGGCCAATTCACCTAACCTGCACATTTTTGGACTGTGGGACGAAACTGGAACACCCGGAGGAAACCCACGCAGACACGGGGAGAATGTGTGGAGTTTACATAGTCAGTCGCCCGAGGCAGAATTGAACCCGGGTCTCTGGCGCAGTGAGGCAGCAGTGCCACCGTGCCACCCACTAATGATGATCTCCTTGATCATTAACGATCTGAACAGCTGTGGAGCTCTTCATCTCCAGCAAGTTGTTGAATTGCTCATCACCATTTAAGATGGAACAAAGTAAGACGACAGGGATAAATCTGATCCACTGATCTGGGATTGCTTAGCTCTACCTATCAAATGCTTAGCACACAAATTGGTCCTAAGTTGTTGCTTCACTAAGCTGACATCTCATTTTTAGCCATGCTTGGTATTGATCCTGGAACACCCACCTGAACTTTTCATTGATTCAGGGTTGAACCCCATGGTTTGGCAAAATGATAGAGTGGCAAATATAGTAAGCCATGAGGTTACAGATTGCGGATGAATGCAACTCTCCTGAAGGCCCAGTTGAGAGTTGCCGTATCTGTTAGAAGCCTATCCCATTTAGCACAGTAATATTACCACACAACATAATGGACCATGAGTTTGGTCACTCCTACAGATTCTGTCATGTGCAGATGCATTAGCTTCAGGTAGGTTGGGGAACATAGGAACAGGAGTAGGCCATTCAGCCCCTTCAGCTGTTCTGCCATTCAATAAGATCATGGTTGATCTGTGGCCTACCTCCATTATACTGTACCTGTCTTTGGCCCAAATGTCTTAATACCTTGGCTTAACAAAAACTTTTCTCAGATTTTAAAATCAACTGATCTAACCATGAACTGCTATTTATGGGAGAATTTCAAACCTTTACCATCTCATGTGTTCAGGCCAAGTACATACAAGTCAGGTATACAGCATGGAAACAGACCCTTCGGTCTAACTCATCCATGCTGACCAGATATCCTAAATTAATCTAATCCCATTTGCCAGCACTTGGCCCATATTCCTTTAAGCCCTTTCTAATCATATACCAAGATGCCTGTTAATTGTTGCCATTATACCGGCCTCCTCCACTTGCTCTGACAGTTCATTCCATACACACGACATCCTCTGCATGAAAACGTTGCTCCTTAGGTCTCTTTTATATATTCCCCCCTCGCCTTAAACCTATGCCCTCTAATTCTGGACTCCCCCGACGCAGGGAAAAGACTTGTACATTTATCCTATCTATGCCCCTTATGATTTTATAAACCTCTGTAAAGGTTACCCTTCAGCCTCTGATACTTCAGGGAAAACAGTCCCAGCCAAGCAGTCTGTCCCTATAGGTCAAACCCTGGCAACATGCTTGTAAATCTTTTCTAAATCCTTTCAAGTTTCACAATGTCCTTCCTATAGGAGAGGGGCCAGAATTGCACACAATACATCTTCCTTCTGGATGGTTCTCTCAATACTTATCACAACTATGTCCTTCAAGTCACAGCCAACTGATTAGTAGCGGTGTTGCCAAACCGCTCTGAAAGACTTCAATGTCCACCACCAAGAGTATGTTTTGCCCTTGCAACCCTCAATATTTCTTCAAAGTGGTGTCAACATGGAGAAAAATAGGTTCATCAGCAGGTGGTAGTTTCACGAGTGATAAATTGGAATTAGGAGAAGATTAAGTGATCTCTGTTTGAACTTATGCTATGAGGCTTCACGGAGGCCCATGGTCAGTGTTGAGGGCAAATCTTTATAAACTGCAGACCACTGTGCTGCCATGTCGGGTATCTGGGACATTGTCTGTAAGGCATGACCCTATGAGGTTTGAACAAGTAAGAGCATACACCACAGACATGTTTGCAGACGACACAAACAGTTGAGAAGACAAATGGTGAGGATGATATAACAAGTCTGCAGAGGGATATAGGCAGATTAAGCAAGTGGGCAAAAACTTGGCAGATAGAATATTGTGTGGGAAAGAATATACAACATAGAACATTACAGTGCAGTACAGGCCCTTCGGCCCTCGATGTTGCACTGACCTGTGAAACCAATCTGAAGGAGAAAGTGAGGTCTGCAGATGCTGGAGTATCAGAGCTGAAAATGTATTGCCTGGAAAAGTGCAGGTCAGGCAGCATCCAAAGAACAGGAAATTCGACGTTTCGGCATTCCTGATGAAGGGCTTATGCCCGAAACGTCGAATTTCCTGTTCCTTGGATGCTGCCTGACCTGCTGTGCTTTTCCAGCAATACATTTTCAGCAAACCAATCTGAAGCCCATCTAACCTACACTATTCCATTTTCATCCATATGTCTATCCGATAACCATTTAAATGTCCTTAAAATTGACAAGTTTACTACTGCTGCAGGATGCTGTTCCAAGCCCTTACTACTCTGAGTAAAGAATCAAGGATTATATGAAAAGTGGAGTCAAGGATTATCACATCAGTGATGATCTCATCGAATGGTAGAACAGCCTTAAAGGGATGAATTTCTGACTTCTACTCCTATATCTTATGGTCTTATAAGAATGATTGTCAGGCCATTGCCTAACTGGTCTGTGAGACTGCACACAAAACCCACACCCCTCATACAATTTTAACACAAGTCAATAAACATTAATATGTAGGTCTTTGCACAGTCAACAGGGTTATGTGAATTATTGCCACCTCTGGTGCCTTGGTCAATGTGGATAGTCCATCCAGTTTCAATCCTCTTACCAGACTTTTATAACTGAATGCAATAGAGTGGTTGGTGAGACCTTTTCAGAAGGCATTTATGAGATAACCACACATTGCGGCAGCTCAGGAATCATACAAGTCAGACCAGGATGAGATGGCAAATTTCCTGTTCCCAATGGACTTAGTGAACTAACTGCCACCAGACTAGTTTGCTTCAAAAGAAATTGTAGATTTTTCTGAACTGAATCTAATTCAATTCAAACAAACTCTGTCATGGAAAGATTCAAAACCATGCCCTCAGAGCATTACCGAGTTCCTGGATTACTAACATTACCGCTATACCCCTCTTCAATCATAATAAACTCATCTTCACTACATGATTATGTAACAAAACAAAGACTGGTCGGTGTTTCTAAACTGCCAAGTAGCAAATGACAGTTAGTTCAGAAATCTCTGAATTACGCATTGGTCTGGAGTTTGAAATATTTCACTCATTACTTTGGAGAAACAGGAACTTAAATACACTATGGGTGCAAAGAAATAATATCCTCACCTTTCAAACGAGCCAACATTAATACAAAGTCAAAGACAGTCAACTCCCAGAACCTAAAACAAAACAAAAAATCATGTTTCTGTAATGAAAGTTCACAGGCAAACACAGAATAAAACTGTAGAATAGTAATGACTGCAATTTTGTCAATAGGTTCAAAAATAGAAGAAAACACATTGGAAAACATGAATTTTCAGAAATTATACCTTTTAACCATGCAGAATCTAAAGTAGAACATTGTGACAATTATGAAATTTAAGTTTGTTTGTGCTTTGAGGCACTCTTTAATTCAAGGTACAATTAACATGTCAAACAATCTATTCTGAAGCCTGTTTGACTGCAAGCCTAAGAGGTTTGATTGTTAAAGATTAAAGGACATCCAGATTTGTTTTACTGAAAAGCTGCTGAGATGTCAAGGGGGTAATTTGCTCTGCTGACATGCAAAAAATTAGATGTTGAGGGGAGAGTAGTATGTTTCTCTATCTTGCTAGTACAATGTAAAATAATTTACATTATCATTTTCTATTATTCAGAGTAACGATTTAACATCATCTCCTATTCAGAATCAATAAGGACATTACAATTAAAATTCTGACTACATCATTTAGCTTAGACAAAAATGATTTACAACAGATCTTGTCATTAAAGGATGATTTTCATTATATTGTTTCTGGAGATGATCAGGTCACTGCATTGTGTCTTGAGTGGCATGTGACTGTGGTGGACGGTTGGAGGTTGGCTTTTGGGCATTACTGACTGTAATGTAAAGATTTTGTATAAAGGAATGACTGTTCCTTTGTTCAGACAGCTTCTCTTGACATGCTTCACAAGCATTGCGACGAATGTTAAATGATCCTCTAAAGCTGTAGTTGCTTAATAAATTTTGACTGTTCACAGAAGTTGGCATATTGCAGTTGCATCAAGTGTGTAAGAATCTCAAGAAAAAGAACCAAACTGTTAAGCTGTTAAAGAGATTGGTGGGTCCCATGATCCCTTCAATTAAAAGGCCGTCCCAAAACATAACTTAATAAATCTCAAGTTGTAACACTAAGCATATCTCCAAATCCTAGAAAAGTGTTGCAGAACACTGGGGTGTAAACACTGTGCTTTAAATTATGCACTTGCCTACAAGATAGAAGATTTGGGCTAAGGATAGCTAATGCATATTTCTAAATGGACATGAAGTTCACAATTATTTCCTAAGATACCCTAAAACTCTCACTCATCTGCCAGGATCTGGGAGCGAGAGTGTAATTGTAGACACGAAGTTGCTTCGGCTTACCATGTAGAGACTTGGGTAGAAGCTCACCATTAGATTGGAACGATTAAAGTCACAAGGAGCTCAGAGATAGTGGCCTTTACAAGTTTACCTAGCTTGCACAAGAGGAAGAAACCTGGGAGGCAATCCTTCCTCTGAAAGACAATTCTGAGATTAACACTTTCCAATCTGGGGAAGAAAAAGAACTAAAGTAAACCCATGGGAATCTAGAATTATTCGGGATTATTTGAATATGATAATCCAAGAGAATCTGATCTATATTTAAAAACACACTTCACAGATATTCTTTGAGAGAGAGAGGAAAAGGGTTCGGGTTGGACTTTTTCAAGGAACACAATGGTTTAAAGACTATGGATTTTGCTTTTGTTTGTTCTGAAAGGAAGGATGAAATGTTCTTTATGGTTTCAAATGCAGTTGTCTATAAAAGGTATCTTTAGTCAATAGTGCTTTCAGTCTTTTGCTTAAGTAAAAGTACTCAAACATAAAATCTTTGGGATATCCAGTGAGCCCTCAACTGGTTTTGATTTTCTTTTAAAAGTCCAATCTCTGTAGAGATCATAACAATCTTTGTGTACACATAGAAATGATCATACTATTCCAAATACTGATACTGTTGGTAAATATTTGGGTTGGAAGAAAGAATTTCAAAGCGCATTAATAATGAACTTTTCCCACAATAGTCCACTGATTCTCCAACAGCCGACCATTAAACAGGTCAGATAAGCTCTCCACGCTGAAGGAAAGTTGTATGCAACAATTATGATACAGATGGGGTATACCTAGGTAAAGCTGAAATGGAACTGCAAATGTTGTAGATCTGAAATTAGAAAAAAAGGCTGAAAATACTCAACACACAGGCTGTATCCAAGGAGGGTGAACAACATTGACACTGTGGCGATGGCTTTTAATCATAAGTTTTAATGAAGCAGAGGTAGAGGGAGCTTTGGGCACAGAGAAAAGAAGAGAGGTCAATGGCAAAGTGACAGACAGAAGTGACCAAATGACAAAATGAACAATTATGCAAGACACAAGGATGCTGTCGATTGAAGACAGGAGATAGTTCCTTGACCTAAGATGTGAGATGACTAAATTTCCTTTTTGTTAACGCTGTCCTGACATGGCACCAACTTAATTCAGTATTACAAATTCTGGGATGATTGAGGTCACAAACTCAAAATGTCGGAAAGGTCGGTAAGAAAATGCACCAGCATTGATGATACCAGAATTATAAAAGTCAAACAGAAATCCAACCTCTAGCAGTTTTCCTGACCTATTATACCAAGAACGATCCCTGCTATTACCATTTGAAAGTGGTTAAGTTCATCTTTGAAAGAAAGAAATGAAGACTACTTAATCAAGGTGAAGAAATAGTGGTCATGATTTGCGGAACATTGTGAAAGTAACACATGAATGCTCCCGATTTAGCACTGTCAAACTCAGTTAAACAATTCAGGATTTGTACATCTTACATAATTTCTATGTTATAATGCTAATAAAATGTCAACAAATACTTGTAACATTTTAATTCTTAACTAAATTTCCCCTATAACTTGTGAATGGTTATGAAACGATACTGCTTAACTTGAGAAAATGAAAACCACATTCCTGATGAAAAGCTTAGGCTCAAAACCTCAACTCTCCTGCCTCTTGGAAGCTGCCTGACTGGCTGCACTTTTCCAGCACCATACTTTTTAACTGAAATGAAAACCATGTTCAATTAATTACCAATTCTGCTGACCACTGCCAGCTATACATCTTACTAGAAAAGTTATGCTTCTTCGCAAGGTTTTTTGTGTCTTAACTGGATTACCATAGTCTGAACCTGCACCTTTTTAATATACTTTTGCTTTATTGAAAATTATAGTACCCAAACATTAAAAGCATGTTTTCAGATGCAAGGTCCAGATGTATATCAATCACAGCTTCAAAACTGTTACACCAATTATTTCCAACATAAGCAACGTGACAGACAAAAATCTCTACCAAAGTGCAAATGTAAACATGGCAGTTACTTAAACTCCTGTAACTATACCAAGTTCATTTCCACAATATTTCCAATTGGAAAACATTATTCATTCAGAAAACAAACTCTCAATTATCATTTTGCAATGAATAGATAAGGTATCAGATATTGAGGAATATACCTAGAAATTGCTGAACACTAAACACTGAACAATGACCCTCTATTCGGAAATTGGGCAATGCTAAGTTTGTGATGCAATCAACATGTGATTCATTAAATTTGAAAGATATAGCATGAAAAGTGCCAAGCTACTGACTTCAAAAACAAATTAGGTATCGATGGAGCAGATGTACACTTAACCTACATCAGCTTTTCCTGGTTTATCATACCCAAAATGGACTGAGTGCATCTGCACTGCAACCAAGTCAGTTTTTAAGAGATACAGTACTATTCAGTTTGATATATAAATAATAAAGTACAGTATCAGTCATATAACTGTAGCATAACCATAGGACATAAGCAGACCATTCAGTCCATCATATCTGCTTACTGTCCAATGAGATCACAACTCATCCAAAAAAATCTCAACTCCGATTTTGTGTCCTTCCCGCATAACACTAGATTCGATTACTGACTGAAAATATGTTCCATCTGAGCCTTGAATATACTTAACAACCCAACTGTGACTGCCCTATGCAGTGAAGAATTCCACAGATCTATTATCCTTTGAGAGAAAAAATTAATTTGTCTTAAATATACAACTCTTATTCTGAGATTATACCCTCCGGCGTTTGATTCTCCCACACTGGGTAGTATCCTTTCTATATCTACTGTCTTATGAAGAGAGAGTTTGAACAATTTAGGTCTATATTCTCTAGAGTTAAGAAGAGAGATGCTGAGGATGGTTGACAAAGTCGACAAAAGAGGATGTTTTCACTTGTGGGGAAATTTCAAATGAGACATCATAGTTTTAGGATAAGGGATAGCAGATTTAAAACAGAGGAGGAGGAATTACTTCTCTCAAAAGGGTCATGAATCTGTGGAATTTACCACTCCAGCCTTCAATAGATGCAGGGACATTGAGTAGGCTTAAGGAGGAGACAGATACATTTTAATTAGTAACAGGTTGAAGGCTTTTGGGGAGCAGACAGGAAAGTGGAGTTAATGCCAGGATGAGGTCGGCCATAATCATACTCAATGGCGGAGCAGGCTGGAGGGGCTGAATGTTCAATGCCCACTCCTGGTTCTTATGTTCATAGTAAAGAGGTATTTCCCCTTTCCCCCACCTCAAATTACAGGCAGAAACCAATAGGGTTCTGCAGACATTATTGCTTGAACTCCAGCTAAACATATATTACGATTTAGATGAGAGAACTAAGTACAACATATCCAAGTTGGATGCATTGTGAGGAGCATGTACAGATACTTCAACGTGATCTGGACAAGTTGAGTGAGTGGACAAATGCATGGCAAATGAACTATAACATGGATAAATTAAAAGGTTTTGTACTTTGGCGGCAAAAACAGGAAAATAGATTGTTATCTGAATGTGGATAAATTGGGAAATACAACAAGACTATAAGACCTAGCTGCCACTGCGCACCAATCACTAAAAGGAAGCATGCAGGCGCAACAACTATGGATGTTGACTTTCATACATCTGAGGATGAGAATACAGAAGCAGAGGAATCTTGCTGCAATTGTACAGGATCTTACTAAAACCATACCTGAAATACAATGTGCAATTTTGGTCTTCTTATCGGAGGAAGGATGACCTGGCAATGGAGTGTGCAACAAAGTTTTACAGATTGATTACTGGCATGGTAGGAGTAACATAAATGTGACTGTATGTACTAGGACTATATTCATTGCAGTTTAGAAGAATGAGGAGGTGGTTCACATAGAATCGTGTAAAACCTAACAGGACTAGGACAGGGTACATGCAGAAAGATGTTCCAGTTGACTGGTGAGTCAAGACCCGGAGGTCACAGTAAGCATGTGTAGTAGGCCAGTTAGGACCAAGATAAACTGAGGAGCAATTTCTTTAGCTAGCGAAAGTGGTAAGCCAGTGGAATTCTCTGCCACAAAGTGGCTGAGGTTAAACCATAGAATATTTTCAAGAAAGAGGGTTAGATACAAGTCCTGGGCACAAAACGGATCAAAGAAAACCAGAACAGAGCCCTGAGTTTGATGATTCTAAACGAAGGATTGATTATCTGAAACAACGGAGAATTGCCGGTTTAAACACATCGTTTATTTTGCTTACTCACTTTATTATTCTTCTCCCAAATTTAATGCCCTTAACCTGCAGCACTCAAGCTGTCCACAGAAGCCTGGTGAAGGGCAGGTAGCTGATATATTTGTCCATTCACCATAACATAATGCCTTTTACATTAAACATTGGGAATAACAAAAGCAAATAATATTTCTACATACAATTCTCGCAATTGTATTTGTTGGTTTGATAAATGGTAACAATTTAATGAAATGCACTAACTAGTTTAAAAATTGTAGGGGTAACATGCCTTTAAAATTTTAGCTTTGTATAACTTCTAAAATGTCATTTTTCCTTACCTTAGTTCTAAAATTAAGTACGAAAATGCAAAGTCAATTTGGCACTTAAAATACATGGAGAGAGACCAGTTTGCACTTCTGTTAGATGCAGCTTAAGCAAGGAAGAAATAATTTCCCAAAATGAAGACAGATCATGAGATTAAAAAAATTGTTAAAAATAAAACTTTAAAAGAATGGGGATAATCAAAAATAGTTATTTATCACATTTATGTACATAAATCGTGTAGTGTCCAACATTGACGAAAATAAATCAAGTTAGCTTGAGACCTCTACAACAGACCAATACAATTAACAAAGGCTCTGATCTGTTGATGTATGCACAATACAAAGCACTACAGTGACCTACAAAAACCTTTTCAATTTTCTTTGTGGATAATTATACTACAGCTGAAAGCATATGCTAACATAAACAACTATGATGATAAACAGAATCTGCCCTAATCCACTGGAGGAGAGCCTAATCTCTGATATTAGTGCAGAACAAAACTGCATATTTTTCAATCTAACAAGTATCAAATAAACCTACAGACATCAATGGTAGGTGCCATATACTCTCAGCTTTGTTTAGATATCTGTTCATCTCGGAACTCTTTTTTAATTGAGATAGCAAGAATGCACAGACAGGTATTTAACAGATTATATCACATCTGTTATATTGATTCATTTTAAACTTAGATCACAAAGATACAAGTAATTTTTAAAAACGAATTTGCTCTGGTGGTACCAATATTCACACTTCAACGTAGTGAATACATTAAAAATCAGTCTAAGTAAATGCATTCAGTTCAAAAGATATAATTTCATTTTCAATATCATTCTCAACTACTGCTTCCCCATTACAAAATCGTCAAGTCGGAATTTAAGCACAGATTCAATGTTTTCAAGTTAGTTGTCTCCCAAAAAGAGCTCTAAACAAAAATCAATAATTCTTCCAAATTGAATATAATAAATGTCTGAGGTATATTGAACATAAGTGTAACAGAAAATGTTCCAAGGTGCAAAAAAGTGGCAAGAGTCAGGAATAGAGGGTACAGCGCCCCAGAAAACATTCACACAAAAGAAATTTCTCCCATGCTGACAGGCACATCAATTCTGAACAGTTTCAAGCAATAATATTGTAAAATAAAAGATCATGAAGGCTTTGGTCAAACTATGGCAAGAGAACTGACTGTCAACCTTATTTGAGCATTTAAACTAAATATAAATATTGAAGTCACAAAATTAAACAATGTTGATTCAGCATGATTTGGAAACTTATGTAATCTTTAAAAAAAAATGTTAGCACCAAAACAGATGCAGAATAGTCAGTCACAATTTAAAAGTAGCTCAAATAGTAAAACTAGAAAATACCAATAAATTCTAATACTTATTACACTGAAGAACTTCAAAACATGTTACAAACTCCTATTTACCAAAAATACCCCACATAAACATAAAACATTTAATGCTTAATCTCCTCTAGTTTAACATTTGGCTTTCCGTATTGCTGTGTGATAGACTCTGAAGTGTCACTAGGCACTAGCTAGTTATGATAATTTTCCACATGGACAATATTGTTCATCAAATAACTTGATAGTAGGGAACTGGCAGTCAAGCCTGATCTTGTTCTTAACTGATCACATTCAATATTCAATTACAAAAGTAATCAGAAGACAAATCACTGTGTAAATCCAAGATCAGCATGGTCTGCAACATGGAGAAAAACCTGCAGATGCTTTTGAAGCAAGCTTGGTGGGTGGCTGTAGTTTACCATATACACTCTACTTATTGCATGCCGACAATGCACTTGGTAGAAGAAAATCAAGATTGAATTCAATGCCAATAAGTCATTCACAATAGATTGTTTTGTCCTCAGTGGTGTTAAGCTCCAAAGATGGAGCTACAAACATCTTTGCAAGCGGCCATTATTTCAACAAACTCAAACTTGAAATGAACCATTGGTTAGAATACCTAGTTCTTGCCCTTTTCATCACACAAGGCTGGCGCAATTATACTATTAGATAACTAAAACAATGCTGACCCTCAGGACCACTCTTAGGAGTGGCACAACTGATGGTGTTTAGGGAAGGAGCAGTGACACCTTTTTATTGGAGATGGTGAATGACTGGCAATTACTTCACACACATACATGACCCACGACTGATCAGCGCAAACTCTCCCCACATAAAAATGTGGCAAAACATCACAAATCAACCAAGCTTAAATAGTATTGCAGAAACTATACCTTAATTTTGATGGTAAACAGCAGTCCAGATCCCATTTTGTAATTTCACAATTTCAATATTCCAAAAGACCTGACAGCAAACCAATCAGGAACATGACTACAGTTGGATCAGTCTTCTTCATCGTTTAAACACAACATTTCACAAAAGGCAGTGAAAAGGCAAAGCTATTAATATTCCAAGCAGCCAAATTGCAGCCTCTAATCAAAACTTGAAAACTAGCTGCTTTTTGCATGCATTTAAGCCACCCCAATTTTATTTTTCCAGATGTACTGTGACAAGCTAACATTTAAATAAAAATGTTAAAATAAACCTTCCTGAAATGGAGGGGTTTTTTTTTTAGGTGGGGGGGGGGGGGGGGGGGGGGAAAGAAAGGGGCTTAGTCCTGCTCAATAAACACTTAAATTTTAAACCAAGAAAATATTAGCAGTTCTGACAGCATCTGTGAAAAGAAATCAGAATTAACTTTTCAGGTCAACAGACCCTTCCTCAGAACTGATGGCTGCTAGGAAAATGTCATGGGGAGGCAACAGCCTAGGCAGTATTATCGTTGGACTGTTAAACCAAAGACTTTCAGTAAGGTGTTCGACAAGGTTCCCCATGGGAGACTGATTAGCAAGGTTAGATCTCATGGAATACAGGGATAACTAGCCATTTGGATACAGAACTGGGTCAAAGGTAGAAGCCAGAGGGTGGTGGTGGTGGTGGTGGAGAGTTGCTTTTCAGACTGGAGGCCTGAGACCAGTGGAGTGTCACAAGGATTGGTGCTGGGTCCTCTACTTTTTGTCATTTTTGACATAAATGATTTGGATGTGGGCATAAGAGGTACAGCTAGTAAGTTTGCAGATGACCTCAAAATTGGAGGTGTAGTGGACAGCAAAGAGGGTTACTTTAGATTACAACAGGATCTGGACCAGATAGGCCAATGGGCTGAGAAGTGGCAGATGGAGTTTAATTCCAATAAATGTGAGGTGCTGCATTTTGGGAGAACAAATGTTAGCAGGAGTTATACACTTAATGGTAAGGTCCTAGGGAATGTTGCTGAACAAAGAAACCTTGGATTGCAGGTTCATAGCTCCTTGAAAGTGGAGTCGCAGGTAGATAGGATTGGTCAGAGTATTGAGTACAGGAGTTGGGAGGTCATGTTGCAGCTGTACAGGACATTGGTTAGGCCACTGTTTGAATATTGCGTGCAATTCTGGTCTCCTTCCTATGTGAAAGATGTTGTGAAACTTGAAAGGTTCAGAAAAGATTTACAAGGATGTTGCCAAGGTTGGAGGATCTGAGCTACAGGGAGAGGCTGAACAGGCTGGGGCTGTTTTCCCAGGAGTGTGGAGGCTGAGGGGTGACCTTATAGAGGTTTACAAAATTACGAGGAGCATGGATAGGATAAATAGACAAAGTATTTTCCCTGGGGTCGGAGAGTCCAGACCTGGAGGGCATAGGTTTAGGGTGAGAGGGGAAAGATATAAAAGAGACCTGAGGGGCAATGTTATCAACGCAGTGGGTGGTATGTGTATGGAATGAGCTGCCAGAGAATGTGGTGGAGGCTGGTACAATTGCAACATTTAAGAGGCATTTGGATGGGTATATGAATAGGAAGGGTTTGGAGGGATATGAGCCAGGTGCTGGCTGGTGGGACTAGATTGGATTGGGATATCTGGTTGGCATGAACGGGTTGGACCGAAGGGTCTGTTTCCATTCTGTACATCTCTATGACTCTATGATTTGGGCAATGTCCTGGGGACCTGGATATGAAACCCACCATGGCAGGCGGTGGAACGTAAATTCAATAAAAATATCTGGAATTAAAGGTCTGACGATGATGATGAATCCAAAGTTGATTGTCAGAAAAACCGATCAGGTTCACTAATATCCTTTAGTAAATGAACCTGCCATCCTTACCTGGTCTGGCCTACATGTGACTCCAGACTCTCAGCAATGTGGTGACTCTTAACAGCGTTCTGGGCAATTATGCCTGGACAATAAATGCTAGGCTAGAGACGCACTCACTTCATGAATGAGTACAAGAAGTTGATACAAAGACAGGGTGAGGGTAAGAAGTAAACAGTAGGTGGGAAAAGAGCCCAAAAAGGGAAACAAAGCTGTTTTGCAGAACACTCATGATCTCCACAAAAAAGATCAAGCTTGCAGTTGCCTGCCACTTTAATGCACCTCCCTGTTCCCTGGCCAACATCTCTGTCTCAGATTTGTTGCAGTGCTCCAGCAAAGCTCAGCAGTAACTGGAAGAACAGCACCTCATTTTCCGCTTGGGGACCTTACGGACCTCTGGACTGTATATCGAGTTCAACAACCTGAGGGTTGGAGCTCTCCAATGTTCTTATCCCAACCTTCACACATCAAGCCTGTTTACCACACAGTCGGCTATTATAGACAACCACTGTTAGCCACTAACAGTCCCCATTAATAGTTATTCACCCTTCTAGCCAGATTGTAATCCATTCCTTTGTCTGTCTAACAGTTCTCCTTTTTGGGCCCTATCCCCACCTATTGTTTACTCCTTACATGCCGCCTCCCCAACTTCTGCATATAAACTGACATTTTGCAATTACCATTGGTTCAAGGAAAGATCAATCATCCTGAAATGTCAACTGATTTTTCTTCACAGATGCTGCCAGACCTGAGCTTTTCCAGCAATTTCTGTTTTTGTTTCTTATTTACAGTATCCACAGTTCTTTTGGTTTTTACTTAGAAAAATAATTAGCATCTATTTTTCTAGTTTGTGTAACAAACAGACATCTAAATCGACACAAACTTTGCAATCAATTTTTTTAGTTAAATTTACAATTCAAACAAAATCTAAAAACAAGTATGACAGAAGTTATTATTGTGCAAATTACAAAGTGCTGCAGGTATCCAATATGAAACAATGAGATGATTATTTTACAATTCATCATCAAAACCGAACATCTCCCCGAAATACAGGATTTTTTAATCTGAAAGATAAGCTTCCTAGATACCACACATGCCGAAGAATTAATTTCTCTACCTCCACAGATCCCATCAGTTTACTGACCTCATTAAGCTGTTTTACACCATTAAGTCTCTAATGCTTGAACAGTCTACCTAACTACCCATTTGTACCAGTAAAACAATTGGCAATAATACATAAGATACAATATTCTGTTCAATAGGCTATGGAATTGAATTAGAAAATTCAAAAAAATTGCAAACAGAGGCAAAAACATTTTTGCAAAGGTACACGGAATAGCAACAAATTTTCAAACTACAGCATTAAATGTAACCCACTACAAACATGAAGCTGAAACCAAAGTACAGTACAGTTTAGGAATGGCACACCATGTAGCATTTCAACTGAGTTTTACTTCTTTCATTGACATATTGGAACATTCAAAACAAAATGGTTGGCATCTTACAATTTGGTCAAACTGATCAACTAATACATGAAAGCACACAATTTACAATTATGGTATTTCAGAGAAATATTTTGTTCCACAGGAATCTGTGTAATTTGATAATTAAAATTCTATTTGTTTCAATTGAAGTAGCAAGTAAAAGCATCAATACAATTTAAAAGATGATCTTTGTGTTGTAACATTCCATAATATCAGAAAGTACAAATCAACTCAAAATAATAAAACGAACCTCATTCAAACCTTAATCACACAGGCAGCATAACTTAATGTGCTTCACAGCCTATCACAATGTTAACTCAAGAACCTTGAAGTAACTGTCAACTTTAGGAAAAACAACTCCACGTCTTATTATAGGGTTGAACTTCAAAACACTGAAATCTGAAAGCAATCAGACAAACCTCCACAAGTCACAAACAGGCAGAAGACATTGAGCTCACCTAATTTAAACTCCCTTTCAACATATTGTCATGTAATCTTCAATGAGGAACTTATCAAGTGCCCGTTAAAAGAAAGTAACTTTATTGACTTATTGAAACTTGATAACCTGCTTTCAGTATTTCAAATGCCCAAGTACTTCGATTGAAGACTTCTAGTCTTCTTATAGTTAATTTCAAGATTTCATTATTGACCATATTTAATCATTACATAATCTGAAATAGATATCCTTTGGCATTGTCATGTTCCATTGCAAGAGACTCACATTAACATTCAATAATACATAGAATCCAGACTACAAATATCTGAGAATCAAAAAATATCGTAACTGCGCACAATTTCTATTCCTCACTGAAACAGAACACTGCATGAACAATTTAATATTTTTCTCTATGCAAGTGCTATAAAAATGACCAGCAGCTGCTAATAGCAATGAGAGACAGATTAGGAAGTTATACTCCACATCTCTCCATTGTCATACCATCGTACCAGTACAGATATCTCCATTCTTTAGCATTCAAGGTTGATTTTTTTTCTTCATATCACAAATGTTATGAATGAAGCATGATTGTTTTGAAATGCTTTCACAATCATAGCATACCCCTTACTTCTCTTCAAATAAAAGTTGCCATCTAACACTGAATCTCAGATTTCAAGAAAAAAAATCAAGATCTTCACTGTTTCAAAATCTAACAAAACCAAAATTTCTAGATTTAACTGGAATTCTGTGATCATTTGAAAGTTTCATTTGATTTGTCCACTCAATAGCAAACATGGTTTGGAAATTCCACATTCAAAATTGAAACAATGGAAGAATTAGAAAAGCCAGTTAGTAAAAAGGAACTACAGAGGAAACTCCATTATCCGAATACCAATTATCCGAAAATCGGGTTATCCGAAGAAGACCTCGAGGTCCCGATGGAAACGTTACATCAAAGACATGTTTCCAACAGTGATCGCATCTTTTGCTTACAGCGATTAAACAGGCACCGTCTCCAAATGACAGTCTGCCCACGCTCTCTCTCTCCACACACTTTCCCTGGAGTTCTACAAAGGGGGGGTATCCTAAACACCCCCCTTCTCCAGATGATCTATCCAATATTGTCCTGTACAGGGCAAAGATAGAACCTGTCAAAAAGTAGAAATAAAAAGTTGTGCGTGGGGCTGTAGGTATGTTTGTGAGCTCGCGTGTGCGCTATTTGGAGACTTACCCCACAAAGGAAACTGCAGCAGTGTTGTTGTTGGTGTCCAGTCCGGTTGGACAGGGTTGGGGGCCAGGGGCGATGTTGGACGGGATTGGAGGCAGTGTTGGGGGCGATTTTGGCTGGTGTTGGGGGAGGTGGGGGGCGGTGGGGTCTTCCACGCTGTGTGCTGCTGCTAGCCTCCTGAATGGGGAGCAGACTTTAAAAGCTCCGTGCCCCAAAGGAAAGGCATTTGATCAATTAACCAAATAATCGATTATCTAAACGAAATAGTGGCCGCCCATCAATTTCGGATAATCGAGGTTCCCCTGTATTATATTTTACTTTAAAACTTTAACACTTATTCTTCGGTTTTACTCAAGTAATTATAGAATATAAGTAAAGGTAATTCTTCTTGATGAGCTCATTAACTCAGTTGATGGTTATACTGGACAAGTCAGATTCCAGAATAAAATGTGGCTGCAGTGGTGGTCAATCACTGATCACAGTCACACAAAATCGGCAATGAGGTTTTAACAAAAGATCGAACATTTATTATATCTAGTTTTTTCAAAAAACTACAAAGACAATGTGGAATGAGTGACTTCTTTCCAGCTCTGATGACCCCCGCAACCTAAAGACTGTCCCCCTGCTGGAAAGGATACTTTTTCCTTCTGAATGCGACCAAAATTTTGAACCAAAGCTCCCAAAATGTCAATAACCAAACATTTCACCTTGTTTCCTCTTGAAACTGTTCTTTAGCTTCTCAGCCACTTTAGCATTGTAATTCCCAAGTGAAGGAGGGTTACACTTGAAACGTCAACTTCTCTACCTCCTGATGCTGCCTGGCTTGCTGTGTTCTTCCAGCTTCCTGCTTGTCTACCAAGTTTACATTGGAGAGCAGTTTTGGAGCAACCTGACCAAGTTTAAATTAACTCATGGGCCAGGCTGCATCGATGCAACTGTTCTGAACTGAATGTATCAGATTACACTTCAATCTTACCCCAGTTACTAAAGAAGGTGCTCTTAGCAACAGAGACTGGAGGGGAAGGCAAGTAACAGCAGACTATGGTATATTCTAACAACCGAGACAGATGTAAAGGGCTGTCACTCGAGCCTCACTTCAGGAATTCAGCTCACTTGCCCATGTTTGAACTATGGCTGCAATGAGATCAGGAACTTAGTGGCTGTGACAGAACTGAAACTGAATGTCACAGAGCACATTTTTGATAAACAGGTGGTGCTTGATAACACTGCTGATGACATCTTTCATCACTTTACTAATGAGAGTAAACTAGAATTGGCCAGTTTGGATTTGTCCTTTTTTTTGAGTACAGGACATATCTGGGCAATTTTCCACATTGTTGGATAGATGACAGTATTGTAACTATACTGGAAGAGCTTAATTAGAGGAATAGCAAGAGCAGAGCACGTTTCTTCAGTGCTTATTGTCAGAATGTTGCCATGACCGATAGCCTTTACAGTATCCAATGCCTCTAACCACTTCAAATTTCATGTGGAATGAATCAAATTGGCTGAAGATAACTGGTATCTGTAATGCTGGGAACTACAGGAAAAGGCTAAGACGGATTATCCATTTGGCACTTCTGGCTGATGTTCGCTGCAAATATTTCTGCCTTGTCTTTTGCACCGCTTTGTTAGGCTCTAACATCAATAAGATTAAGTACATTTGTAAAGCCGCCTCCTCCAGGTGAGTTGTTTAATTGACCACCACTATCCTGGCACCAAGGCAGCCAGAAAGGAACTGAGGAATGGACTTAGGAGAGCAAGAAGGGGGCATGAAAAAGCTTTAGTGGGTAGGATTAAGGAAAACCCTAGTGTATTCTACATTTACGTGACAAACAAGAGGATGGCCAGAGTGAGGGTAAGGGCAATCAGGAATAGTGGAGAGAACTTGTGCTCAGAGTCGGTGGTGGTATGGGAGGTCCTTAATGAATACTTTGCTTCAATTTTCACTACTGAGGGGGACCTTGTCATTTGTAAGGACAGTGTGAAACAGACTGATGTGCTCAAACAGATTAATATTAAGGAGGAGGATATACTGAAAACTTTGAAAAATATAAGGAAAGACAAGTCCCCAGGGCCAGATGGGACACGCCCAAGCTTGCTATAGGAAGCGAGGGAAGAGATTGCTATGTCTTTGGCACTGACCTTTGCTTCCTCACTGTCCACTGGAGTAGTGTCAGATGATTGGAGGGTGGCAAATGTTATTCCTTTGTTCAAGAAAGGGAATAGGGATAATCCTGGCAATTATAGACCAGTTAGTCTTACGTCTGTGGTGGGCAAATTATTGGAAGGGATTCTGAGAGATAGCATTTGTGATTACTTGGAAAACCACAGCTTGATTAGAGATGATCAGCATGGCTTTGAGGGGGGCAGGTCACACCTCACAAACATTAGTGAATTCTTTGAGGATGTTACCAAACAAATTGACAAAGGCAGTTCAGTGAATGTGCTGTATATGAATTTTAGCAAGATGCTTGCTAAGGTTCCCCATGGAAGACTCATTCAGAAAGGAAGGAGGCATGGGATACTGGGAAATCTGGTTGGCCCATAGAAGATAGAGGGCGGTAATAGATGCAAAGAATTCATCCGGGAGTTTGGTGACAAATGGTGTTGCGCAGGGATCGGTTCTGGCACCTCAGCTCTTTTTGATTTTGATAAATGATTTGGATGAGGAAGTGGAGGGGTGAGTTAGTAAGTTTGCCGACAACACGAAGGTTGTTGGGTAGTGTGGAGGGCTATTGTAGGTTGCAACGGACATTGGCAGGATGCAGGACTGAGCTGGTGAGTGGCAGATGGACTTCAATCTGTAAAACTGTGAAGTGATTCATTTTGGAAGGTCAAATTTGAATGCAGAATACAGAGTTAAAGGCAGGATTCTTGACAGTGTAGAGGAACAGACGGAACTGGGGGTCCATGTCCATCGTTACCAAAAAGTTGCCACCTAAGTTGATAGGGGTGTCAGCAAGGTTACGCTGCAGCTCTATAGACCCCTAGTTAGACTACAACTGGACTACTGTGTTCAGTTCTAGTCACCTCATTATATGAGGGAAGTGGAAGTTTTAAAGAGGGTGCAGAGAAGATTTACCAGGATGCTGTCTGGACTGGTAGGCATGTCTTATGAAGAAAGATTGAAGGAGTTAATACTTTTCACACTGGAGCAGAGGAGGATGGGAGGTGACTTGATAGAGGTGTACAGGATGATGAGAGACATAGATAGAGTGAATAATCAGACTTTTTCGCAGGGTAGAAATGGCCATCACATGGGGGCATAATTTTAAGGTGACTGGAGGAAGGTTTTGGGGAGATGTCAGAGGTAGGTTCTTTACACAGACTGGTGGATGCATGCCAACATTGGTAGTAGTGAGAGATACATAAGGGACATTTAAGCAACTCTTGGATAGGCACATGGATGTTAGTAAAATGAAGGGTATATAGGTGAGTTTGATCTTAGAGTAGGGTAAAAGTTCGGCATAATATCAAGGACCGAAGGGTCTATGCAGTACTATTCTATGTATGATTAAATGTGGTAGGACTGCAGGACTTAGATCTGATCATTGGTTGTGGGATCACCTAACTCTGTCTAACACTTGCTGCTCATGCCGTTTGGCAAGTAAGTAGTCCTATTTGGTAGTTTCACCAGGTTGACACCTCATTTTTAGGTATTCCTGGTATTGCTCTTAGCATTCCCTCCTGCACCTTCACTGAACCTGGATCCATCCATTGGCTCAATGGTAATTGGATGAGCATGAACATTTTGAACTCTTGCCACCTTCACTGTTTCCTCCCAATGATGTTCAACATGGGACAATACTGATTCACCAGCAGAGGAAAAACAATATGTTGTAATCATCAGGAGGTTTCCTTGCCCAAGTTAAACCTGAAGCCATGAGAATTTATGGGTCTGGAGTCCAGAACAACTCCCTTCCAAATGTATACCACTCTGCCACCACCTCTGCTGGGTCTTTCCTTCGGGTGGGATAGGACACAACCAGAGATGGTGATGGTGATGTCTGTACAGCATGATTCTATGAGCATGACTACACTAGGCTGTTGTTAGGTCCTGCTTTCCCAATTTTGGCACTAGCCCCAGATGTTACTAAGGAGGACTATGCAGGGTCAACTAGCGCCACTGATGCTGTCACCAGGACTGAGCTCTTCACCACGAGGTAGGAAAACTAAAAACAGAAGAGAAAATTATTTTAAAAAATAGAGAAAAGAAAACCAGATGGAGAATATGAACTCCGGGCTCAGATGTCCTAATCCACTACCATCTTACTAGAACTTACCAGTTCTGGTAAGAAATAGTAAGAGTGTCCATGATTATTTCAAAAAAAGGATTAAAGTCTAGGCTATACTAAAGTATAGTAATGTTCTACTTTGGCTCCAAGTTCCGATATTACCTTCTAAAATATCCAGGATTTCAGCCTCATTGCAATGCCAAATTAAGTGTCACTACTTGTAAATTAATATTGGGAACCAAAATTACTTGGCACAAATGCTAAAGTATATCATCAATGATATTGTGCAAGATGGCAACAAGGATTCATTATTTCAAGATAAAAGCATCTATCAAAAAGTTTGGCTCTAACTGAATTCAATATCTCCTAAATAACCTATTCAGAAAGGTTATTTTCAGCTGGGTGCTAAACTGGGCCTCAGGTGATAATATTTCTAATACACATAGCTGAAAATGTATTAAAATCAGTCTTTTTTGCATCAAAAACTCTCTCACTTAGTTGTCCATTATAACTTAATTTCTACTGTAATCTCCTGCATTTTCTTGGTAATTTGCTCTACCTCTAGTTTACATCTGCAAACACTGGCTTCCTAAATCATTTATTTTACTTACAGCACTAATATTTTCCTCAACTTTAATTTTATAGATTTTACACCCCGATTGACAGTCAACATTAGTTATTGCTGAGTTCAGATGTAAGAAGGTTCAACTTTTATTAATATATGCATGTTTAAATGATCCATTAACTATCTCCACAGTCATTTGCCCATAACAGAAATCAAAAATCTCAAACAGAGCAAATCTATTTTATCAAGTATCACTTTGAATGCATTTCAATTGATCATGCAGGGTTTACCTATTTTCACTCCTAAAACGTGTTCAAGACAAAACAACCTTTTGACCATTGATAATTTTTAAAAATAATTAATTTAAAATGCAGAAATTTTTAATAATTAAAACATGTTTTAAAAGGTGGAAAAAATTTGATTGTAAAATTCAATAAGCATGGGAAACATTTTCAATTCAAAACAAAAACGTGTTAACTTTAGCCAGTAACATACTTTAATACGAATGCTGGCAAAAGCAGCAGAAAATGCAGAAAAATTTAGTAAGTCACATAGCACCTTTGGAGCTAACATAGAAGTTACCATTTTGTCAAGACTAGAAACTGCCAGCCAAGCCACAACTGCTCCCATTCTCTCAAGACAGAAGGTCAGGTTAAAACTGCTAAGCCTTGAGAACAGCAATGTGATAAGTTGAGAAATATGAGGAAGGTCAATCTGCGTTTGTCACAGTTTTGTAGGATGTCATTTGCTACTTTAATAAAGCTTATTTTATTTTGGCAACAGTCATGAAAATCTTTTTGATAGGATTCAAACAATTTTCAGGGGAAAAAATGGCATAACTTTGAAGGGCAAAACACATCAAAAGACTGCAAAAAGGAATGGTATATTGAAGACAAGGCAGAGAGGACAAATATTTTGTTGGATAATCGAATGCCAGGTAACACAGTTTAGCCAAGCATCGGGACCTTGAGACCTTGTCTGATAATCAGAAATTCAGAAAATCGAATGCCGGAAATCGAGGTACCTGCATACCTTCACTAATCTTCAGAAGTACCAAATTCTAAATCCTTGTCATCTTCAAATGATTCCACAGCCGAATTCCACTCTGCCCTATCTTTACAATCTCCTCCAGCTCATATCAGCACTGTTAGATGTCCAAACCAGGTGTCAAGCAACTCCCCCATTAACTAATGATCGCCATTACTGAACCTTAAGCTGCTTCAATTCCACTGTCTTGACTATCCCCTTCAGCTTCCCTGTCTTCAAAATCAGGGTCAAGTTCAGGTTCCCTTTTTCACTAAAACATTGTGGGATACTTGCTAGAATAAAAAGTTATTTGGTAAAGTGACTCTAATAGGTTGATACAGTTACATTATAAAATTGAGTCATCCAGGATTACATTGCACATAGTGGCCACAAAATAGTATGCTTAGCCAGACTACTATCTCTTTATGGAAGGACAGTTACCACCTGTTTCTTAAATAAATTGTTTGCAAAATGAAATAATAGGTTGTAAAGCAAGCAGCTGCCACAAATATATTGTATTAACCACAATTTGTAAGGTAATTTGACACAAGCCTTTTGCTCCTTTTTTAAAGAAAGGGGCAAAACCCCAGTGACATTGTACTATTCACCATCCTTCACAAGTTGGCATTTTTGTACAAATAAGAGAAAAAAAGTAGCAGCACAAAATTTTACATGGTCAATAAGGACTTCAGATATTAATTTCATTTGCAAATGTTCCAGTGTACCATTTCACAAATTTTCTACTATGCTCAACGTACAAAAGCATTCTGATTGTATCTGTCTTGACTGATTTATTGAAGACTACTATTCAAACATAATGCTCAAGTTCCAATTTGTAACAGCAATGTTACCATCTCAATAGCAGAGAAAAAGTCGTGCTGTAGATGTAGGCTGTAAAATTAGAGTAGCAGACCAACTGCAAAAAAAAGTTTTATTTTCAAATCTTCCTGTATCTTACAAAAGGACGTGTACACTCTTCAAGGCAGACATATGAAGAGTGTGCTTCCCTTGAGAAGCAGCGTTGCAGTTTAATGAGAGGATGTAAAGCAAACTGGGTTCTCTACACAAGTGTATACATCTACACAATAGAACACAAGCTCAGTTTCAGAAATCTGAAAGGACTTAGAGTCATAGAGATATACAGCACGGAAACAGACCCTTTGGTCCAACACGTCCATTCCGACCAGATATCCCAACCCAAACTAGTTCCACCTGCCAACACCTGGCCCATTTCCCTCCAAACCCTTCCTATTCATATACCCATCTAAATGTCTTTTAAACGTTGCAATTGTACCAGCCTCACCACTTCCTCAGGCAGCTCATTCCATACATGTACCACCCTCTGCATGTAAAAGTTGCCCCTTAGGTCTCTTTTGTATCTTGCCTCTCTCACCCTAAATCTATGCTCTCTAGTTCTGGACTCCCCGACCCCAGGGAAAAGACTTTGCTTATTTACCCTATTCATGCCTCTCATAGTTTTGTAAACCTCTGTAAGGTCACCCCTCAGCCTCCGACTCTCCAGAGAAACAGCCTCTCCCTACCCCTCAAATCCTCCAACCCTGGCAACATCCTTGTAAATCTTTTCTGAGATGAAAAATGTGTTGCTGGAAAAGCGCAGCAGGTCAGGCAGCATCCCAGGAGCAGGAGAATCGACGTTTTGGGCATAAGCCCTTCTTCAGGAACCCTTTCAAGTTTCACAACATCTTTCTGATTGGAAGGAGACCAGAATTGCATGCAATATTCCAACAGTGGCCTAACCAATATCCTGTACAACCGCAACATGACTTCCCGATAAAGGGGTAAACGCCTTCTTCGCCATCCTATCTTCTTGCGACTCCACTTTCAAGGAGCTATGAACCTGCACTCCAAGATCTCTTTGTTCGGCAACACTCCCTAGGTCCTTACCATTAAGGGTATAAGTCTGGCTAAGACTTGTTTTCACAAAATGGAGCACCTTGCATTTCTCGGAATTAAACTCCAACTTGACCAAAGTTAACCAGAAGACCTTACCTGGAATTCTTTTAGCATTGCATTGGAGTGTCATATTAAGGAATATACGAGTCATGGTCAAAACAGTGCATCCTTTCACCTTAAGTCAACGTTGTCTTAAAATGAATAGCATGAAAAATATGCAGAGATTCAAAAGATGAGGGAACAATGTTGGTAATGTTACTGAACAAGTAATCCACAGGCTGAGACTGATGTTCTGGTTGTAAAATTCCAACTCCCACTAAGGCAGCTGGGGAAATACAAATACACAAAATGCTATTTTCATTAACATGCAGCCTTATCCAATCTGGTCTACAACAATGTCCTGATATCACAAATGGTGTTACGACACGGAGTAAACGCTCTTGCTAAATTTAAAACCAGCAACAGAAAAAAGATTTGTCCCATGCAGTAATCTGTAAACATTCAAGAGGCCAAGAACTATTTAAAGTAAAAATTACCTACTTTATTTCTTAAAGTATAACAGAGAATTATTAACTAACTACTATTTACAATTTCTTCCTCTAACCTGTCTTTTACATTCTCTTCTATAACACTAGTCCAATAAAACTCCCAATTAAGATTTACAAGACCACTTTTTATCTCAAAACCAGGTAGCTTTCATTCTTCTTTTTGGATCTTCCTCTGTCTTCTTTTCTTCTTCTTAGGAATTTTTGCGTCACAGGTTACTGATCAAAAAGGTATTTTTAAGACAGCTATTTTCAGGCTGTCCGTTTACATGCTGGGCTTGTCAGTTCTCCTCTCAACTGTTCAATTTTCCTCGATTTTATACCCCCTCCAAAGCAACGGATTATATCATTGGCTTTTAAGATCGTCAATATACTCATATCAAATTGAATTGAGTTTAGAAGATTGAGGGGAGACTTAATAGAGACGTACAAGATAATACATGGCTTGGAAAGGGTGGATGCTAGGAAATTGTTTCCGTTAGGCAAGGAGACTAGGACCCGTGGACACAGCCTTAGAATTAGAGGGGGTCAATTCAGAACAGAAATGCGGAGACATTTCTTCAGCCAGAGAGTGGTGGGCCTGTGGAATTCATTGCCACAGAGTGCAGTGGAGGCCGGGACACTAAATGTCTTCAAGGTTGAGATTGATAGATTCTTGTTGTCTCGAGGAATTAAGGGCTACGGGGAGAACGCTGGTAAGGAGTTGAAATGCCCATCAGCCATGATTGAATGGCGGAGTAGACTCGATGGGCCGAATGGCCTTACTTCCACTCCTATGTCTTATGGTCTTATGAATTGGAGTTTGATATTTTTCTGGGTATAATTTAAACTGTTTGGCTGTATTCAAATTTGTTTCTGTCTCCAGGCAACGAGCTAATCGAGTTGTTTGACCAAGTGTTACATTGTTGCCTTATTAAGAACTCTTGGTGTTGTATCCGGTAGATTTGCTGCTTTTAACTCTTAAAGTATACTCACATCTTCTTAACAGTGGTCCATCAAAATCTCAGTTGTGTCAAACCAATATAAATATATACATGTGTTCTTGCATTGCATGACCTGCAATAATTCGAAAAGATGGTTTGTTACCATATTCTCAAGGATAATCAGGTTTGAGCAAAAGAAATGCATGGCTTTCCAGTGACACACTCATTAAGACCGAATAACAACTTAAAAATCAGCTTAAAGCATGTCAGGGTTCAGCACACTTACAGAATGGCATTGTATATAGTCAACATTCAGGTCTGTCTTCAAAGTGCATTGAAAGGCTAATTCATCCAAATTTTCACAAATAAATGGTTTAAGCAATGGACAACTTGCTGTCTGGAAAGGAGACAGAGCTCCTTTTAGTGTTGTTGGCTCATGTTTGAATTTGAGCTTGTGACTGGCTTCCAGCCAAGGTGTTGAGACATTTATTGAACTGAAGATTTCTGTTAGCCACAGTTAAGAGCAACCTGTTCAGGCTAAAGGTGGTGAAAATATTGAAGGTTAGCCAAACTACTTTGGGCCACAGAACAGTGTCTGATTGAAGATAAAGTCCCATGAATTCATCTATCTCAAAGATGGTTCCTTGCCCAATCAGAGATGCAGCCACAGGAAAACTGTGGCTGCTGAAATACGACACCCCCAGGGACATTCCTGCTTCGCCAATGTGTATATCCCAAATCGAACACGACGATCCAAAATACTGCTGCTAGAGATCATTTTTCTAGTAATGTGTAAACAGCCTAAATACACAGCTGCTGTCAAAATGCATGAATTCGTATGTTAAAGGGGCAGGGACCAGAGTAAAACTTTCCACTTGCAAATGAGGAATATGGAGAATACCTAACCTGTTGTCGAGCAACATTAATTAATAACTCAGATTCTATTAGGAAAGAAGTGATCATGATAGAACTATAGAAAATTAGGTGTGTTCAATCACCAACCAGTTGCTCTAACCCACAGTTTATACTTTAGATCTGTGAAATGCAGATCTGTGAAGTGCATACATTTATATGTGCATATTTTAATAATTATTTTACAGTTTAGATTTTCAACTAGTGCGTGTGGAATTTGTATAAGATTTATTTGCTGATATTTCTGGAGCCATGGTTCATAATGTGGTAATAGGCATTTGTCCGCTTGGAGGGTTTTGCAAGCAGACAGGGTAAACATTAAGGAGCATTAGCTTGCTTTAGGTTCAAAAGGATCAGGAGTTTTGTATATGTTAACAAGCCAATATCTTGGAAAGAATTTTGTTTCAGTTTGCAGAAGCGTGGTGATTGAAATGAGGTTGGCCAATTGGCTTTCGGAGTACAAGTTCCCTGATTGGAGCTGTTAACCTGGACCATGAGGGAGTCCTGACTGATAGCTATAAATAAGAGTCTCAGGGATTCTCCTCCCTCTAAGGACTAGCTCCAAACTGGCTGGTCAGAGTCCACTTACTGTGCACGTGTGAATCGAGGATGACTTGGTGACAGGATACCAGCCTCCACAGGGTTATTTCAGTGCTGACAAGAGAAAACCGTCCGCTCCTGAAGAAAATTCACTTGTAGTTGTCTGAGTTGAGGTAAGCATTTCTAGCACTGTGCTTTTATTTGGGATCTTCACTCAATTGATCCTGAGGACTGGACCCATTATGCAAAGATTTTTTTTCAAATTACGTTAGGGCAAATGAAAAGCAATGAGTAATTCTTCTGACTGCTTGTAGACCCGTAACACTTGCATTTGTGAGAAGCCCAACAGTCCGTGAGGCACCAGATAACTAAAACTTTTCGAAAGTTGATGGATTTAGCTGAGGAATGTTATGACCCCAAGCCTCCTCTAATTCCGAGATGCTATTGGGATTTTTGACAAGGTTAAAACAACTGAGAGAGGCGTATGATTTTTGGTTAACCCTGAATGAGATGGCAAGGAGTTTGTGGAATTTTGCAAAAGTGGACCATGCAAAAGTGCCTATGAGCTGAAGTCCAAATGGACTTCAAAAAGGCACTACGACTGGCTTTGCCTATAGAAAACGTGGCAAGTGGGGCATGAGGATTACAGGGTATCCCAAAGGAAGTCGACACGCTCACCAAGCTGACCGAGCTTGGAGAACACTTGAGTGAAGGCGATTCGCAGAGACTCATGCAGGGCATGTGCTGAGCAGAGGGACCCTAGGTCAGCCCATAGCAAAACTCCAAAACAAGGCTGAGCCTCAGTCAAATGTCGAAAAATGTTTTTCAGGATAAATGCTGGCAAGCCATTGCAGTTGCTGCTGGTATGCGAACAACAAAGCATTCCCTATGAGGCCTAACTTGAGTAAGGGAATTCTGGATTAGTGGTGCTGGAAGAGCACAGTAGTTCAGGCAGCATCCAAGGAGCAGCGAAATCGACGTTTCGGGCAAAAGCCCTAAGGGAATTCCTAGGCTGGTATCCTGGAGAGTGCACACTCTAGAAAGTCTGGTTTGCAACAGTTCAATTGCTTACCAAAGCAGAACCAAAGAAAATGTCTGGCTAAATGGTCACCCAGTTCTAATGGAGGTCAATACTGATAGAGCTTGTATCAGTGACTGCAGACAAGATTGAATTCTTTGACAAGATTCATTCTGGACTCCGACTCTTTGCTTTACGAAAGACCTCGGTTAGAGTGAGAACGCATAGTGGGGAACTTTTACAAATTAAGGGTAAAACTTTGGTTTCAGTCTCCTATGAAAAGCAGCTGGTGTAGTTACCACTGATGATAGTAAAAGGCTTGGGCCCAAGCTTGATGGGCAGAATTGGTTGAGAAAGATTCACCTAGATTCAATTAGAATATGGCTACCTGAGTGAAATCCTAATTAAATACCTGAAAGTTTTTCAGGAAGGTCTACGGACTATCGAAGGAGCCAAGGCTACCTTACATGTTGACCAGGAAGCAATTCAGTAAGGCCCGCCAGCATCATTCAGCATATTCAGACAGTTCCATACAATTCATTGTCAAATGGTCTGGCAGAAAGAGCAATCTAAACATTGAAAGCAGACTTAAAAGGAACAGCCTACAGTTTCACTCAATTTTTAACTGTCCTGGTTCCTAGTTGATTAAAGAACCACTCCTCATGCAATTACAGGGATAGCTCCAGCAAAGTTGCTGATGGGGAGAAGACTGCACACCAGGTTAAACCTGATATTCCCAGAACCCAGTAGGAGGGTGCAACACCATCAGGAACGCCAATGCAAGCCACGTGCCTCCTCTAAGCAAGAGGAGTTTAGTCTAGGGGACAAACTTGGTGTTGAAACCATAGAAATTGCTCTGAATGGGTATAAGGTGAGGTCGGTATGAGGTCAGGTTCCAAGACATACAAAGTTTGGTTCGGTGATGCAGCCGTGAACAAACATGTGGATCACATGAAAGCTGCTATTTCACAAACAGGGCAGGAACATGCTCAGCCCCTCAGAGTGGCTACAAAAATGTTGCCCAAATCCTTTGCATCTAGAGAAGAAATCTGAGTCCAAGATGGGTGCAGCCAGTAGCTTTGATACTGTTACCACCTGAAGAGAAGGAAAACGTCCCAGAAACCATAAAGAAAGAACAGGCCCACATTCTTGGACTTGGCACGGGAAAGAGAAGACACTAGGTTGGCCAGGTGGATCTGATTGAGTCCCTTGATTTGGGCTGTTAACCTGAGTCAATCAGGTAGTCCTAGCTGACAGATGAACAGGGATTCTCCTCCCTCTAAGCCTCTGAGCTGGCTGGACAGAGTCCATGTTTTGTGCACATGTAAATAAAGGGTGCCTTGGTGGTGACGGGATACCAACGTCCCTGGAGTTATTTCAAGAAGCCATGGCTTAAATTAAATGTGGGAAACAGCTTCACCTCGAGTAGAAAGTTAATTCACAAAAGTTAGAAATTAGGTTACTTCAGCATAAGGATTTTAGTTTTAAAGTTCCAGACGAGAGGTGTTTCCTTCAAACCCTGAAAGGATAATTAAAAAATCTAAGCTCAGTTGTGAGACTAATCAAGGAAGCCTAACAAACACAAAATCAGAAATTTAAAAAGGCATAGCCAAGTCAAACTTGTAAGTGTGATAAACAAGCTAACTCTCAATGGTGTCTGAGTATTGTAAAATAGTGTCAGGATAGAAAGGATTTTGATTTTAGTGTTTCCAAATATTTAAGATAGTGTCATCTGTAAATAGTTTCGGTTATTCCATTTTACCCTTACTTCTCTACAAATTTCTGGTTTATTAACATCAAACCTGCATTTTTACAAGATTCTTCACTAAAAAAAAACAATCAACTGGGCAAATATAAAAAACAAAAGAACCCAGCAAGCCAGATTTCAATCTGGGATCACACTTCTCCAGTCATAACGTCAGCTAGGATAACAAATGCTTCAAATCAAGTTTCTTAGATTAACAGGCAAATACAAAAGTTGAATCTAATAAAGACAAAAGAGAAGCAACTAATAGGCAGATGGCTTACAGACCCAATATTAAGTACAAACAGGATAATGAAGTATTCAAAGAGTTAGTAGATAGCATGCCAACATGGCCCAATTTTATTTTCTGGTTAGGATCCAAAATCAATGACAGAGTAATGAACAAGAAAACATTTTTTAAAAAAGTTACCCAAATCACTTCTTCACCCTAAACATAATAGCATCCTTAAACAAAATACTCAATTAATTCCTCAAAAGTTAGACTGTAACCTCAGCAGCGCATTCAACTAAATGCATTTTTAATTAATCATAAATTAGTTTTCAAACTTGTGCTTGAAATCCTTAGCTATATGCACAATTATCAAAGACTGCAAAAGAGTTCACAGTTAGATTTTAAACTCCCTATCTTTTAGACTCCCTACCAGATTCACTGTTGACAACATATACGAATATAAAAATAATAACTGCGGCATGACAGTCTGAAATATGTTAAACAGTTCCAAAAGGGACAATAGGGCATTTTTAAAAAACCCAAGTGAACATAATGGGACTCGCTGACCAAGATTTCAGTCTGAAAGATTAATAGTTGTTGAAATCCAGATTTAGGATCACTATATGGAATCCAAAAGAAAACAACAAAACTCAAAAAAGGTTTTACAGAGTCCTCAATGCAAAATCAGAATATGAATTGTTAGAAAGCATCAAAGTAAAGTACAAAATTGTAAGAAATGCTGCATAAATTATCAGGAATATAATACTGTCTCTCAAATGATAGTAAATCCTTTTTCTTAGACTATAACAAGAAAAGATTAAGCTTGAGTAATAAAAACATTGTTTAAAACAAATTTCACACTTAGATTATGTTCGTAGGCTACCTCAGAAACTCGTGCAATTTTACTGTGGACAGACTTAAAGTGACAGGTGCCAACCAAGCCCATTAAATGAATAAAGACAGACCCAAAGAATCTCCATAGCAGAAGAAGACCCAGTAAATGGCAATGTGCACCCAACGTTGACATTCGTTTTGCAGACTAAATTAAACTTGAAGTGGCCTTCTCGAGAAGTATATTCACTTAGATTATGTTGTTTCAGTTGTGACTGACACATGGACCTCATTCAACCAATGGTATTGAAATATAAACACAAATGTGTTCAGCAATACAACAAAGACCAGAAGTCATTGCAAGTCAAAGATGACAGCTTGAGGGGGAGGGTTGCTCCTTGCAGAAGCTTTAGGCTTGCCCCACAACTCTTTAAAATCAGTGCAGATAGGAAGTACATATTATCTGCTGGAAGTCAACCTCCAATGATAGCATCAACCTGCCTTCCTACTGTTTTATAGAAGGTCCATCATCCCATGGTTGCTCCCGGACAGATAATGAACACAAGCAAATGCATTCTGACCACAAGCATGAAATTAATTTTCTGTATGTACGCTGGTGACATCTAGTTCTATCTCTTCAATGCTTCTCAATCCCACGGCAACTTCCACGCTGTCAGATTCCTAACGGTGTTAAACCTCCAGCCAGACAAACTCAGCTTTTGAACTAATAAGCAATGATCAAAAGTATAAGGAGGAGCACAATCACTGCATGACATAAGTGAGATAAAGGGTGATTGAGTACACTAACTATACTGTCTAAAAACTGGTTCAAAATTGATTCAGTATATGGGGTAAAGGTTTTGACAGGGTTTTACAGGCAGAAGTCAAACTTGTCAGAGTGAGAGGTAAGTGAGAGGATAAAATGGCATGGATCAAGAGGCCTACTTGCGGGGAAGAAGCTGATAGGTGAATACTTGTTGTCTTTAAAGTAAAAGGAAGGACTTCAGTTTGGTTTTTAAGCCTCCAGTGTTGTTTTTCCTTAAATAAAAAACTGCTCCGGTATTATACTAACACAGTTGTTGTAAAACAAAAGGAAATAAAAAAGAAACTATGACAGTGAAGTGTAAAGGGCAAGGAATTGTAAATAGTTTATAGGTTAAATCAAATAAGACAGCGAGGCAGGCAGGACAACAGATGTGTTGCTACTGCAACAGGTGGAAGCTGCTACACAGATTCAGAACTAACATGTGTAGTAAGCTCTTGCAATTCAAGGAACTTCTGATCCTAATCAAGGAGCTGGAGACTGATGTAGACATTGTGCCACATCAGGGAAGGACAAAGTTACCTGGTCACTTCACCCCAGAGAGCAGCCACAGCCTTCAGAGCAGGTCATTCAAAAAATTGGTCTGTGATCAGAAACATTAAGGTGACTGCAAATGAGGTGCCTTGGCCCCTGCAGCTGAGTAACAATTATGAAGTTCTTGCAAGCTACGCAGCAAATGTGGGGACCACAAGGAGGGTAGGCGAACAGACCATGCTAGGTAAAAACAATGACTGCAGATGCTGGAAACCAGATTCTGGATCAGTGGTGCTGGAAGAGCACAGCGGTTCAGGCAACATCTAACGAGCAGCGAAATCGATGTTTAGGGCAAAAGCCCTTCAGGAATAAAGGCAGTGAGCTGGAAGCATGGAGAGATAAGCTAGAGGAGGGTGGGGTGGGGAGAGAGTAGCATAGAGTACAATGGGTGAGTGGGGGAGGAGATGAAGGTGATAGGTCAGGGAGGAGATGAAGCTGATAGGTCAGGGAGGAGAGGGTGGAGTGGATAGGTGGAAAAGAAGATAGGCAGGTTGGGCAAGTCATGGTGACAGTGCTGAGCTGGAAGTTTGAAACTAGGATGAGGTGGGGGAAGGGGAAATGAGGAAGCTGTTGAAGTCCACATTGATGCCCTGGGGTTGAAGTGTTCCAAAGCAGAAGATGTGGCGTTCTTCCTCCAGGCGTCTGGTGGTGAGGGAGCATGCTATATTGTTACAGGGAACCATGCAAGAGTGGGGAAGAATGTATTGTCATATCAGATGGTATATTTATGGGGATAGATACAGTTCTTTGCAGCCTTGAGCAGGAGTTTCAAAAGCCCTGCTGCCTGTGTGGTACTAGGAATAAGGACATCTCTGGACAAGAGAAGAATTTGGAGGGTGGGGGAAGGATTCCGAAGTCATCTCCCACATTAGCAGAATCAGAAAGAAAGGTTTTTGAAATATATTTTAGTAGTTCGGAGCTACATTCAAAAACAGAACCTCCATGAAGTCAAGGAATTAAATGTGTGGCTCAAAAATTGCTGTGGATGGAATGGGTATCAGTTCATGTGGCACTGACAACAGTACTGAGGTAGAAGGGAATTGTGCTGGTTGGATGGGCTTTACTCGGACTGTGCTGGGATCAGCATCCTGCTAAATCTAAACGCGAATTAGCAGGGAGCTTGGAGGCTCTCAAAACAAGAGAAGATGACTATTATAGGGCAGCTGTTTTGATAATAATGCCCAATGTGCAACAGGGACTAACAGTACAGAAAAACTGCAGTAAATAGGATCAAAAGGGTGGGGAACAATTTGGTAAAAAGGCAAAATTAATGACTCTTACTTGAATGCAAGAGCTTGCATAAAAATAGAGAAAGCAAGAGAGAAACCAAAGTGAACACAAATCTGTCAGAATAAGGCTAGCGAAATAATAAGGAACCAGGATTTTGGCAGAGGCAGGGGAGTTGAATACTTTGGTTCAGACTCAACAGTAAAACAATACTAAAAACATTCTAAAATTACTAAAACAAGGGGCAAAAGGAGAAGAGGAAAGAAATAAAACTATTGTTAGAACTCTAGCTGATTTTTTTCATTATATTAAAGAACGGTTTTGGTTTAGATCTGTGAACTAGGAACAGTGGGCTAAAGATGACTTTTGGACTATGGGTTCTTTGTGTTAGAAGGAAAACAGACCAAACCAGCTTTTGTTTATTCATGAGGCCAAGCTTAAGTTAATTTGCACATTTGTTCCTAATCAAAACATTCTGCAGATGCAGTGTCAGCAGGGAAGAAGATTGTTTAAATAGATAGCAGAAGCAGGCTAGTAATGAGGACTGTGTCGGGAGATCCAAGATGGCGGCGACTCAGCAAGTCTGAGTTTACAGTGCTCTTCCCAAAACCTGGGTAAAGTGAGTTACTCACCCCCACCACACTTACCAAACCACCCAAAAAAATTTTCTAACCTTAATTAGCTGCTTACTATTATATTTAAGCAGTTTAATATTAAGTGGATAATGAGTAAACCAAAGGGATCCCGCAGCTCTCAGAAAACAAAGACCCCTCCCCCACCCTCCTCTCCTCCGGCTGCAGCTGATGTAAAAATAGGCCTTGAAGAGATGATTGCCAGGCTGGAAACGACACTCGTCAATTTCATCGCAGAATCCAGACAGAGATGGAACTCATTCGAAGAAAAGTTACAAAAGCACAGCCAGGCTATTGAGGAATTACACGGCCGAGTGGAGGGGGCGGAGCTAAAGGCCACGACCTCCGAGGCTGCAGCACAAACAGCTGCAGAACAGGTGCGAGCTCTGGAGCAGAGAGTCCGGGCCTTCGAAATCTACATGGATGACCTGGATAATAGAAATCGGAGAAAGAATATCCGTCTTCTGGGCCTCCCTGAACAAGAAGAGAAGGGACAGTTAGCAGTATTTCTGGAGCGATGGCTGCCCCAGCTTTTAAACCTGGGGGCTGAAACTGACCGGGTAAGGGTGGAGTGGGCCTACCGGGTCGCAGCACGCGGATCTGGCCCAAACCAGCACCCACACCCGGTCCTGTTCCGGCTGCAGAGTTATAGGGAGAGGCAGATACTCCTGGATGCCTCCAGAAATCTTGGAAAGGATCCTAAAGCCATGATCCATGAAGGATCCAAGATTATGTTATTTCAGGACTTCTCCCCGGCTTTGGCACGAAGGAGGAAGGCGTTTGATGAGGTGAAGAAATGTCTAAGAAACTTAAATATTCAATATACCTTACGCTACCCAGCGACGTTATGCTTTAACCACGAAGGATCCGAGTATAATTTTAGATCACCAGAAGAGGCTAAGGAACTTTTAGACTCGTTTAAATAAATCGTAAGAGACAATTTATGTTGGCTTGCCTCTTCCACACTCCGTGGGGAGAAGTGGATACTTCACTCTACTTTACTTTTGCTTCTGGGAGCAGGGTTGTCTTCCCTTGTTATTTTATGTTATTATACTTAACTGTAATTTGTTGGAGTTGTAATTTTATAGTTGTGTGTGTTTGTACGTGGCATTGATGCTATCAGATATACTCAGGTATAGGTGGGGAGGGGTGGGGGTGGGGCGCTCACTGTTAACTCTAGCTCGGTATTATATCTAAATCCTATTAAGGAGCGCCCGGGTCAAGGGTGGGACACTGTTTGGGAGAGGATATGGTGGACATTTAGAAAGGAAGTAAGGCCCCCTGAGAACAAGGGGGAGGATCTCCATTCAAACATGTTTTATTTTTTTTTGTTCTTATTGTTTGGAAATAGTTTCCTTTTTATTATACTGTTATGAGTGTATTAGAGAACATTTTCTCTTGTTTGAAGGATGTAAGTGACTCAACTATACACTCTGGATAATTGTGGATTAGATTAGTAGTTAACTGAGTTTCATTGTTTTTCTTTCTTCTTTAGTATCATTCCTTTGAATTTTGATGATTATATATTTAAGATCTATTTTTATATTAATGTTTGTGCTTGAAAGTTCTGTTTATTTTTGTAAATCTGTCAAAATATTAAATTTCTAATAAATATATCTTTTTAAAAAAAATGAGGACTGTGTCTGGGAAGTAGATCTAGCAAGGCAAAAGTGAGGACTGCAAATGCTGAAGATCAGATTCAAGATTACAATGATGCTGGAAAAGCACAGCAGGTCAGGCAGCATCCAAGGAGCAGGAAAATCAACATTTCAGGCAAAAACCCTTCATCAGGATAAGGCAGAGACCCTCTGGGGTGGAGTGATAAATGGGAGGGGATGGGGCTGGGGCGAAGGTAGCTAAGAGCACAATAGGTGAATGGAGGTGGGGATGAAGGTCACAGGTCAGAGAGGAGGGTGGAGCGGATCAGTGGGAAGGAAGATTGGTAGGTAGGACCAGTCATGAGGATGGTGCTGAGCTGCAGGTTGCAACTGGGGTAAGGTGGGTGGGTGGGGGTGGGAATATGAGGAAACTGGTGAAGTCCTCATTGATGCTCTGGGGTTGAAGCGTTCCAAGGCAGATTATGAGGCATTCTTCCTCCAGGCGTCGGGTGGCGAGGGAGTGGCAGTGGACGCGGCCCAGGCCCTACATGTCCTCGGCAGAGTGGAAAATGGGAGTTGAAATGTTCGGCCACGGGGCAGTGGGGTTGATTGGTGTGGATGTCCCATAGATGTTCCCTAAAGCACTGTTTGGAAAAGACCTATGCTCAAGCAGATGACAGATGTTGAATGGTAACTAGGACATCATGGAGCAGAGGATCAGCCCATCAGAGTGGCCAGAGTTCAAATGGGGTTTTAGACTATTTCCTGTGTAAAAAGGAAACTGGCTGTTGATGCTACAGCACGAAGGTTTGAAAGCTCCTTTCCTGACTTCCCATGAGTAGCTCTTGGAAGCTCAGGAGAATAGAAGACTAATACTGCCTTTATCTGAGCAAACTGAAAAGATGACCTGATCGACGCCTTCAGAAAATCAACCAAGAAATCATATATGCCTGTGGAATAACGCACTGTTAAAATCAAGTAATCTGGCCAGTTTTCTTATTTCCTTTAAATATGTTTATTTGTCTCTTTTGCGTGAATGAGGTTGAAAACAAAGGAGCTTTGGGTTTAGAGCACAGACCAATTAGTTTACTTTTGTTTATAATACAGTAGCTTTAGCAGAGTAAAGGTAAACAAAGACATAGCAAATTGTTAAAGATAAAAACCAGTGTCTGTAATTGATCATTAATTTTGAGGATGTTTGAAAGTTTTCATTTTACTGTGTTGCGAATACAGAGGTAGAAAGGCTGACTTGATTTGACAGATTGTCTCTGGGTGGTAACACTATCACTGGAGAAACTAATGAGGCTAAAGACCAAAAAGTACCTGAACCTACAGGGATGGATATTCAAGGAAGAAGCTTCAGAGATAAAGGAGACACTGATAGTAGTCTTCTAAAAAGCCTTAGGTTCTGGATATGTCTCAGAGGATTGGAAAATTGCCATATAACACCTCGAAAGTAAATTTGAGGATAACAAAGTTTGCAGAGGGATATGGACATGTTAACTGAGTGAGGAAAAGATTGGCAAAAATGTGGGACCATGCCAGGTTAAGCACTTTAGCAGGAAGAATAGATGAGTTGAAATGATTTAAATGGAGACAGGCTGCAGAAAACTGCTGGACAGTGTGTTTTGGCCATCCTCATCCAAGAATCATGAAAAGCTAGCTCTCAAGTTCAGCAGGTAATAGGGATGGCAATAAGAAGTTGGCATTTATTTCCAAGGGAGATTTTGCGAAGCTATACAAAGGTATTAGTCAGACCACCACTAGAATACACTGGACAGATTTGATCCTATTATCCAAGGAAAATCCACTGACATCGGAGATTATCCAGAGAAGGGTTACCAGACTGTTCCAGGGTATGGAGGGACTGTGATGAGGAGAATTTACAAGAATGACAGCAACCTTCTTGAAACATACAAAACTCTTAAAGGACTTGACAGCATAGAAGAGGAGAGGTTGCTTCCTTTCTGGGAGAGTGCAGGATTAGAGGGCATAATAAGGGGTTACACACTTAAGACAGATGATGAATTTCTTCTCTCAGACTATAGTGGAATTCTTTTTTGCAGAGGGCAATTAAATATATTCAAGGCTAAGATAGAAAGATGTTTAATCAATAAGTGATTCAAGGCTTATCAGGAACAATAGAGTAGAGGATCATCAGCTCAGCCATGATCTCACTGAATGGCCGAGTAACTCGAGGGTGAATGGTATACTTCTACTCCTGTGTCTTACAGTCATATAAGCCTTTCTTGTGCCAAACAACTGACTTTTCCCTTGCACCACTGCAAGTCATGCTTGTTTTTGGTCACTGCTAAAAATTATTTTTGTTGATTTTCTGATATTTACTCTCCGTAAATTCTAGCACATCCAAAATGTTTACCTGCATTCCATCTCGCAATAAGCCTCAATCACCCATGTCATCTGCTTCCCTACTGTCAAAATATTCAATCTCCTGTTGTCTTATATCCCTGATCACATTCTGATTCTCCCTCTCCAATATCTAGAATAGAATAGCCTTTGTTGTCTCATCTACTCAATGAGTATATTGAAAAGTTTATCCCTCTTTTCTTAAAAAAAATTACACTATCATTCTCTTCCTCCAAAAACAGTCTTCGTTTTTGGCCTTGCCTCAATTATGAACCACTATTCCTGCCCTTTATTCTGAAATTAAGCATCCATTTCCTTCAGTTCTCCACAAGTAACAAGTACATAGAACTATGCAAGGACAGCTTAAATTTATGAGCTCTGCTTGGTTTTATACAAGATACCATCCTTACAACTTTAAATAAAATTGGCTACATTAGCAAATTATTCTATATCCAGCTAGAGAGAACAATCAAAACTCTGACTTGCAACAATGTGACTATTCTCACTGTAACAAAAACGAAGCAATTGATTACATTTCAGCACAATATTCTGAGACAAGCAAAATTCAGATACAATTTTAGCCAGTCATGGAGAACTGCCCTAAATACCAAGGAAGATAATCATCCAGGCTTGGAAAGTAGCATTCAAAACAAGTAAGTGTTGCTTACTGCCACACCATCATCTGCTGATACGGTATGCAACACTCCTTTCTCTTGTGCCATTCTCACACACCCACTCTAATTTATCTACAACCACTTGGTGACATCCATCATCCTACTCTAGGTGGATGCCTCCTTCGGCTGCCCTCCACTTTGCCCTCTAAATTTTCAGCTCTAACCAAATAGTCAAAATATCAATACACTCTAAGAATTGTTTTTGGCTCTTAAAGAATGAAGTAGCGAGGATGCTCTGAACATTCTCATGGCAGAGTTCAGCATTTTAGTACAAAAGTCAAGGCTGAAGTGTTGCAACTATCTTCAGTCAAAACTGCTGATGGAAAATCCATCTCAGTCAGCTGAGATTCCTACCAACATGACCTACAGTCCTCATCTAAAATCAATGTATTATACATGATAAACAGCAGCTGACAAGCTAATGGCCCTCTTTCATGCAGTTTCATCCTCCTGTTTTGCTTAATCACTACTGGATGGGGTTTTTTGACACACTATTATGTAATTCTACTTTATCTGTTTCATATATGCATTCCTGGTGCCAAAGAAGCTAGCCAGAAAGAAGAAATTTCAACCGGCAGTTTGTTTCTCTATTGCTCCACCCTACATGATGGAACAAGGAGAACATGAAAACTTTGGATAGGCTCATCTGGCAATATTATTGAAGACTTGTATACCATAATTAGCAGTTTCCCTCACCAAGCTGTTTCAGTGCGCAACAAAACTGTCTTCAGTGTGATGGTATGCTCTGTCCACAAAAAGCAGTAAATCCAATCCAGCCAATCCAAGGTTCAGATTGAGTGCTGGCAGAACCTTCCAGCCCCGATCTCATCACAGCCTTGAACTAAACAGGAAACAAAATGATAAATACAAGAGGCAAGAAAAAATAAAAGTTGACTATCCTTGATAGCAAGCAGCATTCAATTGTGATATTAAGGAACAGTAGTAAAATTGATGTCTTTGGGAATCAAGCAAAATCTCTCCACTTGGTGAATCATACCTAACACAAAATAAGATGGTTGTGGTTGTTAGAAACCAATCTCAGCCCCAGGTCATTACTACAGGGAGGTCCTCAGAGCGGTGCCAAAAGACTAAGCATATTTAGCTGCTTCAAAGATCAAATGTAGGAATTTTTACTTAAGATTGCAAGCTATTCAATCCAATTTATAACTTCACAGATAATGAAGCAGTCTATGCCAACATGCAACATGACCTGAACAAAATTCAGTTTCACACTAATATGTGGTAAGTGACCATCAATCACACAAGTTCAGGTTTCAATGAAAGAAAACAACTATCCCCACATTACATTCAACAGAACTGCCATTTCTGAAATCCCCATAGCCAACATCCTGGGGGATTACCAGTAGCCTGAAACTTTACTAATCAAGCCACAACAATACTGTAGCTAAAAAAGTCAAAGGGTGGGAATTATGTGGCAAGTAACTCACCACTTAACTCCACAAAGTCTGTCCACCCTCTACAAAGTAAATGTCAGGAGTGTGATGGAATACTGCTTAACTGCCTGAATGAATGCAGCTCCAAAAACGTTTAAGAAGTTTGACATCAACCAGGACAAAGCAGCCTATCAACCATCTTAAACATTCATTCACTCCATCACAGACACAGTGTTGCCACTTTGTCAATCTGTAGGATTCCAACGCTCCTTTGACTGCGTCTTCCAAACCCCATACGAAAGCAATGCCAACAAACACGACAGTGGCAATCCTAAGTCTCACGTTATTCTGACTTAGAAATATGTCACATTTCTCCACTCTTAATGGAATCCTGGAACACCTTCTATAACACCACTGTGGTTGTAGCTACACCACACAAATAAAAACAGCACGTCAGCGGTGGTTCACTACCACTTTCTTAAAGGCCATTAAGGATGGCAAATAATGCTGATCCTGCCAGTGATGCCAATATCCACTGAATGAATTGAAAAGAAAATTAAAATGAGTATATGCCAAATTGGTAAAAATTGGACTAAATCAATAATATTTAAAAGTAGGCATGACTTTCTTCGTTCTTCTAAAGAACAGTCCACTTAAGTTGGCTAAATATAATTCAATTGCAAAGTAAGAAAAAACTTTGAAGATGTTTTGAACTGTCACAACTTCAGAAACGTCACTTTGTAACTAATTAAATTTGATTTCATAGAGAATTCCACACTCCAACTTAGATTTGATTTGAAAAACCACTACAGGTCCATGTTTGAGTTTTCTGGAGAATAATAAAGATTTGTTTCACGTGATGTAATCTCTTTCACAAATCATATCCTCCAACCGAAAATAATTAAGGAATGTTGAATATTGGATTCAGGAAATTTGTAATGCAAAAGGCAGACCTGCCAATTAAGATTTCCCACAGACGATTAAATGTTAACACTTGATCCAATCATCAGCCTGTATAGCCACCTTGCACTCTTCTATGAATATCTGTTTGACCCAGTAGTGAAACAGTGAAAAATCCAAGTAGAGGAGTTGGGAAGTGATGCTGAGGTTGTACAGGACACTGGGGAGGCCTCTTCTCGCAGTACTGTATACAGTTCTAGTCTCCTGTTATAGGAAGGATATTATTGAGCTGGAGAGGGTTCAGAAGAGATTTACCAGGGTGTTGCTGGGTATAGAAGGTTTGAATTATGAAGAAAGGCTGGATAGGCTGGGACATTTTTCACTGGAGCGTGGAAGATGGAGAGGTGACTGTCGAGATTTATAAAATTAAGAGGGGTAAAAGATAGGGTTAATGGTAGGTGCCTTTTCCCTAGGAGTGCAATTTCAAGACTATGGGGCTTATTTTTAAGGTGAAAAGAGAGATTTTAAAAAGACATAAGGAACAATTTTTCTTTTTAACACCTAGGGCTTTACACATGTGGAATGAATTTCCTGAGGAAGTGGTGGATATGGGCAAAGTTACAATGTTTAAAAGCCATTTGGATAAACACACAAAATAGGAAATGTTTGGATGGATATAAGCCAGGACAGGGGGTGGGACTAGTTTAGTTTGGGATTGTATCGCGCATGAACTGGTTAGACCAAAGGCTTTGTTTCCGTGCTCAGTGACTATGATCAAAAAGATTTCCTGTAAAGCAAAATAGGACAATATAACTTGGGTGGCAATCAAATGCTTGCAGCAAGGTTAAACTATCAATAAATGACCAGTACATTCTAATGCCATCATTCTGATCCAGTATCAAAGGAAATCCAATCAGTTTACTTTCTTCCTTTTTCTCTGAGAGTTCAAATAAAGTCACATTTTTCCTACAATGATTCTTTTCATAGATTGCTTAATCCGGCTCAACATATGATATCTGAAATCTGCAAATGGTACTGTTTTATAGTCTCAGAAAATTTCCAAATCTTTTGATCAAGCACAATATTGTTCAGACACCTTGGACTTAGCGCACTGCACTCATATTCTGAAGTCTTGTAGACTTGGGTTTCACAAACATTTTTGTTAACAGTGTATGAAGCAGGTATGGGAACGCAAGAATGCAAATGCAGGCCATTTGGTCCTTAGAGCTATCGTCGCCACTTAACATAATCATGGCTGAATTGTGGTCTCGACTCCACCATCCTATCTGCCCCCTCACCTCATATGACCATCATAATATACTTTGGGAGCTATGGTCTGGTCCATAACAGGTGTACATGCACCCTCGGTGCTGTTCAAGGAGTTCCAAAAATTTGACCCAGCAACAGTGAAGAAACAAGAATATTTCTAAGGCAGAATGATGAATTGCAGGTGATGGCATTCCCATACATTTCCTGCCCTTAGTCTTTTACATAATCATAAGTTTGCTATCTATATGAACATACAAACAAGAATAGGCCACTGTTCTACAAGGCTGCTCTGCCATTCAATACTGTTAGGCTGATCTGATCTGATTTTAAACTCAACTCGTCATTCCTCTTTATCCACAATGATCTTCAATTCTCTTGGTAAATTAAGAATTACCTACCTTTACCCGCATTCATGGCTTTTAAGGGAATTCCAAGAACCCTCAACTACAGAGAGAGAAAAAAGAACCATGTTGAATTTCTGCAGCACTTGTAGATAGTACACACTTATTCTACTGCTTAGATGGAGCAAGTGCTGGTGGATGAGGTGCCAATCAAGTAGACTGCTTTGCCCTGGATGGTATCAAGCTCTGGTACTACTGGATTGACATTTATCCAAACAGAAAGACAGAGTATCCCATCACACTCGTTACTCGAATCTCGTAGGGTTTGGGGAGTCAGTTGATGAGTTGTTTGCTGCACAACTCCGAGCCTCTGAAACTCTTAGAAGTCAGTCATACAGCACATAAACAGACCTTTTATCCAACCAGAGCATGCCAAACATAATCCCAAACTAAACTAGTCCAACCTGTCTACTCCTGGCCTATATGCCTCCAAACCTTTCCTATTCATGTATCTATCCAAATGTCTTTTAAATGTTCTAATTGTATCCGTGTCCACCAGATCCTCAAAGTTCATTCCATATGTGTACCATGCTGTGCGAAAAAATTTGACTGTTTTTTAAAATTTCTCTCCTTAAAAATGTGTCCCTTAGTCGTGAAATGCCCCATCTTAGGGAAAAACAACCACTATCAACTGTATCTATACCCTCTCATTACTTTATAAATTTCTATCAGGTAATCTCTCAACCATCTACACTCTAGTGAAAAAGTACCAGATTATCCAGCCTTTCTTTATAACTCAAACCTTGCAACATTCTGGCAAGTCTCTTCTGAACCCTCTCCAGCTTGATAATACCCTTCCTATAACTGGGCAACCAGAACTGTAGCCATAATACTTATACACTTCGTCCAGTTCCATTCCCAGTGAACAGTAACCCGAGGATGCTGATACTGGGGGATTCAGTAATAGTAAACTATTGAACATCTTGGGGCAATAGTTAGATTCTCTCCTCTTGGAGGATGACATTCATGCCACAAGTGGCAGACAATGTTACTTTCTAGCTGTACGGTATTGGAACTGGTCCTCCTGGGAGCAGATGCGGCGGAGACGAAGGAATTGGGAATATGGGATGGCGTTTTTACAGGGGGCAGGGTGGGAGGAGGTGCAGTCCAGGTAGCTGTGGGAGTCAGTCGGTTTATAGTAGATGTCTGTGTTGATTCGGTCACCCGAGATAGAAATGGAAAGGTCTAGGAAGGGGAGGGAGGAGTCTGAGGCAGTCCAGGTGAATTTGAGGTCGGGATGGAAGGCGTTGGTAAAGTGGATGAACTGTTCAACCTCCTCGTGGGAACACGAGGCAGTGCCGAATAAGTCAACCCAGATGGCTTCCTTCTTCAAAGACTACCGTACAGCCCAGATGGCCTCCTTCTTCAAAGACAGCAGATTCCCTCCAGACGTGATCGACGATGCCCTCCACCGCATCTCCTCCACTTCCCGCTCCTCTGCCCTTGAGTCCCGCCCCTCCAACTGCCACCAGGACAGAACTCCACTGATTCTCACTTACCACCCACCAACCTCCGTATACAGTGTATCATCCGCCATCATTTCCGCCACCTCCAAATGGACCCCACCACCAGGGATATATTTCCCTCCCCTCCCCTATCAGCGTTCCGCAAAGACCACTCCCTTCGTGACTCCCTTGTCAGGTCCACACCCCCCCACCAACCCAACCTCCAATCCCGGCACCTTCCCCTGCAACCTCATGAAATGCAAAACTTGCGCCCACACCTCCTCCCTTACCTCTCTCCAAGGCCCCAAGGGATCCTTCCATATCCACCACAAATTCACCTGCACCTCCACACATATCATCTATTGCATCCGCTGCACCCGATGTGGCCTCCTCTATATTGGGGAGACGGGCCGCCTACTTGCGGAACGTTTCAGGGAACACCTCTGGGACGCCCGAACCAACCAACCCAACCACCCCGTGGCTCAACACTTTAACTCTCCCTCCCACTCCACCAAGGACATGCAGGTCCTTGGACTCCTCCATCGCCAGAACATAACAACAGGACGGTTGGAGGAAGAGCGCCTCATCTTCCACCTGGGAACCCTCCAACCACAAGGGATGGACTCAGATTTCTCCAGTTTCCTCATTTCCCCTCCCCCCCCACCTTGTCTCAGTCGATTCCCTCGAACTCAGCACCGCCCTCTTAACCTGCAATTTTCTTCCTGACCTCTCCACCCCCACCCCACTCCGCCCTATCACCCTCACCTTGACCTCCTTCCACCTATCACATCTCCATCGCCCCCCCCCCTCCCCACCTTTTATCTTAGCTTGCTGGACACACTTTCCTCATTCCTGATGAAGGGCTTATGCCCGAAACGTCGAATTTCCTGTTCCTTGGATGCTGCCTGACCTGCTGCGCTTTAACCAGCAACACATTTTCAGCTTTAACCCTCTTTGCTGTCCACTACACCTCCAATTTTGGTGTCACCTGCAAACTTACTAACTGTACCTCTTATGCCCACATCCAAATCATTTATATAAATGACAAAAAGCAGAGAATCCAGCACCAATCCTTGTGGCACTCCACTGGTCACAGGCCTCCAGTCTGAAAAACAACCCTCCACCACCACCATCTGTCTTCTCCCTTCGACCAATTCTGTATCCAAATAGCTACTTCTCCCTGTATTCCATGAGATCTAACCTTGCTAATCAGTCTCTCATGGGGAACCTTGTCGAATGCCTTACTGAAGTCCATACAGATCACATCTACTGCTCTGCCCTCATCAATCTTCTTTGTTACTTCTTCAAAAAACTCAATCAAATTTGTGAGACATCATTTCCCATGCACAAAGCCATGTTGACTATCCCGAATCAGTCCTTGCCTTTCCAAATACATGTACATCCTGTCCCTCAGGATTCCCTCCAACAAGTTGCCCACCACCGAGGTCAGGCTCACCGGTCTACAGTTCCCTGGCTTGACTTTATCACCCTTCTTAAACAGTGGCACCACTTTTGCCAACCTCCAGTCTGCTGACACCTCACCTGTGACTATCGATGACACAAATATCTCAGCAAGAGGCCCAGCAATCACTTCTGTCGCTTCCCACAGAGTTCTCAGGCACACCTGATCAGGTCCTGGGGATTTATCCACTTTTAACCGTTTCAAGACATCCAGCACTTCCTCCTCTGTAATATGGACATTTTGTAAGATGTCACCATCTATTTGCCTACATACTATATCTTCCATATCCTTTTCCACAGTAAATACTGATGCAAAATATTCATTTAGTTTCCCCCCCGTTTTCTGTGGCTCCACACAAAGGCCGCCTTGCTGCTCTTTGAGGGGCCCTATTCTTTCCCTAGTTACCCTTTTGTCCTTAATATATTTGTAAAAACCCTTTGGATTCTCTTTAATTCTATTTGCCAAAGCTATCTCATGTTCCTGTTTTGCTCTCCTAATTTCCCTCTTCAGTATATTCCTACTTTCTTCATACTCTAAGGATTCACTCGATCCATCCTGTCTATACCTGACATATGCTTCCTTCTTTTTCTTAACCAAACCCTCAATTTCTTTAGTCATCCAGCATTCCCTATACCTACTAGCCTTCCCTTTCACCTTGACAGGAATATACTTTCTTGGATTCTCGTTATCTCATTTCTGAAGGCTTCCCATTTTCCAGCCGTCCCTCTACCTGTGAACATCTGCCTTCAATCAGCCTAATACTATCAAAATTGGCCTTTCTCCAATTTAGAACTTCAACTTTTAGATCTGGTCTATCCTTATCCATTACTATTTTAAGACGAATAGCATTATGGTCGCTGGCCCCAAAGTGCTCCCCCACTGACACTTCAGTCACCTGCCCTGCCTTATTTCCTAAGAGTAGGTCTAGTTCTGCACCTTCTCTAGTAGGTACATCCACATACTGAATCAGAAAATTGTCTTGTACACACTTAAGAAATTCCTCTCCATCTAAACCTTTAACACTATGGCAGTCCCAGTCTTTGTTTAGAAAGTTAAAATCCCCTACTATAACTACCTATTATTCTTACAGATAGCTGAGATCTCCTGAAATTTCCCTCTGACTATTGGGGGGTCTGTAATACAATCCCAATAAGGTGATCATCCCTTTCTTATTTCTCAGTTCCACCTAAATAACTTCCCTGGATATATTTCTGGGAATATCTTCCCTCAGCACAGCTGCAATGCTATCCCTGATCAAAAATGCCACTCCCACTCCTCTCTTGCCTCCCTTCCTATAATTCCTGTAGCATTTGTATCCTGGAACATTCAGATGCCAGTCCTGCCCATCCCTGAGCCATGTTTCCATAATTGCTATGATATCCCAGTCCCATGTTCCTAACCATGCCGAGTTCATCTGACTTTCCTGTTAGGCTCCTTGCATTGAAATAAATGCAGCTTAATTTATTAGTCCTACCTTGTCCTTGCCTGCCCTGACTGTTTGACTCACTTCTATTCTCAGCTGTACCCATCTCAGATCGATCTCTTTCCTCACCATCTCCCTGGGTCCCACACCCCCACCTTACCAGTTTAAATCTCCCCAAGCAGTTCTAGCAAATTTCCCTATCAGTATATTAGTCCCCTTCCAATTTAGGTGCAATCCGTCCTTCTTGTACAGGTTACTTCTACCCCAAAAGAGATTCCAATGATCCAAAAATCTGCTCTATCCTCCTATTCCTGCCCTCACTAGCTCGTAGCACTGGGAGTAATCCAGATATTACTATCCTTGAGGAACTCCTTTTTAAATTGCTGCCTAAATCTCTGTAATCTCCCTTCAGAATCTCAATCTTTTCCTTTCCTATATCGTTGGTTCCAATGCGGACAATGACCTCCTGCTGGTCCCTCTCCCCCGTGAGAACATTCTACACCCTCTCGGAGATATCCTTGATCTTTGCGCCAGGGAAACAACACACCATTCTGCTTTTTCTCTGCTGGCCACAGAAACGTCTGTCTGTACCTCTGACGACAGAATCCCCTAACACAATTGGTCTCTTGGAAGACGATGTACCCCTCGTTGCATTAGAGCTAGTCTCAATGCCAGAAACTTGGCTGTTCGTGCTACGTTCCCCTGAGAATCCATCACCCCCTACATTTTCCAAAACAGCATACCTGTTTGAAATGGGTATATCCAAAAAAGACTCCTGCCCTAGGTGCCAACTTCTCTCACCCTTCCTGGAGTTAACCCTTCTATGTGACTGAATCTGAGACTTTCCCCCCTTCCTATAACTGCCATCCATCACACACTGTTGCCGTTGCAAATTCCTCATCGCTTCTATCTGTCTCTCCAACTGATCCATTCGATCTGATAAGATTTGCATCCAACAGCATTTATGGCAGATATAATCTTTTGTAACCCTTAAACTCCCACATCTGACAAGAATTACATATCACTGCAAAGGCCATTTTTGCTCCTTCACAATCTACAGACCCAGAAAATAACACCGTCTTATTCCTCTACAAACACTGCCCAGGTTAAATTAATAGCTATGGCTTATATTTTAACTTTAATCAAGAGACTTATCTCCAAAAACATATAATCAAGAAAGAATCCACTATACTCACTACTGCAGCCTTTCCCTTGGAAAGACTTAAAACAACAATTAACTTAACTTATCTGATTCTGTGTTGTGAAATTCACCTAACAGTTCCTCCAAGATTAGTTGTGAATTTCACTGTTTGTTAATTTTCCCAGGTGCACTCCGATGTCGGCAATAGACAAATTCAAACAGCAAAGGTGATAACTGTGCAGGTTTTCTCTCTCTCTCCTGCACTATCCTCACCATGTGCTTCCTTTGTCTGCTCTTCTCTCTTTTAAAACTGCTGCTGTTTTGACTTTTTTTTCCCAAAGTTCCAAAACAACGCAACAGCACATAAAACAGTAATTGCTGCTCCTGGAATTCGAGGAAATCACCTCCAACACCTAAAATACCTCCAAAAAAAAAAGGAGCAGCTCTTACAGCCAAAAATTTTTCCTGTCCTCTATCTTGGATTACTGACTCCTGCAAAGCTTAAATTTGACTCATTGGTTATGAAGTTACTTGGTTCAGTTTATGCTGTTTGGCATGTAAGCAGTCCAGTGTTGTAGCGTTACCAAGTTTTGTTTGTTGCTAATCCTGGCATTCCACATTTCACTCTTCATTGCACAATGGTTGATCCAATAACATGAAGTTAATGTTGGACTGTGCTATATGCTGGGCCATTAGGTTGGAGACTGAATTCAAGTAGGAGACAGTGAGGACTGCAGATGTTAGAGAAGTCAGAGTCGATAAAATGTTGTGCTGGAAAAAGCACAGCAGGTCCTGAAGAAGGGTATGCCCGAAACGTCGATTCTCTTTCTCCTCAGATGCTGTCTATTCTGCTGGGCTTTTTCCAGTGTCGACTGTATTCAAGTGCAATTTTGATGGCCCACAGTACCTTATAGATGCCCAGTCTTAGTTTTTAGTTGAGTTCAAAGTGTATCATGTTTAACACTGTGGTAGAGTCATTGAAGACTGGACTGCAACCCCACCCACAAGTACTGTGTGATGGTCAGTACCACCAATGTGTTGGATTGCTGCATCTCAGCAGACAGGTCAATGAGAAGGTCAAGTACAATTTTTCATCAGCAGTTGCCACGCCACCCAAGTCCCCCCAGTTGTAGAATACAGTGACACCATCTCTGTTCTGCCAGTGTGACAAGGACAGAGGGAGATGAAATTTGTGAAGTCTGGCACAGAAACTCTCAATCATAACTTATAATGTCAGGCTATTGGTTGACTTGTCTGTGAAGCACTCTCCCAATTTTCATACTGACTGTCATATTACTGAGGGTGGCTCTGAATGACTAGTTCAGTGACAATTGTACAATGGAGTTCTCCTCCACACACCCCCGCCCCCAACACTTACCTCTAATACATCTCGAACTTCAAATCAGACAAAACATTCCCATAACAAATACATACTGAGAATCATTTATAAATCAGTGCCTAAATGCTGACTCATTGTCCTCAAATTTTTTGAAGTTATTTTTCCCATCATTCAGGCTGACTGGTCTACAACCACTCTTCCTTTCCCTTCCTCATCATTAAAAGAGGCAATGCAACATTAATAAATCTCCAGCTGCAGATTTCCCTTGCTTCTGTAAACAGCCTTGGATAAATTTCATTCAGGCCTGGAAACCGTTCAATTTTCAGAAAGATGCTAAACTCAAATATTAGCTCAGCTTGTTTGCACCAACCAATATTTCAAATTAACTTCAAATACAATACCACCCTGCCTCTTTGAAGTCAGACATAAAAGTATTAATTAAGAAGCAGAGCTGAAAATGTTGTTGTTGGAAATGCGCAGCAGGTCAGGCAGCATCCAAGGAACAGGAGAATCAACGTTTCGGGCATAAGCCCTTCTTCAGGAATGAGGAAAGTGTGTCCAGCAGGCTAAGATAAAAGGTCGGAGGAGAGACTTGGGGGAGGGGCATTGGAGATGCGATAGGTGGAAGGAGGTCAAGGTGAAGGTGATAGGCCGGAGTGGGGAGGGGGCGGAAGATTGCAGGTTAGGAAGGCGGTGCTGAGTTCGAGGGATTTGACTGAGACAAGGTGGGGGGAGGGGAAATGAGGAAACTGGAGAAATCAGAGTTCATCCCTTGTGGTTGTAGGGTTCCTAGGCGGAAGATCAGGCGCTCTTCCTCCAACTGTCGTGTTGTTATGGTCTGGCGATGGAGGAGTCCAAGGATCTGCATGTCCTTGGTGGAGTGGGAGGGGGAGTTGAAGTGTTGAGCCATGGGGTGGTTGGGTTGGTTGGTCCGAGTGTCCCAGAGATGTTCCCTGAAACGTTCCACAAGTAGGCGGCCTGTCTCCCCAATATAGAGGAGGCCACATCGGGTGCAGCGGATGCAATAAATGATGTGTGTGGAGGTGCAGGTGAATTTGTGGTGGATATGGAAGGATCCCTGGGGCCTTGGAGAGAAGTAAGGGAGGTGTGAGTGCAAGTTTTGCATTTCTTGCGGTTGCAGGGGAAGGTTCCGGGAGTGGAGGTTGGGTTGGTGGGGGTGTGGACCTGACGAGGGAGTCACGGAGGGAGTGGTCTTTTCAGAACGCTGATAGGGGAGGGGAGGGAAATATATCCCTGGTGGTGGGATCCGGTTGGACGCGGCAGAAATGACGGCAGATGATACGCTGTATATGGAGGGTGGTGGGGTGGTAGGTGAGAACCAGTGGGGTTCTGTCCTGGTGGCATTTGGAGGGGCGGGGCTCAAGGGCGGAGGAGCGGGAAGTGGAGGAGATGCGGTGGAGGGCATCGTCGATCACGTTTGGGGGGATATTGCGGTCTTTGAAGAAGGAGGCCATTTGGGTTGTACGGTATTGGAACTGGTCCTCCTGGGAGCAGATGCGGCAGAGACGAAGGAATTGGGAATACGGGATGGCGTTTTTACAGGGGGCAGGGTGGGAGGAGGTGTAGTCCAGGTAGCTGTGGGAGTCAGTCGGTTTATAGTAAATGTCAGTCAGTTTATAGTAATTAAGCAGGTCTAGATCTTGCTCATCCACACAATGTTTTGGTTTCTAATCTGTCCTACTCTTTTCTTCATCTAAATGTATTTGCAAAATTTCAGATATTAAGAAACAATTAATATTTAAATTATGTGAAGGAGATATTAATGCATAGTAAGAAAACATGTTTTGCTAAAGAGATTTATAACCACCAAAAAACATGCAACATGTCTGTAGACTTACGCCATAAAGTAATGGGATGAGTCACTTATGGTACAATGGTAATATCTTTCATTGTTTACGGCTCAAATAGTTATGATCGATTGTTCTTTGGTGTGGCAAGGTGGCTCAGTGGTTAGCACCGCTGCCTCACTGTGCCAGGGACCCGGGTTCGATGCATTAGTCAGGAATAATTGTAGAGTAACTGGGGATGGGTTTGGGTGGGATACCGTAAAGGTCAGTGTGGACTTATTGGGCCGAATTCTATAAAATTCTATAAAAAAGCGATCAAAACAAAATTCACAAAATGTAGCAGGAACAGAACAATTTCAATAACAATGAAATATTTGCCCCTGAAGTCTTGAAGATATGCTTTGTTTTAAGAGAAGTTTTGGTTTAATTATGATGGAACACTGTTGTAGAATATTATAAATTAATTGTTATGTAGCCTATTTGGAGGCGGAGTTCAAATCTAGCATTATGCAAGTATGCAAAGGCAAATTTAGGGAAACTGGATAACTTATAATGAGTTACGGACTATACTAGATGTATGGTCATACAAACCTAACATTTACCTAGGTCAGAACATGAGCTGACCAATACTATTGAAATAACATAACGGAAAGACGTGCAGTACCAAATAAACATTCAAGCTTGGATTTCAGTCACACTTATAGAATTGATTTAAGAAAATGGTTGGTCATATTGTTTTCAGTTAAAAGATGAGTAGTCTTCAGAAAAAAGATCTACTACTAAACACTTCAAAATTTAACTAGACTATGACCTTAAGTAAAGACTTTTCCACTAAGTGGCTTCATCATTATTCTGATACATCAGTGTGGTTTCAGGTTTGCAGTCTTCTGACAAGTCATTGCCTGCACTAAACCTATTAAGTGCCTTCAGTAAGAAAGCTGTGCTGCAGAAATCTTCCCACGTAATATTGAAGATGTTTCAGACAAGTAACCAGTTGGATTTGTTCCTATGTGCTTGCAATCAATTTAAACATTTGCAAACATCACTCAACGTACTGCTATAGCCAAACAGCTTCATTTCTTACAAAAAATAAACTTTATTAGGCAGAATCTAACCATACTAAGTTGTTCCTGAATTATGAATGTAACAATAGTTTCTAAATGATCTAAAATAATTTTAGAGTTTTGACTGTAATATTGCCACAAATAGACAATTTTTCCATTAATAACTGAAAGTACTCAAAATTAGCGAAGAACAGTCCAGAAAAATGGAACACCTCTACTTCTATCATCCAATACAGCCATTCATCTAATCCTAGCAAGCAAAAAAAATCAGGTAATCACAAATTAGATATAACGTGCAACACTATCAAAATTATGTGTCTGTTAGGAATGAGAACTAAACATTTATGTAGCAACTTTCACAATCCAAAGATACCTCAAATTTCACTACAAAAAGTACCTTTGAAATGCAGTCCCTTGAAGTGTACAGGGTTGCTGAGCACAACCTCAAAATGAGATAAATTAATATTATTACAGGATAAGGAAAATGACCCCACTTTTCTGTGAGCTCAAGATCTCGCAAACTCAACCTGAGAAAGTAGTCTGAACTTTTAGAAATTCAAAGTTTTTTTTTGTTATTCTTACATGGGACACAGGCATCAGTGGTGCTCATTCCCAATTGCCTTTAAGTTGATTGAAGTTACCGAAAGAGCCGGAAGTCAGTCAACAACATTTCTGTGGGCCTGAGTCAGATGTAGACCAGACCAGGCAATATTGGCAGATTTTCTTCTTTAAGGGACATTAGTGAACAAATCAGCAGTGGTTACAAAATTACCACTCGTACTTTTTAAATTGCTTATGTTTTTGAATTCAAATTTCATCATCTGCCATGTTGGGATTCAAACTCATGTCCTCAGAATATTAGACTAGAACACTGAATTACTTTTCAGTGACAATACTATCATCTCTCCTATTATACCATACCAAAGTATTTGTCATAACACACATTTAAAATAAGTCAAGGCAGCACTTGCATGGATAAGTAATCATACCAAGCTGAGGCAAAGGTTTTCACAATTACAATAGAGCATGTGAACTCAGAGGATTACAATGGAAATTGTAACAACTGGATAAGAAATAAGTTGCAAAAATAGAACAAGAATTTTTAAAAAACGCAATACATCAATACCCAGTGTACCAGCAATAGCTTTAACAAATATAGCAAGAGGAAGAGAGTAGTAAAGGGAAATGTGAACCCAACAAAGAGATGTACACATGACTATAGAGTCATAGAGATGTACAGCATGGAAACAGACCCCCCGGTCCAACCTGTCCATACCGACCAGATATCCCAACTCAATCTAGTCCCACCAGCCAGCCCCTGGCCCAGATCCCTCCAAACCCTTCCTATTCATATACCCATCCAAATGCCTCTTAAATGGTGCAGTTGTACCAGCCTCCACCATACCTCATTCCATACACGTATCACCCTCTGCGTGAAAAAGTTGCCCCATAGGTCTCCCCTCTCACCCTAAACCTATGTCCTCTAGTTCTGGACTCCCCAACCCCAGGGAAAAGACTATCCATGCTATCCATGCCCCTCAGAATTTTGTAAACCTCCATAAGGTCACTCCTCAGCCTCCCACACTCCAGGGAAAACAGCCTCAGCCTGTTCAGCCTCTGCCTGTAGCTCAGATCCTCCAACCCTGGCAACATCCTTGTAAATCTTTTCTGAACCTTTTCAAGTTTCACAACATCTTTCCGATAGGAAGGAGGCCAGAATTGCATGCAATATTCCAACAGTGGCCTAATCAATATCCTGTACAGCCGCAACATGACCTCCCAACTCCTGTACTCAATACTCTGACCAATAAAGGAAAGCTTACCAAACGGCCTCTTCACTATCCTATCTACCTGCGACTCCATTTTCAAGGAGTTATGAACCTGCACTCCAAGGTCTCTTTGTTCAGCAACACTCCCTAAGACCTTGCCATTAAGTGTATAAGTCCTGCTAACATTTGCTTCCCCAAAATGCAGCACCTTGCATTTATCGGAATTAAACTCCATCTGCCACTTCTCAGCCCATTGGACTACCTGGCCAAGACCCTGTTGTAATCTGAGGTAACCCTCTTCGCTGTCCACTACACCTCCAATTTTGGTGTCATCTGCAAACTTACTAACTGTACCTCTTATGCTCATACCCAAATCATTTGTATAAATGACAAAAAGTAGAGGTTCCAGCACCAATCCTTGTGGCACTCCACTGGTCACAGGCCTCCAGCCTGAAAAACAACCCTCCACCACCACCCTCTGTCTTCCACCTTTGAGCCAGTTCTGTATCCAAACTGCTAGTTCTCCACGTATTCCATGAGATCTAACCTTGCTAATCAGATTCCCATGGGGAACCTTGACAAACGCCTTACTGAAGTCCATACAGATCACATCTACTGCTCTGCCCTCATTAATCTTCTTTGTTATTTCTTCAAAAAACTCAATCAAATTTGTGAGACATGATTTCCCAAATGGGCAACAAATAAATGATGCACAGAGGAATTTGAGAAATTATGTAGTGGCATTGCAGGCAGTTCAGAGGAGGTTTACAAGACTGATCCCAGAGATGAGGGATCTGTCATATGAAGAGAGATTGAACAGTGGAGGCCTATACTTTCTGGATATTAGAAGAATGAGGGGAGATCATATTGAGATATTCACAATGATACAAGGTGTGGATAAAATAGACGCGGAGTGGTCACTTCCTTTTGTGGGGCATTCTAGGACAAAAGGTCATAGCCTCAGGATAAGGGGTAAAAAATTTAAAACAGATTTGAGGAGATTCTGGATGAGTGGTGCTGGAAGAGTTCAGCAGTTCAGGCAGCATCCGCGGAGCAGTAAAATCGACGTTTCGTGCAAAAGTCCTTCATCAGGAATAAAGGCAGAGAGCCTGAAGCGTGGAGAGATAAGCGAGAGGAGGGTGGGGGTGGGGAGAAAGTAGCATAGAGTACAATAGGTGAGTGGGGGAGGGCATGAAGGTGATAGGTCAGGGAGGAGGGTGGAGTGGATAGGTGGAAAAGAAGATAGGCAGGTAGGACAAGTCATGGGGACAGTGCAGAGCTGGAAGTTTGGAACGATGGTGAGGTGGGGGAAGGGGAAATGAGGAAACTGTTGAAGCCCACATTGATGCCCTGGGGTTGAAGTGTTCCGAGGCAGAAGATGAGGCATTCTTCCTCCAGGCTTCTGGTGGTGAGAGAGCAGCGGTGAAGGAGGCCCAGGACCTCCATGTCCTCGGCAGAGTGGGAGGGGGGAGTTGAAATAATGGGCCACAGGGCGGTGTGGTTGATTGGTGCGGGTGTCCAGGAGATGTTCCCTAAAGCGCTCTGCTAGGAGGCGTCCAGTCTCTCCAAAGTAGAGGAGACTGCATCGGGAGCAATGGATACAATAAATGATATTAGTGGATCTGCAGGGAAAACTTTGATGGACGTGGAAGGCTCCTTTAGGGCCTTGGATAGACGTGAGGGAGGAGGTGTGGGTGCAGGTTTTACAATTCCTGCAGTGGCAGGGGAAGGTGCCAGGATGGGAGGGTGGGTTGTTGGGAGGCGTGGACCTGACCAGGTAGTCACGGAGGGAACGGTCTTTGCGGAAGGCGGAAAGGGGTATGGAGGGAAATATATCCCTGGTGGTGGGGTCATTTTGGAGGTGGCGGAAATGTCGGCGGATGATTGGTTTATGCAAAGGTTGGTAGGGTGGAAGGCGAGCACCAGGAGCGTTCTGTCCTTGTTATGGTTGGAGGGGTGGGGTCTGAGGGCGGAGGTGCGGGATGTGGATGAGATACATTGGAGGGCATCTTTAACCATGTGGGAAAGGAAATTGCGGTCTCTAAAGGAGGAGGCCATCTGGTGTGTTCTGTGGTGGAACTGGTCCTCCTGGGAGCAGATACGGCGGAAGCGGAGGAATTGGGAATACGGGATGGCATTTTTGCAAGAAGTAGGGTGGGAAGAGGTGTAATCCAGGTAGCCGGAGTCGGTGTGTTTGTAAAATATGTCAGTGTCAAGTCGGTCGTCATTAATGGAGATTGAGGGGTCCAGGAAGGGGAGGGAGGTGTCAGAGATGGTCCAGGTAAATTTAAGGTCAGAGTGGAATGTGTTGGTGAAGTTAATGAATTGCTCAACCTCCTCACGGGAGCACGAGGTGGCGCCAATGCAGTCATCAATGTAGCAGAGGAAGAGGTAGGGAGTGGTGCCAGTGTAATTACGGAAGATCGACTGTCCTACGTAGCAACAAAGAGATAGGCATAGCTGGGGCCCATACATGTGCCCATGGCTACCCCTTTGGTCTGGAGGAAGTGGAAGGATTCGAAGGAGAAATTGTTAAGGGTGAGGACCAGTTCGACCAAATGAATGAAAGGGTCGGTGGAAGAGTACTGTTGGGGACGTCGGGAGAGGAAAAAACAAGGGCTTGTAGGCCCTGGTCATGGTGGATGGAGATGTAGAGGGATTGGATATCCATGGTGAAGATGAGGTGTTGGGGCTGTGGAAATGGAAGTCTTGCAGGAGGTGGAGAGTGTGGATGGTGTCTCGAACGTATGTGGGGAGTTCCTGGACTAGGGGGGGATAGGGCAGTGTCGAAGTAGGTAGAAATGAGTTCAGTGGGGCAGGAGCATGCTGAGACAATGGGTCGGCCAGGGTGGTCAGGCTTTGTAGATCTTGGGAAGGAGGTACAACTTGGCAGTGCAGGGTTCCCGGACTATGAGGTTGGAAGCTGTGGGTGGGAGATCTCCTGGTGATGAGGTTCTGTATGGTTTGGGAAATGATGGTTTGGTGATGGGGGGTGGGCCATGGTCGAGGGGGTGGTAGGAAGAGGTGTCCTCGAGTTGGCGTTTGGCTTCAGCGGTGTAGAAGTCAGTGCGCCAGACTACCACTGCGCCCCCTTTATCTGCTGGCTTAAAGGCAAGGTTGGGATTGGAGCAGAGGGATTGGAGGGCTGCGCGTTGTGAGGGTGAGAGGCTGGAGTGGGGGAGGTGGGTAGACAGGTTGAGGCGGTTAATGTCCCGACGACAGTTGGAAATGAAGATGTCAAGGGCAGGTAAAAGGCCAGTGCAAGGTGTCCAGATGGATGCAGTGTGTTGGAGGTGGGCAAAGGGACCCTCGGAAGGTGGGCGGGAGTCCTGATTGTGAAAGTAAGCTCGGAGGGGGAGGCGGCAGAAGAAGTGTCCGACGTCACGACGTGTATTAAATTCATTGATGCGTGGACGGAGGGGGATGAAGGCGAGTCCTTTGCTGAGGACTGATCGTTCGTCCTCAGTGAGGGGAAGGTCTGGAGGGATGGTGAAAACTCAGCAGGGCTAGGAGCTGGGATCTGCAGTGGGGGTGAGTGGTGGGGGTGGAAGTGGTGGCAGACATGGCAGTAGGGGTGGCAGAAGTCACTGAGTGTGTGACATCAGCGATGAAGTGAGGGGCGGAAGTGATGTCACGTGTGATGCATGAGGAATTGTGAGGGGCGGAAGTGGTTGTGGGAATGGCCATGATGGGAGCGGAAGTGACATCATCGATCAGCGTGAGGGTGGCAGCTGCACGGCTAATGGCTTCCAAGTAGTTCCAGAGACGGGGCGAATCTTCTGAAATGTTTGAGGAGCTCTGGTTATGGAGGTGGGAAGATAAAAGTTTGTTGTACTTAGTTTTTGATGATGAGAAGAAACTACTTCGCTCAAAGGATTGTGAATCTGTGAAATTCACTACCCCAAAGTGCAGTGGATGCTGGGACAATAAGTAAATTTGAGGAGGAGTTAGATTTTTAAATGGTAATGGGTTGAAGGGATATGGGGAGAAGGCTGGAAAATGGGGGGGGGGGGACAGTAAGCAACACATCAGCCATGATCAACTGGCAGAGCAGATTCAATGCGTTGAATGGCCTAATTCTGCTCCTATATTTTATAAACTTATGAACAATTTTAATCCTTTTTTCAATGAACAGGTCAAAATACTTTCAAAACAAGAAGAGAAATTTAATGATTTAAGTCCACAATAAAACAGTAATGGAGAAAGGAAGAAATGAGAGAGAAATTCACAAGCTCTTTTTGTTTCTACAAGTTTTAAAACATAGGAAATATTTTAGATTTATTGTCACGTACACTTTTTAAAAAGTGCCCCAGATTCAAGAACAGCAACTATGGATTGGAAAATTGCAAATGTCATCTTACTACATGAAAGGAGCAGCCATGCCACAACAACACAAAGGCTGCTTGAGGTAAGGATTAAGGTAAAAACAATGACTGCAGATGCTGGAAACAAGATTCTGGATCAGTGGTGCTGGAAGAGTACAGAAGTTCAAGCAGCATCCAACGAGCAGTGAAATCGCGTTTCGGGCAAAAGCCCTTCATCAGGAATCAGCCCTTATTGATGAAGGGCTTTTGCCCGAAACATCGATTTCGCTGCTAGTTGAATGCTGCCTGAACTGCTGTGCTCTTCCAGCATCACTGAGGTAAGGATTAGCTTTATGATTAGCCTAGTTGGCTTTTTTCAGGAAAACTTTGGCTTTATGGATACAGGAGAAACATTTTTAAGAAGCTTTAAGGCATGCAAGTGAAAGTTCCTCCAATCAACAGATCAGTTCTAAACTCAACAGTTCTACTGTACCCAGTCACTGATAGCGGTGGACAATTAAACTAAACGAAGTGGCTCTGCAAATAACCCCATTCCCAGGGATCAAAGAGCCCAGTACATCTAGTGCAAAAGATAACACTACAGCATTAGCACAATCTTCAGTCGAAAGTGCCAAGTGATGACTCACTGCAACATCCTCCAGACTTCAGTCAATTCAATTCACTCCATGTGATATCAAAAAACAGCTGGAAGCATTAGTCCTTGGAAAGGCTTTGATTCCTGACAACATTCCAAATTAGTACTAAAGACCCGTGTTCCAGAATGTGACATATCCCTAGCCAAACGTTTTTGGTAGAGTACCTTCCTCAAGGATCATGCCCTGGGCCCAAACATCTTCAGTTGCTTCAATTACCTCTCCTCCATATTGTCAGAAGCACAGATGTTTGGCACCTTCATGACTCATATACTGAAGCAATCCATGTTTAAATGTAACAAGACCAGGGCGTTATCCATAAGATCAATTGACACAGTAGCAGAAATTAGGCCATTCAGTGCTCTAACATTCAATCATGGTTGATACGTTTTTCAACCCCATTCTCCCACTTTCTCCCCAAAACCTTTAATCCCCTTGACATCCACGCTTGGGCTGAGAAGTGGCAACAGCATTCATCCAACACAAAGAACTAACCATCGTCCCTTAACATTCAAGGCCTTTACCACCACTGAATCAGAGATCATTTGGGGATTACCAATGACCAGAAACACAACTGGACCTGCCATACATTTACAGTGGAAACAGATGCAGGTCAGAGATTGACAATACTGAAGCAAGTAACTCACCTAACTCCAAAAGGTTGTGCACCACCTACAAGGCACAAGTCAGGACTGAGTTGGGACACTAGCCAGTTGCCATGATGGGTGCAACTCCATCAACAATGAAGCAGCTTGACACCATTCAGGACAATGCAGGCTGCTTGACTGGCATCACATCCACTCCACCACTGAAACCCAGCAGTAAGTACAGCATAAATTCAAAGATCCTTAGACAGCACCTCCCAAACCCATAATCAATTCCATCCAGAAGGACAAGGGCAGCAGATACATGTATCTTACAGATATCTGCAAGATCCCCTCAAAGCCACTCACCACCTTGACTTGGAAATATGTCACCATTCCTTCACTGTCTCCGGATTAAAAACCTGGGTCTAAATGCAGCAGTACGAAACAGCAGTTCATCACATCTGCACAACAGCAACTAAGGACAGGCAATAAGCTGGCAACACCCACATTCTATAAGTAAATATATGGACTTCCAAAAGTCGTTCAATAAATTCTGTTAAAGATATAATCAATTTTTCTCTCGGTATGTTAACGACTTGGAAGGAGGAAATGGGAGTTCTATATTTACACAATTCCAAGACAAACAACAAGGTAGGAAGAGAACAGCCAAAGTTACAAGGCACAAAACAGTCCAAGTGCACAAAAATATAGAAGATGGATAGCAGAATGTGGGTGGAGTGAGATCATCTACTTCCAGTGCAAGTAGAACATTAGAATACTGACAGGCTAGAAACCTTGGAGAAGGGAATTAGGTGTCTGTACACAAACCTTAAAGCAATTACAAAAGGCTGACAGAATATTTACATCAAGTGATTTGGAATAAGAAAAACAAGCAGATGCTTTTCCAGTTTTTCTAAGGAGTGTCACCTTCCTATACTCTTTGCCCCATTGTTCCTCTGTCTTTCTCCCCCACTTTTAGGACCAGCATTTAAACTCAAGTACTTGCAGATATTAGGAAATCAAATAAACAGTTATTTTTCCAGAAATGGCTTTTGAGCAAAAGTATACGAAAGCATCTAGAAAAACTGATCTTAAAAGCAGGCAATGCACAACCAAACAAAACCACAAGTCATGACTTCCCAACATGATATTCTTATTAAATTCACATAATTACCAATGGCAGTAATCTTATACTGTTTAAAATGGTTTCCTATTAAAAGGGCTTTTTGGTGCAGTGGTAGTCTCCATAACTTTGCCAAGAAGTCTGGATTCAAGGCTCATCTGTCCCAAATATACACCATAATATGTCTGAACTTCTGGCAATTGGAGACCAGAGGTTACAGTTATAAAATAATTTGCAAAAGAACACTTGGAAACTGCCATACCCCTCATTGCATTAGAGCCAGTCTCGATACCAGAAACTTAAATGTGGGGAGGGAATGGCCTAGTGGTATTTTCACTAGACTGCTAATCAGAGACTCAGATAATATTGTGGGGTCCCAGACTCGAATCACATCACAACAGATGGTGGAATTTGAATCCAATAAAAATCTGGAATTAAAAGTGTAATGAAGACCACAAATCCATTGTTGATTGCTGAAAACACCATCTGATTGACTGATATCAGCAAAAGTCAAAACAATGGCACTTTTAAAAGGGAGAGGGACCAACAATAGGCAGCACATGGTCAAGTCAGTGCGAGTGCGAGAGTCCCACACTGCTAACTGACACATCAGTGAACCTGCGCAGTTACTGTCTTTGCTGTTTGAATTGACATATTGCTGCATATCGAAATGTGTCTAGAATAACTTAACCATGAAATTCATAACTGATCTTGGAGGAACCTGTTTAAGAGAGGTCACAGTACAGAAACAAATAAGTGAATAGTTTTAAGTAGACCCTTGCTGTAAATCTATAACAGTGAGTAGAGTGGGCTCTTTCTTGATTATATGTTGCATTGAGATATGTCTCTTGATTAAACTTAAAAATAAAAGCCATAAGTATTAAGTTAGCCTGGAGCACTGTTTTGTAGAGGAATAAGATGGTGCTATTTTCTGGGTCTGTAGGTTGGAAGAAGCAAAAATGGCCCTAAGTAGAGTGAAATGCTCTTCTGGTCAGATGTGGGAGTTTAGGGAGGGTTTACAGGTTACTGAGGATCATATCTGCAATAAATGCCATTGGTTGCAAATCCTATCAGACCAAATGGATTGGATGGATTAACAGTTAGAGGCAATGAGAAACTTACAAGAGCAAGGGGGTGTGATGGATGGCAATTATAGGAAGAAAAGTTGCAGATACAGTCACATAGATGGATAAACTCCAGGAATGGTAAGAGAGGTAGCCAGGTAGTGCAGGAGTCTCCTGTGGCTATCCCCATTTCAAACAAGTATGCTGTTTTGGAAAACATAGGTGGTGATAGACTCTCAGGTGAATGTAGCATGAACATTTAAGTTTCTGGTATCGAGATTGGCTCTAATGCAATGAGGAATATGGCAGGTTCCAAGAGATCAATTGTGTTAGGGACTCTCTAGTCCGAGGCACAGACAGATTTTCTGTGGCCAGCATTGAGAAATCAGAATGTCTGTGGCCACCCTGGTGCCAGGATCAAGGCTGTCTTAGAGAGGGTGCAGAATGTTCTCAAGGGGGAAAAAGGCCCAGCAGAAGGTCATTGTACACACTGGAACCAATAACATAGGAAGAAAATAGGAGGAGATTTCGAAGGGAGAACATAGAATGTTAGGCAGGAATTTAAAAAAGGAGGTTCTAGTGAGTACTAATATCTGGAACACTCCCGGTTCTAGTGAGGGTAGGAATAGGAGGATAGAGCAAATGAATGTATGGCTGAGGACCTGGTGCATGAGAGAAGGATTCACATTTTTGGATCACTGGAATCTTTTCTGGGGTAGAAGTGACTTCTACAAGAAGGACAGATTGCACCTGAATTGGAAGAGAACTAACATACTGGCAGGGAGATTCGCTAGAGTTGCTTGAGAAGATTTAAGCTAGTTAGGTGGGAGGATGGGACCCAGGAAGATAATGAGGAAAGAGATCAATCTGAGACTGATACAGTTGAGAAAAGAAACGAGTCAAAGTCAGGGCAGGCAGTTCAAAGCAGACAAGTTGCACTGATAAATTAAACTGCATTTATTTCAATGCAAGAGGCCTAACAGGGAAGGCAGATGAACTTAGGACAAACATGGGACTGAGATATCATAAGCAAATACAGAAACATGGCTCAGGTATGGACAGGATTGACAGCTTAATGTTCCAGGCTACAAATGCTACAGGGAGGCCAGAAAAGGAGGTGAGGGGGGATGGGGAAGTGGTGTTTTTGATAAGAGATGGTGTTACAGCTGTTCTGAGGGAGGGTATACCTGGAAATACATCCAGGCAAGTTATTTGGGCAGAACTGAGAAATCAGAAAGCGGGATTGTATTATAGATCCCCTAATAGTCAGTGGGAAATTGAGAAACAAACTTGGAAAGGAGATTTTAGTTATCAGTAAGAATAATAGGATGGTTATGATGGTGGATTTTAACTTTCTAAACAGACTGGGACTGCCATAGTGTTAAGGGAATAGATGGAGAGGAATTTGTTGATCGTGTACAAGAAAATTTTCTGGATTAGTGGTGCTGGAAGAGCACAGCAGTTCAGGCAGCATCCGAGAAGCAGCAAAATTGACGTTTCGGCAAAAGCCCTTCATCTGGGATAAATGTAGAGAGCCTGAAGCATGGAGAGATAAGCTAGAGGAGAGTGGGGGTGGGGAGAAAGTAGCATGGAGTACAATAGGTGAGTGAGGGAGGAGATGAAGGTGATAGGTCAGAGAGGAGGGTGGAGTGGATCGGTGGAAAAGGAGTCAGGCAGGTAGGGCAAGTCATGGGGACAGTGCTGACCTGGAAATTTGGAACTAGGATGAGGTGGGGGAAGGGGAAATGAGGAAACTGTTGAAGTCCACATTGATGCCCTGGGGTTGAAGTGTTCCGAGGTGGAACTTGAGGCGTTCTTCCTCCAGGCGTCTGGTGGTGAGGGAGCGGTGGTGAAGGACGCCCAGGACCTCCATGTCCTCGGCAGAGTGGGAGGGGGAGTTGAAATGTTGGCCACAGGGCGGTGTGGTTGATTGGTGCGGGTGTCCCGGAGATGTTCCCTAAAGCGCTCTGCTAGGAGGCGTCCAGTCTCCCCAATGTAGAGGACACCGCATCGGGAGCAACGGATACAATAAATGATATTAGTGGATGTGCAGGTAAAACTTTGATGAATGTGGAAGGCTCCTTTAGGGCCTTGGATAGAGGTGAGGGAGGAGGTGTGGGCGCAGGTTTTGCAGTTCCTGCGGTGGCAGGGGAAGGTGCCAGGAAGGGAGGGTGAGTTGTAGAGGGCGAGGACCTGACCAGGTAGTCATGGAGGGAATGGTCTTTGTGGAAGGCGGAAAGGGGTGGGGAGTGAAATATATCCCTGGTGGTGGGGTCTTTTTGGAGGTGGCGGAAATGTCGGCGGATGATTTGGTTTATGCGAAGTGTAGAAGGTGAACACCAGGGGCGTTCTATCCTTGTTACGGTTGAAGGGGTGGGGTCTGATGGCAGAGGTGCGGGATGTGGACGAGATGTGTTGGAGGGCATCTTTAACCACGTGGGAAGGGAAATTGCGGTCTCTAAAGAAGGCGGCCATCTGGTCTGTTCTGTGGTGGAACTGGTCCTCCTTGGGAGCAGATACGGCGGAGGCAGAGGAATTGGGAATACGGGATAGCATTTTTGCAAGAGGTAGGGTGGAAAGAGATGTAATCCAGGTAGCTGTGGGAGTCGGTGGGTTCTGATTCAGTATGTGGATGTACCTACTACAGAAGATGCAAAACCTGATCTACTCTTGGGTAATAAGGCTGAGGTGTCAATGGAGCAATACTTTGGGGCCAGTGACCATAATTCTATTAGTAGAAAAGGATAGACCAGGTCTAAAAAGCTGAAGTTCTAATTTGGTGGAAGGCCAATTTTGACCTTATTAGGTGAGAATTTTCAAAAGTTGATTGGGGGCAGATGTTAGCTGGTTAAAGGACGACTGGAAAATGGGAAGCCTTCAGAAATGAGATAACGAGTGTCCGGAGAAAGTATATTCCTGTTAGGGTGAAAGGAAATGCTGGTAGATATGGGGAATGCTGGATGACTAAAGAAATTGAGGGTTTGGTTAAGAAAACGAAGGAAGCATATGTCACATATAGACAGAATAAATCAAGTGAGTCCTTTAAAGAGTATAAAGGCAGTAGGAATATACTTAAGAGGGAAATCAGGTGGTGTTAAAGTATCTATTCGAGATGGCTCAGGGAATCCCTGGAGTCAACCTGTAAGACTCTCTTGGTTCGTCCCAGTGATAGTATTCTGTGGTAGTTTGGAATATAAAACTCTTACAGACATTTAGTTTAAATTGTTATCTTTACTTTCCAATGACAATGTTACACTATAGCATAGATACCTACAAGCCAGGCTTGAGCTAAGGTTCTAAAACCATTATCAGAGTAGCAGCGCCAGCTCTTACCCTTAAGAGCTCTCTCAGGATACTCCCCTTATTGCTGCAAACAAGCTGTCTTTATACAGAATCTGGTATTAAAATTATAAAAATGCCACATGTCCTTAATTAGATAAGCAGCAATAAAATGGCAAAAGTTTGCAGAGGAAGAGAGACTCATTGACAGGTCTGAGTACGTTCGACTAATTAAGCTACATGCATATCAATATGGGAAACCTTGATCAAGCCAGGCTCAACAGTCATTTGCTTTGTCTAGTATATCATAACGAGAGACTAAACTATGTAGAAAAGGTCATGAGGTAACATTGTTCAGCTAACATGCCCCTCTGTTCCTTGAACCCTTTGGTCAGTGAACGTAATTTACAGAAGGATGTCTTCTTTCTCTTTCTCTCTCTCTCTCTCATGCACACATGAACATCTTCCAACTTCCTTACTAAGTCAGTTTCAGCCTTCATGTTTTCCTAGCCTGTAAAGGTAATGAGACATTCACATTCCAGACCAGTCAAGATGAGGGAGGTGAGCTTCGTAAATTCAAATCTGCTCAGTGCAGTATACATTAAAATATATCAGGATTGTTCTATTACTTGCATATTCCACTCTGCTTATTAAATTACAAGTTCTTTTCCTATTGAGTATGAGTGTTAAGAGTCTTCGATAGAACGAGAAATTTAGTTATCCGACATCCACTGTGAAATATGCGTGCCTCCAGCCCCAGCGTGAGAAGGCACGCCTCCAGCCCCAGAGTGAGAAGGAAATACTGCCACACATTCCACAAGTGAACAAATGTTATCACCTTATTTACATTAATCCATTGACAGGAAGAACAAATGTCCCCAATTCTTCTGAACAATGCCACCCACCTGTTACAGAGGAGGAAGTGCTGGATGTCTTGAAACACAAAAAGGTGGCTAAATCCCCAGAACCTAATCAAGTGTACCCTAGAACTCTGTGGGAAGCTAGGGAAGTGATTGCTGGGCCACTTGCTGAGATATTTGTATCATGGATTGTCAAAGGCGAGGTGCCAGAAGACTGGAGGTTGGCTAACATGGTACCACTATTTAAGAAACAGTGGAGTGAATTCTAAGGAACAGGATGTACATGTAATTGGAAAGGCAAGGACTGATTAGGGATATTCAATATAGCTTTGTGCATGGGCAGCCATGTCTCATCAACCTGATTTGAGATTTCTGAAGAAGTAACAAATAAGATTGATGAGTTGGGAGATGCCGGTGTTGGACTGGGGTGTACAAAGTTTAAAATCACACAACACCAGGTTATAGTCCAACAGGTTTAATTGGAAGCACACTAGCTTTCGGAGCGCTGTTCCTTCATCAGGTGATTGTCATCTGGTGTTGTGTGGTTTTTAAGATTGATGATGGAAGAGCGGTGAATGTGACCTATATGGACTTCAGTAAGGCATTTGACAAGGGTTCCCATGGGAGACTGGTTAGCAAGGTTAGATCTTATGGAATACAGGGAAAACTAGCTATTTGGATAAAGAACTGGCTCAAAGATAGAAATCAGAGGATGGTGGTGAAGGGTTGTTTTTCCGATTTGAATTATAGGGAGTGGTTGAATAAGCTGGGGCTGTTTTCCCTGGAGCGTCAGGGGCTGAGTGGTGACCTTATAGAGATTTATAAAATAGTGAGAGGCATGGTTAGAACAAACAGACAAGATCTTTTCCCTGGGGTGCGAGGAGTCCAGAACTAGAGAGCATAGGGGTATGGGTGTGTGGGTGGGGTGGAATGGGTTACAAGAGAGACCTAAGGAGCAACTTTTTTCACACAGAGGGTGTGCATGTATGGAATGAGCTGCCAGAGGAAGTGGTGGAGGCTGGTACAATTGTGACATTTAAAAGGCATCTGGATGGGTATATGAATAGGTGGGCTTTGGAGGAATATGGGCCAACTGCTGGCAAGTGGGACTAGATTGGGTTGGGATATCTCGTCAAAATGGACAAGTTGGACCAAAGGGTCTGTTCCCGTGCTATGTATCTCTGACTCTAAGGGAACTGCTGACCCACACCAATATGATTAGCTCTTAATTGTCTTCTGTGCAATTAGGAATGGTTAATAAACACTGGGTAGCCAGCAACACCTTCATCCTGTGAATAAATAAAGACGACAGCAAGTGGGATTCATCGGATAATTCATTCCACGAGGGACAGACATATGGGGGCTAAATAATCCAAACCTCTCCTACAAGATTTTATACCCCTAAAAAAAAAACAATGGTAGGTCAAGTGGACATAGCGAGAGGTCAGTATCTACAGGTTCCATGGAACTACCATGAGGAACCTAGATTTTGTCAAAAAAAAATTGGATCAAAATTTGGACAGTTATGGAATTGAAATACATAGAGTTGCTAAATGTTTAGAGATAGGAAAGGAGAGAGTATCTTTAAATTTGTCAGCCATAGTACTGGTTCTTCAGCAATGCCATGAGCAGATCCGAGTCGAGATAACCATAAGATTTAGCAATTGGCAATGCCATGGAAAGAATACTGTGGACAAAAGCAACAGCAGAAGAAGCCTGGTCTTTGGTAGAAGTTTGCAAGGGCACTAATTGGCAGTCCTCGATGCATGCAAAAATTAATGAATGATCCAGCATTTGTTTAATGCAATCATATAGAATCTGTGGTGCAAACATCTGTACATCAGGTTTGATCTATCATTTTGAAGTTTCATGTGTCCATCTCAAGATGGCTGCAGTTCTGTGGACTGGAAAAACTGACAAATCACCCCTCCTTTATTTTGTGCAGATAAAGACCAATTCTGATACAAGTGCAGAATACAGGGAAACCCAGCAAGTCTGGCAGCATCTGTGGAGAGAGAAACAGAACTATAGAAAGTAATCCATTACTGATTGAAAGAACAAAATTAATGCACTTGGGTTTTAAAATCACCTGTTCAATTAAACACTTACTGACAATATACATATCAAAGATAGCTTTCTTCATATTAAATTATGACTCTAATTATCACAAGCATGTTGGGATTCTTCCATACTTATAAAAGTGTTTAATTCCACACTGATCCATTATCTCATGATTTACTGAACTTATAACTTGGACAGGGTTGCAGAAAACAACAGATAGAGCTGGATTTCTCAACCATATGGACAAGACGTTTTATATATATAATTAGAACAATGTGAAGGGCTCAGGGGTTTTATTATCCAATTTAAAACAAGCCAATTCTTAAATTTGTATTATAAATATGCAAACAATCACATCACCTGTTCAATAAATCAATCCAGGCTTCCAGCTGAATACTTCAGCGAAGCAGCGATAATCCTAATGGCCAAGTTATCAGTTCTGAAGTCATAACTGGACTTGAAACTCTTTCTCCCTCTCCACAGATGCCGCCAGACTTGCTGGGTTTCCCCACATTCTGCACTTGTATCAAAATTGGTCTTGATCTGCACAAAATGAACATGGTGGGGTAATTCATCAGTTTTTCCAGCCCACAGAACTGCAGCCATCTTGAGACTGATGCATGGAACTTCAAAATGACAGATCAAATCTCATGTACGTATGTATAGATTACAAATTCTATATGATTACATTAAACAGATGCTGGATCATTCATTAACTTTTGCATACATGGAGGACCGATTATCAACTTTCGTGATCAAGTAAAATCTGAGTTAACTCTTATTTTTCAATGGAGTCATCTGCAAACTCCATTTAAGATCGCAACTCATCTATAATCCAAAGAGTACAAGAATAATAGACTTAGGCCTATGAATCAAAAGAGCAAAGTTCACAGTTCTGTTCATCAGCAGAATGGCCCAATAGGAGCATGAAACCTCCCAAGAAAACCTAAGTAAATATCATGAATGTCAATTTATATTCAATAAGCTTTGCTGCTTTGAATCTCATCACCAGTAATGTAGTAACACGAACAGATTCCAAAACAAAAATGCACTTAAGGAAACACCTTATAAAACAAATGTTAATACCTTTCAAAACAACCAAGGTCAATGTATATTGATATTAAAATTATTTTGATAGCCAAAATGCTACGTGAACTAAAATCATGTGCATTATTCACATTAGCTGACTTTGGTTTGTGTTTTGATACAGAAGTGTCCCCTGCAAAACACCAGAATCCTTTATAAGAAAAAATTAGAAAATAGCAAAATTAAATATATTGGATGCAGTGTCAAATTGAGAGCAAAATAGAAAATAATTTTCATAAGTGTCTCAACTCTCAAGTCCATTAATTAGAAAGCTATTCTAACCAATGCAAACATGTCGAATTTGCCATGGATATTCAAATACCCAAAAATTAGTAAAGTCAGGAAATGCTACAACAGTTCTCTAAAATGATTAGAGTTTAGAAATAGAATTAGACAGTTATGACAAATTATATTTGCCTGGTAAATGTTAAGTCTTGCAAAACTGAATTACCTTGAAAAGAGCTAGAAAACAAACTGGCACTGAAAAGATAAGCAACATTCATGACTGATCAAGGCAGTAAAGTAATTAAATGTGCTTTTGTGATGCTGATATATTTAGCCTGAATAGCAAAGTAAAGTCCACAGAAATTAGAGTACATTATACCATACACTAGTCAAGCACACTTCTAGCTGCCATGTGCAGTTTGCTTCAAAAGGAAAATTTAAAGATTTAACAACCTACTGCATAGTTAAGAATATCAGCGATGCCAACAGTGAAAGACCATAAGACATAGAAGGGATAGGCCATTCAGCATTGTCTGCTCCAATGAGATCATGGCTCATCTGATAATCCTCAATTATATTTCCCTGCCTTTTCCCATAACCCTCAGTTCCCTGCTTTTAAAAATCTCTCTCAGCCTTGAATGTACTTACTGAACCAGCTTCCACAGCCTTCTGTGTTGAAGTATTTCATAGTAACTACCCTCAGAAGAAATTCTTCCTCACCTCAGTATTAAACAAGTGACTCCTTACTCTGCGATTATGCCCATTGACTCTATGTTGTTCTACAATCTCAGTTTCCACTTTGTCAAGCCGCCCAAGAATCTGTGTGTTTTAATAAAGTCACCTCTCATTTTTCTCATTGCCAGTAATATCATTCCTTAGACAAGGGGACTAAAACTGTATGTTAGATTTGATCTATCTAGTGCTTTGAGTAGGTTTAATTGACTTCCCTTTAAACTAAACAACAACATTTTATTTGCCTTTCCTATTACCTACTGAACTTGTATGCTAGCTTCCTGCCAAATGCCAAATGCTACTGATACCAAAAGTAGGAGAGAAAAACAAAATATGCAAATGTTCAAAGCTCAGACAGCATCAGGAAAATAAAATTAATGCTTCATGTCAATGAACAATAGAGATCACATCCTAAGTAATTTATTAAATGCTTCGAGATCAAAAAGAAAAACAAAATTAAGTTTTCATTCCTGATGTGCCTTCATACAACTTTCTTCAGATTACAGTTTCAGTACGAAGAACATCACTTATTAATCAGTAAATGGATGTGAACAAAAATGGTAGAGAGTTATAGTACTTACATTCACATAGAAGAAACAGTGCATTAGGCTATTGGTTTACCATATAAAGATTTAGCATGAGCTTAGTTTGAGGACTGTTGCATCAAAACAGAGGAGTTGTTCTGCATGATTTTAAATCCTTATGCCAAAAATGGATAAAAAGCCAATACAGACAGGTTTTACTTCATTTTCTGAGTTGATTCAATTGAAATTAAACTGCAAGACTTCACGATGCAAATTTTCCTGACAATCCCCTGTGGGGAAGGCGGGGGGGTGTGGAATAGTGATGGTGAAATCTCACCATTAGGAAGCAGGGTTGTGAAATGGTGCTGTTAAATACCTCACCTTAACCCTCCTTTCCACTGACTTCAATTATAAGTTCAAATTAGCCATTTTGTTAAAAAACAACCAGGCAATACCAAACGATTTTTTCTCATCTCAAACTTTAGGTAAAATCACAAGTTTGTAAAGTTTTTGAGCAGAAGAGCTCAAGAGATGAGAGAAAGTCATTTACTTCTGCTGTTTTTTTTTGGCCTCAACAACACTCTCAATGTTTCTGAAGAGCTGTTTCTTAAACTGGCTGTATACGGAGTCAAGCTGCTCATATATAGCTATAACACTAGTATTTACTGGCAATGCGGAAAATTTCCCAGGTATGTCTTGCACATAAAAAATAAGTCCAACTTATGAGGTGACAGTCTGCCTTATTCATTAAGTGTCAGAAAAAGTTGTCAACAGTATATCAAATGGGACTTGCAAGTAAGCAACCTGCTCGGTGACACCCAGCTGGTTCCACCAAAGCATCTCAACTCCTGACTTTATTACAACCTTGGTCCAAAAGAACTGAACTCCAGAGGCTAGATGATAGTAACTGTCCTTGACATCAGTGGAACATTTAAACAAGTCGTGAAGGTCTACAGCTCAGAAAAAAGGCCCTTTGAGCCACTGCGTCCATGTTAATCAAAAGCAATCACCTAACGTTTGGGATTATATGGCAAACAGCCCAGTAGTTAATAGGGTTAGAGGAAAAAAAATCTCAAAACTGGGTGAAGTCATTCCCAGCACAAACAAAGATGGTTGTGATTGTCAGAGATCAATCATCTCAGTCCCAGGACATCACTGCAGGAGTTCGTCCAGGTACTGCCCTAGATCCAAACACCTTCAGCTGCTTCATCATTGACCTGCTCTCCATCATAAAGTCAAAGTGAGTATATCTGATGATGATGGTAATGTGCAGTGCCATTTGCACCTTCTCAGATGAAGATTTAATTCACCCTACCTCCTCCTCTAACCTAAAACAAAGGACTCAGTCGGCTGAACAGGTAAGCTACTTAGTATTCTTGTTTTGGAAGCTAAGTGTAGAGTTAAGGCAGCGCAAGCAGTGGAATGTTCCTACTGCAGGATGTTTGAGGTAGGGGTGACCACCGATGCTCCTGCTGACTTCACCTGCAGGAAGTGCAGACAGCCCCAGCTCCTCACAGACCACGTATGGAACTGGAGCTGGAGTTGGATGAACTCAGGATTATTTGAGAGGCTGATAGATAGAAGCTACAGGGACATAGTTACGCCAGAGAACAGAGGTAGCTGAGTAACAGTTAGAGATGGGAAGGAGAGGAAGCAGGCAGTGCAGGGATCCCCTGTGGTCGTTCTCCTCAACAGTAAGCATACCGCTTTGGATACTGTTGGGGGGGGGGGGGGGGAGAGACAGCCGAGCAGGGGTAAGTTGCAGTGACCGGGTCTCTGGCACGAGATCTGGCTCGGAGGCCCAGAAGGGAAAGGGGGAGAGGAGGAGAGTGCTAGTTATAGGAGACTCTATAGGAGATTGCTAATTAGAAATGGTATAACGGCTGCAGAAAGGCAGTTCGAGAGGTATCTGCCTTTGGAGGTAGTATGGGCTGAAGTCAGAAATAGGAAAGGAGCAGTCACTTTGTTGGGGTTTACTATAGGCCCCCCAATAGCAGCAGAGATGTGGAGAAACAGATTGGGAAACAGATTTTGGAAAGGTGCAGAAGCCACACGGCGATTTCAACTTCCCAAATATTGATTGGAACCTCTTTAGATCAAGTAGATTGGATGGGGCGGTGTTTGTGCAGTGTGTCCAGGAAGCTTTTCTAACTCAGTATGTAGATTATCCGACCAGAGGGGAGGCCATATTGGATTTGGTACTTGGAAACGAACCGGGACAAGTGATGGGCTTGTTAGTGGGTGATCATTTTGGTGATGGTGACCACAATTCTGTGACTTTCACTTTGGTTATGGAGGGAGATTGGTGCGTGCAAGAGGGCAGGTTTTACAATTGGGGGAAGGGTAAATACGATGCTGCAAGACAGGATCTGAGGAGCATAAATTGGGAGCATAGGCTGTCAAGGAAGAATGTCGTTGAAATGTGGAACTTTTTCAATGTGGAACAGATACAACGTGTCCTTGATATGTATGTACCTGTCAGGCAGGAAAGAGATGGTCATGTGAGGGAACCTTGGTTGACGAGGGAGGTTGAATGTCTTGTAAGGAGGAAGGAGGCAGCTTACATAAGGTTGAGGAAACAAGGTTCAGACAGAGCGTTGGAGGGACACAGAATGGCCAAGAGAGAGCTGAAGAAAGGATTAGGAGAGCTAAGAGAGGGCATGAAAAATCTTTGGCGGACAGGATCAAGGATAACCCCAAGGCCTTTTCTGCGTATGTGAGAAACATGAGAATGACGAGAACGAGGGTAGGTCCGATCAAGGACAGTAGTGGGAGACTGTGTATTGAGTCGAAGAGATCTTGAATGAGTACTTTTCTTCGGTATTTACAAATGAGAGGGACCGTATTGTTGAAGAGGAGAGTATGAAACGGACTGGTAAGCTAGAGGAGATATTTGTTATGAAGGAAGATGTGTTGAGCATTTTGAAAAACTTGAGGATAGACAAGTCCCCCGGGCCTGATGGGATATATCCTAGGATTATGTGGGAAGCAAGACAGGAAATTGCAGAACTGTTGGCAATGATCTTTTCGTCTTCACTGTCAATGGGGGTGGTGCCAGGGGACTGGAGAGTGGCGAATGTTGTGCCCCTGTTCAAAAAAGGGAATAAGGATAACCCCGGGAATTACAGGCCAGTTAGTCTTACTTCGATGGTAGGCAAAGTAATGGAAAGGGTACTGAGGGATAGGATTTATGAGTATCTGGAAATACACTGCTTGATTAGGGACAGCCAGCGTGGATTTGAGAGGGGTAGGTCTTGCCTTACAAGTCTTATTGAATTCTTTGAGGAGGTGACCAAGCATGTGGCCGCGGGTAGAGCAGTGGATGTAGTGTACATGAATTTTAGTAAAGCATTTGATAAGGTTCCCAATGGTAGGATTATGCAGAAAGTCAGGAGGCATGGGATAGTGGGAAGTTTGGCCAGTTGATTAGAGAACTGGCTAACCGGTCGAAGTCAGAGTGGTGGTAGATGGTAAATATTCAGCCTGGAGCCCAGTTACAAGTGGAGATCCGCAGGGATCAGGTCTGGGTCCTCTGCTGTTTGGAACTTTTATTAATGACTTGGAAGATGGAGTCGAAGGGTGGGTCAGTAAATTTGCAGACGATACAAAGATTGGTGGAGTTATGGATAGTGAGGAGGGTGTTGTCGGTTGCAACGGGATTTAGATATGATGCAGAGCTGGGCTGAGGAGTGGCAGATGGAGTTCAACCCTGTCAAGTGTAAAGTTGTCCATTTTGGAAGGACAAATAAGAATGCGGAATACAGGGTTAATGGTAGGGTTCTTAGTAAGGTAGAGGAGCAGAGGGATCTTGGGGTCTATATTCATAGATCTTTGCCACTCAGGTGGATAGAGTTTGCAAGAAGGCCTATGGTGTATTAGCATTCATTAGCAGAGGGATTGAATTCAAGAGTCGTGAGGTGATGTTGCAGCTGTAAGGCCTTAGTAAGGCCACATTTGGAGTACTGTGTGCAGTTCTCATCGCCTCAGTTTAGGAAAGATGTGGAAGCTTTGGAGAGGGTGCAGAGGAGATTTACCAGGATGTTGCCTGGAATGGAGAATAGGTCATACAAGGATAGGTTGAGAGTGCTCGGCCTTTTCTCATTGGAACGGCGAAAGATATGGGGTGACTTGATAGAGGTTTATAAGATGATCAGGGGAATAGATAGAGTAGACAGTCAGAGACTTTTTCCCCGAGTACAAAAGAGTGTTACAAGGGGACATAAATTTAAGGTGAAGGGTGGAAGGTATAGGGGGGGATGTCAGGGGTAGGTTCTTTACCCAGAGTGTGGTGGGGGCATGGAATGCGCTGCCTGTGGGAGTGGCAGAGTCAGAATCATTGGTGACCTTTAAGCAGCAATTGGATAGGTGCTTAAGCTAGGACAAATGTTCGGCACAACATCATGGGCCGAAGGGCCTGTTCTGTGCTGTATTGTTCTATGTTCTATGTAATCACGTGCAGCAAGACAGGGACATCATGCACACTTGACTAAGTAGTAGCAAATTAAATTTGCTGCACATAAGTGCCAGGCAATGACCATGTTTAACAAGACAGAATCCAACTACCTCCCTTGATATTCAACGGTATTATTATGCTGAATACCTCAGCATCTATACCCTGGGGGTATCACTGACCACAAATTGAATAAACCAGCCATACAAATAGTATGGCTACAAGAGAAAGTCAGGGACAAAGAATTATTCACCAGGGTAACTCATATCTTGACTCTACAAAGGTCTATCCACTTCTACAAAGCACAAGTCAGGCACATGAAAGAATACTCTACACTTGCCTAGACATGCAACACTTAACATGGACACCATTCAGGGCAAAGTAGTTCACTTAATCAGCATCCAATTCACCACTAATGCACTGTGGCAGTAACGTGTATCATAGATGATATGCGGTGTGACTCACCAAGGCTCCTTTGACAGTTCTTTCAAAACCTGCAACAGACATTGGAACACCACCACCTGCAAATTCCACTCGAAACCATCCTGGACTTGAAACTATAGCGCTGTCCTTTCAACATCTCTGGATCTAAATCCTGGAACTCTTACTAACAGCACTCTGGATCCACACAAAACCAGACTGACTGCAGTGTTTCAAAAAGGCAGCTCACCACCCGGGTGAATTAGGAATAAGCAGCAAATGCTGACACTGCCAGAATTGCTGACGTCCAAAAGAATAAAAATTTTGTCTGCTGGCATATATATGTGAACAAAATTACTAACATAGGATACATAACTTTTTACCAGCTTCCTGGCCTGAAATGGATGATAAGCAATTGTACCTTAGTGATTATTAAAGAATACAAAATTTGATTTTCTTTTGAAATCCTTTACATTTTTTCCATCATTTATCAAAGGCAGGCTGATATGTCCATTTAACGCACACTGTTCTATTCCTCTAAAATCAATTAATAAAGTTCTCTCCTCCAATCCCCTGGCTCTATACCTTTTCCTAAAAACATTACATACATTTATAGTAATGCCTCTACTGTCTCTTTGTTAAATTATTTTAAAAATGTATGGATGCCATCAATCCACATTAGGTGCCTTATCTTCTAAATGTGAATAGTTTATTCAATATATCCTTTGTTCTTATTTTAAATGCACTTACCTCACTACTCATCTTATCATTCAATATCATGCCGATGTCTGCTGGATTCCTAATGAAAACCCAAGTGAAACAATTACTTAATATTTCTGCCATCTGTCCAGTGTTACTTGAGCAATCATCCTGTCTATTCTTTAATTTTCCTACTTCCATCTCACCTTCCACATTTTTACTGATGTTCCTGTCAAACGTTACTTTTGTTTTCTGCTCCTCAATCATTTAATTTCGTGTTCCTCTTTCCCTTCCTGATTTTCTTTTTCAGGGGTAGATATTGCTGGCAAGTTTAGCATTTATTGCCCAACCTTAATTGCCTTTTCAGAAAGTGATGATGAGCCAGCTTCTTGAACATTACAGTCTGGTGGTGTCTATTTTTAAAAACTCCTTTCCTAATATTATCTCAGATCCTGCATTTCTCTGCTGCCAATGACTTCATAATTGCACAATTCCTAATTCTCAATTGTTTCTTTAGTAGTCTCAGTAGTGTTTCACTGATCTGATTATTCTTTCTGCATTTTGTTGAACACAATTTTAAGTATTTTCCATTGTTATTCTCCATTGGCAAACATTAATAACCCAGTTACCCCAAATTCTATTTTCAGCCACCCAAATTTTGACCTTCCCCATTATCCTTTTGAAGTACTTTTCATAATGAACATCATTGCTCAGATGTTCCTCAACCATTATATCTTTTTATCTGCTCAGGCTCATTTTCCCTTACTAGATCCAACAGTGAATCTTTCATTATTGGGCTCTTCATAAATGTAGTTTGAAAGGAGTCCTGTACTAGTGCAGGAATTGAATTCCCTTATACACTTGACTTATCTTTTCTAACCAATTAGTATGGAGATAGTTGAAATCTCCATGATTATTCTTCTTGCTTTCTTATGCAATTCCCTAATTTAGCTGCAAATTTATTTCTTCATCTCTCTTTTAAGATGGCCTATTAACTACAGTGACTGATTACTTTATTTACCTCTATCTATATGCATTAAAATCCATGTCTTGCTCATTACCGTGACGCTTTTTAAAAAAATGTTTATGTCATCCTTACTAAGTACAACTTCTCCACTTTCCCCTTCTTCCTCTCTATCTTGTCTATGTGTTGACCCCTGCAATGTTTAATTTCTGGTCCCGATTTTTCTGTAGTTACATCTCAGTAATCTTTTCTTGGTCTGGTTCCTTCTATTGATTTATAACTCCCGTGATTTATAGCTAACACCATGTGCATTCCTGGGCATTTTATTTGTAGGAGCTTTTTGTTTTAAAAATTCATTTGTGGGATGTGGGTGTCACTGGCTAGCCAGCATTTATTGCCCATCCCTAGTTGCCCCAGAGATGGTGATGGCAAGCGGCCTTCTCAAACTGCTACAGTCCACCTGCATGGGCTGACTCTCAATGCCAGTAGGGAGGGAATTCTAGGCTTTTGACCCAACAACAGTGATGAAATGGCAATACATTTCCAAGTCAGGAGGGCGAGCAACTTGGAGAGGAAGTTACACATGGTGTAGCTCCTATGAATCTGCTGCCCTTTTCCTTCTAGATGGAAGCGATCACTGGTTTGGAAGGTGCTATCTGAGGATCTTATAATTGCTGCAGTGCATTTTGTCGCTAGTACACATGACTGCCAATGAGTGATGGTGAAGTGAGTGGATGCATGTGGATGTGATTCCAGTCAAGCAGGTTACTTTGTCCTGGATGGAGTCAAGCTTCCAGAGTGCTTTGGAGCTTCATTCATCCAAGCAGTTCCTCACACTCCAGATTTGTGCCTTGTAGATGGTGGACAGATTTTGGGTAGAGTCAGGGGAGTTACTTGCCAGAGTATTCCTAGCTTCTGACCTGCTCTTGTAGCCACTGTGTTTGTGACGAGTCCTGTTGAGTTTCTGGTCAATGGTAACCCCAGGATGTGGATAGTAACACTTCTGAAAGTCAAGGAGTGGTGGTTAGATGCACTCTTATTGGTAATGGTCATAGCCTGGCACTTGTTATTTGTCACTGGTCAGCCCAAACCTGGATACCGTCCAGATCTTGTAGCATTTTAACTACTTCTGCTTCAGTATCCGAGGAGTTGCAAGTGGTTTTGAACAGTGTGCAAGCATCAACGGACATCTACATTTCTGACCTTTATGGAGGGAAGGTCATTGACAAGCAGCTAAAGATGGTTACGACACTACGTTGAGAAACACCTGCACAGATGACTGACTTTCAGCAACCACGATCTTCCTATATGCCAGTGGAGAATTTGCACCCGAAACCCGTTCATTCCAGGTTTTGCTAGGGCTCCTTTAATGTCACACTCTGTTGAATGCTGCCTTGAAATCAAGGGCTGTCACTCTCACCACATCTCTGGAATTCAGTTCTTTTGACCATGTTTGAAACAAAGCTGTAAACAGGTCAGGAGCTTAGTGGTCCTGCAGAACCAAACTAGGCCTCACTGAGCAGGTTGTTGCAGAACAAGTGCTGTCTGATAGCACTGTTCATAACACTTTGCTGATGATTGATAGTAGACAGATGGGGCAGTAATTGGCCAGGTTAGATTTGTCCTGCTTGTTATGTACAGGAAATACTTGGGCAATTTTCCACATTGTTGGACAGATGTTAGTGTTCTAACTGTACTGGAACAGCTTGGCTAAGGAGCAGCAAGTTCTGGAGCTTCAGTATTATTGCCAGGGTCCATAACCACTGCATCCAGTGTCTCCAGCCATTTCTTGATATCATGTGGAGTAAACTGAATTGGCTGAACATGGTAACTGTAATGCTGAGATCCACTGGAGAAAGCATTTCCTTATTTCATGTTTAAAACACATTCTTGGACTCTCACATTCCTTTGCTATAAGTGGTCTTCCTTGAATATATTCTTTCCTATGCCCATGCTCCCTGTTTCCTTCACATTTAGGCTGCTTGCATTTCTTTAGATTAACCCATCAGCCACCCATGACCAGTTTAAAGCTTTTGCGATCGCCTTATTTACCTTTCCATAAGGACAATGGTGTCATCCTGGTTCAGGTGGAATTTGTCCAACAGCTCCTTCTTATTCTAGAACTGAGCAACTGCCCCACTAAATGAAATAATCTTTCCCACAGCAACTCTTTAGCCATGCAGTAATTCTCCTGACAGGACATAGAACCCATGGAGTGGGGAAGCAAGCCACTTGGACCGCCGAGACCATACCAACCCTCCAAAGAGCATCCCAGCCAGATCCACCCCCTTACCCCATTCCCACAATGGTGTGAACCCCATGACTAATCCACCTATCCTGAACATCTCTGGACACTGGGCAAATTAGCATAGGGATCCACCTAACATGCACATCTTTGTTTGCTCCAAGTACATGATATGGGCAAAAATACAGAGATTATTACCTTTGAGATCTTGTTTTTTAAACTCGGTAACATCAGAATACAAGTAAGTCATTCAGTACCTTGAGGCCTGCTTCATCATTCTACATCATGGCTGATCATCTATCTCAATACAATATTTCTGCTCCATCCTCTCATCCTTGATGCCATTAGCATCTAATTAATCTATCAATCACTCTTTCTCAAACTTGATGACAAAGTTGCCATAGTCCTCTGAGGTAAGGGATTCCAAAGGATTGCCACACTTCAAGCAAAGAAACTCCCCTTCATTTCAGTCCTAACAGAATTTTGAAAGATGATTACCAATGCATCCAAAGCAGAAATCTCTTTCAATATCCTGAGGTGAAGGTGTTCAGGTCCAAGTAACATGACAACTTGCAGCCCCATTAGGTTCTCCACTGCTATATTTTTTTAATCGGACATCTGGTCAGCATGGACCAAAGGATCTGTTTCTGTGCTGTACATCTCTATAACTCTAAAAATTTAATTTCAATTCCATACTGTCACTGGATGTTTTAATCCTAATTAGTTCAGGGAGACTTCTTCCTTTTTGGCTTACAGTTATAGAGATGCACAGCACAGAAACAGACCCTTCGGTCCAACTCATTCATGCTGACCAGATATCCTAACCTAATAAGATTCTCATTCGCCAGCACTTGGCCCATATCGCTCTAAACCCTTCCTATCCATATACATGCCCAGACGCCTTTTAAATGTTGCAGTTGTACCAGCCTCCACCACTTCATCTAGCAGCTCATTCCATAAACGCACCACCCTCTACATGAAAAGTTTGTCCCTCGGGTCCCTTTTAAATCTTTCCCCTCTCACCTTAAATCTATGCCCTCTAGTTCTGGACTCCCCCCAACCCAAGGGAAAAGATCTTGTCTTTTTACCCCATCCATGCCCCTCATGATTTTATAAACCTCTATAAGGTAACCCCTTAGTCACCAACGTTCCCAAAAAAAAACCTACAGCTCAAATCCTCCAACATCCCTGTCAATCATTTCTGAACACTTTCAAGTTTCATAATAGCCTTCCAATAGGAGGGAGACCAGAACTGCATGCCATATGCCAAAAGTGGCCTAACCATTGTCCTGTATAGCTACAACAAAACCTCACAACTCTTATACTTAATGCTCTGACCAATAAAGGAAAGCATACCAAACACCTTCTTCACTATCTACTTGCAACTCCACTTTCAAGGAGCTATGAACCTGCACTCCAAGGTCTCTTTGTTCAGCAACATTCTCCAGGACCTTACCATTAAGTGTACAAGTCCTGCTCTAATTTGCCTTTTCAAAATGCAGCACCTCTCATTTATCTAAATTAATCTCCATCTGCCACTCAGCCCATTGGCCCATCTGATCAAGATCCCATTGTAACAGGAGGTAACCTTCTTTGCTATCCACTACACCTCCAATGTTGGTATCATCTGCAAACTTACTAACCATACCTATGTTCACATTCAAATCATTTATATAAATAACAAAAAGTAGTGGATCCAACACCGATCTTTGTGGTACACCATTGGTCACAGGCCTCCAGTCTGAAAGGCAACCCTCCACCACCACCCTATCTTTTACCTTCAAGCCAGTTCTGTATCCAAATGGCTAGTTCTCCCTGTATTCCACGAGATCTAACTTTGCTAGCCAGTCTACCATGAGGAACCTTGTCGAACACCTTACTGAACTCCATTTAGATTACATCCACCGCTGTGCCCTCAATCCTCATTACCTCTTCAAAGAAAACTCAATCAAGTTCATGAGACATGATTCCCCATGCACAAAGCCATCTTGACCATCCCTAATCAGTCCTTGCTTATCTAAATACATGTAAATCCTGTCCCTTAGGATTCCCTCCAAACATCTGCCCACCATTGATGTCAAGCTCACTGGTTGACAGTCCTTGGCTTTTCCTTACTTACGAGCTTTCGTAAATAATGGCACCACGTTGGCCAACCTCTAGTCTTTTGGCACCTCACCTGTGATTATTGATAATCTCAGCGAGAAGCCCAGCAATCACTTCCCTCACTTCCCACAGAGTTCGAGGGTAAATCTGATCAGGTCCAGGGAATTTATGCATTTTAAGACATTCAGCATCACCTTCTCTGCAATACAGATGACATTTTTCAAGATGTCAGCATCTATTTCCCCACATTCTATATCTTCCATGTCCTTCTCAACACTAAACACTGACACAAAATACTTGTTTAGTATCTGGATGTCAATTTGCTCGCTGAGCTGGAAGGTTCATTTTCAGACATTTCATCACCATACTAGGTAACATCATTAGCGAATCTCTGATGAAGCGCTGGTGTTATGTTCCACTTTCTATTCATGTGTCTTGGTTTGGTACGTTGAGTGATATCATTTCCAGGCTTTTTCCTCAGACGATGGTAGATAGAATCCAAAGCAATGTGTTTATTGATGGAGTTCCAGTTAGAATGCCATGCATCTCAGAATTCTCATATGTGTCTCTGTTTAGCTGGTCCTAGGATGCATGTGCTTTCCCAATCAAAGTGGTACCCTCTTCCGTCTTTATGTAAGGATACAAGGGACGGGGGTCATGTCTTTTTGTCATCATGTCATCACCCACCCTATGAAACCAGGACACAAATAGAAAGCAAGACATAGCACAAGCATTTCACTGGAACTCATTGATAATGTTAAGTGTGGTGATGAAACTTATGAAAATGAACCTTCCAGCTCAGCAAGCAAACTTACATCCAGAACCGCAACCTGAGCTACAAATCTTCTCAAAATTCACTAACTTGTTTAGGATCACCCCCATCTCCTTGATTCCACATATCGGCTGCCTTGCTGATCTTTGAGGTGTCCTATTCTCTCCCTAGTTAACCTTTTGTTCTTAAATGTACTTATAAATTCCTTTTGGATTCTCCTTAACGGTATCTGCCAAAGCTATCTCATGTCCTCTTTTTGCTCTCCTGATGTGCCTTTTAAGTATATTCCTACTTTCTTTATACTTTTCTAAGAATTCACTCTATCCAACCCGTATTTACCTGACATACGCTGCCTTCTTTTTCTTAACCAAACCCTCAATTTCTTTAGTCATCCAGCATTTCCTACACCTACCAGCCTTGCCTTTCACTCTAACTGACTGTCTCTGGACTCGTTATCTCATTTCTGAAGGCTTCCCATTTTCCAGCTGTCCCTTTACCTGCAAATATCTCCCCAAATCAACTTTTGGAAATTCATGCCTAATACTGTCAAAAATGGCCTTCCTCCAAATTAGAACTTCAACTTTTAGATCTGGTCTATCCTTTTCCATCACTACTTTAAAAACTAGTAGAATTATGGTTACTGGCAGCAAAGTGCTCCCCCACTAACACTTCAGTCACCTGCCCTGCCTTACTTCCCAAGAGTAGGTCAAGTTTTGCACCTTCTCTCGTAGGTACATCCATATAATGAATCAGAAGATTTTCTTGCATACACTTAAATTCCTCTCCATCTATTTTTGCAAAGTTAAAATCCCCAACCACAACCATCCTATTATTCTTACAGATAACCGAGACCTTCTTCCAAATTTGTTTCTCAATTTCCCACTGACTATTAGGGGATCTGTAATACAATTCCAATAAGGTGATCAATCCCTTTCTTATTTCTTAGTTCCACCCAAATAACTTACTTGGATGTATCCCCAGTGATATCCAAAATACAGCCATAATGCTATTTATTATCATACGCCACTCCCCCTTCTCTCTTGCCCCCTTTTATATCCTTCCAATAGCATTTGTTCCCTGGAACATTAAGCTGCCAGTTCTGTCCATCCCTGACCCACACCTCTGTAATTGCTATGACACCCCAGTCTCATGTTTCTAACCATGCCCTGAGTTTATCTGCCTTCCTGGATAAGCCTTTTGCATTGAAATAAATGCTGTTCATCAGGGCTACCTTGTTCTCTGCTTTGTTCCTGCCTGCCCTGACTGTTTGGGTCCAAGAGATGCTGCCTAACCTGCTGTGCTTTGACCAGCAACACATTTGCAGCTGCCCTGACTGTTTGACTTGCTCCTTTTCCCAATTGTACCAGTCTCAGACCGATCTCTTTCCTCACTAAATCACTGGGTCCCAACATCCCACCTTACTAGCTTAAATCCTCCCGAACAGCTCTCGCAAATCTCACTGCCGGTATGTTAGTCCCCTTCCAATTCAGGTGCAAACTGTCCTTCTTGTACAGGTCACTTCTACCCCAGAAGAGATTCCAGTGATCCAGAAATATGAAAGCATCTCCCCTGCACCAGCTCCTCAGCCAGACATTCATCTGCTGTCCTGTTCCTATCCTCACTAGCACTGGCAGTAATCCAGTTCTTTCTACCCTCAAGGACCTCCTTTTTAAAATTCCCACCTAACTTTCTATATTCTCCCTTCAGAATCTCTTCCTTTTCCCTTCCTATGTCATTAGTTCCAATGTGTATGACTTCCTGCTGGTCCCTCTCCCCTTTGAGAACATTATGCACCCTATCCAAGACAACCTTCATCCTAGCACCAGGAAGGCAACATATCATTCTGATTTCTCACTGCCGGCCACAGAAACATCTGTCTGTGCCTCTGACACGACAGTCCCCTATCAAAATCGATCGCTTAGAACTTGATGTACCCCTCATTACAATAGAACCATTCTCCGTATCAGAAACTTGATTGTTTGTGCTACGTTCCCCTGACAGCCCCCTCCATTTTCCAAAACAGCATATTTATTTGCAATGGAGATCGCCACAGGATGCTCCTGCACTATCTGCCTCCCTCTCCTAACTTTTCTGGAGTTAACCCACGTACCTGACTGTACCTGCGACTTTTCTCTCTTCCAGAACTGCTATCCATCATACCCCCAGCTCCTGTAAATTCCTTCTTGCCTCTGTAACTGCCAATTGATCCATGCAATCTGATGGAATTGGCAACCAAAGACACTTCTTGCAGACATAACCCTCAATAACATGGAACTCTCCCTAAACTCCCACATCTGACAGGAAGACCACACTCTAATAAACGCCATCTATGCTCCTTCACAATCTGCAGACCCAGAACTTAGCATCGTCTTATTGCTCTGAAAAAAACACTGCTCTAGGATAACTTGGTAGTTCTAGTTTATACTTTTTAAACTTAATTGAGACAGATCTCAATAAAACATTGAATCAAGAAAGAACCCACTCTACTCACTATTGTAGATTTACAGTAAAGATTACATTTAAAAACTATGCACCTACCTGCTCCTGTCCTGTGAGCTCTCCCACACAGGTTCTTCATGGTCAGCTGTGAATTTCACTGTTTGTTAATTTTTTCTAGATGCTCTCTGATGTCCAGAGATACTTGAACTCAAACAACAAAAGCAGTAACTGCGCAGATTCACTGCTGTGTCTGACAGCTTGTATCAATTATCATCTCTGCTTGTAATATGTCCACATGTCTATTTTCCTCTTTGCATACCTGTAGAAGCTTTTTAATCCATTTTTAAAATTTTCTATTCATACTCTTCCCTTTATTTTTTCAATTTTTTGGTCCTTCTTTGCCAAATTCTAAAAATGTATCCCAGTCCTAAAGTTTACAACTTTTCAGCAACTTTATATACCTCCACTTTTGATCGAATACTATTTTTTAACTTCCCTTAATAGCCATGACTCTTGCTTATCCTGTGTCTTTCACTTTAAAAAAACAAAACTAAACATCAATTCTTTAATTATTTGCCAATCTACCAAATCATTTTAGGTATTTTATAATCTACCATTACATCTTTTTTAACTTAGTGGAAATTTCCAAGACACTATAGTCACTATTTCCCAAAGATTCTTTTACAATATTTGCCCCGATACACTTTTATTATGACCTCCTACTGATCCCTACACCTGTCATTTTCTCCAAAATGAACCATGATAACTAGATTTCCTTCTATTCTCTCCCCCAATCCACCCACATCAGGCGCTTCCAAATTCCTCTCAGCCACCTGACATTCCATACCAGAGCTTTAGGTAGACAGCAGGCCCTTTGAAAATCCCATTTATGGCTGCAGAAGATGCTTTTTTTTATCTTAATGGTTATAAAGTCCTCCATTAATACCTGATTTCTATTCTGACTTTGCTAACATCCCCATTGACAGGCATCAGAAACAGGGTCTGCTCCTGCATTACAACTGTCCTCTCTACAAGCTTTCTAATTGTCTTCACGGTTAAGATGTGCCTTCACATCATACCGGCTGGGGAGGACCAGGGCTTGCACCTTCTTTTTAATTTCTAAATAACAGCTGTCAGTCATACTCCCTCCTTTAATGAACCACTGTTTCCCTCTCAAGTGTAACTGCCCTTTGGAGAAAAAAGTCGTCCAAAAAATCCTCCTCCTCCCTTATATGTCTGAGCCCTTCCAATTCACATTTCAGTTCAATGACTGAAGCAGAGATTAGAGATGGAAACAGCACCCAAAAATGTTTGCTTGGGACAGTCTTACCTTCCACAACCTCCAATATTCTGCAAGTCCAGGTGCACGATCTGCTCTTAGAATAGCTATATCTTAAATCTTAATTCAACAATTATTTGTAATTATGTATTGAACCATACATTAAACCAGCATATTATCGTATACCTAGTTCAAACCACAGCCCTAACATAGAGAAATAAAAGCTCAAAACTGCCAATCTTCTACTTGCTTACCGAATTAATCTGCCTCAATCTCAGTTTTCCCTATCTCCTTTCCATCACATCTCCAGGCCATTCTTATATTTACAACACCAGAACAGTAGCTATTAATTGATTTACTACTGTCACACATATTGAGACACAGTGAAGTGTTGTTTCGCATGCTATACAGGCAGGTCGCATCATGCAAAGTGCATCAGGGTAGCAGAACAGAATGCACAATACAATGAAACAGCTACAGAGAAGGTGGCAGTCACCAAAGTTTATTAGGCACTCCATCAGTGCATATTCTGTTCAGTAGGACTTGTGCTACTTTGGAAACATCACTGTGCATACTACCTACACAGACAGAGTAGGACAGGGGGCACAGCCTTAGAGATGGGGAAGACCTTTTAGAATAGAGATAATGAGAAACTTCTTCAGCCAGAGCAGTGAATCTACGGAATTCATTGCCACAGAAGGCTTGGGGAGGCCAGTTCATTGAGTATATTTAAAACAGAGACATATTGGTTCTTGTTTGTCAAGGGAAATCAAAAGGTTAAAAGGGAGAAAGCAGGAAATGGATTAAGAAACTTATCAGCCATGATTGAATGGCAGAGCAGTCTCGACGGCCAAATAGCCTAATTTCTGCTCCTATGAATCATGATCTTATAAAGGCAGCACGTAGATAGCATGAAAACGTAGATTTCCTCAATCCATGCATTCCTTTGCAGAAAAAAATAAAAAATGATTTTGATGTATACAAGCATTCATTCAAAGGTTTCCTTAATTATCACTGAAACTTTAATAAAATCTTCAAATTATCCCATTATTAAATCTTCAGACTAAAATGCAGAATCCTGTTCATGAACATACATCATTAAGGTCTTCACTGGCAATTCTGACAGTTATAAATCAAGTAGCACCACATAACTGGTATGACAATGCTACAATTTAGAAGCAATGTTGAGGTGGTTTTAAAAAAAACTTAAGTGAGCTGGTCATGGAGTCTCTGCATGACAGGAAATACAGAGCGTCTGCTTGAAATCTCACTCTCTGAGCCCAGTGACAGCTCTTTAAACTATCCACATAACTCCACCTTCTCCTCAGCCATCAGACTCCGGAAAGTTCGGTTGCTCTCGATATCCACAAACAACCCCAACTCAGTACCATCAGCGCCCCCACTCCTACTCAAATCTCTCTTCAAATCAACCCTGCAAACTTTATAATGTTCCCCCCAACACACACCCCCCACCCAAGATCATTTCAACAACTGATGCCCATCGCACTGGGACGCAGCTGAAACTACAACCACATAGAAACATTGAGCAACGCATTAACACACACACGGAGTACAAAAAGCCCGAAATCTGAAAAACACCACTCCTGCAATTTAAACAAAAAACACACAGAAAATCCTGCAGAGTCAAAAATGGGAGGAAAAAGCAGTCACTTATAACCTGCCCGTCCAATTGTAAAAGGCACCAACACAAGCTCAGACAGAGGGCGAGACAGAAACTTTTTGACACCGTTTAATCCAAAACTTACTCGAGCTGACGGGCTGCTGGTGGGGCAGGGTTCCACAATTTATATCGGGGGGGGGGGAAAAAACAAATTTTAACTCAATGTAAAAGTGAAACCCGCAGCGTGTAGCAAACGTGCAAAAATAACGGGCTTGGGCTTCCCCACAGCTCTTTTTTTCCACCCCCTTAAAATGGTTTTTTTTAAAAAAGTGTGAGAAATTCAGTCGCTGACTACTTTATGGACTGGAGTACGTGGATGTGGCCGTTTTATTAATTTCTATATATATATTTTTTTAAAAAGCCCTCGTGAGAACCAACCGCCCAGAGAGCTCGCGCTTCAAGTCCAATTTTCACTCAAACAGGGCCCGGTGCCCCCGCGCTGTCCTCTTACCTGGATTTTATCCGGGTTTGTTTTTAATGTTTTAAAAGTACTCCGTCCGTGCCGTTCCTCGCTTGCGACTTTACAAACTGTTGTTTTAATGTTTGTCCGCCTTCCCTCCCGTTTTTATTATTTTTGTCTCCCTCGCTCGCTCGCGCTCCCCTTCGCTCGAGCCCTCGGCCCCGCTCGCGCTGACGCACTCCAGCCGCCTCCCTCCCACTTCCGCCTCTCCCCATTGACAGACGCTCCCTCGCAGCAGCTGGCCGAGGGAGCGTCCCCCAATCGCGACCTGCCTCCACGGGCGCAAAGCGAGGCGCTCGCTCCAGGGTCTGGGCAAGGTTTGCAGGCGGAGCTGGTGGCTCTGTCTCGTCACTGTGCGCTCACCAACTTCATTTGGAAGCACAAGCTTTCAGAGCGCTGCTCCTTCATCAAGGGAGCTTCTGGGGCAGGACCAGGGGCATAGAATTTGTAGTAAAAGATTCCAGATTAGATTCCCTACAGTGTGGAAACAGGCCCTTCGGCCCAACGAGTCCACACCGACCCTCCAAAGAGCAACCCACCCCACCCCTGGACTGTGGGAGGAAACCCACACAGACACAGGGAGAATGTGCAAACTGCACAGTCACCCAAGGATGGAATTGAACCTAGGATCTCTGGTGCTGTGAGGCAGCAGTGCTAACCATTGAGCTACAGTCCCACCCCACAAATGTTTGCTTCATCTTGATATTTTGAATGCAATAATGCCTTAACAAATGTAATTTAACAATGCATCTGTTCCCTGACTGGGAATTGAACCCAGGCCATGGCTGTGAATGTGCCAAATCCTAACCCCTAGACCACCAGGGAGTGTTATGAACGCTTTTGCCCAAAATGTCAATTCACCTGCTCCTCAGATGTTGCCTGACCTGCTCTGCTTTTCCAGCAGCACACTCTATATTCTGATCTCCAGCATCTGCAGTCTTCAACTTTCTCCTGATTTTTAACATTCTCCACCCCAGTTCAATATCAACACCTCCACATCATGATCACCATGTTAGGTAACATCTTTTTTATGTTACTCTTTTATGTTTTTAAATAAAAAGATTTTTAAAATCTGTTCAGTCGTGTCACGGCAGGCAAATGGGAATCATTAGAGAAATTTAGCGGGTCTGGCAGCATCTGTGGAGAGAGAATGTAGAGTCCAGTGTTTAGAAGCAAATTACTACAGATACTGGAATCTGTACTAGAAACAAAAACATGCTGGAGATCATCTAGTCTTGAAACGTTAGCTTGCTTCCTCTCCATGAATGCTGCCTGACATGCTGTGACATTTGTTGCGTTTAGTCAAGTGTTAGAGTCCAGTGACATTCTTTCATGTCTGATGCTACCAGACTTGTTGACTTTCCTCCAGTAATTTTTAATTCAGAGTTCCAGCATCTGCAATCCTTTGTTTCATTTATTTTCTAAGCAATCTGTTCAGTGATGTAATTACACAACTCCAGAGCAGGTGGAACCTGAATCGAGGCCTACTGATCCAGAAACAGAGACATTACCACAATACCACAGTAGCCTGGGCACTTCAGGGGCTAGGTTATGGGGAAAGATTGTACCATTTAGGCCTGTTTTCTCGAGAATTTAGAAATTAAGGGGTTGATCTGATTGAAGCCTTCAAGACATTAATAGGAAAGACAGGATAAAAATAAACTTCTGTTTGATTCTTCAATACCATGATGTCCAGGTACAGTTTGTCATGTTAAAAGGGAAAATATAAGCATTGCTGCATCAGAAAAAAGCTAAAACAAAAACAGAAATTGCTAGAGAAACTCAGCAGGTCTGGCAGTGCCTGTGAAGAGAAAAAAGAGTTAATGTTTTGGGTCCAGGACCATCTTCAGAATTGCCAGACCTGCTGAGTTTTCTCGCAATTTGTGTTTTTGTTTTGCATTTCCAGCATCTGCACTTTTTTTTGTAAGGATAACTTATTTCAATGGATTGGAGATTCTAAACCAGGGGGCATAGTCCGTAAAATAGGACTAGACCATTCAGGAGAGATGCTAGGGAACAGTTACACATGAAAAGGGTAATAAGAGTTTTGTAACTGTCTTTCGCAAATGGTAGTTAATGCTAGATCAGTTGTTAAATATAAATCAGTCACAGATAAATTTTTGTTTGGTCTCAATATTAAGGGATATGGGCCAAAGACAGGTATATAGAGTTAGTTGACAGATCAGTCATGATCTTATTGAACGGTGGAACAGGGTCAGGGGGATGAATGGCCTACTCCTTTTCCCATGTTCCTAGACGCTGCAAAAGAAAAATTAAGTTTAGGCTAAAGATAGCCCCCGGTTGCGTTTAAAGTGAGCTGTTGACTTGACCAATTTCAAAATTGCACTTCAAAGTCAACTACACCACTGCAGGTCTGGAGTGAGAGACTCGGTAAGGATATGTAACAGGATTTATTTTGAAGTCAATCTGTTGAGACATGCCTCCATTACAGGTAAGACTTGGACTGCTCAGGGGCCTACCACCTACATTCCCTCTAACCTTTCCTGGCACTGTGTGGCCCTCTGAGGTCCCTGTTCTGTAGCAACTTCCCAAACTGTATGGCCATACATCCATGCCCCAATCAACAAGTAAACAGATGGCTCAATGGTTAGCACTACTGCCTCATCGCGTCAGGGACCTGGGTTCGATTCCCATCTCAGACAATTGTCTATGTGGACTTTATACATTCTCCCTGTGTCTGCTTGGGTTTCCTCAGGGTGGAAGTAGGAGAAAGTGAGGACTGCAGATGCTGGAGACCAGAGTTGTAAAGTATGGTGCTGGAAAAGCGCAGCACCCAAGGAGCAGGAGAATTGATGTTTTGGGCATAAGCCCTTCTTCAGGAATGAGGCTGGTGTGCCAAGTGGGCTGAGATAAAAGGCGGGGGGGATTTGGGGGAGGGGCACTGGGAATACGATAGGTGGAAGGAGGTGAGGGTGAGGGTGATAGGCCGGAGAGAGGGTGGGGGCGGAGAGGTCGGGAAGAAGATTCCTTCCCATCCCTATCAGCGTTCCGGAGGACGTGGTCGACGATGTCCTCCACTTCCCGCACCTCCGCCCTGGAACCCCGCCCCTCCAACCTCCACCAGGACAGAATCCCACTGGTCCTCACTTTTCATCCCACCAACCTCTGGATACATCGTATTATCCTCCATCATTTCCGCCACCTCCAAACAGACCCCACCACCAGGGATATATTTCCCTCCCCACCCCTATCAGCATTCCGAAGAGACCACTCCCACCGCGACTCCCTCGTCAGGTCCACACACCCCACCTACCCAACCAGCACCTTCCCCTGCAACCACAAGAAGTGCAAAACTTGTGCCCTCACCTCCCTCCAAGGCTCCAATGGATCCTTCCAGATCCATCGCAAATTTACCTGCACCTCCACACACATCATTTACTTTATCCGCTGCACCCAATATGGTCTCCTCTACATTGGGGAGACAGGCCGCCTACTTGCGGAACCTTTCAGGGAACACCTCTGGGACACCCGCACCAACCAACCCAACCGCCCTGTGGCTGAACACTTTAACTCTCCCTCCACTCCGCCAAGGACATGCAACTCCTTGGCCTCCTCCATTGCCAGACCCTGGCCACACGACGCCTGGAGGAAGAGCACCTCATCTTCCGCCTAGGAACCCTCCAACCACACGGGATGAATGTAGATTTCTCCAGCTTCCTCATTTCCCCTCCCCCCACCTTAACTCAGTTCCAACTCCTGGATTCAGCACCTCCCTCTTGACCTGCAATCTTCTTCCCGACTTCTCCGCCCCACCCCTCTCCAGCCTATCACCCTCACCCTCACCTCCTTCCACCTATCATATTCCCACCACCCCTCCCCCAAGTTTCCCCCACTCCCCCCACCTTTTATCTCAGCCGGCTTGGCACACCAGTCTCATTCCTGAAGAAGAGCTTATGCCCGAAATGTCGATTCTCCTGCTCCTCGAATGCTGCCTGGCCTATTGGGTTTTTTCCTCAGGGTGCTCTGGTTTCCTCCCACAGTTCAAAGATATGCAGCTCAGGTGAATTGCCCAAAGTATTTGGTGTGTTTGTCAGGAAATGGGTTTGCATGGGTTAGTCTTCAGGGGGTCAATGTGGACTTGTTGCACCCTGATCCCTGAGAATGGCTACACAGCTTAGAGGGAACATTGAATACTGACACTCCTGACTTTAGTTAACCTGTTTGAACAAGTTATGACACACCTCCATGGCAGACGGGATATAAAAACAAACATTCTGGCCTTGAGTAGGTTACTGCCACTCTCAGAATGAAGTTTTAATTCCTCTATATTTTGCATTAATGTAAGATATTAGGGAAGGTGTTCAAAAACTGGGGCAAAGAGGCAGTTTTTAAGTAAGTAACTTGAAAGAGGAGAAATAGATAGAGAGGTGGTAAGGTTTACAGTGTGAAATCAGGTACTTAGGGCTAATGCAATTGAAAGCAGAACAGCCAATGTTATAAATGAGGAAATTAGAGATGCACAAGAGATCATGCAAGCACGCTGTTGAGGCTTGCTGGACTAGGGAAAATGCCAGATTTTTTTTTCCCTGCTGCATGGCTTGTGAGGTGATCTCTGTTGGATAGGTAATAAGGTAGAAGGAATGGCTCCAGTATGTCCTTGGTTTGTTCACTTGCTGGGGTCACTTCTTCCCAGAGGTTGTCTATGAGGAACTTTGATGTGGTTTTTGCTTGCAGCTAGGGTTTCAACCTGATGCAGCAATATTTGCTGTCTCTCTTAACATCTGAAACTGGACCTGAATATTATGGTATTGAAGAATCCAATAGAAGTTTATTATAGCAAGCTATTGTGTACGAAAGTATCGGTATCTGGGCTAATATTAAACCATTATTTAGACAGACTAGTATGTTTCTTGTAATGTATCATGCTTCGAGTGATCCAAGTACAAGATCTTTAAACCCTCAGGTCACATATTATAATAATGATGATGTCATGAGCATGTCTCTGAAAACATAGTAACATACTGACCATGAGTCATAACATACAGCATTCTCTACCACTGTGCGTCCTGCGTATCATTACTAATTCTACAAAGATCAGCTGCATTCAATACATTTTATCTGTCATCTCTTTCCTCCTCTGCTTCCCTCCCTTACATCTTCCATCAATCTTCCCCTCTATTAACTCTCTCTGACTACCTTATACTCTAATAATGCGACTGAAATACTGCATTTTTCTATAGTTTTCCACTATATTCCTCCTTTCACCAGTTATTTCCAGCACTTGCTCAATAATCCTCCCAACTGTGTAGAATATGCAGGACATCCTATATATCCACATCACAACTACATACGGCTTATCAATAGTCTCTTTGTTTGTTGTCAAGTCTCTAAGGCATACAGCATGGATTAGAAAATATACCACATTGACATTACTTTCCTCAATTTGAAGTTCAAATTCTTTGATGTTCAGTCTTTTATTCTGTCAAAGCTAGTCCAACTATCTAAATTCTCCTTCGAATCTGACATTTTAGACCACTGCTACACCACTGTGAAAGATGCCTACCGCTCCATCCCCCGCCCTCATTTTGGGAACTCCGACCGCAATGACATTGTTTCTTCTCCTGGCTTACAGGCAAAAGCTCAAGCAGGAGACCCCCCTCGCGAATACAGGTCCAGTTCTGATCGGAGGAGGCAGACGATCAACTCCTGTGCTGTCTGTAATAGGTTGATTGTACCATGTTCAAACAGTCTGCAAGTAGTTTGGACGAGTACGCCACTATTGTCACTGGCTTTATCAGCAAATGTGTGGAGGCTTGCATACCAAGGAAGTCAATTCAGGTGTTCCCCAATAGGAAACCCTGCATGAATCAGGACATACAAAACCTGCTAAAAACCAGTTGTGAGGCCTTCAGATCAGGATACCCACTCAAATATAAGGAATCCAAATATAACCTTCGTAGAGCCATTAAGACTGCCAAGGACCAATACCGAACAAAACTAGAGACCCAGACAGATACCCAGCGACTATGACAAGGACTGAATGACATCACAGGTTCTAAAAAGAGACCGTTCAAGATAGCAGACAATGAAACATCCCTCCCAGATTGCCTCAACACCTTCTGCTTGCTTTGAGCAAAATTTTGGCAGAGAGGTGATACCTATTCTGACAAGTCCTGACAAAACTATCCCAATGGTCACTGCATCAGAGATCAGATCAGTTTTCCTTCATGTGAATCCAAGGAAAGTGATGGGACCAGACGGAGTACCAGGCCGTGCACTCACAGCATGTGCAGATCAACTGGCAGGGGTCTTCTCGGACATCTTCAACCTCTCCCTGCAGCTGTCTAGATTAGAGTGGTGCTGGAAAAACACAGCAGGTCAGGCAGCATCTGAGGAGCAGGAAAATCGACGTTTCGGGCAAAATCCCTTCATCAGGGTGGGGCTGGGGAGAAGGTAGCAAAGAGTACACTAGGGGGATGGGGGCGGGGATGAAGGTGATAGGTCAGAGGGGAGGGTGGATCGGATAGGTGGGAAGGGAGCACCAGGCCACTGTCCCTGCCTGTTTCAAGAGGGCCAACATCATCCCTGTGCTTAGGAAGGCTCAAGTAGCATATCTCAATGACTACCACCCAGTGACCCTAACATTGGTGGTCATGAAGTGCTTTGAAAGGCTGGTCATGGCATCAATAAATTCCAGCCTCTCCACTACTCTTGATCCATTCCAATTTGCCTAACGGAACAATCTCAGATGCCATATCACTTGCCTTTCACTTCTCCCTAAAACATCTTGACACCAAGAACAGCTATGTAAGAATCCTATTCATTGACTGCAATTCAGCCTTCAACACTATTATCCCCTTGAGACTGATTACTAAACTTAGTAATCTTGAACTCAGCCCTCTATTGTACTCAATGTATACCCATGACTGTGTCGCCAAATACCAGATTAATGCCATTTACAAGTTCACTGATGACACCACCGTAGTCGGTTGAATCTCAGATGGCGACGAAACAGACTGCTAATGGGAGGTGGAAGATCTGGAAAAATGGTGCACTGAGAACAACCCAGCTCTCAATGCCGGCGAAACCAAGGAACTCATTGTTGACTTTCGGAGGAATGTTACTCATGCCGCCCCACACATTAACAGCACAGAGGTGGAACAAGTGGAAAGTGTCAAGCTCCTGGGAGCAGTCATCAACAACAAACCTTCTTGGACTCTTCATGTGGACGCACTGGTTACAAAGGCCCAACAACATCTCTTCTTCGTTAGGCAGCTGACAAAATTTGGCATGACAGCGAAAACCCTTACCCTTTTATAGGTGTGCCATCGAGCGCGTTCTGTCTGGATGTATCACTACCTGGTATGGCAACTGTATCATTCAAAATCGGAGACCATTACAGAGAGTGGTGAACTCGGCCCAGACAATCACAAAGGTCAACCTCCCTTCTACAGAATCCACCTACCAGGCCCACTGTCAAGGAAAGGCCGCCAGCACTCTCAAAGATCTATCCCACCCTGGCAATACTTTCCTACAACCTCTACCATCAGGGAGAAGATACAGAAGCCTGAACACATGCACCAGCTGGTTTTGAAACAGTTTCTACCCTACTATTGTTAGGATACTGAATGGACTCAAACGCTTAGCAGTCGTCTGTACCTGTGTTTTGGTTTTTGCCGCTGTTTACCTAATATTTACTTATCTATGCTATTTAACTCTGTGATCTGCCTGTATTGCTTGCAAGACAAAGCCTTTCACTGTGCCTCGGTACACGTGACAATAAATTCAACTCAACTCAATTCAATTCAATTCAATCACATATCCCAAAATCTGTAATAACCTGTCCAAGGTAAATGAACCTTTTCACTTGTTCCAGGACTTGTTTATTTATTCCAATTTTTACTTAGTAGTGTAAGCAAAGGAAAAAATGCCCAGTGTAGCCTCTGTGGGTTATCCCATGTAAATATTCTCTGTATCATTGAAATTGTGTCCTGTGTTTTGTCCATATGTGATATCTGTTGCTTTTGGAATTAATCTGGCCAGTAATGGTTTCCTCATGCCTCATCCTGCAGTTGAAGAGGTTGCTGACAATTACTGTTAAAACTCACACATGAATCGTGTACTGCTCCTCGGATGCTGCCTGAACTGCTGTGCTCTTCCAGCACCAGTAATCCAGAATCTGTTTCCAGCATCTGCAGTCATTGTTTTTACCATGAATTATGGACTCTTGGGCAAGATGCCAGTGAGTTGCTACCATCATTCTAGTGAGGAATCAAATATTTTGGGAAGGGAGGAAAAATGTATAAGAAGAACTAAATCAAAACAAATGTCCTGAAACCACGTTGTATTGAAACAAGAGTTTAAAACCTTTTAGTCATGATCTCAGGGTTTCCTGGTGTTTTATAAACAATGAAGTACATCTGGAATGTACTGTAGTATTATAGGAAAAATGTCAGCTCATTTGCACATGACAAATTCCCAAAAACATTAAAACGATAATGATTAGGTAATCTGTTTTTAGTAGTACTGGTTGAGAGATTCATAAGCATAACTTCACTGTTCCTGTTTGAAATTGTGTAATAGATTCTATTACATCCACATGGGACAAGATATCTGTTTAGCATCTCATCCGAAATACAGCAGCTCCAACAACACTGAACTTTCTCAGTAATGCATTTGATTTTTAACCCGGATTTATGTGCTCAAATCTTTGTAGCAAATGTTGAAAACGCAGCTTCCTGACTCAAGGTCAGGCATAATGAATCATTTTCCTCACCAACTTATATTCCCATGGCCCTGTCCCCCACCTCCCACAACAACTTGACAACCTTTATTAATTAAGTATTTTTAACAATTTTTTAGAACTAAAGAATTAAATAAAGAATTTGTTTCCACAGCCTGGTCCTGGAACCTTCCCAGTAAGCACAGCAACATTCGTTCCAAAACAATCGTTATTTCTGTTACATTGTGAATATAAATTTTTATCATTGTTATAGAAGAAAATGGTAAGTTCTTTTGATGGCTAACAAACTAAATGTGTTGTAAAAATCTGCTTCCGTGTAAATATTTTCATATCCTGAAGCTGAACTGTTGTCTCTGTATCACAAACACAGTAGCCACTTTGTTCACAGCAGAGTCCCATTTACAACATGAAATAAACAACTGATTTATCTGTACTCTTGGCATCGATTGAGAGGAGGATAATGTCCAAGGCACTGGGAAAGTCTGAATTGTTCTTCTTTAACTAAATATGATTGAATCTTCTAAGTCCTTAAAAAAATGTATAAAATCTATTAATTCCTCAGCCAACAATGGAGCATTCCTTCAAACATGGACTGAATTTTAACATACCCAACTTTGCAAGAATGGAGTGGACAGGCAGTTAAATTTGAGGAGTGCCATTTCTTGCTATGTAGAAGTGGGTACTGCAGATGCTGGAGATTAGAGTCAAGATTAGAGTGGTGCTGGAAAAGCACAGCAGGTCAAGCAGCATCTGAGGAGCAGGAAAATCAACGTTACGGGCAAAAGCCCATCATCAGGAATGAGGCTGGGAGCCTTGGGGGTAGAGAGATAAATAGGAGGGAGGTTAGGGCTGGGGAGAAGGTAGCTGAAAATGCAGTAGGTGGATGGAGATGGGGGTAAAGATGATAGGTCGGAGAGGAGGGTGGAGCGAATAGGTGGGAAGGAAGATTAACAGGTGGGACAGGTCATGAGGATGGTGCTGAGCTGGATGGTTGGAACTGGGGTAGGGAAATGAGGTGGGGGGAAGGGAAATGAGGAAACTGGTGAAGTCCATGGGGTTGAAGTGTCCCGAGGCAAAAGATGAGGCATTCTTTCTCCAGGTGTCAGGTGGTAAGGGAGTAGCGATGGAAGAGGCCCAGGACTTGCATGTCCTTGGCAGAGTGGAAGGTGGAGTTGAAATGATTGGCCTCGAGGTGGTGGGTTACATTGATGTGGGTGTCCCGGAGATGTGTCCACCAATTTCAAGCTTGAGAGCTGCAGGTTTTTGCACCAGACAAGCGCATCAGTCAATTGCCTCTTGCATAAATACTAATTAAAGACCTGTGATTTTAAAAGAACCCCAATGGCATATTATACATTTGAAAGGGGAAATCTATGTCTTTACCACCAGGATGAAGCAGGTCAACAGGTGGTGGGAAGGACAAAGAAGCCCTCTAGTAAGTCATAGCAATATCTCATGGGGCCAGGTGGTAATGAACTTGAGCATGAAAATTAAACTCATGGAATTCAATAACTAAGTCTTGCCTCTTACACCCATCCCTCCAATGAAACCCTTCCACCAACTGCCTGCCAACAACTCATCTGCATTCTTTTCTTGCTCTAATTTAAAATCCCAAGGAGCGAAAGTACACCCCGGGTTCAATTCCAGCAGTGAGGTTGGAACAACTTTTTAACTTAATGAAGACATTTCAATCACTAAACTGAAGGCGCCACTTTTGTTCAGTGAAATGACTCATGTAACTGTGCTCAGTGATGGGCCATGGGTGTGTCTGTTGTGGTCCTATGTAAATAGACTGCAGAATGAAATAAAAACTGCCTCTGGTTGCTAATGTATTAAAGGTGAGGTAACCACGTTAACTGACAATTCAGATTTTTGTAAACATTGAAGGATAACTCATAGATCATATCGGGTTCAGATAAAAGACAGGACGTAATAATGCACACAAACACAATGCCACAATCATTTTATGTGGTATAGTACTACCAATTAACAACCCATTAAGTCATGACACACTCACAGACAACACTTTTGCATTTTGGAATTATGGCCCACTGAACCATTCAAACTATTCAGTTCACAAACCATTGAGTTCAGCAAGAGAAAATGTTTCTGACTTTTTGGAAGATTTGCACAGAAGTTCATACACTTCATTCAAAAATCAGTGGGTATTTGTTACCTTTTTCTGCCTTATTGGCTCTTTTACAACATTTACTTTTGGGATTTTGTGTTTTGGTTTTTTAGAAGTTTGATCTTAAACTTATTGTTGATGGTATATTGAAGCGTTTAAACTTATTTTCTTTGACTTCTGAATCCATATTACCTTCACTCTATTGCTGCCAGTGTTTGCAGCATAAATTGTTGCATGTTCTATTTGCAGCCACCTCTTTTTTACAAGTTACTAATAGTTGCTCTTTTATCAGAACCTTTAGTAGCAGACACAAGCATGAAAGGAATATTTTGTGATTTTGTATACCATTTAATGTGGGGGTGATGAGGTTTGCCCAGCTTGCTTGTTAGTTTAATGAAATGGGGCCTGGATCTCCTAACTCTACAATGAACAGTCCAAGAGACCTTTGGACTTTAGATTTACAACCATAGTGACACCTCAAATCGCACCCCATGTCATTCATCTGGCCCTACACCCACTCCCAGTTCAGTGGCATCACCAGCTTCCTCATAGAGAACACTCATGATATCATTCTATGATGATGTTAAAAATCGCACAACATCAGGTTATAGTCCAATGGGTTTATTTGGAAGCAGTAGCTTTCGGAGCACTGCAAACAATCCAGGTCTTCTACAAAACATAATCTCAGTTACATCACACTTTTGCTATAAATTCTGTGTCTAACGATCTTATACTCCACAACCACCTGATGAAGGAGCAGTGCTCCGAAAGCTAATGCTTTTGGGCAGTGAGGAAAGGTCAACTTCAAACAATTTATTTTTGTCCAATCCATAACACATGCCTGTGAACTGAGTCTGAAAGGATGGATTGCCTCTGTCAAATGAGGAAGTGAAAAGAAAAAAAATAAGAATTCTTGGGGCCCTAGATACACACAATATTTGAGAAATTCATGGCATACTCTGCTAAATGTCACTTAGAATCCATTATCGAACAGCCTGAGGAATTAGCTATGTAGAATAATTACAGTCTGTATTAATAATAAGGTTGTAACATAAAGCTAGCTTTTCTGGGTTTCACAGGATTTTAACAAGGACTCCATATTTACACAGTACAGGTGCTACAGGTCCATTTATTCATTCATTCTTGGATCAATTTGTTATATTTGTAGTCTTTCTGCCCATTTATTCACAATCATTAATATTGTATTAAGATTTATTATTAAAGGAGCCAATCAGTTGTTTGCAATGGTTCAGATTAACCTGTCAACCCAGTGAAGTTGATGCTCATTCTGGCTGTGGTAGACTTGGGGCCTGCCTTCTTACCTGCCTCTGACAGTCGAAGGCAATGGCAAATCACCACTGACAAAAACCGCCAGGAAAATAGCTCAGGATGAATCATCAGCTGACAATGAGCCAAGGACCTGCCATAGACTTCGGTTTATATTGAGCTTACTAGGATTAGAGCTCATATTCACTTTCAACATTGAGATAACAGACAAATGCTAAAGAATATTGTAATGGAGATTCAAAAGGAGAATGTCTATCCCTTATAATAGCCTAGCTGATTTTTCTCTTTAGTGGCTTTAAGAACAATAAGAGATCGCTTGCTACCATCTGTTTTCTGCCACTGCTGAAAATTAAAATAATTTCTGAGATTTAGTAATATGGATCTGTTACTTTTAAGTTAATGGAGTTCATCCATCTATTGTAGGAGCACTTTCACTTGTAAGGGTAGAACGGCTTTTCTTCATTGAACAAAATGTGGCTTTAGTTAAACAGCCACAGGAATCGCTTTCCAATTCAAACCACTGGTTTTAATTGGCAATGCAATGAGCCAGCTCTTCACACAGAGAGCTGAGGGAGAAGTTGGGGTCAAGTAGTTTGCTTCCTCTTTGGCAGGGAAATAACGTAATGTGAAGGAATATTTTAATGCAAAACTCTGAAGAGAGTGGAGAACATGTGCAAAAGAAAATCATAGGATAGTACAGTATAAAAGGAAACCATTCAGGCCATAAAGTGTTCACCAGGTCTTTCCAAATGCAATCCCATTGGTCTCACTGTCTTGCACGTTTTCCATATACCTGCAATTTTTCTTCTCCAATTCATAAAATAAATCACCTACAGGCATAGAGAGCAATGACAATTCAGCAATAATATGAGAATGAGTTTGAATCTTTGCTTCAACATCTTTTAATGTTCCTCAGATAAAAGCAAATTACTGCGGATGCTGGAATCTGAAACCAAAAGAGAAAATGCTGGAAACTCTCAGCAGATTTAGCAGCATCTGTGAGGAGAGAAAAGAGCTGACGTTTCGAGTCTAACTGACCCTTTGACAAAGGGTCAGTTAGACTCGAAACGTCAGCTCTTTTCTCTCGTTACAGATGCTGCTAGACCTGCTGAGATTTTCCAGCATTTTCTCTTTTGGTTTTAATGTTCTTATATGGATGCGATCATTTGACTTGACACAATTTAAAAATAACTTGCTATTACTGGAAGAATTATGCACCTTAGCCTTCAGCAATCTGGTAAAATTACATTGTTGCAGCTGGATAGGGAAGTGATGTAATCTAAAAGTTAATTTGCTTTTTCAATTCATTACATTATGAAACTGCCTTGTATTCAAAATTGTGTTGCAATCATCAGAATTCTCTATGGTTCCCTCGTCTCTTTGTTCTTTAACTAAGGTTGGTGCATTTGTTTGGCTGCACACTGAGGGATATCTCACAAAAATAGTTTGTTAGGATTGTTATTTGGGTTGGTTTCTGACAATGGGAGTGTCTGTGTAACTCCAGCCTTGTCAGTCTGGTTGGTTTCGAAGTTTTGTTTTAATTTGCATTTACTAAAATATAATATCTTTGCACAGAGAATTTGGTTTGAATGGTTATGGTGAATTTGCTTGTTCTCTTATGAATTGCCTGTGGATTCATTGAGTATTTCCTTTTCAGATATCCTCAGGTATACTCACTCTGCACCATAAAATGGTTTTTCTGTATCTTCAAACAGCTACTTCCTGAAGAGGCCAATTTTGGTGCAGATAACAGAAGAGATATTCCGGAGTCAGGCAGGGCTGCTCACTCTATCCTGCCTTGGTTGTGTCTTGTGCCTTTTGTCAAGTTCATCAGGAAGAAAGCAAGCCTGAGAATGAGTGACTATTCCAGACAGCGGAGGCCTGTAGATCAAAGCCCCCCTGTACACAGATGATATCGCCATTCTCTGCTTGGATCCACTGTCAGCACCTAGACTTATGAGATCTGCAAATAGTTCGAGCTGACCTTGGGAGCCAAGGAATATCAAGACAGGAGTGAAACCATGTTGTTTGAAAACTGAGCAGACCGATCCTTTATCCCCTTTATCGTCAAAGCAGATTTCCTGAAGGTACTGGGAATGTGGTTCGGAGGGGCTGGGGCATGAGCAAAATCTTGGGAGGAGTGAATCACCAAGATGAGGCCTAAACTGGGTTTTCGGGAGCATTGCTCCCTCTCCATTGCAGGTAAAAATCTGGTCATCAGGTGTGAAGCTTTCTCTCTCTCTGTTATATGTGATGCAAATCAGGCCCATTCCCCAAAACTGTGCTGTTCCAGTCAGCTGAGCTATCTTTCATTTCATCTGGAGATCTAAGATAGATCATGTCCGCAGGGACACCATGTTTAAAACTCTGGATGGGGTTGGGCGGAAGGTACCGAAAGGCACCCTCATCCTGATGGCCACCTTTGTGGGCGGTTGCAACAAGCTGTGTGTAGACCCTTGGTACACGAACACCAAGCCTTACTACATACTGAGGTTCTATCTGTCCCCTTGTTCCGGAGCATGGACTGGCCTCATTGCCACTGAATGCTCCAAGTGGTTAGACCATATCACTTGTCATTCATGTCGCAATTTGCAAAGAAAAACACCTTTGACCACAAGTCTATCAGGAAGTAGTCACCATGTAAAGTCCTTGAGACCCTATCAGAAAAGGAGAGGGCAGAACCTGTTGTGTGGTGCCCTGAGCAGACTGTCAAAGTCATTTGACAGAATGCCTCATCAGCAGAACTTTCCAACAAGCACCAAGACATTGCTTGGCTGGTCAAGAAAAGGGCATTGCCTGTGAGAAGCTTCATGTATGCCTGGATTCTCTACAACCCCACATGTTGCCCTCGAACCACTGTGGGGAAGGGTGCACTTTCCTTCTGAAGTGTGCCTTTGCAAAGAAAGTGTGGAGAAAGATGCAGTGGTTTTTGGCGAGGTTTGTCCCAAGCAGTTCTGTGATGTGGGACTCTGTGCTGTATGGGCTGTTCCTCATTATTTGCACTGAGACAAACATCAACTGCACCTGGAGGTCCATCAACTCAGTGAAACAAGTCTTGGGTCTGCCTGAATCATATTGGTGGTCTATGGTAAGGTGTTGCAGGCTGGCACATCCCAAGCTCCAGGACGACATGCTGAGGGATGCTCTAAAGCTTGGTGCAGCTGCCACCAAAACACAGTGGTGAACATCACTGTCTAAGGTCTTTCTGCTGAAATTAAATGGGGGCCCATTCAGTTATCTAATCCTCCCAGTGCCTCAAGTGTATCTAAGTATAATCTTGCATGTTTAAGAGATGCCTTTGGTTTGTTCATTGGATTGAATCAAACTACAATACTTGTTTGTTTCTTCATATGCTACTGTACAGAACAAAACTGCTCTAGTGACTGTGTGTGCATGTAAAGATATTATTCTGAATGAAGTGCAATCTTAAAATTAAAAAAAAGTTTGTGCAGTTTGCTATCAGATTAGGAATACACTGTTTCAAATAGTTTACAAGAACTCTAGCAATTTAAAACTCATTTTCCAACAAAACATGCTAGAGATTTCCTTAGAGCATCTACTGATTTGCTAACAACTTTGGAGAAAACTCTGAATGCCACCATTTAATATCTGGAAGATGAAGGAAGTCTCAGTGATAGTGACTATGACAACTGTCTAGTTTCCCCTTAAGCATTTATAACATTCACCTCAACCACTATGAGTGCTAGCAAGTTCCACATTCTCACTACTCTTTGAATAAAGAAGTTCTTTTCAATTGCTCCATGATTACCTTATATTGATGACCTTTAGTGTTTACTACATAAGTGGAAATACTTTCTGTGTTTCATTTCTAAAGCCTCGATAAGATGAGATGTGGAGGTGCTGATGTTGGATTGGGTTGGACAAGGTCAGAAGTCACACAACACCAGGTTACCATTCAATGGTTTATTTGAAATCACAAGTTTTCGGAGCACACCTCTTTCCTGAGGTGAAGTCCAGGAGGTGCACTCCGAAAGCTTGTGACTTCAAATAAACCTGTTGGATTGTAACCTGGTGTTGCGTGACTTCTGACCTTGATAAAATGTAGATGATACCAGAATTGTGCTTGTATACATATCAGCAACAGACAAATAGGCTAGGTCCTTTCTCCTTTGAAATAAAAGGAATACAGAGGGGTGAGTCTTTCAACTTCTTAAAGATTTTGATAGATGGCAAATAAAAAGAATGTTTTCTCTTGTGGGAATAGCATAATTTGAGGCCATTAATACAAGACAATCACCTAAAAATCCATTAGGGAATTCAGCAGAAACTTCTTTACCCAAAAAGTTAAATGAGCAGTATGGATACGTTTAAAGTGAAACGAGGCAAATATATGAGGGAAAGAGAATTGACAGGTACCGTGGTGGATTTAGCTGAAAGAAGATGGAAAAAGGCTCCAGTGAAGCAGAAGTATCAACATGGATTGGTTTTGCTGAATTGCCTGTTTCTCTGCTGTGAATCCTATGTAATTCTATGATCTATTGTGTGTCCATGTCACTCACTCCACCAGTAGCAATAATCAGTTGAGGTGCTGAGACCCTACATTTCCCTAAACCCCATCAAACTTGCCATTTGTCTCTCCCCTTTTCAGAGCTTCCTCACTCCCATATCTTTGACCAAGACTTCAGATATTTTTAATAATCTCCTTATTTATTAATTTTTTGATTGTCCTTCTAAGGACTCTTTTTTAACATTAGAGCTGATCTATCAATAAAAGATAACATTCTAGTTGTTGTCATCAAACATCCACTGATAGTTTTTACTCCACACCACTTGGCATTTAGAAGAGCTTCTTCACTGTTCTTTCACATTTCAACCAGTATCAGCTGTTCCTCCATTCTTGCCATGCTGATATATGAATGGCAATCTCCTGTCCAACTACAGCCTAGGCTCCAGCTGCTGGTTTTAAATCTCCACTCGCTGTTTCTATCCCGCTGGGCTACCCTTGATATTAAATCAGCATTGAAAGCCTGAGCTGAAGTTGTGAGGGAAAGCTGCCATTTAAACATCAGAGGACTGAGAGAGCTGATAGGAATGCACAAGCCTGGTCCTGCTGAGACCTCCATTTTTAGAGAAATTGCTCAGTCAAGAGGAAGCCTGAAGGAGGATGCGACCTCTGCATCAGATGACTGATGGACTACTTTTAGCCCTGATAAAGGACCTTAATTTCTCCTTTCTCTGTCTCTCTTGCTTTGCCTCTTGCTCTTCTCCTGCACGTGAATTTTTGCAATTAGGTTTGTTACATTTAAAATCATAAATTTTTCATTCTGATAAAAAAAGGTAAATTAATCCTTTTCCTTAGATTTTTTTTCAAAAAATTCAACCACTTGTAGCCAACTTAATTTCACAGTTTAAAATTGTGAAGTCATGCTGGAAGATGGCCCTGGGCCCTGACTTTCAGTTTCAGACTATCTTGCACATCAAGTACTTGTTTAAATTCTGTTTCTAGACTTCCTTAATGTGAACATGCGAGAAGTATCTTTATTTATGCCAATTAATTTATTTATTGTCAATTTTAACTTAAATGTGTTAGAATATATTTTATCTAGTGTACAAAAATATATTTTATATAGTCTTTAAAAAATAGTCATTTCAAAATAGGAACATGTTTCTTAAGTCAGACTTGCAGAAAAGAAAGGAGAGAATTTCTATTTACATCACACTTTTCACAATCAATGCTTTCGTTTTGAATGTGAGACCATAAGAAGACCATAAGGAAAAAGAGTGAAAGTAAGATCATTTACCCAACGAGTCTACTCTGCCATTCAATCATGGCTGATGGGTTTTTCAACGCCACTTACCCACACTCTCCCCGTAGTTACTATGGTAATGTTAAGAAAGGTAGCCAATGATTTGAGCATAGCTCGATCCCACTAACAATAAAGATTTAAAGCTCAAATATTTTATTTATCGCTGAACAGAGAGACATGTCGCCAAAGCCTTTCATCTTGCACTGATCAGAACAAATGCAAGCATGCCAAGTTTTAAAGGATCACAAACATTTATACATGGGAGAAAGGGATACCAATTAGTTGACAAGTTAGTCTGTCTTGCTGAGGCATTGCCATGAAGAAAGCAACAGGGAACTATAGATTTTAAAATAATTCAAAACAAACTTTGTTTGTTCTCAGAGAATGGGTCACTGAATATGCGTTGCTTTTAGCAGGTGTAAATTAGCATACACTATTGGAATGGTTAATTAATAGTGCTTCCATCAATCCAAAAAGATGTTCTGTCCAAGACACGATTGGCAACATGATGTATGAATTTCAATGGCAGAATGATGGCAGGTACATAGGTTGTCGGTACACATGTTCCAATGGCTGACTGATTGAATTAAACACCATCTTCCTTTGGTTGTTGATAATTGGCAGAGTACAGACTGTACTTGTACAATTGCACTTGCAAAACCAAAAAAAATGGAGAATGTTGGATTTGACGCCTTAATTGGACATTGTGGAATATCCATTAGTGCATGAGGCACTAATAGCTACATGAGCACAAATTTAATACAATCAGTCAAGCTTGCAATGTGGGTCATTTACACATACTGGAAGCAACACACTTCATATACAGTGGGAAAAAAAACAAAACCAAAGAACAGCAGTGCTGGAAATCAGAACCACAACCAGAAATTGCTGAAAAAACACAGGACATCTGGCAATATTTGTAGATAGAATGTGCAGTTACATTTGGTTCCAGCAAACTTTCTTCATAATGGTAGTTTCAGAATTTGTTAATTATTCTCATTTCCTTAAACGACATTACCATCTCAGACTTCAATAGAATCTCAGGAGTTGTGCTGGTCTCTGAAAGTCAATTGAATTCTGAATAGTTCAGGATTTTATCAATAGCAGAGTAACATAATAGCATGACAAAACAGCTTCTATATAGCTGGACCATTGATTTACAGTAATGCATCAGTTACTGCAATACATTGAAAACTAAAAGGTTCTGCGGCTACAGCAACTCATAGAAAAATCACATTTATTCTGAGCTGTTTCTTCCAAATATCAGACACAAATCATCCATTTAATGTATCTTCAAAAACTTACGTAATTACAATTTGGTTTAGTTTAATTAACAATGTGTTAATTGGTCTTTTGGAATATTAATGTTAGAATTGGATTAAATTATATTTTGCAATTTGAGGTTTACATTAGTAAGTTTAAATGCTGATTGTTTCTAACAATATATTTGAAACTTGTGGTATGATCCACAAAATAGCAGGACCTTGACATGAGCTTTCAAATGATTCTTTAAGCATCACTTCTGTTTGGCTCAATGAGCTTAACCAGTATGTGTCAGGATCATAAAAGAAAGTAATTTCACATCTCCAGTCCTGAGTCACATGTGTAGCCTTTTCCATGGCACCCTTTTGAAAAGGAGATATATAATTTCAAAAATTCACACTTTCTTTATTTGAAACCCAGCAGTCATTGGTAGAAATCTACACTTGTAGGCTGTTGGATAAGGTCTGACTAATTAGTATAGTATGTTGTGCCACTGATGCCAGGATGAAGGACTTTCCTTCATGGTGATGGGACATTCTGAAGGGGAGGGAAGAACAGCTAGAGGTTGTGCCCTATTTCAGAACCAATGTCATGGGTAAAAAGAGGGTTGAGGTCCTGTAAACAGAATAGAGAGAGCTAGGAAATAATAAACTCAGAGGCCGTAATCTCAGGATTACAGTAGCGGCACTTTGCAGCAAGATCAGAAGTAGATGAAAGGACTACTTGGTTAGAAGGACAATGGAGGAGAGAGGGATTTAGATTTTTGAGACATTGGAGTAGATTCTGGGAAAGACAGGACCTGTCAAGTTAGACAGATTGCTTCTCAGCAGGACTGAGGCCAATATTTGTGTAGGACTTTTGCTAGTCCTGTGGGGAAGGCTTTAAACTAGAGGGACAGGGATTGAAACTGACTAGCAACTGAGTGGGAAGAAACAGTGAGGAAAACAAAGATGAAAATGTAACATTGAAAAGTAGAAAGAAAAAGTAGAAGGCAGAGGAATCTAAAGCTAGCAGAAATTGGGGTGTAGTACAAAAATACCCCATAAAAATGCCAAAAGGACAAATCTGAAGGTCGTGATGTCTTTCTCAATTAAAAACCTTTGTTGCTACCCCTCAACTTTTTTTTATTTTAACCTATTTTTATAACCAACCTGTTCAGAGATTTTATTCCATACTTCTAGAGAAGGTGAGACTTGAACGCTAACCTCTCAGTCCAGGGGTGGGAACACAAACACTGTGCCACAAAAGGGAATGTACCTCTATTCCCTGCCTATTCATATATCTGTCTAGATGCCGCTTAGATGTTACTATTGTATCCATCTCCACCACCTCCTCTGGCAGTGCATTCTTGGCAATTACCAGTCTCTGTGTAAAAACGTGCCTTATCTTGTTTAAACTTTTATCTTAAACTTATGTCCCCTAGTAAATGATGTTTCCACTCTGGGATAAATATTCTGATAATCCATTCTATCTATGCTTCTGACAATTTTGTAAACTTCTATCAAGTCACTCCTTAGCCTAAACACTCAAGTGAAAACAAGCCAAATTTGTCTAATCCATCCACATGCTTAATACCCTTCAAACCAGGCAATACCCTGGTAAATAATTTCTGTACGAACTCCAAAGCTAGTAATGTGGCAATCACCGTACACATTTTTCCAAATATAGTCAGACTCTACAGCTGCAAAATGATTTGCCAACTTTTATACTCTATGCCCCAAACAATGAAGGCAACCATGCCATATGCCTTCTTGACTACCTTATCGACTTTTAAAAAATTCATTCACAGGACAAGGGCATCGCTGACTAGGCCAGCATTTGTTGCCCATTCCTAATTGCCCAGAGGGCAGTTGAGAGACAACCACATTGCTGTGGGTCAAGAGTCTCATGTAGGCCAGACCAGATAAGGATGGCAGTTTCCTTCCCTAAAGGACATTAGTGAACCAAATGGGTTTTTACAACAATCAACAATGGATTCATGGTCATCGTTAGACTCTTAATTTCAGATTTTTTTTATTGAATTCAAATTCTACCATCTACCATGGCGGGATTTGAACCTGGGTCCCCAGAACATTATCTGGGTCTCTGGATTAAGTAGGGCGGCAATGGCCTTGTGTTGCCATTTTCAGGGAATTGGGGACCTGTGTGCCGAGATCACTTTATATATTGATGCTACTAAGTGTTGTATCATTTACTACATACTTCACTCCTGCTACAGGTCTCTCAAAATGCATCAACCTCACATTTATCTGGATTAAACTCCATCTGCCTTTTTCTTGCCAAAGTCTCCAGCCTTAACTATATCCTACTGTTTCCTCTGGCAATCCTTCTCACTATCCGTGGCTCTCCCAATCTTTCTGTCATCTGAAAACTTACTATTCAGGACCACCTACATTGTCTTTCAAATCATTTATGTATATTACAAACAATAGGGGTCCCAGCATGATTGCTGTGGAACACCACTAGTCACAGATCTCCAGTCAGAAACACACCCTTCCACTAATACTCTCTGTCTTCTATGACGAAGCCAGTTCTGTCTCCGTCTTATCTGCAAACCACATGAAACTTCACCTTTTGTGTCAGCCTCTTATGAGGACCCTTGTCAAGGGCCTTGCTAGAGTCAATATAGACGACATCTAACACCATGCCCTCATCAATCATCTTTGTCACTTAAAGGCATAGAGTCAGAGAGACGTACAGTCCAAAGATGTGCAGGTCAGGTGAATTGGCCATGCTTAATTGCCCATAGGTGCATCATTTAGAGGGAAATGGGACTGGGTGGGCTACTCTTCGGAGGGCCGGTGTGGACTTGTTGGGCTGAAGGGCCTGTTTCCACACAGTAGGGAATCGCATCGAATCTAATCTAAAGCAGACCCTTTGGTCCAACTTGTCCATGCCGACCAGATATCCTAACATAATCTAGTCCCATTTGCCAGCACTTGGCCCATATCCCTCAAAACCCTACCTATTCATACCCATCCAGAAGCCTTTTAAATGTTGCAATTGTACCATCCTCCACCACTTCCTCTGGCAGCTCATTCTATACATGCACAACCCTCTGTGTGAAAACGTTGCCCCTTAGGTCCCTTTAATTTTTTTCTCTCTCACCCTAAACCTATGCCTTCTAGTTTTGTACTCCCCCACCCCCAAGAAAATGATCTTGTCTATTTATCCTATCTATGCCCCTCATGATTTCATAAACCTTGATAAGTCACTCCTCAGCCTCAGACCTCCAGGGAAAACTGGCCCAGCCTATTCAGCCTCTCCCTATAGTTCAAATCCTCCCTGGCAGCATCCTTGAAAATCTTTTCTGAACCCTTTCAAGTTTCACAACATCCTTCTGGTAGGAAGAAGACCAGAATTGCACGCAATATTCCAAAAGTGGGCAAACCGAGGTCCTGTACAGCCACAACATGACCTCCCAACTCCTGTACTCAATATTCTGACCAATAAAGGAAAGTTAACCAAACGCTTTCTTCACTTTCCTATCTACCTGTGACTCTACTTTCAAGGAGGTATGAATCTGCACTCCAATGTCTCTTTGTTCAGCAGCACTCCCTAGGACCTTACCATTAAGTGTATAAGTCCTGCTCTGATTTGCTTTTCCAAAGTGTAGCAGCTCACATTTATCTAAATTAATCTCCATCTGCCACTCTTCAGCCCATTGGCCCATCTGATCAAGATCCCATTGTACTCTGAGGTAATCTTCTTCACTGTCCACTACATCTTCAATTTTGGTGTCATCTGCAAACTTACTAACTATACCTCCTATGTTCCTCAAAAAACTCAATCAAGTTTCTTAAACATGACCTTTCCCAAACAAAACCATGCTGCCTACCACTAATAAGTCCATACTTTTCTAAACATGAGTAAATCTTGTCTCTAACAATCTTCTCCAATAATTTCCCTACCACTGACATCAGGTTCACCAGCCTGTAATTTCCCCAATTATCTCTGTTGCCCTTTCTTAAACAAAGGAACATCATTGGCTATTCTCCTGGGGCATTTCCTGTGACTAAAGAATATGCAAAGATTTCGTACAAACCCCCAGAAGTGTACTCACCTCAGCATTGTGGGATATGTCCCATCAGGGTCAAGAGATTTGTGTACCTTAACGCTTTTTAAAAAAGCCAATATCTCCTCCTTTCTTATGTTGACTTTCCCCAGAATATCAACATATCCCTCTCAAGACTCACCATCCAGCATGTACTTCTTGTTGGTGTGGAAGTGTTAGTGTTGGACTGGGGTGGGCAAAGCACACACACCAGTGAATACTGATAAAAAGTATATGTTAAGGACCTCATTCATTTCCTCCAGCTCCATGCACAAATACAATCCTTTGTTCTTGAGTGGACCTACCCTTTCACCTGCTATCTTCCTGCTCCTGATATATGTCTGTAATACCCTGGATTTTCCATAATCATGTTTGCCAAAGACATGTCATGACCCCTTTTAACCAGCTGAATTACTTATTTGATTCCTTTCCTGTTACCTTTTTCTTCTTTAAGGGCCCTGTCCGTCTTCAGTTTTCTAAATCTTACATATGCCTCCTTTTCCTTTTTGACTAAGCTCTCAATTTCTCTTGGGGTTTAGATCAGAGTGATGCTGGAAAAGCACAGCAGGTCAGGCAGCATCCAAGGAGCAGGAAAATCAATGTTTCAGGCAAAAGCCCTTCATCAGGAATAGAGGCAGAGTGCCTGCAGGGTGGAGAGATAAATGGGGGTGGGGGTGGGGAGGGGAGCTGCAGAGAAGGTAGCAAAGAGTACAATAGGTGAAAGGGGGTGGAGACGGAGGTGATAGGTTAGGGGGAGGGTGGAGCAGATAGGTGGGAAGGGAAATTGGTGGGTAGGACAGGTCATGAAGACAGTGCTGAGCTGGAAGATTGGAACTGGGGTAAATGGGGTGAGGGGAAATGAGGAAACTGGTGAAGTCCAAATTGATGCCCTGGGGTTGAAGTGTTCCAAGACGGAAGATGAGGCATTCCTCCTCCAGGTGTCAGGTCAATTTCTCTTGTCATTGAAGGTTCCTGAATCTTGCCATCCATTTCCTTCATTTCCATAGGAATCCGCTGTCCTGAACTAGCCTTTGAAAGATTCCCATATGCCAGATGTGGATTTACCGTCAAACAGCTGCCTCAAATGTATATTTCCCAGTTCCTACCCTTGTGGTAGTTAGCCTTCCCTAATTTAGTACTTTCACCGGAGGGCTACACTGACTCTTATCCATAAGTAGCTTAAAACTTATGGGATTTTGGTTTCTGTTCCTGAAAAGCTCCCCCACTAAAACATCGATCACCGGGTCGGGCTGATTCCTCAAAACCAGGGAGAGTATGGCTATTTCCTAGTTTGACTATTTACATATTGTTTGTAGATACCATCCTGGACACACTTAAATATTCCTCCTCCTCCCCACCTCCTCAGATGTTGATGGCAAATTGGAGGATGCTAAATATAGAAGAAAGTGAGGACTTCAAATGCTGGAAATCAGAATCGAAAATGTAAAAGCACAGTAGGTCAGGCAGCATCCAAGGAGCAGGAGAATGTCAATTGTAACCCCACTGTTTAAAAATGGAGGGAGAGAGAAATTAGGGAATTACAGACCTGCTGCTTTACATCAGTAGTCGAAGGATGTAGTAATAGGACACTTAGAAACTACCAAAGGGATAAACAAAGTCAGTATGGATTTATGAAAAGGAAATTGTGTTTAGCAAGCCTACTGGATTTTTTTCAGTAGGCTATAACTAATAGAATAGATAAGGGAGAACCAATGGATGTCACATATTTAGATTTTTAGAAAACTTTCAATAAAGTTCAAAATAAGCAGTTAGTATATAAGATTAAAGCATATTGGCTTGAGGGCAATGTACTGGCATGTAAGAATTGGTCAGCAGACAGGTATCAAACAGGAGGAATAATTGATTTTTTTTGGGGTGGAAGGCATCGACCGACTGGGATTCTGCAGGAAGCAGTTTTAGCCCCATCAAATGAAACAATAGTAGTAGAAGTAAAAAACGCGAAAGGGGAAAGCTTGTTGCTGAGTGTGTATTTTAGACCCGGGGGGGATACATGTGTTTTGATTTTCAATTGCCCATGCAAAGAAGATTAACGTGCTCGTACTTTGAAAATTATCATCTAGGCAATGTACTGACACCATAGGTCAAAAAAGGGATGAGTTTCTGCTGATATAAGAGTTTCCCTCTAAGTTACACACTATCCTGACTTGGAGCACTTTTATTGATTCTAACTACTGCTGACTCAAAATCCTGGAACTCTATTCGTAACAGTGCTGTGAGGTGTATCTATACCTTTCAGCACAAGCATCTTCTCAAGGGCAGTTAGGGATTGGCAATAAGTGCTGGTCTTTCCAGCAACACCTGGAACTCTTAAATGATTTTTAAAAATAAAATTCATCAGTTCATCTCTGGCCCAATTGGGTGATTTGTAGGTGAAAATAATCTCTGAGATTCAGCATAAAATTTGGAATAGGTAGTAATCTCGGCATTGGGATCTCTGAAGCTGGTTTGAAAATTGAGCCAGTTGAATGTGGTTGGTGCTGGTGTGGGTCTCCTTTCTGAACAGGTTCAGCACCATAAGGGAAGTTGCGACTTTGGGCTGAGGAGTGTCAACAAAGCGAGATGGGAATTGGAAAACAGATATTCAGATAAATGAGACAAACTTTTAACATTGTGAACTGAAAATGTCATAGATAAGTTGGTAGAATGGACAGATTGGTGGTAGCAAGATGTGCAGTGATCTGGTTTAGTAGGAAAGCATGCAATGACAATATAAAACAAAGGATACAATAAAGGGGGTGCAGAAATAGAGGGACTTTGGTGTGTACATATTTGTTATTGAAGGCCACAGGACAAATTCGGAGGGTGGTTAGAAAAAAACATTCAGTATCCAAACTTTCATTAGTAGTGGTATAAAGTATAAAAGCCAGGAGATTATGTTAAACCTGTATACTAGTTTGACCTCAGCTGGAGTATTGCAAATCCTTCTGGGTGCTAAGTTTCAGGAAGGATGTGAAGGCATCAGAGACAGTGCAGAAAAGTTTAATGAAAGTGATTCTAGCGATGAGGATCTTCAGTTATGAAGTCAGATTTAAGAAGTTAGGGCTGTTTTCCTGAGAGAAGAGAAGACTGAGCAGTAACTTGGTGGAAGTACTCAAAATATCTCTGTCTAGACAGTGTAGAAAGGAACATGGTGGCACAGTAGCCCAGTGGTTAGCACTGCTGCCTCACAGCGCCAGAGATCCGGGTTCACTTACCGCCTCAGGTAACTCTCTGTGTGGAGTTTGCACATTCTCCCCGTGTCTGCGTGGGTTTCCTCCGGGTGCTCTGGTTTCCTCCCACAATCCAAAAATGTGAATTGGCCATGCTAAACTGTCCACAGTGTTAGATGAAGGGGTAAATATAGGGGAATGGGTTGGGTGGGTTATGCTTTGGCTGGCCGGTGTGGATTTGTTGAGCCGAAGGGCCTGTTTCCACACTGTAAGTAATCTATTCTACTTTGTGCAAAAATTGAGAACAAGAGGGCAAAGATTCAACATGATTGGTAAAAGAAGCAAAAAAGCATGAGGAAAACGCTTTCATGTAGTGAGAAGTTAAAGTCTCGAATGCATTACCCTTGATTGAGATACAGGCAGGTTTATTTGAAACAATCAAAACAGAATTGAATAGTTATCTGAAAAGGAAGAAAGTGCAGTCGTATGGGAATTAGGTGACAGGATGATATTGAATCAATTGTTCTTCCAGTACAAAACCAATGGGTGGAATTGCCTCACACTGTGCAGTAACAATTCTGTGATTCTCCAAGAAACTTTGAATGTTAGCAGTTACCTAATAGGACTGACGAGTTGCTTTGGACTGGCGAATTTCAAGGGAGAATGGATTTGAGATTTAGGGAGCTCTTTCAAAAAAGAACAACATTGGTAAAATTTAAAAATTGAGCAGGCACAGCAATATGAATTGTTCAAGTTTTTGTTTTAGCTGGAGTGGGGACAGTGAGAAGATTGAAATGTGAGGCTGCACTTTGTCCTTCAGTCAACTAAAGCTCCTTTTCCACCATAAAACACGGCAGAGCATTCTTTACTGTCATTAGTAGATAACAGGTAGTTTATGATTCCAGGCATTCATCACACTTAAAATTCCTGCTTTCAGCAGTATTGAAATAATTACGTTGTTTACTCTATTTAATAATTAGTTATTTATTTTAAAATGTTTATGCACTTGTCATATCAAAACCAGTTTTATTTCACTCCTGCAGACAGCCTTCTGATGAGACAGTTTTGAGTGTGAAATTTAAATTGGATTAATTTGAGGTACACTGTAATCTCCACAGGTGCTCATTCAGTATATTTGTTAGTTGTGGCTCAGTTGGCCTTGCTGTCTGATTAAGAAAGGTCTGGGCTCAGAACCCACGTCAGAGACCTGAGCAGAAAGTGCCGTACTGACGTTGCAGAACAGTACTAAAAGAATCATATTTCAGATGTGACATGAAGTCAAGGTTTTGTTGGATATCTCAGTTATACTAAAAGACCACATGCAACTATTTTGAATACTATCCATGGATATCTGGTGATCTGGCCAATGTTTATCCCTCAATCAAAGCTGAAAAACTGGTCAGTATTACATTCTTATGCACAAATTGATAGATATATTACTTACATTACAACATTGATACCAATTTAAAAGTACCTCATTAGCTCAAAAGCACTGGGGGGGGGGGGGGGGGCACTGAGGTAATGAAGGTGCTATAAAAATGCAAATCTTTTTAAAAATATTTTAGCCTGTTATGTTGGTCCTTCTTGTATATTGGCTTTGGGTTCACTTAAAATAATTTCAGTACTTAATTAGTATGGAAACAAAATTGAGATAAGGGGCTGAAGTCAGCTCTTTCTTGGGAGAATTGGTGAGAATGCCATGGCATTTGTCCAAGGGACACCCAGTTCTATTTAAGTGGATGTTGTTAGGACTTCCAATACATTCTCAACATGGCAGAAATCCTATTTGTGAGACGTAACTGTCAATCAGAGATTTCATTTATTTTAAAAATATACTTTATTCATAAAATCATCTATCCGTACAGGCAAATTTTCTAAATCAGTTCTGTACAGTCCTTGTAGAATAAAAAAGAAAGAAGCCATTGGAATTTTGACATTTCTCATAGCTTCTCTACAATTGCAAAAAATAAAGGCAGTTTTCACTTAATCTGGAAACTATTGTCATTTGGGGGCACCGAGTTTGGTTGAAAGAGCTTAGGTAGTGGTCTTTCCATAGAATCCCTACAGTGTGGATACAGGCTGTACAGCCCAACAAGTCCACACTGACCCTCCAAAGAGCATCTCACCCAGATCCATCCCCCTACTCTACCATTCTGCACTCCCCATGGCTAATCCACATAGCCTACACATCCCTGAACACTGTGGGTAATTTAGCAATGCCAACCCACCTGACCTGCACATCTTTGGACTGTGGGAGGAAACAAGAACAACCAATGGAAACCCACGCAGACCCAGGGAGAATGTGCAAACTCCATACAGACAGTCATCAAGGGTGGAATCAAACTCAGGTCCCTGGTGCTGAGAGGCAGCATTGTTAACCACTGAGTCAGCATGCCTTGGTGCCAGCTGCCCTGAGCTTTAGTGCATCCCTCAGCATGTACTTCCAGACCTTGGAATGTGCCAGTCTGCAACACTTGGTTGGGGTCAACTCTTTGCTCTAGTAGACCAACAAGTATCGGGTGGACGAAAGTGCATCTTTCACTGAGTTGATGGTCCTCTGGGCACAGTTGATGTTTGGCTCAATGTGCGTCCTGGGGAACAGACTGTGGAGCTCAGAGTCCTGCATCACAGAGCTGCTCAGGGTGAACCTTGACAAAAACGATGGCATCTTTCTCCAGCCCTTCTTTACAAAGGCACATTCAAGCATGAGATGTGTGATCGTGTCTAACCCAGCTCCTGCAGCTGCTTTGAGGGCAGTGTGCAGTAGCACAGAGAATCTGGGAATCCCTGAGAAACCATAAAGTCCTAATGGACTCAGGATAATGGTCTTTATGTGACTCAATAAGAGGTTAATGAGCCTTCAGGTGGATTGCCCATACCTGACAAAATGGAAGTCAGTATTCCCACTGGCCGAAATAGGCCAAAGGGCCTTCTTTGGATTTTGGATCCCCGTTCGTAGTGCTCTGTTAAATCCCAACTGTTGAAGATTATTATTGATAATTTATTCTGTCTGTACTGCATAACAGAGTTCAGCTCAGGTAGTGACAGGAGCAGTGCTGCTATTGGATTCTCAGTCCCTGAGAGGGAGAAATGAAATCAGCCAGAATTCTGTCATTTTTTTTAAAAAAGACTGACAATGTGAGAAAATGGAAATGCTTCATCAGATTATATCAACAATGAAGTCCTTCACACAGAATTTTAAATTGATCAGGGTCCAACATGACAGTTATTATGCAGCTGCAATATACGCCATAAATAGTAATGAGTGCCATCTTTATCTGGTATTTTAAAAACGTAAACTACATTTTTACCCATAGTTCAGACAGGTTGTCATCTGTTTATAAAGGTTTACAAATGCAGCAGTTGACAGCAGTTACCTGCTGAATACCATTTGCTAAGTGTTTAATTGAAATGCAATACAGCAGATTTTTGTCTTAAACACCTCAATGAAAATCCATCAGAACAGATAGACCATGGGTGTCAAACTGTACTGAACAGTAATGATTGTGCTATCTACATGTTTCAGAAGGTCATGATTAGCAAAGATTATTTATATAGCAAAACACTGAATCCGGATGTAGGTGTTTTTACTCTAATTCAAAATGCAGTAGATGCTGGAAATCTGAAACGAGAACCAAAACTGCTTGAGCTGCTCATAAAATCAGACAACATCTATGGAGAGACAAGCAGAGTTAACATTTCAGGTCAACTACCTTCCATCAGAAGTCTTAATGAAAGAAACAGACCTGAAACATTGCACTGAAGTTTGCTACACTGGCGTGCCAATCCCAATATTGATTTCCTGGAAACCAAACACACAGCCACACAATTAGTTTTGCAAAAGGGTCTCTGAACCCAAAATACTAACTCTGCTTTCTCTCCATAGATACTGCCAGACCTGTTGAGTTTATGCAGTAATTTCTGCTTTTCATACAAATTAGGAACAAGATAAGGCCATTTGGCCCCTTTGTTTCTACTGTGCCATTCTTTATGAACGTAGACAAGCAGGAGGCTGGAAGAACACAGCAAACGAGGCAGCATCAGGAGGTGAAGAAGTCAACAGTTTGGGAATAACACACCCCCAGTCCTGAAGAAGGGTTACACCTGAAATGTTGACTTCTCCACCTCCTGATGCTGCCTGGTTTGCTATGTTCTTCCAGCCTCCTGCTTATCTATCTGGACTTCAGCATCTGCAGATATTTGGCTCTAATTCAGTGAGAACATGGCAGATCTGATTGTTGCCTGAACTTCCCATATTCCTGCCTAACCACAATACCCTCTTACTCCCTTATTAGTCAGGAATTTACCCACCTCTGGTCTAAACGTAATCAGTGACTCTAAAAGAATGAAAGGTCAGATGTTGGAAGTGATCTGTTGAGTAGTGGCTTGTTAAAAACATGCTTCATCCTTTAGCCTCATCCAATTAGGGACATCAGCCAAGTTTCAATATCAGCTAATCCAATCATTCGTTATATAGAGATGGTTGCCATCTGCCTTCATGTACCAGACTTGGTGATCAGCAGGAGTGACAGGGAGGCACATTGAGGGTCAAACAAAAGCAGAAGATGCTGGAGAAACGTTGCAGGTTTGGAAACATCTATGGAGAGAGTAACAGAGCTAACATTTCGGATCCTGTGATATTTCTTGAAAGCATTCGGGGCCTGGCTGCCTTTGAAGCAAGATAAGCATTAGTGGGCTCCCCAGTCTCAATGAAGTTTCTGCAAGAGTCTGCTTACCAACGGAGGACAGATCAGCCTTGAGAATTACCACTGACAAATAAATGTAAACCCTCGATTGAGTTGTGACTCAGACTCTCCACGGTGAAATCAGTCTAGTTTGTGGCCAGGCTCCCGACTAAGTAAGAGGCCTAACACCAAGAAAGGCATGGCATTGTCATGGTAAGACAGCCCTCGATTTTGGCCTTAGTTGGTGTCATTGCTTGCCTTATCCATGGAGGAGGCTAGGCGAAAGTAAGGACTGCAGATGCTGGAGATCAGGGTCTAGATTAGAGTGGAGCTGGAAAAGCACAGCAGGTCAGGCAGCATCTGAGGAGCAGGAAAATCGGTGTTTCGGGCAAAAGCCCTTCATCAGGAATGGAAGAGGCTGTTGATTCTGTTTACTGTCCTTTCCTGGGAAAATTATTCGGAGGTGGGGCAGGGTTAAAGAGTCTTCCCAACTTGTTTTCCAGTACATTTCCTGTCTACATGTGACTGGGAAAACTAAGCAAGCGCATCAACAGATGTTACCAAACCTCTCATTCTAATTTCATTCCCTCTTACTAAAATTTCTGTTCACTTCTTAAGAATCCAATACTTCTGCATTAAGTACATTTTCAGTGAAAAGAAGCTACCTTGTAGGTACGTGTGATTTTTTTTTAGCTGTCAGTTTTCAATAATCAGCCTGAAAGTCAAAGAAATTTGTTTCCATGTAAAGGGAAACATGCAAAAAATAAAACGAGTTATTTTCACTGTTAGATAAACTGTATAATGCTTTCATCAAGGTAAATAGTGTTATGCCAATAGATATGATATCACCTTTTCCATGCTGAATTTCTGTCTTGAAGGTGAAATACAGACCTTGCCAGTATTTGCCAAAGGAAACAGGAATAAATCGGAGGATTTTTTTTTGGCATTACTTGCTCTCACGCTCCTTATGTTTATCATTCTCAGACTAAATTGGCAGCTCACTCACTGTGAATATTAAACAGTGCATACTGGACAGAGAGAAAATATTGATTGTATCATCTGCCAGAACTCTGTCTCGTAAAGCCTGCCCTATAAGAGGAGGTGATAGTGTAGTGGCAATGCCAGTGGACTAGTCACCCAGAACTGTGCAATAATTACCTGTAGATATTGGTTCAAATCCCACCCTGTGGCAGAGGGTGAAATTTGAATTCAATAAAATCTGGAGTTAAAATGTGAGTCGAATGACAAACATGTATAAGTTAAAAATCACACAACACCAGGTATAGTGCAACAGGTTTAATTGGAGGCACTAGCTTTCAGAGCGACACTCTTTCATCAGGTGGTTGTCAGCAGCGCTCCGAAAGTTAGAGCTTCCAATTAAACCCGTTGGACTATAACCTGGTGTTGTGCGATTTTTAACTTTGCACACCCCAGTCCAACAACAGCATCTCCAAATCATGATAAACATGTAGCCATTGTTAATTGATGTAAAATCCATCTGGTTTACCAACTCCATTAGAAAAGGAAATTTGTTATTCTTACAGTCTTGCCTATATGTGACTCCAGACCCACCTAGCCAGCGATACCCATATCATGTAAGTAAAGTGGAGCTGTTCCATTGGCTCCAGTAAATAAGGTTATAACTAAGTAAAATATATTTCTAAGACACTAATGGTTCCAGAATAAGAACTAAAATATAATTAAATCACTTTATACTTATTGGTGCTCATAACAATCAAATTCCCTAAAGGTAATAAGGCATTTTAGAACTCAATTGCTAATTTTGTAACATTACTAACCATTGAGGTGTTGGTTAATAGTCTCGGATTAAAGTACAGCCATTTAAGGTAGAGTTGAAGAGAAATGTCTTCATCCAGAGAGTCATGAGTTTTTGGAATCCAGTATCCCAAAGAGCTTTGAATACTCAAGTCATTGAGAATATTCTGTACTGAGACACAAAGGGAATCAACAGATATAGGAATAGACTAGGAAATGTGAGTTTGAAATAAAAATCCAGTCTTGAGTTTCCCTTGGAACTTGTTCATGGGATGTGAGCATCACTGACTAGTGCTACCTTTAGTGGCCATCCTGTATTGTCCTTTAGAAGGTAGGGAGCTGCCTTCTTGAATTTCTGAAGTCCAAGGGTAGTAGGTGGATCACAGTGCTGTGATGTACAATGTGGTCTGCTGGTTTCATAGTTTTGTAATAGTGGAGGCAGGAGTAGGCTATTTGTCCTGTCGAGCCCACTCCTCCATTCATTAATATCATGGCTGATCTATCCATTGTCTCAGTTCCTCCTACCTATATTATCCCCATACCCCTTAAATCCCCTACCATGCAAAAACCCATCCAACTGCGTCTTGAATATATTTAATGAAGCTGCCTCTATTGCTTTCTTGGGCAGAGAATTCCATCGATTCACTACTCTCTGGGAAAAGCAGTTCCACCTTATCTCTGTCCCCTCCAAGTCCTTATACCATCCCAACTTTGGAACCAAATCACTCTTCTTTCATTGCAACATAGTGAAAATCATGGAATGCCCTCTCATTGTCTGCCCACGCCAGATGGACTGCAACGGTTCAAGAAGGGGACTGACCACTACCTTCTCAAGAGTAATTAGGAACGACCAATAAATGCTGGACTCACTGGGGATGCCTTTATCCTATGAAAGAACAAAATAAATGGCAGACCAGACTTAAGAGGCCTTACGATTTCTTCCAATTCCTAGTAAAATTTAAACACAGAAGTAAACATGCCAAGTTTAACTTATGGGTTTCCTGGGTGTCTCAAGTTTGACATAAGAAAACCTGGGAGACGGAATGGCTAAGTTTCCCCTGTGGAGAACAGAAGAGCAAGCTTGGCTTCCTGTATCAGATCCCTGTTAAAAAAAGACCAGAATCCAAATTTATACCTGTACTTCAAAACAGTGAGTTTCTGCTGAATGGCCTTGCAGGTTAGAATTGTAATCTGTGTAACTGGTGAATCAGTTTGGAAAAGATTACACATGAGAAGATCATGGAGGCAGCATTCCAAAAATTCAAATGAAGCACTTTTCATTTTGGTATAGGTACTTGACAAGGTATCTGCAAATTGGCACTGTGGGAGTTAACTTTGCAGAAATTGGCTGTCACATTTCCTATGTTACAATATTGATTACAGTTATGAACCCATCCTTTGTATAAAAAAAAGATTTTTGAATCTACTGGCTGGAAAACCACAATAGACTTTAAAACATAACTAAAGCCATATTCCAGTTAGTTGAGATCACAGGCAAGGGTGTTTACGAATTTACATCACTGGACCATCCAGAAAATGTTGATGTGGAGGTATTCTGCCTGCATAAGCCACACTGGTTCAATGACCTTGAAAGAGGATGAAATGGGGGCCATCTCCTGCAACATAAGCAAAGCAACCAACCAGATAAGTACCTGGGAAACTGAACAAAGTGAAGAGAAGCTATTACACATAATCACTTAGACAGTGGGAACCTGGCTGTTAAAATAATGGAAGAAAGTGAGGACTGCAGATGCTGGAGATCAGAGCTGAAAATGTGTTGCTGGAAAAGCGCAGCAGGTCAGGCAGCATCCGAGAATCGATATTTCGGGCATGAGCCCTTCTTCAGAAATTGTTAAATAATGTTAAAATAATGGGCTCAGGTATAACCTCATCATGTAAACTAGGAAAATGGAATGCACTATCCCTGACCATATTTGAATCAATGGTCAGTTGGAAAAAGAAGGAATGAGACAAGCTAAGCCTTTGCATGTTTAAACCCCTGGGGCTTTCCCTACAGAACAGAGCAAGAAACTGAGGCACTGTATGAACAAAACTGAGAGCAGGTTACGTCACCCCCTGCCTCTCTCTCTCTCCGTTCAGCCTACAAGGTTTTGAACCCTGCCTATTGATTTTGACAATCCAGCTGCTGTAGGGAGTTAGTTTTAAAAGAAATTGTATTCAGCTTTGTTGTCTCATCTGACTATATTTTTAAATGAACAAAAGCAGAAGTTGCTAGAAAATCTTAGTAAGTCTGGCAGCATCTGTGAATGCTGTTAAAGTGGCAGGCAATTGGAAGCTCAAGGTCTTTTTTGTGGAGAGAACGTAGATGTTCTGTGAAGCTGTCACCCAGTCTACACTTCATTTCCCCAGTGTAGAGAAGACCACATTGTGAGCAGGGATTGCCGTAGACTGGATTGTGGGAAGTGCAGGGAAAGTGCTGCTTCAACTGGAAGGTATGTTTGGGCCCTTGGATACTGGGGAAGGAGGAGGCAAATGGGCAGGAGTAACACCTTCTGGGATTGCAGGGGAAGGGATGTCATGAGGCTGTGGGAGATGTTGGGAGTGAAGGAAGAGTGAACCCGGATGTCACAGAGAGAATGGTCCCTACGAAAGACAATTTTTTATATTCTTAAATTACCTGGACATTGAAGCAGCAGGAATATCAAATTTAGCTGGCACTAGCCAAGTCATTAACATTTAAGATTAGATTCCCTACAGTGTGGAACAGGCCTTTTGGCCCAATTAGTCCACACCGACCCTCCAAAGAGTAACCCACCCAGACCCATTTCCCTCTGACTAATGCGCCTAACACTACGGGCAATTTAGCATGGCCAATTCACCTAACCTGCACATCTTCGGACTGTGGGAGGAAACCGAAGCACCCGGAGAAATCCCACGCAGACACGGGCAGAATGTGCAAACTCCACACAGACAGTTACCCGAGGCTGGTGCTGTGAGGTAGCAGTGCTAACCACTGGGCCACCGTGCCACCCTTAACCTTTAAGAGCTATATAGATTTTAATTTCACTGAGCACTAAATTATGGAATCTATTTTTCCTCCTGTAATCAATTTGCATTAGTATGAAGTGTGTTTGTATATATGTATCTGTGTTTGCATGTGTGTGTCTGTGTATGATGTCAGAGAATTCTAGTACTTCACTCAGACTAGGTTAGGTACAACGTTTAAAAAAATCTTCTCTTTCAAAAACGCAAAAGAAAACCTCTTCACCTTGTCCTTTTGTGATCACAGAGCTTTATCAGTTTAGTATTTACTAAATTGTCATGCATATTGTGATGATATGATGGCTGTAAGTGGCGTATTTTGTCTGTTTTTTGATGAAGAGAGATTAAATCAGAAGTGTTGAGCAGTCTGTTCAAAGCTAATGAAGTAAACAACTTGTCAGGCCCTTTTTTTTAAGTTGGAACAATAGAAGCAGCCTGGGTGGATGGGATCAAGTTCCCGCCGAACCAGGAATTTTAATTTTTAGTTTTCAGCAGTTGTTGGGGTCTTGAAGCTGGATGCAGAAGTTTTTATTCCTCTCTCTATTACAACTGCAAGCTAGGGTTCTCTTTCTGCACTAGAATTGCATGTGACATAAACTATGTTACTGAATTTGCCTTTGCCAAGGGTGTGTTTGTGAGCTATTGTTATATTAATAACATAATAGATAATTAGTAGCAATTACATTAAAAATTTTGTTAAGTATTTTGATAGGGTTCAGTTAAACCAATTCTTTCATTTTATTTTTATTTATTCTCTGTTTTAACTATCGCAAAAATAAGGCGTGTGTCGCTTAAAGCCAACTTCTTTGACTAATCAAATTACATATTGAATGCAAAACTTTACACAGCTTTAAAATAAGGAAACATTAGGGTCTAGGCTATCTTCTTCACATAATTTGAGTGGGTTAAGCCTGGTTGATAACAATGCCCTTTTCAAAACAGGAAAACCTGTTGTAGTCACAAACAAAGAGGTGGAATAAAAACGAATCATTCAATCACCTCCTGGCAGTAACATTATCCTTCAAAAGTATTTCATTGATTGTGAACTGCTTTGAATCATGCTGAAATTGTGAAAGGTGCTGTATAAATCCAGTCTCTTTCCTTTAATCAGCTCTCTATGGTGCTGCTTTCCCTTGATGAGGAATGGCAACTCAAGTTGCACAAAGTTCTTGCAACCATTAGGTTTCAACATTTCTGATTCCCGAGTGACTAACAGGAGAGTCAGAGGTTGTACAAATCCATTTATTATAACTTGCACATGCTAACAGGGTGAGGATCCTGAAGTCAGTGGCAAATTCTGACAGATGACTTGAAGGGAAAATAACAAAGACTTCAGGACAACATAATTGTCTGTTTTCCTTTGCAGGATTTGAACTCTACTTTGCAGCTATCAATCATAAAACCAACTTGAGGAGACAGCAACCTAAGGACCTTGACACAATTCAAAGTTGATACAAACGTCTTTGTTCTTGCTTCTATCAATCTATTTTCCCTTCAGCTGTCATGTGGATGGTTTCATTTGCTCTGCAAATCTCTACTCTTGACATTGCAGAGATCTATTGAATTAAAGTTAAAAATTACACAACATCAAGTTATAGTCCAACAGGTTTATTTGGAAGCACTAGCTTTTGGAGCACTGCTCCTTCATCAGGTAGTTGTCAACTTGATGATAACTACCTGATGAAGGAGCTGTGGGAATAGTAATAATGAAATGATGGGCAGACATTATTTTGAAAATCACTATGAAAACTACAGAATGGCTTCTACTGTGCCAAACATGGCAAATGTACTGAATTAGTAAAACCTTCAGATACCTTTAGGAATGCCCAAAGTAGGGATCCAGGCCCCAAGTGATGACACAAGCTGGAATTTTGGGATCACACTTGTGAATTATTGTGACAGCAATGGTGAGTGGTGGAATTTTAACAGAATTATATCGGTTGAACCCCTGTTCTAACAGACCCATGATTTCACAGTTCCTACAGTGATCTCTACAACTTTCAATCCTCAAAATGAGGTCAGTGTAGAAAGGCATTTGGGAAGCATTGCCTTACAGTATGGTGAGAAATATAATGTGATTACTTGCCACAAGTTAACATTAACATTTCTTCTGTGTTGTCTTTAGAATATTTATTTTCGAAGGGTCATCCATGGGAGTTTGTGGATAACTGAGTTAGTACACATTACAATTACCTGAAGAGGAAAGAATGTTGCTGGGGATTGGGGAAAAGGTAAGAGAGTAGGGCTAGCTGAGTTGCTTGTGTACAAAGCCAGCCCGGACATGATGGGCCGAATTGCCTCCTTCTGTGCTGTAACCATTCTATGATTCCATTGCAAATTTAGTCATGTGTTGGTGTAAGTTCAGCACTAAATTCTTGTTGTAAAATTACTAAAGGAACATTTGTAGTACCAAACACTCACTTAAATAGTTTAGTGCTGCAGTAACGCTGAGTTAGCCCTACTACGATAAGTGAAGCCAATATGGATTCAGCATCTGATGTTCATCACAACATCACATGAAATGTGCATTGAAAGTAAAATAAAAGTCTATCAATTGAATAGTGCATCTCTTCCCCTCCCAAAATCAGGATATTTAAATTCATCTGGTTCTTAGCAGGAACTGTAACTGGAGTTTCAAGCCAATATATTATCCCTGTTCTGATGAGTTGAAAAGCTTTTATTTATTTACCAATTGCAAAATCAAGTGAATAGATTGTGAGTTTCTGCTTCTCCCGTGTACCCTTGCATCTTGCCACCAGCATGTCCTTCCTTCCCATGAAGTACAATCTCACTGATACATGACAGGTTAAATAAAGATGTTATTTCAGTAAAATCTCTTGGCTGGCACTCCAATATAAAAACCCAATATGAAACATTTTTTGTCAGCCAATATTATTCTCAAAGAGTGAAATAGCAAGGATTTTAACTCAAAAAAATAGGTAAGATGATCATTTCCTTTGAAAGACTGTTCTCAATAGGATGGAAATCCCAAGTAATTGCCATTAAATGTTCTTAGACAAAGGCTTAAATTGAAACAAAATTCAGGAATTTCCTCCCTAACTGAATTGGAGGTGACTTACCCCACATAGATGGTAGTGGCTCACTTTCACAAGCTGTTCTTGCTCTCAGTTGTTACATCCCATGAATGCAAATGAAATAGAACTTTTTCTGTTTAACAATATGTAATAGAGGCTCAAGATATCATATTAATAGAATGTTAGAAAATATGGCTTTTAAATGATTACAAGAACTTTTATCTTTGCCCTATTTACAAATGTGAGTTGAAAATGTCAGTGAAAATTTAGCCTGCACACATTGGACAGATAACATTGCAATGTAAACTGATCATGACCTCTATGGGAAAGCATAACCCTATTGGCAGCGAGACAGTCTTACTTAAGCTGTTTTACTTATGTCCCTTTGCAGACCAAAATTAGAAGCTTTTGCTTTGGCAAGTACTGCAGATGGAATTGTACTTTAGAGCAATTTGTGGTTTGACTGATAACTGGTAAGAAAGGGAGAACGAATTAGACGTTTTGGAAAGAAACTAGCAAGAGCCACTGTTTCTTGCTTCACACAGAGAAGCAATGTGTAAGGCAGATATATATGGTCCAAATGTATGTTTCTTCCAAATTTTCACTGACATTTTCAACTCATATTAGTAAATAGTGCAAAGATAAAAGTTCTTGTCATAATTTTAAATCCATATTTTTCATCCTTCTTTTGATATGATATGCTGATACTCTATTACATATTGTTAAACAGAAAATGTTCTATTTCTTTTGCATTCATGGGACATAACAACTGAGAGCAAGGCCAGTTCGAATCACCCTTGTGAAAGTGAACCACTACAGTCTGTGTGGTGTAGGTCACCTCCAAAGCAGTTAGGAGGGAATTCTTAAATTTTGATTTGATTTAAACCTTTAAGGATATTTGAAGCTAATTTCCATCCAATTGAGAACAATCTATGAAAAGAAATGGTCATCTTACTTAATTTCTTGAGTTAAAATCACTGCAATTTCATTATTTAAAAATAATATTGGTGTAAAAATTGTAACATGGCAGATTGATATATTGGAGCGCCTGCAAGAAATGTTCCTGAAATTACCTCTCCACTTAACCTGTCATCTCCAATGAGATTATACGTCAGCCCAAATGCATGGGATAACAGGTCATGGTGGTGACAAGGTGCAAAGTTAGCCAATCCTATTTGTTTTACTTTGCAATGGATAAATAAATAAAGGTTTTTCAACTCATCAGAGTAAGGTTATTACATGAGCTTGAATTTCCATTTAGAAGTCCTGCTAAGAACTCTGAATTGTCAATTGACAAGAATTGATATTTATCTTCTACTCGTTGTCCTTGTGGAGCAGAGTGCTGTCCCATGTCTTCCTTTTGCCTGATACTGGAGACCTTTTAGGCTGACATCTCCATAACCACTACCACAACACACTTTGCAGTAAATGCACTTTATCATTGTAATGTAATTTAATTGAAACCTGAATACCACACTGACAAAACTCACAGTAATAGCTGCTGCTGGGTCTGAAAAATAAGTAATCAAGGCACTCGATGTTGCAAGGACTCATTTCAAAAAAGCTTTTGCTGAGATCACTGGAGCATGTCCTTCAAAAACTGTTAATGGTTTTAATTTGACATTCAAATCAATTAGAAAGTCTGCACCAGCAGTTGATCAAAACAATTGAAGTTTAACTTTGGAAAAGATATGCATTTTAAACTGCCAATTAAGCAATTCTGTCTTTGAGGATTTCAAATTGTATGCATAATTAATCAACCTCCTCAAGTCTGTTGACATGGCAATCTATTATACCCAGAGCCACCTCATCTGTTTTCTCATTAGATTGCAGTGTTTTGAGATTATAGTGAATAAGGAGAAGTTGTTTGTTAAACAGAGGGGAAGTGAAAAGCACAAAAGAGAGTGCTGTTTTCCTTCTTAATAGATTGCTTAGAAAGAGGAAATTAGATTTAAGGATATATTTATGTTAGACTTTTATCATTCACGGTGAGGTGATTTACTTTGTACAAACATTGAGGTTTAGTATAAGTTTAGTGTTAGGACTTTGCAATAAAGTAAAACTGCTTGCCAGAGTCATACTCATTATACTTCACACTTTGTTAGGGTTTTCAAATCTGACTAAATAAATACTTGAACTTCATTGAAATGTGATTCTGGCTTTAAAGCTATCGAATGTAGATACCCATTAGTATAGTCAGACATCCAGTGTGTGGCCAAACTCAGTTAACTGATGTAATCTCATAGAGAATTATTGACTTTGGTTATTTGCTGTGCAGATTTATTAAACATTACACTTTCTAAAAGCTCAGGCAAAACAATGTTCAGATTTCGCTCATTTAAAATAAAGACCTTAGCCTTTTTGCAGAAATGTTGCATCTTGTATAAAACTTGTGGTTTCAAATTTCTGTCCAGAGATTGTCAGATACTCTAGACTGACACTTCACAAGGGTTTTCAGGAAGTGCTACATTGCTAAATGTTCTGTCTTTAGGATGAAACGTTGAACCTAGATACAAAGTAATGGAGATGTGAACAAATTTGTTCCCAAAACTTCAGCAGGTCAGGCAACATCGATGTAGAAAGAAACACAAGTTAATATTTCTAGTCTAGTTTGACTGTTCTGGGCTGGAGTCATACCAGGTGCAAAATGTTAACTCTTTTCTCATAGATGCTGTCTGACCCGATGAGTTTCTCCAGCATCCATGTTTGTTTCAGATTTCTAGCACCTACAGGAATTTGCCTTTATTTGAATGAAGTGGGCCCTGGTCGCCCCAGGAATAGATACAGGGATAAAACTAATGAGAGCAAAGCTGGAGCCCAGGGTTTGGCTGAAAAGGACAGATCTGGGATAACAAGACTATTGGATTGGTGATGCTGAGGAAGTAAGGGCTCATGCCCGAAACATCAATTCTCCTGCTCCTAGATGCTGCCTGACCTGCTGCGCTTTTCCAGCAACACGTTTTCAGCTCAGAAGTAACTGAGGCAGCAAAGCAAGAAAAGTATCTGAAACGGGCAGAAAGGATATATTTGTGGTCACTGAGATAATGAATTTTTGATGTTATCACATCTCAAAGTATCTGATATGCGAGGTGATGGCCTAGCAATATTATTGCTAAATTACTAATCCAGAGACACAGGTAATGTCTTGGGAATCCAAGTTTGCATCCTGCCATGATCAAAAATAGAATTGGAATTTAATAAAACAAAGCCTGGAATTAAGAGTGTAATGACAACTATAAAACTGTTGCTGAGTGTTAGTAGAAAATCCATCTGGTTCACCATTGTCATTTAGGGAAGGAAACTGCCATCCTTTCCTGGTCTGACCTACATATGACTCCAGACCAGCAGCAATGTGATTGACTGTTAAATGTCCTATGGGCAATAAATGGCCTAACCAGCAACACCCGCATCCTGCAAATGAATTAAAGTAATATTGTAGATTATTTGAGGTGCAGTGAATGTGTTGAAAGCAAATATGTAACAATTTAACTGTGAAGTTAGGGTGACAACATTTGTGTATAGATACACTTATTACTTTTTCTTGCTAACATTTTGCCTCTCACTTTAACAAATTTAAGTTCTGTGATGTCTGGGAAATTATCTTTTCCTTTAGTACTATGGTTTTAAGTTAAACAAGGCCATAAGAAGCAGGAGTAGTCAATTCAGCCCATTGAGCCTGCCCTGCCATTTAATACAATCCAGCTGGTCTCATTTTGATCTCAACTCCACTTTCCTGCTATTCCCTGTAACCCTTCAACTCATTACTAATTAAAAACTTGCCTATATCCTCCCTAAATTGACTCAATGTCCCAGCATCCACCACGCTCTGTGGTCGTGAATTCCACAGATTCACAATCCTTTGAGAGAAGTAATCTTTCCTTAGCTCGGTTTTAACATAAAAGGTAGCAGATTTAAAGCATTGATTTCTCATTCTGGATTGGTTCATAAGAGGAAACATTCTCTCTATGTCTACTTTGTCAATTCCAGTAATGGGATAGTAATGGGAAAGCAAATCATTCTCTGTGAGAATCTTTCAGCTAATCAAGTTCTGCCATACAGTAGAGGTCTAAATGGGGCACCTACAGTAGGAAAAAGTAAAGCCAAAATAACATTACAACAATGTTCAAGTCTTCATATTAACAAGTTTGAAAACCTTATCAAAGTGTGAACGGATTGAGTTGAACTCCTGCAAGTCGTGTATTGCAGTGTCCTGACACTGCATTTGTACTAAAGCTGCAGTGGAGCTGTGGTGATTATTGAGAAAGTTGATGAATTCTCTAATACTGCTTCTGTATCAGCCAAAATAATATGTAACTGTATCACCAAATCCACTCCATGGATCACCACTTTATGCACTCCAATGACACTTTGATTCTGTCAGCAATTCCTTGCTCCCGGCAGGAACACCCATGGCAGAAAGGCCAGGTGATGGTGTCAGGCAAAGGATTGTCCAAAAGGTAGAAGAGGTGAAGTAGGACTGTCCATCTCACTGAAGACAGAGGGTGCAGTGGCAAGATGGTCCATTTCATTGTCATTCAACGTGTCACAGAAATCTGCACACCCAACCCATCAGTATCATGTGGACAATGACAGTTCCCCTAGGTCCCCACTTCAAACAATGTTACAGGAAGGATTCTATTTTCTGAAAGACACTTGATATCTTTAATTCTATGCACAAGAGACTTGACCTGTCCTGGAATATTGCCAAAATAAAACTCATATTTCAACCCAGATATAGCTGTTCAAATTTTCCAGCTCATATATGTTGAAGAAGTGACTGTCATATGTTGAGTACTTCCCATAACAGGATGGCCACCTTCCTCAAAACTCTAACATTGCTGCAGAGATCCAACACCAGATCAGCTACACCAGCTCAACGTTCTACAAACCACAGCCATGAGTGTTCGCCAACAGAGACCGCCACAAGTTGACAAAAAAAGTCCCAATGTAGAGAGCTGTTGATGTCCTGTATTGCTTTTCTGTACATCAGTAACACAAAGCAGCCATAGAGATAGTTTAGCAGTAGCACCTCTGCCACACTCTCCAGATTCATTGGAAGTGTCCATCTTACATCCAGTTACATTAAGCATTAAGCATTTGTTTGATGGACTGGATATTGTGCCTAATTGACTGAAGTGTGATTCTGCCACCAGATGCTGCTTTCTGAACTCACAATAGGCAGCTTTCCAGCACGGGCAAAGAAAATGCTACAAGGACACTCTGAAGCTTTCCCTGAAGTGCAGTCTCTTTGACTAGGAGGAGTTTCCACTAATTGATTAAAATGGTAACAGCATGTCCATTGAACTGCAGTACACTTTGTGGACAAACACTTTGATAATGAGGCAGAGTGGTAATGAAGAAGTAAAGAATATCCTGCAGTCCAGATCCAACTATTTCACCAGACGTCTTGGCCCACATGCCCAAAGATCTGGGGATTGAGGATCAGCTCGAAGACCTAGTTATCATCCTCGAAGCTGATGACAGCAGCATCACCCCATAAAGGAGCTAGTGAGAAGGGAAATACATTCCCAGAAAATCAAGAATCAGCTCTTGAGAAAATTTCAAAATGCAATGCAAGAATTACTGGGACACCTGCAACCAAACAGAACCCCTGCCTTCCCTCTCTGATGGATGCTACAGCAGTATTCAAGGGACAGCAGAGAATATGCCCTGGGAAAATATTATTTCCCAATTAAGAAAATAAATTCCGGTTACTTACCTCATTGCTATCTCCCTGAACTTGGCTGCCATGTTTTCTACATTGTACCAATGAGTAGTATTTTATTGACTGGAAAGTGCTTTAGGCCATTCCGAGCTTGTGAAAGGCGGGTTTATAACAAGCTTTTCTTTTCTCTATCTGAAGTTGTTCCTTAGTGTAAACATAGAGAACAGTAACCTAAAAAGTGTGAAACAATCTTGTTTATTAACATTTTAAAAACAAACAAAAGCTATTCATTTTGAAGAATTGTAAAGAATCAATTTTATTATTTTATAATTCAACATGAGGTGGTTTGCAAACCTATCAGGTTCAATTTTGGGCTGAGAAACAAACTCACATTTTCTTATACTTAGTGCTACCATTTTGAAAAAGAATTTAAAAAAACCATTTCTTTCATATTTGAATGAAAAGCTGAGCTTTCAGTTACGCTACCCCAGCTTTATACTTGTTACTTCTGTTCCTCTTTTCAGCAGGCTCCAATTGCCCAATATCAAAGTGGAAGAACTAGTTTCTGAAAAGATTTTTGAAAAGTTGCTAAAATATGCATCTTTTTATCTGTGACAGAGCTGTATTTAGGGTCTGTGACTTTGGCAGAAATCCTGCAAAAATAATCACTCACATATTCCTCTACTGTGAAACTTTGAAAAAATTACAGTGGGAGATTGAGAGAATCCTGAGTAATTTCTCTTATAAGATGTTAAATTATTTGCAGGTAATAAAGCTATATCTGAGATTTAGGGTCTTCAAATTGACCACAAACCGACCGACTCCCACAGCTACCTAGACTACACCTCCTCCCACCCTGCCCCCTGTAAAAACACTATCCCATATTTCCAATTCCCTCGCCTTCGCCGCATCTGCTCCCAGGAGGACCAATTCCTCTACCGAACAGCCCAAATGGCCTCCTTCTTCAAAGACCGCAATTTCCCCTCCAATGTGGTCGATGATGCTCTCTACCGTATCTCCTCCACTTTCTGCACCTCCGCCCTTGAAACCTACCCCTCCAATCACCACCAGACAGAACCCCACTGGTCTTCACCTTCCACCCCACCAACCTCCGGATTCATCATATCATCCTCCGTCATTTCCGCCACCTCCAAACAGACCCCACCACCAGGGGTATATTTCCCTCCCCTCCCCTATCAGCATTCCGGATAGACCACTCCCTCTGCAACTCCCCCGTCAGGTCCACACCCCCCACCAATCCAACCGCCACTCCCGGCACCTTCCCCTGCAACCACAAGAAGTGCAAAACTTGCGCCCACCCCTCCCCCCTCACCTCCCTACAAGGCCCTAATGGATCTTTCCATATCCATCGCAAATTTACCTGCACCTCCACATACATCATTTACTGTATCCGTTGCACCGATGTGGTCTCCTCTACATTAGGGAGACAGGCTGCCTACTTGCGGAACGTTTCAGGGAACACCTCTGGAACACCCGCACCAACCAACCCAACTGCCCCATGGCTGAACACTTTAACTCCCCCTCCCATTCCGCCAAGGAGATGCAGGTCCTTGGCCTCCTCCATCGCCAGACTCTGGCCACACGATGCCTGCAGGAAGAGCGCCTCATCTTCCGCCTTGGAACCCTCCAACCAAAAGGGATGAATGTAGATTTCAGCCTCCTCATTTCCCCTCCCCCCACCTTATCTCAGTCCCAACCCCCGCATTCAGCACCGCCCTCTTGAACTGCAACCTTCTTCCCGACCTCTCCGCCCCCACCCCCTCTCCGGCCTATCACCCTCACCCTCACCTCCTTCCACCTATCGTATTCCCAGCGCCTCTCCCCCAAATTCCACCCCCCCCCAACCCTTTAACTCAGCCTGCTCGGCATGCCAGCCTCATTCCTGAAGAAGGGCTTATGCCCGAAATGTTGATTCTCCTGCTCCTTGGATGCTGCCTGACTTGCTGCGCTTTTCCAGCACCACACTTTTCAACTCTGGTCTCCAGCATCTGCAGTCCTCACTTTCTCCAAATTGAAGAGTTAACTTGTTCTCCTCTTTCCACTACCTGACCCACTGAGTATATCTGGACTTTTCTATTTTTGTTTCAGATTTCCTGCACTTGCTGCATTTTGCTTTTGGAACTCCTACTTTGACTTCACTTTCCAAGCCTCCCCTGTTATTTTCTGTCTGGAGTCAGCCCTAGTGGGCAGCATGGTGGCACAGTGGTTAGCACTGCTGCCTTACAGCGCCTGAGACCCGGTTCAATTCCCGACTCAGGCGACTGACTGTGTGGAGTTTGCACGTTCTCCCCGTGTCTGCGTGGGTTTCCTCCGGGTGCTCCGGTTTCCTCCCACAGTCCAAAGATGTGCGGGTCAGGTGAATTGGCCGTGCTAAATTGCCCGTAGTGTTAGGTAAGGGGTAAATGTAGGGATATGGGTGGGTTGCGCTTCGGCAGGTCAGTGTGGACTTGTTGGGCCGAAGGGCCTGTTTCCACACTGTAAGTAATCCAATCTAATCTAGTCCAACACCAACCTGTCTGCATGGGATTTACGTATAGATTTAGATTTTATTGTCATGTGTACTTACTTACAAAAGTACAGGAGTGCATGATGTTGCCACACAAGGTGCCACCTTAGGCACAGACGTATCTAGGTACAAAAAACCTAGGTACAAAGTAGTAAAAGAAAAAAAGTTAGAAGAAGTTAAGCATTATCTTCATAGAATAAGTAGAAATGTTTAAAAGAAAGGTAATGCCATATATACTCACTTAACAGTTGATAGCAGTAGGATAGCAGTAACAGGATAGGTTAGAGTCAGCATGGATTTATGAATGGGAAATCATGCTTGACTAATCTTCTGGAATTTTTTGAGGATGTAACTCTGAAGATGGACAAGGGAGATCCAGTAGATGTAGTGTACCTGGACTTTCAGAAAGCCTTTGACAAAGTCCCACATAGAAGGTTAGTGAGTAAAATTAGGGCGCATGGTATTGGGGGCAAAGTACTGACTTGGATTGAAAATTGGTTGGCTGACAATGATAAACAGCTACCTTTAGGAATGGTAGGCGGTGACCAGTGGGGTACCGCAGGGATCAGTGCTGGGACCACAGCTTTTTACAGCATATAGTAAAGCTATAGGAGATCGTACTAATAGTAACATTAGCAAATTTGCTGATGATACAAAGCTGGGTGACAGGGTGAAATGTGAGGAGGATGTTAGGAGATTACAGTGTGACCTGGACAAGTGAGGTGAGTGGACAGATGCATGGCAGATGCAGTTTAATGTGGATAAATGTATGGTTATCCACTTCGGTGGCAAGAACAGGAAGGCAGATTACTACCTAAATGGAGTCAAGTTAGGTAAAGGGGCAGTACAAAGAGATCTGGGTGTTCTTGTACACCAGTCAATGAAAGCAAGCATGCAAGTACAGCAGGTAGTGAAGAAAGCTAATAGCATGCTGGCCTTCATAACAAGAGAGATTGAGTATAGAAGCAAAGAGGTTCTTCTGCAGCTGTACAGGGCCCTGTTGAGACTGCACCTGGAATATTGTGTGCAGTTTTGGTCTCCAACTTTGAGGAAAGACATTCTGGCTATTGAGGGAGTGCAACGTAGGTTCATGAGGTCAATTCCTGGAATGGCGGGACTATCTTATGTTGAAAGATTGGAGCGACTGGACTTGTATACCCTTGAGTTTAGAAGACTGAGAGGGGATCTGATTGAGACGTATAATATTATTAAAGGATTGTACTCTGGAGGCAGGAAACATGTTTCCGCTGATGGGTGAGTCCCGAACCAGAGGACACAGTTTAAAAATAAGGGGTAGACCATTTAGGACAGAGATGAGGAGAAACTTCTTCATCCAGAGAGTGGTGGCTGAGTGGAATGCTCTGCCCCAGAGGGCAGTGGAGGACCAGTCTCTGCATTCGTTTAAGAAAGAGTTGGATAGAGCTCTCAAGGATAGTGGAATCAAGGGTTATGGAGATAAGGCAGGAACAGGATACTGGTTGAGGATGATCAGCCATGATCATAATGAATGGTGGTGCAGGCTCGAAGGGCAGAATGGCCTGCTCCTGCACCTATTGTCTACTATCTGTTGAAGTTTTTAGACTTTTTTAAGATTATATTTACAGGGTCAACTATTACATGGGTACTCCTTTTGAGGAGCTGAAATTCAAACTGACAGTGCAAACTACCGTATCATTAGCAGAAGTCCAATTGAGCTCTAAATGAATTCTTTAAAAATTAATTATAGTAGTATGACTGTATTCCACAAATAGGAATACAGGGGAACTGAGCTCAGCAGAGCTGCACACAAAGGGAGGTTGTCACCTGACTATGACCTACTGCCTCTTAAAGGTTTGCGCCAAATGCTTCCATTTCCCTCCATTTTCTCGTCTTCTGTTGTTTTAGTTTTTCAAATCAACATTTTAAGCTTTTACTTCTGATAACAAAATGTTATTAGATATTTGACTCTCATACAGTCCCATCGATCATTGTAGCTGTGTGCTGCACGGTAATTATAGTGAAGTAAATTCATATAGGCCTATCTTATACTGAAAACGATGGTGTCATAAACTTTGTATCATTCAAATTATACTAATTACAGAGCTCGTTTGATAATGAACTTAAGAAATCTGTAGCCTAACATTGGTATGAATTGTACATCAAAATACATAATAGCATGAAAAAAATTCATTTCCTCCTTGTAACATTTGTGTACAGGAGAATACCTTTACTCACAAAATGTTGATTTGTTATCTGTGAAGAACTAGGGTCGATTTTACATGCTTTACATGACCTTTACACACAGGATGTATGGAAAATTCCAGATATTTTCGCCAAAAATAGAGAGGTGATTTTTACGAGAGCCACTTTTACTTGAGCATATACAGTGGTTAATATTAAAGTCCTTCGTAATATAAACTAGAAAATAAAGGAATAACGTTAAAACTTCAACAGTCTTTGAGAAGCCCTCTGCTTAGCTCGGTCTTGGGGAGACCTCAGCTGCCTGTTCTTGATGCTGCCACAACGTACAGGGGGAAAGCATCCTCACTGCTCGCTCTTCTCGTATTACCATCGTTGCCGATGAAACAGCTGCCCCCCTGATCTCCTCCTGCTCCCTCCAGAATGTGACCAAGCAGGATCTATTATGAGAAGTGAGGGAAACAGAATTTATTTTCTCCTTTCACTTTACATCTGCAAGAAATTCGCTCGCCTTAATACATCATCCAGCTCTCTCACTTGGAGAAAGTTTGCTGTTGATGTCTTTGAAGATGGTTATTAAAGAACAGGATCATCAGAAATATATAGTCTTAAAAGCAGCTTCATTTCACACTGCTGGATTAACTTATGCCAGCCTTTATTTGGCATGTAATTAATGGTTAAAGGGGACAGGCTGCCTTGGTGCTGAAGTGACTTTTTGAACCATACAGAACACCAAGGTTTCAGGGTTGTTACACAATCTTCATTCAGTTGGCTGATCTCAGCCAAGTTGATTGTGACTTGCAGCTGACCTCCACCACCCTGACTTCAAGATGGGGAAAAAGAATTGCCAAAGTTCCTACTCTTGAATGCTGCTCAGTGTCCATTGTAGGAAGGTTACATGAGGTTAGTAGTTCAAGGCAAGGTGCAATTTAGTAGCTATTCCTCTGTGTTTGAAATAACTTACCAAAACTCAAAGTCCAAGCTCATCTGTTAATAATAATCACTTCAGCAAAATACCAGAGGAGACTGTGGAACTGGACCCTGCAAAGAATGAACTCCCTTGTTCGAAGAAAAGAGCAATAACTCCATTAGCAATACAGACCAAGGGTCAGCTTTAAACAAATGCACCCATGTATTTTTCTTACTCCTTGAACTGTACAGTTTAAACAGCCGTTACATTTTAATCAGTTGTCATGTGAACATAGCCACTTTGAGTTCAGCCAAAAGAATCTTAAATCTGCAAAGAAACATTTTCTCCAGCTCAGGCCTGAGTTGATTAGCCCATCTTTAAATTGTGTCAAGGAGTTTTATGTTTACACTTCCAAATCCCAGTTTATTTGATACCTTGGGAATAAAACACAACATTGAATAAAGCAGGAGAATTATTTAACTTTTGCTGATATAGATTTATGAAGTGATTCAGATACAGAAATGGTTTTTAGTTAATGAGACACAAGATTAGATTAGACTCCCTACAGTGTGGAAACAGGCCCCTCAGCCCAACAAATCCACACCAATCCTCCAGAGAGTAACCCACCCAGACCCATTTCCCTCTGACTAATGCACCTAACACTATGGGCAATTTAGCATGGCCAATTCACCTAACCTGCACATCTTTGGACAGTGGGAGGAAACCAGAAGAAACTCCGGTAGATATGGGAAGAATGTGCAAACTCCATACAGACAGTCACCCAAGGCTGGAATCAAATCCGGGTCCCTTGTGCTATGAGGTTGCAGTGCTAACTGCTGAGCCACCGTGTCACCCAAGTGTCACTCTTGTAAATGTTTCTTTGTTCAACAGAGTTTAATTCACTACAGCAAGGTATTTTCTTTTAAACATGCAAATATTATAAGTATGAAGCTAAGAGCTGCTTACGAGCATGCAAACTTTAAAAGTTTTTGCAGCAGCAATGTCTCTATTTTTCAGCCAGAAGGCCTGGATTCAAATCCCACCTGCTCCAGAGGTGTGTCTTAACATACCTGGACAGGTTGATTATAAAAGACTGCAAACATTGATAAGTAGATCACAAAATGACATGACCACTTCATTGGTTTTTATGATAAATCTAGTATGATTCCCCGAGAAACTTCAGAATCGATTCACTTTTGATTTAAGTGGCATTGGTCAGAAAGCCTACAATGAAATTAAAATACCATTGATGCTGGATTTCTAAAATATAAACAGAAAATGCAGGAAAGAAACAGCAAACCCTTTCATAGGTGTCAGATCTGCTCAGTATTTCCTGTTTTTCTTTTCAGTCTAATCTGTGCTTCAGCAACGCCAGCTCTGTGGAGAGTCCACTGAGCTTATTTTATCAATTCATTACAATGCAACAAGATACATCATTTAGGTGCTAGGACTTCTTGGAAGCAGACAGTCAGCTCTTGTAACTCTCCAAATCAGTTGGACATGAGGTGAATGAGGTAGAGTCAGTAATGGCTTTCAACTTGTAATAACAGCAGGCTTCAGCAAAAAGCTTCTACAGAATTGAGACAATTTAGAGCACATCAGGGAGTCTTCTGACTCCAATTAGAGATACAAGGAAAAAGAACCTGCCAGAGATTAGGCCTGCCATTGATGTGCCATGGGGTTTCTTCATGCTAAAGCACTGAATCAATAAAAAGAGAGAAAGAGGGCAAAGCTGCTTCGTAAAATACACGAGATTATTACAGTAATGGAATTAACTAATAATTTTAGAATTAACTTGTTGTGTTAAAATTCTTTCACAGCTGACTGTTTAAAAGCAAGAAAATGTGCCATCGATCACATTGACTATAATCAAGAAACTTGCATTTTTCCATTCTTAGCCCGCATCAAAGAAGACCAAGAGCTGTGTAGGTGGGGTAATCTTCCAGATTGGAGGTGGTCAGATACTTTTGGTAAATTTTCACTTACTTCACTCAAAAAACATTCCACTTTACATTTTCCACCAAGCTGTTTATCATAATGGAGCAACAATTTCTGCTTATGGAAAAATAAATTCCTAACAGTGAGGCATCTAAGCATGCAAATATATCATTACTTTGACATTGCTTTGAAGTATATCTGAGAATATTGTGATGACTAGATGATGAGGCAAAGTTGGCTGCCCTCTTTGTAACAATCTCACACAAATATAATTATTTTCACTTTAATATGCAGCCATCATACTTGAATCAAAACATCATTAACTCGATCCAAATTACAAATTTTTCTTGAGTGAATGAAAGAGTTTTATAACCTTCTACTCGATAAAAAGTAAAAGGTTGACTATAAACACTCAATACAGGTAAGTAGAAAGGGAGGAAGAAGGATGCCTAGTATAGACAGGAAGGAAAAGGCAATTGCACTTTAATGTTCTTGATGTCTTAGAGTTTTGAAGCAGAGGCCAGTTTAATTGTTACTCATATTCCGCAGCAGTGGCACTGTTTGTATCTTGAGTTCTCTGTGAATGCTAGTTGTCCTGAATCGCTTTCCTCCTGGGCACTGAATTCAAGGCTGAGTGAGGCAGAGAGAGCAGAGCTTACAACTTACTGTTTTTGTCACTTTTCAGTTCTGTTTTCCACTATTTTGCTGCTCAAGAATCTTCTGCCCAAAATACTGCACCTTTGTGGATATCAATATCGGATATCGTTGTCATTATTTATTCAAGCTGGAAGAGTCTGCAGGCAAAATTCAGCACAATGCATATCTCCCAGGATGGTGTGAATCAACCAGTGGATACAGATCTGAGTTTCAGTGCATTTTATAATTTTAATGTTATAATGTTTATAATGTTAATTTTGGTTCAAACTGATTCTTGTTTATTAATGGTTTCATGAACTTGACGTAGCCTTATCATGAGATCACAGCAGCTGCTTTAGGGCTGTGTTTGCCCTCTTTTAAATTAACTTTAGACCATGAAGGTCCCAGGTATTAAAATCAGAGGGTGGAAGTAGAATATTGATGGCTCATTTTTAACATTATTTTCACAGTATAATTGAGACAAGGTAAGCATCTCATGCTGAAAATGTGTTGCTGGTTAAAGCACAGCAGGTCAGGCAGCATTTCCTGTTCCTTGGATGCTGCCTGACCTGCTGTACTTTAACCAGCAACACATTTTCAGCTCTGATCTCCAGCATCTGCAGACCTCACTTTTTACTCGAAGCATCTCATGCTCCAAAGCATTAGGACATTGCCTACTTGGGTTTTGGTCAGCTGTTGATTATAGCTCTCATTTTATCACAAGCTGAAATTTAAACACAGTCTCTTTATGAAGATAGCTACATTATACTTTTGAGGGTTCAAAGAAGGCCATTACACTTTTAAAGCATGAAATATTCAGCAGCTGGGGATGGTACCTGTACATTGTGCCTATGGCAGCTCTTGGAATGAGGTGTCCATTAGTCACCCTTCACTGCATTCCCATAGAACATAGAATGTGGATCATTACAGTGCATTACAGGCCCTTCGGTCCTCAATGTTGCGCTGACCTGTAGCTCTTCGATTCTCTTCTTCAAGGATTGCGGGAGTTTTCTCTCAAAGCATTTTACTGAAACTGGTTTCACCAATCATTCAGGCAATGCACTCTAGATCATAACAATTGAGTGTTTTAAATAAAATTTTCCACATCACATGCCCTCACTAGCTCATTTGCCTTTACTTGATGTCCTCTGGCTGCAGACTTTTCTGTCAATAAAGATCAGGCTTTTGTATTTCTTCACTCCAGCAAGGCTATTCCTGATTCTTCATGGCTCAACTAAATTGTGACCAAATCTTCCTCAACTCTAAGAATAATGCTGCAGTGTAAAGTGAAATATGTAAATGGAGTTCTTGGTGATGCAGGATCACATGGCAACAAAGGCAGCTGAAAACTGATTCTAATTCATTTTCTCCATGAACATTGTCTGTAAGAGATTCCTCGCCACCAATTATGAAATCTGGCCTGTAGTTATTTGGTTTAATTTTTTCCACCGGTATTTGAACAGGGCTGTAACCGTTGCCAATTTTCCTGTCCTCTAGCGCCCCTTCCCATGCTAGATTGTAGGCAAGGCCTCTGCAATTTCCATTCTTACTTCTCTCAGCACTTTAGATTACACCTCATCTGAATCGGATTATTTTACAATTGCGAGAGAAGGCAACCATTTATGTGCCTACTCTTTCCCTATTTTAATTACATCCAATTCTTCCACTCCCTCCTTGTTTCCTGGGACAACTGACAGCACCCAAATAGGATGTAGAATAATAACTCACCTCAATTAAAAGCTGTGGCCCCATTGTTTAACAAAACACAGAACCTCTGCAAATAAGTTCCACAGCACTGCACAGGCATAAACAATTCAAAAAGGTTTCCTCCTTGTGTAATGACTCAACAGGCTTACTTAGTTCACAGTGAGAATAGATTGGCCAAGTCTTGAATCCCAACCTAGTTCAGTCCATCAGCTGAACATTGGGTAGGACAGCTGTAGGTGGCATTTTAAAGTAACTTGAAAAAAATTCTGCGATTTACAAATGAAAGAACTGAAACCAACATGTCCATTCTAAAAGATGAGAGACTTAACCAACAATCCAGGTCTTTTTCAATATATAATTTCAGTTACATCACACTGTAAACTTTTGCTATAAATTCTGTGTCTTACGACCTTATACTCCACAACCACCTGCTGAAGGAGCAGTGCTCTGAAAGCTAGTGCTTCCAAATAAACCTGTTGTGTGATTATTAACTTTGTATAAGTTCTTCAAAACACACAATCAATGCTCTTGGGTTATTATCAGCTGTTTTGAACAAATTCACTCAATATATAAAATTCCTGCAAATAACACATGGAAGTCATCTGAAATATTAAAAACTCCATCACATGCAAATCTGCTACTTTAGTTTGCAGATTGATTGTGTATTGAAGGAAGATTGATGATACATCACAGTGGTTAGCACTGCCACTTCATGGCACTGGGCACCCAGGCTTGATTCCCATCCTCAGGCGACAGTGTGGAGTTTGCACATTCCCCCCATGTCTCCATGGGCTTCCTCTGAGTGCTCTGGTTTCCTCCAACAGTCTAAAGATGTGAACGTTAGGTGCATTGCCCACAGTGCTCAGTGATGTGCAGGTTAGGTGGGTAGCCAAGGGAAATGTAGAGTTACTGGGATGGGGTGAGTCTGGGTGGGATGCTCTTCAGAGATTGGAATGGGCCAAATGGTTTGATTCCACACTGTGGAGATTCGATGAAATATCACTCAATAAACTTAAAAATGTTGTACAATCAAACCAGAGTGGAGAACAGATAACTGTTTACATAAATATGTTATGCAGAAGAATGGAAAAACAATTTCCTTGGATTTTTAACAGATCAACCACACCATTAATTATTCAAACATTACCTCAATTATCTGCAGAAGGGTCACTGTACTTGAAATGTTAACTCTGTTTCTCTCTCCACAAATGCTGGCAGCCCTGTTGAATTTCTCCAGCATTTTCTATTTCTTTTACCTCAATTATCATTTGGCCACATAAACGTTGCCATCTCCCTCATTATTCCAGTTCACAAAGACATCATTTGGGTCCTGTACACAAATACAATACACTTAAACAAACTCAGGGATATTTCTCTTTACCTCCAATGAATACTAGTATTCTGCTCTCTTTCAAAAGTACAGATAGTTCTGGAATAACACATACTTTGGCAGCACAATTTGGCTATAAAATCACTGAAATTAGGGAATGATATATTCGAGAATGCTTACTTCTGATGACAATAGCCTGATTCCAGGGGGGATCAGTTTACGTGCTTCATTCAGCACATGCATTGATGTCAGCTGCCACCAGACCAGCTTTCTATGAGAGGTAATGTAGAGAGAGCAACTCTCTCACATTTTTGAATATACTGTATTAAATTTATTTTTGTTTTGTTAATAAATATGATTTCAACTTTCATTCAGGCTGTGCTATATTTTGTGTTTGACTTTTGGGTGACTTTTGAGTGATTTTTTTGCTGGTGTACTTCTAACCCTACTTTTCCCATAGGCCCTGTTATTTATATTAAACGATTTTCTATTAAATGAGATTTCGCTGGAATGCAACAACAGTGTTATAAGAGAACAACCTGTAGTTAATCACATCTAAACATTTCCACATTGCCCTCTCCCTCCCTCCCCGAGCCTTCCTTCAACATAACATACTGACCCGAACCAGAACCAATGAAAAACCTTATTTAAAGTTTCTTTTGAAATGTTGACAAGAGGATGCAAGCATTGAAAAGGTGACTGTTAGCTTTAAAAGCTAATTATTGCCATATTTGGAAATCACAAAATTGCCATTACTGCCCTGGTTGGGAATGAGTTCACACAGTCCTATTTCAGTAAAGTAAAAATAAAACTATTGCCAACATTGGATCATAGCTTTTTCAAACAGGATATGAACAGGCCTTTCAGCGTGTTTATAACCTCCAGAGATATGTAATAACATCTCTGAACAGATTGATTAGGAAACCCTATAAGATAATCGCATGCCCATCCATCTGGGATCTGACGTGCTGACAGCTCAACACTCTGCATCCTAAATTTTCTCTGTCTTTGTGGACTTATTTGCATATTATTTATGAGCTACATGCTAATAACATGCTTTCTGTAACTATATTACCATTTATATTTGGATACCTGATTTTATCACTCAGAAGCTAAATCAGGTATTTCAAACAGTCCCTGGTCATGTGCTAATATTTACAAAATTAAACATTTATTCAATAATAGATTGGAAAAATCACCCCTGTCAGTATTCAGGTTGAGAAGAAGACAGAAATGCATCTTCAGCACTGCTTCAATGTGCTTATCACCATCAGAGACAGACTTTGTCTAAACTGCTTCCTGTTGTGGGTCAACAGATGCATTGTTGTTCATCAATGTTGCAGTGTGATACTGCTGAGAAATTTCTGAGGTGCACGTTAGTCAAAGTTCTACTATCTTTTATCTCATGTCTTGACATGTTGTGTATAGTTCAGTAACTAACTTGACAGGTTTCTCAGAGAGATAGCATAAAATCAGCTCTGGGGTTTTCCAGCATTTAGAATGTTTTGTTTTACTGCGTGTAATGTATGTCAATGACATCAGACTGTTGGCTCTACATGTTTTTGACAATGTTGACAAATCTATCAGCTTAATCTTCTAATTCTTTCAAAAGCTTGGTGCCAGCAATAGTTTTCTTTGGCATTGCACAGTTCTTCACTACCTTGATTGAATACGTCTTTCCTGAAGGACAGTGTCCAGAATTGTTCACAATACTCTAGCCCAGGTCTAAGTAACATCTTATATGGGCTCAACATATATGGAGTCAGCTATTACGAGGGGGCATAGCTTTAAGTTAAGGGGTGGTAGGTATAGGAGTGATGTTAGGGGTAGATTCTTTACTCAGCGAGTCGTGAGTTCATGGAATGCCCTGCCTGTAACAGTGGGGGATTCTCCCTCTTTATGGGCATTTAAACGGGCAGTGGATAGGCATATGGAGGAAAGTGGGCTAGTGTAGGTTAGGTGGGCTTGGATCGGCACAACATCGAGGGCCGAAGGGCCTGTACTGCGCTGTATTTTTCTATGTTCTATGTTCTATGATCTATAACCTCCTGCTCTTTGTCCTATTAATTAAACCTAGGAGATTGTATGGGGGTGGTAATAGCTTGGTGGTATTATTACCTGACTGTTAATCTAGAGACCTAGATAATGTTCTGGAGTCCTGGGTTTGAATACTGCCTTGGCAGATGGTGGAATATTCAATTAAAAAAATCTGGAATAATGAGTCTAACAATGACCATGAATCTATTGTCAGTTGTTTTGAAGGAACCATTTGGTTCAGTAATGTCCTATAGGGAAGGAAACTGCCATCCTTGTCTGGTTTACATGTGATCCCAGACCCACTGCAATGTGGTTGACTCCTAACTGCCCTCTGGGCAATTAGGGATGGGTAATAAATGCTACCTAACCAGCAATGCCCTCATCGTGTGGACGAATAAAAAAATGCTTTATTGAACATCCTCTTCATCTTCCTTGCTATCTTTAATGATCTCAGCACATATACACCCATGTCTCTCAACCCCTGCACACATTACAGCTCTTCACTACCTTGATTGCACATGTCCTTCCTGAACTGCGGTGCCCAGAATTCTTTCTGCCCAGTTTCACTAAATTCTTTCTTAATTCCTCACATTTCTCCAAATTGAACTTCATCCACCCCTAAGCCAACCACTTAACCAATTTGTCCATATCCTTTTGAAGCTCTACACTGTCCTCCTCCCTGGTTACAATGTTTCCAAAATTTGAAATATCCCCCTACGTTCCAAAATCTTTAACTCAGAGGAAGCAAGAGTCTCTGGGGAATTTCCACGACATATCTTCTTCCAGCCTGAGAAACACCCAGTAACCAATATTCTCTGTTTCCCATCGGTCACCCAATTTTATATCCATGTTTCTGCTGTCTTTTTATTCTATGAGCTGAATTTTTTTTCACCAATCTGTTGTGTGGCACTGCATTGAACACCTTTTAGAAATTCATGTACACTGCACAACAGCATTATTCTCAAAAACCCTCTTTGTTCCCTCTCTAAAAATTCCAGCATGTTAGGCAAACATGATTTTCCTTTCAGAAGTCCATGCTGAATCTCCTAATTAATCCACATCTGTCCATGTAACTATTAATTCTAGCTTGAATTATTGTTTCTAGAGTTTTAGCACTACCAAAGTTAATATTTAGATTAGATTACTTACAGTGTGGAAATAGGCCCTTCGGCCCAACAAGTCCACACACCCTGCGAAGAGCAACCCAACCAGACCCATTCCCCTACATCTAACACTACGGGCAATTTAGCATGGCCAATTCACCTAACCAGCACATTTTTGGACTGTGGGAGGAAACCAGAGCACCTGGAGGAAACCCACGCAGACACGGGAAGAATGTGCAAACTCCACACAGACAATTGCCTGAGACAGGAATTGAACCCAGGTCTCTGGTGCTGTGAGGCAGCAATGCCAACCATTGTGCCACCGTGCCGCCCACTGATTGGTTTGTAATTCCTAGGCTCAGCCTTATGACTTTTGTTTTAACAAGGGCATGAAGATGAGCCAAGACATAAGCACACCTTAATTTGCTCAGACACATTAACCAAAGATAAATTACTGCCTTTGTTGAAGATCATTAGTTAACACTGAAGTGTTTCAATTCTTCTCTGATGGTTGCTTATGGGCATATTCTGTGGTTCTGACACTGTCATTTTTACTTCAGTTTTTCTCTTACAATCTCACATTTTGCTGTATAATTAGGGCTTCCCTTTCCTCCTAATATTTAAACATTTGCAAACATATTTTCTTGTGTGCGCTTGCACTAGATCTGCGTTGCCTGGTTGTGTTTTCTCCAATTTCAATTACACATGCACTAATTTTGCATTTCATACAAATGGGGGTAACTAGCCTATCTTCCAACCGTTCCCTTCTCCGTGTCAGATGTTATATTAAACAACAGTTTGAAACTCAGTAAGACATCCCAAGGCACTTCATTACGAAGTGAAATTTGGCACCAAATAGAATGGAGCCAGGATGACAGATGATCATAAACATAGGGGAGTTGGCTCTCAAGAGCCCATCAATAGGAGGAAAGAGAGACAGAGACATAGATGAGGTTAGGGAGGAAATTGTAGAGTTTAGGGCCTTGGCAGTTGAAGGTACAGCCGCAAATGTTGGAGTGGTTAAATTGAGAAGATGAGAATTGGAATGCAGGTATCTCAGAGAATTGTCAGACTGGACTATGCTACAGAGAGGTGGGGGTGAACATATGAATTATAAATGGGAGTAGGCCATTCAGCCCATCAAGCTTGCTTCATCACAGATTTGCTGTTTGTGGTCTCATTTCCACATTCCTGCATTCAGTAGTGATGTGATTGATGATGAAAGGGTCTCCTGCTAATACAGTCCAGTCTGCACTTTACATCTGGCTTGGTTTGTCCCAGTTTGTTTAGGATTAGTTTAACTGGAAAACCTTGTCTGATCTACTCTACTCTTCTGGACATAAGCATGATAAACGTATTTAAATCCTGTATTCACAAATGTACATTATTACAGTTTTATTCAGAACCATGTCTCTCTCAATATTAGGTGTTGTTTCTCTCTCAGTCTCCATGTCAGACTCTTCCTTTTGTATCATCCAGGGAAGTTATTTGGGTGGAACTGAGAAATAAGAAAGGGATGATCACCTTATTGGGATTGTATTATAGACCCCCCAATAGCGGGAAATTGAGAAACAAACTTGTAAGGAGATCTCAGCTATCTGTAAGAATAACAGGGTAGTTATGGTAGGGGATTTTAACTTCCCAAACATCGACTGGGACTGCCATAGTGTTAAAGGTTAGATGGAGAGGAATTTCTTAAGTGCGTACAAGACAATCCACACAGAGGGTGGTACGTAAATGGAATGAGCTGCCAGAGGAAGTGGTGGAGGCTGGTACAATTGCAGCGTTTAAAAGGTATTTGAATGGGTATATGAATAGGAAAGACTTGGAGGGATGTGGGCCGGGTGCTGGCAGGTGGGAGTAAATTGGGTTGGGATATCTGGTTAGCATGGACGTTTGGATCGAAGGGTCTGTTTCTGTGCTGTATATCTCTACGTTCTATAACTTTCTGATTCAGTGTGTGGATGTACCGACGAGAGAAGGTGCAAAACCTAGCCTACTCTTGGGAAATAAGGCAGGGCAGGTGACTGAGGTGTCAGTCGGGGAGCACTTTGGGGCCAGTGACCATAATGCTATTCATTTTAAAATAGTGATGGAAAAGGATAGACCAGATCTAAAAGTTGAAATTGGAGAAAGGCCATTTTTGACGATATTAGGCAAGAACTTTCCAAAGCTGATTGGAGGCAGATGTTCGCAGGTAAAGGGACGGCTGGAAAATGGGAAGCCTTCAGAAATGAGATAACAAGAATCCAGAGAAAGTATATTCATGTCAGGCTGAAAGGGAAGGCTGGTAGGTATAGGGAATGCTGGATGACTAAAGAAATTGAGAGTTTGGTTAAGAAAAAGAAGGAAGCATATGTCAGGTATAGACAGGATAGATCGAGTGAATCCTTAGGAGAGTATAAAGAAAGTAGGAGTATACTTGAGAGGGAAATCAGGAGGGCAAAACGGGGACATGAGATAGCTTTGGCAAGTAGAATTAAGGGGAATCTAAAGGGGTTTTACAAATATATTAAGGACAAAAGGGTAACTAGGGAGAGAATAGGGTCTGAAAATGTGTTGCTGGAAAAGCGCAGCAGGTCAGGCAGCGTCCAAGGTGCAGGAGAATTGATGTTTTGGGCATGAGCCCTTCTTCAGGAAGGGCTCATGCCTGAAACGTCGATTCTCCTGCTCCTTGGATGCTGCCTGACCTGCTGCACTTTTCCAGCAACACATTTTCAGCTCTGATCTCCAGCATCTGCAGTCCTTACTTTCTCCTAGAGAATAGGTCCCATCAAAGATTGGCAAGGCAGCCTTTGTGTGGAGCCACAGAAAATGGGGGAGAAATTAAATGAATATTTTGCATCAGTATTTATTGTGGAAAAGGATATAGAAGATATAGACTGTAGGCAAATAGATGGTGACACCTTGCAAAATGTCCACATTACAGAGGAGAAAGTGTTGGACGTCTTGAAATGGATAAAAGTGGGTAAATCCCCAGGACCTGATCAGGTGTACCCAAGAACTCTGTGGGAAGCTAAAGAAGTGATTGCCGGGTCTCTTGCTGAGATATTTGTATCATCGATAGTCACAGGTGAAGTGCCGGAAGACTGGAGGTTGTCAAACGTGGTGCCACTGTTAAGAAGGGTGGTAAGGACAAGCCAGGGAACCATAGACCGGTGAGCCTGACCTCGATGGTGGGCAACTTGTTGGAGGGAATCCTGAAGGACAGGATGTACATGTATTTGGAAAGGCAAGGACTGATTAGGGATAGTCAATAGGGATGGCTTTGTGCGTGGGAAATCATGTCTCACAAATTTGATTGAGTTTCTTGAAGAAGTAACAAAGAAGATTGATGAGGGCAGAGCAGTAGATGTGATCTATATGGACTTCAGTAAGGCGTTCGACAAGGTTCCCCATAGGAGACTGATTAGCAAGGTTAGATCTCATGGGATACAGGGAGAACAAGCCATTTGGATAGAGAACTGGCTCAAAGGTAGAAGACAGAGAGTGGTGGTGGAGGGTTGTTTTTCAGACTGGAGGCCTGTGACCAGTGGAGTGCCACAAGGATCGGTGTTGGGTCCATTACTTTTTGTCATTTACATAAATGGTTTGGATGCGAGCGTAAGAGGTACAGTTAGTAAGTTTGCTGATGACACCAAAATTGGAGGTGTAATGGACAGCGAAGAGGGTTACCTCAGATTACAACAGGATCTGAACCAGATGGGCCAATGGGCTGAGAAGTGGCAGTTGGAGTTTAATTCAGATAAATGCGAGGTGCTGCATTTTGGGAAAGCAAATCTTAGCAGGACTTGTACACTTAATGGTCAGGTCCTAGGGAGTGTTGCTGAACAAAGAGACCTTGGAGTGCAGGTTCATAGCTCCTTGAAAGTGGAGTCGCAGGTAGATAGGATCGTGAAGAAGGCATTTGGTATGCTTTCCTTTATTGGTCAGAATATTGAGTACAGGAGTTGGGAGGTCATGTTGTGGCTGTACAGGACATTGGTTAGGCCACTGTTGGAATATTGCCTGCAATTCTGGCCTCCTTCCTATCAAAAAAAATGTTGTGAAACTTGAAAGGGTTCAGAAAAGATTTATAAGAATGTTGCCAGGGTTGGAGGATTTGAGTTACAGGGAGAGGCTGAACAGGCTGGGGCTGTTTTCCCTGGAATGTGGGAGGCTAAGGGGTGACCTTATAGAGGTTTACAAAATTATGAGGGGCATGGATAGGATAAATAGACAAAGTATTTTCCCTGGGGTCGGGGAGTCCAGAACTAGAGGGCATAGGTTTAGGGTGAGAGGGGAAAGATATAAAAGAGACCTAAGGGGCAGCTTTTTCACGCAGAGGTTGGTACGTGTATGGAATGAGCTGCCAGAGGATGTGGTGGAGGCTGGTACAATTGCAACATTTAAGAGGCATTTGGATGGGTATATGAATAGGAAGGGTTTGGAGGGATATGGGCTGGGCACTGGCAGGTGAGACTAGATTGGTTGGGATATCTGGTCGGCATGGACGGGTTGGACTGAAGGGTCTGTTTCCATGCTGTACATCTCTACGACTCTATGACTCTATACTTACATTATCAGAGGATAACTAACTGATTTACAATAAACACATACTGCACACCCCCCAATCACCTTTGACTCCCTTGTTAGTCATGTGACTATCCACCTCTGCTTTAAAAATACTCAATGATCCTGCTTCCACCCAAAACATTATCCAATAACCAATACCCAGTGTTTCCTATTACTCAGAAAATTTTATATCCACATTGATCCTTTCTCTTATTCCACGGGTTATAACTTTTCTGACAAGTCTTCTCCATATCAAAAAGCCAACATACCTCACATCAGCAGCATTGTTCTGATTAACCTTTTCTGCTGTCTCTTCAGAAAAAAGCTAAACATAATTTTCATTTTGGAAATCCATTCTGTCTTTTCTTAATCATTCACCTTTTTGATGTGATTATATTAATTCTATCCTAAATAACTATTTCCAGAAGCTTCCCAACCACTGAAATAAAAACAATTGAGCTGAGATTATTCTTACAACCTTTTATGAACAAGGATGTTTTAAATGCTCAAATCCTCTGGCACCTCTCCTAATTCTAGGGAAGACTGAAATTCTAGGGAAGACTGGGCGGTGTGGTGCCTCAGTGGTTAGCACTGCTGCCTCACAGCACCAGTGACCTGGGTTTAATTCCCACCTTGGGCAACTGTCTGTGTGGAGTTTGCACATTCTCCCCATGTCTGCGTGCTCCGGTTTTGCCCCACAATCCAAAGATGTGCATTGGCCATGTTAAATTGCCTGTGGTGTTAGTTGTAGGGGAATGGGGCTGGGAGGGTTACTCTTCAGAGGGTGGGTGTGGACTTGTTGGGCTGAAGGGCCTAATTCCACACTGTAGGGAATTTAAAAAAATAATTATGGCCAGTGCTTCTGCAATTTCCACTGTCACTTCCTTCAATATCCTTGGATGCATCACATCAAGTCCTGGTTCCCTTGTCAACTTTAAGTACTAACAATCTAACCAACAGTTCTTCCTTATTAGTTTTGAACATCTCTAGTGATAGGGTTTCCTCCGCTGTCACCGTAACCAAAGGAGCATCAAGATTGAGGGAATTTTGAAAAGTTAAAATGGTGCATTTTCTATCTCAGAAGATATTTCATTGAAGATGCTAGAATGAATTCCATCAGAAACTTGAGACTTGTTAATACTTAGTACTAATAATCTTCTCAGTACTCTTTCCTGATGATTGTATTTATTTTAAGTTTGTCTCTTCCTTTCCCTTTTTGATGCACACTTATTTCTGGGATGTTATTTGTATCCCATACAGTAAAGAAATGCAAAGTATCTGTTCAATGCATCTGCTATTTCATTATTGTTCATTATTTATCCTCCAAACTCATACTGCAGAGGACCATTGTTCATTTTACTTACTCATTCCTTTATGTGGAAAATTTTAGTGTATGTTTTTATATTTCTAGCAAGCTTTCTCTTCTACTCTAATTTCTCCCTCATTATTTGTTTAGTCATTACTTGCTATTTACAAAATATTTTTTTCAAATCTATGGTCTGTCACTAATCTGAGGCCATGGAGGGATTCAAATTGAAACTGAGGATTTTAAAATTGAGGCATTGCTGGGCTAAGCCAATATTGGTCAGCGAGCACAGGGGTGATGGGTGAACAGAGCTTGGTGAGAGTTTGAATACAGAGAACAGGATTGGGATGAGTTTCAAATTATGGAGTTTGGAAGATGGAAGGTCACCTAAGATAGCATTGACTACAATAACAAAATTATCATGGGGATCTCATAGAAACTGATAAAATTCTAATGGGACTAGACAGTGTAAATGCAGGAAGGATATTCCTGATGACCAGGGAGTCCAGAACCAGGGGTCACAGACTAAGGATTTGGGCTATCCCATTTCGGATGGAGATGAGCAAAAATGTCTTCACTCAGAAAGTGTTAAACCTGTGGAATTCTCTTCCATGTGAAATGGTTGAAGCCAAAACATTTAATATTTTCATGAATGAATTAGATAAACGTAAAGTCATCATAATCTTACCAGATCATAATGCCATTCCTTCGTTAGAAAGAGATGACTGGTGGTTCCTTGTCCAGCTGGTCAACATTGCTCAGGCAAGGAGAGAGATTGAGAAAGAGAGCCCTTCATGGTCACCTCAGCAACTGGGAACCAAACCCACGCTGTGGTATCGTGCTGTGTTGCCAACCAGTTGGGTAGGCAACTGACCTAACCAATACCCAATGAGACATGGGCCTCAGGGAACAAGGAACCAAAAGGTATGTGAAGAAGGCAGGAACAGGGACTGAGTTAGATGATCGACCACAATCATATTGAATGGTGGAGCAGCATCAAAGGGCTGAACATCCTATTAATGTTCCTATTCTCTATGTTGCTGTTTAAAATAGGCTTTCAGTTTGTATCGACAAAAAAAAGTGTGGCAATATTCTCCTGTTGATAGGGTGTTGCAAAGCTGTGCAGTGTGAAAAGGCAGACAAACCGGTCATTCGTGTATAAATACATATTCTACTAAATAAAGGTAACGTGGCTACTGTCCTACTGGACCATGGGGCTGCTTGCTCTCGGGTGAGGGAAGAGTTAAGAAATGAGGATCCTTCATGATAACCTAAGGAAGAGAAAAGAAACAGAATGACTATCCGTTTTTAAATGTGATTAACATGGCTCTTACATGAAGGCAAACCGTTTCAAACAAGACTCAAATAATTATTCTTCTTTGCTTGTGAGACTTTGGTTAATTGGTGATCCATGTACTGGGCTCTTGATGATCTTTTGGATCTATTCCCAAATATTTTGCACTTCAAGCACAATCTGCATGATTGGACAGCTCAGGGCATGAGAAGAGACCAATGACACATCTCCAAGGAGTCCGCATGTGAAGGGAAGTGACCTAAAACATTCTTGTTCGGGGCTTGTAAAAGACTAGTCAGAGACTCATGCAAATGACAGGGCTTCCAGTACTATCTTATTTTATTACTTTTAATAGGAGATGACAAAGACTTTAGTTGTCACATCCCCAGACTCAGATTTTCAATTTTAATGGGTTCATGTTACACAATCCCAACAGTCAAATCTTGCAATATTGTCCATATGTTTATTTTATCCTTCATTACTGAATTCATGATTCACTGTAAGACCTCAGGTACCTCATTCCACAATATCCACAATTTACTTAAAACACGTTTGTCAATTCTACTTTCTCGGAATGTGCGAGCAGAGCTGGTCATTTATTGCCTCAAACTGGTCCACAGTTTAATAAGATCGCTTTCATGCCTGCATCCCATAACCCTTGTCTACGTTGTTCATCAGCTTTACAATTCCAGCCTTACGAACTGAGCCTCTATCATCTTCTTGGGAAGAAAATTTCATATTCCAGAGATACTTTGAGAGGAATAAAAATCCTCCTCATCTTTGTCTTTAAAGTGAGTGCTCTTTATTCTGAAATGATGTCCCCCTAATGTTAGCTTGGCTATAAGAGGATACATTCACCTGGTATCCACCCTACAATTTATGCATGCAAATATAAATTTATAACATGTTAAACAACATGCAATGTGGACCGAACAAAACATGGAACCAAGAAACTGCAAGTTATGTTCACCTCAATTTTCCCCAATTCAGTTGCCGTAGTTATAAGTTTGTAAGTTTTTCATTTTATTCCTGTAAACAATACTGAACCAAATATTCGTGATCTTACTTCAACTAGGCTTGTTTCACAAAGCATTCCTGTTCAGCAGAATTGCAAGCTGTTTTAATGCACAATATGGGCTATGTGAAGATAAGAGCAAGGAAGATAAGGAGAGATTCCCAGAGACAGAGAGAGAGAGAAAGGATGAGAGCATGCAAGAGGAAATTTGAGTTAATTTTGCTTCAAGTCAAACATAGATTGAAATGTTGCCTTTCTTTAAGAAATGGTTGAATGGTTAATACATTTTGTTTAAATTCTGGTCATGAGCTCTGATAATGGAGACAGATAATATCACCACCATATTGGAATCATGGCAACTGTTCACAACATAATAAGACAAGGAGCTGGTTGAGGTCACAAAAACAACAGTAGGGTTTGCTGGTCAAAATCAACTTTCATTTTTCATATTCTGGCTCATGACAAGTTTCAAACAGTAATAGTACATTTTTCTATAAAGACCCTTTGAGAGACCACCAGTTAAGCCAAATGGCCTGTTTCAGTTCTGTACATTCTATGGAAGGCATCAAAAAAGCTTAAGTGCTTGAATCTAGTTTTCTAATCTCCTGCTCAGAGATATTATCACACAACTCTGGAGCAGATGGGTCTAGAACCTGGGCCTTCTGATGTAAGGGTAGGGACACTATCACTGCAACTTGCTGAAAACACACCAGGGTTCATCTTGAACAATCTTGTGAATGATGGTCTCTTTAAGAATGGACCAGGGCATACGCCAGAGAAATTAGGGAAAAGTTGATGCTTATTGGAGCAAAGTTTCCATTTAAATCCTGTGGAGTACTGGTAGCATCTCATTCTCTTAACCTGGTGGTCCGGGTTCTAAATCCTACCTGCTCCTGAGGTGCATCATCCTATCTTTGAATGGGTTGTTTTGAAAATATAGCTTTCCTCTCGACTCTTCCTTCGTTTTGTTATTGTTGCATGGTGGCCAAAGCTTGTCACTTGTTTAGTTGCTTCATTGAATGATTTGGAGGCAAGTTTACAAACTAAAAGATTGGTTTTCCACAGTGAGGGGAGGTTGGCTAGTAAGGGAAGAGAGTAGATTGGAGTGCTGAACTATCTCATTGCAAATAAACAGTTGTGGAAGATAGACTGTCTCCTGCTTTGGCAAATGGATGATTATCAATTCAATTACGCTGGACTATCTCTCAGTGAAACCTGTCAAGTTAGTTTCTGGGCTACATGCAGCATGCCAAAACATGAGATAAAAGATTGTAAAACTTTGGCTAACATACTCCTCAGAGCTATCTTAACATATCATACTGCCACACTGATGAGGAACAATGCAACAGTTGACCCACAACAGGAAACTGTTCAATGTCTGTTTGACTCTCTCTCTCTAGCAGTTGTAAGGCCATTTCTGCTTCGTGTGCTTTTATTTTCTGCTGAGACATTGGTTTCTGTTGCACCTTGGTTCTAACTATTCTGCTGTTTTTATTACAGCTTTGCAGGCATCACCAATAGACTTCCCATTGAGTATGAAAGCTTTCTCAGAGAAATAGGAGGAGGCTGAACCTGCCAGTCACCAACATTGACCTGAGGTCATTGTGTTTCACTTTAACAGAGCAGGTTTACACTGGAAAATTCCTATTTCCAACTGAACATGGATTTGATGGCAAAAATAAATTAAGTGGATGCCTAACTAAATGCACCCCTCCCCCCCCCACCAACCTTTCACTATTACCCCTCACCTGCAACCACCTATCACCTTCCCAGCTTCCTTTCCCCCAGCTTCCTATTTATCTGTCAGCCCCCTTCTCCCTCCACGTTCCTGATGAAGGGCTTATGCCTGAAATATCGACTCTCCTGCTCCTTGGAAGCCGCCTGACTGCTGTGCTTTCCCGGTGGCACACTTTTCGACTCTGATTCTCCAGCATCTGCCATCCTCATGTTGTCATGTTTTTTTGATGGTGCTGAATAACAAGTATCAATATCAGAGGGAACCATAGCCAGTACATTCTGCCTGGTCAAGCCTGCCAAGACATCATCAGATTAACTGTAGTGCTTAAACAGCAATGGCTGTGGAGAACTGTCTTCTGAGAATATGGTTTGGCAGAGAGATATTAGAGCCAAAGACAAAATAATGGATAAGGGAAACCGTTCTGTGCAAAAGGATTGCTTGTACTAGATTTGCTTTTTTTCCTATTTTCCGTTTGAATTAAAGAATGCAAACTCACCTGCTTTAATGTGTGCAGCTTCTACAGCAAAACATCTTTTGTAATCTTGGTGTTTATCGTGTGTGTACATATGCGGAATATTTAATCAAATGCTTGACTGTGTGCTTAACTCAGTCTTAGTATATAGGCCCTGACCACAGCCTCCTAGCTGCGTGATTGCAAAACGAACATTGCAGATATTTGTGAGAATATCAGGAGCTAGCAGACAGCATAATCGTGGAATAACCAGTGACAGAAAAGTCTGTGGTCTTCATATTGACTTTGTCTTTCACTAAACATGTAGCAAAGCCTTCAGTGGAACCCTTCATTCGCAACTAGGACCAAACGCCTAGTGAAACCTACATGGAGCATTAGCATTTCAAGTCACCTGTTGATATACTCCTGCTGACAAACGTCATTCCCTTTCCCTACGTTTCAGTCTCTGAGCGAAGTCTTTCTCAACACTGAGAAGTTCCATGATCTAATCTTGTTACTTCCCTTTTAATTACTCTTATCCCTTAAAAGGTACACTCCATTTTCTTTTCTTTCCATCACTAAAAGTGCAACTGCACATCCAAGTCAGTCATTGTCAATGGCAGGTCCACAAAGATTAATGCCACTGACATTCAGGCAAATCTTTACTATTTATAAATGATTTGTGTCAGTGTGTGGAAATGGGAGCTTTGGCTGAAGAACTGTTGGAAAGTAAATAGTTAGAAAATAATAAAGTAAATATGAGGACAAAGTAAAAAACAAGGCTGTGTTTGTGGTCATCAGCAAAATGACAGTGTTCCTCTCTGACCTCAAAGAAAGTTGCGCACAGAAGGTTCGGGATTCTATGGCACTAGCTCTCCCTGAAACAACAGGCAGTTTTAAATCTGGTGCAAGACAAAAGGATCTGGAGTCACAAAGGAACCATGATGCTTGTACAAAAGGTAAGCAGCCAATTGTATTGAAATATTCACACAACAGCAAACTAGGAAATTAAATTGAATTCCTTGACCATTAATTTCAAATTTCAGATAGTGAAATGAATTATTTTGAGTGGACTAACATAAAGCTAAGTGAACATGAAATTGTCTTTTATAAAAAAATTATGCATTTTCTCATTATAGAGAACAGCGACATTTGGGAAACTGGGTTTTTCAGGGCCATGGGGGAATGTTTAACAATGATTATGAAGACAGAGTTTTAGTTTTTTTTATAAATGTATACTTCATTCAACAAGGCGTAACTTATACAAGAGTTTGAGTCCGACTAAACATGTCGAAAAGGATGTTCTATTCTATTAAAGATTTCCTAATGATTGCAATCTATGGAGGCTTCAATAGTTCACCCTCTGAAGAAGTGTTGACTAACTGCAACATTTTGCTATAAATTCTGTGTCTTATGGTCCTGCTCCATAGCCACCTGATGAAGAAGCAGTGCTTTGAAAGCTAGTGCTTCCAAATAAACCTGTTGGACTATAACCTGGTGTTATGTGATTTTTAACTTTGTCCACCCCAGTCCAACACCAGCTATTCCAAATCATCACTTCAGCATAGTATGGATTCATCGACTGGCTATTATACGGGTGGTCATTGGACTGTTCATATCTGTTTGACTACAAGAACATAAGAGATAGGAGCAGGATTAGGCCATTTGCCCCGCCTAGGTCGAGAGTGTGGTGCTGGAAAAGCACAGCAGGTCAGGCAGCATCAGAGGAGCAGCAGAGTCGACATTTTGGGCATAAGCCCTTCATTAGGAATGAGGCTGATGGGCCTGAGGGGCTGAGAGATAAATGGGAGGGATGTCGGGCTGGGGGAAGGTAGCTGGTAAAGCAATAGGTAGATGAAGGTGGGGAAGAAGGTGATAGGTCGGAGAGGAGGGTGGAGCAGATAGACTGGAAAGAGGATGGACAGGTCAAGAGGGTGGTGCTGATTTGGAGGCTTGGGACTGGGATAAGGTGGGGGGGGGGGGAAGGGAAATGAGGAAACTGGTGAAATCCACATTATTCCCATGTAGTTTGCAACGTGGAAAATAAGGCATTTTTCTTCCAGGCATCAGGTGGTTAGGGTTTGGTGATGGAGGAGGTCCAGGACCTGCACGTTCTTGGTGCAGTGGGAGGGGAGTTGAAGTGTTCAGCCACAGGGCAGTGGGTTTGGTTGGTGCAGGTGTCCCAGAGATGTTCTCTGAAATGATCCGCAAGTTGGCATCCTGTTTCCCCGATGTTGAGGCTACATTAGATGACCTTTGTGGAGGTATTCCATTTGGTCCACCAAGTCTGTTCCACCATTCGATCATGGCTGATAACTTTTTCAACGCCATTCTCCTGGCTTCTTCCTGTAACCTGTAATTCCCTTACTTATCAAGAATCTATCTGTCTTTGCCTTAAATACACTCAATGACTTGGCCTCCACAGCCTTCTGTGGCAATGAATTCCACAGATTCACACCTATTGGTTGAAGAAATTCCTCCTCATCTCAGTTCTAAAGGTTCACCCCTTCACTCTGAAGCTGTGACCTTGGGTCTTAGTCTCTCTGACTAGTGGAAACATCTTCTCCATGTCCACTCTACCCAGGCCTCTCACTATTCTGTAAGTTTCAATTAGATCTCTTCACATTCTTCTATACTCAATAGAGTACAGACCCAGATTCTTCAACTGCTCATGTGACAAGACCTTCATCCCTGGGATCCTTCTTGTAAAATTCTTCTAAACCCTCTTCCAGTACCAGCATATCCTGCCTTAAATATGGGCCCAAAGTAGCTTACAATATTCCAACCAAGGTCTGGCCAGACAGTGATATAGACCCAGCAGTATTTCTCTGCTCTGGCATTTTAGCCCTCTCAAAATTAATGCTAACATTGCATTTGCCTTCTAACTGCCTTTGTCCCTTTGTGCTTCAGATTTCCAAAGCATGTCCGCATTTAGAAAATAGTCGACCACTCCACTCTTCCTACCATAGTGCATAACCTCACACTTTCCCACATTGTATACTATCTGCCACACTTTTGCTCACTCCTCTACTCTGTCCAAGTCCTTCTGCAGCTTCCTCACTCCCTCGACACTGCCTGTCCCTCCACCTATCTTAGCGTCATCTGCAAACTTAGAAGCAATGCCTTCAGTTCTTTTATCCAAATAATGAATATACAATGTGAACAGTTGTGGTCCTAACACTAACCTCTGCAGAATTCCACTAGTCACCAGCTGCCATCCTGAAAAATATATCTTTATCCCCACTCTCTGCCTTCTGCCATTCAGCCAATCCTCTATCTGTGCCAGAACCTTGCCCATAATCCTAACCATGAGCTCTTAGCTTATTTAGCAGCCCCCTGTGCAGCATCTCATCAAAGGTCTTCTGAAAATCCAAACAGATCATGTTTACTGACTTTCCTTTGTATAACTTGTTCGTTACCTCTTCAAAAGATTCTAACGGATTTGTCAGGTATGATGTCCCCTTGACAAAGTTGTGCTGACTCAGCCCTATTGTACCATGCAACTTTCAAGTACACTGCAATCTCAACCTTAATAATGGACTCTAAACTCTTACCAATGACTGAGGTCATGTGAACTATTGTAGTTGTCCATGGCTGAATAGGACAAAATGGCTACTAGGGTTTTCTTTTTAACTGACACAGACAATTGAAGGAGATTTTAGCTGATGTAACATTTCATATAGTTCAAAGCTTTACAGGCAGTTGACAAAATACCTCTGAGTCTTAGTAAGATGGGAGTAAAATGAAAAAAAATAAGACTGAAGAGGCAACTCAGCTTAAAGTCATCTGATTTGAGATTTCCAATTTTTATATGAAATAAAAAGAGAAAGCTTGAGCTGCCTGGATTGAGACTTTTTAAATAATTATAATTACATATTCGACACAGGTTTGTACAAGAATAGAAGTTTAAATTTCTGAAGGCAGTTAGCCTCAGATACAGAGACGAGTTTCAATAAAAACCCTTGAAGAAATGTTTTTCTCCGTCAGCAAGAAGATTAGAACAAAAAGGTACAAACCAGATAATGGGAGCAAGGCAGGTGTGGGGAGGGGGCGTATGCAGAAACAATTTTGAAACCGGGTCATTATGACCTTGAGAGAATAAACAACGGCCATTTCACAAGTTGGAAAAGAGGGAAGCTGTTCCGAAATTGTTCACTTTGTCACGGAATCGAAGCATTAGACCTAACCATGTATCACATTAGAAATACTTTTATGCTTGAGCTGTTATTACAAATATTATTATAATTGGTAGAAATTAACATCCTTTTTAATCTTCTGTCCTAAGATCACCAGGGGGTATGAGTTGCTTGATTTAATTAGAAAAGTCATTAGTAATAAGCGAATATACAATGTGGCCAGCAAATACCCAGGAAGGGACATAGCAATTGGTGTTAGAATGTGATCTATCATCATAGGACCCCAAGGACAGGTGATGGGGAATCTGGCAAACATTATGAAATGATCGGAGGACCTAAGGTGGACCATGAAGTTGTCCATCATTGTGCAAGTATTCACAAGATGTGCAGATCAGCGGGGATGTGGCAAGCGCTGATATCAATGTTGCATGTAACCATTGTAATGCAGTATGTATAAATATCTTGCACTTTATTGGGAAAGGGAGAGCATCATGGACCTCCGGTTTGAGCTATTATTAAGAGGGGTGACTTCTCCCACCTATGTTACAAAGGAGCTCTGAATAAAGATTAATTTGTGCTATAGAACACAGGACTTAGACTCGTCTTTAAAATCTCTCTCCAACACTAACCAGTCTATAATTTCCCATCTTTTACCTCCCTCCATTCTTAAACAGAGGTCTTAAAGTAGCCATTTTTCAGCCCTCTGGGAACCTCCCTGACTCCAGTGATTCCTGAAAAATCATCATTAATGCCCCTACAAGCTCCTCAGCTATTTCCTTCAAAATTTTGGAGTGTACTCCATCTAGTCTGAATGATTTATCCATCTTCAGACCTTTTAGCTACCCCAGCACTTCTCCTTAGTGTTGGCCACGACACTCACATCTATCCCAAACTCTCTTGAAGTTCTGGTACATTACTGGTGTCTTTCACAATGAAAACTGATACAAAGCTCCTTTTCTCCTTTCGGCATCATTTCTTTCTTCTCCTTTACTGCTTCACTAGCATTATTTTCCACCAGTCCAATGTCCACTCATGGCTCTCTCTTACTCTTCATATATCTAAAAAATCTCTTGCAATTTTCTTTTATATTACTAGCTAGTTTACTCATATTTCATCGTCCCCCCCACTTATTGCTGTTTTAGTTGTCCTCTGCTGGTTTTAAAAGGCTTTCCAATCCTCTGGCTAACTCCAGTTCTTTCTCTTTTGCTTTTATGCTGTCCCTGACTTCCCTTGTCAATCATGGTTGCCTTGACCTCCCGTTAGTATGTTGCTACTTCCTTGGGATGAATTTCTACTGTGACTCCCAAATTAGCCCTGGAAACCCATGTCGTTGCTGCTCCGCTGTTTTCCCTGCTAGGCTCCCCTTCCAATCAACTCTGGCCAGCTCCTCCCTCATGTCTTTGTATTTATCTCCACTCAACTGTAACACTGTTACATCTGATTCCAGTCTCTCACTCTCAAACTGCAGAGTGAATTTGACCATATTATAGTCATTGTCCTAGGGATTTCTTCACCTTAAGCTGCAGAATAAAGTCTACCTCATTACACACTACTAAATCCTGAATTTCCTCTTCACTAGAGAACTCTATTACAAGCTATTCCAGAAAACCATCTTGCTGATATTCCATAAAATCCTTTTCTTGGGATATGTTACCAATCTAATTTTCTCAGTCAGCTGCATAAAGAAATCCTCCATGATTATTGTAACAGTGCCTTTCTTATATGCCTTTTCTATCTCCTGATTATCGCTAAGAGGACTGTACATAACTGCCAACAGGATCCTTTCTCCTTTGCAGTTTCTCAATTCTATTCATGAAGATTCTGATTCTATTTCACTTCTTGCTATTAATTTAATTTTTTAATAATAAGGCAACCCGGTCCCTCTGGTCTCCTACCTGTCCTTTCGGCAGAGCACATATTCTTGGATAATTAGTTCCCAGCCCAGATCCCCAGCAGTCATGTCTGAGGTGCTCACAACAATGTACTCACCAATTTCAATCTGCTCTACAAACACATTTATCTTGTTTTGTAAACTGTGCGAAACACACTCAGTCCTGTGTTAGTTGCTCCCCCTCTCATAGTTGTCCGCTCAGTCCTGTGTTAGTTGCTCCCCTTCTCATAGTTGTCCCTTATCTTCTGCATGTAAAATTCAAGTCCTTACCCTCTCCATATTCTCTGTCCTATTGTTCTGGAAATTTCATTAACCTCTGCTGAGTCCTCCCCCATTTTTGGGATTTTTGATCCTGGCCAATGTCCAATCCCCTGACTGTATTATCCCTGATTTCAACTACATTTCTCTTTTCTCCCTCCCCTCTTGAGTGACTCCTGTACCATGGTGCTATGATCAGCTTGCACATCCTCCCACCAGCATCTGCTTTCACCCACACAGGGAGCAAAAATCTCAAACCTGTAACAAAAGCTCAAGAGCTGAGGCTCCCTCAGCATTATCTCTTGGATCCCTCCACCTGTCTCATTCATAATCACCCCCTTTTGTCCCTGATCACTGACCGAATGCAAGGTCATTAATCTAAGGAATATGATTCTGTTTACCTCTGCCTTAAAAAAATTCAAGAACTCTGCTTTAACCACTTTTTCATAAACAGAGATTAAAGACTCTCAACCTTCTGAAAGAAAAAAATTGCCTCATCTGTTTAAATGGGTGACTTCTGGTTTTTAAACAGTGACCTTTAACTCTAGATTCTTCCTTAAGTGGCCACATCCTCTCCACGTATACCCTACCCAGGATTCTATATGATTTAATCAAGTCCCCTCTAACTCATCTGACTCCAGCTGGTCCAGTCCTTGCTTGCCTAATCTTCCCTCATGTCAACTGCCCATTCCAGGTCAGTGGTTTCTCTGAACAGATGTTTATCCTTCCTTAAATAAAATGACCAATCACGTGACTAATCCTACAATTAACCATGCATGGTAGTCCGTCCCTTAGAATTTTCTTGTGTGGATGATAATTTTCTGCATCATCTGAAATATTCTCTTCAGTGACGCAGCAGCATTTCTATCGACCTACCCTTTAACCCAGTTTGACAATTCACTTTAGCCAGCTCTGTTCTCATGCCCTCGATATTGTCCTTATTTAAAATTTCAAAAAATCTCAGATCAATTGCTCTCTCTCTCTCCTTCAAATTAAATGTAAAATTCAACTATATTATAGTCACTGTTACTTGGGTTGGGGGTTCCGGAGGGAGGCTTCAGTATGAGATCATTAATTGCATAAAACAAGGTTTTGTATAGGCTGCTGTCTAGTTGACTCCAGAATGTACTGTTTTGTGCAACTATCCTGAAAACAGGTCATGAACTCTTCCTCTCAGCCGCCTTTACCCATCTGACTTCTCCAGCCAATATGCAGATTAAAGTTTCCCTGGACTATCACTGTGCCGTTCTGGCCTGCTCTTATTATTTTTTCATTATGTTGGGAGGCTTGTACGTCAATTCTAAAGGTGTCTTCCAGCCTTTATCCTCTCTCACTTCTACCCAACTTGTTTTTACATTCTTGTTTCCTGACCTCAGCTCATCCTTCTGCCTTGCGCTAATCATTAAGCAACAGAGCACCCAACCCCTTCATCTTTTCCTACTTTCCTGTAATTCTTAAATATCCTGTAAGATTCATGTCCAATCCATGATATACCAGATCGTACTAACTCATTCATACTCTCAGTTCATCTGTTTTGTTTCAAATGTTGCCTGCATCAGACACAGAGTCTTAGGTTTTCTTATTCTATTCTCTTTGTAAATTCTCGTTGATTGACTGTTTGATTCATATTCTCTACTTCCTGCTTTGTATACACCTGTGCTGGATTTGCTCAATTCCTTTGATTCCCATTGCTGTCTCAGCCTATCTGTATTACTGGGGACAGTGTGAAGAGAGTGTACAGTGTTGACATTTCCAATAATTTTTGAAAGGGCTGAACTGTTCCCCTATGAACTGAGAGCCATTATCACCCATCATAACGTTTGGAATGCCATAACAGATGAAACATTCTAGAATGTAGAATAGTATCAAATATCCTTATTGTCAGATGTACGCAAGTACAGGAGTACAGTGAAAAGCTTGCAGTGTCAATCCACATTGGGCTATCTTAGGCAGCCATGTTTTCAGGACTTCAGCAATCTCTCTGGTAGATGTTGAAGTCAGCTGATCCACCTCCCAGTAAGCAGAATAGTAGTCCACTGTGACAAGATAATCAGTTCCTGTGAGGGTGAAGATTTCTGCTCTCAACTTTATTCTGGTTCCCCCTGTGATATCATGTGTCAACAGCTCCATAAACGAAAAGATCATCCATCATTGCTTCCACTCCAGGAAGATTATTAACTGTCTTATGTTGGATAGTGGTAGCACACTGGAAAGCTGGTCTTCCTGGAGGTTTTACAAATGTTAAAGATTTTATCAAAGTGTACAAAATCCCCATTTTGCCTGTCTATGTAAACCCAGATTAACAAAAATACAGAACAGATTTCTGTACTTAAAACAGAATGACAATGATTCTAGCTATCGGTAAGTAATTATGAATTGTTGACCTATAGCTGTGCTAGTTAAAACTGTAAACCCCTTTATGAAGCTGCTCCTGCACACTCATACAACAGACAGGGACAGACACAAAAGTATTAGGAGGGCTCCTGATGAAGGGCTTTTGCCTGAAACGTTGATTTCGCTGCTCCTTGGATGCTGCCTAAACTGCTGTGCTCTTCCAGCACCACTAATCCAGAACAAATGTATTAGTGTTACACTGGCAGGAGAAACTGGGAAACCATTTCAATGGCTCCTGTCTATACGTTTCGCTGAGATGATCCATTTTGCTTTCCAGGATTTGCTGTTACTCAATCTCTCTTCTCCAGGTGATTTTCACTTGCTTAGTCATAGAGATGTACAGCACGGAAACAGACCCTTCGGTCCAACCCGTCCATGCCGACCAGATATCCCAACCCAATCTAGTCCCGCCTGCCAGTGCCCAGCCCATAACCCTCCAAACCCTTCCTATTCATATACCCATCCAGATGCCTTTTATATGTTGCAATTGTACCAGCCACCACCACATCCTCTGGCAGCTCATTCTATACACGTACCACCCTCTGTGTGAAAAAGTTGCCCCTTAGGTCTCTTTTGTATCTTTCCCCTCTCACCCTAAACTTATGCCCTCTAATTTTGGTCTCCCCCACCCCAGGAAAAAGACTTTGTCTATTTATCCTATCCATGCCTCTCAAGATTTTATAAACCTCGAAAAGGTTACCCCTAGGCCTCCGACGCTCCAGGGAAAATAGCCCCAGCCTATTCAGCATCTCCCTTTGCTCAAATCCTCCAACCCAGGCAACATCCTTGTAAATCTCACAGCAACTGGATCACAAATTATAATGTTTCTGACTTATTTACTAAAAGCAACAACTTACAGCAACTGGTGAAGAAAAATAAACTGGCTTCCTTCAGTATTTTATTTACTGCACAGAGACACACCACCTTGCACTCCAGAGGTCCGTATGCTTCTGACAATATTGTTCACACCCACAGCTACTCAGGAGACAATCATATTGTTGTTACAGAGTCATACAGTATGGAAATAGACCCAACAGTTCAACTAGTCCATGCTGACCATAATCCCAAACTAAACTACTCACACCTGCCCATGCCTGGCCCATATCCCTCCAAACCTTTCCTATTCATGTACTTATCAAAATATCTTTTAAATGTTGTAACTGTATCTGCATCCACCACTTCCTCGGGACATTCATTCCATACATGAAACACTGTCAGTGGAAAAAAGTTGCCCTCAGGCATTTTTAAAATCTTTCTCCTCTCACCTTAAACGTATGCCTCGTAATCTTGAAATCCCCCACACTAGGGAAAAGACACCCACCATTAAGCCCCTCTATACCTCTCATGATTTTATAAACCTCTGAAAGGTCACCTCTCAACTTCCTATGCTCCAGTGAATAAAGTCCCAGCCTATCCTCATAACTCAAACCCTCCATTCCCAGCAACACCCTGGTAAATCTTTTCTGAACCCTCTCCAACTTAACAACATCTTTGCTGTAACAGGGAGACCAAATCTGTGCACAGTTCTCCAGAAGAGGTCTCACCAATGTCCTGTATAAACTCAAAGTGATGTCCCAGTGTTGACAGGCCGTTGGCCCTGCTATGTGGAATAACAAAAAGAACCCAGTTGTTCCTTGTTGACAGCCAGATCGCACTTTGTACTTGCCCTCCCATACGGCACACAGGCCCGCCTGTCTGCTTCCAGCCCTCAGGCCACTCCGAGAAGATTAACTTTGTATAACCACGGTCTCTTCTCGCTGTAGCTTGGAATCCTTCTTTGGCGCTGCACATACTAAATCAAAACCATATTGCGGTCACAATGACATATTCAGGTGTTGATGTTTGAAGAGACAGCAGGTCCTTACTTGCTGGCAGTGAAAGCTTCTGTCAACCTGAAAACTGCCAAAGACAAAGTGGGACCCAGCAGAATGAAAAGAGAGGGAAGAGGTCAGAGTGGAAGGAATGTAATGTTCTGGACTCCATTTCAGAGATTGGAGGAGGAAGGATGTGAATGCCTTTGAACAGCGGCATGTGACTTTTTTTTATATAATATATTTTTATTAAGAAAAAATAGATTTTTAAATATTACAACAAATACAAAACAATGCAATTCAAAACAGTACAAAAATAGTACAAAACTAAACTAGCTATTTAACTAACTAAATAAATATCTAACAACAAACAAATAAATAGTAATAACTCAGCCCAGCCAAACAAAACACTCATACATTCATAGTTCCTCCTCCCTGGATATTGGGCTCATGAAACACAATTGTTACGGCTATATAAAAGCCTTTGTTAGTGTGGCAGATAAACCTGTGTCCAGGTATTTCAAAAAGGGTTGCCATGTCTCGTAAAAATTCTCAGTTTTGCGGTGTACCATATTTGTGAGAAAATCCAGGGGAATATGCTCCATACCTGAAAATGTGTTGCTGGTTAAAGCACAGCAGGTTAGGCAGCATCCAAGGAACAGGAAATTCGACGTTTCAGGCATAAGCCCTTCATCAGGAATGAGGAGAGTGTGCCAGGCAGGCTAAGATAAAAGGTAGGGAGGAGGGACTTGGGGGCTGCCTAACCTGCTGTGCTTTAACCAGCAACATATTTTCAGCTGTGATCTCCAGCATCTGCAGACCTCATTTTTTACCCGAATATGCTCCATAACAATCTTCCGCCAACCCGACAGGCCTGGGGTTTTTTTGGACATCCAACCTAGCAAGATATTCTTCCTTGCACAGAATGTAAGAATATTGAAAGATTTTGCCTTATGCGCTTCTGCAGGAAATACAATGGGTAGGCCCAAAAGGAGCGAAATAGGGTCCTTCCCCACCCCTACACCTAAAATCCTCTCCATTGCGCCCACCACAACGCTCCAATATGTTTGAAGCCTGTCACAAGACCAAAGACAATGGGTAAGAGTACCCATACAGACCTTGCACTTGGGACATGCTGAAGATACCCCTTGTTTAAATTTTGACAAACGGTCTGGGGCTAAGTGGACCCAGTAGAGAATCTTAAACTGTAAAGCATGGGTCCTATTGCAAAGTGATATCTTCCTTGCATTCTCCCAAATATCCTCCCATGCCTCTGAAGAAACTTCAACACCCAGCTCTCTTTCCCACATCTTGCAGAGTCGATCAGACTCATCTGAGGTGGCACCCCCCAATTGGTGATATAGAGTACTGACAGAGAATGTACTCTTAGCCCTTAGTGCCCCTCTTTCTATGACAGATTTGTAGGGATCAGTCAAAAGTGTGGTCTTTTTATGAATAAAATCCCTAACTTGAAAAAAAACGGAAGAGGTCTCTATTAGGTAACTCGTACTTTCGTACCAACTGATCAAAGGACATCATTACATCTCCCTCAAATAAATCACCCATGCAAGATATACCCCTAGCTGCCCAACGTTTAAATCCTGAATCTATCATACCCAGTTGAAAACTCGGCATACCCACTAAAGATGTAAACAAAGATGTTTTGCCAATATTACCTTCCCTCTGCCGAATTGCCCTCCATGCTTTAACAGTATTGATGACTATTGGGCTATGACAATATTCCTTAACTGTCCTCACCTTGTCCAAAAACAGCAAACTAGTAAGGGGGCACCTTGCCTGGGAGACTTCGATATCTAGCCATATTGAAAGAGGGTTCCCACAAACCCAATCACTGACGTAGGTCAAGAGCGAGCTTAATTGGTAATTTTTAATGTCCGGAAGGTCTACTTCCCCCAATCTGTGAGGCAACTGCAGTTTGGCCAATTTAGTGAGGGGCCGTTTACAGTGCCAGATAAAGGAGCTGAACCAACTGTTCAGTCTCCTGAGCGTTTGTTTATTGAAAATCAGGGGGAGCATCCGTATAGGGTATAGCAAACGAGGGAGAATATTCATCTTAATAAGCACTATCCGACCCAACCATGAGACTGGAAGTGCCTCCCATCTTTGGAGATCTTGCTTAATTTTTTCAAATAATTGAGTAAAATTGCCTTTGAACAGCCAATCCAGAACTGGAGTAATGAATATGCCCAAATACACAAAACCCCACTGTGACCACCTAAATTGGAATCTATAGTCATTCTCAAGAGCCAACTCCTTCGTAAGACCACCCATAGGCATAGCCTCTGATTTAGCAAAATTAATCTTATACCCTGAAAAAGTGCCAAATGCGTGAATGCATTGTATCAGGCAAGACACTAAGACTGCTGGATTTGTCAAGAAAATTAGAACATCATCTGCATATAGCGAGATCTTATGTAATTTTGATCCCACTTCTGGAGCTGATACATTGAAATCCCCACAAATGGCCACCAATATAAAAAGTAATGATGAAAGGGGACAGCCCTGCTGGCTGCCCCAGGAAATATTAAAATTGCTTGATCATACCCCATTGGTAATGACCACAGTGAGAGGTACACTGTAGAGAACCTTCACCCATCTTATGAAAACTTCGCCCAGACCAAACCGGTCTAGAGTATAGAAAAGGTACGACCACTCAACTCGAATGCCCGAAATTCCCTAGAGAAATACTCCACAAACTTGCTGTCCATGAGAATAAAGGGGTCCATTCGCCAGTACCTTGACTCCATTGTAACATCCTTAATCTTAACCATGAGGTACACTGGAGCATGATCAGAGATGGCAATATTACCAATCGTACAGGATGCCACCAGTTCCAGGGTTACCGCAGGGGCCAGAAAAAAAATTAATCCTCGTGTGACATCTGTGAGGATTGGAGAAAAACGTGAAATCCCTACCTGTAGGGTGGAGACACCTCCAGATGTCCACCAACCCTAATTCCCCACACAAACCCAATAACTGTTTAGTTTGTGCAGAGGGTATCGAGGGACCTTTAGGCAACCTGTCTACTGTGGGGTCCATGAAGCAGTTAAAATCTCCCCTTATAATGATGTGCCAAGACTTGAGACTTATCAGCTTAGAAAAAAACATCCACCAAGAATTTAAGAGGATGAGCTGGGGGACAATTAACATCTAAAATGCCCACTTATCAAGGCTTTAAGAATTACAAACCTCCCGTATGTGTCTTTAACACATTCCAACAATTTAAATGAGAGATTTTTCCTTACCAATATAGCCACTCCCCTACTCTGGTATTAAATGCTGAAAAATAAACTTGGTCAAAGCCATTCTGCTGTAATTTCAGATGCTCCTTGTCATCCAAATGTGTCTCCTGTAACAAAGCAATATCCACCTTCTCCTTTCCAAGACTCAAGAGTACCTTCTTCCTCTTAATTGGTGAGTGACTTCCCTTGATATTCCAGGTACACCATTTAATCAAATCATTAGCCATAATCTTCTGCAATTACATTTAAGTTCCAGAGCAGAGGAACCTGAACCACAAATTGCTGAGCCTTAGTGTTGCATGGTCCACCAAATATAAAAACTAGATAAATTAAAACCACTATATTTAACAAACATACAAAATTATTAAAAATAAAAAAACAACAAAAGCCAGAAAACAAACCAACATATAAAGCGCCAATAGCGCTGATAATGGAACTCACCCCCTGCCCGGAGGGGGCAACTACCCGTCCCGAACTGCCCATAAATAGGCATCTAACCATCTCAACCACCTACACTTCTCCCAGCTAGAAATGCATTGCAAGCGCAAGCTAAAAAGAATAAACACCCCATAGAATATCAATATGAATAAAAAAACATTATTTTATAAAAAAAAAGGAATAAATACCCCACCCATCCTTTGGTATGTCCTAACTTAGAAATTTAAAATGTACATCTTAACCACCGCCAGACATAGTTTGAACCAAATTATTATCAATAGAGGGAAAAAAGGGGGAAAAACAAAGCTCTAACCGGATTTCCTCCATTTCTTTTACAGAATGATAAACGCATACCCAAGCACAATATTTATACATACTACAATTGTTTAACTTAGGTTAGTTTGTCCACAAAGTCTCTTGCCTTCTGAGATGTATCAAAGAGATGCATGGATCCATCTAAGGTGATCCGAAGCACTGCCGGATATCTCAGGGAGTAGTGAATCCCAAGCTCCTTCAATCTTCTCTTGACACCATCATACGATTTTTGTTTCTGAATCACCGCCGCTGAAAAGTCCTGAAAAAACATGATCTTAGACCCCTCGTAAATTAGGGCCTTTGGACTCTCTCCTTATCCTGGTAATGATGGAACCGCACCAGGAAAGAACGAGGGCATTGACCCAGAACCGACCTCCGTGCTGCGATCTGGTGAGCCCTCTCTATCTTCAATCCTCTCATGCCAGTCTCCAAGCTAAGCCAATCTTCAACAAATTCCGCACGCCGCTCACCTTCCTTACCCTCAGGCAGACCGATGATCCGAATGTTTTTCTCCTGCCCCTGTTTTCAAGATCATCCACTTGGTCATGCAAATTACGAACTTGCGTCTTCAGGGCTTGGATCTCTTCCTTGAATGAATTGGCATCAGCTTCCACCACTGTGACCCTGTGCTCCACCTCATCCATCCTCTTCGCCAGCTCTCCCAGCTGCTGCTCATGCTTCTGCAGCATGAGAGAGACTGAAGCCAGCTTCTCTTCAATCCATTTCCCCAACATCTCGCGAGATTTCGAGAGCTGGTTCACCAGGTCCTGGAGAGTAATCTGCTCTGAGGCTGCTGCAGGCTGAGCTGCAGGCCCGGCCTTAGATGCTCCTCCTCCCTTTTTAGGCATTTCTGGACTGCTGAAAATACAAGTAAGTTAATTTTTAAATGTTTCTTGGGGCTCCACAATCTTTCCAACACCCCAAGAAATCCTGATGACCTGGGTTGGGTGGGTTAAAGGACCGTCCTGCTCCTGCTGCGATGCGAAGCTCTGCAGTGTGATCTTCTCAGATCGCCGCCATCTTAGAACCCCTGGCATGTGATTTTTAAAATCGGTGTTTTGCGTGTTCAGAGCTAACGTAATTCAGCAAGGTGAGGGAAAAATGTGGTACAAGTCAGGATACAGGCAGAGGAGTGTTGGATGTGCTGAACCTCTATCTCCATGCTATACTCATGGATGTAATTTAGAAGAGTTAAGGCAAGTTCTGAAGGTGGAAGTATCTGGCTTTGTGCTGGAGAAGAAGAGGTTAAGTTGAAACTTGAAGTAATAAACAATCCAATTAACACCGAGATAGTGGGCAGGAAAGTCAAGGTAACCTGTGACAGCAGCAGCAAAGAATTATTTGTCAAGTTTTGCTTTATCAAGTCACTGTGGAGGGGATCTGGATATTTCATTTGGTTAAATATAAGTTGTTATTCTGATTAATGTTTAACTGGGGAAAGTCAGGCGTTCCAGCTCTGAGTGTCAGTCAAAAGGCGCACAGACAGTACAGAGGTCAGTTATTTACATCTACACCCCCGTCCCCACTCCCCATGCAGTTCTTGGGCTGTTCACTGATGTTAAAATACAAATACTAATTGTTGCAATATTTCTGATAAAATGTGTTGTGCAGGCCAGTTTGCCAGACATTCCACTGGCTGGTTAGGACTTGCTGTATAAGCAATTTCACCAGATCAAAAACACCCAATTAAACAAAAATATCTCGTTAACGTAGAGCTAATAATTCTTTCACAGAACCAGGAGTGGGATTGATCTGCAAAAATCTGGCTCGGGAAGTAAGTGTACATAGATTTTTAAACCCTTTTGCTCATATTAATTAACAACAAGGATTTACTTCTGTACCGTAGCACCTCAAGGTATTTTTGAGGCATGTTACAAATAGAAAATTGCAATGAATCATGTAAAGATATGTTAAAACAAATGACTTGGCTACTGAACTGAGGTTTAAGGAGTGATTTATGGAGGAGAGAGAGACATACCAGGAGGTGGAGAGATTTAGGTAGGAGATTCCAAACCTGACATCCCTGGCAGCTTGAAGTTTAATGGCAGAACAACTAAAATCAGGCCTGTACATGATGCAGAATTCTAGCCACACAGATGTCCCAGAAGTTGTGGAGGTCCTGAAGGACGTTATAAAGGTAAGGAGTGAAGAGGCCATGTAGGGATTTCAAAACGAAGGTGAGAATTTAAAAATCAAAACATTGCCAGACTCTGAATCCATGTAGCACCCTGAGGCAAGGATGACGGGTGAGTTAGTCTTTGTTCAAGTTAAATGTAGGAAGCAGCATTTCAGTTGGTGGGGTCGAGGATGGGGACAGAAGATTGGTGAAGCAGTCAAATATAAAGGTAACCCAGACATGGATGAGGGTCTGAGTCACAGATGAGCTGAGGCAAGGATGAAGGTGACTGTTATTATAGATATGGAAACATGCAGTTTGAGAGATCATGCAGCACCACCACCAGCTTCTCAGGGGCAGCTAGGGGTAGCCAATAAATGCTGGCCCAGCCAGTGATGGCCGCATTGCATGAATGAATAAAATACCAAAGGTGGAATGTTCCGGGCTTGTCGCAGGTGGAATGGTCAGACCGTCAGAAAACAGGATAGCGAGGGAGTAGACTTGAGGCTTCCATCTCAACCATAGTGGCAAAGATTACAATTTCCAATTAAAGGGACAGTACCAGGGGTTACACGGACTCAGCCACCTTTAGATTTTGAGGTAGATGTAGCAATCACTGAAAGGAAAGGAACCTCATTAGCCACTCCCACCCATCCTCCATGTTCACGCTGGCTGTGGGAGTTGAGGGGCTGCTGTAAAGCAAGCTCAGCCAAAGGACAGGAGAAAGTGGACACTTCCTCTCAACCTGATGGCTTGGACAAAAGTGGCCAAAGCGTCAATGGCAGATGTGTGGGCCCCTCCACCTGAAGTCCTTTGTCAGAGGATGCAGGTCAGACAGGTGGCCCCTCGTTGTACTCTGATTTGCCCCGAATTCTACAAAGCACACCTCAGGACAACACGCCTTGCAGTCCCACCCATTCTTCACACTTCAGGCACTTCACATTTCCATCGCACCAGCCAACATTTCCACTCTCCGTCACTCCACAGCCCTCCCACATGTGACTCATAGTAACCCACCATAAGTGTCATCCTTCCCTCTTCTCTTCATAAGCCACTTCATAAGTTTCTGTTTCTCATCCTGCCAAGGGAAGTGAACACACAACTTAGCAAAAGACAAAGGTCCTTGGATTTGGCTGAGGCAAGACCGGATTGGGATGGGCTGAGGTTGAAGGGTGGGTGTAGGTGCAGGGTGAGGATGGTGTGGGTCAGTAATCCTCCAATTACAGGAAGCTTGGTGATCATTAGTCCTGTGAACGACATCCAGGAAGCTGCAGAAATCAGCAGTGACGCTACGTTCAGAACCTGAGCTTTCAAAGGCACTCACACATCTCAAGAGAGGTGACCTTCTGCCTGTGGACCTGGTGTCAGGAGTCTCCCCTCCACTTACTCTCGCCTGGGACACAGCCCAGGTCTTGCTGGTGTGGCTGCTGTGGGGGGTGGGGGAGGGGAGGTTGCTGCTGATGATGTTATCTTTCCCCTTGACCCTCATGAGAGACAATGTCACCAGATTAATAATCCAGAGGCCCAGGCTAATGCTCTGGGCTCATGGGTTAAAATCCCACAATGGCACTCCGTGAAATACAAATTCATTAAACCCTGGAATTAAAAATAAGGCTCACCTCATGGTGACCATTGAATTATTGTCAATTGTAAAAACCCATTTGATTCACATGTCTTTTTAGGAAAGTAAGTACACTGTCCCTAACCAGTCTGGTATACATGTGACTCCAGACTGAGAGCAATGTGATTGCTACTTCATGATCCTCTGAAATGGCGCTAGAGAAGCACGCGGTTCAAGGGAAATTAGGGATTGGTACCAAATACTAGCTTTGCCGATGGTACAAGCATCCCATGTCAGAGTGTTAAAGAAAAGGTCAGCTGGCTAACTTACTCGTGTGCCATGTTGCCGGTTCACATTCATGCCGTGAGGTCGAAGGTCAGTGAAAAGCCAAGTGAATTGTCAGCTTCCAAGACCACTGTCAAGGGAAGGATAGCAGTCTCTGACAGAATACGCGCCAGGCCCAGCAGCCTCACAGCTGATCAGGTCTGAAGCTCTTCAGTTTCACTGATCAAAGCCTCCATAGCTTGTTAGTTTCACTGAAGAAGCTCCTCCGACAGTGCACCAGCCTCAGTGACCCTGACAACTTGCTCACGGCTTGGGACCTAATGCACTGATTGGAAAAAAACAGATTTGAGGGTGGAAGTAGTTCTTAGTAGGGGTCTGTTTGTATTTTAAGTGGATTAATGACCAACTCAAGTGGGTTTCTCATTTGCTTTTAATTCCATGCCAGTGCAACCTGGAAGGGAGAATGTTGGGAGCCGAACTCAAGGTCATTTCTCGCAGATTTAACTCCTTTGTCTGGAAAAATTCAAGGCAGGTGTCAGCACAATCCAACTGCTTTTGGGGTGGAGTCCGTCCTATTTGGGACGAATTCAGAAATAGCCAATCAGACAATTGGAATGCCTGATTGAAATTGCATTAAGATTCATTACCAAGTCATTTAAATCACCTTCATAATCTCTGCTCATTTCACTGCAAACTTGGCAGCTTTCAAATTGACTGCTGTTTTAAACACTATGTTCATTTACAGGATGTGGATGGCACTGGCTGGTCCAACATTTATTACCCAAACCTAGTTTTCTTTGAAAAGTTGACAGTGAGCTGTCTTCTTGAACTGCTGCAGTCCATTTGATTTTGGTAGACCCACAATATCGGTAGACCCACAATATCGGTAGACCCGCAATATCATTAGACTCACAGTATTGTTAGATTTCCAGGGGTTTAATCCAGGATGCCAAATGAACTGCAATATATTTAAAAGTCAGGATGATGTGAGGCTTAGAGGGAACTTGCGGGGGGGGGGGGGGGGGGGGTGATGTTCCCATGTATCTACTGCCTTTGGCCTTCTAAATGGAGGTGGTCACGGATATGGAAGGTGCTTTCTAAGAAGTAGTTTCGGTAAGTTTCTGCAGTTCATCTTATAAATGCTACACACTACTGCTACTGAGTGTCAGTGTTGGAGGGAGTGAATGTCTGTGGATGTCTTCACCAGTGACCTGACTTAGCCATTCTATTTATATGGCTGGTCCAGTTCAACTTCTGGACAATGATAACTCTCAGGATGTTGATAGTGATGGTGACAGAGGTAGCGATGCTGCTGAATGTCAAGGGACTCTTACCCTTTAAACAAATTAGTTAAAAGTAGAGGAAAGTGTTGATAGGATTGCAAACTAGTGAAGCGTTTTCGGTGTTCTCCTGTCATTGGTTGTGGAGTTTGTAGTTAATTTGGTGAAACAGTAATTATTGTGTTGACAATAATTTCTGACTGGGAGAAAGTGAGGACTGCAGCTGCTGGAGATCAGGGTCGAAAAGTGTAGCGCTGGAAAGGCACAGCTGGTCAGGCAGCATCTGAGGAGCAGGAGATTTGACATTTCGGGCATAAGCCCTCCGTCAGGAACGTTGATTCCCCTGCTCCTCGGACGCTGCCTGACCTGCTGTGCTTTCCCAGTGCCACACTTTTTGACAATAATTTGGGACAGAAAAGCTAATTTGAAATGCCCACTCCAATCGCTGATGAGAAGTTGACACAGCTGTATTGACCAACTCTCAATTCACACAAGTTGATAAGATGGGTCAGCTGGGTAGGGGAGGTAAAATAAGAAGGAAGGATCTGATTGTGCTGTAAGCAGATCAATATAAGCATCTCTTATACTGTTTGTACAGTGTATGATCAAATCATTTGGAGGGTAAGCCTGGAGATGGGGGTTTGATTAACAACTGCTCATTCAGGGCAGTTTACATCCTTTACCTAATCAACCTGTTTAGAGTTATCATGAAATGCCTCTGGGGCTAGAGAGATTTGAATCCAGACCTCCTGGCTCAGAGGTAGAGACACTACCACTATGCCAGAAGAGACCTCAATTTACTGCTTTCCTTTCTTTTAATTGCTTTTCCAGACGCATAGTGAGTTCAATACCTGCTGCTTTGTTCACAAGATCAGCTATTGTAGTGGTGTCAAATAGCCAGTAAGTGGCAGCATTGAGTGCCTGCTGTATTTTGAACAGAAATACAGTTAGAAAAACCAAGAAAACATTTATGCAATATCTTTAATGCTGTAGAAACTAACAGCAGTTCACAGGGTGCGCTTGAATTCAATGGCATTGTCATTGCTGGATCATTGGCCTGATAGTTTCCATCGATCAGAAGCTGTAAAGGACCAGCCATATAAATACAATGCTGCAATAACAGTCAGTAACTCAGCTACACTGTATCATTGAGTGAGATCCATGGTGCCTGATCCCTAGGGATTCACAGCAGCATTTCTCTCAATCTTCTGCTCTTCGCCTCGTGCATTGTGCATCTGGGCTTGTTGCTCTTGTGGAATTGTTGCAGCAGAGAGGTGATCGTCTTTTCCAGTATTGGGTTTATTGCTGGCTGTATTTTTACACACCTCTCAGACACTGGACGTCAGGATGGATCCAAACAGTAACACAGGTCCGTCCTGGCCTTGAGATAGGAGCAATGCCCAGCAATGCGGGAGAAGGTCCATTATCTTCGGCACGTTGTAAGAGTTAATGCAATCATCTTTTCTCTGCCACCTCAATCTCACTATTGCCACTTCAAACACAGTTCAAGGCTCCCAGTCAACAGCTCTCCCTATTGCACGTTTCATGTCCGCTCAATAACTCTCACCCACCTTTCCTGCCATCTGCTCTCTATTCACTCACTGCGGCCTCTTTACTTCTTCTGTATCTGCATCATCACTCTTCCATTCCTCGTCCAGCCACTTCCAGCACACTCAATTCCTCCCTTTGTCTTATTGTGGGAAGTATTGGCCCACCCCACCCCAGGCTGATGTCTCCACAAACTCTGACTGATTTACCTGTAATCCCCAGACTGGTTACTTCTGACAACAGGACTGACCATTGCCAATTTCCTGGACCTGCAAGAAAATGGATCCTTGGGCTCTGCTTGGACCAAGCCCTCGAGTGACCATGGTCAACTCCATGCACTGGAACCTGACAAACTCCTTGACTGAGTGTGATGGTAATCTCTGACTGCAGTGCTCTTAGACTCTCACACAAGCCCAACTTGTTTGAAGCACATGGTGTGCTTGTTGGTGACACATGTAGTCAGTGTGACAGGGACAGAGCCCGTTGCTATACTGCAACATGTCCACCCAGTCACTGTTCACTGCTCCAATCAGGGGCAAGTTGCTGCCTCTCCACATGGATTAAAATGAGCCATGGAGGCTCACAGTCTGGACCTGAGGACTGAAGACCCCACGCTCCAAAATGCAACACAAGACAGCAAAGTCTGAATACCCACAAAATTAGCGAGCACAAAGGAAGCAAACTAAAAGCCATAGGAGCATCCTGTGTAGGTGCATGAGGTATGTGTGTGAGTGTGTATATATGAGTGTATTTGAGTGTGTGTGTTTGTGAGTGTGTATGTGAGAGAGTGTATGTGTGTCAGAAAGTGGGCGTGCGTGAGTGAAAGTGTGTGTGTGCACGTGCATGTGAGAGAGTGTGTGTGTTTACATTTGAGTGTGTGTGCATGAATGTATGTGAGTGTGTGTGTATGTGAGCGAGTGTATAGGTGTCAGAAAGTGAGTGTACATGTATGAAAGTGTATATGTATGTGTGTATGCGCGCATGCATGTAAGAGTGAGAGTGTGTGTGTGTATTTGAGTGTGTGTATATATATGAGTGTGTATGTTAAAGAGTGTATGTGTGTCAGAAATTGAGTGTGCCTGAGTGAAAGTGTGTATGTCAGTGTGTGTGCGCACACGCATGCTTGTGAGAGTAAGAATGTGTGTCTGTGTATGGGAGAGAGTGTGTGTGTGTATGAGAAAGAGTAAGAGTGTGCTTCAAGTGACCTGACAGAACCATGTTAATCATGAGAGTCCCTGAAGTTCAAACAAAGTGTTAAAGGTCTAAAGTGTGAGATGGTGTGACAGCAGACATGATGCTGCATTGCGGCTGATGGTGTGCCATTGCCAACTTGTATGGAGAAAGGATAGAGGGGGAGAGTGGCCCTGGAGCATACAGGGGCACTGTGTTGAAGGTACTGTTGGGTGATGGCTGCAGTCTGCAGGCTGCAGCTGCCAAATGATGGGAATTTGCGCTAGCTAGCTTCCTGGGAGAGGAGAACTAGGAAGTGGGATGGAAACAAAGGCAAGTTGGGCTATTAATAAAATGCAAATGCATGGAGATAGGAAGTCAATACTCGATAGTGAGATTCTAAGTTGCTATTTCAATCTTGAGGAAAATTGAAAAAAATCAGAACCAGTATGTTGAGTAAAAATGTTCATTTTTGCTGTTCTCTCACCTTTCTCACTATTGCCTATGGGAGGGTATAATTGCATCCTCTCTCCCCCCAAATCCTAGTAACTACCTACAAGGCACAGGTCAGGTGGGTGATGGAATGTAAGCCCTGGGGGCAATTCAGAGAAAGTTTGCTAGATTAATTCAAGAGGTGAGATTTGACTTATGAAGAGAGATTGAGCGGTTTAGGCCTATAATTGCTAGAGTTTAGAAAAGTGAGAGGAGATTTAAGATAAACTATATAAAATGCCAAAGACAATTGACAAGGTAGAGGTAGAGAGGATTTTTCCCCTTGTGGGGTAACCTAGAACCTGAGGTCAGAGCTTTAGGATAAGGGATAACAAATTTCAAACACAGACAAGGAGGAATTACTTCTCTCAAAGGGTTGTGAATCTGGGGAATTCCCTACTACAGAGTGAATGCCTGGACAGACAAATAATTAATTACTAAAATGTTAAAAGATTATGATCGTGGGTGGGAAAGTGTAGCTGATGCTGTGATGCAATTAGCCATGATTATATTACTTGGTGGAGTAGGATTGAGGGTTAAATTGCCATTCCTATTTCTTATGTTCTTATACCTGCCTGCATAAGTATGACTTCAACATTATCCACCATCCTGAGTTGAAGTTATATCTCTGTTCCTTCACTGTCACTGGGTCAAGGTTCTGGAACTCTCTTCCTGACAACATTCTGAGTGTTCCCACTTGTGATAAACTGCCCTGATCCAAGGAAGTGACTCTCCAAGATCTGCTCCAGGACAATGAGGACTGGGCAATCAATGATGGCCAGTCATGTGTTAGCCCCATGAATGGATAAATTCAAGTTGTCCTATGCTTTAAGGTGTGTCCCTTACTTTGAATGTTATTTTTACAAATTAAGTGACACCTTGTTGATTCATATTTCTTCAACAGCCTGTAGCAGAGTGAGTGGGAAACTCCTTTAGTGATTTTGAGATGGACTATAAATCAGTCAGCAAAGTGATGATAGCATTTTGTTCTTAGAATCATAGAGTCATAGAGAAGTACAGCATGGAAACAGACCCTTCGGTCCAACCTGTCCATGCCGACCAGATATCCCAACCCAATCTAGTCCCACCTGCCAGCACCCGGCCCATATCTCTCCAAACCCTTCCTATTCATATACCCATCCAAATGCCTCATAAATGTTGCAATTGTACCAGCCTCCACCACATCCTCTGGCAGCTCATTCCATACACGTACCATCCTCTGCATGAAAGCATTGCCCTCAGGTCGCTTTTATATCTTTCCCCTCTCACCCTAAACATATGCACTCTAGTTCTGGACTCCCTGACCCCAGGGAAAATACTTTGTCTGTTTATTCTATCCATGCCTCTCGTAATTTTGTAAACCTCAGCCTCCGACACTCCAGGAAAAACAGCCCCAGCCTGTTCAGCCTCTCCCTGTAGTTCAGATCCTCCAACCCAATCAACATCCTTGTAAATCTTTTCTGAACTCTTTCAAGTTTCACAACATCTTTCCGATAGGAAGGAGACCAGAATTGCATGCAATATTCCAACAGTGGCCTAACCAATGTCCTGTATAGCTGCAACATCACCTCCCAATTCCTGTACTCAATATTCTGACCAATAAAGGAAAGCATACCAAACGTCTTCTTCACTATCCTACCTACCAGCGACTCCACTTTCAAGGAGCTATGAACCTGCACTCCAAGGTCTCTTTGTTACTTGCTTTAGACTCCCATGGACCCAGTTGTTGTAGTCACCAGCTATCACCAACTCACAACCACGCCCCCCCCCCCCATCCCCTACTCCCACACGTTGTTGCAGTTGAAGTGGACCTCATTTTATTCCATAAGGCTTTCTTTCTCTGACCATGAGGCTGTTGGCACAAGCAACCAAAGGTTTGGCCACAGAGGCAGGTGTGAAGAGGGTGAGATGCTCAAGGTCGAGAGGTCTTTGGGAGGCTCCTCTAGACCTTAAGGGCTGATCTAGCTGAAGGCTTGCACCAAGCTGGAGTGATGAAAATAAAGGGTGTGCAAAAATTTCAATTCCAACATTCGAGAAAGTGCAGGGATTGTAGAGAGTCATGGGGATGGGTGGGATTTCAGAAATATGGGATTTCAGTAACTCGGGGTCACAATTTCAAGATTGCCAGCAAGGGAGCTGAGAATGCGATGAGGAGAAATTTCTTTAGTCAGAGTTGCCAGAATTTGGAACGCCATATAACCACGTGTCCTTTCACTTACATCTCACTTCTATAATTTAAACAGTGAAGACATTAATAACCAGATCATGCAAAATATATCCCCAAAATACCAACTGTTCCTGCGTTCAATATCCAAGCCTAATGACCTAAAACAATGCCTACTTCACAACCCCCTAATTCAGGAAGCATTTAACAATTGCATGTTGTGTGTAATCCGGACACGAAGGGCTAAATTTGATTTGTCTCTGGTTGGCAACAATGGAGGGGGGGGACAATAAAACAGTAAGGATCCGTGTCTGCACCCCCGATGCAGTCTTGCCATTGGGGAGTAAAATTCACTTGAGGTAGGAGACCAATTTGGATGACTAACTCTCTGAATAAGGAGGATTTTCCTCATTAGCTGACATTTTGTCACCACCTTTCCAAAGCCTGCCCCTCAGTGTCTACAGGCTGATTGTACATAACATCACAATTCAGCTCAGTATTGTGCTTATACAAATGTGTCCTTGAGTACATTTCCCTCTGATTCTCTCGAGTTGCTTGGACAGAGTCCAGATCCCACTCTGTGTTCATTTAGTTGACTCAGTACAGTCCTTTAGTTCCCCACTGTGAGAAAGACTTTCCCTGTCCTATTCTGGAGTCTCTGTGTGCTGCCCTCAGTCTGAAGAGAACATTGTCTTACCTCCTTGTTGAATCTGCTTTTGGAAAGCAGGTCTGGAAAGGAATGAAAAGGTACTGAACAACTCTGTGACCCAGGGTATTTGCTCCATGCGCTGTTCCCAGTGTGGGACACCACAGAAAACACCAACTCAGTGAAAAACTCTCTTCAGTCTGCCCCAAACTTGCTGCATACCCCCCCACCAGCCCCGTTGCAGGGAGATGCTGCAGTTTGGGATATTTCAAAAGTGTGTGTTAAGGGATACACTAAAGTTTGGGGCTGCTGCAAAAACTTAATGGGAAAAGGCCACAGCCTAAGGGTTTCCATCACAGAACACAGAGCGGCTAGAATTTGTGTAAAACCCCTCGATCTTGTCGGCTGAATGTTGTAATTATAATTTTAAGAGGCACCATACAGTGCCATAAATAGTATTAAGATAAAAATCACAGATCACTAGCTACCTGACGAAGGAGCAATGCTTTGAAAGCTTGTACTTCCAAATAAATCTGTTGGACTATAACCTAGTGTTGTGTGTTTTTTAACTTTGTCCATCCCAGTCGAACACCAGCAACTCCACATCACACACAATGTTAGTCACTGCATGGAAACATACCCTTTGGTCCAACTCATCCACGCCGATCAGATATCCTAACCTAATCGAGTCCCACTTGCCAACACCTGAACCATATCTCTCTAAAGCCTTCCTATTCATTTACCCATCCAGATACCTTTTAAGTGTTGTAATTGTCCCAGCCTCCACTAGTTCCTCCGGCTGTTCATTCTTTACACACACCACCCATCACATGAAAAAGTTACCCCTTAGGTCCCTTTTAAATCTTCAACCCTCTCACCCTAAATCATTGCCCTCTGGTTCGGGACTCCCCCATCCCAGGGAAAAGACCTTATCTATTTATCCTGTCCCCTATTTATTCTATCCATGCCCCTTATGACTTTATAAACCTCTATAAGGTCAGACCTCAGTCTCCGATGCTCCAGGGAAAATAGCCCCAGCCTATTTGGCCTCTCTGTAGCTCAAACCCTCCAATCCCAGCAACATCATTGTAAATCTTTTCTGAACAAACAGACTTATTTTGCCCATATTTTGATCTATTAAGTAATTTATCTTGACAAATTTTAATGATTGAATATATTTTTGAAGAAAGTTGTCTAACCTGTGGTTGCAACAGATCACTGTCTCATCTCAGTGTAGAGAGTTGGAAGAAGAGTCACTGTTGTTTGTCATTGTGACCCATGTGTGTGAAAGTCACATTGAGTGTTTGCATGAATTGTAAATCCTGAGCCAGCCACTGGGTGCCGCCGTTAACCAACTTATGGGCTCCCTGTATTAGTTACCCAGCAACAGGCCACCAATCCTGGTGGTCACTAAGACCCTTACTGGAAAATGTTAAATTTAAAAGGAAGTTCAACAGCCTCCTGGCAGTGGAGGAAGCAACATAAAACAACCAGGACTTAGTGGCTCATTAAATGTACAATGGGTCTTCCATTGCTTCGAGCTAACACCCTCACAAAGTGGAAAACAACAGACTTTAAGCCAAAGAAAATATAATTGAAATCTCTGACAATGTGAACAGGGGTACGGCTGCAGGATCTGGATTTTAAACCTCATTATAACAAGTCCTCACCTGAGCAGTACTCCCTGGTCAACTCTAGTCAGAGTTTAAATCTGGAAGGCTGAGGAAACATAGGCTAGATAAGAAAGAAGACTTCACCAGTTTCCTCATTTCCCCTCCCCCCACCTTACCTCAGTTCCAACCTTCCAGCTCTGCACTGTCCTCATGACCCTGTCCTACCTGTCTATTTCCCTTCCCACCTCTCAGCTCCACCCTCCCCTCTGACCTATCACCTCCATCCCCACCCCATTCATCTATTGTACTTTTTACTACCTTCCCCCACCCTCCTCTCTGACCTATCACCTCCATCCCCACCCCATTCATCAATTGTACTTTTTACTACCTTCCCCGACCCTCCTCTCTGACCTATCACCTCCATCCCCACCCCCATTCACCTATTGTACTCTTTGCTACCTTCTCCCCAGCCCACTCCCCCCACCCCCATTTATCTCTCCACCCTGGAGGCTTCCTGCCTCTATTCCTGGTGAAGGGCTTTTGCCCAAAACATCAATTTCCCTGCTCCTCGGATGCTGCCTGACCTGCTGTGCTTTTCCAACACCACTCTAATCTAGATAAGAAAGAAGTCTAAATGGAATAGAATTTAGTGCAAGGAGCCTGCCAAAAGGCTAGTTAAGACAGACGAAGGAATCAATTAGAGCAATGAGAAGGGAGGATATCTCAGAAAGATTTGGGTAGAAGTGAAAAACACAAGAGGGGGTAAATGCGCAGATGACTGTGTGATATCGGTCCCTAAAGAATCAGGGGCAGATACAGAATCAAATATGTAACCAGATTTCAGAGAAGCGTAAGAATAAACACAGTAAGGGGTTTTAACCACAGAAATATTAACTGGGTAGGTTTTGGTATGCAAGTTAGAGAAGGAACAAAATTCTTAAATTGCATCCAGGAGAACTTCTAGCTAGTACATACTGAGGGAGTAATACTGGACCTAAATATTCAGAAATAAGCTTAGGCAGGTGAGATGCATATCAGTAGGTGAGCACTTTGCCTGTAATTTTAGTGTTAGATTCAGGATAGTTACAGAAAAGGATAAGGATAAGCTGGGAGTAAAAGTTCTAAAGGTTAACTTCACGAAGGGAGTTCAATGGACTGGCCAGATGGACAGAGCATAGTCTGAAGGAATTCAATCCAGCAATCAACGAGGTTTAGGGAGAACTAATAAGGCAGGAGATTATACAAATTAGATTGGACCGGATGTATTTATTGTCACATGCACCCTGTCATAAAATGCAGTGCAAAGTGTCACCACTCTCCATCTTAAAACACAGAAAAATAAACCACAACATAGAATATAAAGGCAGAAAAATGGAGATATAAAGCAAGTATCCAACTTTACAGACCTTCTTATTAAGTGCTCTGTCATGGGTCAGAGGCCTGGTCAGCAGGCACAGGTCCTCTGGGCTGCCCTTGGAATCAAGGCCTTCCCTCTCTTCAGCAGTGTCCTGCCTCCATCCACATCGCCACCGCCATCTCGACTACACGCTTGATTATAAAACCGGAATTAAATTTTAAAAACCAGCAGAAATAAAAGAAACAAAGTGAAAAGGAATGAGAAGCATCCAGATGTTAATGTCTGACTTAAGTCTTATCTCTGAGCAGGTGCCTGGCTCAAGCCACAGGCTGGAGCCTTGGGAGAAGCTGAGTGTTTGCTCTAACTACCACCTCCACTCTCCTCCTGCTGCTATCCCCACTGCTTCTGATCCTGTAACTGCTAGGGCTCGCAGCCTCTGATCACCGGATCCTTCACTGGATCCCAGAATAAGCTCAGACAGTGCCCACTCACAGCCACTGATCACCAGATCCCTCACTGAATCCCAGAATATGCTCACTCAGTGCCCACTCACAGCCTCCGATGGCCTGATCCCTCACTGGATCCCGAAACATGCTCGGGCAGGGCCAGCTGACTGCCTCCACTCACCGGATTCCTCACTGGATCCCGGAACATGCCCTGGCAAGGCCTACTCTCAGCCTCCAGATGCTGGATCCCTCATTGGATCCCAGAATATGCTTGGGCAGTGCCCACTTGCAGCTTCCGATTGCCTGATCCCTCATTGGATCCCGGAACATGCTCAGGCAGGGCCTGCTCACGACCTCTGATTGCCAGATTCCTCACCAGATCCCACAACATTCTCGGGCAGAGTCTGTTCGCAGCCTTCGATCGTGGATCCCTCACCAGATCCCGGGACATGCTCCAGCAGGACCTGCTCACAGCCTCCGATCGCTGGATTCCCCATCAGATCCTAGAACATGCTTGGGGCACGACCCATTACCAATGCCTCACCAAAGTAAAAGACATTAAACTAAAGGTAAAATAAGAAAAAACACAAGCAAGAAAAAAATGAAGAAAAGCAAAGCTCAGGTATTTGATCACAGCACTGCTACTCTTGGGACTAATACCCTGGAAGATCAGAGATATCTTGGTGTGCAGATCCACCAATCCCCAGAGGTCACAGGACAAGGAGATAACGTAGTTAAGAAACCATGTGGGACAGTTGCCTTTATTAGCTGGGGTACAGAATACAAGAGTAGAGGTGGAATTGCATAAAACACTGGCTAGGCCACAACTGGAGTACTGCATGCAGTCCTAGTCACCACATTATAGGAAGAACTAGGGAGGGTGGAGAACAGATTTACCAGGACATTGTCTGGGCTGCAGGGTCTGCGCTAAGAGGAAAGGTTGATAAGGCTGCTGTTGGTTTCCTTGGAACAATGAAGGGGGAGTCAGAAACTCTCATAACATTTAAGCAGTATTTAATTATTCACTTCCAATGTCATAACCTTCAGGGCTATGGACCAAAAGCTGGAAAATGGGATTACTGTAGTCAGATCCTTTTTGACCAGCATGGACATGATGGGCCAAGTGGCCTCCTTCTATGCTGCAAACATCTGAGCCTGAGGATTTTTCGGGCAGATTTTTTTTCCCATTGCCAGCATTTATCCTCCAATAAATATTCATAAAGAGCTCTTGCTGTTTGTAAATTTCCACTGTGTTTCCCCATGTTAGAACAGACACTGCACTTCCAAGTCTTGCATTAGTTGCAGAGCACTTCGAGGTAGTGAAAGCTAGGCACCTGACAAATGCAGCTCCTTTCTTTTTCCTTTGATCCCTGAAAACCAGAAGGGGTCAGAAATGAACTTTATCCAATTTCTTGGGGATAGGGGTAGGCTCATTAATCCTAGAATTCCAGCCAGGTTTAAACATTGAAGCCTGATAATGGTAGTCAAAGCTGAGCTTCACTGCAGTATCACTGAGTACACAATGTGTTTCCTGTCAGCAGCACACTATCAAACACAATGGGATGTCAGTAAACCACCTCCTCCACCACCCGACTGTCGGGAAGCTGCGTAAACTTCCCAAATCGACTGGACAAGGGTACAGCTTCAGAATAAACCGAGCACTAACTGCTCCCATTGATCACCAACACAAGGCCATGAGAAATCAGAAGTGAGTTTCTGGGAATAACCAAGAAGCCAAAAGTGCAGCCTGCTTTATGTAAGTGGCTCTTAACATTTTGAAAGGTGAATTGTCAATGCCACAGAGGACACAGCAGACTGCAGAGAAACATTGCCAAATATTTCCCGGCAGCAAGAGACATCAATCAACTGCCTGCCAGATTTTGATCTGGTGATATGCTGTTTGTTGCTGAACCGGCTGTTGATTAACTTGTGCAACTTAGGAAACTTGGTGATAGTGAACTATGGCTTACATTGGACAGCAGTGTCAGTCCTTGCTTAATGTTGAAGTGCATTTACCTTCCAAGATTTACTTGTCATATTCTCCTTGTTTCCCCAGACCTTGTATGACCCCGATGTTCAAGGCGAGTTGGGTGATGTGCGCAAGGCAGTCTGTGCAAACCCCAGTCCCGACTGAGGTATTAACCGCCAGCAATCACCAGGTCAAAGACCACTTCCACCTCTTGGAAACACCTGCCGAAAGTGTGGGTGGAGATGTGGTTCTAGGTTTGGGCTCATCATCCACACAAAGAACAACAGAACACATGACCAGAGCCACAACTTCCCGAGGTGGACAATCATACTGTATAGCAAGTGATTGCTGACGATGACGATTAGCTGTAACACTGACATGGAGCGTGATGTCAAAATACCCCAAGACCAGTAAAGCGAAAGGATCATTCATTTCATGTACATACAGGTCAGCACTTTAAGTACCTTGGACCAGCTGGTGTCTACAGTGGAACACTGACATCCCTGAAGTAAAATCTGTTAATGCAGTTCTCCTGTTGCAGCCTGATTGGGGTAACATGACTGTGACTGATTCACTCTTTCCCAAGGTCTTTCTAAAATGAGGGGTTACTAAGTAGGAAAATACAATCGGTATTGTGATACTGAGGTGTGCAAATTGGGAAGAGGAACTTGGCTTGAGGCTTAGCTAGTGCTCAGATGTCAAGGCCAAGGGAGGACAGTACTGAGGCAATGGCAACATAGAATATAAAGCCATAAGATGTGGGTCTGCTCTCTCATTCAATTGGGGCTTTTATGTTTCACAACCCCATTTCCTGCCTTCTCCCTGTAACCCTTGACCCCCTTACTAATTAAGAAACTGTCTATTTCTGTTTTAAAGACACTCAGTGAGTTGGCATTGATAGGTTTCTGTGGCAACAGGTTCCACAGATTCAGCACCCTCTGGCTGGAGAAATTCCTCCTCATCTCAGTTTGAAAGGATTGTCCTTTCACTCAGACCCTGTGCCCTAGTTCTCTCCTACTGGTGGAAACATCTTCTCCATGACCACTCTGTCCAGGCCTCTCAATATCCTGTAAGTTTCAATTCGATCCTCCCTCATCCTTCTAACCTCTACTGAGTATAGGTCCAGAGTGCTCAACCACTCCTCATTGGAGAAACCTTTCACTTCTGGGATCTTTCTTGTGAACCTGTATTGGACACCCTCCAAGGCCACCACATCCTTCCTAAGATACTCTGTCAAAAACTGCTCACAATATTCCAAAAGCAGTCTGAGCAGAGCCTTATACAATCTCAGCAATACATCTCTGCTCTTGTATTGTAGTACTCTTGAAATGAATGCTAACATTGCATTTGTATTCCTAACTGCCAACCAAATCTACCTGTTAACCTGAACTAGGATTCCTAAGTCTCTTTGTACTTCAGATTTCTGCAGCCCTTCAGCATTTAGGAAATCGTCTACGCGTCTATTTTTCCTACTACATGCGTAACCTCAGTCCTTCCACATTGTATTCCATCTGTCGCTTCTTTACCTATTCTCTTAGCCTGTCCAAGTCTTTCTACAACTTTTCTACTTCCTCAACACTTCCTGCCCTCTACCTGTCTTCATACCACATGTAAATTTAGCAACAATATCCTTCAATCTTTTCGTCCAGATTGTTAAAGTGGTCCCAACACTGACTCTACAGGATTCCACTAGCTATCAGTTGTCACCCTGACAAAGATGGCTTTATCCCCATTCTCTGCCTTCTGCTAGTCAGCCAATCCTCTATCCATGCCAGTACCTGGTCCCTAACACCATGTGCTCTTAGCTTGTTCAGCAACTTCCTGTGGGGCACCTTGTCTAAGGCCTTCTGGAAATCCGAATGGATCATATCCACTGGCTCTCCTTTATCTAACTTGCACATTAGACTGCACTCCACTTTGAGTGACTTTAAAGAGAGAAGTACAATGAAAAACAGGTTTTGGGTATTTTGGGGAATCCAATGTTCCATACTATCAGCTTCTGGAGAGTTTTAATTGCAGATGTCATTAGTGCCCAATGTAATGAATCGTTTTCACAAGCTGATCCCAAGCGAGATCTCGAACTAACATGTAATGTCTCCATGTATGGCATAGGGGGTATCAGACCCCATTTATCAGACCCTTTGCTCCATCTTGCCTGTGCCTACCAGAGATCTTAAGTAAGTCTAGTCCCACTTGCCAGCACACGGCCCACATCCCTTTAAACCCTTCCCATTCATATACCCATCCAAATGCCTTTTAAATGTTGTGACTATACCATTCTTCACCACCTTCTCTGGTAGTTCATTTCACATTCGCACCACCCTCTGTGTGAAAAGGTTGCCCTTTACGTCCCTTTTAAATCTCACACCCACCCCCCCACCCCCCGCCTCACCTTAAACCTATGCCCTCTAGTTCTGGACTTCCTTATCCTGGGGAAAAGACAGAGTCATGCAGAGCACGGAAACAGACTCTTTGGTCGAATTAGTCCACGATCAGGTTCCCAAACCAAACTAATTTGGCCCATATTCCTCCAAATCTTTCCTATTCATGTATTTACCCAAATGCCTTTTAAATGCTGTAACTGTACTTGCATCCATCACTTCCTCTGAAAGTTCATTCCACACACTCACCACTCCTTGTGTAAAAATGTTGCCTCCCATGGTCCTTTTTAAATCTTTCTCCCCTCACCTTAAAAATATGCCCCCTAGTTTTGAACTCCCCCATCCTCAGAAAAAGACCCTGACTACTCACCTTATCAATACCCCTCATGATATTATAAAGCTCTATAAGGTCAGTCCTCAACCTGCTACGCTCCAGTGACAAAAGTTCCAGCCTATCCAGCCTTTTCTTGTAACTCAAACCCTTCATTCCTGGCAATGTCCTGGTACATCTTTTCGGAACCCTCTCCTACTTAATAACATCCTTCCTACACAGTACGATTAGGACTGTACAGAATACTTCAGGAGAAGCTTCATCAGTGTCTTGTACAACTTCAAAATGACAACCCAACTCCTATACTCATAGAAAGCAACTCTGACACATAATTTCCTATCTGCTGCAATGAAAAATATTCCACAAGGAATATGCTTTCAATGAGAATGCTTTTACCTTTTAAATAGGAACACCATCCTATTATGATAAACAATTTTCAACTCTTTAGCCCTCTGGACATGTGAGGAGTATGGCATTTTCTGCTCTCCCTTCACTGGTGAGAAGGAAGTGAGGGTCCCTGTGCATGTATCTTGGGGCAGACTGAGCACCAGCTTTGAGGAACATTGATGCCATTCTCTCTGTCCAGTGTGCCAGGTCTAGGAAGTAGACAGGAGGTCTTATTAAAGTGGGATTGTTGGACCACTTTGCATTTTATCACATGCAAACGAGAGTTACCTAAGATCTCAGAGGGGCAGAACTTGTAGTCAATAGTCTTTATGTCTTGTTTTATGCTAAGTTTGTTGCACAGGAAAAGGACATTTCACAACTCTCCAGTGTGGTTCTGATTACATCAGAGGCCCTCTGTCAATCAAAACACTTAGAAATGTTTTAACAGTTGGAATAGCCAGTTGATAAGCTTAGCAAAATAACAGGAAGCAGTGGCTGTTGCTGGCTTTGTACAATGTTATGTCATGAAGAGGAAATTGCAGAAACAATGGTTCTTAATGTTGCTTCAGTGGAGCTTTTGACATTCTATTACATAGATTGTACATTATGTTATACGTGGATTAAGCTAAATTCTTACTGTACCAGCTCTCCCAATGAGGACAATGAAATCAGTGCCTATCTCCTGCCTTCTTTATGAAATCCTGCACATGGCTTCTATATACGAAAATTCTCTTGAATATCTCAATTGAACCTGCCTCAACCACTTTATCACTATTTTCCAGATACTTAACAATTTGTCTTATCAGAAGTATTTTTTCATGTTACTTTTGGTTTTTTTGCATTTCACATTAAATCTATGCTGTCTTGTTCTTGGGAGGTATCAGTTTCTTCCTGTCTATGATGTTCAGTTCCCACATAACTTTGAAAACCTTTATCAAATCTCCTCTTACCCTTCTCCTAGCCAAGAGAAACAGTATCACTTTCTGTAATCTATCTTCATGACTGTAGTTTCTCATCTCTAAAACCATCTTTGCAAACCTCTTTTGTACTCTCTGCAATGTGTTTGGTTTTAATCACTATTAAAGGAAAGCTATAAATGCATTGAAGGTAGTTCTGAGGAGATTTAATAGATTGACACTTGGAATAAGCACATTAGTAAATGACGAAAGGTTGGTCAGACTGGGTGTATGTCTGCTGGAGTTTAAATGAGTGAAGGGCAGTTTTATTGATGTGTGCAAGACCCTGAATGAAATTGACAGGGTGAATGTGGAAATAATGCTTGGTCATTTGATGTGGTGGCTAGGTCCAGAATGCGGAACACTGTTTAAAAATTAGGAGTCACTCTTTTTGGACAGAAAAGAGGAGCATTTTCTTTCCTTCAGACATTTGTGCAACTCTCGAACTCTATTCATCAGAAGGTGAAGGAGGTGGGTCATTGAATATTTTGATGGATGAATAGTTTCATGTTAGCTAAAGGGAATCAAGTGTAATTGAGGCATGTGGGAATTGAACCACAAACAGATCAGCTCGTATCTTACTGAATGGGAAACTAGGGAACAAGGGGGTTGAATGGCTTACCTCTGCTTTTATTCACATGTCTGTGCCAACTGCTCCTTTTTGCAGATCAACATCACTCACCATGAATTGCTATTACTCATCAATATCATGTGATGTAAACAGCTGAAAATGTGGCAGCTGCTCAGATGAAACTGGAGGCACGTTTAGACATGATTGGAACAACCAATATAGAGGAACCTTGATTATCCAAACAAGATGGGTGGGCACTATTTTGTTCAGACAGTTGATTATTCAGTTAATTGATTTCTTCCGGGGCTCGGAGTTGTCTGTGAAATCTGGTCCCCGTTCAGGAGACTGGGCAAAAGCACACTGCGGGCAAGACCTCACCCCCTCCCCCCCCCCAACTCCGATCCCCCCATCCGCCCCTGCCCGTCCCAACCCCATCCCCAGTCACCCACCCCCAACTCCGTCCGACCTCCCCTGGGGTAGCTGAACTGTACATCAGCATTAGGACTGCTGCCTCCTTTGTGGGGTAAATCTCCACACACACACACACACACACACACACACACACACACACACACACACACACACACACACACACCTTTTTGACAGGTTCTACCTCTGCCCTGTAGAGAACAATGTTGGAGAGATTATCTGGGGAAGTGGGGGGAGAGACAGAGGGCGGGAGGTCAGTCATTTGGAGACAGTGCCTGGGCTCACATCTGTTCTCAGCAGCATTTCAGTGAGCCAAGTTCATTTTTAATCATTGCACCTGTAAGCAAAAGATATGATCAGGGTTGAAACAGCCTTTTGACATAATGTTTCTATCAGGACTTTGACATGCTCTTCGTATAATTCGATATTCGGATAATTGATATTTGGTTAATTGAGGTTCCTCTGTATATCCCAGCCTCTGTAAAAAATTCTGTCCAAAGTATTTATTACAGAATTATTTCTGCTTGGTGAACTCAAATCAAATTCAATCAAGCATCTCATGAGTTGTACTATGGTCAGATATGACATGCAAACCCTCTAATCCATTCTTATACCATTTATAGTTCTTAGATTTTTAAAATTTTTCCCTAATTCAGATCAAACGTAATTTGCAATCAGCTATAATACAACATGCTTTTCCATAAATAAAAGAAAGTGTGGTTTAATCATCAAAGCACCTTGGAAGGAAACAGTGTTCATTATCAAAATCAATTATGTACAAGTCTCATCAGAGAATCATAGAATCATATAATAAAGGGGAGGCCCTTCAGCCCAACAAGCCTATACAGATAAATTCAAATGACTACCTATACTAGTCCCTCTTTCCTGCACTATATCCATAGCCTTGAATGTACATTAAATGTGAGTTTTCCCACCTCGACTCCCTTCCCAGGCAGATTCCCATCACTCTCTGCATGAAAAGAGAGTGATTGCTGAAAGGGGTTGCCAGGTTTCATTAGCTGAACCCTTCATGTGACTAACTACTGGAGAGATATCCTCCAAAACAATGCTGTTTATCAGATGGGAATGAAGGTAAAGTGCATTAGAGGGACACAGGCAGAATGGGTCACATTAGAATGACAGAATATTCATGTTGGCCTTTCTGGATTTTGTCACATTTAACCTTTATGTTGGATTTCATTTTTCTTTATGAGACTCCTATTCTTCAGTGGATTCAATTTGAAATGTTCAAATTTGTACACATTTCATCTCGCTGCAAGTTGCTTCAAGCTTGCAATCACTCCACACCTGAAAATGTGTTGCTGGTTAAAGCACAGCAGGTTAGGCAGCATCTCAGGAATAGGGAATTCGACGTTTCGAGCATAAGCCCTTCATCAGGAATGGGTGATCTCCAGCATCTGCAGACCTCATTTTTTACTATCACTCCACACCTTTCAGGCATTTGGCTTTACCTACCCATGTATCCCTTTCACGGTCCTATTGATCGCAGCGAAGTTAGACACACACACACTACAATTTTCTTCCTCAGCCTGCCCGACTCTGTCCTTCTCAAACCTTCCTGCAATGTGATGATTTGATGTCACTTCCAGCCATCTTTCTTAATTTCCTTTCCATGGCTTGGAGTCCAATCCTATGTTGTTATTATCTGTGTAAAATACTGTGTTAAGATGTCACATCAGTGAATGTCTTTGATGGTAGATGCAGCGGAGCAGGTAGGAGTCTGAGTCAAACTACCTCTCACCTAAGATCTTGTGCGAGCTTTTTCACATGTAGTTACTGATTAACCTCTAGGGTCAGGAACAACAATCACAGTTGTTTCTTTTTACATCATTTTGGTCACTGTGCTGGCTGAGATGAGCCAACTCAGCATAAATTATTTATGCTGCTTGATCCCAAACATGACACTGACTTGCCAATTGAGTCACTAGGACAGAGGGAATGGAATGTTATTTTGGTGTGGCAAACAGCTGGTTCAAATACTTGAAGTTTATCCTCTCTTTTGGTTCTCTGATTTAAAAAAAACCCCACAAACACACACAATATATTGAGGCATCAGAATCCACCTCACTCTTTATTGGAACACAATGCTTCTGGATCCTCTTTCTCTTAGTAACATACTCAATTCGAGAATTGCTCATCCATGCACATCATGCTGTGATTCAGTTATGGGGCAAGGCAAGGATGCAGACCCCTGGTCTACTTCAGCCAGCACAGGGATTGAACCACATGCTTATGCTGCTAATCTGACCAACACACTAACTGTCTAAGCTAACCATCCAGAACATTACAAACAGAAAATGAGGTTTGTTGAACACGGAAACAATTAGGCCCTGTTTAATATGTTTACTTAGTTTATTCTTCTGTTGTTTTCAGATTTCCCTTTTTGAACCAGGAAGTTATTTCTTCATTAGGCACTTGTGTATTGTATTGCACAATCTGTAATGTTGCTTGTTTAAATTTATTCAAGTTGTTTGCCAGAAAGACATAGTGACCAGTTCAAAAGTGGAAGTGAAAAGACAGAAATCAGTGCATTCACAGTAGCTGACTGATTAACTGCAATTTCATGATGATATAAGCACATTTGTATTATTTTTATATATAGATTGCAGACCATATTTTATCACCAAACAGCACCATATCTTTGCTTCAAATGCATTGTATACCAAATAAACAGTGAAGATTGTTAAGAGGATCCTGAGCACAGAGATCTTAGCAACCAAGGTTAACGTGAAAATATTCAATCAGGAGCAGAAGATTGTGACTGTTCTAGTTGCTGTGTCAGTACATGTCTCAGATTACAGAAGGCACACAACCAATTTAGCTTTATGCCTTTCACACATATTCCAGTTCTAACACATGGGCGAGTGGTGACAAGTGAATGTTATTGATGGATTAATCTGATCATTCACCTTAGGAATTCACAAATTAGGAGAACTAGTCCTTCCGTAGAATCAAAGTACTTTCCAAAATCCCAACTGGATGACAAGGGGAACATCTTTAAGGAGCATGCTGTAGTCAACAATGCCAAAGGCTGCAGACATAATGAAAAGGATGATGGAAATTGTTTATTTTTGTTGCAGTTGTAAAGGATATAAGCTTTGACTTTAATTAGCACATATATATATATCTCAATGCAAAGTATGGATTATGATATTGACTTGGGGAAAGTCAAGATTTCTTTTTGGTATCATCGGTATATTCCTATAATTTTCCAGCATCTCGATCTTTAACCTCATCTGGTCATATCATTTTTCCACAGCATCGAAAGAAGCTTATCAGGGCATGATCACGTTGCCGTGTGTGGGAACCTGCTGTTAATAAATTTGCCACTGTGACTCCTGTTGTATGACAGGGACTACATTTCAAACACACTTTGGGAGATCCTGAGGTCACGAAAGGTTCTGATCTAAATGCAGGTCTTTCTATTTTCTTTTTCTGAAAATTCTTCACATCTTTGTGAGAGCAAATTACAAAATATCAAATTATGAAACCCATGAATCATGCTGTGGAAAGAAAGGGTGAGCATTTGATTCTCAGTCACCATTTCTGGTGAAAGGATGAGGTGGTTTCATATTGTAGTAGAATATTAAATACATTTTATATGATATACAATAACAGTGGATTATGAAGTAAGTTTTATATGCTGTGCAGAAACAGTGGGAGATGAAATCAGTTATATATTCTATACAATACTTTGGTGTCACATGCTATAGTTGGACTAAATTGTATTTCTCAAGCTATTTTTACAAAGGAAGATTTATGTTCGTAATGGGTATAAATATATTTCCCAGTTTCAGTTTCCAGGTATTTTGGAAACCACAAACAGTGTATTGCTTAGAAGGTGAGAGCCAATTCTACTGTGATTGAATCACAAACCTCAATGTCACAAACCTTCTTAGGACTTTAGGATTGAATCACACAACTTCACCTGAAACTGGCTTTTAGATTCCTATTAATCACAATTATAAATCTAAATAAGTGGAATACAGAGAATTGCAGAATATTCCTCAGTTCATGGTTGTCTTGGATATACTTTTTTTTAAAAAAGATGTAATCCGTGGTCCAGAAAGGTCACCAAAATCCTTTGTTCAAAGCTACTGTATTATTTTTCATTCCTTCTGTGCTAATCTAACCTACACTAGGCAGAATTCTTGAGGCTGCAGTTTACTGGAAAAATCAAAACTTACCCAAATTTTACTGTACGAATTTCTAGCTGTCATTCAGAATGTGTTTTTTCTTTATTTGAGTATTTCCTATTTATTCACAGCTGCTACTTTCCGTGGTTAAATGCCCAACAGCTTCACTGCCCACATCCCACACCCTCCAGATTCCATTCCTGAAATCGCTCGTGGTTAATTGTTGCATTTCTCCTAAATGGGTTCACATAGATAGAACAACTGCGTCCCTCATCAGGTGCTGGAGCTAGGAGATCGAACCCTGTTGTGTTTGTGTCTTCTGCCAACATAGCCTGAGTTCTGCTAGCACCCAACAGCGTGTGGCAAAGTGAATTTGCCAGCGCTCTCGGTGCTCATTTTAGATTTTAGCAGCTGCATTATTTTGTCTTTATAGTAGTGATTAGTGGTTGGGTAAAGAGTGGTAGCAAGTAACAGCTGCAGTCTTATCTATATCAGCCTTCCTGATCCTATGCAAATTCTCCCCCAACAACTTTTGGATCCGTAAGTGACCCCTTGAAAAAGGGGTTGGCTCACTGCTTGCGTCTGGTGCCTACTACACATTGCTGATCCTTGGTTTACTTAACACAAAGCAAACCATATCCCGGCCCAATCACAGGCTTGTTTCAAAACTGCATCAGGTACATCTGGCCACCAGTGGGAGAAATGATACCTCGCTAGCCACTCCCAACTTCTCAAGATTCAACAGTTGTCTCCTACTTCTCAAATGGAAATCAGAGGTTAGCAATTTAAAAACATCTCTCTTGACTCTTGTTGCACATGGCCATGTGGGCCAAGGTCGACCAAGAGTAAAAACAATGCTTTTCCTGATGAGACACTTGCAATCACAGGTGACCTCTCAAAAGTAGGTATCCATACCAATTTTACACACTCACACCTCCTACCCCTCCAAAAGTACATGGCCTTTCAGCTTATTTGAAACATTCTAATCAGTGGGATAGTTGCAAAGCAGGTATTCCATTTGCCTGCTGAGCTACAAGGTAAGAGTATTATGATTGTTATTTTCAAAGGAAGCTCAATTTTACTTGTCACCAAATGTACCTACTGCAGTTCTCAGTGTGAAACTAACTTAGCATTCATAATAAAACCACAGAGTAAGATGTTCAGGGTATGGGAATCCAGAATTGAAACAGAGAATTGAGAAAAGACAATCTTTCACCAGTGGGTTTAGAACTATTACAAGAAGTGCCTCATGAGTCACAAACTTTGGCAAATATTTTTCAGTTTTATTACTAGCAAAGTTTAAATAAAAAAAACATTACCTTTTAAGGCAACAGTATCAACTACGCATTGCAATAACATTTAAATGCTTTGCATACTCAGATGTAGGAATAGTGCCAGGTATCAGAGAAATATTGCCAACAAACTCCATTTTTGGGGATGTTTGGTGCTTTTAAGATAGCAACACATTCCATCGGAAAGAAAATGCAAGTACATGAATATTACAAGGAACATTTGATTTTATAATTTGTAACATTTGGACTAACAGCACGATTAACAAGGAAAGCTCATAGAGATATCAATTCAGCTTAATATTATTTTAAAAGATAGCCATCAGCTGCTGTGTTGTATGAGTCAGGGAGAGATGGTGAATGCCTTCTTGTTAACTCTTCAATTGCTGGACTAAAATTGCATTCAATGGCAAAATTCATAATGGTTGGATATGAAGGCCCAGCCTTTGAAAGAATGTGCTGGCACAAGGTTTTCCAAAAAATGTGAAGAGAAAAATCGTGAAATGCAAAAGGCTTTTCCATAATAACAGAAATGTTCCTACAATGGGTTCCACAATCACAATTTTATTTCATTGTGTAAAATGAGAAAGAACAGTGACACGTGACATAGATATCCTGTACAAATTCAATACTGTGTTTTACATTTGAAATGTTCTTATTTGTTTCACTAAATTGCCATTTGCTTCTATCATTATATACCTAATGGTGCAGTGATCTTCTCTTTGAACTTTCCTTACGCGACAAGACACAGTTATAAATGGGTTAAATGGCTTCAATCCATATACATTGTAATAAATAGGGCTAATGCAGTTTTGAAGGATGTATAAGGTTAACTTCAGGAAGTAATTTGATATTCATAAAGGCAATTTTATGCATGGACTTATAAAATATATTAGGTATAGTGTGAAATAAAGAATGAAGTCTAACATAACAGAAAATAAATTTCAAGTGGAGGGAAAGTGCAGGATTTCTACCAGTTTATGGCTGGTAATTTCAGGAGTCCAACCAGGAATTCAATAGGATGATAATTAAGTTCAGTTTTACAAATAAGAATACAGCTGCATATCAACTTTTAAAATTTCATGAAATCCTTTTGGAAACTGTTCAAAGCAAAAGAGTAAGAAAAACTATGAATATTTTCTTTATAAATATAGGCCTGAACAAGATTGTTTTTTCTCAATTCCCTGTTTAAACAATCTGACTACTAAAAACACATATATGCTATTAACTGATTTTCAGACTCAAGTCTTTGAAAAAGCAATACTATTTCTTTTGTTAATTTGTAAGTTGGGGAACTTCTCTGTATTTTTTAAACTTTAAATTCAGGATGATCTTTGGGGACTATAGTCTCATTGAGTAGTTGCTCCTTCTGGTGACAGAATTGACAGAGCCAGAGTTTCATTCTTTTTAGTTTGTCTCTTTTGTGGAGTACCAGTGAGATGGAATCTGCTAGGTTTCCTGAAATTCACTAGCTAGCACTTAAAGAACAGCAAACAAATTAATTCAATATCTCAACAACAGATGTTTTCTGAAGGTAAACTTTATTCATTTCAATCTCAGACACTAATTGAACTTGTAATGAGGACAAGAACATCACAGAAAAAAATACAATGTCTACTTTTTTCCTTTCATTCCCACCTGATCACTGACTTAGTCCAATACTTAGAACTGAGATGTTCATTCTCTCTCAGATATTTAAAAATAAAAGAAAGCTCATCTTACTTTTCTCACAGTCCATCATAATGAGACAATGTTACATCTTGAGGCTGTGTTATAGAGTCATAGAGATGTATAGCATGGAAACAGACCCTTCGGTCCAACCCGTCCATGCCAACTAGATATCCCAACCCAATCTAGTCCCACTTGCCAACACCTGGCCCATATCCCTCCAAACCCTTCCTATTCATATACCCATCCAAATGCCATTTAAATGTTGCAATTGTACCAGCCTCCACCACTTCCTCTGGCAGCTCATTCCATACACGTACCACCCTCTGCGTGAAAAAGTTGCCCCTTAGGTCTCTTATATCTTTCCCTTCTCACCCTAAACCTATGCCCTCTAGTTCGGGACTACCCGACTCCTGGGAAGAGACTTTGCCTATTGCCTATCCTGTCCATGCCCCTCATAATTTTATAAACCTCTAAAGTCACCCCTCAGCCTCAGACACTCCAGGGAAAACAGCCCCAGCCTGTTCAGCTGCTCCCTATTGCTCAAATCCTCCAACCCTGGCAACGTCCTTGTAAATCTTTTCTGAACCCTGAATCAGCTGAGAAATACGTCAATGAAACATTAGGAACAAGTAAGAGTAGGCATTATTTTACTGCATTATTTCAATATGTTGGGAATGTCACAAAATTAAAGAATTATTTAATATATGTATACAACCCCACTCTACAAATATTAGCAGAGGAGCATGTAGCTTAATTTTAATTCTCAGTTGCAAATGCTTATGTTACATGTAGGAGCATAAATCATATTCATAGTTTGAAAATGCTGATTAGATAATTTAATTTTATTTAACTGAATTAACAATTAGTAAGAGGAGTTTACATTTGATTCAAATAAATTTTAAAAACCACATTTATTAAATAGTTGCATTGAGGAACAGAGACCTCACAAAGTAGTTATACAGTAAGATCAAACACATGATGCAAAATTCCCTAACTTCTACAGTAATCAAGTGGACTTAACTGGAAAACAGTGATTAGTAACCCAGTGCTACTTCAATACACACTTCAGAATGAAATTAAAAGTAACATAAAGAGCCTTTCAGACTCAGATTACCGATCACCAGTTGACTGGAAAGTTGTCAACTGCATTAGATAGCCTATAATTGAAAAAGAAAATAAAAATCACCCAAACTATTGTTCATTTGAAAAATAATCCAATCTGCTGAACAGCAAATCACAGACCGAGTCAAATGCTATGGTTGTTCAATCTCCTTAAACACAATAGCCTCAGTTAATAAGTTAATGCACAGATTGTAAGGAAAACACAACACAGGAATAACCTTTCAAAATCTTTTCAATGTAGTTATAGCTTGCTGGCAGAGATATGAACAACATCAAGATTGGGCCATTTTAAAATGACCAATTATGAACACCACCTAGAGAACATTGTTAGGTCTTAAAATAATTTGAAGATTAGAATACCTATCACATCACTTGTGAAAGGGTAGCTAACTACTATCAATTGTAAAAGGTACAGATATGATCCCACATATTTCAACTGTTAAAACAATGTGACTGTGATAAACTGTCCCTTCTGAAACTATTTGCAGCCTTTGACATAGCTCCCTATATTTAAAACACTGTTCACCTCGAAAGACTCCGTGTTGTTCAGCTCAGTGGGACTGTAGTTCCTTTCTTATTTCTCTAATCAAAGCCAGGGAATCGCCACATGAAATGGCTTCGTGTCTCATTCTTGCACTGTTACCCCAATGTCATCCAAGGATTTATCCGTAGCTCTGTTATTTCCCCATATACACTGCATCCCTTAGTAACATCTTCTGAAAGCATAGCATCAATCACATGATTACATCCAGCTCAGTGATCAGCTAACTTCACCCATCTCATAAGTTATAAAACTGCTCATCTGATGTTCAATACCGGATGAAGACAATTTTGTTTAATTACATTTTGGAAACATCCTGAAGCTATTGTCTTCAATCCCGGTCCATTAACTCCATCCCCATCTTTCCAGCACCACACATTTTGACTCTATCTCCAGCATCTGTAGTCCCCACTTTCTCCCATCATCAGAGTCTGAAAAGCTTAGTATCATTTATTCCAGATTTGTAGACCTACATCTGTAAAAAGCATTCATTTCCACTTCCATAACATTTTGCAACCCGGCCCCAGCTCAGCTGCTGCCAAGGCCCTCTTTCAGGTCTTTGTTACTACTCAGCTTGATGATTGTAATGCATTCCTGCCGCATTTCCACATTCTATTCTCTGTAATCTTGAAGTCAACTGGGTTTCCTAGGGACAAAATAAAACATCTGCTTCACTCCAGCACCTGTGCGTGCTTACATACGCTGACAGCTAGTCAAGTAGTGTTCAAATTTTGAGTATCCTGATCATCAAACCTCTCTATACCCTCTCCCCTCCCTCTCTTTAATATTCTCCATCCCTACAATGTATCTGCCCTCAACTAATTTGTGGCTCATAAGCTTCCCCATATTTAAGTCACTTCACTATTGATGGTCGTGTTTTATGTGCAAAGATCTTTGGAAGTCTGTTCTTTAACCTCATCTCTTCCTTCTTTTAGGTCACGCCGTAGAATCTCTCTCTGTCTGCTGTCTGCCCCAATTTTTCCTGATTGGAATTGATGTCAAACTTTGCTTCATCTCTCTTCAGTGCAATATCTTGGAAAATTTTATTTTATTTAAATTATCATTGAAAAGAGGTGAGCTCTCAATGATGGTTTGGCCACTATTTATCCTTCAACCAATATTAGGTTACAGTTTGTGGGGGCTTGCTGTGTGCAAATTGATTATAGTGAATAAAGTAGCTTGAAAGAAAAACACTATAAACAATTATATAGTGCCTTTCAGGGCATCTCACATTAACCTTGTTTTTTTCTTCCCTGCTCACAATATGAAATATCCTTCAGTACTAATGAAGAATAAACACCTATTGAAAAAGTAATCATACAACTACTTAAAACTTTAAGGAACTGTGTAAACATATTGAAGAAAAATAAAATTAGAAATACTGAATCAAAACCTAGCTAGTATGGAAATTATAGTAATAGGGTTCGATAATTATGTGGATGAGCCTTTGGGCTAAATAGTGAACTCAGTCCTGTGTATGTGTCTGATGAAGAAGTTAAAGCCTTTTAGGGGTAGTATCTCTATCTCTGAGCAAAGAGGTCAGGGCTCAAATCCCACCTGCTTTAGAAGTGAATCATGACATCTCTGAAAAGGTTAATTAGAAAATATCAGGCAAATAAATTGAACCCTGAACAACTCTGTACTACTACTACTACTACTACTGTAACTTTACCATTTTAAAAACCTATCTACATTAATACACAGTACACCAGTTACCAAGTGTGACGTGAGCTTCCATTAGGATCTGAAGAACTCACTGTGTCACAATCAAACAAATTAATTTAACAATAAAATGTAATGACATCAAAGAATTTGGAAGTGAATATTCACAAGTGTTTCAGCCATCTTAATATCTTCATGTTTGTTTATTGGAGGGACTGGCTTATATTGAAGTACAGTTTCTATAGCTCTGCCATACTGAAATTCACTGGTCTTCAAATTGCCAATCAGCAAGTGGGTATTGGCTATTTATCTGAATTCCTCCGTTAAAATAAAATGGAATTTTCCAGCAGTTTGTTTTTGTTTTGCAATTCCTTCACTAATTATGTATAAAACAAGGAGCAGAGATTAGAGTTGTAGAGTTAGGAGGAGGCATTTTAGCTTCACAAGGGTGGATTCAAGTCAGATGGGAAACTAAAGTTTTAAGAATCTTGACCTAAACATGACTGATCTTATTTTAACCTCAACTCTACATTCCAGCATATCCTCAGGAATCTTTCATCCACCTGATAACAAATGGTTTAACATTCAGTCTATGGAGCTTCTTAAATGTTGTTTTTATATATGAACAAAGAGTAGACCATTTAGACTAGCTTTTAATTCTAGAGATTATGTTAATTAATTGAATTTAACATGCCACATTATTTGGATTTGAAACAGTGTCCATCAATAGTAGTTACTTGCATTTAGGGGATATCTACACTGGTGAAATATGACCAGCAGAAACAATTGGATTTATTTACTCTCTTGTGGAATATAGGGGTTCGCCTTATTGATAATGAATTTCAATGAAACGTCCTGAAAATCCTGGAACTGGTCACTTTTGAATTGTGAATAATTTCTTCTTCATTTCACTCCACTAATGGTGGCCTCAGCTTCAGCTGCCTGGATTCCTCACTCTGGAAATGACCCCACCCACCTCCTCCCTCCCAAATCATACCTTCTTTGCTTCTCTAGGTTTAAAGCATCTATTTTTGTCCAAACCTTTGAAAAGCTTTCGTAATTTCTCTTCCGTTGGTTCGGCACATTTTACTCACCAAGTCTAAAACATCTCAGGATATTTTTCAAAGAATGTCAAGCGAGTTCTGATAACTGACAGCAGCTTCTAATTTCCAACAGTGGCAAACCAGTTAACACAGAACATAGCAACATCAGGATGGGGGTGTTAATTTGTGCATGCATTCAGACTCGAAGTTGTGCTCAGATTTCTGAAGGATAATCGAAGGGAACGCAAAAGTTTTGCTGTCAAAACCCTTGCAAATTCCATGCTTTAAAATTAAAAATAAAATACATATAATTAAATCTGACTTTATAGAAAATCAAGATGCATCAATTAAATATATAGATGTTTTGATATGGTGTTACTACTGAGTAAGGTAGTTTAGAATTTTGTTTCATGCACTTACAACAGATACAGGGAAATAGCAGTGAAATAATGCCCAAGATAATACCAGTTGTTCTCTTTCTTGACACAATCATGTGTACATTGGAAGAAATGCATTCTTAATTCATGGTGATGAAAATATATTTGATTTCTAGCACAATGATAATTTGAAGACAATTTGACAAATCCAAACTTGTGTGAAAGAAAAACTGGAACAACTGAACATGCAAAGCTTTGCCTTTTAATCAGTAAAAGGATAAGGAGATTTACAGCATATATAAACGCTGCCTTTTTCATTTACACACACTTTTCATATACACATCTTGAATATAGTCAAACATACATTTCAAAAATGAAACTTAGAAACAAAAACATTGAAATTAGAATTGGATGCATTGTCTTAGAATGCTTTACAACTTAATGACATTCAATCATTTTTAGAATTTGTTACATCCTACATTCTTTTCTCAATATACAATTCGGGGAATAGAAATATGCATCCCTACTTCTGAAAAGTAAATCCTTTTTGAAGAAAGCAGATGCATACAATTGGCTTTACAGTACAGTTAAATATTACTGCCTTATACTGAATCAGGGAAATGAGGTGTAAAAAAAAGTTTACTCAAGCCAGTTGAATTCAAACCTGGACACTATGTAGTAGCTCTGTTAAATAATTACTTTTCCAATGAATTTAGCTTCCTGATCAAGAAAATCTTTCAAACTTGTAGAATATTTCTTCCCTCTCTTGTAACAAATGGGGAAAAATACACAAAGATACTCCAAAGCAATTTTTAGTGTATCTTAATCATGGATTTCTGAGTTAAAAGTCAAAATTCATGATTATATGTTTAAGGCAACATTATCCATATGGTAGTACAATGCATACTTATTGGAATTATACACACTACTGCGTGGTCATCTGCAAAGACGTTTTACACAGGGGAAATGAAAATACTGATTGATTATTAGCAAAATCTTTTTTTGCTTTTTAAAATGCACTTGGGTCAAAAGGCATGGTCATATGTAGCATTTCACTTGCACATTCCATTTATTTCAATCAATCTCAAGTTTGAGAACACCATCAAGAATTCTGAAAATGCATTCCCACAGTCAGATCAAGCATTGCTCTGTATATACTTTTGTGCATGATAAATATCACATCATTGAAAGACAGAATGGTTGCAGACCTTGTTGAATTATAATCTTCTGCTTCTGGCCCAGGCTAGTTCAAACAGTTTTTGTTATTGTTCAGCTCCAACAATACCACTCTAAAAAGGTACAAATCCCAGACATAATACAATTCCCCACAATTTAATGCAAATTACATGTTCAATCATTTCTAAGTTTATTAATACATTAAGTTCTTCTCTTCCTTTGGTGGAAATATACCACATAGATATAGTTGTCTTTTAGAACCTTGTTTAAGAATTGCAACAACAACAAAAAAATGCTTTTAATATAAAAACAAATCTACTTTTGAGAACAATTTTACTGATTTACTTAATGGTGAGCTACATTAAAAATCCAATTTTATTGCTAAATTTAGCAATGCATTACAATATCCAGTCATGCAAAGAAAATTGAGCTGACTTTTAAAATAAATTGAGTAGTCAGCTCGTCCAATGCATCATGGCAGTATGCTTCCCTTGTGAGAACTACTGAATAGTCACAGAAGGTGCAGTTTATCAACAAGATAATTGATATTTTTTCCATATAGTCCAGTTTCAGCATCCATCTCTTTTTCTCATCTCTATTCAGTACAGGCCTGGATTAACAATCCAGATCATGGAAATAGAATGCCCATGATAGCAGTTACAGAATTTGACTTCAGTTAATAAAAACACATGGAAATAAGCTGGTATCTGTAAGCGACCTCAGCAGTTTGGTTTTGGTTGCGATAAAAATCCAACCGATTCCCTAGCATCCTTTAAGGCAAACAATTTATTACTCTCACTCAGTCTGGCTTATGTGCAAGTACAAGTCCATACCAACATGATTGATTTAAACATGCTCTAAAATGACCTAACAATCTGCTCAGCTGTCTCAAACCGATATAGCAGTCCAAGAAAGGTATGCCACCGTCTTTTCAAGGCAACAAGGTATTGATAATCCATGCCAGTCTCCCACGGCTGTTCAGGTTCAGAGGATGAATAAAAACATTTTTAAAACGCAGTTCAAAACACTGGTCATGCGCAACAGTTGGTTTCCACACACCTGAGAGTCAATTGCCAAACAAGATGCACCAGGGCCAAGTCGCAGAAATGTAGTTTACTGTTTCGTCAGTAAATCATTGCTGAATTCAGACAGTGGAGACGCTTCTGATGATTTACTTTTAATCCCACCACGTGGTGAGACTGTATACTTGAAACCGTTGAGAACATACAATTAATAAATCCATACGAATAAGGACAATATACAAGGGTAGCATAATGCCCTAGTGCACCAGAATCTTGCAACATACTGCAGACAAGTTTATTTCATTTTGAATCATTTGCCAATGCAGGGGCTAATAGGATCCAGGTTGAAGCATTGAACCAGTATGAAACAAATCTTTCTTGGTTGTATTAGATTTGAAATAAACAGCTGGAAATGAACATGATACATATGGTAAAAGCATTATATGCAAGTAAATGGTAACATTATCAAAGCACTTAAGTTTCAAAAGACAATAGATATAAACAAATTACGATGTAAACTATTATAACTAGTGGTTAATCATACTGAAGATATAACCAAGATAACAGATCCTGCTTTGCCTAAAAGGTGGACAGAATTTACATTGGAGAAGCAGCACATTCTGTGCCAAACTCCATGTCCAGAGTAATGGAATCTGTAAAAGCAATAGAAAAATAAAACAGTAAAATTAAAATTGTTTGAAAATCCCTCTGAAAAGTAGTAATTGGATTGGAGTTCCACTACTCCTCCGGGTGAACAGTACGGGTTTGGAGAGAATCCTGCTTGTCACTTACCAAGGCCACCCGCTGCTCCTTGTTCAGGTCCTTCATTATTGCTTCCACAATGCATTAAAGAGTCCAGTGTACGTGGAGACATTGGGAAAAGGTCACTTGTGTTGCCAGAATTTGTTCTGTACAAATTAGATACATAAAGCAAATAGATTTTCAAGTTGAGATGCCTGTATCATTAAATTTATATAAAGCAGTTACTGCTATTAATGTACGCAAAATACTCTTGTTGCTTCATGACAGTGGTTAGACGATCATATAAAACATGTCACTGAAGCATATTCTAAAATCGGCCAAAAAAAATCCAATACATCAGTTTTTACTTACGGTGTCACACAAATGAATTTTCTCTTCAGGTATGCAAATGTTTCTGCAATATTAAAAAAGAATCAAAATGAGCTTACAGTATTAGAAAAGAGAAAAGCAAAATTTACAATTAAAAGTTATAAATTTGAAGACTATCAACTACCATTCCCAATCCTTCTAAGAACTAAGTATTATTTTCCTGACTGAAAAGTGGAGTATCCAAGGGTTTGACAATGAATAGTTGTTCTTAGTGCAGCCACTGAAGATGGGTTGCCCAATTTAAAGTAGTTTACTGCATGGTCATTATTGCCTGGTAAAATTGAGAGTAGATAATGGGAATACAATTGTTAAATGGTTATATTGTGCGTGCAGAAACTTTTAAAGAGGTTGTAGATTAGATAAAGTTACAATTCTTGATGGATCCAGCAACACAGTGAAGTACAGGAATCAGACCCTTCATGAATCTCAGGGATAGTTTTGTTGAGAAAATAAATAAGCAATCATGGTCTATAATAGTACAGGAAGGTTAGTGTCTGCTGCTCCATCATCTGGAGTCATTTTAATGACAGTTTGTCAGTGTCTGTTCACCATTGCCTTCCACCCCCGGGGACAGAGCGAGGACATCTACCTCATGGCTACATCAGCTGGATAGGGAATTGTCAATGTAGTCAAATAAGCTAACTCACCCATAGTTGACATGTGGAACTTAAAATGTAATTTTGAAGTCTCTGGTTTCTCTCATTTTACAGTTGGCTAGATAATTCCCAATTTCAAAGTTTTAACTAGCATTCAACATGCAGGGTGAACAACGTCCTTCTTACCAACATTCTGCACTTGTAATATGAACAAGAGTACAGAAGACCAAGAATGAGAACTTAGGCACGATTGAAAGCTTCACCTGGATCATTGGGATCAATAGCTTCTTGAGGTTCACTGCAGCAATATTTTCCAAATGCTTCTTCTTTTGGAATGTCAGGGTACAAATACACTAGTGGTGACACAAGGATATTGGTAGCATCCATGATCTTGTAACTTATGATAATGTCAGCAAAAGACATATTGGTTAGTTGCTGTTTGGTGTATGGTTCCACAGACTGGATCTGGGTTTTTCCTGTTAGAAAGTGGTTAAAACAAATGTATAAAATAATCCAAATTTCAAAAACTAGAATTACAGCAATGGAACATTTTAATATAATCAAATATCTTATTAATTCAACTTAAAATTACACCAAAAATGAAAAAGCATGTCATAGTTCAGATGTGAGACTTTCAAGCAAAAGTTATAATCTTGCCAAATCAAAAAATATCAGACAAAAATTTGTGATAATTCTGGTTAATGGAACCCATCAGCTTTGGACATCTTGTGCAAGCGTCAAGCACATCTGCCCACTTGGAAGTGGATTGATAATAATCAAACCCCTTTCAGATCATTAAAAAAAAAAGCTGTTCAATCTAATCGAACTGAACACAAACCAAAGTTCTGGATGTGAAACAATAATGCATCAGAAATATTATCGTGACTGCATCTTAGAAGTTGCTGAGACATTAGTACATTTGATTAGATTTGTACCTACACTAAGAATGTGACATTAAATAAAAAAAAAATTACACCTGTTTAAACTTCAAGGTTATAAATTGAAAAAAAACTTGGTCACTTATATTTGCAAACACAATGAAGACCCACACACTAGTCTCTCCTCTTTCAAGTAAAGAGACTGCTTTCATGCACCTCAGCTAACCATACCACATTTATTATTGAAAGAAGTTCTACCTAAGATAACGGCTCTTTTAGCATGCAAGGTACTAAAATTTACAATTTTATATGCCTTTGCTGGGTGCATTCTGAGTGGGTTACGTGGCATATGAAATATGACAAATGCCCATCCCAACACCTTCCCACTCATCCTGGAGCTCAAACTCAAGCTGTTGAGTGGGAGGTTGGGGGAAAAAAAACATCAGCAATCCATCATATGGAGAGACAGAAAGGTCAAACGCACTTGTTAAATCTTAACTGCCTGCAATATAATCCTGCTAGTTCTACCACGTGTCTCCTCCCTTCACCATCACCATTCTGAAGGAATCATTTCCTTGCTTTACTGCGCAATCACAGAAGGTATGCCACTTGCCATTTTAGTTCCTTCCTCCTCATTGTACAAGACAACAGACAATTGTATTTACTTTTACTCTTTAAATCAAGTCTATTGTTTGGCTGCTTACAAAAATCTCTACAGTAGAGAAATCAAACACAGAAAACCACTTTGCAGAACACCTCCAATCCGCAAGGATGATCCCAATTTTCCAGTTGCTTACTATTTCAATTTAGGATCTTGCTCGCAGGCTCACATTTGTTCTTAGCCTGCTGAATTCTTTCAATGAAGCCCAAGGCAAGCTGGAGAAACAGTGTTTCATTGTCTTGAGCACTTTACCGCCTTCTGGATTCAATGTAAACTCCGTCATTTTGATGCCTTCTGCATCCTGACCCCCAGTGTCTTGTTTTCATTGTTGTACTTTCAGCTATTAACACCTACTACTAACACATGCTGGATCTCTTTGTTGCTTCTTGACAATTAACACCCCTTGACTTCTGTCCTGAGACACCTTGATCTCCAAACTCCTCACACACAAACCTTTCCTTTTTGAAAGTGCAGTAGGTTCTGAATCACTCAACTTATTAAGCACATTCAAATGTTATGACAACCTTACTCTACTAAACATTCATGTTGATTTGGATGAAATCAGTGATGCAACATAAAACATCATAATCACCTTCATTTTCTTTTCCTAATGAGAAAAAGGCATGAAGCACAATGTCATATAGAAACATAAATGCAGAATCTAAAATTATAGCTGGTGGATTTGACTGGATGAACGGGTATACTTCACTTTTCAAAAGTTCGCTTTATGTCACTTTGCTTTTAGAAAGGATCTACATTAGCATCCGTTTGTTTTCGCTAACCAAAAGAAATTTGAAGAGGATTTTCGCTAAAATTGCTTCTTTGCTTTCGTCATTTTGACTTACAAAAGGTTTCATGGAAATGCTCTATTTCAGATAGCAGGGGAAACCTGTAAAGCCCCAGGGGAGTAAGTGCTTTTTCAATGGATGCATTTTTATGGAAATAATCCACACTAAGCTGTGCGGCTGTGTGAACGTATAGGTAATGGTGGTGGTGGTGGTGGTGGGGGAGATGTTTCCATTCACACCACCTCAGTGCATAGAAATACTGGCTTCCACTTTGCAAACCCACTACTGTAGGTCTATGTAGCAGTGTTAAAAATATTAGAGACAGCACTGTTCCACACCATAATAATTTTTTTCTCATTGATTTATACTTATTTAATATTAAAATTGCTTTTGCCATTTCTCATGTTTAAGGAAGATGTACTGGAACTTAGTTCTAAACAATGAAACATCATTCTTAGTAACCTGTCTTTGAGGCAAACACATTTCTCAGATTTTTCATTCTCACTGTATTAGAAGACTTCAAAATTCATCTGCTGAAATAAATCTGCATTACATTCTTACGATCAAAACTGGTACTAGATGTGCCATGGTATCACCAATGGTACATTAGAAGTTTGAAAAACAATTTCTTTGCTATGGGCATGACTATTATTTATTGTCCACTCGAGTCACTTGTGATTCAAATAATGCCAGGTCATCCTGAATAGAATATTCAATTCAACTAAATGGTTTATTTGTGCGATGAATGGTGTACACTACTTTTTAATACCTTTCTTATCCCATTTAGATTTAAAAATGGAGGCAGATAATATGGGCCAACCAAAATGATTTTTTCTTAAAACACAGATCATTGACCCCTCCTCACCAAGTGCATCAATTCTATGAAATCATGAGCCTGCAGTCACATGCCTGTCAGAGTTAATGGTGGGATTGCTTATATTCTGGATCAGTGGTGCTGGAAGAGCACAGCAGTTCAGGCAGCATCCAACGAGCAGCGAAATCGACGTTTTGGGGTAAAGCCCTTCATCAGGGATAAAGGCAGTGAGCTGGAAGCATGAAGAGATTGCTTATATTGCTGAGCTTACATCAGCGAAGAAACCCATTCATTCAGTTTTAACCAGAAAAAACTGACCAAAGTCTCAGTTCAGAAAAAAAAGTTACCATGAAGGAAGTGTTTTAGTTTTGTAGAGCCTCTAAGCCAAAAGAGTTTAAATAGAAAGTTTCAAGGTTGTTAGAACTGAAAAGATTTAGGCCAGAGTCAGAAATAGTATGGGAACAAAAGAAAACTCAAACTTTGTTTACAGTTTTCATCAAGGCCTTTCTAATGACTATATACAGTTTTGTTTTTTTGTTGTTAAGAACGACTTCAGCCCAGTGTGATGTTTCAGTGTCTAAACAAGGAGAACCAACTGTAAAAATTAACCCCTTCTTGGTCTCTTATTCATTCCATGTTATATTACACAGTTTAAATAATCAAACTGCCATGGTTGAACGCATGCTTTCTTAATTATTGGTCCAGTAACAGAAACACATCACATCACATCACAGACCGAAAGGGAGAGAAGCGGTGGGGGGCACAGACACTCATTCTTTCAAAGTTGGGTTCGAACAGCCTGTTGTTGTTCAGTGTGAGCCTTTAATTCTGTATCTGCAGTTAGGCCACAGATCAGCCAGGACCTCAGGACAACAGGGTTACTCATTCATTGCAGAGCTTAAATCGGAGGGTCACCACACCTCAGGATAGAGGTGAAGTTGAGAAGGTGGGACCTCAGCTGACATGGAAACTGAACCCATACTGTGTAATGCAAACCAGCCCTCCAGCCAACAGTGCTGACCAACCCTCAACTGTATAAAGGGTTGAAGCTTTACAGGAAGTTGTTGTGACATAAGAAATGTTTGCTATACATTAGATTTTTTTTTGGTAAAAGGTCTAATCATTCAAATGATACTGCTAATTAAGCTTTGATTTCTCCATTTTCTGACATTATTTCACATCACGTTATTTAACTTAAAAGCAGTTACATACCATTGATGTCCTTTTCCACCCACGTAAAAGTGATTCCTCCTTCTTTGTTGCTCTCACTGAATCGAAGTAGGAAAGTGCCTGGGGGTTTCACATTCAGTAAAGCTCTCTCTCTTTCTTTGCTTATGAAGCCCATAATATACCTGTTACAAAACAAATTTAATCATGATTATGAAGATTACAAGTTTTATTAAAAATACAAAGTTTGTGCAACACACCAAGCTTCTAAGATTTACATCAAGATGTAACATAACAGACTGCAGCGATCTGTAGGATTTATCTTCTCAAACTGTAAAATAAGTATTTGCAGAGGGAAGCATATTACTCTTGCTATCGACTAGCACATCTTTGCTGAATTAGGCAATGAGAAACGGAGGTTCACTGAGGTTTGCAATAAGCATATAAAGATAAATAGGAGAGATGTAGTAAAATCTTACCCATCGTTCCACAGAGAAAGAATAAATTTCTTCACTAAGTCTATGATATTGTCCAGCCATACCCAGAATGAAAATGCTTTGCCAGGCATATTCTCCTAAATGAAAAATTTATTGAAACAAATTTAAGAATATTAAAGTGTTTGCGTGTTATTTAAATTTTGATGACTCAACTAAAAAATGTGCTATCCTGAACTTGCTCAGTGTGCAACGGAACCTCTGAACAATTAGCATAAGATACAATGAAGGTATGTGAAACCCCCTGGATGTTTACTTAAAATTTTAGTATTAAGCGAGTTTTATTTTAGAACTGAAAACATTAAAACAGTATACTAAAGATGCTGCCCAATTATTATAAAAAAATTAAGAGCATTGTAAAAGGAGAATTTTGTGACCAAAAGATGAATACCAAAGAACAAGTTTAAAACTAAAAGCAAGTTTTATGATGCCATTACAGAATTTAACAAAGACATGTGTTCACTCACTTTACAGAATTTTGCCCAAGTGATTTGGCACCCAGAGTAGTTGACACCAGGACCTAAAACCACAAACAAAACCATTACAGAAAGAATTTTATGGTATAAAAGGAAATAAATTTAAAAACTCAAGTACAAATGTGAAGTATTTTAGGTACTCCATAGTACATGCTGTTAATATTTCTTGCTTCAGCACCACTTATTAAAATGATCATACAACAGCATACAATTAGAAATGCACACAAGGGAAATAAAGCATTTTAGTCACCAATAGACTTTTTTTCTCCATACGTTCTGTTTCTAAATCAACATCGGTTACAAAAGAATGATTTTGACACTTTTGAATGCGTTACTTTCTAGACTGCATAACAGCACTTTATCATGTGGGATGTCGTGAGCACAATGAGAATAACCAGCTCATTTCTTTTGAGCATCATTTGTTAAAGGGAAACCATGGCTTGGACAGTAGGACAATTTTTCGTATTTCTTTTACAGGATTACGAAAAAAAAGGGACCAGAGCTTGATTTAAAAAAACAATCTTTTATATCTATTTTAAAACAAAATTATATTTACAAATTTAATATTGTTAAGGATTGAACTCAAATAAAATAGTAATCTCAATACTACACATTGTAAGTAGATTTAGCAATTTTAACACACAGGGTAAACTGCACTGTAGGCTAAATATATACTATATTTAATTTCTCAATCAGAATACACACAATAGTGTCAGAGGTTAAACTATTTTTAAACTGATTAAAATAGCGGAGAACATCTTTTCGATCAACTTAGTGCTTAGACATGCTACCTCATGGTGTAACTTCAATGACTATTTGATATTTTCATTACTCACCAAGCAATTTCTCAGCCAGTGTCCCTAGCTGCTCCATATTCAGGCCTCTTTTTGTGGTGGAAGAAAACTGCCAACTCAGAATCTCTGCGACCTGATCCCATGTGGCAACTGGTGGTTTCGTGAAGAAGTTCACATTCTGTTTGAAAACAGGATGCAATCAATATCTTAATATACTGTGGCTGTGCTGTAATGATATTTGCTTAAAATGTTTTATGTTCGCTGGTACTTTTACCAACAGCACTAAAGCTGTTATATCCTGTAAATTTATCACCTTCAAACTTCGTTACATAACTTAATTACCCTTAAACACACTAAAATTTGATTATATAAAAATACTTGCGCATCTGTAAATAACTTAAAACAGTTTAAACAGGTCTGTGCTCTTGCCAAAAAGAAATTATAAACACAGCTTTCCTCCATAGCTTTAGCCAAATGTTCATGACAATCACCACCCCACTTCTCAAAAAGGTGCAAGATTTCATAAACATTAAACCAATTTTTAAGTAGTGCTGTTTAGGATGTTAATAAAAGGAATCAAACAAATATATCCTTCAGAAAATCAGAAAAGATGGATGTATCAGAAAGTATAATTTTAAAGCTATGACAAAAGGTGAATAGGGACCAAAAACACAAAATTTAATTCATGGCAAATTTTGAAAAATTACAGAGATTTTATTTTATCTTCGCAATGTCCCTGTACCATGAATGAATACTTAAGACTGGTTGCAGTAATGTTTTCTGAACATCTTAAACTTTTAAAAGAAACTGCATCCAATGCATGTTGAGTCTGAATAAGTTATGAAGTTGTGAGCATCAACAGACATTTACGATAAACTCTGATAACCATCAAGATCTCTTCAGAAACCTAAAGGCAGTTCTAAATTGGCAGCCTTTTTTATTTTTATTTCCATTAACTTCAACCAAGATTATGTGCACAAGTTCCTAGAGCAGCATGAAAGCAAGACTTTTTGACTCAGAAATAAACTTGCGAACAGTGTCGAGGCTGACCTCAATGAATGAAACCACATACAAACGGTTCTAATAAATTATACTACATATCGGCAAAGGTGTTTATAAGCTTAGGTGCCTTCTTACATTGGGCACACAATTAGTGATTTACATTATTTTAGTCAATATCTTTGAAACATGTTTCACTCAATGCTCCCTTTCAAGCTAAACCTTGAATTTTAATTTCCACAACAACTGAGTTTCATACCTTTGGGTTATTGGTTAGCATATTATACCAAAGGATTGAGGCCCAAGCATTTGGCATCTGGCAGATGTTGGAGATTACCACAACTGGCAGTGACGACGTCTGTTAAAGAATTTATGTAGCTGGTTAATAGCACGTGTAAACAACTGCTTCAAACTCTGCAGATTTTAAAAAGTATTTCATTTTGGTTACATCACAAAAGTACATTGGAATACCACGTTCTGAGAAACACTTGCAAAACAAGACTGTGCACCTTATAATGTGGCCTTCCCAATTTCCTCCTACACTGCTGAGAATGATGGAAATAGTGATCAGATAAGTAAAAGCTGCCACTCTCAACAGGAGTTAGGACTAAGTGGGTTGAGTGTTCAGCCTGCTTAACCTACAAATATTTAATTGCATAGCAGAGTGCTGTTTCTTTTTACAAAGTTAAGGTGGCATATGCTAATCACACAAAAGATTGGAAATACTTTACATTAATCATGCCATAAGTCCACAAAGTGTAAACGTTCCACAAAGAATTTAATTTAGACAACTAGCAAGCAAAAATAATTAGAAGTGTGAATTCCTTAATGGATATGTAAACAAGAGGAAATTTGGCATATATTAACAATAAATATTTAATACAAATGTTGCAATGTTGTTGTAATCTACCTCCAAATCAATTTTAAGTCCTTGATGATAAACCTCAGTCTCAAAGGTTATTAGATGCAGCTCTTCAGTCACAATGAGGGAAGCCTGAAAGAAAAAAAACAGAAACAATTATCTAAAACATCGTACAAGGGGTAACATTTTTCGATTTCTGTACAATAAACTGAAATGAAAGTTGGAAAGCTAAAACATCAAGAATGTTACAATTTGGAAAAATTAAGTGATGCATTTTTTAAGCTGTGCAAGACAATGGTTTTTGTACCAGTGAGATCATTACAGAAGCTGAATGACACTAGGAGGCTGAGCTAAGGAAAGACTGATGACAGCCCTTTGATTGGTTAAGCAGCAGTTTCCTCCAAATTTATATGTGCAGAGCAACAGAACATATCTTTCTCTCTGCCCTCACTCCATGCCTAGATGAGAAGTCAGAAAAACCGAGACAGCTTTAAAAATAAGTCTAACAAGGAAAGACCTTGGTCCACAGAAAACTCTCAGTGAAGATACAATCATCACTTTACAGGCAGCAGTGAGTCACCATTGCCGAAATCAAAAGAAAATGAGACACACTTTAACCACCAACGATATTGTGTCAAACTATCAATGTGTTTATCATGAACAAGTGCGTGTATATTTGGGATTTTAAAAGTGGTACAGCATGAGTTGCACAGCTGCACATTTCTTTTCTCTATTATTAAAGTTGTGTGTTACAATGAATCGGTTTGTTTTCTGTGACTGAAGAAACCTGATATAAACTGCTTTTGTCCTGAATAGCCGACAGTGAGGCAAATTGATAAGCTTGGTAGCCTATTTGGGGGTTCTACATATTTTGTGATGGCTTGTGCAACAGTGGGGTACAATTATAGGTGTAACCTTTTCCAGTTAAGTCATGACAGTTTATCATTAATTAATAGAGTGAGCTTTCCCGGCTGGACCAGCAATTATTGCTCATTTTTAATTGCGTACGAATGTGATGGTGAGCTGGCAGAGTTCGTTTGCTGTTAGGGAAGGACACCTTCTGCTCCATCATACTTATTTTTCTAACCCTTCCCCCTCAGAAACTGTACAAAAAGCAAATAATTTCCACTTCAAAGCACATAAAAACTTAGGTTAGGATCTGCATCTATTCAAAGAGAACCCAAGATGCCCTGAGATTTATCGGCCAAAATTAAAGAAGAAAGGAAATACAGGTAGACAATCCTTTATCCAAAATCCAAAAAGCTCCAAAATCCGAAGTTTAATCATGAAGTTTTTTTCTCATTAACAAGATTGTTTAGCGTGCAAACAGCTAACCCAACTCCACACCCACTCGACCCACATCACTCAGATGTGACATGGGAGAGTGACCCAGCACTCAATTCTGACTCAGGATCCATAGTCTGCTTTTCAGTGAGATTTTTAAAAATTTCACCATTAAACTGTCACTTATTCAGAAATCCTAAAACTTCTGAATTCTGAAAACCAGCTGGTCCCAAAGGTTTCAACCCTTGTGTACCTGTACTAACACTGCAATACGAAAGTTAACTATATTGAAACAGAACTGTACAATGCAGAGTGCAAACATTTAGTTGCAAGCAATTTTACATTTTAAATTTGTACTCACATCACTACTAGCTCTGCCTCCATTTCCACATCTTTGTTCTCGCAGGGTCTGGAGGGAGAAAGATCACATTAATAAATAAATATGATCATGGCTTGTTGCGTCTTATCAGAAACAATAAAACTTGTAAAACATTAAGAATCCTGTTGCTAGTGATACCTCTTCATATCAAATACATCTAAATGTGTCAAATTAAAGATTTGTGCTCAAAGTGACTTCAAGAATCCTGACGTTCATCATGAAATACAAGTGCGCTCCACTGGAATGACTAGGACTTTGTTCACATTATGTCAGCAACTCCCTACCCTTTACACTACCCTTTACACCCTGATGCTCTTAACTTCACTGTGGTTTCAGCAGCTTTGGATGTCCTTTGTTAGAGATATAATGCATGTGGAAAACATTTATGTTAAGAAATTGGAATATACAAACTACACTCAAATTAGAAGTGATCCGACTCCAGGTTACAGTCCAACAGGTTTATCTGAAATCACAAGCTTTTGGAGCACTGCTCCTTCGTCAGGTGGTGACCTGTGACATTTGACTTTGTCCACCCCAGTTCAACACTGGCACCTCCACATCATGGGCACTCAAATTAGTTAAGTGTAAAAGATTTGTAAATGTACACTTAGTGCAGAAATTAATCTCGGTGATAAGGAGTCTTGTTGGGGGAAGGCCTACCATATTAAGTTCCAGTTGAGCATATATCTAGTCCGCAGCATGCTTTACCTGGGATTTATGACCTCTAGTATTGGAAATCCCACCCCTTAAGAAGCTGAAAGCTCTTCATAATCATGACATGCAGTGGTGGCTGCTGCCAGTGACAATACTCCTTCAAGTCCTAGAATCACTAAAGGACCCAGCTGACAGGTAAGACCCTTCAGCAGAATAGAGATCAAAGAACAAAGACAAGGTACAGCTCAAGAATAGACCCTTCGGCCCTCCAAACCTGAGCCAATCCAAATGTACTGTCTAAACCTGTTGGTCAGTTCCTAAGCTTCTGTATCCCTGTGCTCCCCACCTACTCGCGCATCTTAAATGAATCTACCATGCCTGCCTCTACCACCTCTGCTGGCAACGCGTTCCAAACGCCCACCACCCTCTGTGTGAAGTACTTGCCGCATGTATCCCCCTTTAACTTTCCACCTCTCGCCTTGAAAGCATGACCTCTCGTTATTGAATCCTTCACCCTGGGAAAAAGTTGGTCTCTATCCACCCTGTCTATACCCTTCATGATTTTGTAACCCTCAACAGGTCCCCACCCCCCCCAACAATCTCCTTTTTTCTAATTAAAATAAACCTAACCTACTCAACCTCTCTTCACAGCTAGCACCTTCCATACCAGGCAGCATCCTCAAACTTTCTCTGCACCCTCTCCAAAGCGTCCACATTCTTTTGGTAACGTAGACAGAACTGTACACAGTATTCTAAATACAGCCGAACCAATGTCTTGTACAATTTTAACATGACTTGCCCAACTCTTATACTCAATACCTCGTCCAATGAAGGCAAGCATACTATATGCCTTCTTGACCACTCTATTCACCTGTGCAGCAATCTTCAGGGTAAAATGGACCTGCACTCACAGATCTCTCTGCCCATCAACGTTTTCCCATGGCTCTTCTGTTCATCGTATAATTCGCTCCAGAATTAGTTTTGCCTAAATGCATCACCTCACATTTGGCTGGATTGAAAACCATCTGCCACTTTTCCGCCCAACTCTCCAGTCTATCTATATTCTCCTGTATCCTCTCTCAGAGTCCCTTACGCTGAGAGCATAAGGGGAGGGAAGTGTGCTAATTGAAATTGGGAGGGGATATAAAGTAGAAGGGGCATGGGGAAATCTTTCCCCCAAGGGTCCCAATTAGTGACCAAGTAGGAAGGCTGCCCAAAATCAGGTTGAGGCCAGAAAGTGCTGAGGTCTCTCCCAGCATCCGGTTTGATCTGAATGAAGAAGCTCCCACCCCATTCTCAACATACACTAATTAGATTCTGCCCTCAGACACTTGGCCAGCAATACAAATTAGATTTTTAAATATGTATGGAGCAATTATCACAGAGTATATGATAGTATTATTTGCAAAGTAAATATCTAAATTTGTATTGTATGAGCAACTTATGACCTTTGCTTAAGAGCAGTTTCTCAACAATACTCACCAAATGCTTAAATTCTGCTGACAGGCTTCCATTGTTTGACTCTTCCATATTCATAACTTTTGTATTAGTGCCCAATATGTTGAATTTCCGTGACCTAAGATATGATAAAACTAGAAAATCACATTCAAGCAGGTACTCAGAGCAAAAGACAGACAGACAGAGACAATATTCCAATACAAATCTTTTACACTCAACTAATTTAATCATCAATTCAATGAAGGCACTTTGTGTTGTGCTGCCTTTCTCAGCCAAACCAAGAGTGCAGTATATGTGCCTTGAAGTACTCAGAACCAGCTATGGTTGCGCTACTATCACAAGGGTATGAGATAATATAGTAGCAGAAGTAAACATAGTGCTTTTTCAGCCTGTACAGTAACTTTGCAATGTGGAAATTCGGTAAATATTACTCCAGTTTTTACACAAAAAATAGGATGCAAATATAAATATTTCCTGTCGGTCATGTAAACTTATTCAATGATATAACCTAATTATGATGTTTTAAGTGCAAAGCATCTGTTACAAACCCTACTAGCAATACAAATGCAATCCCCAGAGAAATGGCATTACTGAACCAGAATGGATGATAATGTCATTATAAGAATATCTAATATGCTGCAAAAGTTTATTCTTTTAAGTTGAAGTATTGAACACTAGAATTTGTTTTTGTTCTTGACCAACATATTATGAATTTTAAATGAAATCAGCTGGTGATGCCTCAGAAGCTAATTCCTATCACCTCAAGTGCATTTAGGTGCCATGGACTTAAACCCCAGCCAAATATATTATGGGTCCAAATTAAGACTGAAAGACAACACCTATTTGATTATTTGACTCCAATTGAGATCTAAAGAATCTTCTAAAGAATCGAGCAGTTCAGGACAATTAGAGATGGGCAATAAATACAACTTTGCTACGATCAATCGTTCACATGTTTGAGAAAAAAAGTGGATATATAAACAGTACAAATGCCGAACAAGGCACTACCTTTGCTCAGGTGCATTTTTATCTAGGATACTTATATGCACTTCAACCAGATTTGAGCTATTGTTCTTTGCTCAGTAGCCTCTTGCACAGATATAAAACTGCTCATTACTTCAAACAAACAATGATAAAAAAAAAACTCACCCCCTCAGTGCAGAACCATCTCCAGAATCCCTGAAAAAATTGAAAGAAAATACCAATTTTATTTTCTGCTGAGTTCATGGTAGTTTGAACTCGCAAGTAAAATACAAAGTAAGTCAGGTTAGTATTTTGGATACCTGATTTACTAAATTTTTGCAGTTTTATTATGTTCTACACTTGTTGATTCAATGTTTAAAAAAAACACAAACAACTAGGAAATAGCTACTGTAATAAGTTGGAGTTTTGAAGTTGAAAATAGCAAGTTGCATTCATGATTCTACTGGTCATACATTGAAAGGTTACACTAAATCACCCCTTTCAAAACAGTTCTGTGACATATTTGCAAATGGTATCTGCAGAGTAAATACATCAAGTGACTGGATTCACGTGTCAGATTGTGAAATTCACCTGGGCTTGATGTGTTTTGTGTCCACAGTTTTTGCTTGATGTACTATTGCATAACATTCTTGAGCAGCACAAAATGCTCATTAGAAAAGGATAGTGAATATATTTTGATGAAACTCAAGCTTCAAAATGCAGCTGGACTGCTTGAGCAGCACAACAGCTATTCAACACTTGATGATGTGAGACATAGAAAGAGTAGGCCATTCAGCCCTTTAGGTATGCTCTGCCATTCAATTAGATCACACTTAATCTATATTTTGACTCTCTTTACCAACCTTTCCCAAATTCTGATATATCCATCTTGAAAGCATGATTGGAATCAGTATCCAGAGCCTTATGGAGGAATGTTGCAGATTTCTACCATCATCATGTGTGAAAAATTAAGACTTGAATATTATTCCAGATTGGTGAAGTTCTTATTTTCAAATCATTTCCCTCTTGCTTTGGATTCCCTCAAAGAAAATGGTTACTCAGCATTTACCTTACCAAAACCCTCTAATATTTTCATCGTATTAATTAGGTCATCCTTCAACCATTTAAACAAGACTAAACAAGCCAGGTTATCCTCATAAATTAATCTTTAAATCTTTTAACCTATACTGTACCCTCATCCAAGATTAATACATCCTTCCTTAGTGCCTTATCCAGAAGGGCTCTGACCAAGGCACTGGGAAATATAGCTTACTCGCCATTGTCTTCCAATCCCACGGAGACAAAGGCAGACATTCTATTTGTCATTTTAGGGTCAATGTTTTAAGTGTCCCAGGAGACACCTGAACTATCTAGTCCACTTTGTTTTAACAATATCTCTTTCAACTTAAAAATGATCATAGTCATTCTACGTGGTGCTTGTGCGGGGGATATAAATCACTAGGCACAGCACATCCTATGTTAATAAGCAGACCTTTCTTTATTAGGGAAGTCCAGCTCCTTCTCATGGAGAGAAAACCTAAAGGCATTATTTGTCCTAATACGTCCCAAGGCATCCCGATGGAGAGGGTGCAGAAAAGTTTTACGATGATGTTACCAGGACTGGAGGGTTTGAGTTATAGAGAGAGGCTGGATAGGCTGGAACCTTTTTTTGACTGGAGGGAAAAAGTTGCTGGTGATCTTATAGAGGTTTATAAAATCATGAGGAGCACAGTTAAAGTGAACAGCAAAGGTCTTTTCGCTAGGGCAAGAGAGTTAAAAACTTGACAGCATAGGCATATCTTTAAGGTGAGAGGAGAAAGATTTAAAAGGGACCTGAGGTGCAACCTTTTCACACAGAGGGTGGTTCGTACATGAAATAATCTGCCACAGGAAGAGGGAGATGTAGGTACAGTTATAACATTTAAAACACATTTGGAAAAGGTTCTGAAGGATTGTGCTAAATGCAAATAAATGGGTCTAATTTAGATTGGGAAACTTGGTCAGCATGGATGAGTTGGATAGAGGTTCCGTTTCCATGCTGTATGACTTTATGTATAAAACAGGACCAACACGTCAGGTTCACTGCTATATTTGTCACTATGTGACAGACTTGGGGTAGCACTTGAAAGCAATTGTGAATTACTATAAAAGGCCAATACACAATAGTTTCACAAAGTCTATTAAAAACAAAGCACATAAAACAAATATACAACCTCTGGCAAAAATTATGAGTATCGAGAAGCATTTAATTAAATGGTGATGGAGGTTAATTGTTAGATGAGGCAATAATACACTGGCAAATAAAATACTGACATACAAACACACTTGGTGGTATATTAGTTCCTTTTCACTCACTTATCAATGGCAACCTTGATTTTAAGCTGGTAATTCAATTCTGGAAATTTAACGAGTAACCTGTGAACACAAAGTGTGTCTTAGATTTAATAAGCAAGTTACGATAGATTGAAACATAATGAAGTAAAAGATAACAGTGAACATGTACATAAGTAAGCTTCAGAAACTAAACAACAGGTGCACAGAAGCTTTTTAGGTAAATAGCGTAAGTTTATATTGTTAAACACCAGTAAACTATTTATTGTTGTAGCGATGTCTGCATGGTACGGAAATTATCTTACTGCAGGACTGAATTAAGAAAGGTTTATTAAGTTTTTATTTGCAAAATAAACAGGAGTGTCATTCAGCAACTTTTGCTTCAATACAAAGTTGTTTTAGAGTCACAGTAAGGTAGTTTTTCACAACAGAATTTTGCACTAAGACAGGATTTTAATTACATGGGTCCACCCTAGATCCAGACAACTCCAGCCTGAGGCGAATCAGCTTTTACTTTTAACAATGAAGCACTCACTCAGTACTGCAATGAAGTATTAATTTAGATAAAATCCTATAGTACTGTAATAGAGATTAAACTCTTTATTTTCTAAAAGAAGGTTGAATCAAGGTGACATTGAAGTGCAGGGCATGGAGCCTAGTGAAATCCCTCGACATTCATTGAAAATTTAATTTGGTATTGGAAGTAAATACATAAAGTCACTTAAATATCTTAATTCATAGCAATGACTACTTTAAATATTGCTGACTATAATTGATCAGTATTTGTTTCTTTCTCACATCAGGTCTGATATCCAACATCCAGATGAATAACCACTGCAGAATTCTGTAAGCTTTTGCTATCGAGTACTATTATGACAAAGTTCTCAATACGTATTTCTCTACCTACCTCACTTTTGTTGTAAACTGAACACCTGTTTTGATCACTAAAGGACGGTCTGGATGCATTGGCATGCATGGCTGCCTCTCCACGACAAAAGCACTGAGAAGAAAAACAGGTTAAATAAACCCAAAACTCTACAAGACTAGTTGACTGAGTGTCAATTAAATGTATTTGACTGGAGTCCAGTCAGATTGGGTTAGTGTATTTTATAAAAGTAGAATTCCAGCTTGGCTTTTATATAATAGGTAATCATTATTCCCCATTCCCAAATAAGTCTTCATTTTCAGAGATTGTTAGCAGTAGCGAAGAGCAGCCAATAAGTGGGAAAAAATGCTGAATTGGTAAAAATGATCCATCATATTGTCTGATGGATCAACATGATCTAGGTTTATATTCATCAAGATAAATAAGGTTAAGGTTGTTTTTTCTGACAATTTTAAAGCAATGAGTTCTGGCTTTCTCAACTCAGCTTCTAGTGAATACGTGCCCATGGTACAAAACAAACATGGTGTTCAGCATGCAGTTAGGACATTGGGGATTGGTGATCAGCTCAGATCAATTCTCTTGTTGCATACACAAATATTAAACTGATTAAAGTAAATGATGCACCCTCTCAAGCTTAGAATAGAATAGCACTTTAATAGAATGCAAAAAGCTGTAGAAGATCAGAAGAAAAGAGAACCATCCACTTGATTGAAGTACCTTTTAATTAAGCTCCGAAATAATTCAACAATCCTCTCCTCCAGAACAGGTCTGTGGTGAACAATAGGATCGCCTTTGTAAGAAACCTTTTGTTGTAGTTCTTCCAGTTTCTTAATCTGCTGACGTGTTTGTAGCTGAGACTCAGCTAAAGATGTAATCCTGATATTGGGCAGAATAACACGTACATTGTGCAATGTGAAAACTCCATTTGTCATCAGCGTCTGACAAAATATCTCAAAATGGCTATATTAAAAACAAAAAGGTTCTGTTCTCAAATATATTTCATACCAGTTTTCAAGACGGTCAAGGCAGATGTTTGGTGGACCTCCTATGCATGCGACCTGTTGCCGCCTTTTCCAGTCAGCCAGTTCTTCATCTGTCAAGGTCTTCTGCACAAACTCCATTGTAGACAGTAGGGCAGCCAGGTCAGTTACTATTTGCTGTTATAGAGGAAGATTTAATACCAAGAACGAATATTAAACTGAACAGAGAAACAGCAAGTTTGAGCTATGATCAGCTAAAGAGAAAGATCCTTGAAAATTAACCGTAATTTTTTAAATAACTGTACCCTCCGCATCTGATCCAAAGCCGTTAACATCTGTTCCAGTTGTGCCATCTTCTGCCTTGTCGCTGCTTGTGAATTCCCATTCAAATCTTGCACATCTATAAACATTTAGAACAGCAATGTGTTTTCAAGATTGTGAGGATCCAACACAACTTCAAATAATTAAACTCCTGACACAACCCTATGACTAATTTATATAATACCAGATCTTTTTAAACCAGTTATCAGAGTAACCCACCTCCTTGGCTTTTCAGGGTCTTATAGTTGAAATCAAAATCATCCTGTAGGTTTTCCAGTATTTTAATTTTGTGTTCAAGGTCCTGTAAAACAAATACACTTAGGCCCTTAGTTACACACCTCATTTTAATAATAAAATATGTAATTTTAATTCAAAAGTAGAATGCTGAGGATGCCAAAAGTCTGAAATGAATATGGAAAATGCTGTCAGTACTCCGTAAGTAGTAACTGCATCTATCGAAAGAAACAAAGTTAGTGGGATGAACTTGTCCACATTTTAGTCAAGTGTCAATTTTGAGACAATTCATGGAGGGTGCCCCTCTGTGAGCCCTGATGACTTTTCTGAAGAAATTCTCTGCTGATCCACTTATTAATTATTCAAGATCTACAGCACCACACTCAAGCAATCTTGCACTCAGCAGAGGTTTGTCAGTGTCAGGTCCTTGTGATGTGCATGCAATGGCCATCATTTTTAAACCCTACCAGCATATCATTTCCAATTCTCCATTCAGGAACTGCCCTTAATGTCCTATGGGTGAAATTCCAAATGGCATAGTTGAAGAAGAGGCAAATTGGCAACCTTCTTCACAGGTAGGGGCATGGCAGTCCTGATGGAGTGTTGTGGAGAGGAAGGCTGTTCGTCTTCCCCAGGACTGACGCAGCAGACCATACTGGCAGTCTAGTCTGAAATAACCACTCATGAGTGTGGTGTTCATGGTGCAGAGGAACACTCAGCAAAATATAAAGAGGTTTACAACCAAACATTCTGTGCACTGCATGGTTAGGGATCACTCATCCTCTCTCCAATGCCTCACTCTCACTTCACCATCGCACCCACATCCCAAAGGCTCATGGCTACCAATCTCACTACTGCACGCACAATCTTTCCTCAATGGCTCTTACTATTCCCACTTCCCCAAAATACCAAAGATTTCCTGCACTATATAGTTCCTACTCACTCACTCAGAACACCTCACCAGTTTTTTTCACTGAAGACTGGCCAGCACCCCACCCCATCCCCACCCTGAACGGACTTAGGATAATGTAGACTTTAAAATGTGGCTGCTTGACTGAAGCACGTGCAATAGTGAGATTGGTAACCATGCCGTGTGAGCTGCTGCCATGTGTTGTAAATATGACATTGGGGTAACGTGGTCCCATATGCTGTGCCTACCCCTCTTCATTGTCCGGTGATGAGCTATGTGGCTTTCTACCTGCACTAAAAAGATGCTGTCAGGCTGTAAGTGCAAAGTTTGTGAGCAGTAGGAAAGCAAGCTAAAAGCCCTAACATGCACCCTGCTCCAATGCAGGTGACAGATGCTTATTCCCACAGCACAGCAGCAGTTCTCCAACATAACTGGCCAGTAAGCTCTGAAGTACAGTAGCAAAGTGAACAATATCAGAGTTAGTCCGACATGTGCTAAAATGACATTGAAGCTTTACCAATGCTGACTTCTGCCAATGAAGGGTGCAGATAGGTGATAGTGAAATGTTAATGTATGCAAATAAGGCCCTTGCCATCTAATTATTCAGTGGTCGAAACTTTGCAGAAAATTATTATTTTTTTTAAAAAACAAGATCAGACTTTTCACATCTAAAAGACTAAAATTGGGCCCTTAAAGACAGAAACAGGGGAATATATTACGGGGAACAAAGAAATGGAAGAAGAATTGAATTGGTACTTCAGATCTGTGTTCACTGGGGAAGACACAAGCAATCTCCCTGAGGTAACAGTGGCTGAAGGACCTGAACTGAAGGGAATTTATATTTGCCAGGAATTGGTGTTGGAGAGACTGTTAGGTCAGAAGATTGATAAGTCCCCAGGGCCTGATGGTCTACATCCCAAGGTACTGAAGGAGGTGGCTCGAGAAATCGTGGATGCGTTGGTGATTATTTTCCAGAGTTCGATAGGTTCGGGATCAGTTCCTGCGGATTGGAGGGTGGCTAATGTTGTACCACTTTTTAAGAAAGGTGGGAGAGAGAAAGCAGGAAATTATAGACCAGTTAGTCAGACCTCAGTGGTGGGAAAGATGCTGGAGTCTATTATAAAAGGATGAAATTATGACACATCTGGATTGTAGTAACAGGATAAGTCAAAGTCAGCATGGATTTATGAAGGGGAAATCATGCTTGACTAATCTTCTGGAATTTTTTGAGGATGTAACTCTGAAGATGGACGAGGGAGATCCAGTAGATGTAGTGTACCTGGACTTTCAGAAAGCTTTTGATAAAGTCCCACATAGAAGGTTAGTGAGCAAAATTAGGGCGCATGGTATTGGGGGCAAACTACTAACTTGGATTGAAAGTTGGTTGGCTGATAGGAGACAAAGAGTAGTGATAAACGGCTCCATTTACCAAACCAGAGGACACAGCTTAAAAATACGGGGTAGACCGTTTAGGACAGAGAAGAGGAGAAACTTCTTCAGCCAGAGAGAGTGGTGGCTGCGTGGAATGCTCTGCGCCAGAGGGCAGTGGAGACTCTGTCTCTGGATTCATTTAAGAAAGAGTTGGATAGAGCTCTCAGAGATAGTGGAATCAAGGGTTATGGAGAGAAGGCAGGAACAGGATACTGATTAAGGATGATCAGCCATGATCATATTGAATGGTGGTGCAGGCTTGAAGGGCAGAATGGCCTACTCCTGCACCTATTGTCTATTATCCACATCGTGCCCACCCCCCAGCTGTCTGCCCTTTGCCCAATTTGTTCAGATGCTGGGAAGATTCTGCCCACTGTTTCACATCTGTAACCTATCTTCGCAAAACAAGAAAAGTCAGATGCAATAGGTTTTTGAGCCTGGAGTAGGTTGGACAAGAACCACATGAAATTCAAAAGAAAAATGAATAATAGCAGATAATTCTTTTGTCATTTTAAACCATATGGCCTCTGGATAGTTCAGAGTAAATTTACACTAACAACTCCAAATTGAATATCATTGTTCAAACAGGCAGTTGAAATGTGCTTCACATTGTTTTGCATTTTAAAAGAGAAGCTAACACTAAATGAGCATTTGTGCTTCAACTAAAAATCAATTTAAAGACTGCAAGCCTCAATTTCAGTTGTAAACAGTGGAGCATCAACAACTTAGAGCAGGTTGGAGGGGCTGAACAGCTTCTTTCAGTTCCTATGTTCCTAGCATTAGCTGCGGATTTGTACAGAACAAAGCTGTTATGATATTTAACTTTTCTTTAAATATTCTATTTTTTACTTAATACTAAGAAGGACTGTAATGTTTGACTTTTAACTTTGTTCATTTATGTTTCTACTTTGTACCTAACATGGCACCAGGAATAGCAAGATAGTACATTTTTCACTGTACTCCTGCATCACTGTACTTGAGTACATGTTTTCAAAGAGAAAGTGAGGACTGCGGATGCTGGCGATCAGAGCTGAAAATGTGTTGCTGGAAAAGCGCAGCAGGTCAGGCAGCATCCAAGGAGCAGGAGAATCGATGTTTTGGGCATGAGCCCTTCTTCAGGAATGAGGAAAGCGTGTCCAGCAGGCTAATGCCCTGTTGGACCACACTTTCCTCATTCCTGAAGAAGGGCTCATGCCCGAAACATTGATTCTCCTGCTCCTTGGATGCTGCCTAATTATTCCCAAGTAATCCATAAAGCGTCTTCTTCCCTTGAGCAATATTTTACTACATATATATTTTAAATCCTCAGATTTTAGAAACACCAGATTTTAATCCATCCAAAAAGAATTAATTACCAAAAAATTGCAACTGACAATGATTTTCATTAATAGCATTGACTGAGTAAATTTGTCAAAACAATATAAATTGGTTAAAACTTTTATGTTGAACAAAGTCTGATATACACAACCATTTCTTTTTGTTTGACTCTCACTCATCTTTCTAGGCCTTGCACTTTTTAGAAGGAATTTAATTTGGGATTGTGTTTGGCATGAACGGTTGGATTTAAGGGTCTTTTTCCATACTGTATGACTCCATATGACTCCAATTTTCAGTTTATTTGTTAGTATAAAACTATGACTTCCTTTTTACTACTGTAACTAAAAAATGCAGGTTTTTCTCAGCAATTCATAGACTCACCTGAACTCTCTTCCGTACATCCTGTAGATTGTGTTCGAGAATCTGCTGTTTTTCAGTTACCACCGAGCTGTGATGTGGTGACTGTCCAGCTTGCTGGAAAGACATTTTAAAAAGATTAAACATAAGCTACAGTACATATGGTTAATGTCCGACATGCATTTCAGCAGTGGACTAACATGAAAATAAGAAGGCATATCTACTGCTTAATTGTAACAGTTTATTAAAATATAGCAGCAAAAAGAATTTGGAGAGGCACATGGCACTTATTTTGCTCGTTTAAAAATTTTCTCAGTTTCATCCTCCCACCCAACTCTGGAAGAAGTGTGACATTCCATAACCCCCCAGAGAAAGGCCACACTCTGATCCCCACACTCCAATTCCAGGTAGGAAAGGTCCTGCGTTCCTTGGGCTGTACTTAATGTGTGATGGCTAGAGGAATGTTTCATATTTTAACCTTTTAGTTTTAAATCTTGGGATGTACTGAAAAAAAAAGTCTGAAGGCAGGCAATCCACCAAACCCTCCTCAGAACTAGTAGTATCCTCAGTTCTTCAGAAATATCTGTTCCAACTTCCAATCCAGTTTGTCCATCCAGATTGAAAATTGGGAATTTGGGTGGCCATTTTTAAAAATCAGGCTTGCAGACTAAGAAATGACTCCCTCTGCCTCCCTGATAATGGCACAAAAAACAAATCAGGGCACAAATGAGTATACTGAAATAATGCCACATGCCAATGCAAAGACGATAGGCCAAATGACACTTGAATTTTATTTTCACCTTTCATTACATACTTTACTTCCAAAATAATGCCATTTGCATTATTTTTCTAAAGAAAAGGGTGCAGATTTACAAATCAGAAGAAATGTGCATAAATGTTGCACGTATAAAGAGGCTTATGTTACTAGTCTGGTTGGTAACACTGCAATCTCACTTCACTCACTTGTGACACTGACGTTGCAACTTGAAGAAGGCGTGCTTCTTCCCATAAGCATCGAGCTATGATGCGTGCAATTTCCATCGGCCTTTCCAAATACCTGTTCTGTAAAATAAAAAGGAAAATTAATTAAAATGGGAACATTCCTTCAGAGGCAATTTTAATTAAATGATTTTTCATTAAATGAGAGACAGAAAGTCTCTTCTTCAATGCCATTTATACCCATTTTGATAGAGCACAACTTCAAACAAACAAACGAGTAATAGCAGCCAGATGAACTAAATTTTGGGCCTGGAAGCCAGGATGGATATCTGAGAAAGTTCAAAACTTTTTAGATAAAAGAAGAAAACATAAGTTACACGCAAACCTGACACACCAAAAGGATAATCATAGCAACAGGAAAACATATCCAGCAGTTGGGAACCATTACTAATACTTCCCCTTCTTGGGCAATCTGTAAATGTGACCCTTTCATGGCATTAAAAGAGAACCTTTTCTATGCAGATGGAACTGCATAGTCACAAGTACCCATACCTCAGGAATCCCTGGTTATACAAATGTAACCACAGTTAAATCAGTTCAGGCAAATGTCAGATCTTAACAATTCAGCAATGGTCTGTTCGAGGGGTGGCAGGTCTATGTATGTGTGTCTGCGTGAGAGAGGCAGACACACAGAGCGCGAGAGAGAGCGCGCGAGAGACGCAGAGACCAATGCATCTTTGAGTGATAGCTGGAGGCTGACAATAAACCAATCAAGGAAAAGCCATGGAGAATTGTAGAGTCCTTTTCAAAAAGAAATGTTAAAAAACAATTTTCTCCTATGATCAGGAAAATATTCAAATCTTTTAAACACACGCATATCTGAACTTTTAGAGTTCTACCTTTTATAGTGCATCATCACTTCAAAAAAACCTAATGGGCAGCACTTGTAAATTAAAATACAAAATCTATTCCAATTGAAGTGGAAGCACACAACTTCTGTCACTTCTCTTATTTTCCATTTTTAAATGACTGATATTCACATAAACGTAATCAATGGCAAACTATGTACCTGCAGGTACTGTTTAATCTTCCGCAGATTGTGCTGATAGAGTACATTGGATTCCTGTAGAAATCTGCTGTATTGTTGATCAATCTCACCCAACAGATTATGGAACACTAGTGTAGCATGTGATTCCTTGCTTGCAGCATATGCCCTGGAAGGTTAAAGAATGATGATTTTTTAAAAAGTCAGAAATTGTGCTTCAGCTACCGCATCTGCACCTTAATTACAAAATGTGGCATCATGGATAGTGCAAACATATCCAAAATAAGAAAGAAAGAACAAAATTTATTCAAAGAGGATCAGAAAACAACTGAAAAACAGAATATATTTCAGAACTTAAGTTTGAAAGTAAATGAAAAATGAGCAACTAAATTAGTACTTTGTAGGACATGCACACTGGTTTTGTGCAGTCCCAAGATACTGGCTGCTGCTGATCTGTTGCAATAACTCAGACATAAATATGATTTTTTTTTTAAAAGAAGCAATTATAGGTTGTGGGCAGTGCTTTTTGGGCCAGCATTTGTTCCCTATCCTTATTTGCCCTTGAGGAGATGGTTCTGTGTTGCCTTTTAGAAAAACTACAATCCATTTGGTATACGCAGATTCACTGAAGGAACGGTGATATGTTCCCAAATCAAGGTGGTGAACAGCTTGAAGGAATTTCAGTGAAGTTATGGATAATAGAACATGACAAGCGACAAGCAACAAGAAAATTGTTAGTTGCTCCACAGTATCAAAAAAAATTAATAAATACTTTCCAGCGTATTTTTTTTTAAAAAATGGAAACCAGTGAAGAAACCTTACATTTATTTTGAAGAAGAATAGATGGATTTTCCAAATAAAACATGTTGGATTGAAAGCTCCCTGGCAGCCTTCAAGAAGCTGGTTAATTTAGTACACACTCGTGATCAGATGAGTTCATAGAACATTGAACAATACAGCACAGAATGGAGCAGATGATAGGCCGTGGACCAAGATTTGGAATCACAGCAAATCTTCTCCCTCCCTAATCAAGGCAAAGATGCCTGAAATTAGAATGGGGGCCTTTTCTTCAAAAATCAAAAGCAAACAAAAAAAATTGTAAAAAAAAAGTTCTTCCCAGCGCACTGTCACTCTTGAAAGAAATTTCAAATCTGCAAAATTGCTGTACATACCAATCTTGGGTCTCAATCCAAGCTGCAAGAAACTGCCTCAATTCCATAGGGAAGCTGTCACTGTAGAGTTGATGCAGTTGTTCCAGATATCTGGTATCCAATTGCTGTAATTGATTCCACTGCGCCATTGTAGGAGGAAATTATTGAAAGCTGGAAAGAATAAAAGTTCTGATAAGTTGCCATCTGTAACTTCTACTTCTACTTCTAAAGAGATTTTCTCACAAATCAGTCCACATACAGTGGAAGAGCCACTTTCAGAATATATAGATTACATGATGTTTGTACCTCCTGAAGAAAATATCTACAAAATAAACATTTTTGTAAAAGACAGCATTTAAAATTAACTTTTGGATCTAATACCATGAACACTTGTCCACCTAAAAATATTCCTTTGGAATTCAGCAGTTCAATCAACTCCAAAAGCATGATTAAGCCAAAGCACCAGAATTTCCAAATGTAATCTGCCAGATTTTTCAATGATAAAGTCAGTGATGTGGCATTGCAGAAATATTGAAAGCATTCAGGATGTGACGCAACCATACAAAGCACGGCCTGCACATTCTACATTATTTCCACACAACTGTCATTTTACAGACATTTTATTTGGCTGGTGTGTCTCTTTTCTGTCTGTAAACTAAAATGAGTCTAATTTCTCCTGAACTAAAATAATGGCTATAATTTTCCTTTCCTGCGAGGTAGGAAGAAAGGTGGTCAAATGGGTGAATAATTGGGCAGCTAAGACAACAGGGAGGTATCTGCCACGTTTCCTATACCTCAGAAATTAGGTTCTGGGAATCAAGGCTTATAGTTGACTTCAGAGCTGAAAATGTGTTGCTGGAAAAGCGCAGCAGGTCAGGCAGCATCCAAGGAACAGGAAATTCGACGTTTCGGGCATAAGAAACGTCGAATTTCCTTTCCTTGGATGCTGCCTGACCTGCTGCGCTTTTCCAGCAACACATTTTTCAGCTCTGATCTCCAGCATCTGCAGACCTCACTTTCTCCTTATAGTTCACTTCCCCAACTTGCCAACATTTAAAAGGTGCTTAAGTGGTCAATTAACAACCACCTAAAGCCTTATCCCGCCACCAGTCAGACTAACCCTAGCAGATGAGAATAGCAGTATGGAGGAAGAGGATGGCCACTGAAAACCAATCCTCAGCCCTTAACTCAAATCACTTAAAACCCCTCTTCATGCAAACCCCACCCCTCCCAAGAAACAGGTCACTTACCTCCCTGCTATTCCTGAATCTCAATGCTGCTGAGCTTCCAAAGTACCACTGCTCTTCACAGTGGCTGCTGGCCTCTGATTGGTAGGTAGGGAGTCAGGATATCACCGCCCTGAGAACTGACTGACCAAGATGCTCATTAGGTCACCACGTAAGTGCCGGGTGGCATTTGATTCAGCAAGCTTCCTTGCTAATGGAGGTGGTGGTGGTGGTGATAGTAGTTGGGGGTGAAAATGAAGAAAGGGAGCATTTATTATTCACTCTTAAAAAATGTCCACCCCCACACTTAAAATTAAAAAAGGAAAATCCCAGACACTATCACTTAAGACAACGAACTTACATGCAAACAAACGTCACTACTTTGAACAGTATGAATCACCAACATTCAGCTAATTCTAGAAACTAAGTCAACTAATTCAATTGATGTGACTTAAAGAAGTGATATTTTTTATAACAGTGGCACAGCGTAAAAATGCAAAAATTGCATGATTTTGCAGGAAGACTGGAAATCCTTCAAATCCTTTAAGGTCTGTGAACAGTAGTTTTAAAACATTCATTCTAAGCCAGGTATTTTTAAAAGGATTAAATTACTAATAATTCTTTTCCTTTGTGGAAATTTGTTTTGGTTTTAAGACACCCCTGAATACCTCTGTGCATTTTTGAGAGAGACCATCACCGTTAGCTGGCATGAACATGGATAGAGGAATAAAAACACAAAACTCCTGGATCAGAATGGTTTCACGTTCTATTTTTAATTTTCCTATATACAAAAGTTTACTTGTGAATTGACTGTTCTCATTATTGTGCACCAGCAGGAAACTGCGTAAGAGCAATGGGAATTTTGTTTTTAACCGGTAGAATGAGCTACAATAGAATTTTCACCACCTACTCTACTTTGTCTTGCAGTCAGTTTTCCCTTTTAAGTCTACTACATGAATGACAGTAAAAGCAAGGTTGCTATCACTGTGCAGAAATGAAAATGCCCTAGATAGGAGCTAAACCATGTCTGCCTTGTTCAAAAGATTTACAATGGCTTTTGATGCTATTAAAGTATTTTAGTGAATTAGAATAGGACACAAATATAACTCTGTTCACTTTGCATTACAGTTTGATTTTAATATAATCAGCGAACTTTCAATTGGGAATGTAGAGATGTAAACCCCCTTGCTGTACAAGATGAAAAAGGCGTAGGTTACAAATACAAGTGACTTCTATTAGAAACATCTAATCCCAGTCTAACAAATGTAAAAAGGAAAGACCACTACTCGAATGGATCATTTAGATTCATTATTCATACTTTTACTTAAATTTCAGTGAATATGAGCAGATGCTGAATTATTGGCAATGTTTCTTTTCCTTCACTGGCATTTTTGGGATCTTAGACTTAGACTTACAGTGTGGAAACAGGCCCTTCGGCCCAACAAGTCCACACCGACCCGCCGAAGTGCAACCCACCCTTACCCCTACATTTTCCCCTTACCTATCACTACGGGCAATTTAGCTTGGCCAATTCACCTGACCCGCACATCTTTGTGACTGTGGGAGGAAACCGGAGCACCCGGAGGAAACCCACGCAGACACGGGGAGAACGTGCAAACTCCACACAGTCAGTCGCCTGAGTCGGGAATTGAACCCAGGTCTGGTGCTTTGTTGACTGGGTCATTATTATTCAAGTCCAAGTGCACATGAGATGGTGGTGATGAGCTGCGCTATCTCCTTGAACTGTTATAGAAGGCTGTTAGGAAGGGAGCTCAAACTAAGTTCTGAACCAAGTGTGTTTTTATGACAATCTACAATCATTAGATTTTTAAATTCCATATTGTTTGAAGTAAAATTCTAATCATTTGCTGTGGTGGGATTTAAACCCAGGGCCCCAGAACCTCACCTAGGTCTCTGGATAATTAGTCCAGCCACAATACCACGATGCCATAGCCTTTTCTGGGACAGGGTGAAAATATGCATAATTAAATAACATCACCTTGAAATGCAAACAGACAATGCACCAGAGGAGCACTCAATGGCAACTAGAACCATGAAGAACCCAGAAGAAAGACGTTTATTTAAAGCATGCGAAACTATTGTTTTGCAAATCTTTGATTATCAGATGTTCAAACACCAAGTAGCAGTAATTACAACTGTTTATGCAGACAATTATTGGATCAAATGTGAAAATAAGTTTACTAGCTCAGAATCAACTTCAAATCAGAAAGGTAAATTCCCCACTAACACGTTTTTTATAACCATCTTCTGTCATGATCACATGTACTCACTCCATGGTGTAAGTGTTCAAGCAATACTTTTATAGTCTTTTTGCAAAACTGTTTACATCCAAAATGAATTGAAATCACAAATCAGATAGGCATGTTTTTAAAATGAAAATGAAACTTACTGGAATATCTATCTAACTGAAGGTGTAGAGCGTCACAGAGTTGGACAGAATCCCATCAAAACAGAAGGAATACAAAACAAAACAAATCCCAGTGAGTAACATTATAGATGACATTATAAAATTTGTCCTTGATTTCTAAGGAACAAGAGATGTATAGCCCAGGAAATACCAAGCCAAGTAAACATAAACTTTGTAAACTTCCAATGAGGCAACAGCAGGTTAAAAAAAATTATAAAACATTCAGATAAGATTGTGATACCAGGGGACTGATCTTTTTAAAACCTGAAACTCCCAAATATTCTACAGTTATAAACTGAATAATCCTCCTTGGTATGCAAGTTAGCTCGCTGAGCTTGAAGGTTGGTTTTCAAACGTTTCGTCATCATACTAGGTAACATCAATGAGAGTCTCCGGTGAACCGCTGGTAGTATGTCCCGCCTCTCTATTTATAAGTCTTGGTTTCTGAAGGTGGTTGATGTCATTTCCGGTTCGTTTTTTTCAAGGGAATGTAGATAAGGTCAAAATCGACATGTTTATTGACGGAGTTCTGGTTAGCAACGCAATGTCTCGAAGATATTTCACTCATGTTTTTGTTTCGTCTGTCCTAGGATGTGTGTATTGTCCCAGTCAAAGTGGTGGCCTTCTTTGTCTGCATGTATAGAAACTAGTGATAGTGGGTCATGTCTTTTGGTAGCCAGTTGGTGTTCATGTATCCTGGTGGCAAGTTTCTTGCTAGTGTGTCCAATGTAGTGTTTTTTTTTCAAAAAACAGACCTAGCATAGTATCTAGTAAATGACATTAGTTTTGCTAGTAGTATTTAATGGATCCTTTTCTATGCCTTAAAATTGAAATTTCAACTACCCTGCATCAAATTAAACTAAAGATCTAATCAGCTCCATTTTGAAATGTAAAGCTTGTAATTTAAAGAGTACTCTGGCTTCTTTTGAGAAAACCTGACCTCTTCATAGTTACTCATTTGTGATTCACCATATTGCCATGACAAAGATATCCTTTGGTTTAGACAGGGAAAAAAAAAATCAAAAAAGGGTTACATTTGAAGTAGGAGTAAGGATAAAATGAAGGAAATTCCAAGTACACATTCAAAAACCACAATCAATCATTTGAGCAAAAGAAAGTTGGATTATTCACAAAGCAAAAACATGCAGACAGGAGTATTGTCAATAGTAAAAAAAATTAAATGTTACCCTTAATAAATAACTGTTGTAAAGTAAATTCTTCCTTCACAGAATTTACATTTTGTGTAACATTGAACTAGGGAAAACAATTCCAAATCAGATTTTTCAAGTGAAAATCTTCTCCTTTTTGTATGCTTTTGATTTACCATTATTGCATATAAAGTTGCATGTCCTACCCTGACTCACATGGAGCACGAAAGATACACGAAATCTACAATGTACCCACAAAAGTCTAGAAATTCTAATTTCAACACATCAACCTGTACAAGACTCCCGTAGCAGTGAGCCCCAGCAATAAAAAAAACCCTGCTTTGTACCTTTTTCTCTAAATGTTTCTGCCAAATATCCAAGTCAGAAATAGAGGACCACTGGGAGTGAGCTTAAAGTAAAATAATCATATTAGTTCTCAAGGCCATTGATTCTGACTGCACTAAACCTCGGCAACTGAGCCAAGTCTTATGCCACTTCAAAATGGAGAATAGGAAAATTGGGAACGTGTACAAACAAATTTTGTTAAAAACATTCTCAGGAAAGAGGTGAAACATCCAAGATCATCCTTATTGACTAGCCATAGTTACTCCTTAGCCACTTCAGAAACCAAGTAGTCATCCAACTGGATCAGTCCGGAATGACAGATTTTCTTTCTTTTCCCTCAAGAAAGGCACAGTTGGGCAATATTATTTTTTTCCCCCTGAAGATGACAAATTGTCAAATTTATTAAATATAAATCTCACAACTTTCCTTAGTAAGCTCTAGTCACAATCTGAAGAACTAGTGGAGTGTTTTAACTTATACCAGTTCAACTGCTTGTTACTCTCTCGCTCCATCCTTTCCCCACATTCACCTGATAATCCACTCTCAGCACGTTTTCAATAGAACATCGAACATTACAGCGCAGTACAAGGCCTTCAGTCTCCGATGTTGCGCTGACCTGTGAAACCAATCTGAAGCCCACCTAACCTATACTATTCCATTCCCATCCATATGTCTATCCAATGGCCATTTAAGATGCCCCTACTACTCTGAGTAAAGAAACTACCTCTGACATCTGTTCTTAATTTGAAGCTATGCATTCTCATTCTAGCCATCACCATCCGAGGAAAAAGGCTCTCACCGTTCACCCTATCTAACCCTCTGATTATCTTAGGTGTCTCAATTAAGTCACCTCTCAACCTTCTTCTCTCTAACGAAAACAGCCTCAAGTCCCTATAGTATTGCATAATAGCAATAGTATTGCACAAGTCAAAGATGTTTTGCGTTACGACACTAATACAAACTAATTTACATTTTGAATGTTGACATAGTACTGACATCAAAAACAAGTAAAAGATTGTACTTGCAGGACAAGGAACCTATTGAAGAAGTTGTTTTAAGAACACAGGAACAGGAGTAGCCCTTCCAGCCCCTCAAGCCTGCTCTATCATTCAATAAGATCATGGCTGATCTGGGGCATAATCCTATATGCCTGCCTTGAGCCCCTATCCTTTGATACCCTTGCTTAATAAAACCTCGTTTCATTTAAATTTTAAGTAGACAACTGAATTAGTATCGACTGCTGTCTGAGAAAGAGAGTTCCAAATCTCCACTATTCTTTCTGTATATAAATCTCTCCCTCGCCCTAACTATACCCCTGGGTTTTAGAATTTTCAACCAGTAGAAATAGTTTATCTTTCTTTCCCTGTTAATATCATGAAGACCTCAATTACACCATCCCTTAACCTTCTAAATTCAAGAGAATAAAAGTTTAATTTTTCTACTTTCTCCTCATATCTGGACTTCAAGGACTAAATTATCAACTTTGAAAACCTGCAATGAACTGCTACAGGGACAAAACATCCTTCCTATGTTGTGGTACCCAGATCTGTGCACAGTACTCAAAGTGGGGTTTTGTATAACTGCAGCATAACACCTGCATCCCTATATTCCAGCCCTTGAAGTGTGAAGGCCAGTATTTCATTTGCCTTCTTGACTATTTTCTTCAGCCATTCCTGGCATTTTAAAAGCTACGACCCTCAATCTCTAAATCGTGTTGGAGATCCACTGTATTTAACTTTGTGCCTTCAGAAAATTACCCTGACACGTCCTTTTTCAGTCAGAAATGGATAACCTCACATGTCCTTATATTAAAATTCATCTGCCACAGCTTTGTCAATTTATCTAATCTATCAATATCCTGTAGTAATTTTATGCTGTCACCAATGCTGTCTACTTCGATGCTCAATTCTGTGTTGTCAGCAAATATGAATGTTTGACTTTTACGCCATTATCCAAGTCATAAACAAATACTATGAATAAGTGAAGACCCAAAATCAGGAGTCCACTAGTCATATTCTGCCAATTTAAGTACTTATCCATTATTCCAACAGTCTACTGTCACTTAACCAATTTCCTATTTACTTCAGTTATTTGCCCTCAACTTTGTGGCCTTCCACCTTAGCTCACAATCTCTTGTATGTGACTTATCAAAAGCCTTCTAGATGTCCACATAAACAACATCCGCTGCTTTACCTGTGTCCACATTTCTGTCACCTCTTCAAAGAGTTTTATCAGGTACAACTTACCCTTCATGAATCAGTGCTGACTCCCCTTGATTAACAAACTTTTTGAGGTGATCAGTTACCATATCCTGGATTATTGACTCCAACAATCTCCCCACCACAGATGGTAGGCTAACTGGTCTGTGATTTCCTGGTTTCTTCTATAACATCTCTTAAAGAACAGAGTGACATGAGAAAATTTCCAGAGGTACACCTCCCAAGGCCAGGGAACTCTGAAAAATTATTGTTCAGGCATTAGCAATGTGCTCTCCTACCTCCTTTAACACCTATAGATGGAAACTATCAGGTCCTGTAGAATCGTCGAGTTCCATTAATTTTCCCAATATTGATGATTTATTTAAGCTAAATTTTATTTAGACTCTACTCTGATGCTCAGTTAGAGTCATAGAGTCACAGATGTACAGCATGGAAACAGACCCTTCAGTCCAACCCGTCCATGCCGACCAGATACCCCAACCCAATCTAGTCCCACCTGCCAGCACCTGGCCCATATCCCTACAAACCCTTCCTATTCATATACCCATCCAAATGCCTTTTAAATGTTGCAATTGTACTAGCCTTCACCACATCCTCTGGCAGCTCATTCCATACACGTACCACCCTCTGTGAAAACATTGCCCCTTAGGTCTCTTTTATATCTTTCCTCTCTCATCCTAAACCTATGCCCTCTAGTTCTGGACTCCCTGATCTCAAGGAAAAGACTTTGCCTATTTATCCTATCCAAGCCCCTCATAATTTTGTAAACCTCTATAAAGGTCACCCCTCAGCCTCCGACTCTCCAGGGAAAACAGCCCCAGCCTGTTCAGCCTCTCCCTATAGCTCAGATCCTCCAACCCTGGCAACATCCTTGTAAATCTTTTCTGAACCCTTTCCAGTTTCACAACATCTTTCCGATAGGAAGGAGACCAGAATTGCATGCAATATTCCAACAGTGGCCTAACCAATGTCCTGCACAGCCGCAACACGACCTCCCAACTCCTGTATTCAATACTCTGACCAAGAAAGGAAAGTATACCAAACACCTTCTTCACTATCCTATCTACCTGCAACTCCACTTTCAAGGAGCTATGAACCTGCACTCCAAGGTCTCTTTGTTCAGCAACACTCTCTAGGACCTTACCATTAAGTGTATAAATCCTGCTAAGATTTGCTCTCCCAAAATGCAGCACCTCGCATTTATCGGAATTAAACTCCATCTGCCACTTCTCAGCCCATTGGCCCATCTTCGCTGTCCACTACACCTCCAATTTTGGTGTCATCTGCAAACTTACTAACTGTACCTCTAATGCTCGCATCCAAATCATTTATATAAATGACAAAAAGTAGAGGGCCCAGCACCGATCCTTGTGGCAGTCCACTGGTCACAGGCCTCCAGTCTGAAAAACAACCCTCCACCACCACCCTCTGTCTTCTACCTTTGAGCCAGTTCTGTATCCAACTGGCTAGTTCTCCCTGTATTCCATGAGATCTAACCTTGCTAATCAGTCTCCCATGGGGAACCTTGTCGAACGCCTTATTGAAGTCCAGATAGATCACATCTACTGCTCTGCCCTCAATCTTCTTTATTACTTCTTTAAAAAAAACTCAATCAAGTTTGTGAGACATGATTTCCCACGAACAAAGCCATGTTGACTTTCCCGAATCAGTCCTTGCCTTTCCAAATACATGTACATCCTATCCCTCAGTTAATTTCTTTTCTGTGCATACTGAACCTAAAGAATCATTCACCATCTCTGCCAGTTCCCAATGGAGATTGTCAATACCCCACTCTCAGCCTTCAGTGAGTCAATACGGTGAACCAGTTACTTTCCTTTTATATAGCTATAAAATCTCTCAGTATTGTGTCTATTTCTGCTGCAAGCCTCCTTTTACAACACTTTTTAGCCACTCTTGTAAGCTGTTGAATGGTCTTTTGTCCATCTTTGAATTTGTCCCATTCTGTGGGATCTGTACTGTTTTTTGATTTTTTTTAATAATGTCATGAATATGCTTTTAATTTTAATGCATTTGCTTACATCCTTAGATGCCTTCTTTGTGAAGAGGAGCTTTTCTTTCTCATGGGTGTAAACTGCTTCTGAGTAGCATTAAATATTTCTTTGCACACTTTCCATTGTTCCTTAGTTGTTTTACCTAAATGCAGAGCTCTCCAGCTTGTGACAGACAGTTTCTGCCTCATTCCATTAAAGTTTGCCTTACTTAAATCCAAAATTCTAGTGTCCAATCTTTGCTAATCTTTTATAAACGCTACATGAAACTTGATCATATTATGATCACTACTTGAAAAAAATGCTCATGAACAACTCGGTGACTGATTAAATCAGACTCATTGCTCAGTATTAGATCCAAAATTGCTTATCGCTTGGCGCATCCAAGATATATTGCCAATCGAGATTATTCCAGACACACGCTAGAAATTCACAACCTTTCTGGCAGGTGAATTTCCATCTCCCCAGTCCATTGGAAGATTAAAATCCCCCATTAATACTATTTTAAGTATGAATTGACAATGCTAAAGGGAATAGTCAACAACATGTGAAATAGTTCAATTGAACAGCACAGGTAAACACAGAGCAACATAGTTTAAGAATGATTAATATGAAAAGTTTGGTCTGTTGTTTCTGTAATGGGTTTATTTGCAGAAAGCAAGAAGTCTGAATTTGATTTAAGTTACTCTGTACTGTGTATGAATGGAAAGTCAAGTCTTTGCATACTCCTGCAGTTCTCGCTCGCCACAATGTGCTTCTTCATGGTCCAGAAAACTGAACATTTAGGCCTGACACCTAAGAAAGGGAGCGGTGTATATATTAATAGCAAGGAAACATGAGAATGTAGGGGTCGTGCCAAATTTAATGAAGGGACCTCAACAGAATTTACTCTTTTTCTAACTGGCAGCTACACAAACTGAAGGTTGGTCAGCTGCAAAGACTGTTATAGTCAGATCAGATCTACACTTGGTTGAATGAGCGTTAACAGACTTTTTGTAGGAGAAAGTCAGTACTACAGATGCTAGAGAATCAGAGTCGAAAAGGAAGGCCCTGGAAAAGCACAGGTAGGCAGCATCTGAGGAAAACGAGAGTGGACGTCAGGAATGAAGGAGTTCAGGGAAGTGACATCAACGCAAGCTTGTTTGAAGAGTCAAATGTAGAAGACTTCCTCCTCCTCATGGTCCACAAGATGTGCTGGAAAAGCACTGACCCTTAAGCTGTTCCTATCTACTTCCAGCAGTTGGGTTTTCCAAGCCCTGCATGCAGATGTCATTGTTGAAATGGTTCACAGAATCTGATGTTTAATTATCAGACAGTTGTCTCTCAGAGTAAGTTACTTGACCACTCCCAAATTCTGTGATTAAACCAAAAGTAGACATGCTTACAATGAGTTGCACCTTTTTAAAACAATACATTACTTGTTAAGACCTTTGCCCACCAGTCATAGTACGGGTTAAAATTAATTTCTTTTTATCACTTTGTAAAAAACAAACCCATTACTAAACTGAACAGGTAGTCCAGAAACTAGAATGTTTGAAAGTAAACAGATGTCCACCTTGTATATATTAGGCTGATAAAAAGCAGAATGCTTACTTTGTGCCTAGCCATACTTGTAACACAATCATAAACTCTTAAGCACGTCACAAACTTAAGATTTATTAAGAAATCTCTTATGAAAGTATTGTGCAGTCACCACTAGCAAATTCTTTTTAATATTACTTCTATTGGCATGATACTGCTAGTTGAAGTCAATACAGAAATGAACAAACCAAAATGGTGACCACACAGGAAATCACATTTGTGACCTAAGTTTGCTAAGGTGAGATGTAAAATTCCACACACATTGCACTGAAGTCCAACAGCTGAAATTAATTGAACATTTCTTGAATTATAGCTAGCTAAACTACAAATAGTGGTGCAGACCTTACCTCTTCAACTAAAAATTTTATACATTATATTTCTTTTTGCAGTGCTATGTGCCCATGAGTAAATTACTACTACTATTAATAATAATAATAATAATAATAATACCACCAACAACATCATCCAATTTAACTGGGACTTTTTAAAAAAAAATCAAGTGACGACTTGATAGGGGTGGCATAGTGGCACAGTGGTTAGCAATGCTGCGTCACACTGCCAGGGACTCATGTTCCATTCCATCCTCAGGTGATTGTCTGTGTAGAGTTTGCACATTCTCCCATGTCTGCATGGGTTTCCTCGGTGTGATCCAGTTTCCTGTCACAGTCCTAAGATGAAAAGGTTAGGTGAATTGGCCATGTTAAATTGCCCCATAGCGTCCAGGGATGTGCAGGCTAGGCAGAGTAGTGATGAGAAATGCAGAGTTATGGGGGTGGATGGGGGGGGGGGGGGGGGGGGGGGGGTGGGATGCTCTTCAGAGGGTCGATGGGCTGAATAGCCTGCTTTATTACGATTCTGTGACTTTAGCAGTCTCTGATCCAACTTCAAAATGCATGAGATTCAGTGAGCTTCCTATTTTCCTTCCGTACCTTTCTCTGAATATTCTCTGACAGCACATGTTTTACAGAAAATATATCTACATAATAAACAAATATGGGTTGAAAAACTAAAGAGAGATAACAATAAATGTGCAAACCATGAAAATATCCAGCACCAGACATAACGTCAGGCCGAAATTGCATTTTGATGTATTGAATAGCTCGAGGCATTAATAGATTGAAGAGGAAAAGGATGTAAAGTAACTAAACAGAGGTTTAACTAGGAGCAAGAACACAAGTAATTAATTAATATACCCTAGCTAATAAATCTTTTGGAATGTATTGATGGAGACCAAACATGTAGGCTTAAAGTTTACAGATTACTTTAAATTTTGAGAAGCACTGCATTACTACGGAACTAAACTAGCTAAGATTAAAATACAGGATCTGTTTGGGAATTAGAGTACTACCTTAAACTGAGGGCATCTCAGATGATACAAATCAAACAGCTCATGGTCTAAATTTTTACAATTCAGTTGTACAAACTCAGAGGAAAATGTGTACTGAAACATGAAATTTTCAATTTATGGAGTCATTACAGACGACTATGGCGTTGTACATGGAAGCTGCCAAAAGCCGAGGCACACCGAGTGGTCGGTCTGCCACATCCCACCAGTACTTTTTGAGAATATACTTTAAAAAAAGCCCCCCTCCAGCTCCCTCAATCCCCGACTTCTGCATATACGCTTCAAGCCCAATTCATGCTGACCCATACCCCAAGGTCCCTCATAGACGGCAGACCAATCTATGCCTTGTACCCTTACGAGAACAAGTATCTTACACAACAAATTAGATTTAGCCATATGATGAATGGTTTCTGTTCCACAAAGCAAAAGCAAACAATGAATATCTGTTTGGGCACTTTTTATAAGGCCAATCAATACCATCCTCAACTGTCAGAACACTGATTTACAACTAAGCATTAGATGTGGTAATTATCCCTCCCCAAAAAAAAATCAATGATCTCTGTGCTCAGGTCTTATTTACTGACACAGATCTTCTGTCCAAAACAAAAGCACTGAACATAATGATTTTTTCATGCACAACAAAAAAAAAGGCAAAGTCTCCAGTGAAATCTATTTTATGAAGGCAAAGTCAAAGTCAACACAAAGTTGATTAACCAAATTACCATATTCAATTAAACATACTACCAAAAAAAAGACATTGCAAGCGATATATTTTTGTCTCTAATTCTAGAAATACTGCAATAAGAAATGCAAAAATACAGTTTTACTTTATCAGAATAAGAACTGACTGATGGTTTTCAGATTCATTCGCACAAAAAACACTGAAAGCTAACTTTACTTTCCATTATGACGTAATATGAAACCAGTGGCGAGTGTAACTATACACTTTCATATATGTCAGTCTTTGGCCGTGTAGTGCTGTTCTGTTTTGTCTTCTCAAAATAAAAACCAGATCAACTAATTCAGCCATACCAACACAATTAATATTTCCTAACAATCTGATTGAAACTCAGTTACCACTGGCAGATCTTCTAACCTTAACACTCTTTGCAAACAATTAGAAACTACAAAACAAAGCTCTGAACTTCAGGATTTTTTAAATCGCAACCACATTTCCCCAGACATACACATTAAAAAGGTGCAAAATTAAACTGTAGTAGTGCCATACCTGGGCAAGGTGTCACTCAATTAGTCAAGCAATTGCTTGACAATAAGCTATGATTCCTGGAGGAGAAAGTGAGGTCTGCAGATGCTGGAGATCAGAGCTGAAAATGTGTTGCTGGAAAAGCGCAGCAGGTCAGGCAGCATCCAAGGAACAGGAAATTCGATGTTTCGGGCACAAGCCCTTCATCAGGAATGAGGAAAGTGTGTCCAGCAGGCTAAGATAAAAGGTAAGGAGGAGGGACTTGGGGGAGGGGCAATGAAGATGTGATAGGTGGAAGGAGGTCAAGGTGAGGGTGATAGGCCAGAGTGGGGTGGGGGCGGAGAGGTCAGGAAGAAGATTGCAGGTTAGGAAGCGGTGCAGAGTTCGAGGGATTCGACTGAGACAAGGTGGGGGGAGGGGAAATGAGGAAACTGGAGAAATCTGAGTTCATCCCTGGTGGTTGGAGGGTTCCCAGGCGGAAGATAAGGCACTCTTGCTCCAACCGTCATGTTGTTATGGTCTGGCGATGGAGGAGTCCAAGGACCGGCATGTCCTTGGTGGAGTGGGAGGGGGAGTTTAAAGTGTTGAGTCACGGGTTGGTTGGGTTGATTGGTCCGAGTGTCCCAGAGGTGTTCTCTGAAATGTTCCGCAAGTAGGCGGCCTGTCTCCCCAATATAGAGGAGGCCACATCGGGTGCAGCGGATGCAATAGATGATGTGTGTAGAGGTGCAGGTGAATTTGTGGCGGATATGGAAGGATTCCTTGGGGCCTTGGAGAGAAGTAAGGTGGTAGGTGAGAACCAGTGGGGTTCTGTCCTGGTGGCGTTTGGAGGGGCGGGGCTCAAGGGCGGAGGAGCAAAAGTACTTAGGATTTGTGCTCTAGAACACTGACATCTGCCTGACTATATGGAAATTTGCCCAGGTTATGTCTTGTTCACAAAAACTAGGAAAAATCCAAACTCTACAGTTACCACCCTATCAGTGTACTCTCAATTATCAAAGCGACGGAAAGCATTATTAAATGATACTGCTTTCAAGTGGCACTTGCAAAGAAATGACGTGAATACGGATGGTCCCTTTGGATTCTGCCAGAATCACTAAGCTACTGACCTCATTGCAAAAATGGACAAAAAAAAACAAACTCTAGAAGTGAGGAAAGAGTGACTGGCCTTGAACTTCAAGACTGCTTTTCACCAAGTCTTACATCTAAGGGCCCCAACAAAACTGGAATCAATGGAAATGATTCCACTGGTTAGGGTCATATCTTACACAAAAGAAGATGGCTGTGATTGTTGGAAGTCAATCATGTGGGACATCTCTGCAGACAAGTTTCTCGAGGCACATTGTTTATTTTAAAATATTGTCCAGATGTATTGTATTATGGAGAAAGTAAGGGCATCACCATTGCACCATAAAAGCCCCTTCCTCAATGCAGACATTTTCCAATCAATCAATCTGTTCAGATGTATTTCACACTTCTGAAGATGGGACTTGGACTTCTGGCTAAGAAGTTGGCACGTTACATCGTGCCACAACAGCTCCCTAAAATTAAGGAGGATTTCTTTTCAAGCAACATATGATATATTATGACACACCTCTGAAGCAGGTGGGACTTGAACCTGGATCTCTTGGATCAGAGGTAAGGACACTTCCATTGAGGAAGTGGAGAGATCTTGAGGCACAATATTATGTCATAAGCACAATTATCTTCCATTATGAGGTCAGAAGTGTGGAACAATCATTGATGACAGCACCATGTTCAGCACCATTCATGTCTCCTTAGATAGTGAAGCAATCTTATCCATATGCTGGAAGACGAGGACAATATCTAGACTTGGGCTAATAAGTACCAAGTAACATTCATATCACATAAATGCTAGGCAATGAGAAAATCTAACCATCACCCTGTGACAGTCAACAATACTAATATAACTGAATGCCGCTCTAACAACATTCTGAAGGTTACCATCGGCTACAGATTGAACTGGATCAACTCCCAGAGAAATACTGTCTCTATGAGAACAGGTCAGAGGTTAGGAACTCAACCTGTCTCCCCAGTGCTTGTTCACTACTTGAAAAATCACAATTAGGAATATTCTCCAATTGCCTGGATGAATACAGCTCCAACACTCATGAAGCTTGACACCATCCATGATAAAGCAGCCCCCTCACTGATATCCTAACCCCATCTTCAACAATCAACTCTCTTCACCACCAACACAATCGAGCACTAGTATGTACTACCTACACACAGCAACTCACTAAGTCTCTTTGGCAGTACCTTCCAAACCTCTACTTCATGACCTCTACCATTTTAAAAGGACAAAGAGGAGCAGATGCATGGGAAACCACCAACTGCAAGATTCCCTCCAAGTTAAACATCATCCGAGTTAGACCTATATGGTTGTTCCCTCATTGTTGTTAGGTCAAAAATCTTAGAACTCAGATTTTTTTTAAATACTCTCCCTTCACTTGAACACAGGTGTTAACCATTGCATAATTAAATATTCAGTATTGACAAACAATGAGACCAAGAATTATAGTATTACTATCAAATTAAAATTATTTTTCTTTGCCAAAATCCAAATTCCAATCCCATATATCATATTGTGATCTTACAGCAAAAGTAACAATGTTTTCATAATCTTTGATGATTAATCATGTTGTGTTAAGATTGTAAAAAGTTAAGTTTCTGGTTTGAAATGTTCTCCTTTCGGTTTTACTTTTCTTATACAACTACACTGTGGTTAACATGCTGCCTTTCAGCAATTCTCAACTTTGCAATCATGCAGGCAAAAATGCAGGGATGACCTAATTAGTCCTGAAGGCCTGTCTTACTAAAGAAATACATTATACATAAGATTGGCAAAAGGCTTTTGTGGCACATTAGCAGTGCCCCTACCTCTGACCCAGGAACCCTGGGTATAAGTCCCACCTGCCCCAGAAGTGGGCAATAACATAACTAAAACAGACTGATTAAAAAAATCCACATGGAGTTGACAACTGATTGTATTCCTGGCAATTTCATTTGCCTCTAGCTACCATTCCTGTAAACAATTTTTCCTCCTCTTCGATGAATTATTTTGTTTATTAGTTATAAAAACATAGTTTTAATGTTTCCAGACTTTTCACTTTGGTTTTGTTCACATCAACCAGCAGATTAGTATTTAACTTTAGGAAACTGTAAATGAGAACCTTGTTTTATTTAGTACCATTTACAATCGCATTGTATCCTTACTCATTTTAAACTTAATTAATGACTTGTGATGGAGGAAACCCTAAACACTACTCAAACTTCAGGAAATTATAAAACATAGCACTAAATTTTTCAACTCAAGATATAATGTTCACACTTTTATAGGGGCAACAGTACAAATAAAAGCTCATTTAGATTCTTGTCGAATAAGAATGCTGAAAAATCAATTGAACATTTTGTTTTGCTTCAAAGACTGTCGTAATAAACACTGGGAACTTTACAACATTTTAATTTCAACTCAAAAAATTGTTTTCAATTGCTATTATTTTGTGTCTCCCTGTCTAGCAGAGAACAATCTTGACTAGGTGCTCTTACACAGCAGTTTATTCACTAATGCTTTAATTCTGACTGACTTTAAATACTGAATTATTTTAAACAATATAATTTAGAGGGCTGCACATATGGCTTGGAACAGTTAGATAATGGTCAAGCTGTTAATTCTCATGTCTCTTTGGCAGAACAAGAGAAACAAGGTTCTAACACATAAAACATATCTCTTATTAAAACTAAAATGCCAATGACTGGGAAGATAGAACATGAGGTTTCTAGGTTCATCAGACTCTATTGCTTGGGTGGTCTATGCTCTATGACGCATTAAAATTCTAAATATGCAGAATAGGTTTCAATTTGAAATTGGCATGGTTGCAATGTACTCACTGATTTAATTCCCACAAGCAGTTTTCTATTTTAACATTGAACTATGAAATGAATAGTAATTAAGAGGCAAAATGGAAGTGGTGCACAAGATATCTAACAATTAACACAGAAATATTATTTTTAAAAGTATGTTGCCATAATATCAGCATATGATGCTAAATGAAGGCAACACAGTGCCAGAATATACAACTATACCAACTGCATAGGGTAATGTAATCCCCTTTTTCTAAGAAGTGATCAAAATACATGTCCCAAACACAACTGAAACATACAAGGAGAATTAAATAAAAGGCTGCGGGGGATGGAGACATACTTGAATAATGTTTTACCATTATAATCTGAACTGATATGTCCAGTTATAATATCAGACCCAAGGCTGAAATCTGGTTTGATTTATTTTTAATTTGAAAAGGGTGTCATTCACAAAAAGCACGCAATGCTACAAGTCCAGTATTAACAATGAAACAGAAGATGAAATAGAATAAACCAAGCTATTGACAAATAACATAACACTAAATATTTTCCAAACAGAGTAAAATATAATTCCACTTCTCCCAACATCAACACTTCACAGTACTAAAATACCAAAGACAAAGACAATTTGCTATTCTACCCCTTCTACAGGTAGAACATTAACTGTTTCTTTCAATTTGCAGTCTTGAGAATTTGGCAGCCTATTCTTTAAGTATTCACACAACTGAAATTAGATTTCCTCAGTTTTGAATAATTCCTTCATTATCTAATCAAACACGCAGGTCTGGATCTTTCAAACTAACCTGTTTATACTAAAGTAATCTATTTCCTAACTTTTCTGAGTTAACTTTTTTCCAGAACTGTTTCATACATCCAACCTCAATCAGAAATTCTGCAAACTGAACCCCAAGCTGTGTGCATTCTCCCAATAAATTAAAACAAGAAATTCATAATCTTTCCAGCTGAAAGCAGCTTAATATACCCTGTCAGCTGATACAACTCTCTCAATGCAAACAAATTCCCATGTGCACTCCAGGAACTCACTCCCATACTCAGTTTTGTTTAAAATGCAATTCCAGGAATACTGACAATTATAAAATCTCTTCGTACACATACAGCCAGAAAATCCTCTGCCACTTGTTTCAAAATCCAAACTCTAAACTAAACAAGAAATGTACATATGAAAGAAAACTTACATCACAATACTGTGAAAGAAACAAGCCTTCACATACACAATTTTTGATGTATCCTGAAATAGCTGCAGCTTTTAAACTACTTCCAGGAGCTGTATCTCACTGCAGCAAATGTTATTAATAAGGAAGTAAATATTTAACTTACATAGAAAAATATTTTTCCCCATTTCTAAAGAACTGGAAATACCATGATGTTCCTATGCACAAGGTGCTGTTGCAAATTTGGTCTTTTGAAATCACTATCAGTACATGACCTCTAAAATGGAGTATCCTTCCCCATTTTTGTAAACGAACCAAAATATCACACCTTCTGCTTCTGGTTTCAAAATCAGTTTGCTTAAAATTCAGCTTCAAAATGTGGGAAAACTGAAGTTACACTCACTCAGGACTACCCACTTAACAGACCAAGCTCTCAGAATTCTGAACTGTGCTTCCTCCTTTCAAACAAAACTATGTTCCAAATTCTTAAATTTACATTATAAAAAAACAGTTCATGCTGTTTTTAGTAATAATCTTAATGCATTTTAAACAGGCAGCATTTTTAAACTATTTATAGTATTTAGTGCTTGGAACGGAGAGAAACATCCATGATGAGGTGGTATATTAGTACAATTTACCTGATTGCCTCAGCTGATGTCTACAGAATTTTCCTTCTCTCTCAAGATTTTTCTCAATACACCTTTATCACACTTTAATGCTGAAAGGCAGAAAGAAATAACTGACATAGTGTGAGCTGGTAGACAAAAACTTAAATGGATAAGATAAACAAACAAACATCTCAAAATCACTAAGCAGAAAATTGGTCAAATGGACGGGACATATAAAAAAAAGTCTTACAACAGTGATTTTTTGCTGTCAGTTACTAAGTTAAAAAGGTAGGAAAAAGATGATCCTGATTTTTGGTTCTCCAAATATGTATTCTATGCACAGAGAAAAACAATCCTTCAATAAAACAAAAACACAGTATGCTGTTTTCATAAACTATTCTGCAAATGGTATCAACAATGTTATCTTTAATGCATTGTTTAATCTAATCTAATACAGTGCCAGATTTAGCTGACCTCAGCCAATATTTTCTCAGATTCTTGAAAACAAAATGAATTTTCCCCCAATATTCGAGGAATTAAAAATTGCTGATGCCAAACACCGCATAGACTTTGAAAGAATCTACTCACGTTAGCTACTCATAACGTTATAGAGTTGTATGCCACTTTCTGTGTCACAGACAGAAACTAAAGCATCAATAAATGAGCAATACTGTGAATTTGTTGAGAAGTGAAACAAATCCTAGCAGTATTACTGCAGATTTAATGATTTTGATATAAAACAATATTCAATCATACATGATAGCCACAAGTGACAGGGGTGATTCCACACTGCTACATTGAACTGATATTTCATTACCCAAAAGTTTAAGTAGCTATTGACTACATAATGAGCAACACAGAGGGTTACCAGAATCCATCATTTTAGTATTGTTTTGAGTACACATAGTGATTGGGGAAAACACATGTGCAACAGATTAAATGAAAAAATGTTGAAGATCAACCAATAAACATCACGACAACATCGTGCCTGTACAGGTGAGAATCATTTAACACAGTTAGCAAATAGCCCACCCTTGTCATAAAGGACAACACCTCCAGGTTTACAGTAGTTTATTTCCTTTACATAAAGCATTTCAATGATAACCCACATTGACTGTGATTAAATCTGGTTAACATTTCATTCAAATTCTATGCAGCTATACAAAAAAAAATCCACATGCTGAATCAGAATCCCATAATTAAGTAGAATGGCCTATGTAAAAGATTAGAGTGGTGCTGGAAAAGCACAGATCAGGCAGCATCCGAGGAGGAGGAAAATCGACATTTCAGGCAAAAGCCCTTCACCAGGGATCTATGGTTAAGTTTGGATTTTAAACACGACAGTTTTCATAAATGATGCTTTGTTGAAGGGTTATAGGCAGCATAAAGATTACATTTGCACGCAATAAATACAAAGTAAATGCACTACTCTGTCATAAAATACCATTTAAGCGCTAACACTTCACCAGAAGCTGATAAACCATGCGTCCACAACTCTTCCCTTTAACACAGCAACCCCACTTCCTGTTAGCAGTCGCTGAAGGACAATATTTCAAGTCGCAAGTGATACCTCCTATATTTTGTGTTGGGGGGCGGGGGGGGGGAAGAATGTGAGTCAGGTGTTAGCAGCCCATTTACCTCGGATCAGGCTGCGCTTCCAAAAGGACTTTTAAAAAAAACACAAGTCGGACAGCCTTGTACGCTTTTATTTCGAGATCAATAATTGCCATTTCCCTGCTGCGCCACACTGACTGGATCAGACTCAGCAGCCTTGGAGACCAAAATAAAAACCCAGAGGCTTTCAGTTATCACTTACCTGTCAAAATGCTCCATTCGATGCCGAACCTGTTGTTATTTGGTCACTCCACACTTAACTGTGAAACTTTCGGCTTGGCACTCTGCTGACGAGGCCTGCTACAAATAAGAATAAAATACAAGGCACACTGTACCTGCAGCAATAAAACTTTCCAGACTGACAGCTCCAACTTTCTGACACCTCGACCTACAGCTGGGACATTCTCAATCCCGTCAAGGCCTCGGACGCGGCGATATTTGATCCTCTCTTCACCTCAAACAAAACGTCTTTTAAAAACCTGCCGATTCGATTATATTTTTTGACGCACTTCGCCACGACAAGATTTTTTTTAAAACCAAAGAAGTCACCCCCACCCCCTCCCCGTCAAAGGCACGACAACCTACCACGCTGACCGGGATTGACAGCCGGTTCGACCAATCGACGGACGGCCTGCTCCCGGAGGCGTCCCGCCCCCCGGTCGTTTTCGGCCAATGGAGGCGAGGAAGGGGGCGGCAAGTTCGGTTGTGGGATGCCACGCCCCTCTCCCGGCTGTTCCAACTGCCGCCTCGCTCCCCCCGGCTGCACGCGGTGTGCCTGTAGGGTTGCGTGGCACCGGAAGCGCTGACTGGTGGGGGGACAGACCGCTCCCTGGAACAGCCCGCGAGACGAAATCATCTGAGTTCCTGGCAGCGATGACGTCTTCACTCCTGAGGGCCAGTGCCAGAGCCCAAATTGATGGGAGTTTTGCTGTCAATCAAATGACTAAACCTTTTATTTTCCCCCTCACCACTTAAAAAAGGAAAAGCAGGCGATTGCATATTGTTTAATGCAAAATTTTGTATATTTATCATCGCTTTCGAAAAGCTGGATTCTGATTGATGAAATTATATGGGGCTTTTGAAACTAAAACTAACTAGCAATGTTTTCATTGCGTGATTAGGATTATGACACTAAATTAGGACCTGGAATGGGAAGCAAAAACCGAAATTGCTGGAAACGCTCAGGAGGTCTGGCACCATCTGTGGAGAGAAATCACTTAATGTTTCGGGTCCGAAGACCCTTGCTCAGGATGTGAAAATTGCAGATTATCACTTATGAGTAAAGTTAAGAATCACACAACACCAGGTTATAGTCCAACAGGTTTATTTGGAAGTTAGTGTTCCCAAAGAAACCTGTTAGACTATAAAGTGGTGTTGTGTGATTCTTAACTTTGTCCACCCCACATGGCTTATTAGCAAAGTTTTTTTCTGATAACTCAGCACTTAGGACAGAATCTGCAATCAAATCTATATCTATATTTATACCCAAGAATTTCCAGTAAATTGAACTTTCATGCAAAATGAAATACTGCAAATGAAGGCAATTAGAAAAGAAACGTGCAGGAAAGACTCAGCAGCCTAGCCAACATTTGTTGGAAAGACAAGTAGAATTTGCGTTTTTGATTAATGACCATTTTCTGTAAAACTGAAACTTTCATGTATTACCCCCACCTCCCACTATTCTAATAGCTGAACGGCAAGGAAACCTACTGTTCACATAGGAGTATTAATGCCAATTTCCAGTTTGCTCAATCCAAACTTAATTTAGAAGTGCATCTTTCTTTTCAACATCTTATCATCCGTTGTTCAGGGATATTAAATACATGGTGTTTTGGCAATGCTAGAAGGACGTTTTCATCGGGACTGTAAATTATTACGTTAGAATGTAAAATAACAGGTTTATATAATATATAATTATGTATTATTTAAATTTACTGCAGCAACCAATGAGATAATATTTGCACTTCTTAATGTCGTCTGTTCCAGGAATTTAACCCGCCCAAAATTCCCCTCAGGCAGGACTATTTCATCACAAATGTAGTTTATAAGTTCAAATGAAAACAGGAAAAATTAGAAGTACACAGCAAATCTGTCAACATCTGAAAGAGATTAGATAAATCAACAGACCTCTGTCTGATTCCTCTTGACAACTGCCACATTTTCCAAACTTCCAGGATTTGAATAGGAAATTAAAATCAATTCTGATATTATATTCATTTCCTTTAGCCTTATATGGCTCGATTTTGGCAATTCTTATGGTTTGTCTTGGGAAGATTTTAGTATTCTTTAAGTGCAGCAGAGATGCAATTTGTTTTTAGTACTGTTGTGTTTGCTAGTAAATAGAGCTGTCTTTGATCCCTGAGTTTCTCGCAATTCCAGGTCCTGTTGCATTATTGGGGTACGCAGTGGTGCTAATGCTTCTCCAGAATAATTTAGGTTGCATGTGTACAGATGTTTCTGGCTCTGTGTACAATCAACACATGTTTTAGATCATTCATTACAGGAGACAATTAACAGTACGATAACAAAATGTTCAGAATTTAGAATAAACAATCGCTATTGCAGAACTTAACTATTTAGCTGTAGTGAGCCTGTCAGATATTTTCTAGATTAGAGTGGTGCTGGAAAAGCACAGCAGGTCAGGCAGCATCCGAGGGAGCAGGAAAATCCTGATGAAGGGCTTTTGCCAGAAACGTCAATTTTCCTGCTCCTCGGATGCTGCCTGACCTGCTGTGCTTTTCCAGCACCACTCTAATCTAGACTCTGATCTGCAGCATCTGCAGTCCTCACTTTTGCCTAGTCAGATATTGTCTGCCTACTGGCAGTTTGGCAGGCTTCTGAATACATTTTTAAACAGTTACTGTTACAGTTACTTAAAGAAGCACATTTTTTTTCTTCTCTCCTTTCCTGACAGAACTGACTGATACTGACTGGAATATGGTCACAAAGTGCCACATTTTAAAGTCTTTATGCCAGTGTTGTATATCTCCTGTTGCAGTCTGGTACAACAACTTGGCTTGCTAGGTAATTTCAGTGGATCACTCAGACACAACTACATTTTTATGGGTCTGATGCCATACATAGACCAGACCATATAGGTGAAGGAGATAAACCACATATGTTTTTAAAATAACCTGCACAGACATGTTATAACACACCTTCAGAACAGTAGTACTAGGGGTAAGTGTCAAGAGTGTGATGCTGGAAAAGCACAGCAGGTCAGGCAGCATCCGAGGAGCAGGAGAGTCAATGCTTCCTAATGAAGGGCTTTTGCCTGAAACGTCAACTCTCTTGCTCTTTGGATGCTGTCTGACCTGCTGTGCTTTTCTAGCACCACACTCTCGACTCTAATCTCCAGCATCTGAAGTCCTTACTTTTGCCGAGCAGTACTAGTACTAGAGGTACGGGCATAAGACCCAAAGATGCGTTTTTACAAAAATATGAGAGCTTCATAACACCACTACTGAGAGAAACTTTCAGATTTATTAACTATTTAAATTTGAATGTCAGTAGATGTTAGGTGGAAATTTGAATCCACATCCCCTGATCAACTTGAGCTTCTGAATTATTACCCATGTTCTGTGAAGCTCAAACTTATCATTAATGAAAACATGTAAATAGAGATATGGACAACTGTTACAATCTTCCCAAAGGGAAAACCAAGAATGGTTTTGGCACTGATAAATGCAGGCTCGGGTGCAAATTATTCTCAGAGCTGGACCCTCTAGAAATAGACACTGATGAAGGTTTTTATCATTTATAAACATTTATGGATGAAAATTTCAAAAGAAAAAACATATGTTAAATGTATATGAAGCATTCATAGTAGTTGTTTTTGTGAAATCAGTGGATTTAGAGTTTACAAATCCAGCCGTTTTTGTATTCTATTAACCAAGGTCAATCTCCTAAACAAAATATTTAACAGGTGCTATTGGTATCAGGAGAACGAAGTTTAAAGGAGAAAATGCTAGTTACCTTAAATTACATTGGCTGTTTGTGCATCCATTTTCTCATAGATTAAAAATTCAAGTAAAGAATGAATACAATAAACATTTGAAGGCGATCAGAGGTAAATGTGAAATATGTAAAAAGAAAAGGAGAACATCATCATGATCAACAATGAAGCTCCTTGTGGAAATAGACATTTTAAAATTTGTCACAACATACTTCAATGTATTGAATAGAAAAAAATAATTTTGCACTTAATAAATATTGTGACTAGATTTATCCAGTCCACATGAAGACATGGTTAGAAGAAAAGAGTAATTATGAGCAAAGTAATGGAGAAATAGATACAATCCAAACTAGGGGAACTGGCTAAATTTTCAACTGACAATTTGTACATCGTGAATTTATGGATACTTGTGAAAACATGAACATTTTAACAATGATCACTGCAGGAATAAGTCCCTTTAGTATGGAATCCGTAAAATAAATCATACAGTGATGGATGATAAAAGTTTAGTGGACCAACATAAGTTGTAAGTCAATATCTGCCTTGGCTTGGACAGTCCAAGCAAAGAATTCATTGCAAATAGTTGGGGGCTACAGGCCATACCAATTGTTTTTTGGGAGAAATCCAAAAGTTGCTTCAGTAATGAGCAATCATCTCCCTGGCTTAGCCCACTTTCTCTGAACACTTGAGTGTCCCACATATAGGGAGAAGACTGTTCATTAAGGATGAAGTTTCAGAGAAAATTCAGCAAGCCTTAAAACATTGTGGAGGCCATCAGAAATAAGTTTTTATATATGGGACATGAATCTGACTAATGAGCACAAGCTACTTTATTTCCATACATTCAGATCTCATTAATAGCTAATTGCACCATATTTCTATGCAAGTTATGATTCACTCTTCCTTTCCCAAATGTCTAGATGACACTCAATTCCCAATATTAAAACCAGAGCGGTCACCTGGCAACAATAGTTTGCTGCTGTTTTCTCCGTCTCCCCATTTTTAATGCTCTTCCATCAATATGTCCTTGAATGCTCCATAGACAATGTCCTCGATATGTTCATCAACTGAAGTCAGCATCAGCAAACCATCAGCATCACAACATCAGCATTGCTGACGTTGGACCAACTCACAATCCATTTCAGCTCTTTACTTTAGAGCTCAGGGATATCTTTGACTTGCAAGCTCCTGTCAGATCACTGTTTACCCAGGCAAACACATTCATCTCATACATCTACACAGAATATGCTTTAGGACTCTTAGTTTCATTTCTTAGTACTCATTCACTTTGTGCTTACTGGCTTAGCACCCAATCGCTGTGGTAGCTTTTTAGCTAAAGAGCAAGGATATAGAAAATAGGAGCAGAAGCAGACATTTGGTCCCAAAAGTAGTATCGGCCATTCAATAAGAAATTGGCTTACCTGTATTCATTTCAAATTTCACACCCTTTTTACCCCTGATAAGCTTTGATTCACTTGTTTAACAAGAATCTTTCTACCTCTGCTTTCATAATATTTAACGACACAGCTGCCATTGCCCTTTGACACAAAGATCACAGCTTTTCATCTTGTGGCCACATGACATGGTCAGTGTACAGCTTGGGCATTGGTATTAAATGAGGTCTGCAGATGCTGGAGATCACAGCTGCAGATGTGTTGCTGGTTAAAGCACAGCAGGTCAGGCAGCATCTCAGGAATAGAGAATTCGACGTTTCGACCTTCCCCTGCAACCGCAGGAAATGTAAAACTTGCGCCCACACCTCCACACTCACTTCCCTCCAAGGCCCCAAGGGATCCTTCCATATCCGCCACAAGTTCACCTGTACCTCCACACACATCATCTATTGCATCCGCTGCACCCGATGTGGCCTCCTCTATATTGGTGAGACAGGCCGCTTACTTGCGGAACGCTTCAGAGAACACCTCCGGGCCGCCCGAACCAACCAACCCAATCACCCCGTGGCTCAACACTTTAACTCTCCCTCCCACTCCACCGAGGACATGCAGGTCCTTGGATTCCTCCACCAGCAGAACACAACAACACGACAGCTGGAGGAGGAGCGCCTCATCTTCCGCCTGGGAACCCTCCAACCACAAGGTATGAATTCAGATTTCTCCAGTTTCCTCATTTCCCCTCCCCCCACCTTGTCTCAGTCAGTTCCCTCAACTCAGCACCGCCCTCCTAACCTGCAATCCTCTTCCTGACCTCTCCGCCCCCACCCCACTCCGGCCTATCACCCTCACCTTGACCTCCTTCCACCTATCCCACCTCCATCGCCACTCCCCCTAGTCCCTCCTCCCTACCTTTTATCTTAGCCTGCTTGGCTCTCTCTCTCTTATTCCTGATGAAGGGCTTATGCTCGAAACGTCGAATTCTCTATTCCTGAGATGCTGCCTGATCTGCTGTGCTTTAACCAGCAACACATCTGCAGTTGGGCATTGGTATTGACAATATAGCTGGCTTCCTCCTGCGCAGGGTGTGATAGACAGTACACCCACCACAGGACCATTCCAAATGTAGCTGAGTACCCCATTAGAAAAGATTTCCAAACCATTAACATCCAAGTAGCCTGTGATCATCAGTGCCATTTCCTAGAACTGTGTGACAGGTACACTGGGAGTTTCATAATGCCTATATAGAGTCATGATTTGGAGATGCCGTGTTGGACTGGGGTGTACAAAATTAAAAATCACACAACACCAGGTTATAGTCCAACAGGTTTAATTGGAAGCACACTAGCTTTCAGAGCGCCGCTCCTTCATCAGGTGATAGTGGAGGACACAATTCTAAGGCACAGAATTTATAGCAAAAATTTACAGTGTGATGTAACTGAAATTATACATTGAAAAATACCTTGATTGTCTGTTGAGTCTTTCATCTGTTTGAATATAATGATAGTTTCACATTTTTCATGTGCAGATCACAAAACCTTTTTTTTAAAAGTTGCATTCTCAGGTTAGTTGTAACAATGGGTGTTAGCTAGACAATATGTTGAAAGTGTTAACCCCTGTGTTTTCTGTCTATGCCATGATGTTTAGGTTGATTCTAATCTAAAAAGTGAGAAAACAAAATTTTACATTAGTTCATGCAGTTTTTGAGGTCAGAGTTTTACATGAATTCATGCAGTTTTTGAACAAAGTACAAAGTAACTTTGCAAGTACAAATTCACCACACAAAATATATGTGTGCATGTGGGTCTTTCTTTGTCTGCGTGTGTGTGTCTGGGGTGGGGGGTTGTGAGTGTCCGTGAGAGAGTGTATATGTGTGTGCATGAGTGTAGAGTGGTCTAACTCTCTGAGACGATGCCTGTGTGTGTGTGTGGGAGTGTGTGTGTATATTTGTGTCTGTGTGTATGTATGTGTATTAGGAGTGTGTGTGTGTTTGTGCGTGTAGGAGTGTGTGTGTGTGTGTATATAGTGCAATGGTGGTCACCTGTAATGTGACATGAACACCAAGGTCCCAGTAGGTGGCATGGTGGCACAGTGGTTAGCATTGCTGCCTCACAGTGCCAGAGACCCGGGTTCAATTCCCCGCCTCAGGTGACTGACTGTGTGGAGTTTGCACGTTCTCCCCGTGTCTGTGGGGTTTCCTCCAGGTGCTCCGGTTTCCTCCCACAGTCACAAAGATGTGCAGGTCAGGTGAATTGGCCATGCTAAATTGCCCGTAGTGTTAGGTTAGGGGTATGGGTGGGTTGCGCTTCGGCGGGTCAGTGTGGACTTATTGGGCCGAAGGGCCCAATACTTACTGTAAATAATCTAACAGAATGTTATAATGTATAGGGAAAGGAATAGATTACAAAACTGGGAGGTTATGCTTCAGTTATACTGGGCACTAGTGAGACTGCCTCTGCAGTACTGTGTAAATCCATTGGAACCATTGGAAGTTTAGTACTCTACTACACGAATGGGCAGTTTGCCTTATGAGGAAAGATCTAACAAACTAGGATTGTATCTGTAACAGGTGACTTAATTGAAAAATATACAATCCTGAATCATCTTGACAAGGTAGATTGGGAAGGCTATATACTCTTATGGGAGAATCTAGAACTAAGTGCCACAGTGTAAAAGTCAGGGATTGCTCATGTAATACAGAAATTCTGCAATTAAAAAACTCCCTCAGAAGATGATGAGGTTCTGGAACTCTCTTCCTGAAAATGTGGTGGAAGCAGAGTCCTTGAATTTTGTCAGGCAGTGGTAGATAGGTTCTTGTAAAGGAACTGAAAGGTTATAGGGGTAGGTGCAAATTTGGACTGAGGTTAAAATCAGATTATTCATGATATTACAGCATGAGGAAACAGGCTTGAGGGGCTGAATGGCCAGCTCCTGCTCCTGATGTGTGTGTGTGTGTGTGTGTGTGTTTGTGTGAGAGAGCATGTGAAAGACAGCGAGAGAGTGTGTGTGTATATAGCATAGCTTTCCACTTTTTGTACTAGAAAATCTTGGCTACAGGTACAGCTAGTTCTGAAACATAAAACATCAATGGTATTGCCAGGATGTTGTCAGGATCCAAGGTCTGTTGTGCCCAGTGCATTCAAGTTTTTTGATGTTTCTGGAGTGGATCAAACTGGCACACAGTTGGCATGTGTGTCATTGGATCCCTTGGGAAAATGTGGAAATAGATCATGAACTTGGCAGTTCTGACTGAAAGTGGTTAGAAAAGCTTGATTCTTGTCTTTTGTATTTATGTGCAATGTTCTTCCATCATTAAGGATGGCTATGTTCATGGAGCCTCCTCTTCCCATTGGTTGTTTAATTGTCCACTACTGTTCCTGACTGTACTCCAGGAATTTGATCTGATCCATGGGTGGTGGAATCACTCAGCTTTCCAACAGCATGCTGCTTCTGTTGTTTTCCATGTAGTCTGTGTGACTTTATCAATGTTGTCATCACATTGTTTGGTATGCCAAGTGCTACTCTGGCTCTCCGAATGCTCCTCATTGAATCACTCTTGGCTTGACGATAATGGCAGAAAGAGGGATATTTTCTGACCATGAGATTGGGTGTATCTGCATTGATTTTGTAAATATAGGCCTTTATTTAAGTTTTCTATTTTTGCTATGTTTTAGGATTGCATGCAATCCACAAAAATATTAAAGATGTTTTTTGCAGTGACCAAATTGTAATACATGAGACAGAATAATCTATTGGAAAGATTTAGACCTGTGCTGTTAACCAAATGTACAAAAGGGACAAAAATATAGTTATGTATCTACATTTCAGAATGAAAAACTAGTGATACTTTTGAATGAGATATATTGATTTGTCTCATCTTGTATACCTCAAAATGATATTCCAGAATGACCAATATATTTATTTCCAAGTATTCATTAGCTTTCCCCTCTGTCGTTCTGCATGTTGTTTCAGATCATCCATCTTGAGATGTCTGGGCACATTTGTAAAGTTTAAGTGCAGCGTTTGATACATGAACAAACTTTCTTCTGTACCAAATTAGTTTGCAATCAAAAATTGCAGAGCTGGACAAGCTGGGTTGATCTCAGCTGATTGTAATGGCAAAGTCCGGGGGATGGTGAGCCATAATGTTATAGATTGAAGTTGATTGCAATTCTATGGCTGATGATAATGTACCTCATATCTGCCCAGCTTTCAGCTGCTACATCAGTTCCAATATATTCCATTTAGCACGGGGGCTTCCCCTTTTCCCCATACTGTCAGGACTAGCTGCCCTATAACAGGTAGATTGGGGAGGATACAAACTAGTAGTTTTTGTTGAAGGATTGATTCACTCAGCATAGAGTCATAACCATTGCCTTCAACCTTGTTTGAGAATGACGTCCCTCAGAATTCGATAAGTTCAGTTGGTCCCCTGCTATCAAGGTAGTCATTGAGGTAACAATGTCCGTTTTGACTCTTCCCATCTTCAGCATTTGTTCTAAGAGCTGTTCAACATTACTCATCATTAAGAGACTGTTGTATTCAGGAGGGATTTGTAATTTAACAGGTATTTTGCTCAGAAAAATTAGTACTCTCCACCATATCTAAAACTTGCATATAAAGACAAAACAACTGCTGGAACAATTCAGCAGAACAGGCACCATTTGTGAAAAGAAAAAGAGTTAAAGCTTCAGGTCAAGTGACTTATCTCAGTCCAGCTCTCCAAAGTGAGTTGCAAGTTATTGGGAATTCTGAACATTAGTACAATTATAGAAGAAAAGATTATGCTCTACACTGATGGTATTAATGACCAAGGATTTCCCTTAGCTATTATAATGGTCCAACCAATATATCCATGTTAATTCAGACACATTCCCTCACATTGACTGAACCATTCCAGCATTGGAATTTAATTGAACGTATTACTCACACACTTTGTGAAAACATAACGACTAAAACTTAACAAAAGTAGAAGTTAGGATGTTAAAGTTTGGCATCATAATTTGTAGCCTATGTTTTTGGAGAGGATACTGGTCAATATTTTATCTTTGACATTCCCATAGTCTGTAAACTAATGTCACAAAGCTGTTGGTGAAGTGTTCAAAAAAAAACCCACCAGTGTAAGTCATATCTGTAGCTGTGTACAAAGACTTTAAGGAAGAGGTTAGTAACTTGAGGGGTGAAGCTTCTCACTGATTATCTGAAATAGTCAACGTCCAGGCAATTTTAGGCAAATGATGAGTGAAGGGGAAACATTTATAGACAATTTCAATCCCTTGCGACGTTATCATATTTATTCAGAGAATCATTTTGGATGCAAGCAGTAAAATAAGTCTAAAAAACCCTTCAACCCATTTCTAAGATGCTATTAACCACAATTGTAATTATGAGATGAGTTCCTTTTGAGTAATCACTTTCATTTTGTGCTTTCAATCCAGTCCCCAAAGTCCACTTTATTCAGATCATAATAATATTGACAGTAATAACGCTGTCTGGATGACAGGTGATGGCAAGCATAGTTAGAAAACTCATCTGGTTATTAGCTATAAGCTCATTTTATCCCTAACTGCACTAGTTGCAGTTACTGTCTGCAAATAATTTTGGACCCAGGCAAATCTTTGCCATTCAGCAGCCAGCCATGCCTCTCTGAGAATTATACAGTAAGACAGTAATATGTGGACACTAACTTAAATCCAACATTGCAAATAAAAGTTTAATTGTATGAAAATCCACTATTTTCACGTCCAAGTGGTTATGCATTTGGAGGAAAAACAAGTAAAGGAATACACAACAAACACAAATTTAAAAAAAGAGTAATGAGGGGTGTGCAGTCACCATAATGTCCGTCCCATAAGACTGTTCCCTCATCAGAGAGAGATAACTGGTAATGGTTTGAGGCCCTCACGCTGTCACACATCTCCTACTGGAATATGCCTTTACAAAGCAAGTCTGGAGAGAGATATAATGGTTTTTTCTCAAGCAGCTCCGTAGTGCAGAATGATAGCCTTTTTGTATTTACTTACAGATTTTTTTTAATGAATAAAATGCATTTTTGTAAGAAAAGTCACTTGAGGATTACCACAATAATGGGAAGGTGTAACCTTCATGGTGTTTTTAACCAATAGAAGAACTGAAGCCATTCTGTTGGTGTCACTTTACACTGCAAATCAACTACCCAGCCAACTGAGCTAAGGCAGGTGAAAGAAATGACAGCCTTAGAGTCTTTAAAGGTGGAGGGGTGGGGAAATCAGATGATTAAGAAAGTACATGAGATGCTTTCCCTTATTGGGTAGATCTTGAAATCAAAAACGGGGGGTAATGCTCGAATTATAAAAGATACGGTTAGACTACAGCTGAGGTTTTGTGCACAGTTCTGGTCACCACATTACACAAAGGACATCATTACTCTAGGGAGAGTACAGAGGAGATTTACAAAATGTTATCAGAGGTTGACAATTGCAGCTATAAGGAAAGATTGGATAGGATCGGTTGTTTTCCTTAGAACAGAAGAGGATGAGGTGATGACATAATTGATGTGTACAAAATAGTGAGGGATTTGGAGAGAGTGGCCAGAGAAGACCTGTTTCCCCTAGCAGGGAAATCAATGAAAGTCATTGGTGGAAGGATTAGAGTGGCCATAAGAAAAAAATCTTCCACCCAGAGGATGTGGCTATCTGGAATTCACTGCCCAATTTGGGATTGAGGTGGAAACTTGTAATTCATTTAAAAGGAATCAGAACCTGAGCCTGAGCATTGTAACCACAAAGGCTATGGACTAGGTGCAGAAAAGAGGCTTTAGAATGGGTGGTTTGTTTATTTAGCCTGCGCAGACACGATGGGCTGAATGGTCTCTTTCTGCACCTGATTTTTCTAAGGTTTGATTTTATTGTGAGGGGTTTGACATGACAAACTATCGGAATCATGTGCCCAGGAAGAGTCAAGGTTTATGTTCAATTTTTGTTAAAGTAGCTTAGGTAAATCATGGAGAGCTAAAAGTCCAGAAAGAGAAATCTAGTCATTGCTCCAGCAGCCAATTGTTGTACAGACATTTACTGCAAGCATGTCTCATATGAAAATTGGCTGAGGAAAACTGTAATGTCCTCTCTCAGTATTAAAGGCCATAAATGAGTAACAGTCAGAGGGCAAGATACTGGAAACTCATGGAACTGTGCCCAGTGAATGAGTCATCATCCCAAAAAGAAGAAGGGAGATCACTAGAAAGAAAATTAAACTGAGGGTTAAAAACTCAGTTTTCCAAATGCATATTATTTTTTGTTTTTGTTATCTTCAATACATTGTTAATGATGTCACTTTGCAGCAGTTCCTGTAATTTATGGACTCATGCTGAGACAATTATTACACTACAGCTTCTTTATCTCAATTGCTATGAGCTGCTACACTGAATAAAAGATACTGCATTGCTCAAATCAATCGGGGCCCAGACAACATCATTCAAACTTGAGGTTTGTGTTGAAAGGAGAACTAGTGTAGCTTCAATGCAAGGTCAACTCTGGAACACCAGCAAAATCTTACAGAGCATTTTCTCTGCCTACCCACCAGTTTTCTGTCAACTGCAGACAATTAACAATCATGAATAGTTGCAATGCAGAGGCTATGCAACCAAGTATGGGCTGTGTTGGATCTCTGCAAGTGCAGACCATTTTAAATACCCCTTTAAATATTCTACTCTACATCCCATCCCACTCAGATGGTTTCATGAGGTTAATAGGCCTTGATACAATGAGACTTCCTGGACTGGTTAAACCCAAACTACAGGCTGGCCGTGCTTACACCCAAACTGTAGTGATACACAACTGACCATGACCACCCCAATTGGCCGATCAACTACATCCAAGCCCCTGGTCAATGCCCTTAACTTACTACACTGGGACCCCCTGATCGAAGCACGTCGAATGGACTTCACCAATGACAATAATCTTTTATTGTTTGTCATTTATATAAATGATTTGGATGAGAATTTCAGAGGCATGGTTAGCAATTTTACAGATAACACCGTGAATGTCATTGGTAGTATAATCAATGAACTTATCTAAGATTACAAAGGGATCTTGTCTTTTGGGCCAATGGGCTGAGATGTGGTAAATGGAGTTTAATTTGGATAAATATGAGGTATTGCATTTTGTTTAAAGCAAACAAGGGCAGGACTTATACAATTAATGGTAGGGCCCCGGGTGGTGTAGTAGAACAGAGCGGCCTAGTACGGACTTCTTGGAAAGTTGCAATAAGGTAGACAGGGTGGTTAAGAAGCCAATTAGCATAGTTGCCTTCATTGCTTAGCCCATTAGGTGTAGGAGTTAGGAAATCTTGTTAATGTTTTATAGGATTTTGGTGAGGCCATTTTTGGAGTACTGTGGGCAGTTATGGTTGCCCTGTTATAGGAAGGACATTATTAAATTGGAGAGAGTTCAGAAAAGATTTACCAGGATGTTGCCGGAAATGGAGCATTTGAGTTATAGGGAAAGGTGGTTAGGCTAGGACTTTTCCACTAGAGCACAGGAGATTGAGGAGTTACCTTATTGAGATTTATAAAATCATAAGGGGCAGAGATAAGGTGAATGGCAAAGTTCTTTTCATTAGGGTGGGGGAGTTCAAAACTAGGGAGCATATTTTTAAAGTGAGAGGAGAAAAGTTTAAAAGGAATATCAGTGGCAACTTTGTCACACAGAGGGCACTTTGTATGTCGAATGAACTGCCAGAGGAAATGATAGATCCAGGTACAGTTACAACATTTAAAAGACATTTGAATAGGGAAAGTTGAGAAGGATATGGGCCGAATGCGGCAAATGGGACTAGTTTAGTTTGGGAACGTGGTCAGAATGGACGAGTTGGACTGAAGAGTCTGTTCCTGTGACATTTGGTTGAAACACATGCAGTGTGTTTACCATGCAAGCTGCTGGCACATGTGCAGGGGTGAGACTGAGACACCAACATGCTGGATGGCGAGATGTTCACCCCTTTGACTGATGAGCACTGACCATCAAGACAAGCCACTTAGTTTTTTGTCTGTGCTGAACAGAACAATACAGCAGTACAATGAGCAGCAGAGAGCGCAATATGCAAAAAGTCAAGGCGGAGTACGGATCCTATGAGAATCTAGATTGGTGCTAGGAGAGTGAGTTCGAAGAAAGTAAGTGAGCAGACCTGAGGTCAAGCCCGGTCTAGTTATTGAGTTGGCCATCTCTCTTTGTGTGCAACGTGTCCTTGCAGCAGCTCCAAAGTGCAGGATTGAGCTGTGGAAGAGTACAATAAGTGGATTAGAGATGTAATAATGCCGCAAAGACGTTAGCGAATGTCAAAGTGAATATGAGGTGCATCCTGAGATATTGGTGCCAGGTGGCTAAGTTGGCAGTCCAAAGAAATAAGCAGTTCACTGGAGTCACCTACTCTGACTTTCAGGAACTTTCATCCTCTATTTCTATCAGCCCTGTGATACGATAAGAATCTGCCCATTAATGAAGTGAGATTTATAGTCAATGCGGGTGATGACAGGCAATAATCCTGTTCTGATTCAGAAGTCTGCTGGAAAATGCACTTAATTGCTCTTAATGTCAAGATGGACCTTGCTTTACTACTCACTGGATTATGTCATATTTCTCATCATAGCTCTTATCAAGCAAGGACCTCTAAGAGTCCGCCCAATGTAACTGATGATTCATCTTGGCAAAGTCTTTGCCTTTCATTGAAATTCTGACAAATTTCTGTGAATGGTGGCTGTGTACACGGAAGTAAACCATCAATTCTGAGAAGTTTTGTTGTTAAAGGCTAGTTACTGAGAATGCTCGTGACAGGGCATTAATGGACTGGATGTGACTAGTGGAATCGCACAAGGGTCTGCCTTGTGTCATTAACTTTCACAGCAGTTGTTAATTTCACTTGGCTGAGGTAGAAAACAACATCTAGATTCACCAAAGACACAAAGGTAGACAACATTGTAAGCAGTGGAGACAGACACATTAAACTACAAATGAGCTATTAATGGTTACAGTGAAAAAGTAAAACTGTGGCGAATGTATTCAAATGTCTATAAACGTGAAATAATTCACTACAAATTGTGTTATAATCTACTTTCTTAAGAGGGAAAAGTTAGAAATAGTGGAAATCTCAGGAAAATTGGACTTTCAGGTACATGGATCTTTAAAATATTATGTACAAGTCGGCAAAAATAATCAGAAAAGGCTCCTATAATACTAGGAACAGAACCTTAAAAGTCCAGACCATAAGGCTGCTCTCTCCTTAAAGAGAGATGATGACTGCTGGTTTAACCTGAGGGTCACCATTCCACAGGTGAAGGGAAAGGTTGTGAAGGAGAGTCCTTCATGATAACTTCAGAATAGAATATGAGATGCCATGTTTCAGCAATATAGAATCATGCTTTGATGAAACCTGGGTAACCAAACCTTGAGAGGGATATCGACTGCCTTTGTCCTTCTTGACATGTTTGGAAGTTAGGAGACAATGGGGACTGTAGACGCTGGAGGAATTAGAGTTGATGAAGCGTGGCGCTGGAAAAGGCAGGTCAGGAAGCATCCAAGGAGCAAGATAGTCAACATTTTGGGCAAGACCTTTCTTCAGGATGGGGAGGGGTAAGGGAGTTGAGAAATAAATGGGGCCGGAGGGGTGCTGCTAAGGGAAAGGTAGGTGATAGGTGGGCGAAGGCAGGAGGTGATACTGATTGGTTAGTGGGAAATGTGGAGTGGATAACTGGAAAGGAAGATAGACAGGTAGGTCAGGTCAGGCGGGTGAAACTGAGTGGGAGAGTTGGATCTGGGATGGGGAGGTGGAAGGGAGATTTGGAAACCAGTAAATTCAACCTTCATGCCGTGTGGTTGTAGGCTCCTGACGCAGAAGATGAGGTGTGCTTCCTCCAGTTTGAGGGTGGCCTTGTGTAGGCAATGGAAGAGGCCCTGAATGGATATGTCCTTCAGGGTATGGAAGGGGGAGTTGAAGTGGATGGCCACAGGAAAGTTGGATTGGTTAGTGCATAGAGACCAGAGATGTTCGCTGAACCATTCTGCAAGTTTGCGCTTGGTCTCTCTGATGAAGAGGAGACCACATCAAGAGCACCGGATACAATAGATGAGGTTGAAGGATATTCAAGTAAATCTCTGCTGGATTTGAAATTATCTTTAGGGGCTTTGGAGGGAGGTGAGGGGGGGAGGTGTGGGCACAGGTTTTGCTGTCGGAGGAGCCTTGGCAAGTTACCACAGTGCATCTTGCAGGTGGTACCCACTGCTGTTCCTGTGTATCAGTGGTGGAAACAGTGAATGTTTGTGAATGTAAATCCAACCAAACAGCTACAATGTCCTGAAATGTGTCAAGCTCCTTGGGTGTTGTTGAAATTGCACTCATCCAGACAAATGGGCAGTATTGATTGCAACTCTCTTTCGCAAATTGCAATTGATTCTAGATGTACTGTTCATTCTAAATCTAGGATTGATAGATCTTTGTTATCAAGAAATATTAAGTGACCTACAGTAAAAGCAGATGAATGGAGTTAGGTTGTAGATCAGCCGACATTCACCAAGCCTACTTAAATAACACCTTCTAAACCCATAACCACTTCTCTCTAGAAAGATAAAAGCAGATACATAGGAATATCACGATCTACAAAATTGCCATCAAGCTACTCACCATCCTGACTTGGAAATATATCGCCATTCCTCCAGCGTTACTGGGTCAAAATCCCAGAACTAGCTCCTCAAGGCTCTTCCTCATTGGTCTATCAATGCCAAATAGACTGCAGTGGTTCAAGAAAGCAGCTCACCACCTCCTTCTCAAAGACGGCAAGCAGTTTTCGGTGCTGACCCAGCCAGCAACATCCACATTCCAAAAACAAATTTTTAAAATGCCTTGATCTCAGATTCACAGAATTATCACAGTCAGAAGGAGACCATTCGGCCCATTGTGTCTGCACTGGCACTTTGGCTAAGCGCCAAGCTCCTGCCTTTTCACTGCAACCCTACAAATTGTTTCTGTTTAAATAATCACCCAATGTCCTCTTAAATGTCTTAATTGAACATACTTGCACAATGTTATTAGATAGTGCACTAACTACTCACCATGTGAAAGACATTTTCATATTTTGCATCTGCTTCTTTTTCAAATTTAAATCTTTCTCTCTCATTCCTGAACCTTTTACAGTAAGAAGAGTTTCTTCCTATTTACTTTCTCCAGGCTCCTCATGACTTTGAAACCTTCTATTAAATCTCCTCTGAGCCTTATCATTCCAAGAAAAAGAGTACCAACTTCTGCCACCTAATACTGTAACTGAAGTTTCTAATCCCTAGAGCCATTCTTGTAAACCTCATCTATATGTTTCCAATGTGTATACATCCTTCCTAATGTATTTCACGTGGAAGTGCTGTAACTAAATCTTTTCCTTTATTAATTATGCCATGTGTCCTTGCTCTTGTACTCAATGCCCTATTAATGAAACTCAATGCTGCATTCTGTCCTTCTATCCCAGCATTTTAAAAGACTTAAACAACTGGTCCTGCGTACCCTTTAGAATGGTATCCTTTTCCTAAACACTATATCACTTCTTCTGACCAAAATGCATCATCTCACATGTCTCCAACTGCATCTGCCGCTATTTGCTCACTCCACCAAAACGTCAATGTTCTTTTAAAGTTCTGTACTTTCCTCCTCACAGCTTACAATTCCTTCAGCTTTTGTGTTGCTACGAATTATGAAATTTTCCCTGGTAGTCTGAGATCTCTAGAAGAAGCAATGGTAGTTATTGTTCACGGTGTGGAAGGAGTAAAGGTACAGTGATTCCGTGCTACCTCACACATCCAGGGACCCCAGGTTTTGATTCCACCCTTGGATGTCTGTCTGCATGGAGTTTGCACATTCTCCCCATGTCTGCATTGGTCTCCTCTTTGAGTGCTCCAGTTTCTTCACACAGTCCAAAAGAGTGCAGGTTAGGTGGATTAGCCATGCCAAATTGCCTTAAGTGTCCAGGGATGTGCAGGCTAACTGAGTCAGCCATGGGAAATGCAGGGTTCCAGGGATGAGGTGGGATGCTCTTTGAAAGGGGTGGTGTGTACTCAGTAGGCCAAATGGCCGACTTCCACATTGTACGGATTCAATGATCTAGCTCATTAATTTGTAACAGGAAAAGCACCACCCCCTGGAGAACTAGCCCATTGTGTGACATTGTGTTAAATGCCTTTTGGAAATCCACATACATCACATCTTTGGTCTCATCAACACTTTCTGTTATCTCTTCAAAAAACGCTAGCAATTTAAACATACTTTTCCGTTAACTAATGAGTCAATTGACTTCAAATTATCCTACATTTTTTCTGCCTGACTATTAATTCTATTGAAAACAATTGTTTTGAGAAGTTTTCCCATCACTGATTGATCGGATATTGTTAGGCTGATCTGTCTGACCTTTTTCGAACAAGGGCAGTTTTCTGTAATTCTCCACTCCTCGTGTGCCTCACTGAATCTCAGAAAGTTTGTAAGATAATTAATTGGCTGTGCCTCTGCAATTTACGCTCATACATCCTTTAATATCCTTGGATGCATTGCATCTAGTCCCTGTGCCTTATCAAGTTTAAGTGCCAACAGCTTGCCCAATACCTGTTTATCAATTTCAAACCCTTCTAATGATTGAGTTTCCTCGTCTGTCACCGTGGCCTGGGCAGTATGTATCTCGTAGGTAAATACAGATGCAAAATATTCATTTAACAACCCAGCCATGTCTCTTGTCTCTGCATTTTTCCCCTTTTTGTCCCCTAATCAACCCTACTCCTCCTTTTACCATTATTGTACTGTTGACTCGGTTATAGAAGACTTTGCAGTTTCCCTTTTCTTGTCTTCTTTTCAAAACTCACATTGTTTCTCTTATTTGCTTTCTGAGGTAACTTCACAGAGGCTGGTATCCTGTCACCAAGTCATTCTTTATTTACACAAGCACAGCACAATGGCTCTGAACAGCTAACTCAGAGCCAGTCCCTGGAGTGAAGAGACTCTGACAATCCTGTTTATTTTTTTCTTTTTATTTTTTTTTTGACCTTCTTGTTTATCTCTTTTTTTCAGAATCTCGGACACTCCTATTTGTTTCTTTTTTCTTTTTCCCAGCACCCATGTTGTGTGTTGGCAGGTGTGAGACACAGTGAAAGACACAAGATGTACAAATCTTTATTCAATTTCCACCACCAGGAAGAAAGGAAAGACACCCCTGTTTAAATCTGTCAGCCAGAGCTCCCTGATTGGCCCACTTTAACAACCTCAGTCAAGGATCTCATACTCAATGAGATCCATCTATATCTCATTCCAATCGTTACAATTTTCAGGCTCTGTTTTTGATCCTCTGTATTCAGCCAGGTTCTCAATTGTATTTGCAACCTGGCATTGACGATAAACACAGATTCTCTCCTTTGTTAGTATGCAGGTCTAGTCCTGGCATGGAGGTCTCATCCCAGCATGGAGTCCTAGTCCCAGTGTGGAGGTATGGTCCAGGCATGGTAGTCTAAACCCAGCGTGGAGACCTAGTCTTGGTGTGGAGGTCTAGTCCCAATGTGGAGGTCTGGTCCCAGCGTGGAGGTTTCATCTCGTTTTGGAGGTCTAGCCCCGGTGTAGTGGTGGTATGAGCGTGGAGGCCTAGTCCCGGGGTGAAGGCTTAGTCCCACTGTGGAGGTCTAGTCCTGGGGTGGAGGTGTAGTCCGAGGGTGAAGCTTTAGTTCTGGTTTCAACATCTAGTCTCTGCATGGAGGTCTAGTACCAGAGTAGACGTCTCATTCCAGCATGGAGGTCTAGTCCTGGTGTGGAAGTCTAGTCCCAATGTGGATGTCTAGTTACAATTTGATTTGGAGATCCGGTGTTGGACTGGGGTGTACAAAGTTAAAAATCACACAACACCAAGTTATAATCCAACAGGTTTAACTGGAAGCACACTAGCTTTCGGAGCGATGCTCCTTCATCATGAAGGAGCGTCGCTCCGAAAGCTAGTGTGCTTCCAATTAAACCTGTTGGACTATAACCTGGTGTTGTGTGATTTTTAATGTAATCACAGTATGGAAGTCTAGTTCCGGTGTGGAAGTCTAGTCCTGAAGTTGGCGTCTAGTACTGGAGTATGGAGGTCTAGTACTGGAGTAGACATCTAGTCCCGGTGTGAAAGTCTAGTTCCAGCTTGGAGGTCTAGTCCCAGTCTGGAGATCTTGTCTTGATGCAGAGGTGTAGTCCCAGCATGGAGTTCTAGTCCAGGTGTGGATGTCTAGCCTCTGCATGGAGGTCTAGCCCCAGCATGGAGGTCTACTCCCAGAGTAGATGTCCAGTCCCAGCATGAAGGTCTAGTCCCAGCGCGAAGGTCTAGTCCTGCAGTAGACGCCTAGTCCCACGGTAGAGGTCTAGTCTTGGTGTGGACGTCTAGTCTCTGCATGGAGATCTAGTCCTAGAGTAGAGGTCTAGTCCCAGCACGAAGGTCTAGTCCCGGAGTAGACACCTAGTGCCAGGGTGGAAGTCTAGTCTTGATATGGAAGTCTAGTCAAAGTGTGGAGGTCTAGTCACAGTCTGGAAGTCTAGACCCTGTGTGGACGTCTAGTCCCAGAGTTGACGTCTAATCCTGGCTTGGAGGTCTAGTACTGGAGTAGACATCTAGCCCCAGTGTGGAAGTCTAGATCCAGCTTGGAAGTCTAGTTCCAATGTGGAAGTCTAGTCCCAATATGGAAGTAGTCTCAGTGTGGAGGTCTTGTCCCAGTGTGGAGGTCTAGTCCCGGTGTGGAAATCTAGTCCCAGCGTGGAGGTCTAGTCCTGGAGTAGATGTCCAATCCCAGTGTGGAAATCTAGACCCAGCATGGAGGTATAGTCTTGGCATGGAGGTCTGGTCCCATCTTGGAGGTCTAGTCTTGGCATGGAGGTCTAGTCTTGGCATGGAGGTCTAGTCCCAGCATGGCGGTCTGGCCCCAGCATGGAGGTTTCTTCCCAGTGTGGAGGTCTGACCTCAGTGTGGAGGTCTAGTCCCAGTGTGCAGGTTGGTCCAGCATGGAAGGTGGAGGTCTAGTCCTGGAGTAGCAGTTTATTCCCAGCATGGAGGCCTAGTCCCGGTGTGGAGGTTTAGTCCCATTGTGGAAATCTAGTCCTGGAATAGAGGTTTCGTCCCAGTGTGGAGGTCTGACCTCAGCATGGAGGTCTGGTCTCAGCGTAAAGATTTGTCCGTGAGTTGAGTTGTGGTCTCAGCATGGAGTTCTAGTCCTGGTGTGGATGTCTAGTCTCTGCAAAGGTCTAGTTCTGGATTAGAGATCTAGTCCCAGTGTGGAAGCCTAGTCCAGGAGTAGTTGTCTAGTCCCAGTGTGAAGATCTAGTCCTGGAGCAGATGTCTAGTCCCAGCATGAAGGTCTAGTCCCAGCACGGAGGTCTAGTCCCAGTGTGGAGGTCTAGTCCTGGATTAGAGATCTCGTCCCAGCGTGGTAGATCTAGAGCTGGGGTAGACATCTAGTCCCAGCATGGAGGTCTAGTCCCAGAGTAAAGGTCTAGTTTCACTGTGAAGATCTAGTCTCAGAACGGAGGTCTAGTCCTGGAGTAGACGTCTAGTCCCAGCATAGATGTCTAGTCCCAGCGTGGACGTCGAGTCCCAGCGTGGAGATCTAGTTCCAGTGTGAAAGTCTAGTCTCAAAGTGGAGGTCCAGTCCAGGTATGGAAATCTAGTCCCAGTGCAAAGGTCTAGTCCCAGCGTGGAGGTCTACTCCTGGAGTAGACGTATAGTCCTGGTGTGGAAGTCTAGTCCCAGAGTGGAGGTTTAGTCCCAGTCTGGAGACCTAGTCCCCAAGTAGACATTTAGTCCCAGCGTGGAGGTCTAGTCCCAGCATAGATGTCTAGTCCCGGAGTAGACGTCTAGTCCCAGCATGGAGGTCTAGAGCGGGAGTAGAAATCTAGTCCCAATGTGGAAGTCCCAGCATGGAGGTCTGGTCCCATCATGGAGGTTTCATCACAGTGTGGACGTCTAATCCCGGTGTGGAGGTTGGTCCCAGCATTGAGGCCTAGTCCCAGGGTGAAGGTTTAGTCCCAGCGTGGAGGTCTAGTCCGGGAATAGAGGTCTAGTCCCAGTGTGGCGTTCTAGTCCCAGCATGAAGATCTAGTCCCAGAGTGGACATTTCGTACCAGTGTGGAGGTCTAGTCCGGGAGTAGATGTCTAGTCCCAGCATGGAGGTCTTGTCCCAGCGTGGAAGTATAGTCTCGGCATGGAGGTCTGGTCCCACCGTGGAGGTCCATTCCTAGCATGGAGGTCTAGTCTTGGCATAGCGGTCTAGTCCCAGAGTGAAGATCTAGTTTCGGAGTAGACGTTTCATCCCAGTGTGGAGGTCTAGTCCCAGAGTAGAAATCTAGTCCCAATGTGTAGGTCTAGTCCCAGTGTGGAGGTCTAGTCTCAGTGTGGAGGTCTAGTCTCAGTGTGGAGATCTAGTCCCAGTGTGGAGGTCTAGGCCCAGCGTGGAGGTCTAATCTCAGTGTGGAGATCTAGTCCCAGTGTGTAGGTCTGGTCCCAGTGTGTAGGTCTAGTCCCAGTGTGGAGGTCTAGTCCAAGCGTGGAGGTCTAGGCCCAGCGTGGAGCTCTAGTCTCAGTGTGAAGGTCCAGTTCCCTGTATGGAGGTTTAGTCCCAGTGTGGAGGTCTAGTCCCAGCGTGAAGTTCTAGTGCAGTGTGGCGGTCTAGTCCCAGCGAGAAAGTCTAGTGCAGCACGGAGGTCGAATCCCAGTGTGGAAGTCAGGTCCCAGCGTGGAGGTCTAGTTTCAGTCTGGAGGTCTAGTCCCCATATGGAGGTTTAGTCCCAGCGTAGAGGTCTAGTCCCAGTGTGGAGGTCTAGTCCCAGTATGGAGGTTGAGTCCTAGTGTGTGGGTCTTGTCTTGGAGTTTGGTGCGGTCTCAGCCCTGCTTTGTGTGACAGTTTTGATCTGGTTTTCCAGTTTACTCCAAATCTAGGAGTCATTGATTGAACTGTAATGAACCTTTACTTTTTTTCTTCTTATTTATGACATCTGTCGTTACTTTAGACACTGTGGTATGGCGACTTCTAAAAGCAATTCACGGATTATTTTTAGAAAAGTACATGTGATAATAAAATTGCTATTCTAACTGTACTCCATATATTTATCTGTGTGCATATGACTCTGATTTAGAATTCATCACTTTCTCTCTTACTTGAACTCCACCTATGAGTGGGGACTTGTGAGTCTCTATTTTAGTGTTATCCATCTCTCCCAGTGTGTTCTGTACCCAGATATCAATTCTTAGTACTCTCTCCTGGTTTGTTGAAATATCCAAACAGAATCAGAAAAACACTTTACTAGGAACTCAGTCCTAGCTTTGTTCAGCTGCAACCTGTCCAGCTTGTTCAGTGCCATCTCTCCCAGCGCCAGTGCCAATGTCTAGGAATGTAAGTTCATTGTGATAAATTTTTGGCATATCAATTTGTGCTACAAGAGGCAGCGGGCAGTGAACATTGAGAAATTCAGTTGTAAAGATAAGGTGATAGGTTTGACAATTTGTCAGAAACTACTTATTCTTTGTTCATAAAAGAAAACTGGTTATTTTGTTTCTAATACTCAAGCAGATAACCATATAATTGTCCACATCACCACTCTGGTCACATTTCGTTGTTATAATTAGTGGAGGAGTGGGATAGAAAATCCTTCCATCCACATGGTCAAAGCATCAATTATTTTAGTCTTGTGCAGTGTAAATTTCCCTGTTTTTAAAGATTGAGCCCAATTTTTTAAAAAAGCTGGTAATACGTTATTGAGTTGTTTCTCTGAGTTTAGCTACTCTTGGTGAACTTTACTCTTTCTGTTTGAGAGCCATATGTTTGCTGTAATAGACTCTTCTCTAGAGAGGAGTAAATGTGCCATTTAGGATCAAGCAGCTGTTACTCAAAATTCATTATTTATCTTAAATGGATATTGTCTATCAGTGTGGAAAACATTATCCCACTGAAATATTACACTGGATTAAATAGACAAAACGGCAATGGTACTACTCAGTGGAATAAGTGAGATCTGGAGAGGTGGTAGTGTTGTGGTATCATTGCTGGACTGCCATTCCAAATACCTCGATAATGTTCTGGGGACTTGGGAACTGACCGGGTGAGAATGTCCTCATTCATTTCTCCTCCAACTTGCTGGGAGGAGCAGGCTTTCTGATCAGTCCCTCTAAACAGCAGATCAGGATCTCAGCAGGATTGGGGATCTATTTTGTCTCTCATCGTGATCAACTGCTGAGTGCCTGAGCTTGCTACCCAAGTTTCGCAATCTGTATTTCTATACAAGAATTGCCACAACAAAGTATTTTAGTATGCAAAGTTTAGGACAGTGGAGTCTGATAACCAGATAGTAAAAGTAGATATGTGTGGTACTGTCAGCCTTTTTTTAACCCTATCCACAGTTGAGTAGCCTGCCATTCTTTTACATGGTGAAGCCAGTTAAGGAAAGCATGAAGTTCTTATGAACATATAAAATAGGAACAGATGCAGACCATTTGGGCCCTTGTCTCTGCTCTACCATTCACAGCTGATCATAGCTGATCTGTTTATGTTTCACCTCCCATGTTCCCATCTTGCCCTTTATTTCCCTGGCTAACAAGAATCTAACAATTTCCACCTTAAGTATGCTTAATGCTCCCAACTCCACTGCCTTCAGAGGCAGTGAGTTCCAAACCCGCACAGTACTCTGAGAATAAATGTTTCTGTTCTCTTAGAGTGAGACCTAATTTTAACTCAGTGCTCCCTTGTCTGGATTTACCTATAAAAGGAAATATCCTTTCCACTTGCACCATTCATGATTTTATATTCTTTGATCAAATCACCGCCCACTCATCTCAACTCCAGGGTAAACCAACCCAATGAGTTCAATCTATCCTCATACGACAACTCAATCATTCCAAAGATCAGTACAGTAAACCTCCTCAGAACTATTTCCAATGCATTTACATTCTTCAAAAATATTTTGGTAGTTCAGTGTTAATTTGTCCACTCAGTTATTTTTCGGTAACATGATAAAGGGCCACAGCTCTCCTCTATTTCACAACTGGCTGTTAGTTAGGTTGTTCAGATTCTACCAATGCAAGTGTCCAGTAACATTTGAGTGTGTGTGGATGTTTGATGAAATGTTAGCCGGTTGTCAGATTTTTTGTTTGCTTCAGGGTGTGTATGAACTGGAAAATGTTTAAGTTTATCCCAGTGTGACTTAGGAGTAGCTTCGACAAAATGGGAGCATGTTAGCGGGCAGCATGGTAGCACAGTGGTTAGCACTGCTGCCTCACAGCGCCAGGGACTCAGGTTCAATCCCTGCCTCAGGTGATTGTCTGTGTGGAGTTTACACATTCTCCCCGTGTCTGCGTGGGTTTCCTCCGCATGCTCCGGTTTCCTCCCACAGTCCAAAAATGTGCAGATTAGTGTTAGATGTGGCGGGTCGGTGTGGACTTGTTGGGGCGAAGGGCAACGCCTGTAAGTAATCTAATCTAATCTAGGTAATAAGTTATCAAATCAAAGAAAGGAGTAAGGAATACCATGACAGAATAATCACATAAGGTACATATTACATGGATGTTCTTTCATCTCATCCTGTTGGAAAGTGATGATCATATTACTCTGGACACCTTAACACAAAGCAGTAATACAGATTCGCACACAATGACCTCTTGTATATGAGACTGTTTTTATTATGAATTGTTAAGCATTTGCTCACATGAAAAATACAATATATAGAAGGCAAAGATTTAAAATCTGCTGTGAAGTGTATATTCATAAACACTGCAGTTGTATTGAAAAAGGTGTAAGCTAAATATCTGTTTTTCTATATGTTTGTTTCATACGGATATTATATGTCTGTTTTCTTGCTTCATGCTGATCTTCAGGATACAGTTATACTTTTTACCGGTACATGTTATTGGTTTGCATTCAGACTGCTATTGACTCTTGTTGGAAATGTACACTTCGGAAATTTCGATTTTGCTGTAAGGCACCTACTATAAACATGGAGCAGCTAGTATTGCTTTGCATTCAGACATGACTGCATTGAAATAAAGTCAAAATATAGATCCATTAAAATAATCTAATTTTAAATGAGAATTTGTAAGATGCAAAGAGATATCAAAACATCTCTGTATATCAGTTATGCATTAACAGAAAAGTGGTCAACAGGAGGTATATTGTGGAATAATAAAGACCATTGAAACTGACGGTATAAATGCAACAAAAGACAATTGGGGCTTGCTTTTGGAAAGGTTGGAGGGGTGAGAATGTGACATATGGTGAGAGCTGCGTCTGTTTGATCTATTTATTTGGGTCAGACACATTAGCCCTAAAAGCCTTTTCCAATTCTTTTAACATTATGATATTAACTATACCCAACAGGCAGAAAGCTTTTATATGTTAAATAAGTTTTTGTGCATTTTTCAAATATTGTGCTTGGAACATGTTTGCTATTTACAAGTCACAAAATATATAATTCCAAAATACTGGAACTATCTACTTCCAATTGGGATAGAATATCAGCAGACGTTTCTGTTCATGGAATCAAAGCTAAATCAACATTTGAAATATCAACATTGAAATTAAATAGCACAGTAATGGCTTTAAGAATTTCATAAATTTGTGTAAAATTTCTTTGTCTGTTATTTGAGCAGAGAAAATAACCAATGACTTAAAAACAATTGAACTAATTACACTAGCAGACAACAGAATTTCATATGAAAAACGCTAAGTTTTCATCTGTAAATATTGTCCAGTATAATTTCAAGGCTTAATGATCACATATGCCCTGCTTTTAAATTTGTTTGGGAAAAGCTTACTTAGGGTGTAACACATATTCAGGCAAAACTGAGCATTGCCTGTACCCTGTTATGGGAAGCAGGTAGTTGAATGACAGAGTATAGTTGTAATTCAGTCGTCATTTTGAAGTTATATATTTTGTGTTTAGTTTTATATTTTTGCTATAACTTGTGTTATCTACATCCATAATGGGCACTGCCAATGTAAACTTGTCATGCTGTGATTGGAGGTCTCTGACAAAAATGTTACCACAAAGCTTCTAGTGGTGGGAGGATGTTATTCCCCTAGGACAGGTCTAGAGCTGGTGTTCCCATTAAAAATGTATTCAAATGAATTTACAGTAGCAAAAAGACAATGGTATATGCAGATATAAGATTTTTAATAGATTCTAAATAAATGCAAAATAGCCTTGTATATTTCTGAATGCAGTTTAAAAACAGTAGTGTACGACTAAATGCTGCAAAATTATAGACTGAAGGAATATGTTTAAAGGTATTTGGGTATGGTGCAAAATCTGCTTTGCAGCAATTAAAAGGTTAATTCCACAAAGCATCAACTAACGTCTATGACTTGTAAGTAGCTGCTAACAGGAAACTGATGTCAGAATGTATATAAATTCTACAAGGATTTATTATACAAGAGTGATGCAGTTTTAATGACTGTAACATGCAATGCATTACACCTCTGCCTATTACTATGGTTACTATGTATGAAAGCAAATTAAACAAAACTGCAAAGGTAAGGTAGGCCATGTAATTGATACGCCAGCAATGTGAACATGTTTCATTTTTTATAGACAAAAAGCATTGACGCCATACAACGTCTCATTCTCACTTGTTGGCAAGAGCAACATTTTGTTTTACTTTTAAGAAGTTCCATTGCCATAGTAACACGATGCATAATAATCTTTGGAATCATTCCCCATTCTCTGGCCTTCTTTTCACATCCTAATGTGCCAAGTCTATTCCTGGCTTATAACAACGTTAATTTAGCCTTTAACACCCTGGCCTGTGTTGTCTATTTGTTCTTTACTATTTGTTACAACAAGCTAATGTACTCTAAACTTGTGTTAGAAAGGCCATTGAGCTACATTTTATTCTGCATTGCTGCTTGATGATTTAGTTCTGGATGGCAATGTTTGTGACTTAATAATATTTGTTGCCAACTGGAAAAGGCAAATAACATTTCACTTTTCACCGAGTTTTACTAATATTGCTGAGATTAAGTTTGTCATTGTTTGATAGAGTCGGCCAGTACAATATCACATTTTACGTTGCTTGGGAAAGTAACTAATTAACAAAATAAGATGATGAATTCTAAAAGAAAGTAAACTCTGGTTGATGATGACTTGTGTTAATCTTCATAACAGTTGAAAAAATGTCTTTACCTTTAAAAATTTTCATTATATACAAGCTTCTTCCCAAAAATACAAATTAAAATATTCAAAATTATAAGTTTTAATATCAGATTGGAAAGCAAGCATGATTTTTCTTTTAAAACAACATTGATGCCCTTCATGACGAATTATTATTTAATGTGTTCAAAATTTCATATTAAAGACACATAAGTGTACATTTAGAATGCTGACTCTTCAAATTGCAATGATTTGAACATTAAATTCTGTTCAGAATTTTACCAGGGAAGAGGATACAGCTTGCTTTATTTAATCAGAGCAATGCTTGCTGACCACCCATTGTTGGAACCAGGACTAAGATTACCAGGTTGCATAAAAGTCATTTCTTAATTTACCCATACTTTCACAATCAACTATTGCCGAAACATTTCACTCCTCCATTTCAGCTTCTTTGCTTTAGCCAACTAGCAAGAGTGACATGACATCACATCCATGAAATAAAGTCATTACTCTACTCCTCTTTTCTGAAGCAGCAGGAGTTCGGTCTCCTCTGAATCTCTATCTTCCTCCAGTGATTCCTCAGGGATTTCTTCAATGAGGAGCTCAGTGTTGTCTTCATTTTCTGTCATGTGTTCCTCTCCCTGGCCTTCCATCATCTCCACCTCTTGGACCACCACATCTCCATCTCTCATCTTCTTAACCCAAAATGTAAATGGCGGAATTCTGTAGACAGTTGTCCGACACCTTGCTGTTTTCTGATGATCCGGTGTAAAGGACTTCTTCAGTCTTGCTCGTGAGTCTCTCAACTTCTCTCTCCTTTCTTGTGTTACTATCTTGCTGCCAAGCTTGTTCATCTTCTTTTCAAAGTTGTGCTTTGTCTTTTGCAGGTTTTCCCTTGTTGCTTGTCTGGTCCTCTCCATATTCTGCTTGGTTTTCATCTTGGTCTTCTGTATGTTGTCCCTTGTCCTTTGCTTAGCCTTTTCCACTGACTCTTTGGAGAATGCCTTCTTGAACTCATCCACACGTTTCATGCTGCTTTTTTTCAGGCGGACTGCAGTTGTCTCCTCTTCAATGACTTCGAGTTCCACCTCTTCATCAGAGGAGAGTGAGATTCCTTCACCTTCAGGGTGGTTCTCGTTGATCGCAAGTTCTCTTCCTTCTTCACTTCCTTCTGGTGCTTTCATGTGTTCTTTTACAGATTTGCTCAGGCTTAGTCTTGCAGGCATTGGTGTTTCATCCTGAAAGATATAAAATGCAATATTATAGCAAACGATGTCGGTTTCTTTGACAAAAATCCTATAAAAGCTATTCACTACAGTTTTTGATAATATATTATTCAGATTAGCTCACTGGTTTCCACTATAGCTGGAACCCTAATATCTATCAACAAGATAGAGCCTGATTAATTATGATATTTTGTGATGTGCTCTCCAGTCCAGCATTCCTTTTGTTTTTTTTCTCTTGTAGTCATGGCATAGAGGAGGGTAATGAATGGGCAGGATACCTGGTCCCTCATTGGAGGTAGAATGGGCAAGACATGACAGCCTTTCATATTATAGAAGTGATGAAGAATTGGGGATTTTATTATAGTTATTTAAATAAGTCTAGAATTATGAAACTAGTGTAATATGGCCACAAAACTATCATTGATGTGTGTTTGGGCACGAGTGGTCCTTAGAGTCTGCAACATTGACTTCAGACCTCACAAAGTTACAGACAAGAATGGGCAAGGAACCCTCAAGTCAACTATCACCTATTGCCCTTCCTCAACTGATAAATCTTTCATTTTGAACATCATTTGGAAGAAGTGTTGAGGGAGGCAAGAGTAAGAAGATTTTTCTGGCTCAGTCATCTAATTGCCCATCACCAAGAGTTTCTCAGTTATTCCAATAATGACCAAGCTAGACCTGGATGGAATGGAGCAGAAGAGTTGATGCTTCGAGCATATACCCTTCGTCCAGATTGACATTACTGATGAAGGGCTTATGCCTGAAGCATCTATTTCCTGCTCCTTGGAGGCTGCTTGACCTGCTGTGCTTTTCCAGTGCTACACTTTTCAACTCTGACTCTCCAGCATCTGCAGTCCTCACTTTCTCCTGGATAGAGTGGACCTGGAGAAGATGTTTCCACCAGTAGGAGAGTCTAGGATCCAAAGTCACAGCCTCAGATTGAAGTGACAATCCTTTAGAACTGAGATAAAGAGGAATTTCTTCAGCCAGAGGGTGGCAAATCTGTGAAACTCATTGAGTGTATTTAAAACAGGGAGAGATAGGTTCCTGATTAGTAAGGAGATCAAGGGTTATAGGGAAAAGGCAGGAGAATGGGGCTGTGAAACATCATCCATGATTGAATGGCCGAGCAGACTCTAATTGCCTAATTCTGCTCCTATATCTTGCAGTCTTATTGACCACATCTTGTAGAAGATTTCAGCCAGCAGCTGGAAAGAAAAACAAGGAGGAGGACATACGTGAACTTATTCTCACTAATTGACCTGCCCGCAGAGGCATGTCCATAGCAGGATTGGGAATCCCACTCAATCTTTGTGGACATGATTTGGAGATGCCGGTGTTGGACTGGGGTGTACAAAGTTAAAAATCACACAACACCAGGTTCGAGTCCAACAGGTTTAATTGGAAGCACACTAGCTTTTGGAGCGCCACTCCTTCAATTGTGTCCTCCACAACCACCTGATGAAGGAGCGGTGCTCTGAAAGCCAGTGTTGGACTATAACCTGGTCTTGTGTGATTTTTAATCTTTGTGGCGACTAAGTTCATTCTTCATCTTGAACAATACTGTCCATTATTATCACCACATCAAACAGGACAGATTCAGGATTGATCTAGTATAACCTTGCAGCCTGATGTATCATCCAATCTCTCATTACAATCAAACATGGACTTTACGCTGGTTGACTGAGGAGTGGAGAGAGCACGGCAGGAAAAGCAGGAGGCAGGAGTGAAAATGCCGTGGCGACCCAATGAAGCGACAACAAGGGTTTCTTTTTTAATTTAAACAACAGAGACAGAGCTAAAAGCAAATCCTACCATCAACAACTCAGATCAAAGTCCCAACACATCCCAGTGATGAATGGCAGGGATAATGGTGTGACAAAAAACACAAGGCTTCACTGCACAACCATTGTCAAAGATGGAAGAATCCTAACATCTGAGTACAAGGCTGATGCTTTGGCAATCACCGTTAGCCAGGCATGCTGAGCAGACCTTTGCCTCCTCTTGAGTCTTTTGCATCACAAACACAAGTCTCCAACCAATTTGAATGACTCCATATAATATTAAGTGGAGCTGTGGTCACTGGACACAGCTAAAGATTCTGGCTCTTGACATCATCCTCACTATGGTGCTGAAGACTTGTGCCCCAGAGCCAACTTTGTCACCACTAAAACTATTCCAGCACAGCTGGCATCAACTGGCAAAATGAAAATTGGACAGGTGTATTGTAGCCGCATGATAAAATAAATGGAGAAGGACAATAGGTAGTTGGAAAGATAACATAATGAGACAATAACAGTTTGTATAATGACAATGATATCTCATGATGTAATGATGATATTCGTGTCATATGATTGTGCAGGGAGAACTGGAAGGAGGCAAAAGTTTCAGCAAAGTCTTGAGAGAATGTTTGTATCAACTAAGCTGCACATAAAGAGTTCCTACAAAGAGTACCATGGACTCAAAAATCAGTACTCTGAGGCTGACTGGGGTTAGATGCTATACACATGACTGTATATGGAACACCACTATCCCTGAAACTCTTCACTCCATTATACATTAGCCTAACTTGGAAAATGTACTGCTGTTTTTCATTATCATTGGTTCAAAAACTTGAGAGTCCCTCCCTAACAGCCCTGGGGTCCTCAAGGGCAGTTCAGGATGGACAATAAATGGGGCCTAACCTGTGACATCTACGTTGTGTGAACAAATAATTGAAAGTACATCCCTTTTGATAGCTGCCTCAAATGGGACAATTTGTCCAGTAGCTTTACTTTATGAATCAGCAAACAAGATGATCTCAGGGGAAGTACTTACAATTTAATCCAAGGATTAATCTGTAGTACCCCAGGGGAAAGTCAATAAAAAAACACAGTTCTACTTGGAAATAAAAATACTGGTCACACTGACCCTCCATTTTGAAGATACAAGATGAATTGGACCATTACGTGTCATTGGTTATTTTTACTGGTGTTTCCCTCTGGGAGAGGGGTTTTTGAGCATGGCTCATTGTGCTACAGATCGAATAGGGAATAGAACATTCAGCAAATGATGGATGAGGACTGATTCTCACTGTAAACACTGAGGGAAGTTATCTTATGTGTGTTGGCCTTTAGAGTCTCACTACTGACTCAGAAGGGCCATATTCAAGGCCCATTCTAGAAACTTGAGTAGACATATAGGCAGACAACCTGAGTGTAGTACAAGGAAAGGACTAGATTTCTATCTTGATGTTGCACCAAGGTTCTCTTTGTCTTCTCAGGAACTAGAGAATTCCATGACAGTATTCAGAGAAAGAAAGCAGAACTCTCCTGATATCCAACACCGCACAAATTGATGATCTGAGACTTGTTCTGTTATGTTTTAGCGGACCTCAGTATGTTTAATTTGATTATCGTGGGCTCTATCTTCTGAATTTTAAAATTTTCAGTCTTTGGAACCATATTCTCAGTTCCTGATCCCCCTCTTGCAGCAATCACAGGCCTTTAGCTGTGACCTCAAAAAGTTGGTCAATTGAAAACCAACCTCTGGGATCACAGTCCTATTGGGGGCAGTGGGTGGCCTGAGGGTGCAGAGGGATCAATCAGTGCCCATGTTATGAGGCTAGTTGACACCCTGGCAGCAGTGGGAGTTCTGCCTGGGACACAAGAGACATGATGAAAGGGAAATGATGTTGCTGATGCAAAAGGCTTCTGTTTAAAGCAAGAACTTTCTATCTTAATGCCTCCTTGGGAGACTGCTAAAATGGCATGAATCATCACAATATTGTCACCGCTACAATTTATTTCTTATTTATTTAGCAAAAATTATCCCCCAAAGCCAAGCGATAGCATTTCTTTTTGCTGAATTGAAGGTGATATGTCTGCCATGAAGTTTGTCGAGGGACCTCTCTTTGGTAATGTGTAGCTTTGTTTGTGTCTCTCAAACACTGTAGAGGGGATTTAATCGAGGGCCCAGCAGTGGATGTTGGCTGCACCTGGCCTCTGCAGTCTGTTGTCATGGTGATGGATGATAGTAGAGGTTGTGTCCTTGGTACGATCTAAAGAGATTACTTGTCTAAGCTGTTGGTAAGATTGATTCCCCATCCACTTAAAACTCTGCTGACTATGTGCCCCATGAGTATTAATATTAGACTATACACCCGAACCAGGTTCTGTTAACATGCAATCTCTTACATCATTTCTGATATTGGCTTACTATTCACATCTTTGAATAATAACCTGTTTATATCCTGAACCTGTTTATCAAAGACCACTCTCGGCGTAGTAGCTCAAACCCAGGTTAGAGACAAAAAAAACCTGCAGATGCTGGAATCCAAAATAGACAGACCGGAGGCCGGAAGAACACAGCAAACCAGGAGGTGGAGAAGTCAATGTTTCAGGTGTAACTGAAGAAGGGCTACACCCGAAATGTCGACTTTTTTTTGATTAGATTAGATTATTTACAATGTGGAAACAGGCCCTTCGGCCCAACAAGTCCACACCGACCCACCGAAGCGAAACCCACCCATACCCCTACATTTACCCCCTACCTAACACTACGGGCAATTTAGCATGGCCAATTCACCTGACCCGCACATCTTTGGACTGTGGGAGGAAACCGGAGCACCCGGAGGAAACCCATGCAGACACGGGGAGAACGTGCAAACTCCACACAGTCAGTCGCCTGAGTCGGGAATTGAACCTGGGTCTCTGGCGCTGTGAGGCAGCAGTGCTAACCACTGTGCCACCGTGCCACCCACAAACTCTCCACCTCCAGATGCTGCCTGCCTTGCTGTGTTCTTCCAGCCTCCTGCCTGTCTATTTTGTAGTTCAAACTGGGGTTGGTCACAAGGCACTTTGTGACTCGCCATTTCCCAGTCCAAAGGTTTTCCACAAAGTCAACATCAGCTTGGATCCCCCACTGCACACTGGCCTGAAGAAGTTGCTTTCTTCAAACTTCTCCAAGCCCATCTCTACCTTCATCCCTTCCTCACTGTATTTTTCTGTACAATGCAGCATTGAGGTATTCAACATCTGAAAAGCACTATTGTAAATGCTCATTTTGTCCTTTCTCTCAAAGTTTCCTACTGAAGGTAAAATCTTGCACCAAAATCTCTGTTTCCAGGTGACCTTTGATCTGCTTCATTTCTCAGAGCTGACCAGTCGTGGGATACCCACATATACCTCCCTCGCAACATGATGTGGCTATAGGTTTGGTGCCGCAAACGGATGTTATTATTGACGCTTCTGACAGCAGCATGTAAATTCTCCATCGGCCTTGCAATATCAAACAATCGCTCAAACTTTCAAATAAATCTAAACGATGAAAAAAAACATGAAAAGGACATTTACAAAGAAATGCCCACAGGGATTTTCCCCGGAGGAGGTGAGAACAGAGTTACTGCCAGTGACAGCATGAACAGCAGAAGGGAAAGACCCATCCGTATTAGAGCACAATCAGAACATTTCAGAGCAGTGATAAGCTGTTGTATTGCACGATTATGTATTTTACCCTATCAGCTCATTTGGTGGTAGCGGATCTGAATCTACTGGTGCCGGGAGCACAGTTCTAAAATCGTCGCGGTAACTTTCACCTACGCGAAAGGAAGCCCAGAATCTGTTCTGAGAACACCATCATTCAGGGGAATTAACCTTGGTAATCCCACATTCTGCTGCCGTGTGCAACGCTGTTGAGCTAAGGACAGGATCATCCTGATTATACAGCGGGGTTAAGTCAGTTCAGGACTCACAATGACACTTCAGGTGTCAGTGTGTGTACCCCATCACTAAGATACCCACCCTGACCTCCATCAGTGAGGGTGCCTGGTGCCTTGGAAAAGGAGCAACAAAGCTGTGATGGTACAAAGTAGAGGCTGCTATGAGGGGGAAGATCCACCTTGATGTGGCAATTGCTTTTGAACCCGGAAGTCGGGGAGGGGAGCACTATTGCCGCCCCCTTTTCGAAAATCAACCTAGTGGGGGTTTGTCACTGCTGTCTCAGGTCTGCCACCATCATTAATGTGATACCAATGAACACTCTGTCCAGAACTGCACAAGAGAACGGAATGGTGCGGTTTGAATGATTACCCAGCTAATCGAGGGCCAATTTCTGATGTTTCCTCTGAGGAACCTGAAACTCTCAACCACCTCCACCTCAGCCCCATTGATACAGTCAGGAGCATATCCTCCACTCCGCTTCCTGAACTCGATGACCAGCTCCTTCATTTTGCTGATGTACAGGATAAGATTGTAATCTTTACAACATGCCACTAAGCTGCATGCAGTAAACTGATCAGAATGATCCAGCCAGCTGTACAATGCTGTGGGGCACACCTTAACCGGCCATGGAGGAGCTCCCTGTTACTCTGCTTAGTTAATGCTTAATGCTGGAAGTATGAGATTGGGATTGTCTGTTTGCTCTCAACACTAAAAAACATTGAAAATTGAAGTACCCAGGAAGATAGTTAAACTACAGCCAGCGTCTGCCTGAAAACAGTCCTCTCATCTCTTTGCTCAGTTTTGCAGATGGAATTTTGTAGGCAATTAACAATAACATAGAGAATTTTAAATTGCCGTCAGCAAGGTTTTGATAATTGCAGAGTCCTAGCTGTACTGGTATTAGTTCAATAAATGACAAATGAATTTACATAGCTCACATGTGCCCTCTGGTGACAATAACTAAGTACTGAAACATATTCCTCATTCTGAGAACAAATATTGAAAAGTAAAATTCTGTGGAACACTCAGCAAAAACAATTCAGGTGGATTTCTGATCTAACTCACAATGATTCAACCCCTTCTTTATTTTGGATGTTTTCATGTCTGCAGTCGATTTCATTTTTTCATTATCATGACAGAATTTTGACCTGAATTGCGGCATGGTGGCTCACAGTGCCAGGGTCCCAGGTTCAATTCCAACCGTGGGCGACTGTCTGTGTGAAGTTTGCACATTCTCCCCGTGTCTGTGTGGGTTTCCTCTGGGTACTTCGGTTTCCTCCCACATTCCACAGATGTGAAGTCAGGTGAATTGGCCGTGCTAAATTGTCCACAATTGTTAGGTGCATGAGTCAGGGGGGGTGGGTTACTCTTTGGAGGGTCAGTGTGGACTTGTTGGGTTGAAGGGCCTGTTTCCACACTGTAAGGAATCTAATCAAAAAAGATGCATTACTGTTAGAGTGTTCTGTTGTAATGATGTTTCATTAGCGATTACAATGGTGAATTTGTAATGACAATTAACTTTGATGTAACATTGTGTGAGGCTGTGGTTGAGTTGGTAGCACTCTTTACTTCTGAGTCACAAAGTTTTGTTTTCAAATACTGCTCCTGAGATGAAAAAAATCAGAACTGACACTCCAGGGCCCTGCTAAAGGAGTGTTTCATTGTCAGAGGAGCTAATCTTCTGAGGGCATGTGAAACCACAGTCCCGTCTGGCTGTTCAGCTGGATGGAAAAGATCTTATGGCAAAACTGACACAAGAGAAAGAGAGCAATCTCTCTCTCCATTGTGTCCTGGTCAATAATTATTCTTCAAACAACATCAGAAAAACAGATCATCACATCATTGTAACATTGCTGCTTATGGGAGTAAGCTCTACTGCATACTCTACATTACGGCAATGAATATACTTCAAAAAGTACTTCTTCAGTGATAAGGCACTTTGAAAATGGTTGTTAGAAGTGAATACAAGAATTTATTTCCGTTTAAGTTGCAAAATCGCTGCCTTAATCTTTTTTAGATTCCCGACAATGTAGAAACAGGCCCTTTGGCCCAACCAGTCCACACCAACCCTCTGAAGAGTAACCCATCCAGACCCATTTCCCTCTGACTAATGCACCTAACACTATGGGTAATTTAGCATGGCCAATTCACCTGACCTGCACATTTTTGGAGTGTGGAGGAAACCCATAAGGAAACCCATGCAGACACAGGGAGGATGTGCAAACTCCACACAGACAGTCACCCAAGGCTGGAATCAAACTTGGATCCTTGGTGCTGTGAGGCAGTAGTGCTAACAACTGAGCCATCAGGCTGCCCCTGATGTAATTAGACAGCTCCCAAGTGTGGATACTTAATAAGATAAACTGGGTGTGCAGGTTCAATCATCTTTGGGGTGGAGGTCAAACAAAATGAGATGAGAAAGCTGAACTCCTGCAACTTGTACTCAATTTTAAAAGATTTCTGTGTGTCAGACACAAACATGTACAGATATCATTTATCTGACTTTAATTCTGTCCAAGGGGGTGCATTTTAAATAAACTAAAAACACATTTTAAAATTTTGTTTTTCATAGTTGCAAACATAGCAGGAGTAGAAAAAGCAAAAACAACCTGCATTTGTTTCTATTTAAAGGACCAAAAATTATGATGGAAAATCTTTCTTTAACTGTTCCACACTTTTCAGAACTATAAACTTGCTATTTAAACTTAAAACTAACACAGAAACTGTTGTTTGAACTTCAGGAGATTTATTTTAAAGGAACCGAATCTGGCCTTAGGGGTGTGGGTGGAAGGGGGGGATGTATAGAAGCTGAGACTACAAAGGTCCAAATGAAAAAAGGGAACAGAGGAGGGTACACCCTAATTCTAATTGCAAGCTTCGAGATTCAAAGCTTTTCTTTGCATCCTTGCCAAGCTTACAAGCAAGTTGATGAAAGGAATTTTCCAGCTCTGAATTGAATTAACTAAAATCGAATTAACTTAAATTATCTCATTTCTGTACTTGCAATAAAACAACTGTGATACGTGGCATTTTACTATGAATTTACAGCACAGTTACAGGCTTTTTGGCTCAACAGAGGTGAAGTAAGTCTTAATATTACAAACTTCATTGAAACTTTGTTCATTTCACTTTTATCAGCGTTTCTTTCCTTCTGTTCTCCCTCATGTACTGATCCAACATCCACTAAATGTGCCTGGGTCTATCAGTGGATGGCAACTACTCTCCATTGGAGACATTTCTCCCAAATTCCTGACTGGATCTGGCTGTTGCTCTGTGCAACAATCCCTCTTGCTTCCAAGATGCATTCAATCGGGTATCACCGCTGACTGGATGTGCATGTATTTTGTGAAAGGAGATGCCGTTAGAATTCTAACTAGTGCTAATTGGGATGGGGCTCTGAGTATCCAGGCTGGGCAGCAAGATGCAGTGCCCAGGGGTGAGGTGACATCAATTTGTGGAGAGGGAAGGTGTAATTTGAGCCTCCAAGACAGGGGCTCCCAATGCCCCCCACTTTCAGCAATTCACATTTAGATGGTTACAGAAAAAGATTGATTTGGGAATGAGTTACTTTCTGAGCAATGGGTTGGTGCACTGAGCAGGGAGACTATAAAGAGGAAGCCAAGGAAATGGAACAATGTAGTCAACAACAAATCAAAATTAAATCTCAAAATGCTCAGAGTTATTGTAGCTGCATGTCTGGAAGAAGCAGAACAACTCTGTTCTTGTCAGAAGTTGCAGGAAACTTCTGGAAAATATTTTGTTCATCGTTGGAAGTGATGTGAAGGTATGTGTCTCTGAGGGAAACATGTTTCTTCTGCTTGTTTGAAAAAGATTAGCAGAAGTGTCATGTCCAACATAAGCAATTGTCTTTGCATTGAGACCTCCACTGCACCACTCTCCCCCACTTTCTAAGTGTTGCTTGAGTCAGGATTCCAAAAGCATTGTTCTTCCAATGAAATCATTTTCAAAGTGTTCAGTTGTTGTTGTTAACAGCAGCATGCAATTTCCTCAAAGAGAAATGCTGTAAGTAATAATGAGATAAATACACACATCATCCATTCTATGAATGATAATTGATTAATGCTGTTCGGAAAACTGGAGTAACGTCTATGCTTATCTTTGAAGAATACACTGGCTCCTTTTATGTCCAGCTCAAAGAGAAGAGAGCTATTTAGACTCATAGACAATTACAGTGCAGAAGGACGATGTTCAGCCTGTTGTGTTCATGCTGGTCAGCAAAGATCTGACTACAATAATCCTATTTTCCAGCTTTCGGCACATAGCCCTGGAGAATAAGGCAATGGAGGTAAATATCTAAATACAGCTTAAATGTTGTGAGAGTCTCTGACTCAAACTGCCCTTTGGGGCAATGAGTTCCAGACTCTCAACACCATCTGAGTGAAAAATATTCTCTCCAGTCTCCTCTTAGCCTTCTGCCATAAATCCATGTGCACTGGTTATTGACCCCCCCTAATAATGGAAGAAGATAGAAACCCTACAGTGTGGAAAGTACAAAGATGAACAGCAAGCATTGGTGCGGGTGGTCACCATTTTGAAATGACATCAGCTTCAGACACAAACATAATAAGCAAGTTGACATTTCCACACACCGTCACAACACAGCCCTTAACACTGGCTTGATTCTTTTGATTCAAATTTATTCATGAGATGCGGGAGTAGCCGCCTACGCGGGCATTTATTGTCCATCTATCCCGTTATGAGACACCAATAAGTAAAATATGCATCCATGGGGGTGAAACATTGAGGCTGACAATTAACATGCCATGCCTGAAAGGTTGGACAGGGTGGCTGGTTAGACATACATTCAGGAAGCACAAGAGAAAGATCTTTGAAGTTGAAAAAAGCTGGTCATCATATTCTGGTTCGATTTATGTGTCATGATTCGTGGTAACTCTCAAGAAAGATAAAGCTTGTAACAAAGAATTTCTGAGTCAGGTGAAGTTGCAACCTCTGGTGACAAAGAGGAGATCACACCCTCAAAGATCGTGGAATGTAGCCAAATTTCCACTCAGCAGCTCGAAGCTTGAAGATTAGAGGTAGCTCTGACTGAATCCCAAGTCTTTTGGAAGAGTTTCGTCACGTGTGAACTGGGCGATGACATGGAGACTCTCACAGCAACGGGAGATCCATCCCGAGGGCAGGAGCACTTTCAGACTCTCGTTATCTAGCCAGAGTGTGGGATCAGTGCCAGTCACGGTGCCAACTCTCCAACACAGCTGGGAGAAGGACTAGTGCCGGGACGAATGTGCAAAAGAAGTGTAAAAGAAAAGTAAATAAACCTGGGAAAGAAATTGACGAAATGGGATGTTGGAGAATGAGGTATAGGGGAGTGTCCAGAAAGGGAGCCTGATGGAGCTGGTATTCACAGAGACACAGAAGGCCTGTGTACGATTGCCCCAATTTCTGATAATTAGATTTTCCACAAGCTTCTAGTCATGCTTTTACAATTAAACAATTAAAGCATTAACTCCAGCCCTATGTACATCAAGGAATTAATATTTACAACATTTAAAGAAATGGAGCGACTCAAAACTTATTAGAGGCAATGAACAATCCTGTCAGGAAAAGAAAGGGAATGGCATTCCAGCATTTTGGACCATTTTAAACAAATTCACTTGACAGGAAACTGACATAATTAGATCAACCGTGCATTGCCTGACTTCATTGCCCATTGATTTCGGGTTGGATTAAGATTACAATGGCTATTTGTTAGGGTGAAACCGAGTATTGATAAGTTTAGATTAGATTACCTACAGTGTGGAAACAGGCCCTTTGGCCCAACAAGTCCACACCGACCCGCCGAAGCGCAATCCACCCATACCCCTACATTTACCCCTTACCTAACACTACGGGCAATTTAGCATGGCCAATTCACCTGACCCGCACATCTTTGGACTGTGGGAGGAAACCGGAGGAAACCCACACGGACATGGGGAGACTGTGCAAACTCCACACAGACAGTCGCCTGAGGCAGGAATTGAACCCGGGTCTCTGGCGCTGTGAGGCAGCAGTGCTAACCACTGTCCCACCGTGCTGCCCACATTAGTTGGTCATTACTGGGGCACGTTCCACTGTCAAGCTCAGATAGATTTCATTCCACAATGCAGTCAACACACAACCTGGGCTTGATTTTTTAACTTCACCACTCAGGACATGTTGATGGATTTGGGATAGGGTTTGGGAACAGGCTATCTGTCCACATGGGGGAGCTGTCAATTCCATCTTGATGACTAGGATAACACAAGGAAAGGAGGTTGATTGAGATTGTCTCTCAGTCTTCAGTTTCTCGCAGGCAGTAGGGGCCTGTTTCACTTCCTGTGAGGCAGCAGCACCCAGCAATAAGTAGGAATGTCCAACAGATGCTTCAGGCAGGATTGGAGACCTGTCTAGAAAACTACCCAGTGGAAATGCTGCCAGAGACAGTCCAGCCCATTTTGAAAGACACGCTTACTTTCACCTACCCTCCACTGTGGGCTGCTGCACTGTTGAAGTGGAGAGCTCCTTTAAACCCTGTCCCCCACATGTCCTTGATTAGATGGTGAGGCAACCATTACCATCACCCCTGTCCATTCATTGACCATCCCAGTCAATTGAGTGACTGACCCCCAACACAATGTAGGTTTCTAGCCTATGTAGAAGCTGATGGTGGGATTCAGGAGGGCATTGGGAAATTCCAGCCCCTGAAAGAGATTAGACATGGAAAATAGATTGGCAGATGTAAAAGATGAACTTTTTTTATGCTCTTCCTGCATTTGCAAAGCATTTCCAGTGATTGTATACATGCAAACGAGAGTCATTTAAACGAGTATCATCAGTATCACCCAGCAATCCAGGGGACGGTACGGGAAAGTCATGTAGCTGCCCTGCAAGAAAATCGGTGAAGGAAAGCTCTGCATCAGAGACCAAGTTGACCACTGGGAGAACTTACCTTGTGGCTGATATGGTGACTTATTGGAGATGGATTCCCAGAAGATCACCTTATTCAAAATGGTGATACTCTTTTAAATGATAACGTTTTGAAAATGCTTTATTTTCTGATTCTGATCTTGATGGTCTACCACACACATTGAACAGCAAACCCTGGAACCTGGAATCCTGATTTTCTCCCCTCCCACCCAGCACCATGACACTGTGGTCAAATGCCTGTTGCTGAGTTGTAAAACGTTGAAAAATGCAGTTTTCTGACTCAATATCTCTTTACTTGTTTCACTCAAGCTGTCCTGGCACTTTGCCACCTCATAATGAGCTGTTTCTTGCATTTTACTGTCTGGGAACTTGTAAGCAAATAAACTTTGCTAATCATAGTACAATGTGCAAAAACGCTCACTCTCTTCAAATTTTCTGTTCATTTCCAATCTACTGACATATCATTTTAACTATTGCCCTAGCAACGAAACATGTCAGGCTCCCTCCCCCACACAATTCTATCTGCATGAGTCATGAGACTAAAAACAAAAGTGCACAGCAGTATCTGGAAACATGTTATCAGCCCAGTATAAAGTGCCAGTACCATCCCATCGAACTTTCTGATTGTCTATGGCCATTGATACTTTCAAAGTTTATGCATTTTTATAAAACCTCAACTAAAATTGTCCAACTCTGAGCTGCACGTTGCTTTTTTTTTGAGTGAATAGTCCATGGTGCTGTTTGTTTGCCCCTTCATCTGAATCAAAAAATAAATAACTTTCCTTATGCTCAATTCTCTCCATGGTCTCATCCCTAACTAAACTCTTACAGTCTTATCCCCCCCGCACTACGCTGGCTATGCTCACAGTCTGCCTTCCCTACCTTTCTGGCCAGAATGAAGCATAAGTTGAGCACATAGACATCTCTGTGCAAAGAAGACCACACAAGAATGGAACTTAAGTTTGGCTTTGCTTTAATCAACCACACCCAAGAGCAATTTCTCCTAAAGATCAGTGAGAGTTAAAATTTCCACATTAGAAAATAAAGTCCCTACTTTTTGGAAGTACCAGAGGAAGGCACTCAAGGTTTGTTGAAATGTCTGAGAACTCTGTGACCTCAGGTCACTATTTTCTGGATATGAGCAGGACTCTCTGGACAAAATACGCTGCAGCCTGCAAACTGCTTTTGCTAATCTCTCTGCGGCATTAGAAAGGTGTTAGACTAACATTTCAGTTTGTATTGAGTACACTTCTTGGGCGGCACGGTGGTTAGCACTGCTGTCTCAATGCGCCTGAGACCCGGGTTCAATTCCCGACTCAGGCGACTCTCTGTGTGGAGTTTGCACATTCTCTCTGTATCTGCGTGGGTTTCCTCCGGGTGCTCCGGTTTCCTCCCACAGTCCAAAGATGTGTGGGTCAGGTGAATTGGTCATGCTAAATTGCCCATAGTGTTAGGTAAGGGGTAAATGTAGGGTATGGGTGGGTTGCGCTTCGGCGGGTCGGTGCGGACTTGTTGGGCCGAAGTAATCTAATCTAATCTAAAAAAGAAGAGAGGAAGAACTGATCTCTTTAACTCCCTACCTGAGTGTTAAAGCAATGGGATCAGAATGTAAGAAGTTGCCACACGTTAAGGAGAGAGGGAGGTACTTGTAGTTTGGTTTCTATTATAATGGGCAAGTCGGACTCAATGAATCTATTATTTTGCACATTTTGTACCTAACTGCTGAATAGACAAGCACAGCTCTTTGCTTTTCAGTATTCAGATATTGAATTGTTGAAACAGGCGCACTTGGACAGTGTAGCGATATAGATAGTTGATCTCTCAGAGGTATGGCAACACACCATTCAACAGCAGAAAATCCCACCCAGTAAGACAGCTGCAAGCTGATCAAAAGTGCATCTGAAGTGATGGGAATTCATGTGCCTCAGCCGACAGACCACAAGAATGTTCAACATGCTTGAACATAAAGCAGTGTTTCCCTCATGTATTGATACCTTTATCTCAGTTTTGTTTTTGCACCAGATTCTTAGCCCTTCACCCTGTTTAATCCTGCAGGTTGTCTGGCAGATCCACTTTGGAATCCATTGACTGCTGTCAAAATACAGACCCGTGATTTATTGAAGAGGAGGAATGCACAGAGCTGGACTCGTGGGTGTGGACTGTCTGAGAGAACAGCCTATTTCTGCAATCACAGCCTCAGAGACGTTTAAAAACTCACCTACAGCAGTGAATCAAGATTTTATGAGAAGCAAGGTGGGGGCAAAATGGTTCGTTGGAGAGAAATAAACTGTAAATGCTCAACAGAAAACAGTCAAAATGCACAGAAAATGTTCTGAAAGAGAAAGTTAGGAAGGTTGAAGGTCACTGATGTAGGGTCAAAAAAAAATCTGTGATCTTTCTGAGGTGCTCCCTTGCTTGCTGTGCATCCTCCTCACTGATTTCTCAATTTCTAAACATCAATGTTTTTTTGTAAAAATTCAAATATTTGCCACATTCTCGCCCATAAGAACTACTAGGTGACCAAAATCTGGAAAAGAATAGGTCCTGAACATCATAAAAGGAATATTCAAAGCGACAGGTTGAAAATATGGTGTTTTTCAAAAAAGTAACGATTTCTTTGAAGCAGTCAAGAGCCACAAACCAAGGAAACCACTGAAACATTTTCTGTGCCTGGCAGTTTGGGAGTGCAGATTTCTGCCTTATGATACCTCTTGCCCATTTAATTAATGTGCGTCTTGGATAGTGCTGTGGTTACCTCATCATCGGTCAAAGCTTTAGCACAGGGGAGTGACATTACTCCCTTCGATGGAAAAGCATGGATATTCCATGTTTTTTTTTCCATAAAGAATAATCCAATGGCAAAATGTTGTGGTAGGAAAGCGTGGTACAGATTTTTGACCTTTCTTCTGATACGCTCTGTATGCTGAGAACAGGGAATGAATTCAGGTGAAGGGGACTGCAAGAAACCAATTCAATGTCACTTCCATCGATGAACATAAATGCAAAGTCAATAGTGTGTGCGTATTGCAGGAGAGCAATTATTACCTCAAGCTTATCCTTAACCCTCTCGACTTGGATGAAGCTTAATGCCAGCTGGTAAAGGCAAAAATCTACACCCACACTTTTCAAAACCCAAACAACTTTCCAATTTTGTCAGCTCATTAATAATGGTAGCTATTTTCCCAACTCATTACCCAAAGGGCAATTTCATTTTTCAAGTTATGCAGATAGATCTTGATCACTGAATTCTATTTTTGAGAGGAGGGCTTCATTAAATGGACGAAAGGGCTCATGCTATTAAAAATAAAGCACATGATTTGAAGTGATCTACAGAATGCTGCGGCATAGTGGTTATGGCTCTTTCTTGTTATTTGTAGGTAAACGTTGCTGAGAAAGCTAGTTTGGGTTGCCTGCCTATAGTTTCCTGAGAGAAGGCGGCAGTGAGACCCCTCTTGAACTGCTGCAGTCTGTGTGGTTTAGGTACAGCCACAGAGCTATGAGGGAGGGAAATACAGGATTCCAGTTTAGATTACGTTACTGAATTTGTAATCCAGAGATCTGGATTGATAATCCAGAGATGAACAACTAAATATTAATCTACATGTGCAGTGGCTTGGAGGGTGAGGGCTTATAACACCCATATTGGAGCCATTTGTTTAAATGGTCAGAGGATGTGAGTGCCACTGGCTGGGCCAGCATTTATTGCCCAACCCTACTTGCCTTTGAGAAGGTGCTGGTGAATCCATCACTCATCTGCTTCCATTACAACTTTAGCAGGTGGCATGAATGGTTTGGGAGGTTTCCCTGTGCAGGCTGGTAGCAGGTAAGGGAGTGAGGGGGCATGGGTAGTATGTGGGGAGAACAGGGACTCAATCGAGGGCTTCCTATCAGATGCTACTCATTTCAGCCTCCATGCCTTCCAGACCCCAAGTGTCACACACTTACTGGGGCCCATCAGCTTGTCACTCAGAAATGGCCACCAATACCTCCCAAACACAACTCGCCTCCCAAGACTAGTACCTTCAATGACCACCCTGGGCTCTGACAGTGCTGAAGAGCTGCTGGTCTTGTGCCTGTAGTGTGAACAAACCTACTGCCAGTACTTCCAGACAGTCAGCCATTAAATGACCATGGGGCAGCTATTATCCCCCTGGGCAGACTTGACTTTCCCCATGACTTCTCAACCAAGGGTCAGGAGCCACAATGCCCGATAAGATCCAGTCCACTGTTAAAGTCCCACCATGTCACTCGGTCAATTTAAATTTGATTTATTAAATAAATCCACAGTAAAGTTCGGTAATGGTATGCTCAAAGCTACCATATTGTCATAAAAGCCCAGTTTGTCTCCCAATGTCCCTTAAGGAAGGAAATCTGCCATCTTTTACTCCCCACCAACAGCCATGTGATTGAATCTTAATTGTCCTCTGAAATACCCCAGCAAGTCGTTCTGCTGCAGCCAATTCTATGGAAACACTGCCATCAAAACTGACCGCAGCAGTTCACCACCACTTCCTCAAGTGGCAATTGAGAGTGGGTTACAAATGTTGAATACACGGAGAAAAATATTCTTTCAATGGGGTAAAGGGTAAAGTCACCATAGTCTTGCCAGACCATAAGGCTGCTCTCTCTTGAGTGAGAGAGTGGTTTAACCCAAGGAGAGAGGTTGACAAGGAGAGATCATCATGGCAGCCACATCTGGTGCAGGAATTGACTACACACTGTTAAGGTCACTCTGCATTAGCAACCAGCCATCTAGCCAGATAACTGTCCCCTGTTAGAAATCGCTTGTGTGTTTGATAAGTTAAGGTGATCATTAAGCTGATGGACTTGAATAAAAATGAGGCACAAGCCATTGGGAGTGGGAACGTGCTGGCAGCATGGAAAGTTTCAACTTTACAGTAAATACTGTATAACATAATGCTATTGGCTTGGCTTCACTGGAACTGGGTCCAGTTTCTGTCATTCGGGAGACATCTGAAGCAGCTGATAAGGCAGGAGCTATAGTGGTTCCATTCATCAGCTGACATTTCCATCTCACTAATGTCAGCTTTGAAATCTTCATTCCAGGCCAGCACTGGATCTATCTGACTTACAAACCCTTTGAATAACGAGAACTGAGATTCCAATTTGGAGTCACTTTTCATCTCCTAGGCAGGAAAACGGCCGAGCAATCAGGCTGAACCTACGCAGGAGTAAGAGGCTCCATTAATACTACCTGGTCAGGCCTTGTTGGCATCCCATATGTGAACATCCCTGAATGTTCGCAATCGTCCCTGTCTCAAAATAAGGGGGTGTAGGGGCTGAATGAGATGAAAGTTGGTCAGAGGATAGGGAAGAAGTGAGGATGTGAGAGGTGAAAGCTTTCCATCGAGGCCTAGAAGTGCACACCTCCTCATCATCTATTACATGCCCCACAAAAACAAATGGTAAAATATTCACAATACTGCTTGTTTTCAGAATCTGGCTCCTATTGCCATTACATTTGACCTGGCTGGGAAATTGCCATTATTCCCCAGCTCAGGCCTCTGGTAAAAATAGATGATAAGTTGCAATGATGTAACTGGAGCCTGATCTACATACTTCAAAGTGCCCCACTGGTTTAGGTTGTGGAGGATCCTTTGCATTTGCAATTTACCGCTAATCAACTCTGATCAGGAATCCCACAGATTAAATCCACCATCCCATGCACAGCCAATGTTTTCCTGGGTGACAAGCTTCCCCATTGTCTCTACTGAGGGCTGGCAATTGAGTCGGCCGATTATCATGAGACTTAGATAATGGTGTCTGTGTCAGTTCAGTTCCTGTTCTGGCAGAGGTTTGGATGTGCATCTTTAACTCTGCTGTGCTTGATACCCAATAGTATCCTCCCAATGCTAAATAACCAATTGTCTTTCTCCTGTGGAGAAAGAGGCTGAGGGAGTCTGGCTAACTACATACCTGTTATTTCTGAAAAGGTTTGTCAATCTCTATCAAAGAAATTCCGATTGTAAAGAAAATGTTCAGGAATTTTGTTTTCTAACAGAAATATCCATCATTAGTTTTTCATTGCTGAAGGAAATGAGTTATTCCACAGATTCCAGATCAGGTGAGTTGAGTAACTTTCAGACAACTGCATGACATAATGAAGTGCAATGTTACATCATGTGCTCATCTTGAATTCAGTCATGTTCTCAGTGCAATGAACTCAGTGTGGTGTGTTCAGTCAGTCAATTGTGTTAGTGTAATGTACAGTAACATCAGTAACTATAATATTGCAATAAGCTGTAATATTATAGCAATGTACGTACTTAGCGCTGTTTATAAACTTAAAGATAACTATCTCAACAATAACACAATCTTTGTGCTTTATGTTGTGTGATCAATTGTAAAGGCAGCACTCAGATCATATCGTATTTACAGTAGATTTTGACCCAAGAAATCATATCAACCAACCCATCTCCTTTAGTTTGGACCCAGGGTTTCCAATCCTACAGGAATTTTTTTCTTTTCTTTATTTATTTTGTGGGATGTGGGCATTGCTGGCTGGCCAGCATTTATTGCCCGTCCCCAGTTGCCCTTGGTGAGCTGCCTTCTAGAACTGCTGCAGTCCACCTGCTGTGGGTTGACCCATAATGCCGTTAGGAAGGGAATTGCAGGATTTTGACTCAGCGACAGTGAAGGTACAGCGATATATTTCCAAGGCAGGACGGTGAGTGGCTTGGAGGGGAACTAAAAGGTGGTGAACTGAAGATCAGTCTCCGAGACACGGCATGTGAGAAAAACCATTCAAAGAAAATTAATCAAAGAAAAAAGTGTTTTAATTTTCTTTGAGTGATTTTAATTATTGGTTGGAAAGATATTGAAGATAGGGAGAAAGGGATGTTAATCTAAAAGCCAATTGTTTGACAAAAAGTCCCTTCATATTGGCGCTGGGAAAGCCGTGTGTCCAGGAAATGGATCAATGATGTGAGTTTTGGGAGGTTGAGGGACGTTGTGAAATGAAATCTCCCTGAAATAGACTCAAGCAGTGTTGACAACTACACCAAAAGTCAGGATAGTAAGTGTTAATGCTGCTTTGCAGGTGGTTGAAGGAAGCCAGTCTTGCAGTTGACTAAATGAATTTGATTGAGTCTCAGTTCTTCTCCTTTAAAGGATACGCTTCTGCATGAGAAAAGATGGAACACATTTGTCAAAGACATGTGCTCAGCTCCAAATAACTACAAAATAAGCCTAATGGACATGGAAAACAAAAGTGACAGGCTCCATTCCAAGGTTTCTGATAATAACACTAAGAGAGTCAACTTACTAAACCACTGTACATTTTTGCTATAGCTTTTCATGTACACATCAGTTTAGGTATATATTTTGTAGGAACAGCAGGATTAGATGGTTTTAATTTTTTTTATTGCTTCGCTGTGTTGCAGTACTGGCAGGTTTCACCTGGTCTCGAGAAATATAAAAACAAGTTCAAACGCTCTGCGAAAGTTAGGTTTATGAAATTTTGCTTTTTCCTTCAGCTTGGTTTTTTCAAACATGGAAACCGGTCTATCTGGTCTATGCTGCTGTCAATGTGTCATGCAAGTATCCTCCCACCCCTACTCACAAAGGCTATCACATATCTTTCTATTCTGCCCTCATTCATATGAATATCTAGGAGCTTTCCAAATGTGTCTTTGCCAACCACCTCAATCTCTTGGCAATGCATTCCACATTCCGAACAATCTAGGTGTTCGTGCTTCTTTTCAAAAAATATTATTTTCAACTTTTATTTCATTCCATTGAAGCATAATTTTATTTTTATGGTTTAGTCTTTACCATAGTCAATCATTCTTGACCGTTCATAGGATAATGGAATATTTATAACACAGGTAGCAGATCATTCAGACCATTTGGCTCCCTCCAAGAGCAACTCGGACAGTCCCACTTTTCTGCCTTTTCCTGCTAGTTTTCCAAATATTTTCTCTTCATATATTCTCCAGTGCTAGATTGAAAGCTGTAGCTGAATCTGCTTCCACTATGTCCATTGGTAGTGCATCCCAGATCCTAATCACGCATTGTGTAAATATTTTTCGCTCACTTTGATTCTCTTGTCATTCACCTTAAATCAGTGTCCCTGCCCCAGTTTGCAACCCTCTTGCCACCAGGGAGAGTTTCACAACATTTACTCTTCCAGGAGGTCCCCTGGCCTTACATATCTGTGTCAAATTTCCTTCAAATTTCTCTTCACCAGGGAGAATCTGTCTTTCCAATCTCTCTACATAACTGAAGGGTCTTGTTCTCTTAAATCTTTATTGCAACCTCCCTTGTTTTTCATATTTCATCTTGCTTCTAATACTTTGGACTATTTTGCTTTGGTTCCTTGACCAGGATACAATTTTCTGCCATTCATTTTGTTTTTGGGTTATTCCACTGTAAATGTTACACCTTTGGTGTGTGTGACATGGAGGACTGAGTAAGTTGCAACCCAGTGCTATAAATTGCAGTCTGATAGCACCAGGGCAGAGTGAGGTGTTGAATTTTGAGATTGAATGAAGCATGACTCAGAAGGAACCTGACTAAAAAAAAAATTACACCTTATCTTCATGAGCCTCTCCTGGTCCTCTATCTACTTTGAGGAAGTGGAAATCAGGAGAAAGGAATCATAGTGTCAAGAGCAAAACATGATCCCGTAACGCTGGTAAATGTCCTCGCCAAGTAATAAAATTAGGACGGACATATTCATAAACCTAACTTTTAAGCTGAGTTAAGAATGGCATTCCAAATTACTAATAAAAATTTCCCAAATCTGATTTGATAAAAATTGAATTTTTCTCATTCTGTTACTGTAAAGCAATCATGATAGTTATGATCACACAATCACATAGTTACACCATAGAAGAAGACCATTCAGCCCTCTGTGTCCGTGCTGGCTTTCTAAATAAACAATTCACTCTGGTGCTATTCTCATCGTGACCCTGCACAATTGCTCTTTTCACAGAATAATTCAATTCTCTCTTCCTTGCTTCAATTGATCTCTTCATCAAACTTCTTATTAGAGCTGAGCTCTCAAAAGCTGGGTTCTTTAAGAATTCTTTTCTCTTACAGTCCTTAGCTAAAAGAGCAAATTCATCATCAAGATGAAAAGGAACAAGAGGGAAGGTAAGATAAATAAAGACGTTTGGCTGAATCATTCTAGACTGTGGTTTTCGGTGTCTTTCGATTGTGTGAGCAACGTAAGAGAGACTACAAAGAATTTTAAGTTGTGTGCTGTGGAAAAGAATAGTTTACAGTTGGAAACTGAAAGAGTTTTTAAATTGATGTAGATGCGTCTAGGACAATGTGCTTATAAGTGATGCACCTGGAGCTAGAGCAACAAGAGAGGGAGGTTTGGAGAAGAACATCAACCACATGAATAAGAATTAGAGTTCCTACAGTGTGGAAACAGGCCCTTCGGTCCACACCTCCAAAGAGTATCCCACCCAGACCCATTACCCTACATTTCCCCTGACTAATGCACCTAACCTGTACATTCCTGAGCAATATGGACAATTTAGCATGGCCAATTCACCTAACCTGCACATCTTTGGACCATGGGAAGAAACCCACATAGGCACAGGGAGAATGTGCAATTCCACACAGAGAGTTGCCTGAGGCTGAAATCAAACCCAGGTCTCTGGAGCTGTGAGGCAGCAGTGCTATCCACTGAGCCACTATGGTACTTGCATGAGAGGGCAAGAAAGTTGTAATTAAGAAATGGTCAACACGGTGGCTCGGTGCTGCAGGAGAATTCCTGATGAATGACTTTTGCCCGAAATGCTGATTCTCCTGCTCCTCAGATGCTGCCTGACCTGCTGTGCTTTTCCAGCACCACACTCTCGACCCCATGCTAAAATTGCCTATAGTGTCCTGGGGTGTGCAGGCAGAGTGGATTAGTGGTTACAGGGATAGAATGGGTCTGGGTGGGATGGTCTCCAGAGGGTTGGTATGGACTAGGTGGGCCAAATCAAGATGAGAGTGGTGCTGGAAAAGCACAGCAGGTCAGGCAGCATCCAAGGATCAGGAAAATCGAGATTTCAGGCAGGAGCCCTTAATCAGGAATCGGGTGTGGATTTGATGGGCCCAATGGCCTGCTTCCACATTGTGGGGATTCTATGATCTGTGGGTTGTCTGGATTGGCCACACTAAATTGCCCCTAGTGTCCAGGGATATGCAGGTTAGGTGGATTAACCATGAGGAATGTAGGGTTGCTGGGATAGGGCAACACATTGTAGGGATTCTATGAATGAAGGTTTGTGGAGCGGAACTGCATGGCAGGCAGTTCTGAGCTGTCTAATTTCCACAATGGTTCATGCTAAAGATGATGTAGAGGTTTTAAATGACGTCTGAGGGAAATACTGGAAATATATTTGCCTTCTTAATGGCAGTGAAAAATGGATTGCCGCTGTGTACTTGCTATCTGAAAATATTCAAGTATTGCCTTCAAATGCATTTGTTTGAGATAAATTAAGCTGGAGTAACACAACATACAAGGTCACACGGCATCGTCAGAAGTTACTTTCAGAGGAAGAACAAACCTAACCACCGTCCCTCAAAGGCCCCTGAACATACAAATTAATTTTGGGCTCTTCACTGCAAGGATATATTTAATTGTTTATAAATAAAATAGTGGCTGACTTCTACAGCTATGCAATTCGTTGACCAAGTGCATCAAAACTAACTTCAACATTATGGCACAACGCTGTTTGTTTGTCGTTTTTAACTTTCTTTTCTTAAACACTGCCACAGCGAATCCTTTAATATGTCCCTTTAAGGGAATATCCATGGTATTTTCTTGGCAGCTGAATTAGCCCATAAACCAAACAGTCTCGCTCACAGCATGGAAAAAATTACTGCTGTTGCATCCCCTGGGCCTCTTTGATAGTCTGATGGAAATAGAACATGCAGCCGGCTAACGGAGGATGTGTATTTTTCTTTAAAGCTGAGGTACAGTGCTGGAAACAGTGAAAAGATTTGGCAGAAGAGAGCACCGCTCTGTTTGTCTAAGAGGTGACTGTCGGCAGAATAAGTCACAAGGAAAACTTTACACACCTTCTCCCCTGAACAATGAAAATCAATTTATGGTGCGCAACATTTAATAACGTTTCATAAACTGGCTTGTACTCCAAATGCATGTCAAATTGGTTTGGTTGAGAAGGCTTTTTTTTTGTTCTCCTCTTTTTATAAAAATATTGACCCTTCCTTTGTGCATGAACATATAAAGTGAATGCTAGTAGCTCCATGAGCATGATGGATAACACAGTCAATTCTAAAATAAAACAAAGAACTGTGGATGCTGGAAATCTGAAAGAGATCTGAAATCTGGGCGGCACGGTGGCACAGTGGTTAGCACTGCTGCCTCACAGCGCCAGAGACCCAGGTTCAATTCCCGACTCAGGCGACTGTGTGGAGTTTGCACGTTCTCCCCGTGTCTGCGTGGGTTTCCTCCGGGTGCTCTGGTTTCCTCCCACATTCCAAAGATGTGTGATTCAGGTGAATTGGCCATGCTAAATTGCCCGTAGTGTTAGGTAAGGGGTATATGTAGGGGTATGGGTGGGTTGCGCTTCGACGGGTTGGTGTGGACTTGTTGGGCCAAAGAGCCTGTTTCCACACTGTAATCCAATCTAATCTAGAAACGGAAATTACTGATGAAACTCAGCAGGTCTGGTGACATCTGGGAAGGAGGGTTACTGGATTTGAAACATCAACTCTGCTCTCTCTCAACAAATGTTGGCAGACCTGCTCAGTTTCTCCAGTAATTACAGTCAATTCTGTCATCGTATGTACAAGCTTTCTAGCAATGGGCCACTGAGCAGTGGTGAACATTTGACAACAGTGTGAGTACCTTCAGGATTATTTGAATGCTTAATAGGGCGTTGCAGCACAAGGTAGCAATTATAATTGAACAATGAACTCCTTCAATTGATCCCACTTCTCAGATTAATCTGAAAGACTTTCATAAACCATTCATTCTTGTCTTTTGCTTTTTTCTAATAAATCTGAATGTCAAAAATTAGACTTAAGCTACAATTAGCATTGAAATACTGAATGAACTTGTGTGCTACTTTAACACAATAGGGTTAATTGTGGCTTTAGCTGATTTTCTCCTCATTGACTTGAAAGGAAGTTGGGCAAGATGTATAACAGATGACTGAATCAATATCGAAATCTTTTATGCTTACACCCAAAGTCAAATTACTTGCATTACAATTTCATGACCAATATATTCTAACCAAGGAATGAGAAGGCAGAGTCCAGGTAAATTGTTTAATAAAATTTGAATATTCTCTGGCCTCTTTGGTAACAACATTGAAAATAAATTGCATTTGACTTTTTTTTGTGTTGAAGTAAATCTGAAAATGCAAAGGTCATGAGTTAGTGAGTTCACCAGGTTGTGATTTTCAGTCTGGGGCTGTTGAGCTCAGAAAGGGAGAAATCCCTGTGAAGTATCTGCATCATGAAATGCTGGCATCGAGCAGTTGTTAATTTCTCTGAAGTGGTGCATTTGAAATTAATCTTGTCAATAGTGACTTGATCAGCTTAATTGATTAACAACCCCTGAGTAGTTGCACTCATAATTTTGGTGCAGGAGCATTGCAGTAAAAATTCATCAAGGCCACTGATCTCTTTCAAGGGGAAGTTGGAAACAAAAAGACATAAGCTCTCCAAAATGTTTGTGTTTTAAACAGGAGAGGATTACAAGGACTTGTGTTTACAGTGGAACAGAAGTTCTGAATGTCGGGTGGAGTTTTCCTTTCCATAGGCATGGCAAGGGAGGTGACAGAAAGAAGATATAAGAGTGCACCATGGCTCTAGACAGACCCCCCCCCCCCCCCTTACCACCTCTGCAATTGGGTTGAAGGTGAGAAGGTCCCTGCATTCCCTTCTTGACCTACCACCAATTAAAGCCTACCAATAGTCAATTAATGGTCACATTGGGGCTTCAACCCATCACCATTTCTCAACTGGGGAAACCACAGCAACTTTCCTGCCAGATTGAGTGAGGACTCCATTTGCTCTGTCCTTTGGCCACCACACCTTAGCCCTTATCTTTGTTATTCCTTTTCATCCTCTTCCTCTCCTCCCCACAATTACCCCACCCGTGCCCATGCCTACACATAAAGTCTAAAACATCACTTGCCTTCTCTCACTACTGGATCTCCCAAGGAGTAGCCCAGCCAGTGGTCCTTAAGACCCAGAGGCAGCTGAAAAGATTTTTAATCCTTTAAGCAATATTATAGATCTGAGTTTTTACTGAGGGCGCTCATTTATGAATACTTACATCAAAGGAGTAGCAAATGACAAAAAGTAGGGCATATACGTACAAAAGAAAATTTGCATTTAGCTGTACCTTTCACCATAGGATATTCAAAACAGTTTCCCACCACTGAAATCATTTGAAGTGTAGTTTCAATGTAGGAAATATGAGAGCCAAAGTGTGCGGAGCAAGCTCACATAAACCGTAAATAAAGGTAAAGGCACAGTGGTCCCAGAGGACCATACATCTGCTCTTTTAGTAGATAGAGAGAGATAAAATAGGAAGGGTTTAGAGAGATACGGGCCAAATGCTGGCAAATGGGACTAAATTTATTTATGATATCTGGTCGGCATGGACAAGTTGGACCAAAGGGTCAGTTTCTGTGCTGTACTCCTCTATGACTCTATAGCCAGTGGCGAATTTAACTTGATGATCACCTTGCTTCAGGCAAAGGGTGAGATTGAGATGGTGGGACCTTGATGGTAACCTCAGAAGGTCATAGTGGCCAGATCATCAATTTTTGTGATATATCAGGGAGAAGAATTAAGCAGAACACCAAAGACAACCTTTCTGTTCTTCTTTGAAACTGTATTCATAGATATTTTTTGCTCAGTTGAGTGGACAAAAGGTCCCTTTATATACCAAAGTTACAGAGCATGATTTCAGGATCTGGAACCAACTTCATGATTGCTCATTGGTTAATGTAAAGCCTTGTGTAAGATGGTATCACATGGATTCAAGAGACCCTACATTTGGTCTTCAGTGCTTGCACAATGAGCTACTCTTACCCAGGAGCCACTGGAACTCCTACAATTACTAACACAGGGAGACAGTGAGGTCTGCAGATGCTGGAGATCAGAGTTGAAAGTGTGTTGCTGGAAAAGTACAGCAGGTCAGGCAGCATCCAAAGAGCAGGAATATCGACATTTCGGGCCGGCGCCCTTCATCATTCCTGATAAAGGGCTCCGAACCAAAACATCAATTCTCCTGCTCCTTGGATGCTGCCTGACCTGCTGTGCTTTTCCAGCAACACATTCTCAACTCTGATCTCCAGCATCTGCAGACCTCACTGTCTCCCTGTGTTAGTTAATTGTAGTTAATTGTTAGTTAATTTTCCAGCAACACACTCTCAACAGAGTGAAGGCATAGGGAGATAGTAGACATGATTTCTGTTCCCACTGGCTGTCGTATGATCTTTTCCTGTGAAATATATGTGAATAGATATGGGAAAGATGACAAGCCAGAATTTCTGGCACAATATAGGAAGCTTAGGAGGCACCCTACAAAGTGGATGCTACGTGGCATTATTCTGAGGACAACCTGGGATATTGCTCATTGAAATGGTTCAGTTACGATTGAGGCATGGACAATACCATTGTATCTCTTCCTCACTGTCCTCCTCCCATCTCCTCTCAGAGTCTGTACTCTGAGCTGTGCATGCAGCAAGTAAAGCAATGGGGATTGGTTAGCTTAGTTGGCTGGACAGCTGGTTCATAATGCAGAATGAGGCCACAGCATGGATGCAATTTCTGAAAACAAAAATTGCTGGAAATCACAATGGATTGGATAGCATACTTGGAGAGAGAGCAAGCTAATATTTCAAGTCTAGATGACTCTTCATCAGAGCTACATGAAATGTGGTGGGGGCAGCATTTATGCAACAGTAGAGGGAGAGAGGACATGGGGACAGAGAAGGTAACAAGTAAAGAAAGGGAAGGAATGGGAATGGGCTCACAATCTGAAGGTGTTGAATTCAATATTAAGTCCAGAAGGTTATAAGTGCCTAGTCTGAAGATGAGATGTTGTCTCCTCAGTTTGCACTGTGATTTGCTGGAGCACTGCAGCACACTGAGAGTAGTTGGATTCGAAATGTTAGCGTGTTCTTTTTCCACGGATGCTGCCTGACCCACTGTGATTTCCAGCATTTTTTTGTTTTCAGTACACATTCCATCGTCTGCTGTCATTTGTCCCTACGTTGGGTTCAATTTCTTTACTAGCTGAGGTTACCATGAAGGAGCCTTGCCTGAGGAGTAATGACCCTTGGGTTAAGTCACCGCCAGTTCTTATGCTGATTTGAGAGCAGCCCATTGGGATTATGGTGAGTAAATTTACCTTTACATGCAGCAACTGTGAATCATGGTCTCTGACAGTCTAGTGCTCTTCCTTGTAAGCTCCTTTTCCTCTTACTGTGCCATCTGCAAGTCTGACAGACCCGTCAATATGACAAGCAAGGGGTTGAATTCCTGCATCTCAAGCTGATGGATAGTAATCTAATATTTTGTGAAAGGATAATTGAATAGCAATGGCACGGAAAGCCTTTTTTCCCAGAAGGCAGCACCTGAGATTTTTTCCTGGAGTTCTGTGCTGACAGAATAACTGAATATCTTGTGAATGACAGTAAACTCCAGTCATTCTTTTTATTGTGTGAAAGAACCTCAGTCACTTACCGTATGCTATCCTCCATTTCTGTACCCATGACACGACTGCACAAAAATAAACCTGAAGCATTCCAGTAAGCTATCAGGCAGAGTATTCTCTGTCAGTGCATTAACCACTTCCACATCTAGCAACAACCATTTAAGCCAAATATATTGGCAATTCACCAGTGTCTGGTAAGCTTGCAATAACCTGTTTAGGAAAATCAATGGTGATTGTAGAGGATGACTCATATCTGATAAGCAATAATTTTAAGTATATTTACAATAAATGTAACTACAAAAATAATTTCCAGAATGCCTTCATATCTTATTTTTCAATATATATAATGATACATATATATAAAAAACATTGATGAATAATTCCTTCCCTTCAAAAGATATTTTAATGTTGCAAGTATATTGTATCAAATTGAACAAATATTAATTTTTAAGCCATTAATGGAAAAAAGAACAGGTTTTTGTGCTATTTCTGCAGGTAGAGCATCACAGCAGAGATTTTAATTCTTTTTTTATTATCATACAATGAATCTTGTTTTGCTTCAGATTGTTCATTATCTTCTGTTGAACACATGAGTTTTTGTCAATTTGTTTCCCCAAATGAAATGGTTTTTATGGTCCTTAAAACCTCTGAATATGGTTATTTTCCCAACTCGAAGATTGCCCAGCTGACTGACATTTGAGTGAACAAACTAGAAATGGCTATAAGTACAAACTTGGCAACAGAGAGTTTCCCAAACTCAGTGTTGTTACGGTCTTCAGTTAATTTCTTTCATCAGCAAAACAAGTATCAGAATCCAAACCATAACCCACAAATTCTGCCCCAGTATCACCCCACCCTTCAACTTGATGCAAGGTGGAAAAACTATCTGAGGCAACTTAACAAGAAGGTATCATATTCACAAATAGTATTTGCTTATTAATTTGGCTGTGAAATTAAACTGTTGTAAGTAAGAGGATTCCTTTCAGGCAAACATTTATTAATATAGTCAGCCATTTTGATGTATTCAATCATTGAATTGATTTGAATTTATTGTCACGTGTACTGAGGCACAGTGAAAAGCTTTGTCTTGTGAGCAACACAGACAGATCACATAGTTAAGTAGCATAGAAAACTAAATAATAGGTAAACAGCAGCAAAAACAAAAACACAGGTACAAGCGAATGTTAGTTTCTAACAACAGTAGGGTAGAAACTGTTTCGAAACCAGCTGGTGCGTGTGTTCAGGCTTCTGTACGTTCTCCCCGATGGTAGAGGTTGTAGAAAAACATTGCCAGGGTGGGATGGATCTTTGAGAATGTTGGCGGCCTTTCCTTGACAGTGGGCCTGGTAGATGGATTCTATAGATGGGAGGTTGGCCTTTGTGATTGTCCAGGCCAAGTTCACCACTCACTGTAATCGTCTCCGATCTTGAATGGTACAGTTGCCATACCAGGTAGTGATACATCCAAACAGAATGTACTCGATGGTACACCTATAAAAGTTGGCACAAGTATTCGCCGTCATTCCAAATTTCCTCGGCTGCCTGAGGAAGAAGTGATTTTGATGGGTCTTTGTAACCAATGTGTGCACATGAAGAGTCCAAAAAAGCTTGTTGTGGAAGACCACTCCCAGCAGCATGACATTCTCCACTCGTTCCACTTTCTTTGGTTGTAGTATTTATTTTTTAATATTAATTATTGCTGCATATTTCAGATCTGCAATGGATTTCGGATTCAGTGTTCTCCCGGAAGAGAATACAGTGTCTGTTTCAAACTGCAGTTTACCTTCTCTGCACAATGTGATAATAGGACCCAAGGGAACTATAAGAAATAGACTCTTTGTTTTGTGAACTGAATAGTGTAAACCCACATGTTTGTTTCTCCAGTTCAGAAAAGTGGATTTAGTGTGAAGAGGTAAAGTATGAATGATCAAACTTTGCTTTAAAGAAAGTGAATAGGTGGAATAATACTTAGAAGAAATCTCAATTTACACAATTTAACTCAGTCATTCGTAATTGATAAAAATTATAAATATGTCATGTTGTCCTTGTAGGCAGGCTCAGCAATTTTGCTGCTCTGTCATCTTTCTGGTGCTGCGTGATGTTGAAATCAAGGTGAGAGACAACTTGCTTCTCAGATATTATCAAATCAACTACAGGTGATTCACCTCTCCCTTTTCCTCCCACAATCCAAAGATGTGCAAGTCAGGTGAATTTACCACGCTAAATTGCCCAAAGTGTTAGGTGCATGAGTCAGGGGTAAATATAGGGTACAGGAATGGGTCACTCTGAAGAGGATCACTGTGGACTTGTTTCTATGCTGTAGGGAATCTAATTAAACTCCACACAGGCAGCAGCCCAAGGCAGGAGTCAAACCCAGGTCTCTCACACTGTGAGCTGAAAATGTGTTGCTGGAAAAGTGCAGCAGGTCAGGCAGCATCCAAGGAGCAGGAGATTCGATGTTTCGGGCATAAGCCCTTCTTCATTCCTGAATAAGGGCTTATGCCCGAAACGTCGAATCTCCTGCTCCTTGGATGCCTCCTGACCTGCTGCGCTTTTCCAGCAACACATTTTCAGCTCTGATCTCCAGCATCTGCAGACCTCACTTTCTCCCCTCACACTGTGAGGCAGTAGTGCTAACCACTGTGCCACCCTCCTAGATTGCAACTATAGTGCACTATTTTATGGTTTAATGTTTTAGACACAAAAACGCATTTTCCATAGCAAGGTCTCAGGATTAATAATCTCGGGACAATATCCCTAAGCCACCTGCTCCCAGTGAGGCATATACATTCTGGGAAATATTAATGATTATGTTACAAAATATAGGGAAATAAGCCAAATGGAATTGTGATTCAATTGTAGTGAGGTATGAGTGATACTCAAATTGTGAACCATGAACTAACTGAAGGATGCAAGAAACTACAATTAGAGGTTCAGAGAACTAAGAATTTGCATCTGAGAAATGGTTTTGTTTGCTGCATTAGAACACTTCCATAATTCCCATAAAATCAGAGGAATTATGATACCCAGATTATGTTTTCTCCAGTTTGAAGCAAAAATAGCATCATTTCTTTTGAACTTGACAGTGAACATGAAAAAAAGGCCATATAAATGGATGTGATCCTCTTTGTTATCCATACAGGGGAGCTGAAAGTCTATTTGTCCTTCCCAATTTCCAGTATATTATTGTCAATTTTTCTCCTCCCCTGGAAAGCAAAATGTTTGCTGAAGATTATTCCCATTTGGAACACGTGAGGTCCTTTGGGATATTTGCATCATATAAGACCAATTCTTATAAAATTGGTGTGACCAATTAATGCAGACTGTGGCAGAATTGATAGTGATATCCTGCTAGAAGGTCTAGCACAACATTGGTACAGATGTCTGATGTACATTACACTGGAAAGCATGTATCATGTAAACTGGTATATGGGATTATGCTATGGAGATGGAAGGGGTGCTGAATTCCATATAGAAATTAGATTCTGTGACCCAAGTCAATCTATCACAAGTAATAAAGTGATAAATCTGTCTAAACCCCAACCCAGCACTGAATAGCTAAAGAAAGTGTGTTCATAACCCTGCCAAAGAGTTTGAGTATCAACTGTAAATCCTTCCAATACAGACTAATGGCAAGCAGTAAGAACAAGAGAGATTCCTGCTCAACCATGTGACAGAAAGAACATAAGACATAGGAGCAGAAATTAGGCCATTCAGCCCATTGAGTCTGGTCTGCCATTCAAGCAAGGCTGAAAGTTTCTCAAACCCATTCTCCCACTTTCTCCCCATAACCCTTGATCTCCTTGATACTCAAGAACCTATCTATCTCCATCTTGAATATACTCAAAGACCTGGCCTCCACAGCCTTCTGTGGCAGTGAATTCCATAGATTCACCACTCACTGGCTGAAGAAGTTTCTCCTTATCTCTGTTCAAAAAGGCCTTCCCTTTACTCTAAGGCTATGCCTTTGGGTCCTAATCTCTCCTATCAATGGAAATGTCTTCCCAACATCCAATGTCCTGGCCATTCAGTATTCTGTAAGTTTAATTAGATCCCCCTCATGCTTCTAAATTCCGTTAAGTATAGCCCCAAAGTCCTCAAGCATTTCTCATATATTAGGCTGTTCATTCCTGGCATCATTCTTGTGAATCTCCTCTGAACACGCTCCAGGGCCAGTACAGGACAATCACCTGTACTGTTTTCCGCGGTCTGACCATATCACATGGAACATTCCAGAACCAGGGACCAGGGGCTGCTGGGAAGGTAAATCTCCCATTTAAATGAATGGGTTCACTCTTATTCATGGTTTCTGGCTTCCGCAGTACATCTTCGAACATATCCCTCGTGGTGCGGGAGGACTATTCTACATCCATCCTGAGATTATGGGGCCCATAACTGTGCATAATACTCCATATGTTGTCTGACCAGAGTCTTACAGAGCCTCAGAAGTACATCCCTGTTTTTATATGGGCGGCACAGTGGTTAGCACTGCTGCCTCACAGCGCCAGAGACCCAGGTTCAATTCCCGCCTCAGGCGACTGTGTGGAGTTTGCACGTTCTCCCTGTGTCTGTGTGGGTTTCCTCTGGGTGCTCCAGTTTCCTCCCACAGTCCAAAAATGTGCAGGTTAGGTGAATTGGCCATGCTAAATTGCCCTTAGTGTTAGGCGAAGGGGTAAATGTAGGGGAATGGGTCTGGGTGGTTTGCGCTTCAGTGGGTCGGTGTGGACTTGTTGGGCTGAAGGCCTATTTCCACACTGTAACTAATCTAATCTAATCCTCTCAAAATAAATACCATCATTGCATTTGCATTCCTAACTACTGACTCAACCTATAAGTTTATCTTGAGAGAATCCTGGACTAGAACTCCCAAGTCTCTTTGCACTACAGATTTCTGAGTTTTCTCCCCATTTAGAAAGTAGTCCATGCCTCTCTTCTTCCTACCAAGGTGCATGACCTTACACTTCCCCATGTTGTACTCCATCTGCCACTTCTTTGCCCACTCTCCTAATCTATCCAAATCCTTCTGCAGCTTCCCCACCTCCTTAGTGCTACCTGTACCTCTACCATCTGCAAACCAAGGCAGAATGCCCTCAGTTCCTTCATCTAGATTATTAATGTATAAAGTGAAAAGTTGTGGTCCCAACACTGAACCCTGAGGAACACCACTTGTCACCAGCTGCCATCCTGAGAAGGACCCTTTTATCCCCACTCTCTGCTTTCTGCCAGATAGCCAAGCTTCTAGCCATGCTAGCACCTTGCCTCTAACACCATAGGCCCTTATCTTACTCAGTGGCCTCCTCTGCAGCACATAGTCAAAAACCTTTTTGAAGTCCAGGTAGGTAACATCCATTGGCTTTCCTTGGTCGAATCTGCTCTTTACTTTCTCAAAGAATTCTAGCAGATTTGTCAGGCATGACATTTACTTGATGAAACCATGCTGACTCTGCCCTATTTTACCATACACTTCCAAGTATTCAGAAATCTCATCCTTCATGATGGATTCCAGGATCTTACCCACAACCAAGATTAGGCTAATTGGTCTGTAATTTTTCATCTTCTGCCTTACTCCTTTTTTAAACAGGGATGTTATGTTAGTGATTTTCCAGTCCTCTGGGGCCCTCCTTAATTCTAGTGATTCCTGAAAAATTACCACTAATGCCTTCACTATCTCTTCAATGATCTCTCTTAGAACTCTGGGGTGTAGTCCATCTGGTCCAGATTATTTATCCACCTTCAGGGCATTCAGTTTTTTCAACTCAACTCTGGCCCCTCACTCCCTTGAATGTTTGGGAGTTTACTTGTATCTTCCACTGTGAAGACTGATCTGAAGTAATTATTCAGTTCCTCATCCATTTCTTTGTTCCCCACTACTATCGCTCCTGCGTTATTTTCCAGTGACCCAATGTCCACTTTTGCCTCTCTTTTGCCCTTTATATATCTAAAGAGACTCCTACAGTTTTCCTTTATATTACTAGCTAGCCTACCCTGATATTTAATCTTCTCCCTCCTTAATTTCTTTATCGTTGCTCTCTGTTGGTCTTTGTAATCTTCCCAATCCTCTGATTTCCCACTGTTCTTCGTTACTTTATATGCTTTGACTTTTGTTTTAGCTATCCCTGACTTCCCTCATCCTCCCTGTACCATGCTTCTTTTTCCTTGGGATGAATTTCTGCTAATAATTGGAGCTTTTACCTTATTGATAGTTCCAGGCTACAACATGCATCTAAAAAAGTTCACATTGCCATTATTCCCTGTATGGGGTGCAACCCATCGCCATTTATCTTTTGAAAAATGGTGTGTTTTGCTTTTTGGAAAAATTCTGGCACATTTTTGACAACTCCACCTCAATTTTATTAGTACTGTTTGAAATTTATGTTAACCAATAGAAGAAGCTTTGAAATGCCCAGTTCATATGGTTTGTTGCCTCCGTAAAGGGGCTGTGGCATTATGCCTTAGTGTTAACACTATCCTAAAAATTGACACAACATTTTCACCAACACTGAACCAAAGCCACATTTTGTGTCTAGACTGAAGGCATCTATTTTGGCAAGTACAAAGTGTCCTAGTTAATGTAACTGGACACGTGGCCAATTCATGGCCTATTTATGTGTGAAGAAAAGAAATTGACAAACCATCTTAATTCACAGTGTCCACAGACTTTTCTCAGGCAAACTTTGACATTTCCTTAATAACATTTATCTTTGCTTTAGCGATCATCTTCTATTTCAAACGCTAAGCTGAGTAGAACAGAGAAGTGTCTTCTTTCAAAGTACAAAAACATTCTCTCAATTAGCAAGAGTGGAAAGGCACATTCCCGAAAAGAACAATATCAGGAACAGGCGAGTGCTCTACTGGAAAACTCAATTTGCTCCGCAGAGGAATTGATTGTTTAGCTTTTAATCAGTATGGGTTTTCCACAGCTTGGAACATTAGCTGTGCCACAGTGCTATAGCGACCAGAAGTAAACTGTCTCGGTATAGGAAATCACACTGCACGTATCAGCCAGTTTGCTGACCGGCCAGCGAGGTTCTCTTACACCCATTGTTTTCAATAAGACAATGCAAGTTGGGTGTGATCCATGTAGTTCCTTTTCAAAACATGCCGCATTATGTGCTGCAACACCTGCACAGTTATGTTTACATATTTGTTTTCAAAGTCACTTTTCCCCCCAATACTTAGATCTATCCTTGCAGAAATAAACAAGGCCCAAATTCCTGTTGATATTAATTTTCACATGAGCAGCAAATACCATCTGTCAGCCCCCAATGATTCACTTGAGCTTGAGCCAGGCTACAAATAGATTGCTGTTGGATGAGATCTGCAGCTGTAAGTGAATCCACGCAATGGGCTGGCTCTGGGATTTATTAGTCATACACATTTCCACTGAGGAGGGAGGGCCTGATGAATGATAGAGCCACATAGCTGGAAAACAAGAGCTTAACTGTTGCTTTGGTTATGGGACCAGAGGCAACATTTGTTGGCTATGGAATCCCTTAAAGGATTCCTGCACCATGTCCAAAGAAAATACAAGAGGAGGATTCTCTCATTTTCTCAGGCATTACCCCAAAAATCTATGTCAAGTTCCAAGTCTCAATGTTTGCTGTATTGCGAGGTGCAAGTCTGTGAAGGGGAAAATTAATACTTTGCCGAACTGTCACTGGAAAGGGAGAAATACCATTTCCTGACCGTGTATGAACACACATCAGATTGATTACATCCAACTAAATCTTCAAAGATCTGTAAGAAAATGGTGAGGGAAATGTTTTGGTGGGAAAATGCAGTGAGCTGATGAAAATGGAAGGCTGCTAGGCATTGGGATAGAGCTGTGTGTGTAAAGGAACATTGGAAAATGGTGCAGGACACTTGGGATGGAGTCTGTGATCTGAGATGTTCAAATATTAACCAAATTAGTTTCTTTTTCATGAGATAAGGGGTTCACTGGCAAGTACCCATCTCTATTTGCCTTTGATTTCTGTTCCTTCGCCTTGTGTGTGTTCAGGTCCCTAGAGCAAGAGCTCAGACTTTTGGATTACTAATCCAATGACAGTAGCCCCACTTCCTGCCTGACATAGAGCATCATGAATTTCCCCTCATCTATATGAAACATGGTTTCCAACAACATTGGGAATTCAGTTTTAGTTATTTAGGTATTTAACATTTTTTCCACTATAATTAACAATTATATGCCTATAATTGCAGTTTAATTATGCTTTAAATAAAGCTTCCAAATCAGTGCAAGGAAAAGTTTTAGCGTAAATCTGCACCCTTGAGAAAAATTCAGTCACCACGTTCCCAGCCAAGCCTTAGCAACTGAGGGAACCCGTCCAACGCTCTCACCGCACTTTATTTCCCTTTATTCAACTTGAAGTCAATTCTCAGGAAATGGGGAAATGCTGCAAGTCTTTTCTCTCCCAAGTCTGGATTCAGTCAGTCGTAGGGAAGGATAGAACATAAATCCTCACTCAGGCTACAATCAGCAAGAAGGTCAGGACGATGTTGGAGACTTGTGTTTTGGGGAGAGTTGAGGGCTGTGAGAAACGTTGTACCTGCTGCAAAGTCAACCACTATCATCTGATGGTTGGGACGGAGTGTTACCATCAATTTCCCTTTCCACTCTTTTAAAACCAAACTCTAATTAGGTTGGACAGCCCCTGGGGGCAGGGGGAGTGAGGGAGGAGCTGCAACAAAAATAAAATCACATGGTCAATGGAAACTTACAGAACTGGAACAAAAGATTTGTTGACGCTCCCTCACTCAATCATGTATTTGATTGAACGGTTCACCGGCAGTGAAACTGCAGGTGGTGAAAGAGCTTGCACAGTAAAGCATCTGCCATTCTGCCCTCCCCAGTCTCTCCCCCCAACAGTGGGTGGGGATGGCATCAAGAAGCCTACCTGCCCTTAGGTCTACTGAGATTTTTACTGGCCACTTATTCCACCTATTTAGCATGCAGCAAGGGAAGATGGAGGCAAAGGGGGCAGCCCAGCAGCTTTCACTGCATGGGCTGAACTTGGAAGTCTTCCTGGGGCATTGCCATGTGCCCACCAGAAGTAATCACGTACTCTGATTTAACCCGTCACCCCACATTTCCAGTTTCTCAAACCGATTACACCCCCTACCCATTTCACCTCCCACAGGGCTGGGAGAAAGAGAGGACTGCAGGTGCTGGCGATCAGAATCAAAAACTGTGGTGCTGGAAAAGCACAGCCAGGCAGGCAACATCCAAGGAGGAAGAAAGTTGATGTTTCGAGCATAAGCTCTTCATCAAGAATGTGGGTTGGGCCAGCCAGACCCTTCCAACATCCTAGATTTACCGTTAATGCTGGACTCCATTAATCTTTTTCCTTCGGGGACTGCCTGTAGTCCCATAATTGGCCACCACTCGACTCAGGCACTGCTGGCGGCGGCCAGCAGTTCTCGAAGGGTGGCCCTTTCCCCTAGTTGGAGGTGGAGGTCCATCTCTAAAAAAATAAAGATTGCACCAAATGCAATATTCCTATCGGGCAGACAGGTTTCAGGCAGGCAGGCTTACCACCCTCTCCATTGGCTGGGGGGACAATACCCCACAATCCAACTCCATGTCTCTGGAGGACACTGGTGGAGTCCAAAATGTTAATTAGTTAACTTAGAACTGGTTGGGGTTCGGGCCTAGGACATTCTGGGTTTCTGTCACTTGTGAAGAGTTTTTAGTTTGACTTCCAGTGAGATTCTAAGGAAATTCCTAGCATCTACATTCCAGCAGGAAGTCATTAAATAATCTTTGGAAGTGGGAATTTTGACTGGCTTTCCTGCACCTAAGAAAGAGTGAGGACTGCAGATGCTGGAGGTCAGAGTCGGGAGTGGGGTGCTGGAAAAGCACAGCAGGTCAGGCAGCTTCCGAGGAGCAGGAGAATCAACATTTTAGGCATGAGCCCTTCATTGGGAATGGGGCTTGTGAGTCGAGGGGGTGGAGAGATAAATGGGAAGGGGGTGGGACTGGGGGGGGGAAGTAACTAAGAGTGCGATAGGTAGATGGAGGTGGGGGTAATGGTGATAGGTCAGAGAGGAGGGTGGAGGAAGATGGACAGGTGGGACAGCTCATGAGGGCAGTGTTAAGTTGGAAGGTTGGAACTGGGATAAAGTGGGGGGAGGGGAAATGAGGGAACTGGTGATATCCACATTCATGCCATGGGGTTGGAGGGTCCCAAGGCAGAAGATAAGGCATTCTTCCTCCAGGCTTTGGGTGGTGAGGATGTGGCTATGGAGGAGGCCCAGGACCTGCATGTCCTAGGCGGAGTAGGAGGAGAAGTTGAAGTGTTTAGTCATTGGGCTTTGGGGTTGGTTGGTGCGGGTGACCCAGAGATGTTTTCTGAAGCATTCTTCAAGTAGGCATCCTGTCTCCCCAGAGTAGAGGAGACCGCATCAGGAGCAACAAATACAGTAAATGACATGTGTGAAAGTGCAGGTAAAACTCTGATGGATGTGGAAGGCTCCTTTGGAGCCTTAGATGGAGGTGTGGATGCAGGTTTTGCAATTCCTACGGTGGCAGGGGAAGGTGCCGGGAGGAGAGGGTGTGTTGGCAGGGGGCATGGGCCTGACAAGAGAGTCACGGAGGAACTGGTCTTTACAGAAAGCGGATCGGGGAGGGGAGGGAAATATACCTCTGGTGGTACGGTCCGTTTGTAGGTTGCAGAAATGGTGAAAGATGTGATGTATATGGAGGTTGTGGGGTGGAAGGTGAGGACCAGGAGGTTGGAAGGGTGTGGTTCGAGGGCAGAGGTGCAGGAAGTGAATGAGATGCAATGGAGGGCATCATCAACCACATGGAAGGGGAAAGTGCAGTCTTTGAAGAAGGAAGCCATCTGGTGTGTTCTGTGGTGGAACCAGTCCTCCTGAGAGCAGATGTGGCAGAGACAGAGGAATTAAGGATAAAGGATAGCATTTTTACAGGATGCAGGATGGGAGGAGGTGTAGTCCAGGTAGCTGTGGGAGTCGGTGGGTTTGTAAAAGATGTCTGTGTTGAGTCAGTCATTAGTGTTGGAGATGGAGAGGTCCAGGAAGGGGTGGGAGGTGTCTGAGATGGTCCAGGTGAACTTAAGGTCATGATGGAATGTGTTGGTGAAGTTAATGAACTGTTCAGCCTCCTTGTGGAAGCACGAGGTGGTGCCAATACAGTCATCAATGTAGTGGAGGAAAAGGTAAGGAATGGTTCCGGTATAACTGCGGGAGATGAACTGTTCTACGTAACTAACAAAGAGACAGGCAAAGCTGGGGCCCATGTGAGTGCCCATGGCAATCCTTTTTGACTGGAGGAAGTGGGAAGATTCGAAGGTGAAATTATTGAGATTGAGGACCAGTTCAGCCAATCGAATGAGAGTGCCAGTTGAGGGGTACAGGTGGGGATGCCAGAAGAGGAAGAAACAGAAGGCTTGGAGGCCCTCATCATGGCAGCTGGAGGTGTATAGGGATTGGATGTCATTGGTGAACATGTGCCCTTGGGGCCAGGGAAACAAAAGTCCTGGAGAAGGAATTTCCTGCATCTAAGTAAACTTTGGCCAGTGATAGTCCCCCAGTTGTTGCTGGTCCATGTCAGTTGTTACATGTTGACCAGGGCACCTGGAAACCTCCCTTCTCTCCTTTGGAACAGTACTATTCTGAGATTTTTTTGTAAAGTCATTTAGAGAGCAAACTGCGTTTAATGTCTCTCTTGAAAACCAGGATCACTGCCAGGGCAGTTCTCCTTCAGTACAGCACAGGGTGTTGTGCTCAGGTATGTGGAGTGGGACTTTTATAGAATGGAAGATTGATCTGCCAAAATACAAGACCTAAGATTTATGATCAGAGATATAAACTGCATGGTCTGTTCTGTCAATGGATACCCATGACAAGGCGACCAAAGGACAATGCCAAATTTTATGTTGGAACATGTAAGACTGACAGGGATTGACACATGAGCAAACTAACTGCCCTAAAGTCAGTATGCACCTGAGAATAGCCATGGAGACCAATAAAGATTGAACAAGCATCTTAGAATTACAGGCTTTCTTTGTTAAGCATGTACATTACTCACAATATCTGCAGGAGAAAAACACTGGGCTCCACCCTGCATTGCGATCGAACTTTGGAGGTCAGATTGCAGCAGAATCCTGGTAAGTGTTTACATAATTTGCTGTGACCTATTATGCTTGGATGGGGATCCATGTACTGAGTAAGTGAGTGAGAATGATGCATTGGAATTTAAAATGTGAATCGGTGTTATGTCTGAATTATCCAGGCGTTTTTTGATCTGGACTATTTTGTACCAGTTCACTGGGTCGGTAGAGGAGGGTATTTGAGAAATACTTTAATTTGATCAATGATATGAAAAGAGGCTGTTCAAAGCCATAAAAACTCCTAAAGAGGTGTGTGCAGTTAAGGTTGGTTCTTGGCACATCTAGTTCCATAATCTCAGATAAAAAATCAAAGTTATGAATGCTGGAAATCTGAAAGAAAAATTTTGAAAAAAGCTAAGCACCCAGCAGGCATTTGTAAAGGCAAGCCAGCCTGCAATGTCAAATACAGGAGCTTTGACAAAATGTCTGGAAATGAATAAAAACCACCCCCTTCACGCGATTGATTGAAGAGAGCGAAAGAGCAACAAGCAAAACTCTCAATTCAGGCCCACTCATTCTTCCAATTTTAGACCAGATGAAGGGCTTAATAGGCAGTAAACAAATTTTTAAAGATATATATAGAAAATGTTGAAAATACTCAACAGGAGCATGATCAGAGGAGGTTCATGAGAATAGGCTCAGGAATGAAAAACTTAACATATGATGAACGCTTGAAGACGCTGGGTTTATACTCAATGGAGCTTAGAAGGATGAGGGGTTGATCTAATTAAAACATACAGAATGCTGAATGGCCTGGACAGAGTAGATGTTGGGAAGATGTTTCCATTGGTAGGAGAGAGTAAGACCCGAGGGCATAGCCTTAGAGTAAAGGGAAGATCTGTTAGAATGGAGATAAAGAAAAACTTCTGGCAGAGAGTGGTCAGTCTGTGGAATTCATTACCACAGAAGGCTGTGGAGGCCTTGAGTGTATTTAAGATGGAGATAGATAGGTTCTTGAGCATCAAGGGCTTTTGTAGATTAGGTTAGATTCCCTACAGTGTGGAAACAGGCCATTTGGCCCAACAAGCCCACACCAATCCTCCGAAGAGTAACCCACCCAATCCCATTTCCCTCTGACTAATGCACCTAACACTATTGGCAATTTAGCATGGCCAATTCACCTAACCTGCACATCTTTGGAGTGTGGGAGGAAACTGGAACACCCAGAGGAAAGCCACGCAGACATAGGGAGAATGTGCAAACTCCACACAGAGAGACCCAAGCTGCCTTTTCCAGTAACCAAACCACACAGCAGTTACGCACGGGTGACGATACTTCCCCCGGGATTGAGACACATGGGCAGAGGTTCCAACCAGTGAGAAGTGCTAGTTAATCAGTGGCCAGCAGCAAGAGGAGGCCATATCTGCTGCTAAAGGAAGCAACCCTGGAGTCCCAGGATCACAGAAGACCCAGGACTAGGTCAGTGGGGGGGTTGTTGGAGAGGAGAGTTACTTGGGATTCTTTGGGTTGGATGTTGCAGGAAGAGGGGGAATCATGGGATCAGGAAGGACCAGCAGCTGTCTGCCAGTGGGGGTGCTCCTGCTTAATGTCCCATGGTCCACTTGCCCAGCAAACAGTGCTCTTCTCTCATGAAGTATGCATGTTGGTGTTCTTTCCCTTGAATTGTTTTTGCAAAATATCCTGATGACCGCAAGACAAAAAGTTGAGACAAAATGTATCTTTTTTTAAGAAAATACTCAAGTTCTGAACTTCCAAATGACAGAATATCATTTTAGGGTTGGTTGTCTCCATGAAATTATGGCCATAGTTAGGATCCATGTTGGTTACTATTGAGTTGAGAATCTGTTTCAATTGCAATGATTTGCAACTTCAAGGACACCTTTAACAGCAGCCAGCAATACATCTCCTCAAAACTGGCTATATGCCCTAGTACTGTCCTCAAATCTGCTTAGAATTTGGCACTGCTTTGGAAATCTCACTAGCAAGTTTATAACAATTGTTGCCTTGAAAGCTTTAGTTTGATTAGGGTTATTGTTTCTGTGACTAAGATCACGCTGCATTAGTGAAGAATCCTAAAATATAAAGGCATGCAGAGTCAACATGATAACAGCTGAAACAAAAGGAACATAGGTCTGGTATAAGAAAGTTGCTGAAATCATCAGTGAATTTTTCATAAGTGCGGTTAGGCATGTCTTTCCATAAATTGGCTACATTACTGTTCCATCACTGGTTAAAAATGTGTTGCTGGAAAAGCGCAGCTGGTCAGGCAGCATCCAAAGAGCAGGAGAATCGACGTTTCGGGCATAAGCCCTTCTTCAGGAATGAGGAAGGTGTGCCAAGCGGGCTGAGATAAAAGGTAGGGAGGAGGGACTTGGGGGAGGGGCGTTGGGAATGTGATAGGTAGAAGGAGGTGAGGGTGAGGGTGATAGGCCGGAGTGGGGGTGGGGGCGGAGAGGTTGGGAAGAAGATTGCAGGTCAAGAAGGCGGTGCTGAGTTCGAGGATTGCGACTGAGATAAGGTGGGGGAAGGGAAAATGAGGAAGCTGGAGAAATCTGCATTCATCCCTTATGGTTGGAGGGTTCCTAGGCGGAAGATGAGGTGCTCTTCCTCCAGGCGTCGTGTTGCCATGGTCTGGTGATGGAGGAGGCTAAGGACCTGCATGTCCTTGGCGAAGTGGGAGGGGAAGTTAAAATGTTCAGCCAAAGGGCGGTTGGGTTGGTTGGTGCGGGTGTCCCAGAGGTGTTCTCTAAAATGTTCCGCAAGTAGGCGGCCTGTCTCCCCAATTTGGAGGAGGCCACATCGGGTGCAGCAGATGCTATAAATGATGTGTGTGGAGGTGCAGGTGAATTTTTGACGGATATGGAAGGATCCCTTGGGGCCTGGATGGAAGTGAGGGAGAAGGTGTGGGCACAAGTTTTGCATTTCTTGCGGTTGCAGAGGAAGGTGCTGGGAGTGGAGGTTGGGTTGGTGGGGGGTGTGGACCTGAGAGGGAGTTGCGGAGGGAGTGGTCTTTCCCAAACGCTGATAGGGGAGGGGAGGGAAATATATCCTTGGTGGTGGGGTCTGTTTGGAGGTGGCGGAAATGACGAAGGATGATACAATGTATCTGGAGGTTTGTGGGGTGGTAGGTGAGGACCAGTGGGGTTCTGTCCTGGTGGCGATTGGAAGGTGGGGTTCAAGGGCAGAGGAGCGGAAAGTGGAGGAGATGCGGTGGAGAGCATCGTCAACCACGTCTGAGGGGAAATTGCGGTCTTTGAAGAAGGAGGCCATCTGGGTTGTTTGGTATTGGAATTGGTCCTCTTGGGAGCAGATGCAGTGGAGGCGAAGGAATTGGGAATATGGGATGGTGTTTTTACAGAGGGCAGGGTGGGAGAAGGTGTAATCTAGGTAGCTGTGGGAGTCGGTCGGTTTATAGTAAATGTTCATGTTGATGGTCGCCTGAGATAGAAATGGAGAGCTGCAAGTGTGTTGCTGGAAAAGCGCAGCAGGTCAGGCAGCATCCAAGGAGCAGGAGAATCGACGTTTCGGGCATGAGCCCTTCTTCAGGAAATGAAGCAACACATTTTCAGCTCTGATCTCCAGCATCTGCAGTCCTCACTTTCTCATAGAAATGGAGAGATCTAGGAAGGGGAGGGAGGAGTCTGAGACGGTCCAGATAAATTTGAGGTTGGGGTGGAAGGTGTTAATAAAGTGGATGAACTGTTCAACATCCTCGTGGGAGCACGAGATAGCGCTGATACAGTCATCGATGTAGCAGAGGAAAAGATGGAGGATAGATCTCCCATCCACCACCTCCAACCTCATAGTCCCACAACCCCGCACCGCTCGTTTCTACCTCATGCCCAAAATCCACAAACCCGACTGCCCTGGCCAACCCATTGTCTCAGCCTGCTCCCGCCCCAGTGAACTCATCTCTGCAAACCTCGACACGGTCCTGAATGCAGATTTCTCCAGCTTCCTCATTTCCCCTCCCCCCACCTTATCTCAGTCACAACCCTCGGACTCAGCACCGCCTTCTTGACCTGCAATCTTCTTCCCGACCTCTCCGCCTCAACCCCCTCTCCGGCCTATCACCGTCACCTTAACCTCCTTCCACCTATCGCATTCCCAATGCCCCTCCTCCAAGTCCCTCCTCCCTACCTTTTATCTTAGCCTGCTTGGCACACCTTCCTCATTCCTGAAGAAGGGCTTATGCCCGAAACATCGATTCTCCTGCTCCTTGGATGCTGCCTGACCTGCTGCGCTTTTCCGGCAACACATTCTCAGCTCTGATCTCCAGCATCTGCAGTCCTCACTTTCTCCTGTTCCTTCACTGGGTCAAAGTCCTAGAGGTCCCTTCTTAAAAACACTGTGGGTGTATGCTACATTGGATGGAGTGCAGTGGTTCAAGGAGGCAAATCACCTTCACCTTATTAAGGACAATTAGGGAGAAACTATAGAGACTGCAAAACCTGAGAAAGAATAAAAGCAAACTACAGTAAAAAAGACCCTGAAACAATCTTGACATGTTCACTGGTTATAATCTCACTGACCATAGGCAGAATTTTTTTAAAAATCACAGCTCCACTCAGGGTAAATCTGCTCAGCCTGACATTTATCTTTTTTTAAAATCAAAGGGTTCTGACAAGGAAGACAAGCATTCATTGCATTTTGTCAGAGCTAAAGACTACAGTCACTGTTCAGACCTGTTGCAAGAGCTAACCAATCATTTTCTTTCCTTAATGTGATCCTTTATCTCAGGCCCAACAGTACATTCCCAGCCCTTCATATCTCTTCCAGATATGGTATTTTCTAACTACACTTATATAATGCCTTATTCTGTTGAATTATCTCCATTGTACTCAAAAAATCAATTAATTTTGAAATGTCTTTACTGTTACTACATAGGAGAAAACATCTAACCTAAAATCCATCAAGTCCCTCTCCAGGAATTAAACACAAAAGTGTACAGTGACACTGAGGGAATGCTGCATTGGCAGAGGTTCCTTCTGTCGGAAGAGATGAGAACAAAGAACAAAGAAAATTTACAGCCCAGGAACAGGCCTTCAGCCCTCCAAGCCTGAACCGATCCAAAACCACTGACTAAACCTATCGCCCAATTCCTAAACATCTGTTTCCCTCTGCTTCCCACCTACTCATGCATCAGTCCAAATGCGCCTTAAATGAACCTAACATGCCTGCCTCTACTACCTCTGCTGGCAACACGTTCCAGGCATCTACCACCCTCTGTGTAAAGTACTTTCTGTGTGTACCTCCCTTAAACGTTTCACCTCTCATCTTGAACACGTGACCTCTCATTATTGAATCCCTCACCCTGGGACAAAGCTTATTTCAATCCACCCTTTCTATATCCTTCATGATTTTGTAGACCTCAATCCCCACCCACCCCCCGTCTCTTTTTTCCTAATGAAAACAATCCTAACCTACTCAAAGTCTCTTCATAGCTGGCACCTTCCATACCAGGCAACATCCTTGTAAACCTTCTCTGCACCCTCTCCAAAGCATCCACATCCTTTTGGTAATGTGGTAACTAGATGATAAGATAAGGCTTAGGCTGTTCTCTCGGGTGAATATCAAAGATCCTATTTTGAAGAGCAGGGGTATTCACCCTAGTGTTCTGGCCAATATTTATCCCTCAATCAATATCACATAAAACAGATTATCTGCTTATGATCACATTGCTGTTGGTGGGACCTTGCTGTGCTTTAATTGTATTTCTGTCATGACAACAGTACCTGCACTTCAAAAGCACTGCATTGTAAGGAAATGTCCAATGGTCATGGAATATGCTGTATGGATACATTCTTGCCACTTTTTCAGGAGGCATTCCTAAAGCTAGTTCAGGAATATAGGAAAGGAGAAGGCCATTTGACCCATCAAGCCTGCTCTGCCACTCAACTGGATCGTAGCAAATCTTCCCCCATGACCCTAATCTCTCACATTATGCCCATATTCCTTGCCATCATTATGATCTCAAAATCCATCAATCTCTGTCTTAATTATACTCAATGATTATAATCCCAAAGATTTATTATATTCAGAGTGAAAAAGCTCCTCCGATTTTCAATCCTGATTAGCCTACCTCCTATTTCAGGCTGGTTCTAGACTGAGGGGAAACAAAACTTCCTACATTGAATCTGTCAAACCCTGTAACATTTTTGTATACTTACGTGAGATCGCATCTCATTCTTCTAGAGTCAGAGAATATAGGCCCAGTTTTCTCAATTTATCTCATAGCAGTACTCTGCCATCGAAGGAATCAGTTTTAGTGAACTGTGGGTGAACTCCCTTTGTGGCAAGTACATGCTTCTTAGTTAAGGGGAGCAAACTAGATGTAGTATACCCGATGTGTCTCCCCACTCGATACAACTTTAGCAAGATCTCTTTGCTGCTGTCCTGAAACCTTCTTGGAATACGGCCAACATACCATTTGCCTCCCTAATTTCTTCTTGCACCTGCATGTTAGCTTTCAGCAACTTATGAAAAATTATATCTAGGTCCCTTCGGATATCATCATTTTCTAATCTCTCAGTATTTAAAAAATACTTTGCTTTCCTATTTCTTTTTCGACGAAAGTGGATAACTTCACATGTTTTCCACATTATATGCCAAATGCATGTTCTTTCCCACTGCTATATCTGTGTGAATTCCTTTGAAGCTGCTTTTCATCCTCCTCCCAACTTGCATTCCCATCAAGTTTTGAGTCATCAGTAACATTGATATGATTTCTCACAAACTTCAGGAACTTCAGGCACAGAGAATGATTTTCTTCCATTGGAAAGCAGCTACAAGAGCAGAAAATACTGAAAACACACATAGAGTTAGGTTGGATTGTGAGTGGACGTAAGATTGTGTGTGAATCCAGCATGTATGTGCACAGATAGAATCTAAAACACACACACTCAATCTAACTCTCACAGGCAAAATTCAGCAAACATTCATGGATTCCAACACACATACACAGACAGACTCCAACTCATACAGACAAAATCCAGCGTACACACAGAATCCAAAATACATCAACAGAATCCCACACACACGTACAGACAGACTCCAACTCACACAGACAGAATCCAACTGTCCAACTTGTACATAGGCAGAATCCAACACACAAACAACAGACACATACAGCTCAATGAATATGTACAGACTAACACAAATGAACGCATCTAATTCAACTCAGAGACTAATGGCCCTCTAAAAACTATGATTTACAGTTAACCATAGTTGTGTAATTATCTTATGGTTCAGTTTTTTAGCATTAAGACATCAAATTTTGTTGAAAAATGCATGAAAACTAAACTGAAGAACTTAGTAAATTATTAATTGTGTCTGGATAATAATTAAAGTGTTACCGTTGGAACAAATGCGTGCGGACAGGCTCTGAGAGCATCAGGTTCAGACAAATCCTACATTGAGCAAGATGGGGCTGACAAGCCAACTCTCTGAAGTAAATCCAATTTCAAGTATCATTATTGCACTGTAAACCAACTATTCACAAAAAGCATAGCATTTGTACATAACAGTGGACAAAAGTGAATGAATTCAGCACAGAGCGACAAAGAAAGTATAATCAATTTGAAATGAAGTTTAAAAGTGGGTGCATCATTTGATACAGTTCTCCCACAAGCATTGTGCAATAAATGTACCCTGACTTTCTCCGGTGGTAAATTATGTTACAACTGAATATACATTATATTCGTAAAATGTATATTTGAATGGAAAATAAAAGTTAAAGAGAACATCTACATTTGAAATCAAGAAGATTGTGACATTAGTCAAGCTGCATTGTTGCATTTTTAATACATTGACATAAGTATGTAGGGGAAACATCTGATTGAAAATTAATTTTGTTAGCCTTTGTTGGATTCATATGTGTGTTGCAGATTCAGATAAGGAGGTTGGTTGGCTCAGTGGTGAATGACTGGTTTATGATGTTGAGTGACACCAATTACATAGGATCAAAAATCCATACCAGCTGAGGTCACCACAAAAGTCCCACCTTCTCAACCTGATCTATCAATTGAGGCTTGTTGAACCTTAGGTTAACATCACTACCAATTGATTCTATTTATATCTGTTTCTCTCATGAGAAAGTGAGACTATGGTGACTTTACTTTTATTTGCAGTGAAAAGTTTTTACAATATTAAAGGTGTCTGGGAGGTATGAGTCATCTCTGGCAATAAGTAATGCACCTATGATCTTTTATACATTATCTCTGATTTAACTTTCTCTCCACTGACTTCAAAGAAAAAAGAGAGTGGGATGGGAAGTATAAAGGACAACTCACCCACTATCATCCAGAATGCAGCACAGACTGTCCATAAATAAATGTCATCCTCTCAGCTACGTATTATCTGTAATTTTACACTGTGTGTAACAGTAGAACAGTAACTAAACTGCAAAAGTACTTCATTGAAAGTAAAGGTCTTAGAACATCATCAGCTTATGGAATTATTGATACAAGTCTTGTTTGCATTTTACAGACATTTGGCCATGGGATTCCTACGGGTTGTTTTCTGAAAGATAAATTTGAATTTTGCAAATCAAACGTATTATCTAAATGTTGAAGGATTGCAGAGCTCTGAGAGGCATCTGGATCTCCAAGAGGTTTGTAAGCAAGTACAGCAAGTCTTCAGGAAAACTAATCGAATGTTATCATTGACCCACTGCATTGGTCATTCTCTGAACATTTTAAAACCGATTACACCTCTAGATTTTGTTTGGTGATGGATCTCCATGAAGAATTCCACACCGATTGTGATCTCCTTTGAAATAAGCAAAGCTCTGAGCAGAACTAAAACACTGCTCTGGTGGGAGAGCAAACATAGGGGGAGGTGGGGTGATCAACACTGGTGTCACTCTCTCACTGGTTTGCATGGTCAGCTCAGGATTACACAGGAGTAGACCAGACAATTCATTGTGAATCCAGTGTTGGGAAATGAAACCAAGAGCCTTACAAAAAGAATAGGATATTTATGATAAGTGCCATATGCGTCCAAACCCCTTTTGAATGTTATCAAAATTTCCTTTCAAGGAATAATACATGCAGATCTGTACTGTCAATACATTTCCTTGACATTTTCTCCTGCTGGGACACCCTACCCTGAAATAAGCACATGGCCACAAGTTGTCAAAGTTTATGGCTTGGAGCTCTTCACTATCGACACTTTTAGAGATTAACCAACAATAACCACATATTTTCTCAGTGAAGCCTCAACAGTCTGGACTGTCCAGTCCTTTGGAACATTGGTTTTCAAGGCCAAATGGGAACAAATCCATCTCCAGTGGCAAACCTACACTTCAGTATCAATAATAGGTCAATTAGAACATAGAACATACAACAGTACAGCACAGAACAGGTCCTTCAGCCCACGATGTTGTGCCGACCACTGATCCTCATGTAAGCACCTTCAAATTTCTGTGACCGTATGCATGTCCAGTAGTCTCTTAAACGTCCCCAATGACCTTGCTTCCACAATAGCTGCTGGCAACGTATTCCATGCTCTCACAACTCTCTATGTCAAGAACCCAACTCTGACATCCCCTCTATACTTTCCTCCAACCAGCTTAAAACTATGACCCCTCGTGTTAGTCATTTCTGCCCTGGGAAATAGTCTCTGGCTATTGACTCTATCTATGCCTCTCATTATCTTGTATAGCTCAATTAGGTCCCCTCTCCTCCTCCTTTTCTCCAATGAGAAAAGTCCGAGCTCAGTCAACCTCTCTTCATAAGATAAGCCCTCCAGTCCAGGCAGCATCCTGGTAAACCTCCTCTGAACCCTCTCCAAAGCATCCACATCTTTTCTATAATAGGGCTACCAGAACTGGACGCAGTATTCCAAGTGCAGTCTAACCAAAGTTTTATAGAGCTGCAACAAGATCTCACGACTCTTAAACTCAATCCCCCTGTTAATGAAAGCCAAAACACCATATGCTTTCTTAACAACCCTGTCCACTTGGGTGGCCATTTTAAGGGATCTATGTACCTGCACATCAAGATCCCTCTGTTCCTCCACACTGCCAAGAATCCTATCCTTAATCCTGAAATCAGCTTTCAAATTCAACCTTCCAAAATGCATCACCTCGCATTTATCCAGGTCGAACTCCATCTGCCACCTCTCAGCCCATCTCTGCTTCCTGTCAATGTACCCTGCAGCCTACAACAGCCCTCTATACTGTCAACAACACCTCCAACCTTTGTGTTGTCTGCAAACTTGCTGACCTATCCTTCAATCCCCTCATCCAAGTCATTAATAAAAATTACAAACAATTAATAAAAATTGCAAACAGATTAGATATTACACAGATTAGAAATCAATTTAGATATTTGATTAGCAACTCTTCTGCAGATGAAAGACTGGATTTCAATCTCCCACCAGTTGACATATGGCCATCGAAAGTTCAGTGCGTAAGTGCCTGAGCAAACTCAGTGTTGCTCCAAGCTTTAAAGTAGGCCAAACTATGTCAAACATGGCAAGATAGCTTCCACAGCACAGCTATGGCAGTGATATTCAATGTGCTTCGGGAGTTGCTATCTGCGTGGCAGAAGCATAAGAAATAGAAGCAGCATTAAACCATCCACCCAATCAGACTGCTTCATCATTCAATAAGCCAATCTTCTACCTTCTTGCTGGTTCCCTGTATTCCTTGATTCCCCCAGGTATATGAGCTCTAACCTAGTTTTAATTTCATAAAGTCCCTACATTGAGGAAAGAGGCCATTCAGCCCATCTAATCTGCACCAAAGAGTATCTCATCCAGACCCAGCCACACACTCAATCTTTGTAATCCCACTTTTCCCATGGCTAACCACCTAGCCTGCACATCTCTGAACGTTACAGGGCAATTTAGCAGAGCTATTTCACCTAATCTGCACACCTTTGGAATGTAGGAGGAAACCAGAGCACTTGGAGAAAACCCACGCAGACACAGAGAGAAGGTGCAAACGCCACCCAGGCAGTCATTAGAGGCTGGAATCGAACCCAGGTCTGAGGCACTTAGAGGCAGCAGTGCTAACCACTGTGCCACCCATAACTTAGTCAACTAATGTAGAAAGTGCCCTGCAAAAGTAGCACATTTTCTTTCTCTACCACTAACTTGGGGTGGGACATTTAAGCCAATGAATATGTTCAATATAGGAATCATTCGAATTAATGCCTTTAGTAAGATTTTAGAATTAGATTTTAGAAACAGTGTGGAAACAGGCCCTTCAGCCCAGTAAGTCCACACTAACCCTCTGAAGAATAACCTAGCTATACGCATTCCCCTATCCTATATTTACTCCTGACTAATAGCCTACACTAGGGTAAATTTAGCATGGCCAATTCACCTAACCAGCACATCTTGTTGGATTGTGGGAGAGAACCGGAGCACCCAGAGGAAACCCACGCAGACACCGGGAGAACATACAAACTCCACACAGACAGATGCCCGAGGCTGGAATTGATCCCAGGTCCTTGGCACTGTCAGCCACTGTGCTGCCCCTTTCGGGTACATTTAGAGGAACAGTTTTGGTGTTTTTGAAGGTGGGTGTCTGGCATTGGTCCTGTTGGCTTCAGCCTTGCTCCTGCTTCCAACTCCAGCACATACTTTTCTCAGGAGCATGATATTAATCCCTTGAGTCTATTGTCACGCAGAGGAACAGAATCTTTTCTTATGCAAAGAAGTCTGAAGCAAACCCATTTACACTAGTACGCAAATGTAACTGATAAAATTCACTTCACTTTCAGCCTAGTATTTTTAGTCAGGAGCCAAGAATGTTTTCAGATGCGTTGTAAGGATTTGAAGAAATTCTAGACCCTGCAGTCATTTACAGCCTCACAACAAGATAGAGCCATAACTGAAATGGGGACCAGCTGTATACAGCTTTCAGAAACCAGTCCAACATATGGTTTTTATGGATTTCTGAAAATGTTCCAACACCTCTTTTGAACTGAAGAAAGCTCTGAAGAAACTTTAAGAGTATCAAGTCAAAAAAATAAGAAGGACCGAGATCGATTTTATTGCTGAAAAAGACACATTCATGAGGATATTATTTTTCTCTATTTTTGAAATCCAATTATGCTGTTATTTGTGACTTTTCTGATATTTCTAAACAGTTTAGCTATATCACAAACAGATTGCATACAGTTGGTTACTGGCTCAGTCAGAACAAGCTGAAAGTTGTTATATTCTCTCACAAGGCTCAAATTAGCTTGAGGATTGTACAGTACATAGAGCTACACAGAAACAGACCATTTAGCCCTACAGCAGGATGGTGTTGCTAATATTCCAGAAGAACACCCTCCCACATTATCTTAACTCTTTAACTCATTCTTCTCTTACTTTCTCCTCCTATATCCTTTGCTAGCTTAAATGAACATAACTGCCTCAACCACTTCTTGTGGTAGCACATTTGACATAATTGTTGCTCCATGAATAAAGTGCTTCTTTCCATATATTTTCTTGGGTTTATTAGTGATTATCTTATACACAGAGATTACGGTTTTAGACTCATCTACTAGTGGAAATATCTATCATCAAATTACAGAAGAACTGGATTAATGCACTTTACTCAAATAGGGGAATCCTCGGGTCAGAGCGAGGACCGTTACTGTTGGGACGCTCTGAGATCACTTAAAAGATTTCAATGACTGATGGATTTCTCTGTTGATTGATAGGTGCTGGTGAATGGTTAGTTCCATCTAGCAGTAAATAAGTATTTTTTTTCTATCCTTTATAAAACATATTGGCACAGACATTTGCACTAGATGAGACATCTGAAATGTGAAAGCCATGTCTCAAAGTATTCGTCTTTTTTGATAAATGATATAACAGTAAACAAATCATCAAAATCAACCCAGAAAGAGGCCATCTTCAGTCTTTCTTAATCCTATTCCCCATCCTTTCTGAATATACTTATATTCTCTTAAATTTTAAAAACTTAATATTGCTTGATGCGTAAATGCAATTGATTTTTGATGATACATTAAAATCCATCTGTAATAATCCTTCGTGAGAAAAAGCTTCCTCTTAGCTCCCTCTTTCCTCCCGTGGTAAATTTAACTGTTCCCCGTGTTACAGATTTGTTAAATAGCGACAAAAATCTTTCATCGCGCTACATTCTTTTCATTACATTTCATTTCCATCATGACAGTGCAGTACACTTTCAAGAAAGTACTGCATTCGGCTGTAAAGTGATGTGAGATGTAAGTGGTAATGAAAGGCGCTATATAAATGCAAATCTTTTTATTCAACTTTTGGCTTCCAAAAATTTGTCATTTTGAAACTTTTTTTTTGTTTCTTTCTCCTTTAATCTTTCTGGAACAAGCCTGAGTTTACAAGGTTGCCTTTTGATTGAAAATGTTTAATTTCTACTATCATTCATAAATGGATCTTTACCACACCCTTTCCATGGAGTTCCGTTACAATAGGGTGTGCAGAATCACACACTATACCCCATCGGTGCCTTAACTAATGCCTTGCACAAATTTAACAATTCTTTCCTTTCATATTCAACGCCCCCACGTATAAAACCCAGAGTCCAGCTTGTGTTTCTAATGACCTTTATTTCCATTCAATTTAATGTCCACTACTACAAGAGTTCGAGGGGGAATTCTATTTCCTGAAGGTAACTGCTTCTCAAAGGGGTGCTTTAGATTTGCTGAGAGTCAAGTGTGGACAACAGTTTTACACATCTATTTTCAATGTTGCTGGATTCCTTTCTTTTTGTCTTTTATATTGCACCCAACCCAACTCATGCCTCATGTAGGTGGAATGAGTCGCAGCTTATTGCCAGGTTTCAGCAGCAGACTTTCAATTGCATGAATTTTCAATGATACTGACAAACTTGACAAAACCCCGGGAGCGAACCTCTACTTTTTCTGTGAAGCTTCATTTTTCAGTAATTCGCCTGCATTGGCTGTGCTTTCCAGTTTGCTTTGGGCTGCTTGGGAAGAATGTCACAAGAATGTCTGCAGCTAGTGGTTATTTTGCTTCAGTGCCAAGGACTGACACACATGCAGGATCACAGAGCAGAATGAAGTTGCTGTGACATATTGGAGGAGATTCCCTCTCAGCACAATGTGCAGTGAAATGGGACAATTTCATGTTATGGCAGTGTCCAGTAATGTCATAAAGAGGTGAAAACAGGAATCTGTGATGACAGCTACCTAGTGATCGGACGATACCATCCACTTCATAACCTGGTCACTGCTCTGTGTACTCAAGTTAGCACGATTTGAACTGTCTGATGATGCACACGACTAAGATATTTTTTGTGTATAAAAGGATTGGAGCCACATTGTTAGCTGTGCACTGCATAAATAGCTCATGTAATTGTCATTGCACTTAGCTCATTGATCAATCTTCTAATATACACAGTTACTCCAACCAACAAGCAGCCTCACACCATTCTCTCCTGCTCCTCAGTGAATTTCTATTGCCATCAGTTTTGATAAAAGTCAAGAAGTTAGAGATCAGATAAAAAGAATTGATTTCCTGCGCCTTGTGTGTTAATTTTTCACCCGATTATTTCAGCATGTGTAGATCCACAAAGGTACTGGTATCAAATTGAACCCTGATCACCCAAATATCACTATTGCTCTGTCACACACATTGTTCACTTCAGTGGGAGGCTTACCTGGTAAATCATTACTTTGAAGTTATTCCGTTTCAGTAGTGTGGCTTCATTCGCCTCGAGTTTTTTGATCTGCGCGCCTTGCTTCTCCATACTGTACTTGATGGTCTTCACGTTGACATTGACTTTACGAATCTTTTCGAGCATCTTGTCCACGCTATTGCTGGCATTGGCGTGGGACTTGGTCAGCTTGCTCAGCTCGTTCTGGATGTGGTACACGGCGGTTTCCATCTCCAGATGCCGCTGCTCCAGCTGCTGCTGGCTGGTTTGGATCTTGTCGACCATGCCCATCACTTTGTCCAGGAGGCTGAGTACCAGGACCCCATTGAACTGGGGCTCTTGTTTCGGGGTGGTTTCATCTTGCTCCTGTGGCTCAGGAACCTCAGGACTCTCCTGCTCTTCAGTCTGCATGGAGTCTGCCATGGTTAGAAATGTCAAACTGGGATTAAAAATACCAACTGAGCTCAGGCTCGTTGTGCTGGGACGTAAGCCAGTGAGTGAAGAGAAAGAGAGAGAGAGATGAGAGCATATGTGTTTGCTTTCCCTCCAGTTGCACAACTGCTCAAGAAGTGTCCAAAAAGAATTTGCAAGCTTAAAAGGACATCAGCTAACTCCACCTAGCTGTGCAGAACAAGACTGCTAAAGTGTACGTCAGACCCTCCTTAAATTATTAGAATAGTTGGGTGGGAGTTGAAGACTTTCAATGCAGGCACAGGCACATCTAATGAGGAATGCACACTGCGAACATAAAATATTCCAGATCTTAGTCAGGAATGTACACAGAGCAGGGCTCTGTATTTTGTAGAATTCCTAATAGATAAATGCAGCTTTGAAACAGATTGCTGCACAACTGAGCTACATATACCCACACATACAAAGAGACAGCTGAATTTCCATTGTCAGCAATGTACTTGCCTAAGCAGTTTTTGTTTGTAAAGAAAGCTGGATTTTAGTAGAGTCCAAGCCGCTGGTTAATCCAGTCACAGTTAACATCCGATCCATTCTTTACTGCAACCTTGAACCAATTTCCTTCAGAGTGGGCATAGTCCTATATTTAGTTCCTTGCTGCTCTCTGTGTTTCTCTATGGATTGGTTAAACTCCACGTCTGGGTAACATTCTACAAATGGAATAGACTTGAACTAGCTGTAAACACTTTTCTGAAAGATTGTCTTTTTAAAGGATCAGGGAATCATACAAAATGGGGCTATGAGCCAATGTGTGTTCATAAGGGGAACTCTTTGGGTAATAAAGGATTTAGGCAGAATAATGGATAAGGAATAACATGAGATTGTTTTCTCCATGTGATGATTTATTCGTTATGAAGATCATGGTATGGTTCATTTTTTTCAAATATTAGCCAAGTGCCTTCCAATTAGTAAACTCATAATCATTTTTCCTATTTTGTTTCCTCTGTTTCTCTTCCTTGTCCTGAAGGGACTCAATCTCGCTGTTCTACGGTTCTGTCTTCTGCTGGGAAATAGCCATTTAGGAGTGATATCAAAGCATATTTTAAGCTACTTAATCCTAAAAATCATGCCCATTCCTCTTCTCCTCAAAAAAAGTAAATCTTCCCCCATTATCTGTATTCCAAATGAATCTTAAATTCTTGACTAACAATGAGCAATGTTCTGGGGGTCAGTATTCCTGTTCCCAGTTTAATTAGCAGTTGAACTACATCTAGGATGAACTGCATCAATGAAAGCTTCCCTGGGCCTGATCTTGGTGAACCTGTCCCTTAACGTAACCCCGCCACTCCTGAGCAGATCCCAGCTCTTCCATTGGGAGATAGGGATGGAAAGCAGAATGCAATGGAAAATCTGAGACCAGCAGCTGCCATCTTAACCTGCGGGCCAACAAATAATGCATGGGATAGTAAGAACTCAATTTCTCAGTCCTCTGGCTATCCACTCAGATCCTTTGGTATGACAGAGTTCAAAACACAAGGCCCATCACCAGACTGTTGGATATCATCACCAACTAGATGAAAAGAGGGCAATTTGGAGCTGGGGATATGGTTTCTAAATACTGTAGTAATGTTGGTGTAGTGATTGTAATGAAGTCAGCCAGGTGGACCTCATAGAATATGAGTTTCCTGACTGGGGCTGTTAACATGGTCCAATCAGGGAGCCTGGGCTGACAGATGCAAACGGATGTGTCAGAGGTTCTGTTGACTCTGAGAGCAGGATCTGAGGTAGTCAGACCAGTGTCAAGTACTATGCACATGTTAGGGTGACTTGGTGATGGGATACGGTTTTGTGGAGTTACTTCAGATAAGAGAAAAAAAATGCTCCCAAGGAAATTCACTTGTAATAGTCATCATTGAATTGGGGATAGCATTTCTGGCAAGATGCTGTTATTTGGGAAGCTTCGTTCGATCCTGCCAATGAAGGCTGGGCCCAGTATGTGGAAAGATTGCATTTTTTTTTCAGGCAAAGGACATTGAGGCAGATGAAACAAATAATTATCCTGATAGCATCTGGACCCGCAGCTTTTTCGGTTATTAGGAGCCAAACATTTCCTGAGGTACCATTTACTAAAACCTTTCAAGAGTTGACGGATTTAGTTAAGGAATATTATGACCCCAAGCTTCTTCTAATTCTGATGCAGTTTTATTCGGCAGTTTGATAACAAGGAGAATATGTATCAGGATTTTTGACTAGATTAAAATGGCTGGCAGAGGCATGTGGCTTTACTTAAACCTTAATGATATGCTGAGAGACTGGCTGGTATGTGGGATTAATGATGTAGCCATACAAAAGCACCCATTGCTGAAGCCCAACTGGACTTCAAACAGGCCCTGCAACTGGCTATATCATTAGAAAATGCAGCAAATGGAGCATATGAGTTACAGGGTATACCGATTGAAGTGAACACCCTTGCCAGGCCAACAGAGCTGGGGGAGCACCACTAGAGTGAAGGAAATTGCATCGCCTTACTCAGGACATATCCTGAACATAGAGACTCTTAGTCAACCCACAGAAAAACCCCAAAACAAAGTCAAGCCATGGCCAAATGGTTAACATTTTCTTCAGGATCTGGACTGGCTAGTCATTGTAGTTGCTGCTGGTATGTGAACTCGAGACAGCAAATGAGTGCCACTCAGCCTGAATTGAGTAAGAGAACTCATAGGGCGGTATCCAGGAGAGTGCCCACTCTGAACCGTCTACCTAATCTGGCTTGGAATAGTCCAATTGCTTAGCAACATCCAAATCAGAACCAATCAAAATAAACATCTGGTTAAATGGTCACCCAGTCTAATGGAGATTGATACCAGCATGGCTGTATCACTAATTACAGAACCAGTCTCTAACAAAATTTATTCTGGTCTCCAATCCTTAAGTTTGCATAACACAATGGCTAGGCTGAGAATCTATGCCAGGTAATCTCAATAAAATGTGACTTGGTGACAGGATACCGGCTTCTGTGGAGTTATTTCAGTTCGGACTGCCCCAGTTGCAAGAATGGGTTCTACTCTGTCCCTAGAAGTGTCAGGCTAAATTAGAAATGTGAACAGCTGGTGAAAGTGGAGACCTGAGAATAGGATTAGTCTCTGTAATCAATCACATGTAGGTTCACCACATATATATTGTTGTCTTGCATTATCTGGAGTCTTGTTGGCTTTCTGTTTGTTTATGACAACAGTGACTGTCTGTGAGGACAATAATCTACTCTCTCTCACCAGTAAACTCAATCTTTTCAATTAAATTACGAGAGCACATCAGACATAGATGAAGGATGTGTGTACTTTACAATCATAAAATTATAGAGGTTTACAGCTCAGAAGAAGGCACTTTGGCCCATTAAGTCTGTGCTGAACAAAAACAAACACCTATTCTAGTTCCATTTTCCAACACTTGACCCACAACTTTTTATGCCTTGGCATTGCAAGTGCCATCTAGATACTTCTGAAATGCTGTGAGGGTTTCTATCTCCACCATTAATTCAGGAAGTGAGTTCCAGGTTCCAACATGTCACAATTCTTCTCGGTCTCCTGCCTCTTACCTTAATTCCATGCCCCTTGGCCATTGATCCCTGCACCAAGGGGAAAGATTTCCTCCTGGCTACCCTATCTAAGCTCCTCATAATTTATACATCTCAGTTATGTGCCCATCTTGGTCTCATCTGCTCCTAGGAATACATCCCTAATCTGTCCAAGTCTGCCTTCATAACTAAACCTCTCTAGCCATCAAAGACTTGTTAACTTAGATATTTTGAATTTTGACTTTGAAATGAATGATTTGAAGGATTTACTGAAGGTTTTTTTTCTCATGTTGCTTGGTCACTGTGAGGTAGGTTTCCCAGAGACTTGTTGAGATTAAATGGTGAGAGGTTGGTCCATTTTACAACTGTTTGTGATATTGTGCTTGTCAAGAATTTTCCCAATGAGAGAAGAAACTGACAACAGTGCCCTCTATGGGTGATAGTTGGACAGATTGGCGTCCAAATTCTTATCAGAATGTGCCAGTGAACAATCTGCTCCACAATTTCAATTTTTAGTTACTTAAAGCCATATTTCACAGTTGTGTCACCAACATGTTGTTGCCAAATATAACTAACGCAGTCAGCTCATATGAGACAGCCAATAGCAGCATAAAACAAAGACTACTCATTGTGTTTGGGTCGAATACTCTGATCAACTTGGTTCCTTACAGCACTGAGAACTATTCTTTAGCTTCAAGTTGGAGCGTCGGTTCTGTTTTAGTGTCCTAGGTTTGAATCTTCTCCCCCAACACCCAACAGAGACAGGGAGGTTGGGGTGACAGGAAGATAATGAGCTTGGTCAGCATATCTGGAAACTCCCTTCATGCTTTAGAGCCCACACAGGAACCAAGTTCTTGGGTGAAGTGGCCCAAGCTTGGACAACCTGCCTGGCTGCAGATCAAAGCCCTGAGGTGGTTGATAAACAGCCACTTAAAGTCTTCATAAAAACCAAAAGAACTACGGATGCCAGTCATCAGAAACAAAAAACAGCAATTGCTGGGAAAACTCAGCAGGTCTGGTGGCATCTGGGGAGAAATCAGAACTGAGGAAGGGTTGCTGGAGCCAAAACGTTAAGTTAAAGTCTTCGTGCTGCCCGGGCTGCCATTAGTTCAGCTCCAGGTGGAATTAGAAAGAGTCAGCCTAGCCAACCAGATGTGGGTTTTAGAGTCATAAAGTAACAGAGATTTACAGCACAAAAAAGGCACTTCTGCCCATCATGTTTGTGCTGGCCTTTTAGGGAGTGGTGGAGGAGATCCTCAATCTGCTCTCATTTGTACAAGACTGAGGGACCTGTCTCAGGGGGAGGAAGGCAGTTGGTAAAAGTTGCCCCACACCCATGCTTCAAACTGCAACCCCAACCTCTCTTCCTGTGACCTTTGAGGTCAGAAACCCCTGCCCAAATAACACTCACCTTTCCTGGTAATGATCCTCCATCTTGGAAATTTGGGGGAATGGCGTCCATGGAGGTGCTGATGAGTTTTGGAACTGCTGACTTCTGATTGGGACTTCCTACATTGTGTAGCAGTCAATCAGCAATTGGATTCTGAGACAATCTGTGAACAGGCTGTGGGCTTTCAGCCTGGAATTTAGTCTAAACTTAGTCCAAAAAATGGGAAAACCCTGGCTATAAAGTTGTTACAGAACCAATGGAAGCCATTCAGCCCATTGTGTCCTTACCAGCTTTCTACAGTGCAGTACAGTCTATCCCATATTTACCCATAGCTCCGTATCTCCATGAAGTGCCTATTCAATTTTCTTTTGAAATCATTGATCACCTTGGCTTCCACTATATAATGTTAACAGGTCTTTAAAAAATTCTCCATCTGAATCCATCATAATGTAGTACACCACTGTCAAATGTACCCTCAATCTCCTTTGCATCAAAGAAAACAATCTCAATTTTTCTACAGTCCTAACGTCTTAGAGATGTACAGCATAGAATCAGACTCTTCAGTCCAAGTTGTTCATGCCAACCAGATGTTCTCCATTACTTTACTTCCATTGCTAGCATTTGGCCCACATACCTCTAAAACCTTCTAATTCACATACCCATCCAGATGCCTTTTAAAGATTGCAGTTGTACCAGCCTCTCCCACTACTTCTGACAGCTCATTCATGCACCCACCATCCTCTACGTGAAAACATTGGCCCTTAAGTCCCTTTTAAATCATTCCCCCTCACCTTAAACCTATTCCCTCTAGTTTTTGACTCTCCTACTCTAGAGAAAACGCCTTGACTATTCACCCTAAGTATACTCCTCATGATTTTAAAATCACTCTAATTTTGTGGCCAACACTTTGAGCTTAAGTTTGTTCCTGCTTTGGAATTGTTCTACATCTCATTACCTTATTACAAATTCTAGTTTGAGATGTAACATTTAGGTATAATTTAAATACTGGTGGAGAATGGCAACATGCACATATGACTCCTCACTATTTTTTAACCATCATTCCTGATCCTAGGGCATGGTTGCCAACTTTGGATGGGTGTATTCCTGGAGGCTTGGTCACATGGCCTCTCACTTCAAACTGCTCACTCCACACACACAGCTCTAGGCGTGGTCTTGTAATGTATTATGTAGCTTTACTGTATCTTAAATTTCTGCCTATTTTTATCCACAAGAAAGCAAGAGCTGATGTGTAATCTGAGGGATTGCATTTTGCAGCGGCAGGTCACTATTTCTTGCCGCACTGTTGAAAACGCTAAGAAGTCCTGCAGAGTTATTCCACTCTGGGTGGTTTTAACAAGAAGAGAGGGGGACTTCTGCCCCCATTGGATAGAGGAACTGCCCTCAAAGGCAATGATTGGCCCGTAGCTCTTGATAGACCAGCAGTACCTGGACCATAGAAGTGAGCACAGTCAATTCTGAAGAAGAGTCATATCAGACTTGAAATGTTAACTGTTCCTTTGTCCATGGATGATGCCGGATCTGCTGTGTTTCTCCAATATTCTCCATGTTTGTTTCAGATTTCCAGCATCTGCATTATTTTGCCTTTATTTGAGGGTTGGGGGTAAGATCGGAATGGTGACAGGGGAATGCAGCACCATACTTACACGATATTGATGCCCCATTTCCACCTAAATTAAAGTGGAGTGTTCCTGAAGAATGATCAATGGACTCAAAACATTAACTCTGCTTTGTCTCCACTGATTTTGCCTGACCTGCTGAGCTTCTCCAGCAATTTCTGCTTCTGTTTCTAATTCAAATGGACACACTTTATTGCTGTGCATGTTGTTTTAAATTTTGGAAATAAATTGTAGAATTGGTGAAGTAAACCTGCCTGATTAACAGCTTGCCTGGTCCAAACAATCTTTAAATCCAGCTCAAAATTAAATCACAGTATACACACAAGCTTGAGTGGCTCGATTGTATAACAACTCCATGCTTTGTAATACTAATAAAACTGAGGAGATTCTGCTACAATACCCAAATACATGGACCAACCCATCTCTCTCTCTCTCTCTCTGTGCAACTTAACAGCAGCTTCATTGCATTCTGTGCTTAAATTCAAAATGAAGCAAAATGAAGTAAAACTAGAAAATGCTGGAAACACTCCTCAGGTCAGAGGACATTTATTTGATGGAAAGTCATGTACCCAATCAAAAATTCCTGGAATAACAAAGCACAGAGGAGATCATTCAGCCCATCAGGGTCATACTAGTTGTTTTGTAGAACACCTTCATTCTCCCACTCTTCAAGCTCTTTCGCCACTTTACTCCTTCAAGTGTTATGTTATCTTTGCATCTCTGCAGATTTGTTGTCAGATTTTCTATTCTTGCAATATTTCGCATTTTATCCTTAAGGCAAATTCTGTTCAGTTCCACACTCAGCACAATGAGCACAATTTACTGCCTGGGTCTATCTATTCGGAACACGTGTTTTGACAGATAATGAAAATAATGCTGTTCAATTGGATGTCACTGGCAATAAGCCATTTGCCACTGGACAACTTTGTTTCCTTGTAATAGGAACTGGCATTGCTAATCTCAAGGCCAGAGAGAGTGAAAGAGGGGTATGTTGAGAGCCAAATTGAGAGGTGCTACCACAGAACAGAACAGACTGTAACTAGCGGCACGGGGCGCAGTGGTTAGCACTGCTGCCTCACAGCGCCTGAAGACCCGGGTTCAATTCCCGACTCAGGCGACTGACTGTGTGGAGTTTGCACGTTCTCCCCGTGTCTGCGTGGGTTTCCTCCGGGTGCTCCGGTTTCCTCCCACAGTCCAAAGATGTGCGGGTCAGGTGAATTGGCCATGCTAAATTGCCCGTAGTGTTAGGTAAGGGGTAATGTAGGGGTATGGGTGGGTTTCACTTCGGCGGGTCGGTGTGGACTTGTTGGGCCGAAGGGCCTGTTTCCACACTGTAAGTCTAATCTAGCCACACCTTGACTCTCTAAGACCTTAGCATTTGTCTAATTCTGACCTTTTGGAAATTCTCCATTTTAAGTGTTCCATCATTAGTGGCCATGCCTTCAACTGCTTAATGCTGATGAAGGGTTTATTGTTGGTTATTATTGTTTGGGAATATAGGTTCTGAAGTGGAAGAAAGATGTATATAAGTCAAAGTTTGATCTGTATCCTATATTGTGTGTACTAAAAAGGGAAGGCTATGGTCTTTAGTTTTACTATAGATTTATTCTAAGAATGATACTGGTGAAAAAAAGGAAAGCGTGAATCCAATTTAAAAAAGCAAAACAGAAGGTAGGATTCATTGGAAAAGGGATAGCCAGCTTGAGTGTGTTACCAGTGTGTTCTGATGATAAGACGTGCACTGATTTAACTCTGTCAGTCTGTGCTGGCATCTGAATGCATGCCCTCTGCTGAACTTTAGCTTGGTAATGCTATTGTTATATTTAATGGTGTTTCTTTGAGGCAGAATGTCACAGCATTAATATATTTATCATGAATCTGTTTCCAGCTTTTGATTCTGTCCTGAAACGAAATCCTTTCTATTTTCCTCACAACAGCCGCCGAAAGACTGATTTCCCTGACTTCCTGTTTTACTGCTAATGAATTGACCATGGGTTAAAAGCACTTCCTGCCCTTGATTTCTGCAGGAAATGTAATCAGATGTAAGGTCACGCTAATCATCAGACCCAAGCAAAAATCCATTAAATGGTGAGAATGAAGAAATATTTGTTCAGCTGGGCCAAGGGGAGTACCATGGCCCTTAGTGGGATTTCTGCTTCTAGGTCCATTATTTCTCCTAATACCTCACTCCCTTTTTAACCCCAGACAGATACTGTCAGGCGCCTTTATGATGTATTTTGGATACAATAGAATAGTGCAGGACAGAAGGAGGCCATTCAGCCCACTGAGTCAAAGAGTAATTCAGTCAGTCCTAACACTGACACATCTCTTCCACCTACTTTTTCCCAAATTTTAATTTCACCAGTGCTTCACCCATTTCATTTCAAGCACTAATTTGAATCCATATCCACCTCAATTTCAGGGAAGACATGCATTTCCAAATCCTAACCACTGTGTGAATATTTTTTCTTCAGGCTGTGAATCTCATAATGTCAACATTAAGTGAAGCAAGGAGCATGTGTCCGCAAAGGGAAAGCCATGTGAGTGGTGGAAGTGTGTACAAGTAAAGAAAGGCAGGGAGAATTGGACTCTTCCATTCCCAAGGGACAGACTCTGCTGGGTAAAGGCAGTTTGAAAACTACGTCTCCTCCTGAATGGTTTGAGTAACAAAATAAACAGAGTTCTGGCTCCTAGGAAATTGTTGTCTCCTGACATACAGGGTGGAGGAAATAAGGAGAAGAATGAAGACTAAGCCTTGCATCCTGCCTAACCCCAGACCCTTTCTGTACAATGTGGGTCAGTTTGTGGTATACATTAAACTCTGATATAATAAAACTATTCCCTAACTCAGGAACCACTCCACCATGTACTTGCTCCAGGGTTGGGCTCACGTCAGACCTGACATCAAACAACCTGCCAACAGTCTGGAGCAGTCACTTCAGGTTACAGTTCAATTCAGGACTGTATCTTGTATGAAGAGGAAGAACATACGGCTAGTTGCCATGGTGGCATGACATTATCAGTGTCATCTTTGTCAAGCATCTTGGCATTTACATCTCCATTTTCCTCATGTTATCTTGGTTCTCTTGCCAATCAGTTTAAATGAAGCTAACTCTGGATCATTTAATTAACAGCCCCTTAGCCATTGGAAATAATTTCTAATTATTACATGTGAGCCCTTTTTAATCTTACACATATCCCCAATAAGTTCCCTCATGTTTCTTGGCTTTTAGGGGAAGCAACTACAGCTTCTCCATGATCCCTTATTTCAGTAAATTTAATCCCTAACCTTTTACAAAGCTTTCACTTCCTTCTGTTGTCCGGATTTAGAAACCACACTCACAAGGAGTCTGCTTTATATTGCTTCAGCAAAATGTCTTTGTTTTTGTATTCTGTGCTTCACTTTATAAAACCCTTGACAGCTTATTTTTCAATATGGAACACTTCGCAACCATTCCTGTGTCAAACAGCTGCACACAACTTGATCATTCTCATGAATCTCTACAGTGTGGATGCAGGCCATTCAGCCTATCGAGTTCACTGAAGAGCCATTCACTGAAGAGTATCCCACCCAGATCCACCCCCTTACCGTCACCCTGTAACCTTGCATTTCCCATGGCTAAGCCTACATATCCCTGGGCACTATGTCAATTTAGCATGGCCAATCCACCTAACCTGCACATCTTTGGACTGTGGGAGGAAAACAGAGCACCCAGAATAAACCTACACAGACACAGGGAGAATGCACAAACTCCACAAAGATAGTTGTCCAAGGGTGGAATCGAATCCAGATCCCTGGCACTGTGAGGCGGCTATACTAATCACTGAACCATCATGCCAGCCTAATTATGTAAATACATTCACTTCTTTGAACTTACAATTATTTTTTCAAGAGCTCTACTAAGATTTTGTTGAGGTCTACCTCATAATTTTCAGAGGCTTTGTTTTGGTTTGCAGGGTCTCCTTTTTGATATTCTCACTAACTCATTACTCAGTGTTGCTGTCAGGTAGTAACCACATCTTCTGTATTTGAGTCGACATATAAGATATTTGGTTTCATACAGAAATAGAATTAGAAGAATTCATCAACTTCCTCAAGTAGCAACCCTTCATTCACCTTAAAGCCACAACACACAAGATAAGCACTTAATTAATTCACTAGGGACATAGGAACAGGAGTAGGCAATTCAGCTCTCAAGCTTGTTCTGTTGATCAATGAGATTGTACCTGATCTGTGCCCTAACTTCATATACCTGCCTTTGGCTGATATCCCTTTGTATCTTATGCTTAACAAAAATATCATCCATCACAGTTTTAAAATTAATAATTGATTCTGTATCCACTACCCTTTGTGGAAGGGAGTTACAAACATTTCCCACCCTTTGTGTGTAGAAGTGCTCAACAGTCTAACCCTAATTCTCAGACTGTGCCCCACACTTCCAGTATCCCCAGTCAGTGGAAATAGTTTATCATTGCCTACCCTGTATTTTCCTGTTAATATTTTGAAGACATTGATCACCCCTTAACACTCTAAATTCTCGAAAAAAACAGGCCTAATTTGTACAATCTGAACCCATAACTTAACCCTTGAAGCCCAGCAATCTTTCTTGTAAACCTGTGTGGTTCTCGTTCTAAGGCCAAAATATTCTTCCTAAGGTGTGGTGCCCGGACCTGCTCACAATGTCCAAGTGGGATCTAATCAGTGTTTTGTATAACTTCAGCATAAAGTCTGCATCATTGTACTCCAGTCTTCTAGATATAAAGGCCAGCAGTCCATTAACCCTTTGATTATTAGATTACGTCACAGTACTCACATTGCTTCAATACAACAGGCATAAGTTAGTAGCATTTTTTTCAAAATAACTGACAGATTCTTTGACGCACAAAAAAGGCATCACCTGAAATAGATCTTCCACAGAACTGAAAGGGCACAGCGTATGAGCCCCTGGAATGTCTGCACAAAGCTGGAACATATTCATTAGGTAAAATCAATGACTGCAGATGCTGGAAACCAGATTTTGGATTAGTGATGCTGGAAGAGCACAATAGTTCAGGCAGCATCCGAGGAGCATATTAATTGGACAGTCACTATCCTATTTACTGCATCTTCCACCTAAATTGCAGATTTAAATTTAAAAATTGACAGCATTGAGCATCCATTAAATTTCTCCACAAATAGTAGCTGCCAATCTTATGCAACTTTAAGCTGGAGATGCCACATTCATTTTCAATCAATTCGCTGCCCTAGGGGTTAAGTGTTCCTAGTTCCAATGTTGTTGAATGTTCCATTGTTGATGGGTATGGAACTATTCCCTTTGCTTTGGAGATTCCATCGCTGTCCACCCCTTTTTCAGCTTCCATCTTCTTCCCTGACCCACTGCAGCCTTCTGCTCTCCCCTCGATCCCTTGCAGCATCCTCCTTCCTTCAGCCCTCCCTCCATACCCCTGCAGAAGATAACAGGCCAAAATAACCAGCTGACAGTGACCCCTGAGGCCTGAAGCAATGCTGATGACAATCCCCGAGATTCAAACCCACACTGACAGCAGCCCGCGTGACCCACTTACTGGAGCCCCTTATCTTCCAAGATGCTCCTCCAGTTGCTGGCTGGTTCTCTTGCACGTTCAATATGGATACAGGTCCACAAGTGGAGGATAGAACCAGGCTGTGATTGGAGGAGCAGCTGCTTACAGAATCTGTCTCCCTTCTGGACCGCCTTGGTTACCAACGTGTGGGAGTTTGGGGTGCAGCGCTGCCTGAGCCCCTCTGAAGGCACCATGTGCAATCCCTCTCCTAGGGACTGGAAGGCATGTGAAAGAGAAATGGAGGCAGTCTTGCACCAGAGTAGGTAGTGTGCCAGAAGATGCAAGTTCCAGTGCACTCCAGGACTTGATGGACAAGGAAGGTGGCCTCTTAAATATGTTAAGCATCAATTTGTAAATCCTTCCAACACAAATCAATGGAAGAGCTTCCTGTCAGCGGTATGGTAGAACATACCAAGACCCTCTTTCATCACTATCCACACAGCTTCATAACGCAAGATGTGTGTAAAAATGTATGCTTCCACAGCAACCAAGATTCTACATAGTCAGGGATGTAAGGTAGCTAGAGTGGACCAGATTGATGCTTCCTGCAAAGAGCTCCACTACCCCAGTGTGGCCTCAGGACCTTGCTCCATCTGTTGTGAATGTCATGGTGCTGTGAGTTGGGTCTACCTTCATGTTGATGTTGATTTTATGATTGTTGATTTCTATTTCATTACCAAAAGAGGGAGATATCACACATGTCTGCCTCAACTGCTAACATTTAGAATCATAAGAGCTCTACAGCATGGAAACAGATCCTTCATTTCAACTCCTCCATGCTGACCAAATATCCCAAATTAATCTAATCCCTTTTGCCAGCATTTGGACATGGACCATGTCTATCTAATCCCTTCCTGCTCATTCAGATGCCTTTTAAATGTTGTAATTTAACCAGCCTCCACCACTTCCTCTGGCAGCTTCATCCATATAAATACCACCCTTAGGTTCCTTTTAAATCTTTCCCCTGTCCCCTTAAACCTATGCCCTCTAGTTTTGGACTCTCTTATCTTGAGAAAAAGACCTTGGCTATTTACCCTATCCATGTCCCTCACGATTTTATTAACCTCTATAAGGTCACCCCTCAGCCTTCGACACTCCAGGGAAAAAGTCCCACCTGTTCAGCCTCTCCCTATAGTTCATACCCTCCAATCCTGGCAACATCCTTGTAAATCTTTTCTGAATACTTTCAAGTTTCACAACATCTTTGCTGTAGCAAGGAGACTAGAATTGAACACAGTATTCTAAAACTGGCTTGTGCAATGTCCTGTACAGCCACAAAGTGGTAAATAATGTATGTTAAATTCAGCTGGTTTGTTATTTAATATATTAAATGAGAGTGTATTACTTTAATTCATGAATATTGCTGTATATGCGTTTGGAAAAGAACATCCACCATGACCCCATTTCGTGACTTACGATTAATGTTGCTGTATTTAAATGTATCAAGTTAATTATAGATCCAGTGTCAAATTCTGTACACTAATAGTCATGCCAAGTATAGCTATCAAATAAATGCAAAAGGGTTCACAGTTATTGAAAATGTTCATGTCATTATGTGAAAAACTGATTCCTTTCTGTTGTTTCACCTCTTTACGAAAGTCTACATAAGTGGAATTGTAAAAAGGAAAACATAGGATGAATATGTGACAGTGAACAGGAAAGGTATGCTAGCAACCAGACTCTGCTAAACCTTAGCTTTAGTTTCCTGCATGCTGGAAGTGTCAGTCATGGACAGTTGGTGACACTCTCATCTCTGAGTTCAAACATTGTGTATTCCACTCGACAGATTGAATACATATTCTGAGCTGACACTTCAGTGTAATAGAGTGCTGCCCTGTCAGATGCTTTGTCTTTTGCATGAGATGAAAATATAGACACTGTGTATTGTGGTTTTGTGTTTAAGTTAATAATCTCATATCAGGACTGGTAAATAGACATAGCTTCTGTTTACTTGAAAATCTGTTGCAGGATTACTTGAAACAAAATTTAATTACAGAAGTTCAGCAACTATTGTTGTTGGAAAAGACAGTTACATTGCTTTACATTACATGCTGCAAATTAGGCTAACAATAGCTGCAAGTCACATGCTCTACATCCCAGTTACCTGCTTAACAGCATGTTCCCCCTAAAACTGATATCACCACATCATTGTACCTTGCCTGCGACTATCTCCAAAAATGCCCCAACCCCGACCTGTTTTCCAGGGTTAGGGTTGATTACAAAGAAATGCTGGGTTTTCGGTGACGTTTCTACCAGCAAAAGGGAACTTACCAGTGGCAATGAGCAAATCTGTGCTGTGGTGTGGAATTGCTGTGGAAGTAAGAGTCCTTCATGAAGAAAGATGTCATGTAGTAACCTGTAGCTCCACGATTTCAGGCCTTAGAACAGAACCTTCGGTTGGGAGTGGCAAGGTTGGATGGAGAGGATGTGGTGCATATATTTCAATTAACTTGTTCAGACATGCTGTGATTTGTGTCCAGGTGAATGTTGAATGCAGACCTTCTGGCCCAAGTGTAGGAACACTTCCACTGAGCCTGAGGCTGTGGTGTAGATATTTTCAAATTATCTTGCTTGGAAATGTTGTTATGCACCTTTCGATGAGGAAGGAATTGAATCTAAGGTTTCTGGTTTGAAGGTAGAGATACTGTCATTGTACCACAGAGCTCCTCAGAGGCTGTGGGTTATCATAATTATAACTCCATTATTGAAATCAGGTACAATCTTCAATAAATTCCCCCAATGTCAGGTAGAGGGAGCTAGACTCACAGACACATAATTGGGTTTGCTGAATCCATCTTGGCCACTACACAACGGTAAAATAACTGACTCCACACAGGTTGGTATCCCAACTCACCCTTTATTTACATGTGCTAGCACTTGACACTGGTCTGGATTCCTTAGAGCCAGCTCACAGAGTGAACAGAACCTCTGACATTCCTGTTTATATCTGCCAGCCAGGGCTCCCTGATTGGGCCAGATTAACAGATCCAATCAGGGAATTCATATTCCATGAGGTCCACCTGGCTGACCTCATATCAATCACTACAAGAGAAAGAAAATTGGTTAAGAGTGTGACTCCATTCCTGAGAGTCTAAATTTCAATTAGAATTAAGCAGGATTATCATTTTGGGGACAGTAGAAGAGTTAGGGTGTAACTTCTCCGTAAATACAGTCAAGCTCACTGCATTTCGATACAGAAGATTAGCTGAGACCATTTAACTTTTAAGCATATACACAATTTATTATTCCAATGAAAAAGCATGGAACCTAGTGATTAGACATAGGATATACATCACAAAGCTAAATCAATCCTGAAAAGAAAACAGCTGGTTCTAATTTATAAAAGAGAAATGAAAGTTGAAAGTTGTTGTAGTTATAAGATGTTTCTTAATGATAACCATTAATTATTCAAAGTGAAAATTACCTTAATTCCTGATTCATTAGGTTTAGAATAAATCTAAAGTAAATGTAAACAAATCTAATCAATCATTCAATTCAGATTTTATTAATATGTTTATAATATCAATAATTAGCAGTAATGTGAAAGACGGCACTTGATCATGAGTAGGCCACCCCAATCATCATCCCATATTAGGGAAAGACTATTGTAGTGAAAGTGCCCATTCAATTTTGAGAGTCATAGAGTCCTATAGCACGGAAACAGACCTTTTGATCCTACCAGTCCATGCTGACCATAAACGCAAACAAACTATTCCCACCTACCTGCTCTTGGCCCATATCCCTCCAAACCTTTCCTAGTCATGTACTTATCCAAATGTCTTTATAAATGTTGTAATTGTGCCCACATCCACTACTTTCCTTGGAGATTCATTCTACATATGAACCACCCTCTGTATAAAATATTTGCCCCTCATGTCATTTTTCAATCTCTTTCCTCTAACCTTAAAAATGTGCCCCTACTCTTGAAATCCCCCATCCTAGGGAAAAGACAATTCTCATTAACTCTATCTATACCTCTCATTATTTTATAAACTTTTATCAGATCAGTGAAAAAGGTCCCAGCCTATCCAGCCTTTCTTTATAACTCAAACCTTCCACACACAGCAACATTCTGGTAAATCTCTTCTGAACCCTCTCTAGCTTGATAATATATTTCCTACAACTGGGAGGCCAGAACTGGACACAGTATTCCAGAAGAGGCCTCACCAATATCCTGTACAACCTCAAATGACTTCCCAACTCCTGTATTCAAAGGACTGAGCAATGAAGGCAAGTGTGCCAAACACCTTTTCAACCACCATTTCGATATGTGATGCAAAGTTCAAAGAGTTTCCAAATATTCTTGCAAACTAGCATTAGGGTTTAGTCATGTTGGTCAATCTATTTCATCAAGGCACTATGTTCAGTAACATAATAAAATTTGAGGCTTGGTATTTATTTTAATCTGACAGTGGTTCTATTTCTCAGAGCAAGTGTTTTAGCTGAGTGATAGTGTCACAGTAAGAATTACCAGCTTTTTTTAAAATGTCTGTGTAATATTATTAGCAATTTAACATTATTCTGAAGGGAGTTGACTACATTCTGTTTGCAAGCCAGCTTTCTCCATTGTTTAAAAAAGCAGTCTTCTCCACATTTTATTGAAAAGCAGTTTTTAACCTAATATTCATGTATCATATATTTTGAACTTTGCTCCTTCATGAGGAAGTCTAGCTGGGTTCACTTGGTGAGTGTGACAGGTTATCAATTTAAAAAAATTCGCTTGTGGTATGTCACTGGCTGGCCAGCATTTATTGCTTGTTCCTAGCTGCACCTTGAGAGGTCAGTGGTGACCTGTATTCTACTTGCAGTCTACTTGCTGTAGGTTGACCCTCCCTAATGCCTTTGGGGAGGGAATTCCATGATTTTGATCCAGCAACAGTGAAGGAACAGTGACATATTTCCATGTCAGAGTGGTGCGTGGCCATGAGGGGAACTTGCTGGGGAGGTATTCCCGTGTATCTGTGGCCTTTGTCAGGTCACGGCTTTGGAAGGTGCTATCTAAGAAGGCTTGATGAATTTCTGCAGTGCATCCTATAGATGCCAGGGTGATGGAATATTCAGAAGCAGTGTTGGTTGTGAAGGGAGTAGATGTTTATGGATGGGGTGCTGGTCAAACAGGTTGCTATGTCCTGGATGGTGTCAAACATCCTGAGACTTCTTGAAGCTGCATGCATCCAGGCAAGTGGGGAATATTCCATCAGCCTGGTGACTTGCACCTTGGAAACGGTGGACTAGCTTTGGCGAAATAAAGAGATGAGTCATTTGCCACAGTATTCCTAGCTCCTGACCTGCTCACTGTGTTTATGCAATAAGGTCAGTTGAATTTTTGTTCAATGGTAACTCCCAAGATTCAGGGGGGTTCAGTGATCGTAACACCATTGAACGTCAAAGGGCAGTAGTTAGAATTTTGCTTACTGGAACTAATCATTGCCTGGCATTTGTGTGGCACAAATGTTACTTGTCACTTGTCAGCTCAAGCCTGGACTTTGTCCAGATCTTGTTGCATTTGGGCATGGATTGTTTCAGTATCTGAGGAGTCACACATGGTGCTGAACATTGTGTAATCATCAGTGAACATTACTACTTCTGACCTTATGATAGAGGGAAGCAACTAAAGACAGTTTAGCCCAGTTCACTACTCCAAGGAATACCTGCAGAGATGTCCTGGAACTGAGATGAATGACCTCCATCAACCAGGACCATCTTCCTAAGTGCCAGGTATGAATCCAACCAGAGGAGAGTTTGCCCCAGTGCTCATTGTGTCCAATTTCTGCTAGGGCTCCTTGATGTCATACTTGCTTGAATGCACAAAATTAAAAATCACTCGACACCAGGTTATAGTCCAACAGGTTTAATTGGAAGCACTAGCTTTCGGAGCACCGCTCTTTCATCATGTGGTTGTGGAGTACACAATTATCAGACACAGAATTTATAGCAAAAGTTTACAGTCTGATGTAACTGAAATTATACATTGAATAATTCCTTAATTGTTTGTTAAGGCTTTCATCTGTTAGAATACTATGATAGTTTCACTTCTTTCATGTATACATCACAAAACCTATTTTTAAAAGTTGCATTCTCCGGTTAACTGTAACAATGGGTGTGAGCTAGACAATATGTTGAAGGTGTTAGCCCCCTGTGTTCTCTGTCTTTGCCATAATGTTTAGACTGATTGTAAACTAAAAAGTGAGATAACAGAGTTTTACATGAATTCATGCGGTTTTTGAGCAAAGTACAATGTAACTCTGCAAGTCCAAATTCACCCCACAAACGTATATGCATATGTGTGCATGTGGGTCTTTGAGTATGTGTGCGTCTGTGTGTGTGTGTGTCTGTCTGTCTGTCTGTCTGGGTTGGGGGGTTGAAAGAGTGAGAGAGAGTGTATATATGTGTGTATGTGATTGTAGAGTGTCTTAAGTCTGTGAGGGGGTGCATGTGTGAGTGTGGGAGTGTGTGCGCCTGTAGGAGTGTGGGTGTGTCTGGGGTGGGGGGGTTATGAGTGTCAGTGTGAGAGAATGTATATGGGTGTGCATGAGTGTAGAGTGGTCTAAGTCTCTGAGAGGATGCATGTGTTCGTGTGGGAGTGTGTGTGTCTGTAAGGGTGTGTGTGAGTGTCTGGGTGTGTGTCTGTGTATATGTGTGTCCGTGTATGTGTGTGTATAGGAGTACCTGTGTGTGTGAGAGGGAGAGTGTGTGTGTGTGTAGGAGTGTCTGTGTGTGCGTATAGTGCAATGGTGGTCACCTGTAATGTGACATGAAGCCAAGGTCCCGGTTGAGGCCCTCCCTATGGGTACAGAACTCAGCTATCAGCCTCTGCTTGGCCATTTTTTGCTGCTCCCTGTCCCAAAGTTCACCTTGGAGGATGGTCACCTGAAGGTCCGAGATCAAATGTCCCGGATCGCTGAAGTGATTTTTAGTTTACAATCAGTCTAAACATTATGGCAAAGACAGAGGACACAGGGGGCTAACACCTTCAACATATTGTCTAGCTAACACCCATTGTTACAGTTAACCGGAGAATGCAACCTTTTTAAAAAAAAGGTTTGGTGATTTACACATGAAAGAAGTGAAACTATCATAGTATTCTAACAGATGAAAGCCTCAACAACAATTAAGATATTATTCAATGTATAATTTCAGATACATCACACTGTAAACTTTTGCTGTAAATCTGTGTCTGATAATTGTGTCCTCCACAATCACCAGATAAAGGAGTGGCGCTCCGAAAGCTAGTGCTTTCAATTAAACTTGTTGGACTATAACCTGGTGATGTGTGATCTTTAACTTTGTGCACCCCAGTCCAACACAGGCATCTCCAAATCATTGCTTGAATGCAGCCTTGATGTCAAGGGCTGTCAGTGTCACCTCACCTCTGAAATTCAGCTCTTTTGACCATGTTTCATCCAAGATGTAATAAGATTAGGAGCAGAGCAGAACCCAAAGTGGGCATCACTGAGCAGATTATTGCTGAGCAAGTGCTTCAATCACTTTACTGATAATCTAGACTTGACTGATGTGGTGGTAATTAGCCTGGTTGGACTTTCTCTGTTTTTTATATACAGAAGATACTTGGGCAATTTTCCACATTGTCAGGTAAATGCCAGAGTCAAAAGGTGTGGTGCTGGAAAAGCACAGCAGGTCAGACACCATCCGAAGAGCAGGGCAGTCAACGTTTCAGGCATAAACCCTTTATCAGTAAAGTGTTGTACTGGAAGAGCTTGGCAAGTTTCCAGAGCACAAGTCTTTAGTACCAATGCCAAAATGTTGTCAGAACACATAGCCCTTGTAGTATCCAGTGACTCCAATCATTTCTTGATATCACACAAGTGAATCAAATTGGCTGAAGACTGATATTTTTGCTGCTGGGGTCCATTGGAGAAGGCCAAGATGAATCATCCACTCAGCTCTTCTGGCTGAAGGTTGCCGAAAATGCTTCAACCTTATCTTTTGCAATGATCTGTTGAGTGCTTCCATCACTGAGGATGAGGATATTTGTGGAGTCTCCTCCTCCAGTGCATCGTTCAATTGTTCACCACCATTCACAACTGGGTGTAATAAGACTGCAGGGATTAGATCAGATCCTAAAATCTGATTGAAGATTTGTAGTTCGGGTATCCGTTGTTGTGGTTCTGCTCGCCGAGCTGGAAGTTTTTGCTGCAAACGTTTCGTTCCCTGGCTAGGGAACATCATCAGTGCAGTGGGAGCCTCGTGTGAAGCGCTGCTTTGATGTTTCTTCCGGTATTTATATTGGTTTGTTCTTGCCGCTTCCGGGTGTCAGTTTCAGCTGCAGTGATTTGTATCTGGGGTCCAGGTCGATGTGTCTGTTGATGGATGTTCTTGCCGTTTCCGGGACAACAGACACATCGACCTGGACCCCAGATACAAATCACTGCAGCTGAAACTGACACCCGGAAGCGGCAAGAACAAACCAATATAAATACCGGAAGAAACATCAAAGCAGCGCTTCACACGAGGCTCCCACCGCACTGATGATGTTCCCTAGCCAGGGAACGAAACGTTTGCAGCAAAAACTTCCAGCTTAGATCAGATCCGTTGGTTGTGGGGTCACTTAGCTCCGTCTATCGCTTGTTGCTTATGTTGTTCAGTATGCAAGTCATCCTGCTTGATATCTTCAGAAGGTGGGCACCTCATTTTTAGGTATGTTTGGTGTTGCTCTCCTGCACTCTCCATTGAACCAGAGTTTACCCACTGGCTTGATGATAATGGTTGAGGGGGTATATGCTAGACCATGAGATTACATAAAGTGTTGGAGAATAATTCAGCAGCGATTGATGGCTCACAGCAGCTCAATGATGCCCATTGTTGAGTTGCTAGATCTGTTCAAAGTCTGTCCCATTTGATAGTGCCACACAACACAATGGAGTGGCACGATGCAGTGCATTCTCAGTGTGAAGGCAGACATTGTCATGTACCGATGCTTCTGCAGCCAGAAGATTGGAATGGGTGAGGTCTAGTGCATTTTTCGTAGAATCATTGAATCCCTACAGTGTGAAAGCAGGCCATTTGGCCCATCAAGTCCACACTGACCCTCTGAAGAGCATCTCACCCAGACCAACCCTATTATCCCTGTAACCCTGCATTTTCAATAGCTAATCCATCTAGCCTACACATCCCTGGACACTATGGCCAATTTAGCATGGCAAATACACCTACGCATCTTAGGAATGTGGGATGAAACCAGACCACCTGGAGGAAATCCACGCAGACATGGGGAGAATGTGCAAACTCTACACAGAGAGTCACCCAAGGCTGGAATCGAACTCGGGTTCCTGGTGCTATGAGACTGCAGTGCTACCCATTGAGCCATGGTGCTGCTCTCTTGTTGGTTCCCTCACCACCTGCTGCAGACTGAATCCTTTAGCAGCTATATCCTTTAGAATCTGACCAGCTCAATTAGTGGCATTATTGCTGAGCCACTCTTGATGATGGATACTGAAATCCCCTAGCCAGAGTACATTTTGCATCCTTTCCACTCTCAGTGCCTCCTCTAAGTGTTGCTCACTTGGAGTTGTAAATAAGGGGTAAGCCATTTAGGACTGAGATGAGGAAGAATTTAATCAGTCAGAGAGTTGTAAACATGTGAAATTCTCTACTACAGAAAGCTGTTGGGGTCAATTCGTTAGATATATTCAAAAGGGATTTGGACATAGCCCTTGCAGCTAAAAGGATAGAGAGGAATACAGAGAAAACTGGAGAGGGATACTGAAATTCCACAATCAGCTATGATCATATTGATTGATGGTGCAGGCTCAAGGGGCTGAATGGCCTGCTCCTGCACCTCTCTATGTTTTCTATATTTCTATGTTTCAGCTGACTCATCAGCCAAGGGAGGACGGTACATGATAATCAGCAGGAGGTTTTCTTGCCCAATTTTAACCTGAAGCCATGAGAATTCATGGGATCCGGGCTCAATATTTATTCCCAAAGCAACTCTCACCCGACTGGATGCCCTTTGTTGCCACCTCTGCTGGGTCTGTCCTAGTGGTTGGACAGGACATATCCAGTGATGGGGGAATTGTCTGTAAGGTATGATTCCGTGAGTATGACTATGTCATGCTGTTGCTTGGCTAGTCTGCGAGAAAGCTCTCCCAATTTTGGCAATAGCCCGTAGACGTTAGTAAGGAGGACTTTGCAGCATCGACAGGGCTGTTTCTGCCATTGTCTTTTCAAATGCCTAGATCAATAACATATGGTCTGTCTGGTTTCATTTCTTTGTTGAGACTTTGCAGCAATTGATACAACTGAGTGGCTTGATAGGCCACTTCAGAGAGTAGAGCTAAAAATGTGCTGCTGGAAAAGCGCAGCAGGTCAGGCGGCATCCAAGGAGCAGGAGAATCGATGTTTCGGGCATGAGCCCTTCTTCAGGAATAGAGGTCTATTCCTGTTCCTCGGATGCTGCCTGACCCCACACCCCACTTCAGAGAGTAGGCAAAAGTGAGGACTACAGGTGCTGGAAACCAGAGTTTAGATTAGACGGTTGCTGGAAAAGCACAGCAGATCAGGCAGCATCTGAGGAGCAGGAAAATTGACGCTTCGGGCAAAAGCCCTTCATCAGGAATAGAGGTCTATTCCTGCTCCTCGGATGCTGCCTGACCTCCTGTGCTTTTCCAGCACCACTCTAATTTAAACATGTCAGAGAGTAGTTGCTGTCGAATCATTAAATTGGAGCAGGAGTAGACCATTCAGCCCTTTGAGCCTGCACCCCATTCAATTAGACCAAGGCAAATTTTTGTCCTCAATGTCTTTATCTTGCATGGTCCCCATATCCCTTGATGTATTTAATTAATAAAAATCTATTGATCTCTGTCTTGAATACACTCAAAGACTGATATTCCACAGAGCTCTGGGGCAGAGAATTCCAGTATCACCATTCTCTGAGGGATGAAATTCCTTCTTATTCCAATCCTAAATGGCATATCTCTTTATACTGAGACCCATTGCTTCTTCTCTTTGTCTTTCTTTTTCCTGCAGACCAGAGGCTTCTGAAATCCAAGCTTGTTGCTTCTTAACCACTAGTTCTTGACATGTTATATCTACTCTTCTACTTTTTTTCAACTTTCATGTTCTCCTTGTCAATGTCTTGGTCGATCTTATTTAGGTTTCTCAGTCTTCAAAAAGAAAATGCAAACCAGAGCATATAAACTGATGTTAATAGTGGAGGTTGTTATAAGTACAATTATAACTTGTACGATGTCACAATAAAGTGTAATATTCCCACTGGATGAGTCAGTGAAGATCCCTGTTGTAAATGAATATTATTGTTAATTGTCTTCAGCTTTATTGCAAGTATTTTTTAAACTTGTCCTTGATGAATCAGAGTATTTAGTTTTATAACTGTACCCTTGCAAAATGCTAAAATGAATCACATGAGAACAAGCCAGGGATTGAAACTGGCATCTTGATGATCTGCACAACTCTGGGCACACCATGTGTAAGCAGTCGGGCGAGTCAGGGAAAGGTTCCAAGAGTTTTATTTATTTTGTATCAAAACTCTAGGTGTATCAAATTTCACAAGACTCTTAGAACAGTGGATTTGTGTGCCTCCCAAAACGTACCCTTCTTTAACATTCAACCTTGTGTTTCCGAAGCATTCCTTCATGAGTTTGCTGTTATAACATGTATAATGTAGTGAAACATCCAAAACCACTATAAAGGAGCATCACAAAACAAAATTTGACACAATGAACACAAGTGGATGTTGGGCCACTAACAGTCATCACCAAAGACAGTTGAACTTTTAACTTATTCATTTATTTTCCTAGTTTAAACTATGAAAGATATTAATGTAAACTACTACCTACTTATCTTTTTTTTCTACTATTCTATGAAAGAATGATTAACTTTTTAACTCTTGTTTCTCTTGCTACTTTGAATCTCAGTTTTGTTTGTACCTAGGTATCCAAGATGGCACCATGTGTGGCGACATTATACACTTACCACTGTACTCCTGCACTTCTGTACTTGAGTACACAAGACAATAGAATCTAAAATCTAAATGGAGACATATTGATTCTGTTCTACATGCCTGAGACTGCTCTACGCTGATGCTACTCCACGTCTGCTGTCTCCCTATCTTTACCTTAACTGAGACTGACTGTGATCTGACCCTTGAGGAGTTCCATTCAATTCATTATTTCCATATTTGACGACAGAAAACTGATTCAAGTTCTCAAGTACATTCCTCCATCTCTGTCTCAGGAGTGTGTCTGTCTGATGTAACATCATTGCCGACAATATCATCGTTAACGTAATCGTTCCCATCATACCACAGTATTTATCAAACTGCACTGAGTCACTCCTATACAGGCGAACAGGTATTTTTGAGACAATTTTTAAAGTGATTTCTGGAATGATTACCCAGCTACACCGGATTGTGTTTGGTGATCGGGAAATGAGCTTGAGTTGGGACTGGATTACAGGAATCACTTTACAGATGAGGCATCACTTTGAGTACCTGACTGTGCCCAAAGCAAAAACTCTTCGTCCCTCTTACGATTTCCAATGATTTGGAAAGGTGAGAACTGTCATAAGAATATTTGCATAGCATGTCATCTTATTTTTATTTTCATATTTAACCCTCCCTGACCAATCTGCAATCATTTTGTCCTTTGTAATGCATTTGTTATCAAAGAAGCCCATTGTTTCAAATGTTTTGAATTTTCTGAGAAAGTTTTTGTACTTTGTTGAATTGTTCATAAATTAAGTAGCACGCCTTTTGTTTTTCTGAACCTTCAGTAGTTTTTACAATACACTGACTACAGTGGATCAACTCCAGCGGGTCAACTGGACTTCTGTTTGAGAATACAGGAACTGCGCAACCTTTGTCGGACTGAAAAATGCCAGAAATGTCATTAATTCAAAGAAAATAATTTACAACCATCGTTGATACCTGGCTTCATGTTCATGAATTCAACTTTAACCCTGCATGTTTTGGGCTGAGCTATATGGATGTCAAGTACTTGTTGTAGCTTAAATGCTATATTTCTGACAAAAGGTGTAAGGGTGTGGAATGCCCTACCTGCCAATGCAGTTAACTCAGTGACATTAGGGATAAGCACATGGATGATAATGTGTAATTTAGGTAGATGAACTGAGAATAGTTCATAGGTCGCACAACATTGAGGGCCAAAAGGCCTATTCTGCACTGTTTTGTTCGATGTTCTAAAAAGGCATTGGAAATACCAAAGCAAAAATCAGAAATTCTGAAGAATTTATTCACCAACTGGACAAAGCAATTCTAGAGCAGAATTGTGTTTACTTAATAGCATCACAGGATTCTTGAAATAAGAGGGCTCAGAAAACAAGTGGTTACATTAAATAATTGGTCAAAGAGGACTACTTCCATTAGAATGGTGGCTTGCTGTTATCCAGATTCTGCTGTGGTAGAATCATACTGTCATAGAGTCAGACAGCTGTCGGTCAAATGGCAAATTTTGTATCACCATAGTGAGAATGGTCTTTGCTATACAGGATCAGGACAAGTCTGGGCTCCTATTCAGCCAATTTCCACCACTGCAGCCTCAGTAAAAACCCATTAGGCACTTTGGAGAGACACATGGGAACAAACCCTTTGGTCCAACTAGTCCACACTGATCACATTCCCAAACTAAACTATCCCACCTGCCTGCTCCTTGCCCAAATCCCTCCAAACCTTTCCTATTCATGTATCCATCCAAATGTCTTTTAAATGTTGTAACGGTACCTGCATCCACCATTTCCTCTGGTAATTGATTCCACATACTAGCCACTCTCTATTTAACAAAGTTGGCCCTCATGTACTTTTGATATCTTTCTCTTCTCATCTTAAAAATATGCCCTGTAGTTTTGAACTCCCTCACATTAAGGAAAAGATCTTTGCTATTCACCTTATCTATGCCTCTCATGATTTTATAAAGTTCTATAAGGTCACCCCTCAACCTCTATGCTTCAGTGATAAAATTCCCAGCCTACTTTTATAACCCAAACCCTCCAATTCCTGCAACATCCTGGTAAATATTTTCTGAACCCTCACTAGTTTAATAATATCCTTTGTATAACAAGATGACAAGAACTGCACACAGTACTCCAGATGAGGTCTCACCAGTCTCCTGTACAACTTCAACATGATGTCCCAACACTTATAACACTGTGCAAGGCCCCACCATTAATTATATAAGTCCTGCCCTCATTTGTTTTCCCAAAATGCAATACCTCACATTTATCCAAATTAAATCCCAACTGTCACTCCCCAGCCCATTGACCTAATTGATCAAGATCTCTTTGTAATCTTAGATAATCTTCTACACTGTCCACTATACAACCAACTTTGGTTTCATCTGCAAGCATTACTAACCGTGCCTCCTATGTTCTCATAATAATCATTTATATAAATGACAAGAGTGGAACCAGTACCGATCTCTGTGGAACACTGCTGGTCACAGGCCTCCAGGATGAAAAACAACCCTCCACCATCAACCACTGACTCCTACTGTAAAGTCAATTTTGTATCCAATTGGCAAGCTCACCCTTAATCCTGAGAAGGCAACTTTAACAATTATTACTGGACCTGCTTACTGATGCCAACTGTGCATGCACAGACAATTCCAATTGCAGATGTACATCATAATTGCTCATGGACCTAATCAAAATGCACAAGCTCATCACTAGTAATGTTACCACTCAAATGTAATGAAGTCACAACTGCTCAGCATGATAGGCAACTTTAACAATTATTAATAGTTCGATCTGAAAGGTTTGTAGCTATTAAAAATCCAGAAACTATAATCCAGCTGTCACCTACTGGTCCTTATTAACTGCTGCACAACAAAGTCGGTTCTGCTATAACACGCGTTTCTTCAACATGAATTGGCTATAACACGATTGAAATGTTTAGACCATTATTTGTAGAACGCAAACTTTCCTTACCTGTATTGGTTAAACACGATTCTGTCCTATTGGTTTAAATGGTGCTGCTATTATGCGATTTTCTTACAACGCAGAAGAAATGGAAACAAAACTATCATGTTATATCAGAACTGACTGCAATTGCCCTGCCAATACTAACAGGAGTTGTTGTGTCTCGCTCTCCTATTTAGATTGGAGTATGTGGCTAAAAGGAACAAAATCCTGGGTTTGGATATTCCTCTTAATTGGCAGTTTAGCATTGAAGTTGGCTTTCCATTTATTGCGTTGACCTTACCATCTCAAATCATTTTCATGTATTAGATTGTTAAGCAAGCATGCCAAGCTCTCATGGAGCCTCACCATCAAGTGGGAACCCAAACAAACAAGACAAATATTCCTGACACCAACTTTGATGGAAGGCCTGTAGAAATGTTGAAGAAATGTCAGAAAAGGCACAGGCAATTTCTCCAGTGTTTTCACAGATTTTCAGCCAAAGAGTCAGTGAATGATCAGAAGATTTCCTCCTCGTGTGCACACATGCATAAAGAATGGTCAATAATGTTCAGCATTGAAATCACAAAAGCTCTTTGTGACAAATGCTGTTGGTCAAATGGCAAATTTTGTACCACCATAGTGAGAATGGTCTTTGCTATACAGGATCAGGACAAGCCTGGGCTCCTATTCAGCCAATTTCCACCACTGCAGCCTCAGTAAAAACCCATTAGGCACTTTGGAGAGACACAAACAATGTTCAATATTATCAAGGAGTCCATTGTATATTCACGCACTAGACGCTTAAATTGGAGGAGATTGCATGTCTCTGGAGATTTGCATTTCCTCAATAAATAAATATTTGAACCATGTTGTGAATTTATTTGCCACAGATAAATCAGTTGACAGAGAAATAAAATAAATAATTAAACTGCTGTAGGCAAATCTGATCAGGTTCAGGGAGCCCATTTCCACCTGGTAAAATTGCTATTAATGGGACATGAGTGACCTCACCACGTGGCCAGCAGACTCAACTTCCCATTATCATGTTGCTGTAAATCACAGATCACATCAGTCAGCAGGGATTTTGATTATATACATTGGTGTGGTGTGATAAAGTTTGAATTCTGATTGTAGATTTTAGGGGCACAATTGCTATGCATGCCCCATTCACTTGTCCTGGCATTGAGCTGTTTTACCTGTAGAACTTAAAGGAACCTCTGTGGCTACTTCAAAAACAGTCCAGTGACATCCCCAGTTCTGTAAGTTTACTGTGCCAGCTGTGGTTCAATCAGTTGTACACTTGTCTTTGAGATAAAAGATCCAAATCCCACTCCAGGGTCTGGAGCACCAAAGGTCATGGCTAATACTCCAGTGTAATCTGGAGGGAATGCAATCCTGTTAAAGATGCCATCTTTTGAATGAGGTAGTAAACCACATCACCAGCTGCTTGTTTGTTTGGATGTAAAAGATCATCTGGTGCTATTTTGCAAGGTAGTTATCTCTGGTGTCCTGTTCAAGATTTATTCATGGGTCAACACCACTAAAACAGATTATTTGGTGATTGTCAGATGCTGCTTATGATAGTTTCTATATGTTAATGGGCTGCCACATTACAGCAATGGCTACATTAAAAAGTACTTCATGAGCAGGAAAGCATTTTGAGACATCCCATGATCATAAAAAGCATTATAAAATGTTATGTATGCATCTGGACAGGTAGGAAGGGCAGATATAATCTTTTAGGAATCACAAAAGTGCTGCAGGTATTGATATGACTTTGACTCGCCCATGAATTTGCATTCTAATCCTCCAAGAGTCCAAACACTTTGGTGCTAGCAAGCTGTAGCAAAACAGCTGCTTGTAGCATGCTGGGGAGATTTAAGTGAGATTCAAGCTCGGCTTGTTCAAATCTCCTCACTCATCTGACTGCTGGGTGATTGTCACACTCTGTTCATTGCCTTTCTAAAGTGAACCCTGGTTTTCAAATCACAAAGCACCACTGAACGTCTTAGGCATGAAGAGTTGATTTCAAATCATGAGACATTGTGGCCTAACAATGGGCTATCTATCAGGTTTTTTTTAGAATGTACACCATGTGCCCGAATGCCTGAGGAGTTTTTATGAATGTCGAGTGTAACAGTTCATAGATCTTCTCTTGAAGTCAATTGAACAAAGAGGGAAAGTACACTTACGTTGCAATGATTCAAACCCAACGTTAATGATAAATGGAAAAATTGCCAAATGGATCTGTGAAGAAAGGATGTACTTTGATAGGCATATATTTCTGTGGATTGGTCTCAAGTAATCAGATATCGTAAATTCATTAAGTTCTCAGTATAACTAACCTTTTGTCATTATATACAATTTATAACTCTTCCAAAATCACTCCTGTCCTAGCTCATCTGTTGCTCAAATCCTCATCCGTATCTTTTAGCCTTCAGGGTAAATTATTCCAATGCACTCCCAGCAGGACTCCCACATTCTACCCCTCATAAAATTCAAATAATCCAAAATGCTGCTGCCTATGTTCAGGCAGCAAATCCCTTTCCGCTATCATCCTTGTGGTCATTGACCAAAGTTGACACTCAGTCAGGGAAGATCTTAACTTTAAGTTTCTCATCCTGATTTTCAACTCTCTCGATGGACTCAGCCCTCCTGATTTCCCTAATCTTACCAACCCCAAAAACATCCAAGAAGATATGTGCTCATCAGATTTGGACCTCTTATGCGTTCCTATTTCAATTGCTCCTCCATTGCTGGCTGTGTCTTCAGTTTTCTAGGCCATGAGTTCCAGAACATCCTCCCTGGATCTTTCTGCCTCCCTTTCCTCCTTTCCAATATTCCTTTAAATCTACCCCTTTGACAAAGTTTTTTGTTATCTGGCATTAGATCTGCCAATTTGACTTGTACTTTAGAACATAGAACAATACAGCACAGAACAGGCCCTTCGTCTCACGATGTTGTGCCGAACATTTGTCCTAGCTTAAGCACCTATCCATGCACCTATTCAATTGCCGCTTAAAGGTCACCAATGATTCTGACTCTGCCACTCCCACAGGCAGTGTATTCTATGCCCCCACCACTCTCTGGGTAAAGAACCCACCCCTGACATCCCCCCATACCTTCCACCCTTCACCTTAAATTTATGTCCCCTTGTAACACTCTGTTGTACCCGGGGAAAAAGTCTCTGACTGTCTACTCTATCTATTCCCCTGATCACCTTATAAACCTCTATCAAGTCACCCCTCATCCTTTACCGTTCCAATGAGAAAAGGCCTAGCACTCTCAACCTATCCTCGTATGACCTATTCTCCATTCCAGACAACATCCTGGTAAATCTCCTCTGCATCCTCTCCAAAGCTTCCACATCTTTCCTAAAATGAGGCGACCAGAACTGCACACAGTACTCCAAATGTGGCCTTACCAAGGTCCTGTATAGCTGCAACATCACCTCACGACTCTTGAATTCAATCCGTCTGCTAATAAACGCTAATACACCATAGGCCTTCTTACAAGCTCTATCCACCTGAGTAGCAACTTTTAAAGAGCTATGAACATAGACCCCAAGATCCCTCTGCTCCTCCACCTTACTAAGAACCCTACTGTTAACCCTGTATTCCGCATTCTTATTTGTCCTTCCAAAATGGATAACCTCACACTTGACAGGGTTGAACTCCATCTGCCACTCCTCAGCCCAGCTCTGCATCATATCTAAGTCCCTTTGCAGCCGACAACAGCCCTCCTCACTATCCACAACTCCACCAATCTTTGTATCGTCTGCAAATTTACTGACCCACCCTTCGACTCCCTCTTCCAAGTCAGAAATAAAAATTACAAACAGCAGAGGACCCAGAACTGATCCCTGTGGAATTCCACTTGTAACTGGGCTCCAGGTTGAATATTTACCATCTACCACCACTCTCTGACTTCGACTGGTTAGCCAGTTCTCTATCCAACTGGCCAAATTTCCCACTATCCCATGCCTCCTGACTTTCCGCATAAGCCTACCATGGGGAACCTTATCAAATGCCTTACTAAAATCCATGTACATTACATCCACTGCTCTACCCTCATCCACATGCTTGGTCACCTCCTCAAAGAATTCAATAAAACTTGTAAGGCAAGACCTACCCCTCACAAATCCGTGCTGGCTGTCCCTAATCAAGCAGTGTCTTTTCAGGTACTCATAAATCCTATCCCTCAGTACCCTTTCCATTACTTTGCCTACCACCAAAGTAAGGCTAACTGGCCTGTAATTCCCGGGGTTATCCTTATTCCCTTTTCTGAACAGGGGCACAACATTCGCCACTCTCCAGTCCCCTGGTACCACCCCCGTTGACAGTGAATAATACTTTGTTTCATAATACTCTTGTGAAGATGTTTTGGGACATTTTAGGAGGTTAATTACATTATATATGTATATTGATGTTTACATTATTGCATAGTTATACAAATAGATATCCATAAATATGCAGTGCATTCATTTCTTCAACTAAATGCTATCGAAGTGATGAGCCATGAGAATAGTAATTAATCATGTGTTGCTACCACATCTTATAGAGATCTATTGGATTTGAAAGAAAAGGTAGGAAAAGCTAGGAAATACCTATAAACAATTAGATCAGTGGTATTGTACCATTGTAACATATTATTGTATTTGTAATTGCTTAAGAGTAGCATTCAGGATCCATGATCTTTGATATCAAGAAGCTTATTAAGATGATAAAGTGACTGAGAGAATGTACAGAGTTCCAGGGAGAAGGCAGGGGAATGTCATCAATTGAATAAAATATATCCAATGAAATTAAAAGGGAGGATTGATTTTATAGGTTTTTCATCTTAATTATTGTTAATAAAAAATCATTTGTTGCTTGTGAATTAGTTGGGAATCTCCCATGGAATTATTTGCATCAGTTTACTTCCAAAACAATTTGGCCACAATTGGTGTTTGTACAAGCAGAGGATTCTGAATTTGTATAATGAATAAATATACCCATTATTTGAAGAAAAATGCATGGGCTACTGTTTCACTTACCGTTCTGTTGAAAATATTAATTTAAAGTGAACTTGAATTGTTTGGAACTTTGAGGAATTTTCTTTTAGAAAGTTACACACAGGCTGTTGACAACAAAAGTGAAGCTGTATTTATATCCTTCCTGGCTCCCATTAGGAATTAACAATGGCCCTCCTTGAATTGTTGGATACTTTTGTGCTAGTGATGCTCTGATAATGGCATAAAGCAGAGAAATCGAGGATCTTCAGCCAGTCTCAACAGAAACTTATGTCCAAGTCAGGTTAGTTTATTGCTAGGAGCAGAATGTGGAAGTGATCCTGAAATGTTGCCTTTTTTTGGCTTCATTCATAGTTAGCATTGTGAGGCCAAGAGGTGGTATTAATATAAGCATGGTGAGTTGCAGCAATGAATTTCATAGTTTATACATATTTCAATCACACTATACAAGTGCTGGAGGATTGATACTGACTCCAGTGGCAGAGGCACCTATCAAACAGTCTGTTCTGTCCATAATATCGTTTAGTTCCTTCAATGTTGTATATCCAAGATACTGATTTTCTTTTAAATAGATGTGAACACTGCAGGTTAGGCCAAAATTTATTGTCCATCTTTAATATCCTTCAAAATGTGGAAGGTGTGCCTGCTTAACTGCTGTGATGTAGGCGTACCAACAGTGGTGTGAGGCAGAAAATTCCAGGATTTTGATCCAGCAACAGAATGGCCAGTTCAGGGTGATATGTAACTTCAAAGGGAACTTGCAGAGAGTGGTATTCCCATGTGTTTGCTGCTAGATAACAGAGGGCAAGGGTTCAAAAGGTGCCAAATGGGGTCATGAGATTACATTTTGCATCATGAGCTCCACAGCAGCGATGTTTACATTTCCACATCCTACCTCTCACCCAACTCTCAAAGGTGTTCTGCTCCCTATACTATCTCTCACTGACTGGCTGCATCAATTTTGGGGTCATCTTAGGAGAAGGGTTGGGAAACATTATTTTGGGTAATACGCATTGATACTATTATGTGTTATTTGTGAGCAGATTTGAAGTTTCAGGTGTTGGCTTTTTGCCAACTGCTTTATCCTAACATTTATGCTGATGAGTTTCTTGATGTTGTTGAAGCTACCCTCGTTAGCAAGGTAAAGAACATTCCACCACATTCCTGACTTGTGCTTTGCAGATATAGACAGGCTTTGGCAAGTCAGAGAGTTAGTTACTCACTGCAGAATTCCTACTCTCTAACCTGGGCTTATAGCTGTAGAATTTTCATTATTCGTTTATTAATATTTCTGGTCATTGCAAATCCTTGGATGCTCATTGTGAGTGAGTTAGCAATGGTAACGTTGTTGAATATCAAAAGGAGACCATTTGGAGATGACCATGGCCTGGTATTTTTGGCGTTGATATTAATTCCCAGTTGGTAATCCAACCTACAATTTTGTCCAGATCTTGCTACCTGCAGACATGGAACGATTTCAGTATACGAGGATTTGCAAATGGTACTGAACATTGAGATAATTCCCACTTGTAACCTTATTTTGGAGGGAAATAGTCAATGAATGTATAGTTCATCTCAACCCTATTGTGCGCCTCCGAGATACTGGAGAGGGGCTGACACTGGCTAGAAACACTATCCAGAGAATTTTTTTCTGTAATGTCCCAGTTCTTCGATCGTTGATGTTGCTAAACCATGGCCATCTTTTTGTTTGTAAGATATAACGGCAGCCATGAGAAAATTTTCCTCTTTGACCTCAGTTTTATCAGAGTCCTTTGATACCATTCTCAGACAAATGCTGCCAGTGGTAATTGTCCTTAGCTTTCCTCTGGCACTGACATCAGATGTACAAAGTGCACATTTAGTGAATGTGAATGGGGAAATACAAAATTGCTTAATTAAACATAATGAATATATTCTGAATGGGCTCCAGAATAGATTTGCATCTGGATCTGTTCTTTGCAAAATTATATAACTTTTGAGCTTGATGTGTTACCATGTTTCAATCATGTTTACTTCTTACATGGAAGTTCATAGCAACATATTTTATTGGAGAAACAAAACCCACCTCAGTGCATTTAATCTACAAACACTTACCACGAGTATTTTTGCAGCAGAAACAACTCTGTTACGAAAGAAACATTTTTTGTTGTTTAGTAATTTTATACACTGCCAACTGGAAAAGAAATTGGAATTTTGGTCAGTGAAAAGTTCTGTTGGCACTGAATGAAGGAAAGCAAGAAGACAGTAAATATTCTAAGAGTGAAAAATTTTTCCATTCCCAATAATATATGCAAAAACAAACAGGATTTTCAGGGATTAATGGCTCACACACCTGAATGAAAAGGACGACCTACGTACTGGAAAATAAATAATTTTAAAACACACTGGAAATTACAGCAGCCAAATTACACAAATATCTGCCTCCTTGGTTTGAGTTTTAGAGTTGCCCGTTTCTTATATTCAGACTTAGTTTTGCCATTTGTTGGCTATAGAATAAGGAAATTCGACGTTTCGGGCCAGAGCCCTTCATCAGGAATGAGGAGAGGGTGCCAGGCAGGCTAAGATAAAAGGTAGGGAGGAGGGACTAGGGGGAGGGGCGATGGAGATGTGATAGGTGGAAGGAGGTCAAGGTGAGGGTGATAGGCCGGAGTGGGGTGGGGACGGAGAGGTCAGGAAGAAGATTGCAGGTTAGGAGGGCGGTGCTGAGTTGAGGGAACCGACTGAGACAAGGTGGGGGGAGGGGAAATGAGGAAACTGGAGAAATCTGAGTTCATTCCTTGTGGTTGGAGGGTTCCCAGGAAAAGATGAGGTGCTCCTCCTCCAGGCGCCGTGTTGTTATGTTATGCCGGTGGAGGAGTCCAAGGACCTGCATGTCCTCGGTGGAGTGGGAGGGAGAGTTAAAGTGTTGAGCCACGGGGTGGTTGGGTTGGTTGGTCCGGGCGTCCCAGAGGTATTCTCTGAAGCGTTCCGCAAGTAAGCGGCCCGTCTCCCCAATATAGAGGAGGCCACATCGGGTGCAGCGGATGCAATAGATGATGTGTGTGGAGGTGCAGGTGAACTTCTGGCGGATATGGAAGGATCCCTTGGGGCCTTGGAGGGAAGTGAGGGAGGAGGTGTGGGCGCAAGTTTTACATTTCCTGCGGTTGCAGGGGAAGGTGCCGAGAGTGGAGGTTGGGTTGGTGGGGGGTGTGGACCTGACGAGCGAGTCATGAAGGGAGTGGTCTTTGCGGAACGCTGCTAGGGGAGGGGAGGGAAATATATCCCTGATGGTGGGGTCCGTTTGGAGGTGGCGGAAATGACGGCGGATGATACGTTGTATACGGAGGTTGGTGGGGTGGTAGGTGAGAACCAGTGGGGTTCTGTCTTGGTGGCGGTTGGAGGAGCGGGGCTCAAGGGCGGAGGAGCGGGAAGTGGAGGAGATGCGGTGGAGGGCATCGTTGATCACGTCTGGGGGGAATCTGCGGTCCTTGAAGAAGGAGGCCATCTGGGCTGTACGGTGTTGGAACTGGTCCTCCTGGGAGCAGATGCGGCAGAGACGAAGGAATTGTGAATATGGGATGGAGTTTTTACAGGGGACAGGGTGGGAGGAGGTGTAGTCCAGGTAGCTGTGGGAGTCAGTCGGTTTATAGTAGATGTCTGTGTTAAGTCGGTCGCCCGATGACTGTATCGGCGCTGCCTCGTGCTCCCATGAGGAGGTTGAACAGTTCATCAACTTTACTAACACCTTCCATTCCGACTTCAAATTCACCTGGACTCTCAGACTCCTCCCTCCCCTTCCTAGACCTTTCCATTTCTATCTCGGGCGACCGACTTAACACAGACATCTACTATAAACCGACTGACTCCCACAGCTACCTGGACTACACCTCCTCCCACCCTGCCCCCTGTAAAAACTCCATCCCATATTCACAATTCCTTCGTCTCCGCCGCATCTGCTCCCAGGAGGACCAGTTCCAACACCGTACAGCCCAGATGGCCTCCTTCTTCAAGGACCGCAGATTCCCCCCAGACGTGATCAACGATGCCCTCCACCGCATCTCCTCCACTTCCCGCTCCTCCGCCCTTGAGCCCCGCTCCTCCAACCGCCACCAAGACAGAACCCCACTGGTTCTCACCTACCGCCCCACCAACCTCCATATACAACGTATCATCCGCCGTTATTTCCGCCACCTCCAAACAGACCCCATCACCAGGGATATATTTCCCTCCCCTCCCCTATCAGCATTCCGCAAAGACCACTCCCTTCGTGACTCCCTCGTCAGGTCCACACCCCCCATCAACCCAACCTCCGCTCCCGGCACCTTCCCCTGCAACCGCAGGAAATGTAAAACTTACGCCCACACCTCCTCCCTCACTTCCCTCCAAGGCCCCAAGGGATCCTTCCATATCCGCCACAAGTTCACCTGTACCTCCACACACATCATCTATTGCATCCGCTGCACCCGATGTGGCCTCCTCTATATTGGGGAGACGGGCCGCTTACTTACGGAACGCTTCAGAGAATACCTCTGGGACGCCCGGACCAACCAACCCAACCACCCTGTGGCTCAACACTTTAACTCTCCCTCCCACTCCACCGAGGACATGCACCTTGGACTCCTCCATCGGCATAACATAACAACACGACCGCTGGAGGAGGAGCACCTCATCTTCCGCCTGGGAACCCTCCAACCACAAGGAATGAACTCAGATTTCTCCAGTTTCCTCATTTCCCCTCCCCCCACCTTGTCTCAGTCGGTTCCCTCAACTCAGCACCGCCCTCCTAACCTGCAATCCTCTTCCTGACCTCTCCGCCCCCACCCCACTCCGGCCTATCACCCTCACCTTGACCTCCTTCCACCTATCACATCTCCATCGCCCCTCCCCCAAGTCCCTCCTCCCTACCTTTTATCTTAGCCTGCCTGGCACACGCTCCTCATTCCTGATGAAGGACTCTGGCCCGAAACATCGAATTTCCTGTTCCTTGGATGCTGCCTGACCTGCTGTGCTTTAACCAGCAACACATTTTCAGCTGTGATCTCCAGCATCTGCAGACCTCACTTTTTACTCTATAGAATAAGAAAAACATATTACTGCATCTTCTGTAAAAGATTTAAAAGAAACAAACATTGTGATCCATCTTAAACATTGATTGGACTAAAGGTGATTTCTATAAACTAGAATGAACAATTGGCATGTCAAATTATTGACACTTCTCAGCTTGTTACTGTGAATATAAACTAGAATTGAATTGTCTGAAATTTCTAGTTTAAATCTGGTGTGCTGTCAAAAAGAAGTGCATGTTTGCCTCCATGATAAGCGAGTTAGGATGAAATAGTGGGCATTCTATGGATAGGGACAGGCTAAAGTTTCAGTGGATTGTCTGAGGCAGTGAATGAGTGTGGACTAGTGTTTGGATCCAGAAAGAACTGGACACCAGGATCTGGGCTGGAATATACTTTTCCCTGGGTTAGGTTGTTTTGCTGCATCCTGAACTGCGGTCTAGTATAATGTTCAGAAACTATTGCAACATTCATTGGTGAGAGAGCACATCATAACTGTCAAGAAAATACATATTTGCAGCTCCCATTGTGTTTCAAATGCTTGTGGAATATTAAAAATTAAGGATCAACCCAATCATCCATTTCCTGATGTAACTTGACCTGTAACCTGATGAAATAGTTTGAAATTTGGTCTTGATCTTATTTGGAAAGTTTTACTTGGCCTTTTTAGAGGTGGAGCCTAAGGGCTAGGGACTTTCCTAGGCTGAGAGTTCCTGTTTCATATTGTAGACATAAACAACCTAAAATCACATTAGAGGCTGGTAAGCCCAGAGAATAAGGCATATCACTTCATAAGGAGTGGACATAGACCCTACAGCAGTAGAATTCAACCTGCAAAAGTAGCCTGAACCTTCAAAGATAGTGGGACACATTTTGGGCAGATGAGTGATCTCTCTAGTGGGAGGAATGCTTTCCCTTCTTTGGATGGCAACCATTTTTTCGAAGTTTCCTGAAGTGTTGGGCAGGTTAAGTACCTGAAATGACTGCTGCACTCAATTGTCATCCAACTAATTGAGGTCAGGGAAAAGTCAGGATCAGGCTACTGAAGGTTTCTGTGTGTGTGAAGTTTCAGCATAGTGGCTATGTATTATGAGAGCAATTAATCAATCCACTGATATGATTGCATAGGAGTTGAAATAAATCCCAAATATGCAGATTGCTATAATATTCAATACAATTTCAATTGTTTTGAAAATCTATTTTCTTTCTGTTGTGAAATGCAGTAATGAACCACAACAACAATTGTAGAGGTTGCAAACACACAGTACTATACAAAATTTAAGTATAAACAAACATACTGATCTATGTGATTTGTCCTTTTGGAGCTTGAATTGTAATTGCCTGGCGTCAGTGCTTTTAGCAGTATATTCCCTGATCTGGCCATGTACATATGGTCTTATTAAAAACTACACCCTGTGGTTACTGAGCTGATAGGATGGGTTTTTTTAAAAGCACTGCTTACAATGTAGCAGCAGGCGGAAAGAGATAAAGCTGCACAGCTAATGCATGTGTATCTTGTAAAGTTGAAAGGTTCAGAGGATGAGCTTCACAACCTCACAGAATTTTCACCCCATCACCATTTAGGAGCTTTTTTTGTCCGCACTTTTCATAGAGAAGGTCAATTCCAGATTGACAAGTTCTGAATGAACATTTCAGATGCAACATGTTTAGGGTAAAGTGGTGGAGTTTCAAATTGCAAACCACATTAGGTTATCTTAGAGCGTGACACATCACAATGAAGCCATGCCAAACCACTAAGGAAACTTGCAAAAATATGTACTGGCTCAGAAACAAAACTGAAAATTTTTCTGGCCCTGTAGGTTAAGACATCAAAGGGACAGCCTAAATATTAAGTTTCTACAAGGCCAAAAATGTATCAAGGTATTGTTATTTACAATTAATTTTTTAAGCAATCTTGGTCAGTGTACTGATTTGAACCCAAGTATCCTTTTTATCATCCAGCAATGGATCTTTTGATGAAATATTTTCATGAATGAATATTTAGTCATAGTATGGACAAAGACAGAAATGAAAATTTATTAGGTGATAGGAATATATCTTAGCCAATATTATGATGGTATAAAATACAGGTATTAGTTGTTAAATATTCATCAGCTGAAAACTTGGACTGTGAGGTTCAGAGAAAACTGTTAAGAATTAGCTGAGGAAACTCTAAAATGACCACCCAAGTCACGTAGATGTTTTTAATCAATGAGGTTGGACATAATATGAGGCATGTCTGGAGCAGGTAGGACTTGAATCTGAACTTGCTAGCCCAGAGGTAGGGACACTAAAGTCATCTAACATGAAAGTAGCTAAATTAAGGAACGTCTTATGGTTAGGACTGCTTACCACACAGGAAAAAACTTGCCCACAGGGTAAATTACCTGCACATGAAAATTCATCATCTGGAATAGACAACTCACGATGAAACCTAATGTCTCAGATCAGACGTTTTGATTGCACGTAATACAGGGGGAGACACTTAAAACTGAAAATCATCTTGCAAAAAGGAAGATTGAAACCTCTATCTATCTGTATCAAAGCATAACAGGTAATCTCTGACAATGGACAACCAAAACTCTTTATAAGAAAATGAATTATTCCTGTTCTGAGCCAACAGCCAGGTTTTGATATATTGGAAACACTTTGAGTCTATATAAACTATTATTTTTTGCTATAGAAAAGACAAATACCAAGAAAGAGGAAGTAACATAGGAACACTAATAACAAAGACACTTTCTTTGAAAGTGGTGTTCAGTTCTGCAAAAAGTGATCAGCCCTGACAGCATACTAATAATGACCCAAGATCTGTTAAGAACATGGAAATCTATCATACAATGACTCCATTTCAATATATAGTTCGTTCATCAAAGAACTGTAAATGCATTTTCAATTCCACCACCCCTCATTGTGCCCATTATTCTGTTCACTTGCGTGAGAGTGTGTAGCAAGAGTTCAGCTGCTGACTGGGGTTAATTGATTCGTTGAGTGATTAAATACATATAAAAGGGCTCAGACACAGTGATAATGTCGCTACCTCTCGGAAAGAAGTTCCAAGTTCAAATCTCACCAATCCCAGAAGTGTATTGTAACATGTCTGACTAAGTTCATTAAAAAAGGGGAGAACAGCTAATATTGTGAATTGTGAGAGACTGAGTAGTCAATGAACTCTGTTTACACTGAAAAGGTGTCTTGAGCATTTCACCAATAGGCTTACATTTGAATTGACAGTGCTCAATTGATTATATGAAGCCTTTATGCTTGACATGACATTCCTTTAAATTATTTATAACATGAAATTAAACACAGGTTGACCCAAGGACCATGAAGCAAGGATTCTTCATTCCGCAGCAACAGCTTTTACAAATTTGGGACTTTTAAGTGACTGCTGGACAAGCACATGGACGGCAGTAAATTGAGGGGTGTGTATGTTAGATTGATCTTAGATTAAGATAAATGCTCGGCACAACTTTGTGGGCCGATGGGGCTGTACTGTTCCATGTTCTATGAAATTAAGGATAAATGAGGAATTATTTACACAATGTACATGGAAAAACTGCGTGGAATATACTGTGCTTTTATCTCACTGTTCCTTTCCATCAGGCCTTTCCCCACCAAAGTCACCTTTCTTTCCATTGCAGATCAGTTTGACTGTCTATGTGACCTTCCTCACAATCACCGCTTCTCAGTGGAAGTCCTATAGAAAACTGCTCAGTTCCTTTACTGAGTACCTTCCATCACCATTGCCACCTTTTAGCACTTTCTTCCTTAAAAAGTGCCATTCCAGCAACTACACCTAGCACACAAAAACTGTGCGCTGAGCAGTTGCATGATCATCTGGTTCAACTGCACCACATTTGAGTCCACATTAATGTCAGCGTTCTCTTCTCACAACACCGATCAAGCAAATGATACCAGCGTGGAATCCAGCATTTGCTCAAGAACTTCTCAACCTCCTATCTGTATGGATAACTTGCTCTGGATCCAACCAGGAACACTCATGTTGAGGTCTAAGTTACTCAGGGCTCCAGGAGTCATATGTTCAGTGGCACTTATTGCTTCATGTTCTTCCTCCTGGCAGATCCCCCTGCTACTTTTCAGGGTGAGAGTGTGGGCCTCGTTGCAGAATGTGGCCTCTGGATTCTGCATCACTCTGTGACTACATTTCACTTAAGCCATTATGCACTGATACCTCAGGTTCTGCTCAAAGAGCTGCATGTCTCCACATCATCCACCAGTCTCTTGGCTTCAAGCAATATCCTGCTGTGATCCAGTTTCTGAGGTTACTTCCCAGTTATTGGCTTAACAACAGAGCTGAGCCCTACTCACCCACATATTCAGCCGCTTCATGACTCTAGGGTTCAGGATCCAATACTTTCTGTATCTTATTCCAGCATCCCCAACTGAATTTGGAGGAATACCTGTGTACTTATTGGAAACTCAGTTCTCAGAATTAGAATCCCTACTCAGAATTAGAATCCCTACTGTGTGCAAACAGGCCCTTCAGCCCAACAAGTCCACACCGACCCTCTGAAGAGTATTCCACCCAGACCCATTCCCCTGTGACTCATGCACCTAACCGATACATCTTTAAACATATGGGCAATTAAGCTCATCCAATTCACCTAACCTGCACATCTTTGGATTGTGGGTGGAAACAGGAGCACCTGGAGGAACCCACGCCTGTCAGTCTTGCGACTGGTCAGTGTTTTTCTTCTCAGCATTCTGTCTCAGTCCTCTTGCACACCCTTTTGGGATTGCCTGGTTTGGCCCCGTAGAATGCTCGGCTATCTGGTCATTGACCTGACCGTCCACATCAAAAGGTGGAGTGAGCACAAGAAGATGGTTCACAGAAAGGATTGAGTCTTGCTCAAACAAGAGGTTGTGCAGATCAGCCTGTGGATGAGTATGCAGTGCCATTATAAGCTCTGTTACTGATTAAATTGTAACTTAAGGAGGTAGATGCCACCCACTCCCTTCCCTGACATTATAACCATTCATACATACTCCCCACCTGTCAGTCTGTTGTATGCAAGCCAGAAAATTTCCAGTCATTGTCTGCATTTATAAAGCACATTTCATCCTTTCACAACATGGGCGGCACGGTGGTTAGCACTGCTGCCTCACAGCACCAGAGATCCGGGTTCAATTCCCACTTAGAGTCATAGAGTCATAGAGATGTCTCCCAAGAGTGTGTGCTTGTAAGAAGAAGGCAGTGAAGAGATTATGCAGTTAATCTGCTTTGGGTTGAAGCGTGGATTGATTTGCTGGGAGCAGTCTCCTCCTCGATTTCAAGTTGTGCTGGAGAAACAGGAACACACTTTAACCACTGAGCTATTCAACTGCCAGTGGAACAGCAAACACAGATATATCCACCTCGCTTAGTGCCTCCTAAATCTTTGCCCACAGGGACCCCCATTTCAAGGCTCGAAAATTGTCCGGTTCTCCACTTTGAGAAACCCTGGGATAGTTTACACGTTGAGAGGAAATTTCTGATTTCTCCATTGCAGCCAAGGTTTTGATCAATTGAACGGGAAACTGCTTGGAATTGTAGAAGAGGTAGTAGCCAGAGGACAGAGGTTAAAACAGTGGACGGGAGTAGGGAAGGTCGAGAGTGTGTTGCTGGGAAAGCACAGCAGATCAGGCAGCAGCCGAGGAACAGGAGAATCAACATTTCGGGCATAAGCCCTTCATCAGGAATGAGGCTTGTAGGGAATAGGGAGGGGAATATTTGTACACAGGTTGTTGTGATCTGTAATACACTGCCTGAAGGAGATTGTAACTTCCCAAAGGGAACAAGGATGTTGTCAGGGTTGGAGGATTTGAGCTACAGGGAGAGGCTGAATAGGCTGGGGCTGTTTTCCCTGGAACATCAGAGGCTGAGGGGGCACCTTATAGAGGTTTATAAAATCAATGAGGGGCATGGATAGGATAAATAGACAAGGACTTCTTCTTGGAGTGGGAAATCCAGAACTAGAGGGCACAGATTTAGCGTGAGAGGGGAAAGATGTTAAAGGGACCTGAGGGGCAACTTTTTCACACAGAGGGTGGTACGTGTATGGAATGAGCTGCCAGAGGAAGTGGTGGAGGCTGGTACAATTACAACATGTAAAAGACATCTGGATGGGTATATGAATATGAAGGGTTTGGAGGGATATGGGCCAAGTGCTGGCAAATGGGACTAGATTGGGTTGCGATATCTGGTCACATGGACGAGTTAGACCGAAGGGTCTATGGGTTCAAGTCCCACCTACTCCATAGGTGAGGAATGACGTCTCTGAAGAAATGGGCTAGAAAATTGTGAGGGGGCTTTTTTGCAACATTGGCAGTGTTCTTACCTCTGGACCAGAAGGTCTGAGGTCAAGTTGCACTTAACCCAGAGGTTAAGTTTGAACAGGTGGATTAAAAATTTCTATTAACAACTTGAACTTCTGGCAACCATGTGTATCACATCCTCCCCGTGTCTGCGTGGGTTTCCTCCGAGTGCTCCACTTTTCTCCCACAATCCGAAAATGTTCATGTTAGGTGAATTGGCCATGCTAAATTGCCTGTAGTGTTAGGTGAAGGGGTAAATGCAGGGGAATGGGTCAGGGTCAGTTGCTGTATGGAGGGTCAGTGTGGACTTGTTGGGCCGAAGGGCCTGTTTCCACACTGTAAGCAATCTATAATCTATCTAATCTAAACATCCCAAAGTGTTTTAAAGCCCATGAATCACCTCTGAACTGTTATAATTAATGGGATCTCTGATGTGTAGAGATCCCAGCCAAGCAGCAGTGATGAAGCCGCTGTGCAGATCACTCAAAACCGTATCCTTTCAGATACCAAAAAGATATGGCAAGATATTTCATATTGAAATGCACACGTCTTTCAAAACAATGAAAACTTACATGATTTGTTGCATCATCAAAGGAATAATGATGAGTTGATTTCTGGAAGGTCTTTCTCCCTCTTCTTCTAAACAATGACATGGGACAGAAGGTTAAGCACCTCCCCCCACGCCCCCCAACCCTGGGAATAGGCTTGCAGACATTGTGGAGGGGTTTGTAGAGCTGGTTGGTATGGCTAGGATTGGGTCATGGTGCCCATTGCCTCCCTGCCTCCGTTGCGGTCTTACATATTTTGAATCAACGTATTAAGACATGCTATGGCACATCACTGGTTCAGGTGGGGCATGAATATAGGTGTGCACTCAAAGATAGGGATACTACCAGAAGCCATAACAGCCTTACAACATTAACATTATAGCACAGTACAGGCCCTTTGGCCCTCAATGTTGTGCCAATCTGTGAAACCAATCTGAAGCCCATCTAACCTACACTACTCCATTTTCATCCATATGTATATCCTTAAAGATGGCGAGTCTACTAGGCAGGCCATTCAACGCGCCTTCTACTCTCTGAGTAAAGTAACTTCTTCTGTCCTATATCTATTGCCCTTCAGTTTAAAGCTATGTCCCCTCATACTAGCCATCACCATCCAAGGAAAAAGGCTTTCACTGTCTAACCCTTGATTAACTTATATGTCTCAATTAAGTCATCTCTCAATCTTCTTCTAACGAAAACAGCCTCCAGTGCCTCAGTCTTTCCTCGAAAGACCTTCCCTCCATACCAGGCAACATCCTAGTATATCTCCTCTGAATCTTTTCCGAAGTTTCCACATCCTTCCAATAATGCAGTCACCTGAACTGTACGCATTACTCCAAGTGTGGTTGCACCAGAGTTTTGTACAGCTGCCGCATGACCTCATAGCTCCGAAACTCAATCCCTCTACTAACAAAAGCTAACACACTGTATGCCTTCTTAACAACCCCGTCAACCTGTGTGTCAACTTTCAAGGATTATGTACACCGACACTGAGATCTCTCTGTTCATCTACACTATCAATAACCTTACCATTAGACCAGTACTCTGCATTCCTGTTGCTCCTTCCAAAATGAATCACCTCACACTTTTCCACATTAAACTCTATTTGCCACCTCTCAGCCCAGCTCTGCAGCTTATCTAAGTCCCTCTGTAACTCACAACATCCTTTGGTACTATCCACAACTCTACTGACTTTAGTGTCATCCATAAATTTACTAACCAGTCTTTCTGCGCCGTCATCCATGTCATTTATAAAAATGACAAACAGCAGTTGACCCAAAACAGATCCTTGCAGTACACCACTACGAACTGAACTCCAGGATGAACATTTCATATCAACCACCACCTTCTGTCTTCTTTCAGCTAGCTAATTTCTCGTCCAAACTGCTAAATCACCATCAATCCCATGCCAGCACTTTTTGTACAATAGCCTACCATGGGTAACCTTTTCAAATGCCTTGCTGAAATCCATATGTACCACATCAACCGCCTTTACCCTCATCCACCTGTTTGGTCACCTTCTCAAAGAATTCAGTGAGGTTTGTGAGGCATGATCTACCTTTCACAAAATCGTGTTGACTATCCCTAATCAACTTATTCCTTTCTAGATCATTATAAAATCTTATCTTATATAACCATTTCCAACACTTTAACCACAACCAAAGTGAGGCACACTGGTCTATAATTACCAGGGTAGTCTCTACTCCCATTATTGAACAAGGGAACAACATTTGCTATCCTTCAGTCTTCTGGCACTATTCCTGTAGACAGTGATGACATAAAGATCAAAGCCAAAGGCTCCGCAACCTCCTCCCTGGCTTCCCAGAGAATCCTAGGATAAATCCCATCCGGCCCAGGAGACTTATCTATTTTCACACTTTCCAGAATTGCTAAAACCTCCTCCTTATGCACTTCAGTCTCATCTATTCTAGTAGCCTGTATCTCAGTATCCTTGACATCTTTTTCCAGTGTCAATACTGATGAAAAATATTCATTTAGTACTTCCCCATTTCCTCCGACTCCACGCACAACTTCCCACGACTATCCTTGATTGGCCCTAATCTTACTCTAGTCATTCTTTTATTCCTGATATACTTCTAGAAAGCCTGAAGGTTTTCCTTGATCCTATCTGCCATTGACTTATCATGTCCCTTCCAGGTTCTTCTTAGCTCTCTGTTTAGGTCTCTCCTGGCTAACTTGTAACTCTCAAGCGCCCTCACTGATCCTTCACATCTCAGCCTAATATAGGCCTTCTGTTTCCTCTTGACAAGAGCTTCAACTTCTTTATTAAACCATGGCTCCCTCGCTCACCAACTTCCTTCCTGCCTGACAGGTACATAATTATAAAGGACACATAGTAGCTGTGATAGTAGCTGACACACCTCCATTGGTGTCTCACCATACGTGGGGCAATATCAGGTGTCTGTCTGCCATGAGGTCAGTTCAGACCCTTAAATATCCAATAAATGTCCCCTTTAAGGGCTTTTTTCCAACAGTCACTGGTATTTTATCAGCAGTAGAGTGTGGCGAGGTGGCCAAGTCTACTGTGCCAGCCAGACTGAGGGCTCAGGAGATGGGTGACCCTCATGTCTACATATGAATAGGATCGTCTCCACTTGATCAACTTCACCATCACTGCCTCTTGCCAGAGTGTGTCTGACTGGACTTGGCAATTCTGCCTTTATGTGCTGAATTCCAAGACTCCATCACTGATCCTGTTCCAGGACTTGTTACACCTCATTGCTGGTGGTGGTATTGGGAGTGAAGAGCTGTGAGCTTTCTTCTTAGCTGACAAATCTTTGAGAAAGATATTCAACCAATGACATGCAAAATAACATTGTGGCTTCCAAGACTAGCATTGCTTCTGTATGAATACCAACCAATCTTTTATATCCACCTGATGGGAATCGGGACCTCAGTTTAAATTCAAATGAAAGAGAGAAAGTTGCATTCTTATAAAAGCAAATATTGAAGCTGCTGGACATATGAAACGAGTACAGAAAATGCTGGAGAAATGCTGGTCTGGCAACAGAAGTGGAGAGAGAATCAGAGTCAACTCTTTCAGTCCAAGAATCATACTTGAAATGTTAACTCCGTTTCAAAACCCTTAATCTCAATTATAACTGGAACAAGGAATTCCTTTATACAGTGTTTAATATAATAAGGCATCCAAATGCAATTCAGAGAAATGTTATTGAAAAAGGTTTGGCACCGAACCACATTACATGAGGTGGTTTTGGAACTGATGACCAAACGTTTGCTCGAAGGGGTGAGATTTTAGAAGGGTCGGGGGAAACATGGTACAGTTGAATGACTAAAGGAGTTATTTCATAACATTTCAGAATTGGCATCTGAGCCACAAATGATGGCGCAATTAAAACTGGAAGGATGAGTCCAGATTTTTTTGAGTGTTTTCAACCTGGATGACAAAGAGCAAAGAGACAGCAGAGTAGAAACAGGTAGAGAAGTGAGACACTTCATGTGGAACATGTGGGAAGAAGAATGCTGCCACTGTTTGTCTTTCCTTAACTGCATCAATTTAGTTTATAGTGGTAGAAGAACGACCACTAGTGAATCTTAACAAATTGTAATTAGACATCATTCTTCTTTGGGAGACATATATGACACACATATCCCCTATGAAATCCAAAGCTATTCTCCTGTTTGACTGCAGGGCATCATCATCAATTGACTGGAGCTCCAAACTTATTTCAAGAGTTTTTGTATTTAAGAACAGGGAGGTCTTGCTGCCACTATACAAGGTGGTGCAGCCCTCTTTGAAGTACGGTGAGCAATTTTGGTCCCCTTATTTAAGGAAATTTCAGTTGAGAAGATTCATGAGCACTTGCCTGAAGAACAATGCTAAACAGATTGGGATTCTACTCACTGGAATTTAGCTGAAGTAAAGGTGATCTCATTCAGACATATAGGATTCTTAAAGCACTTGATTGGGTAAATTCTGAGAGCTTGTTTCCCTTCATGGGAGAGTTCAGGGCCAAAGAGCATTGTCTCAGAAATAAGGGCATGACTTAAGACTGAGTTGAGGAGAAGCATCGGTTCAGCCATGATCCAATTGAATAGCACAGTGGACTTGAGGGAATGGATGGCCTACTCATGTTTCTATTTCTTCTGGCATTTCTATTATTTTAAGCAACATTTCATATTGCAAATACATACATGAAAATGTTTTAAGCACAGCAATTTCCTTGAGATGCATCCTTTCCTTTTTAGAAAGAAAGCTTTGCACAATTAGAACTGATTTCCCTGTCAAAATATATATAGTTGTAAACATTGTACTTTTTATTCCTTATCATACAATTGGGTGGCTCAGGTTTAACTACAGCTGAGGCCCATGCCCACTGCACTATAATTAATTCTTAGCAATGTAACATGTGAAGTCACTGGGTTCCAATGCTGGAATTCTAAAAAAGCTTTAACTTGTTCACTTGCCTTGGAGTAACAGCCTTATTGCTTTGATTATTGACTATCTTAAGGGCTGTATTACATCTGCTCATTGTTCGACATGTTGATTTTTTTTCCGTGAGGGTGCAAGCTTTCATTGTTTTTTACCCTCCATTCTTTACTGAGCATTGTGCTGGTTGGTCTGCGTGCTTGCTAAACTTTGTGTGCTTCAACTATTTTAGAACTTTGCTTTACTTTACAGTTCTTCATGGAATGACCAGAAAAGATCAATAATAAGCACTTTACAAAATAATCTATATTGTCTCTGCAAAGATTACCCAGTGTTTCTTGTTTCTGACCAGTTCAACACAACACCATGTTCCCTGGCTAACACCTCTGTCTCAGGCTTGCTGCAATGCTTTAGCAAAGCACAGTGTAAGCTAGAGAACAGCACCACATTTTCCATGCAATCTTGACACTTCAATATCAAGGAACTGGAAATTTGACGTTTCAGGCCAGAGCGTTAAATTTCCTGTTCCTTGGATGCTGCCTAACCTGCTGTGCTTTAACCAGCAGCACATTTTCAGCTCTGATCTCCAGCATCTGCAGACCTCACTTTTTACTTCAATATCAAGTTCAATAATTTTAGGACCTCAGCACCTTCGCCCTTGGCATTACCCAGAGAACCACACAACTGGCCTTGTCATCACATGGCCTGCTACCGGACCCACTGACAGCCATCGATGACCCCTATTAGCAGATATCGGTTTTCCCAAGCTGACCTTCACTCATTCCTCTCTGTCCATCTCCACCTATTGTTTACTCTTTCCCCTTTCCCCATTCCCCCACCTCATCTTCAGAATATACACTTAGTTACAATTAGTCCTGCAGCAGGGTCACTTGATTCGAAATGCTAATTCTCCACAAGTGCTGCCAGACCTACTGAATTTTTCCAGATGTTTCTGTTTTTGTATCAACAATGAGCACTTCAGAGAATCTTAACTCCCAGACATGAGTGCACATCATCCTGCAGCATCAGTTAGGGAAATAGGAACACGCATGCGCACTGCAATGGGCGGGTGAGCCGAAAACGCGCATGCGCAAATTCCCTTCCGCGGGTGGGAGCGAAAGATGCAGACCGACAGAAAGCGCATGCGCAAATTCCCCTCTGCGGGTGGGAGAGAAAGATGCAGACCAACAGAAAGCGCATGCGCACATTCCACTCCTTGTTGTGGGCTGGAGCGGACGCATACATCATCGCCAGCTGGTTAAACGAGCGCATGCGCACTCACTTCGCGCAGGTGGGCCAATGGTGTCACGTGCTCGCGTTGCTGTCACGGAGCCGACTGATGTGGTGGGAGGCAGAGGCTGGTGGTAAGTGATCACTCTCTTTGTTGGAAATGGCCGTCCCTCGTCTTCAGATTCATCGGGAACGATGATGGGGCACAGCCTTTGCTGGCTTTGGTTGTCTGATTGTGGCGCAGTGGAATACTTTCGATGGGTTGACATCCCCGGGGAGGGGGAGGGGGAGGGGGAGGGGGAGGGGGACATGGACGGGGACAGGGACAGGGACAGGGACAGGGACAGGGACAGGGACATGGAGGGGAAGGGTCTTTGGCCTGTATGGGGTGGTGAGGGGTGACATCTACCTGGGCGCTGTCTCTCACCTGGGCTTCATCTTGATGCCGTTTTTGTATTGTGCCTCTGCGTTCTTCCTGCTTCCAATGCGCCGAGTCACCTGCATTATTGGACGAGAGAGGAGGTTTTCAAAATGCTATTTAAATTGAGGTGGTGAAATGGACGTGAAGGGAGGTGTTTAAAATTTGCTTAAATGGTAGGGTGGATTTTAATTATAAAATAAAGCCTTCCCTCTGAATCACTACCTGAATTATAGATGCGCTATTGATCTGGGTATTGTTAGCACGGTAACGTTAAACCAGAGCTATGTTCTTTTAATTTAGAAATCCAATTTGATGCTGATTTAAACCTGTAAACAGCCAACTAATTTGTTGTATATGCTGTAAAAAATGTCAAATGTAGATAATTTTTTAAATTAATGAATGGGTGTTTTTATTAGGTTGGAAGAATAGTAGTTGATACTCTAATCTTTGGCATTGCAAGTGTATTTGATATTGTTTTTAACATACATTTTCACAGAATAAGTCAAAATATTTGTAACTTGGTTTATAACTTCTGTTCTTTTAGACCAGAATCTGTTCTATCATTAAATCTGTCTCCTTTCAGCACTATAATGTTGTTAACGCCTGTCTTAGTAGAAATCGTCCATGTATTTTTTCTCTTACTGAGCTTAATGAATTCACTTAGTTTGCATTCCATTGTATATTCTTCAGCAACTTAACTAATTCAGGCCTCTATGCTATCTTGCACCAAATCCCCTTCATGCATCACTATGCTCTTGGGCTTATGTTGACCCTTGGCAGTGACACCTTGACCAAAAAAAAGTCATTGTTATTTTCAATCTCTCCTTGCTGCTCCTTTTGTCTGTAATTTCCTACAACTTTGAAATTGCATACAATTCTGTCATACTGGCCTTCTGCCTGTTTGCTTTTGATTGCACCCCATTGACAGTAGTATTTTCAGCTCCCACAGTTCTCTGCTCTGGAATTACCACTGTACCTCTCTTTCTTCCTTCAAGACAGTCCATAAACCATCCCCCTTTGACCAAGATCTCCATATATGGCTTGATACTTGTTTAAAAATGCATCTTTAAACTGCCTTGAGCTGCTTTATTATATCAAGGGTTCTGGATATATACAAGTTATTTGCTCCATTGCAGTGAATGATGTTGAATTGGAGGATGCTTTAATTTATGTTGTATAGTTTCAGATCCTTCTAATTGTATTCACATCTACAGTATGAATGTCAAATATATTAATGGGCCTATAGTTTGTGAAAGTATTATCAAATTATTAATGCTGTCCCTTGGATGTGACCCAGAACGTGTTATTTGGAGATGATCTGCTGTTGTAGTTTTGAGAGAATAGTATGTTAGATTGTTCCATAATTGAAGAAATATTCATGATTAGAGCAAAATAACACTGGAACATTTTAAACCATGTTTCTGTTTGTGACTTCAGGATAAACCAGAAACATTGTTGAGAAGAAATGTTTTGAGATGTAGAGTAAAGGTATTGAATTTGTATTAAAAAGATCAAGACTGTCATGGCTAGAAAAATGCAGGATCTTTCAATATTACAGCATAATTAACCCCTGTTTATACAGACATACAACATACAGCAGAGGAACAAACCTTTCAGTCCAACCAGTTCATGATGACCATAATTGCAAACTAAACTAGTCCCACTTGCCTGCACTTGGCCTATATCTTTCCAAACATTTCTTGTTCATGTACTTATTCTAAGAATCAGATGACAAATGTACGTTACTTGCTAGTTATTGGACTGAATCTGAAAATTGCGCATGACAGTGGTGGTATTTGAAATCTATGAATATTGTTTTCTGTTATAGTAATTGATTCTGAGAGAAAAACTACTATTATAAATGCATCATATGTGCAACTTTCATTGACATATGAGAACTATGCTGTGTCTTTACTGGGGACCTAGAAGCATCCATAATAACTATCTTTAAAAAGTGACTTTCCGATCAGTTAAGACTGATAGCAGGGGAAATAAATAAGTGTCTCAAATTGGTGGAGATCTAATTATTGTATTTGTTTACAAATTCCTGATTCCTGAAGAAGGGCTCATGCCCGAAACGTCGATTCTCCTGCTCTTTGGATGCTGCCTGACCTGCTGCGCTTTTCCAGCAACACATTTTCAGTTCTGATCTCCAGCATCTGCAGTCCTCACTTTCTCCTTTTGTTTACAAATAGTCAGTTATTTCCTGACGATATGCTGAGTGCTGGAATTTGAATTACTAAACATTTTTCCAAAAAATCTGATTTAGGGCAGTCCTTTCCAAACATCTTTTGGTTGAAGGACCTCATTTTAACTGGCCTGATAACACACGCTTTTTGTGAATTGTATTTAACTGTCCTTGTAATGTGAAGGTGTTGCTTGTTTAATGTGTTTTGGCTGAAATCCTCATTCATGCCTTTGTTACCTCCATAGTTTACTATTTAAATTCGCTATTGGCTGATCTCCCACAATCTATCCTGTGTAATCTTATCATCCAAACCATAATGACTATCCATTCTGCGTTCACTTATCTCATCTGTGTTTGCCAATTTGTATTGATTGCTAGTTGAATAATGCTCAGATTATAAAATTTTTATTCTTCTTTTCAAATCTCTGCTTGCTTCACCCTCCCTATTTTTGTAATCTCAGCTAGCCTTACAACTCTGATGTAATAATTCTCATTCAATTCTGGCCATGCACCCATCCCCCAACTTTAATCAATTTCCCATTTAATAGTTGTACCTTCAATTACCAAAGCCCAAAACTCTGGAATATCCTCTGCATCTTCCTGCAGTTTTATTTATTTTGTCTTTCAAGACTTTAAAATGTGACCGAAAGCATTATCAAGCAGTTATCTGGTTTAATATCTCCATAAACGGCTGGCATGTTTAGTCTTCTGCTTTGTGAAGTTTCTTGAGATACACTCATATACCATCTTTAAGAAAGTAACAAGACAGATGTTTCCTTGCAGCTATTAGTATGATGGGTCTGCTGCATTTTATGGCTAACTCTGTTGATCCTGAGCAGGATCTGAAGGGAGACGGTGGCAGGCAGGAACTTTTGGAATGTTGAGCTGCTGCTCACTTGGTGACTGTTGACCACCACATCCATCCTTGGGACTGTGGTTCTGCATTTCCAACTCATCGGAATGTCTCTAAACTTCAGGGAGACTACAGCTTTCATTTTAAGAGACTGAATTGTGCATAGTGTACTTGTGTGCATAGTATCTTATATGTAATAAGTCTGTTATTTTAGGAATTTTGGTGCTTTATTAAAACGTGCAAATAGATATAGACATCAAGTGCCAAACTTTTCCTTTGCAAATAGCAATTCAGAAAAACTTTTTTTGTGCAGTGTTGCATCTATAACCCTGTATGTTTCTCAGCACTGTGATGTTTGTGTGGTTGATCTTATTTGCATTGGCTTTCCTGTCCATCAACCTCCACCACAACTACTTCCACCTTCAGTGCGTATCAGTTTTTTTCCTTTGAGAGGAGGGGCTGTTTGTTTATAACTATATAAACTAGTATTTGGCAAATTTGTGTGCAATGGTTCCCTCCTTCATAATCAAATATTTTGAAATTAAACATTCTTGATCTTTTGAGTTTTGGTAGACTGTTCCTTTCATAACATTGAAACAGAATTTTTTTCTTTTGTACATTGTAAATATTTTTCTTCATTGCTTATAGATCAAACGAAACGTTACTTATTGAAAACAGTTTATACCACTGCAGTGATCCATCATGGGGGAACTATTCAGGAGTGAGGAGATGACACTTGCACAGCTTTTCTTGCAGTCAGAAGCTGCATACTGTTGTGTCAGTGAACTAGGAGAGCTTGGGATGGTCCAATTTCGAGATGTAAGTTGATGCTTTTTGCTGACTTGCCTAGTTCTGTGAAATTAACATGAGCACTGCCTTTACTGCTGATTCATGATTCTGTCCTATTTACACTCAGGGATGTGATTTCACAAACAGTCAAGTTTTTAAGTTTCAAATTAGAGAATGGCTGACCATTTCCAAATCCTTAGCTGCCTTGCCTTCTGCTTCAATAACTGGATATTATAGTTGCCACTGGGAGACCATCGCATTAAAGTTGCAATGTAATCTGTTAACTTGCTAAATATAATGCTAAGGTCTTGGCATTATTGGCATAAGTTACCCCTCGCTCTTGGCTCTCTCCAATGTTTGGCTTTGTCCTGTGAGGTGAGGATGATTTATCTGATGTTAGGATTGCTCAGTCTTTCCAGTTTGCCCTTTATCCTTGGCTCACTGCATTCTTTGCTGTTGTAAGGAAACAACACCACTTGAGTTTGCTTCCCTGTTAGTTCATTCTGAAACAGTTTTCTACCAGTCTATTTTGACATACTCCATTTCCTGACATTTGCCTTCAAGTATTCCTGGAACCTTGATCTTCGTCTACCTTGTAGGTAGTATTCAAAGCTGAAGTTGTTAATGTGTCACTGCCTTAGGGATTTTATCATTAGTCATTCACAGAGTGTCCACTCTGATCAAGCAATAATAAATTCCTTAGTTTATTATTGTGTCCATTAGTTGGATGCTAGCTATTACTTTTAGGCTGGGTGTTATAACATAAATTTGCAATAATTAACGATATTTTATCTTCACATGACTTTCTTCCTCAGAATGTTCAGTACTTTACTTCGTGTGGGCCTAATGGCTGAATTGAGTACTGCTGCCACGGGGATTTGTGAATATTTTATTGAATTTAATACATGTTGATTTTTATCCACATTTTGATATGCTAGTTGTATCACTATACATGCACCAACAATTTTATTTCTGTAATATGTCAGAAATATCAAAATGCAAGATTCAATCTCCTGGGCATTATTGGTCAGAAGGGCCTGTAACTAACAGTTTATTGCAATTAATATTATATTTTAATGAAACATCACAGAAGTTCCACAGTTTTTCTATGCAGTTACTCAATTTCATCCTTTTTTGTGCAGCTAAATCCAGATGTGAATGTATTTCAGCGCAAATTTGTAAATGAGGTTCGGCGTTGTGAAGAAATGGATCGTAAGCTACGTAAGTATCTTGCAAGCCTAATGAGTATAAGTACCACATTTGTGTAAGGTACTTGAAACAGTTATAATATGTTGAGCAGAATATTAGGGAAACTGCATGCAGTTCTTTTTAAAGCAGTTTCACATGTTTTTTTTTCTTCTAAGTGAAATAATAGCTTCTGCAAATTATAAAACAAAACAAATTAAATCATTGACTTGTTGAGTACTTTATACTGTTTCAGTTGCCTTTTATTTAAAGAATATTATCTAACAAGATGTTTGGAAAAGCAAGCAAAGGCACGGATGTGAGAAATAAATTCACAGCATTTCCTCTGATTACAAATACAATAATTTGTTTTAAATGTCACCTTATAAACCTGCAAAAATTATACAGCTCAAATACTGTGAAGTTCAATGTATTATTTTGTTCAGTTATTGCAGTTTTTAATTTATTTGCCTTGATGTAAATGTATTTGTTCAATTGAATGGCCACACAAGCTATCAACAGTTGTTTTAATTTTGAGCCAATTTTTCCTGAAGTACCATGATCTCTACTGCATTGTACGAGTAGTCAGTTGAAGGTGGAGTTAGAAGGCTGTCTGTTTGTGAGTTTTGTTTAAGGCAAAGTTGTATTATTATATAAGTGATTTGTGCTTTTAGTAAAGTATAACAATGATGTGTATAGCTCCTCCATTATGTTTCTATGTCTTCATTTGTGTTTTTACATAATGCGAACCTCTTGATTATCTGGAATATTTGATCAACCAAGCACACTCCTGGATCTATAGGTGCCAGTTAGGAAAAAGTTTGTTGAACTAAATTTTAACAGCCAGAAGTGAATATATTTTTAAAAAAAAATATTTCTTTTGTGGTGAATAGTGCTGTTTTTGGGTTGAATACAAATTTATTTTAAATTCATAATGGTTTTAAATTTTTTTTTTAACTATCATTTGATTGTTTTCAGGATTTGTTGAAAAGGAAATCCGAAAAGCAAATCTTGTCATTTTGGACACTGGAGAAAATCCTGAAGTTCCTTTTCCTCGAGACATGATTGACTTGGAGGTAAGCATTATAATTAGAAGTTATAAATTTGACTTTTGAAACTTTCTGCCAAAGGGCAGTCATTCTGTAAATGTGGTGGATTATTTATTTATGACTGTGTACCACCAGCATGAACTTCATTTCTATGATATGTGACCTTTGCTCAGTTAACCAATCTTAAATCAAGCATGGTTAGGGCATCTGCAGGTTACTTGCTTGCATGCTAGGCTTTGGGAAAAGTAGCAATGACTGTTCGAGTCTCATCTCTGCCTAGTGTGTGATCCATTGTCCAGTTGAACAAACTGAAGGATGATGTGAATTACAGGAACATTAGCCTCTGTGTTTAACGTGAATTGGCAGCAAATTCTTTTTAATTTGTGCACAAATTTAGTTGAGTAATGGTATTACGCTTGACACAAATTTCTTTGTCTTTCTCTGGAATACAGTACTCCAGACGTGTGCTTCACCAGGTGAATCATGTCTTGTAGAACAGAACCTGACAAGTTATTGAGATTATTATTTCTAGCTCATTGATCACAATAAGAGAATTTTCATTTCTGTATTGCATGAGGCAAAATTTGCATCCTTGCTTTACTCATGTCTTTCTTGTAACTTGGTGAGTTGAAGTTCTTGTTAATGCAGCTGATGATTCTGGAACAATGACGTTATCATGATTTTATACATTGATGTAATGGACGACTTTGAAGAATCTAATCACTGTGTACAGTTTTTGCAGTTAGTCATCCTCTCTCTTTAATCTTGCGTTTAAGCGCAAGAATAGTTCGGCTGACATTAACAGCAGCAATGGAGCTTGACTTGAACAGTTGATTATTTGAGTACCTTGGGTGACATGCATCATAATCCAGTATAAACATACCATCTACAATTGAAATAGTGGAAGTGAAAATTCCCAGTTACACACTGAATTTTAACTAAAATGCTTTTTTTTTTAGGCAACTTTTGAGAAACTTGAAAATGAACTGAAAGAAATCAATACTAACCAGGAGGCATTAAAACGCAACTTCTTAGAGCTGACTGAACTGAAATATATTCTACGCAGAACTCAGCAGTTCTTTGATGAGGTCGGATTATTGTAAATTTCTCATTTTAAATTCATTTTAACATGTCTCATTGAGGATTAGTTGAAGCTTGCCATGCATGTGTGCAGCTCTACCCATATTTCTGGTATGCCAGCTTACTTGATTGTACACTGCAAGAAGTAATATTTTATAGTTGCATCAAATATTTTCTAAAGCTCATATGTCTGATAATTACATTGCACTTGTGATAAACTGCATGATTTTGAATTTTGCTTATTTTGCTGTTCTACTTCAATCTTAATAATGGGGGTGCCTTGTAATTATATATTTGTAATCGGGTGTAATGTCTCTAGAAAATTAGATGAATTAAGAGTCTGTACTGTTTAAAAGCTCTTCAAATGTTAAATGTCGTTAAATTTGGCCACACTGTTATACTGATGCTGAATGGGCAAGTGTATCATTCTTGGCTTCCTAGAAAATCTGGTGCAAATTTACACTGAATACTCTTGTGTAGCTCGAAGAAACTTTAAAATAAAATCACCTCTGAGATGTAGGGGGAAAAGAAACCTCACAGGAACTGAATGATGGTAATTGGTACTGTTCTTCTGTATTAACTTAAAAGCGAGGGACTAGATCTGCTCATCTGATTATTCTTTATGGTCAACGTAAATATTGTCCAAAAGCATTCTAACAAGTTTTAAGCAACAATTGAAAGTGTTGATTAACTAGAGGAGCAAATTATAAATGGTGATTTATTTCAAATCATATAGTCATGCAGCATGGAAATAAATACTTCAGTCCAACCTGTCTTGCTGACCAGGTTTCCCAAACTAAACTTGTCCCATTTGCCTGCATTTGGTCCATACACCTCTAAACCTTTCCTATTTATGTACCTGTCCAAATATATTTGAAATGCTGGAACTGTTCCTGCACCTACCACTTTCTTTGGCAGTTCATTCAACATACAAACCACTCTCTGTGAAAAAGATGCCCTCCAGTCCCTTTTAAATCTTTCTCCTCTCACTTTGCCCTCTAGTTTTGAACTTCCCCACATTAGGGAAAAGATCTTTGCTATTCATCTTACCTATGCCCTTTTATGATTTTATAAGCCCGTATAAGATCATCCCTCAACCTCCTACACTCCAGTGAAAGAAGTCCTAGCCTATTCAGACTCCTTATAACTCAAACTGAGAAACTTCTGGATGAAGCCTAAAATGTTAAAGGAGGAGGATACAGCGGTGGGAAGTTGTTAATACGCTGCTAATCAAGCGGGCTACTTTGTTCTGCATGGTATCAAGCTGTTTGTCTTGTTAGAACTGTGCTTATCCAGGGAAGTTGAATGTATTTTGTCACATACCTGACTTCTGCCTTGTAAATGCTGAACAGGTTTTGAGTTAATTGCTACAGAACACCTAATATCTAATCTGTTCTTGTAGCCACAGTGTTTGTGGGTGGACCATTTAGTTTCTGGCCAAATGAAATCCCCAGAATGTTGAGTGATGGTGGAGGGGTAGGGAGGTTTCAGCAATACTAGTGCAGTTGAATGTCAAGTGGTGATGTTTGGATTCTCTCTTATTGGAGATGGTCATTTCTTGGCACTGTGAAATGAACATTGCTCACCACTTATCAGCCCATGCCCGGACATTGTTCAAGTCTTTCTGTATGTGGTAGCAAACTGATTCAATGTCTGAGTCATTGTGAATATATGCAAGCATTAGTGAACATGCCCATGTTGATCTTCATGATGGAGGGGGTATAATTGAAGCAGCTGAAGTTAGTTGGTTCCAGGACAATTATCCAGAAAAACACCTGCATTGATTCCTTATTACTGAGAATTTATCTCCAGCAACTAGTAGCAGCACCTTTTCTTCAATGAAATGCACTGCAACAACTCACCTAGCCTGTTTTGACATCCTCTTTACTTGTGCTAGCTATGACTTCAGTGAAGACTTTTCCCCTAATTTTCATTGACTCAAGTTTTGCTTGGATTCTGCCATACTTCGAACATTAAGTTAGTATTTACCAAAGTAATTTCTCTCACCTCATCTCCTGTAGTTCAGCTCTTTTACTCATGCTTGTACCAAGGCTGCAATGTCAGTGGGACAGGGCATATCCAAGGCTGGTCATAGAATCAGAGTTTTTACAGAATGGGGGAGGAGAAAAGTCTTTTGGCCCATTGTGACCATGGTTATCAAGCATCCATCTGTTCAAATCCAGCTTTGGCCCAAGGTCTTGTACACTGTGGTACATAAGAATCCATCTAAATATTGCTTAAGTATTTTGAGAATTTTTACACCCTGTTTGTGCAAGTTCCAGATACTCACCGTCCTCATTCCCCTTTATACCTCCTGTTCTTTCCTTCTAAAACTTGGCCCCCTTGGTTATTGATCCATTTACTAAATGAAGAGGTTTCTTCCTATCTTTGCCCCATTGGTGATGGTGCTGTCTGGGATCTCACCTGTATGGTCCAATTCCCTGAGTATAACTCCACCTGTTGCTTAACTGTGAAGGCAGCTCATGATGATCTGAATTGACAATCTGAGACAAGGTTAAGGTAGAGTGCATTCTCCACAGTTACTCCTAGTCACTGATTTGAATGCTGCAATGCCGGTCTGGAAAAGTAAGCAATAGAGGTTTTTGGTTTTGAGCTCAGTGGTAAATGTACTCCATATTGAACCCAATGTTCAACTGCTGCAGCTAGTAACTGTCCTAAATACTGTGTGTGTAAATATCGGAAATCATTAGATAACCATTAACTGGTTTTCAGTATTTAAAAGGTGACTGCAGATGTGAGGTAGAATTTGTGTCTGGGTATGGTAGATCTTGCAACCCACTCAACAAGAATATAAGCTGGGTGAAGTCAGATCTCTATAATGGAACATCTTTCATTTTGCATCTTTTTAAATTAATTGATAGGAAAATGTTACATTCCTTTGTTAACCCTCAATCCTCAATCGATTTTCTTTGTGATAAAGTGATTCGTTATGCCCGGTGCAAATGGCAATACTTTGACTGTTCAAAAAATGTAGAACTGTATTTCACAATTAAATTTTAAATTCTGCATTGCAAGCAGTAAATAATTTTGCAGCTGGTTTGCTTGATGCAGCATGCTAATGTGAGAAATTCAGATAAAGTATGAACGGAACTAGCAGATGCATACTATTTGTAAATAGTCCAGGGTCAAATAAAAAGAACATCTACACTTTGTCTCCCACTCAGCTTTGGTATCTTGGACATTGTTTTTGGTCCTTCTTGTTTATATTTGATTTGATGGAATCACTGAGAATGTTGACATGCACATTTGAAGAGTTTAATATCTATCCTCTTATCAAAGGGAGTCTACCTCTAAGACTAATGTAAATACTGACATAGATATGCACAGTAACTTGCAGCTGCTAACTTTAAAATGGTTAACATTTGTAATTAAGTCAGTACTGGTTTAATTCGGGCATCTAAAATTGGATTACAAAGCAGTAATATTTCAAAAAATTAAACATTTCAAGAAATTGCCCAGAAAAAAAACAGGTATTTTTCCTCGGTGCACGTGTTATCAGTTTGGTTTCAGTTTTTGGAGATTATTACGTTGCAAACAGCCATTTGAACTGCACCTTCCCAGTGTTTATTTCTGGCAGTGGCTGCTGCTGGATTTGACTAAATGAGCTATTTCTGAGAGCAGAATTATCATTAGGAAATTAAGTTTCATTATACAGTGCTCCATTTAATGTGCCTGATTCCAAACTGATTGGACAAGTCAGGACAGTTGAATAGGAGTCTTGATTAGGTTTGATTATTTCACACTGTATAGCACTGTGTCCAGAAGTAGTTCATGTCAACTATCTAAGTTGAAGGGAAATAAACAAACTCTTACTCTGTCAAAGTAATAGACTCTAGTATACGTCCAAGCCATTTTTGGATACCATTTTTATGAGCTGCACTTGTTGCTGTAGATCTTTTAGCTTCTGGACACTGAGTTTAATTTTATTATAATATTAGGAGTGGCGCAGTGGCTGAATGGTTAGCACTGCTGCCTCAGAGCACCAGGGACCTGAGTTTGATTCTAGCCTTGGGTGGCTGTATGAGTTTGTAAATTCTGCCCCCATCTGCATGGATTTCCTCCCATAGTTCAAAGGTTAGGTGGATTGGCCGTGCTAAATTGCCCACAATGTTCAGGGATGTGCAGACTGGGTGGGTTTTCCATGGGAAATGCAGGGTTATAGGGATAGGGTCAGAAGTTGGGATGCTCTTTGGAGAGTTGGTGTGGACTTGAAGGATCAAATGGCCTGCTGCCAGACTGGAAGGATCTATGATTCTATATAATATATACAGAAGCAGAATTTTTATAGTGCAGAAGGATGCTCTTTGACCAATTGTCTGCCCTGGCACTGAGTATTTTAATTTAGTCCCATTTTCTTTCACTTACTCATAGCTATGCACGTTTATTCTATTTAAATAATCATTCAGTGCTCTCTTGAATGCCTCAGTTGAACCTGTCTCCCCCACACGTCCAGGCAATGCATTCGATGGCCTCACTACTCGCTGTGTATCAAAGAATTTTCTTGCCTCACATTTGGTGCTTTTGTAAAATACTTTAAACCTGTGCTCTCTTGTTCTTTAATCCATTTGTTTGGGAATCATTCTCCCTAACCACTCTGTTCCAGACCCCTCCCTGATTTTGAAAACTTGTATCCAATCTCCTCTCCGCCTTCTCCTTTCCAAGGAATAGTTTTACTTCATTTATAGGATGAGGGTGTTGCTGGCTAGGCAGGCGTTTATTATCAATCCTTAATTGCACAGAGGATAGTTTAGAGGTAACCACGTTGCTGTGGGTTGGAAGTCACATGTAGGCCAGCCAGGTAAGCCTGGCAGTCTCCTTCCTTCAGAAGACATTAGTGAACCAGATGGGTTTTCTGGCTATCAATTTGAGGTCATCATTGATTTTAGATTTTTACAGAATTCAAATTCCACCCTCTGCCATGGCGGGATTCCAACCAGTGTTCCCAGAACACTTCCTGTGTCTCTGGATTAACTGTCTAGCAATAATGCCACTCTGCCATCATCTCTCCTAGCTTTTGCCTGGAACCATTCTCATATATGTTATAATGTTGCATTGTTTAAGCTACAGTAACCACGTGCCATGTGCTTTTTTTTATTGTTTTCATATTGTATGAATAACTGAGTGAGGGCTTGAAAATATTGTGATTTTAGCATTTAATGTAGAATTAGGAATGAAAAATACCAACAATTCTCAAACTTGTCAACATCCAAAATTGAATTTCTCCCTAAGAATATTTATGGTTCATTTGTATGTTTTGACTTTTACATCTAACACAGTATACAGTCAATGTTTCTATATTCTGAAAGAAATGACCTACTGTATTTTAGTGTTACATTTAATTTGATCAAAAACCAAAAGATCAGCAGATGCTGTAAATCAGAAACAAAAAATGAAATTGCTTGAAAAGCTCAGCAGGTCTGGCAGCATCTATGGAGATAAATCAGAATTAATGTTTTGGGTAGAGTGACCCGTCCTCATGATTTGATGTTCAGTTTCCAATCTTAATTTTGTAAAATAGGCAGTCCAGTAAAGTACTCTTCATCTGTTTAAAATGAGTAAATGTAGTAAATTTGAGCTGCCGAAGAGAGACGTGAGGAAAAATACCTGTTAAAACTGTTGTCATTGGTCATGAAAGTCTAATGTATTTATATCAGCTGTATTTATTTATTTTTATCTTAATACTTCCTTCAGCAAAACAATGAGATTGTAGCAAACTAAAGCCATTTTAGCTGGCAGCTGAAGGATCAAGGATGTTAATCATGTTTCTCCTTTTCCCAGTCTTCTGTGTTTTTTTTAAACATAGGCAGAACAATAACAAGAGAAATAAGTTTTGAATCTTGCAGCGTAAACAACCATAAGTGCAGGAATCTTAAGAAGACTGGAAAAGTAACAGTTAATGGCATGCAGATCTCCATCCCCTCCCTTCCACCTCTTCTGGTTTCTTGTGAATGTTTTTTTTCATTTGCTTATCATTTTGAGTAAAGTATTGCAAATCTGATTTTTCTTTCTGGATTACCTTTGAAAAATTCAGGTGTAATTTTATGGTTTGGTTTCCAATAAAGAGCCACATGTTGAATATTTCTTATTTGTTATGCAAATTTGAGTCAAATTTTCCCTTTATTCCACCATTTAAATCTAAAATTCTTCAGGGGAAAAAAAAAGCAATTATTTGCTGTTTTGGTGTCTATTGGAATTGGAGACTGTGTGGCTTCATAGTGGAGATCAATCTTTATTCAGGATGGGGCTTGTGGTGTACTCTCTGCAAAGCACTTTTTTTTAGCCTTGCGCTTTGTGGAATAACTTAGTGTGTCGTTTAATTTGATTGTTTATAGGAGCTGTGCCCTTTACCAGCCCAGGAAAATTTCTTAGGAATTACTTTGACTAAATTCTTTTTGCAAATGTACATGTTTAAATCTCTAATTGTAATTATTCACTAAACCTCTATATTCCTCTTCTGTCAAATTTATGTGGATCCCTGATTTTTTTCCCCACACCCTTGTGAAAGGGCTAAAATAATTTGCTAAAAACCTTGTTGCACAGGTCTAACAATCTCTGGTATTTTACCTATATAGTTCCAGTGTCAGGTATTCAATCTACTGTTGATTTTTAGTTTTGCCATTGCAATTGACTCAAGATTCTCTGGGTAATCTCATAAAGAACAAAACTCAAGTTTAAATCTTCATGAAGTTCACAATGTTCAGGTGCATTTTAGTTTCACATATTAGAGATTTTATAGATGATTTCTTCACTTGTGTGGCAAATGTGCTTGCAAAGTTATGCATTGAATGCAAAATCAATTTGCATTTGCAATTTGCAAATACTGCCCAACTTTGACTGTCTACTCCCAGTGTGTTTTGTTTCTTGTGTCCTGTAAATGAATTCTTCATTTATCTGCTTATCCTGCTCAAACAGCAAGACTCTTCTGGGTTCTGGCGATCTTCTGTAGTTGGTGTGGGGAAAAATGAGATGTGCTCGAGTTATCACTAGATATTTTTAAAATTCAGCTTTCCTCAGTGTTGGGGCAATTTACTATTATTTTGCTGCTGACTGCAAAATCTACACTTATGAAGCACTACAGCAAAAATTGACTTTCCTATTTATAACAAGTTTATTCAGATAAATATCTTTATCCCAAACTTGTAACTGTTTGAAAAGACCTACTTTTAAAAAGTGATTTTACTCCCATACCATTGCACAAATGTTAAAGCTCTGAACATTTATACCAATATGGAAGCACCTTTATATTACTGCAGTATTGCTTTTGGTAAGTAGGTGCTACTTATTGAGTAGATGTGGAAGTGCTGTGCATGCATGCTTGTACCACAAAAGCAAATGGTTCACCAGGGCAGCTCAGTACTTATTTTACATCCTGGATTTATTTTAAGTTGCATGCATTCATAAGAATATCCTATCCATTGCTTATGTCCTCCATTAGGCACATTGGAAAAGACCAAAGATATGGCATTTTGCACATATAGTCAAAACTGCCTTGGCTTCTGGTACTGTGGGACAACATATAAACCTGGATGACTAAATACTGAAATTTGGTATTGCTCTTTCAAAACATGAAATAAATACAAATAGATTTATGAATGTTGTGTAGATTCAATGCAGGTAAGGTTTGATGTTTAATATAGACTCCAATCTAGATCACTTCACTTATGGAAATGATATATTTTCATTCGGAGCTTGCTCTAATGTAGAGTTTACTTTGAAATCAGTTGTATTATGTTACAAAATTAAACAATGTGCAAGACAAGCCCTTTTCTTGGTCACAACAGATTTGCCTTAAAGATTTTTTAACTGTAAATTTAGAAGTTGCACTTCATGCCTTCCATTTTTAAGCATGTTACATGTTTCAGTGATATGATGGCACATCTGGCATTAAGTACCTTTTCTACATACCTGTGTTATTTGAATAGCTAGTACACAAAATTGATAGGCATTGAATTCCTAACACTACATTGTTTCCTAAATTTTATTTATACCTCATTTCAGTTTTCCATAAAAACTATACTGTACCCTGTCAGCTTAAGGACTTGGGTTTTCATCCAGCTAGAAGTGGTCACCTTTCTTCAACTGCAAAGGATCAATATAAGTACGTGAACAAAAGCCTGATTGATTTGACTCCATGAGGATTCTGGTTCCAGGCGCGACTTGACATAGAACTGGAAAATTTTGCACTAACCTGTTGTGGTATTGTGGTCTATTTTCTGTCTCTGGACCTAGTTAGTACCCAACTTCAAGCTCAGTTCAAAATTTGGCTTGTGTATTGCCTACTTGTTAGAGAAACGGCTAATTTTGTTTAAATTGTTAACAAGCTTTGTTCCTAACATAGACCCCTCATTGTTTTTTTGAATGCAAAGTGATATTAATTTTATCAAGTGAGATCTAAGAGTATTCTTTTCCAATTAAATTGATTGAACAACTGAAATACAGTTAGGTATATTCTATGTAAAAAAACTACTTTCAGAAGGCTAGAGGCAATGAAATGGTCAAATCTAAACATGGAAAAATTATCAACCTCCAAAATGAATCAATGAATTTCGATAACTACTTTCAGACTGTGAAACATTGCCATATTGCTCCATCGCAGGGTACATGATGGCGTGGGTCTTACTCTCTGTCAAAGGTTTGAGGCAAAAGTTATTTACTTACTGGTTAGATAGGACGTTTTGTTGAAATAGTTGGGTCTTACTCATCACACGTATGTGGCAGTTGCTGTATCAGAATAGAATCCCTACAGTGCAAAAGCAGACAATTCAGCTCATCGAGTTCTCGCATCCCCTCTGAAGAGCATCCCACCCAGACCCACCCCCCTACCTTATCCCTGTATCCCTGAATTTCCTACAGCTAATCCATGTAGTTTGCACAGCCTGGACACTACAGGCAATTTAGCATGGCCAATCTACCTAACCTGCACATTTTTGGATGCTTTTTGAGCTTGTTTTTATTATAATATGATAGTAATGGATGTAGGTTTGCTCGCTGAGCTGGAAGGTTCATTTCATCACCATAATGGGTAACATCTTCAGTGAGCCTCCAGAAGATGTTACCTACTGAAGGTGGGTACCCTATTATGGTGACAAAACGACTAAAAATGAACCTTCCAGCTCAGTGAGCAAACCTGTATCTAGAACCTCCGCCCAAGCTACAAATCTTCTCAAAGCTCGGTAATATGATAGTAATGTTCCATTCCCATAGGTTAGTAAAGCTTGGCTGGGATTTCATTCCTCCCCATCTAAAATATCAGTGATAATGTCGTGACTTTGTTTTTAACAGTGCGATCCTTTGATTTGTAATGAACTAATTATAGAAAATGCATCATAAATTATGTTTTTCACATGATAATTGACTTAAAATAGGTATAAATTGCAAAGCTACTGCCTCTAATTTGAATGGCTTGTGTGTTTCTTTTAATCCACAAGTGGAAATGGATATTTGGTCACACTTAGACCTTTGGGAGAACTGAGCAGACCGCATTTTCTTGAGCTAATGCTCTGCCTTATTCAGATGCTAAGAGTGACCACTATGGGAGAACTCTTTTGCTTGCTGTATAACGTCCAGGAAAATAGCTTGTCTGAACTTAGACATTTTTCATTTACACTAGCTGATTCAACTTGTTCTTATTATAAGTTTTTAGCAAAATAATTTGAACAGTAATCCAATTATATTTGGCAAGTAATAATTATCATATTTGCTAAAGAATAACAGCCTTTAAAGATGTGCATTTAATAAATATGGTATGGCAGCCAACTTCTAAATTATGGGACTCTTAAAATAATTTTTATCCCATGTGTGAATTTTTGTCATTTGTGATTTTTGTTTTGCAGTGGTGGAAATTTAGAAAAAGAAGAACTTAGTCAATCCTTTAACAAATTGTACCTGTCTCAAAGCAGAAGTGTAGTATTGGTCTGCAAGTTCAGACCAGAAGATTTTGGTGGAAGAAGAAAATCCAAGCAAACAGCTTCATGCTGTTTCCATGCACACATTTTATGAAAGAAATCCAATTAGGAATGAGTTTCTTAATTTTCAGTATTCTACTCTGGCACATTCTCATGCCTTACATCTGTGATTAGTTCATCAGGGAACCCTTGATATAACTTGTTAATATGACTGACTGCTACTACAACATTAAGGATGCACACTTTAGGATGATTTTTCAGGGCTAGAATAAAGATTGTCATAATTATTAAAATTGCTTGCATTGCATTCCCCACCCAAAAACAAAACCTGCACACACTCTCAGGATTCTTCAAATCATATGTGAATTCATTAATTTTTTTGGAAGTAGTTACTAAATATTGAGTAATCCTCATACTGTTTCAGGCTTTGTAAGTTATGGTTTCCATTTGACAAGCTTTTCAAATGATTCAGTAGTGCTTTGATAGTGCTAACATCAAATTGTAGCAATGCTTCGGCAGAGACCATTATCCTGATCCAAGGGAGATCTTGACCAACAGCAATCTTGAAATTGATCTTAATAGCAAATAAAATGTGCTCTAATTCCTGTAAAATCTAATGTATAAATTGTTTTTGACTTTCATCTGTATGTAGAACGTTGAAATTGGGTTAAAGATATATGATGAATATAACCAGTGTTTGGACTATCCCAGCATCAGATACAAGTTCATTGTATAAAGCTGCTAATTCCACATTAGCTGTATATTGGTAATTTTTAAAAAGGTGTTTTAATGTAGTAAATTAGAATATCTACCAGGGAGCGTCAAAGTGTGCTATTAAACCGAGGAAGGAGAACTTTACATTGTATTTGTATACGGTAGATCTGAACTGGAATTCCTCTTTAGAAAACATTAATGTAAAACACATATTAATCTTCCAGTACACTCATGATACAAAATACATTTCTAATTTGAATATTGCTGAAAAGAGCGATGTTGTCCAAGCTTTTTGTTTTGCAATCATCAGAGCAAACACAATGCAACATTTCAGATGATCACAATTTATACTACAGGAGAAAGGGCTGCTGACTTTCAACAAATCACCTGTTGTGGAGTAGATTCTCTTTTTCTCTAGATAGGTGTGCAGAATTGGGACTCATTTTAAAATTTATTGAAGCACATGTATTTATGACTTCTAACTGGATTTTTACATTTATTATGGTGACCCTCTTTGTGAACAAATATTACTTCAGTGTTGTGACTGACCTTCAGGTTTTCAGAGAAATAAGCTTGTAGAGAATGTACTGTTTGAACTATACTAGTTGTAGGTAAATGGAAATTGCTAGTAAAAGGCGCAACTTTTGCAATAAATCTATCGCCCTGTCACCTTGGGTTCCAACTAACAGAACACTTTCTACACCAATTTGCAGAAGCAAGTATTTATCAAAATAGTTTCTATAAAATTCAGCACACAATGCCAAAGAAATTGGTTTAGTAACTTGTTGATATTATGTCAGTATCCGACTGATTTACCTGAAAACAAATTTCCACTTCTGTGATTGTCGTGTCAATGGCACATACGTTTTGGAAACTTCATATCAGTTTTCTGATCTATTTCTCATTCAAGTCTTTCAGACATATCCAAGAACCCGCTTGAATGATGCTATTATTCACTTTTTAAATTTATTTTCCTGTGCATCTTTGCTTGCATCTCTCTATTTAAAGTCTGTTGTTTTCAATGTTCACTGTGGTTTGTCGTCCCATTTTTTTTTCGGCCACTTTTACTTTGCAGTTTTAGTTTTATCTTTTCTCCTGGTTCCTGATTCCCCTGCATGCCACTAACTGGTTTAAATAGTGTGTTAATTGATTTGTGAATTCAGGCTGAATTGCATCATCAGCAGATGTCTGATCCGGACCTACTGGAGGAATCGTCTTCCCTGCTGGATCCAAGTGAGCTGGGACGCGGTGCCCCCTTGAGACTTGGGTAACTTAATTTTTAAATTAGTTTTAAATCCACAGGTTTTCTTGTGAATGTAAAATATATATTTAATACCAGATATATTTTTTTTAAAAATGCTCCCACTCTCACTTGCACATATTAAAGAGTTATATAGCCAAAACTGCAAAGATGGCGAGCAGAGTAAATTGTATATCTCAAAAAAAAAGTTAGTTGCATATGGATCTTGTAGATTGACTTGGATAATTTCAGGCTGGGTTTGGTCATCTTTCTGGATGGTTTGAAATGTTGATTAAACAATCCGTGTCTTTTACTTTTGATTCATCAATTGCTTGGAAGACATTGAGGAAGCTGTCTGTGGTGGTTGGTTGGTTAGAGGTAGGCAGGACATAGGTTTGCAGAATGAATGGAGAAAGAGAGCCATTGCCAGTCCTCCTCTTGCGATTTACCCGTTCAAGGGCTTTCTGGTTGCTGACTGGGCCTCTAAAAGCAGCTCCTAGATAAACAAGTAATTAGCTTCCTGTTGCCAGACCTTCTTTCACAAGCTAACTAGTTACCAAGCATGGTTGTCATAAATGCATTCCAGGGCCACTATTTAAAGTGATGAAATTAAAATTTAATAATTGTGACCCTTCTCTCAGCTGGAGGCTGCTTTTGAAAATGACTGAGTTTAACGGCTTAGTCTTTACTTGTCTGAGTCATCAGAATGTAGAAATCCACACTCATTTATGCTTGTCCTGTGACCAGACACCAGCCCAATTCTAAGTTGATATCTTTAAAGTTGCAAGATGAAGCTATGTAAATGAGGTGCCATTTTGAAACCTGCTGTTTAGGTCAGTTGAGTCTTTATGAAACTTTTTTCTATGGTTTTTCCATGCTTTAAAATAATTCAGTTTTTGAGACAATTTATAATATTGTCCATTGGGTTTAATATGTATATTTTGGGAATGCATAGTATGTACTTTTTGAGTTTGATTTTAAGAAGAAAAACTGACCAATAAGTATGCATTTCTGAAAATCATAAGAACAGTACGTTTAAAAATAATAAAACCCACAAGTTTGCTTTCGGTAGCTGAATACTTTATGCATAAACCTCATCAGAATTCATTCAAAATAAAATCAAAGTGAACAACGCTAATTGTGTGCATTAGAGAAATTCAAATGTATATCTTAATAAAAATGTTAGTCTATTTGATCTGTTTTAGTCTTTGCATCACCCTGGGATGCATTCTGTATTTTGCCTATATATTTATACAGTTTTATGACAATGCATATACTTTTATATACAGCTTTGTAGCTGGAGTGATTAACCGAGAGAGGATTCCTACGTTTGAACGAATGTTGTGGCGAGTATGCAGAGGAAATGTCTTTCTACGCCAAGCTGAAATTGAAAATCCCTTGGAGGACCCTGTAGCTGTAAGTACCTGGCATGAAATCTTAATAAATAGTTAATTTAAGATTGAAACCATAACAGCAAAAAAATAGTCTGCTACTGCTGTGGTTTAATTCTTTTGCAACACTGGTTGTAGAATAACTTTGAAATCCAGTGATTTTACACCCACAGATGAACCAGTATTGCAGGCACTTTTTAGAAGTTGTAATCCCACCACTGTTGAAGAGCTTATGCTCGAAACGTTGACTCTCTTGCTCCTCAGATGCTGCCTGACTGGCTATGCTTTTCCAGCATCTCGCCTTTTGACTCTGAGGAGTAAAAATAGGCAGGTTTTCTAGGAACTAAAAGCAGTTACTTTTTGAGTTCAGGACAAATTTGTGCAGGCTTTTAAGATTGTGAAATCTCCAACCTGTATGTAGACAGACCAACGAGGGGAGAGGCCATTTTGGATTTGGTTCTCTGCAACGAGCCAGGGCAGGTGTCAGATCTCAGGGTGGGAGAGCACTTTGGTGAAAGTGATCACAACTGCCTCACATTTAGCATAGCCTTGGAGAGTGAAAGGAGCAGTTACCGAGGGAAGGTATTTAACTGTCAAAAAGGAAATTATGACTCTATCAGATAGGAGTTGGGAAGTACAGACTGGGAGCAATTGTTCCATAGAAAGGGCCCAGCAGACATGTGGAGACTATTTAAGGAGCAGTTGTTGAGAGTGTTGCACAAATTTGTTCCTCTGAGACAGGTAAGAAGGGGGATGATTAAGGAACCTTGGATGATGAGAACAGAGGAATTTCTTGTCAAAAGGAAGAAGGTAAGGTGGAGGAAGCAAGATCTAGCACAGCTTTAGAGGATTACAGGCTAGCTAGAAAAGAGCTCAGAATTGGACTGAGGAGAGCCAGGTGGGGGCACGAAAAAGGCTTGGCAATAAGGATTAGGGAGAGCCCAGAGGCATTTTACTCATACATGAGGAGAATCAGGGAGAAGGTTGGACTGATCAGGGATAGTGTAGGGAACTTGTGCGTGGAGTCTGAACAGATAGAGGAAGCCCCAAATGAGGTTTTTGCTTCGGTTTTCACCAAGGAAAGGGAACTTGTTGTAAATGAAAACTTAGAGGAGCTGGGATAAGTCTTGACCAGATGAAGTTTGATGAAGTTGATGTGCTGGAAATTTTGGAAAACATTAAGATTGATAAGTCTCCATGGCCAGACCAGATTTATCCTAGGCTGCTCCGGGAAGCAGGAAAGGAGGTTGCTGAGTCGCTGGCGAGGATATTTGCCTCCTCGCTCTCCACAGGAGTCATACCAGAGGATCGGAAGGAGGTGAATGTTGTTCCTCTTTGCAAGAAGGGTAATGGGGAAATCCCTGGCAATTACAGACCAACCAGGTTTACATCTGTGGTCAGCAAAGTTTGAAAAGAATTCTGAGGGATAGGATTTATGACTATTTGGCAAAGCATAGTGTGATTAAATGTAGTCAGCATGGCTTTGAGGGGGGCAGGTCGTGCCTCACAAATCTTATTGAGTTCTTTGAGGAGGTGCCAAGACAGGTCGACAACAGTCGAGCAGTGGATGTGGTGTATATGGACTTCAGCAAGGCATTTGGTAGGGTTCTCCATGGTAGGCTCATTCATAAAGTCAGGAAGTATGGGATACAGGAAATTTGGCTATCTGGATTCAGAATTGGCTAGCTGACAGAAGGCAGAGAGTGGTTGTAGATGGGAAGTATTCTGCCTGGGCGCCAGTGTTGAGTGGGGTCCCGCAGGGCTCTGTTCTTGGGTCTCTGCTCTTTGTAGTTTTCAAAAATGACTTGGATGAGGAGGTTGAGGGGTGGTTTAGTAAATTTGCAGATGACATAAAGGTTGGAGGTGCCATTGATAGAGGGCTACTGCAGGCTGCAGCACAACATAGACAGGATGTAGAGCTGGACTGAGAAATGGCAGATGGAGTTCAACCTGGATAAATGCAAAGTGATGCATTTTGGAAGGTCGAACTCGAATGCTGAATATAGGATTAAAGATAGGATTCTTGGCAGTGTGGAGGAACAGAGGGACCTGGGTGTGCAAGTACATAGATCCCTCAAACTTGCCACCCAAGTAGATAGGGTTGTTAATGAAAGCCAAAACACCATATGCTTTCTTAACAGGGGGATCGAGTTTAAGAACCGCGAGGTTTTGCTGTAGCTCTACAAGTCCCTGGTGAGACCACACTTGGAATATTGTGTCCAGTTCTGGTCACCCTACTATAGGAAAGATACAGAGACTTTGGACAGGGCGCAAAGAACGTTTACCAGGATGCTGCCTGGACTGGAGGGCTTGCCTTATGAAGAAAGGTTGAATAAACTCGGACTTTTCTCTCTGGAGAGAAGGGGAAAGAGAGGAGACCTGATTGAGGTATACAAAATAATGAGAGGAATAGATAGTCAATAGCCAGAGACTTTTCCCCAGGGCAGGGTTGACTCGTACAAGTAGTCATAGTTTGAAGATATTAGGAGAAAGGTATAAAGGAGACATCAGAGGTAGGTTCTTTATGCAGAGAGTTGTGAATGCATTGCCAGCTGTGGTGGTGGAAGCAGAGTCATTGGGGACATGCACATGGATAGCAATCAGTTGAGGGGTGCATAGGTTAAATTACTATATTTGGAATTAGGATTAAATCTCAGCACATCGCGGGCCAAAGGGCCTGTTCTGTGCTGTACCACTCGATGTTCTATATTCTGTCTGAATTTTAGGTTGAATCTACTGATCCTCTATTAAATACATGCAGTCGTTTTGTTTTTTTCACTGACTTCACCAAGTAATACAGATTTTTAAGATGCTGAATATTAAACATATGTCTGTGTTATATAGTGGATATGCAAATATTTTTGAGGTGTAGACTGAGTTCAGTGCCCGCGGTGTATGGAAGGCACACATTGATTTGGATACTGGTTGAATTACATTTGGCTGATTTTGTCTTTTAAGCAAGCAAGTGAATGCTTGGAGGTGAATTAGTCAAGGTGGAGCCATAGACAATGTAATAATAAATTATTGCTAATTGTGACATTTCTTCCTTTTTTTTGTTTTGGATGCTGCAAATTAGAGTTTCTGGCAGCAATTAAATGGCTGCACACACAGTAATGTAGCTACTTGAAAATGATGCCAACGCATGGGATTAGTTGAATTACCCTTTATCTCCAATGGAATTTGTCGTTTTAATGATATTGCAATTTTTAAGCATACAAATTTGACCTCCGCAGTCTTCTCCACCAGTAAAATGGGGGGGTGGGGGGAAAGATATCTATAGATACCATTTACTGATACAGATAGTCACTATCTTCTGATCGAGCGAAACTGTCTTTATTCCCTTTGTTTGTCCTTTCACGTTGGTGTCAATATGTTTGTTTCCACGCAAATTTCAGCATGGCCTAATTTTTAATTGTTTTGCTATCCTGGTAAAACTGGAAATTCAGACTAATGTTTGTTGTCTTTTCAGGGAGGTCAGGTAGACAAATCCGTCTTCATTATTTTCTTTCAAGGTGACCAGTTGAAAAATCGAGTGAAGAAAATTTGTGAAGGGTGAGATTGCTTATTTTTTTCTTCTTGTTGGTTATGCATTAATTCCCATTAACTGAACAGTTAAACCTTTATCCATCATGCCCATGTCATCAGAGTATTAGCATGAGCTACTAGATTATTAGTCCCGTGACCTTACCATTCTGCTATCGCCTCTAGGGAAAACTAATCATTTTACTTGATAAATTTGATTATTTGTGAATATTATTTTTTTTCTTATTTACTTTACTTCAGCTAGCTTTCAAAATAAAAATAACCTGGGATTGCAGTTCAAAGATGATCTAGTGTTTACTGGTAATCTGATACTGCACACTAGTAGCGCTAAGTAAAAACATTTACTTCAGAACACTGGCAATAACAATTTACTGAGAACTTCCTTCTTACAGGTTCCGAGCCTCCCTCTATCCCTGCCCTGAGACTCCTAATGAAAGAAAGGAAATGTTAGCTGGTGTCAACACACGAATCGATGATCTTCAAATGGTATGGTATTCATCAGTATTTTTGTACTTCATAATTGCCTTGTGACTTTTCTGTAAAGTTGAGAGACACTTTTGTTTTAAGATATTAACGCAAACAGTATTTGTCTTTCCCTTTTAAGGTTAATTATTTTTATGAAATAGAAACAGAAGTAAATCATTCAGTCCCTCAAACCTACTCCGTCGTTCCATAAGAATGTCTGATCTTTTGGTTTTTTGAGTTTGACATTCCCATCTACCTCCTAATAATTTTTTAATTCTCTTGCCTATTGTGAGTCTATCCACCTCTGTCTTTAAAGTATTTAATGACCCTGTTTCCACAGCCTTCTGAGGAAGAGAGTTGCAAAATTTCTCAGCCCTCAGAAGTTTCTGCTTGAGAAGGTGACCCATAATTTTAAAGCTGTGCCTCCAAGATCTCGACTGGTTGTCAAGTGGAAGCAATCTTTTCACATTCACCTTGTTCAGGACTTTAGACATTTAGTCGTTAGCCCTCAATAAACTCCATTTGAAGCAAATGCAGCCGTCTAACTGATTCTTTATGAAACAATTTTCTATATCAATCTTGTAAACCTTCTCTGGACTACCTCCAATGCACTTACAACCTCCTTTTGAAGTAAAGAGATCAAAATTGCACTCGGTATTTGAGATGTGGTCTCAGCAACGATGTTATTAATTGTATTGTACTTATTTTCAATCGGTCCAGCATGGTTGGACATTAATGGATTTCCCTTTACATTGTAATCCTGTTTCTTCTAATATAACCTGGTTACAAACTGTTCTCATTTAAATATTAGCATTATTTTACTGTTGTAGTGTCTTACATTTTTGTTATTATACACTTGGAATATTTGAAGAAGGTGCAGTGCTAACATTAAAATCTTATGCCACTCCAATTCAGTCCATTAGTGAGACTTTTGTGTGCATTAATAGTCACTCCTCGAATTCACTCACCAATTATATGTATGGGAATTTTCAGCCAATATATTTCACAGATTACATTCAGCTCCCTAATTTATAGACACTGGGCTGTTTGCCTGTTGAACTTTTGTTTGGGTACAATAGCTGCATATCTGGGCACATCATCATCATGCTACCTTAGAACTAAGTCATTCAAACATTAAATGTAAGTGTTACATCTAAGGTTCCTATCATCAGTTATGCAAGTTAACAATATCTTTTATTCTATCGGGCAGGGCTGTGTCAATCTTTTAATCATATTAGAAGAGCTTTGAGAGCATCAAGATGATATCTGTGACTTTGGAATATAAAAATTGTTAGTTTATGACCAGAAATAAAACAGGAAATGCTGTAGAAACTCAGCAGCTGTAGCAGTGTACCTGGAGAGAGAAACCGAGCTAACATTCCAAATACCAAGACATTCCTTTGGAACTGAAAAAGACTCATTGGACTTGAAATGTTCTGTGTTTGTCTCCCCATGGTTGCTGCCACACTTGCTGAGTTTCTCCAGGACTTCCTTTTTTTTTAAACAATCTCCGGCATCTGTGGAATTTTGCTTTTGTCTCAGGTTATGGCCAGAATGTATAAAGGTGCTTTTGTTTTATCCAGGAGAAAGTTTGCCAAGTAATACTCTTTGCTGTTTTCAAAAGTCAGCTTAGACTGGATTGTTGGAGATGTGTGAAATAGAAATACTCAGTTTTGTTCAATTTTTTTTTTCCCTCTTTCAGTACTTTTGGTTTCTTTGCTCGTTTACCCTCTTCCTGTGTACTACTGATTTGGGTTGAGCTCTGCAACATATTGGAGCAAATTCATGTCCATTATTGAGGTATAATGCAGAAATCCAGTAGATGAAAATATTTTCCATAAACTTATTTGTCCTCTCCAGGTCTTAAATCAGACTGAGGATCATCGTCAGAGGGTTCTGCAGGCAGCTGCAAAGACCATTCGTGTATGGTTTATTAAAGTACGAAAAATGAAGGCTATCTATCATACCCTTAACCTCTGTAATATTGATGTTACTCAAAAATGTCTAATTGCGGAAGTCTGGTGTCCAGTTACTGACTTGGATTCAATTCAGTTTGCCCTCCGCAGGGGTACGGTAAGTGAACTCAGAAATTTAGCAATTCTTTTTCCTTTCACAGGATGTTGTAGTTGCTAGCTAGGACAACATTTTATATCTATGCCTAATTGCTCTTGAGAATGTGATGGTCAGCTACCTCCTTGAATCATTACCATCCATGTGATGTAGGTACACAAACAGTACCCCTAGGGACAGAGTTCCAGGATTTTGACCTAGTGGCAGTAAAGGAACAGTGGTTATAGTTCCAAATTAAGATGATATGTGAAGGACAACATGCAGTTGATGATCCACATTTAGTTTGCATCTCCTCAACTCATGAACCTCAAGCAGCACTCCAAGTAAGTGACAAATCCAAGTGATGTAAGTTCCATGAAAAATCTCAGATTCTAAAAGGAATGAGAAGACGAAGGAACATCAGGTGTTTTTAAACCCTTATTTTATTCACAAGCTTGAATCTGTTTGGTGTTACATTTTCATTCATGGAACTTAATAAACAGGAAGGGCCCATTTCCTGTCCTGAAAATGGTAGGAAACTTTACATTTTTACAATAGAAATCCTAGAGTTAGATCTTTACATTTCAATACTTGAACATTTGTAGTTATTTGAGACACTTGGAGAGCTCCCCTAACTTTTCTACTTTCATTTCGCTTCATTTACTAATGTATTTAGGCAGTCTCTTCAAAATGATCTATACTAAAGAAGTTTTTATTTTTAGGAACGCAGTGGATCAACTGTTCCATCCATCTTGAACAGGATGCAAACCAGCCAGACTCCTCCAACTTATAACAAGACCAACAAATTTACTTATGGCTTTCAAAACATTGTGGATGCATATGGAATTGGTACCTACAGGGAAATTAATCCTGGTAAGAAGTCACATTGTACAGCCATAATGTTGCATATCAAATCATCTGTTTTTCTGTAAACTTGACTTTCTGATTATTTTAAGGCTAGACCGGTTAATGTTCTAATTGTGTTTTTGTTTTCTACAGCTCCATATACAATTATTACCTTCCCTTTTCTCTTCGCTGTTATGTTTGGGGATTTTGGCCATGGCGTCTTAATGACTGCTTTCGCCATGTGGATGGTGTTAAGAGAGAGCCGCATATTGTCTCAGAAAAGTGAAAATGAGGTATTTTTTAAATAGCGCACAATTTGCTTGGTGATTTTTGTGGATTAAAACATGATAACAATCTCTCATGTTAGATGTTACCCCCACCGAGTTCCCTGACCTACGTTTTAACTATTGGCCCAGACAATAAACAGAAGCTTTTAAGCATTCATGTCTTATAGCAACTGAGTAATTACTGGCATTTTTTTTGCATCCTTTTTTAAAAAGGTATTGAGAAGTTGGAATTGCTCAAAAATGAGCAACTCAAGTTTTTAAAAATGTGCTTTTGTTTTACATCATACTTGACAAGCAGCTGTATGAATCATTATTCATGTAGAAATAAATTTATTGCAGTGATGCGGGGAAGTGTGTTTCATTATATTCATGATCCATATCTAAGTTCTGAAATTCTTCCTCTAAACGTTTTGCTTTATATAATATATGCCTTTAACACCCAACTCCTTTGACAAACTGCTCACTTATTCTAATATTTACTTGTATTAATCAGTATCCTCTTTGGGATAATGTTCCTGTGAATCATCTTGGGATATTGAATACACAGTAGATACTATATAAATGGAAGTTGCTATGCCATAATACTGCTTTGATCTTTAAATGGGGATTCTGCCTGCTATCTTCAATCCTCATACCTTTTACTGCTTTCATGTTGCTTAGTCCGTAATCTTTTTGGACCATCTGTGGTTTCTAAATTAACAACAGAGACTTATAGTTTCTCTGGATTTAATTTCACAGAACCACAGAGATGTTATGGTGCAGAAGAAAGCCATTTGGACTATTGGCTCACTAAATGTGCCAATTTCCTTCTTCCCCATACCCTTGCATATTATTTCAATCCAAGTTATAATCAAGTGCCCTCTTGAATGACTCGGTTGAATCTGCATCCACCTGACTTCTAGGCAGTATGTTCTACACTCTAACTATTTGTTGAATGTAACAGGTATTTCCTCATTTCACCTTTTCTTCTTTTGCAGATCATTTGAAACTCATTTCCTGTTGTTCTTGTTCCTTTTATGAGTGCGAACAGTTTCTCCTTAACTACCCTTTCCAGTCCACTTTTGATTTTTAAAAACTTCAATCAGACTTCCTCTTCGCTGCCTTCTTTCCAAGGAGCCAAAAAAAAACTGCAAATGCTGGAATTCAAAATAGATTTCAGGTGTAACCACCCCCAGCCCTGAATAAGGGTTGCACCTGAAACATCGACTTCTCCACCTCCTGATGCTGCCTGGCTTGCTGTATTCTTTCAGCCTCCTGCCTGTCTATTTTCTTTCCAAGGACAGCAATCTGATTCTTGGATCGATCCTTGTAACCAAAGCTGCTTATTCCGAGAACCATTTCTGTTGACCACTCTTGCACACTCTCTTTGCGTTCACACCCTTTCTATAACGTAGTGCTCAGAACTGCACACAATACTCCAGCTGAGGCCTAATAAGTATTTCAGTTTTAGTGTTAAAATTTGCCAGTTAAAGGTCATAATACTGCAGGAATAAAGTGAGCAAAAGTGACAGGAATCTATACCTGTGATATCAATGATAAGAGGAAAGCCTGAGTCTGGATTAGACTTAGAAAGGAATGTAGATTTCTAATCTTGGTGAGTACTTGGAGGTATGTTGAACTACCTGGGGAGCCAGGAAAACCCCAATAATGTAATGAATGGGTAAGTTTTTAGTTTTAGCATCTTCAGTCTTGAAATAGCTTTGTTTAATTCACTGAGCACAATTGCTAATAAGTTAAAGTATTTTACTGCCTTGTATTGTTGCAACAATGTAGAAACTTTTAGAATTTTTAAAAATTAAACTTTGTTCTGATAGATTTTCAGCACTGTCTTCAGTGGTCGCTACATTATTTTACTCATGGGGATTTTCTCTGTGTATACTGGCCTAATATACAATGACTGCTTCGCAAAGACACTCAACATGTTTGGATCATCTTGGAGTGTTAGACCGATGTTTCAGCCAACAGGAAACTGGACGTAAGTTTTGTAGAACCAAGATAATGTTGCTGTGTTGATTTTTGAAATTATTTTAATATGAATTTTTTGTGAAGCATGTTTATGCTTGGAAACATAACAATACATTTCTAAAATCTGGTGCCAAAATTGAGTGAGGCTATGAGTTTCAGATGCAATATATCCAAACTTAAAGGTGGGCGATTTGTGTTATGAGGAGGATGTAAAGAGTGTTCAAGGTGATTTGGACAGGCAATGAATTGGCATGAATGTGGTACGTAGAATATAATGTGAATAAGTGTAAAATTATACAGGATAGATACAAAATAAGATAGTTACTGATGTAGAACCAGCAGAGAGAGTTTCAATAAGGGCAAGCCACTTAGAAGAAAGATGAGGAGGAGTCACTTGACGGAGTTGATTTTTGGAATGCTCTACCATTGAGAACTGTGGAAGTGCAGTGATTGAGTATATTCAAGGTCGAGTTGTCCTGAAGAAGGGTCACTGGATCTGAAATGTTAACTCTACTTCCTCTCTACAAATTCTGCCAGACATACTGAGTTTCTCCAATTTCTGTTTTTGTTTCAGATTTCCAATATGCTCAGTTCTCTTTTTTATTTGGGAGTTTCTATCTCTCTGGCTTCAGAATTTTCATTAATGCTGGTTTAGTTTTAATAATATTCTCATGATCGCTTCACAGGGAGAAAACCCTTCAAGGTAATCAACATCTTCAGCTGGACCCTGCTCACCCTAATGTCTTTAATGGGCCATATCCATTTGGAATAGATCCTGTAAGTTAATTCTGTGTTTGGTTTTGAATTTTCACTTTTCATTTTAAAAAACAAACAAAAAAACCCCAAAATTATCCTGCCTCTATTTTTAACTGTTTATACATGTATAAACATAGGGCTAGAATGCATAAAATACCAAGTTAGGCGTCTGATTGAATTAGTCTTTAATTGTTTTTTGTGATATTATCTTTGACTTCGAATGTATATTTTGCTTGTGGACAGATTTTAATCCCATTGGTTCATTTTGACTCGATCATCCTTTGTGCTTAAATGGAGGTATTGGCTTGTTACAGAATTCAATTTGTGCACATCACTGTTTATTGCCTGAAGATCCTGAAATATCCCAGTAAACCATGCCTTGTTTTTTAAAGTTAAAAAATTACTTCCTGATGTTTACTTCCAAACTTTAACTTCTGAAAATTGTAGGTTTATTGAATGGTTTGATTGAGAAGTGATATTTTAAGGGATGAGTAGAGAAACCTACTAGCTAATTATTTCAGTTAATATTCCTGTATGTTATGATCTCAATCAAAATTATCTCTTTTCCCTCAGATATGGAATATTGCTACAAACAAACTAACATTTCTTAACTCGTTTAAAATGAAGATGTCTGTGATATTGGGTGTTGTCCATATGGTCTTTGGCGTTTCTCTCAGCCTCCTGAATCACATGTGAGTACATTTTAAGCCAAGTTTGAGTTTTTAAATGTATGAGGAGAAGGTGAGGTCTGCAGATGCTCGAGATCAGAGCTGAAAATGTGTTGCTGGAAAAGCGCAGCAGGTCAGGCAGCATCCAAGGAACAGGAAATTCGACGTTTCGGGCATAAGCCCTTCATCAGGAATGAGGAAAGTGTGTCCAGCAGGCTAAGATAAAAGGTAGGGAGGAGGGACTTGGGGGAGGGGCGATGGAGATGTGATAGGTGGAAGGAGGTCAAGGTGAGGGTGATAGGCCGGAGTGGGATGGGGGCGAAGAGGTCAGGAAGAAGATTGCAGGTTAGGAGGGCGGTGCTGAGTTCGAGGGAATCGACTGAGACAAGGTGGGGGGAGGGGAAATGAGGAAACTGGTGAAATCTGAGTTCATCCCTTGTGGTTGGAGGGTTCCCAGGTGGAAGATGAGGTGCTCTTCCTCCAACCGTCGTGTTATGTTCTGGCGATGGAGGAGTCCAAGGACCTTCATGTCCTTGGTGGAGTGGGAGGGGGAGTTAAAGTGTTGAGTCACGGGGTGGTTGGGTTGGTTGGTTCGGGTGTCCCAGAGGTGTTCTCTGAGGCGTTCCGCAAGTAGGCGGCCCATCTCCCCAATATAGAGGAGGCCACATCGGGTGCAGCGGATGCAATAGATGATGTGTGTGGAGGTGCAGGTGAATTTGTGGCGGATATGGAAGGATCCCTTGGGGCCTTGGAGAGAGGTAAGGGAGGAGGTGTGGGCGCAAATTTTGCATTTCTTGCGGTTGCAGGGGAAGGTGCCAGGAGTGGAGGTTGGGTTGGTGGGGTGTGTGGACCTGACGAGGGAGTCACGGAGGGAGTGGTCTTTTCGGAACGCTGATAGGGGAGGAGAGGGAAATATATCCCTAGTGGTGGGGTCCGTTTGGAGGTGGCGGAAATGACGGCGGATGATACGCTGTATACGGAGGTTGATGGGGTGGTAGGTGAGAACCAGTGGGGTTCTGTCCTGGTAGCGGTTGGAGGGCATCGTCGATCATGTCTGGGGGGAATCTGCGGTCCTTGAAGAAGGAGGCCATCTGGGCTGTACGGTATTGGAACTGGTCCTCCTGGGAGCAGATGCAGCGGAGACGAAGGAATTGGGAATATGGGATGGCGTTTTTACAGGGGGCATGGTGGGAGGAGGTGTAGTCTAGGTAGCTGTGGGAGTCAGTCGGTTTATAGTAGATGTCTGTGTTGATTCGGTCGCCTGAAGTAGAAATGGAAAGGTCTAGGAAGGGGAGGGAGGAGTCTGAGACAGTCCAGGTGAATTTGAGATCGAGGTGAAAGGTGTTGGTAAAGTGGTAAACTGTTCAACCTCCTCCTGGGAGCACGAGGCAGTGCCGATACAGTCATCGATGTAGAGGAGGAAAAGGTGGGGGGTGGTGCCAGTGTAGTTGCGGAAGATGGACTGTTCCACATATCCTACAAAGAGAGGGGCAAGTAGCTGTTGTCTGTTGCTACATGAATGTTGACCTTCTTTATGGTACGTTTCTTGGATCTGAAACCTGGTCTCTGTGTAAACTGCAGCATATACGATCTAAAGGTTACAGGAAACCACGGGCCAGTGAGCTGTTATAAGCTGTTACTGACAGTTTTTTCAGTAGTTGCAATGTTTATGCTTGTGGAGAAGATTTTAGCCATTGCGGGCTTTTCACAAAGTATCAGTTAGAGTTTTTAAAAAAAGCGCAAGTTTTTGAAACAAAGTTTTTTTTTCTCTCTTTTGCTGCAATATGTATGCTAAAAGTATTTTAGGAGATCAGAAACATAAGCTAATTTTGTGAAGTTCAAATTCAGATTTGGCTATCAAGGCTATGGGGAGAAAGTGAGGACTGCAGATGCTGGAGATCAGAGCTGACAATGTGTTGCTGGAAAAGCGCAGCAAGTCAGGGCGTATCCCAGGAGCAAGCGAATCGACGTTTCGGGCATGATCCTGAAGAAGGGCTCATGCCCGAAACGTCGATTCTCCTGCTCCTTGGATGCTGCCTGGCCTGTGCTTTTCCAGCAACACATCTTCAGCTCTAACCAAGGCTAGGACCTGGTATTATTATTGTAGCACCATAGGTGCTTTCTCTTCTCACATATATACTAAGTATATTAAAGGCTGAGATGGATAGATTTTAATCAATAAGCAAATCAACACTTGTAGGGAAAAGGCAAGAAAGTGGCAAAGCAGACTTGATAGGTTTCTGCTCCTATATCTTATGGTCTTATAAGTTGCTATCTCCTAGACCACAATAATCTATCAACTTGCTAGGGCTATTAACTAAATTAATTTTTAGGCACATTGGATGAGACAAACAGTTTATGGGGTACTTGTGTATTCTTGCATTTGAAATTAATGTACTGCTAAATTGTTAAGTTCAGATTCTGACATTAGTTTTTTTTCTCTCTTTTTTTTTATTTGTAGATATTTTAAAAAGCCGCTGAACATCTATTTTAGCTTTATCCCCGAAATAATTTTTATGTTGTGTTTGTTTGGCTACCTTGTCATCCTCATCTTCTACAAGTGGACTGCTTATGATGCTAGCACTTCAAAAGATGCTCCCAGTCTTCTCATCCACTTCATCAATATGTTCCTATTCAGTTACAATGATAAAACCATGAAGTATCTGTATAAAGGACAGGTAAGTAACTACCTTGGAGATTTAGATTATAGACCAGGTTTAAGAATGTGTTCTAAATGCGTTTAGTTACTTGGCTGCTCCCTGTTATTAATTTAAAACTCATTTCAAAAAAATCGGTTATGAGACTTTAAAGCAGCCTGGGGCTTGTCTTTTGTTATGTACAACAGTAGGTTGATAAGTAGCCCTGAATCATTGAAACAAAATCTCTTCTTCTCTTGATCAAATATATGCTAGCAGCAACTATTAGCTTTTCACCAAAGTGTAGTAATACATCAGGTCTTCTGTTTTAACAGCGAGGTCTCCAGTCCTTCTTGGTGGTTGTAGCTCTGCTGTGTGTTCCATGCATGCTTGTGGTGAAACCACTCATACTGCGCCATCAACATTTGAGGAGAAAACATTTGGTAAGGTATTTAATATATATTTTGGAATTCAGATGTACATTTCTGTATTTATCTTCCACCACTGTGGAGGGCAAAAACTGCATGGTTCAGTGAAATACAAAACTACGAATTGCATGTAACTGAATTGCTGGAGTTGATGAAGAAAATGCTGTTGATGTGGTTTAAGTGGACTTCGAGAAAGCATTTGGTCATGTTATATGCAACAAATTTGAGCAGGATTAGGTCATGGTGTAGAAGGAGCAAAGAGTCGTCTGGTGGTACAATGGTTAGCACTGCTACCTCTCAATGCCAAGGACCTGGGTTTGATTCCAACCTGGTTTGCACATTCTCCTTGTATCTGTGTGGGTTTCCTCTCACAGTCCAAAAATCTGCAGATTAGGTGGATTTGCAATGCTATATTGCCCATTGTGTCCAAGGATGTGCAGACTAGGTAGATTAGCCATGGGAAGTGCAGAGTTATAGGGTAGGATGGTGGGTCTGGGTGGGATCCGAGGGTCAGTGTGGACTCAATGGGCCCAATGGCCTGCTTCCATACTGTAGGTATTTTATGATAACATTGATATGAAGTTGGCTGAGTTTGTAATGGAGTTTGCTGGGGGTTGGAGTGAGCATGCTTGCATTTCCTATACTAGACCTTGCCTTATAGGGCATAATTCAAAACGCACAGGTGATATGAACCTTGGATGTGTTATGAATTGTGAGGAGGGTAGTGCAAAACTTCAAAAAGACGCAGGTAGTTGGTGGATTGTGTAGACAAATGGCAGATGGAGCACAGCAACACAGCAGTATGAAGTGATGTGATTTGATAGGGAAAGAGAAAACAAAATTAAGTATAGATAGTGCACGTTGCTGCCACTGTGCATGAGTACTGGAGTGAGACAATTTGTTAACATACTGCCAGTCACGTGCTGAAAATGTGTTGCTGGAAAAGCGCAGCAGGTCAGGCAGCATCCAAGGAGCAGGAGAATCGATGTTTTGGGCATGAGCCCTTCTTCAGGAATGAGGAAAGCGTGTCCAGCAGCTAAGATAAAAGTTAGGGAGGAGAAACTTGGAGGGGCATTGGAAGTGCGATAGGTGGAAGGAGGTCAAGGTGAGGGTGATAGGCCGGAGTGGGGGTAGTGGGCGGAGAGGTCAGGAAGAAGGTTGCAGGTTAGGAAGGCAGTGCTGAATTCGAGGGATTTGACTGAGACAAGGTGGGGGGAGGAGAAATGAGGAAATAGAGAAATCTGAGTTCATCCCTTGTGGTTGGAGGGTTCCTAGGTGGAAGATGAGGCACTCCTCCTTCAGCCGTCGTGTTGCTATGGTCTGGCGATGGAGGAGTCCAAGGACCTGCATATCCTTGGTGGAGTGGGAGGGGAAGTTGAAGTGTTGAGCTACGGGGTGGTTGGGTTGGTTGGTCCGGGTGTCCCAGAGGTGTTCTCTGAAATGTTCCGCAAGTAGGCTGCCTGTCTCCCCAATATAGAGGAGACCACATCGGGTGCAGCGGATTCAGTAAATTATGTGTGTGGAGTGCAGGTGAGTTTGTGGCAGATATGGAAGAATCCCTTGGGGCCTTGGAGGGAAGTAAGGGGGGGGAGGCGTGGGTGCAAGTTTCGCATTTCTTGCGGTTGCAGGGGAAGGTGCCGGGAGTGGAGGTTGGGTTGGTGGGGGGTGTGGACCTGACGAGGGAGTCACGGAGGGAGTGGTCTTTTCGGAACGCTGATAGGGGAGGGGGAGGGAAATATATCCCTGGTGGTGGGGTCAGTTTGGAGATGGCGGAAATGACGACGGGTGATACGATGTATATGGAGGTTGGTGGGGTGGTAGGTGAGGACCAGTGGGGTTCTGTCTTGGTGGCGATTGGAGGGGCGGGGGCTCAAGGGCGGAGGAGTGAGAAATGGAGGAGATGCGGTGGAGGGCATCGTCGATCACGTCTGGGGGGAAATTGCAGTCTTTGAAGGAGGAGGCCATCTGGTTTGTATGGTATTGGAACTGGTCCTCCTGGGAGCAGATGCAGTGGATACGAAGCAATTGGGAGTAGGGGATGGCGTTTTTACTGGGAGCAGGGTGGGAAGAGGTGTAGTCTAGGTAGCTGTGGGAGTCGGTCGGTTTATAGTAAATGTCCGTGTTGATACGGTCGCCCGAAATAGAAATAGAAAGGTCTAGGAAGGGGAGGGAGGAGTTTGAGACAGTCCAGGTAAATTTGAGGTCGGGGTGGAAGGTGTTGGTAAAGTGTTCAACCTCCTCGTGGGAGCACGAGGTAGCACCTATACAGTCATCGATGTAGCGGAGGAAAAGGGGAGTAGTGCCAGTGTGTCTGCGGAAGATGGACTGTTCCACATATCCTACGAAGAGGCAGGTATAGCTGTGGCCCATGCGGGTGCCCATGGCTACTCCTTTGGAGGAAGTGGGAGGATTGGAAAGAGAAGTTGTTCAGGGTGAGGACCAGTTCAGTCAGTTGAAGGAGGGGGTCAGTGGAAGGATACTGGTTGGTACGGCGGGAAAGGAAGAAGCAGAGGGCTTTGAGTCCTTCGTGATGGGGATGGAGGTGTACAGGGACTGGATGTCCATGGTGAAGCGTTGGGGACTGGGGAAGCGAAAATCATGTAGGAGGTGGAGGGCGTGGGTGGTGTCCCGAACATAGGTGGGGAATTCTTGACTAAGGGGGACAGGACCGAGGTATGTAGAGAGGAGTTCACTGGGGCAGGAGCAGGCTGAGACAATGGGTCGGCCGGGGCAGTCAGGTTTGTGGATTTTGGGCAGGAGGTAGAAACGGGCTGTGTAGGGTTGTGTGACTGAGGTTGGAGGCGGTGGATGGAAATTCCTCTGAGGTGATGAGGTTATGGATGGTCTGGGAGATGGTGGTTTGGTGGTGAGAGGTGGGGTTGTGGTCAAGGGGGCAGTAGGAGGAGGTGTCCGCAAGTTGTTGTTTAGCCTCAGCGGTGTAAATGTCAGTGCGCCAAACACTATCATGCCTCCCTTATCTGCTGGTTTGATAGTGAGGTTGGGGTTGGAGCAGAGGGAGTGGAGGGCTGCACGTTCCGAGGGTGAGAGGTTGGAGTGGGTGAGAGGAGTGGAGAGGTTGAGATGGTTAATGTCACGGCGACAGTTGGCTATGAAGAGATCGAGGGTAGATAAGAGGCCAGCACGGGGTGTCCAGGTGGATGGGGTGTATTGGAGGCGGGAGAAGGGGTCGTCAGAGGGTGGGCGAGAATCCTGGTTGAAGACGTAGCCGCAGAGGCGAAGGCGGCGGAAGAATTGTTCGATGTCTAGCCGCGTGTTGAACTTGTTAATCCGAGAGCCTAGGGTAATGAAGGTGAGGCCTTTGCTGTGGACTGATCTTCCATCCTCAGAGAGGAGGAGGTCTGGAGGATGGTGAAAACATAGCAGGGCTGGGAGCTAGGACCTGGTGTGGGGTTGGAGCTGGGAGTGGGGGCGGGGGCAGGTTTAGGCATGGTGACGGAGGTCGGCATGGGGCGGGGTTAGGCGTGGGGGCGGAGATCGGCATGAGGGCAGAGACGCATGTGGCGTGGTGATTGTGCAGGTTAGTGATATCACTGGAGGCGGAAGTGGCTGCGGCGACGACAGAAACGGTGTTATTCCCGATAGCCGCGGAGACTGCGAATCTGTCGGCGATGGTCTTCCTGGCGATCGTGGAGGTGGTTATTTGGGCGGTGATCCTGCCAGTCAAGTGGGCTGTTTTGGCCTGGGTGATGTCAACCTGCTTAATTGGTGTTGGAGCTGAACTTATCCAAACAAGTAGAGAGTGTTCCATCATACTTCTGACTTGTGCTTTGTGAATGATGGACTTCAAAGAGTCAGGAGGTGAGTTATTCATTGCAGTCTCTGATCTACTTTTGTAGCTGGTCCATTTCAATTTGTGATAAATTGTAACCCTCCGTGTAGATAAGTATTCAGCGATTTTGATGTAATTGATTCTCAAAGCACAATGCTTGGATTCTTTATTGTTGGAGATGGGCCGTATATTACTAGTATGTGATGTTAATTCTACACCACAATCTCCCCATGTCGGTGGTGTCTGGGAGTTGTTTATTTTCATGACACAACTGAAAATAATTTTAGATGCTTTGAAACAGATGCATGCTGGGATAAAGAATGTTCACTGTTGCAAGATGTCTTTGCACAGTCCAGAGTGTAGGTATAGGTCCATAGTTATCAGGCTATCATGAAAATTGAGTTGAGTGCTGGAGAAAATTATTCAGGTTGCACCATACACTTCCTCCAGATTAAGATTATGCTTCTATAGCAAGCAGAGCAGGAAAACAGAAAGTTTAAAGAAGTGATAGGTAAAGATAACAAAGCAAATTAGTTATAAGAATTGGCTATATCAAACAAAGCAAAACAAAAAATTATGCCAGTCTGCAGTTTAGTGCATTGTAGAAAGGTTAGTTGATGATTAGAAATTGTATTGTGGTCTTTTGCCACATCTCTCAAAATTTGTGTTTCCTGTTTCATAGGGGACACACAACTTTGGAGGAATAAGAGTTGGGAATGGACCAACCGAGGAGGATGCTGAGATAATCCAACATGATCAGCTTGATACCCATTCAGAAGATGGAGAGGAAGTAAGTATGACATGATGCACTAACTAGAACTTGTTTGCTTGTAGATTTGGGTTTCCTCTTGAAGGAGTTGACCTTTCGCCTTGTGGTGTTGCGAGAGCTTGTAATTCATTTAAATAAAATTTAAAAGGCATTAATTGTGAATTGTCAACACACATTGATGAATAGCAGGCACGTGAAGACATGTATTTTTAATATATAGTTTGTTCGTGACTTGTAAAAAATTTTGTGAGGTGATTTTTTTTAAATCTGTTCTCTATTTTGTCTGATAAATTCGTTTTTTTTTGTTTCATGGACATTTTTGTGGGGCAGGTAATGCCAGTCCTTAATCATCTTTCTGTGCCAAATGTTTCTTCCTCCAAAAAGCTTGGATAAGCTTCATAAACCTGAGCATCGTTGCCTGACATTAATGATATTGCACCTGTTTACAGAATATTTTTGAATCCTAACAACTTTAAATTTAGATCCAGATTATTTAACTTGTTAAAATATGTTGTGAACATCATGTTTCTTTAATAACAATGTTTATTTATACGGAACCTGTGTATTTATAATTCAGTGCAGTTTTGTTTTATTATTTTGTTTGTTTAAATACTTCTATTCAAGTTGAGATTTGCAATTACACTGAATGTTGTAAAGCCTGCCTTTTGGGTTTTATAACCCAAGTGGAATGCTGACGTTTATTGTTCTTTTGGATTTTTTTATTCTGCTTTTGTTGAAGATTTATTGTCACTTCTAGGAATTAGTGGATCTGTAAATTTTGTGAAATCTTTATTTTAATTCCAGTGAATAAAACTCCTTTTAATTTCTGCTTTGACTTTTTGGTTTAAAACAAAACCCAAGAACCTTTTGACCCTAATGTTACAGAAATTGCACAATTTGTCTTTTAATCACTGGATGATGTTTGAACAATTCCGTTTTGGTTATTTTTAATCAAAATGATGTGCCTTTTACTTGTATTATGCATGAATTGTATTAACTATTAATTATATGTTCATGTTCTCATTGCATTAAACTGCACTAAACATGTAATTTTTTTGCAAGCCCACTGTGGAAGAATTGGTAAGGCTGCACTTGATGCCTGCTTTGAGTCTTTATCTAGACTTATTTCATTGTCCGTTATTAACATAGCTCAGTAAATGTTTAATTGTACAAAATACTTTGAAATTTAATGACATATTTGAATGTCAGTCAAGGAAATTCTGAACTTAAGCAATGAAGTTTTATGCTGTAAAGTGATTTATGCACTTCACTCTCAACATAGCTCACCTTGCATCTAATAAGGAGCAAAGGTTGTCAGTTTTCATTCCCCTTTTCTCCACCCACCCCCACCCCCATGTCACTTTAGGAATGTCACAGCTCTCTGGGCTGTGTCATGTTTATGCTTTTATTTTCCCTAACACAAGGCTGCATGGCTGCTGTGTGAAGTTGGTCATTGTGTTTTTGTGCGCTGCAGGATCATGTTTGAACCCAAATGCTGGCAAACAAGGCCACATTTATTTAGGATTTCTGGTCAGCATGGACGAGTTGGACCGAAAGGTCTGTTTCTGTGCTGTATATCTCTATGACCCTACAACCTAAATTTTCTGGTGGTATAATCTTGGTGGAAGTTAAGTTTGGGCCATCTCAGTACATTATCAAATGTGCATGGGTCCAAGGCACAAAATCCTGCATAAATTGTCATTTCAATACAGCTGGTCCAAAGAGTGCTGTTGAGGAAACAACGCGCAGTTACATTGTTTTTCTGAGGTTGGATTGAAGCACATTGGAAGTTTCATAAGTAATTTCTGTCACCTCAATGCAAATTATCAAAACACATCTCTAATTTCATCACTGTTTCCAACACTTAACAACATAAGTTCAGTACCATTTTTAAAAAAAATCAAGGTTATGTTGTAGATATAAGATTTTAGATATTTGAAGCATTCAATGCTACAATTTTGTGTAATATTTTGGAAAATCAGAACTAATCCTGTTATATGCATAATAATAGAATATATTACTCTTCCATACTGACACTTATCTTTTAATCTGTTGCGTGTAGTTTAACTTTGGTGATGTTGCCGTACACCAGGCGATCCATACCATTGAGTACTGCTTGGGATGTGTTTCTAACACTGCCTCCTACTTGCGGTTGTGGGCACTGAGTCTGGCTCACGCACGTAAGTACGACACAGGTGCACATTCAGATGTGAGAACCATTTGTGCTCCAAGTCAACAGGATAGATTTCTGAACGAGTGATGTTTATATATTACAGTTTTCTGGTGCATTGCCCTACCCTCAGGTATGAAACATAATTATGTTAATTCCAAGTTTATCTGAGACTGGTGGCTGTTTTTTTTTACAAGTTTTTAACAAATGCTTCAGCCAGTTATTTGCCTCTTGTGGCATACTTGACAAGACACCACTCTTTCCTACTGCACTGGAATATTTAATTTATCTGCACTCTAGTCCAGGAATGGCTTTGAGCCCACAACATTCTAACTGAAGTGAAAGTGTTAATTATGGTATCAAGGCTGACATTTTAAGAAACAGCTAGAGATCTTTTACCTCAAAATTAAGTAACTGAGGATCAAATGTATGAAGTGCCAAATGTGCTACCCAGTGAATTTGGTTTTAGCTTGGTAAGAAGGAAATGATGAAAAAGCTGAGCTGTTTACACATGGTTGTGATTAAATATTGATATTGCTGTTACTGAATTTTGTTAATGAAATTAGCCAATGATCACGAAGTTGTATTTAAGACCCTTTTTATTTATTTTTAAAGAGGATGAATTGGCAGATAATCGGTTTAAAAGGTGATCAATAGTTGGCTTCAACAGAAAAGAAATTTCCATTTGCAGAGCAGTTCTTAGCAGTGATATCATCACCTTCTGCATTGTTACTAATGTGAAATGTTGACAGAATTGAGTTTTGTTGTAACTCAGTTGCCTGTTCAAATTGAGGTATTTTTCCAAGGAAGGGATAACTGCAAAACACACAGTGGACAATGTGACATCTGTTAGAACCCAGTGGGGATAATGTTTGGCTTCACGATTTTCTGCAGAAAGCATTTTGTTCTGCCTGAATATTAGTGCCAGTGAATAGATTAAAGGGGATGGAAGTCAACCATAATTTTAATCCGATGGCAGTTCATGCAAAGCAAGTATAAATATTGTCATGTGCTGAATCCATAGATAGAGGATGTATGTTATCTGTTTTAGGTGTGAAAGGCAAATATATAGAGAGATTCATAACTCTGTTCAAAAGTAGATGGGTTGACTTCTTAACTTTAGAAAAACAAAGAATAATCATTCCCATCAAATATTCTGTTTTAACTGGTGAAGTGGAACTTTATTCATGTCTGGTAAATTATTTAAGTTGCATTTTAAATTCAAATTGGAGATTTTAAGTAGAAACAGAGAAAAATGACAAGATAGTTTTTATTTTTATACATTGCTTTTAAAAACAAATAGTTTTGTAGCTATTGTCTGTAGCAAGCCTAATGAATGTCACTGAAGGCATATCTGCTAAATTGATGAATTTTTAAACGTTTGTTCCCTGTTTCAGAGCTCTCTGAAGTGTTGTGGACGATGGTTATGCACATTGGACTGTCAATAAACAACTTTGGTGGATCTTTTCTCCTCTTCTTCATATTTGCTGCTTTTGCTGTGCTGACAGTGGCAATTCTTCTCATCATGGAGGGTCTTTCTGCATTTCTGCATGCTCTTCGTTTGCACTGGTAAGAACCTAGTTCCCAATGTTTTCTGCATCTGATGGAAGTTGTCATATTCAGTAAAGCCTTTTTATAAACACAAAAAAATGTTTTTCACCTGTGAGCACAATTGACAAAATGTAATGCATGGTACGATCTCCAAGTATAGACAACTTGGTGGTTCTACCCTGTTTTTTTGCAGAATTAATAGAAGTTGGGCAGGACAGCAAAAGTCATTACATTTCGTTTCCATTCTTCGACTAGAGAAGGAAAAAAGAATAGCTGGGAATTACATTGCATTAAACAACAGCAGCTTTTATTCATATAGTGCACTTTATTTTAAAGCGAAAGGCTGTTTGTGGAAATGTAATTAACCCAAAATGGACAATCTTAGAATAATTCTATTTGGGAAGTTTGTATACATATGTTGAAGACTGAGTCCTGCTTGGTTTTGTTGCCTCCCCAAATGTAAATAGCCAGGTTTCTGCTGTTATTCTGGGATCACAGCTAAATGTACTGGCAAGTTGCTGGTATTTGTGGGTCTGTGATCCTATTATCAAAAGATAAATCTAAAAATAAGTGGAGACCTATATAAATGGCAAGTTTCAAATACATGCTAATATTAGAAGATTGTGGATGTAGGTTTGCTCACTGAGCTGGAAGGTTCGTTTTCAGACGTTTTGTCAGATGAAGCACTGATAGTATGGCCCATTTTCTATTTGTTTAGGTTTCCTTGGGTTGGTGACATTTCCTGTATTGATGTCATTTCCTGTTCTTTTTCTCAAGGGGTAGTAATTGGAATCCAAGTCAATGTCAGTGTCCAAACACTACATTAGACAAACGGGCAGAAATCTAGCCACCAGGATACATGAACATCAACTAGCCACAAAAACACATGACCCACTGTCACTGCTTTCCTTACATACAGATGAGGAAGGACACTACTTTGACTGGGATAACACATTCATTCTAGGACAAGCCAAACAGACTTGCATGAGAATTCCTAGAAGCATGGCATTCCAAACGGTACTCCATCAACAAACACATTGACTTGGATCCCATTTACCACCCCTGAGAAAAACAACCAGAAATGCCGTCACCCAGCCAAGGAAACCTAAACACACAAATAGAAAGAGGGCTATACCACTAGTGCTTCTTCCGGAGGCTCACTGATGATGTTAGCATATGGTGACGAAACATCTGAAAATGAACCTTCCAGCTCAGTGAGCAAACCTACATCCAGAACCACCACCTGAGCTACAAATCTTCTGAAAACCCATTATAACCTTGCCTTTGATTATAGTTGAAGTACCAAATCCAGGACTGGTCAGAGATTTTGATTTGTTTTTATAATGTATTTGATTCTTTTAAAAACCTTGCAGAAAATTTTTTAGAAAGAAATAAGAGAGATGACCTAACAGAAGTCTTCAAAATTACAAAAGATTTTGGTAGAATAAATGAAAAGAGAATGTTTCTTCTTGTATGGAAAATTTGATCAAATTTTACTTAAAAAGTCACACAAGTCAACTATAAATGTATGAATGTACTTTGACTCATTTCAAAAATCTAAAAAGAAAATCTCTTGCCACATATACAAACCCTATAATTTCTCTTTTCGAGTGGAGATAAATTTTGAGAGAGGGACTCACCACAATTATCATACATCAATACGCAGGTGCAAGGCAGTGAGCACTAATGACAAGAAGCATCATCATGTTGAGAGAGATTTTCCTCTGAGGGATTTACATTTGTTAAGATGGCTAAGCCAGTCAATGGTGATGGAGCTCTGTTGATAGTATTACCAAAGACCAAAGGGATGTCTTTTCAAGTTGGAAATTGTTACGATCTGTCAGTTAGATGGTACGGACATTAACTCGTTCTGCTAGTCTAAATAGGAGGTTCTGTGGTTGGCTGCTAAAGAAACTGAATACTTACCAAAAAGTAGAAATTAACATCCCAAGCCAATGCACTCATTTTAGGTACAAATAAAACTGGGCAATGGATGACATCCCTTTGTAAAAAGAATGACTATAGGTGTACTAAATTGCTGTATTGGATGAACAAATTCCATCATTTTTTCCATTTGATTTTTGAGGTTAAATATAGCACATGAAGTCAGGCTGCTTGGCCAAACCTGCCAATACCAGTGTACAGTACTGCACTTGGGCTTCTTCACAACTTCTCTCATACAACAATATTTTCATATTTTCTCTTGTCTTGCACATCCTAGTTGTGTGTTTTCCTTTAAGTGCATCTGCTGTAATCACTTAGATTTTCAATTCATCTTTGTGACCTCTAAACAGTTGATAGGAATGCTGTACTTATATGAAGGTAACATGCTAAATGTTGTTCAATCTCAGCATGCTACAGATTTCTAGAAGGCATAGAAAATCCATGTTTTTAAATATTATAGGTTAAACCCATCTCAACCCTCAATTAGCGTTGTTACATAGAGATAGAGGTGTCCTAGTGTCCAAAGGGAAATCATGCAGGATACAGTAACTGAATGGAAGGCAAATAAAATGTTAGCCTTTGGCCTTTATTGTAAGGGGAATGCCCTTACACGCCCTTACTGAGATTGCATCTGGAGTACTGTGTAGACTGTTTAGACTCCTTAAGGAAGTTGTATAAATTTTGAGACTTGGCTGATTCAAAGGATGAACAGACCCTCTTATGAGGATAGGCTCAGCAAATGGGTCTATACGTGGTATAATTCATAAAATGCTAAGTGATCTTATAGAAACATGCAGAATTGTGTAGATTGATAGGATAGATGCTGAGTATGTTTCCCCCTCTGGGTAAATCTAGAACAATGGGGAAAAGTCTCCCTTTTATGATGACGATGAGAAGGAATTTCTTCTGAGTTGTTTACTCCCTGGAATTCTCTTTTCCAGAGAGCCATGGACACTTGGTCATCAAGTATATTCGGGGCTGAGTTAAATGAATTTTCAATTCTATTGACAAGTGAGTTGAGAATTATAAGACCAAAGGAGTGGAAATTAGGCCATTCAGCCCATTGAGTCTGCTCTGCCATTTAATCATGGCTGATAGTATGCAAATGGGGCGGAAAACCTTTCTTCCTGTAACCTTTAATCCTCTTGGCAATCAATAACCTATTTATCTCTGTCTTAAATATACTCATGGCCTGGCCTCTACAGCCCTTTGTGGCAATGAACTCCACAGATTCACCACTCTCTCTGGCTAAAGATGTTTCTCCTAATCTCTGTTCTAAAGGGTCTTCCCTTACTCTAAGGCTATGCCCTTGGGTCCTTATCTGTCCTGCCAATGGAAACATCTTCCCAATGTCCACTCTGTCCAGTATTCTGTAAGTTTCAATGAGATCCCCTCCCTCATCCTTCTAAATTCTATCGAGTATATCCTCGAGTTCTCAAATGTTCCTCATATGTTGAGGCTTTCATCCTGGGATCATTCTTGTGAACCTCCTCTGGATCTTCTCCAGGACCAATGCATCCTTCCTGAAGTGTGGGGCCTAAATTACTCAGTGTTCTAAATGTAGTCTATCTAGAGCCTTATAGAACATCAGAAGTACATCCCTGCTTTTATATCCTAGTCCTTTCACAATGAATGACAGCATTGTATTTGCTTTCCTAATTACGGACTCAACCTTCAGTTAACAATCCCGGACTAGGAATCTCAAGTCGTTTTTTGCTTCAGATTTCTGAATTTTCTCCCCATTTAGAAAATAGTTCATGCCTCTATTCTTTCTACCTGACACTTTCCAGTGTTGTTTCATCTGTCACTTCTTAGCCCACTCTCTTAATCTGTCTAAATCTTTCTGCAGTCTCCCTGCCTCCTCAGAATGACCTGCCCCTCTACCTATTTTTGTATCATCTGCAAACTTAACCAGAATGACCTCAGTTCCTTCATCCAGATCATTGATATATAAAGTGAAAAGTTGTGGTGCCAACACTGAGCTTTGCAGAACACCACTAGTCACTGGCTTCCAGTGGGACCCTTTTATCCCCACTCTTTGTCTTCTACCAGACAGCCAATTTTCTATCCATGCTCGTACCGTGCCTCTAACACCATGGGGCTTTACCTTATTCAGGACCCTCCTGTGCGGCACCTTATTAAAAAAAACCTTTTGGAAATCCAGATAATTAACACCCATTGGCTGCCCTTGGTCTAACCTTCTCATTATAGTGATAGGCTTTAAAATGGTCATGTTGAATGGTGGATCAGGCTTTTGAGTCAAATAACCTCCTTTTATCATTGATAATTTCATCTTATGTTTGCTCCCAACCTCCTATGTTTCTTCTCATTTGAATCATGATGACGTTCAGATCTGTGGGACTGCCCCTGTCAGGATACATCGTGTATGTGACTCTTTTCAGTGGGACCTTAGTATCAGCTGAAGGATTGATCCATGGGACTGTCAGGGTTGAGCCTTATACCACTAGATGTTCACAGATCAGGCATAAGAGGAGGCGACTATGTTGTACGAATCAGTCATTTTTATAATGATGAATACAGAGTACATAATTATTTTTAAAATATTAACTTAGCATATATTTGAATAAGTAACTTTTTTAAATCAGTTATTGGATTAAGTTGTTTGCTCTTGTAAAGCAAATGCAAAGACTCAAATGATTGCCTTTGTGCCATAAAGTTCTGAACATCTCCAGCAGGAAAATTATTGGCTGTTAGAACAAGTGGAAGCTCTGACCATTTTCTTCTCTGCTTGGTTATGTTGTAGCCAGATCCAGCTGACCTGTTACACTGATGGTTTAGTACAGAACAGAATTTGAAAATGGAGATTTCTTCTGGTTTTGTATTTCTTACAATTTTGCACTTAATGCCTTGATAGTCCTTATACTTGGGTCTGAGGCAAACAAATTTTTCAGAATTTAGGGGCCTACAAAATAAGATCAATTAAACTGTTTTCTTCACATGCAGCCTGCAGCTGATAATGAGCTCTGTCAGGCCAGCCTGCCTTGTTCCACCATTACCAACTTCATTATTACAGCCAGATGGGGAAAATTTAAAGCAGCCTTTCACTTTACAGTTTTAATTATATACTGCAATGATAGAATTACAGTGGCAGAAACTTTCACAAACAGCTCTATTTGCTGAAGCTGCTTTATTGACTAGTCTCCCTTACAAGGAATGGATGGTAAAATTAATACTTTTGGATTATTTTTCCAAGATTAAATTATATTTCTTAAATAATTTTTAAAAAATTGCTCTAGTTCTTCCTGGGAACTGAACTGCAACTTTGAACTTCCTAGCACTTTTTAAAATTCAGTTCTGCAAGTACCTACTTGATGTGTGATGGGGAAAAGAATCTTGCAGTGTTTGCAGATTTTTTTTCCTTTCCCAAACTTGTCATTTTGTGCTTCAAACCTTTAGGGTGTGGCTATTCGGTTTAATTTGAGGTGTTAAATTTCACATGAAATACAAATGGAATATTAAAACATTGAATTAAGTGCTATACCTATTAGGCAAGACTGGAGGTTTTTTTCCCCTGCAAAAAGGCAACTGAGGAGTGACCCACTAGAAAAAATTTAATTGTAGAGAAGAGCAGAGCTTAAGGGGACTGAAATAAGTTAGTTACTAGGAAGTCAAATAGAGAATTCAAAGGAAACTTCTTTAACCGGTGAGAACATTGAATTCTCTATCATAAGAAATAGTCCGGATGCATTTGAGGGAAGTTAGGTAAGCAGATTAGAAAAGAGGAAATGGGAGGATTATGCTGTAAATTAGTAGATAAGGAAGGATTGGGGGTGGATTGAATGCATTAGAGGAAGTATGGACTGCTTTGATTGTGGATTTAAGGATAATTACTAGCCCAGGTTTAGTGCCCTTTCTCCTCTTCAAAATAGTGTCAGGTCCTTTATATTGATGTGGAAGGATAGACAGGGTTCCTGGTTAACGTTGCTTCTGAAAGAAGCTCCTCTGATAGAAGGACTGCACTGAGGTGTCCCTTTATTTTTGTGCTGAAGTCCTGAAATATGAAACAGATGTCATCAGGCAGGAATGCTACCATTTGTAATTTTATTTAGCGGATCTTTCCTATAACATACTGATGGCAATATTACAAATTGGTCTAGCTTTGAAAACACAGATTAAAGTAATCCAAATTTGTGTTTAGTTTTCTTTTTTATTTATTCATGACATGTGGGCATCGCTGTCCTGGGTAGCATTTATTGACCACCCTTAATTGCCCAGAGGACAGTTAAGAGTCAGCCACGTTGTTGTGGGTCTGGAGTCTCATGTAGGCCAGACCAGCTAAGGATAGCAATTTGCTTCCCAAAAGAGCATCAATGAATGAACAGCATGAGGTTTTACTGATAATGGTTTCATGGTCACCATTGAATTCTTAATTCCAAATATTAATTGAATTCGTATTCACCATCTGCCATGGCAGGGTTCCAACCTTGGAAGAGAACATTACCAGGTCTTTACCCCTGAGCTATCCCCCATCACCAACAAAACCCATTGGGAGTGTTCTCCATTCTTCCTTCCATATGGAGCAAAGGTGATTTTAGATTAATCACTGTTAATAGTTCCCAGCTATGCCTTTTACTTTCTCAGACAAAGCTAAACCTGGCAAGTTGAGCGCAGTTTCAAGATATTTTTCATTCTTGTGATATCCTGTTTTTAACTGATAGATTGAAGTGTGAATACTGAGATATACTATGTGTACAGTGGTGGTAATCCAGTTTAGAGAAGCTTTTGTGAATTGTCTAAAAAGGAACACCAATATTGGAAAGAGATCTTTAAGATGACCTTGAAACTTTTGAAGTTCCAATGTTTTATCTTGGAATAGTGACCCAGATATTATTCAGCAGTGAAACAACAGCATATGTTGTTGCTGAGCTCTGAGAAAGTTGTCCTCAAAGATCTAATGTTTAAACTAATGTAGCAAGGGTTTGGAAACCTGAATTGTAGTTCCAGTGTACAGGAGGTTAAGGGTAGTGAGGTCATGGATAGGTTTACAAAGTCACGTGAGGGGACTAGCAACCAGGATATTGGTTTGAAACGCGTGTACTTCAATGCCAGGATCATGTGGAATAAGGTGTGTGAAATTGCAGCATGAGTTGGTACTTCGGAATTCAGTGTTGTGGCCATTTCAGAGACATGGCAAGAGAAGGGACGGGAATGGTTGTTGCAGTTTCCGGGATTTAGATATTTCGGAAAGAATAGATATGATGGTTGAAAAGAGGGGTGGGGGATGGCATTGTTGATCAAGGGTAGTATGACCGCAGCTGAAAGAACATTTGAGGACTCATCCACTGAGGTAGTTTGGGCTGAAGTTAGAAACAGGAAAGGAGAGGTCACCCCATTGACAGTCTTGTATCGACCTCCAAATTGTTCCAGGGATGTAGCGGAAAGGATAGCAAAGATGATTCTTGATAGGAGCAAGAGTAACAGGATAGTTGTTGTGGGGGACTTTAACTTCTCCAATATTGACTGGGAATACATCAAGTAGTTTAGATGGATTTTTTTTTTTGTTCAATGTGTGCAGGTTTTTCGGAGTTAGCAGGAGGGCTTTCTACAGTATATTGACAGGCCAATAAGGGGCGATCCCATATTGGATTTGGTACTGGGGAATGAACCCAGCCAACTGTTAGATTTGGAGGTAGATGAGCACTTTGACGATAGTGACCATAATTTGGTTAAGTTTGCTATAGCAATGTGCAGGGATAGGTTATACCGCACGGAAAGAGGGAGTAAAGCAATTATGATGCAATTAGGCAAGATTTAAAATGGAGAAGGAAACTGCAGGAGGTGGACACACTTGAAATTTGGATCTCATTCAAGGAACACTACTGCGGGTTCTTGATAAGTATATACCTATCAGACAGGGAGGTAGTTGTTGAGAGAGGGAGCCATGCTTTACGAAAGAAGTTGAAGCTCTTGTCAAAAGGAAGAAGGGGGCTTATGTGAGGATGAGGTGTGAAGGCTCAGATAGGGGGCTTAAGAGTTATAAGTTAACCAGAAAAGATCTAAAGAGGGCTAATAAGAGCCAGGAGGGGACATGAGAAGCTGTTGGCAGATAAGATCAAGGAAAACCCTAAGGCCTTCTAGAGGTATATCAGGAATAAAAGAATGACTAAAATAAGAATAGGGCCAATCGAAAATAGCGGAAAGTTGTGTGTGGAATCTGAGGACATAAGTGAAGCGCTGATGAATACTTTTCGTCAGTATTCACTTTGGAAAAGGGCAATGTCAGTGAGAATACAGAGATACAGGCGACAAAATTAGCTGGGATTGAGGTTGACCAGGAGGTTTTAGCAAATTTGGAAGAAATGAAAATAGATATGACCCCGGAGCAGCATGGGATTTATCCTCTGATTCTCTGGGGAGCCAGGGAGGTGATTTCAGAGCATAAAAGCAAATTACTGCGGATGTTGGAATCTGAAACCAAAAGAGAAAATGCTGGAAAATCTCAGCAGGTCTGGCAGCATCTGTAAGGAGAGAAAAGAGCTGACGTTTCGAGTCTGACTAACCCTTTGTCAAAGCATTTAGCTTAGATCTTTGTCATCATTGTCGATAGAAATTGTGCCAGAGGACTGGGTGGATAACAAATGTTCTTCCCTTGTTTAAGAAGGGGAGTTGGGACAACCCTGGTAATTAATAGGCCAGTGAGCCTTACTTCAGTTGTGGGTAAGGTGCTGAAAAGGTTATAAGAGAGGATTTATTATCATCTGGAAAGGAATAATTTGATTAGGGATAGTCAACATGGTTTTGTGAAGGGTAACTCACTAACTTTATTGAGTTCTTTGAGAAGGTGACCAAACAGGTGGATGAAAGTTGATGTGTTGTATATGAACTTCAATAGAGAATAGGTGCAGGAGTAGGCCATTCTGCCCTTCGAGCCTGCACCGCCATTCAATATGATCATGGCTGATCATCCTTGATCAATATCCTGTTCCTGCTTTATCTCCATAACCTTTGATTCCACTATCCTTGAGAGCTCTGTCCAACTCTTAAATGAATCCAGAGACTGGGCCTCCACTGCCCATAGGGGCAGAGCATTCCACACAGCCACCACTCTCTGGGTGAAGACGTTTCTCCTCATCTGTCCTAAATGGTCTACCCTGTATTTTTAAGCTGTGTCCTCTCGTTCGGCACCCTCCTATAAGCAGAAACATGTTTCCTGCCTCCAGAGTGTCCAATCCTTTAATAATCTTATGTCTTGATCAGATCCCCTCTCAGTCTTCTAAACTTAAGGGTATACAAGCCCAGTCGTTCAAGTCTTTCAGCGTAAAGTAGTCCCGCCATTCCAGGAATTGACCTCGTGCACCTACGCTGCACTCCCTCAATAGCCAGAATGTCTTTCCTCAAATTTGGAGACCAAATCTGCACACAATACTCCAGGTGTGGTCTCACCAGGGGCCTGTACAGCTGCAGAAGACCCTCTTTGCTTCTATACTCAATCCCTCTTGTTATGAAGGCCAGCATGCTGTTAGCCTTCTAGACTACCTGCTGTACCTGCATGCTTACCTTCATTGACTGGTGTACAAGAACACCCAGATCTCTTTGTACTGCCCCTTTACCTAAATTGATTCCATTTAGGTAGTAATCTGCCTTCCTGTTCTTGCCGCCAAAGTGGATAACCATACATTTATCCACATTAAACTGCATCTGACCACTCACCTAACCTGTCCAGGTCACCCTGCCACCCAGCTTAGTATTATCTGCAAATTTGCTAATGTTATTACTAATACCATCTTCTATATCATAAATATATGTTGTAAAAAACTGCGGTCCCAGCACTGATCCCTGCGGTACCCCACTAGTCACTGCCTGCCATTCCAAATTGAGCCATTTATCACTACTTTGTTTCCTATCAGCCAACCAACTTTCAATCCAAATTAGTACTTTGCCCCCAATACCATGCGCCTTAATTTTGCTCACTAACCTCCTATGTGGGACTTTATCAAAGGCTGTCTGAATGTCCAGGTACACTACATCTTCTGGATCTCCCTCGTTCATCTTCAGAGTTACATCCTCAAAAAATTCCAGAACATTAGTCAAGCATGATTTCCACTTCATAAATCCATACTGACTCTGACCTATCCTGTTACTACTATCCAGATGTGTCGTAATTTCATCCTTTATAATAGACTCCAGCATCTTTCCCACCACTGAGGTCAGACTAACTGGTCTATAATTTCTTGCTTTCTCTCTCCCACCTTTCTTAAAAAGTGGTACAACATTAGCCACCCTCCAATCTGCAGGAACTGATCCCAAATCTATCGAACTCTGGAAAATAATCACCAACACATCCACGATTTCTCGAGCCACCTCCTTCAGTACCCTGGGATGTAGACCATCAGGTCCCGGGGACTTATCAACCTTCAGATCTAACAGTCTCTCCAACACCAATTCCTGGCAAATATGAATTTCCTTAATTTCAGGTCCTTCAGCCACTGTTACCTCAGGGAGATTGCTTGTGTTGTCCCCAGTGAACACAGATCTGAAGTACCAATTCAATTCTTCTGCCATTTCTTTGTTCCCTGTAATATATTCCCCTGTTTCTGTCTTCAAGGGCCCAAATTTAGTCTTAACCATTTTTTTGCCTTTCACATACCTAAAAAAGCTTTTACTATCCTCCTTTATATTTTTGGCTAGTTTACCTTCATACCTCATTTTTCCTCTGCGTATTTCCTCCTTAGTAATCCTCTGTTGTTCTTTAAAAGCTTCCCAGTCCTCCGTTTTCCCACTTATCTTTGCTGTTATACTTTTTCCTCTTTTAACTTTATATGTTTCTTAACTTTGCTAGTCAGCCATGGCCATCCATGCCTCCTCCTAGGATCTTTCTTCCTTTTTGGAATGAACTGATCCTGCATCTTCTGCATTACACACAGAAATATCTGCTATTGTTCCTCCACTGTCATCCCTGCTAAGGTATTGCACCAATAAACGTTGGCCAGCTCCTCCCTCATAGCTCCATAGTTCCCTTTATTCAACAGAAATATTGTCACTTCCGATTGTACTCCCTCCCTCTCAAATTGCAGATTGAAGCTTATTGTATTATGGTCACTACTTCCCAATGGCTCCTTCACTTCGAGGTCCCTGATCAATTCTGGTTCGTTGCACAATACCAGATCCAGAGTTGCCTTCTCCCTGGGAGGCTCCAGCACCAGATGTTCTAAGAATCAGTCAGGCATTTGATAAGGTTCCATGCATGGTGCAGGCTATTGCATAGAATATGGAGATTCAGGGTTGAAGGTGATTTAATGGTTTGGATTAGAAATTGACTAGCTGAAAGAAGACAGGGGGTGTTGGCTGATGGGATATATTCTTCCTGGAGCTCAGTTACCAGTAGTGTGCCGCAAGGATCTGTTTTGGGGCCACTGCTTTTTGTCATTTTTATGAATGATATGGATGTGGACGTAGAAGGATGGGTTAGTAAATTTGCGGATGACGCTAAGGTAGGCAGAGTTGTAGATAGTGCCGAAGGATGTTGTGGGTCACAGAGGTAAGATGTAGAGCTGGGCTGAGAAGTGGCAGATGGAGTTTAATGGGAAACGTGAGGTATTTTACTTCGGAAGAAGTAACAGAAAGCAGTAAAATTCTTAGCAGTGTAGATGAACAGAGAGACATTGATATCCTCGTATATAAATCCCTGAAAGTTGCCACCCAGCTTGATAGGGTTGTTAAGAAGGCATAAGGTGTGTTAGCTTTTATTAGTAGAGGGATTGAATTTCGGAGTCATGAGGTCATGCAGCAGCTGTACAAAACTCTGGTGCGACCGCATTTGGAGTATTGTGTACAGTTCTGGTGACTGCATGAAAGGAAGCATGTGAAAGCTTTGGAAAGGGTCCAGAGGAAATGTACTAGGATGTTGCCTGGCATGAAAGGAAGGTCTTATGAGGAAAAGCTGAGGTAACCGTTTTTGTTGGAGAGAAGGAGGTTGTGAGATGACTTAATTGAGATGTTTAAGTTAATCAGAGGATTAGATAGAGTGGACAGTGAAAGGCTTTATCCTCAGATGATGAAGGCAAATGTGAGGGGACATAGCTTTAAATTGAGGGGTGATAGATTTAGGATTGATTAGGGGTAGTTTCTTCACTCAGTGTTAGGGGCATGGAATGGCTTGCCTGCAACAGTTTTAGATTTGCTGACATTAAGGGCATTTAATGGGTATTGGACATACATATGGATAATAATGGAATGGTGTAGGTTAGATGGGCATCAGATTATTTTCACAGGTCGGCGCAACATCAATGGCTGAAGGGCCTGTACTGCGCAGTTATGTTCTAATGATTGTGAGACACAGAGGTTTTGATGTACACTTAATCTGGTGCCAGTCTGAGGTACCCACACCCAATCAGCAGCAATTTTGTATTCAGGCAAGTTAAATAGCCAATCACGTTGAAATATTCTCTCTGATGGAAAGCCATGATGCAAAATGAACTGAATTTTTTGCTTAATGAAATTTCAGAGCTGTAATTCTAAATTACAAGTGAAGATGAGGTTGAAGTTTTGTCAAACAATGCTTATTATTTTGGACTGAATGTTTTTCAAAGTGCAGAATTGTAAATTTCTTCAATAGAAAACCTAATTTTACAAAGCCAATGAGGCTGTTCTTTCTGAGGAACTTGTGTGTTAATACAGTCAAAACCAGGTCAAACAGTACAGTTATTTCAACAGTTTTCTGAGCAAAGCTATCCACATATAATTTCAGTTAGTTCAGTGATTTGTTTGTTTGCGGATTTGGGGAAATTTGACAATGCATCCCAGGGGAAGTGAGAAATCGCTCTCTCAGACAGCAACTTCTGGATCTCTTGAACTACCAATGCTTGGACTCCTGAAATTGACTCTTCCTTCTCATAAAATTATACAGTACAGAAGAGGCGTTTCAGTCCATCATCTCTGCACTGCCAAAAATAAACTAAATCTACACTAGTCCCACTTCCCAGCATAGGTCCATAGCTTTGAATATCATGATGCTTCAAATGCTCAACCTGGTACCTTTTTGAAAGGTTATGAGCTTACCAGCCTCAACTACCCTCTCGAGCAGTATATTCCAGAATCTTAACACACTGAGTGAAAACGGTTTTCCTCAAGTTCCCTCTCTATATGGACTGTTGATCATCATTGCTATTGCAAACTCCAGACCATTTTGAATGCTTTCCTAACTTAACTGGTGCAAAAGTGTTGCTGGTCAAAGCACAGCAGGTTAGGCAGCATCTCAGGAATAGAGAATTCGACGTTTCGAGCATAAGCCCTTCATCAGGAATGATGAAGAACTGGAACAAAATATTTTGTTACCCTTTCAGGAGTTGCATGCTGCAGAAAGTGTTGACAGCTAACTATTTAAAATAAGCAGTGCCAATACATTTTAAAGCAGTAAATAAACTAGTTTGAAATGGGAGCAATATAAACGAAGCCGGATAGTTAGATTTAATTAGTGTAATATGATGTCATAGTCTTGGTAAGAAGCACTTAAATCCCAGTAATGCCACTGAGCTTGGCAAAAATGTGTTCCTTTATCAGTATCTAATTGCAAAACGAAGGTTACAAAATAGAGACTAGACTTCCAGTGTGATTTGCCAAGCTTTAAAATAGTGTTTGTATTTTAAACCTTTCAACAACAAATGTAATGTTGGAAGCGATAGTTGAGCTCAGTTATTTTAGACTATAACCTGAGTCGAGTATATCCTAGGCACATTTTCGAAGCCTAGATAATCTTGTGGATAGAGCATTTTAGTTGCATTATTACTTTTGGAAGTATTCTGTAATTGTCTTTAATGTCACCGGTGATTATTCAGGTAACTCATTCCGTGAAGTATGTTTAGCTTTTCTCATACGTTTTGTTTGCTGCTTCGACGCCTCAGTTCAATCTAGTTGAAGCAGTTACAATCTGTGCTAATTCTCTCCGAAACTAATGATTGACAGTATCCATTGGTAGCAAGCAACAAAAATATTACAAGAACGTTAAGAATGATAGCGAATCACCCTTTTAAACTGATCCGTGGCATGATCTATATTAGGATTAGAATCCCTACAGTATGGAAACAGGCCATTCACTCCAACAAGTCCACACTGACTCTCCGAAGAGAGAGACCCAAACCTATTCAACTTCCCCACCCCCGTGTGACAACAACGGCCACGGCACCTATCCTACATTCTTGAACACTATGGGGCAATTCAGCATGGCCAATCCACCTGTACACCTTTGGACTGTGGGAAGAAACTGGCACACCCAGCGGAAACTCAAACAGACACAGGGAGAACGTGCAAACTCCAAACAGACAGTTGCTCGAGGTTAAAATTGAACCCAGGTCCCTTGACGTTGTGAGGCAGCAGAATTAACCACTGAGCCACTGTGCTGACCTTTCGAATTATGCCTGTCCTCATGATCAAAGAAACATTCAGTGACTAAATGTTTTTAAAAATCTGAAATGTCAGATACCATTGTAGTGTTCCCATTGCATTTAAATGTTAACTTATTTTAGTCTGATATATTGTTTCATTAATTTTCTCAGTTCTGTCTACTGGGCTATTTTACTGTTGCCCCCTATTTGCTTCAGCATTTTGGAACAGACTATACTCCCAATTCTCTGGCTTCCAAATTGAACACTGACCTTGTGGATTAATGATACAACTGAGGCCACATCAGCTGACCATTGCATTTTTCATATGTGAAATAGAAGACTCCAGATTAATTTGTTTATTTTCTGTACTGTGATTTCTATAGTTAACTAAAGGTACAGCATAACTTAACTTTTCATTTTCTGTTAATTTTTTGCCTTATTACAGTGAGCTTTTAACTGGTGACCTTTTGCACTGAACAATGCTGAGTAGTCATAAGATATGTTGGTAGAGTTCGTAAAATTTCAGTAAACATTTCAAAATGATTTATTTTTGCTGCACCCTTGCATTTTGGTAGTTGGAATAGCCATGATCCATTTAAAGTATATTCTCTCCTGTTTGTTTCAGTCAGGTGGATAGAAACCATTATATCCCAGAGATTTGTCTATCCCAGTAGCACTCTTTTCTGACACCATTTATTTTCTTTCTTGGAAGACTTAATATAAGTTTCTCCCTTTGACCTAGCGCCTGTTCTACCACTGATTTTGTTTTCATGCGTCATTCTTAATAACTGAGGGTATTCATTTAGCAAGGCTATCAATTCCTTTTCTGTTATGATCTTGCTTCCTTTTTTAATAGGCTTACATACCTACAATATGTAGGGGATATATTGGGTTAGTGTTAACTAGAAAACTCAGGACTTAAGTACAAAATCTTGACTGCCATTTCAGTACCTGTGTGCTGAATTGTTAAATGTAATAGAATGTCTCACGTTTTAAGCTGACGGGTTATATGCAAATTGATTATTTTTGAATGTAGCTGGAAAGTTCATTTTCAGATGTTTCGACCCCATACTAGTTAACATCATCAGTGAGTCTAAGGATGAAGTCGGAGGCTCACTGATGTTACCTAGTATGGTGACAAAACATCGAAAAATGAAGCTTCCACCTCAATGAGCAAACCTACATCCAGAGCCTTAACCTGAGCGACAAATCTTCTCAAAACTCGCTAACTATTATTTTTGTCTACTTACTATTTGCCCTTTTTAAGAAAAAAACATTAATTCATTGGATGTACTAAGATGCTTTATAAATTCACTTTTTGAGTAGGTAGCATTTCAGAATAATTTTAATGTACACTTACTTTCTAGTGAGAGCAAACATTCTAGAGCTAAGTGTACTAGTTAAAGTACTAAATGTGTTTTGCATCAAAACTATCCTATTGAGAAGAGTATGATTGAACATTGTGGACAGTTAGTAGGAATTGACCTATCTTGGCAGCACACTTGATTCATGGCCCGTACAGTGCTGTGCACATGTTTTGGCTGGTGAGCAGATTTCATCATATGTAGCTTTTAGAAAAGATGGGTATGTTATTGGACCAACTGGATATCCATAAAGCTTCCAATAATCCAGAGTGTCTTGGAATGCTTCATGTCTTTCCAGAGAAATGCAACATCTATAAAAGAATAAATTTGTCTGTAAACAGATTTGTTTTTTGCTAAAATAACACACAACTCCCCAATATGTATGAGATTTTCTCTTCCTTGTATACAATATTGTATCATACTTTTTGAATAAGTATAAGCATGAAATTCCTGTAGCCATTTGACCTCGATCGAAACTGTTTGCAGAAGTTGAAAACTAGATGATATCATGATTTGGAGATGCCGGTCTTGAACTGGGGTATACAAAGTTAAAAATCACTCAACACCAGGTTATAATCCAATAGGTTTAATTGGAAGCACACTAGGTTTTGGAGCGACACTCCTTCATCAGGTGATTGTGGAGGGCTCAATCGTAACACAGAATTTATAGCAAAAATTTGCAGTGTGATGTAACTGCAATGATACAGTTGATTGTCTGTTAAGCCTTTCATCTGTTAGAATACAGTGATAGTTTCACTTCTTTCTTGTGTAAATCACAAAACCCTTTTTTTTAAGTTGCATTCTGGGGGTAGCTGTTAACAATGGTGATAGCTAGACAGTATGTTGAAGGTGTTAGCCCCCTGTGTTCTCTGTCTATGACCTGCTGTTTAGGTTGATTTTAATCCAAAAAGTGAGATAAGAGTTTTACATAACTTCATGCAGTTTTTGAGCTCAGAGTTCTACATGAATGTATGCAGTTTTTGAGAAAAGTGCAATGTAACTCTGCAAGTACAAATTCACCCCACAAAATATATGTGTACATGTGGGTCTTTGTGTCTGTGTGTGTGTGTCTGTCTGGGATGGGGGTTGTGAGTGTGAGAAAATGTGTGTAGTGAGTGCAGAGTTCTGTGAGGGTGCGTCTGTGTCTGTGTGTGTGTGTGTGTGTGTGTGTGTGTGTGTGTGTGTGTGTGTGTGGTGCAATGGTGATCACCTGTAATGTGACATGAACCCAAGGTCCTGGTTGAGGCCCTCCCTATGGGTACCGAACTTAGCAATCATCAGATAGCTAAGATATTCCTACACACACACACACGGGCACACACACACACTGACGCGCACACAGACACCCCCACACACCCTTATAGACACACACACTCCCACACTCTCACATGCACCCCCTTACAGACACTCTGCACTCACTACACACATTCACTCACTCTCACGCTTTGACACACTCTCAATCCCCACCACGGACACACGGACACCCACACACTCTCTCACTCAAATTAAGGGTAATTGTGTGGGTAATTGTACAACAGCTCTGATGTTCCGTTACCTCTAAATTACGTTGTGTCTAATAGTTTACCTTACTCACCTGATACTCCACTGCTGTTTCAACTGAGGTATCAGCTGGAATTTGAGATTGTTCTTTTAAATTTGCATATTGGATCTCCCACAGAACAACTACAGTCACTGTTGTATTTGAAGTCATGGTCTATGTTGTGCTACATGGACAGCACAGCATATTGGGCAAATGTGAGGACTGCAGAAGCTGGAACCAGAGTCTTGGTTAGAGTAGTGCTGGAAAAGCAGTGCAGGTCAGGCAGCATCCGATGCTGCCTGACCTGTGCTTTTCCAACACCACTCTAACCCAGCACAGTATATTGGTAAAGCAGTGCTGTGTGGCTAATTGTGATTATAAATTGATTTTTTTTCAGCCATAATACTATTATCTGTGGATAATTAACCAATATGTTTTTGATTTCACAGGGTTGAGTTCCAAACTAAATTCTACTCTGGTTCTGGTTACAAATTTGTTCCCTTCTCCTTTGAAAGCATACTTGAAGGAAAGTTTGAAGAGTAGAACCGACGGTGTATTACGTTTCAAGATCTGTCTGCTTGTGGTTTGTAAATGTATGGTTTGTGATGTGCATTTAGATCATGTAATTTATGCCCTTTGTATCCTAATGCAATGTTGTAGCTGATGTTGTTGTTACTTTTCTGCATGCACTGAAACCAAATGTTTTCCTTGTGTGAATCAATGCAGTTATGAAGTGTGACTATTGCATTGAACTGAATTTGTCCCACTCAATGTTCACGTAATGATTTCTTGCAGTGTAATTGTACTTTGGTAAACACATTCATATAGATAAGCTGTTCACTTTGTGTCTTGGAAAGGCTGGGACTAATCTGACAGTATTGCAGTATTATACCTCCTAGTAATTCTATACAATGTGGGATAAGACTTGTAACTAGCTACAGATTTATTTATTTAACTTTGTGGGAAGTGAAGGGCAAGATGTACTTCAGGGAAAAGATAGGTGGGCATTAGAATACAGCATTTCGAATGTATTCTTGACCACCAAATATTAAAAACACTATGATGTGTAACTTATGATTCATTGTAGGAGGCATGACCATCTGTGGCCACTATCAGGGTGAAGGTTCGGTGTGTAAAGCACTACAATGTATGGAAATGTATTAATTTGATGACAAAGTGACTTCACTTGTTGCTAAACTTCAGAGGAAGGCTTTTCTGAAACTGTGTTCGTGATGCCACCTTTAGCAACCAGAGTTAATCATCTTGCAATGTAAAGAAAGTCTAAAATGACCCCTAAATCACTTCAGCAACATTGTATCAGGAGGAGAATTGTTCTGGTTGCTGTGCAGTTTCACTTATTTATGTTTTTTTTCCTCCCCTCTGGTTCAGTTGGAAATATTAATCAATTTGAACTGTACACTTTAGATCGGCATCTCAGTTACTTGACTGAACAAACTTCCCATATCTTCCCCACAACCCAAGTGACAGATTTTTAATTCTGGCCGCAACCACTTTTGTCCTGTCATTAAGGTTTCAACTTCATATCACCTCGGTTTAAAGGGAGCATTTGGAGTACAGAGGGGAGAAAGTGGAACATTCTGTTGATTTGGATAAAGTTTTAATCCATTTGTGGTGGCTGATTGAGATCTTGGTAATTCTTGGATGCCTAAAAATATAAAAATTAACTGTTATCTGGTTCAGTTATGGAATTTTACAAGACAATCATACCGGTTGCAGCAAACTAGTTACCCCGCCCCCTTACATTGTGCAGGTGAGCTGAATACCATCAATGAAAAGCTATTCCTCTTGGTGTTGGTATTAGCCCAAAGCTATCTTTGTATCTCCAGGTTTCCAAGAAAATATCAAGTTGAAATCTTCATACTGATTTTTTTTTATTATTGCACGCATTGGGCTCTTGAACATGTTGAACATAGCATATCCAATTCAAGGTTCCGTAAATGGTACGCCTTTGATTTCTAAAATGATTAACTCGGCTGCATCTACAAAAAAATGGAGCAGTTTTATGCATCAGTTGAATAGATCTCTCATGATTAATGGCTTTTGTTGGCCCTTGGGTTATTTTTGTGAAATTGTAGCACCCTGTGTTAAGTTTCATATTTTTGGAATGACCAAATTAATGGACTCCTTTGGTTAAGAGTCATACAGGTTTAAGACTCTTCAGATATAAATCTGACATGTCCAATACAGCAGCTGTTTATAATTTATATTTGAATGTTATTTTTAGCGGATTAAAATAACATTATTTCCCTGCCAGTTCCTCTTACAGGTCTCTCGACACCATTTTTGGTTTGAATTCTATATTGTTGATGATCAATCTTCTTAATTTTAATTGAATTAATTATCTATTTCAAGATTTTGTAAATGAAATAACCCTTCTTAAACCTTAATGGTCATTGAATCCAGATTTGTCTTTCTATTTGGATCATAATTTGCATTATTGTCATGACTGTTAATTTAACTGAATGTTAACACAAGTTTCTCCCTGTACCTTTGTCTTTGGCATTTACTTTATGTAATGAAATTGGTATTGGGATGATATAGTTGTTGAATATTGGAAATTCTGTTCCAATAATTGTATTGCCATTGTAACTTGCATGGTATTCTCTTTATGTTGTGTACAAAATTCCATGGCCAAATTAAAGCTATGTGTCCTCATTGTTTTAATCAAATGATTTGCACTCAAAATATTTGCATATCTTGAAACATTTAGACGATTATAATCTCTTTCACTTTCTTGCTCTGCTGCAATATTTGCTTTTAGAATTAGATGCTACTCTAGTTTCTGATTATACTCTTTCATACAATGGATCAAGAAGCCCATTGATTAAAACTAGTAGTATATGCTTATGGGACTGCTTTGACCTGTTGCACAATGATCATGTTCCATGTCATTATGGTGTGGAGGAACGGATAGAAACAGCATTAAATAATATTGTAGTTATGCTTGTGTATATAGTGCTTTTTGTCAGGAGAAGTCAACCTTTGTACTTTTCAATATATTCTGTTCTGGGTGAAAAGAAATGACTATCTTGTTGATTACCCTGTCCTTCAACCAACCAACCAACCTGGACCCCTGACACCAAACTATCAATGTGTCAAACATCGTGCAAGCATTAAATTCCAACTTTAAAATGTCACATTAATTTTGTGTATGTACTTTCATAATGGCTGAGCCGCAACTAATGAATCCTCCCTGTCTGTTGATATTTGTTTGCTGTTGTGATTTCTTGTTTACATATTTTGACTGTTTACAGTTAGTGAATGTGTGCCCAACTGAAGCTGAAAGTTCTTTAGTCACCTTATTGTGATTATTTAGGAATTATTCCAATCTGTTGAAGCTTGTGCATAAGGTCAATGTATATTTGAACATAGAATAAAAACATAGTGGAATGTAAAAATGCTCATGGCCATTGAATTAATTTCTGACTTTTTGTTTTAGTCCTTTAGTATTCACTTGCAACTTGTCCTTTTTGGTCGCCTGACTTTCTGCTATCCCATTGTTGAACAAGTGATTTTGTTTTTATGTCAACAGTATATGAACTTGCTTGATGGCAATGTAATAACTAAATAGGTAACTCTTGGTGATAAATGTAAGACATCTAATTATAGATGAGGCAAGTAAAGATGTTCATTGTTCTTTGTAAGTTATCATCTTTTAACTAATTGTATTAGGGCCACCTTAAAAGAGAACAGTCAGGAAGTAAAAAGAATTTAATAATTGACTAGAATCCATAGAAACAGATTTTTTCCTTTGTTATTCAGTTGTCCTATTTCAGAATCATCATATATCTAGCATTAAAAAATAAATCAAACAATGCAAATAGAACTTGTTAAAAATTAAACTGATGTTGGGAGAAAGAAATAGACACGTGGCTATAAATGGCTATAAATTGTTTGTTAAAGCAAACCCAAGTTCAACATTGCTACATGCAGTATGTCGTTCATATTTGTGAAGACTGTGTTAAAGTAGCCTTTATATATTTTGTAATACGAATGTTTGTTAAATCAAACATGCATTGTTAAATCAAAATGTATTAGAAGAACAAAACCAGATTTGACTAATTATTCTCTTGTTATGTCCCTAATAATGTTCTTTAACTGAATCCATCTTGACTCAGGATTTCTACTAGTTTCACCATGTAATTTTACAGCAGTTTAGTTAGAATCTAGTTGTTTTTCTCCACTATAGCAATTTGTTTTATTTATAAGACTTGGCCTTTTTGTTTTGCAGAGTTACTTCAGATTGGAAAGAGATTCTAAAAATCGGTACCCTTCCTTTTCCTAAGATATCATGCTAGAGAATTCCATGATGATCAGTGTTTGAGCTTGTATGTTGTTGAGTCTCCTTCTAAAAGCCTTGCTGCAGACAGGTGAAATGGAAGCAAGGGGGTGACCAACACTTTCAGTGGTAAAGTGGCATGTGCAAAAGACCAGGTATTTAGTCATCTGTCCTAATACCTCCTTGTGTGCCTCGGTCTTGAGTATTTGCTACCTTTTGCATTCAGAAATGTACTTCGTAACATTTGTAAATGATACATACAAAACATATTTTCACTGAAAATTACACGGTGTTGAACTTTTTTTTTCCCATACAGCATGTTCCACTCTGAGGTAACTCAAATCAGTCTCTAGAATACTGAGATTGAATAATGTGCATTCCATATCAGTCTTTTCAGCTAAGGGGTTCCAGGGGTTCCTCTGTGCTGTGTGGCTGAAAAGAATTAAACATTGGCTTCCTCCAAATTTTGCTTCACATTCATATGAAACACCATGGGACATTTTCCCCAAGTTAAAGGCACTATATAAATGTACTGGTGTTCATAGGTTTTAGTGATGCCTCAGAAATTGCTGCAGTGTCCTTTAAAGCATTTCTGGTTAGGCAAACATTTATTACTCAGAGGGAAGTTAGAGCCACCCATATTGTTATGGGTCTGGAGTCACAAATAGGCTTGACCAGATTAGGACAGCAGTTTTCATTCTGTGAAGAACATTTGAATCCGATAGGTTTTAATGATAATCAAATGTTACATGGTCACTTTTATGCCAGTATTTTTAATTGAATTCAAATTTCACCTCTGGGATTTGAAGTCATGTTTCCAGAGCATTAGCCTGGGGTTTTCGATTGTTAGTACGGTCATACTCCCACTACACCGTAATTCTTTGATGCTTAAAGAATGTTAACTCCCAGAATACAAATAAACTTCTGTTTATAAGCTGAAAAGTTCCCATTTGATTGAGATTACATGAAGTAAACATGAATTTAACTACCTAGTTTTACCTAAGTACTTTTTCAAATTAATTCAGGGAATGGGGGCTTTGCTAGCTGGCCAGAATTCTTTGTCTATCCATACTGTTCATGTAAAGATGTTGGTGAAGTGCTTTCTTGAACCACTGCGGTCCACTCGTGGGAGGTAGATCCATAATGCTGTTATGGTGCACGATTCAGGTTTTTGACTCCGTGACAGTGAAAAAAATGGCACTGTAGGGAGGCAATGGCCTAGTGGTATTATTGCTGGACTGTTAACCCAGAGACCCAGATAATGGTCTGGGGACCTAGGTTCAAATTTTGCCACAATAGAAGGTGGAATTTGAATTCAATAAATATCTAGAATTTAGAGCCTAATGATGACCATGAATCCATTGCCAATTGTTTGAAAAAAAAACTATCTGGTTCACTAATGCCCTTTGAGGGAAGGAAGCTTCCATCCTTATCTGGGAGAAAGTGAGGACTGCAGATGCTGGAGATCAGAGCTGAAAATGTGTTGCTGGAAAAGCGCAGCAGGTCAGGCAGCATCCAAGGAGCAGGAGAGTCGACGTTTCGGGCATGAGCCCTGGAACGTCGACTCTCCTGCTCCTTGGATGCTGCCTGCCCTGCTGCGCTTTTCCAGCAACACATTTTCAGCTCCATAGAACATAAAAAAATACAGCGCAGTACAGGCCCTTCGGCCCTCGATGTTGCGCCGATCCAAGCCCACCTAACCTACACTAGCCCATTTTCCTCCATATGCCTATCCAATGCCCGTTTAAACGTCCATAAAGAGGGAGAGTCCACCACTGTTACTGGCAGGGCATTTCATGAACTCACGACTCGCTGAGTAAAGAATCTACCCCTAACGTCTGTCCTATATCTACCACCCCTTAATTTAAAGCTATGCCCCCTCGTAATAGCTGACTCCATACGTGGAAAAAGGTTCTTATGGTCAACCCTATCTAAACCCCTAATCATCTTGTACACCTCTATCAAGTCACACCTAAGCCTTCTTTTCTCCAATGAAAACAGCCCCAAGTGCCTCAGCCTTTCCTCATACGATCTTCCTACCATACCAGGCAACATCCTGGTAAACCTCCTCTGCACCCGTTCCAGTGCCTCCACATCCTTCCTATAGTATGGCGACCAAAACTGCACACAATACTCCAGATGTGGCCGCACCAGAGTCTTATACAACTGCAACATGACCTCAGGACTCCGGAACTCAATTCCTCTACCAATAAAAGCCAGTACACCATATGCCTTCTTCACAGCACTATTTACCTGGGTGGCAACTTTCAGAGATCTGTGTACATGGACACCAAGATCCCTCTGCTCATCCACACTACCAAGTATCTGACCATTAGCCCAGTACCCCATCTTCTTGTTACTCTTACCAAAGTGAATCACTTCACACTTAGCGACATTGAACTCCATTTGCCACCTTGCTGCCCAGCTCTGCAGCTTATCTATATCCCGCTGTAACCTGCCACATCTTTCCTCACTGTCAACAACTCCGACTTTCGTATCATCCGCAAACTTGCTCACCCAACCTTCTAGCCCCTCCTCCAAGTCATTTATAAAAATGACAAACAGCAATGGTCCCAAAACAGATCCTTGCGGAACACCGCTGGTAACTGCACTTCAAGATGAACCTTTACCATCAACTACTACCCTCTGTCTTCTTCCAGCCAGCCAATACCTAATGCAAACCTCCAACTTCCCCTCAATGCCATACCTCCGTATTTTTTGCAGTAGCCTACTATGGGGAACCTTATCAAACGCCTTACTAAAATCCATATACACCACATCAACCGCTTTACCCTCGTCCACCTCCTTAGTCACCTTCTCAAAGAATTCAATCAGGTTTGTGAGGCACGACCGGCCCTTCACAAAACCATGCTGACTATCCTTGATCACATTATTCCTATCCATATGTTCATAAATCCTATCCCTTACAATTCTCTCTAAGACTTTGCCCACAACAGAGGTAAGACTCACCGGCCTATAGTTACTAGGGTTATCGCTACTCCCCTCCTTGAACAAGGGAACCACATTTGCTATCCTCCAGTCTTCTGGCACTATTCCCGTAGACAACAAGGACATAAAAATCAAGGCCAATGGCTCTGCAATCTCCTCCCTTGCTTCCCAGAGAATCCTAGGATAAATACCATCAGGCCCAGGGGACTTATCTACATTCACTCTTTCCAGAATTTCCAACACCTCTTCCCTACATATCTCAAAGACATCCGTTCTAATTAATTGTGACTCAATATTCACATCGGCAACAATGTCCTGTTCCTGAGTGAATACTGACGAAAAGTATTCATTCAGTGTCTCCCCAATTTCTTCAGCTTCCACACGCAACTTCCCACTACTATCCTTGACGGGACCTATTCCTACCCTAGTCATCCTTTTATTCTTGACATACCTATAGAAAGCCTTTGGTTTTCCCTAATCCTATCAACCAAGGACTTTTCATGTCCCCTCCTTGCTGCTCTTAGCTTTCTCTTTAGATCCTTCCTGGCTACCTTGTAACTCTCAGTCGCCCCAATTGAACGTTCACGCCTCATCTTTACATAGGCCGCCCTCTTCCCTTTAACAAGGGATTCCAATTTCTTATTAAACCACGGTTCCCTCACACGACCCTTTCCTCCCTGCCTGACAGGTACATACTTATCAAGGACACTCTGTAATTGTTCCTTGAACAAGCTCCACATATCGATTGCGCCCTTCCCTTGAAGCCTACTTTTCCAAGCCACGCATCCTAAGTCATGCCTCACTGCATCACAATTTCCCTGCCCCCCAGCTATAACTCTTGCCCTGTAGTGCACACTTATCCCTCTCCATCACTAGAGTAAAAGTCACCGAATTGTGGTCACTGTCCCCAAAGTGCTCACCTACCTCCAATTCTAACACCTGACCTAGTTCGTTACCCAGAACCAAATCCAGTATGGCCTCACCTCTTGTTGGTCTGTCGACATATTGTGTCAGGAAACCCTCCTGCACACATTGGACAAACACCAACCCATCTAACGTACTCGAGCTATAGCTTTCTCAGTCAATATCTGGAAAGTTAAAGTCCCCCATAACAACCACTCTATTACTTTCACTCTTCTCCTGAATCATCCTCGCAATCCTTTCTTCTACGTCTCTAGGACTATTGGGAGGCCTGTAGAAAACTCCTAACAGGGTGACCTCACCTTTCCTATTTCTAAGCTCAGCCCAAACTACCTCAGATGGCGAGTCTTCATCCATCATCCTTTCCACTGCTGTAATACTATCTTTGACGAGCAATGCCACACCGCTCCCTCTTTTACCCCCACCTCTGACCCTACTAAAACATTTAAACCCTGGAACCTGCAACAACCAATCTTGTCCCTGTTCTACCCATGTCTCCGTAATAGCCACAACATCGAACTCCCAAGTACCAACCCACGCTGCAAGTTCACCTACCTTATTTCGTATACTTCTCGCATTGAAGTATACACACTTCAAGCCACCTTCCTGTTTACAGGCACTCTCCTTTGAGATTGATGCCTGGTTCCTAACCTCCCTACACTCCAGTTCCTGCACCCTAAAACTACAGTCTAGGTTCCCATGCCCCTGCAGAGTTAGTTTAAACCCCCTGAAAGAGCACTAGCAAACCTCCCCCCAAGGATACTGGTGCCCCTCAGGTTCAGGTGTAGACTATCATGTTTATAGAGGTCCCACCTTCCCCAGAAAGAACCCCAGTTATCCAGAAACTGGAATCCCTCCCTCCTGCACCATCCCTGTAGCCACGCATTTAGCTGCTCTCTCTCCCTATTCCTCGACTCTCTATCACGTGGCACAGGTAACAAATCTGGTCTGGCCTACATGTGACTCCAGACCCACAGCAATGTGGTTAATGTTTAACTGTCCTTGGGCAGTAAATGTTGCCTAGCCAGCAATGTCCTCATCCTGTGAATGACTTTTTAAAAAAAAATGTCTGGGTGGTGTATAACTTGAGGGTGAACTTGCATGAGAATGCCACCATATACACTTGCTGCCCTTGTCCTTCCAGATGGGAGAGGCCATGGTTTGAAAGGTATTGTCAAAGGAACTATGGTGGGTTACTGCAATGTAACTTTTGATGCTGTTGTGTTAAAGGTGGTAGTTGGGGTGACAATTAATTGGGATGTTTTGGCCTAGATAGTGTCGAGCTTCTCAAGTGTGATTGAAGCTGCACTCATCCAGGCAAGTGGGGAGTATTCTATCACACTTCTTATGCTTACGCTCTAGATGGCACGCAGGTTTTAGAAAGCCAGCTAAACCACGCAGTGAAATCATCACTTGTCACTGTAAAATAACCTCAAGTCTTTCTGAAAATGGATATTATGGGTAACTCTACCTGGAAATCAAATTGATCTATGTTTCAATACATTCCACATTCGGGACTAACCAACTGGGAGTGTTTCTTTTTAGGGAAGGTGTCATATTGTCCTGCCCTTTGCAATGGAAAGCAACTTTACTAAAATTCACCATTCAAAATAACTGGAAAACCTAGTTTATGATAATTAGGCAATAGCTGATTCTGGGATTTGAATACAAGCCCTATGAAACGGAGTCCATCCATAGTTTTGCTGGAAGGGACAGGGTAATACTTTCAATGTAACAAAATGAAATAGCAGTATTTTACATCAGGAGATGAAGGCATCCTGCAGTCTCATTAACTTGCTGTCACCATTGGCCTGTTATTTATATTTGAGATGCCCTGTGTTCAAAGTGTAGCTTGGGGTGTGTAGCTAATGTGTGCTGGAGCTACCAAAACGCTACCATTCACTAGAAAGTTATGACACCGAAATGTAAGGAAGGCAAATAAAATTAAAACATGCAAATTGTGATTGCTGAGTGAAATGACAGGGCCTCTTGTATTATCTAGAATTCCCACTAGATGGAGCAAATAGGTTAAATATTAAAAAAAGCTAAACTGCAACAGTATTGAGTGCAGCAATACCTCAAAACTAAAATTCATGGAACGTGGGTGTTATTGTCTCAAGTGACAAGAATATACAAATACAGTATAAATAATTATCAATTTTGCATTAAAAGAGTCCTACCCTTTTTGAGTTCAGAAGAAGTCACCAATTAGCTCTTTTTGTCCACTTTACTGATATAAGCTTCACCTGACATGGCCATTTTATACGTAATTCAAAACCTAACTATTGCTTTTGAAATTGGAGTGCGTTCTTTCTTCTCTATCTCCCCAATTATAATGCACTTCTAAAAATATATAACAGAAGCGAAAGCAGCCATGTCATGAAATCACTTTTATTTTGCATTCTGTTATACATATATAAACGTTTTGAACTTTAAAACATGTTATCTTGTATTTCAAAGGTATTTTAAACAAAGAATGCCATTAGGCAGAAAGACTCCTCATAGAGCAGGAGGCCATTTGGCCCCTTACTCTGTGCTGACTCACCAGTGGAGCAGTGTACCTAATGCCACTCCCCAGGCTTTCTCCCAATACCCCTTCCAAAATTGCCACAATAAGGTTAAGAAAAATATCCCCGCAGTTGAGATTTCTTTCTGTAAAAATGTTGAGAAAAGTGGGGAGAGAAAAATAGGTGAATTGAATGTAAATATGCAAACATATGGAACATTGTAGCTTTAAATCTTAAGCCAAAAAGAATCAAATACCACAATCGGTTATTTGCTCTGGTTTTGAATGGAAAGCGTCTTGAAGAAAAAGTGTGCGTGCTCCAGGCATTGAGAAGCAATATTAAATATACAAAGGCTAATAATACATTCTATTTCCCATTGCTGTCTGTTTTAATATGACCAAAAAAGTCATGTATTTCAATCAGAATGATTCCATATGAATATCAGCATTTCTGTTAGGTTTCCTAAGAGATATTCTACACCCTAGTGAATTCTGAAGCTGGGAAATGAGCTCAATCAACTTGAAGAAACCAGAGTGTCTTAAAATCAACAGTTTCATCTCTGGCATTAGGATATAGGACTTTCATTTACAGGTTTGTTTGATCCACTTAATTAGTTCATTTCTGCAACTACATTACTTAAAACTAAACATTTAATGGACATAACTTATCTCTTTCCTTATCAGCATATTAGAATGAGATTACCATGAAGGAATCTCCTCAGCCTCTCCACTTGTCTAAGACTTGGTGATCCTCAGTTCAAAACAGCATCAGTCCCCTCACTGTAATGGGAGAGCAGCCCCATGATCTGGTAAGATGGTGGCGACTTTACATTGGGATGCAGGACTGTGACTGCAAGAGCATGTCAGAGACTGGGTAACTCTCCTCCTGTTTCCTCAAAGCCTGACAAGACACAGGTCAGGGTTGCGATGGGATAATCTCCACTCTTCTGGATGAGTGCAGCTCCAACAACACTCTAGAGTCTTAACAGCATTTAGGACCAAAGCAACCCATTTGCTCTTCACCCCATTCACTACCTTTCCTATTGATGGTGCACAGAAGGAGCACCATACTGTACACAAGATGCACCATAGCAACTCACCAAGGCATCATCTCAACCTGCAACCTCTGCCACCTAGCAACCCAAAGGCAGCAGAATATGGGAACATCCTGCAAGTTTCCCTTCAAACACATAATCTTGACTTGAATCTATTGCTGTCACTTCACTATCTCTGGTCAAACTCCTGTAACTCCCTTCCCAGCAGCAATGTATGTTACCTACACCAGATGGATTGCAGCAGTTCACGAGGCTGTCCCGTTATTGTTGCCTTCACCCCCTTCCCAATGGCCATTCGTTGCCTTCACCTGTTGTACTGCATGCTGACTTTCTGCTTGCTTGTCTTCTAATTGAGGAAAACTCAACAATAAAGTGCTTTTGGATAAGTTTTCCTACTTAGAGTCATAGAGATGTACAGCTTTCTTACAATAAGCGCATCATTTAATGGAAATCCTTTAAAATATTAGTGTATTAATTGCATCTTCTGGGATAAAGCATATTAGAATGAATTGTTTTGGAATGTGCTGGTTGTGGTATGAGTCATTTTGCACACAGCAACATCTTACAGGAAGACATTAACTTTCAAGGAGCTATGAACCTGCATTCCAAGGTCTCTTTGTTCAGGAACACTCCCGAGGACCTTACCATTAAGTGTATAAGTCCTGCTAAAACTTGCTTTCCCTAAATGCAGCACCTCAAATTTATCTGAATTAAACTCCATCTTCCACTCATTAGCCCATTCACCCATCTGACCAAGATCCCGTTGTAATCTGAGGTAACTTCTTCACTGGCATTGGCAAACTTACTAACTGTGCCTCTTATGTTAACATCCAAATCATTTATATAAACGATGAAAAGCAGTGGCACTCCAATGGTCAGGAGACTCCAATCTGAAAAACAACCCTCTACTACCACCCTCTGTCTTCTACCTTTGAGCCAGTTGGCTAGTTCTCTCTGTATTCCATGAGATCTAACCTTGTTAACCAGTCTCCCATGGGGAACCTCGTCGAATGCCTACTGAAGTCCACATAGATCACGTCTACCGCTCTGCCCTCATCAATCCTCTTTGTTACTTCAAAAAAAACTCCAAGTTTGAGAAATATGATTGCCCACGCACAAAGCCATGTTGACTATCCCTGATCAGTTCTTGCCTTTTCAAATACATGTACACCCTATCCCTCAGGATTCCTTCCAACAACTTGCCCACCTCCGACGTCAGGCTCACTGGCCTACAGTTCCTTGGCTTGTCCTTACCACCTTTCTTAAACAGTGGCACCATGTTAGCCAATCTCCAGTCATCTGGCACCCCACCTGAGACTATCGATGATACAAATATCTCGGCAAGAGGCCCAGCAATCACTTTCCACAGAGTTCTCGGGTACACCTGATCAGGCCCTGGGGATTTATCCACTCTTGTGCGTTTCAAGAAATCCAGACCTCTTCCTCTGTAATATGGACATTTTTCAAGATGTTACCATCTATTTCCCTACATTTTATGTCTTCCATGCCCTTTTCTACAGTAAATACCAATGCTAAATACTCGTTTAATATTTCCCCCATCTCCTGTGGCTTCCCTATTCTCTCCCTAGTTACCCTTTTGTCTGTAATGTATTTGTAAAAACCCTCCTTAACTCTATTTGCCAAAGCTATCTCATGTCCCCTTTTGCCCTCCTGATTCCCCTTTTAAGTATACTCCTACTGCCTTTCAAGTCAAGATTGTGTTTGAAGGGAAACTTGCAGGATGTTCCCATATTCTGCTGCCTTTGGGTTGCTAGGTGGCAGAGGTTGCAGGTTGAGATGATGTCTTGGTGAGTTGCTATGGTGCATCTTATGTAGAGTATGGTGCTCCTTCTGTGCACCACCAATAGAGGGATCTCAGCTGTCTATACATGACACATACTTCCTTTTTCTTAACCAAATCCTCAATTTCTTAAGTCATCCAGCATTCCCTATACCTACCAGCCTTTCCTTTCATCCTACCAGGAATATACTTTGCAAGAACTGTAACAAGCACTACATTGGACAAACAGGCAGAAAACTAGCCACCAGGATACGTGAACATCAACTAGCCACAAAAAAAACATGATTCACTGTCATGGGTGTCCTTACATATAGATGAGGAGGGACAACACATCCATCCTAGGACAAAACAAACAGAGACATGCACAAGAATTTCTAGAAGCATAGCATTCTAACCCAAACTTTATCAATAAACACAGTGTCTTGGATCCCATTTACCACCCCCTGAGAAAAAGGACAGGAAATGACCTCACCAACCCAAGGAAACCTAAACACACAAATAAAAAGTGAGTCAGGAAATCAGTGTGTCATCCGGAGGCTCACTGATCATGTTACCTAGTAGGGTGAGGAAATGTCTGAAAACGGACCTTCCAGCTCAGTGAGCAAACCTGCAGCCAGGAATGTACTGTCTCTGGACTATCATTATCTCATTTCTGAAGGCTTCCCATTTTCCAGCAGTCCCTTTACCTACAGCCATTTGCCTTTTAAAAGTTTTTGCCTAATACCATTTGTGGGCGGCACGGTGGCACAGTGGTTAGCACTGCTGCCTCACAGCGCCTGTAGACCCGGGTTCAATTCCCGACTCAGGCGACTGACTGTGTGGAGTTTGCACGTTCTCCCCGTGTCTGCGTGGGTTTCCTCCGGGTGCTCCGGTTTCCTCCCACAGTCCAAAGATGTGCGGGTCAGGTGAATTGGCCATGCTAAATTGCCCGTAGTGTTAGGTAAGGGGTAAATGTAGGGGTATGGGTGGGTTGCGCTTCGGCGGGTCGGTGTGGACTTGTTGGGCCGAAGGGCCTGTTTCCACACTGTAAGTCTAATCTAAAACCATCAAAATTGGCGTTCCTTCAATAGAACTTCAACTTTTAGATCTGCTAGGTAAAAACAATGATTGCAGATGCTGGAAACCAGACTCCTCGGATGCTGCCTGAAATGGTGTGCTTTTCCAGCACCACTAATCCAGAACTTTTAGATCTGGTCTATCCTTTTCCATCACTGTTTTAAAACTAATAGAATTTAAAGTCTGGTTGAAGATTTGTAGCTCGGATGTCCGTTGTTGTGGTTCTGTTTGCCGAGCTGGAAGTTTTTGCTGCAAACGTTTCGTTCCCTGGCTAGGGAACATCATCAGTGCTATTGGAGCCTCCTGTGAAGCGCTGCTTTGATGTTTCTTCCGGTATTTATAGTGGTAACCACTATAAATACCGGAAGAAACATCAAAGCAGCGCTTCACAGGAGGCTACAATAGCACTGATGATGTTCCCTAGCCAGGGAACGAAACGTTTGCAGCAAAACCTTCCAGCTCGGCGAACAGAACCACAACAACTAATAGAATTATGGTCGCTGGCCCTAAAGTGCTCCCCCACTGCCACCTCAGTCACCTGCCCTGCCTTATTTCCCAAGAGGAGGTCAAGCTTTGCATCTTCTCTAATAGGTGCATCCACATACTAAATCAGAAAATTTTCTTTTACATGCTTAATAAATTCCTTTCCATCTAAATTCTTAACACTATGGCAGTCCCAATCTATGCTTGGAAAGTTAAAATCCCCTACCATCACCATCCAATTATTTTTACAGGTAACTGAGATTTCCTTACAAATTTGTTTCTCGATTTCCCACTGACTATTAGGGGATCTATAATACAATCCCAATAAGGTGATCATCCCTTTCTTATTTCTCAGTTCAACCCAAGTAACTTTGCTGGATGTATTTCTGAGAATATCCTCCCTCAGTACAACTGTAATGCTATCCCATCTCAAAAACACCATTCCCCCTCCTCTCTTGCCTCCCTTTCTGTCCTTCTTTAGTATTTGTATCCTGGAACATTAATGTTTTCATTATTAAGTTGAGTTTGATGAGAGGTGGACACTATCCTGAAGTATTGATCCCCTTAAAGTTTGAGCTTGAACCTATATTGCCTTTAGATATCGCACATCCATTCAAATTAAAGTTACATTAATCTTAGAAGAACAATGTTGAACAAAATAGGTTCAAAACCAGATTTTATTCCTAATCATGCAATGCACATGGTGAACAACTGGTGGCAGTATTGTCTGTAGCTCATGTAATATCTATTTGTCTGATATTCGATGTATTATAAATATTTATTTCATTCAAATAGTAAAAGTTTCAAAGTAATTTATGGTTATTTATTTTATTAAGATCAAATTGCCAAATAGGTTCCTTCAATAACAGGATGTAAATGGACAATAGATGGGGAGCTGTTGAGGTGGATAACTTTACAAATAAACTAATATTAACTACAGTTGGAAGGGAGCTTTTCAGCTCTTTATAAAGATATCCATGGTTTCTCCTGCACCTCTCCTATGCCCAAATCTCAGCTTCTTTTGATTTGAAAGGGGGAAACAGAATGATATGCAAGATTACAGGAAGAAAGCAGGAAAATGGCACAAAGCAAATTGCACATTCAGAAAGCTATTGCAGACATCATGGGCCAGCAATTCTGTGATTCATTGATGGTATCTTTCACAATCACAGCACATCTCAATTAATGTTCTTTGCAACAGATGACATATTTGTGAAGTCTAGCTATTGTAAAGTAAGAAATGGAGCAGTCAGTTTTCTTTAGACTGCAAGTTCACATGTAGAAGTGTGACAACGATTAGATTACTTAGTGTGGAAACTGGCCCTTTGGCCCAATAAGTCCACATTGACCCTTCGAAGAGCAACCCACCCAGACCCATTCCCCTACGTTTACCCCTTCACCTAACACTACGGGCAAGTTAGCAAAGCCAATTCACCTAATCTGCACCTCTTTGGACTGTGGGAAGAAACTGGAACACCCGGAGGAAACCCGCACAGACACGGGGAAATGTGCAAACTCCACACAGACAGTTGTCCAAGGTGGGAATTGAACCTGGGTCTCTGGCGCTGTGAGGCAGCAGTGCTAACCACTGTGCTGCCCTGTTCGTTTGTGATAGTGAGAGATAACTATTGGCTGTGATTCAAGGAAACCCACCTGCTCTTCAAAGTAGGATCATTTCCATCCACCCAATAGCAGACTCGGTCTCGGTTTCCAACCTTATTTAAAGACAACACTTTCGACAGTTTGGCCTCCCCTCAGCCAAGTGCTGAAGAATTTGCTTTGATTGTTGGCACAAGTCATATTGAGAGGTGGAATTCCCTGTGTTCATTGTCTCCACATTGGTTGGGAAAGGAAAAGCAGGGAGTGATTTGCATATCTTGGACATATATTCTATTATAGGAACAGGAGTAGGCCATTCAGCCCTTTGAGCCTGCTCTGGCCAGGTTGGATGTCTTGTTCAAGTGTCAGGTTTTTTTTAAGCTTAAATTACCTACCAAATAGAAACAGGCCCTCAGTCCACATCAACCCTCCGGCATGTAACTCCCCCAGACCCATTTCCCCTACCCTATATTTACCCCTGACTAATGCACCTAACATGATGGGCAATTGAGCCTGGCCAATTCACCCGACCTGCATACCTTTGGAGTGTGGAAGGAAACCGGAGCAAACACACACAGACATGGGGAGAATGTGCAAACTCCACACAGATAGTTGCCCGAGGTGGGAATCGAACCCAGGTCCCTGGCACTGTGAGGCTGCAGTGCTAACCACTGAGCCACCGTACTATCATTTTGTGGTTGATCCACTTCTGACTGCCACAGGCTAGCTGCCAGATTCTTGGCAGGCAACTCAGCAATTCAGATGATGGAAAATCCAGCGATCATTTTAGAGAGAGTGTGGCCATCTAAGGCAGGTACTGGAAAGCATAACAGCAGAACACATGGTAATACAATGTTGTACTAATCCTTTCCTCTGCACAAATCTCTGATACATTGACGGAGTTGTTTGAAGGAGATCTAATTTCTCTCTGACAGGCGGCAGGTGTCCTTTTGAAATAACCAATAGCCAAGTAGGTCAATTTCAGCAGCACTTTCCCAAGGACTTGACTGCAGCGTTGAAAGAAATTTCACATCCTCTCCAAAATTGGCAAGGAATTGCACACTTCATATTTCTCTCACTCTCCCCACATCAGCCAGCTTTGGCCTCAATATCTTCGATCCTCCTGTCACCCAGCGGAAACCCATGCAGACGTGGGGAGTATGTGCAGACGCCACACAGTCAGTCACCCAAGGCTGGAAGTTGACCCAATCCCTGGCACTGTGAGGCAGTAGTGCTAACCACTGAGCCACCTTTGACACCCATGGCGGATGTAGTCATTAGCCCAAGTGGCAGTGTTGATGATGGGGAGGCAGTAGGCCACCAACAACAAGATGTTTGAGTCTCTCTTGTTTTTTCTTTCTACTTTGCTTACCTTTCATGCAATGACACAAGGATGCAGCAAGTGAGGTTGGTAATTAATTGTACAGCCACTGATCTGCCTGTATTACTGTGTGTGAAACTTTTCTGCTTGTATTATCACATGTGAATCTTTCTTGAGATGGATCTGTGCGGCTGAGGTACTTGACTGCAGCTGATGACACCATTTTCTTGGAAATGTGTAGCCTCCTTGTTCATTAGCGCTTAGGCAGGCTGTCTTGGGCCTCTGTGTGGAAGAATGAGGGGCTTATGCCTGAAACGTCGAATTTCCTGTTCCTTGGATGCTGCCTGACCTTCTGTGCTTTTCCAGCAACACATTTTCAGTTCTGATCCCCAGCATCTGCAGACCTCACTTTCTCCTCGTCAATCTTCCCAGTCACCTATTAGGTGTCACGAGAGGATTTATCTCTGCAAGGCCTAATGGGATTTCTAATGCTGTTGGCGCCAACATTAATGAGGTACCATACACCTAGGCTTATCTGATACTAACCCAATTCTGCCACTCACTATAGGCAGGCGTATTCACCACTACAAGGAAATCCAGGGATGTCTGCCATCTTTAAAAGGCCATTGTGCGCCTGGTCAATACTAGCAGTCTGCAACAGCCCTGCGAGGTTCGTGCTATATGCCCTAGGCACGTTAGATAAAAGTGATTTTCACCTGCTTTGTGGATGGGGATCTCGAGGTCCTGGTAGGTACAGGTAGGGTAATTCCTCTTTCCCCAGGATGGAAAGAGGAGGCCACAAAGCCACATCTTGTCAGCCAGGTTTGAAGTTGCCAGTGTGGTCTCAACCATTTGGACAAACACCCACAGCCAGCAGCGCTGCAAGAAGGTCAATGACCACCTCCGCTGTGCCAAGGAAGGGTCAGCTGTTCTCTATCTGCTGCCTCACATTCATTCTATCTCTTCCACTGCACCCACCTCTCCAACAACACTGATGCACCAACACCAATACTGTTGTCTGTAGCGTCATCCCTCATTTGCTCTCATGCATTCGATCCCGACTCCTGCATGGCTTCTGTGTCTCCTCCTCACCCGGGCCACCTCACCAGCTTTGCTCCGTTTGAACCAGCATCAATGGCTATACATCCTACTCAATTATTCCCTTTGTCTCATTCCAGGAGAAAACAGCCTTCGGAAGTGCAGAAAGACACACAGGAAGATGGGGTGCCTGACTTTCAGCTCCAGGCTGTGTATGAGGTAACTGTGACTGCCCCAAATGACAGACTGACTAACCCATTGACTTGTTGTACCATCACCCCCTCTGTGAAGGGTGGCTTCAATGTCTTAGACTTATAGAGTTCTCCAGCACAGAAACAGACCCTTCAATCCAACTAGTCCAATCCAACCAGGTGTTCTAAATTAATCCAGTCACTTTTGCCAGCATTTGGCCCATATCTCTCTCGACCCGTCCTATTCCTGTTCATATCCAGATGCCTTTTAAATGTTATAGTTGTACCAGCCTTCCCACTTCCTCTGGCAGCTCATTCCATACACGTACCACTTTCTGTGTGAAAAAGTTGCCTCTTAGGTCCCTTTTATATCTTTCCCCTCTCACCTTAAACCTATGCCCTCTAGTGTTGGACTTATTTACCATGGGGAAAAAAATACCTTAGCTATTCACCCTATCCATGACCCTCATGATTTTATAAGGTCACCCCTCAGCCTCCGACACTCCAGGGAAAATAGCCCCGGCCTATTCAGCCTCTCCCCATTCCTTAAACCCTCCAACCCTGCCAACATCCTTATAAATCTTTTCCTTCAAGTTTAACATCTTTCTTGTTGCAGGGAGACCAGAATTGATAGCAGTATTCCAAAAGTGTCAGAACCAATGTCCTGTGCATACTGGGGTCTACTCCCCTTAAACTTTGAGACATGGCCATTCAGTAGTAGCACATTCTGGATATAACTAGCACTTGCTACAGATGTGAGATTAATGTAGCACAGTGCCGTACAGCAACATGACGGCTGACCAGTGGGAGCTGTGCAGCTGGGAAGAACACTACAGGGAAAGCTGGTGCTGACAGCTTGACAAGGCTGTGTGTCTACACCAAAAGGCAAGAGAGAAGGACATAAACCTGTTCACTCTGGCTGAGATTGCAAAGCACAATAAATAAGGTAGGGATTCTGAGAACATCAACGTCAGCACACAGCGAGTGAGCATTGAGGGAGCAAGCAAGGAGCCCTGAGCTGCAGTCAGGAGCTGAACGCCTCTTTTTTTTATCATCCATTCATGAGGCGTAGGCATCGCTGGCAGGACTAGCATTTATTGCCTGTCCCTAGTTGCCCTTGAGAAAGTGGTGGTGAGGTGCCTTTTTGACCCACTGCAGTCCACATGCTGTAGATAGATCACCTTCGGGAGGGAAGCGCAGGAATTTGACCCAGTGATAATGTATGAATGATGATATGTTTCTGAGTCAGGATGGTGAGTGGCTTGGAATGGAACTTGAAGTTGGTGGAGGAACTTTGGTAAATTTCTGCAGTGCATCTTGTAGATAGTACATACTGCTGCTACTGAGTGTCAATGGTGGAGGAGCAGATACTTATGGATCAATTAAGCAGGTTGTTTTGGCCTGGATGGTGTCAAGCTGCTTGAGTGTTGTTGGAGTTACACCCATCCAGGTAAGTGGGGAATATTCCATCACACTCCTGCCCCTGTGTAAAGTGTCCATACAGCCACAGTCCACTAAGAGGTGCTGGTGCTCTCCAAAGTGCATGTCCATGTCAAACCCTGTTGTAAATGGATGTTCCCTGAGGCTGTACACGTCTGTGGATGGAGGGTCAGTGCAGTCACTGTCCTTAGAATGTGCCTGGATATTTGGGTGCCTGGTGTTCGAGATTGAAGTCCAAAAAAGCAAGCGGTGAGCTGGAGTTGCCAGTTCCCTGTTCTGACTTTCATGTTGGGAATTATCAGCTTTCAATTTTGATCCAGTGGGTAGGAGAATGAGTTTTTTTTCATTTGATTTATTTATTATCAGGTGTATTTTGATACAAATATATTGGAAAGTATTGTGTGGTATTACCACTCTCCAGTGCCATCTTAAAACACAGAAAAATAAACCAAAGTATAGAATTCAAAGGCAGAAAAATAAAGCAAAAATGTTCAACATTACAGTCCACTAATGAAATGAGATTGGGTCGTGATGAGGATGATAATGAGTAAATACATGTGTCGCTGCTCATTAATGATGATCTCATCTTGCCACCCAACACTCGGTTGGAAAATCAGGCCTTTTGGTCTCTGTATTGAGAAGGTCCTCATTGGACAGCTCCCATGTTCTGCCCAACCTTCTCACCATGGCCCGTATTTTGTTTTATTGGAAAAATATACTTTATTCATAGGAAGAAATCTTTGGTACCTATACAGTTAATGGAGTTGTTCATATATCGATACTCTCTTAACTTACGAGAACAAATTAAGTCTTTAATGTTCACCATTCTCTATATTTACAATCAACCTCTTGACATTTAGCTGAGGCATCAGCGGGGCCCAATTACTGATTAGACATTCTGTTATTCTTCCACAGAAGGACCTTATATGGTGGTCTTTCCCCACTGCGACTTGGCAGAGCTGCCCCAAGCTTCAGTGCATCCCTCAGCACGGAGTCCTGGGCCTTAGAATGTGCCAGTCTGCAACAGTCAAGGTTAGTTCCTTCAACTGGAAGACCAACAGGTTTCAGGCAGACCAAAGAGCATCTTTCACTGCATTGATGGTCCTCCAGGCACAGTTGATGTCCGTCTCAGTGTGTCCTGGGGAACAGGCCGTACAGCACGGTGTCCCGTGTCACGGAACTGCTTGGGACGAACCTCGACAAAAACCTCTCCAGACTTCCTTTGGATAGACACATTCCAGAAGGAGGTATGTGACATTTTCATCCCATCCATAGCCGCTTCGAGGGCAGTAACGTTGGTGCAGAGGGTGCAGGTATACATAAAGGGCCTCCCAGGCAGAGCCTTTCTCATCACCAGCCAAGCCATGTTTTGGTCCCTGTTTGAAAGTTCTGGTGATAAGACATTCTGCTAAAAGGCTTTGACAGTCTGCCCAGGAACTGCTCAGCAGGATCCACCCTCCTCTTCCCGAAGGGCTTCAGGGGCACTACACGCTGATCACTTCCTGATGGATTTGTGGCCAAAGGTGTTTGCCTTCACAAATTCCTCCACAAAGGACAGGTGTAACAGAATGGTCAAACTAATTGGAGCGTTCTGTGGTAGTAAGGCCAGGCCCATCCTTTGCAACGGAGAAAGTTGGGACTGCAGATGCTGGAGATCAGGGCTGAAAATGTGTTGCTGGAAAAGCGCAGCAGGTCAGACAGCATCCAAGGAGCAGGAGAGTCGACGTTTTGGGCATGAGCCCTTCTTCAGGAATCCTGAACGTCGACTCTCCTGCTCCTTGGATGCTGCATGACCTGCTGCGCTTTTCCAGCAACACATTTTCAGCCCATCGTTTGCGACACCAGGGACAAGTAGAACCTCAGTACGTAGTGACACTTGGTATTTGCGTACCAGGGATCCATGCACAGCTTGATGCAGCCACACACAAAGGTGGCCAACAGAGTGAGGGTAGCGTTGGGTGTGCTTTTCCCCCTTTGTCCAGATCTTTATTTATGGTGTCCCTTCAGACATGGTCCATCTTCAATCTCCACATGAAATGGAAGGTAGCCTGAGTGACCGCAGCGTCACAGGTTCAGGGCCTAGGCCAGACCTGCGTCATGTACGACAACACTGAGAGTATCCCACACCTGATGACCAGGTTTTTACCCACAATGGAGAGTGACTGGTGTTCCAATCTGCTCAATTTCTGCCTCACCTTAGTGACACGCTCCTCCCAAGACTAGGCGCACTCCCAGCCACTCTGAACCAAATACCCAGCACCTTCAGGTGGTCTGTCCTGATGGTGAAGGGGATAGAGGATTGGTTGGCCCAGTTTCTGAGGAGCACGGCTTCACTCTTGACTCATTTTACTTTGGCCCCCTAGGCCTGTTCAAACTTTTCACAGATGCACATGAGTCTGTGCACTGACAGTGGATCCGAGCAGAAAACGGCAACATCATCAATGTACAGGGAGGCCTTAACCTGTAGGCCCTCGCTGTCAGGAATAGTCACCCCTCTCATGCTCCATATCTTTCCTGATGGACTCAGCGAATGGCCCTGTGCAGCACACAAACAAGGCAGGAGAGAGTGGACAACCCTGCCTGACTCCAGATCTGCTTGGAAAGCTTCCCACCCATTGATTAAAACTGAACTGACCATGTTGATGTAGAACAGACAGATCCAATTGCAGATTCTCTCCTCAAAGCCCATTTTAGACAGAACCTCACTCACGTACATGTGTGATATCCTGTCAAAGGCTGTCTCCTGGTCCAGGTTGATGAGGCAGGTATCCACCCCTCTGTCCTGTACATGGGAGATCGTATCCCTGAAGAGCACAAGACTCTCAATGATCTTCCTGCCCAGTACAGCACAGGTTTAGTCGGGGTGAATCACTGATCCCAGAGCAGGCCTGTCCCGATTGGCAGTGACCTTTGACAAGATTTTGTAGTCCACATTTAACAGTGAGATTGGTCACCTGTTTCTGATGGTCTCCCTCTTCCCCCTTCTGCTTCTGCATGAGGGTGATGGTACCTTTCTTCATGGGTTTGCACATGGTATCTGCTAGAAGCATACTGTCACACACCTCCAGCAGGTCCTGGCCAATCAAGTACCATAGAGTAGAATAGAACTTGACCGATAAGCTGTCGCTTCCCGGAGGATTATTTTTTTCAAAAGACTCGAGGGCCTTAGTCAGCTCATCCAGAGATAGCGGTTGATCCAGCCTCTCCCACATGCTGTCATTTAAAACCTCCGTGATAGAGGACAGGAAAGACCGGGAGGCCGCGCTGTCAGTCTGCTTCATGTCATACAGACTGGATTAGAAGGTTTTGCTGGGAGATTCAAGATGACAGCAGTCGCAACAATCTGCTGTGTTGCGTTCTGTGCCGTACCCCAGGCAAGATAGACTCTTACTTCCCCCCACAACCGTCTCCCCATGAGCCACCCCTGAGGAAAGTTTATAATGTTAAGGAAGTAGAATACCTAGAGCCCTTTTAAAATTATGATTTGACAGATCTGTAGCTGAAATGAAGACATCCAATGGAAAGGGAGCACAGCAGGAAGGGCAATTCTCTACTATGTTGGGCACACCTGCAGCTAGCTCAACTCCCGTGGTGGCGCCCTTAAGTTCAGTGGAGCAACAGCATTTACTAACGGAGTTCTCAAAACTCCGTGAAAAAAATCAGGGGAGCACTGGATCCAATTACTGCCATGCTTACAAAGCATAAGCAGGAAATCGGGCCTTGGATCAGCACGTACCAGCGGTGGAACAGAGGACCACGGCCTTGAGGCTGTGAATGAGAGCTCCAAGAGGTGGGTCCAAACCTTGGAAGGCCAGGTTCGGACCTTGCAGGAACAAGTAGACGACCTCGAAAATCGAGATCAGAGAAAAAGATTTATGGATCTTGGGCTTACTGTAGCGTGAAAAAGCTGAAAACTTTGCTGATTTTCTCGAAAGGTGGTTTCCGGAATTGCTGAGGCTGGAGATTGAGTTGGGCCAGTTGAGTGTAGAGCGGTCCCACCGGATTGCGATGCACAGGTCTGGGCCGGCCCAGCGCCCCCACCCAGTCCCAGTGCAACTCCAGCACTAGAAGGAAAAGCAATTAATAATAGAAACAATCAGAAGCCTGGGAGGAGATCTACAGGCTTTGGTTTAGGAAGGTTTGAAGATAATGTTGTTTTCATGACTTTTCTGGGGCCAGAATTAAGAAAAAGAAGACCTTTGACGATGTAAAGAAAAAATTAAGAGATTTAAACATTCAGTATTCTCTGAGGTACCCAGCTCATTTATGGGGGAGCTGTCTACAACTTTGACTCAGTAGAGAACGCTAAAAAATTTTTGAACTAACTGAAATGATAGCCTTTGATCGAGGGCAGACAAACGGCATAATATACTTTTTTTTAATCATCTCCCTCTTTGTTCTTTTCCCTCTTGGGGTCTCAGGCCTTATAGACTTGGTATTGCTTTGGTATACAAGCCGGTATGTTTTATATTCTATCTGTTTGGTGGTTATTAGTTATTCTATTGTTCTGTTCTGGTGGGTGTGGTGTGGTTACTCCTTTGATGTAAAGATGTGCGGGGTTGAGATGAGGAGGAGGAGGGGAGGGCATCCATTGTTAACTTGTCAGAGTGTAAATAATATGTTTTTTTCCCATTGTTTGGGTTTGGGGCATGGCCTTAACTGGAAGGTGCTAGGTTGGTGTGAGATTGGGAGTGAATGTCCCTTATGGGCAAAGATGGGGAAGATCTCTGGAGATTTGTGTTTTTGTTCAAGTTTGTCATTTTGATAGTGTTTGTAGGAATAGTCTTTAGATTTGATAAAGACTGTTTTTTTCCCACTCGTTGCACATTGATTGGGTTTCTTCCTCTAGGGGGACTGTGGGTTGTAGTGTGCGGTCATGGCTAGCGATCTGTTCAGGTGGAGCACCTGGAATTAAAGGGGAGCCATTCTGCCATTAAAAGGAAGAAGGTGCTCTCAAATCTTAGGAAGGAAAGGGTGACATCGCGCTGTTGCAAGAGACATATTTGACTGATGGGGAACATCTGAACTTACAGCAGGGGTAATACAATAGGGTATTCTTTTCCTCCTTTATCTCCAAAAGCAGAGGAGTGGCCATACTGGTATGAAGGAACCTCCCATTTCAGGTGGTTGGTCAAATCAAGGATAAATATGGACGGTCTGTCATTCTCAAGCTGCTGATACACGGAGAAGAGTTTGGCATCCTGAATATTTACTGTCCCCCGTAGCATCCTCTCAAATTTTTAGTTGATGCAGTCTCTAAATTAATGGCTCTTGGAGTGTGCTGTACGGTTATAGGTGGAGACCTTAAGTGTCTCATGGACCCTGGGGTAGACAGGATGCCAAGGGACTGTTGGGCACACCTCAGCAGTCTAGACAATTAGTGGGCTTGTGTGAGGAGTTGGGGCTAGTGGAGGTGCCTCCACCCGAATGGAAGGGACTTTACCTTTTACTCCAATCTGAACAAGTGCCACACAAGAATTGATATGTTCTTTGTTCCTTTGGTTTGTTTGGACTTAGTGTTAGCCTGCAGAATTGGAAGCAGAACTATTTCGGATCATGCGGTAATGTATTTAGATGTTAAGACCAAGGGAGTAGGCACACGGCACTGGCGCATGGATCCCTTTCTGTTGAAGGATGACAACTTTGTACAGTGTATCACAAGGGAGTTCAGGGGTTTTTTGGGACATCAATGGGGGTATGGCCAGTAATCCATTGGTGCTCTGGGAGACCACCAGAGTATTCTTAAAGGGTACGATTATTTCATACTCGACAAGAAAAAGACAGAGAGGAGAGTAGCAGCGGATGCTCAACGTCTGGCTAAAGGCAACCAAATTGGCACATTACACCAGATCATCCGTGGTCAAATTACAAAGTGTCACGGCTCTCTGGGCTGCTCTGGACTCAGCGCTCACACAAGTGGCGAAGAGAAGGGTCTCCTTTTCAAAGCAAAGGCTGATTGAATACGGTGATACCTGACTTATCTGGCTAGTGCCCCACTGTCCATTGTATCTATCAGGGAGAGAATTGGCAATGTCACTCGTGAACTGAGGAAGATCAATGCCAGATTCCGGGAATTCTATGCAGAGTTATACCAGTCAGAGGGCTCTGGGGATGGAGAAGCAAGAATTGAATCCATTTTTGAAAACTTGGACCTCCCCAGTATAAACACAGATCAGGCCTTCCTTTTAAATACACCTCTGACAATACATGAGGTGCAAGAGGCAGTAAGGCAGCTCCAAAATGGCAAGGCACCTGATCCAGATGGGTTCCCAAGTGAATTTTTCAAGAAGTTTATACATGTTAGCTGAACCACTGCTGCAGATGTATAGTCGTCCGTATAGCCAGGACTGCTTTCCACCCTCTCTTAGGGAGGCCAATAGCTCCCTTATTTTAAAGAAAGGGAAAGACCCCAAGGATTGCGTATTGTATAGATCCATCTCATTGTTGAACGTGGATTTTAAAATTCTATCAAAGGTGCTGGCTCTGAGACTGGAGAAGGTGCTGCTCATTACTAGAAAAGAGGACCAGACAGGTTTTATCAAGGGTCGCAGCTCCTCCAACAATATCAGGCAGGTGTTGATTATAGTGCAAGTATGTCAGCAGAGACTGATTCCACATTTGGTGGTCTCCCTTGATGCAAGAAAGGCTTTTTATGGGGTGGAATGGTTGTATCTCTTTGATGTTCTAGATCTTTTTGGTCTGGGAGGGGCCTTCGCCAGGTGGGTGGCAGTGTTACATGAAGACCACAAGGCAGCGGTTTTCACGAATGTGATTAAATCAAGCAGTTTTAGTTTGGGGAGTGGCAGCCAACAGGGATGTCCCCTATCACTGGTGATGTTAACCCTGTTACTTGAACCGTTGGCGGAGGCTATCGAGAGGACCATGAATAATGGCACCAAAGGTGGGAATTGGGGAACACAAAATCACTCTCTATGCAGATGATGTCCTTCTGTTTTTAGCTAACCCCGAAAAGTCCATACCCTGGCCAGTACAAAAAATTAAATTATTCAGCAGCTTTTCAGGATACAGGAAAAATTTCACAAAATCCAAAGTCATGCCCATGTGGGAGTTGGAAGTACCGAAGCTGGAGGACGGAATGGAGTTTCCTCTTAGATGGTAACAGAAAGGTTTTCTCTGTCTGGGAATTTTTGTTACCACTTACTTCCAGCAGCTGTACGGAGCAAACTTTGTGCAGCTGTTTGAGAGAATAAAGCAGGGCTTGCAGCGATGGGAGGGACAACCCATGTCATGGCTAGGCCATATAGCTTTGAATAAAATGAATGTTCTTCCTCAGTTGTTATATCCCATGAGGATGCTCCTGTTGTTATTACCCCAACAGGTGCTGCGGAGGTTTGCTGCGTGACTTGGATCATTTATTTGGTGCCATAGCCACCTCCTAACTAAATTTATCAAGTTGCAACTTCCACAGGATATGGAGGGGATGGACTTCCCAGATCTGAAGAGATACCAAATAGATGTCCTGTTGTCATATGTAGGGAATGGGTGCGCAATGATTCGTAGTCAATATGGCTTGATGTAGAGGTCTCGCAGGCGAGATGTCCCCTCACAAACTTACTATCCATGGATAAGATGAGATCTGTAGTTGAGCACTATTAGAGTCTGATTATGATAAATACAGTAAAAGTATTGAGGATAATGCAGCAGGGTGAGGGCAAATTGCTTAAGACTTCGCGGTTCACCCCATTAGTGGAAGCCCCAGTTTTTAGACCGGGGTCAATGGACTCCAGCTTCAGAGCATGGGAGGGTAAAGAATCTCCAGTCTGGGAGATTTATTCAAGGGAGAGGTCTTGATGTCTTTCAGCCAGTTAAGTCAGAAATGTGGAATCCCTAATAGGGACCTTTTCTAATATTTCCAGGTTGGGGATTACATCCAGAAGAAGATGACATGCTTGACCCAGCCCTACAATTGGATATAGAACACAGAGTGCTCTGATGTGGGAGCGCTCTCTCAGTTAGTACCATATACCATCTGCAGAGAGGGAATGCCTTGGGAGATATGGAGAGACTCCATGAGATTTGGAATCAGGAGTTAAAGGAAGAATATATGGAGGAATGTGAAGAAAATTTCAAAATGCAATAAGGCTCAAGTGACGCAATTGAAGATCCTCCACAGGGGTCATATGGCACCAAAGAGGTTAGCAAAGTTTAAGAAAGGATCTTCCCCAAAACATCCCAAATGTGAAAACAGCATTGCAGCTCTTACGCATTGTTTTTGGTCCTGTTGCAAGATCCGCGGTTATCTAGGGGGGTGGGTTGCATAGTGAATGAGCTGGAGAGGATCCTGGGAATGGAAGTTAGGAAGGATCCGGTGTCCCTCCTTTTGGGACTACTGAATCTTCCCTGTTTCAGTGAGCACGGGATGAAGTTATTCAATACTTTTACACACTATGCAAGGAAGAACATCCTAATGAATTGGATATCAGAAAAGCATTCAGGTCTTACAGGGTGGCACAGACTTGTGATGGAGCACATCCATCAAGATTACATGACAAGTATGGTGTGCCACCAAATGGAGCAATTTTATAAGACTTGGCAACCCTTTCTAAATTATATAGACATGATCTGTCGGCAGTACTGATTAGGGCCTTTATATAACCACGAGGGCCATATATGGTGGTCCGGAGACCCTAGTGTGGGCAGGCCTAGTAAATACGGGTGTAATAAGTGTTGCTCCCATGGATGGGAGCCTTGATGGAGATGCAGTGAGTGTTGTAATGTAATATACTGCAATGTAGTGTAATTTAATTTTAGTGGATTGTAATTTAATTTAATGTTATTTTATCTTTTTGGGGTGGCACGGTGGCTCAGTGGTTAGCACTGCTGCCTCACAACAACTGTCTGTGTGGAGTTTGCACATTCTCCCCGTGTCTGCGTGGCTTTCCTCCAGGTGTTCTGGTTTTCTTCCACAGTCCAAAGATGTGCGGGTCAGGTGGATTGGCCACGCTAAACTGCCCATAGTGTTAGGTGCATTAGTCAGAGGGAAATGGGTCTGGGTGGGTTACTCTTTGGAGGGTCGGTGTGGACTTGTTGGGCCGAATGGCCTGTTTCCATACAGTAGGGATTCTGATCTTCTAATCTATCTTTATTTAATTTGAGTTTATTCTAATTTGGCTTAAGTTAAGTAAATATGAGATAACTGTATCTTGAAGAATACTAGGCAGTTTATTGTCAATGTTACTGTAATATAATACCACGATATTATTTCTACTTTCCTGTACTTTTGTACTTTAATAACATTTTTGGTTTTTATGTGAAAGAGTGAAAAATGTTTTCAATAAATATATATATTAAAAAAAGAAGAATTTACTGGTCGTCAGGATGTCAGACTGAGATGACGTTACCGAACCATCTTCCTTCAGGCTACTGAGCACAGAGTTCTTCTTGTGCATCTTCTAGAAAAGGAAATGTGAGCGCGTCTCATCCTGCTCCATGAGTGGACCCTAAACCAGAAGATTACCTTGGAGGCCTCTGAAGCAAACAACAAGACTTGCTGGCCCTTCATCTCCTGGAGGTCCTCCGTTATATCAACCCCCATCGCCTGCAGCAGGAGTGGGTTCTGCACATTTTTCTGGAGTTTGGATTCTCTCTCTCCTCTCTCTCACCTTCTGCATACTTTTGAGGATAAAGAACCTCTTGATGTTCCCTTTGACCATTTCCCACCAGTCCACTAGAGATTCAAAGAGGGGCTTCACAGTTCTCAAGCTGCATAAATCCCTTTTGAGCTCCTCAATTTTTTCTGGGGTCAACAATTTCGTGACCATGGCATATATCATTCAGCAGCTGGGAAAATTGCTCCCAAAGGACTTGATATCACTTGATATCTCAAACTACTTTACAGCTGGTGAATTCCTTTTGAAGTGTAATTACGGTGCGCGTGTGGGAAATATAGTAGCTTATTTGTGTTTTGGCGCACCAGGTGTAACAGGTTTCATTCATAGTGTTTTAAAATGAATGATCCATGCTTATAGCTCTTTGCTTTCAGCAATATTTACCATTTGCTCAGTCTTCCCTGAGTCCCTATCTAGCCTCAACTAATCAAACATAGTGGGCAGCAATAATAAACAGACTCACATAATCAGAGAACCAAGTGAACAAAACAAAGAACAATTGAACACTGCAGCATACAGCAAACTTCCTAAAATAGCAATAATGACCAGGCAATCTGTCTTTTTTTTGTGTGATCAAAGGATATATTTTACCAGGGTACCAGGGATTATTCCGCTGTTCGCATTGTTCCCTGGTCAATTATGCAAGTTTGGTAACTGATCCATGCTCACTCTGCTTGACTGGTTGAACCTTGGTGTGGACTCAATTCTAAAGTAAACAGAAGGAGCTAGAGGCTGTCAGCAAAGGTGCAAAGACTTTGTGATTGAGGAGATATTTTGAAAGCAATGTCAATGAAATTTGTTCACGCTTAAAATCTAGCATCATCTTGGCATTGTTCTGACATATATAAAATATACAACAAATCGACAAATATGCAATGTTGTGACCATTTTTTTGAATACAAGTCTTGCGAATCTAGCACAAGCCAAATCCAACTGCTACATGCTAAGTGCCCTCGTTTAGGTATTTTGGAGCGAATCTAAACCAGGTGTTGGGATTGTGACTGTGTAAATATGAGACTGAGTGCCCGTTAAATGATTCTTTAAAAATGACTCAGTTATAGTGCCCATTTGCACCAGTTGAGATTTCTTTACAACGGAGTGAATGGGAACTCTGTCCTGGAATATACCTTAAGATTAAATTTAGATTGGCACGTCTTTCAATTGAAGTGAATCTAAATGTCAGTCAGAACTTGATCCTGATGCAATTTCAGGGTAAAACAGTAAAACTTGGGACTGCCTCTGCTCACATTCTGTTTTGTCAAGTCCTCTAGCAAATCTAACAGCAGAAGTATGTAAGAACATATATTCCCTAAAATGTTATATTTGCCAAGAACTGGAATTGCATCAAAGTTTAGCCTTTGCTTGTTTGTTTAACAGATGCCAAGTGATCCAGGAAGAGGTCAGAACATAAAAAATTTGAATCTGCAGCATAACCAGGAACATAGCAATAGTCAACACCCAGACTGTTACCGAGTATATCCAAGACAGGAGGCTGCAGTGCCTACCCAGTACAATTTATAATAACAGTCTATGTTTTAGGAGACTTTAACATTTTTCAATGTTTGAACTGTGTACGTGTTAATTTAAATAAATATGTCTTGTAGACAATACAGTTCTTTTGTGCTGCGGCCAAACCTGCTGCTAATAATGGAATGAATTAAGCACAATGAGATCACTTTTAATAATTATGTTAAACTGGATTGCTTTTAATATAAAGGAATCATAAATATTACCAACATTCAAAGTAATTTATGATATGCAAAGAACTTTGATGTGTTCCTCAAAGACATGACAATGTAAGAAGACAGCATTTCTTTTTCTTTAAAGTTAAGAGACTCCGGTTCACTTGTTTCCTATATTACTACAACAACATTTCAAATATGTTTAATTACCTGTCAACACTTTGAGAACTCTGGTCATGAAAATTGCTCTATAAATATAAGTCTTTCTCTTTCTTCTGTCAGTGGATACCTTTTTTGTGTTGTATCAACCGTATTTATCTCAGACCTTTGCTTCAATCGTTTTATTCTGAGCAATTTTCTTGGGTTCAAAAGAAATATAGCAAAGACCAATCTACAAGTACACACGCAACGTTAATGCTTGGGCATTCCAAGTGGTTGTTTGATGAACATCCTGATTTTGACACAGCCAAACTAGATCTCTGCTGCAGCTGAGCACAATGCACTCAACACAGGAAAAGTCAATTCAGCTCAGCAGGTTTCTATTGGCATTTGCTCTTCTTTCATGAAGTACTTATAATCACATTTACCCACGCTGTTTGCACATCCCTTCAACCCTTTTATCTTCCCTTTGCATCTTCAGTGCTGGAGAGCTGAGTTAATAACTCTGATGTGTGAAGCAATTACTTGTGATGCTTAGTTCACAAATGAGACTCTTCATAGTTCAGGCTTTCCAAACCTGTCCAAGCACTCAGATGTGACACATAAAATAGGTTAGCACACTTCAGATTATAGTCGTGTGATAGGGTCACCAGAATTGTAGGAATGGACAATGGTTACATGTCGAGGTATAAGAAATGATTATATTGATACTAGCCATGATGATGAAACTGGAAATGTTCACTGCCATTACTGTTCTGGAACTGACAGCAACAACTGAAGTCATTTACTGTATGCATAGTTAAACATGGCTATCTAGAGGTTGCTATCAGTAATTCTACACTTTCCCATTATGTGTGCAATGTCTAAATCGGCACAGGTTGCAAACAACTAGACATCATTGAACTGATGTGAATTAGTCCCCTTACATGATTCAGCTCACCATAAGAGTTCTTGAAAAAAATAGCACCTTGGTGAATGAGGTATTAATTGAATTAAGTTTATTGACACATGAACTCACATGAGTACAGTGAAACATTTACAAGTCACTACTTATGCGCTATCTTAGGTTATTAGAAGTAATTAATATACACCCTGTATTAAGTTGAAAATTACTTATGAACAGCCTCACTGGCTTTGAAAACACATTTCATATTTGTGCATCCATTATGATTATAGATTCTACATATTTTAAACAGCTTTTTAAAAATATTATTGATATTTCAAATTCTATCTTAATTCCATCTTAATTCCATGTATATGTTCCAATCATTTATGATGTTCTTTTATCATTTTAATTAAATAAGTAGGAGACTCAGTGAAATTTACTTCCCAGTTTCCTATTTGACAGAATGCTTCAATGTTTATCATGACATCACATTTATTGGATGCTCTTGGTTTGCCAACAATTTCAAACTCACATCAGGACAGGGGACATCTAAGACACAGAGGTCTCTAGATTTTTGTGCACAGTTTTTTTTGAGGTCAGGAGCAAGTGATTCTTGCATTTACCATGAAATCTCAGTTCCTTGTCAAAATGCACCTAATTGTCAGCTCTGGTGTTTGTACAATACACAATAAGATGAGCTGATAATGATTTATGTAATTGACAGAATGATCTGCACAATGTGCCCTTGCAACAGCCTAACTATGCTGAGAATATAACTTCTTCCAGCTAATAAGATTCATTCCCATTTCTTGAGCTAGATATTAAGTTCCAGTTCCAAAGCTTAAGATAGGATTTGGACACAAATGCCATGACTGACTGGGAAGGTTATGTTTGGATATAGAAATGACATTGATATTGTCACTTGGTAAAGAAAAAAATGTTTAGCTTAAATTTTATTGATTTAATTAATTAAATCAATTGGATTAATCAAATTAATTTACAATAGACACAGAAGGAAATACATGCTTTGAACAATTTCATCTGTAAATTAATATCTAGCCTAACTATGTAGCAATGGGGTATTGAACAGATGGGTTGTGGTTAAGTAAGATGTTAAAGTTTTCAGAAGCTGAAATTTGACTCCTAACCTGTGCACTTCTGAGATCGGGGGATTCAGTACAAGTGTGTGAAGTGGACTCATTCCCAGGAGCTGGATTCACAATTTAGATTTTTATTAGTGTTGACAGGCTAGGATTTAAACTGCTTGGTAGGTTTAGCACATGAATTCTCCAGGCCTTCAGAAATGAGTGGCTAAAGGGCAGTGGGGACAACTCTATTGAGAAGGTATTTGTCATTACAACACTGTTTTTGGACCAGGCAGAACAGGAGTACTTCCCCTACCCACAACTCCACAGGTCCATCTCATTGGACCCCATCACTCTCAGTATACAAGGACAGCTGAGGTCAGGATCAGTACCCATGTTCCCCTCATATCCACCTTCCAATCCATGTCAGTGATTGGACCACTCCATCCCCAGGGTTACTTCCCTGTGACTCACACTGAAGTCCACACTGCTTTATAAGACACCAAGCCTGTCAATCAGGGGGACTGCTAGGTAGGAAGTCTGTCATAGAGAAAAGACAGAAACTTTACAACATGCAGTGAAACACGGGCTGTTAGTTTTTCCATTCGAGAATTCACTGTTCCACACTTGTAACTCACTCTGTTAATATCCAGGCCAATATCTCTAGTTTCACCATTTGAATGTTGATCATTTATGATGGGCTTAAGATGGTGGTTTTGTGATCATGTAGTTTTAAGCAAATTCCCAAAACTTCCATCAGTTCACCCAAAGCATCACCATTGTGGTTTACAATCTGAGGAAAGCCTAAGTCGGTGTGTGACAACATTATCTATTCACGTTGGGCTTGGGGTGTAAAGCTGTAGAAGAAAATTATCTCCTTTCCTACCACAGAGATTAAATTGCAAGGTGCATCAAAATGTCTTCTCATCTGGATCTGATGGGTTCCAGTCTGTTCACAATTTTTTTTTGATGTGGAGATGGATGGCAGAAGGTGTCACTAGTGGGGGAATGAAGATTCTATGTAAATAATTTACCCTACAATTTAAACAAGTGTAATCTCAGTACTGAGATGTTAGTAAAACAAGTAGACACAATTAGAATTCAGATACCTAATACTTCAGATATCATTATTTGGGTTGCTTTTTCTTCTCCTTTTTCATTATCTGATCATGTGTTATTTTCCATGCTTCCAATTAACAGAATGTTGATCTTACAGACTTGATAACGACCATAATCTAAGATGATCAATTAACACTCCTACTTACATAGGTGTGTACTCATCAAAGTGTGTTTCAGATATTTCTAAACCATTGGAAAGCATCGTTCTGACCATATAACTCAGGCAACAAGCTACTAACCCACTTTTATTTGAACAGGAAATTATTCAAAAATGAGGGTGACTTAGCAGTTAAGCATTGCAAATAATTAAAATTACATTACCTGTTTCAAAATAATAAAAGACATAAAGATTGGAGTTATTTAGTTAATATTTGAATGTCATTCCTTGATATGAAACTTTGCACAGGACATGAACTTTAGAGAACTCTTCATTCTTCTGACTTGTATTGCAAGAGAGTGGAAGTGCAAACTCACCAGCAGAGAATAAGAAGAGTCATATTGGACTTGAAATGTTAACCGTGCATGTCTCCATAGATACTGGCAGACCTGCAGAGTTTCTTCAGCACTTTCGGTTTTCATTGATGTCATGTCAATCTTTTCTGAATCGTACAAAAAGCAAAATAAAAAATAAGTTTAACCTATCAATCAGAATAAATTTCTAAGTAGCAGTTTATGAAATTGGGAAACTTGATAGTCCAATAACTGTGTGGTTTTGTGTTATCCAACTCTCGCGAGGAAATACGTGTAACTCAGTCATAAGTATCCATGTTTCAGGAACTCCCAAAACAAATCATCTGGGGATGGGGGCAGATCGACAACCTGAGTGGGTTCAAAGGACATAGCTTGGACTCTACATTCCAAGCTATCCGCTTTGGAATTAACAAAAACTGTCCATTTTTAATCTCCCAAGGCATGAAGTTAATACATCATTTAGAAGTTTATAACATGATATGGAACTGGGCAAATTCCGATGCTGTGACCTGTTCAGAAATGTCATAAATCCAGTCATCCCAAATTGACACATTTGAAAAAGACATATTCCTTTACAAGGTCTGAGCATCACTGGCTTGACCAGCATTTGTTACCAATTCTGAATTGCTCTTGAGAAGGTAGTGTTAGGCATCTTTTGAACTGCAGTTGTCCATATGGGGTAGGTATACCCACATTGATTATGTAGATGATAATAATCAGCAGGAATTAATATAAAATAGTTTGGACAACTATTAACATCATATGGTTTGATAAGAAAATGAAATTCAGACATTTGAAAAAAATCAACTTTAAAATGGTCTTACAATTTAATTTTTTCCATTGGTAATTTGAAAATGAAACTGTGAAGTATCAAGTTTAATGAAACACAAACACAGCTTTCTTCCACAAAACTTTTCTGCCACTGTAAAATTGCAGCTGAAGATTTACCAAGGAAAATATGTCTTTAATCAGAAATTGTGATAGAATGTAACAAAAGCTTCCAGTGATTTCAAATCACTGAAGCAATTACATTTGCCATGAAATAAAAATAGTAGCTGTTGAGTTTTAAATACTCAAATTATACTTGGCTTTTGCACAAACATTTTATGGGCAAGAAGCCCATCTCATGTATACTGTATAAATGACCATTCAATGCTATGATTTGCATAGCCAAATCTGACTATAGGCCGTGCCTTTTTGTGTTTTATTGAAGGTTTTCCTGTTCCGCTGTTGGAAGGTGGCTTTTCTTTTTAAACTTTTTTTCCCTACTATCTTACTTAATTTAGATTTATTTCTTCCTCTTTCAGTATTTCAGTAATCTATGCTCTTAGAGTCATGCAACATGGAAACAGACCCTTCGGTCCAACTCATCCGTGTTGACCAGCCATCCCAGTCTGACCTAGTGTCATTTTCCAGCATTTGACCATATCCTTGTAACCCTTCCTATTCATATTCCCGTCCAGATTCCTTCTGAATATTGTAATTCTACCAATCCCCAACATCTCCTCTGGCAGTTAATTCCATACACATTCATACACTCTGCATGAAAAAGTTGCCCCTTAGTCCCTTTTAAATCTCACCCTCTCACCTGAAATCTATGTCCTCTAGTTTTGGACTCCACCACCCTAAAAAAAAGACTTTGACTATTCACCCTATCCATGCTCTTCATGATTTTATATATTTATAAGGTCACCCCTCAGCTTCTGGCACTCTAGGAGAACAGCCCCAATCCTTTCAGCCTCTCCCTGTAGCTCAAGCCCTTCAACCTTGGCAACATCCTTGTAAACCTTCTCAGAGACGAGTAACATATGTAGCCACCCTTCTCTGATTGATCTCTGTTTTTGTATTTCTGGATTGGATGGTCAATGGTTCAAGGTGGTTTCATCTCTTGATTTTCTCCTTGAAAAATAATTCACTGGTCTGGCCTTTCATTCTGTCCTCCCTCTTGACAGCTGGACAAGATTAGAAGTTTGCTATGTGTCTTGAACTAACGCAGATTATCTTTCGGAGGCATTCAATGACTGAACCCGTACTGTTTAGAGAAGATTTGAACCATTATTCTTTTTTCTAAATAAGGAAAACCAAATCAATTAGTAATGCACATTTTTGGAAACAGGTTCTCCACAAAGCTGCAACTTTCACAGAACCTTACCTATTAATTGGATATTTGAACCCTTTCTTAGTAATCTTCATTCTAAACATTAATTTGCCTCTTCTAAGGGTGTGGCATGGTATCAGTTTCAGCGGCTCTTATTTTCATCTCATCTCTGCCAACTGGCTTGACTCTATGCTGAACTATCTGGTTCCTTCTCGGAATATACATTTACAACCAATAATGTGTGTGGTGTTTACAGGAATCAAAGAAATATCAGTAAACCTGGATTAAATTAAAAATACCACTGCTATGTACTCTAACATTTTATTTTTCACAATAAGCAAGTTCATCCAAAAAGGTCAGCCAAATGTTTATTGAACTAAGAAAAAGCTTATTTTTTTTTGTTATATAAAACAGTTAAGAAGGTAAAGTCACCATAGTCTGAGCCTTTTGTTAGAAAAGGAAGTTTAACCTAAGGGTTACCACACCCCATGTGAGAGGAGAAATTGAGAAGGAGAGTCAGTCCTTCATGTTAGCCTCAGCCAGTGCTGGAACTGAGCCGACACTGTTGGTGTTATTCTGCATCACAAAGACAGCTGTCCATCCAACTGCACTAACCAACATCCCCATACAGAGAAAATACAGGGCTCCCAAATTTACAAACATCTGAGTTACCAATACTTGTACATTTGGTGCTATCCTGTACAGGGGTATTATTTTAAAGATCTGACATGTGAACATTTCCTGTACTTAGGAATGACTGTTTAGATCATCCTGCATTGTGCTGCAACTTGCATATAAATCAAATTGTGAGCGGACTGCAGAATGCAACCCATTCACCAACCCGGGGACTACCTGTACAACTGAAATGAAAAAGACAGGTTGATTTAGCAAAAATATAACTGACAATAGGGACAGGCTTGAGAAATTGTAAAGTATCATAAGTTCAGTTAATGTTTTTAATGCAAAATATAAAACTGGAGACTATCTGTTTAATAGATAAATTATCTCACATCAAGTGGCACCATAAATATCTTTGTCATTTATTTTAAGGCTCACACTTTCGGACACACATCGCAAAGCACAGAAAACTTTGTATACAACTGCTGGAAACCATTCAAAGAAATCAAAGTCACCAAAGCTGTCATCCAATAAGATTATGGAATTGAGTTGAAGCAGAATTCCATTCAATATTAAGAAGGCTACGTAATAATTAATAACAACAACATATATTTGTAAAGTGTTTTTAATGTAAGAACAATTTCCAGTGGGCTTCACAGGAGTATGATAAAGCAAAACAAAAGTTAAGAAATCAGATCAGGTGACCAAAAGCTTTGTGAAAGGGATAAGGTTTAAGGAGAGTCTTAAAGGAGGGAGGTGAGAGAAGTAGGGAGGGAAGTCTCAAGTTTAGGGCTTGCAGCTGGTGACATGACCAGCATTGATGGAGCAATGAAAATCAGGGATGGTGACTCAACAGGCCTGAGTTAATGAACACAGTGTCTGGGATACAACATAGCACTCCCTGGAAAAATAGGAAAGGCCAACTAGGATACTGGAAAATTTTAATCTGTTTGCAAGTTCATGTTTAAAAAAGAAATCATAATGTATTTATAAAAATGTTTTGGTTTCTTCTAAAAAGAATACCTTTTTAGTCAGTTCTGCCATAATCCATGATTCTTCAAGGTGAATTGGCTTTAATACAATTGAAGATTTTAGACCACCATTTGTAAAAGCAAACTTTCCTTATCTGTAATAGTTAAAGCACAATTCCGGCCCCATTAGTTTAAATGTCATGGTTATTGCACGATTTTCTGATAACCAGAGATCACTCGAGTATGGAACTATTGCATTATATCAGAATCAACAATATGTAAAATACACAAACATGATAAGTAATTGTGCACAGCATGCCAAGTGTGCACAGGAACACAGAAAATGGGAGCAACATTAGGCCATTTGGCCCTTTGAGCCTGTTCTGCCTTTCAATGCAATCATCACTGATCCCTGTATCATCACTCCCTATACCCTTTGATGTCTTTAGCCCTAAGAATTATATTTAACACTTTGAAACTTTCTGTGGCAGAGAATTCCATAGACTCACCACTCACCACATGAAGAATGTTCTTCTTACCCCAATCTTAAATTATTTTTAATCAATCCTTATTAATATGGGCCAAAGGCAGGCATATGAATTTTGGCTGCAGACCACCCAAGATCTCCTTGAATAGTGGAACAGGCTTGAGGGGCTGAATGGACTACTCCTTTTCCTATGTTTCCATGTTCCTATGTAAGTGGTCCACTTAAATATCCTTAATCTCAGGTTAAGGATCGTGGTTCTGACCTCCCCAGTCATCAGGAACATCCTTCTTGTGTTTACAATGTCTAATCTTGTTTGAATTTTCTAGCAATCCTATCTCATCCTTCAAAACTCCAGTGATTGTAGTCTTAACCAATATGTCCATCCTGCCATCCTAGGAATCAGTCTGGTAAACCTTTCTTACACTCCCTCCATAGCCTTCCTCGGATAAGGAGACCCTGGTGGTCCGACCTTTTTATTGGATCTTAGCAAATCTATGATTTCCTTGCCATTTTTATTGAACCAGTCTCTGTTGTTTTTGGTGCTGTGTTGCATTCATTGGAAGTATCCAACATTGCAGAATTGATGTGTTCCCAGTATTCTTCCTGAGTGGAATCAGCAGTGAGATTGGGATGTTCCAATCTGGTCTGTAAGATTGCTTGACACCTCTCTCTGCGAGATAAGATTTGCTGCTGACTCGAAGTTCCTTCGTCTTCATGACTGTTGGGCTGAGACGTGAAATGGAAGTTCAGCTTTGAGTGAACAATTGTTTGTGTGACAGTCAGCACTTGGACATAACTCTAGTTTGCAGGATATCCCTTAGCTCATATGGATCCGCCAAGATGTAATCTATCAGGTGTCAGTATTTACAGTGGTGCAACATCCATGTTGTCATGAAATGATTTTATTTCTTAACAAAACGTGTTGCTTACGGACAGGTGATTTTCTGCACAGAGTTTTAAGAGTAGACATCTGTTTTCAGTTGAATTTCTAGCTCCATGGTTTCCAAATACTCCCTTCCACGCTAGGTTGTTGCAGGCAATTCTGGTTTTGTCATTGCCAAGCATAACAATTATGACCTTGCATGGGCCATTCTGGATGGGCTCCCAGAGATCTGTGCAGGACCCATCCTTGTCAGCTGGGTTAGCCTTCAAGGTTGGCACATAAGCTCTGGTGAGAGCTGGATGCTGCTGGTCTTGAAGGAGAAGCGCAGGGACATAATGCACTTGGGATGGCCAATTGGCAGATTTGAACATTTTGTGGGGATAGTCTTCTTCATAACAAAGCTGTCACCGAGGAGACATTGTTCACCTGGCGGTCCACCTGGTCAATAGAAGGCGTGGCCAGGATTATGTTCCATCAGGCTGCTTCACTCGAGGAGCAGACTCATTCAGGGCTGCCATACTGTTGTCCTGTCTAGCGAACTCAGTGACTACCAGAACCAAGTGTCATTATGGGCAACTGTTGGCACCAGGTTCCATCATTGTTCTCACCTTCCAGTGGGTGAGTTTCAGAAGTTTTCTTCTTTTCCCTCTCTTTAAAGCCAATAACTTGCTTTAAGTTCAAGTTCATCTTAACTTCTTTTGGTAGCATTTTCATTTCTGCCATTGTGTCACATGAAGAGATGCCCTTTGACTGCAGCATACCAACCAAGTGATGGGGAGATGGTCATATTTGTTCAGGCTACCTTTTTGAGACCCCTCACCAAGTTGGGAGCAAAAAATGTTATCCTTGGCTGCTCAGGCCATTCCTGGTCTGTAGCACCTTTGAACTGAATGGTGCCCTGAGGAACCTGAATACTGGATTGGAACAGTGGCTAGCTTTTATAGCTGACCTTGTATCTCTTTTCCAATGCTACGGGGCCTGTTTGTGTTGAGTTTCAGTTGTGTTGCACTTTTTTTTAGTAGATCTTTAAGATAAGGTACCATTGGCACTGACTGACCCCCTCTTTTGAGCCTGGTGCTCATCCATCAATGCCCAGTAAATTCAGAGAGTGGCATCAGGGTTTACAAGCTGTTGGTTTGGATTGAGTTTCCTTCTCCTTAGTGAGTTGCCAACCCATGCTTGATGGGACCCTCCTTCCCCTGCTCTGCTATGCTAATAACTGTGATACTTGCTTTAACATCAAGTTCATCTTAACTTCTTTTGGTAGCTTTGAGAAAAGACAGAGGCTCTGAGAGGCTGTTGCAGCGATGTGGGTCCAGACCCTGGTGGTTCTGTCCTGGTAGGTCCTTTACAAGGCTGCTTTGACAGTGGCTTTGAAGCTGAGCTGGGTCCATACCCAGGATTCCAATGGCCGGTGTGGGACTTCTTTCAACGATAGCCTGAGATGGCTTTCAGGAGCTTTGGGGGCAGCTTTGTTTGGAGTCGGTCTATGACTCCATATGTCTTTTCTTCAGCATCATTAATTGGGGCGGGGGGGGGGTGGGGCGGTCCGGCCCAGGATTCCAATGAGGGTTTTGGCTCCTTGAACCCAGAGCCATGAAATGGGTTAATTTCTTTTTTATTTAAACTTCTTTCTTTTTTAATTATACTATCGTGGAAGGGCTGTTATTTCTGATCTTTTTATTTCTTTATTTTTCTCATGTATGGCTACGATCTTGTACCTTTGAAAGTCTGTATTGCTCAACGTTTTATGTCTTTATTTTTCTATTTTTTACCTAAGTGTTAGTACTCAAGAATCTGTACTTCGTTACCTTTGTAACTAAGATGGCACCATAAGTGGCGACTTGCAAACTTTTCACTGCACTCATGTGAGATAATGAAGCTCATACAGTTCAGTTCCTCTGAGCATGTACATACAAAGCTATGTCAGAGTAAAGTCTCATCACATATAAGTGACTCTTGAATCTGTTGATTTCCAGAATTATCCTCTTACCATCTCTCACATATAATTATGTTCAGTAAAGCCTGCTAATGTTCACTTGGCTGAATCTACCTTACTCCAGCACTGTTTATCACAAGATGTTACACTGCCATAAAGGTATGCAATATATTAAAAAAATCCTGACATTAGAAACTGTCACTGGCTGGAGGGAGAGAACTTAATTGTCACATAGAGCTGCCAACCTCAGCAATTCCGTGTTCTCAGAAAGGCTCACTTCCCTTATCTGCCAGTGTTCTAACACTTCACAGATACAGTGCTTCCACATAGCATGCTGGGAGGACGCACCTTGAGTTTTATGCCCTTCAGCCACAACCTTCTTCTCTGTACCGTCTCCTGCGGTGCCATGCAGCTCAGACACTGTCAATCGCTTGTTTACTGCTCTTACTAGTCCATGCTCTTCAATCAGAAATAATGCTTTGTCATGTGTGTTGGAAACTTGTGGTATACCAAGTCTTTCTGGATTATCCTAGTAACCTTGCTGAATGGTTCTCTGTCTCCCACCAGTGCCCACTGAACATGGGATATATAAACTTGTCATTTTGGATGAAAGCTCTTCCCCTTGACAGAATGAGGGATGTCAGTGTAGGGAAATGGACTTCGGTTTCATCTTTTGATGTCGGTATTGTCTTCAAGCACTATAAATAATTTGAGTGTGATAAAGAAGCCAACAGCAACACCATCAAATTGGAGCAAGTTGAAAAGATTTGCTAAGAATAAAATATAACTTTGGAGAAAGTGAGGACTGCAGATGATGGAGATCAGAGTCAAAAGGTGTGGTGCTGGAAAAGCACAGCAGGTCAGGCAGCATCCGAGGAGCAGGAGAATTTATGTTTCGAGCATAAGGTCTTCATCAGAGTTCTTCAGAATACCCGATGAAGAGCTTATGCTGAAAACATTGAGTCTCCTCGAATGCTGCCTGACTGGCTGTGTTTTTCCAGCACGACACTTTATGACTAAAATATAACTTTGTAAATGGTATAGTAATTAACACAGCTTAACCTTTCCTGTTTCAGACCAGGACAATGGCACAAACGCCCAAACTGGGTCTCTCTCGTAAACTTCTCAAATTCTAATGTTTCAAATTATTGACCTTCTTCAAGTTCTCAGACTCTGAGTAGAAGTAATCCCTCTGTTGGATGTGGTTTCTCTTTCCTGCAAAGACCATGGTTTCAACCTCCTTTTGATATTAACCTGTTCAGAGATGCTTTTACGTATCTTTGGAGCAAGTGGGTCTAGAACCAATGCCTTCCAGTCCAGAGGCAGGGACATTACTACTGAACTGAGCCCTCCCTCTTAACTGATATTTTCCTAAACGACTTGTTCAGAGGTGTAATTGTAGAACTTTGGAGCAAGTGAACTTGAACTCAAACCTCCTAGCTGCAAGGTAGGGACATTACCAATGCACCACAACAGCCTCTCCCATTCTTTCTGTTTTATTCATACACAACTCTTAAATACAGATGAACAGCTTTTTTTTTCTAACATTATATCACCCATGGAATGTTTTCATTTATCAACCCTCACCAGTAAATCACTGTGTTCTCCAATTAATCCAGTTACATGCAAAGTCCGTTAAGGGTAATGCAGACCACCAGAGGTGACAGAGAGCTTCCCTTTTTTTTAATTTTTCTTTTTTTCCTTTAGCACCCAGAGGGGTCCCAGCAGGAAGCGCTTACGTTTTCCCCAACTCAGCCATAGCCGTGTGTGAATGTGGAGCGACACAGTAAAAAGATGCCATTGTGCTAAAACTTTATTCTATATTTTCCACATGGCTAGTGAAACATTAACAAGCAAAACCTGATAAGAGTGATCCCCTCTTTTTTTTTCCCTTTTCCATACACTCCACAGCAGCAGTTCTTATTTGTCCCCCATAGCACTCATGTGTGCAGTGACTTAGTAAAGACGCCAAGACTTTATTCAATATTTCCATCACCAGGAAAACACCCATGTGGCCAATGAACTGGTAACAAGCAGTCCCCTTCATTTCAATACACTAGACACATAATTAGTCCTCCCCTTTACTATTCATTTAAGCCAACTGATCAGTTACCAGGGCCGGCAATTAACTTTTAATCAGCCTTAAGCAACTGACGTTAGCTCCTAATCTGTTCCAAGTCTAATCGGTTATTGTGGTGCATTTTTAGTCTCCATACCTCTGAGCCAGAAGGTCTGTGTTCCTGTCCAGATGTGCGTCATTACACATGTGAACAGGTTAAGTAAACATACCTTATGTACCAAATTAAGGTTCTCATGCATCCAAGCACTTTATCTATTTGAACTAGTTCTAACCAAACTACAAGGCTTCATGACTTGGGGTAAGTAAGCAAGCCAAGGTACAGAGATTTATTTTGGTTCTATATGACAATATTTAAACCTTTACAGATGTGTTAAAGAGTCTGACTCTTTAATTACTTTACAAAGTGTGATTCTAAGGCATGCTTTTCCCACAGCTCTTCAGTTGATCCATAGAGTAGGTTGGATATAGAATTACATTCTCTCCATTCTGCTCCAGTAATCAGTCTGTGCTGAAGTAATGTGGGCACTTGCATTTCCTTCAACATCAGCGTTCTCTAATTTGTGCAACATTGTGGATTTGCTAAACTCAATTCAAACTCTTCAGAATCTGGGATAGTCATGGATTAAATTGAATTTCATTTAATTTAATTTATTGTCACATGTACCGAGGCACAGTGAAAAGCTTTGTCTTGTGAACAATACAGGCAGATCACAGAGTTAAGTAGCATAGACAGTAAATAATAGGTAAAGAGCAGCAAAAACAAAAACACAGGTACAGGCGAATGTTAAGAGTTTGTGAGTCCATTCAGTATCTAACGACAGTGGGGTAGAAACCGTTTCGAAACTGGCTGGTGCGTGTGTTCAGACCTCTGTACCTTCTCCCTGATGGTAGAGATTGTAGAAAAACATTTCCAGGATAAGATGAATCTTTGAGAATGCTGGTGGCCTTTCCTTAACAGCGGGCCTGGTAGACGGATTCTATAGATGGGAGGTTGGTCTTTGTGGCTGTCTGGGCTGAGTTCACCACTCTCCGTAACCGTCTCCTATCCTGAATGGTACAGTTGCCATACCAAGTAGTGATACATCCAGACAGAATCCTCTCGATGGCGCACCTATAAAAATTAGCAAGGGTATTTGCCATCATGCCAAATTTCCTCAGCTGCCTGAGGAAGAAGAGACATTGTTGGGCCTTTGTAACCAGTGAGTCCACATGAAGAATCCAAGAAAGCTTGTTGTGGATGACCACTCCCAGGAGCTTGACACTCTCCACTCGTTCCACCTCTGTGCTGTTAATGTGTAGGTGGGCATGAGTAACATCCCGCCGAAAGTGAACAATGAGTTCCTTGGTTTTGCCGACATTGAGAGCTCGGTTGTTCTCAGTGCACCATTTTTCCAGGTCTTCCACCTCCCGTCTGTAGTCTTGTTTCGTCGCCATCTGAGATTCGACCGACTATGGTGGTGTCATCAGCGAACTTGTAAATGGCATTAGTCTGATCACTTCACAACAGAGAATCATATCCTTAATAAAGAAAACAGAGAGCAGACTAAACAAGATCTACGCTGCAATATCAACAAAGAATCAATTTGTATAATGTTCTTCTATTCTCCCATTAAAATAAACTATTAATGCCTTTGATAAAATGGCAGAGAATTACTTACTATCACATGAGCACATTTGTTACTTACATCACGCAGTGCAATTTGAAATAACAGGGAGCATGCAGAAAATGATAGATTTTCATGGATTGAAATGCCATTGAATAGGAAACAGAAGCAGGTGGAAATCCAAAAATACTAAAATGTACTGAAAGGTTAGAACAAGAGGATGCAGTGTGTTCTTTTTCATAAGCATGGTTAAATTATATTTAACTACAAAAACCTGCCTTGAACTTGACAGCAAACTGTGTTGAAAGTGAGGATGGACCCTCCAACCACACAGTTGATTTCACCAGTTTCCTCATCTCCCCTCCCCCCACCTTATCCCAGTACCAACCCTCCAACTTGGCACAGCCCTCTTGAACTGTCCTATTTGTCAATCTTCCTTCCAACCTATCTGCTCCACCCTCCACTCCGACATATCACCACCACCCACACCTTCATCCACCTATCACATTGCTAACTACCTTCCCCACACAGCCCCACCCTCCTCCCCATTTATATCTCAGCCTCTGTGCCCCCCCCCAACATTCATGATGAAGAGCTGATGGTCGAAATATTCACCCTCCTGCTCCTCAGATGCTGCCTGACTGGCTGTGCTTTTCCAGCACCACACTCTTTGACAGTAATGATGCATTGGACCTTCTGTATTCCTATAGGACCACATCCATATTTGCAGATCCCCACATGGTAAATACCCATCATAGCTATTGCTGGGTAAAACAAAATCAGGAGCTTCTCAGTTGGAAAGAAAAACCAAAGGACTGGTCTATAAAGTTTGTACCAAATGTGCCTTCAAGCGATCGATCTGTGAAATGTGTGAAATAGAAGAGGTCTTAGAAGTTGTTACTAATGGACAAAGTTGATCCAGTGCACTGGGCTCTGGAAGTGTAGGTTGAATGTAGATTCAATTATCTCAGAGGAATCATCAAAAAGGGGAGTTTAATAGAGGGATCATAGCCATTTTCCATTCTTGCATACCTTTGCGCTCTCCGAGAAAATTCATCAAATGGGTACCAGTTTGCAATGAAAGTCACCATTGTCCCAATGGACCACAGGCTTCTCTCTCATTAGAACATGACAACAGATGGTGAGATTAACCTGAGAGTCACCGTTCCTCAGGTGAGGAAGGAGATTGAGAAGGCAGAGCCTTCCTGGTTCCATCAGCTGGTACAGAAATTGGTATTACTGTTACATTGCTATAACAGTAGCTAATGACCCCAGTTATCATTGGTGAGTTCTAATGTGGGTGCGTGAATATTTCTGCAAGTAACAATTGGAAAATCCATGCCACTTCTTATATTTACACGATACAACAAAAAAATCCCTGATTACCCAGTCTGTGCTGTACTTACTTTAAACCAATTGATAAAGGGTTAGTGTTTTAAAGCACTATGCCCATCATAGAAAATTGTAATGGGACATAATAAAATGCTTCATTTTATGTTAATCGCCTACTGTTTGAATGTAGGCTTAGCTAAGCAAAGTACAATCATTTATTTATACTGTAATGTCTCCAGTCTAAGCTTACCTGGATCATATGCAATTAAACTCAAAGCTTTCTTAAAATATTGAGACTTCTTTAAGTTTCACAAAGACACAAGGCAAAGCCAATAGAAACAGACCTATAATTATGCCAAATGAAAGCAAAATGAGACTTACAGTTCCAGGCAAATTGTTTCTGGTTCAAACAATTTGGTTTCACAGTGCATACAGAATGTATATCATTCATAAAGACTACTAAAGTACATGGAAAAGAAATGTCATTCTGCAGGGATTTATCAAGCTATAACCCTCTTGCTGAATTGAACCTATATAAACTTCAAGCTTTTTGAAAACAAGGGCTTGTAAACTCCAGACGCCATACAATGGATTTATTCCTCCCTACTCAACAATCGTCTATCTGATATATGCCGTGCAGTTATATGGCTTTGAAATAAATATCAATTTATGGGTCTACAACTTGCGTGATCCCATGTGAGCTGGATTCTGTGGCTGTGGAGATCACTCCCAGATAAAAACAAAACAATACTCTATTACGGACACTCCCCATTTTTGATGCTTGAATAAGATACATGAGGCCTACAACATGTAAATATGGAGAGTGTGCAATCTGAAAAATACCCTGAGTACAGAAAATGATCTGGCCAGCTTGCAGGCCATTGGATGTGGGAGATTGTAGTCTGTTGATCCAAAGATCTGTTTGTGTTTCTGGTTTAATTTTGTGGGTTGCATGAATAAAGAAATCATTTCATGCACTGCTGATTGGAAGGTGTAACAATGAAAGGGAATTGATTACGGTATTTGGTCCCATATTATGTGTGAATTATATCTTTTTACCAGGAAAATCTCAATCACATCATTACTCACTGCTTCCTAAGACACAAAATGCATTCAAACAACATTCTTAATGCTCATTGCAGTGTGTGGTGTGATGCTTAACAACATAGACTGGCTAACGCCTGTTCTGAACTCTCCCTGCAATGGCTCCTTGAGAAGAAACAACAATTGTTCCCACTTCCCAGAAATGGGACAGAGCAAACTCAACCAGAATTCATCTTTCTGGGCTCTTCTCATTAATATTGACTGCCTTCTTTTTATTTAAACTGGTAGTATTGGAATTTACTGATGTATTGTCAGAGCTGCAAATTATAGTTTGTGCTTGTGAAGAGTTGTGGTGCTCTTTCAATTCCTGATCTTTCATAATGATATGGTATTGGTTGGCTAGCTGCTACTCATAGTAATCTCACACTATACTGCTGTCAGACAATAACATCATAACGCAGGAAGCAGAAATCTGTGGTTAGTCCAATCACATAGCCTAGTCATGTAGCTCTTAGTCCAGTACCCATTCAGAAGTCACACAACACCAGGTTATAGTCCAACAGGTTTATTTAAAATCACAAGCTTTTGGAGAACTGATCTTTTGTCAGATTAAGTGATTTTGCCTAAAGAAGGAGCAGCACTCTGAAAACTCACGACTTTAAATAAACCTATTGGACTATAATCCAGTCTTGTGTGACTTCTGACTTTGTCCATCCCAGTCCAACACTGGCACCTCTACCTCATGGCATCCAGTACTCATGCCAAGCATTATGCCTTTACATCTCACATCTGGATTTTGAAAGTAGCTTCCAGGAGCATTAGAGAAGCCACAATGCAATTCCACAGGCTCTTTGAGACATCAAGATTTGGGTCATCTGCCTTCTGATTTCTGTGTGTTTCTCTGTTGGCTGATGTATGTAAGTGCACATTTTTGTACCTTTGTATTTAAAGGAATGTCCTTTATGGTGTGAACACAATAAATATTTGGTAGTACAGAACTTGAACATTTCTGAAGAAAGGATACATTTAATCTTATTGGATACATTGGTATTCTCGCAAATGGTCCTGATGAGTGCAAGATAAAAGCCTTTGACAACATATTTTTTCAGCAATGTTAACATGGTTTATGCCTGAACAGCTGATTTTGCCTTTTTAGAACTAACATCAGGTAACACCAGTAAAAGATCAAAAATCATGCATGTTTCACAGTAATAACTGGGCCCTGGTAATATGTCATGATTTGCAGGTGAGTTCTGGGTGTTGGTAACTATCCCCAGACATGGGTCACTATTTTCCAAGAATCCCCCACATACAAAATTATGACCATTGTGTGAGTCAGGAATTTGTCCATTTTTTATTTGACAGTGTTTTGCCTTGTTTAAACAATCCTCAAAACTGCGTTTAAATTGTAAAGCAGATTGGTTCAGCAGACATCACTGTTCAAATTATTCATTTGGCCTAAACAATTACCAGTTATGTTTATCATTCATGTACATGCCTTGACAATAGGTGGAAACAGGTAAAAACAATGACTGCAGATGCTGGAAACCAGATTCTGGATTAGTGGTGCTGGAAACGCACAGCAGTTCAGGCAGCATCCGAGGAGCAGTAAAATCGATGTTTCGGGCAAAAGCCTAACGAAGAGCTTTTGCCCAAAACGTCGATTTTACTGCTCCTCGGATGCTGCCTGAACTGCTGTGCTTTTCTAGCACCACTAATCCAGAAATAGGTGGAAACAGAATGTTTTAACCCTTTAGCAGAATCACAGTTCAACTCAATTCAATATCCCAAGACCATAACAAGAATCTTATGGCACAGGAGACTAATTGAACCATTGTTCTTGTGTTACATTGAAAACTCATTCACTTAATCCCATTTCCCAGGCCTAACTTAATGCATTTTCAAGAGGGCTGATCAAAAACAGGTATCCTTGCTCTGAGGAAATTCAACTCAATTATAGCACTCCTCCTGCCACCTCAGTTAACCCTTTTTAAAAATTGGTTTTATGCTATCCTGTGACCAAAGATGTGCAGGTTAGGTGAATAGGCCATACTAAATTGTCCACAGTGTTCGGTGTAGGGGAATGGGTCTGGGTGGGTTGCTCTTCGGAGGGTCGGTGTAGAGTTGCTGGGCCGAGGGCCTGTTTCCACACTGAAGGGAATCTAATGTAATGTAATCAATGGATGATACATGTTTGTGTGTTATGAGATGAGAACTAGCCTGAGCCATTCTTCAGACTGGGAACATTAACTCTGTTTCTCTCTCCACTGACTCTGCCACACCTGTTGAGTTTCTTCTGCATTCTCTGTGTTTGTGTCAGTTATTGCTGTGTCTGTTACCATCATGGTGTAAGGTCCAGTGAAGGTCTGCTGGCAGTCAAGGATAATATAAGTCACTGTAAGGGACAATGTATAAACTTTTCACAATATCCATTGAGTATATGTGACAATAAAGGCTAATTCCATTCTATTCCAGGATAAATCAGTGTGTTTGGAAGTCAAAGAAGGAATTTCAAAAGAACATATTAACCAAGAAGTTAGGTTTATAGTTTAGGATTTGATAATAACTGTTTGGTGTGTGTTAGCTTCTAGATGGATCATCAGCTAATATCCAAGACTGAAAAAAATTCTTAATGACAATGTAATTATAATAATATAAGTTTCAATGAATCGACCAAAGATCTGGGACTCTGTTTGTTGATTAGGTTGGAAACACAGGTTAGGTATAATCAGTTAGAAGTAGTTTGAGTAAGCTCCAGAATTAATTTCTTAGATATTTTTAAACAGCCCATTCAGATTGGTTATGTCAAACCTTTGAAGCAGGTGGGACTTGAAACCAGGGCCTTTTTATCTAAAAGTAGGGACACTACCGCTGTGCCATAAAACACCTCATCATTAATGTTTTAAGTTGTGTGATTTGGCAGCTTCATGATATGGAACAGTAAGAACCTCACTGCACATGTCCTGAATCTGAGATTGTACTATGGAGGAAGTGAGGACTGCAGATGCTGGAGATCAGAGCTGAAAAATGTGTTGCTGAAAAAGCGCAGCAGGTCAGGCAGCATCCAAGGAGCAGGAGAATCAACATTTCGGGCATAAGCCTTCCTGAAGAAGGGCTTATGCCCGAAACATCGATTCTCCTGCTTCTTGGATGCTGCCTGACCTGCTGCGCTTTTCTAGCAACACATTTTTCAGCATTGTGCTATGGAGACAGACTTCAGTAAAGATGGTGTTTGTTACAATTTCCCATGTGGTGTGAACTGAAGTAAAGCGTATGTGAAGTAAGTGTCCTAGCATTGACTCAACTCATGCTGCATTATGCTATTTTGCTTAACTAATGGCCACATAGTCTGTTATAAACAGTAAAAATAAAGGATTCCCATCAGTTTGTAGCTACTAATACCTTCATTGAACAGAATGAAACATGTGAATGGAAATCTCAGTGGCAGCCTAAAGATTACAGATGTATGAGGATTACAGATGTCTCCTGTTTCACCATGACAACGCCATCCTGACTTGAGGAAACTAAAGCATCTTGAACAGATTATCCTGTCAGGTTCTCAAAATTCCACAATTCCATCTCAGGGGGCTATGATAGATTAGAAGTGATCTGACAAAGTGGGATTAAATGTTAAAGAATTCTTAACCTCTTCCAACCTGAGCATGTTCATGGCTTCCAGGTCCACTGGGGTTTTCTGGATACAGGAACGTGGCACAATTTATGCTGAAAGGTTTCTAAGGAGAGTTACTCTTGGCCCATAGTTTGTTATTCAGTGGCTATGAAATGTATAACTCAGTATATCACCCCAGAACTGCAGGTGTGATTGTATCCTCCAGGGAAAAGTCTCAAGCAAATTAAATCCAGAGGCCATCAGGTAACAATATTTGTTCTTGACATCTACCTATACCAATGCAACCAAAACCACTTTCTCTTCCATTCTGAAGTCAAGTCAGCCAGTTGGACCGCATAGAATACGAGTTCCCTGATTGTGGCTGTTAACCTGAGCCAATCAGGGAGCCCTGGCTGACATAAAAAACAGGAGCACACACCCTTGGAGCACTTTCCACACATAAGTAAAAGGTGACTTGGGGATGGGATACTGGCCTCTGTGGATTTGTTTCAAAGAGGAATGGTAAAAAGGTGAAAAATCATCCTTGGCTTAGCAAGAAAGACAAGGATGACATCAAGGCAAAAACTAGAGCATATCTGGAGGGCTGGGAGAAGTTTATACATCATCAAAAGGTTACTAAAAATAAAATTGAAAGAACAAAGATGAACTAGCAAAGGAAAGTTGTCCAGTTAGGCTGGAAAAATAAAAATTATTTAAACAGGAAGCAGATCCAAAGTGTATCAGTGCAGAGGGATCTGGGTGTCTTTGTGCATGAATTTCAGAAAGTGTGTTTGCAGTTGCAATGCAATGCATTACAGGAAAGGCAAATGGAATCCTGGCATTTATTGCAAAATGGCTGCACTATAAACATAGAGAAGTGTTGTTACAATTAGATAAGGCATTGCTGAGACCACATCTGGAGTATTGTGTTCATTTTTGATCTCCTTACTTGAGGAAGGGTGTAGTGGCACTGGAGGCAATTCAGAGGAGGTTCACCGGATTGATGAAAGGGCAGCTGTAAGAGGAGCAGTTAAATAGCTTGGGATTGATGGATTTCAGAAGAATGAGGAGGCATCTGATTGAGGAACATAGAATGTTAAAGGTGATTGATCACGTGGACGTTGAATAGATCTTCCCCTTGTGGGACTGTCTTAGTCAGGAGATCATGGAGATAAAGTGAGAGGAATTAGACTCAAAACTGAAATGAGGAGAAGGTCTCAGAGGGTTACGAATCTGTGGAACTCCCTGGCAGACTGCAGTGGTGGAGAATCAATCAACAGATTCAAGAAAGAATTGACATGTTTTTGATGGAAAGCTTGAAAGTGGAGTTGAGATCAGGATAAGATTAGCAATGATCATGTCAAATGACAGACTGGGCTCAAGGCCGAATTGTCTACTCATGTTCCAATGTAAGCTTCTTGAGCATTTTTGGAGCTGCACCCATTCAGGCAAGTGAAGAGTATTCCATCACACTCCTCACTTGTGCCTTGCAGATAGTAAACAGGTTTTGGAGAATCAAATAATGAGTTACTTACTGCGGGATTCATAACCTTAGACTTATTTTCTATTTATATGGCAAATCCAGTTCAGTTTCTGGTCAATGGTTATCCCCAGGATACTAAAAATGGTGGATTCAGTGATGGTAGTGCAATAGAATATCAGGGTGAAATGGTTTGATTCACTCTTGTTAAAAATAGTCATTGCTGAAAAATGTGTTGCTGGAAAAGCGCAACAGGTCAGGCAGCATCCAAGGAACAGGAGAATCGACATTTCGGGCATAAGCCCTTCTTCATTCCTGAAGAAAGGTTTAAGCCCGAAACACATTTTCAGCTCTGATCTCCAGCATCTGCAGTCCTCACTCTCTCCTCCTTAAAAATAGTCATTGCCTGTCAGCTGAGTGATATGCATGTTATATTCCACTTGTCAACCCCATCCTGGATGTTGTTCCAGTCTTGCTAATTTGGGCATTTTCTGCTTCAGTGTCTGAAGAGTAGCGAATGGTGCTGAGGGTGTTGCTACAGTGCAATGCTTCAAGAAGATAACCAGCACTCACCTTTTGGGATGGGTAAAAAATGGTGGCCTAGCCAGTGATGCCCATGTCCAAATAACCTAGAAAAGTCCTCTGTTTGTTCTGAGCAACCACATTCTCAGTCGATATTGCATATTGGTAGGTTTTTGTAAGTAGTGGTGGGATGAATTTTAGCCTATACTCAAGGTTATTTTTATTTTCCTCTACGGTGTCACTTGCCCGTATAAATGTTATTATCTAGTCTGGCTCTATTATTTCGACTAGAATCTTTTGCCTTTTTCTCCATATCCATGCATATCACTATTGTCCAAAAAGTAATCCAATGTGCTCTTGAATGCCTGAATTTACCCCACCTCCTCCACATTTGAACATTATTGTAAAACTTCACTTCATTCCCTGTCAGTTATTCCAATGGTTTGAAAACTGGAATCTGCCAACTTCTGTGTGTTCTCAGACATTCGAGAAGTCTAGGTGGGTCCTGTAGATGAACATTCAGGGCATCATGGTCAATGGTCAGATGTAAGAAAATGAATGGTGCCCAGTGTATTCTGTTCTCCCCGGCCATCTCATTTCCCTGTAGCTTTCTGTTCTTGTCTATGGGCGCTTGGCAAGGGGCGGTATGGTGGCTCAATGGTTAGCACTGCTGCCTCACAATGCCAGGGACCTAGGTTCGATTCCAGCCCCGGGCGACTGTCTGTGTGGAGTTTGCACATTCTCCCCATGTCTGTATGGGTTTCCTTCGGATGCTCCAGTTTCCTCCCACAGTCCAAAGATATGCATGTTAGGTGAATTGGCCATTCTAAGTTGCCAATAGTGTTGGATGCATTAGTCAGAGGGAAATGGGTCTGGGTGGGTTACTCTTCAGAGGACCAAATGGCCTGTTAAGTGGTGGAGGCTATACAGTTGCAACATTTAAAAGGCATCTGAATGGGTATATGAATAGCAAGGGTTTAGAGGGATATGGGACGGGTGCTGGCAGGTTGGTATAGGTTGGGTTGGGACATCTGGTCGGCATGGACAGGTTGGACCGAAGAGTCTGTTTCCATGTTGTACATCTGTACGACTCTATGACTTCATTGTATTGTACAATCATCAGTGAAGATCACCACTTCTGATTTTATGATACGGGAAAGTCATTGATGAAGCAACTGAGAATGATTGTCGCTAGGACTATATCCTTAGGAGACTGACTTCCAAGATCTGCAACCATCTTCCTTTGTGCGAAGTGTAACTCCCCCAGTGGAGAATTTCCACCCAATTTCCATTGACTCCAGTTTGCAAGGGCCGTTTGATGTCAAACTCAGTCAAATGTGATTTTGAAGTCAAGCGCAGTCAGTTTCACCTCACCTCATCTCACCTCAGTTCTTTTGTCCATGTTTGAACCAAGACTGTAATGAGGTCAGGAGCTGAGTGGCCCTGGCAGAACTCAAACTGAGCATCCATGAGCAAGGTATTGCTGAGCAGGCACTGCTTGATAGCACTGTTGACTGATGATTGAGAGTAGGCTGATGTGGCAGCAATTGGAAGCTGAATTTGATCTTTTTCCACATAAGACAGCCAGACAATTTTCCACATTGTTGGCCTGTGTTGTAGCTGTTCCAGAGCTTGGTTAAGAGCACAGACGGTTCTGGAGCACAATCCTTCAGTATTATTACTACTGGAATACTGTAATAGTGCACAGCCTTTGCAGCCATCTAGTATCTCCAGCTGGTTCTTGATATCACATGGAGTGAATCAAATTTGGTGAAGTCTGATATCTGTGAAGCCGGGTCTTCTGGAGAAGGCCAAGATAGATCACCCACTCAAAACTCCTGGTTCAAGATTGTGGCAAATGCTTCAACTTTATCTTTTGCACTAATGTGCTGGGATCCCCCAGTACTGAAGATGGGGATACATAGAGAGACTTCTCCTCCTGAGTATGCCTGTGTCAGGTTGTTGCTTGATTAGTCTATGAGACGGCTCTCTGAATATTGGCACTAGCCCCCAGATGTTGCTTGTGAGGACTTTACAGGGTCAAGAGGTGCCTGGGCCGATGCCAGGTGGGCTTCCTCATTTCATTCCTTTGGATTTGATTTGATTTGATTTATTATTGTCACATGTACTGAGAGACAATGAAAAGTATTGTTTTGCGTGCTATCCAGACAAATCATATCTTACATAAGTATGACAGCTGAAAATGTGTTGCTGGTTAAAGCACAGCAGGTTAGGCAGCATCCAAGGAACAGGAAATTCGACGTTTCGGGCATAAGCCCTTCATCAGGAATGAGGAGAGTGTGCCAAGCAGGCTAAGATAAAAGGTAGGGAGGAGGGACTTGGGGGAGGGGCGATGGAGATGTGATAGGTGGAAGGAGGTCAAGGTGAGGGTGATAGGCCGGAGTGGGGTGGGGGCGGAGAGGTCAGGAAGAAGATTGCAGGTTAGGAGGGCGGTGCTGAGTTGAGGGAACCGACTGAGACAAGGTGGGGGGAGGGGAAATGAGGAAACTGGAGAAATCTGAGTTCATTCCTTGTGGTTGGAGGGTTTCCAGGCGGAAGATGAGTCGCTCCTCCTCCAGCCGTCGTGTTGTTATGTTCTGCCGGTGGAGGAGTCCAAGGACCTGCATGTCCTCGGTGGAGTGGGAGGGAGAGTTAAAGTGTTGAGCCACAGGGTGGTTGGGTTGGTTGGTTCGGGCGGCCCAGAGGTGTTCTCTGAAGCGTTCCGCAAGTAAGCAGCCCGTCTCCCCAATATAGAGGAGGCCACATCGGGTGCAGCGGATGCAATAGATGATGTGTGTGGAGGTACAGGTGAACTTGTGGCGGATATGGAAGGATCCCTTGGGGCCTTGGAGGGAAGTGAGGGAGGAGGTGTGGGCGCAAGTTTTACATTTCCTGCGGTTGCAGGGGAAGGTGCTGGGAGTGGAGGTTGGGTTGGTGGGGGGTGTGGACCTGACGAGGGTCCTTGGACTCCTCCACTGGCAGAACATAACAACATGACGGCTGGAGGAGGAGCGCCTCATCTTCCGCCTGGGAACCCTCCAACCACAAGGAATGAACTCAGATTTCTCCAGTTTCCTCATTTCCCCTCCCCCCCACCTTGTCTCAGTCAGTTCCCTCAACTCAGCACCGCCCTCCTAACCTGCAATCTTCTTCCTGACCTCTCCGCCCCCACCCCACTCCGGCCTATCACCCTCACCTTGACGTCCTTCCACCTATCACATCTCCATCGCCCCTCCCCCAAGTCCCTCCTCCCTACCTTTTATCTTAGCCTGCTTGGCACACTCTCCTCATTCCTGATGAAGGGCTTATGCCCGAAACGTCGAATTTCCTATTCCTTGGATGCTGCCTGACCTGCTGTGCTTTAACCAGCAACACATTTTCAGCTGTGATCTCCAGCATCTGCAGACCTCATTTTTTACTCTTACACAAGTGTGTCAGGGTAATAGAACAGAATGCAGAATACAGTGTTACAACTACAGAGAAGGTGCAGAGAAACCTTTTTTAAAAACTTTTTAATGGCTGATACAACTAAACACCTTGCCAAGCCATTTCTAAGGGCAATTAAGAGTCAACCACATTGCTGTGAGTCTGGAATCACACATAGGCCAGACCAGGTAAGGACAGCAGATTTCGTCCTCTAAAAGACATTAGTGAACCAGATCAGTTTTTAAGATCATTAATGACTTTTAATTTCTTTTGAATTCATTTCAGCATTTGCTGTGGTGGGATTCAAGACAGGATTATTTGTCGAGCAACAATAGTACTAGGCTATCCCTTAACCAGGAATTATTTATTACTTTTGTTTCCACCAAATATTGACCTAACTTTGGTTCATCTGTTGCTCTTGTTACCTCTGCACCTAACTATTCCAATGCACAGACGAAAGTGAGCACTGCAGATACTGGAGATTAGAATCAAGAGTGTGATGCTGGAAAAGCACAGCAGGTCAGGCAGCATTCGAGAAGCAGGAAAATTGATACTTCAGGCAAAAACCCTTCATCAGAAACCCTTCCTGATGAAGGGTTTTTGCCCGAAACACCGCTTTTCCTGCTCCTCAGATGCTGCCTGACCTGCTGTGCTTTTCCAGCACCACACTCTATTCCAATCCACACTTGAGCAGGATCCCACCTTCATATGTTGGAGACCATCCAAACTTTTTGCTGCTTATGGCCTAACTTACATCAAGTCCAGCTCTCCTGTCTCCCCTGTGCTCACTGATCTACATTGACTCTTAGTTAAACCATCTTTCAATTTTAAAATTCTGATCTTAAGTTTTGATTCCTCAATGGCCTTTTTCTCCCTTGGCTCTGTGAGCCCATCTAGATCTGTGCTGCCATTATTCTGGCCTCTTGACCATTCTCATCACCCAAGTGTCACCATTTCACCTGAGGTGTCTGTGCCTTCAGCTGTCTCGGCCCTAAACTCTGCAGTGCCTTATTTCTATCTCTTTGCCTTTTTCTCCCTCCATTATGATGCTCCGTAAAATCGAACCCAGGCCAAGCTTTTGGTATCGTAGCCAAAGTTTAGCTGCAAGGCACCTAGGGATATTTTATTTCATTAAAGGCAGCCTGTTTTAGTGATTAACAGTTCAAGAAGGACTGGTGTCTAAGTCAGCTTTTCACAAAGTCAGTGTCAGGTCGGTCTCACTGCCCATAGTTGACTACGATTCTTCAAATATTTGTTATACAATTATCCCTTAAAATATATAATAATTTCTGTCTCAACTATCCTTTGTGGCAAAACACTCCATTCTCCAACACACTTGAGTGTGTGAAAATTAGTCTCATTATCTGAGTGATAGATTAGAATGACCTTTGCCATTTGCTCCCCAATGTTATTTCAACAAAAGTTTAAAGCTTTCATTTCTTTTAACATCTTAATTCGTTCCCTCTTTCTCCTCTCGAATTATTTCCTGCAGCTGGGAGAAAAGATGGAGAACTCCATTATTGCAACATTTTAGACAACAATCCAAAATATATTTTTATTTCCCTCCTCAGACTGTGATTTTGTCTGGAATTTAAAAGTGCCCACAATAAATAAGGGGGCACTACTTCTCTTTCCCTTCCACTGGCCCTCAGTGATCTGAGAAAAGAAAAAGTACGAATTTGCACCCGCAAATATTGGTGTCATCAGGGTTTCAGAGTTTAACGGTGTTAGGATAGAGCATGAGAATGGCATTGAGATAGAGGATCCACCATGAAGGACGAAATGGGTTCGATAGGCCAAATGGCTTACTCATGCTTCTAATTCTTATGTTTCTAAATTTTCATTATAAAATTACACATTCCCTCAAACAAACTTTTGTTACTTCTGGACTTGGTCTTTTTAATGTGCTCTTGTCCCGTCTCCTGGTGCCCACTTAATTCTGGAAAACTGCACAATTTGAGTTGTATAACTTGGATCTCCTGCTCCGGTCTCAACCCAGTCTGTGTGGAGCCTCTTACACAAGCTCAGATTTTAATGTGAGCTCTGAGTAATAAAATCATGAATAGTTCAAGAAATCTTATGCCTGTTGGGGGATTCATTGAGAAGTAATTCAATGCATTTAGACAGAATATAGAGCATTTATTGTGCTGATAGTAAGTTTTGGCAGGACTTTTACAACTTTGAATGATGGACAGCTCGCGAACATTGAAAGCATGCATTGGATTATGACGCACTTGATGGTGAAACATGCTGTGAGTTCTTTGGGGTGCTTTATACAACTTTATGGAATGAATGCAGCCAGTCCACATTGTCAATTTTAGGTTAATTAGATTAACTTTAAAAGCAACAAAGGGGAGAATCATAAAGAGAAAGAGAGAGAAAGTACTGAAAAGAAAAACGAGACCAGGAAAACCGAGCAGAAAAGTTATCTTTCAGAGACAGAGAGTGGCTCTGAGATTCTGTGGAGTCCAATCCAAATGGTTGCTTAGAGGTTTACCAACGTAACAGAGACAGCGGCAAGTTAAAAATCAACCTCACTGCGCCCTACATGCATAATCCAGGCATTTCACCCAAATGAGCTAAATGCCTGAGGGAGCTTAAAGAATTGCAAGCAATAAGTAGGCAAATTGACGGAGAGAGGAGGTGATGATGGTCATGGTAATGAGTTGTAATGTTGTTGGATTAATAATCCAGAAATCCAGGTAATGTTCTGGGGGAATATGGTTTAAAATCCCACCATGGCAGATGGTGGAATTGGAATTAAATAAAAAACTGGAACTTAGAGATTAATGATGATCATGAATCTTTGTTGTAAAAGCACCACTAGATTCACTACTGTGGTTTAGTGGAAAACTGCTGTTCCCTACCCAGTCTACCTACATGTGATTCCAGACCCACAGTGATGTGGCTGACTCTGACTGCCATCTGTAATGGCCAAGCTGCTCCAAGCTGTATTCACTAGAAGAATGAATGAAACTGAATGGACCACCTAGCACCAGCGACAAGCTTAATCCCGTTAACTCTGCAAAGTCCTCCCTAGCAACATTTGCAGGGTTGGAGTGGGCTGTCTCACAGACTAATCAAAAAACAAGCAGATGCCCTCAGACTCATGGAATTATACCTTACACACAATATCCTCAACAGCACCATCACCTGTCCCACCATTGGGACAGGAGGAGCAGCACACCGGTATACACTCGGCAGGAAGCTCCCACTGAAGCTAATCTACATTATCCATGTCTTCTAGTGTTTTAAAGCTTTGGATTGTCTGTCCCTGAGTTTTAGTCTCAGTCGTGAAGTCATTTAAACTGTTTTTTTTCTGGAGAACATTTGATAATGTGTTATTTGTGTCTTTCAGGGAGAGGATAAAGTTAATTCAGTATATAGCAAATACAAAATTGAAAGCAAGCTTACTCAGAGTATTTAGAAACTGGATAATAACCTATTCAACAACATAACAGGCAATTAAGAGTGTTTACCTTTAAGGTACTGCAGTGACAGTATTACAATAACGTTCAAAAGTAATATTGATTTTCATCACTTTTTGTAGTGTTGCAGTCAGAGCTATTGCATGAAGAGGCAACGCATGAATGAGATTTATAATGGTAAGTGATGTGTTAGGAAAACAGTCTTTCAAATAGTAGATAACTCAATGTTATAATTGTCAGTGAAAGCCCTCAGGCGAAGAACTGTGAAGCACGCTCTTCTTGCTAATCATGTCAGAAAGGGAGTATGGGGGTGGGGAGGGGGAGTGGTTGGTGAAGAAACTAAATCATGTCCAGTATCAGGAATCTGATACTTTGTTGGAACATGATCAAAATACCTTATTCCAATACAGTCATTTTATTAAAAATAAGTCATGTTTTGGAAATCAATTTAACAAATCGTAGGTTTTATATACACATTTATAAAAATGGAAAAATATACAGTAGCAGATAATTTTTAAAAGTTCCATGACATTTGTGCTGTAAGATACAGAGAAGAACTGTTTGGAATTGCTTAGCTTGACCAATGTGACTTGACATTCAGAAAAGCGCAGAGAATGTTTGTCCTCCATTTCCATTAAAAACAAACCTGGTTTGGAGACTTGCAAGCAGAGTGATGGGTTTCTGCTGATCAGACTCCCCAAAGACAGACAAACAAAGCAACATTTCAATTTTAATCTAGAATAAGAGATACCTTCTCATTTTGCCCGAAGATACAATTAACAAAGATGTCTTCAATGAGTTCTTAGACTTTAGATTTTAAGCTGATCCTGCAAAGCAGGAAACCACTGGAGGAGCCAAAACTGGCAATGCAAAGTTACTCTCTATTGCCACAACTTTGCTGTTATTAACTTCAATGGAAGACTCCCTTATAATTCAGTGGAGATAGTAGATCTAACTTTCAACTTTGCTCTTTTTCTGTGCATTAATGGTATACATATATCTCTAAAAAATGCATGATGGTCACACCCAATGGGTTCAATGAAAATGGAGCAAGTTCTCCAAGTGCTGATGATCACTTCTTCCACATTATGGCTCTTGGTAAGGTTGACAATATATTCCACTCCCCTTTCTTTGGAACCTTTTGTCCATATTTTTAAGAATGTTGTAAATTCAATTGTTCCCTGATGTTCTTTTGAAAGAATATTATCAAGTATTTACTACCTGCCTGGTCCACTTGGTCAGACAGTTCTGTCAAGTTGTTTGGAGGATTTTTGTTACATGTTCTGGCCATTTCTCTTACCATATCTTTACTAGATGTCCCTTATGTCTGATTCCAGCCCCACCTTACTGCAGCAAGCCGACACTCAGCAGATATCTGCCAAGAGACTGGCACCCTGTGCTGTTGGGCCATCTTGAAAAGGCTGCTGCACATCTGAACAAAGCTGCCTTACCCACTGACGGACATTTCTGGAAATTGTCGGAACTGGGAAAGATTCTCTGACAGCGACCAGGAGGTTCTGATTGAGGAGACAGCACAAACGAGGACATCCTCTTCCCAGACAGCACGCAGAGGAGGCCATGCCACCAGAGCCTGGCAGCCTGGCTCAAGGTTGATACATGGGCCAATGCCATCTCAATGGTCCAAAGGATTGGCCGGTAGAGCCATGAGAATGTCAGCAATATTCTCCGCTCTGTGAGGGTATGTGCTAAACTCCACTCTTGTGACCTCACACCGGCTACTACACTTAACCTCCGTACAAGGCTCATACTCTGTCACTCTCACTATTGCCTACAACATTATCATAGAGTCCCTACGGTGTGGAAACAGGCCATTTGGCCCAACAAGTTCACACTGACCCTCCAAAGAGTAACCCATTCCCCTACCCTATTACTCTACATTTTACCCTGACTAATGCACCTAATGAACACTATGGACAATTTAGCATGGCCAATTTACCTAGCCTGTGCATCTTTGGATTGTTGGAGGAAACCAGAGCGCCTGGAGGAAACCCACGCAGACAAGGGGAGCATGTGCAAACTCCACACAGCCCAAGGCTGGAATCGAACCTGGGTCCCTGGTGCTGCGAGGGCAGCAGTGCTAACCGCTGAGCCACCGTGCCACCCATCTTTCCTCACTCAATCTCATTACCCTTTCCCAACCATCTACGCCATTAATCCTGCATGGCCTCAGTGCTGCCTAGTCGCTCCATCAGAATACATCACTACCTTTCGTCTACTTGCACCAGCATCAGTGTGCCACCAGCTATCACTTCCCTCAATTCCAATCCTTTTCTCTTTACAGGAGAAGACAGCCCATAACAGGGCAGATTGAAGCCTTAGGGGTGGAGGGGTGCCCAACATTGGCTCCTCATCCCCTGTGAATACAGAACCCAGGGCCTCACAGGAGGAGACCTGTGGCAATGCCAAGATAGCCACGTCCCACCAACCAAGTAAGTACCATCCTTCACCCCACTGCAACTCTCGCTGTCAATCTCATTCATTGCACCATTCATTTCTAACCACTCACAATGGTGCCTTCTCTCTCTCTTTTGTCTTGCAGGCCCTACTGGGATATTTGATGCCTCCCCACAGAAATGCCTGGCTCCCCCAGCATCCTTCTTCTAGATCTGAGGATGAGAACATCAAGGGCTCAAAGAAAGCATCGGCAAGACTGGCTCCCACTGGCCCAGCTACTGACTTCTGAGTGGGAACGTTCGGCCTAGAAATATAAGCTCTTGAGCACCTCACTGTGATAGCTCTGCAGCTAGCTGAGGAAGAAATGCCCCAGTCCGCTGGCACTCGGAGGGTGCCAGAGACCAGGCTCCTGCTCAGCCCAAGGCAGGAGACAACCTTGTGGTGTCAGCAATCAGGGATTTCACCCAGTTGCACAGGGAGGGGCAGGTGGAGCAGGTATGTATGTGGGACAGAATGGCCACCTTTGCATACAAACTGCAAGTGAGGCAGGACATGTGACTGACTGGCTGCCTCCATGGACAAGTTGGTAGTTGCCATGGAGAACCAGGTCCAGCATCCTCAGGGTCTGCTGGAACGGGACAGTCACCTTCCATCCACCATCCCAGCTGCTTGTCGTTGGGTTTGAAGGTACAGTTTTGGTATGGCACAGGGAGCTGAAAATGTGTTGCTGGAAAAGCGCAGCAGGTCAGGCATCATCCAAGGAGCAGGAGAGTTGATGTTTCGGGCATGAGCCCTTCTTCAGGGTTCCTGATCTCCAGCATCTACAGTCCTCACTTTCTCCTATGGCATAGGGAACCTGGCTCACACTCCTTCCTCACAAGGAGACAGGGCAATGCAGGAGAGACACCCAGTCAGAGGAGGAACCTCTGGGACTATTTCAACATCTTGGACATTGTTCACTCTTTTCCTCTACATTAGGCTATGCCGTTTTTCTGAAACTGAATGGGAAGATTGAAAAAGTGGTCTTGTCTTCTAGACCTTCCTCAAAAGTGGCAGCATTCATTATGTCTGATGGACTTGCTCTCAATCGGGAAGGGCCTGATCCTCATTCATTTGTTTGTGCTGGTGATCAACACTACTCCTTTTATTAAACTTCCTGTTGTTGACCAGCATCATTAAAGCTACCTTGTTAAATGCACTTAGTCTAACATCACAATCAAACCAGTCAGGCATATATGTGCCAGAGTTAGTTGTTGCTTTGGAATAATATCAGATTAAAACAGAACAACTCGAACAATTATATCCTTGTCATTAAATTTGTTTTACTTATGAAGATAACAATCAACAGAAGTACTCATCCGGCAGGATCACAGATTAGTTTGGCTAACTGCATCAATGAACCAGAACAGGCAAAATATTAATTTTGTTCCTCTTAAATACACACGAATGAATAGTTGACCTCTATGCTAATCCATCTTTCAGCACTTACAAAGCAAATTAAAATTAATAATTTCACAGCAAGAATGTTTCATTTTCAGGGCACAGTGTTGCAATTCTATAAAGTGTTAACTTTAAAAAATAATGATGAGTTTGAAAAATATTAGGGCCTGGAAGAAATTTGTGAATTCAATGACCTGTTCAAATCAAAGGTAGAAAATTAGTCATTTGGCACTACAGAACTTGATTTCTTTTTCAAAACAAACAGAACATCTGACACTCCTGTTTTTTAAAATTTTAAATTTTTTTTTCTTTTTTCCCTCAACACTACTATCTAACAGCGGGAGTGATTATTTTTCCCCAGCGCTCATGACATGTGTGTAGGACACAGTGAAGAACAACAAATGTGTAAATCTTTATTTATATTCCACTATCAGGAAGAAAGGAAACACCCAAGTGGCCAGTGACAAGCAGTGCCTTTGCTGCAGAACTTGAATTGATTGGAAAGTGAAATCTGATTGGTAGGCATCTGATTGGACAGATCCAGCATCTGCAGACCTCATTTTTTACCCTTGGTAGAGATCTTGCCAGGTTTAACGCACCTATTACTGTTGATTGAAAGTTAGCAGCCCATCCTTGTTAAGTTTTAGAGCTGGTAGTTGACTCCGACTGTGCAGGGAATTGCTGTGAGAAATGAACCAGGGAATGGCTGTCACCTATTTTGTTAATCTGAAACAAGCACAGTGTGTTTACATGATCTTTCTGCCTGCAAAGAACATGACCCTGTGTATTAATGTAAGTAGCTTCCAGTAGACACAAGCGCACCACATTGTGAGCCTAACTGACAATCCTAAATCAGTTGTCAGCATAATTCATGTTACATTCAGGATTATCCAATAAATATTATCCTGTTGCAGAATCACATTGAATGTTGACCTTGTATTGTGAGTTTTGCAAGTGTGGGCTGTTTGGGAACAGTCAGTACAATGCTTCCTGTGAATAGTCAAAATGACATGTTGTTTGAGATGACCTGTAAATCTTGGGGATTTATGGCCTACCTATCTGGCATCACACTGGCATTGAAACCCTTATACCACGTTATTCATTTGTGTGAGAATGCCTTTTTATCTTGATGGCAGCATCTTGTTAATAGTGAACATGCTAGCAACATGAAACAGCTAGTTTCACACGTTGCTCAAACATTTTGAAACTTTCCCCTTCCAGGGTAATCTGAGATAGACTCAGCACTTTTCAGGATCAAAAGTGGTCGCCACTTCTGTGAGTTTGCCCAATATTTAGAGAAATGATCTGATTAGGAGAGTTGTTAACCTATAGGGTAACTTTGATGACCTCATTTCAACATCAAGTTTGCACAATGAACAACAGACTCGGGCCCTATTGACAAGGTTTCAATTAGGTCAGTCTCATAATGTATGGAACTGTAAGGATCCCCACATAAAAACTGACTACTGAAGGTAGACTCAGGGTGTATGGAAATAGAGAATGACTGCCCTTAAATAAGACATCAGAAAAAGGGAGCTCAGTTGACTGTTCCTTTTCCACTAAGACATTAGGATTTTTACATTCAGCTACAGATTCAATGTATCAAACATATCATCAATATATCGGAAATATGTAAAGTACAACAAGGTAAGTTGTCATTCCATCAAAGACATGTTTCTCATGGAACCCAACAGAGAAATTAATGAGCAGTGGCCTAGTGGGAATCACATAACAACACCGTCTCTTTGGACATATATGGTATCATTGAAACCGAACAGGGCTGAGTTTGAACTAGTACTGATTTAGACATTGGTGGTGGGTCTAGATAGCCATGAATTAGTGCAGATATCTATGACATTTATTAATGTATATTGCTGACACACTAGCAATGTCAAACAAACATGTTGGACACTGCATTGCGATTGATACACAACTCATGTAAGGTCTTCTCCTTGTAAATGGACAACTTGCTCTAAACCAGTTGTAGCAGTTCACCCAGCTATTTGGTCAAAGCAGAATTGGTCATAAAAATGTTAGGACATGGCTGTGTGTCTTGCTAGCCTGTATGTGTGCCAGTGCCTCGAGAGATGAGAACACAAATATCATTCAGCAACTCATCGCTCTTACACACGTCCATGAAATGCTTTTTTAGCTTGGCTGTCTGGTCATACTAAGCAGCAGGTCAGTGCTTTGGGAAATGACCAGCAAAAACAGAGCTATCAGCTCAAGGCACCTCTGTATGCCTCATGTTATACCGCAGAAAGTCACCTTTTACTCCTCTAACAAAAGAGGCTTTATTTGGTGGGACATTTTGAGTACCTTCCTGGAAAACAGAAAAGATGATATGTATTTCCCCTCATTTTTGAATGCCTGGGACTGTGTAGTATTAGTAGCAAGATAAAAACAATGACTGCAGATGCTGGAAACCAGATTCTGGATTAGTGGTGCTGGAAGAGCACAGCAGTTCAGGCAGCATCCAAAGTGCAGCGAAATCGACGTTTCGGGCAAAAGCCCTTCATCAGGAATAAAGACAGTGAGCCTGAAGAGTGCCTGAAGCTCACTGCCTTTATTCCTGATGAAGGGCTTTTGCCCGAAACGTCGATTTCGCTGCACTTTGGATGCTGCCTGAACTGCTGTGCTCTTCCAGCACCACTAATCCAGTATTACGTAGCACAGAGTTACAGCAGACTAATTGCAGCACCAATTAGAAATGCTATCTATGAAATCTGAATTGCTCCTGTAAAATTGCAATTTTTTCCTTTGGTGAAATAGATTGATCCCTCAGCTAACATTTCCATTGAAATGAACAATCCCATTAGCAGGATGACTGGCATGGATTGTAGAAGAAACAATGAGACCACCAGTAGCTGTCTGCAGCCACATTTGGGGATTGTATGATGGATTATTTTGCTTGACCTAAATAAGAGACAGGTGGTCCTGTGGGGCTCTCACACTGATAGTTAAAGTAGCAAGTTATTGTTAAAAATTCTGCACATTGCTGCTGTTCTAGCACACAGCACATTTTCTTGTATGTCAGATAACTGCCACAATCTCTAGACATTCATGAGGATTGTTGGCCTTCAGCAGTTTATGTAATAGGTAGATAATCAACTTATTGAAAATTCATCGTTGAGGTAGGTATCAAATTGTAATGGCAATACTTATGAAACAAATAATTATTACTAAAAGCATATTGATAGCCAATAAAAATAAAAATAATTTGCAATATTATAAACTGATTGGATAACTATAATCATTTCAACATGCAAATGAGCACAATCTGTTGCAATTTGCAGTTCTCCTTAATTTACAGAATATAAATGAATGATCGTCCACATTGTTTTGTGTTGGAGTCCATTGATCATAGATTGTCAGGATGAATTAACTAAGTTCACAAACTTTGTGCAAATAATGGAACATGATAGTGGCATGGGTGTCCATGAAATTGGCTCGATAGTGACCACTGTTTGTGTGATAAGGGTGATGTTCAGGGATCAATATGGCACCACCACATGTAGCAGGGGGGCCTTATCTGGAGAGGACCTTCAAAAAGCAACTCCTTTGGGAACAGATGGAAGGAGGGCTGTGTTGTCCAGGGAGACCTCTGCAGCAGAACTTGTGTGGCAATTTGTCCTCTGGTGAGCTGATCTCTCCCCACCATGCTTGCCTCCTATACTGCCTGCAGCACACTTGTAACTGATGTTTCAACATGTACTGAAATTGAATCCTCTGAGACTCATGCAATGCCAGTATCAGAACAGATGGCAGTGAGTGTGAAATCAAATGATGGCGTGTCTTCACCACTGTCTTCCAGGTACTAGTCAGTTTAACATTCATGGGTAACTGAAAGGTAAAAGATGCAAGATTAAGATTATGATGAGGTGTGGAAGAAAGTAAGAGGTCCATGTTGAAATCACCTCTAGGTTGTCATTCAGAAGAGACTTAGGGGAACGTTAAAAGACGATTAGGCATCGCTAGACAAATCTTCAACAGGAGCCATTGGAACAACATCATGTTCTCAATGGGAGCTTAGACATGCACCTTTTGCCCTTCTCCAGTTGCTTCCTGTTACTTTCAGTTGTGAGCTACCCTGTCCTGCAAGACAGCACCAGTATATCAGTGACCTTATATCAGTATATCAGGGAATACAGCTTTCATGGTTAAATACCTGGTAGTGTGTACAAGCAGTGAGATGTGAGTGTGAGGCTTAAAGGTGTGAACCATATAAATGTCAGGCCTGAGTCCGTACTCATTGAGATGTTTAAGATATGGCATTTAAAGATGTGTTCACTGACTATAACTCTCAAGTGTGTTGTTGAGCATCTACAGCCACTTCCTCTAAGTCTTTGTGGCTGCACTATTAGAATTGATCCCCACAGCTATCTGTTTGGATGGGGTTCTGGTCTACTGGGGGCACTTGACCTCATTCATCTTCCACCAAGACTTCCGGTGCAGCATCAGGACATCTTGGAGCTCAAAATCTTCTGTTTTATGCCATTCCTCATTATTTTCCCAGTCAGATTTACTTCCTGTCCAAGTCTCAGCACCTGCTGCTCCCGCTTACAGAGTGAAAGGCATATTTAATTCAGAAGGGCTAGTGGGATATGATTTCAGACCCATTAGGAATGTGAAAAACGCAGTTAGTACTCTGAAATCATATTAATGAGCAGGAAACAGGAAGGTGTGATACCTGCAAATTTTAAAACCAAGGGTTCAGTTAATTAAGCATCACAATTCTCTCACCTGTTATTGGTATTTTGTGAAGGTGATAATTAGAAGCTAAAATTTCAAATATGCAGTGTCTCATAATAAGCTGAAAAAACAGGATGTTCTGTAGTCTATTAAAAGACAAGCTGGCATTCCACTCAATTATATCTCAATAGTTCTCAGTGATAATTCAATCATTTTTACAATGTTAGATACCACCAATAGGTCCTCAGTGGTCCATATTAATCCGCCAATTAACTCTGGCTAATGCTGGACGACAGCAATCACTGAACAGCAGAGTTATTCACTTTATGAAGTATGCATTGTAGAGATTTCTGAGTGAGTTGACAAGGCACTAAATACATCTGCAAAAGTTTTGTTCCTCCTCCGATTTATGTATTAATAAGGGCAACTGAACTGAGGAATGAAAAGGAAACAAATTTTGATCTGGGTCAAGTATGCCAGAATACTGTCCGACATCCATGGATGGAGTTAAAATAATCTAATTGGTTATGATTTAGGTTTTGTAAGAGTACCACCCAACTAGTTACTTGAATGAAAGAGACTCTATTGTCTGTACTCAATGAAAAGAGCAGCTGATTGTGTGCAGGCCAAACTATCTTTGCCCAATGTGGCAAGAATAACATTTTTGTACATTTTCTGGTCTGCCGGCATGGCACAGGTTAGAAATGAAAACAAGAGAAACATAGCAGGTCTGGCAGCATTTGTGAAGAGAGAAACAAAGTTAACATTTCAAACATGGTACTGGCTGACTTGTCTTTGGAACTGTTCTGAAGAAGAACATATCGGAATGTTAACTCTGCTTCTCTGTGCACAGATGCCGCCAAACTGCTGAGTTCTCCAACATTTTCTGTTTTGATTTCAGATTTTCATGTCTTTTGTTTTTATTTCATTCTTGGATACTGGCTATGCTGCTGTTCAATCTCATCTTGGAATGTTACTTTCAGAATCCAATCACAAAAGCAAGGCACACAGATAATAGTGCATTTTCCAAGATGCATTCCAGGATTGGTCCCTCAGAAAATCCAAAGATCTCTCCACTACTGAATATGGACAGAAACGTCTGGGGTACAAGCAATTCCTTCTTGCAGATTTCCTCATCATAGGAGCATCAAAGAAGCAAAAGACAAGATTCAATTATGTTTGAAGACTTAAAAGAAGAAGACTCAATACTAACCTTCTAAAGGGAATGTGTTGCAGTTTTGTAAGTAATTGGGGCTAACTGTGTAGTTTTTGCAAAAAAGCAGTACATGTACAAAGAGCCAAATGTGTGCTGAGTGTATCACATCTCTTTGCAGAAGTATGCCTTGTCTCATAGAAGAAGGCAATGGCAATCCATCTCCAACAAAAATAAAAGACCAAGAAATTAATATATAAAGGGCCTTTGAAATGAGCAAGCAAATTGAATGAGAGAGTTTTTCTCATAGTAACATTAGGGGAATATTTTGAACAAAAAAATGCTTTCTTCTTTGGGTGGCATTGTGGTTCAGTGGTTAGTACTGCTGCCTCACAGTACCAGGGTCTCAGGTTCAATTCCAGCCTTGGGCGACTGTCTATGCGGAGTTTGCACATGTTCCCTGTCTCTGCGTGGGATTCCTCTGGGTGTTCTGGTTTCCTCCTACAGTCCAAAGATGTGCAGGTCAGGTGAATTGGCCATGTTAAATTGCCCACAGTGTTACATGCATTAGTCGGGGGGGGGGGGGGGGGGAGTGGGTTGGTCTTTGGAGGGTCAGTGTGGACTTGTTGGGCCGAAGGGCCTGTTTCCACTCTGTAGGGAATCTAATCTAAAAAATTCTTGAAACATATTATGGTCACTGATTTACAGAATTAATGTTATCCAACCCCATTTTCCAACTATGTGCACTGTATTTGGCTATCTTCACCAACCCTTGTAAAATAAGCACACCAGGAAATAGCTAGAATTTCACAAAATGAGGTTTAAAATTGTAGTGTCAGGTTCTGCACACTGTCTGGAATGTAACCTCATTGAACTGGTGAACTGTAGAAAATTAACAGTAATTACAAAATGGCTTGACTTTCTGAAAAATAATCTTCCAATGCAGATAGGAATCCAATACAGTACAATACAAAGTCATGGGACAGGAAATAGGATTAATTAATAAGCTAACAATTTCTTTCTAAGTGTGTGTAATTTACATTTCTCATCCTTGCTTATTTTCCTTTGTGTATCCCACTCAAGTTGTATTCCGCTGTGCAACCTCTTTCGCAGAAATGGGTGGAATGTGTTTGTTCTCAAGATTTTAATTGTATTCACCCGTGCTCCTGCATCACCAGCTGTGGGGCAAGTGGGAGGGCACACCCTTAATGGCAAGGAAAGGCAGAGTGCAAAGTTCAGGGGACAAGGGTTAGGATAGGGCAAAGTTGCTGTTGGGCATCCTGGGAGCATGTGACAAGTCAGAAAACCAAGAGAGCTGAAAAAAGAATGTTGCAGGTCAGTTAAATTACTGTTTCTGTTTTTGTACTTAACATGGTGGACGAAGGGAATTACTTTCTTCACAATATCTGGCTGAAGATAAGTAGATTATTGGATTGGAGACACTGAGCCAGTCTCATACGACCTTACTAAGACAGACCCATGTAGTGACAAAATGATCATAGAGTCATAGAGATGATAGAGCACAGAAATAGACCCTTCCATCCAACTCATCCATGCCGGCCAGGTAGCCTAAATTAATCCAGTCCCATTTTGCCAGCATTTGGCCCATATCCCTCTAAATTCTTCCTATTCCTATACCCATCCAAATGCCTTTTAAATGTTGTAATTATACCAGCCTCCACTACTTCCTCTGGCAGTTCATTCCATACACACAACATCCTCTGCATGAAAAAGTTGCCCTTTAGGTCCTTTTTAAATCTTTCCCCTCCCACCTTAAACCGATGGCTCTCTAGTTTTGGACTCCCCTACTCTGGGGAAAAGACCTTGACAATTTACCCTATCTGTGCTCCTCATGATTTTATAAATCTCTATAAGGACACCCCTCAGCCTCTGACACTCCAGGAAAATAGCCCCAGCCTATTCAGCCTCTTCCTATAACTCAAACCTTCCAACCCTGGCAATAGGCTTGTAAATCTTTTCTGAACCCTCTCAAGTTTCACAACATTTGTTACATAGCAGGGAGACCAGAATTCCAGAAGTAAATAACATATTTTTAAAAAATGTTCAGAGATTGCAGAATAAATGGTGGGAATATTCCAACTCTCTGCTTTGGCTGAGATAGCCGATGCTTCCGATAACAACAACTGGTTTACAGTAATAGACCAGATAGATAAATGAGACAGAGATCCTGCTCTGGCTTCAATTCATGAGTCTGATCAAAAACATGAATTGAATTGAATTTATTGTCACGCGTATTGAGGCACAGTGAAAAGCTTTGCCTTGTGAGCAATACAGGCAGATCACATATGGTTGGTCTAACATATAAGGAACGGCTGAAGATCCTGAGATTGTATTCCTTGGAGTTTAGAAGATTAAGGGGAGACTTAATAGAAACTTACAAGATAATACATGGCTTGGAAAGGGTGGACGCTAGGAAATTGTTTCCGTTAAGCGAGGAGACTAGGACCCGTGGACACAACCTTAAAATTAGAGGGGGTCAATTCAGAACAGAAATGCGGAGACATTTCTTCAGCCAGAGAGTGGTGTGCCTGTGGAATTCATTACCGCAGAGTGCAGTGGAGGCCGGGACACTAAATGTCTTCAAGGCAGAGATTGATAGATTCTTGATGTCACGAGGAATTAAGGGCTATGGGGAGAATGCGGGTAAGTGGAGTTGAAATGCCCATCAGCCATGATTGAATGGCGGAGTGGACTGATGGGCCGAATGGCCTTACTTCTACTCTTATGTCTTATGGCCTTTTGGTCTTAAGTTGTATAGATAGTAAATAATAGGTAACAACAGCAAAAACAAAAACATTCTATTAAGGTCGATTAAGTTTAAACAGTGTAGAACAATTGTAGGAAATAGGAAACTTAGACCTGCACACAGGAGCTTGCAAGGAGTCAATCATATCCGGTGCCATCTTGCTTCGATGATGACAGCTTAGGCTCAGTTCTCAAAGCTGGAACAGCGCACGTCAGCTCATAAGAAATAGAAGGGAGGATGGAGTCTGCCCTGTCATTCAATAACATCCCAGCTGACTATGGCCTTTATGTCACTCTCTTGCCTGTTCCCCATTACTATTGATTACCCTGTCAATCAAAGATCTTTGTAACTCTACCTCAATATATTCAATGGTCTGTGTAACACCTCGTTAACATATTCAGTGTTCACTGTTATCTGTTGTTCAAGATAACGGTTTTGAAAGAGTTAACACCAAAGACTGTATTAGGATCCACCCAATGGAGTCATCACAAATTAGGTGGAGATAGGGGAAACAACTCTGGAACAACTTTGGGTTTTGAAGAAGCCGAAGGGTCTGTTTCCGTGTTCGACCATCTCTATGACTCTATGATCATTTTGTCACTACGTAGGGGATATCTTTGCAAGTTCGTATGAGATTAGATCAGTGACTCCATTGCAAGAATCAACTTAACTTCAAACAGACACTTTGGCTACCATGTTAAGTACAAAACAGAAACAGTAAGTTAACTGACCTCAATTCTAGGTCTCCTCACAGTCTTTGTAATAATGTAAAATACACCAATGTAACATTTACTTGATTTACCTGACAATTTAGTAATTTCATCTCATCAGGACCAGCTGGTGGTTTTCATCTACTACACTAGGCAAAACAGGTTCTGTAGGTGCCAACTTAAAGACATGATGGTGGAAGCAAATCCCCCCTAAGGTTGCCAAGACTCCAGCTTTCTCTCACAGCGGTGCCAGCGGTAGTTGTCTGAAAGATTCAGTTTAGCCGCACCATTATAACATCATCTGTGGAAGAGAATTTCAATGATGATTTTAACAAATGGTGAGAAGTCCTCAATGATTTCCACCTTCAACAGGAGACATTCATCTTTAAACAACAACCCCTAGTTCTGGCTTTTGAAAACACCCTTTCAGCACCTACCCTGGCAAGACACCTCAGTTCTCGTGTTCAACAAAGTCACCTCACTAGGGGAGTCCAAAACATTAGTGGAAAGCAAGCAAGTTCTGCTGCTGCATGGAAAGAACAAAGTGGAGAAAGAAGAAAATTGCAAAAGAAATAGGTGAAAATAGACTGAGAGCAACCAGCTTATAGAATGGAACAGTACCTATCTGGTTTATCTTCACATGTAATTGGCTGCCATGGTGACGATTGTGGCAACTCAGTTTAAAAAAGCACAAGCAGCTGCCTTGTGCAGTTAGCTTAAGTGTGGCTAATAATAAGGTTGCATTGAATCAGTATTCTTGTATAATTTTCTCAGTTTTAATGATGGGGTTGTTGCTGTAATCGTAACTATTAGAGGGCTAATTCAAGAAATGCTAGCAGCTGTATCAGCTGAATGTCTGACATGGAGAGGCAGTGTGAAATCCTTGGACTGGGATACGTGAAAGTGGTTGGACTGGGTTTGACTGTAAAGTCAGAATAATGATCAGATGTACCAATTTGTCATACTTAGCTAAATAAAACCTATGTGTCTGGATTGTTCGCTGTTATTTCAAATTAACGATAGTCTTAGTTACAATCTTGAGCAATGTTCATGAGCCCAGTTATTCAACTGTGTTTCACAGCCAATTGCAGTACTTTCAAAACGTGATTCCCGTAACAGAAGGATGGATAGCACTCACTTTGTGCATGGCAAGATCCCACAAACAGCAATGACGTGAGTAATCAGAAATTATGGTGTAGTGACATTGGTTGAGGTGTACATATTTGTCAGAATATTGGAGGAAACCTCCTGCTCCATTCAACATAGTGTGTTTTTTTAATATCTATGTGAGGGGCTGACAGAACTTCAACACTTCATCTGAACAATAGTGCATTTAGGATTGCAGCATACCCTCTGTTATGCTGAGCCATTATTCTAGCTTCCCGTGTTCAAATCCCTAGAGAAGAACTTAGACCATAATCTTCTAACTCAAAATTGATCCAAGGCTAGATATTATATCCAGCCTTACAGTGCTGCAATCAAAGATCAAGACATTCCTGTCTCCAATTTTGACTTTTACACTGCACAAGTGCCAGGGAATGATCATCTCCAGCAAGAGTGAAATTAATCTCTGTATCTTGACATTCCATAGCATTACCATCACTGAATCCTCCATTATCAATATTCTGGGGGTTACTATTGACCAAAGACTAAACTTACGTAGCTACACAATTAATTCAGCTACAAAAATAGATCAGAGACCAGGAATCCTGCAGCGAGTAACTCACCTCCTGACACCCCAAAGCCTATCCACCATCACCAAGGCGCAAGTCAGGAGTATGATGGAATGCTCCCTGCTTGTCTGGATGAGTGCAGCTCCGACAACACTCAAGAAGCTTGACATCATCAATGAAAAACAAGCCTGCTTGCTAAGCTCCTCATCCGCAAACATTCGCTCCCTACACCACCAATGCTCAGTAGCAACAGTGTGTATTATGTACAAGGTGTCTTGCAGAAATTCGCCAAGCCTCCTGAGACAGCTCCTTCCAAACTCATAACCACTACTGCTATCTAGAAGGACAAGGACAGCTCACACATAGGAACACCACTAACTGTAAGTTCCCCTCCAAGGTATTCACCATCTTGACTATCCTGAAACGTATTGCTGTTGCTTCAGTGTCACTGGGGCAAAATGCTGGGAGCCTCACACTGATGATACTGTGGGTCTACTTGCAGTATGTGGATTGTAGTATCTCAAGATTATCAGCTCACCATTACTTTCCCAAGGCAATAACTGTTGGCCTAGCCAGTGATGCCCACTTTGCATGAATCAACTAAACATATGTGCATAGCATCACCAATGAATGTTAAGCCTGATGTGCTCACACAAAAATATTTTTTTGTTCTTAGTAAACTAGTATACATCCAGTAAGATTTAAAAATGGTACTAATCTGTTTGAAAATGAAAGGCAGCAATGCTCAGGTTATAAGAAAATGCCATGTTCATTTTTATCGATGGTCAGCTGAAATATGTATGTTTTTTCCAAATGTAAACTGTATTATTGATGTTAGGACAGTAGCTTCTTAGATTCCAGATAAGCTGTGATTAAACATTCACTTCAGCTCTGTTACCATACAGCAGAACAGGCTCTGTGCCATGTTGGTGATCTGTCATTTGCATGTTATCAGTTGGACATCTGAGTCAAAACAGTTCACCTTGGATGCCTGCTGTGTGCAGGGTAAAGGTGTTAGACATGGTCGTGCTAAATGAACAAATTGTTGCTGATTTCCTTTATGCAAACACTAATCTCAAATTAATTTGCTGGAATTTCTTGCAGTGCTCCCAGTCTGCAACACCCCTGTTGAACCTACTTCTGTCATTCCAATAAAGGTCACTATCTTCTTGGTATCCAACATGTTTGAAACCAGGAGCCAGGAATATTGTGAATTCTGGTACCTGACATCAGCCCAACATTGGCACCTTATTTCTTATATCATATCAGGTTGGAAGGGATTGGATGCAAGTATCACCCACTCCCGACACAAGACAGAGATTTCTCTCCAAAGTGGAAATGCAGCATAATCATTCTACACCCAATTTTGTACCAAAGAGTGTCCCTGGGTGACACACACAGCTTTGGTATTGTCTGGTGCCATCCATGGATACATTACCAGGTTACGTACTTGAGAGTTATATTGCATCTGAAGGACATTGGTGCAGTGTTACCATGTGAAAGTTGTGGCCATGGTATAATGAGTATTGCATTTGGATATGAATTGACTGAGTGAAGTTACTATAAGAACAATATCACTGACATACTACGGAGGTGTGATCTCACCAAGTCATCTGAACAGCTTTGAAATAATAATTGAGACATCTGCTGACCTGCACATGACAGTAGGGTGCATTGGAGAGTATAGTGCTGGAAAAGCATAGCAGGTCAGGCAGCATCCGAGGAGCAGGAAAATCAACATTTCGGGCAAAAGCCCTTCATCAGAAATGATGAAGCCTGATGTCTTGATGAAGGCTTTTGCTTGAAACATCAAATTTCCTGCTTCTTGGATGGTGCCTGACTTGCTGTGCTTTTCCAGCACCACGATTTTGACTGTAATCTCCAGCATCTGCAGTACTTTCTTTCACCTAGTACAGTACATTGGTTATAATTTCCAATAAAAGTTGTCTTCAGACATAAGATCATTCAGCAATGTATACCAGCTGATAACACCATGTACTAGATATTCTCGGTTTGATATCGCTGAGCAATTTGTCTGACTTATTTAAGAATTTTTGTTAAAAGCAAATTACTGTGGATGCTGGAATCTGAAACCAAAAGAGAAAATGCTGGAAAATCTCAGCAGGTCTGGCAGCATCTGTAAGGAGAGAAAAGAGCTGACCTTTCAAGTCTAACTGACCCTTTGTCAAAACTTTGACATAGGGTCAGTTACACTCGAAACATCAGCTCTTTTCTCTCCTTACAGATGCTGCCAGACCTGCTGAGATTTTCCAGCATTTTCTCTCTTTGGGTTAGGAATTTTTGTTTAGTGTCCTTGAGATTTCCTCATTTTATTTCCTGGAGATATTTATCAAGGGATTTGTCTTGGGACTAACATTTTCGAGTTCCTGGCCTGATCATATTGTCTATAATAGAGAGGTTCTGGAAGTTGATGCTGGCACTTGCCCAGATAATAATACAAGGCAGACATGCTCTTAAAGTAAATTGGATAACTCCAATTTCTTTTTGTCTTTTAGGAGCTCCAGGTATTTCATTTCCTTTGCACTTTTCAGCATGGTATGCCGTTGTCGGGTGCTTTGTAGGGGGTTGGGATCTGGCAGTCAAAACAAATCAAGTGTTAGCCAGTTTTGTTTTGCATTGGAACAAAATTTATGAGCTCATTTTCCAATGTAGCACCTCAGGCAGGTGTAACATTAGAGTCCACCATCGATGAAATGAATATTAAAATGCAGAGATTCTATATTTTTTATCATGCTCCTGAGGGTTATGGAATTGTATTTTGAAATACAGCCAGAAGATGAAAGAAGGGATATCTCTCGTTACATGACCTGAGGGTTTGAATTGGCTCCATTGGAGGATTAAGGGTGAATTCAGAGATTGAGCACGCCAATACAGCATGAGTCAGAGAATTTCCGCTATAGATTTGTCACATCCTGACAACACAATGTCACAGATAATCTGAGGAATAGTGCTTTTCATCCCTTATCAAATCTTCATTTCCTTAAATACTAAAGTGTGCAAGTGCTCGCTGTTGTGGACAATAAACTTGAGGTGCCATCAGGCAAATCTTTGCACCAAACTGATCTCATTACTGCAGACTGTTCTACCCATTTGGTGAGCTGTCTGTCAGTTGACAGAAAGGCTCTGAGTCTGCTCCTGCTCCATTTTCCCCACATAGTGTATTTTTCTGCATATCCAGCTCTGCCACACTGTCCCTCATCAATCTCAATTATGAAAAGTTGAAAACATCGCTGAAGGTCAATTCTGCCATGTACCGGTGTGAAATAAAACATTGTGAGATATTCTTGTGACTTAATTACACGTACTCATTTTTCCAATTTAAACATAAGCAATTTTCAGGAAGCTCAATTAGAGTCAGTCAGAAAACAGGAAGGTTAACAGGGCAATATCCAAAATATTCATTAAGCTTCAGTTATGCAACAAAATTAAATTTGTTTCAAAATACTGTAATAGGCACATAGATACAAAAATACTTTTCAGCTTATGAACATAATTAGTAAGTGAGTGTACAATACCTTGTGTGTTTAAAGAATGATTTCTACACTTCATAAATGTGGCTCTGATATTAACGTACAGACTCTGCTTAAATATGCAGGGAAATCTGTTCAAAGTACAACACAGTCACTGAACACTTTAATTAATCCAGCTCCCCCACATCACAATGGGCCTTATTTTTAGATAATGTTCACTTTATCTGTGTACACGTTAGTACCAAGCTTCCCAAGGGGTGACAGGGAAGGAATGCTCAGGATGGTGTCTATAGAATGAGACACCTGACAATGTTTCTAATACTCAGCATTGCTTTTGACTACTGCTGGCCCTTCCTGCTAAATTGCACAGAGTATGATAAATGTTCCTTGTTAAAGTACAAATATTTCAACTTTTCAAGATAATTTTTAAAAGTTGTGGAAAATAACAAAAGAAATGTGATGGCCTAGTGGCATTATTGCTACACTATTAATCCTCAACCCAAAGTAATGTTCTGGGGCCCAGATTTGAATCCACCATAGCAGATAGAACATAGAACAATACAGCACAGAACAGGCCCTACGGCCCTTGATGTTGCGCCGGCCTGTGAACTATTCTCAGCTCAATCCCCCTACACTGCCCCACCATCATCCATGTCCTTATCCAAGGATTGTTTAAATCTCCCTAATGTAGCTTAGTTAACTACATTGGCAGGTAGGCCATTTCATCTGAGTGAAGAACCTGCCTCTGACATCTGTCTTAAATCTATCACCCCTCAGTTTGTAGTTATTCCCCCTCGTACAAGCTGACGTCATCATCCTAGGAAAAAGACTTTCACTGTCTATCCTATCTAATCCTCTAATCATCTTGTATGTCTCTATCAAATCCCCTCTTAGCCTTCTTCTTTCCAATAAGAACAGACCCAAGTCTCTCAGCCTTTCCTCATAAGACCTTCCCTCCAGACCAGGCAACATCCTGGTAAATCTCCTCTGCACTTTTTCCAATGCTTCCACATCCTTCCTGAAAAATGGCGACCAGAACTGTACACAATATTCCAAGTGTGGCCGCACTGGCGTTTTGTACAATTGCAGCATGATATTGCGGTTCCAGAACTCAATCCCTCTACCAATACCAGACCGTATGCCTTCTTAACAGCACTATCAACCTGGGTGGCAACTTTCAGGGATCTATGTCCATGGACTCCAAGATTCCTCTGCACATCCACACCACAGGAATATTTCCATTGACCTAGTACTCTGCCTTCCTGTTATTCTTTCCAATGGTAGAATTTGAATTCCATTTAAAAATATGGAATTAGAAGTCTAATGAGGACCATGAAACTTGCTGATTATTGAAAAAACACACCAGGTTCATTAATGCTCTTCAGGGAAATAATCTGCTTTCCTTACCTGGTCTGGCCGACACTTGACTCCAGACCCACAGCCTTCTGGGTAACTAGGGATGGACAATAAATACTGGCCTAACCAATGACATCCACATTTCAGGAATACATTTTTTAAAAAAGTATTCAGTAGTGTTTTAATTTGTTTTCATTTTTGTTTTATGATACAGCACATCCATGATCAGAGGGGAAAAGATAGGGAGGGCTGGTGTACCTCAGAATTTCGCAGTATGTTTGTAGGATTCCTTAACCAATAAAGAGGATTGATAACCATTGTCTCTATTCACTAAATGGGAATTACAAATTTACATTGTGATTTGTTTCCACAATGCTATTCATTCTGTTACCTTTTCCAAATGTCATCTATGTCTGAGCTTTAACATTGAACGTAGCCATTTGATGTTGGATATTTCGGTTTGTTATAAATGCAAACTACATTGTAGGAATTAACTACTCCCTCATTTAGAAGTGGAACAGCAAAATATCACAAGCTACTCAAATTATTTTACCTTGCGTTGTTTCCCTTTAGCATTTCTGCTTGATGCATGGGTGATGAGGGCTGAAATGTCACAAGGATTGAGCAGAAAGTACAGCTTAGTCTTTAATGTTCTTCTGATTGACCTTATGAACTCATCAGCAGCCTGGGCCCTCAAAACAAGAACAACATGTCCTCTTGCTTCTGTTTTGGTAATGGTGCCAGAACCACCTTCATAACACAGTCTGCTAAGATTTAATGATTATGCTGGCCACAACTATGTTAGTTTTGATAAATATCTTTGAAGCCAAAAAAAATCTTTGAACATTAGTAACTCACTCTATAATTTCAATTTTAGACAAGCCATCTAAAACTCAATTGTAATGCTTTGGAAAAAAGTGCAAGTCCAACAAGAGAACATTTTCAGACTTGGTTATTCACTTAAAAGATGTGTCGGTTGTGGATATTCTTGACTTATCCCTTTCAAGTAGTGGATTTGATGTTGCAAAAATGGTGAGTCATTTACCAAAAAATGGTTTGCCAATGACCTGTTCTTGTAGACAAAGTATTTAGGTGGCTGGTCTGGTTATAGTCATGGTTAAGATTTTGGAATTGGAAATGCCATTGAATGTTAACAAGGAGATGTTTAGACTTGCTCTTGTTGGTGTAATTCACTACCTGTGCTGTGAATTTTGTTTGGCATTTATCTACCAAAGTCTGGGTAATTATCCAGGTTTTATTGCATATGAGCATTCAGTGGCACATTGTCTGAGGGGTTATGAATGGGACTGTACACAAATATCTACACTTCTGACCTGATGATGACAGATGAGCCATGGACGAAGCATCTAAAAGTGGTTGGACATAACGTACTGTCTTGGGATTTTATGTGGCACAGCCTGCAGTTGAGGTAATTGACCTCCAACACCACAATTATTTTACCACTGAGCTAGGTTTAACTCTAAACAAGGGAGAGGTTGCACACATTCTTATTCAGTTCAATTTAATAAGGCATTCTTGATGGTCAAATTCTACTCTGATGTCATAGATAGTCACACTGCCATATAAAGAGTGGTTGAGAACTTTGGATCTCCACTCAATGGAGTTTCGAAAGATCTGGGGAATCTCATTGAAACTTGCAGAATACTGAGAGACCTGGATAGATAGAACATATGAAAGATGTTCCCACTGGTAGGAGAGTCTCAGACCTGAAGGTACTGCCTGAGAGTGAAGTTACAATCCTTTAGAATTGAGATAAAGAAGAATTTCTTCTACCAGAGGATGGTGAATCTGTGGAACTAATTGTCGCAGGGGGCTGTGGGGAACAAGTCATTGAGATAGATAGGTTTTTGATGAGTAAGGGGATGAAAGGTTACAGGGAGAAGGCAGGGAAATGGGGTTGAGAGACAAAAGAGCCATAATTGAATGGCAGAGCACAAGTGATGAGCTGAATGGCCTAATTTAACTCCCATATCTCAAGGTTTTATGGTCTTATTCCCATTGCACTTCTAGAATTCAGCTATTTTAGAACATGGTTGCAAAGAATTTTGAAATCAAGTTAACTAACGTTCTTATTTAATTTTAGCAACCCACTGTCACCCTGCAATTAAAACATAATATTGGTCAGAATGAAGGAGCAAATTACAAGGATTTCTGGAATGAAAGATAGAAGAATTGGATTTATTCTGCTTTTTGTGGACAGGGAACACCTGGACACTTTTTTTTATTGAGTCAGGTAAATATCAGCATTGTACTGGAACAGTTTGGATAGAGGCATGGCTAGTTAGGGTGCATAAGTCTTCAATATTAAAGCTTGGATATTATTGGGGCTCATAGCCTTTGATCAGATGCCTCTTGGAGTCAATTGAATTGGTGGAACACTTGCTTTTTGTGATAGTGAGAAATGTGCAATGTTGGTTTGTTCACTTGATAATTCTGAGTTGCAAAGGTTTTAGTTTTGTCTTTTGCATTCACTTGCTCGACTCCACCATCACTGAGGATTGGGATATTCATGGAATCATCCCCTGTTATTTCCTTGTCCACTACTATTCCTGACAGGACTGCAGAGCTTTAATCTGATTCACTGGCTAAGGGATCATTTAGTTCTGTCTAGAGAATGCTGTTTCTGCTGTTTAGCATGAAATAAATGTTGTAGCTTCATCAGGTTGAAACCTCACTTTTAAACAATACCTGATGCTGTTCCTAGTATGTTCTTTACTCTGTTTAATGAACCAGGCTTGGTGGTAATGGTAGAATAGGGATTATGCTGGGCTTGTTACATGTTGTATTGAAATATAATTCTGCTGCTGATGACCCAGAGTTTCTTATGAATGTTCGTGTTTGAATTACTAAATCTATTACAAATCTATTCTATTTAACATGGTACTAGTACCACACGCCATGATGAGTGAGTGTCCTTAGTATGAGGACAGGCCATTATGTCAACGAGGTCTGTGCAATAGTCAGTCGAATTGACAGCATTCTTGGACATGTATCTACAGCAGTTAACTTGTTAAGAATGGGGTCAAGTAGATTTTGCCTTGTGTTGATTTTCTCACCATTTTCCCCAGGGATATGTTCTTTAGGGCTCAGGCAGTTTTGTCCTGACAGGGACTATCAAGGCACTCTTGGCAATGGACATTGAAGACTGAAGTGCTCCACACTTGCCTTGGCTACATTCTTGCGTCTTCCAAGTGGTGTTCAACATAGAAGAAAAGGATGCATTCCTGTGAGGCAGGATCATATTTGGCAAACAGCACCTCTGTACATTTTCTTTTAACCTGATGCCACGTGATTTAATGGATTTTGGAGTCAATGTTAATGATTCCCAGGGCTGCTGTCTTTTGAGTATACCACCGTGGCCCCATCTCTAATGGGCCCATATTGATGGAAAAGGACATACCGAGAGATGGTGATGGAGAATTGTATTCACTGAAGCACATGGTTCAGTGAGAATGACTGTGACAACAATGGCTGACAACAATTTTACCTCCCAGCTCACTGGCCTAGGTGTACCTTTATCATGACCAAATCCGGCACCTGTTGGCTCATGCTGTGCTAACCACATTATTGTGAGCTTGAATTACACATAAGCCCACACTGGGCAAGGATGGTAGATTTCCCTACCACAAGGGCATTAGTAAACTCAATGATTTTATTAACAATCTGACAGTTTTCTGGCCACCATCACTGATACTAACTTGTTAGGAATTAATGCATAAACAAGACTTGCAAGATTAAAACGAAAGGGAAAAAGAAATGTAAAGTGTTTTGAAGCTAGTGGAAAGGGGCAGGATTTCCTGTATCTGCAATATTATGCTTTTGCAGATTTAATTTCTATGTGTGCGTCTTTCAATGCATGTATGCGCAGTCTACGTCTGCCAATTTTCCAGCTATTTGCACAACTTGTCAGACTATATTTGTGTATAGAACACATACCTTCAAACTGGCAACAATCCCAGCACAGAGGAGCTGTTGTCTAATTGCCCGTCTATGACAATCTAGCTATATCTAGTTTATTTGCCATAAATTCTGAACAGTTTTATTTTTGAGACTTTCACTTTCTATTGATTTATTCTCTCAGCAGATTGCTGAAGGGACAGTCTGACAGCATCAGTCCGTGTGAGATTCGCTCTATAGCCAGGTGTGCCATACCTGGATGACCACAGCAGGATGACTTTAGATTAGATTAGATTAGATTACTTACAGTGTGGAAACAGGCCCTTCGGCCCAACAAGTCCACACTGACCCGCCGAAGCGCAACCCACCCATACCCCTACATTTACCCCTTACCTAACACTACGGGCAATTTAGCATGGCCAATTCACCTGACCCGCACATCTTTTGGACTGTGGGAGGAAACCGGAGCACCCGGAGGAAACCCACGCAGACACGGGGAGAACGTGCAAACTCCACACTGTCAGTCGCCTGAATCGGGAATTGAACCCGGGTCTCAGGCGCTGTGAGGCAGCAGTGCTAACCACTGTGCCACCGTGCCGCCCACTTGTGCTGTATGTTTTCAGGTGGTAATGACTTGCTCTTTGCTTGCTTGATGTAAGTCTCCCAGTCTTACAGCAAGACATTCAGAACTTTATGAGGTTCCTTATCAACCCTCAGTTTGGCCCTGTGGGTCAGGTTAATATTATTGCAGGCAAGTCCAATGAGTTGGCCAATGATGTCAGCTGCTTTCCTTTTGCAAATAACGTGTTCTGCATCAAGAGGCAGATTGCCTGTTACAATGGATCTCAAATGGTAGCACCATTTCCAGGGGGCTCTTATTTAGTGTGAGTAGGAAATGTATCACATTGTAAAAGCACAGCAGGTTAGGCAATATCCAAGGAGTAGACAAATTGACGTTTCAGGCATAAGCCCTTCATCAGGATGCGGCCTGACCTGCTGTGCTTTTCCAGCACCACACTTTGCAATTCTGATCTCCAGCATCTGCAGTCCTCCCTTTCTCCTAGAAGTACATGTTACCCTGTAACCTCAGGTTTCTTGACATTTGTAGTCAAAGAGAACAGGTACAGACATGCGATAGACAATGTATCTTTCCAAAAACAAAAATGAAAGAACTGCGGATGCTGTAAATCAGAAACAGAAACAGAATTTGCTGGAAAAGCTCAGCAGGTCAGGCACGATCTCTGAAGAAAAATTAACATGAGAGTTTAACGTTTCGGGTCTGGTGATCCCTCCCCAGAAGAGTCCCTTTCTTTCTGGTTGATTTTCCAGGTGAGTGACTAGCCCAGCATTGTCAGCAGAGAGGAGCCTTGAAGCAGGATGCAATGTATCTTATTTGTGGTGAGAAAGCCAGAGCCAGATGGACTGTAGGCCACGTTGAAGATGCTTGCGAGAGTGATTTGAAAGCCCAAGATATTCATTTTTGCACCTGGGAGTCACTCGCCAATGACAGAGGGAATTGGCTACACTCTTGGTGAACTGTGATCATCGGGTAAAAAATGAGGTCTGCAGATGCTGGAGATCACAGCTGAAAATGTGTTGCTGGTTAAAACACAGCAGGTTAAGCAGCATCCAAGGAATAGGAAATTCGACGTTTCGGGCATAAGCCCTTTATCAGGAATGAGGAGAGTGTGCCGAGCAGGCTAAGATAAAAGGTAGGGAGGAGGGACTTGGGGGAGGGGCGATGGAGATGTGATAGGTGGAAGGAGGTCAAGGTGAGGGTGATAGGCCGGAGTGGGGTGGGGGTGGAGAGGTCAGGAAGAAGATTGCAGGTTAGGAAGGCGGTGCTGAGTTGAGGGAACCGACTGAGACAAGGTGGGGGGAGGGGAACTCAGATTTCTCCAGTTTCCTCATTTCCCCTCCCCCCACCTTGTCTCAGTCAGTTTCCTCAACTCAGCACCGCCCTCCTAACCTGCAATCTTCTTCCTGACCTCTCCGCCCCCACCCCACTCCGGCCCATCACCCTCACCTTGACCTCCTTCCACCTATCACATCTCCATCGCCCCTCCCCCAAGTCCCTCCTCCCTACCTTTTATCTTAGCCTGCTTGGCACACTCTCCTCATTCCTGATGAAGGGCTTATGCCTGAAACGTTGAATTTCCTATTCCTTGGATGCTGCCTGACCTGCTGTGCTTTAACCAGCAACACATTTCGAACTGTGATCATCAGTGACTAAACAACAGAGACACCACCAAAAACAGCAACCCTGGTACCTTCAGATGTGGCACGAATGGGAGAGCCTACCTCTTTAGTCACCAGCAAACCGGTGAGATATGAAGACACTCCACCTATAATAAGTTTGTCTGCTGTGAGTCCATCACCTTTTTCAGATGGGCAGATCCTGGAACTTACTTATTTGCAAACTTGAATCAAGAGTGACAAAAATAAGGAACTTTGTGTTACTTCCTGATACACCGCTGGTGAGTTGAAATTCTTAAATTCCTTTCTGATCCCCATTTTCAGATTCAAAATTAGAAATTGCTGGAAAAGCTCAGCAGATCTGGCAGCATCTGTGGAGAGAAATCAGAGTTAACATTGCGGGTTGAGTGACCCTTCCTCAGAACAGGTTTCTCTCTACAGATGCTGCCAGATCTGCTGAGCTTTTCCAGCAATTTCTACTTTTGTTTCTGATTTGCAGCATCTGCTTTTTTTTTCAGATTTTAATCCCCATTTTCAGATGATGGAGAGGTATCTTCTAGCTCACTTTTTACCTTTATATTTGTGTTACTTCTCTGGCCCTACAGATATACTTTAGTAAACTGTGGTACAGTTAAGTCCGGCATTCTCCTGGGAATGTTAAGTCATTGTTTGGTTACAATCTTGCTTGTAATTTGTTACGTTTATATTGGCTTCACTTTTGTTTTTTCCTGTATGAGCCTTTTGCTGAACTTTTCAAAAATTAGATGATTTTCTAAACTTAAAAGGGACACTTTAACTCACAGATGTTTATGATCAAATTCAGCAGCAGCTGACACTCCATAATTCTGGCGTCATTGGCCGAAATGGTATAAAACATTAAACTTAAACTGCTTGGAATTTGTGGTGGCAATAATAATAAAATTGCTAACATTTATCATCATTGCTCCATTGAAATTGACAGTAACTTTGGAGCCTACATGTGTGCACATTAATTCAGAATCTGGAATTCCTTTCAGTAATTCTACCCATTGTCGACATCTTCTGTGCAATTTTCCCCAAGATTGCAATCCCCAAGTAATCACAATATTGACAAAAATATTTACATTAACGTTGTTAGGCTTGCTGTAAAATGCAGAATGGTGTTGAATGAGTTGCAACTGGATTTTTTAACTGCATCCAAGCATTGTAGTTACTGCTAAACAACATGACTGACATTGAAAGGCTAACCGTGTATTTGTAAAATATTAATTCTATTATAATAAACTTAATCCTAATGTTTAAAATGTTTTAAAGTAGTTTGTTTTCCATTGTTTTGACTTCTATCAGTTCAATCTTAAATAATCGTTCCACTACCTGAAAATTTAAGTTAAAAGTTAAAGCATTTCAGTGCTTTTAATTTCCTGGTTTGCTGACTATGAGCATACTTCAGTATGATCAGCTGCTCACTCTGTTAGTTGACATCACTGTTACTGTATATCTGGATTTATTGCCAGTATGTAAACTGTTGTCAGGGAAAGAGAACATTTATGTAATTAAGATTTTTGTAGGCAGTTTTCTTCAACATCTGGAGGAGCCGGTGTTGGACTGGGGTGGACAAAGTTGAAAATCACACAACACCATGTTATAGTCCAACAGGTTTAATTGGAAGCTCTAGCTTTCGAAGCGACGCTCCTTCATCAGCGCTCTGAAAGCTCGTGCTTCCGAATAAACCTGTTGGACTATAACCTGGTGTTGTGTGATTTTTAACCTTCTTCAATATCAGTGATGAATGCTGTTGCTGCATGCAGAGTGCAAAATATCTCTCATTATTAAATATAGAATGTATTATTTTTATATTTTATCATCTATTTATCAAATTAACCTTAACAGAAACTAAATGTTAAAGAGTCCAATGAATCATGGATGTTTGAGCCGCTCCCACCAGTTTCTATGTGTTGTTATAAATAGCTTACTTTTTGTTGATTTATGTTCACTGACTGGCTGCTTTAACAAATAATACTGTGAATCTGTGTTTTAAATTTAAAGCAAACTCATTTGGTAGACATTTCCACAAACCATAATTTAATGTCTTCTAGAGAAATGTAACTGGTGCTCATAGAATGAAGAAAAAACTCAAAGAGAAATTAAAGAGCAGCATTGGCTCAATGGTTGCAGATACCTTTGAGTGAAATGACACAAAAGGAGGAGGCCATTCAGCCCATCATGCCTCTGTAGAGCAAACTAGTCAGTCCCATTCTCCTATCCTGACCCCAGAGCCCTGCATGCACATTTCCCTCAAGAGTCCACCATAATTCCTTTTGAAATTATTGATAATTTCTGTTTTCACCCCCCCCTTTAAAGACTGTAAGTTCCATTAAATACCAGTCGCTGCATTAAAAATTTTAAAAAGTCCTTTCTCACATCAGCCCTGTAGCTCTTGCACAAAACCTTAATCTGGTCCCCAAGTGGAAGTGAATTACTTGAGATTTGAACACATTACCTCAGGTGATAACATCAGAAAGCATTGTTGGACATGTATTTCTGATGAGATGCTAAATCGAGATTCCACCTATTCTCTAACATGGATACAAAACTTCCCATAATTGAAGAGGAGCAGAGATAGCAACCCAGTATCCTGGCTAAGCAATGGGTCATTTATCTCTTTGCTCTTTGAGACTATACCATACACAACTCTTACAATATTCAACCTTACAATAACACCTCCTCAAAGGTAACTAATTGTTTGCAAAATGCTTTGGCACTGCCTGATATTGTGGAAAGTGAGCATGTTCAAAATTATTTCTTTCAAAGGTTTGTGTCAGAGTACTTGGCTTATAAACAGTATTGTAATCTAGACCATACCAGCACTGGAGCTTGGATTGGAGCTATCTCCTCCTATTTCCATCTCATTGTGACTTTTTTTAGTTTTCTTTTCCAAGTAGTGGCTTAAATCCCTTTAAAATATTATCATCTCTGGTTTCAATAATCCATGAAGAAAGAATTGTTTTGTGTTTTCCTTTTTGTTCTTCCTGTAATAATCCTCAACCTGTGCCCCACTATCATCAACCTGCCAAACAGCAGAAATTGATTACCACTAACATCTTAAACCACTCAGACATTTCAAAAGCATTGTCCAATCTTTACACAATCTTTATTGCCTGGCAAAAATAAACACCAATTTTTCAACATTTTGGCATTCATTTCTGTCTCCACCAAGAGCACACCTTCCCTTGGCCAATTCCTGAAGAAGGGCTTATGCCTGAAACGTCGACTCTCCTGCTCCTTGGATGCTGCCTGACCTGCTGCGCTTTTCCAGCAACACATTTTCAGCTCTGATCTCCAGCATCTGCAGTCCTCACTTTCTCCTTGCCAATTCATGTCAACTTCTCCTAATTCCATTGGCTTCCTGTCAACATATTGATTCCATGACTACATACACATCATTCCAAAGTTTTGAAGCACAGAGAGAGGCTCTTCAGCTCATTATATCTGCACCAGTCATCAGACACCAATTGACTCTATTCTCAGTTTACAGCCTTGCATACAATGCTGTTTAAATTGTTAATCTAAACAGTTCTTAAATATTGCAATGGTTCCTACCTTTCCCAACCTTTCAGACAGTGAGGTCCAGATACCCACCAACTTCTGGGTAGAAAAGAATCTTCCTTAAACCCCCTCTAAACTTCCTGCCCCTTATTTTAAATCTATGTTCCCTGCTGATTGATCCTTCCACCAAGGGAAAATGTTTCTTCCTATCTATGTCCCTCATAACTCTGCAGACTTCAAATTAGGTAAGGAAGACAACTTTAGACTATCTAATTCTTTTTTATTGCTAAATTGCTCCAGCCAAAGCAACATCTCAAAGAATCTCTTCTGTGTCCTCTTCCAGAGCACCATATCCTTCCTATAGTGTGGTGATCAGAACTGCGCACAGTACTTTAGATGTGGCCGAACTATACAGCTCCACCTTAATTTCCTTGCTCTTGTATTAAATGCCTTGACTAATAAAAACAAATATCCCATATGCCTTCTTAACCATCTTATCTACCTGCTCTGTCTTTTTAAAGGATCTTTGGACATTTACTCCTTGGTCACTCTAGTCCTCTGTATTTCCTAGTGTTCTGCCATTCATTATTAGTCCTCCCAAAGTTCATCCACCCTCACTTTTCAGAATTAAGTTCCATTTGCTGCTCTGATGTTCTGTCCATCTGACCAGTCAATCTATATCTTCCCATAATCTTTGGTTTGCCTCCTCACAAGTTATCACACCATCAATTTTCATGTCACCTGCAAGCATATTGATTAAACCTCTGACATTCATGTCTGGATCATCAGTGTACATTACAAGCAGCAAAGGACCCAGCACCAAACCTTTCGGTATGCTACGAGGTACAGCTTCTCATCACAAAACCAATATTTGACCATGCCTCCTGCCACTATAAGCAAATTGTATATCCAATTTGCCCTCGATCCTGTGGGCTAGCTGAAAGCTACTCTTCCTATAGGTAATCATATCACATCTGATCTTACAACCAGCCAATCAGGATTCACCAGAGTTGGGCTTTTCTCAAAAGCCTTTGAAGTAGAGAGATTGTGCCTCAAATCTTTACTTACAATTTTGAGGTGATAATGAAACATATCGTAAAGTCATAGATAGAGTCATAGAGATGTACAGCATGGAAAGAGATCCTTTGGTCCAACTTGTCCATGCCAACCAGATATCTCAACCCAATCTAGTCCACCTACAAGCACCCGGCCCATATCCCTCCAAACCCTTTTTATTCATATCCCCATCCAGATGCCTTTTAAATGTTGCAATTGTACTAGCCCTCACCACTTCCTCTGGCAGCTCATTCCATACACATACCACCCTCTGCATGAAGACATTGCCCCTTAGGACTTTTTTATATCTTTCCCCTCTCACCCTAAACCTATGCCCTCTAGTTCTTGACTCCCCCACCCTAGGGAAGAGACTTTGTCTATTTATCCTATCCACGTCCCTCATGATTTTATAAACCTCTACAAAGTCACCTCTTAGCTTCCAACAGTCCAGGGATAACAGCCCCAGCCTATTCAACATCTCCCTCTGGCTCAAATCCTCCAACTGTGGTAACATCCTTGTAAATCTTTTCTTGTAAATAAATACAAGCCATGTCCCACATCCTGGAATCATATCCAGTGATGTGTCAAAGCGTCATAGAGTCATAGAGATGTACAAGCATGAAACAGACCCTTCGGTCCAACCCGTCCATGCCGACCAGATATCCTAACCCAATCTATCCTACCTGCCAGCACCCAGCCCATATCCCTTCAAACCCTTTCTATTCATATATCCATCCAAATGCCTCTTAAATGTTGCAATTGTACCAGCCTCCACCACTTCCTCTGGCAGCTCATTCCATACACGTACCACCCTCTAGGGTGAAAAAGTTGCCCCTTAGGTCTCTTTTATATCTTTCCCCTAAACCCATGCCCACTAGTTCTGGTCTCTCCAGCCCCAGGGAAAAGACTTTGCCTATTTACCCTATCCATGCCCCTCATCATTTTGTAAACCTCTATAAGGTCACCCCTCAGCCTCTGACACTCCAGGGAAAACAGCTCCAGCCTGTTCAGCCTCTTCCTATAGCTCAAATCCTCCAACTCTAGCAACATCCTTGTAAATCTTTTCTAAACCCTTTCAAGTTTCACAACATCTTTCCAATAGGAAGGAGACCAGAATTGCACACAATATTCCAACAGTGGCCTAACCCATGTCTGTACAACTGCAACATGACCTCCCAACTCCTTCACTCAATACTCTGACCAATAAAGGAAAGCATACCAAACGCCTTCTTCACTATCCTATCTATCTGCGACTCCATTTTCAGGGTGTTATGAACCTGCACTCCAAGATCTCTTTGTTCAGCAACACTCCCTAGTACCTTACCATTAAGTGTATAAGTCCTGCTAAGATTTGCTTTCCCAAAATGCAGCACCGCACATTTATCTGAATTAAACTCCATCTGCCACTTCCCAGCCCATTGGCCCATCTGGTCAAGGTCCTGTTGTAATCTGGAGTAACCCTCTTCACTGTCCACTACACCTCCAATTTTGGTGTCATCTGCAAACTTACTAACTGTACCTCTTATGCTCGCATCCAAATCATTTATGTAAATGACAAAAAGGAGAGGACCCAGCACCAATCCTTGTGGCACTCCACTGGTCACAGGCCTCCAGTCTGAAAAATAACCCTCCACCCTCTGTCTTCTACCTTTGAGCCAGTTCTGTATCCAAATGGCTCATTCTCCCTGTATTCCATGAGATCTAACCTTGCTAATCAGTCTCCTATAGGGAACCTAATCGAACACCTTACTGAACTCATATAGATCACATCTATCGCTCTGCCCTCATCAATCCACTTAGTTACTTCTTCAAAAAGCTCAAGTTTGTGAGACATGATTTCCCACGCACAAAGCCATGTTGACTATCCCTAGTCAGTCCTTGCCTTTCCAAATGCATGTACATCCTGGCCCTCAGGATTTTCTCCAACAACGTGCCAACCACCGACGTCAGGCTCACTGGTCTATAGTTCCCTGACTTGTCCTTACCACCCTTCTTAAACAGTGGCATCATGTTTGCCAACCTCCAGTCTTCCAGCACCTTAGATCTGATGAAAATATTATGTATCTGATGATAATATTCTAAAATGGCTGAATGCACAGAGATTTTGGAACATGCTAAATAATAAATTCTAAATTATTCTTTGCTGCCTTCATTTCATTGACTTAGACATTTCTTCTGAAGGGCCTTTTGACACTGCATATAATATTCCAAGTGTGGCTCAACTGATATCTTGTGCTAAATCAATTGCATTTTCTTGCTTTTAATAATCAGATGTTAGAATTCCATTTGTTTTTAATCTGCAGCCTTTTCCACTATTGAATCTCCAAACGATTATTAGTTTTCAGACCAAAAGAAGAAATATCACTGAACACTTAGGCTTTAGCAGGACTGCAATCAGTCCTGGTTGGGGTGAGTTCAAAACCAGGGACATATTTTTAAAGGTGAAAGGAGAAAGATTTAAAATGGGCCATCAGGGGCAGCTTTCTCAAACAGAGGATGGTTCGGATGTGCAATGAACTGCCAAAGTGGTAGATGCAGTAACAGTTACAATGTTTAAAAGACATTTGGACAGGTACATGAATAGGAAAGGTTTGGAGGGATATGGTCTAACGCAGGCAAATGGGACTAGTTTAGTTTGGGAAAGGCGGTCGGCATGGACAAATTGGACTGAAGGGTCTGTTTCTATGCTGTATGACTCCATGACTTGCAATTGTATTTTGGAAATGTTCAGGTAACTGTAGCTTCAGCAAGGGTTTGGAGGAAAGTGTTCCCAACTTCAGCTACAGATATCATACTCAAAAATCCAGCTGTGCAATAAATGGACATTTTTGTAATAGAGAACTTTACTGTTTGAGGTATTGCACAACATTCTTCGCTTGAAAATGCTTTCTTGGAATTAAACAGGAACAAGTATGCTGGAAAGCTGATAATTGACAATGGGCACTAATATCAGGTGCCTTTGTGCGTGCGTAGGTGGGTGGTGGAGAGAAGGTGATGGTGTTTCCTCAGTCATGACTATCCACAAAGAGAACAATAAATCAATTTGAGTAAAGGATGTTCAGTAAGTAGATAGTTTTGAATTCACTCACTGGTCAGGCACTACAGGTCGAATCTCACACAGAATTAACTCTAGATTACCAGTGAAAGGAGATAATCATTGCTTATACCCTCTATTTGTGATTGTTTCTGATAGTGCATTGCCAAAGTTAAAAAATACTTTGTTTTTATGTTATCAAACTGCTAACTGAAGATTGATATTGCATGTGAACTGAATGCAAACAGAATATATTGAACTCTGACTGAATCCATTCCGTGGCAACAAGATGGGTTACTCGAACACGCCAGTTTTAATGTCCAAAATCCAGGAAAACCCAATGTCTGGGATGATCACAATTCCAAGGATGTCATACTTTTATCACTGTACATATACCTGTTGGGTAACATATACTTTCCAACATCAGCCTAAATGATCTGGCTCTAATTTTAGCATTGCGCTTCTTTATACTGGATTCCACCTAACGAAAGGAAAGAGTTTGGCTCCATCCAATTCATCAAATGCTTCAAGCATTTCATCATCATTCATCCCTTAATCTTCCAGCTTCAGTGGATTACAGATGTGAATATACAGGCATGGTTAATAATTATGCCAACTATTATGGTGTCATCTGCAAAGTAGACAAGTGAATGATATCTAAGGTTACAAAGAGATCTTGATCATTTGAATTAATGGCTCAAGTGTGGAAGCTGGAGTTAATTTAGATTAATACAAAGTTTGCCTTTTGGTAAAGCAAACAAGGTAAGGATTTATGTAATTGAAAGTAGGGCTTTGGGTAGTGTTGTAGAACAGAGAGACCTAGGGATTCAGATGCATAATTCTTTGAAATTTGCATCACAGGTGGACAAGGTGGTTAAGGTGTTTAGTATGATTCCTTTCATTGCTCAGACCTTTTGAGGATAGCAGTTGGGATATCATATCAAGGTTGTATACAATGTTGGTGAAGCCTCTTCTTGAGTACGGTGTTCAGTTCGGTCGTCCTGTTATAGAAAGGACATTAAGCTGGAAAGGACTCCAAGAGATTTATCAGGAGGTTGCTGGGAATGGAGGGTTTAAGTTATGAGGAGCAGCTGGGACTTTTTCCACTGGAGCCTAGGTGGTTCACAAAATCATGAGGGATATAGATAAGGGGAATGGCAGGTGTCTTTTCCCTAGCATGGGGGATTTCAAAACTAAGAGGCATATTTTTAAAGTGAGAGAAGATTTTAAGACAGACACGAGGGGCAATCCTTTTTCATCAAGTGGTTCATGCGCAGAATGAACTTTCAGAGGAAGTGAAGTGATGGATGTGGGTACAACATCTAAAAGATATTTGGATAAGTTCAAGAATAGGAAATGTTGAAGGGATATGAGCCAGGTACTCTGAGATGATGGTAATCATGGACTGTTTCTGTGTATGACACTGACTACCTAGCTCACAAAAATCACTCTTTTAGTCCCCAGTTTCATTTCTAATGGTTTAATGACAATTGATTTTCAATAAATGAAAGGCAGCTGTTGAACTTAAATAATAATGTTTTATTGTTGTAAAAAAAAAGCACATTATGTGGACAATGTCAAACAGTACCTTTGTCATCAGTTTGGCTGTCAAAACTATCGCAGTAAAGAAACTGTACATTATATTCTTGTTTGGGGAGGTGCTGATAAAGTTGGCAGCATTTCAGAAGACAAATAGTTACAATGATTACATTTCAAAAGTCTAGTCCAAGTAACATCCCACTTCAAGGAACACAGTCATCCAGTGAAATTACAGTAGTTATTATGAAGTTTGAATATTTATCCACCCGATTATTTAATATAATGGTTATGCTCTTTATAAAGCCTGTGTCCATGCTGTTGCTTTGTACACCAAAATGTGACACTTATCATACAAAACAAATGTGTTTATAATAGCAATGTGAAGGTAAGGAATGTTTTCTGCTAACTCCAAACCACTCAAGCAAAGGGTCAAAAATGCAAAGTTATTCTCCACATGTTCCATTCATTCAATCCCAAAATCACTCCTTAGGCTCCACACTTTTCCTTCACCATTGTGCTCTCCCTCCCTCTCTCTCTCTATTCTCCTATCTTCAGATTTTGTCCATATAAGCATTGAAATTTGGGTATTCTTTGTTCCTCAGAGTTTAAAGATGCACAAATACCTAGATGGGTTAATAATGTCACTGAAGTGGTGCAGAGTGCACATGTCTGTGCGAAGAGTCCATATTAGAGCAGAATTCACTCTGCAACCTGGTCAGAGATGGAGAGGGGAACAGACGCCTCTTTAACAGTCAGCCACATCTGGCTGCTATTACGTCATTACATCATACTATTACATCATTAACCTGTTTATTTTAAATGGATTAATGACCATTAGAACAGTAGATCGAATGTGCCAACATTCACAAAACAAGTGGCATCACTTGGAAAATGATGCTTTACCTTATCTAACCATTTTTACACAATTAAACAACATTGACCTATCCCTCCAATTGTCCTGTCAAAAACTTCTGAAAACATGGCAGACTTCCAGGTAGACTTCAAAAGATTTCCTAATAAATCTCATTTTCACAGGACCAATATGATTGAGTAATTCTGCCCACAATGCTCTCTGCGGTGATCTGGCATTGAAATGTGGCAGTAATGTTCCATCACATGAACTTAGTTCTTCCCACAGTGCTAAATAGATACATTCGAGCACTTCTATAGAATGTTAGAATGCTGATATGGTTCTGGGAAATGCTGTTCCTTACTGAACAGGAGTGATCCAAGAGAAAAGGAGTAATAATAGCACAGGCTGCCAGTTTTTGCATTGAATAACCCCAATGTCACTTTAAAACAGGAGCTGCCCAAAGAAACATAAAACGAGATTTCACCTTATCAGTTCAACACAGTCTTTACACTTGGCCAACAGTTTCCATCTGAAGAACACATCTGAATACTTATTTCATAACTCCACTCAATTGTTGAGAATACAATACTCCTTATCTCAAAAGTCTTTGAACTCCAATGTACAACAGGAATACTGTGAGAAACAGGTTTTCACTGGTGTTGGGCAATTGACTTCTGAAGGTCACACTGCTGTGTGCTTGACTCAGTTTTGCTGTAAATGCCTAACACTTCTTGCAGTGCAGCATGTTATTGTGATCTAAATTAGTCAGGATTCAAAACAAACTGAACCAAAGGAAGGAGCTGTGTATTCTTATGCAGACAACATAGGCTGGTGTAATGGAAAGTAAATGATTTGTTCCATTGCAGAAAGACAATATTATGTGCCTCTATCCACCCTCCCTCCTCTGATTATGTCAAATGTGCAAACATGAATGTCAGAATTAGACCACTGTCAGGAAGCACTGGCAGCAGCCCTTTGTTAATAAGACTTTGTACATTAGAAACCAAAAGTAAAACACAGCACATTACTAGTAAAATGTTACATTCCTGATCATTTGATTGTTGGAAAGAGCATTCACACAGTTTACTGCACAGACTAGATTACTCCAATAGCCTACATTTGAATTTCCTTATATTATATCAATAGAAAAATAAAGTGACGGTTTGTGTGTCTGCTACATGTGCCAGAAAAGTTGCTCACTGCTCTCAACCACCCACTGTCACTGTCTCATCTTCCCACCCTGAAGGGTTTTCCTATGTTTCTTGTGTCTAGCGATGCTCAATGATACTCAAAAATTCACGTCAAATTTCAAAACATCTGAATACACGTGTTCTTAATATTTAGCCAAGTATCAAGGCACTGTAAATCTTTTAAACTATATATCTATATTTGTATGTCTCTCAGTCACGAGAACTTTAAAACATGTGCTTGCATGCACAACTAAAGGAAGGGACGCACGAGTGCATAAGCAAGATGAATGTCAAAAATGCTTCAATAATTGTTCTGATATGTTCCTGGAATGTTCTTTAGAAAATGACTACATTCTAACCCCTGACAAAATTCTTTTGATAATCGTGATATAATAAATAAGGAATAAAAAAATACACTTATTCCCTAAACCCAAGACAGACAAAAAAAAATGTGCACTAATGCTCTATGTGCCATTAATTCATTGCAGCCTGACACATTCCAATGTATAGTATTGCAAGGAATTTTTCTTAAGATGTCCTGCAGCCCACAGAACTCTAATTATTAGTTCACTTCATGACTTGAATTTTAGACTCCACTGACACCCCCTCCCAACCCAAATCTTAGGATTCTCCTTCAATTCAATAAAGAATTAAAAGCTCAATATTGTATAATTGCAGGGTGAAAAGTCAGACATTGTAATAGAATTGAAATGAGAACCAACATGGAATTATTTACTATACAAAACATGCAAAATTAGCATTGCATGCTTTCAAAACAAATGAAATATCATACTTATATTCAATTTTGGCATTTTCTCGACAACTTTAGAAGATCAATTTTATTTTGCTGAATTTCTCATTTCCAACTAGAATCAAGGCAAGTATGAAACAGTCTCATAAAGGGGATAAAGTGGATTTGCAATAGTTGGGGACGTTCTCATCAGTATACCGAACAAGAAGCTTTCTGCAGCTACACTGTGAAGAGAGATCCCTCCCACAAAATAGGTGAGTTAAACTCAAATAAAGCAAGCTTTTTCTTAAAAGCCTAAAGGAGCAGTACCAAAGAAAGGTTTCTCAAACCACAGAGTGACAATACAGAGTCGCCAGAGAAAACCCAACAGCACTGGATGAATGCAAGATTGTAATTTCCACAAGCAGTCTCCAGTGTGCTCTCTGTTACAATTATTTCCATGTTGCCCATTCTAACCATCGCAAAATTTACCTTTCATTGGTTAAATAATGAGATGCAGAATTCACAGATTTAATTAGCAAAGGTTTTAACCACATCTCTCAACTCTATCAGCAAACCTCAGAGGGCACTATTTCTCCAGAAAAACTGCACTTTTCTTCTTAAACCAGGTGCTCAATTCAGGCCATCCGCTCTATATTACACCAGGCTTATGCCCAATAAAAAATTAATTGCTCTAAGTAATGAAAGCCTGCAGAGCATTCAGCCATGTGGCACTCTGAGCAGCGAACAAATGCAGTGCTCGGTGTAGCTAGATGAAGCCGGTGTACTCTCAAGTCCAGTTTACATTAAGCACTCAGAAAATCTCGCAATGTCGTGAAAGACTCCTCAAATTTGAACTGTTTGCGCACTGCCGTTCGCTCGATCTCAATGTCCTTGTCCAACTGCCTACACAGGGTGTAGGAGGCCATGAGCACCAGTTCCTCGGAATCCGGGCTGTTCTGTTCAGACTCAGACTGTTCTTCCTCCGACTCTGTTATGGATTTTGGCACCTCTAGTTTGGATGAAAGCCACGGGTGGTTTAAACATTGTTCTGCTTTTGCTCGTTTCCTTTAATGACAAAGCAGAAAATTAATACAGATACTGTTGTGTTCCAAACTTTTATCTAATTACTCACAATTTTGTGTTCTTTAAACTGTATGCAGATTTAAGTTTACCAGAGAGAAAAAAAAATTACTGTAGTTTGCAAAATTAATTGTAATGCATTCCATTGCAAAGGTAAATCCCAAAACAATTGATGAAAGGGCTTAGACTTTGCTGAATGAAAATTACCATATTAATACTACAAGTGTCTGTATGACATCCCTTTGTTTGCTATTTTAATGGAGGCGTTACTCCAAATAAGCAATGAGTGAAGGAAACACAAGGGGGAAAAGTATTCAACACTGAAGGCACAATTTCATGGCTAACCTTTGTTTCAGAGAATCTTTTCTTTTTGATTGATGCTAAATAGACTCCCATTAAAATATGTTGTGGATGTTTACTGTGTTGTTTTGAACTTTGCTTGGAGAAATAACAATGCAAAAAAATTCTATGAGATGTCAAAGACAAAAATAAGACCACCAACTGCTTTTCTAAGAACTACAAAGATGCTCATTAATTTAGTTTGATCACAACACAGAAATATATTGTGCCAATGACATTTGGCTCAACCAATTCAGGGTTGATTCATTTCCCCACCTGAACCGTTCAAATAATTCTACATGGGCCTACTTGTAACATTATTAAAAGAGTACCTTAACTTGGAAAAATGATGTATGAATACAAGAGCTGGACTTCAGTAAGAGGCACCCTGCACTGCTCAGATCAGTGAGATAGGGGCCTTACTACTCAGGAGAATGACAGAGGTGAAATAAATGATGGACAAAGTAGCTGGTTGAATTTGAACCAGGGACCTTGTGATGTGCAGCCAAATGTCCGCTTAGACAGTACACTCGCTAGAAATGACATATTTCCTCGCCAGCAACCTTACGAGATATTTTTTAAACTGGCAAGCCGGAATGCAATTGCAACTATATCAGTGACCAGTTATCCAGTCAGACTGTTTCAGGCAAAAGATATTATGCTCAATATGCCACATAGCGACACAAAATTGATCAAATATAGCTTTCTATTGCATAGAAACTTATTGATTTTAGATCTCTCTGCCTTACTGATTCTCTACAACATGAAATTTGTGAGACATCTAGAAATTGAGCAAAGTACCAGAGCAGGTTCCAAATGAACTAATGTTGCCAAAAGGTCCTTAAATTTCACTTATAGCAATGAGTAATTGGGCCTAAGGGAACATTAGAAAATATTTTCCATTACTCGTGTATCAATCATTGAACCTCAAAATGGAGGTCAAAGTAAAAATAAGCTCCAATTCGAATGGCGTATCTAGTGTATTACATTTTGGGTGAAGACCATGGGAGTGCACAGTCTAATTTCTGCTTCTGTGTAGGTCCATCTGGCATATGGTTGACAACCTAAATTCTGACAATTTGGTTGAGAAACATACGGTTATATTTTATAGTTATGCACAGAGAATGTGTAGTTTTGTTGTCCATCTCTAACCGCCTCTGAGAATGTGGAATGAGGCGCTAACCAGGTAATTAATTACTATCTAAAGTTGTAAAAACTCATCTCTTTTACTAATGCCCTTTAGGGAACAAAATCTGCTATTCTTACCAGGTCTGGCTACATGTGACTTCAGTCTGGCCTACATATGACCTCAGACCCACAGCAAAGTGGGTGACTCTTAACTATCCACTGTGTGTTAAATGCTGTCTTAGCCAGTGATGCCCAAATCCCATGAAATAATAAGAACTGTCATAGTGTTGCTGGGGAGAAAGTTCCAGGGATTTGACTTTGCAAAAAAATGAAGGCACAGCAATGTGTTTCTAAGTAAGAATGGTGCATGTCTTAGACAGGAGGTTTGTGGATGGTGGTGTTCTGAGATATCTGTTGCCTTTGATAGTGGAACTCAGGGATTTGGGAAGTACTGCTAAAGAAGCTTTACGTAGTTGTTTCCAATTGGAGGTGATGCAAAGTTTCTCTTTTGACAGGAGGTCCACTGACAATAAATTCCCAGTGACAGATGGGGAAAGGAGGAAAGTTTATTTTCTTGCAATTTCATTACAGTTCCAACCTATTTTTACCAGACAGTGTGATTTATACAGAATCCCAAGCACTCCAAGAATCTGATACTTTGCTGATTAACAAGTTTTGATTTTCTGTCTCTTTTTAACTCCGTATTATTGTCATGACCAGCTAACACCAAAGACAGTTATTCAAAGGCATATTAATCTCATACCTGGGGTCCTTAATAAGAAGGCTCTGAATGAAGTCTAAAGCCAAATTGGAGATGCCTTCAAAGATGTCTTCTGAGTAATCAATGTCCACTTTGGAAATATTGAGATACGTGGATTGCTTGTCATCTCCAAGAAAAGGTGAAATGCCCGTCAACATGACATAGACCAACACCCCAATACTCCTGAAAAACAGCAAACATAAAACATAATGGAGCTCTTATTCTTCATTTGAAGATAAACCAATCCTTGATGACAATGCATGAACCACAATAACACTCCTGTTTCCAAATCAAGGTAACAAAGGAATCAAACAATTCAACACTACTGTTGATACAACAACTTTGGTAGAGCTATTTTCACTTGGCTGTAAATGTGAAATGCATGTGGAAATCCATACTGCAATGTCAGGAGAGACACGAGACTTGAGTGATGCACCCATCTTCTGCCAAGGCTATAGCAGAAACCTGGATGAATGGTATGGAACGTTCAGGCAAGCCTATATTGGAACCTTTTTAATGATGCCACTACTTTAACTGACTGTTTATCATGAAGTGTTGCATTTGCAGAGAATGCTGGTCAGGGCAGCAAGGATATTCAAGTTTTGAATTTTCCATCAAGTGCTTTGAGGTTTGGGGTTAGTTTGTACAAAAGCATTTGTTAACTGAATGGCTTTGCTGTTTTATTTCATAATTCACATCTACCCAGGTTAAATATATAATTGGGACATGACAGCCTAGTGGAATACTGGCTCTGAGGCTTGGATTAATGTTATGTAGTTAGCAATTCAAATCGCATCATAAGCAGATTATGATGGTCAACTATTAGATTGGTGTAAAAAACCCATTTTGGGCCACAACTGACCTTTACAGATAGAAATCCGCCATCCTAACCCAGTCTAATCTACAGCGTGACAAAATAATACAGTCAATCCTTAACAGCCCAGCAAGCCACTCAGTTGTATTCAAGGCTACAGTGTACCACAACCTTTGAGAAGCAATTAGAGGGGGGCAATAATGTGATGTCCACATCCAGAAAATGACTTAAAAATACAATTTTTGGCAACTACCCAAGCCCATAGGTATTATATATCAGTGACTAGGTACACATGTAAATGATTTTCAATTTGCATATTGGTCAGAAAATATCACTAAAATCCACATCTACCAATACAGCAAAAAAAGCACTTACCACATATCTGTCGCTGTTGTGATTGCCTCATAATTTAATATTTCGGGAGCTAATGGAATTGAAAACACAATTAGATACCTTGGAAGTTGAGGATCTGTTGTCTATGCATACTTGACTAACCATTTAACACCACTTCTAAGTGGTTTCACCCTCTGCACAATGTGATTCAATTAAAATACAAGAATTCAATTATTTCTAACCATATTAGCTACAGTAAATGTAGCGTATTATGCTACCTGAATGTTAATATTAATTCTCAATTCTTAGCAGACTGCTAACAGTTCTGCGAAGACATGTGTTGTCAGTTGGCACTTACCTACATACTCTGGAGTGCCCATAATTTCCCTAATCTCTTCAACATTATCCACTCTCCTGGATAGCCCAAAGTCAACGATCCGGATGTTGCCCAATGGATTGCAGCTGGTCAGCAAGATGTTTTGAGGCTGAGAGGGGGAACAGAACAGAAATAAAGTTTCTAGTACACTGTTCACTGATTTTCAGGTTCAGAGCACAATTACTGTCAAGAACATTGGACATAGGTGCTTAAAATGTACGAATACTCTGCCAAGCTATTATATAGTTAGCACGCTGTTAGGAACACTATAGTCAAAATTTTACAGTTTGAGTTTGTAAAGATTGCTTGCAAGTAATAAAAGGTGACATAACGCCAGATTTAGCAACTTTAATTAGGAAAACATATTCAAGAGAAACCTATTTGCTCTTGGAATGGAGGTAACATTAAAAGTCACACTTATCGCCCATCCTGAGTCACCCTGGACTTTTAAAAACAACTGCACACCTTGCCAAATAATTTCAATCAAAAGGCATGGGCTGGAGTTGCTGGTCAGTCTATAGGGGCAAGAGTTCCCTTTTCCCTTACCAATGGAACATTAATGATCAGCAACTTTATATCATCATAGCCCTTCTGCTGCACAGAATCAAAGAATTACACAATACAGGAGGAAGCCATTCTGCCTAAGGCACTCACTTTGAATCTTTCCACATCCCTGATCTTTTTGCATCTAATCTTTTTATCCATTTTATTTTTGTCAATTATTTCTGAACTGCTGTCTTCGTTCTTTCAGGCAGTAGATTGCAGATCACTATAACTTACTTATGTATAATAAAAAAGGCATTTCTCCTCTACTTCTTTTACTGGTTATCAGAATTACTGACTTAATTCCACAACTTGCCCTTGTGAGATCTGTGTTGCTGGTCCAGTCTTGTAACCCATAGAGCATCAAAGGCATCTTAACAAAAGAGCTTCAGTTCAAAGTGGATTTATAATTACAAACAGGGCAGTGAAAGAATGGGTAAAGTGTGCTAGACACTGATTGAACTAGATCATACGAGGGCAATGACGACAAATCGCTTTGTCAACTACAAACTTGATGTGTATTGACAATTATTTATGTTTAAGGGAGCACATTCTTCATGAACAAAAAGTTTGGAAATTCTTTTATTGTTTACCATCTCAATGTGATGTTGCAAACTTAATTGGTAACAAAAAAATTGTACTACTGATGACTCAAGTAATCACGATCAAAATGATCAATATTCCTTCTGGATCTCTGCCTCTTGGAATTATGATACTTTATATTTTGGAAGAATTAATACTCAATTAACAGAATGGACTGCTGTGAAATTAAATCTCCTCAGAACGCAGTACAGTATGTTAATAAAATAGGGAAGCACATGCACATTGAAAGATCAGTTCCCCACAGCCACTGGCAATGTTTTGTGGATTCCCATTTTGCACATGATGGTGCTGCATACATTGGTTACACCATAACACAGTTCCACTTTACACAAATACAGACCTGAATCTGACCCATTAGTTCAGGGCATCCCAGATTACAGGTCGCGACACTCACTGGGGTTTTGAAGTGACATTCTGGGGTTGAGAGTTGTAAGGCAGCCATGGCTGCTGTGACCTCTGACCGAGCATCAACAGCTGACAGGTCAATTTAAAGCCTGATTTTTTTTTTCTTTGATGAATCATGGGCACTGGACAATAGATAAATCTTTGAGGTTGGATTCCTGCTCACAAAGCTAGTGATTTTTGATTTGAAATGCTGTCCGTAGGTTAAGCATTTGGTCACCCCTCCACATCCCAGCTCATTACTACCTGACTCTCTCCGGTCTCACTTGCAATTTTCAAGCTTCAAAATGGACTCATGGTTGATAAATGTATTGAAAGCATTTGAAACATCTGAAGTTCAGGTGCATACAGAGTCAGCCTTTCACTATTCTAACCCTGCGCGGCTTGTTCTTAAGGGGAATTTTCTTCAACAGATGACAGTCAAGTAAAAAGAGTCACAATAGAGTTAAATTTCTAATTTAGATTCAATTCCAGGTATATTGGCAACTTTAAACTAACATTAATAAAAGGTTATTCTTAATTGCAGCATTAAACTAACATGTAACGAACTAAGATAGGAAAACATAAGACAAATAGTCTACTGTTAATTCCTATGAACTGCATCCATTCTGTTTACCAGTCAAGACCTGCACTTGTATCTGTAGTTGCTGAACAGTTGCCATCAAATTAAAAAAACAAGGAATCAGCAGCTAATTACAATCTGGCAAGTATCCCACGGAACCTCAGGTAAAATCCTCTTAGCCACAGATGAAATGAAATGAGTAGGCAGCAATCTTGTAAAGTCAGAGAGAGTCAATGTGGCGTCTTGTTGTACAAATGTGTCATAATGTACCACTAGATCATTAAATCCATCAATTAAGTAACATGTACAAGCAGGCACACTATCAAGCCTTGATTGAGACGCATCTATAATCTCAATCTGATGTTGTGGGTTGACGTCCGTGTTATGAAAACTTAGCCAACATCATGTAAGTTAGTATTTGAGCATAAAGCACCTTTAGTGGAACATACTTAGGAAAATTAGGGAAAGGTTTCATACATACAAAATAAAATGTCATGATGTATATTGATCCCACTGCTCCTTGTCTGTGGAAAGAAAGCTTCTGCTGGCGCATTTTGATTTGTCTAATGAAACAGTGGTAGCACTGTGAGGCCAGTGCTTTAAACTTCTGACCAACTGAATGAGAGCAAATTGCCTTATCATTCCATTCATTCATTGGTAATCACCACAAAGTCTGGAAAGCAATACCTGGCCAATATAGGTAACTCTCAGATGTAAACCAAGAGATTACCTCAATCTCAACAGCTTTTAAATTACTGGAATGGGTTCCTGTCTTTATTGGTACAGTCCAAGCAAGAATCGTGCAAAAACACATCAACCATTGCAATAATTGAAACATATGGTGCAAAGGTGACAATTTTACTCAAACCACAGAACCTGTGCTTTCTGGTTGTTCAGAATTGGCAGCAATGAACTCTAGACATCAGTTTAATATGCTGAGGAATAGCCTTACCTTTAGATCTAGATGCACTATATTATTCCCATGCAAATAGGAGACTCCATCTAGGATTTGACGCACAAGACGGATGACATCTTTCTCTTTGAAAGCCTCATCTTTATCAGCAACACACTGGTTAAAGATTTCTCCACCTGCAGCACTGGAAATGAGGTAAAGTAAAGTAATCATTAACATCAAGCTTACTAAATGAACAAAGCAAAATCTAATGCTGAAGGATGTTATTCATAACTGTTTTCCTGCACCCCCCCCCCCCCAACCTCCCTCATAAAGGGATTCAAAATTCCTGATGTACAGCACAGATATTGAAATGCTTTGATGGCAACTTAATAAGTACCGAATGTTTATCACTTGTCAAGTAACTTTCAACCTTAAAGTATGTTAGTAAGCTTAGCATAGGAGCTAGTTTTTCTTCAGATTCTCTTGACTGGATGCAACATTCTGCCAACATATTACACAGTTAGTATCATCAACAGTAAATGCCAGGCTTAGATGTTTTAGCTCACAGAACAGTGACAAAGGTATACTTTACTTCATCATTGGAAAACAAGCCACACCCTGCATTTTAAAATGTTGATGTGGAAAAATTGTCACACCTTACACTCCCCATTAAGCTAGCTCTTCCATTTGAGAGAGATATGTCACCACAAACAAACATTCTTCAGCTACCTCGTGAATACTGGAGCGGAGAAGGTGATTTTAATCAAAAATTGAAAAGTTCATTTCCATTAGGGGCACAGTACAGAAGCAATTTGATGTGAACTATTAAACAGGTGAATGGTTAAATATACTCTTTAAGGCCATGATCTTTGCTAGTCCCCCTCCATCACTGATCCGAAATTTTGATTAAAATAACTGAAGGCAAATAATACCTCCTGAAAGACAGGGTCTGAACCATCCATCAGTATTTGTACAAACAAGTGGTGTGTTTCATTTTTTCAGGAATTATTATTTGTAACTGATTTTATTTAGCTCATTGTGTTGTTCTGTAGAAATGCCTTAAACTGTTGCGCAATATTTTGCTTACTTGACTTACCAACTAACTATTGTGAAACAAAAGACTTTTGTAAATGTTTGCTTTTTCACATATGTTCTCTTCCCTTTCCCTCACCCTGACAAATCTACCCATACACAATGAATGGAGGAGAACTTCAAAAATTCTGACTATTTTCTGGCCAATGATGAGAACTATACAGCTGAAAGTCACATAAAACAAGATGTACATTCTAAAATACTTGTCACAAAATTGAAGAAACAAGACATTGTCATGGAAACATCAAAATAGGGGAAAAGACAGTTATTTTTGTTTTGATTATAGATTGATTACATCCTTTGGAATTGCTTGACAGCCGCTAGAGGAATTTTAAAAATTTCTGCAAGATTAGTGTAATGATGGATAATTCTATACATGTTTTATTGAAGAAATCAAGGCATTTGCTAATGCATGCCATGGTCAAAAAAGGCAATGTCCTACTCTATTAGCAACTGATTATCCATTTCCTTTCTAATGGGGAAACCAGTGTCCATCCTTAAATCTTCAAATCCGGTTTGAAACCCATGACTTCATTGCCAGTGGTCCATACAGAGTTATTGGAATGGGCTGCATAAAGGCATTGAGGCATTCCTTGAGCTATGAACAGCAGGGCAGGCTCAATGCCCTACTTCTGTTCTTATGTTACTAGAACACAGAAGCTTCCCAGAAGTGTAGATATGCTAAAGGTTACTGGCAGTGATCGGTAACTGGACAATGCACTTTTGGTGATGGGAAAAATTTCAAATCTGACTTATTGATCTCAAGTTCCCTTGGTTCCTGGGCCAACTTGGCCCTGATAAGTGAATAGTCAACAATGCAAGCTGAACAAATGCAGACCATCATATCCATATGACAGGTGAAAGTGGAAACCTTCGTTTTAAACAAGAACATCTTGATTAACTGTTAAATTCTACATCTAAATTGAGATCAGTGCAATGCTGTAAAAATTATACAGTAGACAGGCAGGAGGCTGGAAGAACACAGCAAGCCAGGCAGCATCAGGAGGTGGAGAAGTCAACCCTTCTTCATAACCCAAAATGTTGACTTCTCCACCTCCTGATGCTGCCCGGCTTGCTGTGTTCTTCCAGCCTGTCTACTTTGGATTCCAGCATCTGCAGGTTTTGTGTCTATAAAAATTAGATAAGCTAACTTTTTAAAATGTTTTCATTATCCAAAGTTTTAACAATTTGCAATGTACAGTCAACCTAAATGCATGCAAAATGCTCATCCTGCTGTTAACAAGCAGTTAATCTGATAATTTTGATGTTTAAGATAAGCTCAAGAAAGACACAGACACCTTTTTGCAGAATGTGGTCTCTTTCTTCACCTTGCAAACAGGTACACACACCCATCCAGGATTGAAACCACAGGACTCTCGCTTCTGACTAAGGAGGGTTGTGGGTACAGGTTCAATATTACTGCTTGAACACAAAAAATAAGGCTGACACTTTCACACACTGACAGTGCTGCACATTAGACATCCACTGTTTTGAATGAGGGGGTTAACAGAGGCCACATCATGTCTCGTCCCATACCCCCCAAAAATCAGGTAAAAGATCTTCAGCACTATTTTCAAAGAGTAGCAGCTATCCCTAAAGCCTTGGGCAATATTTATCCCTCAATCAACAAAGTAAATTGTCTAGTCATTCTCACATAGCTGTTTGAGGGAGCTTGTTTTGCACAAACTGCCTGCTGCAAATCCAATACTGGAACAGTGAGGATACTCCAAAAAAATACTTTTGGACGGTGTGTGTATTCGTGAAGGATGCTACCTAAATGCAAGTCTTTCTTTCAATTCACAACATGCAAGCAGTCTTCAAATGGCTTAAACTGACCATTTGCATCCTGAAACTGGGCATCCAGAGTCATAAAGATGTACAGCATGGAAACAGACCCTTCGGTCCAACCCGTCCATGCCGACCAGATATCCCAACCCAATCTAGTCCCACCTGCCAACACCCGGCCCATATCCCTCCAAACCCTTCCTATTCATATACCCATCAAATTCCTCTTAAATGTTGCAGTTGTATCAGCTTCCACCACTTCCTCTACCAGCTCATTCCATACAAGTATCACCCTCTGTATGAAAACGTTGCCCCATAGGTCTCTTTTATATCTTTCACCTCTCACCCTAAACCTATGCCCTCTAGTTTTGGACCCCCAACCCCAGGGAGAAGACTTTGCCTATTTACTTTATCCATGCCCCTCAATTTTGTAAACCTCTAAGGTCACCCCTCAGCTTCCGATGCTCCAGGGAAAACAGCCCCAGCCTGTTCAGCCTTTCCCTATAGCTCAAATCCTCCAACCCTGGCAACATGGCCAACTTGGTGTGACCCAGCTGTCATGACCCATTGGACAACGCATCCATCCTAAGACAAGCCAAACAAAGACTGGCATGAGACTTCCTATAAGCATGGTATTCCAACCGGAACTCTATCAACAAACACATTGATTTGGTCCTTATTTCCCACCCCCTGAGAAAAAGAACAGGAATTGACATCACCACAGGAATTGACATCACCTATCCAAAGTAACCCAAACATATAAACAGAAAGCAGGAATCATCAGCAGTGCTTTGTCCAGAGACTCACTGAAGATGTTACCTAATATGGTGACGAAATGTCTGAAAATGAACCTGCCAGCTCAGTGAGCAAACCTACATCCAGGACCTCAACCTGAACTACAAATCTTCTCAAAACTCACCTACCGGATTATTTTGCTGGCAATGACTGACCAATGGCAACTTCCATGTTGCAGTCCCTGGGTCAGTGTGCTGGGAAATTGGAAGTGGCTGGGGTGGGAAATACTCGAGGAACAGAAGCTGCTTGAAACTAAAGGAATATCACCTGTTTGAAAATGTAATGCCACATTTTTGCAGCAAACAAATGGTGTAAGGTGCTCTTGTATTTTTTTTAAGATTTCTCCTGGTTATTGTTTCAATTTAATTCTGCACACCTGTCCATTGTGGTGATTTACCGAATCCATTGTGGTCTTTTTAAACTCTCTCCACGCCGCCCCCCCCCACCCTCAAAGATGACCATATGTATTTATTTATGGTCTGGAGATAAGAACAGCCTGCTGTCAGTGCATTTATATCACACCTTTCACAGCCTGAAGGCAAAATGAACGCTTTTGAAGTCTGTTCTCTGTTTTAAATGCAGCAAGTACAACCCCTTGCTCCCTCAAATAGCAAGGACCAGATATTCTGCTTTTCTGATGATTGAGAAATAAATAGTGGTAGGCTCCATGCTCCAGCAGTGAGTGATTTCACAGCATACACCTTTTGCAGCTAAAGGAATTTGATTATCTGGAGGAAAGGTTTGTGTTGCTGCCTCCATTTCTTTGATTGTTTACACATGATCCCAGTGCAAGGATGAGCCAAGATGTCTGGGTAGCTGAACATCTACAGCAGACACCCAGGACTGGCTGTTTCATTGCTTTTGCCCTTTACCACAGTCCACTTAGTGTTGCTAATTGTGCCTTGTACCATGACATTGCCATGTAGCAAGGTGAGATAAGTCACCAGAGAAATTGAACCAGTGCTGCCTGCTCTTAGCCAATTAAGCCAACTAGCCCCAGCGATCAATATTGGCCAGGTCCCCTGAAACACCATTCTCTTCTTCAAAATGGTGACAAAGGGACCTTTTACATTCACTCAAGAGGACAGAGGGAGCCAAAAGATGGCACCTTCAACACACCGTACTTTACTGCACCTTGATTTTTGTGCTGAAGTCCTGGAATGGGACTTGAACTCTCAACTTTCTGACCAAGAGCTTACTGTGAGACCAACTGTGCCACAGCTCCATAACTACACTCAACACTCCTGATTGTCCCTCTTACGTCCCTCTAGGCTAAGACAATCCCACCCACAGGATCCACATTCAAACTGTATTGAAATTGGGGTCGATTCCATAATCTCCTGCTTAAAACCGGGGAACCTTATACATCCCACAGTCTTCCCTTCCTCGAGCTCCTTAAAACCCAAACCTGACAGTCTCTGAACCCTACTGTCAGACTTAAGTTGTCCTCGATTTTATTACTAGCTTGGCAATATCTTTGCCTCAAAAATTTCATCTTGGCTTCTCACTGAATAAAAATATAGATTTGTCATCTGTCTATTTCCTCGCTTGAAGGCAGGAGGTGTATCAGCTTTCCTAATACTTGATTGATTGTTTAAGATCTGTATCTCAACACTGCACGGTGCAGTACATCAGTAACCCAGCATGGAATTCAACCAGTCCACTTCCATCTATTTTCCAGGTTCAGATTCTTTACATAAAAAGGGAGCAATGTCCCTAGGAAATAGGCCTAAATTGCAGAAAAATACCACAAAGGAGTTGCACTAAGGAAGACTAACAAACTTCAGGGGGTGGGAAAGAAATAGTTAATTATAGCTTAAGAAAAGAGCTTTCATAAAATATTTCAACAGGATAAAATTGCAGGCAATATAAAGCTGTTGCCTGCCATCAAAATATCAAAAGCACCGCAGACCTTTTGGTCTTATTGTTTTTGGCTGTGGTTTTTGCTCAGATATGGCTTATCCTGAAATACAGGCTCTTGTCTGTGCAGGGTATTAAAAGATTATTAATCTGCTACCAAGCTGATAGAAGTAGGATGTTTACCCAAGGCAGAATTCCTTGATCATTTCATTGGTTGATGCATTCCTGAGCCAAAAAGATGGCAATGTGCATTCTGTGGTACTCTAGGCGTCCATCTTCGATTTTCAAACTTCGGTCACAAACAGATTATGTCTTAACAGTCACTGACAAAGGGTTTATAGGCCTATGTTTCTGCAGCTACCTGGACATTGCAGAGATCTCTCTCAGGGAAAGAGTGGTGTCGCTTTCAAAAGGCTGGGAATCAGTTAGCAGTCGGAATGCAGTTTCAGCTGAGCGAAAGCAGACCACAGATTTCTATTTGACCTACCCAGCAGGAAACAATTCTTATTCCAAAGGCAGTGAAATTATCCTGTGAAGTTAGCAGCAATAAATGGCATTGCATTAAATACTAAATTCTTCTTTCTGTTCTCTAGTGGTGACATTTGTTCACTCAACAGATTAACACCGTGGCCAATAGCAGAAGGAAACCAGGCTTTCCGGTAAACATATTGCATGTTTATTCTGTAACTTGGCCAATCGCTGGCTGAGTTTACCTTGTTCTGAGCTGGCTCATTAGCTGGAGTCCTGAATGACAGTGTCCTCACGTAAAGTACAAATCAATCGCTGCACAAAATTGCACTAATTACACTTTACGGACTTTGGTGAAATGGCTGCTGTGAACATACTTCTTCGTGACTTAGAAAAACAAACACTGTGGATTAGATAACAAGGTCATTTCTTGTCGTAATGTTCAAATCCACTCCTTCCCTACCCCCAACGCACCCACTATCTGACTGTAAACTGTCTATAGAAACAACAGACAGGGCACCACCAGAGACTGATGTTTCCTAAATAAATACAAGTGAGGGAGGCTATTTGGTCCACGTCAATTTACACACCTAGGAAAATCACTACAATGGTCTCCACCTTGCCATCTACTTAAATTTGAAAGAACATAGCTATCTTCACCACAAAATCTGTACAACAATTTTCAGTCTTCAACACTCTTCACAAAGACGTTTCTGTTGGTATTTACCCTTGGATGTAACTCAACAAAAGTTAATCCTACATGGAAGGTAATGCCAGCCATAAACAGTAAAAACTATAGGAGAAACTTCACCAGTTGAAGTACTATGATTGCACTGGCACACTGTCAAAACAATGGCTCTGAATTGGATAGAAATAGCTACAGAACACATTGGTTTTAAGAGCTTAATATACTACGGCAATACTTCGTGGCTTCTGTAGGCAAAAAGTGCAGAATGCAAATACAAGACTGTAGAAAAAGATACACACCACTTGGCCCTTTCTCATCCAATTCTACTCAAGACCCAATGTGATGAATTCATTAATCTTCATCTGTACATATTAATGTGTCTGGAAACTTTACGTTGACTCAAACAATTCACTGAACTTCACCATAACCAAGCAAATTTTCTGACAAGATTCTCAACCCCAAATTATACGTCAGACTCCAAATAGCTTCATAATTCCAGCAGAGAATCATCATCCAAGCACAAAGTTACTATGGGAAAGCAATTCCAAAAAATGTTTATGCAATTGTTGAAAGCCAAAATAGATGCAAACCTCAAGTTAACTTCAGCAATGTTACAGGAAAATGAGAAAAACAAAATGGCATTTGCAAATGCTATCTGCTCATTTAAGAATGATTAATTAGGTTGTTTGTTACTTCTCCTTCTCTCTCTCTCTCTCTCTCTCTCTCTCTCTCCCACCAATTACCAGAATCTCATATCAATGGTAACTATTGGGATATCACCTCCTAAAAATCTGACTTTGCACATAGACATGTACTCAAAATGCAGAGAGATCACTTCAACTGTCAATTACCAAGACCAGACCAGAGTGTGGAAACAGCAAACAGAAATCAAATGATACAGAATAAACAAAATTAGTCTACTTCACTTCCTCATATAAAACTTAGCCACCGCTAAGTATAGACACCACTTCCTTTCTAATCAAAAGGGACAAATTAACTCGCTCAGAAATCATCTTTTCAAATGTATGTTAAAGCTTCTTATTTTGTTAAAAGTAGTCCAAGTCCACCTGCAGCAAGATGCAAAAAATACCCAGGATTGGGCTGATAAATAACATTTGCGCAAGTTCCAGGCAATGAATATCACCAACAAGAGAGAATCGATCCTGCACCCCTTGATATTCAATGGCATCACCATCACTGTATTTCTCCACTATCAACATCCTAGGGTCACCACTGACCACAGAATGAATGACACTGGCTATGTAATTCTGTGGCTGTAAGAGCAGGTCAGAGGCTAAGAATCCTGTGCTGAGTAATTCACCTCCTGACTCCCTAAAGCCTGTCCATCATTTAAAAGACACAAGTCAGGAATTTGATAAAATCCTTCCCACCTGCCTGGAGCAGTGCATCTTCAACAACACACAAAGAAGCTGTCACCAGCCAGCTTGATTGGCAGCTTAACACAGTCTATAAAAAGGAACTACAATAACACACCAGGTTCCTTAGACATCACCTTCCAAATCTTAGTTAGAGACAGGGCTCTAGGATTTTGATAGCATCATTGATACACTTCCAGGTTGGTAACAAGTGGAGGTGTTGCCATGGACCTTCTAAGTGGTAGAGGACATGACTTTGGGAGGTTCTGTTCAAGGTACTTGATGACAGGTTGCTTCAGTACATCTTGCAGACAGCACACCATGCCACTGGCAGAGGGGAGTGAATGTATTAGTAGTGGATGGGCTGCTGCATTGACTTGGATGGTGTTAAGTGTCTTGGATGGTGTTAAGTGTCTGTGGGTTGTTGGAGTTGTACGCATCAATTAGAGAATATTCCTTCACACTTCTCATGCTTGGGGAAAATCGAGGTTTACAGGTTTCACAGAATTAAATTACCAGTTAAACAAGGAGAGCACCACAGCGCACACAAAATGTTGAGGATACAGGGTATTTACAGAATATCTACTCCTGCTCCTATTTTCTACATTTCTAAAAACCAGAGAGTGTGGCTATCTATGCCCTGGAAGAGTTGACTAAAAGGAAACGAGTGCTGCTTCTTAATACACTGTGCCCTTAACAATGCACTAAGTGCTAACCAAAGCAGACCCCCTATCCCATTGGCAGTGCATTTATTGAAGTGGCAGATAGGCCCAATGTAGATAGCTTGGACATAGCGCAGTTAACATGGGTCACAAGTTTAGGTTTTTAATAATTGGCCCCATTCTTGATCGATCAGAAGTCAGTAATGAACAAAGTATCTCTTATACACTGGAAAATCACCGTGACATTCTATTTTGTATTAAAAATGGTCAACATCCTTATTCAAGTGTTTTGTAATTATGCGTATCCTTTTAAGACAGTTGACATACTTAATCACAGGCTCAATAATCCTGTTGTTGGAGTTTCTGTTTTGTTTCAAGTTACAGTTGTGTATTCAAATATTGCAAAACTGCTCTGGTATATTTGATACTGGATTTCTTCTTTTAAAAAAGTATCAATATTACCAACTGCTTTAGAGGGCTTTCAGTCATGGAACTGTAGGTATGCATTGAACATGTCCTTGGGATTGTAGCACTGTTTTAGTACTATTTCAATACAGTTAGACTTGTGAATTAATTCTCAACAGGAAAGAAATGGAACATTTAGGCTTTCCAATGATCTGGCAGGTTTTGAGGTGGTACAGAAATGGATCATATACACCATAAAGGTCAGAGATTCCATTTTCTCGGTAAAACCAGGAGCAAAGCATCAACTTTTAATAGTCTTCGTTTGAGCTTCAAAAAAAAAGTTACTAACTTTCATAAACAGTCAAACTCCATTACATTCCTGCTTTATTCTTACTTCACAGCAGTGACTGTATTTCAAAAAAGCACTTCATAGCCAATAAAGCACTTGAGACATCCAGTAGTCACGACAGAAATGCAAAACTTTTTTTTAAATTGAGACAACTGGTGACCAAAAAGACATTTTATCTGAATATTTAAAGCAGTAGAGATAGTTACCAGTTGCCCAAGTGAGATTCATTTCCTGAATCTTGCAGGTGCTGGCTTTCACTCCCCTATTAAAGCAGTTATTTTCAGTCAGTGGCAGGCAATCATTTGCTGCATGGTTATCAGCCAGCAGCATGTATAAAGTATCACTGTGAATGTAGCAGCGTGTGCTCTAACGCCTCACTAGCAGGTAATTAACTGTGCTGGAAAAGAAATGGTATCTACTTCGTGCCAAACATTTTTTCTAATCAGCCCTAGATAATGTGCAGATTGGGGTGTGTCACCCTTTGACATGTTCAGATGGCATTATAAAGTTAAAGAGTGAATTTAGAAATTTAAGATTGGCGTATGAAACCTAGGGTGTGATAGTCTTTGAAAGTGATATAAATACAATATAAAAAGCCTATGCAACTCTCCATATACATGTGAAGCTATTTTCATGAGAATATCTGATGATGGTCACATGTGAACTGAACTACAGTTATATATTTTCAATGCACACTGCAGTGAGTGACAGGTTTCAAATATGCACAAGAGTCACCAGGACACAGTTACAGCAGACAGTAAAGAGAGAGTAAATAAATACCAAACATTAAAACGCATGTATTTTACATCAACTGAAAAGGATCATCATGCCTAGCATCCTATCTGACCCTGAGCCAAGTTCTCAACCCAATATCCTTCCCAACAAAACTCCCAGCTTGCACCTCCTTAATAATACAGATTTCCACTCCTCCCGCAACTTAACAACTGCTGAAACATTCAATTCCATGTTCTCCAACTCTAGACATCACTATTCAAATGCTGTTGTGACTGCACCCTCATTCTACTTTCCACCTTCCATGAACTTCTACTCATCCAGAATTCTGCAGCAGTTATCCTGCTCTGCATCAAAGTCTTGTTCACCCATCAGCCTCTGCTCACCTGTTTCACGTGGACACTGGGTCTGGAAATACCTCAGCTTTTAAATTCTTATCCTCATTTTCAAATTCCTCTGATGACTTTGTCCGTCTTCATCTCTGTAAGCTCCTCCACCTTTAGCCCAGAGGGGCTTCTCCAATTCTGGTAGCTTTTACATTCCTGATTTTAGCTGCTCCAAAATTGTTGGCTGAGACTTTTCAGAGATATCCAGCTCTAGAATACCACCCTTACAATCTGCTTCCTCCCTTCAGGTACTTCCTGCATGATCAGCTAGACGGTGTGATCCAACTGACAATGATGGGGCTAAGGAATGATAGAAAAGGAAAGTTTCATGGCAGGACATGTAGATATTATCCAACTTTTGAAGGTTGAGAGAGAGGATTGCTCAGTTTGGCTCATGTATCTAAACCGAACCTTAACACAATTCATTCAAATACAATAAGGCCATCCATATGTCCCTGCAACAATTTGCTTCCTTTCAGAAACCGTCCCTGTTCTAACCATTAATAACCATACAATTGTTTTTCCTTTTAAAGTCAGATCACTTCACTGGTTGGCATGTTGCTGAACATTTGCAAAGTTCAGAATCTTTCAGCAAAATGCTGAAGTTCAAAGAAGTGGTGCATAGGATGTGTGCAAATTCTCATTACTTGAGCACATTTTCTCGAATGATGCTTGCTGAGGTACCAGATGAAACCACCGGATGACAAGTTACGTGTGAAACAAGAACTTATGCTTCAAGCTAGCTTTTAGAATGAATGTCTAGGCAGACCACATAACCACACACCTACCTTTCAGTGCATTACATTATAAATGTAAATCACCTTGAAAAATGCTGATCTGATGTATTCTTAAATTTTAAAGGCAAGAAAGATGCCATTTTTAATGTTCTGCCAACCTGATTATAAAAGATAGGGACTGATGGCACTGTCAGTATGTTGACTGGGAGCCTGGAAAATGTAACTTTTACTCTATGTAAGTGAACAAAAGAAAAAGACCTGAAGGCAATCCCAATCAAGTGTACCTCTCCAGATAAAGAATTATTCTGTTTTTAGATAATTTTAGATGGTACTTTCAGCTCAAAGTAGGACACAGAAGACCATAAGCTTGAAAGAATATGTATCAGAGACACAGAAAATGGAAAGACTATATCCAGAGAGTGTGCAGTCTGAATACTGCAGCTTAGACTGGAAAATAAATCCTATACACAGAAAAGGTTTTAGTAATCTCAACAATATATAAATTTTAATATTAGAAGCTATCTTGATGAACAACTTTAGAAATAATCCCTTAACTCCCCTCGCTATCCATTCATAAGTGCACTGACTAATGCAGATGTAGCAATAAAGACTAGGAAGTTGGAGGACTCTTGAGGCTGGGTCATTAAGTACATTTAAAGCCGAGATAGACAAACCTTACATCGGTAAGAATATTGAGGGTTAATCGGGAAAAGGCAGGAAAGTGGAATTGGGGATCAGATCAGCCATGATTTCTTTAAATGGTGGAGCAGACCCAATGGGCTGAATGGCCTGCTTCTGATCATATGCCTTGATTCTTGGTTAAAATTACATCAAATGACTTCAGGGCAGTAAGAGTCCTATGGTGTGCAAAGGTACTAACAAATGGTGGCTATCAAGTGAATGCCTTTGAAAGCTGTACATAGACTGGTAAGTGAAGGGTAAGATTAGGTTTTAATTTCTCAAATACAACCAAATTGACAGTCAATGTTTGCTGCCACTTGACTGAGGAAGTGCAAACTCAGAACACGTGAAACTGTGCTCCAGAATCGACTTTCAAAAGAAAAAGTAAGACATTGAAATTTTTTTAAAATCTCAAATGTAGCAAATAGATACAATAACGTCACTTTGTTTTTACATTAATATCTGCAGTATGCTTATAAAATGGATAACTTCATTCCCATATATGAATTACAATGAATTCTGAAGTTGAAAGGAAGGATTCTATTGAAAACAAAGAAAGAACTCAATCTATAGAATGAACTGATAGTGAACACTTACCTCACATTTTAGTGTAAAAGTTTTTCACTACTGGATTACTGGGTGATCAGAGTCAGTTATCCTTTTTTTGTGTTACATAGGATCCCTGAATCCCATACAACCAACTTCATGGCCTCTGCCTAGCCACATCTATCCTAGCCATGCCCAGTCATATACTGTACCTTATTTTCCCTTTGGATTTACTGCTTTTCCACCACCCAACCTAAATTTTGCCATCAGGAGCTAGTCCTTCTATTGTTATACCATTGAACTCTAAATATTTTCCTTTAATGTTTTAATCCATGTACATGGCCTTGCAATGCTGAAGTGATGTCCAGGAATATCAGCCAAGGCAACTTACATTCAGTTTATTTCAACATTGTCCAGCTCAATCATAGCTTACAAATGTTATACCATTTTTCCTCCCAGCAATACTAGAGAAAAACTCATGAACCTAGTTAAGGACCAGCATTAAGTTATGATCACTTCACATAACCATATACGGACAATAGTCAATATCATTTGGAGTCATCTGTTGACAGTTACCAGAGATAGTCTGACCAATAAAGTCAGACTGAGGATGTGGCTTTACAATTCTGTCTGCTTTTGCAACAGGAAATGCGTGCAAGCTACAGCTGTTTCAAGTAATTAATATTAAAGTTCTCAGAAGCTTCTCAATTCTATATTTTAGCATTTTAATGAATAAAAGTCCAAATATTATCTTAGTGAAATAGTAAATAAGGCAAGAAATATCAATAATTTCTGAATAACTTCCATACAAGACTGAAGTTTTGTGTTCAACTCCAACATCATTGATACTCAGGCCAGAGTTGACTTTTTTCACTCTGCAAAAATGCAGCACCTTAAACTCACTGGATTAGATGTTTACCTGCAGGGCCTGGACTGCAAATGTTGGATCCTCTGTCCTGACCAGTTTTTGCTCATTGATTTCAATGAAGGATACTTTAATGAACTGCTATCAGTCCTGTTACATTACTCTCCAATAGATGAAGGCAAAAATTAATTCCACTATATTTTTTACATCCTAGGCGGATAACAGCAACCAGTCTTTGCCATCAAAGGGTCATAGCCTTGCTGATTAGGAACTTCACCTGCAATATCGTAGATGCCCCACTTTTCTTGTAGTGTTGTACAAGGCGACAAATGTTGGATTAACCAGAGAGCTGGTATGTAGCTTAAGAAATGCCAACTGAAAATAAAACACATTTTGTGGTGACAGGAATTTTAAAAAGCTATCTGTGTTACGATCACTATTTTTCCTCATAACCTTTGGCAATGTCACTTATTTTGTAACTTCAAATAATTCTGTGAGGAACATGACTGCCAACAGAATGTGTCACCCATCATGTTGCAAAGACTTTGATTTATAAAGCCCGTACCATGCACAGGTAAATGTTGCTTCAAGTTCCTTAAAAACTGTGCAAGTGCCATTATGGCCAGAGTTTAGATATACTGTTCTTTAAGGAATTCATTCAATCCTTAAGAGAATTCAGTCATGGATGTTTCACTTCCCAGATCTGTCCTATCTGCAAACTTCAAAAGTAAGGGCAAGTTAGGCAAGAATTATTTTATAGTTAAAGAACTATAGGACTTGCATTCATACAGAGCCTAAACATCATTATTTTATCTCAAGATGTTGTTTTTATTCTTACAAGGGATGTGGCCTGCATTCGCTCCCCATCTCTAATTGCCTTTCAGAAGTTGATGCTCAGCCACCTTCTTAAATTGTTGCAGGCCATGTGCTGCGAAGGGATAGCAGCCATATTGTTCCACATCAGGACAGTGTGTAGATTGGAGAGAACTTAATTGTGTCCTCGTGCATCTCTTGCTCCCATCTTGTTAAATGGTATAGTTTCTGGGTTTGGAAGCTGTTGTTAGAGCAGCTTTGGTGAGGTTAGCATCCATCGAATTACTTCTGAAAGTTAGGTACTTTTGTCAAATAGTTAATACTGACAGGTAAAGAAAGAAACAATCGTCCAATCTGTTCAGATTAAAGATGATTAATGGTGATCAGGATACTGGGAAAACTCCCAGCTGTTCTTAAGCATGTGGACAGGCAAAATGCACTTTGCCTTAAATAATTCACTGGAAATAGCAGCACTTCCTACAACACATCATTATTATCCATTACACACTTATGTATCAGGTTGGATTACGTGGTCAAGTGGTGGAGTAATAATTTATACTGACTGCCTTCTGATTCTCAAGTAGGAATTGATTTTTCCAGAAGTGTATGCTCGAGGACTAATGAATGACCCCTGCAGTTTTGAATGCTTTGCCACTTCAAGTGCTCCATTAGGTTTTGCTGTCACAAGCATTTTAGCAACCTTGTAAAAATGCCAAGCCAACAGAATCTTTGAATATGAAACACAAAAGGGTATTTCCCTTCCACATTAATCAACTGCATCACCGTTATCAGAAATGTGTATCATGTGTTCATTGAGTGGTAAAATGTCCATAAATTACTGATGATACAGCAAGAGGCATGTCAACTCATTGAGCTAATTAATAAAAAGATTTTACACTCATCATTCTTGCAGATATCATACTTTATGTGGTCATGAGCAAAACCATTAATATATTTGTATTATTTAGTAACAGGAGTACCATACACCACAGCAATCTTCCATCGTGAGACTGAAGATGAAGTATATCAAGAAAACACTCAAACATTTCGCACTCGCATACAAGGAGATTATTGCAGAGTACTTACTATTCCAGCACCAGGATGATTTCTGAAGTTGTCTCATACACTTCATGCAGGTCTACCACATGAGAGTTGCTTTTTGCGATCTCAAGAATTGCGATCTCGTTAATAATATCCATGCGGCAATCCTGTCCTTTCCTTCGCTTCCGTAAGAACTTGGCGGCATATTCCTTTCCAGAAGGATTTTCCACGCATTTCTTGACAACAGCAAATTTTCCCCTGTGAGCAAAAATTATTCTTGCATTAGGTACTGTGGGTTAAAAAATCATGTTCAACATGGTTTCAACCTGAAATTTGGACGAAGACAATCACATTTAGAACTACTGGGTCACTACTCTTAAGTTTACTTATATACTTTCTGGACACACAGTTGTTATAACAACAAGCAATTTATCATAAGACTTATAGATTTACAGATCACACTTTATAGAAGTTAAATATATAGGAATGGAAGTAGACCATTCAGCCCATCAAGCTTTTCCTATCATTCATTGTGGGAAAGTGTCAAAGTAATATTGCTGAAAGTTCTATAATTTTCAATAATTACTAAACTTGTCCAAAATTTTATATATTTATTCTAATTGAAAACATTGGTGTTAGAAATAGCTGATCACCATCCCAACAGAATACAGTGAAATATTGTGCATCGACACTGTACAATTGTGAAGGCATACCATTCACTGTGCTGAAATGAGAGCGACTCTGACTGCAACAGGCCACTGTTAGGATTGGGTAAAATTGGCTTGAGATGGCTAAAAATCTGGCAACATTTGCAAAAATATATCCAACCAGCAGAGGAAAAAGGAAATGTTTCACTCCTCATTTTTAATGCAATCCATGATTCAGTGCTCCAAACTCTGGATTTCTTTGGCATTGAACCCAACTCTTTATCATGTGGCTGTGCATTTAGAACCAAGCCTCAGGGATGGAGAGCAGAGAAGCATGTTTTCATTTCAGTGACAGGCCAAAAATTACAGATAGTATCTTTTCACATTTAACATTAATGGCTGTTTCAATAGGCTGGAAATTCCCAATATTCGTGCATATGAGACCTCGATTATGCTCACACCAAGGTGCTTGAGATGTTTGTGGTTTTTTTCTGGAAACCATTAATCTCTGATTTTGTAGACTGCTTTAAGTAAGAAAAATTACAGACAGTCCTTTAAGGATGTACGTCAATTGTGCAATTCACTTTAGTGATAATTTTGCAATGATTACAGCAGTTTCTCGAAAATAAAATATTCCCAGCTCAAATACTTTGTTGTTCTTTTTCACATCTCAAAGTATTGCATGCAGGCTTTTGAAGAATGCAGCAAATTCCCTAAAGCCCCCATATCGTTTCCCTTAAAACATTTTAAAGATTTCTTTTGCACAAGTCAGTAGAATGTGGTGGCTTGGCCCCTTTTCAAATATCTTTGAACTTGAAACACAAAAGAGGAGGGAGCTGCAGAACATTGTTCTACATTATGCTGCCTGAGGATGGGTTTGACAAAAAAAAAGTTCTGTTGCATTTAAGTCATATTTCCATTTGATATTCATTGGCTAGCCCACCCAATGCCAAGTTTTCGCCCTTCATTATCTTCGTCAACCATCCATCTTGTTTCAGTCTGGTGGAGGATGAGAGACTGGCAACAGAATGTTGCTTTCTCCAGGTTAAAAGTTTGGTAACTTTTTAGTGGCCACACAAGGCGGCAGGGTTAAGACCACAATCAGATCAGCCATGAATTTATCAAATAATGGAGTGAATCAAAATGAATGAATGGCCTCCTCCTGCTCTTAAAATCCATGTTTTTAAACTGGTTAGCAAAAGGTTGATCAAGTTAAGTACTGAAAATGGTTGACCTTCACATAGCGTGATCTTTTTGGTTTAGACTGGTGAGGCGTGCTGCATTGCCTTATGGATATAGATGTTAACGACAGGCCTTTGTATGGTCAGGACTTCAATCAATCGTTCACACAGCTCGCCTCAATCTAATGGTTCATTATGCGTTAGTCAAGTTGTGGCTAGATAAATAGGCACGACAGAGCATGAAAGGCTATACCAGATAGTAATAACTTCCTCTATTTAAGAACTAAACAAAGTATCCAGCAGTCAATAGTAACTAAAAAAAGAGAAGTGGCATTACCAGCTACAAACAGCAAGTTGCCTAAACTACAGTATTTTTATATAAATTAATATTTGCTAATCTGACATCCTTGGCAATGAAATATTTTTGGGATAAACAATTGCTGATCAGCATGTGGCAAACAGCTATGTTTGCATGCGGGTTTAATTATTTAGTTTAGCATTGTCAATCTTTCAGTAGTTACAACATGCAGAATGAGATACACATTTTACAAATGGTTTGCCAGGATTAAAAAGGCATAGTTTGAAATAGAGAATGTATTGAGCCCCAAGTTGCTATATTTCAATGAAAATTGTATTGCCAACCTGTTTCAATGTGTTCACTGTTGCTGCCATGTGCTGAGGTGATTAGACCCGGATGTTCTGCTGCAGAAGTAGGGCCACTACCAAAGTGATACAAGATCCGCTCAAACATTTTTAATCAACCCGTTCTGACATGCTAAGGCATACTTTCAGGATTAGTGGAACTTGAACCTGGCCCAGATATTAGGACATTACCACTGCACCAGAAGACCCATAAATGTTAGCAACTTTTAAAAAGGTCTGATTAAGCCATCAATAGGATGTGGAGATACAAATAGAGGTAGCATTGCAGCTACCAAAAGCAGAGCTCATGCAAATTTCATACACATCTTTTAAACATATGGTGTTTGATCGCAATGGTGTGACTATCACAGCCAAAGGCTGCTGTTAACAGGACAAACAGAAACAATCGAGGAGGTATACACAACAGTCCGGAAAGGAATACCCTTGAAATCAATGAGGGGAAGCAGAGCAAGCATCAAGAATATAATCAGAGGTGCTAACAAAGTGAAAAGCCAGGGCTACTAAAATTACCCCAAATAGACACGAGGGAGAAGTGAATGTAAATCAGAACTGCAGTGCAGCACAATCATGGACTTATTTGCATATTTGCTTGGGGTAATCCTACTTAAAAAGTGTTACAAGTAGGTTGGATATATTCACACAGCATTTGTGATTTTCAATCATTTAAAAATAAAACACTTCTTTCCAAAGGCAGAACCCCCTCTGCTCCTGCCATCACAGATTGTTCTAAGTGCAGCCTCATTATGCTGACCACATTAATGGCAGTTTCTCATTATTTAAAGCCAATTGCCTTAATTGTATTATTATTATTAATAAGTCAAGAGCAAATTGGCAGCTTTATTAATAGGCAGCTAAATTGTCCTTAGGGAGGATTAACAGGTTAACAAGCACTTTAAATAGTTCATCACTGTTGTACAGTTGTTAATCAAATGAAAGTGCTACCATTCTTTTTATATCAGGTTATGTTCTGATCAGGGAAGGAGAAATTTAAACAGTGATTGAACTTGCCAACCTTAGCAACACATTGCACATTATGGGATCAATGTTCATTAAATTTCTGAACGGGGGATTAAAAATAGCTATAAAAATGTTAAAAACAAAGACCGTTTACTCTATCTAACAACTTAATTCATTTCTTAAACTGGGCACAAATGTTAACTATGCAAACACAAAGATTTCACATGCGTCGAGTTAAAAGTCAGAATGTCATATGGATACAGGGATTGTAAAAAGGTTTGTTTGAATAATCACAAGAATGCATTACAACAGACAGAGGAACACATTCCATATATTAAACCCTGGTTTAGCTGCCACAACTTGCTCTGACCTATGTGCAATGTCGGTTATATGGGGTTATGGCTAAGTATCCAGATGTGATTACAAAGAGACCAAAAATACATCTAATTTTACAGCTTTGCTAACAGCATAACCTTTTCAAAATTGTAAAGATTGGTCCAATAATCTCAGAATTACAACTTGAACCTTCATCAGCATCCACCTAACAAGATAGAGCCAACACATTATTTCTTACTTTAGCATTAATATCTTTGGCAGAATCTACCCGAGTTAGTTGGATGTGCAATGCACTTGGCACTGAATCCATTTTGGGGTTTAATCGGGTTACTGAGCACCAGGAAAACTTTTAAGGTTTCAGTCCAAGGTCATTTGGTCCAAACATGAGACTTGTGAGTCATCAGTTTTACTCTAAAGTCTTTGCCCATTTGCTCTCTAGTTGTGAATGTGTGTAGGCAAAGAAGGTATCCCCAAACCAGAACTGAGTAGGTGAATTTCCTCAAAAGTACAATGTAGTACTTTAGGGACGCAAATTGTTCAAAGCGAAGCAAGTTATGTGAGGCACTTTCTAGAGCCATCTGTTTTAATTATTATTTTAATCAACTGACTTGTCTAAAACCATACATGAAGATTCAGCATTTACCTTAATCTCACGCTATTTTGTAAGAAAGCTCCTTAGAGATGTTTCTGTGCTTCACACTTGGCAACACTGTATTGAATCTTCAGGGTCTTTTTAGTGGGTTTCTTGCAAAAAGAAACACCAGTTGAAAGACAATTGGAATATTTTTCAATGTTTATAGAACCAGTTAACACCTAATTTAAAGCATATGACATACAGTGCTGGTCACTGGTTGCCAATTGTGCATTAAACTGAATATTCAAATTATATATATTTCACTTCAGGTACATCACATTATTCTTATTTATTCAGTTGCAGGGATATGTTTATCTCCAGACAAGACTGAGTAGCATTGTACAATAGTTGGATGAAGTGAATACTAGCCATATTAGATGATTTTCACATTTTATTCAAGCCTACTTTTTGCTTCATTTGAATTGAATTCAAATGAACAAATGCTGATTAATCATTCTTCAGAATGATGTCAAATCCCATTTCTGAACCTTCAGAAGTATGGGAGCAATCAGCAAATTATTAACAGACCTTGAGATTGTTATGTATACACAATTCGTTTATTCTATAATCACTTTGTAAGATAAAGTGACGAGAGTAGCTGCGTGCAAGCTCCCTTCCATGTCTGTGTGTTCTCAGCACAAAGAAAAGGTCAGGCACCTGAGTCATTGAGTGGATGATGATGTCTAGATGGTTACAAACCTCAAGCCTCACTAAAACTGCGAGGGAAAATTTCCCGTGGCCGACTTGGGTTTTAATTTTAAACTATCTGCTCTTTCGCAGATTGTAAACTAACTTGTAGCCAAATCAATGGCCATCCTGAATAGATTAGATTAGGTTCCTTACAGTGTGGAAACAGGCCATTTGGCCCAACAAGTCCATGCAGACCCTCCGAAGAATAATCCACCCAGATCCATGTCCCTCTGACTAATGCACCTAACACTATGGGCAATTCAGCATGGCCAATTCACCTCTTTGGACTGGAGTTGAAGAAAACTGAATAAAAATTGGATAAGCTGCTATTGCTCATTATTCTTTGTACCTGGAGAAGCAACTACCCTTTCCAGTCTGACATATGGGACAGATAGATTTTTTTAACGTTTGAACCGGATTAATTGTTGGGATATTCAGTTGGGCATGGCAATGTGTTGGAGAAGTTGGGCCTGTGTGAGATTTTCTTGTTAACATCTCTACAGTGTGTGCACATTCACGCAAGTATCTCTTTAATCATTTCTTTAATCCAACAACGTCTGTCTACATATAGCCTTTTACAAGCAAAACATTGCCAGGCATTTCACAAAGAGTCAATGAAAAGGTGCATCAAAAGTAGGAGAGATGGGAATAGGATAGTATGAGGATAAGTAACCAAATTATGGTTGAAGAGGTCAGTTTATAGGAAGTTTGTACAGGGCAAGAGGATGGTGGAGGTGAGGAAGCAAATTCCCAGAACATAGAGATTCTGAGTCTGATGATATTCCTTAGCATCACTGGCCAATAAGGCAGGGTTTTTGGGGGGGGGGGGTGCTCAAAAGGTCAGGATCTGAGGAGTGAAAACTTGGAATAGGCATATGGTTATGGAAGGGAGGGTGATCTCGTGGTTGGAACTGCAGCATGCAAGAAAATGAGAGAGAAGTCAAAGAGAAAAAGTTCAGAGAAAGGACAGTGGAAATCTCAGAGAAGGAACACTGCAATGTGAAGGGAGAACAGAACAAGTTGCTGAATGGATGGTCTTTATAGTGTCATAAAGCACGGAAATAGACCCTTTGGTCCAACTTGTCCACATGGACCAGATATCTCAATCTGAGCTAATCCCATTTGCCCTCTATCTAAACCCTTCCGATTCATACCCATGCAGGTACCTTTTAAATGGTGTAATTGTACTCACCTCCACCACTTCCTCTGGCAGCTCATTACATACACACAGCACCCTCAGCATGAAAAAATTACACCTCAAGTCATTTTTAAATCTTCGCTCTCTCACCTTAAAAGTATGCTCTCTCATTTTGGACTCAACCACCCAGTGAAGAAGACCTGTCTATCTACCCTCTCAGTGCCCCTCATGATTTTATAAACCTCTATAAGGTCACCCCTCAGGCTTTGACACTCCAAAGAAAAAAAATCCCCAGTCTATTCAGCCTCTCCCTATAATTCAAACGTTCCGGTCCCAGCAACATCCTCATAAATTTGAGAGGGTGCAGAAAAGATTTAACAGCATCCTTCCTGGAGGAGGGCAACCAGAACTGTATGCATTATTCTAGAAATAGCCTCACCAAGAGCTGCAACATGAGGTCCCAACTTCTGCTCTCAATGTTCTGACCAATGAAGGCAAGTGTACCAAACACCTCCTTCACCACCCTGTCCGCCTGCAACTCTATTTCAGGTTAGTGACAAAGAAATTGATCAGCTCTACACAAACCCATTAACTCTTTCTGTCTAGAAATACTGCCAGACTTGTTGAGTATCTCCAGCACAGTTTGTTTCAGTTTTCCAGCATCAGCAGTCTTTTATCTTTATTCCAGAAGTATAATCTGTGCTGCTCTTACTTCAAAATAAATCAAAAAGTATTTATAAATATGAGCAATTTGATCTTGAGGACTGTAAAGGGGAGAAACGCAAATAGATCCTACATACTGTAGGAGACACGCAGCAAAGTCTTCACTGCACTGAAAGAAGTTGAGTCTTAGCTCAATCAAAATGAAGCCTAGGGCCTCATCCTCAGAGGAGTGGCGAGCTGTAGACACCAATGGGTTCTCCAATGTAGCTTGGAGGGCAGGGCCTCAAAAATATTGACTGGGTCAGATGCCTAGCTGAATCAAAGTGGCCAGACCCTTTCTGCTAAAGAAGAAAGGAAACTGGGAAAAAAGACAAAATTAATAAGAGAAACTCAGCAGGTTTGGCAGCATCTGTGGAGAAAGAAACAGAGTTAATGTTGAAAGTCCACCAGGCCGCTTCTTGAAGCTTTAGTTTGTATTTCAGATTTCCAGCAACCAGAGAATTTTGTTCTCATTTATTTTTTATTCTTTTGTTGGCAGTTCTAGCTGTTCCATCCAAAGACCACTAGCAAATCCACCATCTCGGTGACATGTTTTGCCCAGCTGTTAGCAGTTGGTAATTAATGTCAATGTTCAGACTCTACTTTGCAAACATCCAATTCAGTAGCTGAAGTACTTCTATGGAAAATCAGGTCGAGAGAGATCGTGACTCACAACTCATTCCTCCAAAATCTTTTTACTCTAAGATTACCAGGAGTCAAGATTGAGCTTCTCACTAAAACTATCACCTCAATTCCAAGTTTTTATCAAAGCTACAAGTACATCAGCTCTTGTCTGGCATTACTTTTCCCATATCTTAATGGCATTTCTAGTCAAGACCCATGCTCATCAGCTCAAACCCATCGCCATATCCCACCTGGTTGGTGTGGTGGTGCTACTTATTCATAATCACTGACAAATTAGTTGAGTTTTGCAGATGTGGAATTCCTGGCTCCAAGTCAAATGCTTATTTCCTCACCTTTCAACTGTAAAATTCCACTGGTGACAAACGATGAACACAAGAGTTATTTGTTGCAATTTTCCACCTATAAACTTTCCACCCATGAATACAAGCTAGGGCAGGTTTGTTAGCTGTCACAGTTTGTCACGCATACAATTCGCAGTTTTGTAAGAAGTACAAGATGTGGAAGCAAACTCCACATATCAGGGCAGCATTGACATGGCTGGAATACAAAGAGAAATTAAATTTCTTTTAAGTCTGTTATCTTAAAGGAAGAATGTTCCACTGAGGAATTTTTTTGAAGGCATGGTCTTAAACAAATATTTCTTGATTCAAAGAGGGCCCTAGGGACAGCCAGGAATGGTTATTTTATAGTAAGTGCTGCAGTGTGCATGTGATGTTTCCTTAATTTACATTGTTTGGTTCTACTCAGAAACAATTTAACCTCCCATGTCCCCGACAGCATGATGTATTCACAATATCTGGAATATTTTCTAGAACTGAATGCCCTATTTGATTGAGATAGATCAAGACTCTCCCTCTGTACTTCAGCAATGGAAAGGAGTCAGTAATCTGTACTTTTTGCTAAAATGGAAAGCCATTCAATTGTAGCAACAATAGCAAGAGTCCAGAAACTGGAGGCCCCTTCTCTCAAAAACAGCACTTTGCACTTTTGTGAGGGTTGATTTTGAGCATGTGCAGTTCACAACAGCAGTTGACCACATAAATGATCAACAGGATCCAAGGAAATGGGACATTGGTAGCCTTCATGTGTAGACCTGGTAAGAGATGCATGGAACTTTGAATGAACAGGGTGTCCCTTTTGAGAGGTACCCCTTTGGAACAGGTCTTAGAACACCTTTACAGGGTATAAAGTGCCCTATCGTGGCAGTCAAGTGGCCTGTGGAATAGTTTAAAGCAAATATATATGTGCAAAAAAAGCATATAAACTCACTACTGTTAAATCCTTTGGAATGGCCAACAGACCTATCAAACTCAAGCATCAAGAACACCTGTAAAAGGGACTTATCGAAAGGATAAGGGAGCTTGTTAAAGGGACTCATCAGTAGAAGCTGTTAAACTGTTAAGAAACTTAAACATTCTGCCCCTTACATCTGTGAAAAGTGTATTAGATTAGATTACTTACAGTGTGGAAACAGGCCCTTCGGCCCAACAAGTCCACACCAACCCGCCGAAGCACAACCCACCCATTCCCCTACATTTACCTAACACTACGGGCAATTTAGCATTGTGCAAACTCCACACAGTCAGTCGCCTGATTCGGGAATTGAACACGGGTCTCTGGCGCTGTGAGGCAGCAGTGCTAACCACTGTGCCACCGTCAAACTGTTTGAAGTGTTAATTTTTTTTTGCTATTTCCCAAACTTTTGTTGCCATAAGCCTGGGGGCTCTGTTGCTGGATTACTGCTGCATGACTGAATTCAAAACCAACCTTCATCACAGTGGGGTTCCTGCTATTTCATATTTGACAGTTACAAAGGGGACTGTGAATTCCAATGGTAGCTGTTGCAAGAGATTGTGCATCTGAATCAGGAGCCAAATTCCAGAGCTGTGTTTATGCTGTACGGAACAAATAGGTTTTCATCACTAACTAGATTTATTTGATATTGTGATACAAAACAGGTTTTGGGTGCTCGCCTCTCAAAAACATATCCTCTTGAAAATATCACTAAAGAACCACCACAGCATAGTTTTGGCTTCACACTAATTTGTCTCTCTCATGTTAGTTAATAGCGCATTATGGACCCCACAAGATGGCATATGAAGCAGACAAGACAAATTAACTTGCAGCAAACACACGTTGGGGATGGTTAAAACATCTTGCATAATTATCTTGCTCAAATTATTCCCAGGAGGTATTCAGATTCAGTCCCAGTTACCCCTTTAACTGGACCTTGGCTTCATAACTGTGGTTAATGTTTGATATTTGTTGAATGTTTAGAGAACTCAGTCAATCAGTCAGTTTAGATTGTGCACAAAATGAATAACATCTGTTGACATGATGTTCACCTGTTTAAAATGCAGGAAAGTGGAGAGTTAAAAATATATTGCCACTGTACAAAAGGAAAATGAGCCCTGAAAATCTAACAGGGTTTTGCTCTGGTCCATAAGGTAATTGGGAAGGTCCATACTGGTTCACCCAAATTCAACTCATCTCTGGGGAAAGCAGAACTTGAAGCATTAAACAAAATAGGTTTCATTGCTTATTGCCCTCTTACTAAAATGGAAACCATTTAGATTACATACCTGTTGGTATATTTCACTGTTTTGCATGAACTCAAGGACAAAAATTAAGGTCTTTAGGGCATCTAAACCAATGTTGAAAGAGACACAGTTTTCTAAAGAGCTATCACAATTCTAGAGGTGACTGTCAGTCAATTGTATAATGATGGGGATTTCATGAAGCTTTACACTGTTCTGGCTCAACCAATTACACTCCACAGTTGTATTCAATACACATGATATCACTTAAAATGTGATGAAAAATACATGATGAGAGTGGCAATGATACAGAACTGCAACATCCTTTATAAGAACATTGGAAATACTCAGCAGGCCTGGCACCAGGTAGGGAGTGAGAAACAGAATCAATGCTCAATTCATAAAACTTCAGAACTGTACTGCTTCTTTCTTCACAGACGCTTCAAGGTGTGTTGAGCACTTCCAACACACACACTACTCTGGACACCAACTGCCACGGTATTTTGCTTGCGTGCGTGTGCGTGTGTGTGTGTGTGTGTGGTCACTGGTAATTGGCTAATGAACACCAAGCTGGTCTTAAGTTGCTATGCCTGTCAGAGTTGCAGGTGTGTGTTAATCAGCTTGTGTGCTTTTCAAGTGGTATCTGAATTCTGTGGAAACCATCGTCAAATTACAAATGCTCGGACTTCCTGCAACTCACGATAAATGCTGAGCTCAGAAGGCAAAGCGAAAGATTTTCATGCACAGCTCATTTCTCTCTTAAAGCCAGGACACCAGTCCCAACACCATGCATGTTTCAGGGTCTGAAAATGGAAATTCACTTTAAATAAATTACTGGCTGCTTAGTATTAAAACAGTCTTGTAATATTGTTGTGACAGAGGTTAATTTTATGTTGCCCATATCCAACATACAAACAGACAATGGATAATTAAGGTCAGTATACCCAATGACACTTAGCAAGGGCTGTGTCTTTGGCTTTATCATGATGAGCAAGCATATTGTGGATGCGTAAACAGGAGGTAGGACATTCAGTCCATCAAATCAGTTCTGCCATTCTATCACACCGTGATGAACCTCACAGTGTGAGTTTGCACCTCAACCCCCATCTATGTGTCCATTGTCGAAATGAAATTATACAGACTATGACAATCTTATTCTAGTGCCTTCTACAGTGGGTGCCCAGGTGCAGTGAGCTATGGTCTTAGGTGAATAAGTGATTCTGCAGATTACAAACTAAAAATTCTTAAAATATGCTGATCTACAGTTTAACCTCTAATGTTTGCAAATCTAATTAGTCACCTGACAATTTCTCCATTTGGGGGTGAAATTTAACAGGGACATAACAGCTGATTTATTTTAGTCTCTCTGGTTCTTTTCCATTGGCTTATATTTTCAACACTTTTAATTTCAAATCAAGTAAAAGTGAGTGAGACAGGAATTAGTCAACCAAATAAGTACAAATTATTGTTTGGTGAATTTCAGTGTAAAGAAGATAGAGTGAATTGAAACAAAAAATAAAATTAGATACTGATTTGCTCCGAGTCTATTTTGAAATGATAACTTCTACCTCCTTAAAATTACAAAAATAGAATTTGCATTTACTTGGATTAAAACAAAGAGGACAGTCAGCTGCAGAGAAATGCCAGTTTGTCAGGCTGTCTGCCTGATTATCCTTCTGAAGGATAGCACAGGCTGGGCATCAATGATGCTGAGCATGATTTCTCACAGACCCTTCTGTAACTTTGCCCTTACAAGCCTACAAAATTGTTTTCTTTCCCCAAGCAAAATGTTTTAGATAATTAACATGAACGCACTTTGAAATCTGCAATTGTAATTGAACTGATCATGCAGTGCTGCATTAACAAAGGACCTGCAGTCTCCAAATGCATAAGACAACTGTTTAATAAATTAAGCATATCATCAATCTTCATTGCAGTAGTGGTGCCTTATGTCATTTTACTGTTCTTAAATTAACGACTCAAAGCTGGGATGAGGAATGAAAAGATGCCTCAATGGAAATGGACAGAACTGTAAAGTAATGATTCAAAAAGCATTACAAAAGACAGTGGTGGTCTGGTATTATGACTTTCATGGGAATACTGGGGAGATTGAAAGGGAGGAATGTTTTTTTTAAAGCACCCTGTACTGAGTTAACTGATTTCAATCTAATTAGTTTTAAAACTTAACAATTGAAGCATGCCTAACCATCCCTAGGTGAGGAAAGGAGAGCAAAGGAAGAGAAAAGAAACACCAGATCTAGTCTCAAATTTTTGTGATCCCAATTGAGAAGTGAATTTAAGACTTCACAGAAGAACAGGTAAGGGCTCGACTACATTGCACTTGACCAGGGAGCTGATACCCACGGTCTTGGTTAATACACGTAGCCTGAGCATTTGAATGAGGTACTGATGGGCTGCACATGCTGTGGAACAAATCACAATATTCAGGATATTCCAAGGAATGAACCTAAAAATAAAAAGGACACAGTACATCTAGAGGAAATTTAGAGTGAAAGCAAGTCCTTTTTTTTAAAAATAGTGTGACAAAGAACATTGCTCAAATCTTTGCAAGAAGCTGTACGGGGCAATAATAGAACAATTTACGGTAAGATGAGAATGAATTGACAGATAACAGTAATAGAGATCTTATCAATACTCTTAAGTTTGTGTCACTGATGACAACACTATCTTTGGAAACTACTGGGTCGTCACAAGTCTGCACAAAGTTTAGAAGAACATTTTAAATGGAGCTTTTTAACATCCACATCTCCTCATTCAAAAGGCCCACTGGAAAAGTTAACTAAACAAGTCCAATGCTGAAAATTAAAATTAGATTAACAAACAAAATCAGAATTGATAATCTTTTATAGACTACTGTAGGTTAAGTGAAAATCTCTGTGGGTACCATACATAATGTGCACAAATGAGGCTCGGTCCACTGCTTTTCATCATTTTTAAAAATGTTTTGGTGTGAACAAAGGAGATGTTATTAGTAAGTTTTGGGGTGACACCAAACTTGAAAGTGGAGTGGACACCGAAGGAGGTTACCTCAGAGTACAATGGGATCTTAATCAGATGGGCCAGTGGACTGAGGAATGGCAGATGGATAATTTTGATAAATATGAGGTGCTGCATTTTAGAAAAGCAAGTCAGAGCAGGACTTAAACACTTAATGGTAAGGTCCTGGGGAGTGTTACTTAACAAAGAGACCTTGGAGTGCAGATTCATAGCTCCTTGAAAGTGGAGTTGCAGGTAGATAAGATAGTGAAGAAAGTGTTCAGTATGCTTTCCTTTACTGGTCAGAGCATCGAGTACAGGAGTTGGGAGGTCATGGTGCGGCTGTACAGGACATTGGTTAGGCCACTTTTGGAATATTGGAATTCTGACTTCCCTCCTATCAGAAGGATGTTGTGAAACTTGAAAGGGTTCAGAAAAGATTTACAAGGAAGTAAATCCCTATTTCAGCCATAGGGAGAGGCTGAATAGGCTGGAGTGTCGGAGGCTGAGGAGTAACCTTACAGAGGTTTATAAAATCATGAAGGGCACGGATAAGATAAATAGACAACGTCTGTTCCCTGGTGTGTGGAGTCTAGAACTAGAGGGCATAGGTTTAGGGTGAGAGGGGCAAGATATAAAAGGGACCTAAGGGGCAACTTTTACTGGTGGTGGTGTATGGATGAGCTGCCAGAGGAAGTGGTGTAGGCTGGCATAATTACAGTATTTAAAAGGCATCTTGATGGGTATATGAATAGGAAGGGTTTAGAGGGATATGGGGCAAATGGGAATAGATTAGGTTTGGATTACTAGTCGGTATGGATGAGTTGGACTGAAGGGTCAGTTTCCGTGCTGTACATCGCTATGACTCTGTGACCCTAAGTCCACACCTATGTTCACAAGCAGGAATTGGTATGTCTTTGTCATGTTTTATAACCAGAAAATCTGAGGCCCCGTGAGTGTAGGATTGTTAGTGCTCAATCTAAGTTTCCAATCTCAAGGACAGAATAAGGAGAACAGTTTTGATTCCTTTTGTATTATGTAGTTATCCTAAAAAGACAAGGAGATGAGGCATGACACATGAATTGACACAGTGAATTTATGCAACTTGAAGCTACAATGATGTCAGCCTAGTTCCTTTCTATTCATTCAGAATGAACAAGTACTTAAGATGACATGATTATACAAGCTCACTTCTGACCAACATCTTTGAATAACCTATGTGCAATAACATTCAAAACTGCTTATTCAGGTTCTAAGAAAAGTCTAATATTTCCATTTTAACTGACATGTTTATTCTATATCAGAACAAAACCTGTTGACATGTAGAGGACAGTAACTTGTTTCCAATAAATTTAGACATTAACCATAACTGGGCTTCTGTGATTGAAGTTTCAACTTCTTTTACTTAACTCTAATAATTAGATGAATAAAATCAGCTTTCCTTGGCACATCCTGTCATCTGCATTACAAAGTCAAATTACAGAATTGATATTGCAATTTACAAAACAACCATTTGGCAGTAGAGAGGGAAACATACTGGAGAAATCAGGAATAAAGGAGGAGGATATGGACACTTAATAAAATGGAGGTCAGAACCTAATACAAGCCATGTCAGTGTTTACATCAGCAATTCCACATGGCACAAGTTATTTGGAAGCCCATGAGCTGCATTAGTCAGGGGTATATATAGGGTAGAGGAATAGGTCGGTGTGGCCTTGTTCGGCCAAATGCCCTGTTTCCTCACGGTAGGGAATCTAATCTAATCCAATCTAACGTTGGCCTTTTCCTCTTTATGCTTTCAATCTGGTATGAAGGTTATTGCAGGTCAGAGACACATGATTGATTGGGACAAGGAAATTTCAAAAATGGCTGTATGTTTTTTTTAAGAGGACATCCAATGCATCTCCAACTAAATACATGTCTCCAAAACCACTGGGGCACTCAAGGTCTTATGTCATATTCTACAATACATAGTCCAATTAATGTGAATACCATCAGACCACCATTAACGACATCTCGAAAGTGGGTTATGGTGAGCTTATTGATCCTGAAAGGAAAAGGAATGCATTATTTGTAAAATCATCATGTTTTGCATAGCAAATGTAACAAGCCTCTGAAAAGTCTTGAAAGGAAGTTTGCACAGATATGAAATTACTCAACATATCGAAAGATCATTGCTCAACATATATTTGAGCAACCATTTGCCAAAAACTGGGTGATGTTAATACTACTTACCCAATACACCATTATCAATGCTTTATGATCACCAGCATGAATAGAGAATAACTACAAAAATAGACTAGCTTTAGATATTGCAACATTAAAATTGTTTGCAGTGACAATATAACACTTCTGCCAATTAGAGATCTGAAGTGACACCCAACCACGATTCTCTGTCCACATAGACTCTTTCCCCAGCAGTATTTTGACAGTCAACACAATTGAAACTAGACAACTAATTAACATGTGGACCCTTAGAAGAATTGTTCTATCATCAGCTCTTAAATAAAGAAACTTACTTTTCTAATTTACTTGTGATTGTTGCTGGTTGGCCTGAAGAACTCTAAAAGAAATGTCTGAGAGCTGAGATGACTGATCTCCAACAATCACAACCATCTTCCTATGTGCCAGCTATGACTCCAAGCAGCAGAGAGTTGCCCCTGAAACGGTTTCGCTCAAGCTTCTTGCTGCTACACTCAGTCGAAGTCAGCCTTGATATCAAGGGCTGTTACTCTCTTCTCCCTTCTGGAATTCAGTTCTTTTGTTCGAGTTTGAATAAAGGCTGTAATGAGGTCAGGAGCTGGTAGCCCTGGTTGAAGCCAAACTGGGCATCACTGAGCAGGTGCTGCTTGATAGCACTGCTGATGATACCGTCCCATCAGTTACACTCAATCATCAATAAAGTGTGATGGAAGGTAAGTGGCTGGGTGGATTTCTACTGCATTGTGTGTACAGGACCTACCTGGGCAATTTTCCACATTGTCAGGTAGATGCCAGTGTTGGATTTGTACTGGATTAGCTTGGCTTGGGGAGGGGCAAGCTCTGGAACAGGTCTTCAGTACCGTTGCCAAAATATCACCAGGGCTCAAAAGCTTTACAATATCAGTGCCTTCAACATTTTCTTGATAATATGTGGAGTGAATCGAACTGGCTGAAGACTGGTATCTATGATGCTGGGGACCAGTGAAGAAGGCAGAGATGGATCATCCACTTGGCACTTCTGACTGAAGACTGCTACAAATGCTTTGGTGTGATTTTTTGCACTAATATGTTGGACTCTTCCATCATTGAGGATGGGGAGGTTTATGGAGCCTCACCCAGTGAATTGTTTAAATTGTCCACTCGCCATTCAAGACTGAATGTAGCAGGGTTACAGAGATTAGCTCTGATCCACTGGTCACTTAGCTCTGTTTATCACTTGCTGCTTGTACTGTTTGACACACAAGTATTCCTGTTCGGTAGCTTCATCAGGTTGACACCACATTTTTAGAAAAACCTGGTGCTGCTGCTGGCATGCCCTTCTGCACTGTCTATTGAACCAGGGTTGTTCTCCTGACTTGATGGTAATAGTTGAGTGGGGAATATCTGGACCATGAGGTTGCAAATTGTGCTAGAGTACAAATCTGCTGCTGGTGATGGCCCATAGCATCTCAAGGATGCCCAAATGTGAGTTGCTAGATCTGTCTGAAGTCTTCCCCATTTAGCACAGTGATAACCCAACACAATGGAGGGTATTCTCAATGTGAAGGCGTACAGTGTTCACTTTTACCGATACTATCACAGACAGATAAGATTGAGTAAATTTTTCCCTCTTGTTGGTTCCCTCAGCACTTGCCGGAGACCTAATCTAGTAGCTATGCCCTTTAAGATCTGACCAGCTCAATCAGTAGTCCTGCTGTTGAGCCACTCTTGGTGATGAACACTGAAATCCCCACTGAGAGTACATTCTGCACCCTTGCCACTAGTACATCCTTCGAGTGTTGTAGGCAAGGGAGGACAGTACATGATAATCAGCAGAAGGTTTCCTTGCTCATGTATAACCTGAAGCCATTGGACTTCATGGGATCCAGAGTCAATGTTCACAACTCCCAGGGCATCTCCCTCCAGAAAACATACCATTGTGTCACCATCTCTGCTGGATCTGTCCTGTCAGTGGGACAGGACATATCCAGGGATGGTGATAGTGGTGTCTGAGACATGGTCATACTCATTGAATCATACATTACAGAATGTCAGGCTATTGCTTGACTCATCGGTGAGACAGCTTTCCAATTCTGGCACTAACATCCAGATGTTGGTAAGGAGATGCTATTTCTGCCATCGTTGTCTTTTCCAATGTCTAGGTCGATGCTTGTAGTCCTTTAGGTTTAATTTCTCTTTTGAGACTTTGTGGTGATTAATGCAGCTGAGGGGCCTGCTAAGCTACTTCAGAGGGGAGATGAGAGTCAACCATGTTGCCATGGGTCTGGAGTCACAAGTAGATCAGACCAGATAAGGATGTCAGATTTCCTTCCCGAAACGACATTAGTGAGCCAGATGGGTTTTTCTGACAACGGTTTCAAGGTCATCAGATATGTGCCATGGTGGAAATCAAACTTGGGTCCCCTGAACATTAGCTGAACTTCAGGATGAAGAGTCTAGTGATAATACCACTAGGCTATCACCTCCCTACTTCATTAACAAGAGCAAGAAAGGGTACATTTGCTAAGTTGAATTGCGTATGTTCTGAGCATATCATAGTTCTATAGTTAAAGCAACTTTGTTTGAATATTTGTTTGATTAACTCTGGGAAGCCAGTATCTTCCCCAGTGTTGGGAAAAGGTTCCTGCACAACCTGTTAGCAAGTCAATCAGGATTCAATGAGGTGAAATTTTAAAAACATCACATTTATATTACTGAGATAAATTAAAATACAATTACCATGACTGGATATGATATACAAACTGAGGGTCTTATGCTGCAGCGGCAATACCCTGCCTCTGGGCCAGAACATCTGAGCTAAAGTCTCCCCAGCCCAGAGGTGTATCATAACCTGTCCAAAAACATTTTTAAAAAATTCATTTATAACATACACAGAAATTTAATATGATAATCGAAGTTAAGTGGCAATATCAGTGTCACCAATGATGTTTTCCTATACAGAGGCAAGGTTGGAATCATAGAAATGACAGCACAAAGGAGACCATTCAACCATCATATCTGTGACAGCTCTTCGAAAGACCTCTTCAGTTAGGCTCATTCGTCTGCTTGTTCCCCCCTTTCAAAGATTAAGAATTAATTTTGCCTTTGGCATACTCTTCCTGACATACATGAACAAAAAACTTTTACAACACACAAGTAACAGTTGCAGCCTGTTCATATGACAAACTTTGAACAGAGGTTACAGAGTTGACCGTTCTAGGTCGTTGCAGGGACTTCCTCGAATGAAAATGCGTGATGACAATTTTTATTTTCAAACTGGTTAGAACTATTTTATCGAACTTGTTAAATTAAGCACCACTCTAAGTTGCATATTACAAGAAGGCAATTGCTATTAAATTACAGCCAGCTTTACACAATTGATCTGCAGTGGTTTCCTAGGACTAAATACAGAAGGTGATGGTAGATATAAAGCTGGATTGGGAGCACACAAGGTCTGGCTCCTTTTGAAGGAAGGTCAGAAGGTTAATGAGGGAAACTGGTCAGTGACACTCAATGTAACTTTAGCTGCTTTTATATTGTCCTTTGGCTCCTGGCTCTGATGGCCACCTGCAGTCTAAGGCTTAGGCTAAGAATACCCACTTCCTTTTACTTCTTGGGTCCTAGTGCCTGGTCTCATCCTGACTGTGCCTTATGAAACCACTGCACTGGTGGCAATTGTTTAATGATACATATGTCTTGTTAACTAATGGCATTAGTGTGCAATGTCATGTCACAATTCTGTTGAACAGGCACAGTGATCAGTTTGATATAATCGTGTTCCACATGTGCATCACCTCTGCTGCTGACACAGACAGGCACTTTCTCTTTGTTGTAGCTTCGAGCATAAAAGGCCCTAGTGAGAGCTGCAGGCAGTAAAGTTGACATGTCCTAATCCAACCATTTAAAGGATTTAATCTTGTACACTAAATATGATCTTAAAGCTTCCAGAATTCTGGAATATTAAACTCTTGACAAAACTTTACTTTTGCATTTCAACTGATAATTCCAGTTGCACCACTACGATTTCTAGAGAGAAATTTTCCATAGGGATTTTTCTGATCTTCAATTGTAATTTTGATGGAAAAAAAATCACTGAAAACCTTGGAAAAGCTGAACAAAGGGGGTTTAAACCTGATGAAGAATAATATCAATTGTGACCCTTTTTTACTGTTAATAACCTTGTTAAAGTCTTTAACAGTTCCAGAAATTAGACTTGATATAAAATGACAAGATTGCTAGTTGTGGAGACCTAAACAGAACAGAATCAAAATAGTTCAGTAGCAAAACACCTCCTAATTCATTAACCATAGAGCCCTAGCATGATCATCAATGTAAAAGAGTTCAATTTGAGTGAAGTACTGTTTGAACACTCAGAAAAGAAAACTAAGGTGCCAGGAATGGCAAAACTAAAAGTCTAATCCTTTTTATTTCAGGTCATGCTCCCCCGAAGCATTGTGAGGGTATTTGCAACTTACTTCAAGATAAACAGCCCCCAACTACTCTTCAAATATCCATTACAAGCAGGGAAGCAAACACTGCGACAATAGAGTGTCTTCAAGACATTTTCAATGCAGGTGGCTGGCAAAAGGTCAAAGAGTGGGGATAGCTATGTGTCAACGATTGAAATGTATAGATTAGCTGCTGCTTAATTTCCCTCTACAGGAAACTGGCTAAGTAACTGACTCAATAATGTTTAAGACATAGCGACTGCAGTTTTGCAATGAGAATGAGTGCAACATTACTAAAACATTTGGTACTTCATTACAATCCTGGAACATATCATGGGCTGACCTCTTATACCATTAGAAAGAATGATCTAATGACACAGCATTTATCACAAAACAGTACTAATGGAGGCAACCTTTACAGCTCATAAAACCTAAGTTTTAAATATTAAGAGAAAAAACCCTCAAATGTGAAGTCTTAGAAAACTCTGAAGGATTGGCATGATTTTTGCATTCAAGATAGTTTGCAATTAACCTGTTCAGGGCTGTGATGACATCTCTGGAGCAGTTGGGACTTGAACCTGGCCCTTCTGGCTCAGAGGTAACTACCACTGCACCACAAGAATCCTAATCTTGGCATTCAACACTGTGTTTACTAATCGCATGCGGATTCCAGTAGAATTAGGAGCAACATACAATTTGCAACATCCTGGTCAATGGGAAACTGCATAGCCTGAAAATGATTGAATCTTGAAGTTTAATTGCACTTCCTCTGTCTCTGAGTGGGTAAGTAATCAGTGGAGTTGTCTCTTGGTCACAATGTCACCCAGCAAAGGAAGGGAAAAATGGTCAACATTCCAACTCCTAATCACGAATCAAATACTCCTGATGGAGATCTTATGTGCATGAGAGAATTATGATTCATGCTCTAATGGGACAGGGGAAAAATGATTGCTTTGGAAAACATGTAAGGAGCTGATAACTCCTTGGAATTGCACTTCAGTTTGAGCCATCACCACAGGAATGAAAGGGTGAGTTTTAAATGAAAGCACCTTGGGAAAATACTGGCCTGACAGAAGACAGAAGCTATCAGGAATCAGGCAGACTACTTCCACTATCACTCACCATGGCAGGCACTGTCAGAGGGAATATGTCAATTTGCAAAAGGCCCAGCCCAACAACAAAGCTCTTCAAGTTCCTACATTGCTCAAACATTTCTCTGTCGTGTTTTGTTCATCTGTGGAGAAGTTTGCACTGCTCTGAAGAACGTATTTGTCAGAGGATTTCAATCTTCGTGTTTAATGTAAATATTCAGCTGACTTGTCCCAGCAGCAATCCTGGTGAAGAGTGCATTCAACTCGAAACATGAACATGCTACAATGAAGGAGACTGCCCAGGATATGGACGTATCTCCTTAGATCTCAGCTCTGGGGCAGTGAGGAAGTGTTAAACGATTTGCCTGCCAGCATTGAGCAGATTTCTTTTTCCCCCACAGACTATCTGCATCGAGCCGTGTGTCAGTCTGGTGTCAGCATATCAATTTCTCCCTCACAGCCACAGATCGTGGTCAACAGGATTCCAGCTGAAATTTCACGATAAACCGACCAACGTGTATAGAAGAAACTTTATTGCAGCTGTATTCTTAACACATAAACACATCATTATATATCTTGTCCTCTTTGTACCAACTGTCCACAATTTAATTTCAATTGCGATTTTGTAATTACGTTCTACGTCTTTATTATCGTCATGTTCCTGTTCATTGCATTGAAAAACAGCAAGCAGATTTCCTGTTCATTTTGACACCGTTGTGGCTGAAAGAACCATATTCGACTGCGGGTGGTTTCGGGAGCTCAAAAGGTGGATGCAAAATAGCAGTTCTTCCATTCCACCAACTCTGCAGTCAGCTCATGCTTTTTCCCAGTGCTTTCCCTCACTGAGCAGGAAAACAGGCTACTGCTGGCAGTGGGCAGAACAATTGGTTTTGCTTGGGGTTTTCCTCATAAGGTCATTGTGCATGAGTTAACAATGTATTGTGCATTTACAGAGTTTTTGGTTTTCTTGAAATCTCAAGTACCTTGTTTAGCCAAATTGGGGGAGGAGACAGAAAAGGGCAATGTAAATTTGAGCACTAAATGTACACATGATCACAGTCCGAGTAGATAGCGTCTGATTTTTTTTTAAAATGCATGGGATTCATTAATAACTCCACTTTCCAGCATACCCTTTGGCAAGTCAGATTTTTTAGGTCTTGAACAACTAATGGGTCAACTGTACTGGATTATTCAGCATTCCAAAAGGATGTTAGACTCAGCAAACCAGAAAACTAATCCCACATTCCTTTGCAATTCCAAACACAGTACTAGACCTAAATGCAAATAAATGCTTACATCACATCCCAATATGGAGAGATTTGGGGAGGGGGGTTGCTTTACAAGAGCAGGATGTTCAGAAACAGCTTCTGTCTAAAATGCAACAGCAAACTTCAAAACAGATGCTAATTTTGCAATGAAGGCCTAAATAGGGCTCTTTCAGGTTTTGTTCCCTATCTGCAAGCTTTCAGGAGCAAAATCTGTGCCTCTTGTTTGGCCCTGAATAGGACTAACTAGAGTGTGACAATGTGCAAGATTAAATCTGTATTAAGTAAAAGGAAGAGACAATACACATGCAGTACATTTCATCCAGTTCTCGAAAGTGTTACTTTGTTCCGAGACAAGACTGGAGTTAAAAATATGAAATGTCAATTTTTTTGGGAAATTAACTAAAAGCAGAAAATCTAATTTCCTGCTATGGGAGCTAATAAAAATATACATTAGTGCAAGCAATCATCGACTGTACTGGTGATAATATTACAGATTTGTACTTAACTTTATAAGCTACTTGTTTTAATCCCTAAGACGACTGAATAAAGGGCTACAATTCTACTTTAATTAGATTAATTGATTTACATCTTCATCCACAAGGATCTGCCTTTGCAGTCAGAGGCAGGAAGATACAGGAGCTGCTCTGGCGCAACGCCCAGATCTAACCAGCAAATCTGTGGCTGATCTTAAGCTGACAGCTGGCAGTGTCACCACAGATTCCAATCTGGGGATTGCTCCAACAGAGAAAGCTTGTGTAGAGGATAATACGGATTACAGAATGGGAAAGATTCCTGTCGATGCGCAATGCAAGACTTCTTAGGTTGTGTTATTGTGAAGAGGCTACTCTCCAGAAATGTACCTGCCCTCTCTTCTTCAGCAGCAAATTTCTTCTGCAGATTAGTAATCTTCACCAAACATTTAAGTGTCAAAGCTCTATTTAGTTTAGCAACATTCTAGTTATACTGAATTATAAGAAAGTTGCGGTAAGATGTTCTGAAAGATTCTCTCAGATTTATTCAGAGCGTTAATGAGATCAACAAAAGTAACACTGCAGAGATTCACTGGAGGATAAAGAGTTAGCTCCAAACTGCGCTTTGGAGATAGACAGACAATCTATACTTCAAGCTCAGTCACATTAGCAATTAAATCAGTCTGATCACAAGGAAATAACTTTAAATCAGAGAGATATATGCCCTTATAACGTTTAAGTTTTTCTTTTCAGTTTGCACAGAAAAGTAGAATACTTTCAGCTTTTTAATACAAATTTAAATTGTTTTAAAGGGTGCGTCATCCTGGAAAACTGAGCAATACGGTCAGCATTTTTGAAACTTTCCAAAATACTTTGTTATTGTAAAAGCTACTGGTGTCTCTAAAACCACCCTGCTGGATAACCCCAGCTATGCAATTCTTATTTTGAGAAGGTCTTTAATAAAGTAATACAACACCATTTTTAAAACAAAGTGCAGAATCCATGTTTTGCCTGTGCATTCCCATTACATTTTAGATCAAAAATTGTCTATGCTGCATTTTAAGATATTTCCTCATTTTTACCACATATTATTTTTGTCAATCCTACCTGGCTATCATTTATACCTCATTGACACTTTAGAGACATGCGCAGACAGGACATCTTTTATACTGCATAATTGTTGCTGGAATTGTTTTTTTTTTAAATGGACAATTATTTCCACTGAATTATTCAAAAAGCCCAAAATGGTTCAGAATACTAATCGGAATCGGTGCTTCTATTTCCCAACTACATTGACTGGTATGTATGAACAGAATTAGGAAGGAACTTCTTCTCTCAGTTGACTATGAATTCTTTGCCACATTGAGCTGTCAAGACTGAGTTGAGGCTGAAACAGAGATTTTAAGGGAGTCGAGGAGCGTAAAGAAAAAGGTAGGAAAGTGAAGTTGAGGGTTATCACATCAGCCATGATCTCATTGAATGTAGCAGCAGACTCAATGGGCTGAATGGCCTATTTCTGCTTCTAGATCTTACGGGATTAGAATCTTAAAAGTTGCCAAATTGGATTGCTGATGGCAATGAAAATGAAAACGATATCAATGCCATGGCCTTTCAGCTCCTGATAGTTGACTCCTTCAACTCCGAGGTGAAGAGCAACGATGTGATGGGATACTAGATCACTGTTTGAACACCACATTTGCAACAATGTCCCAGCAAGACTTCAGACCTTCCGTGAATGTAAGAAGAAAGCGTAAGGGAAGGAGTTGCAAGTTCTACTAGAGAGTAGATTTGCTCAGATAAGGACATGAGCTGAAAATGTGTTGCTGGAAAAGCGCAGCAGGTCAGGCAGCATTCAAGGAACAGGAAATTCGACGTTTTGGGCATAAGCCCTTCATCAGGAATGAAGGGCTTATGCCCGAAACGTCGAATTTCCTGTTCCTTGGATGCTGCCTGACCTGCTGCGTTTTTCCAGCAACACATTTTCAGCTTTGATCTCCAGCATCTGCAGACCTCACTTTCTCCTCAGATAAGGACATCACAAGCACAGTGTATTTTGAGCTACAAATGTATCCCAGTATGGATAAGTGGGAAATGCATGCTCATCCTCCGAACAGGGCTACACAATTATTTATTATCATTTATCTATTCAGTTTCAGTACTTCAGACAATCAAATCTTGAAGCGATATTAACAAAACTAGATAAACTGTTACCATGCATCTTTCATTACTTGTTGTAAGGCTTCCAACAAAGCCATCCCTTCCTACCCCAACACACAATAATAATATATAAACATAATAACAGATCAAATGTTACCGGGTAGGTGGGAATACAATGTTGCCACTATCAGATCGACCTTAAGTTTATTGAATGGCAGGCCAGACTCAAAAGGGCTGAATGGCCCACGCTTGCTTCATATCACTATTCTCCAATTCTCAAGACTAACTCTGACAAGAAACCTGTTTGAGACATTGCTGTCAATCCATATACAGCTATTAATTATGAAGGGTTAGGAGACAATCGATAAGGTATACACTGACCAATGTTGCATTGTTAGTTCACAGATCCCAGGACAAAAGACAGACCACTGGAATCTGAGGTGCTGCTGAATTACAGTTTTTCTTTGGGAAAGGTTGCTGTCTATTTATTAAAGCTATAACATTGGTGTCTAATTTGGGGATACACAAATTCATGTCTCAAGCATCATTCCCTGATTTTCTAAAGTACATCTCAGATTGAATGATCTAAATACTCGCAATCATTCAAGGTACTTGAAGGTGCAGTTTAGCTTCATCTGGATGTCTGCAGATAAATCAGCCTGACCTGTGTGAACTCAAATATCCTGCAGAGAACTTCAATCAATTTGAACTCAAATGACTTTGGCATTCAACACCCTTGGGGTTACAGCAAAGAGACTGAAATCATGGGAAAATTACTGCAATTACAAGTGCACAGAACAGCACCTGAGCAAATATCTGCAGAAAACAGGAATTATGTCCAAATTCACAGCAATTATTCCCTAAAAATGCAAATATAAAGAAAACATTATGCATTTAAAATCAAATAGCCATCGATTCTTGTACAAAAGAGATACAAAACACATAACACCAATAAAATGTACTCCTAAATACTGCAGGCTTAATGTCACTGACTTGACCACCCCTTTAAAAAACTGCCTTCATCGAAAACAATCTGCCTGACTTCTGCTAAGGGTGGAAGGGGTAAGTCTGCCATGAGCGAAAATAGTTACATTTATATTCTTCGTTGCATTTAATCTAAAAAAAATACATATTCTCTGAAGTCTGATAATACCAGGAATGATTATATAAAAGGCTGATCTCGAGAATTGCATTTATCCAGTCATAAAGTCACCAGAGTCTCTATTTTCCTCAATGCTTGCTTGCATCCTAGCTCAATGTTGAGCTATGATTAAATGTAGCTGTGGTGCTTTACTTGTTTAAAAAAAATGTTCACTACCTACGGCTGTGCAAAATGCTAAACAACAATTAAGACTCTGAACTGGTGATTACATTTACTGGCACTACATTGTGAAGTTAACCCCGTGCAACTTCTCCAGACGCCTCATACTGCAGTCCCCTTTTAACCCTTTGAAGACCAACCTACAAAAATAACCCTTTAATTTGCGTTAGCCAAAACTTGAATTCAGAAACAATGCCCACTTCTGCATAACATACCCATACCCCACTCCCCCCCAAAAAAATCGTCATTAATTAACCCTTTGGTATAAACTCCTGTCCTCCCCCACAACTGAACATCGATACATCTTGCTAATATTTATTTATCCATCCCAGCGATTTATTTACAGCAATCAGTCAGGTCGAATTTCGGGCAACACAGGTATGTACTCAATGGTCTGACTGAAATAAATATCGATAGACCTGAGCTTCCGACGGGTGGATCCCTTTCACCCTTACCTTCCCAGTTCTTTTCCCAGGAGAGTGTAATTACTGTGGAAAGAGTCGGTCCTTATTCGGGACAAAATCTTGGCCACCATCCCCTTGCGGTTCATCATTGTAGTCTCGGGCATTCACCACCGGTCGCGGGCTCTCGAAATAAAAACAAAATCACCCACGTATCAGTCACAGCAAAGTGAAGCTTGCAGTCAGTCCAATACGATGGGGAATTCAGTTTTGTTTCCTCGGTACAAGTAGCTTCCACTTTTTCAACTCGTGCACTAGGTGGGAGCTGACAATTTTTTTTTCTCTTGCTTTTCTCTCTACTTTCTGAGTCCTACTGACTTGTAATTTCAGGCGATGGGGCAATTGCACAGCCTCTGTCCGCGGCGCAGTGAACGTCTGGGAGCTGAGGTTTCATTCAGCTCAACGCCTCCAAGATTTCTAGCAACATACAAGCCGTGGCCAGGCATCAAAACACGGAGATCCAAGCGACATCACCCCGAGAGAGCCAATCACAGCCTCACCAGAAAGCTGCTGAACCGCTGCAAAGGAGCGACACCAAAGCTGTTCAGGCTCAGTTGCAAACTGCACCAGACTGCAGTCCAACTTGTGCACTTATAGAGTCATAGAGATGTACAGCATGGAAACAGACCCTTCAGTCCAACCCGTCCATGCTGACAAGATATCCCAAACCATTCTCGTCCCACCTACCAGCACCTGGCTCATATCCCTCTAAACCCTTCCTATTCATATACCCATCCAAATGCCTTTTAAATGTTGCAATTGTACCAGCCTCCACCGCATCCTCTGGCAGCTCATTCCATACACGTACCAATCTCTGCGTGAAATATTTGCCCCGTAGGTCTCTTTTACAAACATTTGAATATGAAGTTGGGGGTTTGCTCTACTTATTGTCAAACCCAAACCAGATTAAGAGTAGGATCAATAATCTTCAGGGACTAAAATAAAAACAAAGGTACTGCTGATGCAATGGACTGAATGAAATCTGAGTGACAAATGGAAAACGACTGGACAAACTCTGCAGGTTTGGAGGTAAAGCAGAGTTAACATGTGGAGCCCAGTGATCTTTCTTCAAAAACCTCAGGGACGCCCTATTTGCTAAAACAAGTCATAGAAACACCTTGGGGAGCAGAATTAAGGGGTGAACTTTAGCAAAATCAGCTGCATGTTATTTTTAGCAAGTTTCATGGAAGGTTTCTCCCTGTGAGATCTATCTGGTTTTCTCATGCGATTTTCCCAAATTCACCTCAATACCAGTGCATCACGACTCTCTGTTCTCTACCGCACCCACCCACCCAACCCTCACCCCTGTTGTGTGTCCCCACTCGCCAGAGATGCAAGTACTGGCCAATGCACCGGTGCCATCTTTAAAGCACAGACACGTACCAAATTGAGCAGTCTGGAACTACCCTGCACGGCTCTGTCAATTACCCCAGACATGTCAAGCAGAGGGTAATTGGCATTCCACTTTGCTGACACGAATCTGGATGTCCTGCTGGACTGCAGTGGGAGTGCCTATAGTTGATGTCTCTGGAACATACATATGTTGGTGACACTTGTGTCTAAGATGAAGGGTCAGAGGAACCAGCAGTGAACTGGGGTAATCAGAATGATTTTCATGTCATGAATAGTTGACATCTAGATTCCATTCAGATGGGAAACTATATCTAAGCGAAGGGAGATGATGTAATAATGAGATGTCAATATATACTCATGCTTGCAAATTGACCTCTTACTATTCATAGATGAGAATCTCATCTCGTCATTTCATGGTTGGTTGGAAAATAGAAGTTTGTCCTGTTATCATTTGGAATCTCCTTATTGTCAAACTCACACGATTCTCCCAATTTTGTCACCATTACACTCATGCTGATCTATGGCTGAGAAGACTCAGCGCTATATGTTGTCTGAATCATTGCTCCAAGATCTTGAGGCCAAAGCCAGTTGAAATCTAGATGCGAAATCCATCAATGGCAGGACCCTGTATGGGATTGTCAAGAATGTGACATATTAAAAGGCTATCTCAGCGAGCCCATCCAATGTTAAATTGACATGCTGAGTGAGAAAGGGTTGAGTTGAGTCCAGATCGATCACCTCCACCTCCCATTCACAGTATGTCTCTCCTTTGGACTCAAAATGCTAATTCTTTCTCTACCTGCACAGATGCTGAATTTCCCTTCCTAGCTGTTTTTATTTCATATCTCCAGAATTCACAGAACTTTCCTCTAATTTCATTTTTTTTTTCTTCATAGCCTTTAGTGAAAAGGCAAGTAGTCCATGTCCTTTCTTACTTGACATATCATCTTGTCTTGCTACTTTCATCAATTTATGAATATGTACCTTAAGGTTCCTCTGTTCCTGCGTAACCTCTGGGTGGTAGCATTTGAATGAAGGTGTTTCTTACAATTACCTCTTTGACCATCTGTCCATATGTCTGCTCATTTCATACTGTGACTTTTTTTGTTCTGTAAAGCACTCTGAAGTTTTAAAAGTGTTATAAAAATGCAATTTGTTGATATTAAAAACTAGCGGGTAGCAAAACTTTATTCAATTACCTTTGATGAACTTGAAATATTGCATAAACATAGCACAGCCAATGCTCAAATCATTTGAGATTTCCCAAACGATTATTTCAATACTGGTACAACCCAAAGAGCATTTTCAAGTGCAACAAATTTTTAAAAACCTGACCTCGATCATAACTAAGTCCTTAATCTGGCTTGTCAGCTCTTCAATGATATGAAAATACAGATCTCCAGTACCAATCTTTATCCAGAGAGGAATGCTCAGCCCTTATTTGTCTCAAAGTCAGAAATCACATGACACCAGTTTATAGGTTTATTTGAAATTGCAAGCTTTCGGAGCATTGCTCCTTCGTCAACGCTCTGAAAGCTTGTGGTTTCAAGTAAAACTGTTGGACTATAACCTGGTGTCATGTGACCTCTGACATTGTCCATCCCAATCCAACACCAGAACTTCCACATCATGGAGTATTGGTCTCGCCTTTGTAAAAGAAAACTTATTCCCCCACTATCTTTACTCACCTGGGACAAAGCGACTGCTACAGCCCGGATGGATAATGAATTACCCTTTGAAGGAGCAGGTGGGGGTTCAACACAGCATTTTTTTTTGGAGGAAGAGGAAATGGCTTGGGCTGTGTAATTTCTTAGAGCTGAACAAATGTTGTGGTTGAAGTTGCACACTTTTTTATATTAGATTACTTACAGTGTCGAAACAGGCCCTTCGGCCCAACAAGTCCACACCGACCTGCCGAAGCGCAATCCAACCAGACCCATTCCCCTACGTTTTACCCCTTGACCTAACACTACGGGCAATTTAGCATGGCCAATTCACCTAACCTGCACATTTTGGGACTGTGGGAGGAAACCGGAGCACCCGGAGGAATCCCATGCAGACACGGGGAGAATGTGCAAACTCCACACAGACAGTCGTTAAGATGCATAAAAATTGCTTGGACTTAGATGCTGCAGCTTATCAGACAGTCTTTTTCCCAGGTATCTATTGCCTGTTTAATCACTAATTTGACATATCATCCGAATCCTTAATCAGGTGTTTATACAGCATTTTCCTTCTTGATTTCTTTCCTAATACTGGAGTCTGCATTCTCCCATTGTATTAATTTGTCAAAAATGAAATTACTGGGTGAAGTCCTTAAAATGATGGACAATGCCCATAATTTATCGAAAATGGGAGTTCCTATTGCATACAACCCCTACAATGGCCATCTGGCTCATTGAGTGCACACTGGCCATCCAAAAAGCATTCCACCCAGACCCACCCCATCTCTGTAACCCTTCATTTCCCATGACTAACCCATCTTGCCTGCATGTTCCTGGACACAATGGACAATTTAGCATGACCAATCACATACTTGCACATCTTTGGACTGTGGGTAGAAGCCGGTGCACCAGGAGGAAACCTATGCAGACACAGGGAGAATATGCAAACACCACACAGTCACCAGAGGCTGGAATCAAACTCAGGTCCCTAGCACTGTGAGGTAGCTGTGATAGCCACTGAGCCACTTCTTTGATTAATCATTTGGGTTTCTGCCCTTCCTTTTTCTATCAGCCTTCCTGTTCTGCATGTTACCTGTGGTTAGATGGCAGACAGAGAAGTTGCTCTAAAAGTTTCTAACAGCATAGCTGAGAAACCAACCACCAAGAAGTGCTTTTATATGGCCCACAATGACTCTTTCATCAGTGAAATGAGCAATTGTTTGAATTAACTGAACACTTTCTCACAGTTGTATAGCTGTAATTGGTAACTAAGACAGAGAGGGATTGCTAACTCAGAGAGCAATGGGAAGTGTTGCGTTCAATTTGCAACGAAGCATGTTTTTCCAAAGTCCTGCTTGTCCTCCAAACTGATAAAGAATCCTAGCTCCAGAGATCAAAAGCAAGGGCAATGAAACAAGATCACAAAATTGGTTACCAGTGCATTCCTATTTCAATTTACATATTTTGGCTGCTTCTGCATAGAATTATGTACTTTTTGTGCCATGAATATAGATCAGATATTAGAAGCTTTCCAAATTAAAAGCTAATTCAACCTCGTTATCTGTTGCCAAATTTGTAGTTAATAAACACTTTAGTCATAAATTAATTGTAAAAGGATGGAGAAGCGTAATTTTCACTCTTGTTTCCTCAGGTGCTTTCAGTTGCAATTTGGGTCCCCTTACTGTCATCTCTAGAGTGGTTGATGTTCCTTACTAGGATGTTAAAACGCAGATCCAATAGATTTTTATTAGACAAGGACAAAGGGTTATCATGTCAAGTTACTAGATGGAGTTCAGGTACAGATCAGTTCAGATCTCATTGAGAGATGGAACAGTCTTGAAGAGTTGAATGACCACTCCTGTTCCTTTCTACCTATGGTTGGTAGGTAAGGCTGGTTAAAGTGGGTTGCCTTCTTCCACTGCATGCAATTGTTAGAGAAGTTAAAATGCTTTAAACATGGTACTTCTGAACAGGAAATATTTGTAAAATGGTTCAAACTGGAATAAATAGGATAGCAATGTAACCTTTCATAAAGTCACATTCTGATGAAGTTTGAAGTATAGACGGTTCCAGGAACTGAACTGTAAGCAGTTACTGTGCCTTCCTGTATAGATCCTTTAGGTTGTGGGTAACCACCACTTTCCAGAATCGTTGTATCAGAGTTTCAGTTTATGTAAATGGTACATCATGATCTGAATGCTAAATTTACAAATTTGGTGATTTTAGTGAGCCTTAGTATGTCAGAAACAAAATTATGTTTTATTTATTTGAAGAAAAGTCACACAGAACTGATACATAAAAAAAGAATAAAAATAGTGAATGCCTTTGTTTAAAATCAGATCTCACACGATGATGAACTAATTTTAACATAACTTTTTGTGGGAATGAGAGAAAAACTGACAAACTGTGATGAAATATTTGAGCTTAAAATTTTTGTTAAAACTTTTGAGCAAGTTTTAAAGGGATGTTATATGTACTATAGCATGGAATTTATGTTGTTGCAATATTCTCCCAGTCTACCATCGTCTGTAAATGTGCACTCTCCAGATTTCTGTTGCTCACATCTTAAATGTCACCAAGTTTCACTCACCGTTACTCTGTGTTTGCTGAGCTGGGTAGCATCGAAGTCAGGAATTGCTTTAATTTAAAACTTTTCTTCCTTATGTTCTGATGCCACCCACCCCTGCCTTCTCAGTAATCTCCTCCAGCTTACAATCGCGTGAGATCTCTGTGCATCTTCAGTTCTGATTTTTTGCACATTCCCATATTCCTCACTGGTGGCCATGCCTTTAGCTGTCTTTTCTCTGAATTCTGGAATTCCCTCTGTACACATTAATGCCTTTTCACCTCCATTAAGTGCACATTTAAAAGATACCTGTCCAAATACCCTGTGGCTCAGTGTCAAATTTTGTTCAATATATCTCCTTAAAGTACTTGAGATAATTTACTATATTAAAGGTGCAGTGTAAATGCATGGTGGACCATTTTACACAGATAAATTATTTTCAATATAATGTTAAATTTCTACTTAATAGAGATAAAAGCCTCAATTTCCATCTGCAGAGAAAGGAGCAAACTTGGAAAAACTGGCCTGGCTGCCTGGAATTTCATTCATGTCATGGTTCCCTGGGACTCGAGCTGGTCACCCAGGGCTGCTCATTGTGGATGTGGCCTCAGTGCTAGACCTGCACCCATGTACCTGGAATCTGTGAAAGATAGATAAGAATTGAACAAAATCTTCCAGATTGCACCTTTCATATTCCCTCCCTTCTCCACACACATTCCTGATGATCCTCCATGATAATCCATGCCATCTCACACCTATGCCAAACCCATGACTGCACCCCACCTACAATGCAAACCTATGCTCCTACTTCCCTCCAGTATCCCTCATATACCCTGTAAGCCCCCTGCACATGTCCATGCTCCTTTGAGCCCCTATGCCACTCCTCGCCACTCTTACCTATCACCCATATTCCCTCATTCCCCTAGGCTAATCAATGCCCCATATTCATCTTTATGGTCTTTATACTTTCTGTACCAACATGATCAACTCATACCAATCCATTAGAAGAAAGTGAGGATGGCAGATGCTGGGGATCAGAGTCAAAGAGTGTGGTGCTGGAAAAGCACAGCCAGTCAGGCAGTATCCGAGACGCAAGAGAACTTATGCTCAAAACGTCGACTCTCCTGCTCCTCGGATGCTGCCTGACTGGATATGCATTTCCAGCACCACACTCTTCAACCCTCAAATCAATCCATACCTCTCACCCATCACCTTTAACCATTTCCTCTCCATGCCAACTTCCTTAGTATTTGCAATGGGAAAATCTCTGGAGCCAATCAGACATAAAATAAAATTACATGTCTATTAATGCTATTACTGTTTTAAAAATTCCAAATGATAAAAAGAAAGAGCACTACATTGAAATGAATCTTCTTCAATGAAACTGTTATGGAAACAAACATTTTTATTGTACAAACACTTGAAGCAGTCCAGCAAACTGTTCACTTCATAGGCATCCCACTTTGAAAATGATAGGGCAGGAAATCAGTTGTGCAGCAGAAATCCTATAACGGTTTATATCAATGGATACACTGAAATACCTAGCAATGAATATTTTAACTCCATGTAGATTTTTAAAAAATAAGCCTCACAGATATACATTTCTTGATAGTCTTGTCAATTCTTTGACAGTTTTGACAGTTTCAGTGGATTTCTGATTTTTGCAGACATTCATGTGCTTTTGGTTTCTAACTAGTATTTGATGTTCCATTGAAAGGCACCTAAGCACCTCCCACCCCCAAAAATGGTACCAGACACCCCAAAGAGCACCTGACCGCTCCCCCCCACCCCCCCCCCCCCCCTCAGCAAAATGTGCCATAGGACCACAACCAAAGAGGTCCCCTATTTCTCCAAATGGGTACTGTGGTTATCCAAATGCACATACAAGATTCAGTCCTGTTCTTAACAGTCCCAATATGCACAGTCAGCTACAGGAATGTCTAAAACCCTCTTCAATTGAGACAGCTGGCAAATATGCTGGTCAGCTACCACCATCAAACATGCAAAACTCAGCTTGATTTCACCTGTTCCTCTGGCAGTGCACTTTTGCCATTTTCACTACCTCACTCATGGTGAAAATCTGGGTCTTATTCTGCCAATTAGCATGATTTTCAGTTACCGCACTTTCATGGGCATTGATAGAATAACCCAGAAAATCCTTTAGTTTTGTATTGCTGATGATCTCTGGGGAACTTGGGCAGCTAAGTACTGAAGAAAAACTGACACTGCGAGTTTGGGAATTTTATTATCTTCTAACTGTCTTCCGCGCACTTCCTCTACATATACTTTCAAATTGTGCTATGGAATGTCCCAGGAGAACTCAGAAAATGGACCTCCATTTAATTTCTATTACTTATCAAATATCTGTGACATACAGCTCTTCTCCCATCCAAATGCCCAAACCTTGAAACTATTATAGTTTTCTCCATGCTGTTAAAAAGATAGAAGAGTCAAAATAAAGAAACTGTGAACAAGGGAAAAAAAATAACTAAAGAAATTGGATGAATTGCCAAGACGGAAATGGAAAGAAAGATAAAGAAGTTAAAACAAGCAAGTCTGAACAGTCACAAGATATCATTGACAGAATGCAGCACCAAGAGAATGGGCATTCCAATATAAAGGTCATTAATCACCAAGAAAGTAGAAACTCCAAGAGGATCAAAAGCAGCCATCAGGCAAGCACTTCAATATGGGAAATCAAATCCGACATCCACTTTTCCTTGCACTGCAGCTTTATGATCGCAGAGTATTGGGCATGTTTTGAACAAAGTACTTCTCTGTTTGAGAGAAGAGGATCGAAGGCCATAAGATCCCATGGTACAATAGTGCAATTCCTTAGAGTTGAATTCGGAGCAGTATTACAACAGTCCTTGAACAGATCACCGGCTAAATTGTTTTATCTCTGAAATGGTACATGGCTCCGGAGGATTCAAACAGCGCAAAAAAAAAATCAATTGAGGCAAAATAACAAATGTTCTACACCACATTGAAATGCTTATCGGCAGATTCCCGCATTCTGCTTTCATTTCTCTATCCTTTAAAGTAATTTTGTATCCATTCCGAACTAATAAGCTTAGATAAACGTTTAATCTGTTTTACCTGCTCTAACAACATCATCCATCTATGTGACATTATCCCCGAACGTATAAGACAGCATGCAACAATGCACATATGTACAGTGTGGAGGTCCACTCAAGATTGCGTTGGGAAGTTGTGCTGAACCGCATCAGAAATTAGACTAGTTAGGTTACTGTTTATGTTTCTGCTCAATTTATTTTGCATAATCACAAACAACACCTTCAATGAGCTACAGCAAAAGATATGTAGATGTTTCTAATAATTTATTTCCTAATGGAAATAAATAAAAGAGAGACTTGTATTAAATAGCACCTTCCATGACCTTAGAAAGCCAAAAAGCACTTTGCAACCAACTGAATACTTTTGAATCATACTCATTATTGTAATTTAGAAAACATGTGGCCAATTTGTGCACAGCAAGCACACATGAACAGCACATGAAAATGTCTAGATGATTTGACTTAGTTTGAGGAGAAATATTGTCCATGGCAACAGAAATATCTCCCCTGCTCTTCATCAAGTATGGTTTTGCAGCTTTTATGTACACTTGAAAAATCAAACGAAACCTCATTCTTGCATCTGTCCAAAATGAGGAGGTGCCAGCATTGGATTGGGGTGGACAAGGTTAAAAGTCACACAACACCAGGTTACAGTTCAACAAGTTGATTTGGAAATACTTCCAAATAAACTTTTTTTTTTAAGTAAAATTGAATTTCGGACAAAAGCCCTTTCTTATATCTTCCCTAACAGCATAACTCATTGGTGTCTCTTTAAATACATTCAATTTAATCATCACAATCACCCCAAGTGACATAAAATTCCACATTTTACTAACACACTTGATAAAGTGGTTTCTCTCAATGTTCCCATTTGATTTCTTGGCAAGAATCCTATATTTATAGAACATAGAACACAGAACATCACAGCGCAGTACAGGCCCTTCAGCCCTCGATGTTGCGCCACCCTGTCATACTAATCTGAAGCCCATCCCACCTACACTATTCCATGTAAGTCCATATGCCTGTCCAATGATGACGTAAATGCACTTAAACTTGCCGAATCTACTACCGTTGCAGGCAAAGCATTTCATACCCTTACTACTCTTTGAGTAAAGAAACTAACTCTGACATCTGTCTTATACCTATCTACCCTCACTTTAAAGTTGTGGCCCCTCGTGTTTGCTCTCCCTCTCCACCCTGTCTAACCCTCTAATTTTCTTGCATGTCTCTATTAAGTCACCTCTCAACCTTCTTCTCTCTAACGAGAACAGCCTCAAGGCCCTCAGCCTTTCCTCGTAAGACATTCCTTCCATACCAGGCAACATCCTAGTAAATCTCCTCTGCACCCTTTCCAAAGCTTCCACATCCTTCTTATAATGCAGTGACCAGAACTGTACACAATACTCCAAGTGTGGCCATACCAGAGCTTTGTACAGCTACAGCATAACCTCCTGGTTCTGGAACTCAATCCTTCTATTAATAAAGGCCAAAACACTATATGCCTTCTTAACAACCCTGTCAATCTGGGTGGCAACTTTCAGGGATCTGTGTACATGGACATCGAGATCTCTCTGCTCATCTGCACTCCCAAGAATCTTACCATTAGCCCAGTACTTTGCATTCCGATTACTCCAGCCAAAGTGTATCACCTCACACTTGTCCACATTAAACTCCATTTGCCACCTCTCAGCCTAGCTCTGCATATATCTATGTCTCTCTGCAACCTATGACATCCTTCGTCATTAGCCACAACTCCACCGACCTTAGTGTCGTCCGCAAATTTACTAACCCACCCTTCTAAGCCCTCATCCAAGTCATTTATAAAAGTGATGAACAGCAGTGGACCCAACACCGACCCTTGCTGGACACTAAGATGAACATGTTCTATCAACTACAGCCCTCTGTTTTCTTTCAGCAAGCCAACTACTGATCCAAACTGCTATTTCTCCCACAATCCCATTCCTCCACATTTTGTATAATAACCTACTGTGGGGAACCTTATTGAACGCCTTGCTGAAATCCATATACACCACATCAACCGGTTTACTCTCTTCTACCTGTTTGGTCACTTTGTCAAAAAAGTCAATAAGATTCGTTAGGCACGACCTACCCTTCACAAAACCGTGCTGACTGTCCCTGATCAGATTATTCTTTTCTAGATGGTTATAAATCCTATCTCTTATAACCTTTTCCAACACTTTACCAACAACTGAAGTGAGACTCACTGGTCTGTAATTACCAGGGTTGTCTCTACTACCCTTTTTAAACAAGGGAACCACATTTGCTATCCTCCAGTCCTCAGGCACTATTCCTGTAGACAACGATGATTTGAAGGTCAATGCCAAAGGCTCAGCAATCTCTTCCCTTGCTTCCCAGCGGATCCTAGGATAGATCCCATCCAGCCCAGGGGACTTGTCTATTTTCACACTCTGCAGTATTTCTAATACCTCTACCTTGTGAACCTCAATCTCTTCTAGTCTAGATGCAAGTATCTCTGTATTTTCCTTGCCAACATTTTCATTTTCTATAGTGAACACTGTCGAAAAATATTTATTTAGTACCTCCCCTATCTCCTCTGACTCCACACACAACTTCCCACTATTATCCTTGATTGGCCCTGATTTAACTCTCATCATTATTTTATTCCTGACATACCTATGGAAAGCCTTAGGGTTAACCATGATCCTATCCACCAACAACTTTTGATGTCCCCTCCTGGCTCTTCTGAGCTCTCTTTTTAGGTCTTTCCTGACATCCTTGTAACCCTCAAGTGCCCGAACTGAGTTTTCACATTTTGACCTAACATAAGCCGCCTTCTTCTTCTTGACCAGGGATTCTACTTCCTTAGTAAACCACGGCTCACACGTTCTATATCTTCCTTCCTGCCTGACAGGTTTATACTTATCTAGGACACACAGGAGCATTTCCTTGAATAAGCTCCACATTTTTAATGTGCTCATCCCCTGCAGTTTCCTTCCCCATTCTACGCCCTAAATCTTTCCTAATTGCATTGTAATTTCCCTTCCCCCAGCTGTGACTCTTGCTTGGTGGAGTACACCTATCCCTTTCCATCACTAAAGTAAACCTGGCAGAATTGTGATCGCTGTCCCCAAAGTGCTCTTTACTTCCAAATCTAACACCTAGCCAGGCTCGTTACCCAGTACCAAATCTAATGTGGCTTTGCCCCTTGTAGGCCTGTCTACATACTGTGTCAGGAAGCCCTCCCGCACATACTGGACAAAAATTGACCCATCTATAGTACTCGTACTGTAGTGATCCCAGTCAATATTTGGATAGTTGAAGTTCCTCATGACAACTACCCTGCCTCTCTCACTCCTATCGAGAATCATCTTTGCTATCCTTTCCTCTACATCTCTGGGACTATTCGGAGGCAAATAGAAAACTCCCAGCATGGTGACTTCTCCTTTCCTGTTTCTAACCTCAGCCCATACTACCTCAGTTAACGAGTCCCCAAACATCCTTTCTACAACTGTAATATTGTCCCTGATCAACAATGCCACACCATTCCCTCTTTTACCATCTTCTCTGTTCTTACTAAAACATCTGAGTCCCGGAACCTGCAACAGCTATTCCTGTCCCTGCTCTATCTATGTCTCCATAATGGCCACAACATGGAAGTCCCAGGTACCAACCCACACTGCCAGCTCACCCACTTTATTTCGGAAGCTCCTCGTAGTACTCCCATAGTACTGCACTGGAGTAATAGCTAATCCACAATCCTTCCACTCAGAAGAAAGCTAGGAGAAAGTGAGGACTGCAGATGCTGGAGATCAGAGCTTAGCAAGCAATGTAGAAAGCCAACATCATTGCTGAAACTCTGATGTCACTATTGGTTAATCTAAACTGTACTTTAAAGCTACAAACTTGCCTTCTTGATCGCCTTTGAACATCACTTGCTATTTAGAAGTGTTTGCATTTTTACAAAGACACTGAAATCTGCAGCACTTCTAAAGGCCATGAATATTTCCTGAAATGTTTTATGTAGCGCCGTACCTTTGAAAATGCCTCAATACATTCAACATAAGTTTTATTGTTCATGCATTTTTCATAAAGATGGTTTAAACATTTGGTAACTGGAACGTAGAGAGTTTATAACTGAATCCAAACAATACAAAATAGGTTTAGATCTAAAGTACAGTTTAGATTAACCAGTAGCAATACCAGAGTTTCAGCAGTGATATTAGATTTCTGTGTTGCTCAAGAATAGTTTTATGGGGTAAAGTTTTTACTTCTTTACCTCAGCAACATCAGTGCAAAATGGTCAAACCCTTGCAGAAAATCAGAAAAGTTTAAAGCTCAGTGAGTTGATCTAATCTGACTGATGCCTGTGTATTTCATGATCCTTTAAAAATAGGTTTTAAAACTGTGCAGGGGGGCAGCAGCACGTGTATGATTAGTGCGATTCTTACACTTCTTACCAATGAATTCGTAGTCAGTGTTAGAAGATTTCAAACTGTCTCCCATCTGAGGTGTAATGACATTTAAGCTCAGTCAAATGGCATTCAGAATCATAAACTCTACATACTTAAAATTCACAGCAGAGAAATAAAACAAAAGAGAATCTCTTAATGTTTATATAAGTCTTCTCATCCCTAATGATTTTCATAACTTCACATCTCTTGTTGTTCGGCTTCCAGCTCCTAAAGTCTGAGCCATAGCTGCTCAAACTTCAAACACCTGCCACAGACCAATTTGCTCAGGCCCAAACTAGCATGCAGGAACTTCTACCTGCAGCAACTTTGACTCATAATCCGTTCTGCCATTCTTAAACTGTTCTAAGACGCTAATTAGTTTTTGCAGAGGCTGAGTACCAATTCACAGACACTTCCTCTGACTTCCCCCACTGCTTCATGACTCCGCCTCTGAACATGGAGTTGATGTTTCCAGGATTGTCACTGTATTGTATCCTCTGGAGATTTTTCCTCCACCGCTTTCCGCCTCATGGTCCCCGAACCCCACACAGCCCACAAATACATTCCTCTTAAAAGTCTGAATAAACTGAATAATGGGGGCAAGGGATCAAACATGGGAAGGTGTGGCAAACCAAAATATGCAGAAAGATCAAAGAGAAATATATTAATCAGGGAAATGGTAAACAGACCAATGGTAAACAGAATGGGACAGAGAGTATGAATTTAAGACTTAACCAACAGATAAGACTAGAACTGACAAACAAAGTAAAAGGATAAAAATAAAGGTTCTGTATCCAAATACACATTACATTAAAAATGAAACGGAGCAATTCAAAGTGCCAGTAGAATACAATCTGGTAATCAGTACAGAGACATAGCTGCAATAATGACAAGGACTGGGACCTGAATGTGGAAGAGTCAGGAAAGTAAGAAAGGGTGGAAGGTGGCTCAGTTAATCATTAACAGTGCTAATACAATAGAGAGCCATGGCCAAGATTCAGGAGACCAAGATGTGGAAAAAAAATCACGATCTAGGGGTTGCTGTTTAAACACAGAGCTCACCCATTTGAGATAGCAATTACCTAAGAGGTTTTATCTTAGATAACCATGAATGTGCGAAACTCACTTCCTGGAAAGGCTTTGGCAGCAAAGTCGATGAATATTTTTCAGGTGGAGGTAGATAGGTTCTTATTCAGCAAAGTGTTGGAAGATTATCAGGAATAGCTGGGAAAGTGGATTTGAGGCTACAGTCAGAACAGCCATGATCTTATTGAATGGTGGTGCAAACTTGAGGGGCTGAATAGCCTCCTCCTACTTGTAATTCATATGCTCATATGTGTCCCTGATGTAACATGGAAATGATTCTAAGAAGCATTGGTATTAGGACTTATTTGCTTTTCAAAATGATTTGTGAGATACCAAGTCCATCTCTGTTTGGCCAAAATGAACACATCTTCTCAGGTTCTTCTTTAACATTCCTGAAGAAGGGCTTATGCCCGAAACGTCGACTCTCCTGCTCCTTGGATGCTGCCTGACCTGCTGCGCTTTTCCATCAACACATTTTTCAGCTCTTCTTTAACAATGTCAGGCATCATTGGATAATGATCATTTACAACTTTTATAGTTGCTCGTGTTTGGCAATTGCCAATCGCAACTGATTGCACAGGCTCCAGACAAAGTGCACCAGATCAACGTTGAGAATGTCTTTGATTTCAGAATCTAGACATCAATATGTAATTCAAGAGGAATATTGTGGTCTTTGTATGAGTTAGGTAATCTGCTGAGTGTGCAGATGTAATCTTTTTGGTACCTTGCAGGTCATTGACTAAATCAATTGTGGTCTGTTCTACCACAGAGGGTGTGGTTTGAATTTTATGAATTGTGGCTATACTGGTAGTCCCCTTACAAGATTTCAAGAAGCTAAAATGAGCTTGTGTATTCTGCCACAGCATGGGATTGGAGATCTGCTATATGTTGTCAGACTATCTCTCCTAGGCTAAACCATGGAGCATTTGCTGAAGTACATGTCTTTCAGAAGGTGTAGTAGTAAAATGTTGGCATCAACTGCCACGTAGATTTTAGCTTTAAGTGTATGTTGTCCAGAATTTGCAGGGCATGTGATATTGGTGGTAGTAAAAACTTCTGATTACCTTATATCATCAACATGGTGTGTGAGGTTAATAATATGGAAAACTTAGTCATCTTTTGAAATTTGCCTTTTGCTTGGTTGAGTCCGAAACTCTTTGATGGGTTTGTATATCTTCCTGACACTTTCCTTACAGCCAGTATTGTGGTGTTGTACTGTCTTGTTGTTCCCCTGCACCTCAGTGTGGGGTCTGGCTTGGCTTTTGGAACTAGACTTCCTGCATGTGGGTGCCTAAAGTCCCTTGGTGTCACATGACTTTGCAGGTAACCAGAAAAGCTGGACAGACTTTGGGTTGGTGCAATTAACTACATCTGCGTCAGACTTTGTTGGTTCGATATTGTAGGATGCAGGTAACTCAGAGAGCTTGGTTATGTTTGAACAGGAGTGTAAATTATTTTAGCAGTGTAGTTAGTCATTTGAACAGATTTTGTGTGCTGGTAGATTGCTATTAGTATTACCGTGACCCAGAGTCACAGCAATCACAGCTTACATATGTTTTGTGTATCAGACCCTTTGTCCTTCTTGAATATATGTCAGAGCTCACTATAAAAGCTGCAAAACATTTCCAAAGATCCTGCCATGGTAAAGGTCAAAAGGGCAGCACGTTAACATTGGTTAAAAAGCTCTTCTGATGGTGTCCCAGTCTGCTGCTGAATCCATGTTCAGCTGAGAGTGATTAACACGTGTGTGCTCCATGGACATGTGCAGACTAGGATTGTGAAACAACTTCCTTAGTGCTTTTTGAGTCCATACAGCCTACATTGTTTTACTTTGTTGATCTCACCAAAGATGAGAAAGTGAGGTCTGCAGATGCTGGAGATCAGAGCTGAAAATGTGTTGCTGGAAAAGCGCAGCAGATCAGGCAGCGTCCAAGGAGCAGGAGACTCAACGTTTCGGGCATAAGCCTGACGTTTCGGACATTTCTTGAAGAAGGGCTTATGCCCGAAACGTCAAATCTTCTGTTCCTTGGATGCTGCCTGACCTGCTGATCTCACCAAAATACTGTATCCAGTATGGTACATCTCAGTAAATAAATAATCGATGCTAGAATAAATAGTTTGTTAGAAGTCCACAAGTATTCATCCTCTCCACCACCAATGCTCGGTAGCAGAAATTCACCAAAGATCCTCAGACAGCACCTTCCAAACCCACAACCATTTCCATCTAGATGGACAAGGCTAGCAGATGCATTGGAACACCATCACTTTCAAGTTCCCTGCCACGTCACTCTCCATCCTGACTTGGAAATATATCGTTGTTCTTTCACTGTCGCTGGGTCAAGGTCCTGGAATTCCTTCATGACATTGTGGGTCAACCCTCAGCAGGTGGACTGCAGCGGTTCAAGAAAGCCGCTCACCACCACCTTCTCAAGGGCAACTAGGGATGGGCAGTAAATGCTGGCTCAGCGAGCAACACTCACATCCCACAAATTAATACATTTTTAAACATTTAATAAAAAGCATAGATTGTAAAAATAGATGCTGTTTTATTTCACGTTAAATAAAAACATTCAGAATGTTTTATCCTCTTCAGCACCACTCAACTGGGAAATGGACAATAATTAAAAACATAAAGAAACAGTCTACCGCTGATTTTAATGGTCTTGATAGCACCATGGTGATTTGCAGCATGTAATCTGCATGTCAATAAATCCCCTTCACGGCCTCAAAAGGCTACATTTAGGTTAACCATAGGCCAAGCCATTGTAACAAATCTGTGTATGCAGATAAGATCATACCGACTCGGCCATATGCTTAACAAACCACTTTTTGCTACCCAGTTGATTTCATACAGAGGCTGCAAACTATTTCACTCCTGCAGGGACTTTACCATTTATTGGGACATCTCTGGAACAAAATTGCTGCTCAGACCGAATTCAGCACAAACTTTTAGTGATTATCACTCAGTAGAATTGTGGTATTTCTGTCAAGTGGAGTAGTGGAGTTTTGCTGAAACTGCTAGAGCAGCTTCTTTTGAATTTTATTGTATAGTTTCATAAATAATGTTTAAAAAGTGTACAGTTGAACTATCAAAAACAATATTCTCTTGTTAACCAATGGGACAATCAGATATATGATATAGCTTCTCTATAATTCCTCAGATGGTATAGTGCTGATCCTCGAGGAATGGGGACAACAGAACTGAAGGAAATGAAGGAACTCGAAAATCAACTTGGCTTGTTCCTCTGCATTTCCCAGTATCTGATCTTAAAGCAAGAGAAGGACTTGGTAAGAAATGATGTAACGTAGCTGACCAACCAGTGAAGAAATCTAAGAGTATCCCTGCAAATGAATCTATAAGTAAGTAAAATATGTGTATGTGTGTTTCCATGCATTTATACAAAAGATTGAAAATCTTTTTGCAAGTTAAAAATATAAAATTGAGATATTTCGTAGGCATGTAAGAAATACCTCCCTGTTTTCAATTTAGATGTTAATCATTTAAATCAAATTGCTTAATATCTATATTAAATTAAAGAAGAAAGAAATTTGATACAAGAATGCAAAGTATTTTGACAGTAACATTGCTCACAATAACTTCTAAACAGTAGTTCCAAATTTGTCATCTGATCTGAGACCCAAACTTATTGTTGTTCTGAAATCTGAATAGAATTACCCTGAAATGTAGCTGGCATTGCTTCAGGTCCTTCTAGTTCATTTTACCCAAGCCAATCACTTCCTTTCAAAGAAAGTGAAGTATGACCTAAAACCAGATGAGCCCGAGACAGGCAGCCAGATTCATTAGTCCTGCCCTGATGAGTTATTCTCAAAATGGAATTGTCCAAAGGATTAAACTGGGAAAATACAGAGGTTTTAACAGATTGAAAGAACTGATAATGATGATGTTAATGTGACTCAAAAAAGTGACCTGTCAGTTGACGGTGGCTCTCATCTTTGTAGAAAAGGTGAAAGGTCAAAGCATTGACCCCTGACCAGGACTTGTATTCACACCCAATGCAGTGCATTTTACTGAAGCTTCAGACTAATTTTCTACCCAGGTTTGCAGAGCTTAAGCACACCTCCCAAGTAAAATAGCAATAAATTATTTTTAAAATACAGAAAAATGATTTGTCTTGATAAATAGATGAACAGCAACTGAGTTTACCAGAATGCTACGTTGAAAACACATTCCTTAGAATCCAGTCTTGTCCCCATGCTGTTGCTATTCTTCCTGAGGTCACAACATCCTGCTGTTACCCTCTTATTCAAATTTAATCAGTATAAAATCTCAAACTCCTGCTGATACAAGAACTCTCACCACATTCAGCAGCTAGGAAATGTTACGTATTTGCATTTCTGCTTAAACATTCAAAGGCAGAAATTCAATACAGAAGATTTCTCTTGTCTCTATGCATTACAAGTATAGAATATACTATATTATCTGTACCTGATAGAAGTTAATGACTAGGATACATTACACCTTTGGCAAGTTACTAACAGCTTGGATATAGTAATATTTTAAATCTGCCCTGAGGTTATTTTTAAATTAATATTTTTCTGATAAAGTATGAAAATGTGCATCCATTTTCTATGCACATGGAAAAGAGACACTTACAGCATTATGGGAAAAGAGCAAAACTAATTAAATAGCCCTATTAATAGCTGGCATCAATATAATGGTCTAAATGGCTAGTTCCTGTGATCTGTTATTCCAGAATTGCCTAAATGTGTTTTATGTGCATCAGTTGGATAATATTGCTAGCTGGGATCTAATGCTTTAGATTGTGTTGTTGCTACACGATTGTTCCATACACCAAGGTATGGAAGATTAAAGGCCTGTTTCTTTGTGGAGCTGGGCCATCTGTGCAGGCCTTTTAAAATGATGAATGCAATCCATCATTTCTTCCATATCCAACTGTTGTCAGTAGGGGAAAGATCAGAACGTGAATCACACAGGAAGGAAGCAGGGCCAATTGAAATTGGCACTGCCCTCATTATTGCTGTTCCAATGGCTTTTACTTGCAGGGTAGGATTCACAAGTCGATGATGGAGACATAATCACTCTTGAAAGGTGGTTGAGACTTGTTTGAAATTTCATAGTCGGAAGTTATTTAAAGTCTCAGCCCTTTAAACATGAAGAAATACCAAGCTGCAGCTGTCAGTTAGAATAAAAGAAATCCACCCTCTGCCAGACTACATCAACAGGCCATCTGGTATAGCTGAGAAAACAGCATTACCATTAATTCATATGGTTTCAATAGAGATCATTGTTGATATTTCCAAAGGCTGTTATTATAATGCAGCTTGTTATGAATGATTGTCTGAGTTTCAAAATGTTAAAAAATCCAGTTAGCTCAAAAAGGGGAGTAGATTTATGTTTTGACTGAAAATTTTAAGATGCTTTTAAAGGATTAGCTGTGTTCACCAGGGTTACTGAATTTAAGTTGACTTGTTTTTATGAAGTATATATAAAATAATCCCATAATCTTTGAATCTGGCGCAGAAAGAAACCTTTCAGCCCATTAAGTCTGGACTGACCTTCCAAAGACCATCCCGTCCAGACCACCTATCCAGCCAATCCCCATCATCCTGCATTTCCATGGGCAATCCACCTAGCCTGCACATCTTAGGACTGTGAGAGAAAAGTGGAGCACCCAGGGGAAACCCACATAGATATGGGATGAATGTGCAAATTCCACACAGACCATCACCTAAAATTTAACCCAGGTTCCTGGCACTGTGAGGTAGCAGTGTGAATGACTGTGCCATCATGTCAGAATACTGTACTCCAATATCTATTCTTCTTTAATTTATTTAAAGCATATCATGTTCTACTTCCATCTGTCTATCATGTACAAATATCAAATTGTCATCAATTTTTTTGACTGATTATGTTTCTGTGACGCACCTTAGAGTAGATTTCTCCTTTAAAGAAACTGTAGTACCACTTGCTGTTGCTAGTCTAGCCAGAGCAGTAGTCATAGCAAAGAGGAGAAAGAGACTCTCCATTATCTAATATGGCCTTTCATCATTTCCCACTTCGATATGGACAAGTGCTTTTTTCAGATGATCTGGTGAACTTAGAGCTGGCTGGATGATGTGCAACTGTATTAGACTGCTTTGTATCAAATACTAAATCATTCGTGAGTGAAATAACTTCACAGATGCTGGTATCCCATCACCAAGTCGCTCTATATCAGTCCTTGACACTGATCTAGCTCCCTCAGAGCCAGCTCTCAGAATGAACAGGATATCTAGAGACAATAAAACTGTAGATGTTGGAACTCAAAATAGACAAACAGGAGGCTGGAAGAACACAGCAAGCCAGGCAGCATCAGAAGGTGGAGAGATCAATATTTCAGTTATTAACCTTTCTTCAGGACCCCCATGTCAACTCCTGATGCTGTCTGGCTTGCTGTGTTATTCCAGCCTCCTGTTTGTGAAGAGGATGTTTGGGACTCCTGTTATTATTTGTCAGCCAAGTCTCCTTGATTAGATCAGATTTTCATCCCCAATCTGGAAACTCATACTCCATGAAGTCCACCTGGCTGACCTTGTTACAATCACTACACTGAGCAGCTGAAACTATTTTGCAGAATTCATAAATTTTTGCAGTACTTTACAGTTTCTCTTTCCCAATAGTGCTCCATAGTCTGGAAAACAGACATTTCTATAATTGTCAACCCAGTTTCAGAACAGGATATGGAATTCCAATGAGTTACCAAGCTAACACACTATTCATCATTGGTGCCCTGGTGCAGAGTGCAAACACTGCAAATTGGCAGAGGAGAGGTAAGTTATTTAAATTTAAAGCTGAGCTGCACAATAGAAAAAAACTAAGAGTGGAGACTAAAAGTGGTAAAGGATTCTATTATAAGAGGAATAGATATGTGTCTGAGACTGCAGACATGACACCAGGATGGCAAGTTGTCTCACTGGTGCCAGGGTCAAGGCTGTTATTGAGTAGCTGTAGGACATTCTGAATGGGGAGGGAGATCAGCCAGATCCTGGTTCATTGTCAGTATTAATCATAAGTGAAGGGAGCAATGAGGTTCTGCCAACAGAATATAGGGAGCTAGGAAATAAAGTTAAAGAGCAGGACCCCAGTCGTAGTATTCTTAGGATTAGTCCCAGTGCCACGTGCTTGTGCGAATAAGAAAAGTATACAGACTGTTTGAATGCATGCCTGGAAAGATGGTATAGGAGTGAATTAGGCTCGTGGGACCAATTCAGGGGGATGATGAGATCTGTACAAATTGCAAGACCAGGACCATTATTTTCATTGGGACTAATTGTGCTAATTCCGTTGGAGAGGAGTGAAAATAGAGAACAGGGGGATGGAAACATCAGTGGAGAGACAATTGTGAGGAAACAAAGATAGAAATGCAAGGTACAAAAGTAGAAATCAATAGTGGAAAGCAGTGGAAATCTGTAACTGTACAAATGTCAAAAAAGACAAGCCTAAACACATTATATATGAATGCTTAGAGCATTCACAATAAAATAGATGGATTAACAGGGAAAACTGCTGTAATTGGATATGTTAGGATGCCAATTACAGATACATGGTTGAGAGTGATCAAGGTTGGGAACTGAACAGCCAAGGATATTCAATCTTTAGGAAGGATAGATAAAAATGGAAAGGAAATAGGATGGTGTCATTAGTGAAAAATGAAATCAGTGCAATGGTAAGAAGGGATATTGATGTGGAATATCTTGGCATGAAATCAGTCTACATGGAGTTCTGCAGCAACAAGAAGTGGGAAGCACTGGGGGAATTGTCCACCAGCCTCCATCCCATAGTGGTGGGGTAGTAGGTGGCAGTAAACAGGAAAATAGAGATAAACACAACAAGGATACTAAAGTAAGCAGAATGTGATACTTAGGTTAGATCCCATAACATGCAAATGAGCTGTAGATCACATACTACTGAAGAAATCAATGAACTTATATTACAGTGTCTGGTTTTACACATGTACAATACAACCACAAGCACTTGTGTGTGTCTGGGCTCACGCTGTGTGAATATGGATATACTATAGGGCACTTCCTCTAACCATTTCAAACTACAAGAAGACAGAGCTAAGTAAGATAGAGACTGAGAATTTTATACCATTAAAGGTCATCTATTATAATCCAGTGATTACATCATGAGTATGACCTTAAAGGTATATCACATACCTGCTACGAGATATGATTCAACATCTCCAGCTTTCCAAAGAAGAGAAATCCCTAACAGAAATTCTTGTCAATTCAACAATTATAGTCTGGTGTGTAGTTGCGGTAATTCCATACTTTCCTGGTCATTGAAAGTGAAGATGGAGCTGCAGCAAGCAGTTAGAAATGCAGATGATTATGTTGGCTCTGTATTGCAAGAGGTTTTGAGTTCAGGAGCAATGAAGTATTGGTGCAGCTATACAGGTCCTTGATGAGACTTCACCTGGAGTGTTGTGGCAATTTTGGTCATCTTACCGAAGAAAAGCTACACGTGCCATTAGAGGGAATGCAGTGAAGACTCATCAGACTGATTCCTGGGATGGCAGACTTGTAGTATGAGGAGCGATTGGGTTGACCGGGTCTGTATTCACTGGAGTTCCAAAGAAAAGAAGAGATCGCATTGAAACATATAAAATACTGGCAAGCATCTGTAAACTGGATGCAGGGATGATATTTTTCCTTGCTGGGCAGACCAGAACAAGGTGTCATAGAGTCATTGAGGTGTACAGCATGGAATCAGACCCTTCAGTCCAACTTATCCATGCTGACTAGATAACTTAACCTAATCTAGTCCCATTTGCCAGCACTTGGCCCATATCCCTCTAAACCCTTCCGCTTCATACATACATCCAGATGCCTTTCAAATGCTGTAATTGTACCAGCCTCCACCACTTCCTTTTATCCATGCACCACCCTCTGCACAAAGAAGTTGCCCCATAGGTCCCTTTTGTATCATTCCCCTCTCAGCCTGAACCTATGACCCTGAGTTCTGGATTCCACTCCAGAGAAAATACAGTGTTCCATTCCACACTGAGTGGAGAAGAAATTCTTTAGACAGACAGTGCTAAACCTATAAACCCTCTGCCACGGAAGGTTGTGGAGGCCCGGGCACCGAACATGTTTAAGAAAGAAACAAATAGTTTTCTGGAGGCTAAAACTCTCAAGGAGAGGGAGTGTGGTATGGAGAAAGAGGATTAGCCATGATCATGTTGCATGTAGGAGTAGGCTCAATGGACCAAATAGCCTACTCTTGCTCCTATGTTCCAAGTTTCTATGCTCCTCTCAGCCATATTTGCTCACTTTCATACTAGCCCTTACCTAGATAAGACAACCTCTTTAGCTAAATTCAGTTTAGAATTGGTTCTCCCTTCTCAAAAGCAAGTGTCAACATTGATAGAAAAAACGCTTGTTATTTTGCTCAATGCTTTACAAAGCAATTGCCCATGTTAAGTTATTGTAGGAAAGCTCAAGAGGCTTTGTCTAAACATTTCTGAGGCAATATTGGAAGATAAGGCCATCAGTGAGATAATTTGTGTGTAAGTGGTGTTCATGTGACCAGTTCATGTTTCTTGCCATGTAAACTGGGCTTAAATGTGACTGTGAAAATTCCCAAAATTGCGAAATTCCCAATTTGCCGTGTTGTGAATTTTACTTTTTCAGAATGCATCTTATTGTTCAGCAAACTTCCTTTTCACCATTCCTCAAAAGAATTCTGAGCCATCTAGAATCCTACAGGACAGAGAAATGCAAAAATGTTTGTCATGAGCAGCAAACACAGGTAAAGAAATGAAGATTGACATAAAAGAGTTCTGAATGTGACGGTTAAGGAGCTGCAGGCTTCTGAAATCAAATAGATTTTGCCTCATGGCATCGTAAATCATAAGAAATTACCAACACGCTTGTAATTTCATTCTGAAGTTCATGAAATTGATCAGAAGTCGTTTTTACAGGAATGCTTTGCAGGAAAAAGATTGTCTGCAAATTTGAAAACGTGCATTTTTAAAATATCTTACCTCTCCCGGTGACATTTCCTCCATGGGGTAAAACTTTAAATGTTTACATCAATCTTGAGTCAAGGAAAGTCAACAGATGTGGATAATTCAGTTTTATGGTGCACCTAATTATAAGAGCAAATGATCAGTTTTACTTGATTTTAGATTCTTGTTTAAAACTACCATTTGAACATTTTTGCGGAGTAATTAAAGTTCAATTTTCTCTCTAAATTGGAAGGAAGTCACTTTGCAAAGCAGATTATTCCTGCCTTTAAAAAGAAGTTTGCAAACTACACGAAACTGACTGAGGAGGCAACAAGGAACATTCAGTTGCACTTCACCTATAACCATTATGGAAGCTGACTGTTTCTTGGAAACTGTATGGATAGTAGAGGGGTTACAGTTCCACGTGTCTGAACTAGCTGTGTGTTTGGTTTAGTGTTAGTCTGTTACCTTAGCGACTGAAATTTGATTGCAGATATGAGTCAGGACAATGAGAGGCAGCTCACCGCAAAAATGAAACAATTAGGAAATATTTATTGAGGATGCCATTTGACTTACTGTCAGGCTTTTCTCCCTATATGTAGTTTCCAAATAAGACAAGAAATTCATTTGATTCAGGCTGCATCATTGATATGAATCTTGTTTCTATTTACAATCTAATTCACTCACATCATTCTTTTACAAATAAGACCAATAAAAACATAATTGGGTAATTCTCATTATGTTCTCTTCTGCCTGTCTTTGCAAAGCAACACGTTATCATATCATTTATTCATTTCATTGACAATTTTGTTCTTTTATCAATTATAGAAGCATGAATAATTATTATGTTTATTAGAATATCTGAAATAAAATTCTGAGGAGCAAAATGGTAAAACAACTAAAAGAAACAAGGGGCAAAGATGGTCTCTCAATGGCTGTCCATCAGACTACTTTTACCTTCATAAAACACAGCCCATTATTAACCACTCATTAGTTAATGGAGTTTCTCCTGAAGTGTCTACTTTATTTATTGGCGATTTTCCTTCATTTCGGGACCTTTGTTTCTACATCACCCTCCCTGCTGGAATTCTTAAAAGTCTCCATTGAAAACAGGAGGAATGGGGCTATCCAAATTATAAATTTCCAACACACTTGCAATTTCACACTTTGAAATTTATCTCAGAAGTACTTTTTTTGACAGAAATTGTTTGCTGGAAAATTATTTTCTACAAATTTGAAAACTGTCATTTTTTTAACATTTTACTTCTGACATTTCCTCCATGGGGTAACATTTTAAATGCTTACATAAATCTTGAGTCAAGTGAATACTAAGGAAACTCAAAGGATAAGGTAATTTAGTTTGCCCACACCAGTATGCGTAAATAATGTAGTTTATTATCAGTTGATCACACTAGATTTTTGTTTTAAATTTCAATTTGAAAATTATTGCAGAGTAATTGAAGTCCAATTATGGTTCACCATTCCTGTTTCAGCTCAAGACCTCTGAAGAACTGTTACTAAGGATGGGCTTAAGTGCAAGAGCAGTTGTTGTACCAAGCAAACAGAAAGACTTAGGGGTTTAGGTAAATAATTCTTTGAACTTTGCTTGACAGATAGACAGGGTATTAAGAAGGCATTTAGTACTCTTGCCTTCACTGCTCAGACCTTTGAGTATAGGAGTTGGGATGTCATGTTGAAGTTGTACAGGATATTGGTGAAGCCTGCTCAGGAGTAGTGGCCAGTTCTGGTCACCCTGTTATAGAAAGGATATTATTAAACTGGAGAGGATTCAAGAAAGATTTACCAGGATGTTGCCAGGAATGGAGGGTTTGAGTTATAAGGAGAAGCTGGATTAGTTCGGACTTTTTCACAGGAGTGTAGGAGGTTGAGGGTTGACCTTATTGAGGTTTATAAGACCATGAGGGGCATAGATAAGGTGAATAGCAAAGATCTTTTCCTTAAGGTGGGGAAGTTCAAAACTTTTAAGGTGAGAGGAGAAAGATTTAGAAAGTTCTTGAGGGGCAAATTCTTTACAAAGAGAGTAGTTTGTGCGCGAATGAACTGCCAGAGGAAGTAGTGAATGCAGGCACAGTTATAACATTTAAAAGACATTTGGATAAGTTGCTGAAAAGTAAACAGGGGAATGGGCCAAACGCAGGCAGGTGGGACAGGTTTAGTTTCAGAACACGTTCAGCATGGACTGGTTGGACCGAAGGGTCTGTTTCAATGGTATATGACTCTATGACTCTATAATAGATTGAGAATAGGTTCAAAAAAGCAGCTCACAGCCACTTTCTCAAGGGCAATTCGAGGTGAGTAATGAATGCTGGGCCAGTTAGTGACACCCACATCCCATGAATGGATACAAATAATGTATATAATCCTTGAAGTGAGATCATCATTCAGGTTTATTTGGGGTTCTGAATTTTCGTCCTATGAGCTAAACAGCAACAGTTATCATAATTCAGCCTCAGTTACTTAGCCATGATACTATATTCATTTTGTTCTACATTACTCTCTATGATATAGAGAAGGTGAGAATGCCCCATTCCAAATATGTTGTTTCGTATTTGTTTCAGCAATTAGAAAGTCGCTGAGGTTTATTTTTAAAGCTATTTTACAATGTTGTGTGTGTTGAATTTTACAATTTCTATGTTGAAGGATGGTAAAATGTGGTGCGTGAGGCTAAATACCCTGCCTGACATCTTCCCACTATCATGCCAGTTTGCCACCAGTGGAAATGTGGCAGACTTTCTACCTCCCTAGAGCTCAGTGAGCCAGTATATGGCCAGTTGGGTGCTCCCTAACTTGGCTGATATTTTGCCAGTTTTTGGAAGCTTGCTGCTAGCCTCCTATCCATAGTCCAGAGAGAAGCCTCCATTTTGAGCATTCTTCAGCCCACAGTGAGTCTCTGTTGTATCCCCAGTGAATCTCACTCCCCATTATAGCCCTTTCAGGTACCTGACTGACTGACAGCAGTACTTCCTGACTTTCAGGACACAAGGTCTTCAATATAACCTTACGTTGCAAGTGCACCCCAGCACTAGCCACATCTAATTGGGATGGCAGCTGTTGGAGAAAAGCCTCCACCCTTAATGGGCCTGGCATGCCTCATGGCAATTGCTTAAACCAAAGGGAGCAAAGCCAGGAGATAGAATCATAAAATCCCTCCAGTTCAGAAAGAGGCCATTCAGCACATCAAATCTTCGCTGACCCTCTAAACAGCATCCCTCCCAGAACCAGTTCCCTTAACCTATCCCCATAACGTGGCCAATACACCTAATCTGCACATCTTTGGACTGTGTGAGGAAACTGGAGTGCCCGGAGGAGATCCACGCAGACACAGGGAGAATGTGCAAACACCTCACAGACAGTCACCCAATCGAATCTGGGTCTCTGGCTCTGTGAAGCAGCACTGAGCCACCATGCCAAAATTTGGCAGGGTTTTCAAACCAGATCCACATAAGCTTCCTCTACCCACTCACTGTGGAACAGAAGAAAGCCTTTTTAATCTCTCCACTACAATCACGATGCTCAAGATGTTCGATAGAATAGAGAGATACAGAGAAGAATGGATTAAACAGAACATTTGTCCATATTTTCCAGAACGTGTTTGCCACTGCAAAGAATCATGTGGTAATCCTTAGCAAATGTTAAAAATCTTCTGAGAAAACCTGCCTTTTGTGGAAAATACGTGCAAAACATTTTCATAACAGGACATTTTTTTACATTTTTTTTCCCAGAATTAGCACAGTAAGTGACAACCACAGGCAGGAAGTAATAAATCTCTGACAATCAGATTAAAATGCAAAGCATTATGTTACATCTGTAAGTAGCCAGTGAAGGCTCTTTTGATGCATCACATAGCGTGAACACAGAAAACAATATGTCATTTGTAATGACCAATTTGATTAATGTGGCAGATGAAAATAGATCATTTATAGTATCCACTTTATCGTTGAGAAATGTGCTGCTGAAATTGAAAACACCTGGACATGGGACAAGTGCTGAAATATAGACAGTAGCAGAAACAGGAGGAGAAACAAGGATTTGCTGATTATTTTCCTTTCAGCTCTTTTCCTTTACCCCTCTCTCTGGAACACCATGAAACAGGAGGAATGAACCAACTTAGCATTTTGCTTAGACGCCATTTTGTATTCCATTAACAGTGCTGTAGAAGCAAGACAAATTGATCTGTACAATTGAAATGAAAGGCTAGACATAACCATGATATGTGTTTAGACTCCAGGTGAGACTTATTTCACTGGCAGACAAATGTTTCATTGATTGCAATGATGGGAATTGTTTCATCCAAACTGAAAAGTTGTTACTTTTGCAAATACTTTCTCACAGTTTTGTACTTTCTATTGGTTATAATAAGAATTACACATACATAGAATTCTACACTCTTCATACTCATTGTTATTTTCTTCACCTTATTTTCTTGGAGTTTATTTGTTGTCAGTTGACTTCACCTTTCACCCTTGTCACTGTATTTTGACAAAGTAATTGGATGGTTCTAGCCAAGAACCAAGAGGCACAAGCTAGCCTCCTTCTCTTTCTCTAAGGTTCCTCAGTATGGTGGCCACCAAGGGATCCACGCCTGACTGTGACTGACTGCTACCAAATGCATTGCCCTGTGCTCTGATACAACCTGGGTTCAGATGCCTAATTCTCCAAGGAACAAGTTTTTGAGCCTATCCAGGTGAGACTGAACAAAGGCTTCTAAAAACAGGAATGAGATGATCAAAGGAAAGAAGCTTGGCTCACTCATTACAATATTGCTCAAACAATTTTGTGAAATTCTTGCAGCGAAGATTCTACACAAGAGTCAGGCTGTCACTGAAACCTACACCACTGAAATCATGATGTATATGCACAAAAGCACATGGCCATATATCCTTTTATAAGATTTTGTCAAAAATCAGCTCTTCTTTCCTTTAATGTAATTAACTTTTCTTGTGATATTACACCATATCACCACAAAAGCCATCTCATATTTAACTCGAATTAGAATCTGTGCAGTTTCCTTTCCAAGTGTTCTCATGCCTATAAGATTTACTGCTGTTTCACACATATACTATCCTCCCTCTATATTTAATATGCCAATTTCTAAACAGCCTCTTTCTCATCAAATTACTTTAATGATTTGTGTATAGGAGTTGGGAAGTCATGTTGGGATTGTATAGGACATTAGTGAGGCCTCTTCTGGATTACTGTGTCAAGACCTGGTTGCCTAGTTATAGAAAGAATATTATCAAGCTGGAGAGGGTTCAGAAAAAAATTACCAGGATGTTGCTGGGTATCGAAGATTGGAGTTGTAAAGAAAGGCTAGATAGGCTGGGGCTTTTCTCACTGGAGTTTAGGAGGTTGAGAGGTGACCTTATAAAAGTATATAAAATCAAGAGAGATATAGACAGTTTTAATGGTAAGTGTCTTTTCCCTAGGATGGGGAATTTCAAGACCAGGGAGCACAGTTTTTAAGGCGAGAGGAGAGAGATTTTTAAAAGGCACGAGGAGCAAATCTTTTACATAGAGGCTGGTTTGTGTGTGGAATGAACTTCCTGAGGAAGTGATGGATGTGGCCACAATTACAACGTCTAAAAGATACTTGGATAAACTCATGAATTGGAAAGGTTTGAAGGCATATGGGCCAAGAGCAGGCAGGTGGGGCTAGTTTAGTTTGAGATTATGCTCGGCATGGACTAGTTGGACTAAAGGGTCTGTTTCCATGTTGTATTCTCTACGACTCCATATAGGTAAATAGAAATGAGAATGAATTTTATTGAGACTTAATTGAGGGCACAGCTAATTGCAGGGTGCTGCACATAAAACATTATGTTGTATCTGGTAAGAACTGGATCAAAATTCCCTTCTTCTCATTGACTGGGCTCATGCTTGAAGAATCAAAACAAAATGCTGGAGAAACTCAGCAGGTCTGACACAATCAGTGGAGAGAGAAACATAGTAAACATTTCAAGTCCACTCTGAGGTTTTTTGTTGTTCTGGTGAACTCTGGTGTTAACCCTGTTTCTCTCTCCAAAGTCCTGCCGAGTTTCTCCAGCAATTTAGACCTAAGAATATAAGAACTAGGAGAAGGAAAAGGTGATTCAGTCCCTTGAGCCTGCTCTACCCTTTGATATTATCATGGCTAATCTCAACTTGGCTTCAACTCCACTTTCCTGCCTGCTCCCCATAAATCTTCAACCTCATTTACTGTGTTTGTTTCACACATGAAGAATGTTTATTCTAGTGAGGATAACACTCTCTGATGGAGTTATGGATCTCTAGCACACAGCGAATGAAGAGGAGAGGCAAAGGTAACTTTCTACTGGCCTTGTGTACTTTACTAAAAGAAAATGTCATCAGGAAATTGTTCTTTAAATAAACATCGCATCTCCTCAAATACAATCCTGACCTGTGTGCGTTCATTGCCTTGTGAAATACTCTTGTCTTTGAAGTTAAAGGGCAACTGATTTACTGGCAAATGTGAGGAAGAAAAATGAAGAAGTAAACACAAAGATTTGGCTCACAGCTCTTGAAATGAAAGTTTGAACATTATTTATCCAGCCATCTAAATGCCAACGACCAGTTTAAGAATGATGCCTTGGAGTCCTCTCCTCTGCACTCTTAATACCAGGGGCTGAATTAAATACCCTCTCTTGAGGCAGGGCTGGTCATGGAGAGATTTGATCACTTAGGGGTGTTGTTGAATGGGGACCCTGCCACATTCTTGCGTGCAGCCCAAATATGTCTGAAATAGGAAGGCCAAACAAGGCAATTAATGTACATGCAAGACCCTTAACCCACCCCTGCTGGAGCTGGGCCATACAAACCTCTCAAGGTTGCTTGAGGTCTTCAGAGTGCTGACCTTCATTTATTGCTTGACATTGAAGGATTCAGCATTGGCAGAAGGCACTTGCTGAATCTTTGCCCTTGTTTCTGACTCCTTCCCCTCAAACTCCAAACCTGCAAATCCCTCCCACCTACATTTACCTCAGATCTTGATCTGTGCTGAGCTTGGGTCTTGGACGCGTGTGTTAACACCAGCAGCCTCAGTCTTCCTGGCAGAGCTGTTCAGAAACAGCCAGTCTCTAACTGACCAGCATTTCTTGAGGATGGAGGAGAGAGGGTGGCTCTGCTTCTGCCACAGGAGTAGATCCCTTGATCCCAGAGAAGACCCCAGCTGCTCTGTTGAATGCCTGAATGCAGTAGCCTTACTAACAGTGGGCAAGACTAGATTTTCATCAGCTTTTCATCTGGCAGGCAAGACCCTGTTGCCAACAGTAAATTCCATGTTTATCCTGAAATATTTGCTGTACCAAAAATGAAAATATATGGGATGAAAGGATTGTAAGCTCCTTGTTTATTAATAGCTCCAGATAAGATTCAGTGATTAATAAATATGTTTAGATTGCCAGAACTAGTAAAACTGTCAGCAAGGCTACAAATCTGCAACAGGCATTAAATTAATTCCAGTTAGAATTTTAAGTCACATGCAAAGCATTACAATCAGAATGTTTTGCCTGGGCACTTTGCATAGAACTGGGATACAGATATTATGGAAACAAAAGAAATGTAAGACATATGTTAATGGATTTTCCCAGAGGGAGGAACTTCTGTTCATATGGATAATGAAAACCATCAGGTTGGCAGTAGTTTAGATATCAAGTATGGCTATTCCAGGTTGGCAGCAACTGAAGTCATTCCTTGGTTAATCGGAATTCCTCCAATATGAAAAACTATCTTTCAATAAGTCTCACTCAATGTCCCGTGCTTAACCTTACAACTTGGGGAAGGTTCCCAAAAGGAATTGATGGCCAAGTCAGGAGCCAAACTGAATTCAGAACCAAATTGTGACCTCAATTAATGTCTTTACAGGATATTGTTTCTTTATTCTTTCAAGGAATGTGGCTATCACTAGAAATACCAGTGTCCATTGTCCACCAATAACTGCCCTTGAATAAGAAGCTGTGTCTTCAGACATTTTAATTTTTTTATGTTTACACCATGCTAACTATATTAACCCTAAATCGGCACAAGGTCTAAACTGTTGCTCCTTCATCAATCTGTCACCATCATTTGGTTATGACATCATCATTGACATTGGGCAGCATGGTTGCTCAATGGTTAGCACTGCTGCCTCACAGCGCCAGGGACATGGGTTCACCCTCGTGCGACTGACTGTGTGAGAGTTTGCACATTCTCCCTGTGTCTGCGTGGACTTCTTCTGGGTGCTCCAATTTCCTCCCACAGTCCAAAGATGTGCAGGTTGGCTGGATTGGCCACAATAAATTGCCCTTAGTGTCCAGCAACATGCAGTTTAGGTAGATTAGCCATGAGACAATGCAGAGTTACATGGGGGTTGGGTGGCTCTTCGGAGGATTGGTGTGGACTCAATGGCTTGAATGCTGTTTCGATGCTGTAGGGATTCTATGATAGCTGCCTTTGTATATATACAATCCCTCACTGACCCCCAAAGCTTTATCTGTCCAAATGTTTTTACCACACATGCGTACACATTCTCCTACAGTGTGGATCTGGAGTTACATATCAGCCAGGTCAGGTAAGAATGACAGATTTCCTTCAGGGCATAATAGATGTAGAAGTAGAAGTAGGCCTTTCAGCCCATCAAATCTGCTTTGCCAATCAATCTTCCCTCAGTCACTAGAGATCTTCTCTGTTACTGCAGAAACATGACTGGTGTGGCTTAACTTGAAGTTCACCATACCTCAGGTGAGGGCAAAGGTTGGGAAGAAGAGGCCTTCATGATAACTGCAGTTAGTGTGGGAATTGAATCCACACTATTGGCACTATTCAGCATTGCAAACCAGCCATCCAGCCAACTAAGCTAACCAACCATAAATCTTTCCTAAAGGACTTTCGTGAGCCAGGTGATCTTTTATGATGGTGGCTGATAGTTTTCTGTTAATCATTACCAAGACCAGGGCCTGATTTTCATCACTGGGTTGGGTCCATAGAGACAAGAGAATTCCCAGCTCTGTGAACCCAACCTTTAAAAATCTCGGGACACTTTTGTTATATTAGAGTGTCTCTGATGGAGCAGCTAGCTTTCAATTTCACTTCCCTTTATTTAAATTTCACCTTTTGGGATGATAGGATTTGAATCCATGCCCCCAGATTTGAAATTTAAGATTGCCAATCCTGTGACATTGCCCTTGGTAGCTATTGAGTCTAACTAATGTAGTTAGTTAGGGCCTTAGAGCCCATTTGGTCTTGTGTCTTATGTAACCCATAACTTGCTTTGTCCTACATGAGGAAATAGCACCAGAGAACATGTTATTTAATGCCAGTTACTTTCTGAAGTAGTTTAGTCAATCTATATAAAGCAAAGAATCTCTACACAGAGCTGGCATTAAATTGATGAGCTGAAAAGCCTTCCTCTGTACTCTAACGATTCTGATTAACTGCTACTGTCACTAAGTGATTGGAGATAGACTACAGAAACAACTTGAATTGGCTCAGTTATACTTTGATTGGCTTAGTTATTTGGAAATGCATTGCTTCTCGCCTTTCACTGTTTTTTGCACATTTGCTAGTCCTGCAAATATCAGGGCTCAGCTGACCTTGTTGATATCAAATTACAGATGATTTCTTGCACATCAGTCATATCGTGCAAGGACAACTCAATAGACATTTGTCTAGAAGTATGTTATAATTTGTTCTTTCGAGAAAGGCAGGACTTGAATGACAGCTAGTGTCATGCATTCCATGTAAGAATGTAAATATTGTTATTTTATCAATATTGTTTGAGTGTACATTCAACAATATCACATTAATGCTTAATAAAAATTGTGATTAAGAAGTGCCACAGTGAATGTTCTGCAAGATGCGAGGCCATTTATTTTATTTGTTTAATTTTGGAAAATTTGAAAAATGTATTCAAAAGGTCTCATTTTCAGTAATCTTAAATACAACGTGGAATTGTACCAGAGCAAAGGGAACTTTTCACCTGCAATACATTTTGAAAAATATTGGATTGTCATCGTCCACAAGTTCAGAAAGAATGCACTGGGCATTGTGTTCCCAATTCTGTGTTCCTCTGCAGTAATTGCAAAGTGCTGGAGAAAGATGGTGTGTTAATGATAATGCCATTGGAGTAGTAATTCAGTAGCTCAGGCTTTTGGTGGGTGATGAAATTTAAATTCAACTCAACTATTACATTAAAAAAAGTTCATCTCAGAAATGGTGGCATTGGCAGTTATCACTGATTGTTGTAAAAAAACTATCTGGTTCACTAAATCGATGTCCTTACCCTATCTAGCTATATATGACTCTACATCCACAAGAATCATAACTGCCCTTTGAAATGATGGAGAAAGACTCTCAAACCAAAGGGAAATAAGAATCAGCAATGACATGCTGGATTGGCCAGCAACATCATGCCCATCAGAGAAATGGACATAAATGCAAGGATGATGTGCTTCTGTTATACAGGACATTGGTGAGACCACACTTTTAATAGAACCAGTGTGGGCCAAATGGCTTCTTTCTGTGCCTTAACGATATGCCATATGTAAATGTGAACTGCCAGCGGGTAGTTGCCCTCTTTATAATTCGCACCACAAGGTCTGCTCTATGTGGGTTCTGAAGAAGGGTTAGATCTGATCTGAAATGTTAACTCTGCTTTCTCTGCACAGATGTTGCCAGACTTGCTAATCTTCTCCAGCAATTTCTGTTTTTGTTTCTGCTGTATGTGGGCATGTCTTAAATTCCCAGGCATCTTTATAAATCAGCCCATACTGTTTACTTCTTCTCTTGTGCCCAGTTACAAGGTAGCATTAAATAAAACATCCATTTGTAGAATGAAAGTTTGAGACTGATTATTAATGCAATTATAACAAGTCTAAAAATGGGTCGACATTTACCCAGAGGAAATGCAGATGTATCATTTTTGGATGGGTGGGAGATGGAAAAACATGATCATGTCACATATTGGTTAACATACCCATAATCTATGATGCATTAGTTGACTCTCTCACTGCCATCATTGGCGAATAAAAAATTCCATTTTGTAATAAAAGGTGTCCCATGAGTTTGAATATTATTCGTAAATCAAGGCAAACCTGAGCATGCCATTTCTTTTCTGTTTTAGGTTACTGATGAAGTTCTTTTCACTCTCACTCTCAAGACACAATCTACCACTATTCCAAGTCATTCATAGTCTGTCAGTCTCTCTCCCACATTCCTTATTTATTTTTACTTACATGGCTTTTTCTGCCCATGGCATTGCTCATTGTCGTAGCTGCCAGTCTCCATTCCTTGTCAATTAATTGTCCCAATGTGATCCATTTGCCCTCTTTCCAAACTCGATTGGTTAGTTTAAGTTGAGAGCAGAATTGGAATTCTGCTGGCCAAAATATTATTATTTTCCAATGCATTCCTATTCGTTGTTTACAGAGACTTCCTGATCTCCTGACTTCCTGGTTATTGTTTGTTTAATAGTGGGCTTTTTCTTTCTTGAGTCCTTTGAAGCTGGAACCAGTTTCCTCTGTTTTTCACAGTGACTGACAGCAGTGCTCAGAAAAGCATCCTCTTTTGCGTTTATGTCTCACTCCACAGACTATAGCATGAAAATTGAGGCTGACTCTCTAATGAGATAGTGAGGGAGTGCGGCGCTGTCGGAGGCTCCATCCTGTCTGGACGTTGTAAAGAATAGGTGACACTATGCCATACAAAAGAAGCAAAGACATCCACATCTTCCCAACTGATATTTATTCCTCAATCAACATCACAAAAATAGATTGCTTGTGTATATTACCATATTGCTGATAGTGGGATCCAGCATCAAAAATTGGTTGATGCAGATCCTGTAGCACAACAATGACTACACTTCAAATATCTAATTTGCTGCAAAACACTTCAGGACATCCAGAGATTGTGAATGATACTATGTAATGTAAATCTTTGCTTTTTGGTCTTGCATTTGTGCACTCAACTAGAATTGTTCATCTCAGAAGGAGGTGGAAGTGGGTCATTGAATGATTTTAAGTCAGAGGTGGGTAGATCTTTGTTAGACAAGGGAATCAATGGTTATGGGCAGCAGATAGGAGGATGGAATTAAGAACACAAACAGATCAGATTATTGAATGGTGGAGCAGGTTTCCGGGATTAAATGGCCCAATTCTGTTCCTAATTTCTATATTCATACATGTTTATACTAGTGAACAAGTAGGAGATTGCAAGCAAAAACTAGGAATGCTCACTCCCACTTCATTTGTCAGACTATATTCGACCTGTTGTAGTTGCAACAACTTCACCTTCACTCTGTCACTCAGGAAAATCGCTAGATGTCCCAAAGCAACATTAAAAGGAGAGAAGATACAAAGTCTGAGATCACCATCATGTTTCCTAAAACTTGTGCCCAGTGTCTAAGTCAAGAATGTGATGCTGGAAAAGCACAGCCAGTCAGGCAGCATCCGAGGAGCAGGAGAATCAACGTTTAAAGCATAAGCCCTTGATCAGGAACATGCCTGAAACGTCGATTCTCCTGCTCCTTGAATGCTGTGACCGGCTGTGTTTTTCCAGCACCACGCTCTCGACTCTGATCTCCAGCATCTACAGTCCTCACTTTCTCCCAGCGTCTGTGTACACGGTATTGTAAATTCCAGGAAAAGCAGACCCAAGTTATCTTTATTCCTATTGTTTCTAAAGTGGCCCAAATATTTATATTTTCATTTGGAAATTTTGCTCAAGGACTAAAGAGTATTTTATCATTGGCTACTTGAAATCAGAGTTGCCTGTGTAACAAAAATGAAACAGATAATTGATGTTTCCATTGCTTCCTGACTGTTAGTGAAGAATATACAAGGAGTTCACTTACTTCAGGCAGTGCCCTTGACTGCAAGAATCACTGAGTTAAAATGAACATCTCCACTAATGAAATTGTCATGAACCAGCAGCTGTACCGTGTTGTGCTGATCTGACCTTTAGATAAAAAAACTTCTTTGATGAGGGTCACACAAAACCACTAGCAACTGACCATCTGTCACCTGAATTCAAAGGTTAAACCATCTGTAGCTAAATACACTATTAGTACTGTTTGTGTAGTCAGATAAAGCAGGGTTTGTAGGGCGACACTGTCTGCCGAGCTGTCAGTGTGTTTGAGAGGAAGATTTATAGAGTCAGAAGGGGAGAGGAATCAGAGTCCCTCTTCCTCTCTCTTTGACAGCAAGGCTCCAGTTACATGTATTCTTTCATGTGTTTTGCACCTTGGAGGTTTGAGTTCTACCTCACTGAGAGCTTAAAAACCCTTTCTGGTTTCTTGTTTTCCTGGTTTAAAGTTTTTTTTTGTACACAAATGACATTTCAGGTTTTGAAACAGCATAAGTGCTCCTTGTAAACTGCTTAAGATTCTTCTGGAGCCAAAGCACCATTGTTGACTGTCACTCAAATTCACTTAATGTCTGACATATCAACAGCTGTCTGCTCATCTGTTAGTGTGACAAAGGAAGAGCTGGATGGAGACACAGTGACATTTCCAATACTCCAACCTCACTAGCCCCCCAATTCCCCACCTTAGTAATTCACTGTTATTAATCAGCCAAAAAAAATAAAATTGGCATGAGCTGTTGAGCAGTTTGTGACTTACTCACTTAGAATCATAACAGATAGACAGCACGGAAACAGATTCTTCAGTCCAGCTCATCCATGCCGACCAGATATCCTAACCTAATCCAGTCCCATTTGCCAGCACTTGGTCCATATCCCTCTAAACCCTTCCTATTAATATACCCATCCAGATACCTTTTAAATCTGTAATTGTACCAGCCTCCACCACTTCCTCGGGCAGCTCATTCCATACACTCACTATCCTCTATGTCGAAGAGTTTCCCTTTAGGTCCCTTTCAAATCTTTCCCCTCTCACCCTAAACCTATGCCCTCTAGTTCTGGACACCCACACCCCAGGGGAAAGACCTTTTTATTAATCCTATCCATGCACCTCATGATTTTATAAATCTCTATAAGGTCACCCCTCAGCTTCCTACGCTCCAGGGAAAACAGCCCCTCCCTATAGCTCAAATCCTCCAACCCTGGCAACATCCTTATAAATCTTTTCTGAACGCTTTCAAGTTTCACAACAGCCTTCCAATAGGAGGGAGCCCAGAATTGCACACACTATTCCAAAAGTGGCCTAACCAATGTCCTGTGCAGCTGCAACATGACCTCCCAACACCTATACTCAATGCTCTGACCAATAAAGGAAAACATACCAAACGGCTTCTTCATTATCCTGTCCACCTGCGATTCCACTTTCAAGGAACTATGAACCTACACTCCAAGGTTCCTTTGTACAGCAACACTCCCCAGGACCTTACTATTAAGTGTATAAGTTCTGCTTTGATTTGCCTTTCCAAACGCAGCACCTCACATTTATCTAAATTAAACTCCATCTGCCTCTCCTCAGCCCATTGGCCCATCTGATCAAGATCCTGTAACCTTCTTCACTGTACACTATACCTCCAATTTCGGTGTCATCTGCAAACTTACTAACTATACCTCCTATTTTCACATCCAATCATTTATATGAATGACAAAAAGCAGGGGACCCAGCACTGATCCTTGTGGCACATCTCTGGTCACAGGCCTCCAGTCTGAAAAACAACCCTCCACTACCACCCTCTGTTTTCTACCTTTGAGCCAGTTTTGTATCCAAATGGCTAATTCTCCCTGTATTCCATGAGATCTAACCTTGCTAACCAGTCTACCATGAGGAACCCTGTTGAACGCTTTACTGAAGTCCATATAGATCACATCTACTGTACTGCCCTCATCAATCCTCTTTGTTATTCTTCAAAAAAACTCAATCAAGTTAGTGAGACATGATTTCCCATGCACAAAGCCACATTAACTATCCCTAATCAATCCTTGCCTTTCCAAATACATGTAAATCCTGTCCCTCAGGATTCCCTCCAACAACTTGCCCACCGCTAATGTCAGGTTAACCAGTCTATAGTTCCCTGGCTTTTCCTTACTAGCTTTCTTAAATAGTAGCACCACATTGGCCAACCTCCAGTCTTCCAGCACTTTACCTGTGACTATTGATGATTCAAATATCTCAGCAAGGGGCCCAGCAATCACTTCCCCCACTTTCCACAAAGTTCTAGGGTACATCTGATAAGATCCTGGGGATTTATCCACCTTTATGTGTTTCAAGACGTCCAGCACCTCCTCCTCTGTTATGCGGACATTTTTCAAGATGTCAACATCTATTTCCCCACATTTTATATGTTCCATGTCCTTCTCCACAGAAAAACACTGAAGCATAATACTCGTTTAGTATCTCTCCATCTCCTGCAGCTTCACATATAGCTGCTTCCTGATCTTTGAGGGTTACACACCCCTCTTAGAAAAACATTGTGTTCAGTAGGCAATGATGAGTAGACTCTTTGACTGAGCGGACTCCCAGTGCTCAATGGCCTAAATTGGCAACTAGTTCAATAATGTTTCAATTTTAAAATTCTCATCCTAGTCTTCAAAATCCGTCTGTGCTGTTCTCCTCCTGAAACCTCTCCAAACCTACAACACTCTGAGACAACAGAGTCTCTCTAATTATGGTGGCTTGGGGCGCCACTGATGATCATTATTCCATCCTTAATGGCGAGTCCTTTAACTGACAAGGTTGAAAACTCCACAAATTCACCACCTGCCTGCCACCTTTCTTTAGGATCTCCCTAAAGCCCTTATCTTTCACCAAGAATTTGGTCAACTGTCTTACTATTTCCTTAACTGTCTCTGTATCAAATTTTGTTTGATTCCATTCACATGAAACACCTTGGAGCATTTAACAAACTGACCATTCTACAATAGTTGAAAAATTGTCATTGTGGCTTCTGATTCCAGAGCAACAGGTCCTTGAAAAGGACTGCTTATAATGACATTATCATCTTATTTTAATACTGGTCAGGCCATAACTACATCTCACTCACTTTTTCTTTTACAGTGTGGAAGCAGACTATCAAGTCCACACCTACCCACCGGAGAGCATCCCACTCAGACCCAACCCTCTACTGTATAAACCCATGGCTAATCCACATAACTACACATCCTTGGACACTATGGACAATTTAGCATGGCCAATCCACCTAACCTGCACATCCTGGACTGTGGAAAGAAACCAGAGTACCCAAAGGAAACCCACACAAACACAAAGAGCAAATTCCACACAGACAGTCATCCAAGGCTGGGATCGAACACAAGTCCTGACGCTATGAGGCAGTAGTGCTACCCACTGAGCCACCGTGCAGCCCTGCTGCCAATCATGACGTGAATGTGTCTGAAATATCCCTATAACCTCACGACTGCCTCAATGGGCTGGGCTTATGGACCCCTGTGCCAAATTCTTTATCATAGGGAGGGATAGGAGCCAAAGACAGAATTGTCTCAAGCCACTTGCTTTCACAACTCCATATTTCCAATCTCCAATGTTTTTAGGGATGTTTCCAGCATGTCTTCTGCCTGGTGTATACAGCTGGGTCGAATGCATCAAAGGAAGCAAAATGTAAGAACGTTAAAGAGGAAGTTTCATTCACAAAATTGAGGAAAAGCTGTTTGTTCCTTGGAAGACATCTGATCTTGTCAAATCCCCAGACAGCACAAATCCCAATGTGGGCAGCTTGAATGTACAACACCTAGTCTGTCCGACTTGCCCAGTTACAACAAGCTGGACGTGAGAGTTTGCACATCTTCATTGTCATCTGCTTTTTCTCTGTAAATGTTTTCAAGTCCAGCCCGAGAGCCTAGGGTTTAAGCAGGGACTTTAGTCTTACATCATTGCTTCATGTGGGGTCCTCTTTTCAAACGCACCATCATTGTTTTTTCACACCCCTTTCACTAATTCGGTTCGTAAGCCTGAATAAAGAAGCCTTCAGCTTCCATTAGCCTAATCTTTGCAGCCACTTAAGTTGTCTTCCAACCCTTTGTCCACCCCTTTGCCTCTCAGATGATGAATGGGTGCTATAGATTCATTCTTCAAGTACCATTTAGCCAAAAAGTAGTTCATTTGGTATGCTCTTTGCCAATCGACTGCCTGTTCGATACCCAGCTTGAAAGAGAAGCAGTCAGCTTTGTCGCTTAAAGAAATAGTTGGAAGTTTGAAATATCATTGTGCTTGTTTTGCCCATACCATGTTTTTACATTGACTTAGGAAGTATTTGGATGAAAGATGGATGAGAGATTCGGTTCGTCAAGAAGTGTGAACGCAGGCAGTGAGCTTTTACTGAGGAAATGGTAGAACATAATAAAACTGTTACACTGCTTTCAGTGCCCTGTGGCTTTCCTCAAAATAAAATCTTCAAACACTGGGCAAAGCAGGAAGATGAGGGCAGGCTGCCTCTGTGCTGTTTAGCAGCACGGGTTTTAAACGCTGCTAATCACAAAAGAAATGTCTTTGAGAGAGGAGGATTAAATCCCAAATACATAGCATCATAACTTATGTGTCAATTAATTGCAAACTCCATTGAGAATTAAACTGAGAGATATGACTTAGCTAAAATGTAATATGAAGCAAAAAAATCTCTTCAGAATCTTGCACATTAAAAGATTCAACTGACAACATTCTGACAGCACAAAGAAAATGTAATAACATGCAGTAATCGTGGGCAACAGCAATTAAAATTAACTGCAGGAAATGCATTGCAAGGCTTGGTGCAGCCAATGTGGCAGTTTCTTTTAAAGGTTTACATGAGGTTAGCTCCAATAAGTTTTAGCATAAATTCCCTGGCAATACAGAATGAGATTTTCGACAGACAAGGACAGAATCATTTTAATGCTAAAGCCATGCCTAATCCTCAGCTGTTCTTGCTCAGACTGATCATAATTGTAATGCTCTGGATGTTTGCTGTTTCTCGTTTCTTCCCAGCAGAAACCAGACAGGCATCCAGGGGTCGGTTGAACTAAATTTAATCTGGAATTCAGAAAAGTAGAGCAATTTGAGTCGGCTCTGTTCTCACTCAGTTGCAAACTTATCCCATTACAATTGCTTACTCAGGCTGAATCTCCTGCTACACCGTCAAGATGGATCGTAGACAGTTTGTTGTTTTTCTCTGAGTGTAGTAACCTCCTTAAATACATTCCTGATGAAGGGCTTATGCCCGAAACGTCGAATTTCCTGTTCCTTGTATGTTGCCTGCTGCGCTTTTCCAGCAACACATTTTCAGCTCTGATCTCCGGCATCTGCAGACCTCACTTTCTCCTTAAATACATCACTGACTGGGCCTGGTGGGGGCTTTCAGGGGAGAACTGGACCATTTCTTGACTGGCGCAGATGTGGCATAGAATTAGCACTTGGTCTATACAGTCTCCTAGATGGGCTTTGAACACCTCAGATGGGAAATGGAAATTTCTTGTAGAGGAAATTTCCACAGTACAATCATTTAAGGCCTCCATCTTGCTCGATGTGGGTTGGCATGGTAACTCAGTGGTTAGCACTGTGGCCTCATAGCGCCAGGGAGCTGGGTTCAATTGCAGCCCAGGCCAATTGTCTGTGCGGAGTTTGCATGTTGTCCCAGTGTTTCCTCTAGATGCTCTGGTTTCCTTTCACAGTCGGAAAATGTGCAGGTTAGGCGGAGTGGCCATGCTAAATTGCCCCATAGTGTCCAGATTTGAATTCATCCTCTTTCTATTTCAAGATTTTATTGATGTGCTGGTCCCTAATGGGATCAGCCCAGGTGGATAAGGTGGTTAAGAAGCCAGATGCTACACTTGCCTTTATTAGATGAGAGATAGAGTTTAACGGCTGAAACTGTATAAAACATTGGTTAAGCCATAAATAAAGTATTACGCGCAATTCTGGAATCCGCATTATCGGAGGGATGTGATAGCACTGGAGAGGGTAAAAAGGAGGTTTACCAGGATGTTGCCTCAATTGGAGAGTTTCAGTTATAAAGAGTGATTAGACAGACTGAGGTTGTTATCCATAGAGCAGAGGAGATTGTGACATGACTGAAATGTGTAAAATGATGAGGGCATAGATATGGTAGACCAGAAGAAACATTTCCCCTTCATGGAGGGATCAATGCCCAGGACACATGGATTTAAGGTAATAGGTAGAAGGTTAAAGGAGATGTCTGTGAGGGTGATAGAGGCAGAAACCATCTTCACATTTAAGAAGTATTTAGATGTGCACATGTGATGCCAAGGCACACAAGGCTATTGACCAAGTGCTAGTGAATAAGATTATTTTTGACCAATGTGGATGCAATGGACTAAAGGGTCTTTTTTAGTGCTGTAGATCTCTGTGTCTGTAATTAGTTGAATGCTTCTTTAAAATAGCAAATGCAGTAATCTGTGTTTGACATTCATTAATCATTCGTTGAGTGTCTCAGAGAATTGTTGGTCATTTGGCAAAATAAGTCAACAAACACCATTTGGTTTAGGTCCAGTCAGTTGAAGAAACAGTAGACCATTACATTGAGTGTTTAATCTAACTTATTCATGGTTGCCTATTTTAATCATGTTTTGATTACCAAATTGTGTTGAAGTCTTTAAGAAAAACACTCTCATCCTCTTCTGCTGTGCATTGTCCCAGGCCCATTGCATAAGCCTGAGTGCAGCATTTTAGATTTACCTCTCAATTTGCCTTATCTTAACTCTGGGTAACAGAACTTCACTTTAAAAGTGATTGCTCTGTCTACCCCTACAGCAAATCCCAAAGGATGAGTGAACACTCTCAGAGTACAAAAGCGGCCTTTTCATATTTATCTTGATTTAAGAGCTTGCTAATAAATGTGCTCTTGTTTAGGTTTTTTGAATCTTTGTTGCTGAGAACTATAGACCCTTTCGTCTCTTAAAGACTGATGACAGAAATGTTGGCCAATTTCATTTTGCAAAAGCAAAATAAGTATCTAGCAAACAGCTGCTCACTGTCGAATTGTTTCAGAATTATATAGAACCATCTTATTGCCACGTGAAAGTTGTCATGGCAACAAGTAAGAGAAGGAAGGAATGCAGCCTGTGAACAAGGACTTGAATTAATCCACTTTCTTTCTTGAGATTTATTGAAGAATCTGCTGATTATTTTATTCAAAAATCCATCTACATATTGGCAATGATTTCAAACATTTGAGCAAACACATTTAACAGCATCTGGCTTACTTTGAAACATTATTTTTTCCCTTAAGTTGCACAGACTTATTTTCAGATGTAACTAAATAACTATTCTGCAGTAATTAGGAGCAGATGCTTTGTTTTGTGTGTGCGTGCTTTTTTGTGTGGTTTCAAGTTCGATGGAGTTCCCTGCCATCGTGTTACATTATATTCCAAATTTTAAGATATGTCTGTTATACTATTCTACATTTTGTCCAATATGTGAGTTCTCCAAGCAACGAAGATGGAATACTTAGGGTAGCAGTTACATAGTGAGACATTATTAGAGGTACAATATTAAATAGATTCCATATGAAACTTCATAAAATGGATGTTGCCTGGTTCCTGTTTGTTTCCATTACAAAGTATTTGTTCTAGCTCATTACCACCCATAATGTCACTCCCATCCTGTGTAACATCAATATTGCGTTCAATCTGATGTGCTCAAATACAGTCAGATTCATCTATATGTGGATTTTTTCTAAATGTTCTTCAACCATACAGTTCACTGCTTCACTAGTATTCAACGTCTGCTTGGGTTCACTCACCAGTCAGTGAGCAAATGAACAGACTTAAGGTTTAATGCCATAATACAGTGTTGTGTCAATCAGCTTCATTTTGTTTCACCTCACTTTATTTTAGTCTGTGATTTGCTCTATTCTCGTTGTAGTTGAACTCAGACTCCAAAGTACTGACCCAAGCAGGTGCAAAGCAAAGCTTCTCATTCAGGGTGTTTTCATGGGAGTGAACCACTTTTATCTGATTTGGGTATTTATGAGAAGCACCCTTTGATCTCTCACTTTTGATCCCTTCTGCTTTTATTTCTCTTAATACCATATTATTACAAGCAATTTTGCGTCATCCACAACCAAATTGTTGTAAGGTCATCACTATAATTTCGTTGTGTTTGATTCTCCAATGCCAAATGGGGCGTCCTTGACATTGAACATTAGGATAAGACAATAACAGGCAGTCTAACCTCATATTTGAAGGGGTGTTATTTTTGTGAAAACAACATTAAACTGTAGTAACAGAACAGCTCAGATTTCTCCCTGAGAGAAGCAATTTCACAAGAATAGGAAACAAGTTTACTTTAATAGTTGAACAAGTGCAGGGAACAACAAAGGTGAGTGGAAGGGAATAAAACTCACATGGAGAGCTAGTTCCATGTTACTTGTAATGTTACTTTGTAATCTAGTACCCTAGGTTAATGTTCTGGGGATAGCAATTAGAATTGTGGCAGATATTGAAATTTAAATTTAATAAACATCTGGGATTAAGAGCCAAGCTAATTATGATAACTGCTGTAAAGATCCAACTGATTCAGTAATGTCCTTCAGGGAAGGAAATCTGACATCCTTATCTGCTGTGGACTAAATGCAACTCCAGACTAACATCAATGTAGTGGACTCTTAGCTACCCTCTTGACAATCTAACCAATGGGCCTGAGTTCCGTATATAAATAAACTGTCAATCTTCGATGTTTTTGAGCAAGAAGAACTTATTAACAACTTTATTTATATAATATGAATGTCAGAGAATACCATTCAGCTCTGCAAAGATACATTAAACCAATATTGCATGTTCAAACCATGAAAAAATACTACAGGGCCAATGTAGCACCAATAATAGCACGCAATCACATAATGCCTTTAACATAGTAAAATATCTCAAGGCATTTCACTGGGGTTTACCCTCACGTAAACAACTATTGGGTCAAAGTTAGAGACGTTACGATAAGTGACCAAGTTCGTAGTCAAGATGTTGATTCGGGGTGATGTCTTAAAGGAAGTCATTTAGCTCATAGAACCAATTCAGTTTAAACATAGTATTCCAAGGCCTGTTGATGCAATCTCCGTAGTGATTGATAACTTACAAAAATAAATTTTAAACCTCAATAGTGTAACTTAAAGGATTTACTTCACATGCTTTCAAATTTTTTGATAGTTATTATACCATACCACTTAAAACAACATTAAGTAATCACCATTTCAATTGGCAACTTATATTTTAAACTGTAGAAAATGCTTCCCAATTAAAATACCTGAAAATCTCCTTCTATGATTATTCTTTAACCTATCCCTTATGAGGACATTTCATTCTCCAAAATCCAGTTCAAAGTGATTGATTGATAATTTTTTTTTCCTGGTTGGACAATATCTACTCTTCAATTTGTCTTTCTAAGATGTGTATTATCCTGGTGACACTCCTTCTTCTAGCCAAGGTTAGATGAATCATCCAGCCTTGACTAAATTCTAGTGACTCTGATCTCTTCTAACCATTTGCAAGGTCCTATCTGTATTCTTCTGAAGTGCACAATTGAATCTTGCTGCATCTATCTCTCAACTTTCTGTGTCTTCCTCAGATTCTTGCTGACTCAACCTGTGTATGGATTTCAGTGATATTTTTAGAAAAATATGTAACCCATTCCTGTAATGGCTACCTTTGGACTTGTCACTCTCAAAACAGACTTCCTTAACAATGCGAATCACATGTATCTTACATCCAGATAAATATACATGTTGTTATTTTTAATTCTATCTTAATTAGATAGACAATTTAAAGTATAACCATTTATAAAACCTGACATTCCTAACATATTCTTGCACCTTTTGGAGACTAATAATTTATCCACAACCTGCACATATTTTGGTCATTATTTACACTTTGCTCCTTATTTCCAGTAAAGCAACATTTTCCCTGTCGCCTTGTACCCACCCCCCCCCCCACTTCAATCTCTAACAATAATACCACCTGTACTTATTGTCAGCTGCATTTAGAACAGATCACATGACCTCCTTTTGAAATAACTCCATAGAGGCTGGTCACCAAGTCACCCTTTATCCACACATGGGTGGTCTTTCACACTGATCAGGCTCCCTCAGAGCCAGCTGTCAGAGTGACAGGATGTCTGACCTTCCTGTTTATAATATTTTATTAAACAAATTACAAAACAATTTATAAAAAAAAGTTAACATTTACAGCTGTATACAACAGCAATTTTACAAGGGAGAGGAGCAGCAAAGCTAGGCCCTAAACCCTACCGTTCAACCAGTTTACAGGGAAATGAGGGCAAACCTCAAATCCCAGTTCCACATATGATAAGACAGTGACAATGACATTTGTACATAAAAGGAAAATCCAGTTACATAAAAATAAGTGCAGACAATATAGACCCAGCAAGCCCCCATCCCTCCCACCTCCTTCCTGTTTATATCTGTCAGCCATGGCTCCCTGATTGAACCAGTATAAAAGTCTCAATCAGGGAACTCAATCTATGAGATCCACCTAACTGACCTCGTTAAAATCATTACACTTTCATTCCTCCAGTTTACTTTAAATTAAAGAGACAGTCGCAAGGCGCAACAATCTGATTAAACCTCACATTTTTAATCCCATTGACTTTGAATGGCATTTAAATATCTAACTGATATATCAGGCCTCTTCAGGTGGCTAGTTCAGGCATATCCACAAAACATTCCCACAGAATAATGATAGATAGTGTCCAGCTGACTTTCACATAGACTGGAGTAAGAAAATTACAGAGATCCTGTGACAGCATCAAGTCAAGTAAGCCATGTCTCTGTAAGGAGTCTCAGATCATAATTATTCTGTTCAATTCATTCACTTTTGTTATGATGCAGCACACCTTCAGACACAGTCTTCAGTTTCAATTTTTGTGATCTTAGGAATCCAGCTTTGATTGCTGGTACATTTACTCTCCTTGTCCCTTTCTATCATTCTCTGATATTCATTTTCACATCACAACATTGTTCACCTGCTTTGATTTGGATTGGCCATGCTAAATTGCCCAGGGATATGCAGGTGAGGTGGGTTAGCCGTAGGAATGCAGGGTTATAGTTTCATAGTAATAGAAGCAGGAGTAGTCAAGCCTGTTCTGCCATTCATTAAGATAATGGCTGATCAATTCATCATCTCAGCTCCTCCTACTTGCATTACCCCAACTACCCTTAATTCCCCTACCATGCAAAAACCCATCCAACTGTGTCTTGAATATTCTTAATGAAGCTGTCTCCACCAGTTCCATGGGCAGAGAATTTCGTGGAGTCACTACTTTCCGAGAAAAGCAGTTCCTCCTCATCTCTGTCTTAAACCAACTCCCTTTAATTTCGAGGCCATGACATCTAGTCCTAATCTCACCCACCAGCGGGAGGGGTGGGGAGCGCAACTGGCTTGCTCTTTGGACGAGCCAATGTGGACTTGAGGGGCTGAATGGCCTGCTTCCACATTATAGGGCCTCTAAGATTTTCCACACTTATTTTTGTCCTGGATCACAGCTCCCAGAACCTCCCATCCTCTGCACATTGAAAGAGAAGTCCCACTCTGCCTTCTCATCTGTGTGTTATCTAACTGCTTAATCATTTCTAGTGAATATAGCCCACACCTCCCCCTGCTGCCAGTAACCTTTACAATGCTGATGAAACAATGCAATACCTGCAGTACCGAAAATCGTAAGGCTTCTAACGAGACCAGTTACTGATTCACCGCTCCTTCTGATGCACAGCATTGGAAATACAATGTTGGAGCCTGACACAAATGAGCAGTTTAACTCAAACATCCATCTAACCCTTCACTAGGCTCCCCGCTCAGCACACTTTACTTACTGCTGGTAAATCTTAAACCACTTCATGTGGCATTCTAGTCAAATAGGAAGCAAGGTAATGGTAGAAGCACTGCCAATCAAAGCACTGATAACATGGTAGTCTGGTGTCAGCTTGGATTTCAGGTCCTGATTTCTCTTTCGTTTGTTGATCTCCCTGTTTCCACAGAGTAAAATGTTAGTCTCTTCTCAGCTCTGCTGGATTTTTGCTGGAGCTTTGACCCCTTTTACACTTTCCGGAACAATAAAACATTCAGTTGATCAAGGCCCAACCCACAGTCTCCCAGCATGTCACCCATTCACACCGAGAGTCATCATAGCAGAGAATAAAACCAGAAAAATGAAACAAAATTGGGAATAAATAGGTACTTGTGCTTAATGTTTGTTCGTTAGAACATAAACCAGAAATCGGTGTCTCCTAGGATTCTTATAGTACCCTAATTGAGGAATTCTCGCTCCCTTACATCTATGCCTGGTGATGGCAGGCGGGACTAGATTGGGTTGGGATATCTGGTCGGCATGGACAGGTTGGATTGAAGGGTCTGTTTCCATGCTGTACATCTCTATGAGTCTATGACTCTATAAGTCGTGGTCAAGTATTTTGTAAATTTGACGAGAGTTAACAGAAGTATTTGTGAAAATGAATCCCACTGGCTTGTATAATTGATGGTCTTACAAATTAGTGATAGGAACCAGACATTTGCAAGTGCAAACAAAAGATGGAATATAGAATGGAGTCAGAGAGGTCTACAGTACACAAAAAAGTCTTTCTGCACACATCAAAAATGAACACCTAACTATTTTAGTCCCATTTTCCAACAGAGAATGTCCCGGTGTTTAGCATTGTTGCCTCATGGCGTAAGGGACCTGGGTTCAGTTCCACCCTTGGGTAACTGTATGAAGTTTGCACATTCTCCACGTGTCTGCATGGGTTTCCTCTGGTTTCCTCCCACAGACCAAAGATGTACAGGTTAGGTGGAATGGCCATGGTCAATTGCCTCTAGTGTCCAAGGATGTGCAAGTTAGGTGAATTAGCCATGGGAAATGTAGGGTTACAAGGATAGGGCAAAAGATGCTCTTCGGAGGATTGGTGTGGACTTGATAGACTGAATGGTATGTTTCCACAATGTGGGGGATTCTAAGATTGGTTCATTGCCTTTCATGTAGATAAATTGCTTCTTTGGGATCAAGTTTGCTTCCCTATAGAGTTTGGAACACAGCACAAATATACTATGAAAGTAGACAGGTACAACTATTACAGAATGTAGACTGGAAACAACAGGGTAAGTATAGCCAATAAAGTCTATTGATGAAGCCTGTACAATAATCATAACCAGTGAAACAATTAGTCAAATGTTACAGGTGTAATTACAAACTAAAGGCGACCATTAGCCACCTGGAATTTGGAGACGCCATGACAGTGGAAAAAATGATGATGGCTGGTAAGGAAACAGCAAAACCACAATCATCGCTGTGTGTGTAGTTAAATGTGAATTTGATTTCCTGTTGCATTTAATTAACCTCTTTTGTAATTTGTCTGCATATTCAGATCTTAATCGCAATGATATTTTAAAAGTTTGTTAACAAAGTGCACGTTTGGATCAGATTTCTGCTGTTAAATTTGTTGCAGTTCATTTAACCCCATTGAATTACACAAAGGCTAATTGGAAAGTTTAATTCTAGTTGTCACATTTATACATGAGCTGTGTGAATATATAAGCAAACTATAAGTTATGAATTGATAAAATTACTTGGGTTATGTACTCAAACTGTGGCTGTTCCCTATGATAATAGCTTTCTGCTATTCAATTCCACTTTATTCAGATGGGGTTTTTTGTTGTTAGATTTTGGTGCATTTATGAAGCTATTATGATGGATGTTTCAACCAATATTGTAAATATCTTCCTGAAGAAATACTTCACTGGAGAAATATTTGTGACTTAATTTGTGGTTTGTTACATTTAACAGTGTTGCCTTTTTAATGTTAAAAAAAATTCCCAGAGATATTTGCCTGCATTTCAAATCTCAAGAAAATCTCACCTCGACAGAATGACATTCTGCTCATTCTGGTCTCAGAATGTTTTCCTGTGGTTTTATACTTCAACGTTATTCGGGGTGAAACTCATCATAGGTGATAATGCAAAGTAGGTGATGGTGTGATTTTACTTCCAACAGAGTGTTTTTCTTGATACGGTGACAGTTATCTACCATGCTTTGATAAACTGGGTGTGAATATCACGGTAATGAACAATCCAACAGATATTAATTACAATGTGTTATTATGTATTATGTTGCTCAAGCCCATAAATATCTGGACTAATATTAAAGATGCTATGTAACAGTGGAGAATGAACGCAGATGAGAGTCCTGCTTCAAATGAGCTGAGATATGACGGGCATTTTAACTCTTTTTATCCTCAAGTCATCTGTCATGATGTTGTAATGATATGGAAATGTATCTTTGAAATGTATACTGACTGTAAGATTTAGCATAATATCCTCTGTTTCCATCGATAAACATTGATCGCAAATAGATATATATGGTTCTGTGTAGGCATGTGTTTTCAATTCAATGATTTTACAAACAGGTCAAACAGAACTTACAAGACAAACACTTCAAGCATCAACTCATCCTGTTCCAGAGACCATGGGGGAGTACATATTACCTTTTGTTTCATTTGTTTAACAACGTGATTATCTTGTTGCTGGTTGCTGTCACTCAATGTCACAGCACAATCATCATTTCATTGTTCTGCCATGCAATCTTCATGTATAATTGATGTGTCTGAGCTGACTTCTGTTTATTCGGAATGTAGCACCATGATCCATAATGACTTTCTATAATCTGGGCTTCTGTCATAGTCTAGAAATCTTTACTCCATTCCAAGTATATGTATCTGTTTTCCTAACTTGCACTCTCTGCACAGCACACAGTTTTGATTGTTCTCTGCCTGTTCACTCATCATGTAGCTCTTTCATTCTCTGTCTTTAAAGAAGAATGTGCCATGTCTCAGAATGATTAGACGATTGGTTGGTGTGCACACAGTGTGATGCCAATCTAACCCCTAGAGCATATGCCAGCTTCCATGTGGCAAACACACTGCAGCATAATTCAACTAAATGGCCATGTCTCGGTGTATGTGAGGAGCAGTCCTCCATCAAGTCAAAGGAAGGCAGTGTGGAGGAACAGGAGGATCTTGGGGTCCAAGTACATAGATTCTCAAAGTTGCCACCCAAGTTGATAAGATTGTTAAGAAGGTGTATGGTGTTTTGGCTTTCATTAACAGGAGGATTAATTTTAAGAGCTGCGAAGTTTTGTTGCAGCTCTATAAAACCCTGGTTAGACCACACTGGAATAATGTGTCCAGTTTTGGTTGCCTCATTATAGAAAGGATGTAGATACTTTAGAGAAGATGCAGAGGAAAGTTACCAAGATGCTGCCTGTATTGGAGGGCTTATCTTATGAAGAGAGGTTGAGTGAGCTGGGGCTTTTCACCCTGGAGAGAAGGAAGAGAGGTATCTTATTAGAGGTGTACAAGGTAATGAAAGGCATAGATAGAGTAGATAGCCAGACTTTTCCCAAGGACAGAATTGGCTGTCATGAGGGGTCATACTTTTAAGGTGATTGGAGGAAGGTATAGGGGAGCTGTCAGAGGTAGGTTCTTTACGCAGAGAGTGGTGGGTGTGTGGAATGCACTGCCATCGGTGCTAGTAGAGTCAGAGACATTATGGGCATTTAAGTGACAGCTGGACAAGCACATGGATGGCAGTAAATTGAGGGGTGTGTAGTTAGGTTGATCTTAAATTAAGATAAATGTTCAGCACAACATTGTGGGCTGTAGGGCCTGTACTGTGTTGTCCTATTTTCCAAGTCAGAGCTACTCAATACCATCTGTTGAGGGTGTAGTCCACAAACACATCAGGGGCTTGGCTATGATTAGTTGTCTGCTGGGGGTAGTTATAGTCATCCAATTGCAATCCTGGAAGTGCATTACATTTAGTCTTGGAGGAGCATCGCAAACAGTGAGGGGATCAGTGTACTGATCAGGGAGCTGCAAGGGTTATGGTCTATCAATCCTTTCCCAGGGTTGTCCCTCAAAGTCATTCATGGGCTGGAGATCAGTTAGCCCAAGGGGTCCATGCGCTGAGTGTTGGGCAGGGGTAAAGGTCAGCTAGAGGGGCAAAGGGTGGCTCTGTGTTGAGAGGGAGCGGGTGCAGGGGAAACACAGAATCATGTGTTGAGATAGGGACAAGGAAGGTGATGGGGGAAAGTCAAGGTATTATAGGGGTAAGTGGCATGGAGTGGGAGGACATGAAAGGAAACAGAGGGGAGGATAATAGCACTGAACATTAACATGACCTCCATGGGGGAGTCGAGAGGGTGATGCTGGAAAAGCACAGCAGGTCAGGCAGCATCCGAGGAGCAGGAGAATCAACATTTCCAGCAAAAGCCCTTCTTCTGCCCGAAACATCCATTCTCCTGCTCCTCAGATGCTGCCTGACCTGCTGTGCTTTTCCAGCACCACATTCGCGACCCCGATCTCCAGCAGTTCCCCCTTTCTCTACAGGGAGAGTGTACAGGTCCATAATGGGTATCATTAAAATTAGATTTCAGGGCTCAGGCTGTCAAGAGGAATATTGGAGGTGGAGCTCATAGAATCGTTCAATCCCTACAGTGCAGAAAGATGCCATTCAACACATTGAGTCTGTCATAACTCTCTGAAGAGCATTCCACCCAGACCAGCTATTCAGTCTCTCCCCACATTTCCCATGGCCAGTTCATCTAACCTGCACATCCAAGGATTGTGGGAGGAAACCAGAGGAAACCCACGCAGACACAAGGAGAACATGCAAACTCCACACAGACAATCATCTAAGGTTGGAATTGAACCCAGGTCCCTGGTGCTGTGAGGCAGCATTGCTCACCACTGGGCTACCATACTGCCCCGAGCTCTTTGTGGTAGAGAGGGCACTGAGGCCATGTACTAGATGCTGAGCATCTAAGAGAATGGGAGCCATTCTCCAAGGAGGAGGACAAGAACACTGTAAGAGAAGGAAGCTCTCCTTGTGTATGACAGAGCTCCACTGTGCCAGGAACTACAAGCCAGATAGGATTTGGTTGACATGTGGTTCCTGTAGATGAAAGCTGGGAGCAAGTGATAAAAGTGGATAATAAAGTAGTCATAGGCCACCATGCTGGTAATCCGTTTGCTTTGTAAGGGAGAACCACATCTTCCATTCATTTTGTTTATGTTCACTTTTGACGAGTACAAATAAAAGGCTCATCTTTAGAATTCCTGCCTGTCAGTTTGTCTGTCTGCCTGTGATGCCCCTCAAATGGGCAATGATAAGATATGGATCTGCATTAGGCACTGCGGACAGAGTAGCAGGGACTTGGGTGGTGTGGTCAGATGCAATGTGGCTCAGGATGAAGAAGCTGTGTGGCCGGATGGTCAGACAGCAACCGGGCAAGTCAGTGGAGCTGCCAGGAGGTGTCGGCCATGTCAGCTATCTGCTGTGAGCAGAGTGGAGCTGCTGTGCCATCACATTGCCAGGAACAGGCAAATCTGGAATGCCAATGCTTGGCTGAATGTTTGGCTGTTTTTGAAGATGCTCTGGAATCAGAGATACCAGTCCATTCCAAGATGGAATAGGTGCTGGGATTTGCTGAGTGCGGCAGGTGGTAGAATCAGGCTCGCTTCAGGCAAAAGAGGCACTATGTGGGTGTAACAGGTGGTTAATGAAGTGAGCTTTTGATGATCTGGTGAGAAGTTTCACAACATCTTGCTGAGAGAAACCTCCTGTGAAACATGATGAAATTGACACTTTGACAAAATATCAGGAAATTCAGCCCATTGTGTGAATATAGAGGCTCCTTCTGCTCCTGGGGTTAATATGTTTCATGTGCTTCACATACATTTCACGATGCGTTGAGTATCCACATTTATACCTGGCCAGTACACAAATTCACATGCTAGCTGTCTTGTCAGTCCAATACCCATGCGTACCACCCTAGTGTAACATGGGAATGATATCTTGCTGTAATGCTTTCAGTTGCAGACTTCCTTGTCATCAAAAATTCATGTCACTGATATACCATGTTCATTTTTGTATTACCAAAATGAACAAGCTTTCTAATGTACTTTTTAACCCTGTCAGGCTATCCCAGGATAGTGATTTTTTGCAACACTTGTAGTTGCTCATTTTCAGCAGAAGCTGATTGCAACTGTTGACACTGGCTCTGACCAAAGGTACAACAGCTAAACCTTGAGATTGTCTTCAACTTCATAGTAAAGAGCATCAACCTGTAGATCAAGAGAAATATCCAGGTCTTTGTCTGGATTGGGTAATCTGCTCCGTGTGTCAGAACTAAGCATCCTGGTTCATATCTCATTTCAAAGTCATGTACTTGTACCTTGACATTTGACACCCAAACATGGCAATGCACACATCACGAGTTTGCAGCATATTATTTCTCATGGTTTATGATCTATTTCAATTGTGAATTTCTTGCTGAATAAGTATGTGTGAAACTCTATGATGAAGAACACCAGAGCTAATGTTTCACACTCAATCATGGAATAGATGGTTTGCACAGAGGATGTGAATCTTGATAGCAACTGTTCAACTGTCAACGTTACAGTAATCTCCACTTCAATGGCTGTGACACTCACCTATCTGCGCTTCAAGAACAATTCGGAGGCTGATTGATTTTTTTTTGGCATTTATCTTTTTGGACTTTGCCTCTTCTTTCTAATCTTTGTGTGAGTGCATAGTAATTAATAAAGTCACTCTTTGTTAGCATAAGAGAGTCTGGTTAAATTGGTTCATTTTAAAAATTAAGTTAATCTGGGAGAAGGGTATCCTGGGGATCTGGTTTAAATTAACCTTGGTATGACCAACTAAGGGGACTAAGATGAATAAATAAAGAGAAACCAGTTTGTCTTTCCTTACCCAATTTGGTGTATCCCTTTTAGCACTGTAACAAATTGGGGAACCTCATCTGGGCTCTGGGCTCACACATTAATCTATTACAATTACAACAGAATAACGTCTATCCAGGAGAGTATCATACTTCATGTGATCTGAGGTAAGATAGAGTATGAGGTCTTTATATCCTCTCATCACATGCCATGTGATGATATTTTGAGCATGTTTCTTAAAGGTATGTTGACAGACTAACCATGAGACATAACACAGCAATCACCTGAGATAAAATAATCGCTGCATTAGCAAGTCTTCAGTTGAATTGAGCTGAAAATGTGTTGCTGGAAAAGCGCAACAGGTCAGGCAGCATCCAAGGAACAGGAGATTCGACGTTTCAGGCATAAGCCCTTCTTGAGGATTCCTGAAGAAGGGCTTATGCCCGAAACGTCAAATCTCCTGTTCCTTGGATGCTGCCTAACCTGCTGCGCTTTTCCAGCAACATATTTTCAGCTCTGATCTCCAGCATCTGCAGACCTCACTTTCTCCTCTTCAGTTGAATTGATTCAATATTATTCTCATGCGCAAAGTAAAATTACGCCTGTCTGATCAACCTTCCATCTTGATGAAATGAAACATAGCCTTACACATGAAGTAATTTGGAGAGTATACCTGTAGGATGAACATTAGATGATTTGTCAATGAGGTAAACACTGTGAATTCCTACCCGACATATACTCCTTATATTTCCAATTGGCAGAGAATATTTATGAACACTTACAAGGCTAAAACGATGAATAAGTTAATTGAGAAGGAAGATGGAGCAGTAAGCTTACAAATAAAAGACTTTGTTTAGTTATAATGCTTCAAAATGGAATAAGAATCTGACATTTTTTATAATAATTGGAAAATTTAAATTGGAAATTAGTCTCCTGACGGAAATAAATTTGCAGTATCCTGGGGATAGACCTGAGGAAAAGGACTTATTTCATTTTTGGGCTAATGGGATTCTGCAGGAGTCTAGGTACTATTTAGCAACACTAAATAAATATCATCATTCATCTACATCAACCAGTAATGTCTCCTCCACGAGATCTCTCTCCAGATCTCTCTTGGTCACATCACGTTACATCATTACTGCCTGGTGTGGCAGTCTTTCGGCCTGGTCTGGCAGTCTCCCTGCCTGGTGTGGCATATTCTCGGACCAGCATGGCAGTCTCCCAGCCTGGCATGTTAGTCTCCCAGCCTGGCATGGCAGTCTCTCAGCACAGCATGGCAATCTCCCTGCCTAGCATGGTGGTCCTTCAACCCCTCAGTGTTGCATCCCCTCAGCCAGCGTGGCTGCCTCGTGGCTTGTCACATTGGTCCCCCAGCCTGGCGTTGTGGATTTATGGCCTGGCATGGCTGTCCTTTGGCAGAAGTTGGCAGTCTTTTTAATCCAGCATGGTGGTCTTTCAGTCTGGCATGACCTCAGCATAAACTTGAGGTGATTTCAGAGCCATCTCCCAGCCTCAGGGTGAAGCCAGGCACCGTCTGGAGTCAAGGCCCAGTGTGGACTGATGTTCTGAACTTTTTATTTCTCTATTTTCTAACTTATTCCTACAATCTGTAATGTTGAAATTTTCATTTCTTTATTTTCTACTTTTGTCTCTTAAGAACTTATACTGAAGAACCTGTCCCAAAGTACCTTGTACTTAAGATGGCACTGTAAATGGCAACTTGTAAACTTTTCTATGTACTCATGTGAATACATGGGACAATTAGCTGATTTGGATCAATTCATCATTGCATTATAATCCCAGTGGTTCATGCTGTTAAACCATTATTTTACAGGATTCACCGGTTTAACCTATAGCAAGTCGGCATAGACTTGATAGGCCAAATGGCCTCTTGTACCATAAATGATTCGATGACTCTATAATCTGTTCCATCAATTTATTAGTCAGGCAATAAGGACAAAAAAAATCTACCATCAATTTATTTTCCAAAGTAATAAAGGCCAAAAATCTTGTAATTTTTGATAATGTAGCACACATACTTGATATAAAACTTTGCTGTGAAAAATGAATCCCATTTAATCCTCTGGGAATCTCCAACCGTAATAATGGCTGAATGACGATTTGACTGGCCTAAAGGTCTCTTAGCCAAGTTATGCCTCATTCCTTCATTTGATGTAAACTGGTACATGGGAAAATAACAAATTTAAATTCTTGGAAAGGCCGAGGGACCATACGTGGGATCTTGGATGGAGCAGGATATCCACCCAGCAACAGACAATGTTGCTGACCCCTTTCAATATCACAGTCATGGTCACTTAAGGCACATCAGAAGTCTGTTTATTGGTTTTTGCAATGCAATCAATTTCTCAGCAATTTAAACTGGCCTTTGAATTGTTCAACTTCCTATATGTCCCTAGAGTCAACCACAAACATCCCAGCCCAGATTTTTAAAATGTAGGTGAAGGAAATACATCGTGAGACTTCAATGGAAAAGGAAATTAAGGCAGAACAAGACAGTTTTCCAATTTATTCGAATCACTAGCATCCATTTAGATCCTGGTGTCTGTGATCTCTCTCTTACTCCTTCAAAGCTGGTGCCATTCTAGGGTCCTCTCCTTGAGAACATAATACACATTTACTAGTTAGAAATGCACATGAAGTGAAATTCAGAATATTGATTTAAAAAACCAGGAACACCACCATATCCGCTGAAGAAAGAGTAACAGTTATGGGTGCAGGCATATGCTTGCTTGTATTGCTCACCTTAGAGATAAGACACATTTAAAGTTGAGTTACGGTGGTGGTCAGTTAACTCAGAGATGTTGCATGGGAATTTACATAATGCAAGTATTTTTGAATCGACCTGCCTTAGCCACCAAGTCCTGGGTGAGAGAAAGGAGAGCTCAAAAGCAGAGTTTCTCGCTCAGAGGCAGACAAACTACCCACTGCATTTCATGGGTATATTCATCAAACTCTTTGATCCAGAATACAGCTTGCTTGCCGTTTTTGGTTATTTCTATTTTCTCTTTTCCATCACTATCTTTTTCATTTGTGTCTTCTGTCACGCACAGTCATTGGCAAAGACCAAGTTTCTGTTCTTCTATTCAACAAATGAGCTGTGAACTGTCAAGACTTAGTCACGGCGCCTCATTGAATTTCAAAGTCAATATTTCCCTCGACTCATTTCAAACTTGGATCCTTGGAACAGCAATCCAAGAATCTGTTACTGAAGCTGGGTGACCTGTTTCACCAAGGGACTTAGTTCAACTCTTACGTCCATTTCTTTTTCAATAAATGAGCCTTACAAGGGATGGAAGGGCAGGTTCTTTCTCATAATATTGAAGTAGTTGTCGTGTAGAGTTGTTCAAAGAGTAGAAGTGGGCTTGTGAGAGTTGGAGACTAATTTGGAGAGTAAAGGCTTGAAGGATACAATGACTGATTACAATAGGAATAAAACTGAGCCAATCAATTAAATAAACATGACGATTAGAGGTGAACACCATGGAAGTTAGAAAGTGCTCCTGATGGAGCTGCTGGTTTAAATCTCTGACAGAAGGGGGTTAATGTAGCACATAATCCTCACACCAGTGCAGCCTTAAAGGAGCATTGCCCTAAATAGAGAGAACATATAACTTCCTTGAGAACATATAACTTCCGTCACCCATCTCATCCATTCACCAACGTTAAGGGTATCAGTAAGCAGAGGGGAGTAACTTTATTTAAGTTCTCCATTAAAGTTATTAACTGTGAGAGAGTAAAACTGACTCCTATTCAAAAGAATGAAAACAAAATCACATTGATCTTGAGCTAATCTTAAGAGTGATGACTTGATATTCAGGAAGCAGCAACTACTACATTCATTTTCAGTTCTGCTGTTCAACAGGCAGGTTTCAAAATGCCTGAATTTTCTTTTACAAAGTCCTTGCTTAACTCTACAGTGAATTGTTGTCTATCAGCGATAGGGTTGTTGATTTTATTTTCTGGGAGATAATTGATCGTGAGAAAGTTGACAAAAATGTAAAAATGGGTTGGCATGAAGTTATTGGACCAAGAAAAATGAAATAACAATGACCTCAAATATCCCAGCAATGCACCTGTTGGAAGGTTTCTATTCAGTCTTTTATTTCCTGGAATGTTTATTTTTGAAATGTCTTTGCATTTTGCAGCCATTTAGTGAATGGAAATCAAATACAAATAAAGATCTGTCACCAAGTAACCATCTAGAAGAATATTGTACTTTCAGTATTATACCAATCCAAAACTTACTGCACCCGGGCTAAAGCAGAAGAGGGTACTCACTTGCAACAGGAAATTCAGGAGGATTTGTTGTTCAACACTGACTCTAGAAACTCTGGGAACTTATTGTAATGTTGAAGCAGAAAGCTTCAATGGTATCTGAAAGTAAAGGTTGTGAAGGGACTTTCTAGGTGGAGATCAGATTCTTTGAAACTTGTTTTTCTTGTAGGGATGAAATGATGAAAGTGATTCAGCGTTGGGAACCTCCAATCAACCCAACCCAAAGTTTCATTTCAGTAACCATAACACCTTAATTCTGTTGATCCTTTAGTTTGAATTCCTGTGGCGTGTGAATGTGACGTTAGAGAATGCAAAAGTCTTGATGAATATCTCTTTCCGAAGAAACCGACGGAAGGTGCTCAGTTTATCATAGAATGCATTCTCCTAAAACCACAAAAAATACATATTTGGAAAGGCTTTCGATATAAAAATATTTAAAATCTATAAATAGGCAAATACTTGTTAAGGAATTCAATTACAGATTCTGGTTTGCGTCTGCAATGGGTTCCAAAATTCCATCTCAATGAAGACACTATTTGAGAACTATCTTCAGTGTTGTAAAGCATCTACCAGCATAAGCAGGCTAGTTAATATTGGTCTCGTTATAGAATCATAAAAGGGTCAGTGAAAGTATTGCGTTTACCACTGAGCCATACTTACAACTAATGGGTTGATTAGTTGGACAGCTGGTTTGTGATCCAGAGAGATACCAGCAGCATGGATTCAATTCCTGCATCAGCTGAGGTTATCATGAAGGACTCTCCTACTCAATCACTCCCTTCACCTGCAGCACAATGGCCCTCAGGTTAAACCAACACCAGTCACCTCACTCTAATGAGAGAACAGCTCTTTGGGATGATGTAACTTTATGTATAACCTGGTGTCTACCCATTGTCATCCAGGCATGCTGGAGAAAGTCACCATGATATACACATATTCTGTATTAGAAGTTTCATTTGAATGCCAATCAAATAAGACAAAAACAAACAGCCTGGGGTTTACTTTCTTTACTCTGTATGCCTCTGCTTGAACAACGGTTTTATTGAAAATGTCATTTTCTTTTTTAGACTCAGGGCCATGTAGATCCTAAGGTTATGCAAGGACTTAGACTCGAATCTTCCTGTTCTATGCACTTAACTGCAAAGCTCATTGTACAGTCATTGCTTTATCTTATTGCTCTCCTCAAGAGTTATGTTTTTAATTGATCGAGGTGTGACTTTTTGCAGCACATGACCATCAGAGCATGAGCAGACTGTACATTCAAAAGAAAATGTTTGTGGTTAGTCAGCTGAGATAGGGGAAGGAACATTCCTACACAATCTTTCCGTCCTGGTTTACATATAAATTAACTTTGAATCATCATCTTGATGCATTAATTGATTCCAGCTAATATAGCAGCTGGAATTTTCCAACATTCTTGGAGTGAGAGTCAGAAATTACTGTTGAGATATTAATGTCTAAAAAATTCAATGATGATGCACCCATGAAGTTGGTTTTCAGTACAGTGGAGTGACCACAACATGAAACAAGCCGCATGTCTATAATAAACATCACGCGCTTTGTGCATGTGAATTGGGGCAGTTCACATTGGAAAAACAAGACTATACTGAACCCAACCAACAGCAGGCAGACTGCATGCAAGATAACCAGCTTAACTAGAAACCTAACTAGAGTTTGTTAAAGTAATCTTTGCAGGTCATTTGCAGACAGAGAAGTTGACTGCTCAACCCAGTACAATGTTCAATGGTTTCTATGAAATGTTACTTTGTGGCCTCTTGTTTGGGTCTCAGATGGACTGCGAGGACTGTTTGTGTTCCAGCTGCCCTGGTGGACAGCTCTGATTGATGACTGGACTGATCCATGGCTGATTGCTGTGCAGTTTCCCAGCTAACTCTGTTCTGTTCCTCAGACTAAGTGTGGCCCACTTCCTGAACAGTAGACGTGGAGAAACCCCAGATCCAAGTTGCCCCAGTTGGCTGATTGGCTGTGCCCAAGCTGCTGGAATGATTTTGGATGTTGCCTTTGACCTATTGTGCTGTAGTGCCCTTACATGCTGAAGGTGATGTTCCTCCTGCTCCATATCATCTCACTCCTTGAGAAGCCTCCCATCACTCTCCCAGCTCTTCAGCATCCATCACATCCCCTCGTCACTTGCTCTTGTTGCGCAAGGATGATGGGGCATAGATGTCCAAGATGTGCTGTGACCCACTTCCCCATCTCAGACTGATATAAGCATCCAAACTGCACATTAAGCAGGATCTAGTGACTGGCCAAAGATGACCCTGGTTGAAGAATGATCTGTATTACATCAACACTTGATTTCAGTCAGGAGATTGCAAAGTGGAGTAATCAGCTATAGTCACAGAGGATGACTCTTGTCTTCACATAATCATCTGGCAAGGCATTTGGTCCCTGACAGGAAACAGGAATATGAGAGTTCTCAGAACGTAAGCTTTCAGGATACCTGGCACCAACTTCTAAGATGTCGTACCAATACTAGCAGCTGACCTGCACTTTAGTGGAATTGAACCCTTTTCTGTTGATGAGTTCGGCTGTGTTATGATATGGCCCTCCCCATGCGACGTGGGTACAGTCTGGAGTACCCTGCACCTGGGGGGAAGCCAGTGATGTTGCCAGAGCCAACTGCCTGTCTGCAGTACTGACCTCGACACAGGGGGGACGAGACAAAGCATGCAACCTGGCACAAAGTGCATCAGGAGCAGCATTGATATGTCTGTGTGTTGAATATTGAGAGATTTCAGACAAGTCCCAGTGGAGCGTTGGAAGGAGCCAGTTGTTTGAAGGTTTAGGGCATTTGTCATCTTGACTGCCTCTGTCATAGGACAGCCACCGAATCCTTCAGGATGCAGGTCCCACTGTGTAGGTCTGTGACAGCATCCTAAGACATCCTCAATCTGCAGCACCCCCACAGAGCCCTCATTGGGAGGACATTAGACTGTAGACCTCTTTCTCACCTGCAGGGGATCCTCAGCTGCGTCCTCTGCACGTGGAGGCTGTTTGGCCTCTGTTAGAGGTTGCTTCTGGCCCTCGGCTTGCTGGAACTCTGTTCTCTGTGCCTTTGTTACATGGCAGCAACAGCGAAGATAACCTCTGCTGGCACTTGATCCATCGGTCATGCTTCAAATGAACTTATTTGGGGAAAATCAGAAATACAGCAAGTCCTTAGTAATGTGACCAGACAGCCTTCAATCACTCGACATATACCAGCTTTGCTGCGCCCATGTGGCACATTAATTAACATACTCCTCCATCCTTTTTGCCAAGGCTCACTCCAGCAAGGGGAGCTCGAAGAGAGTGAGCAAGGATTCCTGAGAATGCAGTCCTTGAATCATATGTGTGTCCCTTACAGCAGCATCCCAGTGAAAGTTGCCGGTGCTCTCCAAAATGCAGAACCATACTGTCAGTAGATTGGAGATATGCCATGCAGGTGCAGCAAAGCTGGTATGTGTCGGGTTCCAGGGTCTGAGATTGGGTGGTATGTGCGGTCACTGACCATAGAGCGTGCCCTGAGGTGCTGGTGACTGCTGCCCAAGGTGAAGAGCCAAAGGAGCAAATGGTGAGTTGGAGTCTCCAGGTACACAGTCTGACTTTCTTGTTAAGAACTCCAGTGTGGAAGCAGGCCATTCAGCCCAAACAGCGTCCTACCCTATCCCTGTAACTCTGCATTTCCCAAGGCCAATCCACCGAAACTGCACAGCTTTGGACTTTGGGAGGAAATCCACAGAGACATTATTTGCATTTTTTTTGCATAATGCACAATATTGCATAAAACAGGCAGTATTGATTCAGCTGTTCTAAAATGAAAATTGGGCGATATGTATAATGGGTGATGTATAAATCATTTTCACCCAATCTAGGCCCAAAGTAATAATCCTCCCTGTGTGTAAGGTACAAATCTGATTGTTAAAATTTGATAAGGCTCTGAACATTCCTGAGAATTGCAGGATGTGGTGTGCCTTGCAATCCTCAAAGATTGTCTTGCTTCAGGAAGAACAGACGACAGCTAATATATATGGATGATGCAGACATTCTGTTTATTTCTGTTTAGAGATAGAAAACCACAGAGTACAGGGCAGTCAATAAATCATGTCATGCTACCATTCTGAATCATCAAGAAGTAAAACAACAACAACACAAATCGTTTCTAAAATAAAAACAAAAAATGCTGGAAATGCCCAGCAGTTTGGCAGCATCTATGGAGACAGAAACAGAACGAAAATTTCAGGTCCATGATCTTTCTTCAGAACAGGAAAAGAGATGCTTAAGTTCTATTATTTTTCTAACATTTTGCATTAAAAAAAGTGAAATGTTAATTCTATTTTCAGGATTTTCTGCTTCTGTTTCAGATTTTCTGCATCTAGTATTTTGTCTTTGTATAAAAGGTTTCTATCTTGGCCAATTCTCAGACTAGTTGACATCATGCTGAATCAATAATGGCAACTCACTCGCAAGTAAATGTGGTGGTGAAGCTGAGTTCTAATTAAGTGCATTCCTGGAGAAGTCATTTCAACATTTACATTCCACACAAATCATAATTTCACATAAATCATCATAAGACTTGCCTATGCAGCAATAAGCAATGTTTTTTCAGCCTTCGTGAATTGAGCCTGTTTCTCATCTGTGGGTCATTGCTAGCAAATTGCTGCATCCATTTTCATTGTTAACAGTCAAGGTCAAAACTAAAACTTGTCATGATGTGTGAATGAGGTACTGACAATATTCCAGTGTATGAATTGGTCAGTCATGGTAATCCAATTGACTCATAACATTTATGTGTGTGACTTTGCAAGTGAAAATAACAGTAGTGCTTAAAATGTAAGAGAGAGTCATTTTTATTGCTGATGTTTACTTTTTCTTAAAAATAAAAGCTTCTCTGGTCATCTGAAACCACATTAATGATAAGTACATGAAAGGCACAATGAAGAGATCTAGACAGAAAGTTCACTTTCAGAAAGAACTCAGCACAAGGTTTATTGATTTGATGGATTTAAACTTAGCGATTTTTGAGAATTTAAACATTTTGTATATAATATGTTGCTTTATACTGTTCTAATAATGACCTTGCTATATATCACTGTATAGATTCCTTTATTAATCATGACATTTTTATGGTTATATTTTGTGATGAATAATTTGCAAGGTTTACTTGTATCAGCATGAAAAGCAAAGCATTAAACTTCCAGTCTATGAACTTCACACGTAAATACAAAATGAATTTTTCTAAAATGCTGAGCCTAGTATTTTTACAGAGACATTAACATGCTTAAAATAATGTTAAGTGCTCATAGATGCCAATATTACACACAATCATTTCTAAGCTAACTGTCCCTGAATACTACCTTAAGTTTTATGTGCATGTTTACAAAAATACATAAAGCCAATTTCATAGCTATGCTTCAGTAGATAAAACAAAAGGTAAACATGATGTGAATTTTCCACTTCATATTACAATACAACTTGTAAACCCTACGATATTGAACTTTAAAAAGGGTACAAAATATCAACTGTGGTAAATGCCTTGGGGAAGCCAATAATGGTCAGATGAAAAGGTTCTGTCAAAACAGTTACACATCATTTTTCTTTCAAATGTTGACAAACCTACTGTGTGTTTCTGAGATTTTCCTTTTCTGTTTTATTTAGTTTTGCTGAAGAAGTATGTGAATTAAAAATTATCTTTTTTAAAAATGTTCTTCACACTGCAAATATTTTTGAAATCTATCATAATCCCCATTAACTGCATTTTGACAGATGCCTTGTAAAAGAAAAGTTGCATTGTGTTTTGTAGCTGCACAATGTTAAATGAATCCTTTCTCTTCCTAATGTCGTCCAAATGGAATCAATTTTGACTCATTTCTGATGTAAAGAAAATACTCCTCAAAACCTCCAGGATTTCAAACTAGGCATATTTTATGTTATCCCCACAGCACTTCAGAGGATGGTACACTCAAGGGTTCAATCATTCATGCAGCAACTCAAAAAGGAAACCCAATTGTTATGTGGATACAGCTATGTCAATACCGAAATGAGTCTTTTTCCTGAATTTCACCACAAATAAAGGTTAGCTGCTGCTGCAGGTCATTGAGGATCAGACGATGATGGTCCTTGGTAGTAGGAAACATGGTTGCTAGGAGATAATAGTTTCAGTATTATAGATTCCCGGGGTAATCAGTGTCTGCTCATGATTACCTGCTCCACTGATTAGTGTTTTCAACATTTAAACTAAAATTCAGAGACAACCTGTTTTAGTTACATTGCATTAATGTGCGACTAATTCTGCTTATACAGCGTTCTTTATTTATTGATTCACGATTACATTCCCTCAGAAGTAATAGGTTATCTCTGACTGTTACTGAACTGACCATTCAACCAATTGAGAATTGGTAGAAAATTTAAAGGTAAGACCAGTCTTAAAGTCCATTTCCTGCCTCCTCTGGTGTCAGCTTCCTGTATTGTAGGACACCTGAAGAGTTTTTTGCCTAACCTAATCTGAAGCCACTTGGAATTATCAGGTCAAGTCATTAGTTGGGCTTTGAGATGTCCCTCCACGTCCATCCCTTAGCAAGATACGTGTCTGTCAACAGAAAATCATTACTCTTAAATCTTCCACAGCAGCCGTGAGTTTCAGCTTCCAGGATCTAATGTGTTTTGTGCTCACAGCTGACATAGGTATGATCTGTATTGTGCATGGAGATACCTGTCCATGTGTCCCTTGATGTGGAGGTGCCGGTGTTGGTCTGGGGTGGACAAAGTTAAATATCATACAACAGCCCAACAGGTGTCTCTTGGTAAATGGTACCTGATGACAGGAAGGATATTCAGACATGTTTGCATTTCAATCCAAACACAGTGCGTCATTGTGTCCCTTTCAAGATCTCTGATTGGAGAGGCGCCAAGCTAATGCTGCCCCTTGAATCAGATTGTGGAACAGGGCACATGGTTAAACCACATTTATATGAATTGCTCCAAAGATCTGCCTAATTCTCACTGGTGTAAGCCTTTTCAGAGCTATTATGTAAATCAAGAGTGGTGATGGCAACAAAATATTCCATGAATAATTTATATTACATAGTTTCATGTCAGGTTCATGTAAAGCTGGCAGTGTAACTTCAGGAAATGATGAGTTCATGTATGATTTTTAATAAGGTGTGTCACGCCTGTGCAAAGTCAAGACTACAAGAACATAATAACATCAAGGATAGCAAAAACTATTTGGCCCATTAATGTTCAGGCCTCTGGTAAGAAAGAAGAATGCACTTGCATTTATCATGAAATCCCTACGGTGTGTAAGCAGGCTATTCAGCTCATCAAGTCCACACCAACACTCTGAAGGGTATCCTACCCAGACCCACTCTACTACCTGAACCCTGCATTTCCCCACCTTTCCTGCACATCCCTGGACACTATGTGCAATTTAGCATGGCCAATCCACCTAACCTGCACATCATTGGACTGTGAGAGGAAATCGGAGCACCCAGACACAGGGCGAATGTGCAAACTCCACACAGATAGTCACCTGAAGCTAGAAATTGAACCCGGGTCCCTGGTGCTGTGAGGCAGCAGTGATAATCACTTAGCTACCATACTGTCCTTCAATTATGAAGCGGCTTTCAAAGCATTGAAAATCTCAAACCAAACTTCACAATCAATGAAGTGCTCTTGAAGTGTTGTCGCTGTTGTAAATTAGGAAACCTAGCTGTCAATATGCCCACAGTAGACTCACAAGCTGCACTATCAAAATAACTATTTAATCTGTTTTGTAACATTGTTTGAGAAATATTGGCCAGGATACAAAGGAAAGCTTCCCTGACTTTCTTCAAAACAGTGCCATGGCATCTTTTATGCCACCTGAGAAGTCAGGCGTGACTTTAGTTTAATGGCTCATCCAAAAGATGGCATCTACAACAATGCAGCAATCGACCTGCATTGGAGTTCCAGCCTTTGTCTTTATATACATGACCTGGAATGGGACCTAAAATGTCCTGACTTAAAAGCATGCTACCAACTGAGTGAGAGTTGAAAAAGACATATTGCACACAAACAACTATATAATGAAGAGCCTATAAAATATTAAATAATGTAATCTGTTAACAAGGTTGATTAAACTGAGGGATGTGCTTTGAAACCTTTAAGGTCAAGTTTTTAAAAAATATTCTACCTTTCAAATGTTATTTTGTGTCTTACAAAACTGTGGGCAAATTTAAATTTCAACCAGATTAATGAAATGAAATTTAATAATTTTAAGATGAATATAAATCAAATTGGAGTTATTGAGAAATAATGTGGCTTTATTATAAGTTAATACAGGCTGATTGTGGAAAAATATAAAAGTGTCAGGATTGTGATTATGGGAAAATGTTAAAAGAACAATGTTATTGTCGAGGTGATTCTAACTTCCCCAATATTGACTAGGACCTCCTTAGTGCAAGGGGCTTGGATGGGGATGAATTTATTAGGTGCATCCTGATCTTGAAGAAATATCTAAGGAAGGGGCAATACTAGATGGTATTGGGCAATGAACCCAGTCAAGTGATTGAAGTTTCAGTGGGGAACATTTCGGGAACAGTGACCATAATTCCGTAAGTCTAAGTTATTATAGATAAGGATAAGAATACTCAGGTGAAAGTATTACATTGGGGAATGCTAACTCCCACAATATTAGGCAGGAATTGGGGAATGCAGATTCAGGCAACTGTTTGACAGTAAGTCCACATCTGGCACGCGGGGACCTTTTAAAAGCCAATTGAATGAAGTTCTGGACCATTATCAAAATGAAGGATAAACATGGCAAGATTCGGGCACCTTAGATGACAAGAGAAATTGTGAGCTTAGTCACAAAAAAAGGAGGCGTAAGTAAGATTAAAGAAACTGAAACCAACAGAACCCTTGAAGAATACAAAGACTGCAGGAAAAAAATTAAACAAGGAGTTAGGAGGTCATTTTAAGGGATCATGAAATGTCCTTGGCAAATTGGATTAAGGAAAATCCCACGGCATTTTTTACGTATGTAAGGAGTAAGAGGATAGGTAGGGAAAGGGGAGTTCCATTCAAGAAGAAAAGAGGAAATTTATTTGTGGAGCCAAAGGAAGTGAGTGAGGTCCATAAAACTTTGTAGGAAATCTTTGTATCCTTCTTAGTCACATGAGGGATCCCAGAGGACTGTAGAATAGCAAACATTGTTCTTTTCTTTAAGAAGGACAACAGAAATAATCTGGGAAATTACAGACCAGTAAGCCATCTGTCATTGGGAGGGAAATTACTGGTAAAGGTTCTTACAGATAGGATTTACATACATTTGGGAAAATATGGGCTTATTAGCAATAGGTAGCATATCTTTGTGTGGGAGGTAGGTGTGTCTCACAAACTTATCAAATTTTTTGAAGAAGTGACAAAGATAATCGATGAGGGCAGGGAATAGAGGGATACAGAGCATGTAGAGGCAGCAGGTTTTTTAGTTTAGAAAGGCATCATGTGTCAGTTCATTATAAAATCATCTGTGGACATGGAATATACAATAATGAAGACCACAAAGGACTTGGAACTTTTCAGAATTCTAGCTAATCCAAGATGGAAGACAGGAAAAGGTTGTGGCTATAAGAGCTGCTGCTTTTTTGAGGTATTTTCAATGTTGGAGCTGATTTCCTCGAGTTCTAGGATCAGTAATTGCCATTTTATAAGCTGTTGCATTGTTTTGGAAGTTGGGGGAAGAAAATCAAAATGACAGCACTTCAAAAAAAGATGAAGACAGATGAAGTCAGTGGCAGTGACCACATGGGAAGTGATTCAAACAGAGAAAGAAATCTGCACTGCTGTCTGACCCAGCAGTGAACCTGCACAGCAAACTGTCTCTGCTGTTTGATTTCAAGTATCTCTGGACATCGGAGTTCATACAAGAAAAATTAACAAACAGCAAAATTCACAGCTGACCTTGGAGAAACCTGTGTTGGAGAGCTCACTGTAGGGGAGGGGGGCAGCTAAGTGGCTTTTTAATCTGTCACCTTACTATAAATTTTGTAAGCTACAATTCTAAGTATAATGGGTTCCTTTTTGATTATATGTTTTATTGAGATCTGTCTCTTGATTAAATTTTAAAAATATGAAATATTGATACTAAGTTAGCCTGAGCAGTGTTTTTTAGAGCAGTAAGACTGTGCTATTTTCTGGGTTGGTGGATAATTAAGGTGTAAAGATGGCCTTTAATAGAGTGATGTGCTCTCCATGTTGGATGTGGGAAATTAGGGAGAGTTTCGATGTTACTGATGATTATGTCTCCAGGAAGTGTACTTGGTTACAAATCCTTCGGATCGCATGGATCAGTTGGAGTGGCAGTTAGAGGCAATGAGGAACTTACAGAGGCCATGAGGAACTTACAGAGGCTAGAGAGTGTGATGGATGGCAGCTGTAGGAAGGGAGAAAAACCACAGATAAAACTTGAAAGGCTTCAGAAAAGATTTAAAGGATGTTGCCAGGGCTGGGGGGGTTTGAGCTAAGGAAGAGGATGAATAGGCTGGGGCTGTTTTCTCTGGAGCGTCGGAGACTGAGAGGTGACATTATGGAGGTTTGTAGGATCATGAGGAGCATGGATAGGGTGAGCAGCCAAGGTCTTATCCCTGAGGTTGGGGAGTCAAAACCTCGAGGGCATAGGTTTAAGGTGAGAGGGGAAAAATGTAAAAGGGACTAAGGGGCAATTTTTTAATGTAAAGGGTGATACGTGTATAGAACGAGCTGGCAGAGGAAGTGGTGGAGGCTAGGATAATAACAACATTTAAGAGGCAACTGGATGGGTATATGAATAGGAAGTGTTCAGAGGGATTTGGGCCAAATGCTGGTGATAGGGACTAGATTAAGTTAAGATATCTGGTTGGCATAGAAAAGTTGGACCGAAGGGTCTGTTTCTGTGCTGTACATCTCTGTATGGTTGAATGACTGTATATTTCATCACAGAGACTCATTTTGGCCACAGCTTCAAGACTGTTGCTGAACTCATATCACCCTGGAATATTTGCATTATGTCCCACAAACTCCTCTTCCTTCTGTAAGCTTTGATGAAGAGAAAATGGAAAGCTCTTACACTTACTCTCAATTAAGAAACCAAGTAAGACAATTCAGAAGACAACAGAACTGAGGTTCATGGAGAAACATGTATAATAGTGATTTTGATATTGCCAAACTCAACTTTAAAGAATGTGGAATGAAAATTATGAAGCGAATGATAACAACATTAAGATGAGAGAAGAGAAAGTAAATAAAATAATTAGTTATTATCTTATGATGCCGGAACATCCTGGTAAATCTACACGACTCTGTGAAAGGTGATAGTAAAGGCAATCCAAAAAATAATTGCTTTATTTGAAGCATACATTACTGTCTCAGTTGTGCTGAAGCTTCCTGACTATGACATTACTATATTTAGAAAACTCTGTCGACAACATTCCATTTTAATGTCCTTAAAACAAAATCAGGTTTTATAATAATACTAATTTTTGGTATTGCATATGTTGACATGTTGCACTTATTATTATGATAGATTTGCAGGGAAGGATATTCTGCACTTACACTGATAATCACAAGTCAGATTTAAACAGATATTGGTTCAATGCTGGAATGCCAGGCTTTGAAGTTCTTGCCCACGATGGGAAACAACCTCCATCTATTGGTCTCAAGCTCCCCTAACTCCTTCTGAATTCTCAGGCTCAGAGCATTTACCTTAATTTCTCTTCCTGCACCCAAGAGCACACAAGTTCTTGTATCCAGTGTTGTTATTATCACGTCTTTGTGGAACCAACCACAACCAGCTAATGGTTGGGTAGAGTGGTGTCATCAGTCCTCCTTTCTATACTATATGGCTAACGGTTACAGAGACTGAACCATGAATTAGTCTTAATAATAAGAAGAAATTGCCGTAACAAGAAGATGCAGTTTACTAAGTGACAGCAAAAAGCACAAGGTATGTGAAATAGTTAGTTACAGTTACTAAAACTATCAAGACTCAGGGATAACACAACTGACACCCTCAGGATCTCAAACTAGATTCTTTGAATCTCCACCCAAGAATGTATGACCTCTTCTGTCTAACATAGTTTCCAACAGGAACGCTTTTAGAACTGTTAATGTATTCAACAGTTCCCATCTTAAAATTGGGCAATATGTTATAGTGTTACTTTTTGCTCATAAGACTCTTAAAGTAATTTCAAAAAGTAGAGAAATCAGGTATTGGTCCCGATATTTTCCCCAGGTATCATGTCTGACAGCATAACAGGCAAGTTGATTCAGCTCCCTAATTATCAATAAGCAAACATAATATCAATATAATAGAAAACCTTTAATTGAAAAACAATTTCTTGAATTTGTGAGCTCAGTTTAAAACCAGTTGCTGCGATAGATGAGAAATTGACTTAAGCAACTGGATGTAATTTATTTCTGAATATTTTCTGAAGTAAAATTCAAGGCTATGATCACATCATTGTATTAACTATTTTTTATTCTTTATTATAGTTACTGACTCCTAAGTAGAGTGTGTTTTGGAATTTAGCTCTTTGGGCAGTCTGTGGCAGCTATATTTGGATTCTGAATTTTGCTGCATTCAAGTGGTGGGGATGGTTGTGTATATTTCCGTATGTGTACTATAACTGCAGGCTCAGCCTAGAGTGATCATGAGGAAGTGTCACTCCACTTAACTCCATCTTTACTGTGAATTTACAACGTAGCTTCTCAACGTTTTGTGCAAAGTGATACCTTCTTGAACTGATTCTCTGGTAAGAAAGAAACCTCAGCCTGAATGGCAAAGTTCATAAGAACACTCATCAGTGATGGACAGCACATAAATATACCCAGAAAGATGCTGCATCCCATTAAAATCAAAACTCGCCTTCAGCGATGTCATAAAATGCTTTATCTTTTACATTAAGTGATGGGTCACTGAGATTTTGAAAATGCTAATCTCAAAATCTGCCTGACATGTACTAACAAAGGCAAACACTAGATAAGAATCATTATAGTATCTGAAGTATTTGTTATGGATTTATTAGATTAAAGTTTTGGCACCATGAACACATATAAACATGGTCAGCTTATTAGAACACAGTAAATTATAAATGCTTAGCACTACTGCCTCATAGCACCAGGGTCCTGGGTTCAATTGTACCCTCAGGTAATTGTCTGTGTGGAGTTTGCACAGTCTCCCCATGTCTGCGTGGGTTTCCTCCTGATGCTCTGATTTCCTCCACAGTCGAAAGCTGTGCAGGTTAGGATGGATTGGCCATGCTAAATTGTCCATAGTGTCCAGTGATGTGCAGGCTGGACGAGTTAGCCATGGGATATATGGGGTTACAGGGATAGAGTAGGGGAGTGGGTCTGGATGGGATATTCTTCGGAGGGTTGGTGAGGACTCAGTGGGCTGAATGGCCTGCTTTCATACTGTAGGGATTCTATGAAATTGAGAACAAGACACACCAAGTGATTATAGGAGGAATGCCATTAATTCATGGACATCATAAAATGTCAAATCCAAATTTCAAACTGTTGCTATTCATTACCTGAAATCTAAGATAGGAATCCACTCATAATATTAATTCAATCCATTCTATCGGAAAGCTGAGACCTAGGTAAGATCTTGGGAACATGGGTTCAAATCCTGCAATGGCACTTGGTGGAATTTTAATTTAATTTTTAAAAAATCTGGAGTTAAGTGTCTAATTATGGCCATGAAACCATTGCTGAGTGTTGGAAAGACCCAGCTGGTTTACTGTTGCCCTTTCAGGAAGGTAACTGCCATCCTTGTGACTTCTGACTCTTAGTGACCCTCTGGGTGATAAATGGTGACCTAGCCAGCGACATCCAATGTATAAATAAATTATCTGGTGAGCTCTTTGTGCCTGTTGCTCTTTGGAGCCTTGGCCTTCTACAGGATGTAATGGGAGGGGTCATTAACAATGTTATTAAGCAGCACTTGCTCAACAAGAACCTGTTCAGTGAAACCACTGGAACTACTTTACTTGTAACCTCATGACAGGCTTGGTTCAAATATGGGCATAAAACCTGAATTCCAGGGGTGTTGTGAGAGTATTTGCCCTTGACATCAAGACTGCATTTGACTCAGTGTGGCATCAAGGAACACAAGATAAACTACAGTCAATGGGAATCGTTGGGTAACTCTCCACTGGTTGCAGTCATACCTGGCACTAAGGAAGATAGCGGTGGTTGTTGGATGTCAGTCATCTCAGGTCCAGAACAGTTTTTAAATGACACTGCAATGACTATCTCCAACAAGAGAAAATCTAATCATCACCCTTTGATGTTCAATGGTATTACCATTGCTGAATCCTCCACTATCCACATACTAGACGTAACAAAGTCCAGAAAGTGAACTGGACTTGTTCTATAAATACTGTAAATACAGGAGTAGGTCAAAAGCTAGGAAGCTTTCAGCGAGTAACTCACCTCCTGACTTCCCAAACCTGTGCACCATCTGTAAAGCACAAACCAGGAGTAAAATAGAATGCTTCCCACTTGCCTGGGGGTGTGCAGCTCTAACAACACTTATAAACCTTGACACAATCCAAAACAAAGCAGCCCATCTGATTAGCACCACGCCCCCAAATGGCTACTCCCTCCACTACTGACACTCAATATCAGCAGTTACATTTACAAGATGCAGAAATTCACCAAGGCTCCTTAGAGAGCACCTTCCAAATATATGACTACTCCCATCAAGAAGGACAAGGGCAGCAGATACATGGAAACACCTTCAACCCCATTCACCACCTCTATCCCATCACCACACACACACACACACACACCCCCTAAGTTCCCCTCTAAGACACTTATTATCCTGACTTGCAAATCCCAAGTCACTGGGTCAAAAATATGTAACTCCTTCCCAAAAAGCATTGCAGGAATACCTGCATCAAATGGACTGCAGCAGTTCAAAAAGGCAATCTAGCACCATCTTCTCAAGGGCAACAAGGGATCAATGTCCCGTCTAAGCTGCGCACACATACAGCTGCTCCAACAATTTACTCACAGCGATTGGTATCGGCTGGTTACAGCATTGGCTCATGGTTCTGGAAGCCAATGCCTTGACAGGCCTTAGAGGCCCATGCAATGGGTGCTAGGGACGCGAAGCATGTGCTGACCCAACTGGTGATGCCCACATTGTATGAATGAATAAATGAATACAAATAATCCTCAGCCCTTTGCATGTTTTGCCTCTATCCAAGCCAGTATGTCATTAGCTACAGTCCTTTCCACACACACGTCAATTCTCACGTGCTCCACATCCACAAAATGAGGATGCCAACTTCATTACAACAAATGTAATTTGCATTTATGTAGCACCATTAATATAGGACGATGCTCTTAAAGATGCTTCACATGAGTTTAATCAGTTAATATATTGGGATAGGCCAATTAAAAGCTTGCAAAGAGGTAGCGATCTCAGCGGCAAGAAAAATTCACCTGCTTCAACTTTCCATCAGACGTCAGTCATTATATGCAGTCAAGTTCACATATTTTTGACTTGGAAAGAAAACAACAAATCAAGACTAGTGATTTGGATTGGACAAATATATATCCCCAAAGTTGTGAAAATATAAAACAAAAACAGATATTGCTGGCAAAACTCAGCAGGTCTGGCAGCATCTATTGAGAGAAATCAGAGTTAACTCTGATGCTGCCAGATCTGCTGAGTTTTTCCAGCAATTTCTGGGTTTTTTTTCTTTCTGATCTCCAGCATGAACAGTTCTTTCATTTCTAAGAAAATTTATGAAAATATAAGTTTGAACCAATAATTGATACTTGGTGCATGGTATTCAAAGTGTTCTGCAATGACAGAAATAAAATGTACCCTATTGTATTGTTCTCAGTACATTGTTAACAGACCTTCAGTGGTGTTATTTGTAATAAGTCAGATGATATTGACTGAAATAAAGACAGGAACGTACAAGCATTTAAAGCTGTACAAAATTGTTTACAAAAATATTCTGCAGGTTATTACTGCACTTAAACCAGATACCATCCTTATGTGTCCTTGTCCGTGGTCTACATTAATCTGTGGTTAATTACATGATTTAAATGTTGGCTTGAATTCAAATTAAAAGCTGGTCTCATCCCAGCTCAGAACATATTGTTCAGAAACATGTGGAAAAATGAATGTAAAAATAGACCAAAATCCCCCTGTTGATTCTAAGGCATTTCCTGAACATCAAGCATTTAATGGGAAATATGTTGAAAGCCCTGATTCCGGAATTTGTTTCACTGTAGCTCTTCAGCATTTTGTTTATAGTATTGAGCAGCTCCAGAGAGATGCTGTCCTGGGGCTGGACATAATGTGCTGTAACTAATGCTAACAAACAATTTGGCTTTTTTTTCTGAACCATCTTCATGCACATCAATGGGGAGAATTCTAATACACCTCGCTTAGTAGAAATTGAAGGATTTGTCATTAAAGTAGCCATGCAAAGATTTCCTGGTCCCATTCACACGCAGCCTTTATAGTCAGCCGAGGTATCTCTTTCATTCTGTCAGATTTCTCATTAATGCGAGCTGGTCGGATTTACGTGATGTGCAAAAGGTGGTGATCCCATCAAAGCCAAAAACTTTCCTCAGCAAGGCAAGGAGAAAACAGGAGTGCTCCTCTTTAACCTGTAGGAATGTCCTAAGCTCTCCTGCCCAGGTGGCTACTTGCTCTTCCAACTCCCCATTCCCACCTCCTTCCCACCACAGAACAGCTACCAAGGAAGAGGCCACAATCCAGATGTCACAGTTTCCACAAACTTGACGCCTCCAAGCTTTGGGATGTATACTGCTTGCTGCAGATGGCGTGGCTCCATTGTACTGGGCTGAAGGAACCGCTAGCAGATGTCCTTTTCACAGCAAGCATATGTGCCAGGATTTATACACACCTTCGTACTTGTTCAATTTCATTGCATGCCTTCTTTCATCTTGTACAGTCCAGGTCGTACTGTTACAACATGCGTTTGGTCAAAGCAAATTTGCTATACCGCAATTGACAAACTGGGGAACGCTGTCTCTAAAGGGCAGACTTTAAAAACGTGTGTTGGTTGTAACATGATTACATTGCCAACACTTTAAGAGCTGTTTCTAAAGATCAATTTTTCTACAATGCGGGGTTGTGTAAGAACACAAACACCATGTTATAAAAGACTCTATGAGCAAAATTAGAACTGAGGTTCTTTCACAAATTAACCTGAAAATAAAACACTATTTTGAAGCTAAATTTAAAAAATTCCACAATACCAGGTTATAGTCCAACAGATCTATTTGGAAGCACTAGCTTTCAGAGCGCTGCTAGCCAAAGGACCAGCACTCCAAAAGTTTGTACTTCCAAATAGACCTGTTGGACTATAACCTGGTGTTGTGGAATTTTTAACTTTGTCCGGCCTTGTCCAAAACTGGCACCTCCACATCTTGTGAAGCTAAAGATTAATCAAAAGTTTCAGAATTCCAAGAACTTAAAAATATTGCTAATATTAAAAATTATACCAAAAAGATAACATGTTTACACAAGAAAAATAACTGAAACATGTCTATTTCATCAAAAAAAAATTATCCTCTCTGGAGGTGGCATGAATGAGAAATAATTGGGAGGGTTGACCCTGAAGCAATACTCACTATTGAAGTGCTGGGCAAGATGGTCCATTCGGGATGTTTTCTGGCACCCTAAGTTGTTAAGTAATCGATTAGTAGCTACCTAAAAATCTCAGCTCGGCATGTTCCCATTTACCTGACTTCCTGCAAGTTGAGGAAAATTCTGCTTTCCCAGCAGGGAAACTGAGGTAGCCTGTCTGTCTGCCATGTTTTAGGGGTGGGCCTCCATTGCTCCATTTACCCTTCACAGATGGCACTGGGGTGACAAGTGAAAGCAACCTCAGCCCCCGTTGTCAACCCACCCTCCCTCTGTGACTGCCACACTATGAGAGGCAACTTACCAATTGGCCACTGGCTCCTGTGAAGTCTTTATCTTGACCGATGGTCGTTAGGACCCAGGAGCTGCTTTGGTTTAATTTGCCAGCATCTGCTGGAAAGGCAGACTCCATTGATGAAGTTTGCAATTGGCTGAGATGTTGTCTTGACAAACTGATTGGCTTGCAACCTCTTGGGGTGGTGGGGGTAGCAAGTTAGTCGCCACTGAACTTGCCTGACTCCCCCCCACACTTCGGCTGAGATTCTCCTATTTGTAGTCTAAGGTAACCTGAGAATTGTGTAGCCTGCAAATGGTTGAAAGTGGAGACAAGAAAAGACTAAATCTCAGTCAAATACTGGTTTCTCATTAGATATTTATGCATTAAGCCCTAAGTGCAAAATGCAGAAGATGATGTGCAGACTTACAAGAAGTTACACTCAGTAATCCTTTTGCACTGGCCTGTTTCCTTCTTGTATTAAGTCTGCTCAGTCTCCAAGATAATCCTCTAATTCTAGGATTGTCTAATGCTACTCATGTAACATGAAACTGCACTGACCACTTTACAACCTTCAATTTCAATACAGGAATGTGTTTTGGGAAAATTACTCAGTGTATGGACACCTTGCTGAAGGAGTCAGCAAACATGGGAAGCAAATATTGTAAAACTTAACTCCTAGAAACTGAAATTTTCCCGTTTGGATTGGAGTAACTGGAGACCACCTCTCAAAGCCAGCAGGAGGCTTGTACTAATTTCCGGCAGGAGGGGTGTGGGGGGGGAATGGGGAGAAACAGCCACTTTTCTCACCTGCCAAGAAGGAAGGTAATCAGAATGATAGCAAACTGAGACTTTAAGTGGTCTCTAATTGACCACTAAAGGGCCTTAATTGCTGAGGAGTTGAAAAGGTCCCTATGCTCTCAATGCATTTAGAGAGCAATGGGCACCATGGGGATAGAGTGTTTTATCTCCCCTTCCAACTCCATTTTGATTTAGTTCCCTCCCTACTCCTTCACCTCTCTGATGTCAACATTGCCCTTAACAGGCACGGCTTGTAATACATAATTGGCTACATCATCATTTTCTGCTGGTGGAATCATATATATAATAAACTCTATTCACAATGGTGTCTTGACCAGTATTTGACATTTTCACCATCTTCCTTGCCATCTTCAGAGAAAGGAAAACAATATCCCTAGAATTGTATATGAGTTTGAAAGAGTTAATTGCACTCAACTGATTACAGTAAACACCACCCACAGTCATGATGTCAGAGGGACTTGGTCAGGGTCCAGAACTTGTAAGGTATAAACTGGAGGTTAGTATTTTTCTAAGTCTCTGTGATAATGTAGGTCATACTCAAGAAACTTGTCATTCATTCATTGGTGGTCCCTCACAGATTAGGATGTCTCTCTTCCACTGTCAGAGTGAGTCAGTAGGTGGCTGTAACGTGGCAACCATGGGCTCTGTTATACTTAGGGCAGAAGGTGGTGGCGGGAAGGGATGGGTGGAGTGTTGATCTGGCAGTGCGCTGCCTTCACTGTTTTCCTTCAGCTTTTGCTTTTTCCGCAGCGGCAAATCTTGAGGTGTTCAACGTCTTCCCAGATGGTCCTCCTCCACTTTTGACGGTCTTGGGCCAGTGATTCCCAGGTATCGTGTGAATGCTGTACTTTGTCACTGTGGTCTTGAGTGTAACACTGAAGGACTTCCTCCGTGTAGTAATGCAATGAACTTCCATTTGCTTACTCAACAGGAATTATTCTCCTTAAACCTGAAAGGTGACCATCTTCATTCATACTATAACAGTGCAGGCTTAAAGAAATCCACACACACAATGCCCAACTTGTGGACTTCCGTTAAATAAATGGATAGAAAGCCAAGGTTTAGATGGTTATAAAAGCGATACAGAAAGATGTTTTTCCTCAGACACTTTGAGAATTATAACTTATACAGAGTATACCTGACTGAGACAATTAATGGTAAATTCAGGAACTCAACATTGCTTTGTAAAAAATCTGCTAACTTTGTAGTGCCGTCAGAACTTAATTCACACAACACCAGGTTATAGTCCAACAGGTTTATTTGGAAGCACTAGTTTTCGGAGCACTGCTCCTTTATCAGGCAGCTACCTGATGAAGGAGTGTCGCTCCGAAAGCTAGTGCTTCCAAATAAAACTGTTGGACTATAACTTGGTGTTGTGCGATTTTTAACTTTGTCCGCCCCAGTCCAACACCGACTCCCCCACATCAGAATTTAATTCATTTATTAAAAGATAAGCATTTAAAAATACACTCATGCATCCTGTTTATTTTGATAACTGTTCTCTACTGCTAGAACTGAACATTAACAGTTGTTTTGTCTTAAAACTTAGATACTTTAACACCCAATATTTAATAAAACACCCCAGCAGTGTGAGTGAAGGGGAGCAATGCTGCATAGCAGCAAAATATTGGCCAAGCATTAAGATTGACCATCACTTTTCCACCAGGAAATGATGTGAATAAAGAACAAAGAACAAAGAAAATTTACAGCCCAGGAACAGGCCTCTTGGCCATCCAAGCCTGAGCTGATCCAAAACCACTGTCCAAACCTATTACCCAATTCCTAAGCACCTGTATCCCTCTGCTCCCCATTTACTCATGCACCTGTTCAGATGCACCTTAAATGCATCTATCATGCCTGCCTCTACTACCTCTGCTGGCAATGTGTTCCAAGCGCCTACCACCCTCTGTGTAAAGCACTTGCCATGTATATCCCCCTTAAACTTTTCACCTCTCACTTTGAACGCATGACCTCTCATTATTGAATCCCTCACTGCAGGAAAAAACTTATCTCTATCTACCCTGTCTATACCCTTCATGATTTTGTAGACCTCACTCATGTCCAAACCTTTACTAAATGATATTAGCAGGGAGTATAAACCTTGGTTATGGACCAGACCAAACCCCCTTAAAATTTATTAGGAAAGTAGTCTAGACCCTCCCCTTTTCTTAGTTTAAGAGTAAATGTAAGGTGTTGCGTTCCATGTGCAATTTGACTGGTCAACAAGCTAATTTGAAGCAAAGCACACTTTTTTTTAGATTACTTACAGTGTGGAAACAGGCCCTTCGGCCCAACAAATCCACACCGACCCTCTGAAGAGCAACTCACCCAGACCCATTCCCCTAATTTACCCCTTCATCTAACACTACGGGCAATTTAGTATGGCCAATTCACCTAACCTGCACATCTTTGGACTGTGGGAGGAAACCCAGGCAGACAGAGGGAGAATGTGCAAACTCCACACAGGCAGTTGCCTGAGGCAGGAATTGAACCTGGGTCTCTGGCGCTGTGAGGCAGCAGTGCTAACCACTGTGCCACCATGCCGCCCATTATTGATACTCTATCATAAAATGCAACAAAAAAATAGAGAAAGTATTGCCTTCACTGCAACTCTATCAAAATGCTTAAACAAATAATAGCCACTGTAATTATTACTAATTGACTCTTTTAATATATGCCATAAACATGCCCTCAAAAAAGGCAAATTTAGAAAAACAGATTGCCTGACATGCAACTCCAGCAACAAGAAGAGAATCCTTAGCTTATAACCAAGAGAGGAGCGAAACAGCTTCAACATTTTCAAACCGCAACTGCAACTAAAAAAACTAAAAATCCTGATTCAGTGCAATCTGGTCCCAATCATTCAGGTTGCCTCAATTGTTAGTTGAGAGGGTGATGCTGGAAAAGCACAGCAGGTCAGGCAGCATCTGAGGAGCTGGAGAATCAATGTTTTGGGCATAAGCCCTTCATCAGGAATGAGGCTTGTGGGCCGGGGGCTGAGAGATAAATGGGAGGGGGGTGGGGCTGGGGGAAGGTAGTTGAGAAAGTGATAGATGGATGAAGGTGGGGTGAAGGTGATATGTCAGAGGGGGGAGTGATGGACAGGTCAGGAGAGTGGTGCCGAGTTGGCAGCTTGGGATTGGGAAGCTTCCAACTTGGCACCACCCTCCTGACCTGTCCCTCACTCCACCCTCTGACCTATTACCTTCTCCTTCACCTTCATCCACCTATCGCTTTCTCAGCTAACTTTCCCCCAACTCCACACCCCTCCTATTTATCTCAGCCCACAAGCCTCATTCCTGATGAAGGGCTTATGCCCGAAATGTTGATTCTCCTGCTCCTCGGATGCTGCCTGACCGGCTGTGCTTTCCCAGCAACCCACTCTCGACTCTGATCTCCAGCATCTGCAGTCCTCACTTTCTCCTGCTTCTATTGTTGCAATGTTAAAAAAAACTTAAGGCGTCACAAGATGTTCACTGTAAGGGCTTTCTATAGACAGCTTATCACCTCTGCCTTAAAACCTCTTTTCAAAGAAAAAGGACAGAATATACCTCTTAAAGCCATAGTATCACTACCTATGTCTTGGTACCACCAAAGCCTCAAAACAATGATCAGGCCGTACCGCCATGAATGTTCTCATGCTCAGGACAGAGGACTAGAATGTAATTTGTTTGCCACCTGATATTCACCATCTGGATGAGCACTTAAAATGCCAGAGCATGCTAGGTTATGAACCAAGTGTTGGCAAATGGGATTAGTGTAGTTTTATATTTGTCGGTCAGTAGAGACATGGTGGGTCAAAGGGCCTGTATGGCTCTGTGACTCTGTAGCAAAAGGCCTGAGTTATGTGCAATATGAGCCAAGAAATTGGCACTGAAGATATTACCAGACAGGTGTTAACATTGTTGAATAGCTTGCTAATCACTATTTTGCTTTAAACAAACTCACACCTAAATTAAAATTACAAAAGTTGGTGGTGTAGAAATAATGTCACTGGACTAATAATCCAAAACACCAGGCTGACGTTCTGAGACACGTGGTGAAATTTGACTCGATTCCAAAGATTGCTTAATGGTGACCATGTAACCACTGTCAATTGTTGTAACAGCCAATCTAGTTTGATGATACCCTTTAGGGAAGAAAATCTGTAACCGTTACCAAGTCTGGCCTACATATGGCTCCATACCTCCCAGAAATGTGGTTGACTCTGACAATTAAGGATGGATAATAAATGGTAGCCTGGTGAGGGCCATGTACCTCCCATGAATTAACCAAAAACAAAAATATGGAATGTTATCAATGCATTTTAAGCTTTTGTGCAGCACAGATATTTTCAATGGAAATATGAGTTTTTGTTTAAGTGAATGAGAACCAGAGGACTATAGGCATCTTTTAGCAGAATATTACATTCAAGTTGACGAGAGAACTCCAATTCAGACATTCAGGCCTACGTTTAGACCAGGTCAAAGGCCTTTTCTTTCAGATATGGCTGTAATAATTTCTCAGCCTTTTGGTGGGTAAATGTGTGGATATGACCCAGCGACAGATCTACGCACTGTAAATAAGTAACTGGTTGATTACCAGCAGCCATGACAATTCACTTATATCCTGACATCTGGATGCGTAGACTCTGTGATGCACTTTTCTTGGCCAGCAAAACTTGTTCAGCTTTGGATTCACTGGCACATGTTCAGTATGTGGTTGATTTACATTCTTTACATGAAGTTCATGTAAGTTTATACTTCAAACCAACATGAATTTAAATTCCTAGAAACTACGCATTTTTAATCATATCGTCAAACATATTTCCAACACAGCCACCTTAATGCATGGTTTCCTATTTAAAACAGCAACTTCAACTAAACACCAATAAATATTTGATTTCAATTAGCATGGTGCACATAAGATCCCTAGAATCCCTTAACTGAATTGGAAGTAGTAATCTGAAAGGTTCCATATGTGCTGATGAGATGCGGTGGCTAAGAAATGGTTCTCTTCCCTGGGGGAAGAGGTTCATGTTTCAAAGTTGCTTGGCATTCAGATCAACCAGATGGAGAAGAACAGCTTCTATCTTTGTTTTGTGACCCATCAGATGGAGTGACCAATGAAATGAACAATTCTGTTAAGAAAATTGAAAGCTCATCAGATCACATTTGTTTAAAGTGCTGCAAGTTTTCAATAAGGGACCTGGACTGCAATTGTCCCATCATTAAGCTTGGGGTGGGAACACAGGCATGTTCAGCAACAACTGACTCGCTGTCTTCACCACCAAGAAATTTTGCAGCATCAATCAAGATCCAAAGAGGTGATTGGCGAGTTCCCAAGCCAACCACAGGCCTCAACCGTGAAATACCACATTACTAGGAGTCCCCGACAAATCAGAACCTGGCAAATTCGGGTCCAAAAGGCCATCAAGGATCTGATGTTGAGAAGGTTAGTTTCCTGTTTCACTTTTCACAAGGTGAGGGGAAGGGATGGGGTGCCTTCATAGGTTAGAGAGAGGTTACTGCATAGAGTGAGGCCCTTTCATCAAAAGCTTTCCTCTTTGCTATTTACCATGCCACCAGTTCTCGTGCCAGCTGCAAACTTACTGATATTGCCTCCTTCACTCATATCTCGAGCCAGAGGCAAGGGCAGCCATCCCCTTGCCTCCATCCCTGCCCTGATGGCTCCAAGATGGGGGTCAAATGAAGCCTAGCCCCTCCCACTAAACCCAACAACCAGGTCTCTTGATTTCCCAATTGGAAAACCAGTCACGTCTTTGGCTTGCCGGGCAGGCGGATGAGCAGGCCAGTGGTAAGCTGAGGCTCCTAAGAGGCCATTGATTGCCTTAAGGGCATTAATTGCTGGCGATTTGAGAATGTCCATAGTAGGGCTTTGTGGTGCAGTGGTGGTAGTCCTATTCCTGGGCCAGGAAGCCTGGGTTCATGTCCTGGCGGCTGAAGGATTGAACAGGATCACTCGAAAATATTGTTTTGAAAAATAAATGACCCCTCCCCTAGTGGACCTTCTCACCCAGTACTTGAATGAAGTTGGGAGGGTGGGGAGGAGATGACTCTTCCCAAGATCAACTCACCCAATTATTTGGCGCACACTTCTTATCCCTCTTATCTTAAAACTAGAGTTATGCCACATAGAATTGGAAATTGGGAGGTATATTTCCCACATGAATGCGAGTTTAAGTATCAGATGTCTGCCAAATGGTAGAGGATCAAAACTGTCCAGTTTGATAGTGAAGGAGATTTGGTTAGGTCGGGATATTGAGGGATATGGAGCTAAGGCAAGTAACTGGATATGAGGTACAATCAGCCAGGTCTCATTGGAAAACAAAATAAGCTCAAGGGGCTAACTGAACTGCTCCTCTATTCCAAATGCTTCTGTGGGGAAGGTGGGAGAAGGTCATGCAGCTGAGGAGACCTTTGAGTGCACCACTAACCTCGGCACTAACCAATGCTATGCATAACATGTCATTCAATCTGGATGGAAATTGGCAGTTTCTGACATAGGTTTTAAATGTCAGCAATGGTTTCCCGAAAGCAGAAGAAAAACAGTAAATAAGGCCACTTAAATAAGGCCACAGTAAATAAGTAGCTGGATTCAATTAATTTTAGGCATGCGGCAATTTCTAAATGCTTAAGTGATCTGCAGGCATGCCAACCAAAACTGAGTTCAGCATTAACATTAACATTAGTCAATGAATGAATCTGCACATCCAGCAAGAGGACTGCTATGTGCATTCTGTCCATTCAGGGATGGGATGAATTCGAGATTAACGAGGGCCTGATCAGCATCCTATCGGCGTTTTCCATTCTAAAGCCAGGAAGATACTCAACAGTATGCTTACCACCTTACACATCCAGTCCCAGGAAATGTTTATATTCCTGAAATTGTGTAAATTGCCGCTCTGGCTTCTGCACCAGCATCACAGCCTCAGTCTTTTCAGAATGACCTAGTAGCACTGCGTGACAAGAGGCTTGTAGGATAGGATATGATCTACTCAGAAAAATTAATGATTCTGCAGCAGTATTATGAGACCAGTTTTGTAATCCCATTATCTGAAAGTGCATACCTCTGTTCTGAATCTAACTACGTGTAAGAGAGAAGGAGAGGGCAAGTACATACATTTGTTTATTGATTTATTTGAATTGACTTGATTCTCCTGACTGTATGGACTTTGGAGCAGTTATGATAGTATAGTTTATATGTTACTGAACTAGTTATCCAAATGCCTGGTCGAGTGATTGGAACAAGGTCAGCCAAGTGGATCTCACAGAATATGGATTCCCTGATTGGAGCTGTTAATCTGGTCCAATCAGGTAGCCCTGACTGACAAAAATAAACAGGAGTGTCTGATCATGCAGCGTTGCCCTCTAAGAAGGGCACTACTTGTCACTGGCCACTCGGGTGTTTCCTTTCTTCCTGGTGGTGGAAATTAAATAAAGACTTGTGCACTTTGTGTCTCTCACTACATATCACACTTGCACACACACCATGGGTGCTGGGGAAAAATAAGCACTACCGCAGTTAGGCGGTAGTGCGGGGGTTAATTTAAAAAAAGGGGAAAAAGAAAAAAAAGAAAAAAAGAAAAAATAATAAACAGAGATTCCTCCCCTTCACGAAAAAAAAACAGGAGTGTCTGATCACGCAGCATTGCCCTCTAAAAAGGGCACTACTTGTCACTGGCCACTCAGGTGTTTCCTTTCTTCCTGGTGGTGGAAATTGAATAAAGATTCGTGCACCTTGTGTCTCTCACTGTGTCTCACACCTGCACACACACAACATGGGTGCTGGGGAAAATAAAGAAAAAAAAACTGGAGTGTCAAAGCTTCTGTTCATAAGAAAGAGAAAAAAGAAAAAAATAAACAGGAGTGACAGACATCCTGTTCACTCTGCAGCTGGCTCTGAGGGAGCTGGGCTGAAAATGTGTTGCTGGAAAAGCGCAGCAGGTCAGGCAGCATCCAAGGAACAGGAGAGTCGACGTTTCGGGCATGAGCCCTTCGCTCATGCCCGAAACGTCGACTCTCCTGCTCCTTGGATGCTGCCTGACCTGCTGCGCTTTTCCAGCAACACATTTTCAGCTCTGATCTCCAGCATCTGCAGTCCTCACTTTCTCCTCTGAGGGAGCTGGATCAGTGTCATTGACTTTCCACATGTAAATAAAAAGTGACTTGGCAACAGAATACTGGCCTCTGTGAAGTTATTTCATCTACAAGGCACAAGTCAGGAGTGTGAAAGATCCACTTGCCTGGAAGAGTGCAGCTCCAACAACAGTCAAGAATTTTTAAAAAATAAATAGGAGTGTCTGATCACGCAGCATTGCCCTCTAAGAAGGGCACTGCTTGTCACTGACTACTTGGGTGTTTCCTTTCTTCCTGGTGGTGGAAATTGAATGAAGATTTGTACATCTTGTGTCTTTCGCTGTGTCTCACACCTGCAAAAGGAAATAAAAAGATTAAAAAAAGAAAATAAAGAAAAAATAGAAGAGTGTCAGAGTTCAGTTCACTGTAGGAGCTGGCTCTGAGTGAGTTTAGTGCCATGAACTATGCACACGTAAATAAAGGTTGTGACTTAGTGACAGAATACTGGCCTTCATGAAGTTATTTCACCTAGAGTTCAAATCCTGCCAGTTTATACTGATATAGTGAGTAGTGCTGGCTCACCAATGGTCTAGAGAGGAGGAACAGCTGATGGGGTATGCTTCTCAGACTTTGACTGATATGGAATAAAGGTTTGGTAGCCCTCTTCGGTGAGAGAAGGTTCTACCAATACCTTTGCAGACAAGGAACTCTAGCAAAACTGAAATTAATGGGTATCATGACAAATTCTACACTGGTTGGGGTTATACCAGGTTATGGGAAGCTGATTGTGGTTGTTGGAGGTCAGACATTTCGGCTCCAGGACATCTCTGCAGGAGTTCCTCAGGTTAGCGTCTTCGACCCAACCATCAATGATCTCCCCTCCATCACACAGCCAGAACTAGGGATGTTCGCCAATAATTGCACAATGTTCAGCACCACCCACAACTCCTCAGATACTGAAGCAGTCCATTTCCAAATGCAACAAGATTTGCACAATATTCAGACTTGGGCTGACAAGTAGTAAGTAACGTTCACATCACGCAAATGCCAGGCAATGACCATCACCAATAACAGCCTATCTAACCACTGCCCCTTCACATTCAATGGTGTTACCATCACTGAATCCCCAAATATCAACATCTTGGGAGTTATCATTGACCAGAAACTCAACTGGACATATCACATAAACACAGTAGCTACAAGAGCAAGTCAGAGGCTATGAGTACTATGGCATGTAACTCACATGACTCCCTAAAGTCTGTCCAGCATCTACAAGGCACAAGTCAGGGGTATGATGGAAAACTGGATGGATGCAGCTCCAACAACACTCAAAAAGTTTGACACCATCCAGGACAAAGCAGCTCACTTGATTGGCACCATATCCATCAACATCCATTCACTTCATCATTGACAATCATTAGCAGCAGTGTGTACTCCCTACAAGATGCACTGCAGAAATTCACCTCAGACAGTACCTTCCAAACTTAATACCACTCTCATCTAGAAGGACAAAGGCAGCAGATAAATGAGAACAGCACTATCTTCAACTTTCCCTCCAAGCCACTCACCACCCCAACTTAGAAACATATCATCCTTACTTCACTGTCGCTGGGTCAAAATCCTGGAGATCCCCTGCTAAGGACATTGTGAGTCAACCCACAGAAGGCAGCTCACCACCACCTTCTCAAGGACAGCTAGGGATAGGCAATAAATGCTGGCCCAGCCAGCGACACCCACACTCCACGAATGAATAAAAACACTGGCCAGTTACTACCTTGTTAAAAATCACACAACGCTAGGTTATAGTCCAAACAGATTACTTGGAAGCACTAGCTTTCAGAGCGCTGTTTGTTCATCAGGTGATTGTGTCCAACACCGGCGTCTCCAAATCATGACTACCATTGACACCAGTTACCACCTATTAGTCTAATCTCAATCAACATCAAAGAGGGAGTTGTTGCCAATGCTATCTGAAGTCACTTACTCACTGATGCTCAGTCTAGGCTCTGCTACGACCACTAGCATCCACGCATCATTACAATCTTGGTCCAAACATGGACAAAAAGAGCTGAATTCAAGAAATGAGGTGAGACTGATATTCCAAACATCAAGGCACTATTCCAATGAGTACAGCACCAAGGAGTCCTCAAAGTTATTGACGTCTGGGAGGCTGACTCTCCATCAGCTGGAGTTCAGGCACAGAGACAGAGAGTTGTTCTGGGTGGTCAATTACCTCAGTCGCAGGACTTTGCTGCAGGAATCTCTCGGGATGGTGCTGCCCTTGTGCTCCTCTTCGTAAAGGAGTGTCTGGTGTCTCCGTTGATAACTCTCATTCTTGGTCAATCAGCTGGTTGTGGATTCACATTCCCCGCCTTTGAATTAAATAGTAAACCACAGGTTCTCTCTGGTGGACATAGAAGTTGTCACTATTTTGAAGAAAAGCAGTGGAGTTATCCCTGACACAAAATCAGGTGCTGGAAATACTCGGCAGATCTCATGAGGCATGATTACGGATCACAGAAGTTACCAGATTGACAGATCCACATTTTTCTTCCTCCTGTGCAGCTAAGTCATCAGAATCCTCCTAAGATCGATGTTTTCATTGCTGAGTTCCAGTCAGGATTGAGGACTTCAGTTCCAGTCAGGATGCAGGACTTCAGTTCCAGTCAGGATGCAGGACTTCAGTTCCAGTCAGGATTGAGGACTTCAGTTTCTGTCAGGATGTCAATATTGCATGAGAGGGGCCAACTGTTACATAGGTACGTGTGCTTCTGTGTGTGGACCCCAGACCTGGTGAAAATTTTATACCTGTAGCAGTTTCCTCTGACACTTCAGAAGTCATTCTAGTTTCCTGACACTTAGAGAAGACAGGTGCCAGTGAAATACTGCAAGTGGCATACCTTTCCACTGTCTCCTTCTATTAACCCAGCAAACATTAGAGGATGGGTTTTCAACATGAGTGGACATCATCAGAATTGATGAATTCAGGATTAATGACGAACAGGGGGACTGCCAAAGAAGGTCAGCGTCGATATATTTAAGGTTATTTTCTTGGTACTTCTGGAAGCCAAGTATATAGGGATAGTTACATATTTGACAAAATGCTTGACATACTATCCCAGTGTAAATAGTACATCCCAGAATTTAATAGGCATGTTCTGTTAGTAGCTTGTAAGAAATTAGACTATTTGCCATCACCAATCAACAATCCTTTCATATGTGGAATTTTATTTAATTCCAGTCTGACTGCAAAAGATAAATCTCCATCAACAAGAGCCATTTTTTAGGAAAAATGGTAGAAACCTGAGAAAGTGCAAAGTAAGGCTCAAAATGACCTAATTTATCCTTTACCAAGCAGTTCAAGATAACTTTTAATGAACTGTCAGCCCTCTGAAATTTTCCTGATTGAGCTCATTGTTCCCACACTTCAGATTGCTATATAATTTTGCACCCTAACTACAGCACACATTTGACATATTAATAACAGGGGTTTAGTTAATTGCCTTATACATGTGTATTTTCTATGACAATTATTTTCCTGTTTAATTCAGTAAGTTTATCAGCAACAGAACTGATTTCCACAGACTTTGGTTTAGGCTGCACATGTTTAGCAAATCTGGCCACAGCCCATACTGGAATAGAATTTTAAAGGCTGTTCCAATGTAATTTGAGTATTCTATATAAAATATAAAAGTAATGAAATAAGTCTACCCCAAGAATGGGCTGCTGCTCATTTTTGACTGCATCCAATCTACTTACAGACATGCAAATTAATTCTGAAAAGGATTAGGATTTTTGGCTCCTTATGCTTCCTCTGCCATTCATTTAGATCATGGCTGATCTGACCATACCCTCAATTCCACTCTATCGCCTAAGTGCAATAATTGTGGTGCTGCAAAAACACAACTGGTCAGGCAGCATCCGAGGAGCAGGAGAACTGACGTTTCAAACCCAAGCTCTTTATCAGAAATGTGGTGATTCCTGATGAAGAGTTTATCCTTGAAATGTCAACTCTCCTGCTCCTCGGATTCTACCTGACCGGCTGTGCTTTTCCAGCACCACACGTTTTGACTCTGATCTCCAGCATCTACAGTCATCACTTTCTCCTAAGTGCAATAATTTGTGGGCGGCACGGTGGCACAGTGGTTAGCACTGCTGCCTCACAGCGCCTGTAGACCCGGGTTCAATTCCCGACTCAGGCGACTGACTGTGTGGAGTTTGCACGTTCTCCCCGTGTCTGCGTGGGTTTCCTCCGGGTGCTCCGGTTTCCTCCCACAGTCACAAAGATGTGCGGGTCAGGTGAATTGGCCAAGCTAAATTTCCCGTAGTGTTAGGTAAGGGGTAAATGTAGGGGTATGGGTGGGTTGCGCTTCGGCGGGTCGGTGTGGACTTATTGGGCCGAAGGGCCTGTTTCCACACTGTAAGTCTAATCTAAACTGGCTGCCTTGTTAGTCTATCTAATTATACCTCAACAATATTGAATGATCCCACCTCCACCACTCTCTGGGGAGGAAGGTTCTGCAGGCTCATGACCCTTTTGAGAGAAAAGAAAGTCTTAATCTCTGAGGAAAACCACAAGAACTGTGGATGCTATGAATCAGAAACAAAACAGAAGATGCTGGAAAAGCTCAGCAGGTCTGGCAGCATCTGTGAAGAGAAATCAGGATTAATGTTTCAGGACCAGTGACCCTTCCTCAGAACTGATTGTAGCTTGGAAATTGTCAGTTTATATGCAAAGATAGGGTGGGGGGAGGAGGTAAGGAGTAATGGCAAGGTGGGGATAGACCCCAAAGACAGTGAAGAGCAGTTGGACAGCCAAAGGAGTAGATAACAATCTGGGAGTGTAAATAGCTATAAATGGAGACTGTTGTGGCTAACAATAAGTAATGTGTAATGACAGATTATGTGATAACAAGGCCTGGTGTGTGGAGTAGGGGGCTAGGATATGGAAGAGTTCAGGCCCTAACATTACTCTTGATATTGAATCCTGAGGGCTGCAAGTGCAAAATGAGGTGCTGTTCTTCCAGCTTCACTGGAATACTAGAGAAGGCCTGAGACAGAGATGTTGACCAGGAAACAGGGTGCTGTGTTAAATTGGCAGACAACTGAAAGCTCAGAGTCTTTTTTGTGGGCAGAACGTAGGTTTTCTGTGGAGCAATCACTCAGTCTATGCTTCATTTCCCCAGAGTACAGGACAACACATTGTGAGCAGCGATTGCTGTAAACTTGTTTGTGTTAAGTGCAGGGAAAGTGCCGCTTCACCTGTTGGGACGAGTTGGTTGGGTTTTAGGAGTGAAGGCCTTAACCGTCTCCACCTACCATCACCCTCCTCCACCTGGCTGAGCTCGTCCTCACCCTTAACAACTTCTCTTTTGACTCCTCTCCTTTCCTTCAGGTCAGAGGGTTGGCTATGGGTAACCACATGGGCTCCAGTTATGCTTGTATCCTCGTGGGGTATGTGGAACAATCCTTGTTCCAGTCTTATTCCAGACATCCACCCACAACTCTTTCTCCAATATGTCGATGATATCATTGGTGCTGCTTCCCTCTCTCATTCGGAATTGGAAAAGTTAGTCAATTTCACTTCCAATTTCCTCCCTAACCTCACTTTCACCTGATCTATCTCTCACTCCTCCTTTCCCTTCCTCAACATCTCTGTTTCAATTTCTGGGGATAGGCTGGCCACTATAATCCATTATAAACTCACCAACTCCCACAGCTACCTGGACTATACATCGTTGCACCCAGCTCCCTATATAGACTCCATACTATTCTTCCAGTTCCTCCGTCTCTGTCACGTATGTTCCAATGAGGCCAACTTCGACAAGGTAGTCTCCGAACTATCCACTTTCTTCCTCAACTGAAGATTCCCTAGCATCTGCATTCGACAGGGTCCTCAACTGGGTCCGACCCATCTCCCATACCCTCACCCACCCCCTCTCTCTTCCCTCCCCCAACAGCGATAGGGTTCCCCTTGTCCTTACCTAATATCCCACCAGCATCCACATCAACAAGATCATCAGCTGCTATTTCCACCACCTCCAGTGAGTTGCTACCACCTGACAAATATTTCCCTCCCCTCGCTTGTCCACCTTCCGCTGGGACCCGTGACATTGGGGTCCACTCCTCATTCACTCCCAATAGCTCCCTACAGCCTCACGGCACCTTCCACTCCAAAGGTGTAACCCCTGCCCATTTAACTCCTCCCTTCCTAGTATCCAAGGGCCCAAACATACCTTCCAGGTGAAGCAGAACTTTCCCTGTACTTCCCACAATCTAGCCTACGGCAATCTCTGCTCACATTGTTGTCTCCTCTACACTGGGGAAATGAAGTGTAGACTGGCGACCACCTCACACAACGCCTACGTTTTGCCTGCAAAAAGACCCAGAACTTCCAGTTGCCTGCCACTTTAACACACCACTCTGCTCCCCAGTCAAAATCTCTGTCTCAGGCATACTGCAGTGCTCTAGCCAAGCTCAGCGTAAGCTGGAAGCACAGCACCTAATTTTCAGCTTGGCGTCCCTGCAACCCTCTGGATGCAATAGTGAGTTCAATAATTTTGGGGTCTGAACTCTCGCATGTCCCCAACCCACACACCAGGCCTTGTTATCACATAAATCTGCCATTATACACTACCTATTGTTAGCCACGAACAGTCTGCATTAAAAGCTATTCACCCTTCCAGCCAGATTGTTACCAACTCTTTTGGTTCTTCGTCTTCTCTTCCCTCACTTTGGGTTCTATCCCCATCTATTGTTTATCCTTTACCCCCTCCCCCCACTCTATCTTCTGCATATAAACCAACATTTCCCTAGCTATTATCAATCCTAAGGAAGGGTCACCAGACCTGAAACATTAACTCTGATTTTTCTTCACGGGTGTTGCCTGACTTGCTGAGCTTTTCCAGCAACTGTTAATCTCTGAGGATTTGAGTACAGGCATAGCGAAATCTTTCTTCACTCCTACTAGAGTTAGGATGGCCTGCACCTGGAGTATTTTGTGTAGGTTTGGTTGCCTTATTTCAGGAAAGGTATTATTGCTATAGACAGAATGCAATGTACGTTGACCAGATTTATTCCCAGGATGGTGAGACTGTTTCAATATCTGAAGAGGCACAATCAGTGCTGAACATCCCCACTACTGACCTTATGGTGGACGGATGCATCATGGATGAAGAAACCAAGTATGGTAAGGTCTGGGATACTATCCTGAGGAACTCCTGCAGAGATGTCCTGGTACTGAAATGATTAAAATCCAACAAGTGCAACCATCTTTATTTGTGCTCAGTAAAACTCCAATCAGCAGAGAGTGTGTTCCTGATTCGCATTGACTCCAATTTTGCTAGGGCTCTTCATATTAATATACTGAAGGTTATGATCCCTACTACCTTGGGGTTTCTTCACTCTGAAGTTATGAATTAATTTGTCTCTTGCACTTAATTCATTCTTTCAATTGGCATTCACAGAACAGTAGTTTAATTTCTTTTTGGAGACAGGTTTTCCTAGTCTCCTTGTCACAATTGCTTAGTTTAAAATTTTTTAAAATTGGCAACATGTCCTGTACAAAAGGAAAATAAAAATTGGCATGATGAAAAATCAACTACCGATTCACTGCAAGCTGATTTGTGCTGCTGTGATAGTGCATACTAATTTTTAAGAACTAAGTTCCTCACTTCACCCATACTCCAGTGGTTACTCCCAAATGTACATGAATTTATCACTGTAGATAGTTAATAGGGCAGAGAACTGGGGTTAATTGATGTGAGTCTTCTCTAAGTCTACCAGGTTTTTAACACCAGTGCTTCAGAATTGTCAAAAGGACAGTGTGTGGCTCATTGAATCATCACAAGATGGAACCTGGAATAAGTTGCAGAAAGCTTAATAATTTGGCAGTGAGAATTCCTACGTCCAAACTGAGTCAATAGATTGGATGGCTGATAAAGGCGCTGATCCCTTACCTATATAAATGAGATAGCTAATGCATAGTCAATAATATCCATGGAGAAATATACCAGTGAATAGCATTGAGTCTGCCGCACTATGTTTTCCCCATGGTTACCAACAAGGGGTAAATGTAAATGAATCTGCTCCAACAACTTCACAGGAGTGATGACTGTCACTGCCTTCTCCACAACACCTATTCTGCCATAATTCACCCAATCCACAGCATTGGGACTTTCATGGGGGGCCAATACTTCCAACATTGAAAGCGTGGTTCTGGTGAGAAGCCTGTGGTAGCACAGCAATGACTATGTATCTTGTTGAGCTCCAGGGATCAGTTTCTGTCAATCCTTGGGCCATTCTGTTCGGTCACACAACAATGTTCCTGGGCCTGAGAAACTGCCCCAATATGGTTGTAGAACTCAGTTGCAATGAGAAGGTCTATTTACATTTTTGGAAACAAATGAAAAAAGCTTTTGATTACCTGAAAATCAACATCAGGGAACTCAGTGAAACATTCAGGAACAACTAAACTTTCGGTTCAGACCATTTCAGATACACTGAAATCAAGTTTTACCTGATAAGGATTATAGAAGTTATACCCATTACAATTTTAATATTTTAGCTCAAGATTGATTTCCTTCGACTCTCCACAACAGCTACAACCACATATATTAATCAGATTGGGAAAAAGGATATAGGCTGTGATCCATCGCCTCTTCTTTCCTATCATATTCTGTGCTATATTCTGGATTACATTCTCTTCTTTGCTATTACATTCCCTGTTAGAAACAGAAATATGTTTCAGTAATCTGAGGAGATCTATGGATTGATTTATGGGTGGCCAGTCATTTAGATTTGGGGAAACTCTTTGAATTATCCAATTCAACTTGCTTCTAATTTTCATTCTGATTTTCAAATACAGCTTTGTTAAACTTCAGGCAGGCAGGCAACCCTCTACACTAGTCGCTTAAGCATAATTTGATCTCCAATCTTAACCAGTTTTTTTTTATCAAATAACATCTACTTCACGAAAGGGCTTCCCATACAATTGAACGCTGGAATGAACTGGAGTTGTTAGTACAGAGTGGGCCCACCAGTGAAGTGGCAGCTACGATAGCGAGGAATGTCAAAAGAACAATTGCAATTTTGTAGAGACCCATAATTAAAGGCAGAACCAATGGAAGTTAAATAAGAAACAAAAGAACAGAAATAAAAGTCAACACTTTAGATAGAGGGACATGAGAGAAGATAGTCAAGGTGTGAAAAATTTAAAAATATAAGAAGGAATGCTAGACAAAATAAGATCTTAGTCTTTGAACCAGCTCAATGCCTGAAGTCACTCAAGTCGTGATGTGCGTCTACCAAAACTCCTTGATGTAGATTAACCACTACGCTATAAAGCCTACACTACTTGTAAAGCAAAAACATTAACAACATTGGAAAGTCCAAAAAATATAAACTAAGCAAACCTTTCTATGAATATAATTTTATTTGGACAAAGATTTTTGGTAACCAGTTCAAATTATATGCAAGTGAATTGAACTTTAAAATTCTAACATCTATATTCCCACTTTTACCAAATTGATACCAACAGTAAAAAAACTTCAAGATATGCCTTCTCTCAGATTTAGTAAGCTGGAGGGGAAGTTACAATGTTTGGTCATGTCAGCAGTCTAATATCATCCTGTCTCTTTACAGAGGATTAATGCATGATGTATTAGTAGTCTTCAAACTTTCATTGGTAATTATATATTTTATTTACAGTAAAGAATATTATGGCCCCTCTGTTTATATATCAGTCAAAAGAATACTGGATGAAATCCAGAACCACACACACAAACAAAATAGATGTTGTGGTTTCTCGTTGGTACTGAGAATGTCATTTCCTATTGTTGATGCACTCCAGATGACAGTAGACCACAAGGAGACATAGAAATTTATCTGCTCTGAGCAACAAAATAAAAAATATAAGGTTAATGTTGATCATGATTTGCATTCATGACCTACTGTATTTCATAAGAGATCTGATTAACCAGCTCTACAACCTACAGAGGCAGCTTGTGTATATTACAAGCTTTTCCTAAGAATATTTGGGGAACGAGGTAAACAAAAATTGATATTTTTCTTTGAAGTGCATTATATTTCCTTTGACTAAGAGAAAGTGAGGACTACAGATGCTGGACAAGTCAGAGTTGAAAAGTGTGGTGCTGGAAAAGCACAACCGGTCAGACAGCATCTGAGGAGCAGGAGAGTCGACATTTCAGGCATAAGCTCTTCATCAGAAATGTGGAGGGGGTGAAAGGGTGCTGAGAGATAAATAGGAGGGTGGGAGTGGGGCAGGGGGGAAGGTAGCTGAGAAAGTGTTAGGTGGATACAAGTGAGGGGTAAAGGTGATAGGTCGGTTGGGAGGGTAAAACGGATAGGTGGGAATGAAAATGGACAGGTAGGGCAGTTCAAGAGGGCGGTGCTGAGTTGGGGCATTGGATCTGCGATGAGTTGGGAGAAAGGGAGATTTGGAAACTAGTGAAGTCGATGTTGATGCCGTGTGGTTAGAGGGTCCCAAGGTGGAAGATGAGGCATTCTTCCTCCAGTCGTTGGATGGCTTGGATTTGGCAATGGAGGAGGCCCAGGACTTGCATGTCTTGGGGTAATGTGAGGGGGAGTTGAAGTGTTCAGCCACAGGGTGGTGGGGTTTTTTGCTGTGTATGTCCCAGAGATGTTCCCTGAAAAGTTCCATGAGTTGGCATCATGTCTCGCTGATGTAGAGGAGACCACATTGAGAGCAATGGGCACAGTGGATGAGGTGTGTGGATAGACAGTAAAATCTCTGCTGGATGTGAAAAGGTCCTTTGGAGCCTTGAGCAGAGGTGAGGGAGGAGGTGTGGGCACAGGTTTTACACCTCTTGCGGCAGCAAGGGAAGGTGCCAGGTGTGGAGGGTGGGTTGGTGGGAGGCGTGGACTTAACTAGGGAATCACGGAGGGAATGGTCTCTGTAGAATGGATGGGGAGGGAAATATATCTCTGGTGGTGGGATCTATTTGTAGATGGTGGAAATGGCAAAGGATAATAAACTGTATCCAGACATTACTGGGGTGGAAGGTGAGGACCGGGTCAGGGTGCTCTGTTCTTGTTGTGGTTGTAGGAGTGGGGTTCAAGGACAGAGGTGCGGGAAGTGGAGGAGATGTGCTGGAAGACATTGTTAACCATGCAGGAGGGGAAATGGCAGTTCTTGATGTAGGTGGCCATCTGGGATGTCCTGGAGTGGAATTGCTCCTCCTGGGAGCAGATATGGCAGAGCAGAGGAATTGGGAGTAAGAGATCTTGTGTTTACAGGAGGGGGATTGGGAGGAGATGTAGTCCAGGGAGGTGTTGGAGTCAGTGAGTTTGAAACAGATGTTTCAGTCACCAGAGATGGAGCTGGAGAGGTCCAGAAAGGGAAGGTGGGTGTCCAAGATGGTCCAGGCGAACTTGAGATCTTGATTGTTTGTATCATTGAGAGCTACAGTGTGGAATTGAAGGTGCAGTTCAGTACCCCAGTTTTAACCATATATTAGCCATCACACTTCCAAACCTTTAAGGGGAAACTGGAGAAAATCTATCTTTACTTAATGGGGTAAGATTATCCTTTGATATGAATGAAGCTACACAACCTCAACTTACCTCTTACTGATTGCAAAGCTGCAACGAAACTTCTGTTTTCACACAAGTTGGCTTGCCCTCAGCCTCTAGACATTGACCTGTCCTTTGCGTCCCCAAACAGCCTCAAACCTTCCCTCACTATATTCATTAACGATTTAACTGCCTAAAGAAGGTATTTGAAACCCCTTTTATTTTAGCTACCTGTCTTTTCTCATACTCTCTCTTTGACTCTCTTAATTCCTTTCTCTTTTTCCTTCTGAGTCTTTTATCTGCAGCTTGCTTCTCACTGCATTTTCTGCTTCATCTTATCTTCATGCCTTAATTCTTTTGTCATCAAGTGCGCTCTGGTTTCGCTTGTGTTTCTTTATCTCCTTCTGGGAATGTACTTCATGTGTGGTGAAGCAATCGCCTCTGTAAGGATGCCTTTGTTTGTTACAGTTCTGATTCCTTTTTTTTTAAATGTGGGACAGATCTGTTTGCATCTCAATGTAAGTGGCTCTGATTCAGTAAGTTCTTCAACTTTAGATTGCTCCTTGCCCATTTTGACAGCTAACCTGCAAGTGGTGATCCACAGGGACTATGCTGCAACCAGGTCAGTGGGCAAGGAGAGCTCATGTGCCACCTTGTCAGATGGCATGATTGCATCAGCTTAAGATACGAGATCTTCAGCGAAGCAGGAAAATGCTGATGAATGTGTACACCAAGATGCTCAGTGCACCAACAGGTTTGACAGAAATTCACATTCCTGATGAAGGGCTTATGCCCAAAATGTCGACACTCCTGCTCCTCAGATGCTGCCTGACCTACTGTGCTTTTCCAGCACCACACTTTATCGACTCTGATCTCCAGCATCTGGAGTCCTCACTTTCTCCTAGATCTGACAGAAAGTCTTTCACCTCCATAGGCAATCCTACTATCCTAACAAATCCACCAGCTGTTCATCCTGCTTTCCCTTCACCATTCTCGGAAAACCCAGAGCCCTTTGTGACAGCCCTCCTGTGCAGAGCTTCTATCCATTTGCTGGCCATAGACATAATGGCAAAACCCTCCACCCTCATTGAAAAGATCCAAAAACTCACCAACAGAGTATCAAAAACAGTCTTTGGGACTTCCACAATCTTCACTGCAGCAGGAAAAATCTCAGCAACTGGAAGTTAGATCCCTGTTCCCCCTTGCATAGAGGTTTTGTGTCAACCTGCGATGCTAACATTTCAGATTCCTGCAGTAGGTCAGTGAAGATTCATGTTATAATCTGACCTCTCCCCCCTTGACCAGCACATGCACAGCATGCCTTCAGTACCACCCTGTTTAACAAGATGACCAATGCAGAGAGTGGTTGGCATTGCAACTGGTGCCATTTCAGGGCCAGTTGTCCAGCTCAAAATCCTAACAATCTGCCCTTATAACATTAACAAACTCCCTGTTTATTGTGCAAACAAATGAGAAGGTAATCAAAATGGTCTGGAAAACTAGAGGGCATAGGTTTAAGGTGAGAGGGAAAGATTTAAAAAGAACCTGAGAGCTAACTTTTTCACACATGGGGTGGTGCGTGTATGGAATGAGCTGCCAGAGGAAGTGGTGGAAATAGGTACAATTAGAACAATCACAAATCATCTGGATGGGGACATAAATAGGAAGCGTTTCGAGGGATTTGGCCCAAATGCTAGCAAATGGAACTAGATCAGTTTAGGATATCTGGTCGGTGCAGATGCGTCAGACCGAAGGGTCTGTTTCCATGCTGTATAACTCTATGACTACGACCATAATCAAAAAGACATTCTCAGGTAGTGCAGAGTTCTACTCCAGCTATTGCCTGAGAAAAGCTCTTCTTAACACTGTACATAATGGTGCATAAAATCATTTCTCTGATACAGAATATCTAGGCTAACATCAAGGCATTTGTTAGCAGAGATAAGGATGTGACACACCCATGGTACAGAAAATACAGCCAGAAAAGAAAGCCTGTAATACTTATGTCTAGAATTTTGAAGTAAAGTATGGTCTTGCTCTGCCAAGATTCTATATTCTTGGATCAGATTTTCTGTAAACTCCAAACAGACGCAGGCAATTAGAAAACCTCTGTCACAGACAAAATAATTGTTCATTCAGAAGATAAACAGAAGCAGCAGAAACAAAACACTCCACCGAGTGTTATATGGCTACTGAAATGGGCCCCTTTACTAAAAAAAGGGTCTCATTGGATGTCCCAGTCAAGACTGAATTTACACTGAGTCCCCTGCATTCTTAACTTTCAGTCACCATAGGGCCACAGTAGTAACAATACCACCTCAATCAATTGCAATATTAATCATGAGAAGGACAGTACCTTTAAAGGTGTATGAACATTCCCAAGTGCCCTCCCCTATTCAAACCCCATTCTGAGTTCACCTCACAGCACAAATCATTCATCTCTGCTGTCATCTACTCCTCAAACTCTGTAACAATCAACTTCATATGAGTGTCATCATAATGAGGACTTTATTAGTTCAGGGAAACAGCTTCCACCCTCTTCTTGAGGTAACTAGAAATATGCAACAAATGACAGTTTGTTCATATTGTGCAAGATCCTTTTATGTTAATTAGTATAAGAAAAACACACAGCACAAGTGCAAAAGAAATGGACAACTGGTAATAGATGCCTGGGGGTTAATTGTCCAAGCTTTCTGGAAAGATTCTATCAGGTTGTAGAGTAGCAAATAGACGTTCTCTATTCAAGCAGGGACTGTGGTAGGAAACAGGGAACTACACACTAGTGAGGTTGGCAGCTGTTGTGGAGAACATGTTAGAATTGACCATTAAGGAGGTTATGGCTGGACACTTAAAAAACTTCAAGTTAATTCATTAGAGTTAGCATGTTTTGTGAAAGGGAAATCATGTTTAACCAATTTATTGGAGTTCTTGTGGACAATGTCATACTATACTTGGATTTCTAGAAGGCAATGGCAGATAACAGAGTGTGCAAAACTTGTCCTTTTCTCATTGGCAGGATGTGATCATTGGAATCCCACAATGGTCAAAGCTGAAGTCTGGGTGAAACCTTATTGATTAATGCCAGACCACTTTAATTTCCTCCTTTGTTGGTTGCATGATAACCAGGGAGTTAGTTGGCATTATAAGACCAAATTGTTAGGTTTTCAACTGTACAATTTATGTCAAGGATGAGGTGAGTGAAGGCATTATAGCTAAGCTCGCAAATGACAGAAGGATCAATAGGAAAGTATGTTGTGAAGAGATTTCAGACTGATATAAATGGGTTGATTGCAAAGGGCAAAAATCAGGAAGATGAAATATGATGTGGGAAAATATAAAATTGGCATTGAGAATAGAAAGAAGTGTTACTAAATGGGGAACAACTGGAGTATTCCAATATGCAAAAAAAACTTAAGTAATTTAGTGCATTAATCACTGAAGGTTAATATGCAATTACAACAAATAATTAAGAAGGTTAATAGAAAGCTATCCTTTCTTAAGAGAAGAATTGAATATAAAAGTAAGGACGTTATGCTTCAGTTACATAGAGCATTGTTGAAACTATGGCTCGAATGCCATGTGCACTTTTGGTGTCTTTCGTTAAGGAAGGATGCATTTTGGAAAGCAAAATCAGGGCAGGACTTATGCACTTAATGATAAGTTTCTGGGAAGTATTGCTGAACAAAGAGACCTTGGAGTGCAGGTTCATCTTTCCTTGAAAGGAAAGTTGCAGGTAGATAGGATAATGAAGAAGGTGTTTGGTATGCTTTCCTGTATTGGTCTGTGCATTGGGTATAGGAGTTGGGAGGTCATGTTGAGGCTGTGCAGGGCATTGGTTAGGCCACTTTTGGAATACGATGTGCAGTTCTGTTGTGAAACATTGAAGAGTTCTGAAAAGATTTACAAGAATATTGCCAGCGTTAGAAGGTTTGAGCTATAGGGAGAGGCTGAATAGGCTGGGGTTATTTTCTATGGAGCGTTGGAGGCGGAGTGTGACCTTATAGAAGTTTATAAAATTATGAGAAGCATAGATAGGTTTAAATAGGCAAGGGTAGCAGATTCCAAATTTAGAGGGTATAGGGCAGGTCTCCTTAGGAACTTGTTTTCATTCAGTGAGGAATAACTTGATTGAAGTATTTAAGGTCCCCAAATGATCTTGACCCTGGAAATGATGTTTCCTTTTCTGGGTGACTCCAGATTCAGCTTTAAAATGAAGGATTGGTCTATTCAGATAAAGATGAAAAGAAATTTAATCTCTCAGAGGGTTTTATAACTATGGAACTCCCTGCCTCAGAATTCAGGGGAGATGGAGACATTGATTATTTTAAGGCAAAGATAGAAACACTTTTAATTAAAAAAAAGAAAAGTGCTGGACAAACCCACTAAGTCTGGCAGCATTTGTGGAGAGAGAAATCGAAGGTGGCTGGAAAATTATTGTTTTATGCTGTTGACAAAGGGAGAGGAGGATCAAATGGAGCATATTGAAAATAATGTAGATGAACCTTAACATGGAAACTTAGAAAATAGGAGCAAGAATAGGGTATCCGGTCCTTTTGAACCTGTTCCACTACGTTAATATGATCATGACTGATCATCCAACCCAGTCTCCTGAATCCGCTTTCTCGCCATACCCATTCGGTCCTTTACTCTATGTAACTCCTTCTAATTTAATGTTTTGACTCAGCCGCTTTCTGTGGCAAGTAATTCCAAAAGCTTAGCTGTCTCTGGGTGAAGAAACATCTCCATATTGCAATCCTAAATGGCCTACCCCACATCTTTAAACTGAAGCCCGTAGCTCTGGACTCCCCAGTCATTGGGAACACACTTCTTGTGTCTAGCCCTGTTCAAATGTTGTAGGTTTCAATGAGGTCCCGTGTTTTTCTCCTAAACCTTGATGAATATCATCCAACCAATCCAGCCTGTCTTCCCACCTCAATCTCAGGAATCGGTCTGGTAAACCCTCATGTACCTCATCCATCGACAGAACACCCTTCCACAGAGTACATGATACTCCCTATGTTGTCCCACCAAGGCACATTTATGTCATATGACTAATTTAAACATTTTAATTACTGAGAAATCTTGAAGGTCAGACAATTCCAGAAATGAGAATGTCATTTAATATATTCTTTGTGAAATAAAAAGCTACTGCATGAAAATTACATTGCTCCTTTGCCAAAAATTAAAAGAACTTCCAATATTACACCAACTTGTTGACCTCTCTCTCTTTTATATTGCAAACCAAAAATAGAAAATCTCAATGATAAATAATCACATAATAACTTAACAATCAAATAAAGCTACTTTGTCAATCAACCATCTCTGCAAGATTCTATTCAGAAGCAGAATTGCACAATAGGATCTGGAGGGTGTTCATTTCTAGGATTTACTCAGAGCCAATGTCAATGAACACCAATACTCCTCAGGGCTGTGTACTGTTACCGTTTCTTCCTGTACACAAATAATATGCAACAAATTAGCGGCACGGTGGCACAGCGGTTAGCACTGCTGCCTCACAGCGCCAGGGACCTGGGTTCAATTCCCGCCTCAGGCGACTGACTGTGTGGAGTTTGCACGTTCTCCCCGTGTCTGCGTGGGTTTCCTCCGGGTGCTCCGGTTTCCTCCCACAGTCCAAAGATGTGCGGGTCAGGTGAATTGGCCATGCTAAATTGCCCGTAGTGTTAGGTAAGGGGTATATGTAGGGGTATGGGTGGGTTGTCGCTTCGGCGGGTCGGTGTGGACTTGTTGGGCCGAAGGGCCTGTTTCCACACTGTAAGTAATCTAATCTAATCTAAAAAAAATTACAATTGTATAATGATCTCCAAACCTGCTGATGGTACAGAACTTGTGGATCCTATTGAGAATTGCAAAGTCAAATGCAGAAACTCAGTGGAGAAGCTTCTAAAATGATTTAATAGCAATTACCTTAAACTGAACAAAGATAATCCAAAAGAACTAGTCAACGACTTCAGGAAATAGCCTGTTAATGATATCGTTTCTGTGAAGATTCAAGATGTGGACACTAAAACATTTAATCACCACAGGTATATGTGCCAATGGTGATGTGTTGGAGGGATTAATATTGAGATGTGGTGGCCAAAGGACACAGATGGCTCTACTATCTCAGAAAATTAAAAGCTTTTCAATTTTATCCTACAATCATGAAACACTTTTATAATTGAGATTGTTATCATATGTGAAAGCCTTTCCTGGTTTGGCTGCCTTAGGAAAATGGGCATTTTAAGGGTAAAGAGGTTAGTAAAACAGGAAGGAAGAGTATTTAATGGATTTATCTCTCTTGATGAATTCTGTGGTTGAAGAATTTTGATGAAATTAAAGAGTGCAAAAACACCCAGGGTCACCTCTTGTCTCAGTATTACTGGTGGGTGTAACGAGACAGCAGACTACAATCCCTCAGATGCTGGACTAATCAGAACTCATCTGTGACTTTCTCCACAAGAACACTTAGCAAGCACTGATGTATGAATGGGGAAATGAACTCAGGGTGGACTGAATGATTTACACTGAATGATTATTCTAATTACACTGGAACATCCTTCATACATATCTCAAATAAATTTAATATTTTAATTAGAGTAATTTATTTTATCTATTGCTTTCCTTTACATCTAAGGTAGCTTTTTACCAAAAGAACAATGCACTCAAAATGATTTTCTGAACGAAATTTTCTGAGGGGATAAAAAAGACTTGAAAATGGATTGCAGGACCTGAACTCTGTCGGAAGCTCGGGAAGTGATTGCTGGGCCCCTTGCTGAGATATTTTGGCATCGAAAGTCATAGCAGAGGTGCCGGAAGACTGGAGGTTGGCTAACGTGGTGCCATTATGTAAGAAGGGTGCTTAGGATAAGCCAGGGAACTATAGACCAGTGAACCTGACGTCGGTGGTGGGCAAGTTGTTGGAGGGAATCCTGAGGGACAGGATGTACATGTTTTTTTGGAAAGGCAAGGATTGATTAGGGATAGTCATCATGGCTTTATATGTGGGAAATCATGTCTCACAAACTTGATTGAGTTTTTTGAAGAAGTAACAAAGAGGATTGATGAGGGCAGAGTGGTGGACGTGAGCTATAGGGACTTCAGTAAGGTGTTTGACAAGGTTCCCCATGGGACACTGATTAGCAAGGTTAGATCTCCCTGTATATTGTGCCTATTTGAAACGTCATTTTCACCATCAATATTCCAAGAACTGTCAACTTACCTTTAAATATTGAACCTTCAAAATCCATGGAAGCTAATTCAGCTTAAAGAGCTAAATAACATTTGAATAGGAAAAGGATAACAAAGATGATCAAAACCAAAAGTCCTGGATTCTCTCAATGACTCAGGCAACAACTGTGAAGAGAGAAGCAACATTTACATTTTAGGCTAGATATTTGAGGATTATGGGAAGGAAAGGTCACTGTGAACTCTGCAGTGAATTACATTGAGAAGTTAAGAATTCTCAATTTTGCTCAAATCATCATAAGGCAGTAGCCTGTGGTTAGAATGGACATTCCTATAATTTTACAGATTATTTCTTAATTGCTAATATTAAAAACTAAATAATAAACTTGAATTTCTATTTCTTTCATGCCTAGGGCTTTCCAAAGCATTTACAGACAATGAAGTAGTTTTGATAGTCACTGCAAATAATGCAGTGAAATAGATGGTTTTAATTTCTGTGTTGCCTATTAATGTGGTCAAGCTGCATGACACTGAGCAATAAAAAGCTATCCTGGCCTGTGGTCATTTTTTGATAGACCATAACCAATATAAGTTAACAGAAAGGCTAATTCTTTCTTATGGAAAAAGCAGGCAACCAGTTCTAAGTTCCTTAAATCCTGTAATGACTGAACAGATTCCAGCTCATTGTTGCTGTAATATAGCCGGGACCCAAGGAAGAATCCAAGAACAATATTTTTGTGAGAGTTAAAAGGCCTGTACTTGTCGTTTCCGATTAAATGTTAGTATTTGGAATGAGCATTTGCAGAAAGTTAGAGCCAAATAAACATTAAATGTACATACTGCCTATCGTCATTAGTTCTGGAACAGATACAGCTTGTCTGGCCTGGAGTAATAATTTGTCTGTCAGTTGATTATACCATGGTGTTTATACACACTGAAGGCACACGTTTTCAATCCACAGAGTCATAGAGATGTATAGTATGGAAACAGACTCTTTGGTCCAACTCATCATGTAGACTAGATATCTCATCCCAATCTAGTCCCACCTGCCAGCACCTGGCCCATATCCCTCCAAACCCTTCCTATTCATATACCCATCCAAATGCCTTTTAAATGTTCCAATTGTACCAGCCTCCACCACTTTCTGTGGCAGCCCATTCCATACACGTACCACCCTCTCCATGAAAAAGTTGTCCCGTAGGTCTCTTTTATATCTTTCCCCTCTCACCCTAAACCTATGCCCTCTAGTTCCTGACTCCCTCACCCCAGGAAAGTTACTTTGCCTATTTATCCTATCCATGCCCCTCATGACTGTATAAACTTCTATAAGGTCACCCTCAGCCTCCGATGCTCCAACGAAAACAGCCCTAGCCTATTCAACCTCTCTCTATTGCTCAAATCCTCCAACCCTTTATATCCTTGTAAATCTTTTCTGAACACTTTCAAGTTTCACAACATCCTTCAGATAGGAAGGAGACCAGAATTGCATGCAATATTCCAAAAGTGGCCTAACTGATGTCCTGTACAACCACAACATGACCTTCCAACTCCTGTACTCAATACTCTGACCAATAAAGAAAAGCATACCAAACGCCTTCTTCACTATCCTATCTACCTGCGACTCTACTTTCAAGGAGTTATGAACCTGCACTCCAAGGTCTCCTTGTTCAGCAACACTCCCTAGGACCTTACCATTAAGTATAAGTCCTGCTAAGTTTGGCTTTCGCAAAGTGCAGCACCTCGCATTTATCCTCGCATTTGGCCCATCTGATCAAGTTCCCATTGTAATCTGAGGTAATCTTCTTTACTGTCCACTACACCTCCAATTTTGGTGTCATCTGCAAACTTACTAACTGTACCTCTTAAGCTCAATCCAAATCATTTATATTAATTAAGAAAAGTAGTGGACCCAGCACCAATCCTTGTGGCACTCCACTGGTCACAGGCCTCCAATCTGAAAAACAACCCTCCACCACAACCCTCTGTCTTCTACCTTTGAGCCAGTTCTGTATCCAAATGGCTAGTTCTCCCTGTATTCCAGGACTTTTGGTTTTGATCATCTTTGTTATCTTATTCCTATTCAAATAGGGTGGCTATGGTAGGGGATTTTAACTTTCCAAACATAGACTGAGACTGCCATAGTGTTAAGGGTTTAGATGGAGATGAATTTGTTAAGGGTGTACTAGAACATTTTCTGATTCAGTAAGTGGATGTACATACTAAAGAAGGTGCAAAAGAATTAGAATTCCTACAGTGTGGAAACAGGCCCTTCGGCCCAACAAGTCCACACTGACCCTCTGAAAAGTAACCCACCCAGACCCTATATTCACCTCTGTCTAATGCACCTAGCCGACACATCCCTGAACACTATGGGCAATTTGGCACAGCCAATTCACCTAACCTGTACATCTTTGGATTGTGGGAGGAAACCAGAGCACCCGCAGGAAACCCATGCAGACACAGGGAGAATGTGCAAACTCCATACAGACAGTCGCCCGAGGCTGGAATCAAACCTGGGACCCTGGTGCTGTGAGGTAGCAGTGCTAACCGCTGAACCACTATGCTGCCCAAACTTGACCTATTCTTGTGAAATAAGGCAGGGCAAGTGACTGAGGTAATAGTGGGGGATCACTTTGGGGCCAGCAACCATAATTCTATCAGTTTTAAAATAGTGATGGAAAAGGGTAGACCAGATCTAAAAGCTGAAGTTCTATGTTGGAGGAAGGCCAATTTTGATGATATTAGGCAAGAACTTTCAAAAGTTGTTTGGGGATGAATGTTCGCAGGTAAAGGGATGGATGGAAAATGGAAAGCCTTCAAAAATGAGATAACAAGAGTCCAGAGACAGTATGGAACTGTTAGGATGAAAGAAAAGGCTGGTAGATGTGGGGAATGCTGCATGACTAAAGAAATTGAGGTTTTGATAAGAAAAAGAAGGAAGCATATGTTAGATATAGACTGCAGAGATTGAGTGAATCCTCAGAAGAGTATAAAGGGAGGAGCAATACATTTAAGAAGGAAATCAGGAGGGCAACAAAGGGGATATAAGATAGCTTTGGCAAATGAGGTAAGGAGAATACAAAGGGATTTTATAAATACATTAAGGGCAAAAGGGTAACGAGGGAGAGAATAGGACCAAAGATCAGCAAGGCAGCCTATGTATAGAACCGCAGGAGATGGGGAAGATACTAAAGAAATATTTTTCATCAGTGTTTACTGTGGAGAAGAATGAGAAAGATACAAAATAGGAGGAAATAGATGGTAACATTTTGAAAAATGTTCATACTACAGAGTGGAGGTGCTCCTTAAAACACGTAAAAACAGATAAATTCCCAGGATCAGATCAGGTGTACCTCATATTCTGTGGAAAGCTGGGAAGGTGATTGTTGGGCTCCTTGCTGAGATAGTTGGATCATTGATAGTCACAGGTGAGCTGCAGGAAGACTAGAGGTTGGCTAATATGGTGCTACTACTTACAAAAGATGGTAAGGAAAAGCTAGGGAACTATAGAGCAGTAAGCCTGACATCGGTGGTGGGCAAACTGTTGGAGGGAATCCTAAAGGACAGGATTTAAAATATTTGGATAGGCAAGAACTGATTAGGGATAGTTAACAAGGCTTTGTCTGTCGGAAATCATGTCTCACTAACTTGATTGAGGTTTTTGAAGAAGTATCAAAGAGGATTGATGAGGGCAGTGTGATAGACGTGATCTATATGGACCTCAGTAAGGTGTTCGACAAGATTCCTCGTGGTAGACTAGTTAGCAAGGTTAGATCATATGGAATACAGGGAGAATTAGCCATTTGGATATAAAACTGGGGGCTCAAAGGTAGAAGACAGAGCATGGTGGTGGAGGGTTGTTTTTCAAACTGGAGACCTGTGACCAGTGGTGTGCCACAAGGATCAGTGCTGGGTCCACTGCTTTTCATCATTTATATAAATGATTTGGATGTGAACATACGAGACATAGTTAGTAAGTTTGCAGATGACACCAAAGCCAGAGGTTAAGTGGACAGTGAAGAAGGTTACCTCAGAGTGCAACAGGAGCTTGATCAGATAGTCTGATGGGCTAAAGAGTAGCAGATGGAGTTTAATTTAGATAAAAGTGAGGTGCTGCATTTTGGAAAGGCAAATCAGGGCTGGACTTATACACTTAATAGCAATACCTGAGGAGTGTTGCTGAACAAAGAGACCTTGGAATGCAGATTCATAGTTCCTTGAAAGTGGAGTCTCCAATAGATAGGATAGTGAATTAGGCACTTATTATGCTTTCTGTTGATTGTTAGAGCATTGAGTACAAGAGTTGGTAGGTCATGTTGTGGTTGTACAGGACATTGGTTAGGCCACTTTTGGAATACTGTGTGCAATTCCAGACTCCCTCCTATAGAAAGGGTGTTGTGAAACTTGAAAGGGTTCAGAAAAGATTTACAAGGATATTGCCAGGGTTGGAGGGTTTGAGCTATAGGGAGAGGCTGAACAGGCTGGGACTGTTTTCCCTGGAGCATTAGAGGCTGAAGGGTGACCTTATAGAAGTTTAAAGAAGGCATGGATAAGATAAATAAACAAGGTCTTTTCCCTGGGATGGGAGAGTCCAGAACTAGAGGGCATAGGTTTTATGGTGAGAGGGGAAGGATTTAAAAAAGGATCTAAGGGGCAACTTTTTCACACAGAGGGTGGTGTGTATATGGAATGAGCTGCCAGAGGAAGTAGTGGAGGCTGGTACAATTACAACATTTAACAGGCAACTGGATGGATATATGAATAGAAAGAGTTTAGAGGGATATGGCCCAAGTGCTGCCAAATAGGAATGAATTAATTTAGAATATCTGGTTAGGATGGACGAGTTGGACTGAAGGGTCTATTTTCATATTGTACATCTCTATGACTCTATCACTCTAGTGGTCAGTTCAGTATGAATCTGATTCACATTGCTTATATGTAGATTAATTTCACTCCCATTATCTTTTAGTGTCTGCCAAGAGCTATTAAATGTCAGTACCATTGTGGTGGTGGTGGTTCCACTGCCTCAGGAAAGCAACCAGCATGATCAAAGAGCCCTCCCACCCGAGCTATACTCTCTTCTCCTTCTTTCATCAGTTAGAAGACATAAACATTTAGAGGTACCTCCAAACAGCTTCTTCCCCACTGTTATCAGACTTTTGAATGGACCTCTCAAATGATAATGTTGATCTCTCTCTGTCCGCACCTACTCTGTCGGTGTAACACAGCATTCTGCACTCTGTTCTGCTACCATGATGTATGGCGCAATCTGCCTGCATAGCACACAAAACAACACTTTTCACTGTATCTCGATACATGTAACAACAATAAATGAAGTTTTTAAAAAGCTGCGCAAGTTTGTCACTGGATCCCAGTTCTGAGACTGATGGCTGGGGGGTGATTGTGGGGGAGTTATTCAATGTGGTTGGTAATAGTGGGTTGGTTTGGAAGCTGGAGTGGGTGACCGGAGAAGACAGGAAGGGGTAGTTTGGTGCTGACTGGTCTCCTGACATAAGTACATTGAAATAAAAGTCAATCATCTGCACAAACGCACACTGTCAGTCTAGGGTCTAATTCAAATATTGTAACTTAAAAGATACAACCAAGGACAGGAAAATTAAATGACAATGGTTCAAAGTAACTACTAAAGCCTGATGCAGCAAAGACACTGGATCATTAACAATGATATCGAGCAATCACCATCATATAACTCAATTAGGAAATCGAGAATACCATTATTGTAAAACAACAGCCAATGCTCAGAACCCATTAACTTCTGTCAAGGAAGGAGAAAATAACATGCGTGCTCACAACTTAGAAGCCAAGGATGCCTCACCATGAGATTGATCTGAGGATTTTTTTGAGAGTTTGGTAGTATTTAGTTTAGTATTTAGTTGGGTGTGAACAAATCATAGTGATTTTGTTGGGTTAACCAGGAGCTGTTGTCAAATCACAGCTGGGATCTGGAGGAGTCCTTTACAGATCATTGCAAAAAGATTGGAATTGGGGCTAGTTATTTTAACTTTATGTTGGTGTGATCGCAATTATTATGGATGAATCTGTTTTATAGACTTTGATTCAACAAAATGTCAGGTTTAAGGTTGAGCCAAATGCTATGTTTGTGTTTGTGTAATTTCTGTTCTTTAAAAAAGCCTACAGTCCAAGAACCATTTGTAAAGGAATGGGAGCAGGAACCTTTTACAGAACCCATTCACGAAAGAGAAAAATAAAGCTTATTCAATAAAGTAAGTGTTTTGTAAACTTCACTTTATTGAGAAAAAGAATACAGTTATAAAAACACTACATTAAAATTCCTTCAAGTCATTAAAGCATTTTATTCATATGAAAAAACTGTAATGGAATTCATAGTCCCACATTAGTGGGCGGCACGGTGGCACAGTGGTTAGCACTGCTGCCTCACAGCGCCTGTAGACCCGGGTTCAATTCCCGACTCAGGCGACTGACTGTGTGGAGTTTGCACGTTCTCCCCGTGTCTGCGTGGGTTTCCTCCGGGTGCTCCAGTTTCCTCCCACAGTCCAAAGATGTGCGGGTCAGGTGAATTGGCGAAGCTAAATTGTCCGTAGTGTTAGGTAAGGGGTAAATGTACGGGTATGGGTGGGTTGCGCTTCGGCGGGTCGGTGTGGACTTGTTGGGCCGAAGGGCCTGTTTCCACACTGTAAGTCTAATCTAAAAAAAATTAAAGTATCTAAAACTACTTGTAATTTCCAATCGAACTGTGACATGGAAGGCAACCTGCTGTGACAATGGGTCCTTGTGATATCAGCCATGTTACACTTATCCAGAAATGAAAAGCAGCCTCAGGATAATGTCAACTGACAGATTGAAATAGAACAAAATCTTATTTTAGCTCTGCTGGTATTGACAGGGTCTTTTGACATCTTAACAGTTCTTTGATAGCTTTGACAGTTCTTTGTGAGCTGGATGGTTACAATGAGTTTATCCACATTTTCTGTACAAACATCTCTACTGTTAACAAACCCAAAGGGCATCTGACTTCTCTCACAGTTATACCTTATACCGGATGCCTTACCTCCTGTGAAGAGTGTCATTCGACCACATCCACTGGGGTATGTTAATTCCCCAAAAGAGTACCACGGCTATTGAAATGAATCCACAAAGTTCAGACCTGCCCTTAACTAGCTTAATTGTTATGCTTCAAGTTTTAGACATTTACCACAATTGAATCACATAAGAGTGGAGGGACCTGATGATTTAAGTATGCAGAAGTTTCTGTGAACTGCACAGGACTGAATTGGAAACTAATTCCATTCTCAGTCTGTTAAAATGGCATGGCGAAAATTGGATCCATGATGTCTGAACTGCAAGTTAGCATTGTCTGAAAATTGAGTAACACAAACTGGGACGATAATATTCATTGTGCTTAACTATGACACATATCAATAACAGGAAAAAAATTTTGAATCTGGATTGCGTTTCTAAAGATTGTTTCTGAATCGTGATCTATAGATAAGAAAGAAACACAGAATGAAAAGAAAAAACAAATGAGCCTTGTTTTGCTTTCGGTCACATCCTTTAGAACAACCTGAGGAGGGGCACAGCCAATTAATTGATTTATAATCGTAGTTAATACTGCTATATTAGAAAATAGGTCTGCCAATTTGTATAAAGAGATAAATGATCTGAATTCAATGATATCGCTTAAGGCATTCTCATTAAGAGAATGTCATTGTTTTTCATATAGTGTTGTGGGAACTTCTATTTCCAGTTGAACAGATAGCCAGGTTCTATCAGCTTAACATATTAAAAGCTGGTACCTGACAAAACAACTTTCACTGAGTACTACACTCAATTAACAGCATATATTATAGTTTACGCTTTGTGTGCAGGTTTGAAAATGCAGCCTTCAGATTCACACATGCTGACACTGTGTGATACAACAGCAGTGAATGACAAGTGAGCTGGCAAATTGGATTTCCATCTTTGGACCAGTTAAGTGTTTCTTTCTATCTGTTTAACAGCTTCTGGGGTTTACTAATATGGCTTACTAACTGGTGATGACAGTTAAAATGAATGCTGCCCTCTTTAAAGATTGTAACGGGGTGTTGGATTTGGCAGAGTCAAACATTTAACAGACATTGTTCTGACCTTGACTCCCAGTATATCCGTTAGTTAACTTGCTCAGACAGTGAAGGAGGTTTGCTATGAGTTCATGCGTTTTCAGATTTACAATATAGGAAACTGGATTATTTTCCCGATCTCAGTAGCTTATCATTGTGGCAGTTCTTTGGCACTGATCATGACCTCTTGTGTTCCAATGTTTACATTGTCATAAAATGGCAGGAAATTCCACACTGGAAAGCTTCCATGGTTGAATTCCATCTCTGACCTAAATATTTTATAAAAGGCGTGCTGGTTGATACGAAGAGTTTTACATTTGTTCCTTTTAAATAAAAACAAAAAAAAAATAATGGACACCTGGGAATGATTATATGATAGTAATCTGATCAAGGGCTTTAAATTAAGCTGAAAGAACGAAGTCTGTGTACAGCCGGAAATATTTATAATTGTTCTCTAAATTCCTGCAAGAAATTAGAGCCTTGAAATTACTTCTTTGTATCTTCAGGAACAGTATTTAATCTTAAATCTTTTCATTTGTCCTGTGTATTTGCAGCTTCAAAAATTTAACCAACTAACAGGCCTCTGCCAATGCCCTGTGCTAGAAAATTAAGTGTGTCTGAATAGATTCAAAACCACTTACTTGTGTCAACTCTTTACCTCCCCCCTATGACAAGTGTCTACTCAATGCATCCTCACAGCAACACTGCATAGGATAAATTGGACCAAACAAACCTTTCTTTCCTCACTCATTGGTGCTGCGTGTAACTGTTCCAATGTCGTTCACACTCTAACACAGAAAATACCTAGTTAGCTACTGTAAAGGTTATCTGCTGTCAGCCTTCATTCTGACTAGTATCTGTTTGTTTTACTCACTAATGCCTCCATGAATATACTCGTGGCAAGCACAGACAGGACAATAATTAATAAGTTAATTTATAAATGCCTGTCATTTAATTAGAAAAAAACTGTTATTGTAATACAATAAAGCCAATGCACCACTTAATTCCTACATTGAATAATCCAGTTCTTTCACAGTGATTTTATTTTGTTTGTATTCAAAACTAACAGCACTCTGCTAATCCCTTTGCCCACAGATCCAAGTTAGGATCAAATGGTGCTGATTAAAATAGTACTAACACTTAGATTTCTTTCCAGACCGCACGTGCAGTCATAGAGGGCTGAGGGAAAGATTATAGAAGTAGAAAATTCTGTGCAAGTTAAAAGTAAAGGGAGAAGTAAAGAATATTGTCATTATTGAGAAATATAGGCTTAAACAACCTTTGACAATCTCAATAAGTATCTTGACCCATCAGCAGCATGTGAGGACAAGGGCTGAAGCCAAATGTTTTAAACAGGATTGTGAGGTGATTGTGTTATTTGAGAATCTCTTGGTTTTCATACATACCATATATTCATGAAACATCCTGGTTTATGGGAATGAAAACAGCAGCAAGATGCGACACAGCTCATTTAAAAGGCACAAAACACATCTTGGCATGCTGCGGTTAGCAATGGTGTGATACTTCAACAGAAGCTTCTTTGTTTGGAATGTCTTTCAACAATGGCTTTGGCATGTTGCTAACGTCAGTCAGCCCCCAGTATTCTCAAACATCCCATTGTTTCACATTGAAAACTCCATTGAATTTTCACCCATCCCTCAGGTTAAAGGACAGCATACTACGTATGAAACAACTTGCATTGTTCAAATAATTAAAATATAACATGCATTTACAGAGCACTTCTCATGAACACCTCATGTCTCAAAGCATTTTACAATCAATGAAACACAAATAAATAATACCACAAAATATAGCGTAATATAGGAAACATGGCAACAAATTCCCACTGACAATAACATCCAAAGTTAAAAATCACAACACTAGGTTATAGTCCAACAGATTTAATTGGAAGCACTAGCTTTCGGAGTGTCGCTCCTTCAGGTTGTCAACCACCTGATGAAGGAGCGGTGCTCCAAAAGCTAGTGCTTCCAATTAAATCTGTTGGACTATAACCTGATGTTGTGTGATTTTTAACTTAGTACACCCCAGTCCATCACCGGCATTTCCAAATCAATAATATCCAAATAATCTGCTTGTTGTGATGTTGTTTGAAGCATTTCTATTCACCAGATACATCACTACTCTTCTCTGAGATGATTCCAGGAGTGTTTTTCTAACTTAGACCATCAGGTAGATAGGGTTTTGGTTTAATAAATAATTGAAAAGCCAATGTTTCCAGCTGTGTAGCACTTCCCTATGCACCAGAGAGTTAGCCTTGGCTATTGTGCTCAAACATTTGGTACTTGGAACCTTGTTACAAGAGTGCAACCCATTAAGTCACAACCCACTTGCACAATTCGACTCTAGTACTGGTTGGCTTGATGGGTGGTTTGTGATATAGAATGATACCAACAGTGTGGTTCAATTCCCATGAACTGGAGGTCACCATGAAGTCCCACATTCTTGACCTCATCCCCTTGCCTGAGGCATGGTGTCCCTCAAGTTAAACCACCATCAGTTGTCCTTCTCTAATGAAAGAGCACCTCTATGGTACTCTCAGACTTTAAAGGGTAACTAGAATGGGAATGGAATTGAACCTGCACAGTGCCACAAGCTGATCTGCCAACTGAGCAAGAAGGCCCAGGAGTGAAAAGGCCCACGTGCAGCCTCTTTCATATACTATGCTGATTGTACCATTGCCAATGTGCTATTGAAGGAGAGAGTTTGTATATACTGTAGTGCCATTCTTTTGTGTGATTCACCTACATTGAAATAATTATTGTTCACAACCCCTGCGCATCAAAAAATTGAAAGTGTTATGTACTTATCTTAATCTTTTCATTCAACCAACTCTTAGTTGGCTTTAAAATGCTTGTTTTGGTCAGCATCAGGTTTGCCTTAATAAGTGAATAATGTTCACATGGATTCTTCGGGAGATGGCTATCGGGAGATATTTGGCGGGATCCCATGATTTGTCGAGCGAGTGCTTTCCCAGCAATGAGACTGACAAGCTGCATTTTCCAACCAAGTCCCAGATATCAAAATGAGATCCACAAAAATGGGGAGCTCAAGGCTTATTGATGGGATTGTTGCTCATTCTCACCATCATTGCTACCTAACCTCACTTCATTAATATGCAACTTCCAATTCTCCCACCCACCAGCTAGAACTAGACACCAGGAATTCCTCATGAGAGAGCAAGTAACTAGTGACTCCATTTCACTTCTCTGGACCTCCATCTTGGACACCCATCACTAATGTCTCAGGAACAGATTCCATGAGCAGCAACCACACACAATCCATGTTTCTGAATGTTAGTGTCCAATATGCACCAGTGTCACATCATCATGGCATTTTCTGATTCACTTCCAGTATGCTTCTGCATGTTAATCCTGCACTTTCGAGCTCACCAACACCTTTCACTGGAATGGAAAAGTGGAATTGAGGGTTATCGAATCAGCCATGACGTCATAACAAAGCAGAATTTTTAGGATTAGAATTATTACAGTATGGAAGCAGGCCCTTTGGCCCAGCATTCCACACCAACCCACCAAAGAACAACCAAGCCAGACCCATTCCCCTATTACTGTACATTTATCCCTGACTAATGCACCTAACCTACACATCCCTGAACTCTATGGGCAACTTAGCATGGCTAATTCCCCTAACCTGCACATCTTTGGACTGTGGGAGGAAACACGGGGAGAATGTGCAAACTCCGCACAGACAGATGCTTGAGGCTGAAATTGAATCCAGGTCCATGGCACTATTTGGCAGCAGTGCTAACCACTGAGCCACCGTGCCACCCTCTTGATGGGCTGAATACTGTTTCTATGACATATGTTCTTACAATGCCACTGTATGAATACTTTGCATGCAGGAACAAGCACCCTGGTCATAAATTTGACCAAGCTGTATGTCAGGGCTGTTCGCTCCCTCTCTTAGCACACAGTGTAGTTTGTGCTTACCTGGATACTTACAGCCAACCCTCCCTTCCCCCACCTAACACCCACCCCACCCCCTCACCGACCCCCACCCCACCCCGCACCACCTCTCCCTTGCCTGACTTTGCCTAATTTCACTTTGCATTTATGCACTTTGGCCTTGCAGCCAGAAATTGGAAGCTCACAGAATGTCTGCCTTGTCCTGCTGCTTAGTGCAGACACAAAACCAGTCATGTTTTTCAGCAGTGATCAGTCAAAGGGATTGAACGTGTTGCTGTATGGCACAATGCTATCTCAGTTGCAGACCTGCAAGAGAGCATTCAGGAGTCCGTCAGTCAGCAGCTGAGGCTGTCCATCCGAATCAGTCAGGGGTGTGGGCGAAGGGCAGTCCTGCAGGCTTGCCCGATGAATGTCAATTGGGGACAATATCAGGGTCACTGTTGTAGAAAGGTAAAGAGGGGGACTCAGTGCTGGGGATTGAAAGCAGGACAAGGACAGTGAAAGTGGGAATTCATGATAAAAGTTTTTTTTATATTCACTTGCGGGACATGGGCATCATTGGCTGGGCCAATATTTATTACCCATGCCGAGTTACCCTTGACAAAGTGGTGGTGAGCTACCCTCTTAGAGTCATAGAGATGTACAGCATGGAATTAGACCATTTGGTCCAACTCAGCCATGCCAACCAGATATCCCAACCCAATATAGTCCCACCTGCCAGCACACAGCCCATATTCCTTCAAATCCTTCCTACCAAATACCCATCCAGATACCTTTTAAATGTTGCAATAGTACCAACCTCCACCACTTCCTCTGGCAGCTCTTTCCATACACGCATCACCCTCTGTGTGAAGAAGTTGCCCCTTAGGTCTCTTTTATATCATTCCCTTCTCACCCTAAACCTATGCCCTCTAGTTCTGGCCTACCCCACCCCAGGAAAAAGACTTTGTTGATTTATCCTACCAATGCCCCTCATGATTTATAAACCTCTATAAAGTCATCCCTTAGCCTCAGATGCTCCAGGGAAAACAGCCCCAGCCTATTCCCTCTAACTCAAATCCTCTTGAACCACTGCAGTCCTCTTGCTCTAGGTAGACCCATAATACCGTTCAGAGAGGAATTCCAGGATTTTGACCCAGAGACATTGAAGAAATGAAATATATTTCCAAGTCAGAATGGTGAGTGATTTGGAGGGGAACAGACAGATGATGGAATACCTATGTATCTGCTGCCCTTGTCTTTCTATTTGGAAGTGGTTATGGGTTTGGAAGGTGCTAGCTAAGGATCTTTGGTGAATTTATGTAGTGCATCTTGTAGATGGTATACACTGCTGCTACAGAGCGTTGGTAGTGGAGAGAATGGATGCTTGTGGATATGGTGCCAATCAAGTGGGCTGCTTTGTCCTGGATGGTATCAAAATGAGTGTTGTTGGAATTGCATCCATCCAGGCATAGCATTGTGCATGTGAAATACATGCAGCATGCAAGTGTTTGGAGTGCAAAAGACTGTTACAAACAATTTTGATCATGTCATTGATCCTTGCAAAATCAGAAATAATCCTGGGTGACCTTAAAAGAGTCATCTGTGAAAAGCTAATACATAACCTCATAGGCTGCACAGGAGCATGGGACTGATTCCCTCACAGCTTTAACTGTACATTGATGACTTGTGCGGTTGGCGGCTGGGAGGAGAAGGAATGATACATGAAACACTTGCAAGGTCCTACTCTGTCCTTGCAGCGTGACTGGTAGTGCTTTCATTGGAATAAAGCTGAATGTCAGGTTTCATTTTGACTCAGTTCATGACCCTCCTTGTGAGAGATCTTCATGCCCCTCTGTGTAGAGGAATATGTGAGGCTGTCATTTGTGAGTGATCTGAATGCTGACCTAAGAACCTGTTCTCTTCTTGATACTCTCCTCGCAGGCTCATTGCAAACGTGACAGATGGGTCAAACCACAGCAGGAGTTATCATGCCTGTTCCTGCAATGTTGCAGTCAAATGGAGGAGGAACTGATGCATAACAAGCCCAGAGCTAGCAACAAGTTACAGCGGAGCAGCTTCCTTATGAGAAGGTCACAGCTGAAGGTCATACCCATAAAAAACTCAGGAGGGTCAGAGTCTATCATCCTCAGTGTCATTTCCTCCAAATGAGCAAGGCATAGTATTGATGATGTCCAGAAATACTATAATAGAACTAAATGAGGTACTGCAGAGGGACCTGCAACATGAAGGAGTGGGTGACCATTCTATCACAATGGCCACCACAGTGACCAAGGAATGTAGAACTTCTAGCTGACTAGCTCCTTCTGAGGAGAAGCTGGGAATCTGTGCAAAATTTCCCAATCATCCACCCACAAATATATCAAGGCTATCATGATGCCATTTTTACCACATCATGTGCCTCATTTCATTTCCCCGTGATGGGATCGGTACTACAGCCCAGTCAGTAAGACTCAGCAGCATAGCTGACTTCCTGTGTTGCAGGCTGCCATAGACAGTACACATGGAGAAACTGAGGACTGTAGATGCTGGAGATTCAGAGTCAAAAGGTGTGGCACTGGAAAAGCACAGCAGCATCCGAGGAGCAGCAGAGTCGACATTTTGGGCATTCCCAATGAAGGGCTTATGTTTGAATTATCGTCTCTCCTGTTCCTCGGATGCTGCCTGACCTGCTGAGCTTTTCCAGCATCACACTTTTCAACATAGGCAATACATATATCATGTTTAAAGGGCCATATCATAACGCTGCTGAGTTTATCAATAGGAAAGATTTGCATTTCATCAATGCACAAGTCAGCTTCTTAGAAGTTAGCACCAGGTACCCTGAAAGCTACTATGATGCCTGTATGTTCGAGAACTCTTGGAATCTCTTGGGTTTGAGGGGTCAGATTTAGAACAAAGGTCAATGAACAGCACAGCACAGGAACCTCCCCCTCAGCCCATCATGCCGTACTGACACTTTCTAAACTAAAATCCTTTTGCTTCAATGTGTTTCCATATCCCTCTATTCCCTGCCCGCTCCTGTATCTGTCAGGTTGCCTCTTAAACATTGCTATTATATTTACTTCTACAACTTCCTCTGGTGACGGGAGCATCTTCTGAGGAGAAAGGTGAGCACATTAAGCAGGAGGACCGTCACTGTATGTGTGATTACAGCAATGCAGCCACAATTGATGCAACTGGAATCAATTGAAACAAAAACAGAAATTGCTGGAGAAACTCAGCGTGTCTGGCAACATTTGTGGAGAGAAAGCAGAGGTAATGTTTATCAAGTCCACCTTTAACACCTGATTTCAGTAAATGAGAGCTGGATGTAATAATCATTCACTGACAGTAAAATTATTGGCTCTGAACATGCAGGCAGCTTGTTCCTGTTCTGAGAGATAAAAGCAGTTTCTGTTTGTTTAATTGCTGTTCAAATTTAGTGTTGATGGAAAGTGTCTGTTTTAAAGCAAATGGAGACTTTCCTGAATGTGATGGTCCCACATTGAACAATGGATAAAATGCTGAGTCATGTTGGACACCAGGAAAAGCATGGCTATGACTTCAACGGCTGTAGAAGGGAATGTGACTAAAGATGGGTAAGCTCTGTGGCCTGGTCCTTAAACAACAGTAGGTGTCGGAGGGTGCAGTGCCAGGAACTGTCAGAGGTGCCTCCTACGTGTCATCAGGATTGTTCAATGCTGCTGTCCCGAATTCAGAGTGAAGGGTGACTCTAGACCGCGAAGGCTTGACCTGGTATGTAAGTGGTTATCTAGGATGGTTTCTATAATATCCCAACAGTGACAAATACTTCCAAATAAAGCTGGCTTGGAACAAAGGGTGCACCACTGAGACCTGGGGGGTAGTTAGTGAGGTGGGTTCAGGATTATTGTGTGAGAAAACTCACTAGGCCTCACTGAGTTCACCCAGAGAGAGTAGAGCAGATGAAATTCACCCCCACAGAAAGCAGTCAAGGCCAAATCAATTGTATAATTTCAAGAAGGAGCACTTGTGGTGAAAGCATTCAGAGGATATGGGGAAAAGCAGGAATAGGCGGTTGAGTTGGATGATTAGGGCGATCATATTGAATGGTGGAGCAGGCTCAAGGGGCCAAAGGGCCTGTTCCTACGCCTATTTTTAAATTTCTATGGAGGGAAAACTTCCATGAAATCGTCAAAGAAGCTTCAGCTTCTTATTATGTTGGAGTTTTTCAGATTTTTACCAAGCAGCCCTTTGAAGAGCCCTGATCAACGAGTGTCAGTGGCACAAGTCAGTAAAACAATGTACTTGTAAAAGCAGACTTTGACAGAAGCCCCAGTAATGCTGGCTACCTACCAGCCTGACAGTGAACTCAAATATCCCGAATCAACTACAGGTCACTATTTTGTAGCTGCAGGGCAGGTGAGGTGATGGGATCAAAGTCCATTCATTAGGACACAAACAAAACCAACTCTGTAAAGTGATCTTTCCGAGTAGGAACAAATGCATTATCAAAGAGGAAGACACTAACACTAATGAAGATCACATTGTTTAACATCTGAGTAAAAATGTCCCAGTGAAGCACAAGCCAGGTTAATGAAAATGCAATCTCAGGATAATTACGTGTGTATGTCTTTTTAATTACATTGCAGCACATGATACAAGCAGGAGGAAATAATGAAGCAGGAACTGGGTGACATGACCGATGGTAATTTGGTCAAAAACATCAATTGACCATAATTTAATTACAGCGTACAAGTTCCTAAAAATCCAATCAAGTCTCATTATGCATGAGCTTGTGTTCAGCATTATGAATCAGTAGTAGTTCAAAAGTTTTCAAGTCAGAACATTGTGGGTATAGTTCATTCCAGAGACTTGATATTTTCAGAGCAGGAGTAGGCTATTCAGCCCCTCAAGCCTGCTCTGTCATTCAATAAGATCATGGCTGATCTCACTGTTACTTCATATTCTTGCCTATCGCGAATAACCTTAGACATCCTTGCTCAATAAGAATCAATCTACCTCAACAATATACAAAGACTCTGCCTCCATCACCTTTTCAGAAAGAGAGATCCATAATCTGTCTATCCAGTGGGAGTGAAAACTTCTCTTTGTCTCTGTTTTACATGGGCAGTCCCTGATTTTTTAAACAGTGAACCCTGGTTCTAGATTCTCCCAGAAGAGGAACATCCTCCACGCCCTGTCAAGAATCATCAGGGCCTTATATATTTCAGTCAAGATTAGAGTGGTGCTGGAAAAGCACAGCAGGTCAGACAGCATTCGAGGAGCAAGAAACTCGACATTTCAGGCAAAAGCCCTTCATCCCTGATCAAGGGCTTTTGCCCGAAACGTCAATTTTCCTACTCTAATTCTCCAGCATCTGCGGTACCCACATCTGCCTTATATATTTCAATCACGCCATTTTTGTTTAAAAAAATAATATCCCTACAGTGTGGAAACAGGCCATTGGACCAACAAGTCCACACTGACCTTCTGAAGAACATCCCACCCAGACCCATCCCCCTAACCTATCCCAGCAACCCTGCAGTTCCCATGGCCAATCCACCTAACCTACACATCCTTGGACAATTTTAGCATGGCTAAATCTTAGAAAGAAGAGGATTAATTCAAGTCTGGAGCATGGCCAATCCACCTAACCTGCACACCTTTGGACTGTGGAAGGAAACCTACACAGACACAGGGAAAATGTGTATACTCCACACAGAGTCACCCATGGATGGAATCAAACTCGAGTCTCTGGCAGTACTAAGGAATGAGCCACTGTGCCGCCCTAAAGTCTTGCTTTTCTAGTCTCCAGTGCACCTAAGCCTAGCCTTTCCAACCTTTCTTAATAAGACAATCCATTCATTGCTAGTATACTGGCAGAGTACTGCACTGCCAGAGGAACTCAAGTGACCTCACAGGTAAAAGCACTGATGAACGAAGGGATCTGATCCCTGATTCAACTTTCCATGCATTTGAAGTTACTTGGTTTCAGGCAGGACAACAGCCACAATGTTACTGAACTCAATGATCATGCTATCAGACTAAAGTTGACAGATTTTGAAAGGAGAAACAGCCCAGAAGACACCTATTTGTCAATACTTTTCCTACAGCATTGCAACCTTTATAAATCACAAAAAAATGCATTATTAATCATTGACTACAAATATTGCAGCAATTCAGCGCCCAACTAATATTTTGTCTTTTCTCACATTTTTCTCTTAGCATTTCAAATTGACACCCCAGTACCATATCTTTGATGAGAAATTAAACTGACGGCCTATATCGAGTTTTGAAAAGATTTGTAGCTCAGGTTGAGGTTCTGGATATAGGTTTGCTCACTGAGCTGGAAGGTTCATTTCCAGACATTTCGTCACACTACTAAGTAACATTTTCAGTGGGCTCCAGTCGAAGCTCTGTTGATAATTCTTGCTTTCTATTTATATGTTTGGGTTTTTTGGGTTGGTGATGTCATTTCCTGTGGTGACATCAGTTCCTGTGGCAATGTCATTTCCTGTTTGTTTTCTCAGGGGTTGGTAGATTGAGTCTAACACGATGTGTTTGTTAATAGAGTTCCGGTTGGAATGCCATGCTTCTAGAAATTGTCGTGCGTGTCTCTGTTTGGCTTGTCCTAGGATGAATGTGTTGGCCCAGTCGAAGCGACGGCCTATATCCCAATCCTAGTTGAGGTGAATATTTAAATGCTCAAAGCCCTATTTGAAGAGGATGGAATTTTCCCTCTCTCGTAACCATCATTTCCCCTTCAGCAGCACCATCAAATGGATGAAGTTGTTATTCTGTTGGTCGGACCATGTTGCAAGCAAGATGGCTGCTGTATTTGGTGACATAATTCATTGTAATTCATAACCTTTTTTTGAACAGATATTTCACAGAGGTCAACTTTGTTAGCAAAGCCAGCAATTGACAAATGGAGTATTTTGAGATGTTTCTAATAGATATGATGTAGAAAGAATTTGCATACATATAGCATGATTTATGACCTCACTGTATGCCAAAGAACTTCACAGTATGTGGCATGCTTCTTGAAACATAAACACCCACAGGAAAATAAATGAGCTAATTTTCACTCAGCAAGGTCCTGCAAACATCAATGAGATAAATGATGTTGTGCCTAGCTGCTCTGTTCATGAGCATTACTCAATACCAAGGAACAGTGAGTTGTTTAAAAAGAAACTATTTCATAACATTAACTCCCCGTAGATTCAAATATTTACTAGATTTGAGTTTGTAGATACTGAAACATTATTCAGTTGGTCTGTGAACTTCTAATAAGGGAAGATAAATTTAGGCTTAGGTATTAGAAGCATGAAAGGTATGTATGCAATGCTCTTGTGGTAGAGTGGTTCTGTTCCTATCTTTGGCACAGAAGGTCTGGGTTCAAAATCCATCCACCACAGAGTTTTCACAGCACAGAAAGAGGCTCTTCAGCCCATCATGATCATGCTGGTTATCAAAGATCCATCTTTTTAAATCCCATTTTCCAGCACATGGTCTAGAGCTTCATATGTTATTGCATTTCAAATATTCATCCTCATTGTTCTTAAATATCTTGACGTTCCCACCTCTACCAACCTATTAGGCTCTAGATATGTGTCCTAACTTGTCTGAACAGATAGATTAAAGATATCTAAAAGGTAGGAATTCCTTTCATGCCAGAATGTGGAATGCCTTGCCATGTTATGTTGAAGTATGCCAGTCATGAGACTTAAAAGGAGAATTAGCTCATCAAAAGGACAAGACTGCCTTTTTTTCTTTCTTTTCAGCTTAAAAGGCCTAACTCTAAAGTTAGGTATGCAGCTAGATTTTTAAGCCATTTAAAGAGAAAAATATTCAAGCATTCATGAAAAAAAGCAGAGGATTACCTTTTCAGTGGTGCCAGGATTATCAAATGTCTAGGGTCAGAGAATCGAATGATTTCCATCTGTACTGTAATTAAGAAGCCCATGACATGAAGTAATCAATTAAATGTGAGTCCACGGACAACCCTTAATAATACTTGTTTTCTTCCATCTTTATAAATAGAACTTCCATAAAAAGATGCATCAATCCCTAATATTAATGAAGGTGTTTTCCCATTTAAATTGATGGAGAGATCATCTTCACCCCAAATATCTTTGTGAGTGGAGTTGCCTGGAGCAATAAGTTTCTCGAGCAGCAGAAATCACTGAAAAATAGGGCATCTTATTGACAAAGGAGAAAAATGGACAAATTAGTAAATTAGTATCCTTAAGAAAATATTTCCTCCTCAGAATTGCTGTCCTTGTTTCCATAATGAAAGTGCTCCTTAATGAAATTCCCTGAGGAGCCATTTTGCTTACTGAGGAATACGATAAATACACGGTGTAATTGGTTGCACATTACAAAAACAAAGCAACAAGATGACTGAAGTATTTCTGCCTGAAATATATTCTCCTCCTGAGCTTTATAATTAATGGTGTAGTGTTTGAATTGGCTAACATCTGGATGATGGGAAGAGGTCAGCCCCAAGGGAAAGTGCTAGTCTTGCATCATTATATTTGTGCATACAAATTTTCACTCTCATCATTACAGGTATTAATAAAGCAGTATACTGATGTAGCTGGAATGTTTATTAAAAAGAACTGTTTCTCGTAACTGACCAAGGAGACTGCCATTGTATCAGGCAGGACATGGGGAAGAAAGCTTTAACGAAGTGAACTATGTGGTTTATTGTTTTTCCAACTTTTTCACATGATGTCAAACAACTTACGGCTAATGTTCTGGCATTAATGTCTACTGCTCAATAATTCAAGCCAAGCACCTATTAATAGCTCCCCAGATTTATGACACAATAATCTATTAGATATAATAAGTGCTCCACTGACATTGCTTTGAGAAAAATGCTAGGATCAGCCTGAGGGAAACTGAAGTAATGTGCTATTTTTTAATTAAGTTTTTGTGTGGTGGTAGAAAGCAAAAGCAACATCAAACTCAAAGCAAAATACGATGACTGCTGCAAATCTGACATAAAAACAGGAAATGTTGAATCTTTCTGGAGTGATTATAACAAGGTCAGCCAGGTGCACTTGATAGAATATGGATTCCCTGATTGGGGCTGTTAATCTGGTCCAATCAGGGAGCTCTGGCTGATAGATAAGAACAAGAGTGTCTCCACCAACACCCTGGAGTTGTTCAGGGAGAGGTGGGCGCCGCAGGGAGTGGAGTGCATCATTTCCCCCTCCAACTCTATTTTGATTTAGTCCCTGCCCTCCCCTTCACTGTTTTGATCACACAGCATTGCCCTTTGATGTGAAGGGCACTGCTCGTCACAGGCCACTCGGGTGTTTTCCTACTTTTCCTGGTGGTGGAAATTGAATAAAGATTTGTACACCTTGTCTCTCACTGTGTCTCACAGCTGCACACACACACACACACACACCATGGGTGCTGGGAAAAAATAAGAACAAGAGTGTCTCCACCAACACCCTGGAGTTGTTCAGGGAGAGGTGGGCGCCGCAGGGAGTGGAGTGCATCATTTCCCCCTCCAACTCTATTTTGATTTAGTCCCTGCCCTCCCCTTCACTGTTTTGATCACACAGCACTGCCCTTTGACGTGAAGGGCACTGCTTGTCACAGGCCACTCGGGTGTTTTCCTACTTTTCCTGGTGGTGGAAATTAAATAAAGATTTGTGCACTTTATGTCTCTCACTGTGTCTCACAGCTGCACACACACACACACACCATGGATGCTGGGAAAAAAATAAGCACTACCGCAGTTAGGCGGTAGTGTGGGGGTTAATTAAAAAAAAAATATAACCAAAAAAAAAAATATAACCAGGAGATGCCCTTAAAAAAAAAGAACAAGAGTGTCTCCACCAACACCCTGGAGTTGTTCAGGGAGAGGTGGGCGCCGCAGGGAGTGGAGTGCATCATTTCCCCCTCCAACTCTATTTTGATTTAGTCCCTGCCCTCCCCTTCACTGTTTTGATCACACAGCATTGCCCTTTGATGTGAAGGGCACTGCTCGTCACAGGCCACTCGGGTGTTTTCCTACTTTTCCTGGTGGTGGAAATTGAATAAAGATTTGTACACCTTGTCTCTCACTGTGTCTCACAGCTGCACACACACACACACACACACCATGGGTGCTGGGAAAAAATAAGAACAAGAGTGTCTCCACCAACACCCTGGAGTTGTTCAGGGAGAGGTGGGCGCCGCAGGGAGTGGAGTGCATCATTTCCCCCTCCAACTCTATTTTGATTTAGTCCCTGCCCTCCCCTTCACTGTTTTGATCACACAGCATTGCCCTTTGACGTGAAGGGCACTGCTTGTCACAAATACTTGGGTGGTTTCCTACTTTTCCTGGTGGTGGATATTGAATAAAGATTTGTGCACTTTGCGTCTCTCACTATGTCTCACAACTACACACACACACACACACCATGGGTGCTGGGGAAAATAAGCACTACCGCAGTTAGGCGGTAGTGTGGGGTTAAAAAAGAAAAAAAAAGGAAAAAAAAAAGAACAAGAGTGTCAGATGTCTTGGTCACTCTGATAGCTGGCTCTGAGGAAGTTAGATCAGTGTCAAGGGCTCTCCATGTGCAAATAAAGGGTGACTTAGTGATAGGACACTGGCCTTCAGGTCAGTTATGATTGTAGGTCAACACACTGGGATTCATTCTCTCTCTCTCTCTTTCTCTCTCTCTCTCTCTCTCTGTGAGGTGTTGCATTTTGGTAGGCAAATCGGGGCAGGATTTATTCTGTAATGGCAAGATCCAGAGATCGTTGCCGCACAAAGAGACCTTGGGATGCAGGTTCATAGTTACTTGAAAGTGGAGTCGCAGGTATATAGGAAAGTGAAGAAGACATTTGGTATGCTTGCCTTTATTGATCAACGCATTGAGTATGGAGTTGAGATGTCATGTTTTTAGATTAGATTACTTACAGTGTGGAAACAGGCCCTTTGGCCCAACAAGTCCACACCGACCCGCCGAAGCGCAACCCACCCATACCCCTACATTTACCCCCTACCTAACACTATGGGCAATTTAGCATAGCCAATTCACCTGACCCGCACATCTTTGGACTGTGGGAGGAAACCGGAGCACCCGGAGGAAACCCATGCAGACACGGGGAGAACGTGCAAACTCCACACAGTCAGTCGCCTGAGGCGGGAATTGAACCCAGGTCCCTGGCGCTGTGAGGCAGCAGTGCTAACCACTGTGCCACTGTGCCGCCCTGAATGTTGCGGATATACAGTACATTGATTAGGCCACTTTGGGAATACACTGTTCAATTCTGGTCTCCCTACAATAGGAATGATGTTGTGAAACTTGAACAGGTTCAGAAAAGATCTACAAGGACTCTGCCAGAGTTAGACGGTTTAAGCTATAGGGAGAGGCTGAATAGACTTGGGCTACCTTCCCTGAAGAGTCAAAGCCTAAGGGGTGACCTTATAAAGGTTTATGAAATCATGAGGAGCATGATTGGGTAAATTGCCAAGGGTAGGGAAGTAGAAAACTCGGGGGCATAGGTTTAAGGTGAGAGGAGAATGTTTTAAAAGGGACCTAAGGAGCAACTTTTTCGCACAGAGGATGGTGCATGTCTGGAATGACCTGTCAGAATAGATGGTGGAGGCTGGTACAATTATAACATTTAAAAGGCATCTGGATGGGTATGTGAATGGGAAGGGTTTAGAGGGATATGGGCCAAATGCTGGAAAATGGGACAAAATTAATTTAGGATATCTGGTCAGCATGGACGAGTTGGACCTCAGGGTCTGTTCCCCTGCTGTACATCTCTGACTCTATGAGTCATTGACTTTCTCTTCTCAGATGTTGACTGGTCAGCTCTCTGCTGCAGCCTTCACTATAGTTATTATTGACCAAGAGAGCTTCATTTTATTGGAAGCTGGTTTTATTCTGTGATGCAAAAAATTAACTTAGTTTAAATACTGGTATTTAACACCAAAAAAAATGATATACTGATTGGCAAAATTGACTGCAATTAACTGACAGTCCTACTTTCCTTTAATAACTTTGTGCTCTAATTCTGTAATTCTATTCCTAGAGATGGAGACATTACTAGAGATGGAGACATTTAGTAAATTAGGAGATGAATTTAGTCTTTGCTATTGTTCTTCAGTAAAGAGATCCATACTAAAATAAATATTATGCAACTGGTGCTTTTAATAAAATGCATTTTTCAGGCTGCCCATAGAATTCTATTCCGTCATGAACATGATAAATTTGGACTTTCCAGTGGTATTTTCAGTTCTAACACCATCTGACTAATATTATCATCATGTTCCTATTTCAGAATTACAAATGTTTTTGGGGAGAATTTTCCTTTACATCGGCATGAATCTAAGTTGAAGTTGCGTAAAGGTTATTACACGGTCAAAGTTGCATTTGAAAAGTAAAATATCCTACACCTATTAAAGAGATAATGTTCCAAGTTTAACTTTGCCTTCACAATGTGCAGGCCTTTAAATAATAACAGGAAGGAAACTGCAAAAGGGAAGTTATTTCCATTTGAGCAGTCCCCCAAATTCTAATAATTTGTAAAGAGCAAACAGCCACTACTGACAGTGTTGTATTCAATTATTCTAGTTTGATTATGTAAGTCTGTTTACTATTGATGCTCACTGTAGTTGATTGGTTATGCCTCGCTGAACTCTAAGATAAGGAAATAGATATCATAGAAAGTGTTGGAAGCATGGAGTAAACAGATGTATAAAATGCTGCAAATAGAGTTCTTAGAAAATTAGAATCTAGTATCATCTCTAGCTCAGTTGGCTGGATGGTTGGTTTGTGTTACGGAATAGGCCAACAGCCTGTGTTCAATTCTCACACTGGCTGAAGTTACTATGAAGACTCACCTTCTTAACCTCACCTCTCACCTGATCCACTGGTTAAACTCACCACTAGTTGTCTTTCTAATGGGAGAAAGAGAAAGTGAGGACCGCAGATGCTGGAGATCAGAGTCGAAAAGTCAACCAGCCCATTCTTGATGAAGGGCTTATGCCCGAAATGTCAACTCTCCTGCTCCTTGGATGCTGCCTGATCGGCTATGCTTTTCCAGCGCAACACTGTTTGTCTTTAATGAGAGAGCAGATCTATGATTACTGGGATAATGATCACTTTATCTTTTACTCTAAGGAAAATCAAACACATGAACTAACAGCAGACAGCACTAATTGAACATTCAGCAGATGGTTGCACCAAGAAGGCTAAAATGTGGCAGTTGGTCTTTTGATGGCTGTGACCTCAAAACAATTGCTACCAAAAATGATCAGGAAAATAATTTGGAAGCTGACTGAATGAAGGAGGACTAAGAGATCTAAATATTCGTTCATTTCCTCCAGGTGAGAGTGACCCAAGGCATTTTAGTTAATTTGTAATGGTAATGAATTTGGCTAGACTCCATTCACTTGGGTCCAAACATGACACCTTAATTTTATTTAGGGTCTCATTCAGAAAGGCCAAAGAACATGAGCACTTTCCTGGGCGATTTACTTCACATTGAATCTTAAATCTAATGACTCTATTGGTGCTGGAAGCCAAATTGGAAACAGTGTTTGAGTTCAATGAAAACAAAAATCACCAGAGAAGTCACAGAAAGGCAAATGTAGACAGTTGCAGTGAAATAAAAAGTGTCAGAAATAACAGGTGAAATCTTACCAACCCCTGAAAAATGTGGACAATATCAAGTCACTTGGGAAATTTTGTTTCGTTGCCCCAGAGGGCAATTAGATTCAACTGCATTGCTCTGTGTCTGGAGTCACTTGTAGGCCATATCAGGCAGTAATGTTAGTTTCCTTCCCTAAAGGACATCAGTGAACCAAATGGGGCTTTTCCCAACAATCAGCAACAGTTTCATGGATATTACGAGACACTCCATTCCTGATTTTTGTTTTGTTAAATTGAATTCTAATTCCACCATTTACCATGGTGAGAATTGAACCTCCTCATCCCCAGAACATTACCTGGGTCCCTAGATTAACAATATAGTAATAATAATACTAGGTCATCACTGCCCCAAAATATGGTGCGATCAGCAGTGAGATTCCTAACATCGAAAAAATCAAATTCAATTATTTTGAACGACAAAGACAAGGATATCAGTAGTGAGCGGTGACAGACCTATTTGCATGCCATTAGACCATAAGCTTGTGTCATCGAGATAGACTGTCCTGTTTGCCCACACACTGGACAGAAGTAATTCCCAACGTGAGAGTCAGAGTGAGCACTTTGCCACCACAGCTCGCTGCCTGTTCCAGCAGAGCTCCATCCTGGACACTAGCCACCAACAGCTCCAAGCATGGTCCCCAGGCAGCAGCTGCCAATACCTCCCCCTCTACAGATGTTGACACTGGGCATGAATTAGCCTTTCCGCATCATCGTGGTACATCTCTGACTCACTGAATGTACAGTCTTGCACTTCAGTGCTGCACTTTGGGACTCACTGTTGTCTTTCATTGGAATGCTACTGCCAAGATACATTCAGCACAGGGTCAGGCATCCAACTAGTGGAAGACTGGACATCTCAGGCTACTCTCTTAGCACTCACTCATCTTGCACCTACCTGCATGCTCGCACCATCTCTGTCATGCGCATTCCCCCTTGTTCAGAACTGAGCAGCTCACTGACTTGACTTGCTGTTTAGCTCGAGTACAAAGCCAGGCAGCTCATCAGCAGTGGACAGTCCACAGGATGGATATCTTGCTGTACGGCAGTGTGTAATGTCAATCTCATACCAGCAGTTCACTTGAAAAACACACTGCATGTGAAGCAAGTCAGCAGGCAGGCCCTTAGGCAGGTCTAAGGGGAGTAGACCTCAGTCAAGCGAAGGGTGACAGCTTTCTGTCAGGGGTTACTGGCCCAGTAAACAGAGAGCAGTGTCAAATATAAATTCAGGGGCTTGAACATGATCTGTACCGTGTATTAGACTTAGACTTAGACTTAGACTTAGACTTACAGTGTGGAAACAGGCCCTTCGGCCCAACAAGTCCACACCGACCCGCCGAAGCGAAACCCACCCATACCCCTACATTACCACTTACCTAACACTACGGGCAATTTAGCATGGCCAATTCACCTGACCCGCACATCTTTGGACTGTGGGAGGAAACCGGAGCACCCGGAGGAAACCCACGCAGACACAGGGAGAACGTGCAAACTCCACACAGTCAGTCGCCTGAGTCGGGAATTGAACCCGGGTCTTCAGGCGCTGTGAGGCAGCAGTGCTAACCACTGTGCCACCGTGCCGCCCACGGGACATCCAGGGTCAGACATGTACCGTGCTTGGGACATCCAGGGTCAGACATGTACCCCAACAGTCTGGAGAGTGGGTCATGGTCAGTCAGTTCTAATTCAATCATAGAATCTTATTCAGCCCATCAAGTCCACACAAACCCTCTAAATGGCCTCCCAGCCAGACACAGCCCCCTACCCTATACCCAAAACCTTCCATTTCCCATGATCAGTCCACCTAACCTGTACATCTTTGGACTGTGGGATGAAATTGGAGCACGTGGAGGAAACCCACATGGACATGGGGAGAATGAGCAAACTCCACTCAGTCAGTTGGCCAAGGCTGGAATCGAACCCAGGTCCCTGGGTGCTAACCACTGAGCCATCATGCCGCCCTAGTGATCTGGGAATTTGTAGTAAATCAGTCAGAGAGCTGTACAGATACCAGCCAGGAGGGTGTTCATTCATCAGTCTGGGCTGTTCCTTGCAGTCATTTAGGAAGGGATCATCAGTCTTGAGGATATGTCTACTGACACTCACTATTACTAAAGTAGGGAAGCCAAGGAAGTCAATCCAGGGTTTCCAGGCAGCATGCTGGGATGCAGAGAGGGTCTGAGCAGTTGCATGACCTCCAGCAAGCTCTGACAGTAACCGGGCAGCATTTGTCCTTTCACCTGCTGCAGAAACATTCACCAGAATGTGCTCTCGACTCGAACTAAGCTAACGTCCTCACCAAGGTGTCAATGCCTTCGTCTGTGGAGTTCACTAGAGTCAGCCTTGCTGGTGTTTTCTCTGAGGGATTTGAACTTTAATTTGAAAGTTGGTTGGGGTTAGGGGTGAGGGGCGATGGGGGAATGGTCATGACCAACAGTTTGCTCCAGTCAGAATTCACTGCTAAACTCTCTCGACAGCATAAACAGGGCACTTTCACTTGTCTTAATCTAACTATAACTCTCAGTGGCAGAGGTAAAAGGGCAATAATCTTTCCTGCATTCTATTCAATCCTCTCGCAATATTTATTCCTAGTTTGCTAGAATTTGCATCATTCCTCAGATGGCCGAATGCATATAAAACGTCCCCCCTCCCCGAGCATCCACAGCAATTATCTCTTTTTCTAGAAGATGCCCATACGTCACAGATGAATTGTTTAGTAGTCTACCAGCCATCCTCTGTTGGCATGGCCTGCCTCAGCTAGGATTGAATGCTCCTCCAATATGGAGCATTCGTAGCTAATGGCTTAACTGAGAACAAGCAAAATTCACGCACTGATTTAACTTTACGTCTGTTTAAGTTTGAGGCCAGGCTGGAGTTTAAGCCAGGTCTTCTTTATTACACCCTGATGATTGTTCCGGATTGTTAGCACACACACAAAACTATTTTGAATTTAGTTTATATTTTTACACAATGTAAATAATTCCGAGAAGCAACGTCTTATGACCCAAGCTCACCTTTTGTAAGTTACCATGAGGAGGTTATAGTTTTAAATAATGCTCACATGGCAACATTTGTGTCTTCTGACCTTTCATACACATTTCCCTGCACAAAGTACAAGATGCAGCTGACATGCAACAACTTGTCAAACAAATCTGTCAACATACAAGGGCACATCTTATGGTCTGACAAGTTCCTTGTAGTTTTCTGTATGTTTTGTGATTTGATGTTTGATTTGCTCTTAACTTTAAATAAACCTCAGTAGTCCAGATAAATCACAGCTTTGTTCTTGAGAGACAGGAACCTGTGTCATGTGATTTACAATATTGATTTATGAAGAATAGTCAATTATTGTTTACTGTGTTGTGTTGTTGCCAGAACTATCTCCACAATAGAAGGCATCATAAAACTAAACCCTGCTATCCTGCTCCAACTCTGTTTACTGTGAATGTCTAGCATAGAGAGATAATGATACAATCTTATAGCACCTCTGACAGAATCAAGCGAGGTCTATCTCGATATCAGATGCATCTTGCTGCATCTTTTATGTATCTGTCAAGTGGCATGGCCATTTTCTCAATAGGCAGCAGTGAGCTACTGAATAAGAGGGATGCCTGCTTGTTAAACACATTATTGGCACAATTCACTCATTAAGGGGGAGGCAATGGCCTAGTGGTATCATTGCTGGGTTGTAAATCTAGAGACCCAGGTAATGTTCTGGGGACTTGGTTTGAATCCAATAAATTGTGGGCGGCACGGTGGCACAGTGGTTAGCACTGCTGCCTCACAGCGCCAGGGACCTGGGTTCGATTCCCGCCTCAGGCGACTGACTGTGTGGAGTTTGCAAATTCTCCCCGTGTCTGCGTGGGTTTCCTCCGGGTGCTCCGGTTTCCTCCCACAGTCCAAAGATGTGCGGGTCAGGTGAATTGGCCATGCTAAATTTCCCGTAGTGTTAGGTAAGGGGTATATGTAGGGGTATGGGTGGGTTGCGCTTCGGCGGGTCGGTGTGGACTTGTTGGGCCGAAGGGCCTGTTTCCACACTGTAAGTAATCTAATCTAATCAAGTAATCTAACCTAAATATCTGGAAATAAGGGTCTAATGTAATCATTGGGATAAACCCACCTGGTTCACTCATGTCCCTTAGGAAAGGAAACTGAGATCCTTGCCTGGTCTGGCCTACGAGGAGAAAGTGAGGTCTGCAGATGCTGGAGATCAGAGCTGAAAATGTGTTGCTGGAAAAGCGCAGCAGGTCAGGCAGCATCCAAGGAACAGGAGACTCGACATTTCGGGCATAAGCCCTTCTTCAGGAATGAGGAAAGTGTGTCCAGCAGGCTAAGATAAAAGGTAGGGAGGAGGGACTTGGGGGAGGGGCGATGGAGATGCGATAGGTGGAAGGAGGTCAAGGTGAGGGTGATAGGCCGGAGTGGGGTGGGGGCGGAGAGGTCAGGAAGAAGATTGCAGGTTAGGAAGGTGGTGCTGAGTTCGAGGGATTTGACTGAGTCAAGGTGGGGGGGAGGGGAAATGAGGAAACTGGAGAAATCTGAGTTCATCCCTTGTGGTTGGAGGGTTCCTAGGTGGAAGATGAGGCGCTCTTCTTCCAATCGTCGTGTCGTTATGGTCTGGCGATGGAGGAGTCCAAGTACCTGCATGTCCTTGCTGGACTGGGAGGGGGAGTTAAAGTGTTGAGCCACGGGGTGGTTGGGTTGGTTGGTCCGGGTGTCCCAGAGGTGTTCTCTGAAATGTTCCGCAAGTAGGCGGCCTGTCTCCCCAATATAGAGGAGGCCACATCGGGTGCAGCAGATGCAGTAGATGATGTGTGTGGAGGTGCAGGTGAATTTGTGGCGGATATGGAAGGGTCCCTTGGGGCCTTGAAGGGAAGTGAGGGGGGGAGGTGTGGGCGCAAGTTTTGCATTTCTTGCGGTTGCAGGGGAAGGTGCCGGGAGTGGCGGTTGGGTTGGTGGGGGGTGTGGACCTGACGAGGGAGTCACGGAGGGAGTGGTCTTTTCGGAACGCTGATAGGGGAGGGGAGGGAAATATATCCCTGTGGTGGGGTCCGTTTGGAGGTGGCGGAAATGACAGCGGATGATACGCTGTATACGGAGATTGGTGAGGTGGTAGGTGAGGACCAGTGGGGTTCTGTCCTGGTGGCAGTTGGAGGGGCGGGGCTCAAGGGCAGAGGAGCAGGAAGTGGAGGAGATGTGGTGGAGGGCATCGTCGATCACGTCTGGGGGGAATCTGCGGTCTTTGAAGAAGGAGGCCATCTGGACTGTATGGTATTGGAACTGGTCCTCCTGGGAGCAGATGCAGCAGAGACGAAGGAATTGGGAATATGGGATGGCATTTTTACAGGGGCCAGAGTGGGAGGAGGTGTAGTCTAGGTAGCTGTGGGAGTCAGTCGGTTGATAGAATATGTCCGTGTTGATTCGGTCGCCCGAGATAGAAATGGAAAGGTCTAGGAAGGGGAGGGAGGAGTCTGAGGTGAATTTGAGGTCGGGGTGGAAGGTATTGGTAAAGTGGATGAACTGTTCAACCTCCTCGTGGGAGCACGAGGCAGCGCCGATACAGTCATCGATGTAGCGGAGAAAAAGGTGGGGGGTGGTGCCAGTGTAGTTGCAGAAGATGGACTGTTCCACATATCCTACGAAGGGGCAGGCATAGCTGGGGCCCATGCGGGTGCCCATGGCAACTTCTTTGGTTTGGAGGAAGTGGGAGGATTGGAAAGAGAAGTTGTTCAGGGTGAGGACCAGTTCAGTCAGTCGAAGGAGGGTGTCAGTGGAAGGGTACTGGTTGGTACAGCGGGAAAGGAGGAAGCGGAGGGCTTTGAGTCCTTCGTGATGGGGGATGGAGGTGTACAGGGACTGGATGTCCATCGTGAAGATAAGGCGTTGGGGACCAGGGAAGCGAAAATCATGGAGGAGGTGGAGGGCGTGGGTGGTGTCCCGAACGTAGGTGGGGAGTTCTTGGACTAAGGGGGACAGGACCGTGTCAAGGTATGCAGAGATGAGTTCAGTGGGGCAGGAGCAGGCTGAGACAATGGGTCGGCCGGGGCTGTCAGGTTTGTGGATTTTGGGCAGGAGGTAGAAACGGGCGGTGCGGGGTTGTGGGACTATGAGGTTGGAGGCGGTGGATGGGAGATCACCTGAGGTGATGAGGTTATGGATGGTCTGGGAGATGATGGTTTGGTGGTGGGAGGTGGGGTCATGGTCAAGGGGGCAGTAGGAGGAGGTGTCCACGAGCTGGCGTTCAGCCTCAGCAGTGTAAAGGTCGATGCGCCAAACTACTACCGCGCCTCCCTTGTCTGCCGGTTTGATGGTGAGGTTGGGGTTGGAATGGAGGGAGTGGAGGGCTGCACCTTCCGAGGGTGAGAGGTTGGAGTGGGTGATAGGGGTGGAGAGGTTGAGGCGGTTAATGTCGCGGCGGCAGTTGGCTATGAAGAGATCGAGGGCGGGTAAGAGGCCAGCACAGGGCATCCAGGTGGATGGGGTGTGTTGGAGGTGGGAGAAGGTGTTTGTGATTCCAGACCTACAGCAATGTGGTTGACTCTTGACAATTAGGATGGGCAATAAATGCTGGCCTAGCCAGTGATGCCGTCATCCTGTGAATGAATTTTAAAAATTAATATTCAACTTCCTATTGCCAAACACACCAAATGAGCTGGATATTGAGAATGTGAAATAAACTTAGTGAAGTGAGATTGATGCCGGTCAATATTACGTAATGATTGTGTGAGTACAGGCATTAACTTGTATTTCACAGGTACAAGCCTGCTCTGTGGAAATGGCTGAATACCCAACAGCTAATATTCATAATTTCCTTCTATCTATAATTATGTTCCCTCTACTACACTCTAGGGTATAATATTTGAAGTCACAAGTTATCTGGGGTCTGAAAAGAGTGGAAAGGGAGAACCTGTTCCCATTGATGGAAGAATCAGAGGTCTCCAGTATAAAATGATTGGCTGAAGAAGCAGTGGTCACATGAGGAAAGGCTTTTTTATGCCGTGAGTGGTTAGGATCTGGAGTGGATTGTCTGGACGTATGGTGCAAACAGATTCAATTGAAGTATTCAAAGGAAAATCAGATTATCACTGAGATAATATCTGAGAGCCACAGGCAGAAAGCAGTGGAGTGGGACTGATAAGTTGCTCTTTCTGAGAACTGCACTTACTTGACAAGCCGAATGGCCTTCTATTGTGCTGTAACCATTCTCTGACTTTATGACCAGGATGTTCCACGTTTTTTTCTGGCATCACAAGACGTGGGACAATCCTGTCACAGGAAGGCCCACAGGACCTTGGGCCTATCAGTCATCACACAGTTGACATTTTTGGTGTATCACACCCTGGGACAGTGACGTCCTGTCTTGCTTTAAGCTGTTAGCTAATCAGAGGCCAATAGCCACTTGAGTCGTAGAAATACTCGGAGCTGTTGGCAATAGAGCATGGCAGAGGTCTCCAGGATATATGGCACAGCAGACAGATCGTGGACTGGGGGTCACAACATGGAGGGTCGTGGCAAGGCCAGGGGGTCAATTTCAGTGGCCCACCCAAACCGTGCCCCAATCATTCCCGGATGGCAGCACATTGAGGATTTCCCCTCCCTCAGTTTGCCTCTCCCAACCCCATCCTCACCTCAGCCTAGCAGACAGGCCATTGCCAGCTGCCAGGAATGAAGTCAATCATGGTAATAATGTGAACGGACCCTGAAGTGTCATTCCATGAACATTTAAGGACCTTATTTGGCTCCAGAGTGGGAAATCCAAGCTTACAGCTCTCAACCTAGAACTTAACTCTCATGATGGTGGGAAACCAGGTAAAACCTGCTTAGCGCCAACCCACCCTATCATCATTCCCAACTTCCCCATCACTTCTCAAAGAGATTCCACCATATAATTCTATAATTATAGCTGCAGTATAAACCGCTGGTGACAAAGGACTGACTACATCCCAGTGGGGGCCAGTTTTATGCAGAGCAGAAAACCTCTCTGGGGAGTCTGCACATCAGTTCATGTCATCTCCCTCAGCACTAGTCAGTCTGTAACCCAAACGTGTGTGTGTGGTACAAAACATACAGCGCAAACAGAACAAGCAGATGGAGCTCCAAACCAAAAATATTTGACCTTTGACTTGTACCGATATAACAAAATTCTACCAACACTCATTAGCAATACAGTTGGGGCATTCATTGAATGGTTTGGGTATTTAGTTTGTTCCCACCCACCTCTGCACATCCTTTATATCCTGTGCATTACAATAGTGCTACAGCTTTCTATTTGAGGACCCATGCTAAAGGAAAGAGGAATGTGTTGACGTGAGTTTCTCTGTTGATCACAATGAAGGATGGACACGATGCAGGCGAATGGAGAGCTTTTCCTTTTTGCATCAGGTGACAGAAGTAAGATATCTCAGGTCAGTTATGGGTCAGGGACAATCTCGAAGAGCTCCCTGTCTTATCCTGGGAAAAATGTTCCTTGCAGCATGCAAGCCAATCCTGCTCAGGCTGGGGGTTCCTCTCACTTCTTAAACACAGTTCAACAAATGAGTGTTCAAACATTCATTGCTTTCAGTAGCACCAGCCATTGTTATTCATCAAAACACACCCTGTGACTGATGGGATTGGCAAGCCAAGGTGGTACTGCACTGGTCCTCAGGTATGAAGTAGACTTTGAGTCTGGAATGTGCTGCTGAAGGCCTGAGGCAGTGTCTCACTCTAAATTTAATCTTAGAGTCATAGAGATGTACAGCACAGAAACAGACCCTTCGGTCCAACTCATCCATGCCAACCAGATCTCCTAAATTAATCTAGTCCCATTGATCAGCATTTGGTCTATATTCCTCTAAACTTTCCATATTCATATACCCATCCAGATACCTTTTAAATGTTGTAATTGTACCAGCCTCCACCACTTCCTCTAGCAGTTCATTCCATACATGCACCACCCTCTGTGTGAAAAAGTTGTCCCTTATGCCCCTTTTAAATCTTTCCTCTCTCACCTTAATCCTATACCCTCTAGTTTTGGACTCCTCCACACTGAGGAAAAAACTTTGTCTATTTATCCTATCCATGCCCCTCATGATCTTGTAAACCTCGATAAGGTCACTACTCAGTCTCCGAAGCTCCAGGGAAAATAGTCCCAGCCAATTCAGCCTTTCCCGATAGTACAAACCCTCCAGCCCTGGCAACATCCTTGTAAACCTTTTCTAAACCCTTTCAAATTTCACAACATTCTTCCTATAGCATGCAGTTTTCCAAAAGTGGTCTACCAATGTCTTGTACAGCCACAATATGACCTCCCACCTCCTGTACTCAATGCATTGAAATAAAGGCAAGCATACCAAATTTCTTCTTCACTATCCTATCTATCTGTGATTCCACTTTTAAGGAGCTATGAAGCTGCACTCCAAGGTCTCTTTGTTCAGCAGCACTCCCCAGGACCTTACCATTAACTATACAAGTCTTGCCTGATTTGCCTTCCCAAAATGCAGCACCTCACATTTATCTAAATTAAACTCCATCTGCCATCCTTGGCCCATTGGCCCATTGGCCCATCTGATCAAGATCTCGTTGTACTCTGAAATAACCTTCTTTGCTGTCAATTACACCTTCTATTTTGTTGCCATCTGCAAACTTCCTAACCATATCTCCTATGTGCACGTCCAAATCATTTTGAAAAGCAGTGGACTGAGCACCGATCCTTGTGGCACACCACTGGTCACAGTCCTCCAGTCTGAAAAGGAACCCTCCACCACTACCCTCTGTCTTCTACGTTTGAGCCAGTTCTGTATCCAAATGGCTAGGTCTCCCTGTATTCCATGTGATTTAACCTTCCTAACCAGTCTACCATGAGGAACTTTAGGACTTTTCTCCAGAAAATGCTGCAGATGCCAATTGGTCTAATACCCATTTCTGTTTGGCACAATGCTGCAAAGTAACTGGCTTGCAAATTAGCACCAGAGGTTTTTTAGATGGGGGATGGGAGGTGGTGCCGTCTTGAACTACAGGCTCTGAAAATCCATTTACAACCCAGAGATGGAGCAAATGTCACTGTTTTCAGCTGGAAAACACTTTCCCAGATATCCTTTGACTATGTTTGACTATGTAGCCCATTTCATGCCTTCTTTATGAGGGATTTCTATCATGTGCTTATGCACTAACAAATCATCTTGTCCGTAATAGCTGACCAGCAATCTCTCCTGCTGTTACTGCTTAGTACTGGAACAACAAGCTGACTGACTATCATGCTGCTGGGCTGCGTCATTACTCTCCTTCCATGGCCATAAGTAGCCAAGATGCCAACTTTCCCATCACGAGCATTATGGTATAGCAGTGGGAAAATATTGATCCTCTCCCCTGATGTCTCATCCTGCAACTTTGTCAACCCTCAGCATTGGGTCCAGAAAATTCAAGCACATAGGCCTAATCCTCCACACTTTGTAATCTGAATTAATGCTCAGTTATCTTTAATCAACTGTTCAGGTATGTTATGACACACCTAAGGAGCAGCAGGAACTTGAATTTGGGCTCCTTTTATCCAGAGGTGGGAACACTACGCACAAAAACTCTTAATTAAGACTTGGCCTCAGCTCCTCCAACCTTGACATTAATGATGTTGAAAGACAATCTTTCGGTCACAATGCCTCCACTGTCTGAAAAACGCCTGAAAGCAATTCAGCTTGCTTTCCTCACCAGATGTATGCTTTTTCTGTCAACCATTTCCAACTGTGTACCTACTCCCAGTATCTATCTAAAATCTACAGATAAAGGGAGGAGGAAGGCTGCTGTTGCTATGTGTTAACAACATGATAAACAAAGTGGTTAGCTTTTCTTTGTTTAATTATTTATACCAAGCTCATAATATCATTCCAAAAGAATGTTTTTTGCAGTTTGGCAAGAAATGCAGATAAGGAAATCTCCTGTTTTGGGAATGATTCATCAGCACTGGGCTCTTGCAGAGACTTGACCATTATTACTTAATGAATAGCTCCAAAACAGGCCAGGTCATACCTCAAGTAATTCCCATAGCTTCTTCTACCTATTCAGCCACAGATATTTATATTCATAAACTAACAAGTGTTGCTCCCCTCTTTATTGACATATCCTTTATGATTCTCTTTTCCTGTTTTAAATCTTCCCATTTCCTCCAGTTGAGTGTGAACAACAACAAAACCAAATGCCAACAGTCCCATCAGCAGCATCCTTCCATCAACATAAGATAATGGGCCTGCAATAAATCATATCATTGGAGATTCCTGGAGTGCACTTTTTGCTTGTGGCTGAAGCATTCTGCTCTGCCAAAAGTATTGCATTTAAAGTGGTTATGTGGCTTTAACTGTTGCTGGCTGTTATCAACAGTACCCACTGATTATCATGGTGGCTCACTCCTGTCCACATGTGATGTTGCTATTTTTCTCTATCATCAGCTTGTGTCTTCCAAATGTGAGAATCAATCTTTAAGATCTTTATGTGACATCTGCAAAGATGAAGAAATTTCGATGTTCTATGGGCCACCTGGCTCCAGCTACCTTGCCACACGCAAAACCTTTAGATGGGCAGCTGTCGTCCATCCTGATGGGAATGTTTCCAAACCAATAAAGTTCCCTTGGCTTGATGAGTGCCCACATAGCTGGTACTCTGCATTCAAGGGATTGCCGGATTCATGACTTTGTCCTTCTGTGATATGCTGAGAATGTCCAGCAACACTACAAGCTCTAGGAAATTTCACATTTAAATGTCGTTCCTTTAGGTTAAATTTCTTATATGGATAGGATGTGTAATCATTGGCATTTGGAAATAAGAACCCTAATATCCATTTGCTATTTCCTGCCCAAGTTGCTTTGCCTTCCTACCACTATGGAGGAGAAAGTGAGGACTGCAGATGCTGGAGATCAGAGCTGAAAATGTGTTGCTGGAAAAGCGCAGCAGGTCAGGCAGCATCCAAGGAGCAGGAGAATCGACGTTTCGGGCATGAGCCCTTCTTCAGGAATGAGGTAAGTGTGTCCAGCAGGCTAAGATAAAAGGTAGGGAGGAGGGACCTTGGGGAGGGGCATTGGAAATATGATAGGTGGAAGGCCAAATTTTGTTGGTCTGAACGTAGTCCGGAGTCCGTGCAGGGTCAGTCGGTTCCGCAGGCAGGTGCTGAGGAAGGAGATGTGGCTGTGGTAGCGAGTCTGTTTGAGAACGTGGCTGAAGAGCTTCTGGGCAGAGAGATGACCTGATCTCCAGCATCTGCAGTCCTCACTTTCTTCTCGAAGATTTTAACCTCCTGCGAATGCTCTTGCAAGGATGCCTTCCTTGAAGAAGCTCTCTTCCTCCCTCTACAAGGCTCTCAGTGAGTCCCTCTCTCACTGCACCCCCCAGGTCATCTCCTCTGCCCAGAAGCTCTTCAGCCACGTTCTCAAACAGACTCACTACCACAGCCACATCTCCTTCCTCAGCACCTGCCTGCGGAACCGACTGACCTCGCATGGACTCCGGACTACATTCAGACCAACAAAATTTGGCCTTCCACCTATCGCATTTCCAACGCCCCTCCCCCAAGTCCCTCCTCCCTACCTTTTATCTTAGCCTGCTGGACACATTTCTTCATTCCTGAAGAAGGGCTCATGCCCGAAACGTCGATTCTCCTGCTCCTTGGATGCTGCCTGACCTGCTGTGCTTTTCCAGCAACACATTTTCAGTTTCCTACTGCTATGATCACTGTCAGCGTTTAACCAGAAATGCATCCATTTAAACGATAAGCTTCTGTTTATAAGTCAGACTTAAACAAGGATGAGGGTCTTCCTGTTGTCATGACAACAGATCATTACTTGTATTACTTGCAGATATATTGAACTTTTAAACAAGACATATTTATTAAAAAGAGCCACAATCCAAGAATGGCTGGATAATATAAATCCTAAGAACAGAATTTACTGACTGCTGAAAGTCCTTGTGTGAACCCAAGGAACGTCAGACCTGTAAACTGTCAAGAAGACTTCAATAAAGAGACTCAAAGGAAAAGCGAATTTGGAAGAAACAAATTAATTAGTAGTTAAAAACAATGACTGCAGATGCTGGAAACAAGATACTGGATTAGTGGTGCTGGAAGAGCACAACAGATCAGGCAGCATCCGAGGAGCAGTAAAATCGACGTTTCGGGCAAAAGCCCTTCATCAGGAATAAAGGCAGTGAGCCTGAAGCGTGGAGAGATAAGCTAGAGGAGGGTGGGGGTGGGGAGAAAGTAGCATAGAATCTTCAGGGCAGAGGAAATGACCTAGGAGTTGCAGTGGGAGAGGGACCACTGTAGAGAGATTCTTGTAGAGAGAGGAGGAAAACTTCTTCAAGGCAGGCCTTGGAATCTGGTTTCCAGCATCTGCAGTCATTGTTTTTACCTAGTTGATTTTAACCCTACTGCAAATCCTCATGCAAGGATGTCTGCCTTGAAGAAGTTTTCCTCCTCTCTCTACAAGAACCTCAGGGAGTCCCTCTCCCACTGCAACTCCCAGGTCATTTCCTCTGCCCTGAAGACTCTATGCTACTTTCTCCCCATCCCCACCCTCCTCTAGCTTATCTCTCCACACTTCAGGCTCTCTGCCTTTATTCCTGATGAAGGGCTTTTGCCCGAAACGTTGATTTTACTGCAAATTAAGTAGTAGTCTCAGCTAGAAAGCAAACACATGTAGGTTATCTCTCACACTGGGGTTATAAATCAAAAGGTTATGTTTGTGTTTTACCCTCCCTAGAATATACAAGAACAGGGTAATAAATCAGTGCATCCTTAGAATCAGTGTGTTAGTAGACTGAGTGCTAATGTGAGCCAGTATGCTGTCAAGATCAGGTAGGAACACAGGAACTAGGAGCAGGAGTAGACAATTCAGTCCTATGAGCCTGCTCCATCCTTTGATATGACCATGGCTGAACACATTTCGTCTTCAACTCCACTTCCCTGCCCCCTCCCCATAACCCTTTAACCTGTTACTAACTAAAAATCTACCTATCTCCTTCTTAAACTTACTCAATGTCCCAGTATCCACCACACTCTGAGGTAATGAATTCCACAGATTTATGACTCTTTGAGAGAAGTAATTTCTCCTCATCCCTGTTTAAACCTGCTCCCCTTATCATAAAACCCTGAGCTCTCATTTTAGATTGCCCCACATGAAGAAACATCCTTTCTAGGTTCACTTTACCAATCCCCTTTAGATTTGGACATACCTCAATTAGATTTCCTCTCATTCTCCTAAACTCCACATAACATAGGCCTAATCTGCTCAATCTCTCTTCATAAGACAACCATTAAACACCCTTGTGTTGCTGGTAACGAAAACTTACCATCACTCTGACTGCTGGAAGCCAAGTCAATCTGTCAAAATGAGAACAGGACAAAAACCTGTCAGCTAATCTGCAGAGCCAAGAATCTCAAAATCAACTGCTTCACTGCCACAGTCAGCATAATTAGCGTTATAAAACTTAACGACTGCAATATTTCACCATTCACTCTTTACAGAACTCAGAAACTGATTCATGCATCTTTTCAACTGTTGTGTTTTCACTATTTCACATTTCTACTCAGTGTACACGAGTATCCCAATTTATTACCTACCTTTGTGTTTAGTAACCATTAAATTCACAATTTCTTTAACTGAAGAAATCCTGTTTAATTTGGCTCCTTTCAAAGCAGAAATACATTTGGATTAGGAATAGGTTTCAATGAGCCAAGGGATGCCTTGGGAATCAAACTGCATTTGGGGCCCCTGACCTGGGGACCAGTGTACTATGGCGAGGATTGTTCCAATTCCTTAGTTCTTGATTTCATAATTTCTAAACAACTGCAAGCATATCATCATTTTCTAAACATAACTTAGAAATAAATCAAGTGGAAAAAATGTTAAATATCAGAAAGTTGAATATTTAGCTGTTATCTGTAAGTTGTACACTTGCACTGTTAAATAAAACCTGCTGATTTAATGACAAAAATTCTCCCTTTGAGCCTCCTACAGAAAATCCCCTACAAATGTCCATGACTAATATTGGTTATGTGGCATGATACTGTTTGATAAGAGCACCTAAGTAACTTCCCAGTAACCTTCAAAACACACTCATAATTAGGCCATTGGAAGTGATAACCCATTTCTGTTATGATTGATGCTAAAATTTTATGTTACTTCAGTTTTTGCCATAAGATTTGGACAATAACCCTATTAACAAGAACTGTTCTGTGTGGTCTATCATGGGTTTGATAGACACTTTCTGCATTTCCTAATTGTGACTCAATTAGTTGAACAGGAACCGGTTTTATCCTAATTCATTTATTATGAATTTCTGGGGAATTCACAGTCAGTGTATGATTGAAGAACATGCCTGACATTGGATAATTTACAGCTCAGAAGTTGCCACCTGATTAAAATGCTTCAGTTGACTTACTTGACTCTAAGATCAATTTTATATTTGCATTGCATTTCATGAGGTTAGTTATTAAATTACAATCTGCCTATTGGTTGGTATGGTGCCCCACACGACTTGGGACATTGGTTGTTATCTCCACAAGCTCCCCACATTCTTTCCCATGTGTGAACATGCAGTAACAGAGAACGGGTCCATGTGTATGAATGTATGCCACTTTAGCAACAATATTCTCGAAACAAAACAAAATGTTTGAGCTTTGCTCTTTTGTTCAATTACCAGGGAGCTGCCCATTGCTTTTGACTAACCTACTATTTGTGTGCAAACAGAACATTAAATTCTGTGTTCGTTTACCTGTTGCTTTCTCTATGGCAACAGCTCAGCCAATTAGAATCAACTTGCCAATCAATCAAGACACTTTCCCTGTTGTACAAATTGTCATAATCGTTCTTATATATGTCCTCATGAGGACTTTCTGAGAAGCTTTAACAAAGTGTCCCCCTTTTCAACAATAAACAAGTTGTATAGCACCGCGTGAGACAAGAATTGCAGCAGAGAACAGATCGCAAACTATCCCCTCACACACGGAACCAATTTCCAAGTCACCCATTCAGGAGAGCAAGACTATTCCCTTTGCTGCAGAAGTGACATCATGTGAGACAAGTCTGGAAAAAGAAATTGAGAAACAAATCAGCGATGGGAAAGAATGTATCTAGTTTCAAAACCTAACACAATTCCAGAATAGCACAATATCAAGTGAACAGGTCAAGCCAGATATCCGAGTACTTGTTTCAGACCCTAACACTTATCACTGATGTTGGTCTCCTGATCATAAACTATTTTGTCACATTGTTCAATACACAGTCAAATACAGGGATCTTCCAAATGATTCTTTCTCCCGAACACTGTGACTACTCATATGCTATTCTTCAGACATGTAACAAGTATTGACTCAAGCTAATTTAACTGCTCACTTCAAATTATGTTACTTTAAGACAAGACCCTGAAGTAAAAGGTCTCACAAGAAAATTGCTAAGGCCCAGACGAGGTGTAAATCAAGTCTGACCTCATTATTGCATTACATGCATTTAAAACTAGTCTGGGGTGAGTGCAAAAGTCAAATTCCATTTTTATTACGGAGGTTTATGGAATCAATACCAGGGCTTTGGGAATTGCATTCCAAATTCCATCTTTTCTTTTTCTTCTCCCCCCATCCCCCGTGTGGGTTCCACATCTGTGACTTTGATCATTAAGAGGATCTATTATGGGGAATTTTAACCTTTTGACTTCTGGGAGGGGGAGCCCCAGTAAGCTACTGGAAAACCAGAAGCTGGAGTCTTAATTCTACCTGGTGCGTGTTGGGCACTGACAGGTACTCAGCCTGATTGACAGTCTCAGCTTCTGATCGGGCAGAAGCCACTGGAGATGAGGCAGCAGGACCGGGAAATTCACAAAGCATTTAGGCTGGGGCTGGATAGTAGGCCAGAGGCTCCGGGTGAGGCTTTGATGCACGCAAAATAAAACTTTTCACTGTTCTTAAGGCACATGTGACAATAATAAATCAAATCAAATAAACAGGACATTTTATTGAAGGTTCATACACATGGTGATAGCATCCTGGCCTCTGGACTGGGAGGCCTGGGTTCAGTTCCACCTGCCTCAGAGGTGTGTATTAGCATCTCTGAACAGAATGGTTAGAAAATATCCAGAGTTTTGTACAGTTTTCCTGATTGGATAATTGCCTTTTCCTGTACCATAGGTCATGCTGATGTAGTGGTAATCATTCCTATCTAGTAATCCATTAGTTTAGCTAATGATTGGGTTTGAATCCATCCAAGGCTGCAGGTGGAATTTAACTTCACTTGGTAATTCTGTAAATAAAGTTAGTCTCAGTAATGGTGACCGTGAACCTTTAATTGATTGTCATAAAAAAAGCTCTTTTGGTTCATTTCATTTAGTGAGGAAATCTGTCACCTTTAGCTAATCTGGCCAACATGTAACTTCTGACCCACAGCAATATGGTTAACTCCTAACTGTGCTCTGCAAACTAACAAGCGGCAATTATTGAGGGGCAACAAATGGTGGATTTTCCAGTGATGCCACATGCCATAAGAGAATAAAGAAAAAGGATTTTACTTTTAATCAGAGTTTGACTGGTTGACACTGGGTCTGTCCTTTTAAGGACAGAAGTCCAAGACCTGCCAGCCCATTAGAGGGTTGGTAGCCACAGCCCATCAGGCGAGAGAGCCGCCCAACAGGAAACCTAAAAATCCAAGCACTTTGTAAGCTTCTGGGTTTGTGGATGTTGCAAAAAGAGGGAAATCCCACATTCTAAAGCAAATCAGTGCCTGATAAACAGACCTGTACTTGGGAAGCAGGGAAAAGCTCACTAAAAACACAGCGTCCCTCCCCAACCTAGCTCAAGCCAGTGACCCCTATCTAGACCTCAGTCCCACGATGGTCTGGATCCCATGTCAATATTAGGCCTGTAGTGGGTGCATTATTAGCAACAGCCTCCGCTCACTGGGGAAGTGATAGGCAATGGTAAGCTGCCTGACCTTGATTGAAGGCAACTCTTAAGGGTCGAAATCCAGTCTCTGGGTTCATGAATTCCAGTAAATGTCCAATGCTAAGCTTGTTAAATCCTTAACTCTTGATGAAAGGCTTTTGCCTGAAACGTTGATTCTCTTGCTGCTTGGATGCTGCCTGACCTGCTGTGCCTTTCAAGCACCACACTCTTGACTTAAGTCAGGTAGGCCTTTCTCAATGGATCGCCAGCAGGTCTTTACACAGCAACAAGACTCTTGTGGCCAACATTAAATTCATCTGAATCATCTGAAGTACATCTTTTACAATTATTGAAAAGAAATGCATTAATGGACTGAACTCAGGAAAACAGCAAAATAGCTGGCTGGTAAAGAACTTGCTGCATTGAACAGGAGGCTTGAAGGGAAATGGTCACAACAGCTGAAGGAATCCTTCCTTGCAAAGAAATCGATGCAATAGTTCCACTTCTTAATCAGAAAAATAAATTAGAAACAGGACAGAAATACCTCATAGCCACATCCACTTAAGTGAAGTCCTGTAAAGATAATCCTCTATTTAAATGTATGTAATTTCAAGTCCAAATTTTCCCTGTGGATTTCTGTTAGAGCCAGAACTGATAAGTGCTTAATAATAATCTTTACTTCCGCGTGCAATAAATATGCACCAGCTGCCGAAAAGATGTAAGTGTTAGTAATTTTTACTGCAGGCTTTTTTGTGTCTTTATTATCCATACTTTGCTTGCCTGGAGATTCAGGACCATTCTGGAATTTGAACTTGACTACCCTGATCCAAGTGATTCCTCCTCAAACCTAGCTTGGATACCAAAGGGTAAATTTTCACAGAATCACAGGATTGTTTTGTTGCAGAGGGGGCCCTTTAACCCGTCGTATTTTTTAATATACATTCATGAGGTACAGATATTGCTGGCTGTTTATCACCAATCTCTAATTGCCCACATGGCAGTCAAGAGGCAACTACATTGCTGTGAGTCTGGAGTCACATTGTAGGCCAGACCAGGTAAGAATGGCAGATTCCTTCCTTAAAGATATTTTGTGAAGCAGATGATCTTTTTTCACTGGCAATCAACAATGGTATAGTGGTCATCATATGACTTTTCACTCCACTTTTTATTTAATTGAATTCAACTTCCATCACCTGCCATGATGGGATTAAAACCTATCGCTTCCCCTCTGTACCGACTCACTGATCATTGCCAAGGTCCTACCTTTTCCCCATAACCCTGTACATTAATCTCTGTTCCCTCTCCCTCAATTGATTTTGTATCTATGTTGCAACCAGCAAGGAGTGGAGATCTTGCTGATGACTTCTGGCACCCACAGCTAGTACCGCTTACACAAGCCAATCAGCTTTCTGTCTCTAGGCAAAAATTCACTCTGATTACAAACCCCAACTGCGGCATTTTAGACATCTTCCCAAAATGTTTGAGCAAAACAACATTCTAGACACAACTCACAATGAATTCTAGGAACTTGTTTTTAAGAGTGCAGCAACTACTTCCACAGCCTTTGGCTTCAAATAGTACATTTCTCACTTAGTTCCACAATCCAAAATAAAGAAAAATAAAAACGATGTGTTTTTTTTTACACTGTCACTTGGTCTTCTTGGCCTACCTCATTCCCTAGATCGAGATCCATCTGTGGTTCCTTTCATGTTGGACTGGACATCGGAGAAAAATCTCCTGAATATAACCTAAGAACATTTGTGCCTCATTGCCGTTTTTTATCTAAGGAAGGATGTGCTGGCCTTGGAGGGGGTTCAGTGGATCTTCACAGGAATGATCCCAAGATAAAGAGTTTGTCATAGTAGGAGCGGCTGAGCACTCTGGGTCTGTACTCAGTGGAGTTTAGAAGGATGAGGGAGGGCCTCATTGAAACTTACGAGTACTGAGAGGCCTGGAAAGAGAGGATGTGGAGAAGATGTTTCCACCAGGAGAAGAGACTAGGACCCAAGGGCACAGACTCAGGGTGAAGAACTGAGATGAAGAGGAATTTCTTCTGCCAGAGGGTGGTGAATCTATGAAATTCTTTGCTGCAGAAGTCTGTGGAAGCCAAATTGTTGAGTATAATTAAGACAGAGATAGATAGGTTCTTGATTAATGAGGAGATCAAGGTTTACCAGGAGGAGAATGGAATTGAGAAGCATATCAGCCATGACTGAAAAGTGGAGCAGATTTGGTGCACTAAATGGTCTATATCTGCTCCTATATCTTATGGTCTTACAGTACCAGCACCCCCATCAGAATTTTATGAATTTGCAAGTCAGGAGACATTCTGGCTGTATGGGTTAGGAAGCCAGCAGGTGTGACAGAACTTTCTGTGTACGGGAAATCGTCTGTGGCTCTCACTCAACACTAAAATTCCCAGTGTGCACTCCTGCAATGTGATCCTTCAGTGCCAAGAGATGTCACAACTGTGTCTTAACTCTCTGTCCCTTTCAACATCAGGAGCTGCTTCTGCTTCCATGACCAGGAGCACTGGGGTGAGCAATGTGATGTCTGGATGAAGGTCAAAGGCCTAATCATTATAGAGTCATCGAGTCACAGAGTTTGTACGGCATAGAAAAAGACCCTTCAGTCCATGCCGGTTGTCAAGCATCTATCTATTCTAATTCCATTTTCCAGCTGTATTGCGTTACGGCATGTCAAGTGTTCATCTAAATAGCTCTTAAACATCATGCAGGTTCCCCACCTCTACCACTCTTTTAGACAGTGAGTTCAGGTGCCTACTACCTTCTGGGTGAAAAAATGTTTCCTCAAATCCTCTCTAAATCATCTGTTCCTTACCTGTGCCCTCTGGTATTGGCCCCTCTACTGAGAGAAAATTTCTCCATACTTGAATTTTTTACACCCTAATCAGTTGTGCCTAAGCCTTCTCTGCTCAAAGGAAAACAACCCCAGCCAATCTAGTCTCTCTTCGTAACTGAGTCGCTCTAGCCCACGCAGCATCCTTTCAGTATCCCTAAGTAGTCTAAAGCACTTTGCATTGACACATAGTTGATTCAAGCACATTGAATAAGAGTTTGAAATCTACACAACATAGAACTGTGATGATGCTATCACTTTAAAAGGTTATTGCATCTTTTTTTTAAGAGAGGTTGTAAGGCAGAGGTGAGAAACTAGCCACTGAAGACGACTTAAGTAGACAATTTGTGAGGTCATAGGTTTTTTTTTAAATTTGGAACAATAGAAGCAGCCTGAATGGGTGTGGCTACCTCTCACAGATCCAGGTTGCTGGATTTTGGTTTTTTTGGTAGTATCAGAAGATTTTGGGGTCTCAAAAGAGTTGGAAGCTTCAGTGAATAATTCCTAGCAGGTATTCTGTCTAAGCCTTTTCTTGCTATTTTTCCTCCAGTAGAGAACTGGAGAACTGCTTTAAGAATCTGTGTCTGAATTTGTCTTTTTGCCAAGGGGTGTGTTTATGGGATGTTACAAAATTGGTATAGTTAATTAGGAATAGGTACTGTATCTATTATTCAGTTATGTTTGCCAATAGTTAAGTTATTCTAAATTCCTCTTCCTTTTGTTTGTATTTTAACTACAGTGTTTAAATGAAGTGCGTTTTGCTTAACATTGAGTAGTTTGACCAGTCACATGGCATCTGAAACATGACACTTCACATCTACCTTTAAAATCAGAAAAAGTAAGGGTCGTGACAACCTTCTTAAAATATTTTGAGGGGGACTGGTCTGATCCATTACAGACCATAGAATATAGAACATAGAACAGCACTGAGCTGAAAATGTGTTGCTGGAAAAGCGCAGCAGGTCAGGCAGCATCCAAGGAACAGGAGAATCGACGTTTCGGGCATAAGCCCTTCCTGAAGAAGGGCTTATGCCCAAAACGTCGATTCTCCTGTTCCTTGGATGCTGCCTGACCTGCTGCGCTTTTCCAGAACACATTTTCAGCTCTGATCTCCAGCATATTCAATCCTCACTTTCTCCCCAAAGAACAGCACTGCACAGGAATGGGCCTTTGAGCTCATGATGTTGTACCGAACATGACAACATATTAGACTAATCCCTACGACTGGTCTAAGTCGATATCCTTCTATTCTTTGCATATCCATATGCTTATCTAAACTTCGTTTAAATACCCCTATTGTATCTGCCTCCACCACCACCCCTGGCAGTGCATTCCATACTCCTACCCCTCTCTTTGTGAAAAAACCATGCCCCTCGCAGCTCCTTTGAACTTTTCCTCTCTCACCTTAAATGCATGTTCCCTAGTATTAGAGATTTCAACTCTGGGAAAAAAAGATTCTGACTATCAACCCTAACCGTGCATCTCATTATTTTATAGACTTCTATCAAGTCTCCCCTTAGCCTTTGCCTCTCAAGAGAAAACAAATTGAGTTTTTCTAGCCTATCTAATTGAGATAGCATCCTGGTAACCCCCTCCTGCATCATCTCCAAAGCCTCCACATCCTTCCTGTAATGTAGTTACCAGAATTGAATGCAATACTCTAAGTGTGGCCTAACCAAAGTCTTATAAATCTGCAACATGACATCCTGACTCTTGAGTTCAATTCCAATAATGGCAAGCATGCCATACACTTTCCTTACTGCCCAATCTACTTCCGTGGCCACTTTCAGGGAGCTATGGACTTGAAACTCAACTTGAACACATTCATCACTCACCATCACTTGATGGTAGCAATTTTCAGTTGAGAAATCATTTTCTCTTGTGATGGTTTTGTTTAAAGGATATTACATACACTTTATTGATTTATATATTTCAGAGCTATGCTATTTCCTGCAATTAAATGCTGGGGGGAATGTTAATATTACCTTTCAGAAGGGTAGCACAACATAAATTAAAGAGTTCTAATGGTCAATTATACCAGTTTTCACAAAGTACCTTTAACAGCAAGTGACTACAGTAACAATAGATTCAGTCCAAAATACTATCCATCTCCGGGAGCAGACTGGAAGGTAGTGGGAATGGTTCATAACCTTCCAATTCCATTGGCATTTTACCAGCAGTGGGTGGAAATAGTGGGCAGCTGACCACCTTTAGGCTAATCAGGGCCCTAAAATGAATTTGTTGTGGGATTAAATCTATTTCCAGCATTCTATGAGCATATTCAGGATACGATCGATTCCAAGGGTGCTAACACTTGACTATTTCAAGATATTGACTTTAAATATTCAAGATATTTCTATCCAGCAATAGGGAAGGGTTTATTAAAAGGTTTTCGATAGGTCACGCAAGACAGTTCAGGGGTCCCTGAAGAGGAAGTAAAAGGTTTCAGGCATTTGGATAAAGAGACAGAGAGAGAGAGTGTCAGAGATGGAGACTCTGTTAGTTAGCTGTGATGCTGAGAGGGCAACTGAATCACATAAATTCAGCATAGGGGACTCAGTGAAGAGTCTGGAGTTGTTGAATTGCTCTGTGTTGTTAGAAGTCAGGAGTAATACATAAGCAGCTAATTGTTGGATCCGAGACTCAGAAGCACTCCTGAAGACCTGACAAAATGAGTCGGTCATTGGCTCTAATTAGGGGGAAGCAAATGTGGACTTGAAAGAATCTGTAAACATTTGTACTTCAGCGTGGCTCAGAGAGTGGAGTTGGAGACGTTTACAAACAGTATTTGATACTTGATGTAACTAAGCACACTTACGCTTCATGGATTAACCTAGGGGTGTGACTGGCTCAGTGATGAGCGGTTGGAGTTATATCTGCGAGTGAATGTTGGAGTGCATTTTCTGGAATGTGGGGGAGTGTTAATCTAGGAAAGGAAGGGATTGACCAGAATGGGAATAATTATTGTTGTCCAGGATGGTATGATCCTAAGAGGGAGTTTTAAGACTCAGTCTGCAAAAATAATGAATTGTGATCTCTTGTGAAGTTTAATGTGATTTAAAAACTCATTGTGACATTGAAGGTGAGGGGAAATTGTTGGAAAATCTCTGGGATTCTGTCTTGATCAAGATGTACCCTGTGGAGCATTTCATTACAAGAAAATTGGCGTTTTGGGCAAAAGCCCTTCATCAGGAATCCTGATGAAGGGCTTTTGCCCAAAACATTGATTTTCCTACTCCTCGGTTGCTGCCTGACCTGCTGTGCTTTTCCAGCACCACTCAAATCTTGACTCTAATCTCCAGCATCTGCATTACCCACTTCTGCCTAGCATTTAATTACATTCTATTACCCATATGTGACCGTATGCTGATGCAAATTCTGGACTTTAGAAGTAAGTTGTAATGAGGGTTGCACTATTATTCCAATGTTATCATGCAAAGTTTAATATTATTATGGAATCTTGTGGCTTTGATCTCTTCATAGATTTCCTTGATGCCCTACTTTCCCTACGTAAAAGATGCAGGTTTCTAGCCCGAATTTAATATAAATTTGTCAATCTGGCTGGGATTGCAACACTAGTCAGAAAAGTAGGATTGATGGCAACAAGTGTCCTATCTTAAAATATCAGAACAATGTTTTATTTTATAAATTAATTCTCTCCCTTTCCCCTCTTCATGCTGGATTTGCTGGTGTGTGACTTTACCATCAGGAGAATCACAATCAAGTGTAATCCTATTCTTATCTGAGATGTATCATGAGCAGGGATCTCTGGGATATGAGCAGCAGAGAGAATCTAACCCAGGTTTCTTTTCTCAAACCCAATGGGACTGAACCTAGTTAGAGCAATGTCCTGCCCCTCCTCTAAATAAAACCAGTTAAGGATTCTTTCAGCATAACTCACCAATTCATTGGTTGACCTGTTGGTTTCCTGAGGGAATTGATATAATCAAATTAAAGTTACATCAGATAGTAAAATAATTTTAATTCTTATTCTCTGGCACAATCACTCATTCTCTTGATTGTAGATAATAGAATAAATTCATTCAGGTACACGATGTGCAGAGATACTGTAGACTGAATTTCTCCACACACCATGAAGCCAGTTTTAGCTAATCCCGGGATGGCGTGTCCAGACAAGGCTTGCAAAGGCAGAATCCTTTAAAATCACAACACCTTTTATTGTAATAAGATACAGGATGTTCTCCTTTCAACACCAATATTCAGGAACCCTGATGTTGTGAAATGACAGGATGATGTGCCAAGCTGGTCTTTGAATGAGGCCAGTCACAACAGTGAGATAAAGTTGAGCAACTGCCACAACAAGCTCCTTTCTCCAATTTGAAAAGCCCATCGATAGAGAGGGCTGTGCAAGTTAACCATAAACTGATGAGAACAATGCACTGCTAGTTTATGAAAAGATGCTAATGCCTGAAGAGAACTGGCCTGACTAAAAGTACTTTTAGGGTATTGAGCAGATAACTGGGTGCTAATGGCTTATGTAACAATAGGTTTCCAGGTTCAAATAAGAAAAAGTTACTTGCAGAGCTGGAGGAAAGTTTCATTAAAATGCCCCAATCTGGGAAATTCTTGCCCTTATTCTTTGATGCTTCCAACTGGTTATGAAGCAATGAATGATTAATTACTTATCCTCAGTCATACTTGCTAGACTCCTGAAATTCACAACATTTTCTAGTGCACAACAGGATTCATGTCCGGTCTTTTCTTTGTTGGTTGCTCCCTTGAGCAACCATGCAATTCTTCATCATGTATTGGTATCACGTGCCCATAAAACACATTCAAACAGTCAGTTGCAATAAGTGTCAGCCATAGGTCAGTGAGTCAGATTTTAATCACCTCTGAGTCACAAGCTACTCTAGGACTTGAGAACAAAAATCAAGACAGAGACTGAAAGAACACTGCATTGCCAGAGATGCTGTCTTTCAAATGAGTTGTTAAACAGAGGATCTATTCTTCTGCTTGCATGTGTGGAGTTAACGATTAGCTGTAAAGGTAAAGTCACCATGCTCCTACTCTCTTTGATGACTGGTGGTGGTTTAATCTGGGGGTCACCATGGCTCAGGCAAATGGAGAAGTTGAGAAGGAGAGTCATTCATGGTAAACCTCAGGAACTGAACTCGTGCTGTTGGTGTTACACTGCATTGCAAACCAGGTGGCCAGCTACCTGAACTAACCAAACCCCCCATGAGCAATACCCTTTACTTTAAGAATAGATACTGAGCATGTGTGTAAGGAGCTGTGTCGTAGTGATGTCAGCACATACAGAATTGGGACCTGAGTCTGTAGGGTTCCAGAGATATCCTTTCTTATCATCCTTTGAATATATTGTTGTTTGTTAAAGACTGTTGATGTTCACTAAACTCTCTGCAGACCTAATCTTAGAACATGGTAACAAGCAGTAGCCAGACCAGAGGACGCAAAGGCAGGTGGCAAGGACTAAATGAAGTGCTCATGAGCCTACTAGCAATACAGTATACTGGATGGAAGGATAAGGCCATCCCATCAAACAGATCATAGTCTGGGGTAAAGGCAGGAAGAGGAGGCCAGCAGTTGCATAGTGCTGCAGGCGAAAAAATTTCACATGAATCTAGTCACCAGACTGAGGAAGCTGAAAATGTGTTGCTGGTTAAAGCACAGCAGGTTAGGCAGCATCCAAGGAACAGGAAATTCGACGTTTCAGGCCAGAGCCGAAGGGCTCTGGCCCGAAACGTCGAATTTCCTGTTCCTTGGATGCTGCCTAACCTGCTGTGCTTTAACCAGCAACACATTTTCAGCTCTGATCTCCAGCATCTGCAGACCTCACTTTTTACCAGACTGAGGAACCAGAGATAACCACAGAAGTGAGGATAAACCTTGCACGATGCTGAAATGAAAACCATGGGAAAAAATGTTTCACGTGCCATAACTTACCCAGCAAAAACAAAATATATAATTATGGAAAAAGCCCAACTTTGACCAGAAACTCTGGACCACATGGAGAGCCGCGACAAAATTGTGTCTTGAATTAACTGATACCAAAGGTTTTACAGATGTTATATCATCTCAGGCCTTGATCTAAAAGAAGTAGATCAGTGCATTATTCCATGTGATTTACACTGTGTCAGTACCATTCTCAGCTGACATGGCTTAGACAAAGAGACTGCTATTACCTAATTACAATTGTGTAATTAAAACGTCTGATTTCAAACCTCATTTAAGGTGTTATTCCATCTTAGATCCTGCTTATTGTAATTGATAAAAACAAAAGCCGTGGGAACCCATTGATGCTTTTACAAACAATTTGGGCCACTTTACGAATAACTGTTAACTGGAGCATTAAGACTTGAGCTCATGAGGGACTGTATTGTAGTAGGAAATGCTTCACCTTCCACCCTACAAACCTTCGCATAAGCCAAATCATCCGCCGACATTTCAGCCACCTTCAAAAAGAGCCCACCACCAGGGACATATTTCCCTCCCCACCCTTTTCCGCCTTCCGCAAAGACTGTTCCCTCCATGACTACCTGGTCAGGACCACGCCCCGCTACAACCCACTCTTCCATCCTGGCACTTTCCCCTGCCACCGCAGGAACTGTAAAATTTGTGCCCTAAAGGAGCCTTCCACATCCATCAAAGTTTTACCTGCACATCCACTAATATCATTTATTGTATCCGTTGCTCCCAATGCGGTCTCCTCTACATTGGGGAGACTGGGCATCTCCTAGCAGAGCACTTTAGGGAACATCTCTGGGACACCCGCACCAATCAACCACACCGCCCCATGGCCCAACATTTCAACTCCCCCTCCCACTCTACCGAGGACATGGAAGTCCTGGGCCTCCTTTAACACCACTCCCTCACCACCAGTCGCCTGGAGGAAGAACGCCTCATCTTCCGCCTCGGAACACTTCAACCCCAGGTCATCAATGTGGACTTCAACAGTTTCCTCAATTCCCCCTCCTCCACCTCATCCTAGTTACTAACTTCCAGCTCAGCACTGTCCCCATGTCTGGACTTGTCCTGTCTCCTTTTCCACCTATCCATTCCACCCTCTCTTCCCTGACCTATCACCTTCATCCCCTCCCCCACTCATCCATTGTACTCTATGCTACTTTCTCCCCACCCCCACCCTCCTCTAGCTTATCTCTCCACGCTTCAGGCTCACTGCCTTTAATCCTGATGAAGGGCTTTTGCCCTAAACGTCGATTTCGCTGCACTTTGGATGTTGCCTGAACTGCTGTGCTCTTCCAGCACCACTAATCCAGAATCTGATTTCCAGCATCTGCAGTCATTGTTTTTACCTAGTTGATTTTAACCCTACTGCGAATTCTCTTGCAAGATGCCTGCCTTGCAGAAGTTTTCCTCCTCTCTCTACAAGAACCTCAGGGAGTCCCTCTCCCACTGCAACTCCCAGGTCATTTCCTCTGCCCTGAAGCTCTTCACCCATGTCGTGAAACAAACTCGGTACCACAGCCACATTTGCTTCCTCAATGACTGCCTCCGTAACCAACTCATCCTACACGGACTCCAGACCAACTTTAAACCAGCAAAGTTCAGACCTGAACAGGTCAAACAGCCCCACTCCAACCTCTCACCCTCACAATGCGCAGCCCTCCAATCCCTCTGCTCCAATCCCAACCTCACCATCAAACCAGCAGATAAAGGGGGCGCAGTGGTAGTCTGGCGCACTGACCTCTACACTGCTGAAGCCAAACGCCAACTCGAGGACACCTCTTCCTACTGCCTCCTCAACCATGATCCCACCCCCCATCACCAAACCATCATCTCCCAGACCGTACAGAACCTCATCACCTCAGGAGATCTCCCACCCACAGCTTCCAACCTCATAGTCCGGGAACCCCACACTGCCCAGTTCTACCTCCTTCCCAAGACCCACAAGCCTGACCACCTGGCCAACCCATTGTCTCAGCATGCTCCTGCCCCACTGAACTCATCTCTACCTACCTCAACATTGTCCTATCCCCCCTAGTCCAGGAACTCCCCACATACATTCGAGACACCACCCATGCCCTCCATCTCCCCCAAGACTTCCGTTTCCCCGGCCCCCAATGCCTCAACTTCACCATGGATATCCAATCCCTCTACACCTCCATCCGCCATGACCAGGGCCTCCAAGCCCTCCGTTTTTTTCCTCTCCAGACGTCCCCAACAGTACCCTTCCACCGACACTCTCATTCGTTTGGCCGAACTGGTCCTCACCCTTAACAATTTCTCCTTTGAATCCTCCCACTTCCTCCAGACCAAAGGGGTAGCCATGGGCACACATATGTGCCCCAGCTATGCCTGTCCCTTTGTTGGCTACGTAGAACAGTTGATCTTCCGTAATTACACCGGCACCACTCCCCACCTCTTCCTCCGCTACATTGATGACTGCATTGGCGCCACCTCGTGCTCCCGCAAGGAGGTTGAGCAATTCATCAACTTCACCAACACATTCCACCCTGACCTTAAATTTACCTGGACCATCTCTGACACCTCCCTCCCCTTCCTGGACCTCTTCATCTCCATTAATGACGACCGACTTGACACTGACATTTTTTACAAACCCACCGACTCCCACAGCTACCTGGATTACATCTCTTCCCACCCTACGTCTTGCAAAAATGCCATCCCATATTCCCAATTCCTCCGCCTCCACCGTATCTGCTCCCAGGAGGACCAGTTCCACCATAGAACACACAAGATGGCCTCCTTCTTCAGAGACCACAATTTCCCTTTCCACGTGGTTAAAGATGCCCTCCAACGCATCTCGTCCACATCCCGCACCTCCGCCCTCAGACCCCATCCCTCCAACCGTAACAAGGACAGAACGCCCTGGTGCTCACCTTCCACCCTACCAACCTTCGCATAAACCAAATCATCCGTCAACATTTCCGCCACTTCAAAAAGACCCCACCACCAGGGATATATTTCCCTCCACAACCCCTTTCCGCCTTCCGCAAAGACCATTCCCTCCATGACTACCTGGTCAGGACTACTCCCCCCTACAACCCACCCTCCCATTCTGGTACTTTACCCTGCCACCGCAGGGACTGTAAAATCTGTGCCCACATCTCCTCCCTCACCTCTATCCAAGGCCCTAAAGGAGCCTTCCACATCCATCAAAGTTTTACCTGCACATCCACTAATATCATTTATTGTATCCGTTGATCCCGATGCATTGGGGAGACTGGACGCCTCCTAGCAGAGCGCTTTAGGGAACATCTCCGAGACACCCACACCAATCAACCACACCGCCCCGTGGCCCAACATTTCAACTCCCCCTCCCACTCTGCCGAGGACATGGAGGTCCTGGGCCTCCTTCACCGCCTCTCCCTCACCACCAGTCGCCTGGAGGAAGAACGCCTCATCTTCCGCCTCGGAACACTTCAACCCCAGGGCATCAATGTGGACTTCAACAGTTTCCTCATTTCCCCTTCCCCCACCTCATCCTAGTTACTAACTTCCAGCTCAGCACTGTCCCCATGACTTATCCGGACTTGTCCTACCTGCCTGTCTCCTTTTCCACCTATCCACTCCACCCTCTCCTCCCTGACCTATCAGCTTCATCTCCTCCCCCACTCACCTATTGTACTCTATGCTACTTTCTCCCCACCCCCAACCTCCTCTAGCTTATCTCTCCACGCTTCAGGCTCACTGCCTTTATTCCTGATGAAGGGCTTTTGTCTGAAATGTCGATTTCGCTGCACTTTGGATGCTGCCTGAACTGCTGTGCTCTTCAAGCACCACTAATCCAGAATCTGGTCTCCAGCATCTGCAATCATTGTTTTTACCTGGATGAAGGTCTGTCAGACTTCTTACAGTCTAAAGTAGACCTTGTGTTGCTCAGAGTAGTGCAATTCACCTAACACACTTTACGAGTAACTGTTAACTGGAGCATTAAGACATGAGTTCACGAGGGACTGTATTGTAGTAGGAAATGCTGGATGAAGGTCTGTCAGACTTCTTGCAATCTAAAGTAGACTTTATATTGCTCAGAGTAGTGCAATTCACCTAACAAGCTGAACATCACCAGCAAATTTATATCGTGCGGCCAGAGAACATTCCTGGAGCTGGACCATCAATTTTGACTCAATCCAGTTTGTAAGCAGAAAGTATCAATGTGCCAATGAAACAGCAGCCACAATGGGAAGATGGTGCCATTCTCGCCTTACTACTTGTCCGTAGTGGGGAAGTTTCATTTTGGCACCAAATCTGTCCAGCCATTAATGTTGCATGCATTATGTTCCTTTTGAAAGGCCATTTTCAAATAGAATGCTGAAGAAACAATTCGAGATTTAATCTGAAAAAGAATTTTTGAAAACAGAAATGTATCCATTCTTTCAGATTCAACCCCATGGCAGAAGCTTCAATTTCTCCAACCACCTTTTACTAAATTCCAAGAGGCAGGACAAATCAGGATAAGAACACAAGGCTGGATGAAGGTTATTCTTCATATCAATGGAAAATAAATTATTGCTATCCTGTCTGCCAATTCTAATCAGCACCACATTTTATTAAACAAAGATGCTTGTGTAGCTTTGAATCTTCTTTCTTCAGCTGCAGCAGAGATTGAAGTTGACTCCTTATCCTATGAGCCAGAACACACCAAAGAAGCACATTCCAAGATATTGTGCGTCTTTCACTTTTTGGAGTGAGGTGAAAAGATGCGGGAGCTGGGTGCACAAAGAGTGATAGTGATCAGCCACAAGATGAGGTTGAGAGCTTAATTTGCTCTTTCAGGAAACAGTGAAAGAGAGCGATACAGCAACAGTGACACGATCCATTGTGTGAAGATATCCAGGACCTTGCTACACTCTTTGACTATGGCCCCAGTGATAGTGAAGTCTCTGTTGTCTATTTTGAGGGGTCACACCCTTTTGTTGAAGATGGTGAGAAAGTGCTAAATTTGTCTGCTTATTCAATGACGAATTACAACTATTTCAAGCAGCCAGCAAACAGCAGTTTAGAGCAATAGAGACCCCCAACATCAAATTGGATCAAGTGAATTATGAATATTCTAAAATTCTTAATCTACAAAAAGGTCAGTTTAAATCTGCAATTGAGTCCAGTTAACAAGTTTTCTTTCAGTAAAGAAGGTGTGACCTAAACTATACAGCTTCTAGAGCTGGAGAGTGTCATAGAAAAGCAAAAGATCAAACATCAATTTAGCGTGTTAAACTAATTCAAGAATTGGAGAAGTTTATCTGCCTAAAAGAGACTGCTGAACTAAAAGTCTAACAATCAACACAGTGATATCTTGTCACAGAACACCTAACTGAACAAGTACATTAGTTATTCTTCCCATCACCAATGAGGCATTCATTGTAAAATACCTAATGTTGAAGTTGAATTTTCCAGTAAACCTCTAAACCAGGGCACAAGACAGGAATTTCCTATCGATCCCAATTCTGATGCAAGAGTTCATGAGGTGTAATTTTTCTTAATCTTTAAATTCATCTTACTGTTGATTATGATATCCCTGAGATGCCATTGTCAGTACCACAGTGGTTTTCCCTGCATTTGTCTACACTGCTATAACACTCAATGCAAGAGGGACAACCTATTCAAAAGTACTTTGTTGGAAATAACCTAGGACCAGGCTAAGAAACTGCCTGCTGTAGTGATTATAAAGATGTCAGCCAGATGGACCTCATAGAATATGGTTTCCTTGATTGGCCCAATCAAGGAGCCCTGACTGACAGATACGAACAGGAGTCACTGCTTGTCACTGGCCACTCGGGTGTTTCCTTTTTCCCTTGTGGTGGAAATTTGAATAAAGATTCGTGCACCTTGTATCTTTCACTGTATCTCACACTTGCACACACACATGGGTGCTGGGCAAAAAAATAAGCTCTACTGCAGTTAGGCGGTAGTGTGGGGGTAAAAAGGGGGAGAAAAAAGAAAAAAAAGAAAAAAAAGGAGTATCAGGCATCCTGTTTACTCTGAGAGCTGGAACAGTGTGAAAGACTCACCTCATGTAAATAAAGAGTGACTTAGTGATGGGATACCAGCATTTACGGAGTTATAAAGAGAAAAAAAATGAACAGGAGTGTCAGGGATTAAAAAATGAAAAAAAAAAGAACAGGTGTGTCAGACATCTTGTCACTCTGAGAGTTGGCTCTAAGGGAATTGATCAGTGTCAAGGACTTTCCATGCGTAATTATAGAGTGATTTGGTGATGGAATAGCAGCCCCTGTGGAGTTATTTCACCTGCCACTTCTATGTGTTCACCTTTGAAGATAGGGTGAGCACATCTTTCTTGCGCATGCTTTAGGAGAACTAAGAATATTACCTGAGTATAGAACTGATCTGACTACAAAGTGAACCTAGAATCTCATAAAAACTGAAAGAACTGTGGGTGCTGGAAATCAGAAACAAGAACAAAAAGTGTTGGGAAAACTCAGCAGGTCTGGTAGAATCCATGGAGAGAAATCAGAGTAATGTTTCGGGTTCAGTGATCCTTCCTCAGAACATTTCTGAAGAAGGGTCGCTGTACCAAAAATGTCAAATCTGAATTCTCTCTCCACAGATGCAGCCAGACTTTAGGATCCTAAGTTACTGATTGAAGAAAAACAAAGGATTTATCCCTCATATCCTGGTCAATATTTATCTCTCAATCAACATCACAAAACCAGATTATCTAGTCATTACCACATAGCTGTTAGGGAGAGTTGTGTGTAAACTGACTCTGATATTTCCTCCACTCCAACAGTGTCTATTTAAAAGTACTTTGTTGGAAATAAAGCACTTTGAAACAGCTGGAGATAGTGAAAAGTGTTATATAAATGCCAGAGACTTCCTTCTCATGGCACACATGTGTGTCACAGACTATTACCTCATCATATACATCACTTCTTATTTAAACAGCATTTGGGCCTTCAAAAGCGAACAAATTCACATAAAATAATTTTCAAACCTACATTCTTATTTTATTTTAAAAAGTGCATATTTTGTAGTTTGGAGATCTGGAGAAAAAATGATACATCTGTTACTATTCATGGTTCAACCTTACCTGGAAGAACAGTGAAGTGTGGAGCAGGTTGCATCCAAAAGATGTTACAGTCAGAAATCTGACATTTATTAAAAACAAATTTTGTTTTTAATAAATGTCAGATTTCTGACTTTAACATCTTCATAAACATAAGTTTTCTGGTCGGGGACCTGAGCTTTGTGTAGTATAATGGAATATCCAGATGATGTACCTGATGATCTTACTCTGACATTGCAGAGAAGAGCAGGGGAGAATCGAGTACAAGAGAATTCAAGAGACGTTTGTAAAAGAGCAGCACTCAGACTTAAGTGTGTCATAGTACTGAAGATAATAAGAGAGCTTCACTCGATAACACAGCTGGCACAACCAAGAATAATGGTAAACTAGACAGGGCGGCACGGTGACACAGTGGTTAGCACTGCTGCCTCACAGCGCCAGAGATCCGGGTTCAATTCCTGACTGTGTGGAGTTTGCACATTCTCCCCGTGTCTGCGTGGGTTTCCTCCCACAGTCCAAAGATGTGCAGGTCAGGTGAATTGGCCATGCTAAATTGCCAGTAGTGTTAGATAAAAGGGGTAAATGTAGGGGAATGGGTGGGTTTCACTTCGGCGGGTCGGTGTGGACTTGTTGGGCCGAAGGGCCTGTTTCCACACTGTAAGTAATCTAATCTAAAAGTAAACAGCCTCCAACAGAGTGTGTGCAGACAGCTCACGTCCAGAGATACAAAGAAGCAGTATCAAAGCATTTAGTAGCAGTGTTTATACAAAGCATTTTTCGATTTCCAGAACAAATCCATTGAAACTAAAATTATGATTGCAAGTTCACTGTCTCAGGGATGGACTGTTTTAAACTGCTACAGGATGTGAAGATCTGTAGCAGTACTTTAAATTGGGCTGTGCACTCTACTTTGCAAAATGCGGAAAATGTACTCTGAACTAGAATGGATTGCAGAAAGATCAAATGGTTACAGTATATGTAATCTTTAAGCCTCTGCAAATTTAAGCTGTGTATACACGATGAGGTTGTGCATAGTGAAACAATGCAGAGGGGGGGGAGCATTTTAACACTGAGTACACAGACAGACAGACACTGGGAGTTATTTTAAGGGTATCTAACAGTACCATGTTATAAGGGACTATCCCTTATTTTGACCACTTATTCTGCATCCCTTAAGGAATGCTTTTTGTCCTTTATTCCTAAGACAGCCTGTGGGAGACCGAGCCTGTGAGGCTTTTCTTGCTTGTGTCGGTTTGGTTTTTTTGGGGGGAAGTTTTGGAACTATGGGTGCCATCCTCCAGCAGAACATTCACGATCAGAAATCCCTCACTCTCGTGTTGTTAAACAACCAGCCCACTTTAGTATTGTAGACAGAGGATGCTGTCTCTATGCCTACTCCCTTGGTTGGGCCTAAGGGCCTATTTGGGTGAAAGAGGAACAAGTACTAATGAGTCTTAAATAAAATAAGGCTCTTGTCTCAACAAATGTAGTTTATGATAGCAATTAGGCACAAGTTACATTAACTAGTTAGTCATTGTTACTCAGACAATCGGGAGATAGTTGTCTCCTTTGTGATCTCGAGAAATTCTCTCAATTTCCTCCAAGATTGTATTACATTATCAGATAGGATGGAGTTTAATGCAGTCTCCAACATTAACCCTTTCAAAACCATTATCTTATACAACATCTCCCGCCAAGCTTTTCTCCCATAGTTAATGTTTATGCATTGATGACGGTCAGCAATGAAGCAGTGGTGGTGAAAGATAGCCACAGCAGCGGTCAGTGGAAAAGCAACAGTCGAGGCCAAACCTTTGTGAGCAGCAGCGAAACCTGGCATGCCCGGTGGAAGTCAGCAGCAGCAGTTGGCAGTAAAGGTGATTGGTGAACACACATGGATCTCAGAGTCCAGCACAGGGTAGAGCCAGCTCTCTCTGGGGAGCAGCTGCAGGCCCTATGGCTTAAGAAAGGACTGTAATGTTTGACTTTTTAACTTTATTTCTTTATTTTTCTACATTTATACCAGGAAGACTGTGGTGCTGAACTTTCTAACTTATTTCTTCATTTTTCTACTTCCATAACTAACCTTTTTTGTACCTAAGTACTTTATATCTAAGATAGCTCCATATGTGGCATCATTGTAGACTTTTCACTATATTCTTGTACTCTGTACTTATAGAGTCATAGAGTCATAGAGATGTACAGCATGGAAACAGACCCAAATCTAAATTTAAATATAATTTCCAATTTCTCAATACCATCTCCCAAGTTTCTGACTTCACAAATTTGGGCAGTTTTAAGATTTCACAAATCTTTCTGATAGTGTTCTCTTTAGGTTTGGAAGATTGTTAAGTTTTTGGCTTGAAGATTGTTGAGTTTGGTTTTGATTTTCACCTTGCACAATTTACAGTTTACTGTTGCCCAGCAAACATTGGTGTAAGATTGTTCTACAAGGGGTCAAGGTCACTGTGATTCCTCCATGAAGCTCCCTCAGCTGTACAGACAAGATACAATGGCTGCTTGTGGAATTGAAATGAAATTAACAAATTTGCAATGGAAAGCTAACATAAGAGTGCCATGTCACTATCATTGATTATCACAAAAACACAAACCTTTAGGGAAGGGAACCTCCCATCCTTATCTAGTCTGACCACATGTAACCCCAGGTCCACAGTAAAAAGTATTCTTTGACTATTGTCACAATTGTAATCAATCATAAAACCACTATAGCACAGAAAAGGACCGTTCAGTCTTCATGCCTGTGTTCAATTTCTGCAAGAGCAAATCAATTAGTCCAACTCTCCTGTGTTATCCCAATTGCCCTTCAAATAACTCTGCTCAAATGCAGAAAATGTGGCAACAAAGTGACATTGATTAAATAATCAGGTTTATTGATGTTGGTAGAGGAATAAAAACTGCTAGGAAGCAAAAATGAACATTAATTTGTTTCTGGTTAAACTTAGTCAGTTGTAATTTTCATGACTGAGTAATGTTGCACTATTTGGGCTATCAGTTGGATGCAGGGCTGTATATGTTAGCTTTACCCAGTGTAATTTTCCTATCAGGTTTATTTGCCACTAGGCAGGTGGATATTTTCATCCTGTGCCTCAAAGACAGAAACAACCTTAAAAAGGCAGATCAGATAAGTTAGCCTTAACAGCTGAGAATCAGCAGGTAACCGAAGCAGGACTTTCATCTTGATAGCTTCTGATATCTAACAACATGTTTTTAAGTCTGCATATGTATTGTGATGGCTTTTACATTTATTTAAATGTGTTGTTGCTTATGATGGGCATTCCGCTGCTGTGTCTCTGTCATCTGATGTTGACAGAGGGTGTCTGTGTGCCAAACCATTGGGTACATATTCATCAGTTATACTATTGCGTTCCCTTCAGGTGTAGTCACATAGAGAAAATTCAGATATATTGCTGTTCAAGGTGAAGATCATCAGTGTAAGAGAGGCAGTTAGCTCTCAGATACTGCTTAACAGTTGAACAAATGAAATTGGGACTAAAATATGAAACAATCTGGTGAATAGGAATGTATGCTTGTACCTGTCTTTCTGGTCTGTATGAATGCAGGTGTTAATGTGTAAAATAACTGTGACTGACAGGACTCAGATTTTCCCACAGGGTAAGAATGCCTGAAGAAAGTGTGTAAAATATAGCAAGTGGCAACTAGCTAAGCTTTCTCCGATATTCTGAAGTTGGATTTAGGATCGGATTAACAATATAAATACAAGATCCTATTTTAGAGTCAGGATTAGTTAGGGTTTGTTTTGCAGTTCAAACACTGTTTTGAAAGCAACAACATGGAGACCATTCTCACTGCCATTCTTATGTGGTGAGACTAATCTGTTGGAATTTTATCCAAATCTGGAATTGATTTATACTCCAGTAGAGGATATGATGCAAGGGCCCTAAGCATTCCAGTGAGACCTCTCTCAGCCTTACTCTGTGTATCTGACCTTCAACTGTTTTTAATGCTGTAATAAAGATCTTTGATCCTAGAAGTCTTCATTTCTATTTGAGGAGAGATTTTATTTTACCAAGAAATGACTTTGGCATATTTGTGTTTCCTAAGGAAAAAAGTTTATTTTACATGGTATAAATGTAGCTTCACATCCTGAAGGAATGTTCTGAATCTCAACAAATGTAGTTCTACCTGAGCTCGGAACTGAATGGGACAGATGTGCAGAGATTGAGGTGGATATTAACCCACTGAGATTGAATGCTGTTTCTCTTCCATACTGTCATTGACACAGAAAATGACTTACTTGAACAAAAGATACTGATCAAAACAAAGGGAAAAGTTCAACATTGAAATTAATTAGTCAATTTAACCATTCCAGTTTGCATTATTAAATGATTGCTGTACCACTTTCTGTTAAAGGGTCAACGAGGTTCATATATCCTTGGGTGTCTAGTTAAATAACGAATGTAAAACAATTCACTAATTGTTTAAAACTCAACTAATTTAGATATACTTCAAAAAATCATTCTGCTTAGTTTTCGATTGTATTTTTCCAAGTTGAAAACTTCTTTAAAAGATGTTAAGCATAAATCTGCATCCTTGTCTTTTGCTAACAATATAACTATGAGTAATTTGAAAATTTCACATTGTGATTATTTTATCTTATTCTTCAAGCCAATGACTGCACATTGAGTTACCAGTCTGGAGTATCTCTGTACTGTGGAGGTCTGCATACATACTGTCCCTGAGGCTGCTTGCTTCTTATCTCTAAGTGAGGCTCTTCAAATCTCTTCAAAATGTACTGTAATACTCTTTTATTACACTGGCACATTGTAGGTTCCGAAATTCATCTCTCTTTAATGTAGTGTCCAAGGTCTCTCTCTATTCACATACCCATTCTACATTGTTACTAGTTTCAGAGTCTTGTGATCAGTTACGTCATCGTTATTTTGCTTTAACAGTAAAACAGAAATTTGTCACGCAAAAAGAAACAAAAAATAGAATTGTGTATAAACATAAATTTAAAGATTTCAAAACACATGGTAAAATATAACCCCATTAATTTCAAAAGCATTTTTTCCAGTAATCACAATACAGAGAACTCCCTTTGCATTCACATCTATTGAGCTTTATTTGACAAAAGATTCAATTCCATGTCTTAAGAACCTAATAGTGTCTTCTTGAAAATTTTATAAAATTGAGTTGAGACTTTATCAGCTTCAAATAACTCCTTCAGGTTTGTAACAAAAGAAGTATGGTCTAGAATGTTTAATTTAAATTGCTTATTCTGAGGCAATCTATTACTTAACAATTTGAAACCATCTCCTTTCATCAGAAGCAATTGTTTTACACATTGAACTTCAACCAAGACTTCTGCAAACATTCACTGACAGCAAAGCATTCTTTTCCAAGCCACAGAAGGTTACCCTAATCAAAAGAAAAAAAACTCTGATCTTCTGAACTGAAAGCCGAATGTACTAAAATGTTTACTTTGTCACCATAAAAACTCTTCTGCCATAAACAATTCCTGTTAGCTTCCAAGAAACGTCTCTCAAGCTGTTATTTCAAAAACAAAATCACCACGGCGACAGAGATACTCACAAGTTAATCATTAAACCCTGTCTGATGCACAGAGCAAAATTCACATGCCACGACTTAAACTCTAGGTCGAAGAGTTGGATTTCACACTGAAAGCTAATGTTTAAGGTTCTTAAGGAACGCTGAGTTTGCAAGTGTGTTTCACCTTCACTGTCTGGGTGTGTGTCCACTATTGCTACTCTACGAAGGGCCCCACATAGCACTTACCCTGCCCACTCCCAGAGAGCTCACAGCCATTTTTGTTTCCAGTGTGAACTTGTGAAGCTGCTCATTGGACCTAAGGTTGCAGGTTCTGTCACAATGAGTAGGTGAACACCCAAACATTAACATCCCTTCAAAAACTGAAAGAACTGAAGATGTTGTAAATCAGAAACAAAAACAGAAGTCGCTGGAAAAGCTCATCAGGTTTGGGAGCATCGGGGAAGAGAAATCAGAGGTAATGTTATAGGTCCGGTGAGCCTTCATCAGAACTGCGTGAACTTTTCCAGCAACTTCTGTTTTTGTCTCTGATTTACAGCATCCAGAGTTCTTCCAGTTTTTAAAGAGATTTTAATATTTGGCTTTACCAGCAACTTCTGGTTTTGTTTCTGACTAACATCCCTTTCCTGGTAGTCTTTCTTGTAAACTCCATTGGTACTGCACTTCCTCCTTTCCCCCGCCCAATTCTTCTGCCTGAGGTCTACATCTGATGCTGGGTTGGGTCTTGTAGTTACTATCCAGGAATCCTGTCAGAAGCCAGGGTGCTGCTGACAATATATTCCCCAGACTGCACTGGACATGCAGAGATGACTGTGACCTACTCCCTGGACTGAAGAGATATGGACTCCCTGACCGTTAACACCCTAACTGGACACCTGACTGTGCCAAGTCCCTGGACAGATATCAGATTCTGCCTTGATCTAGAGCCAGGACTCCCTGACTGATAAGTGCTTCCTTGGACATCAATGAGGATGACTGTATCCATGACGTTGAGACAGGGCTACTTGCTTGAAGCACATACAGTATGTTTGTTGCATTCACTGCTGGCACATGATGGTGCAGGTTTGAGATTGACATAGTACAGATCTGTACAGTAAATTATTCAGTTCCTTAACTGTTGACTGCTAACAACACTTCCTGGATTCACATCAATGTTAAAGACAAGGTAGTACTGCAGTACGATGACCTTTTAAGCTCTGTTTGAGAGGACAAAGTACAAAAGCCAAGGAAAGGCAGGAATGCTGCTAGCTTTTGTGTAAATGCAGTGTGAGTTGTGCTAAGAGAGCAGTAGAAAACCCTTAGGTACAACCTGAGCTGGGTGCCAGTCCGAATGCATAAGTGTCCTTGCAGCAACATTGTAACCATAGTTCTCATGTGCTCCAAAGTGCACAATTACTTTGCAGAATACTGTAAGTGGATCAGAGATGTGCTCTGGTACAGAGAAGCTGGCACATGTTGAGTGCCAGCATCTGCAGATGTCCAGCCGCTGCCCTGGAGCATGCTCTAGGACCTTGCTGCAGGCAGGGTGGTCCAAAAGGGCGGTCTGGAAGCATAAAGGTGGTGAGCAGGAGCCACCAGGTACCCCCTCGGACTTTCATCCCAGCATCTAGATTCCTTCCAGCAGCAAGTGCGATCAGAAGTTCAATATTAATGAAATGAGATTTGTAGTTCATTAGAAAGTGATAACAAAGAATAATGCCCACAAATAGGCATCTTGTTGCTCCTGATTGAGAATCTCATCTAAACAATTGGAATTTCCTTATAATTCAACCAGTTGCTTACAACATTGAGAAAGGCTCCTCCTAAATTTCTCACATTGATTTTGTTCATGGTTTGTTAAGATTTCCCCAGAGAGAAAGAAAGAGAGAAATTGGATGTACACCAAATGATTGGAGATTGGGCTGTGTCAAATTGTTTGCTGTAATTAGTTGCAAATGGAGGACATTAATTTGGACTCACTTGAGATCATAAAAAGAAACCCTCATGAAATTGTGGCTGGTTGAGTTTGCATATAGATTCTTGTAATGTTCTGCATACAAAGAATTGTAAGACTGCTAAACCGCTCCTCTATCTAAATGAGGTATAGCTCAGTGATATAGTTACAGATCAAGAGGTCCCTGGTTCAAATCCAGGGACCCCCTCAATAACTTTATTTGGGTTGCACAGTGGTTAGAGTTAAAAAGAGTGGTGGTGGAAAAGCACAGCTGGTCAGGCAGCATCCGAGAGCAGGAGAATCGATGTTTCAGGTATAAGCTCTTCATCAGGAATGTTGGGAGGGTGGGGTGGGTGAAGAGGGGTTGGGAGATAAATAGGAGGGTGGGGGTGGGGCTGAGGGGAAGGTAGCTAGGAAGGCAACAGATGGATGCAGGTGGGGGGATAGTTGTGATAAGTCAGTGGGGACGGTGGACTGGATAGGTGGGAAGGAAGATGGACAGGTAGGACAGTTCAAGAGGGCGGTGCCGAGTTGGAGGGTTGCATCTGGGATGAGGTAGGAGGAAGGGAGATTTGGAAGCTAGTGAAGTCGACATTGATGCCGTGTGGTTGAAAGGTCCCAAGGCAGAAGATGAGGCATCCTTCCTCCAAGCGTTGGGTGGCTAGGATTTGGCAGTGAAGGAGGCCCAAACTTGAATGTCCTTGGTGGAGTGGGAGGAGGAATTGAAGTGGTTGGCCACAGGGTGGTGGGGTTGTTTGGTGCATGTGTCCTAGAGATGTTCCTTGAAACACTCCGTGAGTTGGCATTCTGTCTCCCCGGTATAGAGGAGTCCACATCAAGTACAATGGACACAGTAGATGTTTGGATGTGCAGGAAAATCTCTACCAGTTTGGGGCCTTGGACGGAGGTGAGGGAAGAGGTGTGGCAGCAAGGCAAGGTGTCAAGTGTGGAGGGTGCTTCATAGTGACAGAAACCTGGATTCAATTCCAGCTTTGGGCGACTGACAGCGTGGAGTTTGCATATTCTTTCCATATTGGGTGCTCTAGTTTTCTCCCACAATCGAAAGTTTAGGTGGTTTGGCCATGCTAGCTTTCCCCATAATGTCCAAGGCTGTGCTGGCTAGGTGAATTAGCCATGGTAATTACGGAGAGAGGGTGGGATGCTCTTTGAAGAGCCGGTGCAGGCTCAATGGGCTGAATGGCCTCTTTCTGCACGACTTCACTAACCACCTGTAAACATACTTCATTAACTGGCTTTCTGCAGTATAACATCATCATCACTGAAGTAGGACCGGGAGCTGATGTTATGAGTTGTCTGGAATTTCTATTGTATTCTGAATCAACTTCAGCTTAAAATAAACAAACTTCAGGGCCAGGATGTGTTATCGGGTTTGACTCAATGCAATGCAGTGTAAACATACAAGTGAGCTCACTCACAAAACAAACACTCCTACTTCTTCCGTTCACACTGTTATCCTAATATTCTGCTGTTAGAATGATGCCACACCAATTATTTTTGTGTGGGATAAAATTTTAAAAGAACATGAAAATATCTTCCAAGGACATGGCCTGGTGAGGGCCAGCAATAAACTAAGCACCAAAGCCAGTTTTGATCTGACTTATTTCATAGAAGCACTCAGAGTCCTTCGAAATCCTGAGAGAATTTGGGGCAGGTGGAAAGGCTGGGTTACATTGGTTTGGCCGTGTTGTGTTGGCATGAAGGGTTGCCAAATAAATAAAACCATAAATAAACTAGAAGGACATGGGAAGCTGGAAATAAAATTTACCAGAATGTTGCCGAGTAGGGGCAGTTTGAGTAGTAAAGAAAGGCTGGATAGCCCAGGACTATTTTTAATAGAGCATAGGAGGCCAAGAGGTGACGTTATAGAGATTTATAAAATCATGAGGGATATAGATAAGGTGAATGGCAAGAGTCTTTTTCCTAGGGTGGGGAAGTTCAAAACCAGGGGGCACAAGGTGAGAGGAGAGAGATTCTAAAAAGACAAGAGAGCAATTTGTTTTATATAGAGGGTGGTTTGCGTGTGGAATGATCTTCCAGAGAAAATGATTGACATGCGCACAGTTATAATGTTTAGAAGACTCTTCGATAAGTACATGAATAGGAAAGGTTTGAAGGGATATGAGCCAGGAGCAGGGAGGTGGGACTAGTTTAGTTTGGGTTTATGTTCGACATGGACTGGTTGGACAAAAGGGTCTTTTTCTGTGCTGTAGGATTCTACGACTCCAAAAGCAGATTAATGTAGCAGATGGACTTCCCCTGGGATCCATTCTGTTCCCAGCGAAGGGTCTGTTTCCATGCTGTACATCTCCATCTATGACTCTAAGGCTCAATAGAGTTGATTCCACAGGCCAGGAAGACACACAGTTTGAGGAATCTCTGGTCTTCAGTACCTTTTTACTTTCTCCTCACCAATTTAAATAAATAGCCATGATGAGGAGGTGCCGGTGTTGGACAGGGGTGGACAAAGTTAAAAATCACACAACACCAGGTTATAGTCCAACAGGTTTATCCTTCATCAGGTAGCTGTGGGTGGCATGAGACCCCATTTCCTGTTCAATGTTATATTCATTCAGGAGCACCCGGAGAACTAGTCCCACAATGACTTGTTTTCTGATGTCGGTAGGGCAATGGTGCATTCTCTGGTCTTCCTTCACATTTCCAGCATTCACTGTTTTTATGTTGAGTCTACAAAGGCAAAATGAGCTCTGTTTTAACCAAAGAATTGAGGGTTTACTCGGCTGTACGGCACAATTGGTTACTGTGGGCTGGGATTCACATAGTGGTGGCTCAACATTCTATTGCTAACATGTGGGTTGACTGCAACTATGCAAAGAATGCTTGACATATTTAAGATGCATGTTTGTCATGAAAACCAAATGTAAACTAAAACAGGAAGTTTCTCTGTACTGTCTTGGCACCAAGTCAAAACACAAGGGGTGCGGGTAGCAGGGGATGGGCAGCAGCACTGTTTATTATAGTGTTTGGGCCAGGAATGAAACAAAGATTTTTTGGGTCTGGCTTTCATTTTCTTCTAAACTTTTATTTTTTTCCTGGGACTGTGTTTCCCGGAGGCCAGTGAGTTAGGGGCCATACTCCATTCTTCTTACAGAACATGGTGAAGCCTTTGATCCGTGTTTAGTGTTTAGCATGTATATTTCTCCAAAGGAGCATTATCATTGGAACACAATGTCTGGGAGGCACACATTTGGATTTTGATTCATCGATGCATGCAACATTACAGCTGTTGCTGTTTTACTTTTTGCATGTATGTCCATGACAATAAACATGGAGAAAGTGAGGACTGCAGATGCTGGAGATCAGAGCTTAAAAATGTGTTGCTGGAAAAGCTATGTAAGCTATGACAATAAACATATCAAGCTATCGATATTAAAGGGAAGAAAATGCACTTTTGATTCATACAGATCCTCAAGAGGGTTAGTTTGAGAGCTAAATCTTCTCTTCTCCAGAAACACTCAAAGTAAATGGCTGTTGAGTAAAACTTCAGCTACAGGAGAATGAAATGTCATATTCCCTTATATTGGCATCAAGTATTTAAAGCACAAGTGAATGATGCAGCACAGAAGGAGGTAATTTACCCTCATACATATACCGGCTCCCTGAAAGTGTTACCAAATGAATCCCACTCCCCTGCTCTTGCCCCTTAACCATGTAACTTTTTCCCCCTTTTGCTCCCTTTATCCTGTCAGGCGATGCATTCCAGATGATTAGATAACTCTGTGAAATAAACTCAACATCCCCCAATCCCAACTGTCTCCAGCCTTTTCTTCTTGCTAACCATCTTAAACCTGTTGTCTGTGCTTGCCAGCATATCTTTTGGTTCCAGTGTTGGTTCTCCTCACTGAGTTCTGTAGTGGAAGGTTCTCATTCTGAGGTAACTAGGCCCCAGTTTGAAACCTGTGAATTCATTTTCAAACCAGTAGCAGGAGTCACTTACCTGTGGCTAAAATTCTGGCTCCTCCAAGTTATCAACGTTCCTGATGCGCAAGGACTTCCCCATTTAGTTTATTTTCCCCACCATCCGAACTAGCTGCTGGATAATTGTAACCTCTTCTAGTTCAAAGTAACTGGATCCTTCACATCTCTGTGAAATGCTCCACAGGATTGCTCAAACATGGAAAGTGTTTCTCAAAAATAGATGAATCAACACAATTGTTTATTTTTAGCAGAGTTGGATGTTCTAAGAGAATAATATGCCCTCAATAAGAATAGTTCTTTTAATGGCACTTCATTGGAAAATTACTTAGTTTTGTGAGAAACTTGCCTTTTCTTTCTGTCTGCGAACATGTCAAGCATGGTTTGCTATCTCAAAGTACTCTGTACAGTGGAGTTTAGAAAGGTATCACATTTAGCCATTGCATTTTTAAACTACAGGTAGTTATAACATCATTGTTGCATTCCAGTGAAACCTCACTTAACAGAAAATCGCTTCATAGAAAGAATGGGCCCTTTGGGAAAAATGGGGTTGGGGCAGGCCAACAAAAAATGTTACTCACAATCGCTCAAAAATCACCCAAAAGTCTAACACAAAGTATAGTACAGCCTAAATGAAGGTTGGTCTTTTTTCTATTATTGAAACAAAAGTTAATTTAACACAGTACATTTAAAAAAAGTGCAAGAAAGCTTCTGTCTGTACAGAACCTCTCACAGAAAGCTGCTCTGTTGGCAGCTGACATTGGCACATGTGCAGACCAGCGCTGACATCACGCAAGCGTAGGACAGCATGAAGACTGGCACCAACATTGTGTGTGTGCGGACACTGTTACAGAACGGCAAGAACATCAGCACATGCACAAAACAGTGCAGAGATTCCGACACGCACGTCAGTCATGCGCAGAACAAAGTGCGTGAACCGATCCCTACTGGAATCGAGCGATTGCGAATGGAAGTAAGCGCTCTCCAAAATACCATTCCCTGATTCTTCAATGACGTTATAGCCAAATTGCGCTGCTGAAATGTGCGTTATCCCTGAACTCCCTGTCCTGACTATTGAGTTCACTAATTCATTTTAATTTTCATTTCTTTTGTAAAACAGTTTTACATTTCTACTTGTATTTGCGCTGGCACCACTGGTAACGCTCACTTCTTGATCAGAGGTTGTAAACTCTAATTCCACCCCAGATTCCTGAGCTACACATCTATGCTGACACTGCCTGTGCTAAGGAGAGTTTCCTCTGTCAGCATCATCATCTTTCTGAGACAGTAAACCAAGGCCTCCTCTGCCCTGTTAGGTGGACAGAGATATTTCCATGGTCCATTTCAAAGAAAAGAAGGGGAATTCTGCCTCTCAACTGGCCAATAGCTATCCCTCAAATTACATCAGTAATGTAGATAAGCTGGCTATTACTGGGTTCATTAGCTCAGTTGGCTGAGTGGCTGGTTTGTGATGCAGAATAGCGCCAATAGTATGGGTTTGATTCCATGAAAGGCTCTCCTCTCATCTTTGGACAAACTCATTTGACGCCAAATTGTAGTCCAACAGGTTCGTTTAAAATCACAAGCATTTGGAGCACTCCAACTGCACGTGATTCTAAATATATCTGTTGGACTATAACTTAGTGTCATGTGACTTTTGACTTTGTCCACCCTAGTCCAACACTGGCACCTTCACATCATGGCTCATCTGTGATGTAGGTGACCCTCAATGTCTTTGTCTGTGGTGACTTTACCTTTGACATTCATGTTTGTGGGAGCTCGCTCTTTACGTCCACATTGTTACAGAATTTCATACATTAGAACAGGGACCGCATTTCAAATGGAAAGTGTTTTGGAATATTTTGAGATCATGAAAGAAACATTATAAATCCAAGTTTTTCCTTATTTTACTTTTTCCTATGTGTGCATATGTCTGTCTATCCTCTGCTCTATCTGCCTTTCATCTTTCTCCCTGTATAACTGATACTTATGAAAATTCTCAAATCACCCAAATATGATGATACTGTTGTAAACGGTGATGGTTCTGAAAGGGTTCATGTTTATGTTACATTGGTACCACCCACTCTGCGGGTGTCGTACGTGGTCTGAGGGTGGAGATAATTTCCAGTCTTGATTTCAGAGCAGAAAGTTTATGGGAGCAGAAGTATCTGTTTCAATTCCATAAGGTCTTAGTTATTATGCCTGACCAAATGTAGTTATATTTGTTATTACCATGCAAGAAACCTTCTTGTTAACCAAGAGCAGTACCTGTTTTGTAAATAATCCACAGTGGAGAATCCTTTACCACCAACATTTAACAGGCACAAGTCAAAACAAAGACAAGAGGACCAGAGCATGAATTATTTCAAATAGTATCCCATACTGAGAAGAGATGGCAAGTACCACAGGGTGCCAGCAGGTGGTCATCTTAGAAAATACCACATATCATAATCTTAGAAGGTTTCCTACTTAGTAAAGAATGACAGCCATACAAATCGGTGTTTCCAGGGCTGAGCTTCGTAAAATATCAAAAATTGAAGACATAGAGGTCAAGTCAGTCTGTAAATTCTGCACACCTTGTTGATTTGGATTCCAAAACCCCCAAAATTTATTTCCAGCTGGTAATGTTATGTTATTGTTTGAATTATATTCACAGAGCCAAGGGATTTTATGGATGTTTGAGCATTTGGGTAATAATGCCATAATTCAATTTCCTGATGTTTTATTCTGTCTGCTGTCCTCTCAGTAAATCATGTTAATATGATTCATAACTACTAGCGCCGTTCCTATACATCACCAAAGTAAATATTTGCAAGATATTTAGCTCTGGACAACACTTTCCAATATGGCAAAGTGAATACTGACTACAAAACCATAAGTAGCTCTTAAATTCTGTACCTGAGGGTCCACGAAGCAAGTATAGCATCGACAACGAACCCTGGGTGAGATCAACTATCTTAACAATACAACACATTTATCTGTAAGGCACAACAATCGTGACTTCCTGATTTTCTTTAGACAACAGCTGTTTTTGCCTTGAATCTATCTGCTAATATTTCAGGTAGTTAGAATAGAAAAAAGCAGAATGGGTCAAAATCACAAACAGCTTTGAGGACTAGTAACAAAAAGATGCCTTAGCCCCTTTAGCATACGCTTGCTTTGCAGTGTCATTATCTCAAAAATCCAACAAATCTTTTACAGAAGAGAACTAATTAAATTCTAAATTTCTAAAAAGTTCTTCAATATTTTCCTTTTTCCACTGGAGAGAATTTAATGTAAACGCCAGCAGATCATCAGTTTTAAAATGTGTAATTGATCAGTGTCAAATAAGTTTGTTATTATTTCATAGGAATGATAAAGTTCCAGATTATCAGGATAATTAAACAGTACTCTTACTTTTTCATATGTTGTGATTAGTCTCTGTTACAGTAGTTAATGTGAAACTTAATTCTTCTAGGTATCAGGTGAAAGAAAAATAGGGTGGAGTTTTTATTAATTTTGCATTGAGAAACAAGAGTGCCAACATGGGATTTACACATTTGCTGAATTTTGCAGTGAAAAGTTTGATTCAAGTCAATGGTAATTCTTACAAAATTGCTCATTCCTTCCCAAGGGGAACATTGGTTGAACACAAATAATAAAACTTTCACTCATTGCCTTGAATTTTAACTGTAAATTTTATAAAATTTATACTAATACCTAATTTTACAGATTGCGACCTGCTTCCAAATTAGCTGTTATAGGTCATCCATCAATCATTATCCATTAGATTTCTGCCATGCAATTATTAGCAAGGAGGGCCCAAACTATCTACCATTTCCAAATTGACTTACCAATGTCACCCTTTATTGAGCTGTATCTACTAAATATGTATGTCACTGACTGCAGACGTTCAGCTTGTGATTTGTGATTTTCCTGCACTTCCAGGAATATGAATTTGAAAATATAGTCTGTATTGAATAAGCCTATCCCTCATTTCCATTTGAGAGTCATTTGTGCTTGGAAAATCACTTTAAATGATTCATGGTCTTGGATACATTCCATATTGTTTTGCAGTTCAATCTAGCTGTATTTTGTGACTTATCAGTCACTATATTTCAAAAGTACTTGTATGGCTGTGAGATCATCAACGGTGTCCTGAGATTGGGAAAGGTGCCAAGGGAACATAACTTCTTTATGTCTTTTTATGAGTTCACAATCCAATATCAAATTTCAGAATTTTTGTCCACAAACTCAATATTCTTGCCAAGCTGTGGTAGTCACACAACATTGTAGTATGTAGGGCTTATTTAAAATAAAAAAATGGAGACATACCTGAAGAATTATCCCTATAACTGAAAATTTCATACAAAATGGAACTCTCATTGACAGGGCCCTCAAACATGCAATATAGTATAATGCATAGATGACATTATGAAATAAACAAAGTATATAGGAGACTTAAATCTCATGGATTAATCATGTAGGTATTACAATCCTGGAATTTGAGTATCACAGCAGAAAGCCCTGAAGGCAATATCCTGATTCTGAGACATAAAGAGTTGATTTAAGGTATAACATTCCAACTTTAAATACTCGATTACATTTTCTCCCAATTGTATATACCTTATTTTGTAACTGCATGGCAATATTTTTGGAATAAGTTGGCAAACTTGCCATTGAATATGCTGTGTATGAAACAATTTTCCCTTTTGCCGCACAAATAATTCTGAACACTTAACATGTCTGGATGTAGTTATACAGTAATCCTCCCCAAGGATTGTCTGTACAAAGCACTAACTGTTAAGTTCAGAATTGTTTTTTTTGTTACTGTAGTTATTGACATCTTGCATTTAGCTGATTAATAATGTGAGCCCAAATTACCATGACAACGAAAACTTTTTAACAATTCTTTGCTGTGTGCATAATTATTTTGTTTTGCATTTCTTCAACATTTTAAGTTTCAAAATAAACCCCACAAGGCAACATACTTGTTGGTTGAAAACAATTTTAATTTTATTTTTGGAGTTCTTGCTGATTAAATACATCAGATGCCCAGGAGGGATTAAACTTAGAGACTCAGAAACAATTTGTTCTGTGTAACATGTTTTTCGATAAAAATATTTAAAACTCAGTGGTACCTGATTATATCAGTTGGAACAATGAAAGCATTTCCTGTTTTGTTATTTTTAAAAGTTTCTCAACTGACCACAATGTACCAGGTTGTCCAATAATAGTGCATGTTGAAGAAAGTTGAAAGTTATGCCAACACTGACCTAGAGTGCCTATTGGGCCTGATTTTAACTCTTAGTAAGTGAATGAGTTTTGAGTGAGTTAAAATCTTCCCTGTATAATTTGTCACTTAAGGATATTGCCACTGTTCCTGGTTCTTTGATTGGATGTAAGCCCCAATTGATTTACAGTCATAGAGAATTGGCCACTAATGAGTCTTTACAAGAAGTGGGCTCATGTCTTAACAAGATGTAGTTTATTGCATGTTAGCAAATAAGGGCAAGTTACATTTGATTTTTAGACGTAGTACCTGAAACTCTGAGAAAACAAGACCATATCACCATAAGACGTAGGACAGAAATTAGGCCATTCGGCCCATCGAGTCTGTTCCACCATTCAATCATAGCTGTTAAGTTCCTCAATCCCATTCTCCCACTTTCTCCCCACAACCCCTGATCCCCTTGATACTCAAGAACTTATCTAATTCCATCTTAAATATACTCAGTGACCTGGCCTCTACAGCCTTCTGTGGCAATGAAATCCGTTGATAGAATCTGTGATTATCGGTCTTCACTCCAAGAGATTCAAAGAAATTAACCCAGATATTCTGATTACCATCATAACTAACCGACTGATGCAATCCTTTTTAAAATTGTGCACATACCTGCTGACAACGTTTCATTCTGGCCTGTCATAAATGTGCCTGTTGGAGCAAATCAGTGAGACATCTACTCAGCAGAGGAGTAAAGTTGCAGGCCAAGATGTGCCACACTTGCTGCCATATTTTATGAGCTAAAGTCACTTTGACAGAGTCTGAAGAAAGGTGAAGTGTGTAAAGTTAAGTGGCAGAAGGTAGGTTGCAATTGAGTATGTAAGGGGACTGTGTACCAGGTGGGTAGAGTACCAGGGGGGTAGTATACCTGGTGACAGCAATGAACAGTTTGGCACCAGGCTAGATCAATGTCACACCTAAATCATATGCCAGCAGCTTACATTGTAAACACACTGCATGTTCTCCAACCAAATGGCCATATATCAATGGTTTAGGGGAATAGTCATCAGTCAAATCCAGGGTGATTGCCACAGTCAGCCAAAGGCAGTACTTGATTTCAATTCAGGTGCTTGGATATGGTGAGCCAGCCACTTGGAGCATTCAAGGCCAGGGGTTCCATATCAGGAGTTTCGCAGTAAGCCAGTCAGGAGGCTGCACAAAGGTCAGCCAAGGGTCTGGTCAGTCACCAGTTAGGGCTGCTGTCACAATCTGGTAAGGAAATGGGCTATGATTAGTCTGAAGGTCTGTTCACTAAATGACAAGGTGAGAGGTGGGTTATCAGAGTGTCCCTGCTGTGGTGGACAATTTGGGAAGTCAATTGTGGGGACTGAAGGCAGCATGTTGGGATGCAGAGGGGGCAATCATTGTGAAGAGCGCATCTCAACATGTAAGGGTGGGAGATGATAAAGTATTGAAGCGCACAGTATATAACAGGAGAGGGCTGAGTGTCATCAATGGTAACCACAACCCTCGCTGCGACAGTGGGGGTGAGCAGCAATAATGATGTTTGGTAATAACTCAGTTGTAGACCCAGGGCTTAGGAGGTGAAATGTTAAATGATAACGGTAGATTGGAATTTGGGAAGCTAATACCTGAAGGGATTGACAGGGAGTGCAAGGCCAGAAGGAACAGGAAGGTTTGCAGGTTCACCTAGATTAACAGGCAGAACCCACGCCTCATTCTGTGAAGCCTTCCATCCTCATCCAAATTTCAAAAGTACAATGTAAATGGAAATGACTGTCACCACACCCCGAATGAGTGGAGTATGTATTTTTGTTCTGTCTGGGAGAGTGAACCCTATTGTGAGTGATATGAAGCCATTCAAGGGGCCACTGCACTAATAAGGCACTTACATAGAACAGATTAAAGACATCCGTAAGCAGAGAATTCTGCATAAAAGAATTCAGTGACTAATTGTGCCAGGACAGTCTCTTTGATGCAGAGGTAATGTCCCTACCTCTCAGCCAGAAGCCTGGGTTCAAGCCTCACATACTCCAGAGGTGTGTAATCAGACCTCTGAGCAGGATGAATACAAAATACCTGTCAAGTACAAATCTTGACCACAAGCAATCTTCGTTACAAATCAATCATGGTCATCTCTGTGATGCAGAGGTCATCGTAGGCAACATTGTAAAGGCTCACTAGCATTCCACCATTCACAAAGACATTCCAATACCTCATAGTCTGCTCAACAGTGTGGAACCCCTTCCTTCTTACACCAACCTGTAAATATTCAACACATACAATGCAATCTTTCTTAGGGGCATTGGAGGTGGGTCAAGGTTTTGGTAACCCAATTGCACTTATATTTGCACAACGAGACTTGTTCTGTAAATATAGCAGAATATGGTCTGCTATGACAAAGATTCATACGGAGTCAGTACATGGCTCTCCTTGTTTCCTTTCCTGCCAGAACAATTCAAAGACAAGCTACCCACCTCCACGATGTTTGGCAGCTCAGTGCACAGCACAGTGACTCAGTGGTTAGCACTGCTGTTTCACACTGCCAGGGACACAGGTTCGATTCTAGCCTCAGACGACAGTCTGTGTGGAGTTTGCACATTCTCCCCATGTCTGTGTGGTTTCCCTCCAGGTGCTCTGGTCTCCTCCCAGAATCCAAAGATGTGCAGGTTAGGTGAATTGGCCATGCTAAATTGTTCGTAGTGTTCACGTGCATTGGTTAGGGGAATGGGTCTGGGTGGGTTACTCTTCAGAGGGTTGGTGTGGATTTGTTGGGCTGAAGGACCTGTTTCTACACTGTAGGGATTCTATGATTGGAAACTTTTTCACTGCCTTCATCTGAACATCTGTTTTGGGATCCACTTCAACATCAAGAAGTCATTTCTAAACAGGGGAGAAAATTATTTTGACTGTTCTGTCCAATTGTGCTGAAAAGTAGCTGTGAACAAAAAGCAGTTAAAATACTTTCTAACCATGTCTAGTTTTTAATTGCTAAAATTAACGAAGACAGAACTTTAGATCCTCATGTTCCAGCTGGTTAGGTGAAATGCAAAACTTGATACGAGACTGTAAAGCTGTCAAGGCAAGGGTAGGAGGAGGCCACTGTGGAACCTTATCCTAGAGTTCATTCCTTTAAGACTGTAACTTAACCTCAGGGCTTTGCAGGCATTCAAGAATCCACTTTACCTTTGTTCTTGAATTTTATGACATCCTGAGGGCTATTCAATTGAATTCCAACCTTGTAACTCTCTTCTGTTATCCATTTGTCATATATTTATTGACTTGAGACAAACTTAGCAATAAATCTGCATGTCACGTGCTGAGACCCTCAAAGCGGTGTCAATGTTCAAATCTGGGAGTGGTTCAGTAAGAGTCAGATTTGCATTTAGGTTTTGTGAAATTTGGACAGCACAAAATCCATATTTTTGAACAAATTTGTAATTTTGGATCCTGAATCTGAAATTCTGATCATAAAATGTTGCTAAGCATTAATAGTTTGCAAACTATCAGGTGTATTAATCATCTCGTGGGCTATCAAGTTTTAGTAATGATATTTACAACTGATTTCACGTAACACTTAGCTTCAAAGAAAGTGGGTCTAATAAAGCCACTAAACGCCATGACCAGCTGTCCTTATCAGGTATACTCACAGGCGATAAGGACCACAAATTCAACTGGGACAAATAGTAAGATAAGCCAAACAGCCAGAGAATTTCTAGAAGCCTGGCACTTATCCACGGATTCCCCAAAGATACACATTAACCTAGGCTCAACATAGCGACCACTGCAACGAACAACCGGAAGCAGTGGGAACAAAACCAAATAAATTCCAACCGACACAGGAACAGCAGCGCTTCACAGGAGGCTCCACGGCACTGAGGATGTCACCTGGAGAGGGGGTGAAATGTCTGCAAACCAACTTCCCAGATCGGTGAACATACCCACAACAACTACAACTTGGCTTCAAGTTGGGGGCATGGTTCAAACAATATTGCGAGGCCACTGACTTCTTCAGCATTTATCTGGGGTAATAAGGCTGATAATAACAGTTAAGACAAATTGTGTCCGTGACTCACACTTGCTTATGTTAAAATCCACCTGCCACATTAGAGCCCGGGTGTCCTTGGAGAAGGAGCACGTGGTATTCACCAACACCCTGGAGTTGTTCAGGGAGAGGTGGGCGCCGCAGGGAGTGGAGTGCATTATTTCCCCCTCCAACTCTATTTGGATTTAATCCCTGCCCTCCCCTTCACTGTTTGATCACACAGCATTGCCCTTTGATGTGAAGGGCACTGCTTGTCACTGGCCACTCGGGTGTTTCCTTTCTTCCTGGTGGTGGAAATTGAATAAAGATTCATACACCTTGTGTCTCTCACTGTATCTCACACCTGCACACACACAACATAGGTGCTGGGGAAAAAAGAAAAAGAAAAAAAAATCCACCTGCCGCAACTTAGCATATTTATCTAAACCAGCAATTTCCTTTTATACTTTTATGCTGTCACCAACGTTGTCTACAATGTTGCCCACTGTTGTATCTCTCTGGGAATCGAGGGAAATGGAGAGTGAAAGTGGAGTTGAAATTGACGATTCGTCATTGTATCAAAGTACGGAACAGGCTTCAGGGTCCAGGATACAGTCATAAAACCAAAAGAGACAGGAGCAGAAGAAGGCTATTCAGCCCATCAAATCTGCTCTGTCATTCTATAATGGCTGATATGTTTCTCCCCATAACCCTTGATCTCCTTACTAATCAAGAATGAATCTATGTCTTGAATCCACTCAAAGACCTGGCCTCCACAGCCTTCTCTGGCAATGAGTGATTGTGATGACCGTGTCCCAGTGTGATGGCTGTGTCGCAGTGTGGTTGCAATGTCACAGTATGATGGCCGTGTCCCAGTGTGATGTCCGTGTCCCAGTGTGATGGCCGTGTCTCAGTGTGATGGCTGTGTCTCAGTGTGATGGCCGTGTCTCAGTGTGATGGCCGTGTCCCAGTGTGGTGGCCGTGTCTCAGTGTGATGGCTGTGTCTCAGTGTGATGGTCGTGTCTCAGTGTGATGGCTGTGTCTCAGTGTGATGGCCATGTCCCAGTGTGATGGCCGTGTCTCAGTGTGATGGCCGTGTCCCAGTGTGATGGCCGTGTCTCAGTGTGATGGCCGTGTCCCAGTGTGATGGCCGTGTCCCAGTGTGGTGGCCGTGTCTCAGTGTGATGGCTGTGTCTCAGTGTGATGGTCGTGTCTCAGTGTGATGGCTGTGTCTCAGTGTGATGGCCATGTCCCAGTGTGATGGTCGTGTCTCAGTGTGATGGCTGTGTCTCAGTGTGATGGCCATGTCCCAGTGTGATGGCTGTGTCTCAGTGTGATGGCCATGTCCCAGTGTGGTGGCTGTGTCTCAGTGTGATGGCCGTGTCCCAGTGTGATGGCCATGTCTCAGTGTGATGGCTGTGTCTCAGTGTGATGGCTGTGTCCCAGTTTGGTGGACGTGTCACAGTGTGATGGCCGTGTCCCAGTGTGATGGCCGTGTCCCAGTGTGGTGGCCGTGTCTCAGTGTGATGGCCATGTCCCAGTGTGATGGCTGTGTCTCAGTGTGATGGCCGTGTCCCAATGTGATGGCTATGTCCCAGTGTGGTGGCCGTGTCTCAGTGTGATGGCCATGTCCCAGTGTGATGACCGTGTCCCAATGTGATGGCTGTGTCCCAGTGTGTTGTCCGTGTCCCAGTGTGGTGTCCGTGTCCCAGTGTGGTGTCCATGTCCCAGTGTGATGGCTGTGTCACAGTGTGGTGTCCGTGACCCAGTGTGGCGGCCGTGTCACAGTGTGATGCCTGTGTCCCGGTGTGATGTCTGCGTGTCAGTATGATGGCCGTGTCCCAGTGTGATGTCCGTGTCCAATGTGATGACCGTGTCCCAGTGTGATGACCGTGTCCCAGTGTGATGACTGTGTTGCAGTATGGTGTCCGTGTCCCAGTGTGATGACCGTGTCCCAGTGTGATGACTGTGTTGCAGTATGGTGTCCGTGTCCCAGTGTGATGGCTGTGTCCCAGTGTGATGTCTGTGTCCCAGTGTGGTGTCTGTGTCCCAGTGTGGTGTCTGTGTCTCAGTGTGATGTCCGTGTCTCAGTGTGATGTCCCTGTCTCCGTGTGATGTCCGTGTCCCAGTGTGGTGGTTGTGTCGTCCCAGTGTAATAGCCGTGTTCCAATGTGGTGGCCATGTCACAGTGAGATGGCCGTGTCCCAGTGAGATGGCCATGTCCCAGTGTGGTGTCCGTGTCCCAGTGTGATGTTCATGTCACAGTGTGGTGTCCGTTTCCCAGTGTAGTGTCCGTGTCTCAGTGTGATGGCCATGTCCCAGTGTGATGCCGTGTCTCAATGTGATGTCTGTGTCCCAGTGTGGTGTCTGTGTCTCAGTGTAACGGCCGTGTCTCAGTGTGATGGCCGTGTCCCAATAAGATGGCCGTGTCCCAGTGAGATGGCCGTGTCCCAGTGTGATGGCCGTGTTCCAATGTGGTGGCCGTGTCTCAGTGTGACGGCCGTGTCCCAGTGTGGTGGCCATGTCCCAGTGTGATAGCCATGTTCCAATGTGGTGGCCGTGTCTCATTGTGATGGCCGTGTCCCAGTGAGATGGCTGTGTCACAGTGTGATGGCCGCGTCTCAATGTGATGGTTGTGTCCCAGTGTGATGGCTGTGTCTCAGTGTGGTGTTTGTGTCCCAGTGTGGTGGCCGTTTCTCAGTGTGATGGCCATATCCCAGTGAGATGGCAGTGTTCCAATGTGGTGGCCATATCACAGTGCGATGTCCATGTCACAGTGAGATGGCCATGTCCCAGTGTGATGGCTGTGTCCCAGTGTATTGGCCATGTGTCAGTGTGCTGTCCATGTCCCAACATGGTGGTCTCATCCAGGTGTTGTGGTCCTGTCCCCATGTGTGAGTATTCTTCAGCACCAGCTTCGAGCGGCCCGACATAGTGGTCTCATCCGGAAGTAGTGCCCAGCATAGCGTTCGTCTTCTGCAGAGGATCCCAGCCCAGTATTCCAGGAGCCCGGCTTGGTGGTGTCCTCCCGGAATAGCAGTGTCCTCCCGGCTGCATGTTTTGGGTGTCCCATCGAGACAGCTCCGCTGTTCAATCATGGCTGATGTGCTCCTGATCCCCATTTTCCTGCCTTCTCTCCCTACTCCCTTCAACCCATTAACAATTAAAAGTCTGTCTAACCCCTCGCTAAATTTACTCACTGTCCCGGCATCCACCGCACTTTGAGGTAGTGAATTCCACAGATTCACAGCCCTTTGGGAGAAGTAGTTTCTCCTCAACTCTGTTTTAAATTTGCTATCCCTTATCCTAAGACTATGACTTATTGTCCCAGAATGCCCCACAAGAGGAGGAATTTACTCCACATATATTTTATCCATACCTTTTATCATTTTAAATACCTCAATTTGATCTCCCCTCATTCTCCTAAATTCCAGACAGTATAGGCATAAACTAAATATTAGAGGTACAGGTACTCATCAGAGTATTAAGATGAACAGCCTGCCTCCCAGGATTGGGTTGATATCCTGCTCTATGGACTATCTCTGTTAAAACACAGGTGGGCAGGTTTGAGGTGAGTTGGATGAAGTGCTTTTCATTTTCACATTCCCCCAGTTCAAACCTATTCATTTTGGGATCCTCAATTCCACCTTCCTTCATATTTTCCAGAGATGCTGAACTAATAGAGTATGGTGGCTCAGTGGTTAGCACTATTCCCTCACAGCACTAGGGTCCCAGGTTCAATTCCAGCCGTGGGCAACTGTCTGTGTGGAGTTTGCATGTTCTCCCTGTGCTTGTGTGGGTTTCCTCTGGGTGCTCCGGTTTCCTCCTACAGTCAAAAGATGTGTAGGCCAGGTGAATTGGCCATGCTAACTTGCCCATAATGTGAAGTACATGAGTCAGAGGGAAATGGGTCTGGGTGGATTACTCTTCGGAGGGTCAGTGTGAACTAGTTGGGCCTGTTTCCACACTTTAGGGAATCTAATCTAATAACATCACCAAAGACCCATGTACTAACAGGATGTCTGCATCACATTAAGTTGGTCTCCTTGGGATGGTAAACTAGAGTTTATTGCCATTCACTGGATAATTTGCCTTTCGTGACTCTTATTCAATGTGGTGCTCTGTTTTGAAGTACTATCGCTTTCAAACTACAAATGCAGCTTCACTCTTGGGATTCCACAGATCATGAATCCCCAAACTCAGTCAAAACTGAACAAGGCAAAAGTGAGGACTGCAGATGCTGGAGATTAGAGTCGACAGTGTGGTGCTGGAAAAGCTCAGCAGGTCAGGCTGCATCCGAGGAGCAGGGGAATCGACACTTCAGGCAAAAGCCTTTCATCAGGAAACTGAACAGTTGAGTGACAGGAATAAATAATGCATTTGCATTTTTGGAATATCCATTGCATCCTCTGAACTTCTTTAGTGCTTTGCATTAATGAATTGCAGTCTTTAATTTCATGCCAGCAAACATCGGAGAGAGCCAAAATTCTCAAATACAGTAAATGAACCAATGACCAGCTCACCTCCTATTGGTGGTGTTGGGTGAAGAAAGAATATATGCCTGAGATGTCTCTGCAAAATCCACACAGATTCCGTTAAGTGATGACTTGTATCTTTGTGTGTGTTAACCAGCTTTCACCATTCCGAAATGATGAGCTCTTCCTTATTTATGTAACTAGCTGAGTCTTTCACTATTCCACCCTATTTATTCATGCCATTGGATGCATTTTTTGGGAACACCTTATTTATAATCTATGTAAATGTGAATATTATTACTATTTCTTCTCACATCTCACTAGACTCACTCTTTTTATTCATTCCAGAAATCCTAGTTAAATTGGACCATTTTTAAAACATACATTTGTTTGGGTCTTGATGAAAGAAATCCACGAGGGAAGGGATCAGTTCTAAATTCATCTCATTGCAACCAACCAAGAATTGATGGTGGATAGTGAGTCAAAAAAGGGAGGTCTGTTCATCCCTCACCATCCAGAAGCTTGACAATTTGTTGAATCTCACCCGGAGTCATAACAAAATTGTAAGTTCACCTTAGTCAGAAAAAGAGTCAGGTTGAAGCAATGTTAGGGTCCTATTTGCATTCTAATGAAAGCAAATCACCTTTGTATGTGTACTAGATCATATCAGGAGGCATTATAGCAAATCCATTCAGAGTCCTTTATTCTTAAGTATATAGACTGTAGCTTCATGCTCGAAACCGCACCAATGCATTCTGTACTCTAAACCTTGTGAAACCTACTATTTAGTTACCATTTTATCATGTCTTTTCCTCTGTTTTTAATGCCTTTTGACCTGAATACCAAAATCCTTCTGCTAATGCATATCATTAAACCCTAACACCATTCAAAATTATAAGTGCGAATACATTTTGTTTCTGCTAAAGTATATTACCTATGTTATCATCCCAGCTGATGGTACTACTGGACAAGTGAGATCCCAGACTGAAATCTGGTTTGCTAGATCAGATGTTATTTTTTAATTTGGTTAACGTGTTTGCACGTTCTCCCCGTGTCTGCGTGGGTTTCCTCCGGGTGCTCCGGTTTTCTCCCACAGTCCAAAGATGTGTGGGTCAGGTGAATTGGCCATGCTAAATTGCCCATAGTATTAGGTAAAGCGGTAAATGTAGGGGAATGGGTGGGTTGCGCTTCGGCGGGTCAGTGTGGACTTGTTGGGCCAAAGGGCCTGTTTCCACACTGTAAGTAATCTAATCTAATCTAATCATTGGGCTGAATTTTACCTGACATCAGCAAAGTGTCAATTTCTCAAAGAGTTTCATGAACAGTTTCTCTCTGTAAACCCAAGGAAGATTTCTCAAACTATTCTCCTAAGTTCACCTCATGACTTTTGTACCACACGTCAATGGAACCCTGCTCATACTATCTTCCTTCAGCAAAGGTCAAAGTACTGCCACCACTGGGATCTCCTGGGGGCCCTCCTCCACCTGTCAAGAGGTGCCAGCCAGGAGATGCCCTTCACAGTGCACGTAGTGGCAGGGGAACTAAAATGAAATGCTTTTCAGGGCTCACGGGTAGCAAAGCTAACAATTCATTGCAAATACACATTCACATTTATAAATATATAGTTATTTAAGAATCAGGCAACACAGGTTACCCATCCTTAGAACCGTTCCATCTCAGCACCCTGTCTAACTGAGCGGTATTCTTTCCCCAATGTCAGTGTAACCTAAAATCTTCTTATTGTTCAATGAGGGACCATCAAATACTGGAAAAGTTTCTATTGGTTGAAAACTCACTTTTAGTCAGCAGCAGGAAAAATAAAGCAAAAAAAAACAAATAAAAATTCTTCTTGGCAAAGACAATGGTCTTTAGAGCAGCAACAAATTTACAGTCAATGAGTGATCACTGCACCATTTCACCTCTGTTGGAACTAAGTCCTGTCTAACTTGTTGCACTTAAGGCCAATATATTCTTTCTAACTTATGCCATGCAGAAATGCTCACAGGTGTAATCTATCCAGGGCTGTGAAATCTATGTATTCCCATTTGGATTTTAATGCTGTCTTGTGTTACTTAGGCAGGAAGTTACATTACTCAAAAAATGTGGAAAATACTGGGAATGGTTGTGTAATTGCACATTAACGTGTTGTATAATGATAACATGGACATATTTTATAACTAAAAAAAAACTCTTTGAGACAGCAGGTTTATTTATAATATTTAAAACCTGGGAATACAACTGAAGTGTGAACGCTGAAAGGGGCAGGGAGAGCAAAAAAAAATCAATGGAAGCATAAGAGAAGATGAAGATAACTAATAATTGCTGATTGGATGTAACCAAATGTGCTGTTATATCCTATTGACATCAGCAACATATTTTCCAAGTCAGATCATAAATGCCATATCAAGTATAGCTATAAAATAAACTCCCAGTGGTTATTTTCCTGCCAGTTCAACTGCTTTCACCAATTGAGGTATACCTCATTGTTCCATCATATAAAAAGTCACTACACATCACATGACTCCATATTACACAGGCCCCTGATGGATACTAAATGTAGATGCAATGCAGCCCATTCTTCAACTAAGGTTGTCATGGACCAGATGATAGGCCTCCTGAAGATAATGTTCTGAAGCTTGGATTTGGCTGTGCAGATGGACTCTGAAGAACTGGAGAGTGGAAGCCATCTTGTGAGGAGGAAGGTGTGGACATTAAGCAGGAGGATACCAGCCTCTGCAGGATAGAGCACTGCAGGATCGGGGATCTGTAAGGTAGATCTGTGGATACAATAATGAGAACTGGAATCCAAGGGTGAAATTATGGGAAGCCGTAACACAAACAAGTTTCCATTCTCTGGAATTCTCAGAGAATTAAAAGAAAAATTTAAAAGATATTCAGGGGAACAGATAGAGAAAAAACCTATTTCAGCTCGTTGGGGAATCGAAGACTACGGGTAATAGCCTAAACATTGGAGCCAGGTCTCTCAAAAGAGAAATTAAGAAACGAGCGTGCGCACAAAGGGTGGTAGAAATTTGGAATGCTGTCCCACAAACAGCCATTGATGTTAGATCAGATTTTAATTTAAAAATTAAAATCAATAGATTTATGATCACCAAAGATATGAAGAAATATGGGAGAAAGGCAGGTATCACCTGGATTTCTTTGTTATCATCCTCATCAAGGCTGATCACTTCGAGAAAGATCTAAATTCCGCTGACCAATATAAAGGAATCATATGACAAATTTTCAAGTTTTAAGACCTTTACTGTAACAAGCAGAAGCAACATTAATTAAATGTTACTTAACTAACTAATAATCTAAATTACCTGGGAAACAGGATTGTTGTCAGGTAGGACTTATAGTACATCATATAACTCTCTTCATTATTCTATTTCACCTTAGATTAAAGATATATTGTAAATAGAAATTGGATTTATGACAAACCTGATAGGGGTGTTTTTGATGATGTTGCTAACAGAGTTGATAAAGGGGCAAACCAGTTGATGCGATATATTTAGATTTTCAGGACGCTTCTGCTGAAGTCCAGCACAGGAAGTTAATAAAACAAATGAAAAGTAGTTTCCAGACAAACCTGTGAAGACTGAGCTGTGAACGTGTCCGCACAAATCCTAGGGTCTACCTAGACTTCAAGATGGCCTTTGACAAGGTGCTGCACAGGAGGCTACTGAGTACAATAAGGGCCCATGGTATCAGAGGCAAGGTGCTAGCATGGATAGAAAGAGGGGTTTTAAATATTATAAATAAACCTGTGCAGACTTATAGCTGGTGTCATCTCTGTGTTGTTTGGAAGAAATCAGGTGAAGTATATAGCAAAATGACAAATATACAACAATTTGTAATTTTCTTGGATGAAGATTAAAACGCAGAAAGTAATTCCAGCTGTGGCTTGCAAAGGTATAAACCTATCAACACTTTCCTTCTCCCAGTTTCTTCTTCCCATCCTCCAATAGGATTATTTTCTTCATCCTATCACTATTAATTGCCAATGACATTCAAACTCATCCCTTTCTCATTGATTCTATTCTTTGCAATGTTGTGGGATATTTTTCATATTGTACACCTTGTCATCACATTTAACATATTCTGGCTCCCAGGGCTGTAGTGAAATGAACTTAGTGTAATTAGATAGTTTAAACTTACTAATCGGTAAGTTTAGCATCCAGTCGAGCCCAGCTGAGCAAATGAATTAAAGGACATTCTCCACTGAACTGTTAAGTTGTTTTAAGGTTTAATTATTTGCTTTTACAAGTATTGTGATGAATGGATCACAGGAAAAGAAAGCTACAGTTCCAATTACTTTTATTAAATAGCTTATTAAAGTTTTTATACTGGCTCAAGGAAAGAGGAGAACCCAGGGAATTCTACCCACTCCGATGTAGTTTGTGTTTAGGTAACTGCAATGAACTTCTCTGGAATATAGCCAGAGATTATTTCATTTCAAATGATGTGTAACAGTTGAAAATTAAAACATATATTTCCTCCTTCAAGACCATATTTTTAATCATCTGACATAACATCTCTTTATGCAATAACCTGCCCACTGGCCATTATGCATTGTGTTTCCCATTCAGTTTGGGTTCTGTCAAGGCCATTCAGCCCTTTACTTCATTACAGGATTTGCTGCAAACATGTATTAAATAGTTGACGTCAAGAAGAAGTGCCTTTGATATCAAGGTCGCATTTAACTGATTGAAGCATCAAGGAGCCGTAGAAAGACTGGAGGCAATGGGAATCAAAGAAGCTCTCCATTGTTTAGAGTCATACCTGGTACAAAGGAAGGTGGTTGTGATTGTGGAGAGCCAAAGATTTCAGTCCCAGGACATTGCTGCAGAATTTCTTCATGGTTGTGTCCAAGGCCCAAGTACCTTCAGCTGCTTCAAGAGGGAGTCTAACTATACCCCTGGATATTCATTAGTATTAACACCACTGAATTATCAAATGTTCTGGAGGTTACTATTGACCCAAAACTAACTGGTCTGCCATTTAAGTACAAGGCAAAAATAGAAATTGCTGGAAAATTTCAGCAGATCAACCTGATACAATAACTGGGATTTCTCTCCACTGATGCTAACGTGAACACCCCTGTTTAAAAAGGAAGTAAGGCAAAAGATGGAAAATTACAGACCAATTAGCCTAACCTTGGTCATGGGTAAGATTCTGGAATCCACTGTGAAGGATGAAATTTTTGAATACTTGGAAGTGTCTGGTAAAAGCGGGCAAAGCTGAATGGCCTAATTTCTGCTCCCATGTCTTATGGTCTTGTGCTGCCAGACCTGCTGAGCTTTTCCAGCAATTTCTATTTTTGTCTCTGATTTACACCATTTTGGTTTCCATTTAAATACTAGGGGTTCAAGCACAGTTCGGATGCTTAGAATTTTGCAGCAACTAACTCACCTCCTGACTCCCAAAGCCTGTCCACCATCTACAAGGCACAAGTCAGGACTATAATGGAATGCAGTCCAGCTGACTAGATGAGTAAGATTCTAACTGAAGACGCTTGACACAATCCTGGACAAATCATCCAGCTGATAGGCACCCACCTATCCCTTCAACATTCAAACCCTCCAGCACCATTACACAATTGCAGCAGTGTATACCATCTACAAGATGCACTGCTGCAAATAACTGAGGTTCCTTTGGCAGAACCTTCCAAATTTGCAGGGTCTGCCATCTAGAAGGATAGGTTGAGCAGATGGTTAGGAACATCATCACTTGCTAGTGCCTTCCAAGACACTCCCGTTGCTAACTTGGAACAATATCATCATTTCTTCACTGCCACTGGATCAAAGTCCTGGATCTGCCTTCCCTCCCATGGACAGGAGTGGCTGAAAGAGATAGCTTATCAGTTCTGGACAATAAGTGCTGGTTCAGTCAGTAAAGTGCATATCTCAAGAAAATGCAGAGAATATATGGCTTGGTATTATACTTTTTATGCCTCTGTGAGGGACTTTGGAATGGTTTATATTGACAACACCATATAAATATAAGTTGTTATGAAATATCAAACTCTTAGGAGTCAAAACCCATCCAGCACCAGGTATGGGAAGACTTAGAGAAAACTCACAGGAAAGGACATTAAATTTCACTGCATGTACAGCATGGCAATATTCAATATATTTGCATTATATTCCTTCCTTCACAATTTAAAAGGAATAAATAACTTCTGCACTGGAAAAGAGTTAATAGTCTTTGTAAAAGAACTGTGGTACAAATTTCATACTAGCCTATCAATCATTAATATAATTGTATCCCATGGCCTCAATTTATGGTGAACATCCAACCAGTGTCACACTGAGTAACATATTGGGTTATCATACCCTATATACTCAGCTCTAGAAGCTGTCTTTGATGGTTGGGATGAAAGTCTCTGTTAAGCCCTTAGGCTAATGTTGGATGAATTTGGTGATACAGCGCACAATAGACTTTCATAAATTTCCAAGCTTACTCTTGCAGGCTGATCTAAAAATTTATTTGCCCTGTTATCTTAATTGGGTGTAGCACTCAGGCTTTGTAGCTGCCTGGAACAGTTCCATTGGAGAGTGATGGCAAAGGATGGAGGTGGTTCTGTGGAGAGGAATTTCTCACATACAAAGGCTGATTAAAGTGGAATATATGTACCTTCCACTGATGAACTACATAATGCCATCCAGTGACAACATTTGGATCCATATGAGTAATGCTATAAGGTTGTACTCCCAATACAACATCATGGTAGACAGGAGCTAAGAAAAAACAAAGAGCTCTAACATGTGCCAATCCTGCAAGGCTCCATACCTCCATTGTACATGATTACACATATTTAGTACATTTGTACAATACACCTTTCCCAAAACTGTTGGAGGCCTGACAGCACACAAACATATATAAAACAAGAGCATTGTTAAACATAAACATAAAAGTATAAACATACAATTAAGACTTGGTGTTTCTTTCATAGCTGGAGTCAGCACTTAAAATGGGAAAAACAGTGTAAATTTTAATCATTATTATGTTGCTGTAAACGGTCTCTATTATCCACGGATTGTGGATCAGCTTTAGTTTAATTCTTAGTTCGCTCCTTGAGTTAATACTTGTATTGGAAGACACTGGGATCCAGGCCAAGCCCATTGAGTCATCACTTTCAGGGTGTCATGATTTGGAGATGCCAGTGTTGGACTGGGGTGTACAAAGTTAATAATCACACAACTCCAGGTTATAGTCCAACAGGTTTATTTGGAAGCACTAGCTTTCAGAGTGCTGCTCCATGGTGGCTCAGTGGTTAGCACTGCTGCCTCACAGCACCAGGGTTGTAGGTTTGATTCCAGCCTCAGGCAACTGTCTGTGTGGAGTTTGCACATTCTCCCTGTGTCTGCGTGGGTTTCCTTCAGGTGCTCCGGTTTCCACCCACAGTCCAAAGATGTGCAGGTTAGGTGAATTGGCCATGCTAAACTACCCATAGTGTTAGGTGCATTAGTCAGAGGAAAATGGGTCTGGCTGGGTTACTCTTCGGAGGGTCGGTGTGAACTAGTTGGGCCAAGGGCCTGTTTCCACACTGTAGGGAATCTAACCTAATCATACCTGATGTTGTGTGATTTTTAACTTTCAAGGTGTGAATCTCATTGGCAATGGCAGCTTACGTACAACGATTCTATTCAAGGCCAGTTGACTTCCCATTTCCTGAGAGATTGTTTTTGCCAAACATTAAAATAATTCTGCTTAAGTTTGTAAAGTCACCAGGAAGTTTCGGAGGCTCTGCTGAGCATCGTTTAAAACTCAGCGTGACACTGCACTGAACCAGGCAGTGATTGAGTGGAGTCCCAGAGTTGTGTATTGGCCTTTTTCAGAGAGTCTCACATTGCAAGTCTGGAGTTAGACAAGGATTCTACTCTGACTTGTACATGACTATGCTCCAAAGTACTTCATTGACTCTCAAGTATTTTTGGGACCCTGTATAAATACATGTTCCTCCCTCCTTCTTATGTAGGCTAGAAAGTGCATGGTGAGTAAGGTCTCAGTCCTTCATTCTATTTGTAGAGAAAAGCAGCAACATAATTCAAGATTACAACAGCAATTTTTGTTTATATAGCACCTTTAAAGCAGTAAAACATCTCATGATGCTTCCTGGGTAGGTAATCAAACAAAGTTTGACACTGAGCCACAGAAGCAAGGGCAAAAACCTGGTCACATTTTAGGGAGTGATTTAGAGAAGGAAAGAGATACAGAAAGGCAGAGAGATTTAGGAAGGGAATTTGTGAATTCAGGACTCTTTAACGGCTGAAGGAAGCGCTGCTAATATTGAAGTAATTAAAATAGAGGCCACAATTAAAAGGACCACAGACACCTCAGAGAATTGCAGGGTTGGAGTTGGTGACAGAGACTGGTTGTGGGAGGGGGGAAGGGGGAAGAGGCCCCAGAAGGAATTTGAAGGTTAGAATGAGAATTTTGAAATGTATGCTTTGCAGGACCAGGAGCCAGTTGAAGCACAGAGGTGATTTATGAATCTGACTTACTCCAAGTTAGGAGTACATATAATCAACGTGATGCTATGATTGTGTTAAAACCTTCAAATTCTATTTTGTCAAAGCAGCACTACATCTGGGGTAGTGTTCAAAAGTGCCTTCCTTTCTAATTTGTAATAGAGCAATCTGCACACATTCTGTTTAATGGATTTAAACAAGGCATTAATGATGATTTTATTTTCGTACCCTGACTCAGAAATGGGACCAAACTCAAGGCAGCAGTGGAACTATGCAAAAAATGTCGACTGGCTTACAGCCAGGTCTTGTGCACGTGATCACTTGCGTCTAATTTTCCAATAAAGTTGACACCCCAAGGAAAATAACCTCAAACACCTTGACTCACGGGGAATCAGGCATGTGAAATTCAGAGATACCAGCTGGCTGCTTTCTTCATTTCTAAATAAACCACACTTTTAGGACACTTGCAATGTAGCACCTGTCTCACAGACAAAGGCAGTGCAACTCTATCACTCTGCTGTTAATTTGGTGCCCACAGTAGAAGGAATATATGTACAACAGCATGATTGCTCATTATATAGGATATTATTGTCACAACACATGACAATGCCTGGTACAAGTTGATCAGAGCAGATTTTTGCAAAATTCCAAGTTGTTTTCTGGAAATTCCGACATGGTGGTGAGCTGGAGAAGGAATTTATAAATTCCACCCTTGAATTGCAACATCTTTCTTCCTTCATCCTTATTTCCCATTCAATGTTATGCAAGCTGCAGCCAGGTCAGTGAAAAGGGAAGAGCTGAATTAAATCAGACAAGGAAATGCAGGGAGCATCACATGTTTTTTTTCTTGCACCCAGCATAATGATATGAGCTTCCTCACTCTGCAAAATGGGCTGAATCTATGTCCAGCATTGTTCTAACTTTGTATCATTTGGAAAAGGAAATGTTGGAACAAGATGGAGGCAGGTACAGTTACAGTATTGAAAAAACATTTGGATAGATATATATATATATAGGAAAGATTTAGAGGGATCTGGGCCAACTGTGGCCCAGGCAACACAGGCAACTGTGAATTGTTTAGTTTGGGAAACCTGATTGGTATGAACAAGTTGGGCTGACGAATCTGTTTCCATGCTGTATGACTCGATGATTCTATCATTTTAACATGAGAAAATGATTTTGGGATTAGATTTTTGCTGTGACAAATAATGGACACATCTATTCCTCATGTAGGAACTTGAAGTACCAGCTGAAACCCGAGTCATTTATTTCTGGAAGGGGTGCAGTGGATGTCAGGTTGGGGTGTTGCTGCAGGTTCATCTCTTTGTAGGAAACTAAAGACCAATGTAAGACAACCAAGTTCTATGGCAGATTGAAACATCCATCTTGGGAATCTCATATTTCTAGGATGTAAACACACACCAATGTCCGATTAGTGATCTGGATGACTGAACTGAGGGCATTGCTGCAAAGTTTGCAAGTGACAAGATAGGTGAAGGGACAGATACCGTTGAGGAGGCAGGGAGTCTAGAGAAAGACTTGAAAAGGCTAGGAGAGTGGGAAAAACAGCAGATGGAATACAATGTTGGAAAGTGTGGGGTATGATAAGAAGAATAGACGTAAGAGTATTTTTTAAATGAGGAAAGGTTTCAGAAATCAGAAGCACAAAGGGACTTGGGAGTCCTAGTTCAGGATTGCCTTAAGGTTAACATTAGGAAGGCAACTGCAATGTTAGCATTTATTTCAAGACAGCTAGAATACAAGAGCAAAGATGTACCTTTGAGTCCGTAGAAGGCTCTGGTCAGAGACCGCATTTGGAATACTGTGAGCAGTCTTGGACCAATATCAGAGGAAGGATGTACTCACCTTGGAAGGGGTTCAGAGGAGTTTCACGAGAATGATCTCAGAGATTAAGGGCTTGACTTATGAGGAGTGGTTGAGGACTCTCGGTCTGGATTTGATCGAGTTTAAAAAGATGAGAGGGAAATTTATTGAACCTTACAGAATACTGGATAGAATGGACGTGGAGAAGATGTCTCCATTTTTAGAAGAGGCTAAGTTCCAATGGTATAGCCTCAGATTGAAGGGATGAAACTTTAGAACTGACATGAGGAGGGATTTCTTCAACCAGAGGGTATTGAATCTGTGGAGATCATTGCTGCAGAGGGCTATGGAGGTCAAGTCATCAAGTGTATTTAAGACAAAGACAGATGGGTTCTTGATTAGTAAGGGGATTAAAAGTTACAGGGAGAAGGCAGGAGAATGGGGTTGAGAAACACATCAGTCATTATTGAATGATGGAGCAGACTCAGTGGGCTGAATGGTCAAGTTCTGTTTCGTATGTTATGGTCTAAAATAGTAGAATTCACGTTGTCTATCAAAAAAATCCTTTGAGAATTTTCATCCCAAAATAGAAAGTTGATTGTCGTCAACGAACGTGCTTTGCAACACCGTCATCCACGTACTGACCAATGTGATGCTCTCCTCTTACTCTCTGTGAGTTCAACCTGTTAAACGCTCCCATGTGAAAGACATGAAGGAAGGCTACCAGGAAGCTTCTCTCTCAATGGCAAATTTCAAGGGCACTGCTGCTGTAGCTGGCACAGAATGCATCAGTCCATAAATTCCAAATCTGCAGCAGTGAATCACAGCCTGCTCCCCTCTAGAATGTCAGGAAATAGGGAGGGTGCTGCCAGGCCATGACATCATGTCAAAATGGCGCCAGGACCACACTCTACACAATTCCACATTGTGAGTGAAAAAGATGGACATCTATTTAAAAGAATTTGAGGCTAAAAATAGTTGCAGACTTTCTAAAGGGAGCAAAATCTCCAGACTTATTTACCAGCCTATACACTGTATGGAGGGAAGAAATAGCAGACCAAAAAAAAACAACGGAAGATCAAACAATCGTAGGAAATACAGTCTGTCGGCAAGTGATAAAGCTCCTCAGCACCTGAACTAGCTTGAGGACTAGTGAAATGAAAGCAAAGAGTGTTTTCCCAATAAACTGTATGGAAGGAGTCAGATTTCACTACCTGTGTGGAGTGGAAGATGATGGCATAACTTCAGATGGCTAGCAAACTGCACCCATCAGTATCTAGGTAGCCTATGGATAGATTCATGGGTTAGATGAGCAGAGAGGAGAGAAAGTGTTTCCACTGGCTTTAGTTCGATCAAGAAGACGCAAATTTAAAATAATTGTCAAAAATTGAAATGAAGAAATCTTTTGAGTATCATTAGATATGCATGTGGTTATGATTTAACTAATGATGTTACACTGACATAAGCAGAGCAGAGTGAAAAAGCAGCCAGAGAGAAGTACATAACAAAGCAGGAATTAGATACAATACAAGAGAGCTGTGTCCAGCAACATGTATATGCATATGTGTGTGTGTGTGTGTGTGCATTTTTCTGTAAAGTATGTTAAAGCACTGAAAAGAGTAAGAGAGACCGACTCTAGAATAAGGATTAAGAATAAATGTCAAAGGCTAAGGATTGAATAGAATCCATACAGTGTGGAAATAGACCATTTGGTCCAAGTCCAACCTTCCAAAGAGCATCCTACCCAGATCCATCCTTGTCCTCTAACCCTACATTTTCCATGGCCAACACACCTAACCTATACACCCCTGAGTACTATGGGTAATTTAGAATGACCATTCCACCTAACTTGCACATCTTTGGACTGTGGGTGGAAACTGGAACACAAAGAGGAAACAGAGAGAATATGAAACTCCACATAGACAGTCACCCAAGGGTGGGATTGAACCTGGGTCAGGCAGCAGTACTAACCACTATGCCACCCTACTATGCCAGGGAAAGGTAGTAGCCTGTGGAAACAATGGCTCCCTATCTGCTTTGCCTAAGACATGGATGCAAGCATAGACTACTGAGCCAGGTATAAGGGGCAGTCTCAAAGAGTGAATGCAAAAACCCAACAGCCAGAGAAACAAGGGATGATCCAACACACTCATGAAACATTATACCAGAGATGTTACCATGATGCACACTGAAACAAGGAGCATATTACGTTTTTTTTTAATGCAGCAAGTTGGAATATATTGCCAGAAAAAAAATCGTGAAGCTGATTCAATCCCAACTTTGAAAAGGAAACTTGTGTCTTTGCTTAAAAAGGAAGAATGTGCAGGTCTAAGGAGGAAGAGCAGGGGAAGAAGACTGATTGGTTTCAGAGAGCTGACAAAGACACAGTGTATTGAATGGCTTTCATTGTGAGTTTCTGATTCTAAAAAGCATTGCCTGTCAACCTGTCATACATTTACAGCTAGCACACGTTAAGCACTGGACAATCCGTCAGCTGCCACTGCTTATACCTACTCTTCAACAACTGCACATTCATGCTACTTTACAATTAAAAACCTTCCACACTCATATCTTCAGAGACTGTAATATTTACTGTGTAATTTTCCCATTTCACATCAAAATGGGGGGGGGGGGGGGGGGGCTGGTAACTAAAATGCCACCCCGACCCTGAGAAAACAAGAAGATCTATTGTGAGCCGATGAGTTTACTGAGAGATGACAGGGGTGGGTGAGTTGCTCCTTCGCTTGAAAAGGTGCTCACTCTCAATGGTTACAAAAATGAATAAAATGATGTTCAGAAACTGAACAAAACCAAATGAGCAAAGTTACTGGGAAAAACTTATAGAACATAAATCTGCCCTACTAAGTGCGCCATTGTACATGGTATTTTGTCTCACCCTATTCCAGATGAAGAGACTAAACAGATATAGTACCATCCCATCATAAACAGATGGCAATTTGTGTCTTGCTTCATTTAAATACTCTATAACATACAATCCAATTTTATAAGAAAATTGCCTAGTTGATAGAGCAAGAGCTCCCTCTTCAGTCTAAGTGGATAACTACAGGAATATTAGAAAGACAATGGTTTTTGCCACAAAATTTCATCAGTACATCAAACCTTCATTTTCCACGAGGGATCAGGATACAGACTGACCACAGATAATGAAAGATGCAGCTACAGCTCCAATGTAGCTCTCCTATCCAATGTGAAGGAATGCACAGTCAGCATGGAAGTGTCTATGATTTTAAAAAATGAGGTCTGAGGTAAACCAGGCAAGTACACAATCCATGTGTACCAAATCCACGAATAACAACGTGTGGATATGTACCAAAAACCACCACCTATAAGACACAATACTGGCACAATGGGCAGTGTCCCTGTCTCTGAGCCAGCAGCTTGGGTCTTCATGGTCAAGGAAAGTGCATCTGTAATGTGTCCAAACAGATTAAGCATCATCTGCAAGTCCTTCAAACACTTGCAGTGAGAGTGGGAGAAATCCTCGCACAGTGATTTTTGTAGCATCTGTCATCATCATCCACAACGACAGTGTGCTATTGCCACAGCAACTCAGACTCCCTAAGTAAACAGTGACACACACACACACACACACACGCACGCACACACACACACACACACACACAGAATGTAATCTTCAGGCTCCATTGTAGTTGATTAACCTGCAGGTGCTAAAAGATCTTAAAATGTTCAAAACCTTGTAGACTTACAGTTATACAATCACTTATTGTGTCTAAACACCTCAAAATGCAGCATCCAACAAATTGAAACACATTAACTCATTTATGTAAGTAAACCTGACAGCGATTCTGAATCAATGACATCCTTATGCAAACACCAAGATGAATAAAATAAGAAAATGCTGGAACCACTCAATGCAATTGGAATAATACATTAGGTACAAGAGCAAGTGAGAGGCTGGGAATTCTCCAGCAAGTAATTCGCCTTCAGATTCCCAAAATCCTGTCTACCATCGACACAGCAATACAACACTATGATGGATGCTCCCTATTTGCTTGGATAAGCACAGCTCCTATAACAGCCAAAGCTCAATGCCATCAGGACAAAGCATTCTGTAGTTTAGCACTTATCCACTTTATCATTCTCTGCACCAGTAGACCATGATGTAGTGGTAATGTCACTGGACTAGTAATCCAGAACCTCAGGCTGATGTTCTGTGGACATTTGTTTGAGGTTTGTGCCAAGATTTGTAGCTCGGGTGCTCGTTGTTGTGGTTCTGTTCGCCGAGCTGGAAGTTTTTGTTGCAAACGTTTCGTCCCCTGGCTAGGCGACATCGTCCATGCTCTGGAGCCTCCTGCGAAGCGCTTCGCAGGAGGCTCCAGAGCACTGATGATGTCGCCTAGCCAGGGGACGAAACGTTTGCAACAAAAACTTCCAGCTCGGCGAACAGAACCACAACAACATTTGTTTGAATCCTGCCATGAATTCAATTTTAGAAAAAGCCAGTCAAATGATGACCATGTAGCCATGTAAATTGTTGTAAAAACACATCTAGTTCAGTACTGCCTTTTACGGGAGGAAATCTGCCATCCTTACCTGGTCTGACCTGCATGGAACTCCAGACCCACAGCAATGTGTTTGACTCTTAACTGCCCTCTGGGCAATTAGGGATGGGCAGTAAGTACTGGCCCAGCCACTAACACCCAACATTCCATGAATGAATAAGCAAAAGGTCAGAGACCATCTGTACAGAGAGGGGACCAGAATCAATGTAACAGAATGATGGAAATGGATTCTGTCTCCACAATGTTGGATGTACAACTAAGAACAGCACTTGCCATTTTTTTCAATTTTAGATTTCCAGCATCCACAGCGCTTTCACCTTGGTAAGGGAATAAACAACAGATTTGGGTTTTTTCCTGGGAATGCTGAATGAGGAAACAGCATTGGACCGGGCACGGATAAAACTTTTTGCGTCTCTTTGAGTAGGGAGCGTCCCGGCATTTTAATGTCCAACTGAACCACTGCACTAAATGAATGTGATTTCAGTTTAACATCATTCCGAAAAGGATAGCAGCTGTAATAACACAATGTTTCATTAGCACTAGAGTAGAATATCACCCTCAAAAAGTGTGGTGCTGGAAAAGCACAGCCAGTCAGGCAGCATCCGAGGAGCAAGACAGTCAATGTTTCAGATATAAGCACTTCATCAGGAAGTGCTGACAAAGGGCTTACACCCGAAACATCGACTCTAGTGATCCTCGAATGCTGTCTGACTGCCTGTGCTTTTCCAGCGCCACACTTTTCGACTCGGACTTTTCAGCATCTGCAGGCCTCACTTTCTCTTAGAATATCAACCTAGATTTTAATCTCAATCAGCTTTCTAATACTTCATCACTCTTCCTAAACAGGAGATAAGTGTCTGTGAATGTACAAAATAAATATACTTCCCAATGAAATCTTTCTTCAAGCTCCATTTTCAATGTTATTCTTGTCAACGTTCTGCCTTTTATTGGAATCTATTCTAAGTTCTAAGAAAATACATCTATTGGAATCTATATTACTCCCTGCAATCAAGACTCCACCCATCATCACCTGGTTTATGTTGTAGGGCCAACAGCAACTTATATTTACATAACCTCAAATCTCAAATGTCTGGAATCGTCCAGAGTTGTATCTCTCTCACAATCTATTGGTTTTAAAAACTAAGGTTACCAAGTCTAAATCAGTATCTCTCAACGACCTTGGCTTGGTCAATCACACCTGCTTCAAGTCACCAAGTTGTTCATGACTGATTCCAGGGCTGGAGCATAAAAATTAAGACTGACACTCTCAGTGCAGTGCAGAGGGAGAGCTGCACTGTCAGAGCTGCCTTCTTTCAAATGAGATATTAAGCCAGGCTCCTGTCCGACCTCTCAGAAGGATATAAAGATTTCATTGTGCTATTTTGAAAATGACCAGGGAAGTTGTCTCTGAGGTCCTGGCCAAAAATGTATCCCTCAATCAGTATGACAACAACAGATCATCTGGTCATGAGAACATTCCTGTTTATGCAAGTTTGCTCAATACAGATTAGCAGTTGAGCTTCCTACATTGTAACAGTTACTACATTTCAAAAGTAACTCTTCCACTGTAAAACACTTTTGAGAGGTCTAGTGTTCATTAATAGCAGTATATCAATGCAAGTCTTTCTTTTTATAGAATCATCAGCATGGAAACAGACCCTTCGGTTCAATTAGTCCATACCAACCATAATCCCAAACTAAACTAGTCCCACCTGCCTGTGCCTGGCTCATATCCCTCCAAACATTTCCTATTCATGTACTTATCTAAATTTCTTTTAAATGTTGTAACTGTACCCGCATCCATCATTTCCTCTGAAAGTTCAGTCCACTCACAAATCAGTCTTTGTGTAAAACAATTGCCCCTCATGTCTTTTTAAACTTTTCTCCTTCACCTTAAAAATACACCCCCTAGTCTTGAAACCCCCACCCCTAAGAAAACAACAAAAGCATTTCTTAAATTATTTCTTCAAATGTACTTTCTTAAATTCTCTACAGCTGCGATGAACCTTGGCAGTATCCTACACTATGGTCCTGTTTGAATTGTAGAAATTGTTGTAATGCAGGAAATGTAGCAGATAATTTGTGCACAACAAGTTTCCACAAGCAGCAATGTGATAAAGATAATTGGTTTTGGTGATGCTGATTGAAGGCCAAGACACTGGGGATAGGTCTCCTGCTCTTCTACACAATAATACCAGTTGTGCTTTTACATCCATCCACCTGAACAGACAGTTGGTGCATCAGGTTATGAGCTGAGCTGAAAGGCAGCAATCTGATAGCACAGCACCCTCTCAGTGTCACACAGAATGTTGGCCTTCATCTTTGGCATCAAAGATGCCGACTGGGACTTGAACTCAGAAACAGACGTCCTACCAAACAGATCACTGCTAATACTGTGGAAATCACAGCACAAGGAATAATGACAGGATCTGGGAGTATACTACAAAGAGGAAATTCAAGGTCAATGTATCAGGTGAAGAGCAAAGTAAAGAAGAGAAAGTTGTCTGAAAAATAATATAATCTTCTTCTTTACAAACAAAATGAAAGTAGATGGCTATATAGAAAGGCAATGCATTTTTAAGAACCAACACCAATGAAGCATGCAGCTTCTGTGAGTTTGTGTTAAAGTAAATATCTGTAGGTGCTGAAATGGCCAGTGAGGGTGGTATGTAAGTGTAGGACTGTGGAAACAAAATATTTTACAGAACACATTGGTAAGTATTAACTACAGAATTCCAAGTTTGGACTTGACTCTGCCACAGTAACCTAGAGTCTTTCAATAATTAATCTCATATGAATTAACATGACAATAATACTGTTCTTCTACGTAATTGGAACACAACATAAAAGAAAATCAATCCCACATTAGATAATGTTTAACAAACTTATTTTATTAAGTCACACGTTAGAGATATAACCATTGATTTTTATATTCTTGTATTGCTTTTTCATGGGTGAACACTCCAAGGGTATGCCTCCTTGTAATCAGTGAGTCTAAGCATGTTTGTAATAGTGTTGAACAATATTCAGTATGAAATAGGGAATCATCTGAATGTTTACCAAACATTTACATTTCAAGCAGTCCATAGTAAGAGCCTGTCATTGATGTTGGAAAATCACAAAATAATTCCTGGTACAATTAAAAGGGAAGCAATTGCTTGAAGGAATGGTTCAGAATTGGATTGTACAATGATAATTACTTTTATTCTATCATGAGACGTGGGCCTCACTTGCATTTGTTGGTCAGACTTTGAGTTGGCTTCCTAGGTCATTTCAGAGCAGCAGATAATAAACAACCCCATGAAATACAAGGTATATTCGAGGTATACAGGGTAATGAGAGGCATGGATAGAGTCAATAACCAGAGACTTTGCCCCAGGACAGGATTGACTGGCACAAAGGGTCATAGTTTTAAGATATTAGGAGAAAGCTATAGAGGGAATGTCAGAGGAAGGTTCTTTACGCAGAGAGTTGTGAATGCATGGAATGCATTGCCAGCGGTGGTGGTGGAAGCAGAGTCATTAGGGACATTTAAGCGACTGCTGGACATGCACTTGGACAGCAGTGTATTGAAGGGTGTGTAGGTTAAGCTATTAAGTTCTGTGCTGTACTTTTCTATGTTCTATGTTCTATTGTGGTGGGAGATAGTGAGGAGTACAGATGCTGAAAAGTCAGAGTCGATAAAATGTGGAGCTGGAAAATGCACAAGCAGCAGAGGAGCGGGAGAGCCAATGTTTCTGGTAGGACCTTCATCAGGTCTCTCCTGCTCCTCTGATGGTGCTTGACTTGCTGTGCTTTTTCCAGCTCCACATTTTATCAACTCCCACATTGTGGTGGATATGTACCAAACCAGATAAGGATGGCAGCTTTACTTCCCTGAAGAGAAGTAGCCAATCAGTTGGATTTTTATGATAATTGATGATAGTTTCATGGTCACATTCACTGAGACTACCTTTCAATGTCAGATTTATATTTTCTATTCAACCTGTTCAAAGATGTTTCTGGAGCAGATGGGACTTGATCCCATGTCTCCTCACCCAGAGATAGGGAGATCACCACTGTGTCACAAGGACTTCCACCTCAATGGTAGATCTATTCATTTCAATTAAATATCACCAGTTGCTCTTTTGAATTTATGTTCCCAGAACAATCGCCCGGCACTCTGCCACCATCTCCCCCAAAAAAACTGGGGATTAAAAACAGAAAGGACTGGAAGTAGAGAGAAGGTTAATCAGCATCTGAAAGATTGCCATTTTGAATGCTGCACCAAAAATCAGTGATTGAATCATAAATTATCAGGTTTTCCCGTTTGCTGTGTTTTGGAGACCGGGCTAGTGTGTCGGCACTGACTGGACCGAATCACCATTTTTAATGTTCTCCCCCGTCCACCCATCCAGTTCTCTCTCCCAGGTAAGTCAAGTTGCTTTTGCACAGAGATGCTTTCCTTATGCCTCATTCCCCTTTAGCACGGTAACCAAAGCTGCAGCCATTCTATACCATCAATGACAACTCTTGCAACAATTGGAACTACCAGCCAAAGTGTACAGAGGCCACAGTTCCTATCATCTGTACTAATTAATGTGGGAGAGCAGAAGGACCAAGGCTACAATAGAAAATGGGAGCTTGGTGGTAATGTCACTGGGCTAATACTCTGAATAATGGGTTCAGTCCTCACCACAGCTGCTGGTGGAATTTAAATGCAATAAATAAACCTGGATTTGAAAGCTACTCTTAGTAATGGTGACAGCACAGAGGCAGCACGGTGGCTCAGTGGTTAGCACTGTGGCCTCACAGCGTCAGGGACCTGGGTTCAATTCCACCCTTGGGTGACTGACTGTGTGGAGCTTGCACATTTTCCCCATGTCTACATGGCTTTCCTCCGGTGCTCCAGTTTCCTCCCATAGTCTAAAGATGTCAGGTTGGGTGGATTTTCCATGGGAAATGCAGCGTCACAGGGAGGTATGCTGTTTGGAGGGGCAGTGTGGACTCAATGGACGGAAGGATCTGCTTCCACTCTGGAGGGATTATATGATTCTATGACAATGATACTACCACGATGGTTGTAAAAATCCACCAAGTTCATGAATGCCCTTAAGGAAGGAATTCTGCCAGCCTTACCTGGTCTAGCCCACACGTCCATAGGCTAGCTATTCAGCGTAGAGAAACTAAGGAAGGGCAATAAATGATGGATTTGCCATTGATGCAACATTCTATCAATGAATAAGATTATAGCCAGGGTTGGAGGATTTGAGCTGCAGGGAGAGGTTGAACAGGCTGGGGCTGTTTTCCCTGAAGCGTTGGATACTGAGGGGTGACCTTACAGAGGTTTACAAAATTATGAGGGGCAAGAATAGGGCAAGGTAGGGTAAATAGTCTTTTCCCTAGGGTTGGGGAGTCCAGAATTAGAGGGCATAGGTTTAGGGTGAGAGGGGAAAGATATAAAAGAGACTTAAGGGGCAACGTTTTCACACGTGGTACATATATGGAATGAGCTGCTAGAGGAAGTGGTGGAGGCTGGTACAATTACAACATTTAACAGGCATTTGGATGGGTATATGAATAGGCAGGGTTTGGAGGGATATGGGCCGGGTGCTGGCAGGTGGGACTAGATTGGGTTGGGATATCTGGTCGGCATGGACGGGTTGGACCGAAGGGTCTGTTTCCATGCTGTACATCTCTATGACTCTATATGTACAGCTATGCAAGAGAGAAAACAAATGGCAATTGAATGAGCAAGAGGAAGACATTGGGAAAGATAGAAAAGCTACAAGCAGGTGGAGCTGGAAACAGTGTGAGATGTAATAACTAACCAGAACAGTAGGGAGAGAATATGGCAGCATGAAATGAGCAAAGGAAAGACCAATGTGGACCTTGGAAATTGAGGATACAGTAACAGAGCAAACGTGGGCGAGGTGTATGAAAATCAGTTTAGAGGATGAGAGCAATACAAGGGTGGCAGGTTGTGAGAACCTTCGGAACGCACTGGCATGAACAGTTGCAAGAGTTGGAAGATAAAAGACCACCTAGGATATAATAAGCAGTTGATTGGATACAGCATTATAGTTGGTATCAGTGGTGAACTCTCCTTCTTTATGTTCATTTAAGCGGGCATTGGATAGGCATTTGGAAGTTATTGGGCTAGTATAGGTTAGGTAGGACTCGGTCGGCGCAACATCGAGGGCCGAAGGGCCTGTACTACGCTGTATCCTTCTATGTTCTATGTTCTATGTTCTAATTTAGCTTTATGTGTCTGTCCCATTCTATAATGTGAGTATGTAATTTAGACTGGTTTTGGTGCAACACTGAGAAAGTGCACTGTTAGCAAGATATTGTTCTTCACATAAGAAATCTGAAGCCCAGAGAACTTACTATGAACACTACTGTAAAATGGTTAATGCAGCAGGAAAATTCTACTCACGTACTGGCTTTTCTCTTTCAACTGACACCTCCACAACAAACATTGTTCACCTTAAGACCATAAGAAATAGAAACAGAAGTAGGCCATTCAGCCCCTTGAAACCCATTCCTCCATTCAATAGGACCATGGCTGGTTTGGCATTCCTTACATCCACTTTCCTGCATTTTCCCCGTAACCCTTGTTTCTCCAACTGATCAAGAATCTATCTTTGCTTTTTTCCAATTTTTTTTCTTCAAAATCATTGTTGTCCAAAATATTTGAAGTGAGACATGACAAAGCAATATAGTCTTCTTTAATCTTTCTGCCGAATAGGTGAAATGTGGCTACTTCCAGCCAACACCAGGGATGGTATTTTACCAAATGTTGTCACTAGCTCTGTCTCCAAATCGTGTTCCAATTGCACACATACTATAAAAGTGAACAGACAGCAATTTATCCACCATTCTGCACATTATCCAAAAACTAACGCTGTTATTACAACACCATGGGAGTAGGTGGGACTGGAGCTCAGCCTTACCAGCTCAAAGGTGAGGATGCTATCACTATGTCACAACAGACCATAAGACTGCAAGACAAAGAAGTAGAAATTAGGCCATTCAGCCCATTGAGTCTGCCCCACCATTCAATCATGGCTGATAAGTCTCTCAACCCCATTCTCCCACTTTCTCCCTGTAACCCTTGATCTCCTTGATACTCAACAACCTATCTATATCAAATATACTCAATGACCTGGCCTTCCACACCTTCTGGGGCAATGAATTCCATATATTCACCACTCTCTGGCTGAAAAGGTTTCTCCTTGTCTCTATTTTAAAAAGGTCTTCCCTTTACTCTAAGACTGTGCCCTCAGGTTCTAGACTCTCCTACCAATGGAAACATGTTTCCAACATCCACTCTGTCCAGGCCATTCAGTATTCTGTACATTTCAATAAGACCCCACCTCATTCTTCCAAACTCAATCGAATATAAACCCAGAGTCCTCAAATGTTCCTTATATGTTAAGCTTTTCATTTCTGAGACCATTCTCATGAACCTCCTCTGAACATTCAAGGGCCAGTATATCCTTCCTGAGATACGGCGCACAAAATTGGGTACAAAATTCCAAATGTGGACTGATGAGAGCCTTATCGAGCCTCAGAAGTACATTCCTGTTTTTATATTCAAGTCCTCTCAAAATAAATGCTAACATTGCATTTGCATTCCTAACTACTGACTCAACCTGCAGGTTTTCCTTGGGAGAATCCTGGACTAGAATTCCTAAGTCTCTTTGCACTTCAAATTTCTGAATTTTCTCCCCACTTAGAAAATAGTCCATGCCTCTATTCATCCTACCAAAGTGCATGACCTCACACTTTCCCACATTGTACTCCATCTGCCATTTCTTCGCCCACTCTCCTAATCTATCCAAATCTTTCTGCAGCCTCCCCGCCTCCTCAATGCTACCTGTCCCTCTACCTATCTTTGTATCGTCTGCAAACTTAGCCAGATTGCCCTCAGTTCCTTCGTCCAGATTGTTAATGTATAAAGTGAAATGTTGTCGTCCCAACACTGAGCATTGTGGAACACCACTTGTCACCAGCTGCCATCCTGAGAAGGGCCCTTTTGTCCCCACTGTCTGCTTTCTGCCAGACAGCCAAGCTTCTATCCATGCTAGCACTTTGCCTCTAACACTTTGGGCTCTTATCTTACACAGTGGCCTCCTATGCAGCACCTTGTCAAAGGCCATCTTGAAGTCCAGGTAGATAACATCCATTGGCTCTTCTTGGTCTAACCTGCTTGTTACTTCCTCAAATAATTCTAGCAGATTTGTCAGGCATTATCTCCCCTTGATGAAACCAAGCTGACTTTGCCCGATTTTACCAGACACTTCCAGTATTCAGAAATCTCATCCTTCACAATAGATTCCAGTATCTTACCCATGGTTGCCTCATCCTCCCTGTCCAGCATGGTATTTAAGAATCTCACTTGGTATAATCTTTATGAAGGGATTAAAACTGAAAGTAAGCAAACTTCAGTTAATTGAAAGTAAATTTAAACAGCTTCAAACAAAGGCACTTTGAGTTCAGAGTTCAATGCTGAACCCATCCTTCGAAACACAAATGTGTAGAATCTGTACAATTCCACAATTGTTGCTGCAATTCTTGTTGCAAAAACATGTGGTTGAAAGTATGTTCTGTGATATTCAGAGCGACTGGTTTGGTGTCTAAATGGTTTAAGTTTCATTTTCATAATATAATTCCTAGCTGCTTCGCAACACAAGATTAGACTTACAGTGTGGAAACAGGCCCTTCGGCCCAACAAGTCCACACCGACGCGCAACCCACCCATACCCCTACATTTACCCCTTACCTAACACTACAGGCAATTTAGCATGGCCAATTCACCTGACCCGCACATCTTTGGACTGTGGGAGGAAACCGGAGGAAACCCACGCAGACACGGGGAGAATGTGCAAACTCCACACAGTCAGTCGCCTGAGTTGGGAATTGAACCCAGGTCTACAGGCGCTGTGAGGCAGCAGTGCTGACCACTGTGCCACCGTGCCGCCCACTAGCTTACATATCAAAATTTTGCCCACATTTTCATGAACATTGGAAATCTGTCATCCTGCTCTTTAATGCAATGAAACCAGATGTTTTTCCCTACTGGTTTACCCAAGATTTAATTTTTAAAATGTATTAACACTTTTGTTAAATGATGAGGAGCAGAACTTTCTACATACATATTAAAGTATTTGTTACCAATATACAAATAAATAGCCGAGTTTTGTAGATCTGATGAAAACTGTAGTTTTGAAAATATCAATAAGACTTATGTAAGTTCTTCAAATGGTCACTCTTCCTATGAAAAATCATGACACTACCTCTATATTTACGCCACCTACTGACCAGCACCAATATCTTCCAAATTTCATAAATTCTAAATTCTTGTTATACTTTGAACTTTTAAAACAGTTAAAGGTAGAAACGTTCGTGAAAGGAGGAGGAAGAAAATACCTTGTAACCAGAAAGATACATTGGCGATTTAATATTGCAGCAACTACAAATTTTCATAATCCAGGAAACAGATAGCTCTGTCTGTTCAATGACTCAAGCAACTTACAGCAAAAAAAGTTTTGCAGAAATCAGTATATTTTAATTGGTGGCTTTATAGGAATCTTCTATTAATCAGGAATCCAAAGTGTGCAGTCATGTCTTGTAGAGGCTACAGGAGGGAAGAAGGGAAAACTATTGGTGGGTTGGAAAAGATAGCAAACAATGAGGATCAAAAATGAAAGGAATGAACATCAGTCAGATGCTTGAAGGAAACTGTAGTGATTAGAACGATATCAGTCAGGTAGATCTCATAGAATATGAGTTCCCTGATTGGTGCTATTAATCAGGGAGCCATGGCTGATGTAAACAGGCATTCTGTTCATTGTCAGAGCTCTCTCTGAACTAGCTTGATCAGTGTCATGCACTGTGCATGTGTAAATAAAGGGTGATGTGGTGACAGGATATCAGCCTTCATGGCATTATTTCAGAAGCAATATGCCAAAAAATATAGGGGAAATGCCAAGATACTAATATAAGCAATATCCCTGATGTCTTGTTTGGGTGGGGCAGATAATGGAATGTGTAGGCATTGTTGAGGACAAAAGAGTCACCACCTGTAAAATTGCTTTCTGTTTGTAGCATAGTGTTGATAGATTCATCCACACTGATGGCCCAATTGCATGTTTGATGCTTTCATTATGTGACCAATAACTCAAGTCTGTTCATCACTATTTTCCCAAGTTAAATACCAACAGTATGTTGCAGAATACAAAGACCTTCTGCACATGCCTCTAATTATTTTGAATATGGATGTGTGCAAATACACTTGAATTATATGTAATTTCCAAATGCATTTTATGTATAAAGAGATGCCAAAATATATTTACTGTTGCAGAAGTTGTTTAAATATCAAATTCCGAAAGTTTTAATTAAAAGATGACAGTAAGTGAGAAAATGGTACAAATAAAATGTATTAATCATTAATCAGTTGGAATTATGTTTAAAGAAATTGAACTGCATTTGTATTTTAAGGATGGTGTGACTTACACTTATCGGGTCTCATTTATTCAAAAGCAAAATGATGAATGTATTGTCTGTTTTTCTCTTCACCAATGTTGCCTGAACATCACTGTTTCTTCACTGTCACTGCATTAAAATCCTGGAACTCCCTCTCTAACAACATTGTTGGTGTACCTGTAACAAGTAAATTGCAGCAGTACAAAAAGGCAGCTCACCAAGACTTTGTCAAGGGGAATTAGGGCTAGACAATAAATGCTTGCCCACATCCCACATGTGAAGCCCACATCCCATGCCTGAATAATATACTTATAAAAAACTAGTTAAGTATTTCTAGTGTTTTCTGCTTGTGTTATGAATAATTTGTTCTTGTTTAAAATTAGAATCCATACATCAATTGTGAATCATTCTGTATTTCACCATTAGAAGCCATTCATTCAATTGGTCCATATCACTGTTTGAAATTATGCCTTGTCCTGGGACTTCCTCCCTTCCTTCTTTCAAAAATCTGAAAAACCTATGTCTTCCACCTTTTATTCCCTTGTCGAGGTGACCAAGTATCTTACAGCACAAAAGCAGGCTAATTAGCTCAACAAGTTCATGCAGGTATTTATGCTTCAAATGAGCCTCCACCCACTTTCAGGGTAAAGGGTTAACTCTACTTTTATTCTAGGAATGGGTTAATGAAGCTAATGAACCAATGTCAGGTCACATGGAACTAGGGGTTTCAGTATGTAGGGTACCAGAGATGTTCTCTCTCTCATCTGTCTTCAATTTGTTCAATTACTATTGTTGTTTACTCACCTACATATAGATCTGGACTTATTACTCCTATATAGCTAATCCCAATCAACATATTATTCTATTCATTTATCTCAAAATCTAACCGTCCATGTTACACATCTATTTATTTCTTGAATTATAAAATTACATACTGATATGATTTTGGCTCTAGCAGGGTAATTTACCTGATTCAACAATATAAATTCATAAGATATAGGAGCATAGTTAGGCCATTCGGCCCATCAACTCTACTCCGCCTTTCGATCGTAGCTGATATGCTCCTCACCCTCATTTTCCTGCCTTGTCCCCATAACCTTTCAACTCATTACCAATTAAAAATCTGTCAAACTCCTCCTTAAATTTACTCACTGTCCCAGCATCCACTACAATTTGGGGGGAGCAAATTCCACAGATTTGCAACCCTTTGAGAGAAGTAGTTTTTCCTCAACTCTGTTTTAAATTTGCTACCCCTTATCCCCTTGATCTCTCGACCAAGAACACCCCACAAGAGGAAGCATCCACTCTAAGTCTATTTTATCCAGATCTTTTATCACCTTTAATACCTCAGTTAGATCTTCCCTCATTCTTCTAAATTCCAGAGAGTACATGCCTAAACTGTTCAATCTCTCTTCATACAACAAACCCCTCATCTCTGGGATCAATCTAATGAACCTCCTCTGAACTGCATCCAATGCTACTACACTTTCCCTCAAATAACCGGACCAAAACTGCGCACAATGCTCCAGATGCGGAGTATTGTGTGTGTGATATATTGTCCTTGTGACATAACTAACATGATGATGTGGTTATTGTGGATCGAAGAATCCAATGGACATTCTTTATAAGTAGGTATTTCATACAAACATTACATTCAAGAACATATTAATATGGATGTAAACCTTAAACTACTTGATTACAATTGAGAAACATGCTTCTAGTAGCCTCAGCACAAGTAATCACACACTCCGGATTCCTATAGTAGGAAATTCCTATAAAGCCACAACTGAAATTGAGTATGAGAATTTTATACTCTCAAATGTAATAATAGTGATAATGATCTTTTCTCCTAAATGTATACTGACTGTCAAGACATATGACAACACTCATTTTAACCATTCTCTGGGTGAACAAATTTCTCCTATACTTCCTGATAGACTAATTGGTTCCTAGTTCACACATGCTTCTTGCTTTTGCATACTGCTCCCAGACCAAGTTATCCATATGGTTGTTCACACCTAAAGAAAATATTCAGTATTTTTTTTCTTAAATAATAAGAAAACAGATTTTGGGAAAGTTTTTTAAAAATCACTGCAAATGCATAACAGGACAATGTACGTCTTTAAAGTTTGAAACTTTCTTTGGTCACAAATCTCCCTCCTATCGTTTAACGTTTCTTCAAAAAAAAAGAAAAGGAAATATTATGATGAAAGCAAGAGGTAGAAGTTGGAATTGAAAGGACTGAGGGGGAGGGGGGGACTGTTTGAAGTGGGACTCTTTGTGCTGGCGCGTGATGTAGGAGGGAAGGTGTAAAGAAGCAGGACCTTCCTGTCCCGGCCTCCGCCATGAGCTTTGAGTGGCCCTGGCAGTATAACTTCCCTCCTTTCTACACGTAAGTCGCACTTTAATTGTTTAATCTTCGAGGAGACGCGGAGTTAAACATTAACCGATTCATGTGGAGAAGCTCCTGCGGTTTGAGGCCGAGAGAAAACTCACTTCCCCGCGCGGCCTGGAGAATCCCTAATGAGGAAATAGGGAGAAAGTAATGGTTCCACCTCCATCCCCCAAACAAATCCTACAGTTTTATCAAGACCTTTTCACACTTGAAGTGTAGACCCTTTGTAATAAAGTCTGGACTAACATTTGCTTTCCTAACTATTTCCATGTTAATTCTCTGACATTCGTGTACATTGATACCCAGGTACCTTTTGAAAATTACTGTTTCCAACTCTTATCATTTAAAACAAAATTTGCTATTCTGTTTTCCAATCAAGGAGGGTGATTTCACATTTTTCTACATTACAATTCCATCTGCCAGACTCTTGTTTGCTCAGTTATCCTGGCACCTTCTTTACTTGCTCTTTGTACCTTTATGCTGCCTGATTTTGTGTCATAAACTTGGATATGTTGCACTCAGTTCCCTCCTCTAATTCTTTGACGTAGATCATAAATAATTAAGGCTGAAGCACTTATTCATGTTACAGAAAACCAGCCTGAAAATGAGCCATTTATTTCTAGCCTGTGTTTTGTATCTGTCAAATGAGTTCTTGCCCTGCTATACTATATTTCCCCAATTCCTTGAACCATATTTTTGTATTATGACATTTTCACTTTTCTTTAACAGCCTTCTGCAATTTGCTTATCAACCATACAATAAGATTCTTAATCTTTTGAATCAGGGCAAAATTCAAGGCTCCTTCAATACAGCTGCTGGCCTCCATTTATGTCTAATTGGAAGTGAAATCTTCCTGTACCTGACCACCAACCATACCTGTACCATTTCTTAATCTAAGGACTGTGGCTGCTTCCTAAATGTCTGGTTAATGCTTCCAGCAATTTTCTCTAGAATTTAGAACACTAAGAGGTGATCTTCCAAATATTAACAGGAAAAGACAGGATAGATAAAGATGAACTATTTCCATTGGCTGGAAATTCTAGGACTTGGGACATAGTCTGAGAATTAGGGCCTGGCTGTTCAGGAGAGATGTTAAGAAACATTTCTACACACAAAGTTTAGTAGATGTTTGGAACTCTCTTTCTCAATTGGTAGTGTTAATTTTAAATCTGTGATAGATAAATTTTTCTTGAGCAAAAGCGTTAAACAGATATAGTCCAAATGCAAATGTATGGAGTTATTCAAAATTTGTGAGAAGATTTGTAGCTCGGGTGCCTGTCGTTGTGGTTCTGTTCACCGAGTTGGGAATTTGTGTTGCAAACGTTTCGTCTCCAGTCAAGGTGACATTCTCAGTGCTCGGGAGCCTCCTGTGAAGCGCTTCTGTGATGTTTCCTCCGGCATTTATAGTGGTTTGTCTCTGCCGCTTCCGGTTGTCAGTTCCAGCTGTCCGCTGCAGTGGCCAGTATATTGGGACCAGACAGCCAGACTACTACGACCACTAGGACTCATAACAGCACACAAACCAACAGCCACTCGCAGACAACAACTCACCAGGACAAAGGACCCGATACACAGCATGAGCACAATCAACGTAGTGTACAAAATCCCATGCAAGGACTGCACAAAACACGAGGACAAACAGGAAGACAGCTAATGATCCATACCCACGAACACCAACTAGCCACGAAATGACACGACCAGATATCCTTAGGAGCCACACATGCTGATGACAAGCAATATGAGTTTGACTGGGACAACACTACTATTATAGGACAAGCCAAACAGAGAACAGCCAGGGAATTCCTAGAGACAAGGCACTCATCCACAGATCCTATCAACAAACACGTCGACCTGGACCCAATTTACTGGCCACTGCAGCAGACAGTTGGAACTGACAACCAGAAGCAGCAGAGACAAACCACTATAAATGCCGGAGGAAACATCACAGAAGCGCTTCACAGGAGGCTCCCGAGCACTGAGGATGTCACCTAGACAGGGGATGAAACGTCTGTATGGAGTTATGCCACAGCTCAGGCATGATCTCATTGAATGGTGAAATGTTGCTCAAAGGGCTAATGGCCATCACCTGTTCCTATGTTCCTCAGTTGATGTCATGTAATGTCTATACCTCGGACTCCAGGTAAACATTCCTTGCTGACATTTTTCAAGCTGAAATCAGTTAATGCAGATGCAGTCGTTCAGGATTATGATGCTGTCTGCAAACACACTCATGCTGCATTGAAGTACACCACTTGCACCACCAACTTGTACAACTTTGTTTTATTTATTTACAATGATTAAAATTTGTGCATTTACTAAGTTTTAGTTATTTGTTAGTTCCTAAAGTATTGATTTAATCTAGCTTAAGTTATAAGTAGGTTAACTGGCATGTTCTGTAAAATAGTCCCTGTCAGCTGTACTTGTACTGTGACTTCATCTTGAATTTTCTTGTCAGAATTAATTTACTCTGTTTGTCCTGTGTGGACTTTGGTTTCAACTCTGGGACTGCTTCCTGTATGCACCTTGCTTTCTAAGGTCCCTGAAGTTCAAACCTACAAATTACAAAAAAAAATGTTTTGCATCCATTTTCTAGTTCCATTGTTTGCACTTTATCTTTAATTACAGTACAGTCGGGAGAATCACCAACCATTGCACAGTTTTCAACATGGGTGGGTTGAGCAGGCTTGATGTATTTGTATACAGTATCAGCAACAAAAGATTTAAGGGAGTGGTTTAAGTGTAAAAACCTGAAGTAGAATGTGACTTGTGTTTGCAACCTACAACACATCAGATTTGTCACAGGATTTTGCACATAGAGTCATAAAGATGTACAGCATGGAAACAGGCCCTTCAGTCCAACCTGTCCATTGGATATCCCAACCCAATCTAGTCCCACCTGCCAACACCTGGCCCATATCCCTTTAAACCCTTCCTATTCATAAACCCATCCAAATTCTACCAATCACTGAGTATTGCTTTGCTCATTCCAGCTGATTTAACAGGAGGTTGGAGAGGCTCATTAATCAACTCATATTTTTAAGAGTTTCACAAGCTTGAAAGTCTGTCATACCTTTAATATAACAGTAATGCAAAACTCTTTAACAGAATAGTCATAATCTATTTTTCTTCACCACACTACTTGGCCAATCATTGCAGCTTTTGATCACTCTGGGTATAAAGCAGTATTCTTATCCTAAACTTACCTTTCACAGTCCTGAAATGTATGATCCTTCTTGCCCTCCCCAGCATGTCTGATTCTTACTTCATTCATGAAATGTGATCACCACTGACTAGGCCATTCATTGCCAATTCCTAATTGTCCAGGATAGTATAACTATGAGCTGCCTTCTTGAACTGCAGTAATTCTTGAGATATAGATACACCCATACTACATGGATACTACATGGGTTCCAGCATTTTGTTGCAGCAACAGCGAAGGTACGACAATATAGTTCCAGGTCAGGAACATGGGTGGCTTGGAGGAAAGCTTGCAAGTGGTATATCTAGTATCCTTACTGCCTGGTGGCAGAAGTCGTTGGTTTGGAAGGTGCTGCCAAAGGAACTTTGGTGAGTAGCAGTACACCCATAGATGTTGCACATTGCTGCTTTATGCACCTGATGTAGTGTGGGGATCCATGTTGAAGGTGATAGATGAGTTGTCAATAAATCAGACTCTCTTGTCCTTGTGAAGTTGACCTGTTTGAATGCTGTTGGAGCTGTAGTTACCCAGGCAAGTGCAGAGTGTCCTTCCCCCTTCATGATTATAGAAGGAGAGTAGTCACTGGGGGTACAAAGGCAACTTATTTGCCACAGAACCCCTTGCCTCTGACTTTCTCATAACCCCAAATTGTAAATAATGATGGTTATATCATTGAATAGAGAAAGTTAGGACTGCAGATGCTGGAGATCAGAGTTGAGAGTGTTCCTGATGAAAGGCTTATGCCCAAAACATAAATTCTCCTGCTGTTCGGGTGCTGCCTGACCTGCTGTGCTTTTCCAGCATCACACTCTCAATCCTTGTGTCGTTGAATGTCGGGGGAGATAGTTAGATTCTGTCTTGTATGAAATGCTCATTGCCTGGTATTTGTATGGAGTGAATGGTACTTGGCACTTATCAGCCTGAGCTGTTTGTTGTCCGGGTCTTGCTGCATATTGAAAAGGGTTGCTTCCTTATCTCAGGAATAACAAATGGTGTTGAATATTATGCAGCCATCAGCAAACATTGAGAGTCCTGACTTTATGATGGAGGAAGTGTCATTGATGTAGCAGCTGAAGATGGTTGGGATACTACTCTGCGGAACATCTGCAATCTTGAGTTGCTAGGTCTATTTGACATCCAGCTCATTTATTATGTTAGCTCTGCCACACAACAGGTAGAGGGTGACTTCAATGCAAAGACAGTCCTGAGTCTCCACAAGGACTGTGCAGTGGTCATTGACAGATGCAGCTGCAAAAGGAAGATCAGTGAAGACAAGGTCCAGTAGGTATTCACTCCTTCTTCTAAATCCAGTCTCACAACTCTGTCTTTTCAGACTGGACCATCTTGGTCAGTAGTGGTGTTACACTTGGCCCCAGCTAGAGTACATTCTGTGCCCTTGCTACCTTTGCCATCCAATGGATGTTCAGCATGGAGAAGTGCTGATTGATTAGCCAAAGAGGGGGTTGTAGTCAGTGGTAATCAGCATAAGGTTTCCATGATTTCGTTGACTTTAAAAGGTCAAGTTAATGTTGACAACTCTCTCTCAACTGTATGCAACTCAGTTTCTATTTCTAAGCAGTTTGTCTGGCTAGTGGGACAGGTCAGGTGTCTGGGACATTATCTGCCATGTATAATTCAGTGACTATCACAGTGTCTGTCTGTTACTTAACTCGTGTGGGACAGCTTTTCTAATTTTGGTATAAGTCCCAGATTTTGTTAGGGAGGGCTTTGCAGGAACAACAGGCTGGATGTGCTGAAGCTGTTTCTAGTACCCAGGTTGATGTCTTTTTTTTTCCATTGATATCACCCAAGTGATTTGTTTGCTAGGCTATTTCGGAGTGAGTGATTTCTGATGAAGGGCTCATGCCTGAAACGTTGATTCTCCTGCTCCTCAGATGCTGCCTGACCTGCTGTGCTTTTCCAGCACCGCACTCTGGACTCTGATTTCCAGCATCTGCAGTCCTCACTTTCTTCTATTTCAGAGTCAACTACATTGCCATGAGAACAAAAAGAGAAATTCTTGGAGAAACTCGGCAGGTCTGGCAGCATCCGTGGAGAGAAAGCAGAGCTAGCATTTCAGGTCCAATGATCTTTCTTCAGAAATAGATAATAGTTCAGAAAAGGTGATATACATTCTGTTGACAGGGAGGATGTGTGTGTGTTTGTGTGTGTCTATTATTTATATATATATATGAATGTGTGTGTATGTAAAGAAAGAAATGACAGATGGGTATGGAGTCCAGAGGAAGAGAAAGACAGTTAAGCAGACAAAGGGGTGGATAATGGTAAACAAGGAAAACAGAGAAGCTGTTAATGGGGACCATAATTAGTTGAAAATGGGTTAGCTTTACTGAAAGCAGCCCGTGTCATGAAAGGCTCAGGGGTCTGGAGAAAGGTAAAGGACATGGTAAAAGCTAATCAGAAAAGGAGATGCTGTTCTTCCCGTCTGCGTTGGGTCTTGCTGGAGAGCACTGTTTGTTGACCCAAAATGGAAGTGTTGGCCAGGGAATATGGTGGTGTGTTGAAATAGCAGGCAACTGGAAGCTCAGGGTCATGTTTGTGGACATAACATGGGTATCTCATTGGCAATTGCTTTGTGGACTAGTTTTCCACTTGGGGACCCTGCAGCCTTCAGAGCTGAATATCAAATTCAATAATTTTAGGGCCTGAACATCATCATGTATGTCCTTTACCCATTCCCCCACACACCAAACCTGGTGATCACATGGCCTGCTTTCAGCTAACCCATTTTCATCGTTTATAGTCCCCATTATCAACTCTTCTGTCACCCTGGTTTACCAGCTTTGTCTACCTAACCTCTTTCTCTCCCTCTGGACTTTTTAACCACTCAACCCTCACCGTCTCTTCAGCATTTATATAGCACCATTTCTGAGCTACTATTTAGTTCTGAAGAAGGATCACTGGACCCCAAATGTCATCTGTACTTTTTCTCTACTAATGCCGCCAGACCTACAGAGTTTCTGCAGAAATTTCTGTTTTTGTGTAAGATTTCCAGCATTCGCAATTCTTTGTTTTATTACGTTGCTGTGGATCTGGAGTCATTTGTTTGCCAGACCAGGTACGAAACTAAAGGACATCAGTGACTCAGATGAATGTTTAGAACAATCGATAATGATTTCATGGGTCACCATTAAAATTAGTTTTTAATTTCAATATATTAATTACATTCAAATTTCACTACCCGCTTTGGTGGGAATCAAATTCATGTCGCAGAGTACTAGCTTTATCCACTGGATACTAGTTCAGTGAGGTTCCACTGCCTTTCCTATCTGATAGTACAGTTTTGGGCTTATATATCTACCGCTAAGTATTAGACACCTCAATAAGGGCCCTCTGATATACTTCTTTTGAGGCTACATTTAGCAAATAATTCATTGCACATGCTGTTAATGCTGGTGTTTGGCCTCATGTTATTTCGATGGCTATAACCACTGAAGCTGATTGGTGCATCTGCCTGTAGTTGCCTGTCAGGCTTCGTTTTTGATGGGGTTAGGTTATAGGCAGCGACTGACATTGCTGACCTCTTCAGAAAAAACAAAGAACTAATAAGGAAAACTTATCAATGATTAAAGACTTCAGCATACAAAGACATTCCAAGAAAATTTGCAAAGAAATAATCAGACAAAATTTGAGACCAAGTCAAAAAGGGAAATATTGATTCTAACATGATGAAGTAAGTATTCAATAAGAGAAAGAAATGGCGAAATAGAGCTAGTGGCACAGGGATTACACAGAATCCACATTTGGAAGATCATAGATCTTTTAGAGATTACACTTAGGGAGTGACATGGAGAGGTTGAACATAAGGATGTGATATTACCCTGATATATTGCACTTCTCTCCAGCTGGATGATATCTATATAACTATATCTATCCTATGAAATTTCTAATAGACTAGATGGGGCAGTCATTTGTTTCCTGGCATTGGATACTTACAAATTCACCTGCACCTCCACACACATCATTTACTGCATCCGCTGCACCCGATGTGGCCTCCTCTACATTGGGGAGACAGGCCGCCTACTTGCGGAACGTTTCAGAGAACAACTCTGGGACACCCGCACCAATTAACCCAACTGCCCCGTGGCTGAACGCTTTAACTCCACTAAGGACATGCAGGTCCTTGGCCTCCTCCATCGCCAGACCATGGCAACACGATGCCTGGAGGAAGAACGCCTCATCTTCCGCCGAGGAACTTTCCAACCACAGGGGATGAATGCAGATTTCTCCGGCTTTCTCATTTCCCCTCCCTCTACCTTATCTCAGTCCCAACCCTCGGACCCAGCACCGCCTTCTTGACCTGCAATCATCTTCCCGACCTCTCCGCCACCCACCCCCTCTCCGGCCTATCACCCTCACCTTAACCTCCTTACACCTATCGCATTCCCAACACCCCTTCCCCAAGTCCCTCCTCCCTACCTTTTATCTTAGTCTGCTTGTCACTCTCTCCTCATTCCTGAAGAAGGGCTTATGCCCAAAACGTCGATTCTCCTGCTCCTTGGATGCTGCCTGACCTGCTACACTTTTCCAGCAACACATTTTTCAGCTCTGATCTCCAGCATCTGCAATCCTCACTTTCTCCTATTGGATACTTATTGGCTAGTTTTTCTAATAGCTTAATTAAGATAATGAACAATTGAGTCCCATAGACCAGAAGGATGTCCAGGCAGTATTATGGATGCTACAGTTGGCCTTAGCTGTGATGTTAGAGCAGGTGGAGATCCACCAGGGTTCCCATTCCTGATTGCCACACAGCAACTCTTGCATGTGAAGGTCCAATGAACACCAAATCAGGTAAACCTTCAGGTGAATAAACTGCTGTTATCAGGTTTCACATATCAAATGACCAAGAAACTGGAGAGTGGCTAATGTTCATGAAACTGTACTCCAGCAATGAGCCAACCCCTTTAGGAGTGAAAGGGAGAAAAATTTAATATTTTTATCAAAGTAGAAGTCTGTGTTCTGTTACCTGTATTTGTGTTTTTCTGTCTTCTCAATGAAACACGTTTAGCTGTAGACTTAACAGAAAAGTCCATGTGCATTGTGAATCATGCTTTGCAATTTGTGATTTTGAAATTGGGCTCTGCCTTTGGAGCCCCTGGAAGGATCTTTACGGGGTTTGTGCAGTTCCCTGGACCAGTCAAATGCTGAAAAGGGGGAGGGAATGTAAATAATTAAATATCTTACTGCTTGTCTTGCTTTATTGGGAAATGTAATTTTAAAGTTTAAACAAAAAATTGCTAAAAAAAACACAAGTCCAAAAGTTAACCACGTACGTCAATGGATGTTCACTTTACCCATCATTAAATCACTAATAGTGATTGTTGGTTAGGCTGGACTGCTAAATATAGCTCAATTGCAAAAGACAAGTTTTTTTTTAAGAAAAGTCCAGTCTTCAATGTTTTACCCCAGCATTGGCAAGGAAAGAGAATCTTCCATGGATGTATTAAAACAAGTGCAACCTCTCTGTAAACAGAAATATAAAAGCCTGACTGAATTCTGGTGTGTGTGTGTATGACCAAGAAGCTATTAATCACCAAATATTTTATTTTAATCCCCAGTTTGATCTTGCCTTCTGTGAATTTTGCATACACAACCTGTCACTGGCAGATTGGAGTGATGAGATTACTATACATCGTGGTTTGCTGATTAATGAAAATACTTACTTCCAGGCAACAACAAGACAATTGTAAAGGGTTTTTTTCCGCTCCCACTTCATACTCCAGTATCCAAACTACAGTCAGAAACAGCCACCTTCAGTCGGAGTTGCATTAGTTTTTCCAGAATGTTGTCATCACATATAGCGGTCAGTCTTTCCAAATGTTAACGCTGTGAGCAAATGTCAGTCATTTCCACCTGATTAGATAAGGGTCAGTATACTAGATTGTAGTTGCAAACATTCAGCTAAGGTGGAGTAGTGATGCATTTCATGTTGGATTAAAACACATATTGGTTAAACAAGGACAGCAGATTAAGAAACTAAATGTAGGATGAGTTGGGAATAGAATATTAAGTGTTGATTAAGAAATCAATTGGAAAGGTGTGCAGGAAGTGTGAATGAACAATAGGTCTCGATGTAATCAATATCTCATAAGATAAAGAAGCAAAGTTGCTGAAGGGCCTGTTGGTCATGTGTTAAAACGACTGGAGATCAATGAATACATGATTTCACATGCGCAGAATGAGGGAAGTAGTTTCACAATGATATTGCATATTAATATTGCATATTAAGCTGGCATATTGGTGCATTGACTGCACTTTACTCAGAACATGCATGCTTACCTTTCATAATTGGTCTTAAATAGCATACCTTTTAGGAACTTTTAGGTTGCTCTACTGATAGTGACAGTGGTCAGAGGATGCATTCACAAAATCCAATAAGTTATTGATTTGAGAGTATAATCGGTTTTGCATAAGTTCATTAAGTTATTAATCAAGTGATTATTTCTATCTCTTGTTTCTATGAACCTTTATTTTATAGTTATAGATAAGGATTATCCTGAGCCCTATGCACAAATTCTAACATGACATTCATAGTAATGTTGATCAACTAATCCACTGAAATAAAGAAATGTCTGAAATCTTTAAAAAATGTATTTCATTGTATTGAAATATCTCATATAGTAAATTACTTTTAGGTGTGTTACTTTTATCAGAACAAACTATATTCTTATTTTTAAAGTGAATCATGTTAAATTATTTAGAGAGCAGGAAATATTATTACCGCTACAGTTTTTTCCTTGTCCAACTTTAGGCTACAGCCAAATGTTAATACCCAGCGTAAGCAGCTGGCAGCATGGTGTTCATTGGTGCTCTCCTACTTGCGGTATCACAAGCTTTATACTATCGATGTTTTGGAAGTCCAAGAAAGCCCACTCTTCCACAATAAGAAGATCCAACGTATCCTTTACTGCATCATCCTCTGTGATGGAGAAAGATTGAACTTTGTTAAATGTTAGGCCTAGATTTTTTTTGTTGTTTCACAGTTATGCACCCAAGCTTGAATGCTCAAGTCCTCATCCTACAGCTTGCTCATTAATCCATTCTGATCATTTTTCCAACCTTCCTTTGTACACTTCTTGTGCACAGACACTCACATGTCATTTGGCAATATAATTGCTTAAGTTCATACACTCTCCAAGGCTCAAATGTTCCCTCAGTTAAATGTGTCCTGAGTTATGAGCAATACTGAAAATTGGTCTATTAACCTCAGTAAGACTTACAGTGACATTATCTAATTATTGATAATATCTGCTTTGGTATGACACAAGTCAGTGTTTGTGCTATCATAGATATCCTATCTGTGCTGCACACACTGACCCTGGTGAATGGACTTTCCAAAGCAGGTACTGACTGGATCTCTCAGCACTCCAATTCAGCAACACCATCTCTTCAAAACACAAGTTAAATGCAATGTAGTGGACAATTTTACATCTATATTGTATGTTAGGAAACAGAATCACTTGGTGGAGGAATATTGTTTTGCCTCTAAAAGGCAGTTCAGTGCTAGTCAGTATTATCAAAGAAGCAAGATAATTTCCCTTAACTTTGTTGTTAAAGGAAAGCTTCCCATAGAAGCTATCCAAGTTGTATTCGAAGAACTCCGGAAAAAAGGTTGGTGCACTGGATAAAACTGAGTTTACAAGCATTTACTTGTAAAATTTCTTCTGATCTCACCCGAGATTTTCCCTTGTAAAGAGCTCTAAATAAAAATTGCTTCATCACTTCATACATATTGTTTCTATGCAGGTACATTTTCTTATTACTATCTAAACTACTCAATGGGCTGTCAGGTGGCTCACATGCACACAACATATACAGCAGTACAGGATCATGCTTACTGAGGTACTTCTTAATTGAATTCACTAATTTCAGAAACATTTGGGCAGGAAGGCAAGATCAACCAAGGAGTGGATTCTTAAAATCACTTCTTGTGTGGGATCATTGAGTCATAGACATGTACAGCACGGAAACAGACCCTTCGGTCCAACTTATCCATGCTGACCAGATATCCTAAATTAATCTAGTTCCATTTGCCAGTATTTGACGCATACTCCTCTAAACCCTTCCTATTCATATACCCATCCAGATGCCATTTAAACCTTAGAATTGTACCAGCCTCCATCAGTTCCTCTGGCAGCTCAGTACATACACGCACCACCCTTTATGTGAAAAAGTTGCTCCTTAGGTCCCTTTTAAATCTTTCCCTTCTCGCCCTAAATGTATGTCCTCTAGTTCTTGACTCCCCCAACCCAGGGAAAATACCTTGTCTATTTATACTGTCCATGCCCCTCATGATTTTATAAATCCCTCCAAGGTCACCCCTCAGCCTCCAATTCTTCAGGAAAAACAGCCCCAGCCTATTCAACCTCTCCAGATAGCTCAAACTTTCAAATCTTGGCAATATCCTTGTAAATCTTTTCTGAACTCTTTTAAGTTTCACAATATCCTTCTGATAGGAGGGAGACCAGAATTGCATGATGTATTCTAAACATAGCTTAACCAATGTCCTGTATAGTCACAACATGAACTCCCAACTCCTATAACTCAATGCTCTATCCTTTCTACCCGTGACTCCACTTTCAAGGAACTATGAACCTGCATTCTAAGATCTCTTTGTTCAGCGACACTCCACATTGTGTATAAGTTCTGCCTTGATTTGCCTTTCCCAAATGCAGCACTTCACATTTATCTAAATTAAATCCATCTGCCACTCTTCAGCCCATTGGCCTATCTGATCAAGATCCTGTTGTTCTCTGAAGTGACCTTTGCTGTTCACTACACTTCCAATTTTGGTGTAATTTGCAAATTTCCTATGGTTGCATCCAAATTGTTTATATAAATGATGAAAAGCAGTGGAACCAACACTGATCCTTGTGGCACACCATTGGTCACAGGCCTCCAGTCTGAAAAGCAGCCCTCCATTACCATTCTCTGTCTTCAACCTTCCAGCCAACTCTGTATCGAAATGGCTAGTTCTCCCTGTATTTCATGCAATCTAACCTTGCTAACCAGTCTATCATGGGGAACCTTGTCGAATGCCTTACTGAAGTCCAAATACATCATGTCCACTGCTCTGTACCCTTCAATCTTCTTTGTTACTTCTTCAAAAAACTCAAATCAGGTGAGTGAGACAGGATTTCCCATGCACAACGTCATGTTGACTATCCCTAATCAGTCCTTGCCTATCCAAATACATGTCAATCCTGTTCCTCAGGATTCCCTTCAACTACTTGCCCACCACCGATGTCAGGCTCACTGATCTGTAGTTCCCTAGCTTTTTCTTACCACCTTCCATAACTAGTGGCACCATGTTAGCCAACCTCCAGTCCTCCAGCACCATACCTGTAACTATCAATGATCCAAATATCTCAGCAAGGAGTTCAGCAATCACTTCCCTATACTTCCAACAGAGTTCTAGGGTACGTCCAATCAGGTTCTGGGGACTTATACACCTTTGTGTTTTAAGACATCCAGCACCACCACCTCTGTAATGTAGACATTTTTCAAGATGTCACCATCTATTTCCCTATGTTATGTATCTTCCATATCCTTCTCTACAGTAAACACTGATGCAAAATACTCATTTTGTATCTCCCCCATGTCCTGTGCTTCCACACATAGGCTGCCTTGCTGATCTTTGAAGGGTCCTATTCAGTCCATAGTTACCCTTTTATCCGTAATGTATTTATAAAATCCCTTTTGGATTCTCCTTAACCCTATTTGCAGGAAACATAGTCGGTGAGAACAAGTGAGGCCAGCATTGACAAATTATGTACTTTCATTATGGTGTCAAATAGTATGACACTAGACTTGTAAACTCGTAAAGGTGAAAGTGAGTACTGCAGATGTTGGAGGTCAGAGTCAAGATCAGACTGATGCTGGAAAATCACAACAGGTCAGGCAGCATCCAAGGAGCTGGAAAATTGACATTTTGGGCAAAAGCCCTTCATCAGGAATTCCTGAGAAGGGCATTTGCCCAAAACATCAATTTTCCTGCTCCTCGGATGCTGCCTGACCTGCTGTGATTTTCCAGCACCATCTAATCTTGTAAACTCACATGGTGGATGACTGCTGGGGGTAACAGACAAGAGCACTGATACACAGCCCAACATTTGTGTTTGAGGAATTTAATCTGTAATTTGCTTTGCTTTTAGGAAACTTAGAGTGGATTGATAAAAATAAAACACGCTGTCTCATAATGTGGAGGAGACCCGAAGAGTGGGGGAAACTTGTGTATCAGTGGGTAAGAACTTGTATTGCTGCATTCTTTCTTCATCTGTGTTCTGAACGCATTCCACATCGAACAGCAAACACCCTGATAAATACATACAGTAGAGAGAGTTTTTAAATTTGCTTAATTTGCCTCAAATTTTTCTTTTTTGTTGCATTTATTTTGTCAATCTTGTAGGTTAGTTGATGATAGGTAGAGCTTTCCTTCACAAAAACCTTTATGAATAGCAATATATCTGAACAGGATAGCATTGTGAAATTCAATAGTTTTCAGTATTAACTGCTATAGCCTTCCATTTCACAAAAAAAAAGCAAAGATCTGCAATTGCTAGAAATCAGAAACAAAATCATAAATTGCTGGAAAAACTCAACAGGTCTGGCAGCATCTGTGGAGAGAAAGCAGAGTTAACATTTTGGGTCCAATGACCCTTCCTTTGAACAGTTTTGAAGAAGGATCACTGGACCCGAAATGTTAACTCTGCTTTCTCTCCACAGATGCTGCCAGACCTACTGGGTTTTTCCAGCAGTATGATTTTGTATCCAATTCACATCCATCCTTGTAGCCTCTCTCAGTGATACTCTCAATCTAATCCAAAATTGTCCAGAGGGCTATAATCAGTTCTCTTTATGGGCTTGCATTTACCAGGCCTGAGAGATTATTCAAAATAATTTCACTTCAGTTGTTGCATCCAACAATTAAAGGAGCCTTTCATCACACTAATCAACCATGGTTCCCAAAAGTGAAAGACCCATTTGGTAACCACTAACAATTCTTTTGAACACATATAAAAACTGCTTATTTTTTGATACGTATGAAATTACTTTTTCACCAACTTTCTAATTATTTTTGTTGTCTTTTGATTCCCAATTTAACTTGAAATGCAAATACCATGCTGGTGCAGTTAGGTCAGGGTATGGTGATATTTATTCTATTTGTTGTCTGATTCTTGATGTTGATTGTGTTCAAAAAAGCTGTAAAAAATGCAAAATTCTCCGATTTACTCTATGCTATTGAACCTCAATGAGTAAAAATAGAAATTATTTTTCCGAACCTATTCTAAAGTCAGAAGACCGCATCAAATTATATTGTGGTAAAACTAATTTATGAAATGAATGCTGGAAAATGCAGCAGGACAAGCAGCATTTATGGAATAAAACAGTAACCATTTCACGTCAACAATCCTTCATCAGATTGCACCTTAAGAAAGATTCTTGACTCTCAAGGGAATAAAAGATTATTGGGGTGTATGCAGGAATGTAGAGTTGAGGTTAAAATCAGATCAGCCATGATCTTATTGAATGGTAGAGCAGGTTGTAGGAGTCAAGTTGAAAATGCGTTGCTGGTTAAAGCACAGCAGGTCAGGCAGCATCCAAGGAATAGGAAATTCGACGTTTTGGGCATAAGCCCTTCATCAGGAATAGTGGCTTGTTATTCCTTACTTGCATGTTCAATTTCAGACTTTCAGCATACGCAATATTTTGCTTTTGTAATTTAGGATTTTAATGCTTCAAGAAAATAAATTCTGCTCCAAATGTTGATTTATTCTTGTTGAAAACTATTGAGTTTCAAAGTTTACCTAATACATATATCCAGTTAATACAGCAATGAACCAAAGCTGGAAATTAGTATGTGAAATCTAATCTAGTAATGACCCAGTAAAGTCAAGACTTGCATTTATGCAGCACTTTATTATATCGCAATACCTAAACTCACTTTTCATGCAACTAATTCTGTTGAGGCATAGCTATTGTTCTCAGAAAATGTAGCATCATTATATTTTATTCTTTCCTGGAGTGTAAACATTGCTGGCAAGGCTAGCACTTGTTGATTACCTTCTCAAGGGGAATTAGGAACAGAGATAAACTGTCTTCTTGAACAGCTGTAGTCCATTTTGTGTAGGTACACCCCCGTTGCGCTTAGGAAGGGAGGTTAGCAACAGTGACAGAATGGAGATTAATAATTGCAAATCAAGGTTCCATGTGGCTTAAAGTCAAATTTGCAGGTGGTAGTATTTTCATGTGTCTCCTGCCTTTGACCTTCAATGTGGTAGAGTTCAGGGCTTTGGGCAGTGTTTTTAAAGGACTCTTGGACAGCAGTTGGTTCACATTATTGGAACCATGCCTTGGTGGTGGAGAAAGTGAATGTTTAAGGGTGGGTGAAGTGTAAATTAAATGAGTTGCTTACCTCTAGATGGTGTTGGTATTTCTGAATGTCGTTAGAACCAAACTCATCGAGGCAAATTGTGCAAAGCAGACTTCCAATGCTTTTTAGAATGAGGATGTTCAACATCCTCCACAATTGTCTCTTAAGTCATTATAGTTCCTTGAAAGTGGAGCTGCAGGTAGTTAGGATAGTGAAGCAGGTGTTAGGTGTGCTTTACTTTATTGGTCATGGCATCAAGTATAGGAGTTGGGAGGTAATGTTACAACTGTACAGGACTATGGTTAGGTCATTTTTGGAATATTCTGTGCAATTTTGGTCTCCCTCCTTGAGGAAGGATGTTGTGATGCTTGAAAGAGCTCAGAAAAGATTTACAAGGATGTTGCCAGGGTTGGAGGATTTGAATTATAGGGAGAGGTTGAATAGGCTGGGGCTGTTTTCCCTGGAGTGTCGGAGGCTGAGAGGTGACCTTATAGAAGTTTATAAAATCATGAGGGAGAAAGTCTTTTCCCTGGGTTGGGGGAGTGCAGAACGAGAGGGAAAGAATATTTAAAAGGGACTTTTAAAGGGCAACTTTTTTCACACGGGTGGTGTGTGTATGGGATGAGCTGCCAGTGGATGCTGGTACAATTACAACATTTAAAAGGCATCTGGATGGATATATGAATAAGTAGGGTTTAGAGTGATATGGGCAAAGTGTCGGCAAATGGGACTAGATTAGGTTGGGATATTTGGTTGGCATGGACGATTTGGACTGAAAGGTCTGTTTCTGTGCTGCACAACTCTATGACTCTATAAATATCAGTGAAGTAGGGCAGAATGTTATAGATGACCAAAATGGCATGTATATATAAATTGGTTTTAAATGGAGCTGACACCAGTTTTTCATTACAATCCAATTTTATACCGATCCCAAGAGTGACAAGGATTCAATTATCTTAAAATTTACTTGTAATTACCTTGACTATAACTGTGCACCAACCTTCTGTACTGAGAGCCATTTGTTTTCTTTAAAGTTGCTTATGTTGGTATTAATGACCTTGCAGGTTTCAAAGAATGCCATGACAAATTCTGTATTTACATTTTATGAACTCTCTAATGGAGACGATACTGAAGGCGAAGGTAAGGAACATTGATAATTGCTGATCATTAATTGAGCACAGGGAACAATAGACCAAGTCTCCTCCCTTCTAATTATTTGTTTTTGTATTTCTGTCCCTTTGTATATTCTGACATCTCGCATTTCGAATGCAACCAAGCATCCTTCTACACTTTAAATGCCATCACTTTTCTACAAACTCTTTTCATTGATGCACGATTCTGTTCATAAAACTGGTTTGCCTACTTCTGATGAAGACAAGCCTGTGGCCACACAATTGTTTAAAAAAAACCTTTCCAGATACACTGTTCAGACAATCCAGAAGCAATAGACCAAAGTCCCTTAAGTTATGCTATTTTCATAAAGTTTGAAAACATAGATTAAGATTGCTCTATCAATTTATGACCTTATTTAGATCAAATAAGTTTACAGCCTAAGAGGAAATTACTTGGCCGATATATCTGTGGCAGTCTTTAACTGAAGTTGTTTATTTTCCCATTTCCCTGCCTGTTTTAAAAGGCGTTGAAGTCTTTTCCTCAGTGTGGTAAAACATTGTGTATTCTAACAACTCTGTCGGTGAAGTACTATTTTCTAACCTTTCCCACAGTTTTGTAGCAATTATTCATCCTGTGTGCTGTCTTGTTATTTCATCAACTAATGGAATAATTTTGTGTTTCTCTTCTATCCCTTTAGTGGCAACACATCAGTCCTACATTAGGAGTGGTCATCCTGTGCTTTATATTGCATTAACTTTGTTTAATAACATCATATTGCAAAAAAAAATGATTATTCAAGCAAAAGCATCCTTCAGTCTGAAGAGTAGAGTAATCCAATAAGAATGAACAACATTCGAATGCTAGAATCTCACATGAGCAAACACTGTAGTTAGTGAATAAAAAAGATAAATAACCTTTTAATGCTTGACCTTTATCAAAAGTATCATACTGATGAAAGGTCAGATTATAAATTATAGTTTGCATTTTTTCTAAAGAACAGTTCTTCCTTACCCTTCTGTCATTATAAAGAGCTTGCTAGTTTGTCCTTCATTCATCTAATAAATTTTCATAAAATTATGTTGTCAAGAACGAAACTAGTCATGCTTTCATCACCAACTTTATATTCTGTCCTTTTTAGAGTTCCATGGTTTGGAGGAGTGGCTCCTGCTACGTGCATTGCAGTCTTTGCAAGCTGAGCGAAAAGCAGAGATCATCACTCTTAATGACAGCAAAGGGGTCAAGTTTTTCTGATGGTATTCATGCTGATCTGAGCAGCTGCTGGACACGTACACAGATTATGTACAGAATAAAAACATTACAGTCAGTGGCAATGAAGACTAGCACCTGAGAAAGAACATATTGGATTGCAGATTTCCAGACACCAGACTACATGGTGGCATGTCATTTCACGTTACTGTAATGCACAGCTTGGCTGCTTGCATTTACAATGTCCTTTTTATTCTTGTAATCGTAAAGCAGTTACAATTCCATGTACTGAATAGAAGTTGCAACATTACTGAATGCACTGTACTAATCCCTGTGTATGCCAACAGAGAAAAAAGTTCAAGAGCAAGTTGTTTCGATGTCGGTGAACAATCCAGGTACGGATTTGAAAGACGGAATTCAAGATAATGCAAACAGTAATCATTTATCTCTTTTAATTTTGCAATTATGCCAGGTCACAAATAAAGGTAAATTAAAATAATTTGCAGAAGGGGCCTGCCATCCCGCTTGGGCTTCAAAAAGCCTGTCAGCTTGAACTTACTCAGGGACAGTAACAGGGATTAGTTTATCCATTTCTCATTTGTTATGACTATACTTCAATCTGTATATCTTTTCTATTTGAGCTGCGTGTTTATTTTCTATAGGTGTCTTGTAAAGTATTATTAGCAGGGGAGTCCTCTGCCAATACTGAGAGTTATGAGTGCTTACACAGCTTTGAACAATTGCAGTTTCCTTCTTTTTGGTTATATAATACTTGTAACTAGCCAAAATAAAAGATAAAAATAATGATTGCAACGTTGCTACCAATGAAACACAAACCTCATGAAAGTGCTAAGCATTCATAATGACTACATATTGCAAACTGGATTGTGCTGGGACTTCACATACTGGGAAAATATCTGGAATAGAAGAAGTCGATCCAATTCCTACCGAAATAGGATACAGCTAGAAATTTCCATAGTTGGTGCAAAATCATCAAGCATGAAAACAGAACAATATATAACTATTGACTTTTAACTTCTCAAAATTTCTCTTTATTGGTGTGTAATGAGTTAACTTTAATTGCAACCGCACCTCTCAAAGATTCCAACCCTGTTTTCAGTGCTGAGCTTTGATTTGAGTGTCATATTTCGTGATTCAAGTCAATGTGACATAATATTATGTTCCTAAATAATTCTATTATTTGTATTGAAAAGAGTTTACAACAGTGGAATTTTATGCTGTGAATTCCTGTCCTCTCCAGAAACTGAACCTATCATCTGTGCTGAAATTTCATTGAAGTATAGAGAGATTGTAGGGTATTATACAGGCTGCTTCCATGTGGACACAACATTAAACTGAGGTCCAATCTACTATCTCAGGTGAATGTATCAGATTCCACAGACCTATGCCAAGAAGAACACCGTCATTCTCATACTTATTAGTCCTGACTAACGTTTATGCTAAGACTTAAGTCATTAAAAAAAAATCTGGATCATTTATCTTTTGACTGCTGTGGGAACTTGTTCTGTACAAATTGGCTGTCCCTTTTTCTCCATTCCTACAGTCACTGTTATTTCATTGGGAAGTTCAGAAGTTAGGAAAGGTACTAAATAATTAATGTCTTTTTTTCTGCTATTAAAGGGTGAACACATGGTAATAAGTCTTAATGCAAAGGAACAACTCTAATCTGGCAGACATGATGTGGAGGTGCCCATTTTGGACTAGCCAAAATGGGCAAAGTCAAAAATCACATGAGACCAGGTTTATTTGAAACCACAAGCTTTCAGAATTTCACTCCTCTGTCAAGTGGCAGAGATTATCCTTTTATTGATATCTGTGCAAGTTAGTCCGTGTAATTGTTTCTCCTTTTTTTTTGTTGAGACGCTTTACAATCCAAATTGCTGATTGATGACATGTAATTGTTCAAACAAAATCTTTAAGTAGGTTAAGAAATCAATTTGAATTCAGCAGTTATTTTATAAATGATTGCCTAAAATGGTAGCTGATTTGTGAAGTTTCATGGCTTCCATATCTTTTTAAACAGATATACTTCAAGCTTCTTATCAAAAGTCAGTTCTGAGGATTTTTATTTTAGAAAAAGCTTTCTCAAAGTGTGTATTGCCTTTTTATTAATTCCAACTATTCAGATTGAGATCAGCATGGGTGAGAACTTGATTATCTCCAAATGAAAGGACATCTGACTTTTTCACCATCAATATTTGCTTGCGTACTTGGTGTTCCATGGACCATATATGAAAAATTAAAACAGAAAGAAACTGAATTCAAGAATAATCTGCCCCTCATGCCCACCACGAAAAAGTTACAAATTAACTACTTCAGTCTTCTCAGTTTCAGGGACTGACTGAAAGTATCAAGTGACCAAAATTTCACCAGCTGATACAACCTGTAAAGGAGACTATGCCAAATATCAGCAATAATACAGACACATCTAATCCACCATGTATACGTTCAGTAGCTCAGTGACAGAAACATTACTCTGGTATCAGAGTCCAGAACAAGGGGCCACAGTTACTGGAAATGCAGAACATTTTCTCTATCAGCCCCCACATACCACCATCACCAATGTTTTCCCAAATGCTCATGCAGTTGGAATTTTCACAACCTGAGATTGATAGGTTCATGTTAGGTAAGCCTGTCAAGGGATATTGAATCAATCCTTCCAATAATGGGATGCCTAGAGATGTACTTCATTCTTCAGTTCAGCCAAACAATGTTTTTCATCATGTTCTCACCAATACTCATCTCAAAATCCTAATTCCTCTCCAAAATTTTCAAACAAAAAATAACACCAAACTCATGGGAAGACATTAGGATGGATGATCAAAAACTTGATCAAAGTGTTGGGGTTGGGGAGTCCAGAACTGGAGGGCATAGGTTTAGAGTGAGAGGGGAAAGATATAAAAGACCTAAGAGACAACTTTTTCACGCAGAGGGTAGTATGTGTATGGAATGAGCTGCCAGGGGAAGTGGTGGAGGCTGGTACAATTGCAACATTTAAAAGGCATTTGGATGGGTATATGAATAGGAAGGGTTTGGAGGAATATTGGCCAGGTGCTGGCAGGTGGGACTAGATTGGGTTGGGATATCTGGTCAACATGGACGGGTTGGATCGAAGGGTCTGTTTCCATGCTGTACATCTCTATGACTCTGGTAGGTTTTGAAGTCATCTTAAAGGAGGAAAGAAAGAAGAAGATATTTAAGGAGGTAATTCCATTGATTAAGAGCTTAACGCCTGAAGATAGGAAGATTATAGTGGAGAATTGAAATTGGAAATGTTTAAGTGGCTAGAATTGGATGAGACAGATATTTGTGGATTCCATAACCTTTTTTTAATCATACTCTGTTTCCTATCAGCTCCCATAGTAAATGATATCTCAACAGGGCACTTTAGACATGGTATTTGTTTATAAAATGCCTGTCAAGGATTATTGAATAAAAGTAAAAGGACAGAAATAGCTAGCATTTCAAAAGTATATGAGTGAAGTGCCACCAGACTCTAGAAACAGGCATAGGCAATTAAGCTCCTCAAACTTGTTTCACCATCCAGTTAGATGAACCTGCAACTCAATTTTTCTGCCCTTACTCTATAAGCCTTGATAAACTTGTGTCACAAAATCTATAACTTTCTGCATTTTAACTTAGCACTAACAACAAAGCAAGGAAAGAGTTCCATATCTTAATTACCCATTTTGAGAAAATGCTTTAAATCAAAGGATTAACACATTTTTAGAAAGCTCTTTGCTTCCAATCTCATGGGATGTAGGTCCTTTTGAACTAATCTGCTGAGTTTGCTATTTCATTGATACATTAATATAAATTTTTTAAAAAGACAAAAGTTGCCATAATCCCAATCTCATTAGAGAGACAACTGGTGATGGTTTAACAATGCCTCACGCAAGGGGCAAAGTTGAGAAGATGGAACCTTCATGGTAATCGCAGTTGGTAGAAGAATTGAACCTATGCTATTGGCATCACTACATCACAAACCAGCTGTCAAGCCTACTGTGCTGAATAACATCAATCTGAAGTGGATTAATTTTATTTTAAACTCGGATAAGCAGGGTAAAGATAGCTAAGAACTGAAAGTAATTGTAAAAATTAGTTGAAATATGAAGACGTGTGCAGTCATTCAAAAAAGTCTAATCTGTCTGCAACTTTATAATTGGAGATCTGTCAAGCTGCATATTACAGTGTTTTTTTAAATTCCAAAGCAAAGACCATCAAGCCATCATTGTCTTTACTGGTTTCTGAACAAACGTCCTCTGCACTGTTTCTTGTAGCCTTCCATTGGCCTTCCATTTTGTATCTAAATAGGACAACAGCTTACTTGAAACCGAAATGAAAACATTGATTCCCTACTTTATCACAACAACATTAACATTGCTTCAAAAGTTTGCAATTTTGATTTCTCAAGCGCACTTGGCCTATTATAAATTGGTTTTAATTTTGCAACCAGCACTGAAAATATGAATATAAACTTACATGCAGATACAGAGATCAGGACTGAGTTGGTAAACTCCTGGGTTTCATTAATGTGCAAGCAGCGGATTTTTCATCTTAAGAGTTTGAGAAACCCATGGTTGCTCATCATCATATGTAGGTGTGGGGAAAATTGGAGTTGGAGGGAAACTGGATTAATAAGCCTTTCTTGTGAATCTTCATGTGAGTTCTGATCACACAAAGAATAGTAGTAACTAACACTCAGGGCCTTTTCAATCCCAATCCTCATCTGACTGGAAACACGATGGTTTTCTGCTTATAGCATATTTTTATCACAGTTAGAAGCGAGGTAACCTAATTGCTCTCTGAACTGCATATTTAAGCCTTCCTTTTGGCTTTGGATTGGATGATTTTTTTCCACATGGGTAGCTAGCACTAAAAGCACTCCAGAGCCAAGAGAATATAGTTTACAATATGAAGACAAGTTCTAAGCAGGTGAAAATATGTTTGCAAAAATAACTTTGTTAGATACAATGACTTTTTTCCACTTTGCCTTGGAATTGCACACTGATATATATCGTGACTTGATATAAAACAATGAGACAGTTTGTGCTAAGAGCCTTTATGTGAGGCTGTGTTACACTTACTTTAGCTCCGTTCATATTCCTGTGAAGAACTCATTTTGACATTAGTGAAATAAATTAATCAATGTATTGTTTGCAGAGTGCCTACTTTGCATAATAATGCTATTTTAAAGTAAGGAAAGTGAAAATCCCATGATTAGGTACTCAGAAAAAGCAGCAAGGAAGCAATGGCTATAGAAAAGTGTATGCAATACGAGTGTATACCTCTTCTTGAATTGAGTTGTGAGTGGCTAAGAAATCACAAAGTTGGACATTTTTTAACCAGGAGCCTTAAAGCATAATGTTATTTTCAATTAGTTCCTATGTTAATTGATCATTTACTGTTCTAAAATATGTACATAATGTTTTGCTATTTTGCAACAGAGATTTAAGTAATGTTGATTATGTCCATGGCATCTCCAATCAAATCTAATTTAGGATTGCCTATAAGTGCACAAAGTTATAATTTTAAATGAAAAATATAATCATAGAACAATTACAGAACAGACAAGACTATTTGTTTTTTTTTAATTCATTCATGGGATGTTGGTGTCACTGGCGGGTCAGCATTTATGCCCATTCCTCGTTACCCTTGAAGGTGGTGATGAACTGCTTTCTGGAATTACTACAACCCACGTGCATTGGTTTGACCCACAATGCTCTTAGGGAGCGAATTCCAGGATTTCTACCCAGCGACAGGGAACAAATGGCAATACATTTCCAAGTCAGGGTGATGAGTTGCTTGGAGGAGAACTTGTAGGTAGTGGTGTTCCCATCTATCTGCTGCCATTAATCTTCTAAATGAAAGTGATCATGGGTTTGGAAAGTGCTGTCTAAGGATCTTTCATGAATTTCTGCAGTGCATCTTGTAGACACCGCACCTTGTTGCTACTGAGCGTCAGTGATGGAGGGAGTGGATGTTTGTTCCAATCAAGTGGGTAGATTTGTTCTGGACTGTGTCAAGCTTCTTGAGTATTGTTGGAGCTGCACCAATCCAGCCAAGTGTTTCATCACACCTCTGACTTGTGTCTTGTAGGTGAAGATAGGGTTTGGGGAGTCAGGAGGTGAGTCACTCGCCGCAGTGTTCCTAGCTTCTGACCTGTACTTGTAGCCACTGTGTTTATGTGGCATGTCCGGGTGAGTTTTTAGTTAATGGTAATCCCCAGGATGTTAACAGTGGGTGATTCAAAGATAGTCATTGCCTGGCATTTATGTGATGCAAATGTTATTTGCCACTTGTCAGTCCAAGCCTGGATATTGTCCAGATCTTGTTGCATTTGAAAATGGACTGCTTCAGTATCTGAGGAATCATGAATGGGGCTGAATATTGTGCAATCATCGGCAAACATCCCCAGTTCCGTCTTTATGATGGAGATAAGGTCATTGATGAAGCAACTGAAGATGGTTGGGCCTAGGACACTACCCTAATGAACCCCTGCAGAGATGACTGACCTCCAACATGCCCGAAACGTTGAATCTCCTGTTCCTTGGATGCTGCCTGACCTGCTGCGCTTTTCCAGCAACACATTTTCAGCTCCAACAATCACAACCATCTTCCTATGTACCAGCTATAACTTTGCCCATTGCTGCTCTGTGTAAGGGCATTTGAACTATTTCCACTCCCTCACCATTTTTCCTGAAATATGTTTCCCTTTGAGTAAGTATCCAATTCCCTTTTGAAAGCCACATAAGAATCTGTCTCCATCACACTCTCAGGTAGTGCATTCTAGTTCTGGTTGTTAACCACTTGTATGAAAACCTTTTTCCTTGGGTCACCTTGAGTTCTTTCGCTATTCACCCTAAACCAGAGCATCAACCTTTCTGGCAATAGTTTCTCTCTAACTATTTCCAAGCCCTTCATTTCTTTGGGCAACATTATCAAATCTTCTGTAATGAAAACAAATGTAGCTTGCCCAATCCATTCACATAACTAAAAAGTTCCTCATCCCTGGATCTATCCTTATAAATGTTTCAGTATCCTCTCTAAAGCCTTCAAATCCTTTTTAAAATGTAGTTCACGCACTGCTTCAGTTGAGGCTGAACTCATACTCTTAACTTCCTTGCTTTTGTACATAATGCTCCTATTTATAAAGCTTCCTTATGCCTTATCAATCACCTTCTCAACCTGCCATACCACCTTCAACTATTTGTACACTTACTGCTTTATGTCCCTTCACTCCTGTTCCCCTTTATAATTCTTTATATTACATTGCCTCTCTTGTTTCTTCCTACCAGAATGTAAAACTTCATATTTCACTGTATTAAGTTTCATCTATTGACCCATTTCACAAGCTTGTCTGTTCCATCTTGAAATCTATCACTATCCTCTTTAAAGTTTACTATACATCCAAGCTCAGTGTCAGCTGCAAACTTTGAAACTGTGCCTTGCACACCCACAACTAAAACGTTGATAGAGATCAAGAAAAGCAATGTTCTTTATACTCGGGAGTAGCACTTCCTAAAATACCTTACTCCATTTTTTTTAAAAACTGCTCATAACTATAATACTGTCTTAATAGTTATGGTTGCCTATAATATAACTACTAGAGAATTGAGTAGAGCTGCAGCATGTCAGAACAAAGGAAAGCAGGGCAGCTCTTAGTTTTTGGCCCATTTGTCAAGCATCCGGTTACAGGATGGATGAACATTGGATTCTATATAAAGTTTCATGTTTTGGAGTACAGTGCACAATGAAGAAACCAAGAGCTGTCCTTCTCTCTTCTGACAGCCACTTATATCTGCAGCCATTTTTGGCACAATACCTCTTTTTAAAATCATGTTTTGAAATTACCAGTTAAAATTGTCCTCAGTGCTTAAAGCTTCTGACCTGTGGTCCTGATACCTAAATTTAAAAAATGTAATTAGCAAACAGTTTTCAAATGCAAGTTCATGCCTTCCTATTCCCAGAGCCTCAACAGGGCTTTGCACAAACAAATAAACAAGCACAGATGGGAATGTATAAGACTAGAGTCATCCAGTAATGAGTCAAACAAATCGGCACCTACTGTCAAAATCAAGACTCTCATTAACAATCAAGTTGAGTCTATTAAAAAATTGAACAGCTGTTTGCAACATATACTGACAGTCACATTTGCATGAGGTGAAGGGCAAAACTTGTTTGAAAGGTCACCCATGTTTACAAATTTATCTTCACTGGAGATGCTTAACATTACAACTGCTGCAATAAAACATTTATCTTCAGTAAGTCTCCCAAATCAATCAATTGAATTTAGACTACATTTACCCATATAAAAGTGTCACCATAAGAGCCATGCAATTTAATTTTCATTAATTTGTTTGTATAATTGTGGTTGTGGATACTTCCTGTATGATTTCTGAGTCACACTTATTACATTTACTCTTTAAAAAGTTACCAAGTAATTTTATTCTACCACACCTTAATTGGATCATTCTTCCCAATGATTTAAAGGGAAGCTAGACAGGCAGAAGATGGAGAAAGGATATACAGGATTATAATGACTGATTTAGTTGAAGAAAAGTGGGAGGAGAATTGAGTGGCACATGAACGCCAGGGATTATTTGGGGTGAATTCAGTGGCAAAGATCTTTGTAATTCTTTGTTATCCATGTAATTGCTTCTGACCCCTGGTCCTGTGAAACCTGAACGCACAGTAAATGGACTTTTGGCTTTAATTGAAAACAAATCTGGAAAGGAAGACACATTTATAATTGTGTATTTTAAAAATCTTTTAGGATTTCACTAATACCTCATAAAGTAGGCTTTAAGTGTTATTATGTAGGATATGCAATACCTAATTTGCACAATGCAAACACAGAGCAACATGGGGTCTTTTTGATGTTAGTTCAAGGAAGATTATTAAAGAGGATACCAAGGAAATCTGACCATGATCTTGTCAGATCTAAAAGCATAGGATTTATACTTTCATTCAGAGAAACATAGCACTTTTGTTTGTTTCACAGGAGAATGGCATCTCCAACAATGCAGCACTCCCTCAGTACTGAACTGTACATTTTGTAAGGCAAGGTACATAGAAAATACTGCATCCTCTCCCTTGCTGTGAACAATATCACTGGAAATTCACTATCAATTTATTTTAAAAGGTACAAAAACAGTATTTACACTTACTATGCTGTAGGTGCCAAATTGTTTGAATAATTTTTAAATGATGTATGCAAGTGAGTTTGGTTTGAAACTAACAGGCACATTACAAATTTCTTGTTTCTTACACCAAACTAAGTAATATGAGACTTTGTTTCTTAACAAAAATTTCATTTTGTAGCCATAAAAGCATAGAGCACAGCAGAACAACACAAAGTGTCTTACATGGTGTAACATACCGTCCTTATAAGCTGCAGATCATTCAACTAGCATAAGTAACCCCATCCAAATTTAATACATTTAAAAACAGAAGGCAGAAATGATTTGACTGAAAGCACTCTTCCCATGGAACGTTAAAATATTATTTAAACTTTATCAATGAGGCTACTTTCCAGGAGTCATGCCCAGCTATCCAGTATTCCCTATCGCTTTGCAATCCTGCCATCCAAACATTATCAATGGGCTGACACGATTAAGAGAGTTGCTCAGAGAATTTCATATAATAAACTAAATTGAAACTATATAATTTATTGCCAGTTATTATTTTACTTTTACTATATTATGGTTATCTGACATGGTTGGTACTTCAGAAAATTTGCACACAGTTTTACAGCACAGATATTTTAATATGGTGACAAAAGAAGGTCAGAAGCTGGGAATTTTGCACTATGTACTTCACCTCCTGACTCCCCAGTTCCTATCTACAAGGCACAAGAACAAACAAAGAACCTTACAACACAGGAACAGACCCTTCGGCTTTCCAAGTCTGTGCCAATCCAGATCCTCTATCTAAACCTGCAGCCTATTTTCTAAGGATCTGTATACCTTTGCTCCCCGCCCATTCATGTATCTGCCTAAATACATCTTAAATGGTGCTATCATTCCTGCCCCTACTACCTCCACTGGCAACCTATACCAGGCACCCACAACCCTCTGCATGAAGATTTTTTCCCGTATATCTCCCCTAAACCTTTCCCCTCTCACTTTGAATTCATGACCCATAGTAATTGAATCCTCTACTCTGGGAAAAGGTTTCTTGCTATCCACCCTGTCTACACCTCTCATGATTTTGTAAGCCTCAATCAGGACCCCCTCTACCACTTTCTTTCCAGTGAAAATAATCCTAATCTACTCAACCTTTCCTCATAGCTAATACCCTCTTACCTAGGCAACATCCTCGAGAACCTCCTCTACACCCTCTCCAAAGCATCCACATCCTTTTGGTAATGTGGCGACCAGAACTGTATGCAGTATTCCAAATGTGGCAGAACCAAACTCTTATATAAGTGTTACATGACCTGCCAACTTTTGTACTCAATACCCCATCCGATGAAGGCATTAGCCACATGCCATATGCCCTCTTGACCACTTTACTGACCTGTGCTGCTACCTCCAGGGTACAGTGGACCTGAACACCCATATCTCTCTGTACATCAATTTTCCCCAGGACTTTTCCATTTACAGTATGAGACAGGAGTGTAACGGAATGCTCTACGATTGCCTGGATGGGTACAGCTAAAGAAACTCAATACCATCCAATAGGCGATATTGGTATTATTGTTGGCATTATTGCTGGACTGGTAACCAAGAGACCCAGATAATGTTCTGGGGACCTGGATTCAAATCCCACCAACGCAGATGGTGGAATTTGAATTCAATAAAAATCCGGAATTAAGAGTCAAATGATGACCAAGAATCTATTGTTGATTGTTGGAAAATCGATTGTTGGAAAAACCCATCCAGTCAATTAATGACGTTTAAGAAGGAAGCTGCTGTCCTTACCCAGTCTGGTCTCCATGTGACTCCAGACCCACAGCAATGTGGCTGACTCTTAACTGCCATCTGGGCATTTTAGGGATGGGCAATAAATGCTGACTGGCCAGTGATGCTCTCATCCCATGAATCAATTTTTTAAAAAGTCAGAGGAGTCCACTTGATTGGTATTCCATCCATTACTTTAAATATTCAAACCATTAAACATTGACACTGTGGCAGCTGGGTGTACCACCAAGAAGAAGCATCGAACATAGAACATTACAGCGCCATACAGGCCCTTTGGCCCTCAATGTTGCGCTGACCTGTGAAACCAATCTGAAGCCCGTCTAGCCTGCACTATTCCATTCTCATCCATTTGTTTATCCAATGACCGTTCAAATGCCCTCAAAGTTGGCGAGTCTACTACTGTTGCAGGCAGCACGTTCCATGCCCCTACTACTCTCTGAGTAAAGAAACTGCCGCTGATATCTGTCCTATGTCCATCATCCCTCAATTTAAAGCTATGTCCCCTCATGCGAGCCATCACCATCCAAGGAAAAAGGTTCTCACTGTCCACCCAATCTAACCCTTTGATTATCTGATCGGTGTCAATTAAGTCGTCCCTCAACCTGCTCTCTTAACGAAAACAGCCTCAAGTCCCTCAGCCTTTCCTCGTAAGATCTTCCCTCCACACCAGGCAACATCCTAGTAAATCTCCTCTGACCCTTTCCAAAGCTTCCACATCCTTCCTATAATGCGGTGACCAGAACTGTACACAATACTCCAAATGCGGTAGCACCAGAGTTTTGTACAGCTGCAGCATGATCTCATGATTCCAAAACTCAATCACTTCACCAATAAAAGCTAACACACCATATGCCTTCTTAACAATCCTATCAACCTGGGTGTTAACTTTCAAGGATCTATGTATCTAGACACTGAGATCTCTCTGCTCATCTACACTACCAAGATTCGCACCATTAGTCCAGTACTCTGCATTCCTGTTACTCTTCCAAAGTGAATCACCTCACATTTTTCCACATTAAACTCCATTTGCCACTTCTCAGCCCAGCTCTGCAGCTAATCTATGTCTCTCTGCAGCCTACAACATCCTTCATTACTATTCACAATACAGACCTTAGTGGCATCCACAAATGTACTAACTCATCCTTCTATGCCCTCATCCAGATCATTTATAAAAATGACAAACAACAGTGGACCCAAAACAGATCTGTGTGTTACCCCTCTAGTAACTGAACTCCAGGATGAATATTTCCCATCAACCACTACTCTGCTTCTTTCAGCTAGCCAATTTCTGATCCAAACCGCTAAATCACCCTCAATCCTCTGCATCCATATTTGTGCAATAGCCTACCGTGGGGAACCTTATCAAATGCCTTAATGAAATCCATATACTCCACATCAACTGCTTTACCCTCATCCACTTATTTGGTCACCTTCTCAAAGAACTCACTAAGGTTTGTGAGGCACGATGGTGTTGACTATCCCTAATCAACTTATTCCTCTCTGGATGATTATAAATCCGATCTCTTATAACCTTTTCCAACACTTTACCCACAACCGAAGTAAGGCTCACAGGTCTATGAATTCCAGGGTTGTCTTTAATCCCCTTCTTGAACAGGGGAATAACATTTGGTATCCTCTAGTCTTCTGGCACTATTCCTGTATACAATGATATAAAGATCAAAGCCAATGGCTCGGCAATCTCCTCCCTGGCTTCCCAGAGAAACCTAGGATAAATCCCATCTGGCCCAGGAGACTTACGTATTTTTACACTTTCCAGAATTGCTAACACCACCTCCTTGTGAACCTCAATCCCATCTAGTCTAGTATCCTGAATCTCAGTATTCTCCTCGACCACATTGTCTTTTTCTAATGTGGATACTGATGAAAAGTGTTCATTTAGCGCTTCCCCTATCTCCTCCTACTCCACGCACAACTTCCCACTGCTATGCTTGATTGGCCCTAATCTTATTCTAGTCATTCTTTTATTCCTGATATAGCTATAGAAAGCCTTAGGGTTTTCCTTGATCCTATCCGCCAATGACTTCTCATGTCCCCTCCTTGCTCTTCTTAGCTCTCTCTTTAGGTCTCTCCAGGCTAGCTTGTAACTCTCAAGTACCCTAACTGAGTCATGACATCTCACCCTAACACAAGCCTTCTTCTTCCTCTTGACAAGAGATTCAACTTCCTGAGTAAACCATAGCTCCCGTGCTCAACAACCTCCTCTCTACCCAATCAGTACATATTCATCAAGGACCCGCAGTAGCTGGTCCTTGAATAAGCTTCACATTTCAATTGTTTCCATCCCATATAATTTCCTTCCCCATTTTATGCATCCTAACTCTTGCAGTACCTCACCAAAACGTGTTTGACAACATCTTCTCAACCCATGATCTCTATGACAAAGAAAGACATGGACTGCAATTTCCCCTCCAAGCCACATCACCTTGACTTGCATTTGGATCTCCCTTCCTTCATTGCTGTTGTGCCAAAATCCTGGAAGGCTTCCTTAAAAGCATCATGGGTGTTCCTACATCAGAAGAACTGTCACCTTTTCCATGTCAACTGCAGATGAGCAATAAATTCAGGCCAAGCATTCAACCCAACAGGTCTATGTCAGTATTTATAACGTACACAATTTCCCTTCCCACCTTATTTCATGTCATCTTTACCAACAGCCATCCTTTTCTTGCCATGATAAATCAATGTATGAAATTTTAAGTTCCCCTCACCAGGCCATATAACAGAACTACTTCTGGAGGTTACTATTTACAAGCCAAGTTGACAGCAACATTTTGCTTAAATGAAAACAACAATTTATTCCTGCTTAGATACAAACTTTTTGGGAAAGCAAATTGCCAACCTTCTGATTGCAGACATTAATAGGTTGCCATAGTTAAGGGGGAAAAGGTTTTAAAAGTTTAGAACTCAAAACATTTAAAATATGTTTTTTTGTTTATTCAGTGCTTCTTAACCCAAATAGGCAGTTATGCTATTATTATTGAATGAGGTGCTATTATAGAATGATGATGCTACAGCTAAAGCCTTTAATTATAGTGAGGCACGTTTTTACCCCAGTGTTTAATGTGAGGGTTGCATTTACACTGCATCCGTTTTAGAGCTGTTCATGTGAAGAAGCCCTTTAAATTGCATAAAAGAACATTAATGATCCAGCAGTAGGGCTAACCATGACAGCACTATTATCATACAGTATTAACAGGCCTGTCTGGAATAAGAGAATTGAACATCCTGTAATTCACTACTGTACAAAAATAAATAACAAATGGCAGCTCTGATAAGGTATATAGTACAGATAAATTGGACTTTGGGTGTATAAGAAAGCATTGAACTAGGCTTATCTTTTACAGAAAGTAGCCTTTGGGGGAATAATATTTGGAATAATATTTTTGACATTCAATGGTCTTACCATTGCTGAATAGACCACTATCAAAACCCAGGAGTTACCATTAATTAGACTTTAACTGGAACGACCATATAGATATTGTAGCTACAAGAACAAGTTGAAGATAAGTCTTCAGTGGTGACTAACTCACCTCTTAACTGTTCAAAGTCAGACCACTGTCTACAAGGCACAAGCCTGGGGTGTGATGGAATTTTCTCCACTTGCCTGGGTGAGTCCAGTTCCAACACTCGAGAAGTTCAATATCATCCAGGACAAAGCAACCCATTGGATTTGTTTATTTTTTTGAAAGCAAAATTTTGAGGAGGGTGTCACTTGCAAGGCCAATGTTTTTCGCCTACTCCTGGCTGCCCTTGAACTGATTGACTGTAAAGGCTATTTAGGAGGATTGATAAGGGCAGAGTGGTAGATGTGATCTATATGGACTTCAGTAAGGCCTTCAACAAGGTTCCCCATGGGAGACTGATTAGCAAGGTTAGATCTCATGGAATACAGGGAGAACTAGCCATTTGGATACAGAACTGGTTCAAAAGTAGAAGACAGAGGGTGGTGGTGGAAGGTTGTTTTTCAGACTGGAGGCCTGTGATCAGTGAAGTGCCACAAGGATCGGTGCGCTGTACAGGACATTGGTTAGGCCACTGTTGGAATATTGCATGCAATTCTGGTCTCCTTCCTGTCAGAAAGATGTTGTGAAACTTGAAATGTTCAGAAAAGATTTACAAGGATGTTGCCAGGGTTGGAGGATTTGAGCTATAGGGAGAGGCTGAACAGGCTGGGGCTGTTTTCCCTGGAGCGTAGGAGGCTGAGGGGTGACTTTATCGAGGTTTACAAAATTATGAGGGGCATGGATAGGGTAAATAGGCAAAGTCTTTTCCCTGGGGTCAGGGAGTCCAGAACTAGAGGACATAGGTTTGGGGGAAAGATATAAAAGAGACCTAAGGGGCAACTTTTTCACACAGAAGGTGGTAGGTGTATGGAATGAGCTGCCAGAGGAAGTGGTAAAGGCTGGTACAATTGCAATATGTAAGAGGCATTTGGATGGGTATATGAATAGGAAGGGTTTGGGGGGGTATGGTGCTGGCAGGTGGCACTAGATTGGGTTGGGATATCTGGTCAGCATGGATGTGTTGGACCGAAGGGTCTGTTTCCAAGCTGTACATCTCTATGACTCTATGACAGTTAGGGAGTTGACCATATTGCTGTGCATTTGGAGTCATGCATAGGCTAGACCAGTTAAGGACTGTAGATTTCCCTCCATAAATGACATAAGTGAACCAGTTGAGTATTTGTGATAGTCAATAATGGTTATGTGATCACCATTTAGACCAGCATTTTAATTCCAATTTTTTTTAAAGTGAGTTCTAAAAAACATTCAAATTTCACCATCTGCCTTGGGAGGATTCAAACATATGTACACAAACCATTAGCCAGGAGCTCTGGATTGCTAGAGCATTACCACAGTGCCACAGCCTTTACTGAGCACATCAAATTTCTCAAGGCTGGGAAAAAAAGAAGAGGGCAGTTGAAATATGGAGGAAGTTTCAAACCTTAGTGTTGCCTCCTTTGAAAATCCCCATTGGTCGGACCAGAATGACCTGAATCTCTTCTACCTGAGAGGACAAACTTTTCAGAAAACAAAACAGCCACGGTCAAATTAGAAAAACATTAGGCAGTTTTAGAATAGCACTGTCTTTCGAACATTAGGTTGGAAACATGGGTCAGACAGGTCGAGGAGGCTGCTGTGTTTGTCACTGCTGATTTAATGGAGTTTGCTGGAGATGGATTATTTTGGCCTCCCAAACTTGAGCAGATCTTTTTAGATGGTACAGAACATTTTACCGATCACTGTCATTGCTTTCAGTTCTTCCAAACCAATTGGAATAACAGCCTATCTCCTGATGTGAATTCAACAGTTTCACATCATAAAATCTGTCCCATTTATTCCTACAATGATTGGCAGGAATTATTCTGTTGTGCCACTTCTTATAGATATGTCTTTTGTTTCTTTACTTGTCGAAGTACCAGCTGCTTCTGCATTGACCCCTCATCCTTTGAACCTTCATCGTTTTGCTTATTTAGTCCACCTTAACTAAACTAACCTTTTCAACTTTCCTCTCCTCCACCTCTTCCCTGCCTCAAATCTTGCAACATCACCAATCCCTTTTCCATTATCATAAATGGTCAATAACCTGAAACATTACACTTTTCTCACCCTGAGATGCTACCAGACGGACTGAGTATTTCCAGCACTTTCAGTTTCCATTTGTTTGCCTTTTCTGTAAATGTTCAGCTAATGTATTAGGATGCTGCCATCCAAATTATTTCTGTTTAAAAAATTTAGAGAGCTCTCATTTACAGAAAGATAGTTTGGATGTTGGCCCATTCAGTGGGGGTATTTCTTCCTTTCTTTAATATACCACAACGATTGTTTTTTTTTCAGCAGCTTGGTTTAGTTGGCAGCACTCCTGCTTCTGAGTCAGAAAATTGTAGGTTTAAACCCAAGTAAGGATATAATCTAGGCAGACACTTCATAGCAATATTGGGACAGAATTGAGGTGCTGTTCTTTTGGATGAGATCATAAAATCATTATGGTACAGAAAGAGGCCATTTGGCCTAATCAAGCTTATATTGACTCCCTACAGAGTCAGTACCATTTCCCCATTCAATCTCTTGGTCCTGCAAGTTTATGGTCTTCAAGTGACCATCCAATTCTCTTTTGAAATTTTTGATTATCTCTGCTTCCACCATATTTGCAGTTAATGGGCTCCTGTTTATTATGAGTTGTTGCTAAACAAAGGTTCTTCCTCATATCCTTCCTGCATCTTTTGTCAATAATGTTAAAGTTGTGTCCCCCTTGTGCTAAAGGGAACAGCATTTCTTTGTTAGCCTTGTCTAGATTTACTATAATCCTAAACACCTCTATCAAACCTTCCCTGAATCTCCTCCTTTGCATGGGAAACAAAGCTAGATTTTCTAATTAAAGTCCCTCATCCCTGGAACCATTCTTGAAAATCTCCTTTACATGCTCTCAAGACATTAATATCCTTCCTAAGTGACCAGAAATTAATGCAATAATCCAGTTGTGGTCAAAGTTGCATTTGGAAAGGCTCAGCATAAATATCTTGCTTTTGCACTCAATACCTTTGCTAATTAAAGGCAAGATCCTATACACTTTACAAATGTTCATTCACTATGGACCAGGACCTTCAATGATCCTCATATGAAGATCTTGGTCCCTTTGGCCCTGTGCATTTTTTTTTGAACTGTGCCATTAAATTTATATTTCTATTGTGTATTCCTCCAGGCAAAGGCATCACCTCATGCTTCTCTGTATTCAATTTGACCTGCCACTTGTCTGCCTGTATGGTCTACCTATATCCTTTGTTAAAGAAGACATAATTACTTTCGAAGCAGTTAACAGATTGTCCACTTAACTCATTCCTGGACTGAAAGGCTTAACTCATGAAGAAAGGTTGAGCAGATTGGGCCAATGCCTAATTGAATTCAGAAGAATGAGAGATGATCTTACTGAAGTAGATGAGATGTTATGGGTATGTGATAAAGTAGATACTGGGAAGATTTTACCTTTTGCGCGTAATATTAAAACTATAGGACAAGATTTAAGAATAACAGATGTCCCATTTAAGACAAAGAGGAAGAGATTTTTCTGTCAATGGGTTGTTAGAGCATGGAATTCTTTTCACTGGGAGGTAGTGGAATTTGAGTCTTTTCAATATATTCATGGTTGCATTGGATAGTCTTTTGAAGATGATGAGTCAAGTGTTATTGGATGGGACAGACAAAGAATGGAGCTGAAACCACAAACCAAATAGAATTGATCTTATTTTACAGTGGAGAATGCTTGAATGGCCTATCAGCTTATTCCTGCTCCTAAATCTTATGCTCTTATTACAGTCATATGGTGTGATCTTCACTTTTCCATTCCTCCAAGTTTAGTACAGTTAACACGTTTTTGAATTTTTTTTGTACTTTAATATCCAAGTCAAAAAGAGCATCATTTAGCTAAGTTGGCTAGATAGCTGGTTTATATACAGAGACGCCAACACCATGGGTTCATATCCTGTAGTGAGGTCACCATGCAAGTCCTACCTTCTCAATCTCTCCCCTTACCTGAGGCATGGTTATTCCCAGATTAAACCACCATCAGTCAGGTCTCACTTCTCTGTAATGAGGGAATGGTCTGCTGGGACTATGGCAATTTTATATATCAAAAATGTAATGATTCTAACACTGACCATTGAAAAACACTATTATCTACATCCTCCAGAACAATAAACATCAATTTACCCTGGCTTATTTATTTCTATTCTTAAGCCAAGTTGTTAACCACACTGACACTGGTTCTTCAAATTAACAAGACTTAGTTTTGTCAACCTAGGTTTTATATGGTGCTTTGTAAAATGCTTCCTAAAAATCCATTTGGACAACGTACTACATGCAATTTTGGTCTCCCAGCTATAGGAAAGATATTAGAGATGCTGGTGTTGGACTGGGTTGGACAAAGTTAAAACTCACACAACACCAGGTTATAGTCTAACAGGTTTATTTGAAAATACTAGCTTTCAGAATGGTTGATGAAGGAGTGGTGCTCTGAAAGCTAATGCTTCCAAATAAATCTATTGGACTATAATCTGGTGTTGTGTGATTTTTATCATTGTGAAAATTGAAAAGGTTCAGAAAAGATTTACAAGCATGTTGCCAGGATTGGAGGGTTTGAGCTAAAGGAGGAGGCTGAACAGGCTGGGTCTATTTTCCCTGGCACATTGGAGAGAAGGCTGAAGAGTGACTTTATAGAAGTTTAGAAAATCAAGAGGGGCATGGATAGGATGAACAGCCTATCTTTTGCCTGTGCAGGGGAGTCCAAAATTAGAGGGCATCAGTTTCATATGGAGGGAAAAGATTCAAAAGGGACCTAAGGGGAAACTTTTTCATGCAGAGGGTAGTGGGTGTATGAAATGAGCTGCCAGAGGAAGTGGTGGAGGCTGGTACAATTACAACATTTAAACAGCATCTGATGGGCATATGAATAGGAAGGGTTTAGAGGGATGTCGATCAAATGCTGGCAAAGGGACTAGATTAACTTAGGATATCTGGTCAGCATGGACAGTTTGGACTGTTTCTGTGCTGTCCATCTCTATGATTCTACAACATTTACACAATCTCACTGTGAAACTCTTCTTTACTTCATCAAAAAAAATCAAATAGATTAGTCAAGTTCAATATGCCTTTTATAAACCAGTGCTGACTCTCCTTAGTTAATTTAAACTTCTCCAAGTGCTATTAAATTTTCCCTGATTATTGTTTCTAAAATTGTACCCAACACTGATTTGAACTGACTGGCCTGTTGTCACTGGGAATGTTCTTCCACACGTTCTTGAATAAGGCTATCACATTTGTCACTCCAATCTTCCAGCACCTTCCCAAAATCTAGGCAAGTTTAGAAAATTATGACAAGCCTGTCCACTAACACCACTCTCACTTTCTTTAGCAATCTAGGATGCAAGCTGAATAACATATTTTTCTACAAACATAGCCAGTCTATCCAATACATCCTGGCCATTCGTTTTCATCCCATCTATTACCTCTACCACCCTCACTTCTATTGATATTTTTTAAAAGTCCTTTGTAAATACCAATACAAATATTCATCAAGTCTCCTAAACTTTCCCTGCTGCTCTGAACATATTTTACAATGTTGTGGTTCTGTTCGCCAAGCTGGGAGTTTTTCTTGCAAACGTTTCGTCCCCTTTCTAGGTGACATCTTCAGTGCTTGGGAGCCTCCTGTGAAGATGTCACCTAGAAAGGGGATGAAACGTTTGCAAGAAAAACTCCCAGCTCGGCGAACAGAACCACAACAACGAGCACCCGAGCTACAAATCTTCTCACATATTTTACAATCTTTGTCCCAACAGACCAACATCATTTCTTACTCAAAAACAGAAATTGCTGGAAAAGCTCAGCAGTTCTGGCAGCATCTGGGGACAGAAGTTAACATTTCAGGTCCAATGACCCCTCTTCTTTTTTTTATGATGGTGGAGAAAGAGCCCAAAGAGAGGGAAGAACGGTTGGACAGAGAAAGGAGTGGATAACGATCATTCTAGGAGAACAAATAGCTACTAATAGGAATAATTAGTGACTAACAATGGGCTATGTGCTATGTAGACCATGTTATAACAAGGCCTGGTGTGTGCGGGTTGGGGTAGGGATAGGGACATGGGAGAAGGTGCCTCAGGCCCTAAAATTGTTAAACTCAATGCTGAGTCCAGAAGGCTGTAGCGTTCCCAAGTGGAAAGTAAGGGCCTGTTCTTCCAGCTTGTGCTGAGCTTCACTGGAGCACTGCAGCAAACCTGAGACAGAGATGTTGGCCAGGGATCAAGGTGATATGTTGCAGACAGAACATAGGTGTTTTGTGAAGCAGCTGCCCAGTCTCTGCTTTGTTTCCCCAAGGTAGAGGAGACCTCTGCATTTTATAATTTCTTACTCTTCATTTATATGCCAGGAGATTTTTGGATTTTTTAAACGCTGATTGCCATGCTATTGTCAAGTTTGCTTGAAGCGAAGAAGATTTGCTGCTGTCCTGAACAATATCCTTCTTTCAAAATGCCACCACCAAAACCAGATTAACAATGCCACTTACCTTCTGAAATTTGTTATAAATGCTTGACAGTAAAAATAGTGATTCAAAGATAATCCATTTGTTTTAAAGCTTTTTCATAAATCCTGATAATTTGTTGAGGTTATATTTATGCATGAATCTTTTGAGTTAAAGTTTGGTAATTCATAAGCTACAATCTTATAAAATTGAAATCAGGGTGACTAGGTTACAGTGTTTTGAATAAGTCAGAAGTTTAGTTTGACTGTTGTTTTAATTTTCATTGTTTTGTACATTGTCCTCCCAATTTTATCCATTTTTTTTCCATGCAATCAGAAAACAAATGGTCTCCAATACTATTGCCACGATTTATAGACTATATGAAGTGAAAGAACAAGTACATTCTCCCATTTTAAAACTTTTTGCACAAATCCATTATTCTTCAGTGACTGTTACCTGTTGTATCCAATAGATGTAGGTACCATCAGCCTCAACAGTTGGGTAATAGGAGTACATGCAACAGATCACAGCTCCCTTCCCCCACCAGCTCTCCAAAATCTATTAGATGGTAAACACCTTTTGACATTAACAAGGGGCTCTTGTGGTGCATTGATAGTGTCCTTACCTCTGGGCTAGAGGATGTGGATTTGGCCTACAATAACATCAGGTTGATCAGAAAATATGGTTTTCTATAAATATTCTTACTAAGACTGGAAAGGAGTGTTTGTTGAGATCCACTACCACATCAGTTAATGTCACCAGTGGTGGGTGTCTGTATATCTGAGTCAGGGGCCACAGGTTCGAGTTCCCACCTGCTCAAGAGGGTGTGTCGTGATAGCATGATTGAAATATCAAAGACTGAATGGAGCTGATCTCAAGACTATTTCGGTCATGGGATGTATCAGTGATCATCAGCCGTGATCTTACTTCAGTAACCACACACACCCCTGGAGGGGAAAGAGTACGGAGAGATGACCGACCCTCCCTCTCTTGGGGACGTGTGCTTTTACTCGATAGTAACTCGGCGTCTCATGGTAGGGAGGAATGGCTGGCTGCAGGACGTGACAGGAGCCGAGTGAGTGTTGTGCCGGATAAGGGAGAACTTCGTCCACTCACACCCTGCTGTGTTCAGATAGTGCTTCTTTTTGGCGGAGTGCCGCCTTCTGTTTTTTAAATGTTTCCCCGAGAACGCCCAGCGGTGAAGGACGCTTTTCGCTTCCTCACGCACGTGTGTAAAAACAGCAGGAATTTAAAAGGCTGGTTAAAGACAGAAAGTAAAATTACTTTGCATTCCCCCCGCGAGATGTGGGAACTAAGTAAACAAATAATTCTACCCTCCTCCCCCGGTATCAACACGCCCCCATCCAAACTTACCGACAGGGACTGTCTCCCCCGAGCCAATGGGCGGTGTAGGGGAGGCGTTATTAGCGCACGGAGCAATATCAGCGCAACCGGAGTTACTGCAGACTTTGAGCACTTTCACTGCAGCCTATTTCAATCCAAAGTCCCCTGTTATTTCCTCTCCAGTTTATTTTCTGCTGTCAGTCAGCGACTGGCAGAGAGAGGAAGATAAGAACTTGTGAGGAGAGGGTTTGTTTTCTGAGGAACAATATGCAGCACAATGATGTGTCTGGTGGAGTGTTGTGATTTTCTGGGGAGCGTGTTGACCAGTCTTTCCCCTTGCTGCTGGAGTCAAGTTGCTGAAGTTTGTTGCTCAAGCAAGGCTCCATGTCCAGGGCAATGTCTCAGGCGGAGGTGGACCTAGCTGGATTCGGGCTCATCAGCTCGGCTCTGGATTTGGACCTGGATTTGGACCGTTCCTCCCTCCTCAGCAAGGCGCAGAGCCGGCGGCGGAGAGTCGCCGCCCGGGACGGCAGGAGGCTCCCGGGCCGGTACCAGAGGAAAAGCTCCATCGACATCGAGCTGGGAGCTGACGGTCTCCTGGTCCGCCGCCCTCCCCGAGCCCCGGCGCCAGTCCCGGACAGCGAGACCCCGCCGCGCGCGGACAACGGGCCGCTGACGGCGGGCGGACCCACTGCCGGCGCGCCGCCTGCCCGCCGGGCTCCCTCGCCTGCCCAGGCGGCGGCGGCGGCGGCAGCGAACAGCTCGGACACCGAGGATGGCAGCCCTCGCTTCCCCCACAAGGACTCGGTTTCCGAGCTGCCCGAGGAGAGTAAGATGGAACCGGAGGAGAACGAGGTGGAGATGAAAGCGGTGGACACCTCTCCCGACGGCAGGTTCCTCAAGTTCAACATCGAGTTGGGAAGAGGCTCCTTCAAGACGGTCTACAAGGGGTTGGATACCGAGACTACGGTGGAGGTCGCCTGGTGTGAGCTACAGGTAAAAAGACGCAGGGCCTGTCACATCCCCATCCCCATCCCCTGCTATTAGCTTCACATGCCCAGGGACATGTGTCACTCAGGAAAGCTTCAAGAAACTTCCAAAGTGCTTTTTAAAAGCATAGTCACCATGGCAATGTGAGGAAGCTACAGCCAATTTGCTCAGAGCAAACTCCCAGAGCAGCAATGATTGCTTTCTTTTGATCAATTTGATTTGAAGGATAAATATTGGCCAGGTTTTCATGGGATCTTTCTATTCACTGGAGAGATTTCGAGTCCCATTCAAAGATAAAAAGATCTGAAATAAAAGCAAAGTGTTGGAGAGACTCAGCAGGCTGGCAGTGTCTGTGGAGAGAGAAACGGAGTTAACATTTCCAGTCCAACATTACTTTTCTTTGGAGCTCCATGTTTTAAAGTGAAGGAGTCTGACTCAAAATGTTAGCCTCGTTCAGTCAGAGTGTCCTCCGTATTGAATTAAAAATGAAATAATTGCGGATGCTGTAAATCAGAAACAAAACTGGAACTGTTGGAAAAGTCTCAGCAGGTCTGCAGCATCTGTGAAGAGAACTCGGAGTTAATGTTCCGAGTCCAGTGCCCTTCCTTGGAGTTCTGCAGAAGTGTCGCTGGACCTAAAATGTTAACTCTCCAAAGATGCTGCCAGATGTGCTGAGCTTTTCCAGCAGTTTCTGTTTTAGTACCCTCAGTGTTACACCCTCCATATTGTACTGAAGCATCAGTTTGTGCTAAATTCCCATTATATTAGACTTGAACCCACAAACCTGATTCCAAGGAAATGTTCTACAACCGTCCAGAGCCAATACCTCATGACGAACTGTCTTGCAGGAGGATGCTTAATGTTAATTTTCTCCTGAGAATGGTTGGAGGAGTTTATTTATGTTCTGCTCTGCCATCTCAGCCAAGGGCAGTCTTGCTCCTAGAGCAGTTTTTAAAAGTATACATGAGATCAGGAATGCAGTTATTACTGGGTGAGTTTCTGTCAAAAACACATATCAGTTGCTGTAATGTTGCTCTTTCGTCAGCATTTAACTTGCCACTATTTAGAGACATCAGTCACTTTCATACATGCAACACACTAAAGTTAGTTGCTGAAGGGATTTAAAGGTGCTTGGACTTTCAAGGGATCTCCTCCCCATCTCGCACCAGCATTTCTAAACTTGCATTGATATATCACTGAAGTTCGATCCTGTAAAACTGAGGGAATTTGTACAGCATCTCTTAAAAATGCATGATAAATGTAACTTTTAGAGTGAATCAGTGAGTGTAAAGTCAAGATTGTCTTAGTCTGAGGTTTACACTGGCTTACATGTTGTTGCAAGTATTGTAAATTAACCTTATTTGTCATTTGGAGGGATTTATATTGTACAGTGAGTCTGCTAGCATATCTGTGTACTCTGGAATATTACACACTTGTTGATCAGGGTATACAGTTGTTAGTTAGCATAGGTAGACAATTTGCTGGTTAAGAAAGAGTGAACAGGACAAAAATATGTCTTGCCAAAATCCCACTATTGGGCTAAGCTTTTAGTCTTGTGGTGTGTGGATCTGCTTGTGATATGCTTGTATCTTTCTTTTCTGTTCAATTATTCTACCAGGGCTGTTTTCCACTCTTTACGTTTAACAGCTCACACAGACACCGAAGAACAGCCAAGTAACTGTTATCTAAGACTTGTCATTTGCTACTTAAAAGCTCTAATATATTGAACAAGTCAGACAATATTAACACTAAGAGAAATAGTTAGTGTTTCAGGTCATTGACCTTGCTCCTGAACTTGGAAAAATTAGAAATGTGTAATAGTTTTTGGGTCATGTATTAACTTTGTTTCTCTCTTTGCAGGTATTGTCTACCTGCTGAATATTTCCTGCATTTTGTTTTTACTCCAGACATCCAACATTTGCAATATATTGTTTTTCAATTAACTTGATTGGTTAGTAAAATGATTTTAATACCAAATTCATTCCTAGGCAGTGTACCTTGTTTGGCTGAAGGTGAAAATTAATTTGTTAAGCAATGTCAAACATAATTAATACTAAATTAAGACAAATAAAACTAATTATTGTTTTACTTTTAACAGATCATTTAATACATGTGGAAAACACCAAATGTAAACTAAGAAACCATTGCAATATTCAATTTATTGCATGCATTTGTTAAGCCAAGCTCACTACATTTTTTTCACTCTAGTTCAAAAGGTTACAAGAATGTAGAGTACACTGTCCTAAATGACCTTCAATATAAAGTCAAAGTGTTCAAAAAGAAGACAGATACTCAACTCGGGAAATAAGAGTCTTAGGGTTATTTTTAAAGTTATTCCAAATGAAATGATACTGGTCCCTTTCCATTTTGAAAAAGAGACAAAAAGCAAAGTTAACTTAGCTGGCTTCAGTTAAATTTTATGGTTTTTTTGCACACTCATTCAACTTAAATGGTGAACCTAAACATACAAGGAATTGAGATTGAAAAGATAGAACTGCCATGGCTGGGAAAATAGTGAAGCAGGCTTAATCTTCAGATGATAGAATCTCCATGCTGTGGAAGCAAGCCATTCTGACTCTCTGAAGGGCATCTATTCCAGCCTCATAACCCTGCATTTCCAATGGCTAATCCACCTAACTGCACATCATTGGACTGTGAGAAGAAACCAGAGTACCCAGAGGAAACCCAAGTAGACATGGGTAATACACAAATTCCACACAGACAGTTGCCTGAGGGTGGAATTGAACCCAGGTCCCTGGCACTGTGAGGCAGCAATGCTAACCATTGAGCCATCATGATGCCCTCTGATTAGTTCAGATTCTTTCTCACTGCACTGAAGAAATAATTTGACCTAAAATAAAGGCTTTTTGTTTGCTTGATTTGTACTTAATGCAATAAAATGTAACTCTGTTCAACGGCATTTCACTTTAAATCTCTGATCAGGTCTTAATCATGGTAAAATTGGAAATATATTTTATATACTTCAATACAGCAGAACGTGATGCTGCTGGATAGTTCACTACAGCTTTGCAATGTGAATTAAAACATTTATTTGAAAGGCAAAACATATCGTGTTTTAAGTTACTGGTTGGGAGATCTTGTATGGGTTATTTCCCCTGTGAAAACATTGCACGTAACTCACTGTTATGTCAACAACCTCACTTTGGAAATAAAAAATAATATACAATGTAGGCATTCATTCAGTATATTCTATGAATAGAGAATCTCCTATTTGGAAAAATGTTGAAGTTTTGTTAGCTAGTCAGGTTCAACCATTTGAGTTATATTTCTGAAAGCAACTGTTATTTAACTAAAGTCATTTCAGTTTGTTCATCTTTTTATTTCTTTTCTGGAAGAGATAAGTTAAATTTTATACCTTAAATATGCTAATCAGCCTGAATTAAATAGTGCTCCTTTTCATTACAGGCCAAATGATAATGTTACTGAAGTTGTGAGTCAAGTAGCTTGTCAGCTGATGACAAAGTATGCAACTTTGTGTTTTGTTTTGTACTGTCCTTGTCTAACGTTGTGCAATTTTTCACTTGAAGGAGTAATACAATTAATTATTTAGATGTGAGTATATCCCCGATTTTGTTTTGCAAAGCCTGCATCATGTTTCCTGTTCTCTCACGCATGCTTTTCCATCTATGTAATTTAGCAAGCCATTGACTATTGGAACGTCTTGGTTTCTTGCCAGATTGAGGTAAACTGAACAAATACCTTAATGTTACAAAGTTTCAATCCAGGGTTCAAAGCTCTAAGGAGGTTAGTACATTTCTACATGAGTACTAAGGTCTCCTTGTAAAACCTTAATCACCGTGGTAGCTAATTAGGTTGTGAAATCACATGTAAATAATTCACTTAGTATATCTGACCTACAAAAGTGCCTTCTTTGCAAAGTTACAACATAGTAAAGCATTCTAAAGTTTGGAAAGTAAAATTTTGGAGCATTTACCTATCTACAGCTGAGGTACGGGGGAACTGTGTGAACCAGCACCACTGCCTATGCTCTCATTTTTTCCCAAAATCTGTTCACATTCTCCTGCCCTTTTCCAAGACTCCATCTGAGAGATTGCATCTTTCCATTATTCTTGAATCCTGACTTTCTTTTGGTACCAACTCCAATATTCTGCAACACCCTTATGTTATCTCTGCATCCATTTTGCTAATGAACATAAAGTAAATGCTGACACCCCATTAAATAATTGGTAAATCTATGAAACAAGTGGCTGATGTAAAATCCAAAGCAATGGATGATGTGAAGGCTGTTAAGTACAGGGAAGGATCAAAATGCAGACAATAAAAGTAATGTTCTTACCCTATGTATACAATAAAGCAGAGGACAATTATAAATATTTCAGGGAAACAGCAAAATTACTGCTTTAGTTTTAATTATTTGCATCTCCCTCCAACTTCTCTCCTTACTCCTCCTGCCTGAAAGCTACAGTTGATAAGGTGTAACAACTCTGCCAATATAATGCCTAGCAGATGTCTCAGGATTCATTGTTTTAAATGGAAATGTGATTTAAACTTTGACCTTGTATTGTAACTTAATTGAAAAATTCAGATTTCATTTCTGAACAATAATCTATCATCAACTGTGTTTTTGCAGTGAATTCCAAATGTTTAGATTCTTACCCAAATTTATATCAATCAAGTTAACTACAAAGTTTTAATTTTCCATGAGCTTTGGCAAGTGAATAAATGCTAAGATCAGAACTAAAGTTGGAAAAGTAAGACCACAAGACACAGGAGTGGAAGTAAGGCCATTCAGCCCATCGAGTCCACTCCGCCATTCAATCATGGCTGATTTGCATTTCAACTCCACTTACTCACATTCTCCTCTTAGCCCTTAATTCCTTGTGACATCAAGAATTTATCAATCTCTGCCTTGAAGACATTTAGCGTCCCGGCCTCCACTGCACTCTGCGGCAATGAATTCCACAGGCCCACCACTCTCTGGCTGAAGAAATGTCTCCACATTTCTGTCCTGAATTGACCCCCTCTAATTCTAAGGCAGTGTCCACAGGTTCTAGTCTTCTCGCCTAACGGAAACAATTTCCTAGCGTCCACCCTTTCCAAGCCATGTATTATCTTGTAATAAATAAGAACAATTTAAGGCTGCAATAATGTTAGACTGAGACTAGTACTTTCCACCTCCATTTGCAGCCCTTTACTAAAATACACAATTACCTGAGTCTGACCAGTGACAACTGACTCCAATGCATTTAAGATTCTATGGATTAGCAGAGCTCACTTCTCTCTAACACCAAATGTTTGATGTTTTATTCAAAGTTTCAAGACTTTTAAGAAATCTCAACTGGACACAGTCTTGTTCTGGAATGAGTTATATTGCTCCTAGTATGAACTAAAAAAAAGTCAGAAGATATCTTTGCAGCGGGGGGGAAAGGTGGAGGTTCACTATTTCTTTATTTCAATTTGTGGTGTTTTGATTGGGACTTGGTACCATTATTATACTGCCAAGAATAGGATCAGTTTGTTCCACTTCATATCAGTGCCAGAGTTGAAATATAATTTTTACTTGAAGAATGGAAGTATGAGGAGGTGATATTTTTACAGTAGCCAAATCATCACTTATTGAAATTTGAGACTTTTTTTCTTCAGGAAAGAGTTGTTGTTGAAGCATTTCTTCATGTGCTTATCAGAATGGATTCAAGAATGTCAAATTTAAAAGAGAATAACAACATCTAATGCATCAGAAATAGGATGCTGATTGTTTGTTTGTTTGGCAGGTCATTCTGATTGAGACATTGCTGTGGAGATTTACACTTATTCCCCATGTTTTTGTTTAATTCAGCAGAAAAGAAAGTTAGTGCCTTTTTTGAATCTTGTACTTGCTTTGTTGGATAGTGGGAAACATGAGCCTATGAATATCTCTTCGCTCTTCCAAGAGGGATGCTAAAACAACATTAAGAACTCTTTTCCCTGGTTAATTTCCCATGTCTCGTCGGATGATGTGTTCGATTCACTGCTGATATGATATTGGGTGTGAGCATGAGTCAAGACTGGCTTTAGAATCTAGCCTCCACATCCAATGTTGATTTTTGTTTAACCTTGACTTGACCATTCTGTGTAAAAATAAAGCTTTGACAATGCCTCACTTTAAGTAATATTGGAGTTTTGAGAGAGTACAGGGTACAGAAAATTGGAAAACCATTCATGTCTGCACTGCTCAATAATGCATGGAGACAGTATTTACATGTGCTATAGAAACAACAGGAAGCATTTTGCATATGGACTGGCTGGTTAAAGAAGCATTGAAGTTGTTTTATGAGATCTAAATACAATAGAGATAAATAAAAGTGGCAACTCAATGAAGAGGGAAACCATTTCAAAGAGTTAAAAGGTAACTGGCTGTTTTCAGAAGGTAAAGAACATTTATACTCTTATGAGATGGAGCATTGTACTTTATTTAAAGATAATCCTAATCAATCTGTCTCCTGTCTCCACTCCTGAAAACTGTTGCTTTTGCTGGGATATGGTTCCCCAATTGCCAAGTGCTCTACACTAGCAAGCTAAAGTAGCCATTGTTCATTTATAACCACAACAGTGACTTTCAGCACATTGCTTATGGTGCCCTCAACAAAAGTAAACCCAATACTGTCCTCCCTTGATGTTCTCATATGCTCATTTATGCAGGTTTGCTTGTGTATCATTCAACAACAGATTTTTTTTCCATTTGCTTTAACATGCCTACCAATCCTAATTGTAAAGGTACATTTACTGCAAGTAATTCAACAAAGATTTGTGAGCTCAAACCCAGAATCTTTCTGACATTGTACATACATTAGCTGAGCTATCAGCAGACCCAGTGCAGTCTCTCTTCAATCAGTACCCTTTCATCTGTCTTCACACTCAGATATCTCGGCATGCAGAAAGATTAGTATGTGACGTTCTCCCAGTAGCATTTCAATAAGCTAGTGCATCCTCTGGAATGTTGATCAAACTATCCATGCCTCGTTCTAGAACATGATGTGGGATGCAATATTTTCCTTTTTTATTGCTTCTGTGAAAGATCTTCACAATGGGCTCAGTAATTTGTTCATGTTTCCAATGGCCGTGATTTAAGAGGTTACGAGGCACAGTACTGGGTCAAATGGATTGAATGTCCACAATTTGACCAGAAGAAAAATCTGCTTTCTCACTTTTTGCAAACACGGAGTACTTTAGTGCTACATACATGCAGGATCACTTCTGTACTTCACAATTTACATGAAAATGATAATTCGCTATTGAAGTAACAAAGTAGATGTGATCTTTATGGACTTCAATATGGCGTTCAAAAAGGTTCCCCATCGGAGACTGATTAGCAAGGTTAGATCTCAGAATACAGGGAGAACTAGCCATTTGGATATAGAACTGGCTCAAAGGTAGAAGACCGAGCGTGGTGGTGGAGGGTTGTTTTTCAGACTGGAGGCCTGTGACCAGTGGAATGCCACAAGGATCGGTGCTGGGCCCTCTACTTTTTGTCATTTACATAAATGATTTGGACGCGAGCATAAGAGGTACAGTTAGTAAGTTTGTAGATGACACCAAAATTGGAGGTGTAGTAGACAGCGAAGAGGGTTACCTCAGATTGCAACAGGATCTTGACCAGATGGGCCAATGGGCTGAGAAGTGGCAGATGGAGTTTAATTCAGATAAATGTGAGGTGCTGCATTTTGGGAAAGCAAATCTTAGCAGGACTTATACACTTAATGGTAAAGTCCTAGGGAGTGTTGCTGAACAAAGAGACCTTGGAGTGCAGGCTCATAGGTCCTTGAGAGTGGAGTCGCAGTAGATAGGATAGTGAAGAAGACGTTTGGTATGCTTTCCTTTATTGGTCAGAGGATTGAGTACAGGAGTTGGGAGGTCATGTTGCAGCTGTACAGGACATAGGTTAGGTCACTGTTGGAATATTGCATGCAATTCTGGTCTCCTTCCTATCGGAAAGATGTTGTGAAACTGGCAAGGGTTCAGAAAATATTTACAAGGATGTTGCCAGAATTGGAAGATTTGAGCTATAGGGAGAGGCTGAACAGGCTGGGGCTGTTTTCCTTGGAGCGTCGGAGGCTGACGGGTGACCTTATAGAGGTTTACAAAATTATGAGGGTCATGGATAGGATAAATAGACAAAGTCTTTTCCCTGAGGTCAGGGAGTCCAGAACTAGCGGGCATAGGTTTCGGGTGATAGGGGAAAGATATAAAAGAGACCTAAGGGGCAACTTTTTCACGCAGAGGGTGGTACATGTATGGAATGAGCTGCCAGAGGAAGTGGTGGAGGCTGGTACAATTGCAACATTTAAGAGGCATTTGGATGTGTATATGAATAGGAAGGGTTTGGAGGGGTATAGACCGGGTGCTGGCAGGTGGGACTAGATTGGGTTGGGATATCTGGTCGGCATGGAAGGGTTGGACTGAAGGGTTTGTTTCCATGCTGTATATCTCTATGACTATAAATGCAAACAGCAGTGAAATGGAGCTGGTATGGAGTAGTGAAATATCTTTGCATTGGTGTATCTACTCTTTGAATATAATCCATGGTTGCATGGCAAAAGTTTTCTTGTTCTGCCAGTTGTACAATTATAATTAAATCTCAGCACCTCCTGGGCATTAGATAACATGAAAGTGGTCATTAATGGCACTAATCTGCAACCGAATTCTTTTGTTCTGCAGTTTTATGAATCCAGGGGATTGGGTTCAAAACAGACTGCCTTCTGCTCAATCAATGTCAAGCACTATTTTTAGGCTTGGGCTTCTTTATGACATTGCATTTGCATATGAAGACAAAATGCCACAATGCACAGTATTCAGAGACCAATCAGGCTCTAGTCTTTGTTACATTATTGAAAGTCTAATACGTGAACTCTGCTGCACGATGATGATTGCTCGACTCCAAAGCTTCTCAGCATGTGTTTCTAACGTGTACCTGACTAGACCTCCGGCTTCTTGCTAGCTCTCAACGCCTTTGTTTCTTTCTCTCTTAACTCCATTTGCACTGTAGTATTAATGCCCAGCAGAAAGAAGCTCCATGACATTGTTGCAAGGGTGCTGCAGCGTCATTACAAAGCAAATATCAAAAGGATAAAAACCGAAAGAACTGCGGCTGCTGTAAATCAGGAACAAAAATAGAAGTTGCTGGAAAAGCTCAGCAGGTCTGGCAGCATCTGTGAGGAGAAATCCAAGTTAATGTTTTGGCTCCAGTGAGCCAAAGGGTTCTGAGAAAGGGTCACTGGACCCTAAATGTTAACTTTGATTTATCTTCACAGGTGCTGCCAGACCTGCTGAGCTTTTCCAGCAACTTCCATTTTTGATGTCAACAGGATGTCTTGCATATGAAACCAAATGTCAATCTGGAGTAGCATGAGTACTCTGAATCTAATTGTGCTGTGTGTAACCAAGGATTTGATGGAAACATGGGAAGAAAAGAATTTCATTCTCAGACTTGGCATCTCCAATCATAAGAGAGTGCTGGTAAAGTTGATAATCAAAAATTGAAACAGTGAAATGAATTGCATTGGGGTCATTCTAACATAAACAATTAAGCAGAAATTCAACACAATTAGCTGCAACGCTCCTTTCGCACCTTGTATGATTTTAGTTTCCAGTGAAACCCATGTTTCACATAATCTCATGGGTTCAGTCTGATTAGTTATCTTTAAAATTCTCCTCTGAGAGTCTAAAACAAAGATTTTGCTATCTGTAATGACACCTGCTGATGACAATCCAGCTTGCCGCCAACATAATCCTTATTTTGTATATTGAGGTCCTTGTGAGGACATAAGGAGCAGTTAATTCATCTCTCAATTCCTTTTCTGTAACTTTCCTAGATGTAGTAACATTTTGGAGTATCTCCAGCAATTTTAAGTTGAACAAAAAAACCATCAAAATGAAATTAAACTAAATTTATGTTTACCCCACAAACTGGGCCAACTTTTTCTCAGTAGTCAGACTGCTGAGCTATTAACTAAGAACAACAATGTTTATAACCACTTATAAAGTCTGTCTGCATAGGAAAGGTACTAATAGTAAGATAAAGACATTTCTATTATGAATTTAGCATTTGCCTGTTAGAAAATTTGATATCTTTCTTGATTGATGTTTGCTATTTTTGAATTGTTTATATTGTAAAGAATTCATACTTTAAATAATATCATGTATGACATTCATAGAAATGAAAAGTAAAGTTAGAGTTTAGGCTAAACAATAACTCCAGTGTGTTTTTTTTTCTTCTCTTTTGTTAGAGTTGAGGGATTTCCATTCTGAGTTTTTTTCTGAATCGCTTGTGCAGCGCATACCAGTGCCAAAAACACTTAAAAGTATTCTGCAGATTAGATTTGGGATATCGCTCTGGAATTCTGACCCCAAAATGTGCCCTAACCCCAAGGAACATCTTTCATTTTGCTAATGTCTAGTTGTATGTATTTGTTCTTTTATTGTTAATTTTTTTAACAAAGTGAAGATTTGCTACAAACAGTAAAGTGGCAACCATACCATTTGTTTTGGTTCACAGACAAGTTCCAGACATAGAGGAATTGTGCTCCAAAGCATTCAATGATTTTCCCTGGTGTACATTTTAAATAAATGTTTGAAGTTACAAAGTGCAGATCAGATGGAATAGTGCATTGTGCACTGGATAGACAACAATAGGGAGTCATTGGAAGGCGTTTTGTGCCCAAAAGGCAAATTGGTATTCTAAGATAGGTTGCTAAGAAATGCATTAGTTTCGAGCTCATTATGATGGTGAAAAACAATTTTGGCCTGTTGGTAACTGGTTAAAGATCTACATTTCCACAAATTTGAAGAGATGGCACAATGGCTCAGTGGTTAACACTGCTGCCTCATAGCACCAAGAACGCAGGTTCACTTCTGGCCTTGAGTGATTGTCCGTGTGGAGTTTGCACATTCGCCCCAAGTTCTGTGTGGGTTTCCTGTGGGTGCTCCGGTTTCCTCCCACAGTCCACAGTTGTGTAGGTTAGGTGGATTGGCCATGCTAAGTTGGCTCTAGTGTGCGTGGTAAGTGAATTAGCATGGGAAATTGGGGGGGGTGGATCTGGGTGTGATACTCATTGGAGGATTGATGTGGGCTGAATGGCCTACTTCCACCCTCTAGGGATTCTATGATTCTTTATTTTCATTATCCTGTCTAGATACAAGGTATACTTTGGGGGAGTTGAGTGGCAAATAAGAAAATTAAGAACATTTTTGAAGAACAATAAATACTTGATTCAGACTTGCTATTAAGTGTGATGGAAATTCTCTTAACAATGTTAAGATTTTATTCCAAGATTAAAAAGGATTCTTGAATTAGACTTCCAGTTGTTAATTGTGACATTGTTGTTGAGGGACAGACCTTGAAATAACAACTGAATCCTATCGTGAAGGTTAATGTAACTGAACAAAGAAACAGAGTCTCTTATTACATTCTGTCATTTTAATTAATCACTGAAATTGCTTTCAGGTATTAGAAAAAAACAGATTTTTGCCATGGTGATTTCCAAGGCTGTTTATAACAAAAGATTATTTTCATGAGAGGATTTGTGTTCAAGCTGCTAGTCCATGCACATTAGACTGTCCTTGTAGACAGGAAATCATTAAGCTTTACAAATGCCAGATGTGTAAATGTTCATTAGATACTTTTTCAATAACCTTTGGTTCTTGAATGATGAATTAGCTACCCTGGAGTCTCCTCTTTGCCCCAAAGTACAGTTTTGCAGCAGTGGAACACATTTCAGCCTGGAGCAGATCCAACACAACCGTAAACAGATCCAAGCAAAACTTCTATTCAATCCACACTTAGTTCATGCCAAGCCTTAGTCATTTCTCTTAGAACAGTTGTCCCCTATTGAGTTTTACTGACTCCACAGTGCTATGTTGGATACCTGATAGTTATTTATGAGCTTCATACTGTGAAGGAGTCTGCATATATCCCTCATGCAGGGTACATCTTTTTAAATAAATCTTGCATCTGTTTAGTTTATTCAGTGACAGAAGGTATGATTCATTTTTTACTGTCATCAGCCCTGGAAATATTAACAGTTAATGAAAAAAAATCGTAGTGATATATAAAACAAGTCTAACAAATTCGGGGCATCCTGATGCATCTCACAGCTAGTGAAGTAGTTTGGAAATGTCGCCACTTTTTTTTCTGCAGAATTTACATAACTGATGATATATTAACACTTTGTCCAATTGGCAGGATTAAATCTTTATGGCTAAGTGAGTCTATATTAGAGTGGACAGGCAGATAACAAAGTGAATTGGGGGAAATAATCCTGTTAGCTGTTAATGACAATTTTATGTGTTTGTATGATTTATTTACAAGAAATAGAGCAGTTTAAATTTATTGTGCAACAAGTTGGGGAAAAGTATGGTTATTAAGATTGAATCCTAATTATTCTCACCCCGATCCCCTTCATTATTTCTAACTTTAACCTGTTATTGGAATTTTAAAACACTAGTAAAAATCATCTGGAACAATGCAAACTCTGTTTCACATAAAAGTACTGTGTGTAGTCATTATCTGTCTGCAATTATTGTAGTTCAAATAAGCATTCCATTTCTATTATAATAATAGAAAATGTCAGTTTGAACTTTCAAGTTTCAGCTGCAGCTCAGTTGGTCGGACCCTTGCCTCTGAATCAAATGTTTGTGAGTTAAGTTGTACTCCAGTGTTTGCATACAAAAATCTAGGCTGCAATGCAGTAATTATGGAGCTTTGCACTGTTGAAGATTTTATCTATCAAATTAGACATTAAACCGAGACCTCTGCCTGACCTGCTCTCATGGATATAAAAGATCATGGAGCAATATTGTGAACAGCAGAAGAGAGCAGTTACCCTCAGAGTCCTAGCCAATATTTTGACTCTTCATATCACTGAATAAGATTATCTGTCCATTACCACCTTGCAGTTTCTAGGAGCATTCTATGTACAAATTGGCTTCTAAATTTCTTATAATGTATGTCACATATTCTCAAATTCAATTTACAAGTATTCTGAGGCCATGAAATATGCTGTATATGCAAGTCTGTCTTTCTTCCTAATGTCCCTCGCTGTGTGTCCTAATACAGAAAACCTAACTGGGGATCATTAACTGGATGAAATGATCACTTGATTAACTTCATCATAACCAGACCAAATAATCAATAAAATAATCATAACTAGACCAAGTAATTAATAACTCACCTGGATATTGATAAGGAACTTTGCCCATGATTATTTTTGATGATTTTGTTGTTCTGAGCTTGCCGTTGCCCTGCTTCTGAGTTTATCTCTCAAATTAAAATCTGGTCCTTGTATGTGTAACATCAGTAAGTTGTTGGTGTTGCATTTGGGGAATTTATGCCAGCAACACACTTTGCAACAGTGAGCTCCTGAGATTAGCTGCAGTGTTGTGTGAAGATTAATAAGCAAAGTTTACCAAGGAGCCATTGATAAATCGGAAAAATTGTGCCTCTTTCACATTCCTCCACAAAGTTTGGGAACAGGTGTGTGAAATGATAAGGAACTACTGAGATAAAGAATTTGGAAGACTAAAGAGCAATTTGTTAGAGGTTTTCGTATACAGACTTTTTCCTCTGGTTGAAGAGCTGAAGGGCAAGAGAGTGCCCAATTCAGAATTCTTAATGGGGAAGAGAAGGAGAAAAGTTTTGAGAGCTGTTTGAGCTTTATACTGGGAACAGCTGAGGCACAGAACATTGTATCTTCTAAGAGAAGAGTAAATAAGAATGTGAAACCAAGAAAGATACAGACCTCCAGGGTAAAAATAACACAACACCAAGTTATAGTCCAACAGGTTTATTTGGAGGCACTAGCTTTTGGAACGCTGCTCCTTCATCAGGTGGTTGTCAGCGGTGTTCCGAAGGCTAGTGCCTCCAAATAAACCTGTTGGATTATAACCTGGTGTTGTGTGATTTTTTTTTTAACTTTGTCCATCCCAGTTCAATACTGGCATCTCCAAATCATGACCTGAAGTGAAACACCAGAAACTGGTGCCATAAAGGTTTTTGGAGCCACCAGATTCAGGCATCCAGACCTAATATTGCTAAAAGTGTCCATGCAGTTATTAGATTGTTGTAAAAATCCAACTGGTTCCCTAATGTCTTTGAGGAAAGGAAGTCTGCAGTCCTTTTATGATCTGACCTGGATATGACTCCAGATGCACATCAGTGGGTCTGACTGGTGACCATCCTGTGAAATAGCTCAGCAAATCACAAAGCCATCTTCTAAGGGAAATTGGAGATGGACAGTGGAAATTAAATGAATAAGGAAAGCCTTGGTCTAATTATGAAATGAGAAATTTCCATCATTTAGATGGATTTTCGACTTTCCCATTTCAGAAATCCGCCATTTTAAATATTTGTACTGACCTTTCAACTGGGGTTTAAAGAAATCGTAGCTCTGTAATTGCTGAGTGTGAAATCTAATCATAGAATTATGATTGACGGAGCAGTCAATGCGGGAAAGAGATCCGATCGTCCAATCATCCTCTCATCCCGTTCTCCCAAACAGAGAAACATTTGTCAAAAAAAAACAGAACTGCAGGTGCTGGATATCCGAAACAAAAATAGACGTCTCTGGGGAAACTCAGCAGGTCAGGCAGTATCAGTGGAGAGAAAGCAGAGTTACCGTTTTGGGTCCAGTGACCTACGTTCAGAGCTCATTTGTGATTGGAAAAGAAGTCCAAGGCTGAGAGAGCGAGGGATCATGTGACAGGAGGAGCTGGAACAACTTGGACAGCAAACCTATAGGAAGGAGAGCTGAAAAATAAGCAGTGACTTTATTAGAATATTCAAGGAGGGAAAGAAGAACCAACAAATACTGTCTTAAAAAGTAGGTTTCGAACTTAAAGTTGGGGGACAAAGGCAGTGGAAAGCAAACAGTTCATTCTCCCTTCAGGATGATAAGTCTGACTGAACTGGATATCCTCCAGGGATTATTACTTTATCGGTTTGTCAGCTGTTGAGAATAAGGAGAAGTCTGTCCCTCTCTGGTTTTTCTCCCTTTCCCTCTCCCTTTCCACCTCTGCTGTCATTCCCATCCCGCTTGTCACATTCTCTCTTCTCCCACACCCCACTCACAATGACGGTGCTCTCATTCTCCCCTTCACTATGCTCTTCTTTTTCCCTCCCCACAACCAACGCACACACAATCACACACAATGTCCAGCCACACCAGCCTCCTTCCCCCAGCGGGCCTCAAACCACACATTGTCTGTCTGTCTGTCTGTCTGTCTGTCTGTCTCTCTCGCTTTCTCTTGATTTCTACCTTCCCCTCCACTAACCCTCACCCCTCATGCTATCAGCAAATAATTCAGTAAAGTTTATTTCTTGTTTCTCTACAAAAAGGTAACTAGAAAGTCAGCATCCTGATTGTGTCATATGGCTGTTGATTTAGGAGTTTAAGAAAAATGAGCCTAACTATATTCATCTCACGGTACTTTCACAATTCTGCCCATTTGTAATCAACTGGAAGTATTTGCATGTCACCACACGTCATAAAAAGTGCTATAATTTTCTGACCTTTGCTGCTGCTGTGACTTTGCTATTTGGCAGTACAATGTTTGCATAATTCCTTATCACAGAAAATTTCAGACCTTTTATCTCTTCAGCCAGTCTCTCTTCCCTGTCCATTGTACTTTTAGATGAAATATACTGGATGGGTTATTTTTGCAATACTTAGTTAGCCTGCAGCAGACCTGTATGGAGCATGGATACAGTAAGGTCCATGGTGCTGCCAGTATTTCCATAGAACAGACCATTGAAATTCTGAAGACATGCTTCAGATGCCTTCATAAATCTATGGAATGTTTCAGTACAGTTCACGAGATTAGTCCTCGTGCTTGTTGGCTTGCTGTATCCTGCACATTTTTTCCACAAACAAGGCCTACTGATTAATGCCTGAAAGAACAGAGAGGAAACTGGTCAAGGTCAGCGGGCAGTTGAGGCATTATTTGAGAAAGTGGTCACATACACAACCCATGTGTAAGCCTATAAAAGGGCACCGTTTCAGCTAAATAATTGCTATGCTACCAGTCTAACCTTCATGGTCATCTACGGTATAACATAGCCCCTGGTTATTGAGGTTTCAGTCACCAAAAACCTTTCCTATCTACTCCATTTAATACTGTTGTGACTTTACACCTCTGTAATGTCTCTTATCACACATGTAACTCACAGTACCATAATTTTTAAACTTATCAGTTTAAAAAAGTATTACATTCACAGAAATCATTAAATATTCTATAACAGGTCAGGGGAGCTGCAACTGTTGGCTACCTTTATCTGTGGATAAAAAATGTTTGGAGTGGAGGAGGTGGTTTTAGGATTGAAGAATTATATCCAAAAGGCTGTTTGGTTGAGAGCCAGGTTATTGAGTTAGAACTAGGTTTGAAAATCATTGGAAAATTGCACATAGGGAGTTAAAATGTGTGACATGAAATTAAAACTGTCCTCGCGCATTTGAATGCTTTCATGAGATTGTATGCAAAAGTGCTATGTATACTCAAGATAGAGCACCTCTGAACCAAAGCACTGTCAGATTTCGGGTCAGCTGTTTGGGTCAGTCTGGGCCAACTGGGTCAGTTTGGGTCAATACGCACTGGCTGATTATGTATCAGGAGCCACAATATGCCAATGGAGTCTTTTACAAGAATCCAATTTTCCAACAATTCTGGTTTTTGACAACAGGATGTGAGGCAATATTTAGACTATGATTTTAAAATTCTCACCCTTGTTTTCAAATCCCTTTATGGCCTTGGGGTTCCTTGACTCTGTAATCACTTTCAGATACACAACCCATGCAATGTCTGTTGTCCTCTAATTCTGCTCTTGGGGAGGTCATCGTGACCTCCTGGTAATGTCTATTGGGTTAATAATCAAGAATCCCAACCTAATGCTTTGGGGGAGTTAGTTCAAATCCAACCTTGAAATTTGTATTCCGTAAAGTCCAGAACTAATAAAGCTACCATAATTGCAATCGTTTTTGATTATCATTTTATAATCAGTTGCTTCTCTCATGCCCTTTTAGAGAATAAAATCTGCCATCCTTACTTGGTCTGGCCAACATGTAACTCCAGACTCACAGCAGTGTGGTTAACTCTTAACTGCACTCTCTGTAGTTGCAGCTGGACAAACAGGACTGGTCCATTCAGCGATGCCCACATCCCACAAATGAATTTTTTAAAAATTCCCAATTTTAAACATTTTTCCGTTGGCTGTGCTTTCAGACATCAAGGACTGCAGTCTGGAATTTTCTCACTAATCCTCTCTACCTCATTTTTCTCTTGTAATCTACCACATTGAAGTTGCCTAATTTTCCTTTGTGTGTGACTCAGTGTCAAATGTTGTCATGCACCTTGGCTTTTTGCAACACATCAAAAGAGCTACAAAAATTCAATTTGTTGATACTATTTAGTGCATTTTGCGCACACTTCCATGTTTTGGACATTTATAGAATTTTGGTGCTTTGGTGAACTTTTCTAGTTATTGTCATCCTGGCTATCTTTCTTTTAATTCATATACGTGATAAAAATGATCACTTTTGTTTCTCTTATCGGAAGAAGAGATGCATTTTACAGTGAAGTAGCTCATTTTTTCATGACTTTACATAGTGTAAAATCATTGTTGTCTTGTCAAACATGGTAACTGGTGTCACATTTACATCAAAATTTCACTCCCTTTTTAAACGTTAAAGGGCACAGTATCGGGCTGAATGTTTAGATTTTGATTTCATTAATAACTTTTAAATTCTGCAGTGCATTCTCAACTGCTCTTACATTGTCCTTCAAACTGTCACCTATAAAACCAGAGCCAACATGGATTTACCTCATTCAAATAATTTCTTTGATAAGAACTATTGTACACATTGTTAATCATTTAAAGAGTGCCTGATTACACCTGAAACCTAATATGTTAGGCAAATATATTGATGTGCTAAATACATGTATTTTTGAATACCCATTATTTCTGTACAGACAACCACTTTGATAAGAACATCAACATCTTCCAAAGATGACGTGACTGAAAATGATAGGAAGCAGATTGTTGTGTTGCACAGACTACTTAAAAAACCATTTTGGCAGTCACAAAATAACAAATCTGTTTTGAAGGAGAGTGGCTTGGAAAGTGTCAGAACTGAGTGTTGTGCTGGGTATCAACCTCAGGCAGTTTGTAGTTGGGGTGCTTCATTACCACCAATTTATTTTTCTAGATACTTTTTTAATCACCTTGTTCATACATGTTGTGACACACCTCCAGAGCAGATGGGACAACAATCTACAGCTTTTTGGCCCAGAGATAGGCAAACTAACATTGTGTGAAAATTGCACTATAATTTTCCTTTCTACTCTTTCAAGCCAACAGAATTTGTTTAAACAGCCCTGACGGGCCATTGTAACAAAAATGCAAATCCATGACAAGTGGAAACTTGCATAACAAAGGGGAAACTTGCAAGTTCCTCAGCCATGATCTTATTGACTGGGTGCACTGGTAAATATTTTCTAATCAACCTGATTAGAGATGTTATTACACACTTCTGGAGCAGGTGAGGCTTGAACCTGGACTCCTGGCTCAGAAATAGAGACAGTACCACTTTGTGAAAAGAGCACTACAGTTTTCCTGCCTACCCTGAGTTGAATTGTCAATGATAGAGGATAAACCACCACAAGTTATAACAAGAAGAGGAATTTTTACTTTTGCGTAACAGGGTACAATTTATTGCATGATAGAAATTGGTTTTTAAAAAATGCCATTACTGGTCAGGTGAAATTACAACCATTAAGAGCCAAGATGACGTATCTGTCTCCATTGAAGCCATTCATAAGAACGCTTGATTCTCCACCCAAAAACTGTGTGACCACATAAAATTAATGCAACTTCAACATTAACTCTTTCAGAACCATTGCCTTATTCAATGGCAGGAGTATCCAGATTTGAAAAATATAGGTGGTTCTGAAAGTGGCTATTGGCATACCTGAGATGAGAAACCTGAATTGCTTAGGAAATTTCCACTTTTCAAAAACAGATCATAAAAAAGATGTAGGGTCCAGCTAGTGTGTTTATATCTACCAGTTCAAGGACTCTCTGCAGTGTTTACCAGACTGTTGTGAAAGTTACCCATTTTATATTTTGTGCTGACAAACCAGTGTGGGTTTGAATAGACTGGTTTGAGTGAGTGCGAGTACCAAGGACCGAGTGAATAGCAGTCTATATCTCAACTCCTTGCCAGTGTTGGGTTAGGGTCAGGAAAGACTTAAAGCTGGACTGGTTTGTTTTCTGTATTTTTTGACCTGGATGGCATGGGAACATGAAGAGTCACATTGCAATGCTATTGTATTGCTTCATTGTGTCTGCAACAGATTTGTGAAGCTGATTTGTTTTCTGTTATGTACATGGTAAGGGCCCCTCAAAAAAAAGCCTTTTCCAGGATATGTAAACCCTCAGCACCAGCCCTATACATAGCTTTAATCCCACAAGTGAAAAAGTTTATGTAGACAGAATGTCAACAATTTCTTGTTTTGGCAAAATGTGTCTCTTTTCAGAAGGAGTCAATAAAACAATTGCCTTGCCTCCCTCATTCCAGCATAAATCAGCTTGCCCCTTACTACTAGGGAATAGTAAATGCCATTTCCATATGCGTAGTTGGCTTCACAGGGATATTTGCAAAAGCCAAAAATGTGAAAACATTCCAAAAAAGTAGAGTTTTCTGTATATTTGATATCTGTGCCAGGAAAAGCTATCAAGTCAAACCAGCTAGATTTTTTAATAACATCTCCACTTGAATGTTGTTTTCTAAATAACATTTATGATGACTAATGCAACAACTGTGGTGCACCACAGAATGGTTGGCTGGGAAGGCACACTTGATCTTCCACATGTTTATTTACTGACAAATTTGATTGAAGCAGGAGGCATCCTACCAACCTATGGCATTTAACATTCAGGAGACCAGTGGAATGATATCATTGCAATGAAAGGAGTTAAAAACAGTAAAGGATTAGCCAAAAGATGTGTGGAAAACACAGAGGTGTGTAATTGTGGTGGTTACAGCGAGTCGTTTTTCAGCTCAGTCACAAGTTCATTAATATAGGGGTGCGAAAAGATCCCATAGAATGAATCAATCACAGAAGTAAAGAAGTGATATAGTGCAGGAAGAAATCCTTTGATCCAAAGTGCCTGCACTGGCTCTTCAAATAGCATCATTACCTAGTGCCCATCTCCTGCTTTCTCCACGACCCCTTTTGGACATTATTTCTATCCAAATCGAATCTGCCTTCATCAGACTTCTAGCATAACGGATAATAATCCCTTGCTAAACAATTCCCCCCACAACAATATGCAGGACACCACATATATCTTAAAATTGAATGTAATTAAACAATGTCTGGTCTGGTCCTTTAGCACATTCTCATTTTTGTTTTGAATTTAATTGCATTCCTCTGTCAATTTGGTGTCATCTGCAAACTTACAAATTATCCTCTCAGTAACACTGTCCAGGCCATTAAAAAGACCTTGAACACCTGGGTGGCACCACTGTTGGAAAGTCTCCAAATTGAAGACTCTGCCATCTACAATGATGGGCTATGGTACTGGATCCAATTCCTGATGCAACATTTCAAATTTCCATTGATACCAGAATGTATGGAGAGCTTCAGTTTACAGCAGAGCTTCTAAATGTCTTTTTGCATTAATCTGTAGAGGATTCAGTTGAGGAATATCTATTATCTAATTCTGAACAGTATCCATACAGACATGGGACAAGTGCTCTGTGAGTCCACGCCTATAGTTTGTAACCAAGTTTCCTTTATGCGAGAAGCTAGTTTGTGTCACTCATATTTTCAAAAATAAAGAAGGTAAATCGGAGTCTGAGAATTCTCTGCTTGCCGGCCATTGTCTGGAAGACATTATAACAGCTGTCTTTACAATCAGTGGGAGACAGGAGAGGTGCATTAGAAATTCATGAGTGGCTTCCAAGAAAATGGTCAGGCTTAACAATATGATTGATTTCACGGTGGAAATGACTAGGATTGTGGATGAAGGAAATCCTAATTTACCTGAAGTTACAGAAAAACTTTGATAAGCTTCTCACACTTGGTCACTTCACAAGTAGGGACATTCTGGTATCAATGGAAATTTGAAATGTTGCATCAGGAATTGGATCCAGTACCATAGCCCATCATTGTAGATGGCAGAGTCTTCAATTTGGAGACTTTCCAACAGTGGTGCCACCCAGGTGTTCAAGGTCTTTTTAATGGCCTGGACAGTGTTACTGAGAGGATAATTTGTAAGTTTGCAGATGACACCAAATTGACAGAGGAATGCAATTAAATTCAAAACAAAAATGAGAATGTGCTAAAGGACCAGACCAGACATTGTTTAATTACATTCAATTTTAAGATATATGTGGTGTCCTGCATATTGTTGTGCGGGGAATTGTTTAGCAAGGGATTATTATCCGTTATGGTGTGTGACAGGCTTGATAGTTCAACTGGTCCACCTGCCCGTGCTTTCTATTTGTTCATTCAATCTTCGTCATGTGAATTGTGCGAGTTGCAGATTACAATCAAAGTATCTGCCCACAGGCAAGTAATGCCATCAGAGGGAAAGTGTCCCTGGGTGATGGTTTTGTATATTTTAGCAGCAGATTTCACAGCAGCAGTGACAGAAGTCTAAGCAATGGTCATTGTACTGCAAACCCAATGAAAGGAGATGTGAAGTAAAATACTTTCAAATGGGAAACCTTGTCCTTAATAAAAAAAAACTCCAAACAAGGTCTGAATGAATTAGTCGTGCTCTATTTGGGGACTTGGCAAGTAGTTTTATAGTTTTCAGATATATTGCTGGCTGCTTGCATTCAAGAAAATACAGTACACGTGGATCGGAAATATGTTTCTATCAAGTTCCAATTATTTTACTGAAGGCATTTACTCCCTTGCGGCGCTGGGATTTATTATCACTGTGACATGCCATGCAAAAATGTTGATAGTTGTTTCTGTCCTAGATTTTTGCTGAATATGGATGTTTGCATTTTACATCCTCCTTTGTCTTCTCAGACTCGTAAATTATCAAAGGCTGAGAGGCAGAGGTTCAGTGAAGAGGTGGAGATGCTGAAAGGATTACAACACCCCAACATAGTGCGTTTCTATGATTCCTTTAAATGTTCAGTGAAAGGTCACAAATGTATTGTGCTGGTGACTGAACTGATGACATCAGGGACACTCAAAACGTAAGTAACGAGGTAACCGCGTTTTCGATCCAACTGACTGATTTACGTCTTAGACAAAGTGCAGTAAATGGAATGATGATCAAAATGGAATGTTCCCTGGAGAAAAGATGCATGAGAGCTGCCAGTTATGTAGGAGTGATCGATCCATGCTTGAAGAAATTCCAAAGCTGAGACCCTAGCCCCAAATCCAGCCATTCACCTCTCCCTTTTAATCCCTTGTGACATGTGATGTAAAGTGATGCTTAGTGGACTTGCAGTGTGTAACACAATGCAGCAGCAAGCTGGCACTGTGTAACAACCATAGCAATTAGAAATGCAAGGTTCGCTACTGAGGCTGCTGTGTTATTCAACTGCTTTTATCTTTAGGTACCTAAAGCGGTTTAAAGCAATGAAGAATAAGGTTCTGCAGAGATGGAGCAGACAGATTCTGAAGGGCCTACAGTTCCTTCATACACGGTCCCCTCCTATCATCCACCGTGACCTCAAATGCGATAATATCTTCATTACAGGACCAACTGGCTCTGTAAAGATCGGTGACCTTGGTCTTGCAACACTAAAAAGTGCATCATTTGCAAAAAGTGTAATAGGTAAACACAATTTAAGATCTTGTATGCCTTTATTAATCATATGAACATGTATCGTAGTAGAAATTAGTTTCAGTAAATCCCACTTGTTCAATGTGACTCAAAGTACTAAATCTCCCTCCAACAATTAATTGACTCAGATTTGGTAATTTGTATTAGAAAGAACTGTAACACTGAGAAATGTGATATGAAAATATTAGTTAGAAAGTAAAAGAATCCTATTTAAGTTTGGGGTCAGAATACATTGTTAGCGTTTCATCTAAGCCTGGACACAACTGAGAAAGAAATTCTGAATGCTGTCAATGGAGGGTAAACACATGGCATCCTCCCAAGCAACATTGAAAAATCAGATTGGAACTTTCAGGTTTCTCCTTGCACAATAAAAATTACTTACCCTACCTCAAGGAATATTTCAAGGTTCAGTAGCCCTTGCCTCCTCTGAAGTGGATGACAGGAAAGCAGTGACAGCCAAAAATGAAGGAAACCCATACTAAATAGTGTAAGTGCAAGTGATGTGCATTTTTGGGGCCTTGCCCTCCTCTGAGATTTGAAGATGTGGTTCCAGTGTTGCATGAGATAATTGGGAAGATGCCGGCCCTGAAAGGGGGTGTGGAAATAAACCTGAGGTTGTAGTTTTAGTTCCCTGTGCCAGCCCAGTGGTGTACATCACCTACAGGTAACCTTCCAGCTCATCAAACCAATTTGTACCTGGCCATGGGTTAAACTGAAGCTTCTGATGCTGCTTTCTCTTGGCTAGAGATCACTGGAATGGTTGAATACTCTTGCAGATTCATTCAGTCACACAATGAAGGTGACAGAGCACCTGTACCATTCAGTTTACAATTTGTTTGGAACTGGAGCCTGCACTAATTATCTGCACCTGGCTGTCTCCAGATCCAAATTTTAAAAAAACTACTGACAGGTGGGCACAGGATACTGTTGGTGTAGCTTCATTGGTGCCTCTCATTGTTGCTTTCTAAAAATCACAAGGATCTGAGATTCTGAAGAAGAAGCACATTGCAATATTCTTACTAGTGACAAAAAAAGCTGCTTCCTGAAGAATCCCCAAAGTGTTATCTGACCGTCTCAATCAGAATAATAGGAAGGAAAAAAAACCTCAAGAAAGCAAGGTAAACTGAAATGAAAATACTAAAAAAAGATTGGACATAATCCTTTTAGTCGAGTTCCTCATAATTCAGCGCTTAGTAACGTTGAATGATTACTTTTAATGTGCAAGCATTTGGATTAATGGGGCATAGGATCATAGGAATTGACTTCACCATTAAAAATTGTGTGTGTCTGTTTTCTTTCAACTACTATAATATTGTACTTGGAAATATCTACAATGCAGAACATCATCAGAAATCCAATGTCATGGACTCTATTTTTAAATGAGTGTAAAAAATGCGTTACTGATTGGAAAACATGTTGCAAAGCGCTGACATCATTCTAGTGCAGTAGAAAATGCTTAATTAGGCTGGAATTAAAACTCCAATTTGGAGCACTTAGTATTTGGTGTTTGCTCTACAGAATCTAGAAGAGTATTAAGTTTCTTGGAATTAATACATAATCCTGCACGAGGCAGGATTTGGTGTGGAAACAAAGAAACATTCAGGTGCAAGTAGGCTGTACTCAAGCCAAGTGTGTTAAATTATATCATATGCTCCTCAGTATATGCACATGCATATGGATCCATAAATATTTAATCTACTGCTAAGGAATGTGCATAACAACTGCTGTCACTTTTACTAAGACCAATGTAGAAGCATCACGGACCAAGACAGAGGGACATATTCCATAGTGACCAGTGTCAGTGTAAACTGTAGCTCAGTAGATAGTGTTCTTGTGTCTGAATCAGAATGTTGTGACTTCTTCCAAGCCAGGCCACTCCACTGTAGCAGTGGGAGACTGCTGCAGTGTCAGAGGTACTGGCTCTTTCATGAGCTGTTAAGCTGAGCCAAATCCAGCTCAAGTGTCTTATGGACCACATGTAACCCCTTCAAAATATAATAAGCTAGCCCAGACCTTAACTTTTTCTAATTTTAAATGTAAGTGTAAAGTGTTGCATTCTAGATGTAATTTGATTAATCAAACTGTTTGACTCTAAGCAAAACACATTTTATTTTTACACTGCAGTTTAAACACAGATAAAATAAAAAGAAAAGAATTGTAACTAACTCTATTGAAATTTAAATATAAACTGCTAATTAACTGTTGCAGCGTAGTAACATCCCATAGACATACCCTTGGCAAAGGCAAATTCAGTAAAATAGGTTGTCTCACATGCAATTGGAGCAGAAGGAAGAGAAACACAGCTTTTTAGCTTTAAGAAAGAAAAGAATAAAAGCCTCCACCTCTGGCTTCAAGACCCCTGCAACTGCAGAAAGCTACATCTAAAAACCCAGATTCTGTGGGCGCTTGACCCCACACATTCACGCTGTTCTATTGTTTCAACCCTTTTTTAAAAAAAACATCCCCAAGACCCCTCAAGCTGTTGAGGTTATTGGCTTTGAGCATACCACTCACCACCTCTTTGTCAGCCTTTCGTCAGAAAAGAAATGAGGGCAATACTCACCTCTTAAAGCTGTATTATTATCACAGGTGAATGCAAAAGATCCCATGTGTGTTTTGAAAAAGAGCATTGGAGTAATTTATGGTGCCCTGAGTAATATTTATCTCCCAGTCAACATTGCAAAAATAGATTATCTGATCATTATTGTTCCTGTATGTGGGAGGTTGATATGTATAGATTAGTTGCAGTTTTCCATAATTCCAGCAGTGTCTACACCTCAAAAGTTATTGCTTTAAGATGTCTGGTGGTCTTGAAAGGTATTATATAATGCAAGTCTTTTTTTCCTTCCTTGAATGGCTGGAAAATCAAAGAGAAACAATAGATTTGAAAGGTCACCAAGTAGCAGTGAATGTTGGAAATGGACAGCGATAGCCAGGAAAGAGAGAAAATTGAAATAATCAAAATAGCCATTTGTCTTCCGAGAAAGAAAGCATAAGTTAGCAGAACAGTCAGAAGGTGAGAGAAAAAAGATAATTAGCACTAAACGATAAGCTAGCGACAAAAAAACTTATTTTAGAAAAAAACTTAATTCAATGCTTGCATTTTTGGAAGTTTCAACTACTCAGTTGGGCATCTACCTGGTGAAATTAAACCTTAAGTTGTGGAGCAGTTAGGAAGACCATAGATACTGATATTAACCTAGAGATTTGGTAATTTGTGTTGATTTAGATATTTAAAAGAAAATATAGAAGTGTTGAACCACAAGTTTGTATTATAACGCAAACCCAATCTTTCTTTGTTTTAGGTACTCCAGAGTTTATGGCTCCTGAGATGTATGAAGAAAAGTATGATGAATCTGTTGACGTTTATGCCTTTGGCATGTGTTTGTTGGAAATGGCCACCTCAGAATATCCATATTCAGAGTGCCATAATGCAGCCCAGATATATCGCAAAGTAACAAGTGTAAGTTGAAATGTATTTGGCTTTCAGTTTCATGAAATTAATCATAACATTCCTGAAAGGAAACCATATTACAATATACAAACTATAATACTTAATGATATATTTCAAAACATATAATCCTATCCTCCACGAAATTAGGAAAAAGCCTTTGCAATAGTAGTACATGTGTACATAAAAAGCACAACAAATCCAAACCAGGCTAATTATTTCAGAATACCAGCCCCCACAGTATACTCTCAATCATCAGTAAAGTGATGGAAGGTGTTCAGCAATAAGCTGCTCCGTGATGACCAGTTTGGGTTCCACCAAGGCCACTCAAGTCCTGAGCTCATTACAGCCCTGATTCGGACATAGACAGAAGATCTGAACTCCAGAGGTGAGGTGAGGGTAACAGCCCTTGCATTCGACAAAGTGCAGCTTCAAGGAATCCTAGCAAAACTGGAATCAATAGGTAAACTCTCCACTGGTTTGAGTCATACCTGGCACATATGAAGATTTTGTCGTTGTTGGAAGTCAGTCAACTCTGCTCCAGGACATTTCTGCAGAAGTTCCTCAAGGTAGTGTCGTAAGCTCAGTCATTTTCAGCTGCTTCATTAACGGCCTGCCTTCCATCATCAGGTCAGAAGCAGGAATGTTTGCCAATGATTGCATAATGTTCAGTACTATTTGTGAGCAGCAGTCCATATTCAAATATAATAAGATCTGAACAATATCCAGGCTTGGGCTGATCAGTGACAAGTAACATTTGTGCCACACTAATGTCAGGCAATGACCATCTCCAAAAGCAACAATCTAACCTTGACATTCAGTGGTGTTACCATCACCAAATTCCTCCTCTATCAATGTTCTTGAGGTTACCATTGGCCAGAAACTCACTGGACTCACCATATGAATACAGTGGCTACAAAAGCAGGTCAGAGGCTAGGAATATTGCGGTGAGTAACTCACCGCCTGACTCCTGAAAGCTTATCCACTGTCTACAAGGCAGTAGTCAGGAGTTTGATGGAATAGTCTCCAAGTAGCTGGATTGGTGCAGCTCCAACAACACTCAAGAAGCTTGACATCATTCAGGACAATGCAGCCCACTTGATTGGCACCACATCCACAAGCATCCACTCTCTCCACCACTAACACTCAGTAGCAGTAGTGTGTACTACCTAAGAGATGCACTGCAGAAAGCCATCAAGGCTCCTTAGACAGCACCTTCCAAACCCAAGATCACTTCCACGTGAATGAGAAAGGCAGCAAATACTTGGGAACACCACCACTGCAAGTTCCCCTCCAAGCCACTCAACATCCTGACTGGGAAATAACATCACATTCCCTCACTCTTGTGGTTCCGTTCGCTGAGCTGGGAATTTGTGTTGCAGATGTTTCGTCCCCTGTCTAGGTGACATCCTCAGTGCTTGGGAACTCCTGTGAAGTGCTTCTGTGATCTTTCCTCTGGCATTTGTAGTGGTTTGAGTCTGCCGCAATTCAAACCACTACAAATGGCGGAGGAAAGCTCACAGAAGCGCTTCACAGGAGGCTCCCAAGCACTGAGAATGTCACCTAGACAGGGGACAAAACATCTGCAACACAAATTCCCAGCTCGGCGAACAGAACCACAACAACGAGCACCCGAGCTACAAATCTTTTCCCAAACTTTGATTCCCTCAGTGTTGCTGGGTCAAACTCCTGGATTTCCCTCCCTAACAGCATTGTGGGTCAACCTGTAGCAGTTCAAGAAGACAGCTCACTACCACCTTCTCAAGGGCAACAAGGGATGGATAGTAAATGCTGGCCCAGCCAACAACACCCAAGATCCATAAGTGATTTAAAAAAAACACAAAAGCACATCAGATCATTGGGGTGTGAAGGAATTGCTTTGCTCTGAGATAGTGAATGAAGGAGAATTGAGGTCTGAGACAGTTCAAATAAGATCTCATTCAATGCCATTGCAGGCTTGAAGGGCTGAATGGCCTACTCTGGCTCCTATGTGTTCTTAAGAGTAAAGTAAAATAGAAACAAAATGCTGGTAGTACAAAGCATGTCAAGCAGCACTTGTGCAGAGATAATCCGAGTAAATGTTTTAGTTGGATTTCATTAGAACTGGAACAAGTTAAAGATGTGATGAAATTTTAAGCAGGTTCCCTGACAGGGAAACGGGAGAGGTAGAGTTACAAAAGGTGGGAAGCAGTAGAGATTCAATAACAACGGTAATGGCTCAAAGAAAAAGGCAATGGTAATGGGAGAAGTATGGACACATGCTTTAGAGGAGGTGTGAATGTGTATAGAAGAATTAACACTGTCAGTTGTTGAAACATGAGTGACATTATGATCAGAACTTGAATTTAATGCTGAGTTCAGAAGGCCATAACATACCTACTCAAAAGATGAGATGCTGTTCCATGAAGCTCAAATAAAGTTGAGGAATAGTCGGGAGGGTCATGGATAGAAAGGTTGGAGTCGGGTAAACTATTAATTTTGCAGATGACGTGCCCAGAGATGTGTGCTGTTTTGACCAGATGTGTGCTACAAAGTCCAGTCAATCCCCAAATACAAGAGGCAATGAACACTTATCACAGCATATAAATTGAAAGAAATACAAGTAGATTCCTATATTATCCAGGAGGAGGGTTTGGGGTCTGGATAATGGAAAAGGGAGGAGGAACAATGGTAGGTTTTGCACCTCCACTTCTGTGTATGGATGGTGCAGTTGGAAATAGTGGGTTTCTTGGACTAGAATGTTGCAGTGGAAATGGACCTTCCAGAATGCTGAATCAGGGGAGGTGAACATGTGTTTTGGGGTGGCATCAAGCTGGAGGAAGAGGAAATGGCAGCAGTCCAATTGAATGTAGGAGCTGGTGGGGGGATGGGGGGGGGTGGGCATTGAAAATGGGGAACACTCAGGAAAGGTTTGTGAGAAGGGGAACAGGTAAAAGCATAAGGGAGAGTGCTGGAATGGACACGATCAGAGATCCCTGTCAGTTACATTGAAGGAGAATCTTTGGTGAAGGAAAAAGCTCATAGAATCAGAAACCCTTATATGGAGGGTAGTATTATCAGAACAGATGTGATGGAGATAGAGGATTTGGTAGAATTGAATTAAGGCCTTGAAGGAATTGTTTAGGAGAGAACCCACCCTCAGAAGTAAAAACAAAGGGAAAGGAATATTCTGAGATGGATCTTGTGAACACGAGGGTGGAAATCTGAAGCTAAGTTCATTTTAAAAATAATTTCCAGTTCTGCTAAGAACTAGAAATGGCACCAGTGCATTTGGAAGATTTACAGATGGAAGTGTGAAGCGACTGGATATAGAGAGAAAGAAACCAGAATCAAATTAGGAAAAAAATCAGTTCTGAGGCAGGAGCAGGCTGAAATGAAGGGTTGGCATTGTTAGTCCTATAGGCAGACTCCATTCTTATTTTGAAAGAACATGCACTGAGCATATCATCCTACTCTACTCCCGTACACATCTCTGCATCTATCTCCAGACCATTTTAGTGCTCAAGCCATTCAATTTTGAACAGCTCCTAACCAAGCAGTCGACTTTGTGTCTATTATGTAGTTAAGTCCCACAAACCATCTTAAGTGAACTTTAGGAGTTGTCCTTGGGAATTTATTCCTGACCTCCAAACACTTAGTTTTCTGCTGATGAGTGACAATAAGTACTGGGTCCCTGTGATCAATGCAGTGATAATCCCAAGTAGATGAGAGATGCATTGTTAAGACATGCTAAGATTTCAGGGGGTATATGGACATTTTAGAAAAAGCTAGAATTGTCTCATTCAAAATAATTACCTGTAAATAAGAGGCACTCTTTTACTACTTCACTGAGGTTTGGCCTCAATTAAATATTTGGAGTGAGAGACTGTATTCTAACAACTAGTTTAATTACTTATTCAATTATGAACCTTTTGAGTAAGTAACACGAAACATGTCAGTTAGTTCACTCTGGCTGAAAGTCGATTCACTTTCAGAAAGTTGAGCTGTATTGTTAACAATAACAGGTAAATGTTAACACATGGTTTCTGTAACAGAATGGAAAGATATCCATGCTACATTATTAATGATTTCAAACCAAGCATTCTCTTGTTAGTTGACCATTCAGACATTCCATAAACCAAAGAAAATTGCGAGCTTTGAAGTGTACAGGAAAAGGAAAGGCGTTTATTAAACAAAGATGGCATTCCTATTCAGGTCACATTTGTAAGCAATTGAATTAAATTGAGTAAAATCAAGATGGTACATTTTAGAAAGATCTCCGTATAAATGGGGCAGTTGGTCCCCAGACTATATAAATCCTAGGGCTCTTGGGGAAATGAGATGAGATTTGGGCCATACAAGCTTCTTGCTCATGTTTTTAATAGTTCATAAGAGCCAGTGACTGTTGTTTTAAACTGGAAAGAGACTAATGTAGTTCTCATCTTTAAAAAATATTGTGAGATAGATCAGTATAACCATTCGCTTGAGATGAGCAATGAGAGGATGCCTGAGGGGCTAATTATTAATGCACTATGTGATTGCTGAGAAGGTCAGAGCAAGAACAGTTAGTGTGGCTTCAGTGAAAGGGAATGTTGTCTGACTAATTTTGGTGTGTTGTTGAAGAGGGCACCAATGTAGTGAATTAGGACAGGATATCATTGTTTATCTAAAAGCTTTTATAAAGTATAGCATAAGAGACTTTTCAGCAAGTCTGGAAGCTCAGTTATTGCTGGCAATGTACTGTGCTAGATTGAGAATGGAATAGAACACTGTAGACCTAAAATAGTCATGGGTAGGTTTAGATAGAAGTGCAACCAGTTACCAAAGGTGTCCTACAGGAATTATTATTCCTGATGAAGGGCTTTTGCCCGAAACGTCGATTTCTTCCTGCTCCTCAGATGCTGCCTGACCTGCTGTGCTTTTCCAGCACCACACTAATCTTGACCCTATGGGAATTATTATTGAGACCATTGCTCTTTACCAGTTTTATTGATGATCTAAGTGTATGTTAGGGAATGATCTGCAAATTTGCCAATGATAACCTACTTCAGGACCGCAGATGATGCTCAATTATTACCAGTACATTTAATGCATCAGGGATTTGACGTGCAACTGGCACAGTGTTGGATTTAGAAAATTGCAGTGTTATGCTTATGGGCTGTGTATGTTGAATATACATAATGCCCTTCAGGAAAAGAACCTACCACATACCATACTCACCCCTGTCACCAGTTACCTCTCATGTTTTAGGATGATGGTGCAGGGAAAGGGCATTAAAGGGGATGTATACAGTTAAACTTCTGCCCAAAGTTAACACACGGATGATCCCTGGAATGGTAGGTCTAACATATGAGGAATGGCTGAGGATCCTGGGATTGTATTCATTGGAGTTTAGAAGATTTAAGGGGAGACTTAATAGAGACGTACAAGATAATACATGGCTTGGAAAGGGTGGACGCTAGGAAATTGTTTCCATTAGGCGAGGAGACTAGGACCCGTGGACACAGCCTTAGAATTAGAGGGGGTCAATTCAGAACATAAATTTCTTCAGCCAGCGAGTGGTGGGCCTGTGGAATTCATTGCCACGGAGTGCAGTGGAGGCCGGGACGCTAAATGTCTTCAAGGCAGAGATTGATAGATTCTTGTTGTCTCAAGGAATTAAGGGCTACGGGGAGAATGCTGGTAAGTGGAGTTGAAATGCCCATCAGCCATGATTGAATGGCGGAGTGGACTCGATGGGCCGAATGGCCTTCCTTCCACTCCTATGTCTTATGGTCTTATGGTCTTCAAGTTGGTCTTATTAGAAAAGGGAAAACAGACAATGTAACCTCTTGGTAGGGTGGGTCAAGGAGTAAGTTGATGGTCTTCTCCTAAGATCGATCTCTCAAATGCTCTAAATGTTCACAAAAGTGTGGCTGCTGCAGATTATCTATAACCATTATTATCAAATTGTGCCAGGGCTGCTTAAGAATCACAAAATGAACTGAGAACAAAAAAAAGAAAATTGACATTTCCTATTTTTCTGAATCAAGTTTTGTTACTTTATTTTCCCTATACTCCAGCCTTGATGATTTTTAGGCCAGACATGAGGGCTCAGTTATTTCATCCAGGTGACCAGTAGAATTCAACTGATACCCTTCCAGCTTTTATACTCAGTCTGAGTAACAATTGAACCCTTGATATTATTAAAGGCAATTCTGATGAGTGTTATGATGTGCAGCATGGTGTTAATTTTTGGAATTTATTCACAGCAATCTTCATGAAGTGCTGCTTTATAAAATTTAAAAATAAACATAGAAAATAGGAGTCGGCTATTATGCCCTTTTGAGTCTGCTCCACCATACAGTATGATCGCAGGTGATCATCCAATTTAGCACAATGTTTGCACTTTCTGTCCTCGCCCTTTGAACCCTTTAGCTGTAAGAACTATATCAAACTCCTTCTTGAAATTCAATGTTTTGGCCTCCACCCTTTACTGTGGCAGAGCAGCCACAGGTTCACCACTCTTTGGGTGAAGAAATTTCTCCTCATCTCAGTCCCAAATGACCTACCTCGTATCCTTAAATTGGGGCCTAATTGTATCCTTAAACTGTAACACTTAGAAAGTTACACTAAACATTATTGAAGGTGCTAATTATATGTCATGCTATTATTCAAATGAAGGCCAGTTATCTCTCAATCCTATGTCATTCCTCTTTATGGCAATGTATCATAATCTCTGAGCGACAATAATACTGTGATTAAAGAAATTGATTAATGAGCAAGAAATTGATACTCAACTTCTTGGCCTGTGGAGATACCAACTTTATATTTTTATATAAATGGGAGAGTACTTCCTGTTGACAGGATTTCCACTGCAATGATCAGTTTTGGTTAACTGGACCATTGAGATATGGATAATGACTTCAGAATAGCACACTAGGACATCTGAGAAAGATCTATCTGGTTCAATATTGTTGGCTGTTTTTGATTCCTGCAAAAAAATAGTTTTTGAAGTCTTTCAAAAGACATCAGTTCAATAGTTAGAATTGGTATGGACACATCTGGGAAGCACAGCTTTGCTGATAACATCTGTTGTTCATTTGAGAATAAAAGGAACACTTTTTGAAGTTTGCCTATGATCTTTTTACCGACTGTACAACATGCACTTTGAGGGAAGGGGGTCATGTGAATCTGACTGTTTTCTGGATCAATTAATTCAGCAACGTAGTGATGTTTTGGTCCAATATTTTTTGTGTTGTTGTTGTTGTTCTGTGTATTTGTACAAAGATGTTTCAAGATTTTGGGATATGGCCAAAGTCAAAGTACCGATAGTTAATGATGCTGAACTGTTTCAATGTTAATCTGATTATACATCTTTGACCTTCAAGATTTGTACTTGTGTTATATGGTCTGAGTTACTGAGAAGCAAAGGCAGTTACACTAATTTAATATTCTTAAAAGCCACCAGCACTGGCTCAGACTGGAATAAGTGAACATTGATATGCAATAAACAGTGTGACTGTAGTCCATTTCCACAATCCTTTTTGATTAGATTAGTCTGTAGGAAAATTTTGGAGGTTACATAATTGCTCATTTCCATTTAACTGGTGAAGCTGAGACTGCGTAAAGAGTTTAGTCCTGGTTTTACACCTGGTGGTTTGCAGAATTATGTTGGTTTACACTGAGGGTGACACTTGTTTCAGCATTTTTAGATAGTGTGGCAGTAACACTTGGTAGTAGGCAGCTCCTGTTTTAAGTTTCTTGCCTGACAGCTTCATCAGGTTTGTGCCTTTTTACACAATAATCTGCTAAATTATATGTAACCACATAAAAAGACAAATCTGCAAGTAAGTACATAATTTTCCATTCAAACCAAACTTTTGTCCATTTTGGAATTTTATTTCGGCTAATCTGTACATAGTGTCTGGACACAACAGTAAATTGCTCACTTTCACCATGTAGTTTATAAGAAGTGCAGGGAAATAATTTAGATTTTCTTACCTCTGATAATGAGCTATTGTAAACACAAATAAAGTTGTGAGGATAGAATATGACTTTAATTGTAAAGTTATTAAACTTGTTTACTTTTTTTTCTGAGATGTAATTCAATGCATACCATAAAAAAAGTTAGCCTGTTAATCATTACTACATATAACATTTTCCACACTTGATTGCACTTTGCATTAGACTAAAGGCTACTGCATGGTTTTTTTTTCCCCTGTAGGGTGTTAAGCCAGCCAGCTTTAACAAAGTAAAAGTCCCAGAGCTGAAAGAGATTATTGAAGGATGCATACGCCAAAATAAAGATGAGAGGTAAGAATCTGCTCGTTGTTTGTGTGGTGACATAGATTGACCTTACAGTTAGATCATGGATCATCGATGAACTTTATCAGTCTATCAGTCCCATATGACCAGCTAGGATGTGGACAGTTTTTTAATTGCTTGACACTGAAAGTCAGATGTAACAACTTTACATTGGTACTTGTATAGATACTTCAGGCTGTTTCTGGTTGGTACATAATACTTCTAAATGTCAATATTTAATTTGATTACTTCTCATTGAGTTGTTACATGATTATTATGCAAGATTTTTAAACAAATTAATCTTTTAACTATCACAATAGTTTTGTAAATAGGTTCACCCCACTGACTGGGTACACCCACAGTGTATCGTGGTGCACGTGATATTGAACTTTGGGCCACAAAATGATTGAGCTGCAGAACATATCAATTGTCAGCTTGCCCATTATAAGATGCTGAGATGGTATCAGGACAGGAGGGTGATCTAGTAGGGTAATGTAATCAGTCTGTTGGAAAGGGTAGGGCAGGCAGATTGCAAACTGTATGGTATAGTAACACCCACAGTTACTGTTAGGAATGGAATTCCAGAATTATGATCCAGTGACAATAAAGGAATGACTGCAAACTTCCAAGTCACGATGGTGAGTGGCTTGGAAAGGAATTTGCAAGTGTTACCATATATCTGCTGCTTTTGACCTTCTAGGTAGTAGGGGTCACAGGTTTGGAATACGCTGGGGATTGGGAAGGATACTAGCCTGGCAGCAATCTGTGTAGTTTAGATATGGGCAAAGGCTCCAATTCAGGTTGAGTGGATTTTAAGCTCCTGCCTTCATGGTTGCTGTCTACAGAGTTACCCTTTATACTGTAGCATACTGGCTATATTCACACCAAAACCCAAAAAAAGTTTTGCAGAGAGGACTTAAAGCAGCCATTAAGTACCATTTTCAACTGTTTCAGACATGGGTCCTGGATGTCAGTTTATTTACTTACACTATTCTGGCAGGTGGTACATTTCTGGCTCTTAGTTCCTCTACACTTGCTGCAGTATTAGAGATGGGAGTGGCCATTCACCACCAGAAGTTGTGTACTGCACAGTTGTATTTTTCAACTATATTGCAGCAAGAGAACATGTCCACCATTTTAAAATGATTGTGCCTGAATCCCACCTGCCACCCCACTTGACATATAGGCAGTTGGAACACGCTAAAACCTGCACTGTGTACTGATTCATTCTGACTGCAATTCTAAGAAACCAGGTGTTTAATGAAAAGCAGCATTTCTGTCTTCCATGCCAAAACTGCACTTTGCTATTATAATTGCTTGATAAAAGACTTCTAATCTTTAATAGCTTGGCAACACATGCCATCACTGAAAACAACAACCATATTTGCGTGGCATGGTGGCTCAGTGGTTAGCACTGCTGCCTGGGTTCAATTCCAGCCTCTGGAGACTCCTGTGTGGAGTTTTCATATTCACCCTGTGTCTGTGTGGGTTTCTTCCAAGTACTCCGGTTTCCACCCACAGTCCAAAGATGTGCAAGTTAGGTACTATTGGCCATGCTAAATTGTCCACAATGTTCTAGGATGTATAGGTTAGGTGCATTCGTCAGGGGAAATGTAAGGTAGTAGGATAGGGGAATGGGTTAGGGTGAGATATTCTTCTAAGGGACAATGTGGACTTGGGCCACATGGCCTGTTTCCAGACTGTAGTGGTTCTATGGCGCTATCCTCTCCCCAACAGATTGTTTGCTGTATGGCCATAGTATTTTTAAATTGGTTGTAGGATGTGTATATTACTGACTAGGTTAGCCTGGAGAAGATAACAGCCTTCTTCAATTACTGCAGGCCTTGAGATATATGGACACTCACAGTACTATTAAGGAAGGACTTTGACCAAACAACAGATCATGTGTATAGTTCCAAGTCAGGATGGTGTGTGGCTTGGAGGGGAACTTGCAGATAGCAATGTTCCCATTCGTGTACTGCTCTTGACTTTTTTTAAACAGCATAACTTTGGATGTTATCAAATCATGAATGCAGAGAAGGGATGTGAATGGGAGTCCAGTTTACTAGATTAGACAGGATTGAGGTTCACGAGGAGGAGCTTGGCAATTCTGGAGAGTGTGGAAACAGAAGTCCCCTGGCCGGATGCAATTTATCCTAGGATTCTCTGGGAAGCCAGGGAGGAGATTGCAGAGTCTTTGGCATTGATCTTTATGTTGTCATTGTCTACAAGAATAGTACCAGAAGACTGGAGGATAGCAAATATTGTTCCCTTGTTCAAGAAGGGGTGTAGAGACAATTCAGGTAATTCCAGACCAAGTTAAAAATCTCACAACACCAAGTTATAGTCCAACTGGTTTATTTGGAAGGGTGGCACGGTGGCTTAGTGGTTAGCACTGCTGCCTCATAGCACCAGGGTCTCAGGTTCAATTCCAGCCTCGGGTGACTGTCTGTATGGAGTTTGCACATTCACCCTGTGTCTGTGTGGGCTTCCTCCCACAGTCCAAAGATGTGCGGGTCAGGTGATTGACCATGCTAATTTGCCCATAGTGTTAGGTGCATTAGTCGGAGGGAAATGGGTCTGGGTCTGGGTGGGCTACTCTTCGGAGGGTCGGTGTGGACTAGTTGGGCTGAAGGGCCTGTTTCCACACTGTCGGGAATCTAATCTACTAGCTTTCGGAGCGCTGCTTCTTCAGGTGGTTATAGCCCAGTGCACCTTATTTCGGTTGTGGGTAAAGTGTTGGAAAAGATTATGAGAGAGAAGATTTATAATCATCTAGAGAGGAATGAGTTGATTAAGGATAGTCAGCAGGGTTTTGTGAAGGGTAGCTTATGCCTCATAAATGTTATTGAGTTCTTTGAGCTGTTGACCAAACAAGCGATGAGGGTAAAGCAGTTGATGTGGTGTATATCGATTTCACTAAGGCGTTTGTAAGGTTCCCCATGATCAGCTACTGCACAAAATACTGAGGCATGGGATTGAGGGTGATTTAGCAGTTTGAATCAGAAATTGGCTAGTTGAAAAAAGACAACGGGTAGCAGTTGATGGGAAATGTTCATCCTGGTGTTCAGTTACTAGTGGGGTACCGCAAGGATCTGTTTTGGAGTCACTGCTGTTTGTCATTTTTGTAAATTACCTAGATGAGAGTGTAGAAGGATGCGTTAGTAAATTTACGGATGACACTAAGGTCGGTGGAATTGTAGATAGTGCTGAAGGATGTTGCAGGTTACAGAGGGACGTAGATAAGCTGCAGAGCTGGGCTGAGAGATGGAAAATGGAGTTTAATGTGGAAAAAATGTGAGTTGATTCGCTTTGGAAGAGTAACAGGAATAAAGGGTACTGGGTTAATGGTAAGATTCTTGGTAGTGTAGAAGAACAAGAGATCTCAGTGTCCATGTACATAGTTCCCTGAAAGTTGCCACCCTGGTTGATAAGGTTGTTAAGAAGGCATACAATGTGATAGCTTTTATTGGTAAAGGGATTGAATTTTGGAGCCACGAAGTCATGCAGCAGCTGTGCAATACTTTGGTGCGGCCGCACTTGGAGTATTGTGTACAGTTCTGGTCACTGCATTCTAGGCAAGATGTGGAAGCTTTTGGAAAGGGATCAGAGGAGATATACTAGGATGTTGCCTAGTATGGAGGTAAGGTCTTTTCAGGAAAGGTTGAGGGACTTGAGGCTGTTTTCATTAGAGAGAAGAAGGTTGAAAGATTATTTAATTGATATATATAAGATAATCAGAGGGTTAGATCAGGTGGACAGTGACAGCCTTCTCCTTGGATGGTGACAGCTAGCACAAGGTGACATAGCTATAAATTGAGGGGTGATAGATGTAGGACAGATGTCAGAGGTAGTTTCTTTACTCAGAATAGTAGAGGCATGTTACGCAGTGCCTGCAACAATAGTAGTCTCGCCAGGTTTAAGGACATTTAAATAGTCATTGGATAAACATTTGGATAAAAATGGAATAATTTAGGATAGATAGGCTTCAGATTAGTTTCACTGGTCGGCACAACATCAAGGACCGAAGTGCTGTAATGTTCTATTTATGGTGGCATTGTAAATAAATTAAAATGTTCTCTGATATTTCTATGGTAAATATATGCCCAGAAAGTGAATTCATTATGGGTCTTCTCAGCAAACTCGCAATTGCAATTCCAATTGGATAAATTGTATAGAGGAATACATAGTGTGTTGAACCCATCTTTCATAGACATGCCTGGTATCAGTACAACTTCAGAATTATGACATGTAATTTCCTTACATCCTTTGATTTTATTAATTTGTTAAGTAGGAAGTGTGTTTTTGCAGCCGGAGTTACACAAACATGATATGTTGCTCAGCCAAAACCTTTCCATCCACTCCCAAGCTGGGTTCCCATAATATAGTCGAGAGTGTGGTACTAGAAAAGCGCAGCAGTTCAGGCAGCATCTGAGGAGCAGGAGAATCGACGTTTCGGGCATAAGCCCTTCATCCTGATGAAGGGCTTATGCCCAAAACATCGATTCTCCTGTTCCTCAAGTGCTGCCTAACCTGCTGTGCTTTTCCAGCACCACACTCTCGACTCAGATTTCCAGCACCTGCAGTCCTCGCTTCCTCCTAGTTGATTTCCTTCCCATAATATAGCCAGCGAACTTGTGTTAAATTGGCGAACGATATCCAACTCCGCTTCCTAACCCCAACTTCACTCCTTCAGTAAACACTAAGTAAGTACTATTTTTCTCAATATCAAAATAATAATCAGACACCAATGTCTTTAATTTCCAGGTCTGTTAGCCAGCTTAATCCTAGCATCCTATTCTCTTTTTGAGCAGGTACACCATTCAGGATCTTCTTGACCACTCATTCTTTAAAGAGGATACTGGGGTGTATGTTGAGCTTGCAGAGGAAGATGATGGAGCAAAATCTGCCCTAAAACTTTGGCTCCGCATGGATGACTCAAAGAAACTCCATGGCAAATACAAAGACAACAAAGCCATAGAGTTTCTTTTTGAATTGTATAAGGATGTTTCAGAAGAAGTGGCACAGGAAATGGTAAAATTCCCACTATTTACTTACATGCATAGCTGATGTGTATTGCTGAAGGCAATATAAATTTTCTTTGTAAGTTTTGCAACCAAAGTATTTGATTACATTTGATCCTATCTTTGATATATTATCATTTAACGCAATATTGAAAATAACCCTAACAACGGTTTATTGTTGAATTTAAACATGAATCTTGGGCCAGTGTTCTTGAAATTGCTCTTGCTTGAAAAAAAGACTGGAAGTAATTAGCAAATACTCCCCTCCCTACTTCATCCTGTCTTTTAGCTTTATTTAAACATTTCCTCGAAAGGAAAAGGATTTGGGTTTTGGCAAAATTATGACCATTAAACACAGTTTATAAATTGAAATTTCCAATAATCGGATTTTCAGTTGGCAAGTCACTTGCACAAGATCATATTGCTTATTCCATGTGCCAATATACGGACAGTGACTAGTCTGAGTCTTTCTTCAGCTAACAGGATCGACATCTGACTGCAGATGGGAAAGCTAAATGGTTGTTCTTCTTGAATTCTATGACCAAAGGCAAGCCTGATCCATAGTACCATGTTCATCACCACAGAGCATAGAGACAGACTATGAATCCACGCCACCTGGAATAGACATTGAACCGTGTGCTGTTGGCTCAATTCTGCTTCATAAGGACTGACCTTTTAGATGTTTATAAAATCATGAGGTGCACGGATAGGATAAATAGCCAGGGAGGAGAGTCCAAAGCTAGAAGTCATAGGTTTAAGGTGAGAAGGGAAAATTTTAAAAGGAATCTGAGGGGCAGCTTGTTCATGCAGAGGGTGGTTGTATTTGGATTGAACTGCCAGAGGAGATGATGGAGGTGGATAAAATTACAACATTTAAAAGGCAACTGGATGGCTATGTGAATAGGAGAGGCTTTCAGGAATAAGAACTAAATGTTGGCAAATGCAACTCGATCAGTTGAGGAGATCTGGTTGGCATGGACAAGTTGGAGCAAAGGGTCTGTCACCATGCTGTATAACTCTGATTTTAGGAGTCTAGTAGTATCCAGCTAGCTCAACCAACTAGTCACTGTGCCACAAGAATTCCAAAGCTAGGTTTTCCAACTTTTTTTATGCCTAGATGATAGAATAATTATTATTCTAAAATGCTATCAGCAATTCTCAGTTTTAGTATTCTTCAACACATCTTTACCTCTATTTTATTAATATGCTAAAATCTTGGTGTAATTCTGATCTAAATGTAATTGAGAAAGTTACAAACCATCTCTGCAGTTGGTGCCACCCAAAACAAAGTTCGTGCAGCATGACTAGTTCCGGACATCAAAATTCTTTCGACAGAACAAAATCAGAGCCAGTGTCAAGCTAGTCTTGGAAATAAACTTTAAAGGCCTCAGAATGAAGACCCTATAAAAGAGAGCCACCCTCAGGCCATTAGTCCAGAAATCAGATATAGGATTTCATGTTTTACAGCAATAAATTCAAGCTCAAAGTGGTGGAGTAAGATCATGAGGAAACTGTATTTTATTATACATTTTCTAATGGGCCCTACCTAAAGCCCTGTGACTGAATTGAATTTGTCCTTTTTTTTCAAGACAGTCTCTTCATGGGAGGTACTCAATGCTGGTCTTTGGACAGATTTAATTTGATTCTAAAGAAAGAAGTAGCATTTGGACAGATGGTGTCTACAAGTTGTGTGTGATTTATCTGTCAAATGGATAATGTAGATACTATTTTGGATATGTAAACAAATCATGAAGATTAAATGTTCTAATAGGATGGTACCACAGTTGACAGGGCTAACAATCCAAGTGCATTTATAATTTTTGAAGGCTGAATTTGTAAATGATTAATATCATCATGAATAAATATTGAGGTTTACTTTAAAATCCACAGGATGAGTGATACCTACATATCCATGGGAGCCATTATCACTGAATACAGCAGATGTAGATTCCTAGCCATTCTCCATTTTGCCAGTACAGGGACTTCAAACAATGTATTACGTGTACAAAGTGGCCAACTGAACAATTAGAGAATTGAGCTTGAAACCAGACATTGTGTCTGTGCAGTTTGATACCAGTGACATGTCTCTTTTTATTCAGTTTTTTGCCAATTTTCTGTCATAAAGACACAAATATTTGCAATGGCATTGCTCTGTAGTCATTGACTGTCCTCGCACTAATTTCTCAGATGGTCTGTCTCCGTCTGTGAGCTTAGGCACTTGTGATGGCTGTCCATCAAATTTGAATCGAGCTGTTCAATATATGTATCTCAGCTGATCCTAGCTTGATCTTTATGTAATTATCAACATAGCTGCTTTCCAACTGCACTTATACAAGGATCAGAAAGTAGGACTTTTTTTGTCCCTTCCCTAACCCAAGGGTACTGGAGCTTGCTGTAATTTCTAAGATGAGACATACTGACTCAACAGAAATTGCAGGTCGAATTCTGATATTTGAAAGACACTTGGACTGAGGTACAGGGATAGGAAGGGTTTAGGGGGATATGGGCCAAATGCAGGTAGATGGGACTAGTTTAGTTTTGGAAACCTGGTCAGCATGGATGACTTCGACCATGTAGTCACACTGCACACTAAACCATTGGGATAGCTACAAAGTGAAAAACAGTACATTTTCATCTTGGAGTCTTGCTTTATTGAGTACCAGCTTAGAGAGCAGAAACCTTCTGAATCTTGTGACAAAAATTACAATGTTGATTATCTCCATTTATTTAAAATATTCATACATTATCTATTTACTGAAGACAGAGAGGACAAGTTAGATTATCCATTTACTGCTGTTGAAAAAAGGATCCAGGTAATATTAACAGATACAGTCAATTAAAGAGATTCAGAGAAGTGTTGTTACAGTGAACATATGATCTGTGATCACACGGTTGAATGCATTTTAGGAACAACATGCAAGAGGAGATGTGGTATGTTGCTGTACGATCAAAGATATGCACTTGTGAAATTAATTTTTCTTCCATAGAATATTATTCCACTTTTGAAATGTGTGGTGCATCTGTTTTTTTTTAGGTAACATTGGGTTTTGTGTTTGAGGCTGACTATAAATTAGTTGCAAAGGCCATCAGAGATCGTGTGACTGAGGTAAAAAGAAAACGTGAAAGAAACCAACGCATGCAAGAGGAACTGAAGAAGAAAGAGCAAGAGAAAAAGAAAAAAATTTATGAGCTCTTAGAAGAGCTAAAGGTACCTCAAGACACAACAGAGAGTGCAGCTGGAGCGACTCCTCTCTCGCGGTCTCCAGTGCCCACAGGCCCCACAGAGATCCTGCTGAATCCTTCATTTCCACCTGAGCCTGAGGAACCAGAGGCTGATCAACATCAGACATTTCGTTATAGGAATACCAACTATTCTTCAGCTACATGTAAGACTGAATTGACATAAGTAAATCAGTAACAAAGCCAGGTTCTGTGCTCCTAATTAAGTAGGACAACTGGAATAGCTTCCCCTTGTGCTTAAATTCTTGACTAGTTATATGGACTTCATTCAAATCTATGTGGATTCAATCTGAGACCTATGGAGGATGAAATTTACCTTGGACTGGGATGTCAAACAAGTAGTATAATGTGCCGACAATTGTACAGTCTGTCTAATATTCAATTCCGACGTAATGCTGTGCCAATGGTATTTCATTTCTAAATAATGCTTAGCATCCAAAAGTAGATGGTTAAGCATCTCTTAATTCTGAGTTAATTAATAAGCACCAACTGAATTGTGTTTTCCTGAACTATTAGCCCTAATTTCTTCATATTTTCCAGGCTTTGTTAGACTAGTATCAGTAATGCAGCTCCATGCTATTTTTTTCAATATCTTTGTCCAGTCCCACATGGATCAATAAGAGATCAGGAACTAGCTGTGTGGAAGATGTTTATTTGCAGTTTGAAGTAATTTCCAAAGCTGGTTTTAAACCACAGATATGTATACATAAGTTTGCTGATTAATTGCGTAAATATATTTGCCAGGAAAATGTCAAAGCTGTGATTCAAGTAGCACAAAGAGATCAAAGAGAAGTTTGTGGATACTTTTCTCTTCCTATCTGTTCTAGAAAAACATTTTTAAAAAGAAAATGTGTTTCCACGTATACTTTCATAAAGCCAGATCAGTGCAGAATCTTGTTTTTCTAATGTACTGTGGAAGAAATACATACAGTTCTGTAATTTCACCCTTGAGCATTTCTGATATTAGCCAAACCATCTGAGTAATAGTTCACAGGATTCAAATTGTTTGTGATTTCTGGTTTATCTAATTTGATGACATTGGCAAGACATATAATTTGATATATCTTGCATTCCCTTTCCATAATATTTTCAGTTGATTACAAACCCATTTTCTAAAGAATTAACAACTCTATGTTGGTAGATTTTCACCATTTTGATACACTAAATGATAACATCATTATAACATTAAAACATTTTCACTTCCACTGATTTTAATGCTGAATAATATGTTAATAGGTGTACCAGTGAAATTCATTTAGATGATATCAGAATTTTTATTGTATTCTCAGTTTGAAAAGTAATGCAGGAAGAATGAAATTGATTTTGTCAAGGTCACATGAAACCAATTATATCCCTTTTTTTTTCTCTGCTTCTGATTTAGCTGATTGTGAGACTGATGGTTATCTAAGTTCTTCTGGATTCTTGGACTCGAATGATAATTTGCAAATGGCTGGCCAGTTAACTCCTAAATCTGGAACTGGACTCCAGTTTCCAGCAGTAAGTATAGCTGTAAACTTGTGGATGCTTTGCAGACAGCATCAAATTGTATGAAATTAATACAGTTCTCTGAGCTAATTATGGGATTAGCACTTAAGGACATTCTTGTTGGTGGTATCATTTTATCAATTTATGCCATTGTGTTTGGGCAGATTTTGGCAATATGGAGAAGCTTGTTCTCAAGTTGCAGTGTGGTAGGATAGTGTTATGGGATATTGGAGACTAGTTTCTCCAACAAATCCGTCTTTCAGTTTGCACACCTTCTCAATTTTGACTATTGAGCAGATGTGTCTATTAATTCTTGTCATTTGATTTTGAACTCATGAAATAAATATTGCAGGACCACATATTGCAAGTTAATAAATTGCTAGATTTACTATTTGGTTTGCATTCATGGGGTAGTGTACTTCAATTTCAAAAGGGATCGCTTTCTTAATTAAATTCATAATGAACAATTTCTTTAAAAACTGAGATGAAGTGAGTAGTGATTAAAGTCTGGTTGAAGATTTGTAGCTCGGGTGTCCGTTGTTGTGGTTCTGTTCGCCGAGCTGGAAGTTTTTGCTGCAAACGTTTCGTTCCCTGGCTAGGGAACATCATCAGTGCTATTGGAGCCTCCTGTGAAGCGCTGCTTTGATGTTTCTTCCGGTATTTATAGTGGTTTGTTCTTGCCGCTTCCGGGTGTCAGTTTCAGCTGTAGTAGTTTGTATGTGGGGTCCAGGTCGATGTGTCTGTTGATGGATGTTCTTGCCGTTTCCGGGTGTCAGTTTCAGCTGTAGTGGTTTGTAATATTGGGTCCAGGTCCATGTGTCTGTTAATGGAGTTAGTGGATGAATGCCATGCCTCTAGGAATTCCCTGGCTGTTCTCTGTCTGACTTGTCCTATGATGGTAGTGTTTTCCCAGTCAAATTCGTGTTCCTGGTTGTCTGAGTGTATGGCTACTAGGGATAGCTGGTCGTGTCGTTTTGTGGCTAGCTGATGTTCGTGGATGCGGATTGTTAGCTGTCTTCCTGTTTGTCCTATATAGTGTTTTGTGCAGTCCTTGCATGGTATTTTATAAACTACATTAGTTTGGCTCGTGCTGGCTATTGGGTCCTTTGTTCTAGTGAGTTGTTGTCCGAGTGTGGAAGTTGGCTTGTGTGCTGTTATGAGTCCTAAGGGTCGCAGTAGTCTGACTGTCAGTTCTGAGACGCTCCTGACGTATGGTAGTGTGGCTAGTCCTTTTGGTTGTGGCATGTCCTCGTTCCGTGGTCTATCTCTTAGGCATCTGGTGATAAAGTTGCGTGGGTATCCGTTTTTGGCGAATACCTTGTATAGGTGTTCCTCTTCCTCTTTTCGCAGTTCTGGTGTACTGCAGTGTGTTGTGGCTCTTTTGAATAGTGTCCTGATGCAGCTTCGTTTGTGTGTGTGTTGGGGTGGTTACTTTCATAGTTTAGGACTTGGTCTGTGTGTGTTGGTTTCCTGTGTACCCTTGTGGTGAATTCTCCGTTGGGTGTTCTCTCTACTAACACGTCTAGGAATGGGAGTTGGCTATCCTTTTCCTCTTCTCTCGTGAATCGTATTCCTGTGAGTGTGGCGTTGATGATTCGGTGTGTTTTTTCTATTTCTGTGTTTTTGATGATTACAAAGGTGTCATCTACGTATCTGATCCAGAGTTTGGGTTGGATTTGTGGTAGGGCTGTATGTTCTAACCTTTGCATAACTGCCTCTGCTATGAGTCCCGAGATTGGTGATCCCATGGGAACACCCATGGGATCACCAATCTCGGGACTCATTGCATAACTGCCTCTGAAGATTCAAAGATTTCAGAAGTTCAAGTATCATAGAAAGAAGGAAATACCAATCTAGCTATGCAGTTTTACACTTCAAATGTCCTCAGGAACTGGTGGCCTTATGGTATTATCGCTAGACCCAGGTAATGTTCTGGGTTTCAATCTCACCATGGCAGAATTTGAATTCAATAGAAAGTCTCCTGATGACTGTGAATTGATTGTTGGGAAAAACCCATCTTGTTCACTAATATCCTTTGGGGATGGAAACTGCTATCCTTACCTGGTCTGACCTACATGTGACTCCACCTATAGCAATGTGGTTGACTCTCAACTACCGTCAGGGCAATAAATACTGGCCCGGCCAGTGACCCCCACGATTTACGAATGATTTGTTTTTTAAAAAGGAACTTTTTTTTTATAGAACAAGACCATTTGATTGCAAAACATGAGAATGTAGAATAAATGAAAACTATATTTGAAAAGAATAGACTTTGAAAGTTCTGAGCTATCAAGCTGTTGATTTGAAGGAAATTTTATGAAATAAGGATTAAGCTGCATGACAATTATATATAAAAAAAACATGATGGGAAAGAGGACAGAATCAAAAGGAATGTTCATTAATTAAACAAAGAGTTGGAAGAAAATGGAAGAGACATATACATGATGTTGGTGGGAGGACATAAGAGGGTAACCTCTTGGAAATGTACAGTGTCAGATTATCAAGAGCTTTGAAAATATTCAAGGCAATAATTTAGATTGTTCAAGGGCAGTTCTCAAGTACATGACGTACATCAATGGTTGAATAGCCATGCCAAAAATTGTTGCCTAATGTTGTTTAGGCTAGAGCTTCTGGATTAATGGAAAATTAAACAGTAAAACATGTTCTATAAATTTGGAAACTTTGATTTAACAGGGTGAACTCTGTAGTAACGTAATTCTTAGTTTAATAATTTACAGGATAACTATTACAGGATAAAAATGTTGGAAACAGCCTGGATTGTATTTGGGGTTAATGTTCATCTTTCCCACTGGGGGCAATAAACTGATTGAGACAAGAGAACTGATCTTCTGTAAAATTTATTTGATCTTTAGTTCATTCAATTAACTGAAACTTTAGCCAGGTGTATAAAAGAAGAGTGATTCCCCTCTCCTCCACCTGATTAATGTTTAGTTCTTTAGTTTCTGATCACTGAAACATCTTTAGTCAGTGTTTATTATGTTGCATATATTTATTCCATTTTGCATCTTTCAATTGCAGAATATTGCTGTGACTATCCCCTCAAAGCATCATTTATCACTTCACAGTGGGCTAAATTCACCAGTTGACAGGTAAATCAAAATAACTATGATTAGTTGACGATCCCATTTTTCTTTCAAACCTTTAATCCAATTGTATCTCTATTTTGAAAGTTTTATGCATCTGAATCATTAATTCAGTTATAACTATCAATTAGAATTTTTAAAAAAGCGTAGGACATTATTATAGAATGTGTTTTAATTCTTTTTCCCAAGATGTGTTTATTCTTCCATTGGCATTTAAATTTGCCCATCTTTAGTCCGTGTAACTTTCACTAATTCTTACCTTGACCACAATGTGTAATCTTTCAAAGACGTAGAGACATCCTTATCAAGAAGAGGAGAATATATGATCAAGTGGTTTTGTTTATGGAGTCACGAGAAAATTTTTGTATGATCATAAAGAATTTATTATCTTTCATTGAATATCAACCTGTTCTGCAGTAATTTGTATTTGCAGTGTTTACATTAAAAAATTCTTTGTCAATAAATAACAAAGTGAAAAAGAGACCAATTTTTGGAATGTCTTATACTCCTGAAAGAATTAAATAACGAGATTGCGAGAAAGAATTAAAGTTCCACAATCACTTTGAAATGTCACATCGATTGTTAAGATCCAGTAACATTTGAACAGTCTCGTGAATCATTGAAAACTGTACAGATTTTACAATTTGGCTGTAAAAATTATTTTATAGCTCCTTTATCTTTTTAGTTGATCATCATGATGTATACAGTATTAACCAGCTATCTTACCCCCTTTGTCTGTAGTTGTGGCTCTAGTTTGTTTCATTGCACCTTGACAGCATTTGGGGAGATATATCTTATTTTTGGCAGTTCTATTCCAGAAAGAATCTCTTGAGATGAGAACCTAAGTACATAATCATTGTGTTAAACCACCGCCTTTTTAAACAAGAGTCTAGTGATTTGGAATTGTTTTAAAAAATTATAAACTTTGTCTCAGATCAGTAATGCATACAGAAATTAAATGGATCAATACTTCTCTTAAAATGGAATTACTACTTTCTCATAGTGAAAACATTAAACTCTAACCCTCCATTATTTTCTTAACTTGTAAAACAAATGATGCATTTTCATCTGTTTCAGAAACTAACTATGCAACACATTTTTTCTCACTAGTAGATTATAATTGAAAAGTTGATCAAGTTAATGGAAATCCAACAATACATTTCATAATGTTAGCTCTATTTTCTGTTCTGGTTGGTTTTATGCAGCTATGCCTCAGATGTTGCTTCTGGAATGAGTGATGGATATGAAGGTCTATCTGCAGGAGAAGGATCAACAAAACTGCCAGTGAAGCGCATCTCGAGCAAACTCATTCGTAGGCGCGGTCGATCCAGGCTACGAATTCTTAATGTAAGCATATCTTAATTCAGATCATTGGTTACTGCGCAGTACAAGAAATTGCATCACAGTTTCTAAGTGAAGATCCACTTATCTCCAATCTTTATTCTCCTGCACATTCTCACAAAGTTCTTCCCTTCATAATGTGGTACAATGTTTGTTTACTCAAACTGGAAGAAAGAACATTGGCTGCAAGTTAGAATTATATAATCTCTAGAGACACTTTCAGGGATGTTACAATGGAACAATACCAACAATAGAGTCAGATGAGATTGTGGATTATTGGTAATATCACTGGACTAATATTCCAGTGATCCTCATTAGTTCTTTGGAGTCATGGATTCAAACTGCATGAATCCACCATGGAGTTGCTGGTGGAATTTAAATCCAAGAAGGGACAACAATGTTCATTAACATCTTTTAGAAGGAAATCAGTTATCCTTATCTGGTCTGGCCTACATGTGACTCTTGATTGAGGTGGTTGAGTCTTAATTGTCTCTGAAATGGTCTAACAAGCCACTTAATCCCTGGGTAATTCCAAATGGGCAACAAATTTTGGCCTTGATTTTAAGTCCACCTTCCAGAACGAGCAAAGAAAACAAACATCTAACTGGTCTGGCTGTATCATAACACGCAGTGACTGCACTTTGTGGACTTGCTGCATTGTGCTATTGAATGTAATTGATGAATGTTGTAGGAGTAGAAATCAGTCAGTATTGGAATCATTGAGATGGATTTTCCTCCTCTCAGAGCAGTGGGCTGCCCAGGGCAGTGCAACCAGTGCCAGGTCTCCACCCACATTATTCAGTTGAAGTCTAAAAAGCAACCTAGCATTGGTCTTTGAGCCTGTTGTTTTGGGTACACACTTGCCTCCATGATGCTGATTATATTCTCCAGAAACAGGCATCCATTTATTTCCAGCCTCGAATGGTCCATACCCCCTGATGTTTGAAATGTGAAAATAGGCCATTGGGTCATTTCCTGCACCTATTGTAGTGGTACTCCAGTCAATGCAGCTTAGTACAAGTCTTTAGATGGGTAGACCAACTTTTGTTGATATGCAAATTAGGATCTGAAAAATTACACTGCAGTCTTGACAACAATCTCTAAGTTAAAAGTTAAATATCACACAACACCAGGTTATAGTCCAATGGGTTTATTTGGAAGCACTAGTTTTGGAGTGCTACTCTTTCATCAAGTAGAGATCTTTAGCTATAAATTCTGTGTCTTATGATCCTGCTCCACAGCTACCTGATGAAGGAGCAGCGCTCTGAAAGCTAGTATTTCCAAAGAAGCCTGTTGGACTATAACCTGGTGTTGTATGATTTTTAACTTTGCCCACCCCGTTCCAACACCGGCTCCTCCAAATCTAAGTTAAAAATGCATTGAGTGTACACGATGCGCACACCTCCCATTGGTGCTGGTGTTCAGAGGCCAAAGTGCTGCTGACAATACCGTCCCTATTGGGATTGCATCCATCCAGAGCCAGACTGTTGGCAGCATTCATATAGGAATTGGCCAATATCACAACCTCCCAGTTAGAAAGCAAAAGTGGAATACCAACTTGGTTAGTCCATGTTGACAGATCAAAGGAAGTCAGGCCCAAACCTCAAAAGTAACTCTGGCCTCAGTGACTGGTGAAAGGTAGATTCTCCCTTTCAAAATCATGAGTGACCTGGACAGAGCAAATAGGGAGAAAACATTCCTACTTGCAAAGGATTCAAGCATGAGATTGCACAGATTTTAAGTAATTGTAAATGAAATGTGATCGGAGAAGTCCTTTCCACAAAACAAATTTTTTAGGGTCTGGACTGCACTGCCTGAGGCTGGTTCAGTGAAAGCATTAAGAAGGGATTTGAATGATTATTTGAAATGGAATAATGTGCAGAGTTACAGACAGAATGGCATCTCACTTAAGTAAGAGATGCTTACTCTGAAAGCTGACGCAGAAGTGTCAAATGGCCTCATTCTGTGCTGCAACAATGCTGTGATTTTTATCCTTGTTATTACTGAATTTAAAATTGGCCACCACTTCTTGCTTTTAGCTCCTAGCTTTTGTTTTGTTTGATATTTAGTTTTTAATAGTGTAGATCACAAGGGGAATGCCTGAAATTTTTACTGATAATGTGGATCATGCTAGCTTTTGCTGTCATAGCTACTACATACTATTGGTTAACAGCTTTCCTTCCTGCTGCAGATCTCCGACAAAGGAGATCGGGTTGTAGAGTGCCAACTCCAGACACACAACAACAAAATGGTAACGTTCAAGTTCGATTTGGAAGGAGACTCCCCTGAAGATATTGCTGCAGTTATGGTAGGTAAAACATGAGAGAGATCCTCTTCCTCAGGAAATTTTAGGCATGGAATCTCTTTTTGCAAATGGCAAAAGAGCAACAGTTCCCAAACTCTGGGCTGAGACCTGGTCCAAGATGCATGCAATGACATTCAACACCATGGCCAAGGTCAAGAGAATAGGCCAGACCCATATACCATCTCGCAACCAAACCAGCTCCTGTGTGCAGGGCACAAATTGTCATCGACACAGACAGCAATAATATTCCAATAGAAGCGCTATTTATTTTACTGTTGATTTAGTTCAATATTCCTCACTATGGACAGCCTGGGGATTGCCATTGAACAGAAATTGAAATGGACCAGTGATTAACAAACTCCGATGCATGCATCTCTGCAGCGACTAACTCATCTTCTGTGTCCCCAGTGCTTGTCCACTATTTACAAAACACTTAAGTCAGGAGGGTAATGAAATACTCCCCACTTGCATGGATGGGTGCAGCTCCAACAATATTCAAGAAGCTCAACACCATCCAGCTCTAAGCAGTCTGTTCGATTGACACCCTATCCAACATCTTCAACATTCAGTACCTCCACCGTTGACACAGTGGCAGTAGTGTGTACCATCTGCAAGATGCACTGCAGCATCTCACAAAGACTCCTTCAACAGCACCTTCCAAACCCATAACCTCTGCCCCCTAGAAGGGGAAGGGTAGGAGATTCATGGGAACACCATCATTTGCAAGTTCCTATCCATGCCACATGCTATCCTAACTTGGAAATATATCCCCTTTCCTTCACTGTTACTGGGTACATATCCTGACCCACTTACTTTGGTTGTTCCTGCACTTGAGAACAGCAGAAGTTCACAATCTTCTCCAGAGTAATTAGGGATGGACAACAAATGCTGGTCTAGCCAGTAACGCCCACATTCTTTTGCATGATTGCATCAGCTTTTGTACAATGAAAATAACATGCCAAACTTTGAATCAATTGTTTGAATTTGATGCAAAATGAGACTCATTCTTTTATGAAGTAAAGAGAAAGCTATATTTCCTGAAGCAAATTCCATGAGATTACCAAACACACCAATATGTCGGCTAATCAAATGATCAAAGTGTCCGTTTACATTGGTTAAATAGAATACTTAGCATGTAATGAATCTGAAATTGTAGGGCTCTCCAAAATGTGGTGATACTTCCTCTAACTTTGCTATGAATGATTAATCCACACTGAAGTACTATGAACTGATTATGCTCTGGAATTTCCAGATCAATAGGGAGTTCATTCTACTGTCAGAGCAGGATGGTTTTGTCAGCAAGCTGCAAGAAATCATACACAAAGCAGAAGCTGTGTTAAAGAAGGATATTCAAGGGGATCCTAGCACTGACAAAGTTACTAAGCAGTCAAATACTCCCAGTTCACACGAGTCTCAGGTAAGAAATGCTGTAAATGTGATATTTTTCTCAAACTAAAACTATTGTAATAGCCCACCCTCTTTATTCCTCTACCATTTGAGTGTTATCATACCTTGTAAACAAACTTAGTGGTACACTTACTAACAGACGTAAGAGAGAGTACAGATATAACACTCCACTTTATATCACCAGAAAGGTTTTGTGTTAACTTTCAAATCTTAGTTTTTGCTACATGTTATTAATAATAAAATCATTAGGCTGAAAGTTACTATTGCCAGTACTGGTGGATCAGTGCTTGAAGTATATGTTACCTTAAATAAGTATGCATTAAAATAATAGACAGAGGAATGCCATATGAATGCAGTCAGTCCGGTATTACTAGCAAGAGTACTTTATAGCTTAGTACGTTTGATAGTATGGCTGGAAACCTGTGTGTACATGTAATCTGTAAACTGAACGGTAAACACTATAATGCTAATGTGGTTCCAGGCAGTTGAAAAGTAATTATCATATTAAAGTGATGCTGCCTGGGTGCTTTCATTTATCAGTTATAATATTAAATTCCATAAGTACTTTCTTTTTGTAACCCAAGTAAGAAAAGAACAATGGCCTGTTTATAAATCTGGTGACATGTGATTACGAGTTTTTTTTTCCACAGCGTGAAGAAAGGTTAAAGCAGCCACCCCATCCCACATTATTATCTTCAGCAGGAGCAGGTAAATAACACAATTAATGCCTTTTGTTTCTCTATCATGGTGTTGACTTTTGCATCTATTAAACCTTTAATAGTGGCATTTGTGCTAAATGATGGATAGTTCTGTGTTTGTGGACTTGTATCCAGTAGGAACTAGTTTGAATATTCAAACGCAATTCACAATAGGCCTTGTCAGCTACCTGAGAGATTTTGTTCTTTTAGGTGAGGCTGAATTTGAACTCTGATCTCTGAATCAGTTCTCCTACCCCAAAAAATTGTCTACTGCATTGAACAGCCTACAGATGCAGAGCATAAATGTGACAGTTCTTTGGCAAAACATTAATATCAAATGAAAAGACACAGGGATTATCAGATCTGCCTACCAGTACTCGTTGCTGTTTACATATGTATTGAATTGCAGTTACAACTTGATCTCCTTATTCCCATGTTAGGTGAAGTGAATACCCCTCATGTCATAGAATCTGCAACAAGGAAGTTTCTGGTTAGTCCTGTTCCTGAAAATAAGCTGTCAAGTCCTTTAACAATTAACTCCTCAGCAAAAACCTGTATTGTTACCACATCTACAGGTATGAGTGCCTTCCTAAACAAAATATCAAACACTACTAGGGAGTAGAATAAGATGAATGTGTTCCAGTTTTTAATGTTGTTACATCAGTTCAAAATTACATAAACAATTCTGTATTAATATAGTTGTGCCTTGCTTCGTGAACAACTACCTTAATATGATTTTGGTTCTGTATATGCATCATGGTAAGCAGGTTTTCAAATGATGAATTTGGTTATCATAATTCCACTGGGAATCCAGAGCCCAGACTGATGACCTGAGGTGATGGGTTTGAATCTCACCTGGGTAGATAGTTAAATTTGAATTCCATTAGGTCTGGAATTAAAAGCTAGTCTGAAGGCGACCTTGTAACTATTGGAAATATATCATCCTTACCTGGTCTGGTCTGGTCTACATGTGACTGCGAACCCGCAGTAATGAGGTTGACTTTTAATGGCCCTGTGAAATGGCTTGGAGAGCCAATCAGTTTAAAGGGAATTAGAGCTGAGCAACAAATTCTAGTCTTGAGTGACTCCAACATCACATACAAGAACAAAAGAAAAATTGGTGACTTACATAGATTCCTATAAATGTTGGACCAATGTGCACCAGAACTGCAAGCACTTGGTTAGGATGAATAAAGACATGTTTGGAGAGAATTTGTGGGTGCTATAAGGACAAGAACATTTGAAGCTTTATCATTGATTCATTCTGAAACAGACTGGGTGGGATACTCTTCGGAGGGTCGGTGTGGACTTGTTAAGCCAAATGGTCTGATTCTATTATTATCTATTCTTCCAGTCCTGATGGCTCCCTTGTAGATGATGAGGATACAAGAGGTGTGTTATATGCTACAGAATTTGTAGCCTCTGCTCTGCTCTTGTTGCCACAGCAGGGACATGCTAGTCCACTTCAGTTTCTGGTTAATGGTGACACTTATTCTAGAGCTCCCTGATGCCGTTCTCATCAAATGGCAAAAGTAGTTGCTCTCACCTCACCTCTAGAATTCAGATCTTTTCTCCATCTTTGAACCAAGACTGAAAAGAGGTCATGTTATGAATGGCCCTGGCTGAACCCAAACTGAGCATCAGTGAGCAGCTTAAGACATAGGAGTGGAAGTAAGGCCATTTGGCCCATCGAGTCCACTCCGCCATTTAATTATGGCTGATGGGCATTTCAAAGCCACTTACCTGCACTCTCTACATATCCCTTAATTCCTTGCAAGATTAAGAATTTACCAATCTCTGACTTGAAGACATTCAATGTCCCGGCCTCCACTGCGTTCGGTGGCAATGAATTCCACAGGCCCATCACCTGGCTGAAGAAATGTCTCCTCATTTCCATTTTAAATTGACCCCCTCTAATTCTAAGGCTGTGTCCACGGGTCCGAGTATCCCCATCTGATTCCCAGCGCCACCCTTTCTAAGCCATGCGTTATCTTGTAATTACTCCTTTGCAACATGATACTTGATAGCACTGTCAATGACCCCTTTCATTACATTGCTGTTTAATTTGTTCAGCTTTTTGTGTACAGGATATACCCTAGTCAACATTCCATGTTGCTGGCTAGATGCCAGCTTTGTAACTGTCGTGGAACAGCTCGACTAGAGGTGTGGCAACTCTGGAACACCAGTCTGCAGCACTGTTGCTGGAACATTGTCAGGCCTCATAACGTTTGCAGTATCCAGTCCCTTTAGCTACTACTTGATGTCATATGAAATAAATCAAATTGGTTGAAGACAAACATTTGTCATACTGGTGTCCTCCAGAAAAGACCAAGGTAGATCATCCACTTGACACTTCAGTCTGGAGATGGATGTAAATTTACCACCCTTGTCCTTTACACTTGTATATGGGGCTCCTCCATTGCTGAGATTGGGGATACTTGTGGAGACCCCATCTCCTGTTAGTTTTTTAACTGTGAACTGTAACCACTACCATTGTGCAAACTGAAACCAAGGTAGAAAATGCCAGAGTCACTGGGATGAATTTTAGTATTAGGGATCCAATCCAGCTTCAGCTGGAGGAAGCCTGGAGGACATTCTTGAGGAGGTGGCCAATTCCGATGCTGTTTCTGGGAAGATTGCAATCCAGTTGAAGAACTGGAGGGTCCCACAGCCATGAGACGTACTGCAGTGTCCATTGCTCTGGGTGGTAGAGCCACAACAGATGAAATGGCTGCAGCTATAGTGGATAGAGAGGTGCGAGAAGAACAAGGCACTTTGAAGACTTGTATATTATATAATTTCCACTAGGCTACAGCTACCATTAGCAAGCACATTCCCTCAAACTGCTGGTCTTGAAAATGGCCCAGAGGTGGGAAAGAATTGGCATGCCAACAGGTAGAGAGAGATTGCCAGCGCACACTTAGGTCCAAATCACCCTTCAGTTTGGATAAAAGTCCTACCCATTCAGTCAGCATCTGTAGAGAGAACAGGTGTTAATATTTCCAGTTTGGGCCCTTTCTACATCTGGTCCCAAAATGACATTTTCTGTCTTTGTTACATATTGTCAAATTGCCTTTATCAGAATCACTTAAAAGCATCTTTAATGTAGTAACTGTGATTAAAATGTTTATTTTTCTGATGGTACACCTGAATGAGAACAATTCTTTAGTACTATTGCCAGCAAAAAAAGTGAAACTTGAATGTTTGAATGAGTTCCGCTAAGACTTTGTGAACTGATTGAACCATTATTACTTTGTTTTCCTACAGCTTCGGCAAATGTGATCTACCAGCCAAAGGCATCATTGCTATCAACTTCCACAGACCATACATCAGTAGGAACATTTAATAATGTGCCATTTAACAATCCTGACCCAATTCAAGCTTCTACTAGTGCCCACCATGGAACTAATCTGTCTATTTCTACACCATCGCAGAATTTTAAACCAGTGCTAACATCTCTGCCTAATACTGTGTGTGAATCAAACAGTCCTGTAAATGTAGCACTGAATCAGCACAGGAGTCCACAGCATGGTACCCAACAAGAATTTTCAACACAGGAAGCAGAGAATGTTGGCAAAGATGCACCACAGCTTATACAGCCACAGAATAATAACTGGCCTCCAAGCACACAGCCTCTGTTTCTTCTGGCTGATATATTATCATTGATGTGCATGAGTCAATTGGCCCATACAATGCTACCAAACAGTTCTTCACCATCGCCACTGATGTCCCCCTGTAGTGACATTACTTCTCCAGTCACTTCTCCATTCGACATTCCCAGGCAGCTTCATCTTTCATCTCCAGAAGTAAATATTGGACAACAACTAAATAATGTCGAGAATGGTGGCGTGAATGGTCTAGAAGGACAACTTGAATCAATTTTTAATGAATGCAACAGATCTCATGAGCTGCTGCAAAACATCAGTCCAGGAACACCATGTTCTGAACTTGGTCTAACCACATTATCAAGTAAAGAAACTGACTTCACCCCTGTATCTTTACATCTCCCAGGTAACCCATATGAGGATGTAACAACTCCCATAAAACCTTTCTTACCAATGTCCACAGTAATAACAGCCACAAACATGTGCAATCTTTCAACAACAAGCACTCCATTTTATTCACATTCCAGTCCGATATTAACTTTTGCCAGTTCCATTCGACCACATCAGAATATTAATCCAGGAAACTCTGTACACTCTGGTATCTGTGTCAGTACATCACTTCCAACTTCCACAACTCAAGTTGCTGTTTCGGATCTTATAAGCACTTCCACTAAGGAGCAAGAGAATAGACAGGTCTCGGTAAGTAAAATTTCTGCGAAGGACAATCGATTTAGAATTCTGTAAATTAATTGCTGTCATTTCTGAAATGTGTAATTAAAATATCATAACTCTCCATAGTGATTTAAAACTGAGGGAAGGGTAGCATAGTGGTACTGTTACTGAACCAGTAATCCAATGATCCAGAGAATAATGATCCAGAATTCAAAATCCACCAAAGCAACAGGAGAAGCTGGAATTAGGAAGCTGGTTTCATTTATGGTAATTAATTATCAGATTTTTTGTTAAATTCCATTAAACTCATCAAAGATAGTGCAGCAGTACTGTTGCAGCAGTGTGGACTGGAGCTTAGCATGAGATCAGGTAGAAGTCAGAACACCACTGACTCCATGAACTGCCCAGCAAGTTCTAGGCAATTAAATGGCACGCGGAACTATCCAAAATGTCCGCAATTCTGAGTTTACAGGCAGAGATATTGGAGGTTCAGGCTATTTCAAGCTAAATGCTTAACTGGAAAGAGTTCAGAGAATTAAAGCCTCTCTTGATTCTGGGTAACCACTAAACTGTTTTGCGCCACTCCTGCCTAGGTACCCCACCGGAATACCCATCCCCTTATGTGTCGTGATCCCTAAACTCATCCCCAAACAGACCTGATCCGACCTGACAGCCCCCCACATGGACTGGACCTACCTCAATAGCCCTCAATGACTGTACCGCTCGACTGACCCTAAGCATATTGCTCTTACCTGGCATCCGACATCCATATCCTACCGTACCCCCTTATGCACCTGTCCCTTATCACCCACACTTGCATTCTCTTAGTGGCTGTCAAAATGATTACAAGACCTTTAAATCCTAGAATATGGCACTTACTACTTAAAGAGAGGATATGGTTTCCACATTGATCCTCTCCAATATTGTCCTCACTGATTCCTGGACTCATTTTCATTACTTCAGCTGAGATAGGTCATGGCCCAAATGTTACAGGGGAACAGCAGGAACAGGCCATTGGTTTGGATGATCAGCCATGACCATAATTAATGTTGGAGGCGGTTTGAAGGGCAAAGTGGCCTACTCCTCCTTTGTTTCTGTATGTCACCCAAAAATGGTAGGTTGGATCAGAAATTGGAATTCTGATCCACATCAGAAGATCCCGGTAATTGTCATTAGGGAAAGCTATCCGCTGTCCTTGACTGGTTTGGCCTAAATGTGACTCCAGATCGACAACTGATCTCTGAAATTGGGGTGAGAGTGTGATGCTGGAAAAGCACAACAGGTCAGGCAGCATCAGAGGAGCAGGAAAATTGACATTTCCGGCATAACCCCTTCAATCAAGAATGAGGCTTGGGGCCAGGGAGCTGAAAGATAAATGGGAGGGGGATGGGGGTTGAGGGGAAGGTAGCGGAGAATGCAAGAGGTAGATGAAAGTGGGGCGAAAGGTGATAGGTCGGAGAGGAGGGTGGAGCAGATAGATGGGAAAGGTCAAGAGGGTGGTGCCGAGTTGGAGGCTTGGCACTGGAATAATGTGGGAGGCGGGGAAATGTGGAAACTGGTGAAATCTACATTAATCCCATGTGGTTGCAGGGTCCCAAGGCGGAATATGAGGCATTCTTCCTTTGCCTTGAGCGGAGGTGAAGGGGGAAATGTGGGCACAGGTTTTGCACTTCCTGCAGTGTCAGGGGAATGTGCTGGGAGTGGGGAAGGTGTTGGGAGTGGGGTGTGGGCTGGGTGGGGTGATCTGATGAGGGAGTCGCAGAGGGAATGATCTCTCTGGAATGATGATCGGGATGGGGCGGAAAATATACCTCCTGGTGGTAGCTCCATTTGTAGGTGGCGGAAGTGGTGAAGGATGCTGCAATGTATGTGGAGGTTGGTGGGGTGGAAGGTGAGGTCTGGGCGGGGTGGGGTGATTCTAACCTTGTTACGTTGGGAGGGATGGGTTCAAGGGCAGAGGTGCAGTAAGTGGAGGAGATGCACTGGAGGGCATCATCAACCATCGTGGGAAGGGAAATTGCGACCTTAGAAAATACTAGATGGTCTCCTTCTTCCAAGGTGAAATTGGTCATTCTGGGAATAGATGCAGCGAGGGGTGGAAGAATTGGGAATAAGGAATGGCGTTTTTCCAGGAGTAGTAGCAGGCATAGTCCAGGTAACTCTGGGAGTCAGTGAGCTTGTAGTAGATGTCCGTGGTTAGTCGGTCGCTGGAGATGGAGATGGAGATGGAGAGATCCAGGAAGGGGAGGGAGGTATCCAGGATGGTCTAGGTGAATTTGAGGTCGGGGTGAAAGGTGTTAGTGAAGTTGATGACCTGTTCAACCTCCTTGTGGGAGCACAAGGTGGCGCCGATGCAGTCAGTGATATAGAGGAGTAACAGGTGGGGTGTGGCGCTGGTGTAGCTGTGGAAGGCATAGCTGGGTCCCATCTGGGTGCCCATGGTTGGAGGAAGTGGGAGGATTGGAAGGAGAAGGGCAAGGACCAGTTCAGCCAGGCAGATGAGGATATCGGTGGAAGGGTACTGGTTGGGACAGCATGAGAGGAAAAAAACTGAGGACTTGGAGGCCTTTGACATGGCAGATTGATGTGTACAGGGGCTAGATGTCCATGATGAAAGTGAGGTGTTAGGGGCCAGGGAAATTAAAGTCATGGAGGAGGTGAAGAGCATGGGTGGTGTCCTGAACGTAGGTGGGGAGTTCCTGTACGAAGAGGGAGCAGGACGGTGTCAAGGTGTGCAGAGATGAGTTCAGTGGGACAGGAGTAGGCTGAGACAATGGGGTCGACCAGGTTTTTGAATCTTCGATAATAGGTAGAATTGGGCTGTGGTTGGAGGCTGTGGATGGGAGATCCCCAGAGGTGTTGAGGTTGTGAATGGTTTGGTGATGGGGGGTGAGGTCGTAGTCGAGGGGGCAGTAGGAGTCTGCTTCAGTAATGTAGAGGTCGGTGTGCCAAAATAACACCGTTCTACCCCCCCTCCACCCTCGCCCCATCTGCAGGATTGTTGGTGAGGTTGGGGTTGGAGCAGTGGGAGTGGAGGGCTGTGCATTGCGAGAGCGGGAGGTTGACATGGGTGAGGGGTGGACACGTTGAAGCGGTCTATGTCACAGCAACAGTTAGAACTGAAGAGTTCAAAGGTGGATAAAGACCAGTATGGGGTGTCCAGTTGGATGGGCTGTGTTGAAGGTGAGAGAAGGGATCTTCGGTGGGTGGACGGGCGTCTTGATTGAAAAGATGGGCCTGGAGGCAGAGGTGGTGGAAGAAATGCTCAAGCTCATGACACATGTCGAATTCATCAATCCAGGAATGTAGAGGGATGAAGGTGAGGCCTTTGCTGAGGACTAAGCGTTCATCCTCAGTGAGGGGGAGGTCTGGGGAACAGTAAATACACAGCAGGCCTGGAGCTTTCTCCTGATCTCTGAAATTGCCTAATAAGTCACTACGTTAAGGACAATTACAGACAGATGCTAAAGCAACACCTACATGTCATGAATGTTTTTTTAAATAAAAATTATGGTTATTGAGATTACAACAATGCAACTTTTCAACATTCTATCTGGTCCCACTATTGATTTGTATATTGCAGTGGAAAAATGAGAAAAGGTCCTGTTGCACAATTTTGATTTTCATTTATGTAAACCTCTTTTAACAGTTGCTGGATATTAGTAAGAAAAGTATACCATCATTGATTATTACTGAAGCACTAACATCACAATCAGGAAAATCACCATTGCCACCTATTAATGAGGGTAAGTAACTATTACATTGCAATATGTTTTGGCAAGTTGTTTTGCTTTGTATTTTTATAAATTAGTTACTTAGCATTCCTATCAGCTGTTCCTATAATTTCATTCTTTCTCTCATTCACAATTGCTCGGATGTGCAACTTGTGATAGTCTATAAAGTTACAGAATTGCAGCAATGATTGGTTAGTTAATTGTATTTTCATATTTAGAAACAATGTGGTGCATTTTATTAGCAATGTTTTTGAGTAAAACAATGTAATTCCCAATAATATTTACATAAGCACAGCACATGTACAAGACTAATTTTTCAAAAGTATTTCTTTATATACTTCATTAAGGAGGGGCCAACTTAAGTTCGATATTTTGGATTTTGAGCGGTTTTTTTCATCTTGAATTTTTCAATGCACCATATTTATCTCTCAGGTGAAGTTAGAGTCTGCAATTCTTTGCGTGTAATATATTTAAAATATGGTGGAATTTCTGATCAGATTTTTAGGTTTACGATCTTTTTCCCATACAGCCATTGTTCTTGACATGTATATTGTTCAGTAGCAGTTACCAAATTTAATGATTAATACAAGCGTTCTTGCAAACAGAAAATCAGTGACATCAGTGTATCAGTATCTGTTGTTTGTTATTATATCCAACCTGCAATGTATTTCTGCTTATCTTAGTAATATTAACCTGTTAAACTAAATAGTTGTGGAACCACAAAGTTAATTTCAGCTTCCACGGCTTTGTGCGCGAGAAATCATGTCTCACAAACTTGATTGAATTTTTTAAAAGGAGTAACAAAGATGAGGACAGAGCAGTAGGTGTGATCTATGTGGACTTCAGTAAGACATTCCACAAGGTTCTCCAAGGGAGACTGGTTAGCAAGGTTAGATCTCATGGAATACAGGGAGAACTAGCCATTTGGATACAGAACTGGCTCAAAGGTAGAAAACAGAGGGTGGTTGTGGCACACCTTCCTCATTCCTAGAGAAGGTCTTATGCCTGCTTGGCACACCTTCCTCATTCCTAAAGAAGGGCTTATGCCCAAAACGTCGATTCTCCTGCTCCTTAGATGCTGCCTGACCTGCTGTGCTTTTCCAGCAACACATTTTTCAGCTCTGATCTCCAGCATCTGCAGTCCTCACTTTCTCCTGCTTCTTTTATCATGTCTGTTCTGAAAAGGAAGGGTTATTTTCCATCATGCTGTGAAACAGATTTGTGGAGTAGGGCTCAATTTTCAAATGCAACATGCAGCAGAGCAGTGCAGTGAGGTTTTTATAATCTTTTGTAACCAGTTGACCTTTTGTATTCTTTAAGCGTAAGAGCCACTATCTTCTGTCTGCTACCTCTCATTCACAAAACCACCACCACTCACTCTAACTCAACTCACCAAGAGAAACGGACACTTTGCCTTATGGCATGATGAGTCAGTCTGGTGGTTTGTCACTGTACTCACTCCACAAGTAGTATATTCTTTCTTAGGCAAGAAAACCAAAACTGCAAAGCTGTAGTCTCACCACTGCCCTGACACGCTGCAATAAGACATCCTTGACCTGTGTTCAAATCCACTTGCAATAAACACCTCCATACTATTTGTCTTCCAAAATTCTTATTGCACCTGCATGCTTTCTTTCTGTGATTGGTGGACAAGATGCCCAGATCTCTTAGTTTGGGAAATGTTGAAATACAATCATCTTTAAATAATTTTCTGCCAATCACCTTTTCCTACAAAGGTAGGTAACTTTTCACTTATCCACATTATCTGCATAGGCTGTATATTTTGAAAGCTATAGTGGTACTTTGGTATGCATAAATAAAATCACAAATTTCTCCCTTCAATCTGTTTTGCTGTTATATTTGGCTAAGAAGTTATTGATCTTGTTAGTTTTAGTGTTAGCAAACATATTTAGTCCAGGGAAGAATAGTAGAAATTAATTAACCTTTAATAGCACTTGAAACTAGTTCAGCTGACAAGGTTGCATTGTTTCGCATAGAACATCCATTCAAATATGGTCATATAAAATTTAATGCTAATAAAGATCAATCAATCTCTAACTTAGCAATACTGAAAATCCAAATAATGTAGCTGGGTATCTCAGATGTGTCACTGAATTTACATTTTGAATTAGTGCTATTTTCTGTAGGCTGTTATATTAAATATATAACACATTTTGTAGCAAAATGAGCATGTTATTTTAATCTAGATGTGCAAAAACAAGTTGATATACTGGGTTGGCATTGTAAATGATAGAGTTGGAGTGTCTGTAGCAGAGAAACAGGAGGCACTCTGCTACTCCCGCCAACAGGCTTTCCAGTCTTTGCGAGTGGATTGAGTGAAGAACTTGGCACATGAATTAGCTGGACCCATTCACAGTCACAAAAACAACTGCAGATGCTGGAATCCAAAGTAGACCAGCAGGAGACTGGAAGAACACAGCAAGCCAGGCAGCATCAGGAGGTGGAGAAGTCAACATTTCTGGTATAAACCTTCTTCAGGAATGGAGGTGGGGCTAGGGGGATGGGGATCTGAGGTTGGAGTAATGATGCTTCAGAGTCAGGGCTGAGAGTAGTGTCTTCTGGACCTGGAAGAGCATCAAAATGAGATATGGGCTTGATTTAAGTTACTGGAGGAGTGTACTGGTATGGAGAGGATCCTGACCTGCTCAAAACAGAATGGAATACTGTGTTGTGAATTCCATGCTCCAATAGGATTAGCAAGTCAGCTGCTGTGTTACTCAATGGCTGAATAGGCTTGCTTAGCCTGGGGACATTCTCCCTCATTCCCAGAAACTGAATTCCATTCCCAACGTACTCTGCAGAGCTATTGCTGACCTCTTAAAGCCTAACAAAGTGAAAATGCCTGCTGGTATTGCTCCGCCCATCAGATGGGCACTAGTTATGTCAATAGTGGATAGGTAGTGTCTAACAAAGCAGAGTTTTACAGCATCTTCCAGATACTCTCCTCCAGACCACCTAACTACAAAAAAGCTCAAAGCAAAGGGTACCACCTTACAGCCTATAGATTGGCTGTAGGGGTGTACAGCCTACACCCCTACAGCTGCCATCATGCCGACTTGTAAATACAATTATGATGAAGCATACCAGTTATTTCATGACTCATGTCAAGGAGACGGTGAAACATGTCTTATAGGCCACATTTTGGGGTATTTTCAGTAGTTTCACAACTGGTATTGGTTGTTGCAAGTTCCTTAAGTGGAGTTGGGGAAATGAGTTCGGTCAATTCTGTCTGTGAAAAACTATCCCAAGTGATGAAATGTCTCCTCGAGTGCCGTTACTACCAGAGCCATTTGGTCCGGAAAATTTGAACAATGCTGAGGGAAGATGTATTAACATGATAATAAGTAGTTTTAGTTTTTCTAAATAAAAGTAAAGCTAGGTTTTTTTTTTTAGAGTTGATGTTACAAAAACTGGTGATGTCCTTGCATTCTTAACTGGCGATTAAAGAGAATGCATTTTATGGAAAAGCATAGGTATTCAAGCACAACATTGCAATCTCGGGGCTGGGCCCATGCTGGATTTTTGATCTTGCCCAGTTTTTTGGTAGGGAGGTTTGGATCAAGGGCCATTCGGCTGACTTTGGGTACAGGAAAAACAGGTGCACAAAACCAATAATCAGTCAATGAAATGAAGCAACATGTAGTGAATATCCCAGCAAGTTATTTTACTCCCCTAATAAATACAATTCATGCAAGACAGCCTAAAAGAATGCTGTCTGGTTTTCAGACTTTCCTGGTCTTTGGATAGCCAGATTTGGGACCATGTACTAGTACTTTCTAAGAACATATTATAAAACCGTTTCCATGTATTACTTTAGTGCATAATTATTCAATTTAAGTGTTTAAAAATAAATATTTTGAATGTGATTGATTCAATAGCTTTATGTACTCTTATTGCAAGAAATACTTTCAGAATGTATAGAAATAAATTACTTCCAAATTACGTTCTTAGCATATTGAAAATAAACAAACGTAGCTTTAGTAGCTTGTTTTTTTTTAATGTTTTGCAGAGTTCAAGAATTTTCAGCAATCTGGTTCACCCCAACCTGTTACAGTCGGACGCTTTGAAGTTTTGAAAACTCAAGAACAAATCAAAGAGGGCGATCACCTGACAAATCAGGATGACTGTAAACCAGATCGTTCAGTTCCTGACAACTGCACCATTTTGAGAACAGCTACAACTCTTTGGGAACCAATGTTGGGCAGTGGATTGAGTACTGCAATGGGATGTCAGCAAGATAGCAATTCAGAGCTATGCTCATCCACCCAGGCTCTGCAGCCTTCATTGGGAATCTCTGAGGCTGCTGCTGACAATCATTCTCTGGACAGTAACAGAGTCATGGTCAGTTCAGGAGATGAAAAGCAAAATACTGATTCCAAACTATCAGATGATCACACTGATTCAACCCCAGTGCATGGATGGGTTCAGTACTCACGGTCAACTATCTATATAAGCAGTGATGATTCTGAAAGTGATGGCGATGAAATATTTGAAGAATTACAAAACTTAAGAGAAAAGTAAGTTCTTGAGTTAAGTCTGTGAGCTGTTTGTTCATTGTGTTGTACCCAATTTTGTTGAATCATAATTTAGCCTTTGGAATATGTTTTCTAAAGTTTAAATGCAAGTCTGCAACACATTTCACGTTTCTAATTTTACGCAATGCAAGTTTTATTTATTTTAGTTACTAATATATCAATTTTTTAAAAGGTCAAGACCTGTACTATTAAGTACTGAACAAATATGTAGACTTATTTTAACCATCAGTTAAGTTCAGCACTAACTACTAAATAGTCTCCTATAGAGTTGCTATGCATTGCATAATTAAGCAATACTTTTAATGGTAGGGTGTTATACCATTTGTAATGTGGAGTTCGGTTTTGGTCAAATTGGCCCACCTGAAAGCTGCTCAAAAATGCCCTGTTCTTAGTCAAAACAGAATAAGCAACAGATGACCGCTTTGTTTTTTTCATACATTTTACCTCGACATCTAGATGTAACCTGTGGCAAACCATAATTCTCCTACAGGATGTGTAAGCCCATTTCTTTTGGCACATCCTAGGATGTGCAAGAGGTTGGGGTTATTTATCATTTAATTAACTCATTCAGGAAAAAGTGATGCCGCTGTCACAATAAATGCTCTGTAGGGGAAACAACATCCTTATATTTCAGTAAATCTAACTAGTAATTGGCTCCACAATATCACTAAATAAACAGACTAATGAAAGTACAAGTATAAATTTACCAATCAGTTTTGCTGAAAACAATACGGAGGCTGAAGTCAAACCAGAAAATGCCAGAGATCATACCAATTCAGGCAGCATCAGGAAAGAGAGTTACTATTTCAGGTCATTGACCTATCATAAGAACTTCAGTCCAGGTGCAATATCCAAATTTTCCTGATTGATGCATGGTCTCACTGAATTCCGAGAGGGATAATACATTTCCAGGAGGTTAAGATACAATTCAGGTGGTCAGAAGGTGAACAGCTCAAAGCGTTAACTCTGTTTCCTTTTCCACAGGTGATGCCTGACCTGCTGAAAATTTCAAGCATTTTTCTGTTTGTATGTTAGACTTCCATTATTTACAGTATTTCCCTTTGTTTAAGAGGTTGAAATATTTTGTGTTAATCCAACAGGCATATGGCAGAGGTTCAAAGGTTACAGGCAATACAAAAGAAGGAGATTGAGGAACTGTATGAAAAGATGGGTAAAGTCCCTCCTGCTGGAATAGTTTCACCTGCTGCAATCTTAACTGGACGGCAAAGGCGTTTATCGAAAGGCAATTTTAACCAATCCCGCCGTAACAGCTTGCAACGACTTGAGAGTTTACAGCAAGCAGGTATCTATAATCGCCTAAAATGAATGACTGCACTTTAGGACCAGAAGATTTACCTTTTTTTGATATTTTCAAACTTCACATGAAATTGTGTTTACATGGTAATTTTATTTAGTAAGCTTAAAGAATGACAATGTTTAATTATTATTCATTGGTGATATAAAGTGCATTTATAAGATCACATGACAGACATGAATTAGGAACATTTAACAATGCCCTAAATTCAAACCTTTAATGGAGAGCATTTTAATACGTTTGATAGCTTACCATCCACTTTTATTGATATTTCTATCAGGAAGGTTGACCGAAAGCATAGGTCAAAACTGATGGATTTATGGGGCATTTTACAGAAGATGGAGTGGGAGAGTGGTTAGATTGGGAATACTATATAACAAAGCCGAAGTGGCATAATGCTCTGCCATCATTGGGTGGTAAAACAAGAGGTCAAAGGGGACTACAATGGGCTAGATTTAGTGGTACAGAAAATACCAAGGTTTGTGGATGGGGTGCAATTGCAGGATTTAAAGCAGGGAGTTAAGGAGCCATACAGCAGTTTGAAGAGGAGGATGACAATTATAAGTTTGAACTGTTTAGGGTTTGGGAGTCAATGTAAACTCCAGAATTATGGGGGGATAGAAGTCAATGCACTTTCAGAGCAGAGTTTTGGTTGAAGTGAAGGATGGAATAGCAGTTCAAACATTCACCTCATCTAAGTTCTCTCATAAAGATCCTAGACCCCCAGCTCTGTTGCAATGTCTACAGTACTTGTTTAAGTGATTTTAAAATGTTGCCTTTATTTCTGCAGCCTGTACCATGTATTGATCACTATAAGAAGAGCCTCTTAACATCAATGTAATGTTCTAGATCATTACACAGTTTCAATATTTAACTCAACCATGGAAATTTGTGGGAATTTAAATTACCATACTGTTCCTGCTATCATTTAAATATCTTCAAGTATATAGTAAATATTAACATATTTCAGAAATCCTCCTTTGTCATTCTGGTTGCCTTAGATAACAGTTAGTTTGGTTATTCCTGATGAAGGGCTTATGCTCGAAACGTCAAATTCTCTATTCCTGAGATGCTGCCTGGCCTGCTGTGCTTTGACCAGCAACACATTTGCAGCTGTGATCTCCAGCATCTGCAGACCTCATTTTTTACAACCAATCCACACAAGGCTCAGTTTAAGTTAACATGCCAGATGGCCTATTTTCCTTCCTTGAGGTAAACACTTCAATCACATGACAGAGATATGTACATATATGAATAATTACAATATATGGGAAGATGTGATCAAGCATGGCCCATGCAGATACGTTCTATTAACAGCCCTTTGTCCATATGTTAAACACACACGTAGTGTATATAACAGCAAAATGAAAAACAGTGTGAACATGTCATTATTAATTTTAAGAGTTCAGCAATCTTATGACTTCGGGTAAATCGAATTTCCTATTCCTTGGATTTTGCCTAACCTGCTGTGCTTTAACCAGCAACACATTTTCAGCAGCAATCTTATGACATTGACATTGGTGTAATAAAACATGGCATTGGTATAATAGCCCATACATGGTTTCTTGCTGATTGTTTTTTAAAAAAAAAAGTATTGATATCATTTATACTGAGGAATTCATGTCATGTTTTAAGTCTCCGTATAGTACAAAAGTTTCAGTCATTTGCTTTGAAAAGAAAAATGACAATACATTCTCATTTATTGTCTAATTAAGTGGAGTTTCGTTTTAATTTTGGCATAATTCTGTTGAAGCTTTCATGTCTGTACCATCAGTTTAATCAGATGACTACTTTTTCACATGCAAAGAAATATTGAGATTGAACCATTGCTACAAATTTTAAAGACCATTCTAATGATAAACCTGCAATGTTTGTGTTGAATATTTGCAGGATTCAGTCGAAGAAATTCCTTAACAGGTAGTTGCAGCTCACAGGATCTACGGCAAACACCATCCACTGTTAGTGGAGGTTACTTTTCCTAATGGCATCGAAATTGGGCTGAACTGTTGATCATCAAAAACCTAAGCTTCTGCAAATAGGTGGATATGAAAAGGAACAGAGAAATGCATCATGCTCCAATTGCAATCAAGATTTGTCACTGTTATGCTTTTGAATATTCTACCCACAAATATCGTCTATCATTGGACTTTAGCGGAAGTTCATGTTTCGCTTGGAATATAACTCAATGCACACCATTGTCTGTTTTCATATAAAAGTCTTACCTTTGTATAAACTTATGATCTTCAACCGGATGTTAAGAAATATTTTGGGTGACCCTGATCACAAATGTATTATGGCACAGAATGAAACACCTTTTAATACAACCACATCACATCATGATATGCACTGCAGTTGCTTTTCATTCTAGATACTGGTTTCTGGGAACACAGGAAAGCACATCACAGTTTTAAGCAGATAATATTATCTGGCGTGAAATGCCTCAAATATGGTCTGTTTTAATCACATTCTGCTTTCAAAAAAAATCTTTTTTCTTTTTCTACTGATAGACCATTAAGATATACTATTCATATTAACTTATTTCTAAACAAGTCTGATTAAATCAGATTTAAAATTAAATGCAAAATGAGAATAGGTAAGAATTGTTGTCTTTTTAAAGTTTATTAATTCTACAGCATAAGGCAACTTCAAGTTGAATTCTAGGTGCTAAGCAACCATTCTAAATCACTTATGTATTTTTATATTAAAATATACTCTTCCACTGTGACATTGTAAAAATTGACTTTATTCATGGTATGTATATATGTAAAAACTGGTGTTGAATCAGCAAACTGTATAATGATCGTATCAAGGAAATTTCTAAATTTAGAACGATAAAAGCAACTTTCATTTGGAAAGTTAAGTGTAATCTATTGTAAATGACTTCAAAGCTTAAATATTTCCTTCTACTTGTGCACTTACATGCTCATTAAATGCCAAAGAATTGTATCTGAAATATTTTATAAAATATTTAAGTGTCTTCTATCAAAGCTCTGGAATTCAGTGTACATCTGAGAGAATTACAACAATAATGATAGTTACGAAATCTGTGGTTCAGTTAATTGATTGTGAATGTTTAAACCTTACGACAGATGAAATTTTATATAATTACTCAATTTTTTGGGGGGATTGTAGTGTCCACTTTAAGCCTACAAGACATTAAACTTGATAATAGCCTGCAATACTGGCCATTTGGCCTTTAAAGTTACGTGAAAGCTTGTTTTGTTTCAACTTTGTTTTATTATCATGAATGTAGGAAAGTCACTTAAAATAAACATAAACCTTAACACGAGGTTTCAAACCCATATAGTAGGCCTAAAGTCAAAGAACAATTAAGATGTCTAGCAAGTAACAGTGACAGCAAAAAGAACAGACTCCCTGCAGGTTGCTGGTGAAAGTAAGTCCCTTTCCTTACTTTAGATTTAGATTTAAATTTGTTGATTTCTACAAAATATTTCCAAGTTTAGATGACAATCTATTTTAATAAAATTGCCTTCAGCCCTTATCACCTCAATTCTCCTTTGTAATAGCGATATAAAAGAAAACAGATACTATCTGCCTACTTTATCACAAATTATCACAATTTCTGAAAATGGAAGATTGGGACATAAAATTATATTGATTTAGAAGAGTTATGGAACAGCCTGTGTGTTGGAAGGGGTACTTGTTTATGAGTAACATTTAGAGGGGGAAATTTTGTTGGAATACAGGGTGTATCAAAATCATAAATGCACTCTTTGTAAATTTTTGTATAGTATTGTTAATGGAAAGATATTTCTTCATTACCATTTCTGAGATGATTATGTTCAAACAATCTATTGGAGGTATATTATAATTATTAAATGAGTGAATCAAATGGTTATGTTTCTGATTTTTTTTTTGGTCAATATCTTCCCTCACAATTTAAATTAAGCTTGCAGAAGCTTCTTGAACAAAACTAAAAACTGCAATGTGCTGCCAGAGAAAGTGGTGGAGGCTAGTACAATTCCAACATTTAAAAGGCATCTGGATGAGTATATGAATAGGAAGGGGTTAGAGGGATATGGGCCAAGTGCTGGCAAATAGGACTAGATTAATTTAGGATATCTAGTCGGCATGGACAAGTTAGCAAAGGATCTGTTTCCTTGCTGTATGTCTCTATGACTCTATCTCAGTTTGAGACTAAAAAAGTCCTATCTAAATTAATATGTATTAGTTGAGAAATATTATTTTAAACCTATATGAAAACCAATATACAATTTTTATGATGGCTTAAAATGTCAATAAAATTGCATTAAATTTGTAAAAATCATAGATCATACAGCACAAAAACAATTCTTTGGCTTAACTCGTCTGCACTGACCAGACCTCCCAATCTGACCTAGTTCCACTTGCCAGTATTTGGCAAATATCCCTCTAATCCTTCCTATTCATATACCCTTCCCAATGCCTTTTAAATATTGTATCATCTGGCAGGTCATTTCATACATGCACCACCCTCTGCATTTAAAAAGTTACCACACCGGTCCTGTCTAAATCCTTCCCCTCACCTTAAACCTATGCCCTCTAGTTCTGGACTCACTCACCTCAGAAAAAAGACTGGCTATTCACCCCATCCATGCCCTCATGATTTTATAAATCTCATAAAGTCACCCCTCAGCCTCCAATGTTCTGAGGGGAAAAAAGCCCCAGCCTATTTAGCCTCTCCCTAGAAGTCAAGCCCTCTAGTCCTGGCAACATATTGAAAATGTTCCAGTAGTGACATGGCATCTTTTTTGTCCACCAACATGAGCAAACAGTGATGTATCTGAATATCTGCTTACTTACAGGAGGCTGCATCATACAGTTCCTGATTTACTCGTGTAAAAACAATGTAATTATTTTCTTGAATACAATACTTTATTTTAAAAATTGGATTTTAATTTTAACTTGAAATAATATTTCACAAATTAATGCAATTCTACAGTCATTGAAGTCCAGATACTCTACAATTTTGTTCGCCAACGTAACAAAGCTGGTCCCTTTTCTGAAAACTGTTCCTTTTCTCAAGGATACTGTGTCCTTGATGTTTTTCAGGGGGGCATAAATCAGTCAGGGCTCCAGAACAACTGGTTTGGTACAGAAATGAAAAGGGTATTGGGAAGTCTTTTTGTTTATACATAAACAGATGAGACTTTAGACCGCAGCTTTCATGTTTTAGAAGTAACCTGTATAATGAAAGGAGAGTGGTCAGTCCTGAAAGCTGAAGTCTTGTTTCAGTCAGTACAGCAGTGGGCTGTGTGGAGACGGGTTGCTAGACTCTCTCTCTCCTTCTGCCCTTCTAACTTCGACCTGTAAGCCTTTGTTTCAGTTTTACTCTATGTTTAAGGGGGTTTGTTTATTGGGACTGTTGTGTATTTTCGGAACAGCATAATTAAGTTTAGTTTGGGTAGACTGAGTTCTGTGTGTATTCTATCTTCTGTTCTTTTTGTTTCATTCTGTAATTTTGTGAATACATTTTTCTGTTTTAAAACCTGGTTTAAAAACTGAGCTAACCTACTCCAGATAATTTTCACTGAAACAAATAGCAAAATTATGGTCTGGGCTGTCTACTTAAGAATGTTTTGATTGGTCTGGCCTAGTCTATAACATTGGAGGCTCTTTGCAGGATTTAGACAGCGAGTGGTAGGTACTAGTGACTTTATTTCAGATGTTGGTTTGGTTGGGTAGACAAAGCTTGGGATAACAATGGCTTCTTTCAGTCATCAAGAGTTTTTTGGAGATGGACGAGATGACTGGAAGTTTTACAGAAGGTGAATAAGACTAAGCTGCAGGAGTTAGTAGACAAATTGGTGTTGGAGCTACCTCCTAATGTGAAGAAAAATGGTATGATTTCAGCAGTAGCTCAGCATTTAAATTTGCTGAAAACGCATTCAGGATCTAGGGAGAGGGCAAGAATTTAATTGCAAATGAAGCAGCTTGAGTTAGAGGTATGGAGAAGGAAAGGGCAGCAAAAATGAAACAATTTGAGTTACGGTTAAAAGCGGAAGAGAAATAAAATGAACAAAGAACTTTAGCAGAAGAGAAATAAAAAGTTTGAGCTTCAAAAACTATACTTAGAAAGGAAAGTCAGCTTAGAAGGATGGAGATGAAGACTAAAGGCAAGTCTATGAGGAAGAGCGTGGGGATGACCAGACCCATGGCGGGTGAAAGCCGATGAGAAACTGTTAAGTTCAAGCATTAAGGACGTGGAAGCCTTTTTCATCTCATTTGAAATAGTGGCTAAACAAATGCAGTGGCCAGTGACTATATGTGGGTTTTGTTGATCCAAATAAAACTTGCAGGTAGGGCTAGTGAGGTTTTCACATCACTATCAAGGAGCTATCTGGGGAGTATGAGGAGGTGAAGAAAAGCCATCTTAAGTGCATATGAGCTTATACCAGAAGCCTATAGACAACATTTCAGGAATCTAAGGAGTAACCCTGGTCAAACCTATATTGAGTTTGAAAGTATCAAACAAAGTAATTTTGATAGATGGTTAAGAGCTTTAAAAAATAGAGCAAACCAACGATGCCCTTAGAGAGGTAATTATTTTGGAGGAATTCAAAAAATCACTGCCTGAAGCAGTACGAACCTATGTGGAAGAGCAGAGAGTTAAAACAGCGAGATTAGCAGCTGAAGTGGCTGGTCCATAAAATATGGTTTGGCTTTCAGAATCAATTTCAGTCCATGAGGGATAGAAATTGGGGCAAAGAGAAATCCTCACGTGGAAAGGGAAAGGTAGATCTCAGTGAAGATCCTAGGGATAACTTACAGGGTAAAAAGGAAAAACCCTTGAAGAGGACAAAGAAGGTAAAACGCTCTGGTGTTTTCATTGTAATAAAGTGGGCCACATGAAATCACAGTGTTGGTGGGCGAGGACAAAGCCAGATGTACAAAAACAGGACAAGCCTGGGCGTTTTGTCGGCATGGTAGCCGAAAGCACAGTGCAAGCTAGAAACTGCATCAGAGGTTGATTAAGGAGGAAGTGCCAGATCTGCTTAAAAATATAAAAGCAAGGATAAAGTTTATTCACATAGGCCAGGTAAAGAAGTTACAATATCAAGGGACGCAGAATATTCTTAGTCTGTGATATGAAGGATGAGGAGATATGTATTCCTGAAAGACTATTGCCAGAAAAAGTAACAAGAATTCAAGGTGAGACAAAAAGCGCTCAGTTATGTAAAGTGAGGCCAAAGTGTCCACACAAAGAATGAAGAATTTGTGGTAGGAGTACTGGACAAACCCTCAGCTCCAGGAATAAAATTAACCTTGCAAATGATAGAGCTGATTCATTGGTAGGCATGCTGCCTACTCTAGCTGAAAAGCCAGTGGAGATACAGGCAACTGAAGCACTACAGGAGTCTTATTTGGGATATTCCCTGATTGTGTAGTAACAAGATCGTGGAGTCACAAGCTGGAGTAGAAGAGATCAAAAAGCACAGAAAAGGAAGCTGAGGTGATCTTCTCAGAGACTTTTTTTATCAGGTAAGTGGGAGAGAACAGGATCAAATAGGTAAACATGCAAGTATCTTTAGCTCTGCTAAGCTTATTAAGTTACAGCAGAAAGATGAGAACTTAAAGCAGTTGTATCAAAAGGCATATACATGGAAGGAGAGTGAATGCATCCCTATGTGTTATTACCTGAAAAATTATGTCTTAATGAGGAAATGGAGACCATCACACACTCAAGCAGATGAGAAATGGGCAGAGGTTCATCACATTATTTTGCCAGTAGGGTACAGAAAGGAAGTGCTGTGAGTGGTGCATGAGCTACCACTCGGAGGTCATTTAGGAGTGAGGAAAACACAGGCTAAAATACAAAGACATTTTACTTGTCTACACTACACAGGATGTTGAATTTTACCAGATGTGTCATACATGTCAGCTAATTGGAAAAACAACAGGCATTAATAAAAGCTGCACCTTTAATACCTTTACCAGCATTTGAGAACCTTTCACGAGAGACTTGATGATTATGTAGGTCCCCTACCTTAAACAAAAAGTGGGAATAAGTAATTATTAAGAATAATGGATGTGTTGACTAGATTTCCTGAGATAGTCCCATTATGCAGTATCACAGCTAAAAGGGTTGTAGAGGAATTACTCAATTTTTTTACTAGATACGGACTACCAATAGAGATACAGTCAGATCAAGTATGAAACTTCACATCCAAACTAGTCATGGAGGTAATGGATAGCTTGGGAATAGAACAATTTGAATCTACTGCATACCATTCAGAATTGCAGGGAGCATTGGAAAGGTGGCATCAAACACTAAAGACCATGTTGAGGGCTTATATCAAGACTATCCACATGACTGGGATAAGGGAGTTCCATTTGTACTTTTTGAATGGGACATTCCTCAAATCAAATTGGACAATGAGGATGTTGTCACAAATTGGGATAAATTATTGAGTTACCTTCCACAAAAAAATTGAAATGACCTAAAAGTTATTACTATCACATGGTGAGATATGCAGAAATAAATTGGGAAGTACTAAGCTAATTGTTCACGGTATAGATAGAGGAGATGCTGTTCCAATTAAGCAACATACCTATCGGCAAAACCCTCTAAAGTTGGTACAGGTTCAGAAGCAGATAGAATACATTCTCCAAGATGGCATAATTGAAGTGAGTTACAGTGACTGGAGCTCACCCATAGTCATGGTGCCAAAGCCAAATAGTACCCAACGGTTACGTGTGGCCTATCAAAAAGTCAATGACGTTGCAAAGACTGATGCATATCCAATTTCGCGGTTGAAGGACTGTGTCGAAAAGGTGGGACAAGCAACTAACATTTCTAAATTGGACTTGCTCAAAGGCTACTGGCAGGTACCTTTGTCAGAAAGAGCAATGGCTATTTCAGCTTTCGTAATACCAAATAGACTGTATCAGTTCAAACTCATGCCATTTGGTATGAAAAACGCTCCAGCCACATTTCAGAGACTAACTAATAAGGACATTGATGGATTACCTAACTGTGTGGTGTATATTGATGACCTGGTGATTTTTAATCACACATGGAAGGAACATTTACAGCATTTATCAGACTTGTTTGAGTGACTTTGGAAGGCAGGCTTGATGGTAAACCTAGCTAAAAGTGAATTTGCCAAACCCCAAGTCACGTTCCTGGGCCATGTTATTGGACACAGACAAATGGCCCCACTGGATGCAAAAATGAAAGTAATTGGGGAATTTCCCACACTGTCGATGAAAAGAGCAGTACTACAGGTCCTGGGATTGAGTGGATTTTACTGAAAGTTTGTACTGTATTTTAGTAGTGTGGTTGCTCCACTCACCGAATTGTTACAAAGGACAAGAAGTGGGCGGCACGGTGGCACAGCGGTTAGCACTGCTGTCTCACAGCGCCTGAGACCCGGGTTCAATTCCCGACTCAGGCAACTGACTGTGTGGAGTTTGCACGTTCTCCCGTGTCTGCGTGGGTTTCCTCCGGGTGCTCCCACAGTCCAAAGATGTGCGGGTCAGGTGAATTGGCCATGCTAAATTGCCCGTAGTGTTAGGTAAGGGGTAAATGTAGGGGTATGGGTGGGTTGTGCTTCGGCGGGTCGGTGTGGACTTGTTGGGCCGAAGGGCCTGTTTCCACACTGTAAGTAATCTAATCTAAACACAAAAAAAAAGTTTCAGTGGACAGCAGTCTGTCAAGACATTTGACAGCCTAAAAACTGTGTTAACCACTGCCCCAGTATTAGCCATGACTGATAACATGAAGCCTTTCAAGGTGGCTATCGATGCCAGTAATGTGGGTGTTGGTGCAGCCTTTGTTTCAGTTTTACTCTATGTTTAAGGGGTTTTTTTTTATTGGGACTGTTGTGTATTTTCGGAACAGCATAATAAAGTCTAATTTGGATAGACTGAGTTCTGTGTGTATTCTATTTTCTGTTCTTTGTGTTTCATTTTGTAATTTTGTGAATAAATTGCTGTCTGTTTTAAAACCTGGTAGTCAACCTCACTAACTTATTCTGGGTCATTTTCACTGTACACTTACCGAAACAAAGAGCAAAGTTACGGTCTGGACTGCTGCTTGAGAATGTTTTGATTGGTCGGCCCTTGTCTATGACAACCAATAAATGACATGTTCAGCATCAAAATGCAATGTTAATATTTCTCTCAAGTTTATTCGACAGTTGTAAAATTTGAGAATTGTTTGTTGTGTCCCAAAACTTTAACAAAGAATACTGCGCAATTTCAATATCAGTTCAGCAATGGTCTTGGCTGTAGCTTTTTTTCCCCATGTTAGGGAGAGGAAAAAGAGGTGTAAATTGGCCATTTGACGCAAGATCATGATAATTCTTTTAAAGTTTGTTCCTGTTTATTGTTGCTCGTTACCACAGTTCCCAACCTTGATTTCAAATCATTCCATGATCTCACATCTTCCTATCTCTGTATTCTTTGTTAAAGTTTTGGGACATGAACAATTCTCAAATTTTACAATTGCTGTACAGCCTTCTAGGATCTCATTCTATATAATCAAAGTGTGCACTGCAATAGGCCCAAGACACAAATATTGGTCAGGGATCATGGTGCGTAAAGTGGCAGGTATCTGAAAGCTGTGTCATTTTTGCAGACAGAACATAGATGTTCCATAAAGTCTGTGTTTCGTCTCCTCAATGTGGAGGAGACCACATTGTGACTAGCAAATACACTAGACTAGATTGAGTGAAATACTGGTAAATTATTGTTGTTATTTCACCTGGAAGCTGGAAGAACAGCATTTCATTTTCCATCTGGCAACATTATAGCCTTTAGGACACCTTCCATACCCTTTACCCACCCCCACACTTCAGGCTGTCATGATTTGGGCTGCTTTATGCAATGCCAACCTATTGTCACCTACTAATGATCCCCATTATCAGATTTTCTCTCTCCTCAGCATACTATTATCAATCCCTTTATCTTCCAAACTGTTGTTCTCTCTCTCTCTCTCTCTCTGCACTCTATCCCTGCCGATCCTCTCACTATTTTCCCCTCTCCACCCCATCTTCAGCACAGCTGCCATCAGTTCTGAAGAACAGTCACTAGCCATACACCCTTAATTCTGCTTTCTCTCAATAGCTGTTGCCAGACCTGCTGAGTTTCTCCAGAGGGTGGTACACAAAAGGAATGTGAGGTGGGTGCATTAATATATTTTAAAGGCATTTTGGACAAATCTATAGGAAAGGATGAGAAGGATGTGGGCCAAATGCAGGGAAATGGGGTTAACATGGGCAGACATTTTGGTCGGCGCGGACCAGTTTGAGTCAAAGGACCTGTCTCCGTGCTGTAGTTTTTGTTACACATGTGACTGAGTGTGGAATCAAGGAGCTCGAGCAAAAGTGGAGACAATAGTAATCAGGGTGGAAAACTTCTCCATTTGGGGAGTCACACTTGGCACAAAGGAAGATGGTTGGAGGTCGGTCATTTCAGCTCCAGGACATATTTATAGGAGTTCTTCTGGGTAGTGTCCTCAGTCCAACTATCTTCAGTTGCTACAGCAATAGGATCATAGGGTCAGAAGTGGGGATGTTGACTGATGACTGCACAATGTTCTGCACCATTCACAACACCTCAGACACTGAAGCAGACCATGTTCAAATGCAACAAGATCTGGACAATATCCAGACTTGGGCTGACTAGTTGTAAGTAGTGTATACCACACAAATGCCAGGCAATAACCAGATGCAACAGAGAAACTAATCATCACCTCTTCACATTTAATGGCATCACCATTGCTGAATTCCCCCAATATCAATAGCCTGTGTGCTTGCTATTGAACAGAAACATGAACTGGACTAATCAGCTAAGTAGTGTGGCTACAAAAGGAGCTCACGAGGCTAGGAATCATGCAGCAATCAACTCAACACCTGACTTACCAAAGCCTGTCCTCCATCTATAAGGCGCAGGCTATGTGTGCTCCAACGGCACTCAAGAAGCTTGACACCATTCAGACCAAAATAGCTTGCTTGATTAGTACCATATCCACAAACATTGTCCCTCCACCACTGACATTTCACAGCAGCACTGTACTCCTTCTGCAAGATTTCCAGCAGCAATTCACCAATGCTTTTTAGATAGCACCTTCCAAACCCATGAACATTACTATCTGTAAGTACAAGGGCAGCAGATACATGAGAAACACCATCTGCAAGTGGCACTCCAAGCCATTCATATTCTAGACTTGTAGGTCACCATTCAGTGTTACTGGGTCAAAGTCCTGGAATTCCCTGCCTAGTGGCATTGTGGGTGTACCTACACCAAATAGATGGCAGTGGTTGACTATCATCTTCTCAAGGGAAACTAGAAATGGGCAATGATTGCTGGCACAGCCAATGACACTCACATCCCATCACTCAATAAAAATAATTAAAGATGGGCAAAAAATGTTGGTCTTGCTAGCAATACCCACATCCCATGTAAGAATTGTAAAAACAAGATAATGAAAAAGCACTCTAGAACAGTATTCATGTCAAGCATAATAGTCTGGAAGGTTAACAAGTTCAGGTCTGTGTTAAGTACTATGCACGTATAGCAGCTCTGTAAACAATTCAGGAGCTGTACAGTGACAGTGATTGGTGGCAACAAGAAAATCTTGAAGAGAACACTACCATACAGTATGCCTTTCTGTAGCTAACACAGTAATTGTACCACTGCGTACAAAAGATAGAATCAAAAAATTGGATTTTGGTATCCTGTCACCAAAGCAAAGGATGTTCCTGTAGTCATAGCTTTTGGTAACATGAGCTTCTTCCATTTAAACACCTATACAATGTCAGCAACATTTTAATCACAAGAAGCTCAACATAACCTCAGTTATGTTAAATTTTTCAATTGTATGAAAAGCTTTTATTGGAATTAACAGGACATGACATACTGAATCACAACGTTTTTACATTTCTTTTGAAATTGATTATAATTATCTTTCCCGCCACATTAACAAAGTTTATTACTGCAGCAAAAGTATACATTCAATTATGCCATATACAAAGTATCAGAAATCATGGATTTAATAAGTTGTATCCTCACTTAGACTGACATAAGATACTTCTGGATAAAGGCAGTCAGAGACAGAAAATGAAAATCTCCACGAATTCTGAAAAACATACATCTTGATCCAATGTGTTTAATTTCCACTAATATATAATAGTTGCATAATTGTTCAATTTGACCAGTCATAAATCAGCAATACATGATGTAAACTATGCATTTCAGTTCACTGAAGTCTTAGAATTACTTCTTGCTTGAACAACTTTTGCTTCTTCTTCCAAATCATCCAAAAAACGTTCTTGCGATACTGAATAAAATGTGTATCCATCTAAGGAGATTGTGAAGGAAATATGCAAAAATCTGCATGAATCTATTCAAAATCTAAAGCTTTGTTGGTGTAATTCAGTTTTTGAAATAACAAAAAAAACTTACCATTAGCATAACAGAAGTCAAATGAATACAAGTTATTCTCATATTAAATAATTTGATCCATTTGGCAGCAAATGAAAGATAAGACATTAAAAAAAAGCAAGAGCAAGCTAGCTAGTAAAATAAAAGAAGATTGCAAGAGTTTTTTTTAAGATATCTAACAGAGAGAGTCAAATGTGGTCATTGGACTGCTGGAAAATGAGGCTAGAGAAGTAATAATAGGGAAAAAAAGAAATGACGGAGGAACTGAATAGATACTTTACATCAGTTTTCACAGCGATGACACCAGCAATATACCAAAGGTTGGGCAGAGGTAAGAGTAATAGCCAGCACTAAGGAGAAGCTGCTGGGGAAGCTGAAAGGTCTGAAGGTGGAAAACAATCAGGACCAGGTGGGCTACCTCAGAGTTCTGAAGGAGATTATAGAGGCATTGGTGGTGATCTCTTAGGAATCACTGGAGTCAAGGAGAGTCCAAAAGAACTGGAAAATGGCTAATGTAACACCCTATAGGTGGATTAACTTGACCTTGATTGTTGGTAGGATTTTAGAGTCCATAAGTAAACAAGAGATTGCTGAGTAATAAGAAATGCATGGTAAAATAAAGCAGAGTCAGCACAGCTTCATCAAGGAGAAATCATGCTTGACAAATCTTTGAGGAGGTAACAAGCAAATTAGACAAAGGACAGCCAGTGAACATGATCAAGTTGAATTTCCAGAAGGCCTCTGACAAGGTATTGCACAAGAAGCTGCGAAATAAAAGCAAGGTACTGCCATGGATGGAGGATTGGCTGACTGGCAGAAGGCAGAGAATAGGTAAAAATGGATCTTTTTCAGGATGGCAGATGATGACTAGTGGAGTTCTGTAGGGATCAGTGTTGGGACCACAACTATTCACAATGTGCATTAACAATCTGGACAAAGGAATGGAGGACATTGTTGCCAAGTTTGCAGATGACACACAGAAACAAGGGACAGCTGGTGCTAAGGAAGCAGGGATGTTGCAGAAGAACTTGGACGTGCTAGGCAAGTGGGCAAAGAAGTGGCCAATGGAATCCAATGTGGTAAAGCGTGAGATTATATATTTTGGTAGGAAGAATAGAGGTATTGACTAGTTTCTAAACAGTGAAAGGTTTCAGAAATCTGAAGCACCAAGGGACTTAGGAGCACTAGTACAGGATTCTCTTAAGGTTAACATACAGGTTCAGTTAGCAGTTAGGCAGGCAAATGCAATGTTAGCATTCATTTCAAGAGGGCTAGTATACAACAGCAGAGATGTACTGCTGAGGCTGAACAAGGCTGTAGTCAGACCATATTTGGAATACTGTGAGCAGTTTTGGTGACCGTACCTAACAAAGAATCTACTGGCCTTGGAGAGGTTCCAGAGGAGGTTTATGAGAATGAACCCTAGGATGAAGGGTTTGTCACATGAGGAATGACTGAGGACTCTGAGTCTTTACTCAATGAAGTTTAGAAGGATGGGGGGGGGGGGGGGGGGGGGGGGGGGAGGAGACTGTAACTGAAATGTACAGAATATTGAGAGGCCTGGATAGATTGGATGTGAAAAGTATGTATCCACTAGTAGGAGAGACAAGGACCCAATGGCACAGTCTCAGAGTGAAGTGATGACCATTTAGAACTGAGATGGAAGAATTTCTGCAGCCAGAGGGGGGTTAATTTGTAGAACTCGTTGCCACAGAGGTCTGTGGAGGCCCAGCATTTCAGCATATTTAAGACAGTGAGAGAGAGATAGATTCTTGATTAGTAAGGGGATCAAGGGATATGGGCAGAAGGCAGAAGAATGGGGTTGAAAAAAAATGTCAGCCATCATCAAATGGTGGACACGATAGGTCAAATGGCCTAATTCTGCTCTTATATCTTATAGTCTCAATGGGATTGAATGGTCTCAAGTCATAGTCATACAGTATGGAAGCAGACCCTTTGGCCTAAGTAGTCCATGCCAACCAGGTTTCCTAAACTGAACGAGACCATTTTCATGACTTTGGCCCATATCCATCTCCACCGTTCCTATCCAGGTACCTGCCAAATGTCTTTTAAATGTTGTAATTGTACTCGCCTCTACCACATCCTCTGGCAGCTCATTCCATATACACATCACCCTTTGTGTGTCTACTTCTGTTCCTAGTTCATTTGTTTGGATGTATGTATGTTCTTGAGCTTGGATTAAATTTTTGGACATATCCTGAATGTCCACTTACACAAATACTGTCTTGTCCTATCCAATTTTCTGGGGGAGGATCCTGCATAATCACCTTCCACATATTAAAAACAGATTAAACTAGAAAGTCTGCATTGTCTGGCTGCATTGTTGGAACACTACCATTTCTGTTATTTTGTACATTAATGTAGTTGAATTCAAATTCCCATGTGTCAAACAATCCTAGAAATTACTGCAGAAACTCAGCAAGTTTGGCAATGAAGGGTCACTGGACCTGAAACTTTAACTGTTTTCTCTCCACAGGTGCAGCCAGACCCTGTTGAGTTTCTTCAGGAAAATCTGTTTTTCAGATTTCCAGCATCTGCTGTTGTTTGAGGCTGTTGGTTAAACAATCTTGTTCTTTGTAATGCCTCCTCCCTCTCACTCTTTTCCATCCCCTTTGCCAGTACATATTTTCTTTTCTTCCCACTTGTTTTTCTCTTCCTCCTCCCTGCCATGTTAGTTTAAACATTCCTCTTACAGTATTCGTTATTCTGCTCGCGAAGATGTTAGTTCCAACACTGTTCACATTAAGCACACCATCACGTACAGCTCCTATTGTCCCAGTGGCTATCAATTTTACTGACATCCTTACTTAAATCATCAGTTTCATATTACTCCCTGTCGCACCAGAAGAATGCGAAAATTCTGAATTTCAGTGAAGTTAGGATGGTCTGTCACGCAAAGGGTGTCAGAAGTGTGGAACTCTTCCCCAAGGAAGTGGCAAATGCTAGCTGAAAAGAACACTTTTAAAACAGTGAGATCCAGCGATTGCTGTTTATTAGTTTAGGGAATTAAGCAATATGGGGTGGATCGAGCTAGAAAACAGATGAATCATGATTCACATCGAAGACGGTACAGGCACCGGGGTCTGAATGGCCTAATCGGTCTCTTACTTAAATATGAAACGGTATGTAAATTCTGCTACAGCGTGGATAGGTATGGTGGCACGAAATTGCGGTAGAAATGAGCCACTATAAAATTTGACGTGATTTAATCGCACAAATCAGCCTGCTAGTTAACATCGAAACAAATCACAAAGCTCAAGCTCAAGACACACTCATCTCCACCAAACCATTAAATACGTTGTTAAAAATCAAACACCAGGTTATAGTCAGTGCGGCAGAAAGCTTCTAATTAAGCCTGTTGGACTATAAGTTAGTGTGTGTATCCACCCCAGTCCAACACCGGCATCTCCAAACCATGAAACACATGAGAAGGATACAAATGCCCAACACGATAGCGCCGATAGCTAAACCCGTGATGACATTCCTTCCGCGCCTTTTCTGCATGTTTTTATGCCACTGAGCCAGCTCCGCTTTCTGCATGAACTCAATCTGTTCCTTGGTCAAATTGTCCCTTTTCGGGTCGACTCGTTTCGCAAACTGCGAGCCACCTTGCGAATTCATTTCCGCCATTCTTCCAAATCAACCAGAAGAGTTTGCGGAAGGTCAAATACGGAAAGCTGAAGAGGACAAATCAACTCAGCAACGCGATTTGTTCCACTTGGTAATTTCAAACAATCAGATCACAGTGAAAACACATATTCAGGGACGAAATAAGAGCAGATAGGGAAAATTACGTTATCTTATTTTAGTAATTTTAATTAAATATCTCCATCCCAATCATTTCACACATTTAAACCACGTTTGTAAAACAAAATGCTTGGCCTATGAAGTTTGTTTTTAGAAGAAGAGGTAAAATGTTGTAGGGAAGGAATTCCGGAGTTTGCGAAATTCCTAAGTCAACGAAATGGAGTTGTCAGTGATGAGTGATGGGATAAAATCAGGGATCGTCAAGATAAAGAATTGGAGGAGTGCATAAATTTCACCGACAGTTGCAGAGCTGTAGGAGGTCACAGAGTCAGGAGCATAGCGATGGGGATCCGAAAACAAGGATGAGTTAAATCTCGAGAAACATTGTCCGAATGGGAGACAATGTAGGTCAGGGCACACAGGGGTGGCAGGTGGACACGACTTGATACGGTGTGGAATTGGATATGATGCCCAAATGCGACCTTGATTTATTACAAGCAGAACGTACCGGTCAGTATATGAATGTTGAAACAAGCCAAAAGAAGAAAAAGCGCTTTTAACATATACCTTAGCTGCAGTATGAGTGACATCGTTAAAATGAATAATAACAAAAAAAGTTCAATATCATGAATGCAAACACTAACGTTTTCTAAAAACTGAAAGAACTGCGGATGTTGTAAATCAGAAACAAAAACAGAAGTTGCTGGAAAAGCTCAGCAGGTCTGGCAGCATCTGTGCAGAGAAATCAGAGTTAACGTTTCGGGTCCGGTGACACTTCTTCAGACCCTTCTAGGAAGGGTCACCGGACTCGAAACATTAATTCTGATATCTCTTCACTAAGGTTTTCACCCTTGCAATCTCTCCTTTTTAGGACTTTCCTTAAAACGCATTCCTTTGATCAAGTTTTTGGTATTCCTCCATATATCTCCCTCGCACTGTATCTGTTTTGTTTTAGGATTATGAATCTATGATACAAAGGTTCAATCAATTATACTGAATTCTGACCTTTAACCACTTGGTGGCACTAAAGGACCAAACGACTACCGTAGTCCAATTCAGGAATGACAGTTCAGTGCTGATATAATGCTGAGTTAAGTTTGAAAGAAGCAAATAATGAACAAGCAGCCAAGTCATCTGTGCATAAAACCCATTCCTCACTACCTTTTATGAAACACCATTTACCATCATAGATCACGGAAATGTTATAGTACAGAAAGAAGCCAGCTCTCCAAATGAGCATGTCACATCGTGCTAATCTCCTGCCTTCACCTCTTAACCCTGTCCATTGTTCCTTTTCAAGTAAACACTTAATTCCCTTTTGAATGCTAAACCTGCCTTCACATACTCGGGCAACATATTCCAGATAAAAAACCTTTGTTACGTGAATCACTTTTAGGTATCACTTTTGCTTCATTGCTTTCAATCAATGCCCTCTTTTTCTTAGGAACATTGTCTATTTATTCTGTCCACATCTGTCATGATTTTGAATGCTTCAATCTGTTTCAATTTAGCCTTCTTTTCAAAGAGAAATGTCCCAGTTTCTCTGATCTGAATTCATAACTGAAATTCGTCATACATGGTACCATTCTCAAACCTCTTCTGCATTCTTTCCAATGCCATTACATACCTCTTTAGGTGTTGGACCAAATACTGCAGCTGAGGTCAGACCAGTGTCTTTTGTAAGTTCATTGTTACTCTTGAACTTTACGCTGCTATTAATACGGCCAATGATACTGAATGTGTTATTAACTTCTGTCTCAATATGTCTTGTAACCTTTAATAACTTATGTACATATACACCAAGGTCCTTCAACTCCTACACTCCCTTTAGAGTTGTACCTTCTATATTATAGATGTGACTCAAAATACCATTACACAATGAACTTTTCTAAATGAAGAACAAGGTGGGCAAAATTATAGACAATGGGAAAAGTTCAGAAGGAAAGGATGGTAATACTGATGAGGTAGAGGGAATTGCCCTAGTTAGAAGAACCAGCAACATAGCAATGAATGTTTTAGTCACAGACATGATTCCACTGCATTTTGTTGGACAGTAGATGCACATCCAGAGTGTGGAATGGTTTGGTTAAAAATTGCATCTAGATTCTTTAAGTAGTAAGAATTAAAGTAAAGAAATTTGAGAGTCCTGCGTCCTTCAGAAGGGTTGAGGATGAGAGTGGTCACTCGCCATAAAATGGCAAGGGTAAACCTTCTATATGCTCAGACATAGTATCAAGTGTTGCTCAGCGATCGTTCTTGAAAAAGGCTCAAGTGGAACTGATCAAGAAAGACAACAAAGCAACTGTTTTTGGGAAGTCAGTGGATTTAGTTTACACTATCCAGACATTATTGCATTCCTTTAACAAGATTCATTTAACACGGGTGCTTTTGGCACAAGGACATATGAATTTAAAGGTTTATAAAAAGGCTAATTATCTTAAAACTATGATGTAGAGGTGCCGGTGTTGGACTGGGGTAGACAAAGTCAAAAATCATACATCACTGGGTTAATGTACAACAGGTTTATTGAAACCACAAGCTTTCGGAGCCTCGCTCCTTCTTCAGGTAACTAGCTGAAAATATAGGAGGACACCATCATGACTCTTAGTTGATCTCCCATTAGCAACAAACTTGAAAGATGTTGTCGCAAAGCACTTGAAGATACTGAGTTTAGGAAAAGAATTTTCATTTTGTACTTCATAGGACCACAACTAGCTTTAATCAATCTCCAAAAATACTTTATAAAAAGAAATGACTAATAGTAAACAAGTTAATGGAGAAATGGATAGGGACCAGACTGAAAGTACAGGTACACAATTGTTTATCTGAAATTCCGAAATCCAAAAAGCTCTGAAATCCAAAGCTTTTTCGTGAAGTTTCTTTTTCCATAACGAGGTTGTTTGGCATGTGAACAGGTGGCTCAACTCCACACCCACTCGACCAACGTCACTCAGGTGTGACATGGCAGTGTGACCCAGCACTGGCAGGCGTCAGTTGTGTCTCAGCGCGTGTACTAGTCACATATGGCTGTGCTGTTCTGTTCTGTAAGTTTTTTTTAATTTCAGTGTGAAAATGTCATTTATTCTGAAATCCGAAAAATTCCAAAATCTGATAAACAACTGGGCCCAAGGATTTCAGATAAAGGATTGTGTACTTGTATCAGCTAAATTCCTGACAGGGGAATTTGCCAGTGATGAATTTAGGGATATGTTGGAAATTATGAACATTATGGAATGAACATGGTAGCAGATAATCCCTTTAGTAACAATTCTATAAAATAAATCACATGGTAATCAATGAAATGCTTCACAAAATCCTAGCTGACCAACAAAATTGTAAATTAACCAACTTATAATTAATTTACAGTCCATATAAATAATTTGTTCCAAATGTTTGGGGTCTACAGTCTATATTAATTGATTTTTTTGGAAGACAGCCAATGATTCCTTTGCAAATGAGCAATTGTCCCACGTTTAGAACATAAAAAGTAGGAGCAAGAGTAGGCCATCTGGCCTGTCAAGCCTGTTCCGCCATTCAAAAAGATTATGGCTGAATCTTTCATGAATTCAACTCCATTTACCTACCCACTCACTATAATCCTTAATTCTTTTACTGTTCAAAAATCTATCTATCTTTGCTTTAAAAATATTCAATGAGGTAGTCTCAACTGTTTCGCTGGCAAGGTTAGTGTAGAATTACAATTAGCTCCACTTTTTCTGTGCACCTGAATGTGCAGCATGTATGGAGAAGGGCATTTATTTTGGTTGAGGTTTCAGAGAAAGTTCAGCAAGTCTGGTAAGGCCATCAGAAATAAACTTTAATCTGGCAACATAGTATATACAAAATGAGAAGGGCAGGAAAATTGGAAAATAAGTTTATAGATTTTTTTTATTTGTTCATGAGATGTGGGTGTCACTGGCTAGGCCAATGGACATCCCGTGCCAGTCTGTTACCCGCCCTCGACCTCTTTATTTCCAACTGCCACCAAGGCATTAACCGTCTCAAACAGTTGACCGCACCCCCCCCCCAACCCTCACTCCAACCTCTCACCCTCCCAATGTGCAGACTCCACTCCATCAAACCAATGGATGAGGAAGGGCTGCAATGGCAGTTTGGCACACTGACCTCTACACTGCTGAAGCCAGGCGCCAACTCAAAGACACCTCCTCCTACCGCCCCCCTTGACCATGACCTCACCCTCTAACACCAAACCATCATCTCTGCAGTACCCACTTTCGCCTCGGCCAATATTATTGCCCAGCCCTAATTACCTAATAGTGATGGAAAAGCATAAAATTTTACAGCATGGTGGACAAACTGTTCAGTTTCAAGGTTAAGTGGCACTGATTCCAAACTTAGACAATCTGAACACATTGTCAAAAGTGAGGAGACACCATGTACTTCACATATATTAGACAATTATGAAGACCAGATGGCAGCAGATGAAAGGCTGGTTGTAGAAAAGATACAGAGATACAGGATTTCACTATTTGCCCAGAGGACAATAACTGAAAGTCAGCACCAGAACAGGCAAGTGAATGAAGGAATACCGCTGTTATAGGGAAAGCAGGGAAAAACCCTAGCAAATACAGCTATTAACTATCTACTCTAATAGCTAAAAATCTAACCCACTTTTCGAACATCTACACACAGATACAGACAGACACAGGTAAACAAAAATACATTGGTTTTATGGATGGAGGGAAGAAAAACTGGGAAACACAATTCAATAGCATCTGTCCACAAAGTTGGTTAGGATGTTCCCTTTGGCTTGCCAAGAATTTCTGCTTTTCAATTTCTTTTCTCCAGGTTCTTCCATTTCTTCACAGGATGCACAGGGTGACTGGCACACTACCTACAAAGTTACTTGTTAAAGGCAACAGTTTATATCAGCTATTATGAGAGAATAACTAACCTTCAGATTTCAGGTATTTTTACTGCAGAGAGACACACACCCTGCTCTTCCAGCAGTCTGAAGGCTTCTCTCTATGTTGTTCACACCCACAAGCTGTTCAGTTGTGCAGGAACTACAGAGTTCTTATCAGGCTGATGACAATTGGCATTCACTTCTAGTTACAATTGCACAAACCAATCTACTGGTCCTGGCCCAATCTCACTGTCTATGCACATGATAGTGCCGTGCCATCAATCAACATCTTCCCAGGTATGAACAAAGCAGCAACATAAAACACCACACACAATGAGTTTTGGTAATTTTCTTTAAAGTGCCAAATTCCTTCCAATGTTTGGTTGTCTTTTCTTTCAATTTAGTCCACAATCAAAAGTACAGAATACAATACACTGCTTCTATACAATTGTTCAGAACTGGATGGAAGAGCAAGTTGTGGTTATGGTTTAACAAGATCAAGGACAATGGAACTGTGAGGGAATACCTCAAGAAGTAGAAGTCTTTAAAATCAAAATGTTTTAATAACTCTCAAGAAGTTGATAAGGATGCTAAACAAAATGAATTGGAGAGCTGGAAAAAGTTTGTAGTTCCAGGTATGAGTCAGCCATCCTTACCATTCAGATGGCTACATGTAGAAAATGTGGTCCACGAGACAAATAAAGCTAAAGTCAGACTAATGGTTTGGGGATTTGAAGAGAAACTTGGTGATCCAGATGTTAGAATGGATTCCCTACTGGAAAAAAAGTTAACTTTTAAGATCTGCTTAGTGTTTAAAAATATACTCCTGACTCAGTTGGTCCAACTCATGTCTCCGAATCACAAGCTTCTGGGTTCAGGTATACTCCAGAACTTGACCACTTCAGACAACCTAAATGAATTGATATAAAAGCTGCATTTTTGGAGGGTGAAAAACTTCAAAACAAAGTATTTTTGAAACCATCTAAAGAATCAGTTGATATAGAAGCAACAGTATGAAAATTAAGCAGGTGTGTTTCTCAGTTCGGCACATATTTCCGAAAGTAGGTTTGATTCAGTTTAGAGCAGACCCAGATATGGTTGTGCCCCACATTACACTTTCAATTTTCAGGACTTGACCACAGGCAGTCGACCATGATGGTCCAGTTTCTGACAGGTTCTTGCACGGTCAGAGGTGCCAGACAACATTTTGAGGTCCCATCAGGTAGATGTAAAAGATCCTGTGGCATCACCATTTTGAAGAGGGGAATTATCCCCAGTGTCTTAGCCATTAACCCCTCAATTAACATCACAGGGAAATCCGCTCATTATTATATTGTTCACTACATTCGTGAACGTTGACGAAATATGGATTTTAGTTTGGGATAGCTACACGGCGAAGTCTCATGCAAAACGTGATTCATTGGCTGTAAAGCATTTCCAGACATCCTGAGGTTTTGTACGTGAAAGCTTTATGTTTGTACACTCAAGCTCATCCATTTTCCCCCCGTTTTACTATAACCCAGTGGGTTGTTTTGAGTTCTGGTTGTTTGGCCTCCCGCAGCCAAATCAAACGACCAACGGCTCCGGCACGAGGGTGCAGCTCGAGCTCAGAAGCCGGCGACCAAGACACTGCGCAGGCGTATTCCCGGCACAGGTGTTTGGGACGGAGCGGGAGGAGGCACAACGCGCAGGCGGAGTCGGGGTATGCCGGCTGGGCGCAGGCGTAGTACAGTTGTTTCCACCTCCGCCCCCACCCAGAAGCACGTGGGTTGGGGAGACGACGCCATTTTTTGTCTTATTTTAGCACCTTCCCAGGAACCACACATTCGACAGTCCTTTCGTTTAATATGTCCCGCTTTCGAATCTAGCTTAGCATTCCAGGTCTTGTGACAACCCAAAGTCGATGCGTTCCTTGGGACCTGCAACGTTTGCGCAATCACTGGCACTTAACCCGAGGAAGGCCGAAAGGTTGTGTTGCCATGAATAAAGTGGTGGTTGTAAACACAGAGGAAAGCCAGAGCTGCAGCAAAAATACTCCAGAGCTGTCCTTCAGCGCTGTAACCCCCGAGATGTTGGAAGAGTTTCTGGTTGATGTGGCCAAGGAGAATGAAAATAACCTGCTGAACCTCTCTCAGCACGCAGGCTGTTTCAAAAAAACAACCTTAATTGGTAGGCGTGCGCGTACATCTGTTTAAAGTCAGAAATTGTAGATTTTTAAATCAACTTGTTCAGATATGTTATGACACAGGTGGGACTGGAACCAGGGCCTTCTAGCCCAGAGATAGTGACACTAACGATTGAGCCACAGGAGCCCATTATTCAACAACTGTAAACTTGTAATACTTGTTATCACGATTAATTTGTAACTTTATTGCTACTATTTATTTTATTTCATATCACAGAATTTGTTTTCCTTCTTTGTGAACAACTGGGACTTCATCAGGTTACAGGTTATCAAGCTGTGGAGCTATTGGAAAGGTAAAACAATTATAATATGCCTTGTGATTTTGTTTTGGAAAATAAGCCCATTATTTTAGGGCTGGGGAAACATCTTTTCTATTCAATGGTCCACATCCAGAATTGTACGAATAAACAGTTTACTAATTAGCTTTTTATTTGATGTGGTTGGCATCGTAATATATAAATACAGTGCAATGTTTAAGCTTCATTGTTATCACAGTATTAAAAGGTGATTAAGAGTGAAGGACAAACTTGGCACTTCCTGGTTTACTGGCTCTAAGAATACTTGAGTGCAATTGGCTACTTCACCTACTTGGCATCATCACTATTAGTGGAGGAAAATACCGAGAAGACAACAGCTTATGTCATTATTAAGCATGATTGCAGGGCCCTTTAATTTTAAAATTAGGTTTATTATGAGACTAGCTATAACTTGTTTAATTTTACAGGTTTATGATTCGATACATTGAAAAACTATATTCATCTACTTGCACAGGATCTGACAAAAGTACAGAAAAACTTGGTTGGGAACAATTGCAGGATATAATCCAAGAGCATTTTGTGCTACGGATCATGTCATGTGTTCAAATAGCAAGCAAAATGTCATTTCATTACCAGGTAAAGTATAGCATCATCAGATCCTTTCCTGCATTTACGTAAAATACAAATTCCATCTTACTGTTTGACCAGAACTACAAATGCAACCCATTTGTTTTTTCAGATTGTCAACATTAGTATGGCCCTGAAGGTTCTCCAGTCACTTGGTTGCTCATATAAGAAAGAAGACTTTCTGGAATCAGAATTGCTTGTCCTTGAAACTTTGAATTTTCAAGTCAATGTCCCTTCCCCTTTCACTCACACTGAAATACTATTAGAAGTCATGGGTGAGTGAGAAACATGTAATCACTAATTAACAATTGAATGTATTGTAAACAGATAATGAACTTGCTCAAAAACAGAAACTGGAGGAAAAACTCAGTAGGTCTGACAGCATCTTTAGGGAGAAAGCAGTCTAGTGACTTCATCAGAACTGCCAGCAGCTAGGAAAAGTGGTATTTATGCTGAAGAAGGGGTTGTGGAGATGGAGCCCACAAGTGGTATTTATTCAAAAGAAGGGGTTGTGGAGACTGTTTGTTTGAATTTGGAGATAAGCCAGGTAGATATCTGGCCTGTCTGGCTAGGAAGAAAAAAGCTTCCCAATCTATTATGTCAGTTAGAGAGAAGGCTGGCACAGTTACCCATGAGTTGAAGAAAATCATTGTTAGATTTAGGGAATACTTCGCAGAGTTATTTTGGTCGGAGGGAGGCAAACACGGTACAGCGAGAATGCAGTCCTTTTTTTGAGAAACTGGATCTCCCCACTATAAACATGGAACAGGTTTCCCTATTGAATACGCCTATGACGGTACAGGAAGTGCAAGCAGCAATAAAGCAACTCCAGGGTGGCAAAACACCGGGACCAGATAGATTCCCAAGTGATTTCTATAAGGAAATCATAAATGTGTTGGAGGAGCTACCTCTGGGAATATACAGCTATTCTTTTTACAGGATTATCTGCCATCCTCTCTTAGGGCTAATATTTCACTCATTTTAAAGAAGGGGAAAAACCTTGAAGAATATGCTTCACAGACCAATTTCACTGTTGACTGTAGATTTTAAAATTCTATCCTAGATGCTGGCCCTGAGGTTGGAAAATGTGTTGCCCCATATTATAAAAGAAGATCAGATGGGTTTTGTAAAGGGCCATAGCTCCTCCAACAATATCAGGAGGATACTGAACATAGTGCAGGTATGCCAGCAAAGATTGATCCTTGGTTTGGTGATCTCCCTAGAAGCAGAAAAAGCATTTGACCAGATAGCATGGCCATTACTGTTTGGGGTCCTAGAGCGTGTTGGTCTGGGGGGGGACCTTTGTCAGATGGGTGGCTGTATTGTATAATGATCCTAAGACAGCAGTCATCACAAATGGCACTAAATCAGATAACTTTAATATTGAGAGAGATAGTCAACAGGGCTTGTCCTCTGTCACCGCTATTGTTTACCTTGGCCATTGAGCCGTTAGCTGAGGCTATCAGGAGGAATCCTGAAATAGTGGCGTTGGGTGGGAATGGTGGAGCATAAGGTCACCCTTTATGCTGATGACATGTTTTTGTTCTTGGCCAAGCCAGAGGAGTCTGTTCCTTGATTGATTCAAACAATTAATTTATTTGGCAGTTTTTCAGGCTATAGAATCAACCGTGGGGGATTAGTGGAGGTGTCTGATCTGAAGGACGGTTCCCACTTAGATGGTCATCAAAAGGATTTTTGTAATTGGGAGTTTTTATTACCCCAGCCTTCCACCAGCTGTATAAAGCTAACTATGCACAATTACTGGAGAGGATAAAAACAGGATTTGCAGCATTGGGAGCCATTACCGTTATCATGGTTAGGCCAAACAACCCTGATTAAAATGAATGTTCTTCCTCGCCTGTTGTATCCCATGAGAATGCTCCCGTTATTGCTACCTGGACAAGTATTATCAAGGCTCAGTGGCGGCTAGGTTCTTTTATTTGGTGTCACAGGCGTCCCCTAATTAAATTTACCAAATTGCAGCTTTCGCAGGGTGAGGGAGGGGTGGATCTTCCGGACTTACAGAAATATCAAATAAGCGCCCTGGTAGTATATGTTGGTGACTGGGTAGAGGGGAATTTGGGTTTGGCTTGACGTTGAAGCCTTGTGGTCAAGATGTCCCCAAGTTAATCAATTATTTATGGATAAGATGAAATTCGTGACCAAGCAGTACAAGAGTCCAATCATTTTAAAGACAACAAAAGCTTGGAGGATAATGAGGCAAGACGAAGGCAATAATGAGGTAAGACATCACCATTTACCCCCTTGGTGGGAGCCCAAGGATTTAAACCTGGGGCAATGGACTCCAGCTTTAAGTAATGGGAGTATAAAGGAACCTCTTGTCTGGGAGATATATTCAAGGGGGAGATCTTGATGTAATTTAGCCAGCTAAGTTTCAAATATGGGTTGTCTAAATAAGGACCTTTTCCGGTACTTTCAGATAAGGGATTATATATAGAAATACACGCTCCTGGCTCAGTTTTAAAGTCAGATGTGGAAAAAAAGAGTGCTCCTATGTATGGGCGCTCTTTCAGTTAGTACTTTTTTATCATTTACAGAAAGAGCATGCCTTAGGGGACGTGGAGGGACTCTATAGGATGTGGAATCGAGAGCTAGGAGAGGATATCTCATTGGAAGTATGGGAAGATATATGGGAAAACATAAAGAAAAGTTCACTATGTAACAGAGTGCAGGCCATGCAATTGAAGATGTTACACAGGGCTGATATGGCGCCAGAGAGGCTAGCTAAGTTCAAGAAAGGGGTGTCACCAGGGTGTCCCAAACGTAAAATTAGTATAGGCACTCTTACACACTGCTACTGGTCCTTTTGTAAGATCCAGAAATACTGGAGTGCTATAGTAAGGGAACTAAAGGACATCCTGGGGATTGAAGTTAACGTGGATCCGGTATTTCTTCTTCTGGGTTTGCCAAATTTGCCCTCTCTGGGGAAACACGGGAAGAGATTGTGTAACATTCTTACCCACTGTGCGAGGAAGAACATTTTAATGATTCGGACACTGGAAAAACCATTAGGTCTTATGGGGTGGTGGAGGCTGGTGATGGAGCAGCTTCCCCAAGATGACCTCACAAATATGGTGCAATCTTACGAGACTTGGTGGCCCTTTCTAAATTATATTGATGCGGACTTATCAGAATATTAATTAGGGCCGTGGTATTGCCATGGGAATCAGTCTGGACATCCGTGGGGCCCTGAGAGGGGGAGGCTGGGGGAAAAGAATATGGATACTCCCAGGGATGGGAACCTCAGTGGAGGTATGATGAATGAAATAGAATAAAGTAGTGAGATATAATTTAAGTTAATTTGAATTGAGTTTAATTTAGTATTTATTTAATTTGTTTGTAGTTTAGTTTAAGTTAAGTAGATACATTTATTCTGGTAGAATAGGAGGTAGTTTGTTACTAACAGATCAAGATACAACATTGTACTGCCTGTATCTTTCCGTTTTTTGGTATTATTCTTTTTTGTATATCGATGTTTAGTAAAATATTTATTAAAAAAACACATTGACTTTGATCCCATTTACCATCGCCTGAGAAAAAGAACAGGAAATGACATCACCACAGGACGCCACATAAATAGAAAGTGGGCCATGCCACCGGTGCTTCATCTGGAGGCTCACTGATGACAAAATGTTTGGAAACGAACCTTCCAGCTCAGCGAGCAAACCTACACCCAGAACTGATATCAATTGCAAATTCACTGACTCTCAAAATTACCTGGACTACACATCCTCACACTCCGCTTTCTGTAAGGAGTCCATCCCATTGTCCCAGTTTCAAAAACTGCTGTTATGATACCACCTTCCGCAGGAGGGTCTCAGAAATGTCCACCCTTTTTTCTCAAGGATTCCCCACTACTATGTTTGACAGGGCCCTTAGCTGTTTATGCCTATCTTCTACACTTCTGCCTTCACCCCTTCCTTATTTCCCACAACAATAGGGTCCCCGGTCTTCACTTATTATTCCACGAACCTCTGCAGCCAAAGGATTGTAAGCCACCATTCCTTCTCAAGTAGGACGTCAGGACCAGCACATATTCCACTCCCTTTTTTGTCCACGTTCCGTAGGGATTGTTCCCTAAGGGACATCCTGGTCCACATATCCTCCATTTCCAGCACTTTGTCACACCACCTTCCCATGCAGTTGCAGAAGGTGTAACACGTGTTTGTTTACTTCCTTTCTCAGTATCCAGGTGAAGCAGTGATTTAGCTCCACTTCATTAAATCTAGCCTACTGTATTCACTGTTCAGTGTGGTCTCCTGTGTAATGGAGAAATGAAACATATACTGGGCGACCACTCTGCAGAACTACTACGTTCTGTCTGTTAAATGACCGCAAGCTTCCAGTTGCCTGTCACTTCAACACATCATTATGTTCCCAGACCAGCATTCCAGCAAGTCTGAGAGCAAGCTCAAAACGGTATCTAATTTTTGACTTGGAGACCCTGCAGCTTCTAAGACTCAACATAGAATTCAATAACTTTTGTCATATTAGACGTGTTGCATTCAGTACACTCTACCAATTCTCTCCCACTCTCAGATCTAATAAACACTTATTCAGGTTCTCTACTGAAAAGCCTACTATCAATAATCACCTTTTATCTGCTTACCCTTTTCATCTGTTTCTCTGCTCAATCTCCACCTATCCACTCACCTCTCCTCTCTCATCCCCCCAACCCCACCCCCTCCTCCTTCTCACCACCCCCCCCCCTCCCCAATTTTATCTTTAGCATAAGTACCACCTTTTCCTACCTCTGATGAGGCACTGGACTCTAAACATTAATTCTGCTTTCTCCCTACAAATGCAGGCAAACCTGCTTAGTTTCTCCAACATCCGTGTTCTTGTTTTAAGTTTCATTCCTGTGCAGTTTAAACAACTAGATTTCGGTATAAGCTACTTTCAAAATAACTAATTTATGATTTTGTTTTTGAAAAGGGTACAATGATCCATCGGTTCCCGTTAAGTATCTACACTGTATTTCCCTAAAGGTGCTAAAATTTGTTTATCTCATGAGAAACACCATTTACGAAAACTTACTCAAAATTGCTATTGAAAATTCTACACCTAGTGAACTCCAAAGGTAAGTATTATTGTTTGTCACATTAGAATCAAGTTGTTTTTAAAAAGCATTTTTGTTTTTTAAACTCAAGTAAACAGAGGTTTACTATTTACAAAAGGTGTTGCAGCTTCAAATTAAACTTTGCAACAAAATAAATCAGTCATATACTAAGGGGCTAATTCAATCCAGATTTTGCTATAAATCATGGGTCAGAAAAGATTTCCCTTCAGTTTGAGTCATTCTGATACTGTAAAAACAACCCCCTGGCCAAAAGAAGCTTTCTACATTTGATTACTAGTTTCACTGATGCAGCAGATGAGTACAATGTTTTGAATACAACCAATGTAATATGGTAGTATAAGCATTTTAATTCTGTACTTATAAATGTTAGCAGTTAGAGATATGACAATAAGCCGCATAGGTACAAAATAAGTTAAAGGGGATATTCAGAATTATGGTAATATTTGGAAGATTTTTGAGAATACTCAAAAGGTAATCATAGAATAAGGTCAGGTCTGTTTAGTGACAAGTCTAAAAATGTAAGACTTCTGCATGGAAGTTGTGTGTAAATCTGCATCACAGCATTACTTCTATACGATTTCCTTAATGAGTTATTTTTCAAAAATGTGAAAAAAACCTCAAGTTCTGCTCAAAACCCCTAGTACTGCAAGTACAGAAAAATGATTGGCCATTGCATTAACTCTCATGATAAAACACCTTGTTGACACACTGTGGTTCAGAGATACTCTGTCAACAAGTTAGAATGGTAGGCAGCTATATACCTAACAATTGTGTGCATTTTTAATTTATGCAAGTCATCCAGATGTTCCCTTTGTTCGCAGGGAAACACAAAATCAAATAATATTTGACTTTATCATAGAGCAAAATTTTTGACGGTAAAGGAAGATTGCATGCTTCTAGCTGTTGGGGTCATTGGAACAAGTGCATTCATACTGAACTACACACCATGGTTCAAGGTAGTAAATATAGTGGTTGCACTGATAATTTGTATTGGTGAATTTACTATTGTCTTTTATTCTTAAGAATCATAACTTTTTTCTAATAGAAAATAAGCATTAGGTTGTCACAAAAAAAATCTTAATTTTGTTTTATTATTTTACTTTACAAAAAAGGTTGTGCAGCAGCTGGCTTCAATTAGTGGTGTAACAGAAGAGAGCATCTCTGAGTTTTCTCAAATAATATTAAACAACATTTTTCCTGGAGTAAGTCATTTGAAATAGGTTCCAATGTTAATGGATATTGAACTTTGTCAGTGCAGTAATTTTGTAAATTATACATGAGCGAATTGCATGTCACTAATCAGAGATATAAAGTCAGTTTCAGACAATTTGTAAAAAATGTTGACCTTAAGTGCTATTCTTATACTGCACATGATTCTAAATTACAGCACAAATAATTCTAAATTAAATATTTAAAATCAATTTCATAAATGAAGGGTTGTTTAAATGCTTTCTATAATCTCCTCAGGAATATGAAGATAAGAAAAATAAAAATAAATGCAGAGAAGAAAATACTGTAAATAGAGGAATTGGTTATTAGTTTTAAAGCCAAAATCAAAACAGCTAAGTTACCATTGAAACAATAGCAACATATAGGTGAAGCATATAAAACCTCAACAGATAATGTAATTGACACACTTGCAAAAACCAAAATTAAAATCTTCAGAATGGATAGTGTAATGCTGTTTTTCATATTTCTGTATGATTTCAGTCCTTCCTATCACTCCAAGATCTATGCTGTTCCATTCTGGCTTCCTGCCCAGATCCAAGTTTTCTCTCTCCACCATTGGCAGCCATCCTTCAGCTACAGTTACTTAGTAGCCAAGCTCAGGAATTCTCTTCTTAAATCTCCACCTCTCTTCCTTTTCAGCATGCCTCAAAACCCAGTTCTTTATCCAACATGACAAAACATAGTCTTTGTAAGACAATATATAACTCAGGTAGCCATCATTTATTTCCTAATAAGAAACAGCTTCTAGTTGACATCCACAAAATACTATTTTCCTAATATCACGTCATACCCTGGAAGCACTGTGGTTTTTTTTTGTGTGTGATATGCTTATTGAGAAGTACCCAAAACGATCAATCTGCTTTAATTTAAATTCTCTGTAATAAGGAATACTGTACAAACTTTTAGATGCAGTTATTATCACAAGTTTCAAAACATTTGGCATTGGTGGTGGTTCTTTAATTACTCAATGGGGGTCATTTGGCTGAATGGCTGGTATGTAATGTAGGGTTCAGTTCCCACGTGAGTCAAGACACCACAAAGGTCCTGCCTTCTCAACCTCGCTCAATGCATAGTGACCCTCAGGTTAAATCATCATCAGTTGTCTTTCTCTAATGAGAGAGTAGCCCTATGGTCCTCTAGGACTTTAAAGTTTGGTAAAGAGATGATGTCAAGAGCAAATTTGATGATAATTCCATTATTCTTCCTCATTTTTTGACTGATCTTTTAATACATTCATTCTATAAACTATAGCTAAAGTTATTAACAGTAGCATAGGTACAATGTCTTCATACTTTAGGAACATATAGCTTTGCATTGCATAGAGAAAGATGCTTGAAGCGACATGAACTGTAGTAAATTTTTAATCAGAAACTGAATTTTGTGCTCAACTTTTCATCTTTCACTTTGTTATTTTATGGAACGCACACACAGTCTCAAAAGAAATGCTCAATGCACCTGTGTATAAATCTATTTATTTCACGTCCCATCTTGCAAGATGTGACACAGTCAAGATGTTAATAAGCAGGCAATTCCAAATCCTGTCACAATGTCATACCCTTCTTCTGTCTTTAAACAATCGCAGCAGGCTTCCGAATAAACAATGACTAATCGATAAATTTCATATGAATAAATGATATAACAAAAACAGCTTGACTGTGATTCTAGTCACCAAATGGTCAAATTCCACAAGACTGATCTTGGTTTATGATAGAAACAAAGAAATGCCTGAAATGCATTCAAACTGTTTAGATAACTTTTAATTAAATGTCAAAGACAGTATATTAGAGCTTTGAACAGGCATTCAAATTTATTTTATGTATTTAACTTTGTGAATCAGTTTCAGAGCTTTCATTTGTTTTCTAGTGATACAAGATAAAAAGGAGCTAATTGATACATTTCAAAGCTAGACCAAGTGTACAACAGGATCAGTGGACAGGTTTTACTGAGAAATTATATACTGTTTCACAGAAGCGTATTGTATCTGGTCTAAATAATACTTCTTGTACAATATCCACGATAAGTCAGATTCTGGAAATAATGTAATGATTAAGTTGTAAATTTAATTCTTTGATGTGAATGTCGTATCCCTACTGGAACGAGCATCTTGTCTACAGTCAGTCATAACACCAGTGCATAAAAATAAGTTGTTTCCATTTCATCTTGGACAAACAGTAGCACAACATGCCAAAATTAGTTATAAATAAAACTTCTATATATAATATATACACACACATTATTAAATAGTGTGTTTTGGTGTGATAAAAGCATTGTCAACCCATGGTTCAGATGAAAAACTGCTTGCATCTTGTTTGTATTTCATAGTATTGAATTTCTTAATGTCTTGTAACCACACCAACCAAACTATGCAACATACTCCAGCCCAGCTGCAAGTTAAGTGATAAGCACTCAAAGCAGTGCATTGAAATAAAAGCGTCTTGATGCCAAAATGTACGTATTTATGAAGTCTCACCTCCACATGCTCAAATGTGATTCAGAGGTCAAGGCATGAACAAACTGTAGATTAACAGCAAACATCTTTAGCTACTTGCCTATCAAAATTTGGCATTGTTGAACTGTTACATCACAGGGAACAATGTTAGGTCTGAAATCCTCCACAACTCATATTACAATTATTTAGCATCCATTTTAAAAAAGCAACATTTTTCCAGTCTGTTCAAACACATTAGTCAATTGCGTTGGTGCAGTACATCGTGATTTGGGATATTACACTCAAAATCCAGGCATATGTCAACCACAAATTAAAAAAAAGTAAAACAAGAAACAAAGTGACTTGTGTATGTATTTTTTTTCCATTTGTGCTTATCAAGGTTAAGAGAGATATTAATGATGTTGCAGAACAGATCTCTTTCCATTTCAGGTACTGAGTGTCATCAAGTCAGATATACATGCTAGAAATGATAAAAACAGCACTTTGTTTCAGTACCACTGTGTCATTCCTTCCCCCATTTTTCACCAGCTATTCTGTGACTTTGCCATGAGATTGCCACTAAAAGCAACTTTGGATTACTGCCAGTTCATTCAGAATTAGACTAGATCTACCCAAACTCATTTCACACAATACTTAAAAGCGAACTTTCTTTCTGTCAGGTTTGGAACTAGGTCCATGGTTGAAATGCTCGCATTCCACATCTAACCCACTGTGCAAGCCACCTCTCCAGTTTGTCGCGTTTGATGATTTTACAGTTTATTTCTCAAGGAAAGCATACATATAAGCACAGTGAATCACCTCAGACAGGCAATAACATTGGATGAAACCTTGGAACAATGCTCAGCAAATGCAGTATGGATTCAACAAGGAAATAATATTTAATCACCTATTATAGAATTGAGAAGACACCCATGCCAGCCCCCATTTCAAATTGGTGAGCATAAATTTGAGTGCCTTTGTCCACTGTTCCTCAGAGTTGAACTGTGTTTTTATAGAATAAGATCCTCCACTTCCTCCTGTGTCTTCAATCTTTCCCTTCTCCACATCCATTCTATGCAGCAAAAAAGTATTACAAAAAAGTTACTTAAATTCAGTTTTAAGTTGAGTAAGAAAGAACATTGAAGCCGGCCATCTAGCCTGCTCCACAATTCTAAATTATGGCTGACTACTTCTGTATGATTTCTCCACGTCCTGATATCATTGACATCTAAAAATCTATCAAACGCTGTCTTGAATATACTCAGTTTCCACAGCCCTCTGAGGTTTCTGAATTATTTTAGAGTCAGTACCTTCATGGAAGAAGTTCTCCCTCGTCTCATTCAGAATAACTTGTCCTTCAGAGACTGTGTCCCTAGTTTAGACCCCCCAAAAGGGAAACATTGTTTGACTCTAAGAGTTTTGATAAATGTCAATTAGATCATGAAGAGAAGCTAGTGACTCGGGCATATATTTAGTAGGATTTTTAAAAAAAAAAATTTACTATTAGGATGTAGATGCTGTTAGCAGGTCCAGCATTTCTTGTGCATCCCTAGTAGTACTTATGATGGTGAACTGCTGCAATCCAAGTACTGTAGATAGACCCATAATACCATCAATAAAGGAATTTCGCAATTTTGAAAAACAACACTGAAAGGAACAGCTATAATATTTACATGTCAGGATGATGAGTGGGTTGGAGGGTAACCTGTAGATGATGATGTTAGCATGTATTTGCTGGCCCTGGTTGTAGGTTTGGAAGATGTTATCTAAGAAGGCTTGGCATATTTCTGCAATGCACCTTGCAGATGGTACACACTGCTGCTAAAGTGTCTGTTGTGGGGAGTGTGGATGCAATGCCAGTCAAGTGGCTGCCTTGACCTGGATGGTGTCAAGCTTCTTGAATAATGTTGTAACAAGTTGGGAGTATTCCATCGCAGTCCTGACTTGTCCCTTGTAAATGGTGGATAGACTTTGGGCAGTCAGGAGGTAAGTTACTCACTGCAGGATTCCTAGCCTTTAACTTGCTCTTCTACCCACTGTACACAGTTCATCCAGTCCATTTTCTGATAACCACCAGGATGTTGGCAATGGGGTATTCAGGGATGTTAATGCCATTGAATGTCAAGGGAGATAGTTAAATTCTGTTCCATGGGAGATGGTCATTGCTTGGCACTTAAGTGTCATGAATGTTACTCTCCACCTTTCAGCTGAACCCTGGATATTATCCAGCTATTGCCGCATTTGGACATGGACTGCTTCAGTGATGTTGATAGACAGATTAAAAGGGAGAGGAGGAAACAAATGGCCTGAAAGGCTCAAGACAAACGCCCTTATCGCATTTGAAAGGTGTCTGCATAAGGCACCTGAACTGTTTATCCTGCTGGAAAGTGGAATAAAACTGTTTGGCTGATCCCAAGAGCTTGTCTAGGCAGTTATTTCTTTTGTTTTTTTGAAACTTCAACATACTCATATAAAATAGGTTTGGACTTGAAGCAGGGCCCTGGCATGGACTGATAAGAAATACATGATTACAGACATCCTATTTCTTTATTTTTCTATTTTAATCTTATGCTGGACTTCTTATTTCTTAAATTTTTCTATTTTATATCAAGGGATCTGTACTTAAGTATCTGTACCTAGGTACCTTTGTACCAAAGATGGTGCCGTAAATGGTGACTTCTAAAGGGAATTCTAATTCATTTTTCAGCTGATGCAGACATGGTCCAAGAGGTCTTCTTCTGTACAGGTGTACTATAAACTGTAATCACTACTTCTTAAGAGGATGCAAACCAGTATCCTCAAGTCTCTCCCCATAGGATGATTCCACCGTGTTAAGAATTAATCTGGTGAACATCTGTTGCACTTCTACGGGAATTATATTATTTCCCAGATAAGGAGACCAAACCAAACCAGGTCCCCTCTCACCAAGCTTACGTACAAATGAATCAAGACACCTTTATCTGTACTCAAATTTTTCACTTTTATTCATTGAACACTCAAACTATTTTGTATTTTTGCTAACTTGGTTAGTTTAATGATTATTTCTTTGTCTGATTTACTGAAGTAACTATAGTATAAAATGATATAAAAGCATCAAGTTCTGAATAGGGGTTATTCCTCTTTGTGGCTGAAGGAAAGGCAATTCAAGCTGGCCACCCACTGTTGTCATTAACAATGCTGACTATAAAATATCAAATTTATCACATCTTTTAGATCGTATACAGTACTTGCGTACAAAATAGTAGTAATTTGAAAAAAATTTACAGTTACGAGAGAGGATCCTCAGTGGAGATGCCATAAGGGATTACCAAGGAGATGGGTGTATGGTCACATTTGAAGGCAAGGCAAGGGGAATTGCAAAGCATCGACTTTGAAAAGTTCCAAATGGATGTAATTGCTGAAATATTAGTTTTCCTCCAAAGTAAAAGGTAAAGCAAAAATTAATCCCAGAGAGATTTTTATTTGCATCATGAGCAGCAGTTATATATACCATATTTGCAAGGTGGTTATCCTAATTTTACAGCATTAATAAATCTGAGCAATGGAATGGGCCATCATATTGTATACTGTAGTCAAACACTGATAACCCCAAAAATAGCATGTAATTTGCTAAATATGCCCAAAGTTAACAGGCATACAACATACTAGTAAATTGAGTGTTTCCCCTTTTATATACAATAGGAATAGAATCCTGGTTCCTTGGATCATTGTCATTAATGTTAGTGTTTTGAGGGTCAGTAATTAAATAAAACACAATGTGAAGAGGAGTTTAGGATCAGTCACACTCAAACGCAATGACTTATCAGATGTTTTCTGTAAAAGAACTTGTGTTTGTCAATTTATTTCTGATGTTTTCTTCCAAATGCAGCATAGATAATTTATTAAAATACAATTTATAAAAACGTGTATTAAATATGTAAACTCAAAATTTATGAATGCAATTAAGTCATATCATCCTTGGAACAGAAATATTTGACTGTTCTTACGTTATTCAAGACTAGGTTGAAGTACTTAATAATCTACCTGTATGGTAAGCAGAAGCCAGTGTCACCTCTTTCTACCTCCTCTTTAAACTGTTGAACGCAATCCAGAAAAGCCACCATAGCATGATCAAACTTGTTGTCCCAGAAGAATCGTAATCCTCCAGAACAGTACAATGGCAGCTCCTATATGACCATGTTGGAAGAAACAATGTTTTTTAAAAGCCAAGTCTATACTTAATTTATTTGGATGATTAACACTATCTTTTCTCCCATTTCCTACAACAACTGCAACTAAAAACAAAATGGTGAATTCAGGTTTGCATAGATTGCTAGGTGATGCAAGGGTAGCCTAGGATTATTCTGTCCCCCCCCAAAGAAGCTACTAAAACTCAGTAGTCACTAGAGAATGAAAAAAATGTCAAACTTGCATTTCGCCACATATGGTCCATTGTGCTACATTACAAATGACAGTGCCATGATTTTTTTTAAAATTAACTATCCATTTAATCAACAATCACCTAAAAGCCAAAGAAAAACTCTCATCAAATAATTCTTGTAAAAATAATATTTAAGAAAACAAATGAACAAACGCAAGTGTATTCAAGAGAACTAAAGTAATAAAATTACTTTTTACATATTAGCACATTTCCCCACATGAAATAATTTTATTGTTTTTAATATATACATATCTAAAATGCATAGGAGAAGTGGAAAGCTATTTTCCACTTTTAATGTCAAAACACTTCAGTCATCTGCAGCATGGGATAAAACATTATTTCCTTCAACCAAATACCTTAATGTAATCTTAGATACCAAATATAACTTGTAACTTCAGATCAAATGAGTTGCTCTGTGGAGTTCACTTTGGGTGAAATTTGTTGAGATTATCCCATGCTAACTTTATATGTAGCCATAAGCTTTCAACTCAGCGGTCTAGACAGTATCCTAATCAAAGTCTCTGAAAAGGTCAAAGAAACCCAGGTCCTAATTCTGTTTGTCTGATCCTCCCTCCGCCCTAACCCCCCCCCCCCCCACACACACACACACACAGTTGTATACACCAAATACTCTGTCTTCCTGAAAACTATTTTGATAAAAGCCAGTTTTCTCATTTAAAGAAAATGCATTTTTAAATTTACTGTTAGAACCTAGAAGAGAACATTCTCACAAAGACATTTCTCTGTTTACGACCACAGTACAGACCTTTGCTCTGTCTGTAAGTGATTCCAAGTATGAATGATTCCCATAAGGGACAAGACGATACCTATAAAAGCAGAGAAAATATTTTGTATAAGATGTGTGATTACTCGACAATTTAAAATATTTTGCATTTTTAGGCATTCTTTACATCGGTGTGTTCTGGAACTTATTGATAAGGGAAAAACATTCATGACAGAATTGTTTCTTCTACATCAGAAAAGATTACTCTCAACCCTTTCAATCACACATAACAAACAAAGCTGGGCATAGTTTCAAGTGGAAGTTCATTTTCCACACACTGATTAAAATGTGTTAGACCAAAGTCCAGACTACCAAAATCACCTCTCCATGGTAGAGTTGAATGGCCCTAGCCTTCTCCTAGATTCACTCTTACATGTGTAGCAATTGCTGAAAATTGTGCTGTCACCAACAATGTTAACAATGGCTTCAAAAGGAATTATTCACTATTCTCCTGTTCCTCACCTACACTTTGTAAATTAAAACCACATCAAAAATTCCACACATATCCAATTATACTTCACTCAACATCACTGATGGTGTAGTCTCTCACCCTCCCCTCCCTATATATGTAGTCAAACTCCTGGTCTGACCTCTATTGTCAAATGTGCTGAAATTTTCTCACTAGAAAGAACATTTTTTTAAAAATCAAACCCTCTTGGCAACTGTCTCAGACCAAACTAAAGTGGTCAGAACTCAGATTCCAATCCCAATTTGACACCATCGCATGATCTCCTACCTCCTAATTTACTTCAATAATGAGTCATCCCTTCTCTGACCTAATCCATCTCCTACTGAATATTCCTCCATATTTTTGTAACCCCTGCACAGGTTCATCAAGTAAAATAAATTTGCAATATTTGGGATATTAGGCCATACTTTCTGTGCACGTTTCTGACCCTCTACTGTACTGGCACAAATTCCAAAGACCGGGAAATCCACTTCCCATATGTTAATAATCCCTGAGCAGAGAGTCATCTCAAGGACAAAGAGGAAGCTGAAATGCGAAGACGCCAATTTAAATATAATGAAATAGCAAAATTGCCAAAACATCATGTAAATACTAAATAATTAAATTAGCAAAAAACAATGTTAGCAATAAATTCTCAGTTCTGTAATTACATCAAGCAATGCTTAAGCAAAAATTATAAAATGGGGATCAGAAATATAATCTTTATATTTCCTTATTTAAAAATGCTGAAGTCTACACTCAGTTTTTTCTCGTTTGTCAGTTTTATTTTCTCATATTTGAAACGTTTTATTAGCAATTAGGTCAATTTCGTTCAGACTCTTAAGACAATTTTCATTTGGCATTTATGATTCCAAGCAAAACAGGTCTCACTTCAAAACTCATCATTACACAAATGGTACAGACTTTATGCAATTTCAAAATGCACCTCTGAAATCGGAGTTCCATCTTGTTAGCCAGTGAGTGCAGTAACAGCACAGTCTGCCCCCAAGCTGCATTAATCTCATTCCATTCCACAGGAACACTTGGTAGACGTCCTAGTCTGAAGTTATTGATGGTGCCAAACTGTCCACTATGCCTGAAATTCATATTGTCCAGTCATGAAAAACAAAAAGTTAATACAGAAATACAAACATAAAGTGAGCTATGATTCATCCCGTTTTCGATCTGAAATGTCCGTGACTCAAGTTAGTCAACGAAGGGAAAAAAATTGATAATATAAAGAGTTCAAAATAATCTAGCCAGCCTCGTATGATGTTGAAACAGAAAAGCAAACAAAAATGTATAAGGAACCAAGTTAACAATATGGTGAACATACAGTCCTGCCACACTTAAGAGACTACATGTGCTTAAATGCTAATTGTGTCATCACAGACTTACCAAAGTCAGGATGTTCAGGTTTAAATGAACAAAATGTAGCCTCTGAATATATTGATCCAAATACAGGATGATTATGAATGATACCTACAGCAATTAAAATTCATTATTGGGCAGCACGGTGGCTCAGTTGTTAGCACTGGTGCCTCACAGCACCAGGGTCCTGGGTTTGAATCCTGCCTGTGAGGAGTTTGCACATACTTCGTGTTTGCGTGGGTTTTCTCCGGTGCTCCAGTTTCCACCCACAATCCAAAGATGTGCAGGTCAGGTGAATGGGCCATGCTAAATTGCCCACAGTGTTAGGTGTGTAAATATAGAGTAGGGGAATGGGTTTGGGTGGGTTTCTCTTCGGAGGGGTGGTGTGGACTTGTTGGGCCGAAGGGCCTGTTTCCACACTGTAGAAAATCTAATAAAAATACAGGTAAAGTTAACTAGTTCTTACCATATGTGAAACGTAGCATTGAAAACATTGGTTTTCTTGAGTTTATCAAGCTGAATCTGAGCATATCGCATCTGATTGCCAACACTTGTTAAATCATCATCAAGCTCCAATTGCTGTCTTTTGAATTCAGAATACTCCCGCTGGTACCTTCAACATAACAATTCATACAAGAGCAAAAAAAAAGACTGATTTCTTGCATCTTATTCTCGTTTAAAAGAATTTGAAAACTTTCAAAATGAACCAATTTCATGCTGGAACTAATAAAAGAACCAAAACAAAGCAATGCTATGAATTTTCTGTACTGGTGCACATAATGTAGAGATGAAAATAACACTCAATTTCTTTAAGTCTCTCTTTATGTCTGAATCCCTTTTTAGTTACTATATTTGCACTTGTAATCTTTATACATGCGTCGGTATTTCAGATTTTTTCCTGATTGGGACCAGGTTGAGTGTCATTGTTGAGAAATGATCTGGGATGTATTATATACTTCCCTTTTCCTCAAGTATCTCTAGTTTTAGACAGAAGAATGTTAAAATCTTGCAATAAAAAGCCTGTTTCATACATTACTATTAATGAGCAAAGCAATAAATGTCATGCACCAATTATTGTGCATACTGCTTTATACTTTAACATGAAAACCTGGTCTACTCACTGGGCTTCTTCTTGATTGAGTCTCTCTGTCTCTGCCCTAACCTCGGCCAAATCATCTGCTACCTTCTTCCGTTTCACTTCCACATTTTCAAGTTCCTGAATTAAAAAGTTCTCTTGGGAGTTCAGTGCTTTCAACTCTTGCAGCAGTTGCTCTTCATCTTCCTCATTCATTTGTTCAAGTATCTCTAAACAGTTTCTGCATCAAAAACATAGAATCCACTTGATGAGGATGTTTATATTTCACCAAAAATCTAAACCACGCAATCAGCTTCAGAAATGTAGATTTGAAAATGTTATTCTCAGGTATTAAATAAAAACTTTTTCTTGGGTACATTTAACTGCTTTAAAATATCTGGAACATGATGGCCTGGATTCTGATCAATGTTTTATATTTTTCAAGTGAAAGTAATCTAGATGCCAATGCTTGTATAATTTTTGGATACAATAGAGATAGATAGTATTAGTAACCTACTTGTAATTCTGACATTCATTTTCTGTGACATTCAGTTGCTGGTCCAACTGATCAAGCAGTGTATCAGTACATTCCTCACAGAGAGGATGGTCCACATCTGTCTGTCCAGACATGATGTCAAACAGATCACTGGTCACCTATTTAATAACAAGTACCCACAGAATTTAATGATATACACAATTTTAATCTTTCATTTAGAACATACAGAAATTAAAATGTGGTAAGTAACAAAATTTGACTTCACCTTAATGAGCTTGACAATACATTGTATCCCTGTTTTGACCATGTGATGGACAAGCAGGAAGCAACAGGACATAACCTGTCCAGTTCAAGAATTTCTGACATTTAAATGGACGACACAATTAAAGTAACTGGCATGCACAACTCCTAATACGCCCCCAGCAAGATCTAGCATTGGCAATTTTTAAAAACTCATTCATGGATGTGAGCATCACTGGCTAGGCCTGCATTTAATCGATTAGCATTGGTTATGTGGTCACCATCAAGCTTACTAGTAATATTAGTTTTTGAAATTGAATTCAGATTTCACCATCTGTTATGGTGTGATTTGAACATGTCCCAGAATTTGCCTGACAATTTGGATTACTATGTCCAGTGACATTACCACTACGCCAGCATCCTCACAATAAGGCGACACCTTTCCCTTTCTACAGGATTTCACCCTGCATTGAGCCCAGGTGGTGGCTCACCCTGAATGTTCTCAATCTCGGCAAGGTGTGGTGGGGGGAGGAGGAGGAGGAAGAAAAGAGAGAGAATTAGTGAAGGGGAAGGGTTGTTAAACATCTTATGGTGGTCACAAAGCTCTCCCAAAAAACAGGTACTGGTCCTGCATTTGCACAGAGCAGCTCAGCAAATGTGGGACTTTTCCCAGTGATGGGCCAAGATTAGTAAAAGCCATTTTCATAGAAGCAATATGCAGCAGGATAAACATGCAGTTCTCCTGGACCACAAAGCAGGAGAGGGATTTAACTGTGGAATATAGAGAGCTTTTCTGAAACCTACACCCCTCCATCTTAATGATAAACATCACAACTATAATTAGATCCCAGACTACCTCCGAGCAAAGCATGGGAAATCAACTTGAAGAATAGCTTTCTTTTCAAAATCTGCCATTCAATTTTTATCAATGTTTCTATAATCTAAGTTCTAGAAACATTTCTATCTTTTGAAATTAATTTAATTAAAAAACACACTGAAGACTGTGTCTACAAATTCATTTGAATAAAGATAAACTGTATTAAAAAATAGCCATCATATATTGAAAACCTTGAGTGGAATATTATTTCCTGAAGTTGTCACGAACTTTGGATAAGACTATGCAATCTGACCTAGCATTATCAGTCCAGCAGAGGGGTCTGTTTGAAAGTATTTTACAGACACACATTGTTTCATGTACAAGAGTGTTTTGCTGTAAAACTAATTATTAAAATGTATAATTTGAAAATATTTGCTATATACACAAGTAAACAGTGATGAATAGTTATCAGACCAAATAAAGTACAAACTCACTTTGAGTCTTCGGCTTAGGTTTTCCATTGTGCCACCATCAGAAGCTTCTCCAATGAGAGTAAAACTATTAGCACTTTCTGTGGACAACATCCTATAAAAGATTAAACTTCTATAGCCATTCTCCAAATAATCTCAAACCTCAAGAAAATATATCTCCTATTTTAAGTTAGAAGATGCTGTTCCACTAACTGTGGAAAATAAAAACATAGTATTTTTTCACTGTATCCATAAACAAAGAATCTTATAACTTGACTAAATTAACCACATGAATAAATATCTTCTAAGAAAACTATTAAAGTATTTTAAATTATATGCCTGATTTAGGATTTGAAATGATAATTTTCATCTATTCAGCAATATTGAATAATTTCACAAATTCATTGTAAACCATTTAATGAAGTGTCCAGACATTTAGACACAAGTCAAGGTAATAAGAGTAAGAAAGAGGTATTTTTCGATTTTCCCCCATTTTCTCTTCTTAACTACTGTTGGATAAGGTTCCAAAATACACAGTATACTGTATTTCAAAGTACACGAAACACTTAAGTGCAAGACATAAATACAGTGGTATCATGAGATTTGAGAAACAGAGCAGGTGGCAACTACTGAGCTCTTCAAACCTATTCCATCAATAAAATCATGACTGATCTTCTACAGAATTCCAAACTATGAAGGGATTGTCTTATGAGCAAAGCCTAATTAGGTCGAGACCCTGCTCAGTGAAGTTTAGGAGAATGAGAAGTGGTGATTTCAATGAAACATACAGGATTCTTAAAGGGCTTGACAGGGTAAATGCTGAGAGGGTGCTTCTCCTCACGGGAGGGTCTCAGACCAGAGGACATAGTCTCAGAATAAAGGGGTGCCAATTTAAGACTGATATGAGGAATTGTTTCTTGGAGGGTTGAGAATCTTTAAAATTCCTTTTCACAGAGAGCTATGAGGGCAGAGTCCTCATGTACATTTAAGGCTAAGACAGATGGATTCTCGATCAGTAGGGGAATCAAGGGCTACGGAAAAATTGCAGTAAAGTGGACGTGAGGAATGTCGTTTCGGCCATAATTCTTTTGAATGATAGAGCAGGCTCGAGGGGCGTAACAGCCTAAACCTGTTCTAATTCTTATAGTATTATGAAATTATTTCCATATCCTCCATCCCTTACTCACATCTATTGATCTCAGTAAAATATAAATAATATTAGAGCATCTGCAGTAGGGAATTCCAAAGATTTCATCTAGAATAATCATCTAGAAAGGAATAAGTTGATTACAGGTAGATAACACAGTTTTGTGAAGGTTAGGTCATACCCCACAAACCTTATAGAGTTCTTTGAGAAGGTGACCAAACAGGTGGATGAGGATAGAGCGATTGATGTGGCGAATATGGATTTCAGTAAGACATTTGATAAGGTTCCCCACGGTATGCTAGTGCACAAAATACGGAGGCATGGGATTGAGGGTGATTTAGTGGTTTGGATCAGAAATTGGCTACCTAAAAGACAGAATGTGGTGGTGGATATGAAATGTTCATCCTGGAGTTCAGTTACTAGTGGGGTACCGCAAGGATCTGTTTTGGAGCCACTGTTGTTTGTCATTTTTATAAATTATCTGAATGAGGGCATAGAAGGATAGATTAGTAAATTCATAGATGACACTAAGGTCAATAGAGTTGTGAATGGTGACAAAGGATGTTGTAAGTTACAGAGAGACATAGATAAGCTGCAGAGCTGGACTGAGAGGTGGCAAATGGAGTTTAATGTGGAAAAGTGTGAGGTGATTCACTTTGGAAGGAGTAATAGGAATGCAGAGTACTGGGCTAATGGTGTGATTCTTGGTAGTGCAGATGAGCATAGAGATCTCTGTGTCCGGATACATAGATCCTTGAAAGTTGACACCCAGGTTGAGAAGGTTGTTAAGGCGGCCTATGGTGTGTTACCTTTTATTGGTAGAGGGATTGAGTGTTGGAACCATGAGATCATGCTGCAGCAGTACAAACTCTGGTGTGGCCACATTTGGAGTATTGCTTACAGTTCTGGTCACCACATTAAAGGAAGGATTTGAAAGTTTTGAAAAGGGCTCAGAAGAGATTTACTAGGATGTTGCCTGGTGGGGAGGGGTGGGGGGGGGGGGGGGAAGATCTTATGAGGAAAGGCCGAGGGACTTGAGGCTGTTTTCATTAGAAAGAGGAAGGTTGAGAGGTGACAATTGAGACATAAGATAATCAGAGGGTTAGATAGGGTGGACAGGGAATCACGTTTTCCTCGTATGGTGATGGCTAGCACGAAGGGACAGAGCTTTAAATTGAGGGATGATAGATATAGGACAGATGTCAGAGGTAGTTTCTTTACTCAGTAGTAGAGGCATAGACTGCACTGCCTGCAACAGTAGTAGACTCACCAAGCTTAAGGACATTTAAAAGGTTATTGGATAGGCATACAGACGAGAATGGAATAGTGTAGGTTAGATGGGCTTCAGATTAGTTCCACAGGTCGGCACAACATCAAGGGCCAAAGGGCAAGTACTGCGCTGTAATGTTCTAAAGAAAACAGCTCCTTCAGTAAATATTTTTCCCCATCTTGTTTGTAAATGTTGCCCTGCTTTGAGACTAAGTCCTAGTTCTAGACATAACACCCAGGGGAAATAGCTTTCAAAAATTCAACCGGATAGTATCAAGCATTCTACCCGTTTCACACTATTCTCAACTTTCTCAAAATCTGTTGATCCCAGGAATCAATCTAGTGAACCTTGCACCAAAACAAGTACAACTACCCAACAGCTGTACCTTGGCAAAGCTACATCCTCTCTTCAATTGGAGATATTTTCACTACCACCATGTGTCACTGGTTTACAATACTCATCCTCATTCTAAATGACGCAAATAATAAATAGCATTCTTATTATCCCTTCAGTATCAGCATAAGAGATTTCAAAAGTAGGATCTTTCTAACCTGTACACCTCAGCACCACAACATGCAAAACAATTACTCACTCAATAGAACATCATGGTAATTCTGGAAGAGAATACTATCATAAAAAAAAGTAAAATGCTAATTTGAAAATATACTGTTTTACTACATTGTAGAATATTTTTTAAGCATCAAATTTTTCAATTTATTCTTCCCCATTTTTTAAGACAAGGTGCCATGGAGCAAACTGGTTCCATGCCCCTTTGATGAATATTCTTAAACCAGAAGAAAGAAACATGGAAGAACAAGCCAAATGACCTGGCCTCGAATCTTCCCTCCCAGCTTGTGAAGTTCAAAGTTCTACTTATATCACATGATACATCACCTTGCGTCAAGGCATGCGAAACATAACTTGAAACCATCAGCGTGGCCGAATTAATATATTAATTACCAATTAAAAGCTGAAAACAAAGTTAGGACTTGGTTTAGTACATAGAAAGTTAAATTATGTGTCCTTACCGAGCAGGAGGTATATATTTTCTGGAAACACTATCTGGTTTACCTTCTGTGCAAGCTTCCTAAAAAAATAAAACACCTTAAGTGAAGCCAAAATGAAGACCAACTGTTGGATGTTTTATACACAATTTATTTTTTAAAACTGAAATGCTCAGAGGGCAAGAAAAAGATTTTCATATAATATTCTCATGCTTAAATTTTCTTTAAATGAACTCTTGCTTGATTTTAAAATGGATGCTATCAAACAGAATGAGCAAGTTGGCTGCTTCCACAAATTTCTAGCAAGTACCTGGACAAAAGTGAACTCAACACTTCCTGGCATATGATACTCTGCACTGTATGACCATTCCACCCAAGCCAACATCAAGGATTAATATATGATATGTTTATCCCAGTCAGTTCTGAGCAAAAAGGAGATCATTGAAGTCCATTATTGTTCAATATGGTCCCAACAACTTCACATATCTAGTCCAAAATACAATAAATGGGGGCAGGACATTAAAACCGATTAGTTAAGCGGTTTAACCAAAAACTAGTCACATGGTTTGTTTAAATCTCCTTAGATTAGATTAGATTACCTAGTGTGGAAACAGGCCCTATGGGCCAACAAGTCCACACCGACCCACCGAAGCGCAACCCACCCATACCCCTACATTTACCTCTTACCTAATACTATGGGCAATTTAGCATGGCCAATTCACCTGACCCGCACATCTTTGGACTGTGGGAGAAAACCGGAGCACCCGGAGGAAACCCACGCAGACACGGGGAGAACGTGCAAACTCCACACAGTCAGTCGCCTGAGGCGGGAATTGAACCCGGGTCTCTGGCGCTGTGAGGCAGCAGTGCTAACCACTGTGCCACCATGCCACCCTTCGAGGATTCAGCTTGATTTTTGTTCGATAATCCGTTTATCATATCAGGAGTAGTACCTCCCAACTTAGCTAAGCACCTGTCTCTGGTCTCAGTATCTCCCATAAGTCTGGTTTATTTCTCCCCTCCCCTTTCCTTTCTTGTGTGCATGAGAGAGAGAGTATACATCACAAATCATTCCTTTGGCTTTTGAATGCAGTAATAAACCTTACTTTGTTTTAATCCTAAAGAACTTGCTGTAGATCATTTAAAATTGGGAAATAGACCACCACCTATTTTTAAAAGGGAAAAAGGTTATAAAGAAATTAGATTTTAAAAAATATATAGATAGGAGAGGAAAACAGTAAAAATAATCATGTTCACCTCTCCATCTTGCCTGTGTCAAAACTAAAATAATATTTTGTGAAATATTACAGAATAAATTATTGGAGAGAAAAGATCGATACAAATAGCTCCTTATTTCAACTGAAACAGTGCAAAGCACTTTACTGGATGAATTACTTTGAAATAAAATAATTGTCCTGCAGCCAAATCACTTTACATACAACACAACTGAATTAATAACTAATTAATTTGTTCTGGTGGTATTAGTGGATGGAGACATAGTCCAGACACCAAGAGAATCTTGGCTGCTCCCCCTGCAGAACCACAGGATCTTTGACATTCAATGTCAATGTCAACCTGAAACCCTGCATTGCCCGATTCTTCCTCCTATCAAAGATTCACAAACCCGAAACCCTACACCATCCAATTCTACCTCCTACCAAAAGATTCACAAACCCGACTTCCCTGGTCGACTCAATGTCTCAGCCTGTGCTTGTCCTGCTGAACTCACCTCTGCCTATCTTGACACAGTCCTGACCCCCTTAGTACAGGAACTCCCCACCGACGTCCGGGACACCACCTACGCCCTTCACCTCCTCCAAGATTTTCATTTCCCCGGCCCCCAACACCTCATCTTCACTATGGACATCCAGTCCCTACCCACATTGATCCGCCACGACGAAGGTCTCCAAGCCCTCCGTTTCTTCCTGTCATGCTGTCCCAACCAGTACTCTTCCAACTTTTACCCGCTTGGCTGAACTGGTCCTCGCCCTCAACAACTTCTCCTTCCAATCCTCCCAATTCCTCCAACTCAAAAGGGGAACCATGGCACCTACATGGGACCAGGCTATGCCTGCCTCTTTGTTGGCTATGTGGAACAGTCCATCTTCCGCAGTTGGACCGGCACCAGCCCCCACCTGTCCTTCCGCTATGATGAGCATTGGCACCACCTTGTGTTCCCATGAGGAGGTTGAACAGTTGATCAACTTTACCAATACCTTCCACCCTGACCTCAAATTCACCTGGACTATCTCACACACCTCTTTCCCCTTCCTGGGCCTCTCCCTCACCATCTCTGGTGACCAACTAACCATGGACATCTACTACAAGCCCACCGACTCCCGCAGCTACCTAGACTACACCTCCTCCCACCCTACCTCCTGTAAAAACACCATCCCTTATACCCAATTCCTCCGATCCCAGATGGCCTCCTTCTTCCAAGATCACAACTTCCCTTCCCATGTGGTTGATGATGCCCTCCAGCACATCTCCTCCACTCCCTCCCCCCCCACGCCCCTGAACCCCACCCCTCTCAACCCAACAAGGACAGAACCTCACCTCGTCCTCGCCTTCCACCCCATCAAAGTCCGCATACATCACATCATTCTCCACCACTTCCAGAGATATATTTCCCTCCCCACGCCTATCAGCGTTTCGGAGAGATCATTACCCCCGGGACTCCCTCATCAGATCCTCCTCCCTCCAACCACCAACCCACACCCCACTTCCAGCACTTTCCCCTGCCACCAAAGGAAGTGCAAAACCTGCACCCACAACACTCCACTAACCTCCATCCAAGGCCCCAAAGGATCCTTCCACATCCAATGGAAATTTACTTGTACCTCTACCAATGTCATCTACTGTATCTGTTGCACCAGATGTGGTCTCCTCTACATTGGGGAGAGGGGACGCCTTCTTGCAGATCGTTCCAGAGAACATCTCTGGGACACCCGTACCAACCAACCCCACCACCCTGTGGCTGAAACTTAACTCCCCCTCCCACTGTCAAGAACATGCAGATCCTGGGCCCCATCCACCATCACCACTCGACGCCTGTAGGAAGAATGCTGCATATTCTGCCTTGGGACCCCGCAACCACATGGGATCAATGTGGATTCCATCAGTTTCCTCATTTCCCCTCCCCCACAAGCCTCCAACTCAGCACCACCTTCCTGACTTGTCCATCACCTTTCCCATCTATCCGCTCCACACCCACCTTCAACCGATCACTTTCTCAGCTACCTCACCCCCCTTCCCATTTACCTCTCAGCCCCCCAGCCCACAAGCCTCAAGATAATCCTGCTCCTCGGATGCTGTCTGAACTGCTAGCTTTTTCAGCAGCACACTCTTGACTTTGACATTGAATGGTCACATTTAATGACATCCCCAAGACAGCACTCCTCCATTCTGACATTCCACACAGCAAAATAGATATTCTGAAAGTGTTTATTATTTGCATTTTTCTAGTTTGTTCTATAATTTGGATGTGAAGCAAATGCCTCCCCTTAAAAGCTCAAATTTTACAGAAAGGAAAGTGATCTGCCTATCTGGAAAGTGCAATCGAACTTTATTTTTTTTAAAAATGTATCATAAAGCAGCTGTAAAATACCACCACACACACCAATACAAAAAAAGGTTCACAACATGTATTATACATGGCACAATCCATACATTTACTGTCTCCACAGGTTATTCCCAGGACATGATGCACTCAGCATATTTCAGCAACACACAACATACCAGCATATTTAACAATTAAACTATAGTAGATACACAGCAACGAAAATTGAATTTAATGAATTTATTTACAGACAGCTACTTTGGTTCTTACCTCTGCAGGGCTGCCATTTTCCACCCTGCCTTCTTCTGGTTTTACAGGAGTAACTGTAACTAAAGGGGCTGAGAAAAAAAAAGACAGGATAACTTTCAACATACTGGTCTTTTAATATTAATTGCTTTTAAACTTGTTTTAAAAATTCCCTCTGAAACGATAGGTTTGGATATCAGGTCGTACCTGAATGATTAGAACACTTTTTTTGAGAAAGGGAAAAGGATAGGCTACATTTTTTAAAAAGTTGCATAAGATTGAGCCAGTACCCGAGAGTCACCTGTCTCAAGGCACTTGTTGCCATTAGTATCACCTATGCTTCTGTACAGCACTTCATTCAAAGTGTTTATGATGAAACTTGTACTTTCGCTCTTCTTGAATGACTTTTACATCATGCTGTTCTACACACACTTCCGTAGCTTCTTTCACTCATCTCTCTCTCTCTCTCTCTCTCCCCCCACCACTGCCTTCAATCACTAGGCCTGACGCTCGAGAAATCCCTCTTGAAATGCATGCCTCTTCCTCCTTGCTGGAAGAACCCAAATATTTCTCACTAATCTCCCCATTGATTCAAGTGTCTGGAATATTTCTTGTATTAAGTAGAAATTTGCAGTTTTATCCAAGTGAATAATAACATTTATTTTATTAGAATTCATTAAAATAAATATGTAGTCTTCCCAGTTTAGAACTTAAACCTGATGATATATAGAGGTAGGGGTGTGGACTAAATTAAAAAAAATTACTAGATCCTGATGAAGGACTTTTGCCCGAAACATCAATTTTCCTGCTCCTCGGATGCTGCCTGACCTGCTGTGCTTTTCCAGCACCACTCTGATCTAAACTACTACATCCTAGGGCCCACTTCTCTGTTCTCCTAAGCCCTGTCACGACAATAACATTTCTATTCATTCATGGAATTCCCACCCAGAACATTATAGTTCTTTGGTCTCATGATATGTGCAGAATATGCCAACTATTCTCAAGATTCACTCCCATGGGCTTTCTGCACTTCCTTGCTATAAGCAGCTTTAACTTCAGTTCAAATCTACTCACACTGTCTCATCAAATCAAACAAAAATACAGACGTACTGTTAATGTACAAAGACAACACCAACATAATCAGGTTGGATACTAATCACATCTATCAGCTTTCTGTTTGCAGTAAGGTGATTGATCAGTATATTGTACACAAGTGCAATTTATGTTGGACTATAATGGAGGATCATAGAATCCCTACATGGTCTGCACTAACCCTCCGAAGATCATCCCAGAGACTCAACGACTACATCCTCCCCCATTCCCACCCCCGTGTACAGCAGTGCAATAATAACCAGATATATTTGCTGTGGTTCTGTTCGCCGAGCTGGGAATTTGTGTTGCAGACATTTTGTCCCCTGTCTAGGTGACATCCTCAGTGCTTGGGAGCCTCCTGTGAAACGCTTGTGTCATATTTCCTCCGGCATTTATAGTGGTTTGTCTCTGCCACTTCCGGTTGTCAGTTCCAGCTGTCCGTTGCAGTGGCTGGTATATTGGGTCCAGGTCGATGTGCTTATTGATAGAATCTATGGATGAGTGCCATACCTCTAGGAATTCCCTGGCTGTTCTCTGTTTGGCTTGTCCTATAATAGTAGTGTTGTCCCAGTCGAACTCATGTTGCTTGTCCTTAGCTATCCTTAGTAGCCACACACACAGATGACAAGCAACGTGAGTTCGACTGGGACAACACTACTATTATAGGACAAGCCAAACAGAGAACAGCCAGGGAATTCCTAGAGGCATGGCACTCGTCCACAGATACAATCAATAAGCACATCGACCTGGACCCAATATACCAACCACTGCAATGGACAGCTGGAACTGACAACTGGAAGCGGCAAGGAAACATCACAGAAGTGCTTCACAGGAGGCTCCCAAGCACTGAGGATGTCACCTAGACAGGGGACGGAACGTCTGCAACACAAATTCCCAGCTCGGCGAACAGAACCACAACAACGAGCACCCGAGCTACAAATCTTCTCCCAAACTTTGAAGATAAATTTGCTTTTATGATGTAGATTGAGGGATGTATTTGAAAGAGCGGAATGAACACTTCTTGGGATCTTTTACTCCAAGCTGGAAGTAGCTATGGTGGATATGAACATATATGGTTGGAAGTGAGAAATAGGAAGGTAGCAAGCACCTTTTTGGCTGTTTATTTTCGACCTCCGAATACTTGCGAGGAAGTAGAAGGGAGCATTTGTAGGCAGATTAAGGAAATTTGCAGGGCTGTGATAATTGATGATTTCAATTACCCTCGAACAAACTGAAATAAAGACAGGGCAATGTGTGCAGGAGAACTTTCTAGAACAGGACACTTCCAGTCCTGCTAGGGAGGGAGCTTTGCTGAATGTGGTCCTAGGAAATGACGCAGGCCAAGTGGAGAAGCATTTGAGAAATAGCAATATTGAACCTTATTACAATTAAGTCAGAAAATGATTTTTAAAAAAAATCAATCAAGGATTAAGATCCCAGACCGGAAAAGGGCAGATTTTAAAAGGTTCAAAATTTGAACTGGAGCACGTTGATTGGAAACATTGTGTGAATGGAAAAAAGGGAGACTTTCAAATCAGAGAAGTCTGTACACACCCATGAGAAGTACATACCCATGAGAATTATGTGCATCTATGGCCAGAGTTCACTGGATAACTGAGGATATTGATGAGAAAATAAAAGAAGAAAAAGGAGGCGTGTGTTTACAGGAATAATAATAGCAATATCATTAGGTGACTTAGCAGCTAGCATTGCTGCTCTCAGTGCCAGGGACCTGGATTTGATTCCAATTTTGGGTGATTGTCTGTTTGGACATTGTCCCCGCGTCTGTGGGGGCTTCTTTTGGGTGCTCTAGTTTCCTCCCATAGCCCAAAGATGGACAGGTTAGGAGGATTTATCATGGTAAAATGCTTGGGTTAAAGGGAGAAGACAGGGACTAGATCTGTGTAAGATGCTCTTCAAAGAGTTGGTGCAGACTCAAGGGCCAAGTGCAACTCTTTCTGCAGTGCAGGGATTCTATGAAAATAGAAATCGGAAGAGTAGTTAAAACCCAAGAAAGAGGCTAAGGCTGGAACGAGAAAGTTAACAAGCTGCACTAAAGCAAATAGTAAAATGTTCTTCAAGCATATTAATAGTAAAAGATTAATGAAGGGTAGAGTGGGTCCCACAAGGAATTAGCAGGGTAAGCTGCTCACTGAAGCAAAGTCTTTGGCAGAGGTCCTAAGTGAGTATTTTGCTCTACCTTTACCAAAATAGAAAATGGTGACAATGGCTCAGTTGAAAATGAGGGTTTTGAGCAACCAAATAGTATATGATAAATTAAGGGGCGGCACAGTGGCTCAGTAGTTAGCACTGCTGCCTCATTTCACCAGGGTTCGATTCCAGCCTCGGGTGACTGTTTGTGTGGGGTTTGCACATTCTCCCCATGTCTGCATTTTCCGGTTTCCTCCCACAATCCAAAAGTATGCATGTTAGGTGAATTGGCCATGCTAAATTGCCCATGCTAAATTGCCCATAGTATTCAGGAACGTGCAGGTTAGATGCATGAGCCAGGGGTAATTATAGGATAATAGAATGGGGAATGGGTCTGGGTGGGTTACTCTTCGGAGGATTGGTGTGGACTTGGTGGGCCAAAGGGCCTGTCCCAACGCTGTAGGGATTCTATATAAATAAAAGAAGAGGCGCCAGAAAGGCTGGCAGCATTCCAGGCAGAGAAGTAGCCAGGTCAAACAGGATACATCCAAGATTGCTGAGAGGGGTAAGGGAGCAAGTTATAGAGCCGTTGACAGAAATTTTCCAGGCCACTTTGAACACAAGACTAGTCCAAGAGACTGGAGGATTGCAAATATAACACCATGTTTAAAAAGGCAACAAAGGAAAACCTAGGAAACTACCAATCTGTCAGTTTTACACTAAGTGGGAAAGTTGATGGAGATCAGAATACAGGACAAGGTAAATAGACACCGAGAAAAATAGATTAATACATTGCTTTATCAAGAGTAGTTCATGTCTAACTATTATAATAAAGTTTATTTTCAAGGCAGTGGTAGAGGGCAGTGCCATGGATGTTGTATATTTGGACTTTCAGAAAGCATTTGATATGGTACTACATGCAGGTTCCTGAGCAATTTAGAAATGTTTGGGATTAACAGTAGCATGATTCAGAAGTTGGCTAAAATATGGGGAAGCTGATAGTCACAGATATCATTTCCCAGATTGGACATGAGTTGAAAGAGATGTTCCCCAGGGATCCAGTTGGGACTTTTTAAATTTATATAAGTGATTTGGAGATGGGTATTGAGGGCAAAATTTCTAAACTTGCAGATGATATTAGGATAAGGAGATTAGTGGATTGGGAGGATGATGCTGAGTGACTGTAGAGGGACATTGACAAGTTGGCCAAATGGGCAGACACCTGGCAGATGAATTTCAGTGCAGAGAAATGTGAGGTAGTGCATTGTGGGAGAGGAACCACTGAGATGCAATACAAGCTTAATGGTTCAACTTTAAGGGGAGTAGAGGAGCAGTGGGACTTCAGGGTTCACATGAAGGTGGCCAAGTAAGCTAAAACAGTTGTTAAGATGGCTTACAGGATCCTTGGGTTTAAAACTAGAGGCAGAGAATGTAAAAACAATAAAGTGATGCTACATGTCTATAAATCAATGGTCAGACCACATTAGGAGTCGTGCATTTAGTTCTTGACATCTTATTTAAGAAAGGATGTTGAAATCCAGGTTAGAATTCAAAGGAAATTTTACGAGAATGATTGCAGGAATGAAGGATTTTAGATTAGAGAAATTGGGCTTATTCATCTTGGACCAGAGAAGATCAAGAGATAACCTTATTTGGGTATTCAAAATTATGAACACATTTTGACAGGGTGAAGGAGGATATTTTATTTCCACTATTTGGCACGTCAATAATTCAGGATCACAGTTTCAAGATCATCAGCAAGAGAACTAAGCGACATGAAGAGAAACCTCTTTATTCACAGAGTTATTATGATTTGAAATGTATTGCCTGGGAGAGTGGTGGAGGTTTCAAAAGAGAGTTACATGTATATTTAAAAGTGATGAATTTAGAGGGTTACAGAGATAGGGCAGGACAACGGAACCAGCTGGTAGTCTTTTCAGGAGCCAGTACAGACACAATGGGTCAAGTGGCCTCCTCCTGTACTGTAAAATTCTATGATTCTAGATGGGGCCGATAACCAGAATCGCTGATTTAAATAGTAGCAAGAAAGGGCTGCACTGAGGGTCAAATCAAATTTTTAAATTTCAGACTCGATTGAGACTTAAACCCTCAGCCTACAGAATTAGAGACAGGACAGTAACTTAAAAACTAACAATAATGGAAAAATACAGGTATTGCAATTACTTACCTGTGAGTTCCTGAATTGTGACTCTATCTAAAACATTGAAGGATGTATCCAGCTTTAGGGGTTGACTACAACGCTGGCATACAAAGCTCACTTGCATGGTGGAGCTTGAAGACTTTGAACCTTCCATAGCTATACAAAATAAGAAAGCACATTGTGAACTCTGACAGACTAACTTAATGTGTGAAATTTTCACATAAATTCTGCCTTATTATACTGAACATTGCAGATCAAGCATGAAAACAAAAGAAAATATTGCAGATGCTGTATATTGAAACAAACAGGAGATGGTGAAAACTAAGTGAGGCTAGTAATTGTGTGGAAAGCAATTAAATGAACACTCCAACTCTGGTCACCTCATCAAATTCACCTGAAATTTTACATCCGATGACAAGAATGTAATTGAGCAAAGTAAAGGGAAAACGGTAAGGCATACACAAAGCAGAATTAGCTACAATGAGCACAATGGCAGGCAACAGATGGCTAAATGACTTATTATTTTAGCATGCAACAAGAGGAAGCATGATGAAGGAAATACAAAATTTTGAGATGGTGAGCTCTAGTTGGGGAGAGATTAAAGCAAATTTTAAAAAAAGTACGACAAACTGTCACGTAGAGTTAGGGGAAAGTGAGAACTGCAGATGCTGGAGATCAGAGTCGAGAATGTGTTACTGAAAAAGCACAACAGGTCAGGCAGCATCCGAGGAGCAGGAGAATCGACGTTTCGGGCAAAAGCCCTTCATCAGCGTAGAGTTACCATAATACAGAAAATATGACAGCATGATATTCCAACAGATGATCACTAGCCACAAAACAGCAATTATCTTACTCCACAAATAATTTCTCATGAAGAGTAAGTGGGAACTAATGCTGACAAAATTAAATACAAGTAGAAAATGCACAGTTCAGTCAATATCAAAGTTCACTGCCACCACTTAGTCACATCCAAATAACGGACTTTTAAATGTTCTCCCATCCCCTTGTCTAGCCACAGCTCCCAGCTAAAATATTAACCTTTCAGTTGCCGACAGCGATTTGCTTCTTCATCCCGAAACCAGCGTCCGCTCACTCCCCTTAAAAATCAACTATCCCCAATTCTGTTTAAAAAAAAACAAGCAGGGCGAGGGGGAAAAAAAAGGGAATGGGAATAGGCTTAAAACCTATTCAGGGTCAAGATTAGAGTGGTGCTGGAAAATCGACCTTTCGCGCAAAAGCCCTTCATCAGGAATGAGTCTGATGAAGGGCTCTTGCCTGAAACATCGATTCTCCTGCTCCTCGGATACTGCCTGACCTGCTGTGCTTTTCCAGCACCACTCTAATCTAGACTCTAATCTCCAGCATCTGTCGTACCCACTGCTGCCGAGTTAAAACCTATTCAGTCACGGCTGGTGAAAACGCTGAGCGCAGACGGAGGTAAGAAATAAAGTGAAACTCCCCCAGCCGAGGGTAACGTACCTCATCTGCTTCTCACTTGACAAGGAGGGAGTCTGATGCTGGGAAGACAGCTCAGGACAGCCGCATGGTGAGGCAGGAGGAGGGTTTATATCCTGCCTCACTCACTCACTCACTCTCTCACACATAGCACTCGGTGATATTGTTGCTCTTTTCTCCTTTTCCTTCCTGTCTCTTCCAGCTCTCTCCTTCTTCCCCCTCCACTCCACCCTGAAGCCGGAAGTACCTTCACTTCCGGGCTGTGTGTAGCGACCTCGCTTTTGCTACATGAAGGCAGCCAATGGGCGGGCGGCGGCTGACGTCAGGCGGCGCCGGGCTCGCGCTCCGCTCCCTCTTTGCAACATGTCGGGTTTGCTGAAGCTGGACAATGCGCTCCGGACCAAGGTAAGGGCCGGCCCCGGAACCGGCGCTTCTCCCTACTCTTCTCTCTCTCTCTCCCTCCCTCCATCAACACCCCCTTCCTCTCTTTACCGATTCCGTGCTCCTCGATACCGGCTGCACCCACTCCCCCCCCCGGCCATCCGCACACATTCTCCTCTTACCCTCCTCAGTCCACCCTCCTCCTGGGCTGGGCCCGGGGCTTTAATACGCCCGGTTTTCCCCTTACCAGCTCCGACCGTCCGCCGTCCCCGAGTGCTCCCCATCACCTCCGTTCTCTCAGTCTGAGAAAGCCCCTACATGTGGCTCAGGGCGGCCTACTGTATGGGAGCTTGCTTGCTCTCAGCCCAGATGCTGTGGCTTTCACGTTGACTCAGAATAGCAGCACGCTTTGTGTCTTGCTGCGTATAGATTTGTATTTTTTCTAAATGAAAACAGTGCTGGAGATGTTCAGATGTGGCAGCCTCTGTGGAGAGGGAGACTTTTAAGTCCAGCACTACTCTTAAGGCTTGTTGTGATTCTCTCTTTTTCCACATCCCCATGCATTCTCTTTATTGGTAACCAGGCACTATTCTTGGAACTAAATCGGACACTGTAGGGCATAAGCTTTTTAAAAATATGGCAACTTTGAGGAGGTGGGATGGAGAGAATATTCCTCAATTTATCTTTTGCTCCGACTAACAGTTGCACAATTGACATCAGTCTCTTCTATTGCCCATTAATGTGAGAGAGAAGATTTGAAAGAGTAGAGGATGCAAGTTGGAATGTAGATACATTGCAACAGTCAGATATAGAATTAAGACAAGACAAGTGCCAAAATTGAAGAGGAAAGTTGTAAGGCAGTTTGGGAGGGGTGGGGGGTGGGGAATGGAGGGTGTCTAGATCTAGAGACAAGGTAATCATAATACATACAATGAAGATTTCAGAAGGTTGTTCATCCAGACAGCAATCAGAATGTTTAGCTTGTTATTAAAGAACAGAGGGAAATATTCAGATAAAATTAGGGCTGGAAGAGATTCTCTGAACACAAACATTCAGACCAGTTGTATACTTTTGAAGACTGTTAACTGCAAATAAGTCTGATTATCTGGGATATATGTATGTATACACAAACTGAATTGGGGAATATTGTGGTACAGTAGTAGTGTCCTTACAGCTGGGCCAGGAAATCTGGACTCAAGTCCCACTAGCTTCAGATGTGCGTATTGACATGACTGAACGTAGTCATCGAGATGTACAGCATCGAAACAGACCCTTCCGTCCAACTTGTCCATGCTGACCAGATATCCCAACACAATCTAATCCCACCTGCCAACATGTTGATTAAAAATATCTATAATGTCCTAAATTGTTCTTGCGTACTTGTTCTTGTAAAATCATAAGAATGACACACTTTTCCTTGTTTTTTTAAACACCTGATGAGGAGAAATGCATCCAGAGGTTATTCATGGCCAGAAGACAAGTTGGGTGTAAGGGCAGGTCATTACTGGTCGTGATTTTTCTTGAGCCACCATTCCTGATTCCCAAAGTTTTGAAGTCTTAGTCGTTTTTTCAACAATTCTGGCATCATAAACACGGGCACGTTTGTGTTGAATTGCTTGAATTTTCTCATGCGCCCAAAAATAATTACACTTCTATTTGTCTTGTTAAAAAATTAATTTGAATTATGACTAGTACATTGTACCTTTTCTACCATGCTTAAATGCTGATAATTCTATATTTGGGTTTTGTGATAAAGTTCATATCCTAAATCAATATTCAAATAACTAATCCACAATAGCGTATTATAAAACAAATAAGAACTTAAATTTCGTCCCATAATGTACATCCATCTGTTTCTAATGTGGAATGTTTTACAGTTACAGTCTCTTATAAATGTTGCATTTGGTTCTTGTACACTCAATTTTTTTTCACTTTTAATATTCTGTCACTCCACAGCTAGCCTTGCAACAAAGCTAGGATCCATACCTATAAATTTGCAGAATTCTTTAATAATCACAATTTTATCCATTCAACACTGCCTCTACAAATTACATTTTAATCCATTAATTTCGCTTGACTTTACATTTACTATATTTTTTAGCCACAATACCTTTGCTCATTCTAAAATCAGCTGAATCCTCCTTACAAAGCGTGCATGCTAAACTGATCTGAAGGGCATCTCTTGAAATACTGCATGTACTGTAATGATCGTCAAATCTATTCACGGGTGCCATCCAGAAATACTGCAGTATTCCTCGGGTTGCTTGACTCCCTTTTAAAAGATATCAACAATCGAAAGATTCTGAAGAAGAGTCATACCAGATTCGAAGCATTTACTCAGTTTCTTTCTCCACAAATGCTGCCAGACTTGCTAAGCTTCTCCAGAATTATTTGTGTTTATTTCAGATTTCCAGCATCCACACTATTTTTTTCCAAAAGTGAGCAATACACCTGTTAGTTCCCTAAAGTTCTAATCGTAAGAATTAATGCTAGATTGACTAGGTGAGGGCTGAAATCTAAATAGCAGATTGTAAGGTATACAGGAAAGAAAGGTGATTTTTTTGGGGGGGGGCGATAGGGAGCATTTCCACAATGATTAAGGATGAAATCACATCAATGAGAAGTCAATATAACCAGTTAAGCATTCACTGCAGTCTTTGTGTGTAGATTTTAAGAACCTAACTGGAGTTGTGTGTAAGCCTTCTGTTGGCAGCTTTGGTAATGATGGAGTTTTTTTTAATTTGGGGTTTTATTTAGAGTCATAGAGATTTACAGCATGGAAACAGACCCTTCGGTCCAACCTATCCACCAGATATCCCACCCCAATCTAGTCCCACCTGCTAGTACCCGGCCCATATCCCTCCAAACCCTTCTTATTCATATACCCATCCAAATTCCTTTTAAATCTTGCAATTGTACCAGCCTCCACCACTTCCTCTGGCAGCTCATTCCATACATGTACCACCCACTGTGTGAAAAAGTTGCCCCTTAGGTCTCTTTTTATATTCTTGCCCTCTCACCCTAAACCTATGCCCTCTAGTTCTGGACACCCCCACCCCAGGGAAAAGACTTTGTCTATTTATCCTATTCATGCCCTTCATGATTTTGTAAACCTGTATAAGGTTACCCCTCAGCCTCCGACACTCCAGGGAAAACAGCCCCTGACTATTCAGCCTCTCCCTATAGCTAAAATACTCCAAGCCTGGCAATATTCTTGTAAGTCTTTTCTGAACCTTTCAAGTTTCACAACATTCTTCCGATAGGAAGGAGACCAGAATTGCATGCAATATTCCAACACTGACATAACCAATGTCCTGTACAGCTGCAACATGACCTCCCAACACCTGTACTCAATACTCTGACTAATAAAGGAAAGCATATCCTATCTACCTGCGACTATACTTTCAAGGAGCTATGAACCTGCATTCCAAGGTCTCTTTGTTCAGCAACACTCCCTAGGACCTTACCATTAAGTGTATAAGTCCTTCTAAGTCTTGCTTTCCCAAAATGCAGCACCTCGCATTTATCTGAATTAAACTCCATCTGCCACTTCTCAGCCCATTGGCCCATCCTGTTGTAATCTGAGGTAACCTTCTTCACTGTCCACTACACCTCCAATTTTGGTGTCATCTGCAAACTTACTAACTGTACCTCTTATGCTCGCATCCAAATCATTTATGTAAATGACAAAAAGGAGAGGACCCAGCACCAATCCTTGTGGCACTCCACTGGTCACAGGCCTCCAGTCTGAAAAACAACCCTCCTCCACCACCCTCTGTCTTCTACCTTTGATCTAATTCTGTATCCAAATGGCTAGTTCTCCCTTTATTCCATAAGATCTAACCTTGCTAACTAGTTTCCCATGGGGAACCTCGTCAAACGCCTTACTGAAGTCCATATAGATCACATCTACCACTCTGTCCTAATCAATCATCTTTGTTACTTCTTCAAAAAACTCAATCAAGTTTGTGAGACATGATTTCCTACGCACAAAGCCATGTTGACTGTCCCTAATCAGTCCTTGCCTTTCCAAATACATGTACATCCTGTCCCTCAGGATTCCCTCCAACAACTTGCCCACCACCAATATCAGGCTAACTGGTCTATAGTTCCCTGGCTTGTCCTTACTACCCTTCTTAAACAGTGGCACCACATTTGCCAACCTCCAATCTTCCAGCACCTCACCTGTGACTATCGATGATACAAATATCTCAGCAAGACACCCAGCAATCACTTCTCTGGCTTCTCACAGAGTTCTCGGGTACACCTGATCAGGTCCTGGGGATTTATTCACCTTTTGTGTTTCAAGACATCCAGCGCTTCCTTCTCTGTGATATGGATATTTTGCAAGATGTCACCATCTATTTCACTACTTTCTATATCTTGCATATCCTTTTCCACTGTAAATACTGATGCAAAATACCCATTTAGTTTCTCCCCCATTTTCTGTGGCTCCACACAAAGGCCACCTTGCTGATCTTTGAGGGGCCATATTCTCACCCGAGTTACCCTTTTGTCCTTAATGTATTTGTAAAAACCCTTTGGATTCTCCTTAACTCTATTTGCCAAAGCTATTTCATGTCCCCTTTTTGCCATTGTAGAAATTGTGGTAAGAAACCGAACAAAATCAATTAATTTTAATAGATTAGGTGAGTGAGCAAAACTGACAACTGGATTTAAATGCGGGCATATCTGAGGTCAAAAATTTTGACCTAAAAGGATAATGAAAAGTAGAGTACTTTCTAAGTAGTGACAGAATTATCCTTTAAAAATGTTTAAAATACTGGAAGTTCAAAATGTTTTCTAGGCGACTGGGGTTTATGTGCAAGGATAAAAGGCCAGATGCAGGTCGTAATCAAAAAGGCTGATGGAATGCCAACATTTTATATCCAGATTGCAAGGAAAAGATTATGCTACACTCTACAAATTCCTGTTAAACAACATCTGGACTAATGTGACCAGTTCTAGACACTAGCTCCTAGGAAGGACACATTGACCTGGGACAGAGTGTAACATTTGATTTATCAGAATGACTTCGAGGATTAAGTTCTGAGAAATGGGGTTGAGTTCCTTTCAATTGCAAATAATTTAAGGGATGATTTGATCAAAAACAATACGTTATTATGGGTAACAGGACAGATAAACTTTTTCTACTGGTTGCCAGTGTCTAGGATTTGAACACAGTCAAACATTTCAGTACTGAAGTTAGGAAAGACTTGTACATGCTAAAACTGATAGGTTGGAAATCTCACATGTTAATTTTAAATATGACATTGGTGTACTGTATTTCTGTTAACCATTAGTAATAAGGGATGTGAAGAGAAAGTGGGTGTGTGGAACAGATGTGTTCGGCATAGCAGAGTCAAGATTAGAATGGGGCTGGAAAAGCACAGTATCTGGCAGCATCTGAGGAGCAGGAAAATCGACGTTTCGGGCAAAAGCCCTTCATTAGGCTCCTCGGATGCTGTCTCTGATCTTGACTCTAATATCCAGCATCTGCAGGACCCACTTCCACCTATCTGAATAACAGAGCAGACTCTAGAGACTAAATGGTCTTGTGGCTGTGTTCTTATGACTGAAATTTAAACGAAGGTTAATAAAGATTGAGATAGGACTGAGGGAGCCCTGTTGGAAAATTGTTATGACATGTTCGTAAAATTACACTACCCACAAAATAGCTTTTTTTTTTCTGTTCTAGGTGGATGCTTTCAGGGAGCGAATGACTGCTGAAGTAAGTAGCAATTTGATTTACAAAGTGTTGAAAACAATTGTTGTACATGAAATGGCTGTTTATAATTTCATTTGGTTTCCTCTGACTTTGCACCTCTTGGGAGTAAAATGTCAGCTCTCAGGGCCCTGCTGTAACCTTCCAATTGGAACCAGGCAGACATCTATTTATTGACTTGCTCTCTGTCTCCTATAGAAACTGGAGTTGAATTTATTCCAGTGCAGTGTCACCGTTGGGATCATGGGTCAATTTTTGGCAATGGTAGCTTAGATGAGGGTTTGTTTAGGTTTTCAGACCCTGTCCCTTTTGCTGTTCTCTTGATTTGAGTGAGAAAGGAGTAAGTCTCACAGTGCTGGCCATTGTGGTTATTTAGTCCTGTAATGGTAAATACAGAGGACCAATCTGATTTCTTCTTGCAGTATTCTTTTACCTTGTTGCTAATCTCAATGTGTTGATGGAACAACTTATCTCGATTGTGGACACCTCCCAGTAGATGCCAGAGAGGTAATGGGTGATTTGTCCAAAGCCTGCTAAGTTAGTTTCTGACCATTACAGAACAGCAGTGATGATGACGAGACTTGACTACCTGTCGAATGACAGTGGCACATGATCCAAGAAGATTGTCGGTCATAAGCGCACTCATACCCCTACAAATGGAACTGACCAAGTGTGTTTTGTACTTGGAGTCCCTGTAAGAAGGACACTCATCCTTTGCATCTTGGTGCTGCATGTAAAATTTTCTTCCCAAACACTGTCGATACTGTAGATACACATGATCCATAAGTGTAAATGACTGTAATGTCATTGTTTACGCTGAACCTTGGAGGAGGTAAGTAAGATTTAATTAATAATAAAGCAATACTCATTCTGCTCTATTACAGGTTGAATTTTCTTTTTACATTCTGAAAATCTTGTTCATGATTCATAATTTTTATAAAACATAGTTTCAGGAATATAGCTTTTAGGTTAAAGTTTAAAATGTTAACTAAAAGATCATTGGAAATTACTAGTTAAGAAATTTATATGCATCCCAAGTGAATGCAACTCAAGCAAGCCTAGCTTAATTACACTTAAAAGGTAGCTTGTATTTATCTTGCAAGGACAGAAAGTTATGGCTGTACTAGATGGGCATCTTCTATGTTAGCTTGTTATGGATTCAGAAAATCTTTTAATCCAGTGAATGAAGCTGAAAGCAGCTTTGTTAAACTTAGGAATTTCTTCTTGGACACAGTCTGGAGAGATGGTAATTACCTCCATAAGAAATATTGATTATTAATATTAGTTACAAAATCAAATAATTAGGTTTACGGTAATATTTGTTTACATTTTACTTGGACCATACCAAAGCATGCTGTAAAGATGGACTGAACAAAAGGAAAGAAAAATTGTTTTGGTGAAAGGTTCTTTTGTTTAAGTTACATGTATTTTCAGAAATCAGGCCATTGTAGTTTTGGTTGTGTGTACTGTATACTGTTTCTCTGGATTGACAGGAGATGACACGGTGGCACAGTGGTTAGCACTGCTGCCTCACAGCGCCCAAGACCCGGGTTCAATTCCTGACTCAGGCGACTGACTGTGTGGAGTTTGCACGTTCTCCCCGTGTCTGTGTGGGTTTCCTCCGGGTGCTCCGGTTTCCTCCCACAGTCACAAAGATGTGCGGGTCAGGTGAATTGGCCATGCTAAATTGCCAGTAGTGTTAGGTAAGGGGTAAATGTAGGGGTATGGGTGGGTTGCGCTTCGGCAGTTCGGTGTGGACTTGTTGGGCCGAAGGGCCTGTTTCCATACTGTAAGTAATCTAATCTAATCTAATCTAATGATTTTAGTTGGATCTGCACTTGAAGGATAGAAAATACTAGCTTTTCCCTTGGGTTTTAGTACCCCACAATACCTCCTGTGGAAGTCCATTTTGTCTCCTTCAAATGGGTATGGAAGGATTTACTGTGATGACACTTCGTCTGCCACCTGGGTATGCCTTGGTGTAATGTCCCACTCCTGGATTTGGTCATTCCCAGTGGAAGGTTCTCTAAAGGAGACTCCTTCCTCTTTCCATCAAGAATCTGGATTGGAGAATGTTGCATGCAGCTGTCTCACACAATAAACATTTAAGTGCTGTGTACCAGATTGTGTTTTTGTGGCCTGGAGGGAACTGTGTTAATTAAATTGAATTTATTGTCACGTGTACTGAGGCACAGTGGAAAGCTTTGTCTTGCGAACAATCACATAAGCAGATCATGTAGTTAAGTAGCATAGATAAGTAAATAATAGGTAAACAGCATCAAAAACAAAAGCACAGGTACAGTCAAATGTTAAGAGTTTGTGAGTCCATTCAGTATTCTAACAAAAGTAGGGTAGAAATTGTTTCGAAACCGGCTGGTGCACGTGTTCAGGCTTTTGTACCTTCCCCCTGATGGTAGAGGTTGTAGAAAAATATTGCCAGGGTGGGATGGATCTTTGAGAATGCTGGCAGCCTTTCCTTGACAGCGGGCCTGGTAGGTGGATTCTCTAGGTAGGAGGTTGGCCTTTGTGATTACCTGGTCCAAGTTCACCACTCTCTATAACTGTCTCCAATCTTGAATGGTACAGTTGCTATACCAGGTAGTGATACATCCAGACAGAATGCTCTCGATAGCACACTTGTAAAAGTTGGAAAGGGTATTCGCTGACATGCCAAATTTCCTCAGCTGCTTGAGGAAGAAGAGATGTTGGACCTTTGTAACCAGTGCATCCCCATGAAGAGACCAGGAAAATATTGTTGACCACTCCCAGTGGGATACTCTCCACTTGTTCCACCTCTGTGCTGTTAATATTTGGGGGGGCTGGGGCATGAATAACATCCTGCTGAAAGTCGATAATGAGTTCCTTGGTTTTGAGAGCTAGGTTGTTCTCGGTGCACCATTTTTCCAGGTCTTCCACCTCCTATCAGTAGTCTGTTTCATCGCCATCTGAGATTCGACTGGCTATGGTGGTGTCATCAGCGGACTTGTGAATGGCATTAGTCTGGTATTTGGCGGCGCAGTCATGCGTATAGAGTGAGTACAGTAGGGGGCTGAGTATGCACTGCAAGGGGCACTCCAGTGTTGAGTTTAGTGAGGTTGCAATACTGTCCCCAGTCTTCACTGATTGTGGCCTGTGGGTCAGGAAGCTGAGGATCCAGTTGCAGAGAATGGGGCTCAGTTCAAGACCACTAAGTTTTTATATATGTTTTTATATGTATTCTGAATGTTTTAGTTTATAACCCTTTTTAAAGAAGTAACTTACATTTTTGGTCGCACATCACCCACCTGCTCCTGATCTGTGGGCACCCCATGCAGAGTGGGTTTCAGCAGATCAGAAGACAGATTGTGGTCCTGGTTCTCAGTCTAGCTAAAGTGGACATCAACATAGCGGCAGTAAAGGAGGTTGTAACATCAGACTGTGTCCTGTCAGTGTTTTGACCTATTCCAGATGTCAATGCAGATGGAAGATGCAGAATGCGTGCATTATGGATGCATTATCATTCCTTGTGATGACATTTTGATTTCATTTTTGTAAGTTTCCATTGACCTTGGGAATTTTGTTCCACTGCCCCATGAGGTGCTGTTTACAGTTCTTCAGAAGGATAGGATCAACTAACTTGAATGTTCAGGGTGCAGAGTGTGGATGAGTCTGTCTCTTGGTGAAGAGAAAATATAGCTGGAAGAATTTGCAACTAGAAAAAGAATACTACAGTGTTTACCTCAGAGCTTTTTGTCAAAGAGCAGTCGCCAAAATTAGCTTGGTGGCTGAGAGAAGGTAGTTTGATATCGACCAGCCACCAAAACAAGATGAAGTAGCATCTGAAGTCATGCAGTATTACATAACGGCTGCCAAAATACATGGGGCATAAATAGACCATTTAACCCATGAAATCATTGCTAATATTAACTCCACCTCCTTGCCTTTTCCCCAGAACACACTATTTCCTTACTGATTAAATAATTGTCTATTTCCACCTTGAATGTATTTGATGGCCCCTGTGGTTCGTCCCTGTGGATAGAGGGACTGAGTGGGTGTAAAAAGCCAAACTGACTTCACAGCATTAATGATTGAAAGCGATTGTGTTAAGTTAGGGGCATTTGTACAATTACAATATTTGCAGATTTTTATTTAAATATTTCTACACTCCGTTTGCTTCCGTTCCACTCTAGTTATCATTCGTAAAATGCTGTTCTATAATGCTGACATACCGTTTGCTTAGTATGCCTATATATCCCCTCTTCCGAACCAACCCCAGCTCAGCATCTAAATAGTTTAAAGCCCACTCTACGGTGCTAATTATTCAGGTCACTAGGACACTAGTCCCAGCGCAGTCAATGTGTAACCTGCCCTACTGGTGGCACAGTGGTTAGCACTAGTTCTATTCCAGCCTTGGGCTGGGAGGGTTAACTATGATGAAGAAAACCCCTGTGTGGAGTTATGGAGTGGGTCTAGCTGGGATTTTCAGAGGGTTGATGGAGTCTTACTGGGCCAGTTGGCTTCTTTTTGGGTAGCACAGTGGCTCAGTGGTTAGCACTGCTGCCCCACAGCACCAGGGACCCAGTTTGATTACAGCTTCAAGCAACTGCCTGTGTGGAGTTTGCACATTCTTCCTGTGTCTGCGTGGGGTTTCCTCTCATAGTCCAAAAGATGTGCAGGTAAGGTGAATTGGCTGTACTAGGGTAGGGGGAATGGGTCTGGGTAGGTTACTCTTTTGAGAGTCAGTGTAGACTTGTTGGGCTGAAGGTCCTGTTTCCACACTGTAAGGATTCTTTAAAAAAATAGTTTCCTTCTACCCCAGTACTAGTGCCAATATCCTATGAACTGAAACCTGTTCTTCCTCTACCAATGTTTGAGCTATACGTTTAACTCCTTGCCTTTATTTATCCTTTGCTGATTTGCCTGTGGCTCAGGTAGTAATCCCAGCTTATTACTATGAAGATTCTGCTTTTAAATTTACCTCCTAACTGTTCAAAATCTTTTCATAGAACTTCCTTGTTTGGTACCAACGTCATTGATAGACTTATGTGGATGACAACAATTGGATCCCCCCCATCCCACTCATAAGTTCCTCTACAGCCCTGAGGATGTCATTAGCCCTGGCTCCAAGCATGGCCACAGGGACTCTCACATGGCTACTCTGAGCAGTATCTGTCTCTCTCCTCTTTTTATCCCCACCAGATTATAGTGAAAACACCACTATTACAGAACAGTTGTCTCCCCTTACTTTCTGTATCATGATGCCTTGGTCAGCTCATTCATCCTCTGTGCTGACACCATCTCATCCACACAGCTTGCAATAACTTGATAACTGATGGATAACTGCAGGAAAAGTGACATCTCAAATGCTTTCCCATTCTTAGCAGGACTTATACACTTAATGGTAAGGTCCTAGGGAATGTTGCTGAACAAAGAGACCTTGCAATGCAGGTTCATAGCTCCTTGAAAGTAGAGTTGCAGGTAGATACGGTAGTGAAGAAGGCGTTTGGTATGCTTTCCTTTATTGGTCAGAGTATTGAGTACAGGAGTTGGGAGGTCATGTTGCGGCTGTACAGGCCATTAGTTAGGCCACTGTTGGAATATTGCGTGCAATTCTGGTCTCCTTCCTATTGGAAAGATGTTGTGAAACTTGAAAGGGTTCAGAAAAAATTTACAAGCATGTTGCCAGGATTGGAGGATCTGAGCTACAGGGAGAGGCTGAACAGGCTGCGGCTGTTTTCCCTGGAGCGTCGGAGGCTGAGGGGAGACCTTAGAGAGGTTTACAAAATTATGAGGGGCATGGATGGGATAAATAGACAAAGTCTTTTCCCTGGGGTGGGAGAGTCCAGAACTAGAGGGTATAGGTTTAGGGTGAGAGGGGAAAGATATAAGAGAGACCTAAGGGACAACTTTTTCACGCAGAGAGTGATAAGTATATGGAATGAGCTGCCAGAGGATGTGGTGGAGGCTGGGACAATTGCAACATATAAGAGGCATTTGCTTGGGTATATGAATAGGAAGGGTTTGGAGGGATATGGGCCGGGTGTTGGCAGGTGGGACTAGATTGGGTTGGGATAGCTGGTCAGCATGGACGGGTTGGACCAAAGGGTCTGTTTCCATGCTGTACATCTCTATGACTCTATGACCTGCCTCATCTGTAGTCAAATGCTTCTGTTCATGATCACAGACCAAATTTGAATTACCTTGCCTCAGGGGTATGGCCATCTCCTGGAGCAATATCTTTTTGCTCCGACCCCACCTCCTCAGCTTGGATCCACAGTAGTTCAAGCTGCAAACACTTGATACAGATGTATTTACTTTAAAGAGCTTGGAATCTAACAGCTCCACATGCTAAAGTGGCAGCAACTTATCCCTTGATCTGCCATCTCTATCATGTTTTATTTAATGTGTGAATTAATCTCTCTAATATTCCTGCTTTTGGCCCTTCATTGCAATTGTTATGCCAATATCAGTCATAGAACTAGCAAGCTATTTTTAAGAAAAAGAGCAAGATTTGAGACCTAAATAGAAACTAAAATCTTTAAAGACTAGACAGATGTGCAATCGGTTGCTTTGTTGAGGCAAAAGCAGCCAAACACCTCTGTCTGTCCTCTGCTGAACTTAAGGTAAGCAAAACCAGCACTGCAGTACAAGTTGCACTCATGGGCTAAGTCACACATCATTCTCTGCTTGTATATGCTTCCAACGGGAGTGGTCTGCCCAAGTCACTTAATAATGACCCAATTGCTATTTAATTAATCCTATCTTTCCCTGCAAGTCTTGAATAAGAAACCCTGCTGAAGATTCGAATGTAGAAAATTTGAACTGTAGATTTCTATTTAAACTAGGTTAAATCAGATTTATTCAAATTAAAGCTTTGGAGTTTCTTTACCAAGGAGAAAGTGAGGTCTGCAGATGCTGGAGATCAGAGCTGAAAATGTGTTGCTGGAAAAGCGCAGCAGGTCAGGCAGCATCCAAAGAACAGGAAATTCGACGTTTCGGGCATAAGCCCTTCATCAGGAAGGGCTTATGATGAAGGGCTGATGAAGGGCTTATGCCCGAAACTTCGAATTTCCTGTTCCTTGGATGCTGCCTGACCTGCTGCGCTTTTCCAGCAACACATTTTCAGTTTCTTTACCAACCACTGCACACACTCCTGTAATGCAAATGATGCTGAAAATTGCATAATCATCAATGAACGTCCTACCTTACAGTAGAGGGAAGGTCATTGATGAAGCAATTGAAGATGATTGGGCTGAGGACACTACCCTAATGAACGGCTACAGTGATGTCCTGTGGCTGAAATGAATGACTGCCAGCAACCACAGCCATTCTACTTTGTACTAGCTATGACTGCAACCAATGGAAAGCTCCCTCCTAATTCCCATTGACACGAGTTTTGCTCGACTTCCTTGTTACCCCTCTGCCAAATACTGTTTTGGCATCAACAGCATTCATTCTCACCTTGCCCTCAATTCAGCTCGGGAGTTCAATTCTCTTGTCTGTGTTTTAAAGCAAGGCTATGTATGAGGTCAGAAGCTGGCCAGTGGCCCTGGCAGAACCCAAACTGAGCGTCAGTGAGTAGATTATTCTTTTGCAAGTGATGCTTGACAGCAATCTCAATGAGCTTCATCACTTCGGATGGGAATTAGTGTGATAGGATGGCAGTTGCTCATTTGGATTTGTTTTACTATTTGTGCATATGGCATAACGAATCAATTTTCCACATTTTTGGGTAGATGCCAATGTTGTAGCTGTACTGGAGTAACTTAATAAGGGGTGCAGCTAGTTCTGGAGCACAAGTCTTTCGAACTATTGCTGGAATATTCTCAGGGTTTAAAGCCTTTGTAATATCCACCACCTATAGCTGTTTCTTTATTATATGGAATGAACTAAATTGATTGAAATTAGCATCCATGATGCTAGGGACCTGAGGAGGAGAACAAGATGAATCATCCACTTGGTACCTCTGGTTAAAGCTAGATGCAAATACTTTAGTGTTGTCTTTTGCATTGATGTGTTAAGTTTTCCATCGCTGTTAATGGAAATATTTGTGAATTTAGTTGTTGAATTGTCAAGTCATTCATGAGTGTCACAGCTGCAGAACTTAGATCTATCTGTTACTTCCACTGTTTTGCATAATAATGTTGTCACTTCAATTTTAGCTAAGCCTGATGCTTTTCCTGACATGCCCTCCTGGACTCATCATTCAGCCAGAGTTAATCTCCTGGGTTAATGGTAACGGTAGAGTGAGGGATATGCGTGTCCATAAGATTTGAGGTTATGAATGAATATAATTCTGGTGCTGATTGGCCCAAAGCATCTCATGGATCTCCAGTTTTGAGTTGCTGGATCTGTTTGAAGTCTGTTCCATTTAGGATAGTGGTAGTGCAGCTCAGAACGATGGAGGGTATCTATAATGACTCGATGGTGAACCCTTTTGTTAATTAGATCAAACACACCCAGAAAAGCTCACCTCCCCTCATAATCTGTTAAAATGTAAGTGACCAAGAACTCCCAAATTCTACTATTTGAAGAAAATAATACCAATTTATTCTTTAGCTCTAAAAGTGAACATTAACAACAACTATTCACAACTCTAAGCTCCATTTTCACTTCACTGCTTATTACCTGCCTCCAACTCTATAACAATAGGCTGTTTCAATAAATACTTAGTAAAATTACATCGACTTAATCTCAAAACCATACAACAGCTGTCGTCTCCAGTGTCTGTCTTTCAGCTGAAGATATCCTTGGGTGGTTGTCTTTTACTGCAAAGATGTTTCATATGAAAAAAGTATCTTTGATAGAGAGTGTTTTGATGGCAGTAACTCTGTCAATGGCAGTTACTTTGTCTGATTTTTAAAATGCCTGTTTTTATACACCCAATATCAGATTGTCTCATTGGTTCGATGTTGGCAAAAACAATAAACTCAAACTTGATTATGTTTTAATATCCTGGGGCATAATTTAAACAGCAACCAACTCAGGTACCTATTTCACAGTCAAATGTTACATATTTTCAACTTTCCAGTATGCTCTGAGACTGCCAGCTAGTTATATGACAGGTGCTTGTAAGCTGTCAGTGCAAAACCGCATTCGTTCCCTCTTAAAGGTACAGGACGCGCCTTCAATTTCATAACATATCTTCATTGTGAAGATGGGACTTTGTCTTGACAAGGACTGTTTAGTGGTCACTCTTCAGACACATCTGTGGAGAGTAAATTTTTGTCTCATGTTGTTTACCTTGCTGCTTTCTGCAGACCCACTCTACCAGCTGTATTGTTTCGGACTTGACCAACTCAGTAATAGTGCTGTTGAGCCACTCGTGAACAATGAAGTCCACCACCAAGAGTACACTCTGCACCCTTCCTACCCTTAGTACATCCTCCAAGTGTGTTCAACAATTTCTGATTTCATCAGTTCAGAAAGGGTGATAGGTAATAATCAGCAGGAGTTTCCTTACTCATTTTTGACTTGATGCCATTAAGACTCTTGGTATCCAGAATCGATGTTGACCACTCCCAGGGCAACTTCTTCCTGACCTCATGCTACTATGCTGCCAACTCAACTGAGTCTCCCCTTCTCCTGGGGCAGTACTAAGGGATGGCAATGGTTGTATCTGAAATGGTGTCCATAAGGTAGGATCCTGTGAGTATGATTATATCAAGCTGTTGTTTGTCTAATCTATAACACAGCTATTCCAGTTTTGTCACTTATCTTTGGGTGTGGGTAAGGAGGCCTATGCAGAATTGACAAGGCTGTGTTTGCTATTGTCCTTTTTGGGGCTGAGGTTGATGCCTGGAGTACTGTTGATTTCATTTCTTTATTTAAACTTGGTAGCAGTTTGATACAAATGAGTGGAGAAAGTGAGGTCTGCAGATGCTGGAGATCAGAGCTGAAAATGTGTTGCTGGAAAAGCTCAACAGGTCAGGCAGCATCCAAGGAACAGGAAATTCGACGTTTCGGGCATAAGCCCTTCATCAGGAATGAGGAAAGTGTGTCCAGCAGGCTAAGATAAAAGGTAGGGAGGAGGGACTTGGGGGAAGGTCCATGGAGATGTGATAGGTGGAAAGAGGTCAAGGTGAGGGTGATAGGCCAGAGTGGGGTGAGGGTGGAAAGGTCAGGAAGAAGATTGCATGTTAGGAGGGCGGTGCTGAGTTCGAGGGAATCGACTGAGACAAGGTGGGGGGAGGGGACATGAGGAAACTGGAGAAATCTGAGTTCATCCCTTGTGGTTGGAGGGTTCCCAGGCAATACAAATGAGTGGCTGACTAGGCCGTTTCAGAAGACAGTTGTAAGATCACCCATGTTGTTGGATCTGGATGTACATGCAGACAAGGCTAATTAGGGATGGCAGATTTTACATTTGTGGACCAGATGTTTTTTGAGACACTCAACAGTGGTTACATGGTGACCATTAGGTTAAATTTTATTTCCAGATTTTGTTGAATTCAGATTTCACCATCTGCCTACGGTCAAAAGATATTATTCTCCATTCTATGACATTACCATTTATGCCTCCACCATAAATAATTTACATATTAGAATTTCCAGTGTGGCTTTGAGGGTTGTGCTTTAGTTATCCAGCAAGTGGTACTGCTTTTAAGGGAGCAGTCAATTCCATGTGAAATTTTTCTGATTTACATTTATGTCTTATACTTTAGGCAGAAGACTTGGTTGCAAGTTTCTTTCCAAAGAAATTATTGGAGCTAGATGGTTTTCTGAAGGTAAGACTCAATCATCAAGTTGGTGATGTTAGGATAAATTCACCAAACCCAGGGCATTTTACTCAAAAGGCTCTTGTGTTGGGCATATAACATTCTACATCTGAAATCTCTAATCTGCACTGCTTGCTTGGAATGAGGGATTTGCCAATTTATTGCTTTGTTGCAGATCTACAGTAATTGCCGTCCAAGAGTAACAGGTTTCTCTGTGCGACTTGTATAATTTCCATTTAGTTTTGTCAATATCTTTTCGTTTTTTATTGCGCCAATAATAATGCAAGTGCAAAACAAAATAACTAATCCTTGAATGTGTTGAAAAAGAAAGTTTGGCAGTCTTTCTATCTATGGTTAGTATTATAATGGGCAACTTAATTTGTAAAGCAGTGTGAGTCTTGATATTTTTATTGGAAGTATCTCATTATTGTTAGTAACTGATACAAATGGAAATTATTTTATTTCCTTTATCTTTCTGAAAATGCAGTATTGCTGTGGTTGCACTGACTGGCTTCATGATGCATTGTGTGTGGATTTTACTTTTGTAAATTATCTAACAGATGTTTTCTTTCTAGGAACCCCTCTTGAATGTTTCGGATTTGGCTACTATTCATTCGGACCTCAATTTGCCAGTACCAGAACCTATAATGCTGACCAACAGCCATGATGGTTTGGATAGCACAGTGAGTATTTGACAAGAGGTTATACAAGATCTCTCTTGGGATGGTGACAGTCAGTATGAACCAAAGCAAATTGAAGAGATAAGCAGATGACCCTGAAAGTTGACTAAATTAATTTAATTGTTAGTATTTCTGATCATATGTGAAGAAAGAACTGAAATCTGATTCCTTTCCACTGCTGAGCATTATAGTAACTTAGACATCACAAAAAACAAAGTAACAATTTGTCCAACTCTGACAGCTGTACCATTTGTAAATCTGTCAGGGTCTGACTGCTCTTCGGATGACAATGTTGGCTGCCTATCGCATTTAGTAAAATGCATATGTTTGGAATGAGAGGGTCTCTTTGCATTGAGATGTGTACAACACTTTAATTGACAAGGTAACTACCTCATGATTTCTCCCTCATTATCCATGTTTTCAGAAATTATAGAAGTCCTTGTGAAGTGCACAATTTTAAGTTTTGAGTACTAATGCTGTGCTGCTTTTTTGGGTACAAATTTTATTTTTAAAATGTAGCAACAACATAGCACAGTATAATGCACAAGAATATTACTGCATCTTCAACGTTATCTGTCTACAAACTGGGTCCAATGTCAGCCATGCTGCACTTTACGCATTTATATTAATATCCTTACCATTGACGATAATTTTGTAACCTATCCCAATGTTCTGTTGGTTTTTTTGAGATCCTTCTTGAACTGTCATTGTTTTTGTACTTTGTCATTGTTGTACGCAGTATGTTTGATTATATGGGAGCTTTATGAGAACAATAATTGAAGCAAAACAACAAGAGAAGCATCGATAAATAGAACAATCTATTATTTCTCAAGTGCTTCATCCTCACCTTTTTATTAAAACCTTTTGCTCAGCAGGTGAGCTGTGAGTGCTTTTCCAATTTTGGTATAAGAACAGTCCCCGATTGGGTGCAGTTTGGATTAAAGCTTCCTATTTGCCACTTCAATAAACTCCTGAGTGTCAATCTCAAAGCAGCTCTATTTACTTTTAAAATTTTATTTCTTACACTAGCTGTCTTTTTTTGGTTTTGTAAGGATATTGCCCATTTGTGCATGAATTGCTGGCAGTTTTGTGTAATTGGATTCACACTTAATGGAAGCTAGATTTTAGTCCACTTTTAATTGGCTATCAAAATAAGAAGACTTTTCCTCACCTCAGTTATCTTTATTTGAACCAAGAAAAACACTTGGTGCAATTCTGAATCTTCCTCTTCCATTTCTGAAACATACACCTTAAATTTTTGCTTTACCCAAAGATATGCATTTTAAATTTTCTGATGTAGTGTTAGGTTTGCTATTAGTCAAGGTGAATGTACATTCTCAACTAATGAGGACGTTGCTCCATTGGCTTAATATTCCCCTCCCAGGTGAATAAGAGAGAGTACTGCAAGAGTATGCAGAGCAATTCCAAGAACCTGATGAGAAAAAAAAAACAAAGAACGTAGAGGGACATATTAGAACATTAACTGAACAATTAAGGAAAACCAGCTTAAGACCAATGCTTTTACTTTCAATTTATTATTTGCCTCTTGCCCATTGTAATTATATTTAAGTATGGCCTCCTCACTGTTCACTGTGTTCTTTCTAATTTTTAGATATAAATTTAATTGGCCTTTTAAGCTATTTTGATATCTGCTTTATGGCCCCATGGCTTCTGCTAACTTTTTTTTTGTTCTGTAATTATATTTCTCACTTGATCCTTCCCAGATGCTGGAATTTGATTTTAATTTTTTTTTAAATTTCAGCGCAATATTAAGAAGAGAAAACTAGAAGATGGAGAAAGTAATTGTCCAGGTAAACAGAGGCCTGCTTGGAACTGGGCGTTTTGTTAATAATTTGTCATCGTGACCATTTTCTGAAACCAAGGGCTGAGCTTTCTCGGGACTGGGGGAAAAATGGCTCAGGCCATCTTTTGAAGCAGCGTGGGAAACAAAGGAGGGCAGCTTATTTATGTAGCCCTGATTAGGAGAGATTTTTGTATCAAACATTCCACTTACAACCGTGTGCAGCAGGTGCCACTCCTATGAAGGCAGCCTCTCAATTGGCGGTCCTGACAACCATCAGCATCTGAGGCTGCCACCTTCAAAGAGAGGACCTCTGGCAGCCACCACCGTCTTGTTGGCACCAACATTTTTATTTAAGAAGTTTCCCTTTCAGTCCAAGGTGCCTACACATTTGGTCCCCTTTGAAATAGCCCTTTAACTTTTCAATTCTGAGCGCACCTTCATGTCTGAGACTTTAGCTTACGAGTTCGAAAATTCGTAGGCGACCATTTGGGAGGCTGTTTATAGAAATGTTGCTTCAACAGTTGTTTCTGGCAAGGGAGAGTTCTCATTTAGTCTTAATGTCTGGATGCTGAAGCTCACAAAAAATCCCTGCCATGATTCCTATTATAGCATTTGGCTGAGAAAATAACCTGAAGGTTGCAACCATGTAGCTTCCTGTTGCACAATTCTTCTCTATATTGTTTATGTAACTTACAAGCTTGTTTAAGATTGCATGTTTCTGACTCCAGTTTGTTTGTGTAACTGCTTTTTAATGATTTGGCCTGCAGGACAGTATTTATTTCATCATTGGCAGTGTTCTGGTCCAGATAATCTTTTTGTTTTTAATTATAACCATTTGTTTAAATGCTTTATGGCCCTGCACTGCAATCTCGGAACAGCCTGTAGCTGAAGGAATTTCCTTCTCCTTTTGTCCCTCAGCGGTGATGGCGGTTACTTACATAGAGTTGGGCATGTGGCAGCAACCCTTCAATAATTCACCATTCTGTGTGTGAGCATTTATACAGGGCGATGGCAAGCCAGCCCTCTGAGGTGGTATTACAAATGTAGTTTCCAAACAATGCCAAGACAGCCCAGTTTCATATATTGAAGCAATTAATAACAGCTTGGAGTTGAAAAGAAGAATTATAGAATCACTTCAGTATGGAAGCAGGCCATTTGCAATGAGTCCACCCCTCTTATGGGCGGCACGATGGCACAGTGGTTAGCACTGCTGCCTCACAGCGCCTGAGACCCGGGTTCAATTCCCAACTCGGGCGACTGACTGTGTGGAGTTTGCATGTTCTCCCCGTGTCTGCGTGGGTTTCCTCCGGGTGCTCCGGTTTCCTCCCACAGTCCAAAGATGTGCGGGTCAGGTGAATTGGCCATGCTAAATTGCCCGTAGTGCTAGGTGAGGGGTGGGTGTGGGGGTATGGGTGGGTTGCGCTTCGGCGGGTCGGTGTGGACTTGTTTGGCCGAAGGGCCTGTTTCCACACTGTAAGTCTAATCTAATCTAAAGAATGACCCAATGTCCTCCTCTTTTCCTGTAACCTTGTATTTCCCATAGCTAATCTTTCCAGTCTGCACATCCCTGCACACTATGGACAATTTAGCATGACCAATCCACCTAACCTGTACATCTTTGGACAGTGGGAGGAAACCCACACAGACACGGAGAATGTGTAAACTCCACGCAGACAGTCGCCTGAGCTTGGAATGGAACCCAGGTCGCTGTGAGGCAGCAGTGCTAACCACTGAGCCACCATGCCAAAATTATATTATCCAACAGTTTTTAAAAGAAAATCTTGATTGCCAATACCACAATAATAAATCATTAACACACTAGTAATGTTTAAAAAAAAGGTATTGTTTCCAAGAACCATAAACAGACAGATGTTTTAACTTTTTAAAGGTGTGAGAGTGTTTGATCTTCCCCTCATTGAAAGTTATCTTTGGCATCAAGACAGGAATGTTAGTTTCAGACCAAGTTTTAATGTTAGGTACTTCTAAATTATGAAGCTTCTTTGGGCAAATATCTTGCCATGTTTATATGATTGTGTGTTGATTGTTTTTGTAAGAAAAATTGCTTTATATCTCCAATGTCTGAGCAAAGCCTTTTGTATAATGGGGCTCTGAGCTGCTGGTTTGTTGTCTGAAGCGTACCCCAGTCACTTTACCATAAAAACATCACGCTGTCTGCATTAACCCTTCTGTACAACTTGTCTGGTTTATTTACTTTGTGTTTGAGTGATACTGGTATTTCCTTCAGACACCAGAGGATAAGGTGGTGACGAGACTTAGTGGGGATGCGGTTTCAAATCAAATAATGCTATAAAATTGAAGAATTACTTCTGAATAAATAGTTGTCAATTTCAAAGTTAAGTTGAGCAATTGTGCTGATAAAATGAGGCCAAGTGCAGGCAGTTGGGACTGGTTTTGTTTGGAATTATGATCAGTATGGACTGGTTGGACCAAAGGCTCGGTTTCCACGTTGTCACTCTATGGCAGCTGCAGAAACCTAATGGCAAGGTTTAAAGCTTGAAGTTACAGGTTTAAAGAGCAAAAACTTGGATTTAAAAAGAGTAGGTTATCTTTGATGTTTGGCCAATTTTATTGAATTTCGATTGAAGAAGCAAAGAGCAGGCTAGGGTCATGCATCACATTAAATATATCTTGGATTTTTAAAATGGTTGCACATGTGGCCAATGCCACCACTAGATGGAGCAATATGTGTGCATGCATAAAGTAGGAATGCAGCTTTTAAATTTAGAGCTGTGTATTATAACTAAGTGTGAATAAGGCCCAAAGAAGTGAAAGCACTTTGGTGTGGAGGCCTTGAGAATAGCCTTCAAAGTATTGACTGCAATTGTATTTTTATATTGATTTGTCTTTCTGATATTTGAAAGGACCCTTTGTATTCTACTGTCATTTTCACTGCTGTGATCTCCCTTAAGGGACATGTAACCAATCTTAGCACTTTCTCTTTGAATAGCCTTCAGCCAGGAAATTAGCTTTTCAGGAATAATGGCTTTAAGAATCAGAAAGACAAGTTGTGGGTTGCAGCTGTTTAATAGGGCACTGAGAGCTATGCAGAGTTTGTATTACAAATTGCATTTCATTTATGGTGTCATTGTGCAGATGCATCACACCAGGCTTTTTTAGTAGCAGCCTTGCAACTCTTGTATGGAGGACAGAAACTCTATTTCAACATATCTTCAATGAGATGCTGCATATCAGAACAAGTAGTAGAATGGATTCAAGCTGAACAGAAAACCTAACTTAGTCCCAGCAAGGGTTTGGCACTAGTGGTGCTGAATGATTTCGAAATAAAATTGAGTGGGCACTTGAGAAAGATAACTTGAAAAACTGTAGGGGTAGAATGATGATTTAGATTACTGTGCACAATCGACATAGAACCAGTGGCCTCCTGTGCTCTTATATCACTATAAATGCAAAATGAATCCGATAATACTTGTGAGTAGAGAAGAGCATTGACTTTTCAAGTTTAATGAATTTTTGTTGTCCATTTATGAGGAGGAGTGAGCACAACCTCATATTGAGGAGGTTGGGTTTTGTGCCAAGGAAGTTGAGCTTTATGGGTCAGTTACCTGGGAGGTGATTTGTGACTTTATTTTCTTGTTAGTGTTCTTGTGTTTGGAGTGGAAAACCTATTAGAGAGATTTAATCAGCATTGCGTAAATGGAGCATTTTTCTTGATCTGTAACCAATCCTGAATGAAAACCAGTTGTCTCCAGTTCCTAGTGAGTCCCAGAGTGCACAATGGAAAGATCCTTTATTTCCTAAAGATTCATGATCTCCTTCACAAGAGAACTGAGATAGAAGATTCTCTGATGTTGTAGATAGTATTGCTGTTAACATCTGACATTTGAACAGACTTGAGGAAACTTTGGGTTTAATGTTTGGCGTATCACATGAGTATTTTCTGCTGAAAGGCAGGAAAATATTAAATTTAACATCACTTGGAAGAGTTATAAACAACAACAAAAAAACAAACTTTTAAAAATAGCTAATGAACATGAGACTAGTGGGAAAAACAGAAATGTCATTAGATAATCTGGGATGTTTCACTGAAAGTTCATTTACTTTATAGTTCTTATCAAATCGAGCAAGCAGGTCATCATGAAACCAGTTTTTTGTATACCACATGGCAAGTTGAGGCCTTTACGTGACCATTTAGTGGCCATATAAGGACTTTAATTGATGGTGAAGATGGCCATAAACCTTCTCACCCAGAGCTTAAATAGTAAATTGGTGAGAAGGTGTTCACCTTCTCGCCGTGGCCAACTCTTCCCTGTTATTTCCCTTTCTTACCACCTCCAGGGAGGGGAATATATCACCCTTTTCATTGAGCAGTCTTAATTAATTCCCTGCTAGTAATCCCTAGCAGTAAATTCACCAAAGATTGTTCACACTTGGCGTTCAGTCATTCAAACGTTGGGATTCAGGCTGTGTAACTACAGCTAATTGCTTCAACAGTTAAAATTGCAAATTGTTGAAAATGTTCAGCTGTTGGGCTGTTAATACTTTTGACATCAGTACATTTGGTAAAGGTCAAATGGCTTGTCTTGTTCTGAAATTCTGACGGATGTGCTGTGTATTTTCAGCCTCTGTTTTTATTATTGGGAATGAATAACGATTTTTTTAAATGTGACAACGTTGTATCGAACAAAATATTTTTTAAAGTTTGCAATGCACTTTGATTTTCCAATTACAGGTACAAAGGTGTTTGTAATTCCAAATGGGATGCTGAAGAGTAACCAGCAGCTGGTTGAGATGATTGAGAAAATTAAACCAGAAATCAGGACACTCATGGAGAAGTGCAATACAGTAAGTGACATCTTTTGGAACTTGTCATTCTGGTGCAGCTTGGGCATCATGCAGTTAGCAAAATTTGATTAAGGCTACATTTCTGCATTTACATACAGATGAGTATAAGCATGGCCCTGCAAGGACCAACTTTTCCATGCTGTTGAAATTCCACCTATAAGACACATCCTGCCCTTTTGAGAAAAGTCATGTTAGAAATGTTAAGTGGAAAAGTCATCCCTCCCATTTCCTTCGTGACAGTTTTAAGAACTTTGTAGAACTGATTAAAAAGTTGAAGCTTGGATGATGTATGCTTTGCCTAATTTTTCTTTTTTTTTTGTTTAATGTCTTGTATCTTCAAGACTGCTGTTTACAAATGAGGCTGTAACATGAAAGATATTTTCATTCCAGTTGCAGCTCCCAGCATGAATCTGGAATCTGACCTCTCATACTAACACAAAGCAGATACCGACCCAGTGTATACTGTAATAGGATAAAATTCCTGGTACCGCCCTGCTAATTGGAAGTGAACATTTGTCACTCTTTCACCAAAAGCTTCTTGCTCTTCATATGGAACATCTTGACCTTATTCAGCCTTGTACACCTAAAATATTGTTCATTTAGACAAGATGCATGCGGGGTGAAGGAATAAGGGGTCAACATTCCGGGAGCAAAGAGGTGAATAGTAGAAATGGGAAACCAATAAATAGGCTCCAAGGTAAATAAAACTTTTGAAAATGTCCTCTCAGAATCATCGGATTGTAAGGATACAGATGAAAATTATAGGATTCAAATGGAAAGCAGGGAAGAGAGGCCAATTCCGATTTGGATTGAAATTGAGCATTCTGAGATTAAAATAGGTAGCTCTCTACCCCGACTCTTCCTCAGGACATTGAGACGCATTGTGGGACATGATGCAGGTATTCCACAGAAACAGGGATAGACCAGCCTGTTTCACCATTCAGTTTAGTCAGAGCTAGTCATCTGCTTCAATGCCACTTTCCCACGTTACCTCCATACCGTTTAATGGCATAGTCTCAAGATATGTTGATTTCTATCGCGTATGTGTTCAGTGACTGAGCTTTCACACCTCTCTGTGGTAGACAATTATATTCACCATAATCTGAGTGAAGAAATTAACTTCATAATTATGATGTTCTGTGATGTTCAGTGATGTTCAGGAACAATTTTGACATGAGGAGAATGTGCATCTTGAGATCCACGCTACTGGGGTTTACAGCCATGTCTAGTGTTCTATGTTTATATCAACTACCTGAGGAATTGGAACCATCGTACAGTTTCTCTGTCAGAGTCCAGTCATACAGCTTTAAACAAAAGTTGCGTTTCATTTACAGAAAATGATTGATTGTTAACTATCTGACTCAGTTGCTAAATAATTTTTAATTCATATGTCTGACCTTTTAATGTATAGTTAACATTAAATACTAAGTCACATAAATACGAATCCTGCAGAAACAACCTGAAATGTGTTTTATAAGTAGCTGAAGATGTTTTCAATGAAAGCAGCATGCAGAAATTACTTTAATATTTTAATATACTAAAAGGAAGCAAACTTCATTAATTTGGCTGCAGAAGAAAGTATGTGCTTCAGACTTTTCCAAGTTTCAACATCTAGAAACTTACAAACAGATTTTGGCAAATATTCAGTAGACAAAGCCAAGAGAACATTTTATTCTTTTCTCACTCCCATATGGGATTACTCTGTACAAGAGAGAATAAAAATAATGACTCCAGATGCAAAAGCTGTATTTGTAGTGTTGTCATGAAGCACTATCTGAATTTCCTGTTCATGTGGGTTGTACAACTGTTATTCTCAATTCTTTTGAACATGCTCTAGGTTAAAATGTGGGTTCAGCTACTGATTCCAAGGATAGAAGATGGCAATAACTTTGGTGTTTCTATTCAGGTACAATCATTGCATGCTTTTTTTAAAAAAGATTTCCTCACATTTATTTCCAGTACCCTAGATTTGATATTTGTTTTGCATTTAGGGATTTTTCCCTCCACCCTGTTGATCAAGCTGAGAGTTGTTACCTAGAATTGGAGGGTCTTGCTGCTATATCTGCATATCAGCATCAAACACTGTCAAATTGTGCAATGTGACCTGTTGTGTTGTAAACTTCACTGTGTTCTGCATAGTTTCAACTATGCAAGAGTGCAATCTGTTGTAATCTGATTACCATTCCAATTGTTGTATTGTGGGTAACTTTGTTCTGTAGAAATGCATGAAAGCATCTCCTCAGATCATCCAGGCTTATTTTACACACGAAATTTGCTGCTCATTAGGACGTGGCTGCCTTCACCTCCGCCTGAGCTGCTTTTAAACCCAAGGGCCGAATGTGCCTAGGTTCAAGTCCCACCTTTGCTAATTATGTGACATAACATCTCCAAATAGGTTGATTAACATATCAATAATGAACTTTGATCAAGTGTCTGTGTCACTAGGCACAGTTCAGTGTGTATTGTCATTTTCTCGGGTTTTCCTGTTCTGCTAAGAAGGCAAATGAGATAGCACATCATATCAAGAAAGGCACATTTTGAAATTGATGACTTTATCTACATGTGTGCATTCTGTGAGAATGCATTGATTAACTAACAAAACCAGAAGTTGCTGGAAACGCTCCAGTATCTCTACAGAGAAATCAAAGTTAATGTTTCAGGTCCGGTGGCCCTTCCTCAGAACACACTTCTAAGGAAGGGTCACCGGACCCGGAGCGCTAACTTTGATTTCTCTTCACAAATGCTGCCAAACCTGATGAGCTTTTCCAGCAACTTCTGTTTTTGTTCCTGATTTACAGCATCCACAGTTCTTTGGTTTTTATTTAATTGAGTAATATGTGCCTGTGTGTTATATTTCAATGTAGCATTTTAGGTCAGCTGTTCATCATTGACTATGCTTCCTTGGTTTAATATGATTTTGTTTGATTAGGAATAGTCATCATGGCTTTGTGCGTGGGAAATCATGTCTCACAAACTTAATTGAGTTTTTTGAGGAAGTAACAATGAGGATTGATGAGGGCAGAGCAGTAGATGTGATCTATGTGGACTTAAGCAAGGCGTTCGACAAGGTTCCCCATGGGAGACTGATTAGCAAGGTTAGATCTCATGGAATACAAGGAAAACTAGCCATTTGGATACAGAACTGGTTCAAAGGTAGAAGACAGAGGGTGGTGGTGGAGGGTTGTTTTTCAGACTGGATGCCTGTGACCAGTGGAGTACCACAAGGATCAGTGCTGGGTCCTGTACTTTTTGTCATTTACATAAATGATTTGGATGCGAACATAAGGGGTACAGTTAGTAAGTTTGCAGATGACACCAAAATTGGAGGTGTAGTGAACAGCGAAGATGGTTACCTCAGATTACAACAAGATCTGGACCAGATGGGCCAATGGGCTGAGAAGTGGCAGATGGAGTTTAATTCGGATAAATGTGAGGTTCTGCATTTTGGGAAAGCAAATCTTAGCAGGACTTCTACAATTAATGGTAAGGTCCTAGGGAGTGTTGCTGAACAAAGAGACCTTAGAGTGCAGGTTCATAGCTCCTTGTAAGTGGAGTCGCAGGTTGATAGGATATTGAAGAAGGCGTTTGGTATACTTTCCTTTATTGGTCAGAGTATTGAGTACAGGAGTTGGGAGGTCATGATGCAGTTGTACAGGACATTGGTTAGGCCACTGTTGGAATATTGCATGCAGTTCTGGTCTCCTTCCTATCGGAAAGATGTTGTGAAACTTGAAAGGGTTCAAAAAAGATTTACAAGGATGTTGGCAGGGTTGGAGGATTTGAACTATAGGGAGAGGCTGAACAGGCTGCAGTTGTTTTCCCTGGAGCATCGGAGGCTGAGGGGTGACCTTATAGAGGTTTACAAAATTATGAGGGGCATGCATTGGGTAAATAGCCAAAGTCTTTTCCCTGGGGTCAGGGTGTCCAGAACTAGAGGGCATAGGTTTAGGGTGAGAGGGGAAAGATGTAAAAGAGACCTACGGGGCAACCTTTTCACACAGAGGGTGGTACATGTATGGAATGAGCTGCCAGGGGAAGTGGTGGAGGCTGGTACAATTGCAATATTTAAGAGGCACTTGGATGGGTATATGAATCAGGAAGGGTATGGAGGGATATGAGCCGGGTGCTGGCAGGTGGGACTAGATTGGGTTGGGATATCTGGTCGGCATGGCTGGGTTGGACCAAAGGGTCTGTTTCCATGTTGTACATCCCTATGACTCTATTAGAGTCATTCCTTTAATGATCAAGCGTTATCAAGAATCCAGTATGGAAGTGCTCTTGATGAAACGCTGAAACTGTAAAACATTAAAAACAAAAATTCTCAGCTGTTCAAATGTGCGAATGAACGCAATTCACCATCTGACAAGCTGACCTGAACTGCTGTATTGGGTGATGTATCTGGATCTATTTCTGTCAGACTCCCAGTCGTTTTGTGAATGGCCAATATTCCTTGCAATGTTGCCAGTCTTGTCACTGAAAGTAAAAGTTTAATTATGCAAAAGCTGAAGTCCTATGTGGCAAATCTCACTAAAGCTGCTACAAACTTAGGAATGTCACTTTGTCTCTTCTGGAGTATCTTCTAAGTATATCTTTTCAGGTGTGTGTTTTTGTTATTATGACTAGCTTTTCAACATGTGACACTTGATCAGAGTCCATTACAGATCTTTTAATCAACCTATTCAGAGATATTATGTCACATGAATGGGGTAGGTGGGGCTTGAACCCAGGCCTTCTGGCTCAGAGGTAGGAACTTTACCACTGTACCATAAACATCCTATTTTATCAAGATATTGCTTGGGATTGAAAGAGTGTTGCTGTTTCACCAACATCACCTTAGTGTTAACCATCACTTGCATGCCCATATTGTGTTGGAACTTAAGGGAACATAGAATAAATAACTGAGTCCAGTTTAAAATTGAGATTTTCTCAATCGATTGTGACCAGTCCATTAATACAATTTTAAATAATTTGTACGATAATTCAGTTTTAGCAACTCAAGATAAATACTTTACACAAAGGTTACAGCCATATTGCAGTAGCATTTCCTCAATCCTTTTGCTTCTCTCCCCACATTCAATTAAAGGAAGAGACTGTTGCAGAACTCCGAACAGTTGAAAGTGAAGCTGCTTCATACTTGGATCAGATCTCTCGGTAAGTATAGACCTTAATGTATAATTCATTATCTGAACTTATCCATTAATAGATATTAGCAGAATCTTTCAGAACACACTCTTATGTAAAATGCGTTCAGTTTAACATTTTTTCAGCTTGCTTTCATGAAAACTCATGTTGATGGTTTAGTATGTTAATTGATGGGCAATATAACTTTGAGTGTTAAATATATAAATAATGCCCAGACTCCTTGCTCTACAAGCCAACAAAATCCAAATTAAAACACATTAATGTCTTTTCCAGGTACTACATTACAAGAGCAAAGTTGGTGTCCAAAGTAGCTAAATATCCCCATGTGGTAAGTGGCAGTGCAACTGTGATGTGAGAGCATATTTGTCACTAAAATTTGCAGTGTTACTTCTGGAGTGAAATACATGCATAACCGGTCAACTGCTTCCTTATATCAAGCCCTATAAACTGCAAATAGTTAATCACACTATTTGCTATGCTTCTACAAAAATTTTTGATCACATATATAATAGTTGATAAGACATATAGGTGCATTTTATCATAACATTGTGACTGAAGTTAATGACATACTTTTGTGCACTAACTACAACAAACTTTACATCCTTTTCTTCTTTCTTGATTCCTCTGTTCCTAAGTTGTTGGACTGCTTCTGTAATATCCAGGACTAGATATGGGGAAGTTTCCTCTGATTAAATATTGGAAAAAACTGGGGTCTTTAATCCTGTCACAAAATCCACTCCCTCACCACCAATTCTGTTCCTTCTTTGATAACCGACTGGGATCTAACTAAATGTCACAAACTGTGACATTGACCCCCCAGGTGACCTTCAACCAGATGTTTGTGGTGTTTCTGAAACCACCTATTTCCAATTCAATAACATCGCCTATCTTTGTCCCAACTGTAAATTGGTCAACCATTGGCTGTGCCTTCAGCTACCTCTGCTCTAAACTTTGGGATTATTTTTCTTACTAGATATGTGGGTATCACCAACAAGACCAGCTTATGTTACCCATCTCTCATTGCCTTTGAATGGTATGACTTGCTTGGTCATTTCAGAGGGAAGGTCAAAATCATCTACATTGCAGTAGGTCTGGAATCACGTGTAGACCAGACTGGGTGAAGATGGCAGACTTTCCTTCCCAAAAGAACAGTAGTGATCTAGATGGGATTTTATAACAATTGACACAGTTACTATCAAGCTAACTGAATTCACATTTTACCATCTGCTGTGGAAGGATTCAGGCCTGTGCCCCTAGGTCACGGGGTTAGATATTCAATACACAAATACAATGAGCCCATTGCATCTCTAATCCTCCCTGCTTTTTTTCCCTCCTTTAAATTACTCCTTAAATCTACGTTCGTCGAAGCCACGATTATCTGACTTAATATCGCCTTATATGACTTAAATGACATATTGTTTCATGTTTCCTCTGTGAAGTGCTTTGGGATGTTCGATTATGTTAAGATTGATATAAACGAAAGTGATTTGTTTTTAAAGAAAATGGAGCGAGTTTTAATACCTGTTGTACAGATGTATTGAAAAAGTAGATTGTTTGTGGCAGTGATAGTTACAATTCAATGCAACAAGATGCACTAGAGATCAAAATGTAAAAGTTCACTTGTGTAATTTTTTTCTTAAGTTTTTGGCCTAAGTGTGTCAGTCTGGGATCTCACTAAATGCCACTTAACTTTCATTGCCAAATGGAGATCTGAGTACACTGCACTGTATTCAGAGTCTAGGAGTAGGATGTATGACCTGAGAAGTAATTTTCAAAATAAATGATATTAAGATTACACTGAAACTTTAATTGCTTGTGGTCAAAGGAAACTGAATCATAATTTAAATAAAAGTAAATAATTCTGTTAGCCACATGGTAAATACTGCTATGCACTGGGAAATGCATTTTGTAAGACAATGGAATTATTCGCCACAGATACTTCCATCATTATAAAATCCCAATTAGCTTTTGTTTTTATACATTTGTTTTTAAAACATTGTTTTATCTTCACAGCCAGCATAAAAATCTAGCTCATGTTAATTGAGAGGTGATATTAACAATTCCATGGTAAATGTAAAATGAGTTAGAACAATTTCCTCTTTGTTCCTACTGGTTCTGTGTTCAATTCAGCCTGAATTTGGGCAGCCACAGTGCTGGGTTCAGAAGTTGAAACTGAATCATGTTTAAACAGATTAAAATATAATACAACAAATCAATTACATGTACTATTTGCCATAAGTGCTAGAATCAGACATTAAGTACAGAATGAAATTCTTTCAAAACTGAACATTAGTACTACAAGATTTGGCATCAATATTATCATGAAGTAATTTGTTATATTTATCCACCCCTATCCAGTTTGCCTCTGCCTGAACTATTACTGATCTGTGTGTATGACTTAATGTTATCATTTTTGTTGTGTTGAATGCTGGTACTTTTGTATTTCACTTCTGTATTGTTTGAGCAACACAGACTGGCACAGTCATTTTGCCTTCGTGAAATTTTGGGGACCCACTCGCCCTCTCCTGCAATATATATTAACTCCTGCCAGCTCTAACATTTTTGCCAGACGCCTTCAAAAACCCTAATCAAATCTTCATTCTGTTCAGGAGAGTAAATAGGGAGTCTTTGAAGGAGGATTAGATTAGATTAGACTTACTTACAGTGTGGAAACAGGCCCTTCGGCCCAACAAGTCCACACCGACCCGCCGAAGCACAACCCACCCACACCCCTACATTTACCCCTTACCTAACACAACGGGCAATTTAGCATGACCAATTCACCTGACCCGCACATCTTTGTGATGTGGGAGGAAACCGGAGCACCTGGAGGAAACCCACGCAGACACGGGGAGAACGTGCAAACTCCACACAGTCAGTCGCCTGAGTCGAAATGTGACTCGAGCAAAATTGTGCTTCAAATCCATGGTGCACACTGTGAGCAGGAGATTGTGGTTGCTTTCCCCGTGACCTCTGAATGTCTAGATCTCTTGTAATGTCAATGGTGCTATGCCTACCTAAATAGGCTAAATCAGGATATGAAGAATGGTCAGTATCTATAGCTGCAGGGTTACAGAGAAGAGATGAGTTAGCATCTTCTGAAGTAGAAATTGGAGCAATAATTTACTTGTTTTGTTATTTAGGAAGATTACCGTCGCACCGTGTCTGAAATTGACGAAAAGGAATACATCAGCCTTCGGTTAATTGTTTCTGAACTGAGAAACCAATATGTAAGTACGAATTCAGCCCACATGTATAGTGATCAAATTTTAAAAAGTTAGTTTTTGATGTTGCAAGCTGTGTTTTGAAAATTGCTACAGCTTTTTCTTGTCAGTAATCTCTTATTTTTCACTTGCATACCCACTCTTTTAAAGAATGATGTTTCCCTAGCAAATGTAATGGCAACCACGAATAACTTCTCCTGAGCATCATTTGGAGACATGTCCTGATGTGGGTTGGGTGCTCACCATTCATAATAGCGTGTGAAAATTTGCCTGGTGGATAATTGCACGTGCAAATCTGTATTCCAGTCCTCCAAATGTGCAGTTTTACTGGGAATAGTGTGCCAATAATCATACCCCCACTATTCCATAAACTGTCACAGAAAGTATAAAGTCTCAGTGAGACCACTAAAATGACCAATTTATTTTACTGACTGCTATTCAAGACAAAAACAATTCAGACCAGATTTCATCAGTAACAGAAAAGCTAACTTTGACAAGGACATGGAAATGAAAGGATATCTAATTAAATATCTAACTTAAAATGTACTTCTTGAAGAACCCAAATTCACATGCTGTCCATCTCGATTAATAATGTGGAGGTGGAGATGTTGGACTGGTGTGGACAAAGTGAAGTCACATGACATAAGGTTACAGTCCCAACAGGTTTATTTGAAATTACAAGCTCCTTCGTTAGGTGAAGTAATTTCATCTGATGACAATTGCTCAGAAAGGTTGAGATTTCAAATAAATCTGTTGGGCTATAACCTGGTGTCTTGTAACTTCTGACTTCATCTCAATTAAGGCAGACAACAGGCAAGTATACTGTGGAGGGAAAATAATATATAGAGAGTAAGCAAAGATCTGAAAATCAACAGGGCAGACCACAAACAGAAGGCTATTTTAACTTGGTCCTTCTGAATTTTGCAGTGATGATACACTATTGTCTGTAGTAATAGTTGTTCTTCAGTTTGATGGCTTGCAACATGGAAATGGGTCTAGTTGCTTTCTTGGTTTTTCTCTCTTTCCCCACATGGAGAGGGAAAGAGATGGTTGCTTTATGCCTGCAGGATCTGAATGCTTCTCTGCTACTCTTGGCACTTATTGATTGATTGTTAGACCATCAGAGGGCTGTTGTCAGGCAACAATTCCTTAACTTCGATTCCCATGTGCTGTTCAGTCTTGAATTCACACCCATACAGTTTCAAAGCAACATGGTATTGAACCTCTCAATAATACACAGAATTTGGTTTTCAAATGTAGTACTCCTGATTTCTGCTACAGGAGGCCAACTTCCAATCCAGGTTATGGTTCCAAAAAGCTAGTCTCTTAGGGTATGAGTTTAGTCATAACATTGGTTGAGGAACCCTGCCTATCTTAGCAATTTAACTTTATGGATATCTCAAACACATTGTTAACACTATTATTCTTCCTCTCATTCAGCTTATAAAACAGTATAGATATCAATGGTGCAATACCAGAGCTGTTCTTTTGATTTACAACATGAAATCAAAGTTAATCTCCATTTACTGAGTGACTAAATATTCCGTTTCTCCTAGTTAAATGCATGGGTGAAATGGAAAGTTTCCGTCCAATTCTAACCATGATTAATCCACTTCTACCTTAGCAAGTTGGAAGGGAAAAGATTGAGATTCTGAAGGAAGATTACAGAGAGCTAGGCAGACATTTAAAAAGGAGGTCCTCAAGGGTAGTAATATCTGGATTACTCCCAGTGATACGAGGTGGTGAGGGCAGGAATAGGAGGATAGAGCAGATGAATGCATGGCTAAGGAGCTGGTGTATGGGAGAAGGATTCACATTTTTGGACCATTGGAATCTCTTTTGGGGTAGACGTGACCTTATAAGAAGGATAGATTGCACCTAAATTTGAATGGGACTAATATACTGGGAGGAAAATTTGCTAGAACTGCTTGGGAGGATTTAAAGTAGTAAGGTGGGGGGTGGGGGTGGGGTGGGACCCAGGGAGATAGTGAGGAAAGAGATCGATCTGAGACAGGTACAGCTGAGAACAGAAGTGAGTCAAACAATCAGGGAACTATAGACCAGTCAGCCTGACCTCGGTGGTGGGCAAGTTGTTGGAGGGAATCCTGAGGGACAGGATATACATGTATTTGGAAAGGCAAGGACTGATTAAGGATAGTCATCATGGCTTTATGCATGGGAAATCATGTCTCACAAACTTGATTGAGTTTTTTGAAGAAAGAACAAAGAAGATTGATGAGGGCAGAGCAGTAGATGTGATCTGTATGGACTTCAGTAAGGCATTCAGCAAGGTTCAGCATGGGAGACTGATTAGTCAGGTTAGATCTCATGGAATGCAGGGAGAACTAGCCATTTGGATACAGAACTGGCTCAAAGTAAGAAGACAGAGGGTACTGGTGGAGGGTTGTTTTTCAGACTGGAGGCCTGTGACCAGTGGAGTGCCACAAGGATCGGTGCTGGGTCCTCTACTTTTTGTCATTTATATAAATGATTTGGATGTGAGCATAAAAAGTACAGTTAGTAAGTTTGCAGATGACATCAAAATTGGAGGTGCAGTGGACAGCAAAGAGGGTTACCTCAGATTACAACAGGATCTGGACCAGATGGGCCAATGGGCTGAGAAGTGGCAGATGGAGTTTAATTCAGATAAATGTGAGGTTCTGCATTTTGGGAAAGCAAATCTTAGCAAGATTTATACACTTAATGGTAAGGTCCTAGGGAGTGTTGTTGAACAAAGAGATCTTGGAGTGCAGGTTCATAGCTCCTTGAAAGTGGAGTCGCAGGTTGATAGGATAGTAAAGAAGGTATGCTTTCCTTTATTGGTCACAGTATTGAGTACAGGAGTTGGGAGGTCATGTTGTGGCTGTACAGGACATTGGTTAGGCCACTGTTGGAATATTGCGTGCAATTCTGGTCTCCTTCCTAACGGAAAGATGTTGTGAAACTTGAGAGGGTTTACAATAGATTTACAAGGATGTTGCCAGGGTTGGAGGATCTGAGCTACAGGGAGAGGCTGAACAGGCTGCAGCTGTTTTTCCTGGAGTGTCGGAGGCTGAGGGGAGACATTATGGAGGTTTACAAAATTATGAAGGGCATGGATAGGATAAATAGACAAAGTATTTTCCCTGGGGTCAGGGAATCCAGAACTAGAGGGCATAGGTTTAGGGTGAGAGGGGAAAGATATAAAAGAGACTTAAGGGGCAACTTTTTCCCACAGAGAGTGGTACGTGTATGGAATGAGCTGCCAGAAGATGTGGTGGAGGCTGGTACAACTGCAACATTTAAGAGGCATTTGGATGGGTATATGAATAGGAAGGGTATGGAGGGATATGGGCCGGGTGCTGGCAGGTAGGACTAGATTGGGTTGGGATATCTCGTCGGCATGGACAGATTGGACCGAAGGATCTGTTTCCATGCTGTATGTTTCTATGACTCTGTAAGTTCTCAGGGTGAGTGATATGGGAAATCTCTTAAGATGCAAAGTGGCATCCAAAAAAATATCAGAGGAGTCATTTTTTTTAAGGAGTTCTGCGCTGGACATTGCTGATTCCAGTATGTCAGTTTATGACACCACTTGGAGCCCAAGCCCTGCCATAAGTGAAAAGCACCACAATCATTGGTTTGGGCTGTTGCTGTTCTTCTGAGACTTAAAACTGAAATGCTTTTAAAAACGATGCATTTTCTACAAGTTTTTCACTCATCAGGAGGTTTCACAAGAATAATAATTCAAGAAGAAACCGAATATTTATCGTCCATGATGGGAGGGTGCTGACCTGTGGACAGGTGCGCTCTTATTGGTAGATGTGTTGCCATGGCGAATGTGTCATAATGATTGACAGTTGTCAACCAGGCGTTGGTTCTGGTCAGGGCTTTTCTCTGAGAAATGAGTCAATGGGTATGTGCCACCCATTTTGTTGAGTTAAAACAGGCATGGTGCATGTACATATTCCTGCGTATTAATGTACATAACTTCCAGAATATGCAGGTATGCAATGCTGTGAGCCACCCAGACCACCCTAAATTGGTTTGTCAGTGTATTCTTTTGAAATTGTATGTTCTATGCTACGCATGATGATTTAACAGTATACAATAGGACACAAAATAAATTCTTAAAAGTATTCTGGTTTTTGTTTTTCATGAAAGTGAGCTACTTAATGGAGGTCACAATCAGCAGCTAAATTCAGCAGTAAATTGGCATTGGTCAAGTAGATTATAGGCTAATGTCTAGTTCTAATCTTCTACAATAATACAACTTACCCTAAAACTCAGCTTCCCACCACTTTGGTGTGAACGGTTCAGCTTCTGACACTGGCTGTCCTTTCAATATTAAGACTTAATCTGATCTTATGTTGGAACAGACTTGCATTCCAACATTAAGGTTTGTTTACATCAAGCTTCTGTAGAAGCAAACATAGTAATTTGCTATTCTTGCTGTTATCAATGCACTTATTTATGAATTTTAAATATTGTATTTTTTCTCCTCAACAGGTAACATTACACGATATGATCATCAAAAATATTGAGAAAATCAAACGACCCAGGAATAGCAACACAGATGCATTGTACTAATTGGTGTGCTTCATGAATTGGAAACCGACCTTTGTAACCCCAAATATAAGACCGTGATTGCCTTGGCTTTGTTACGTGAGATTGGTCTTGTTGAGATGGAAAGAATTGAAGTCAAAAGTGAAGCACAGCGTTTGTTACATTTCAGTGGAATAGCTGAAAAGGGATTTTCATTCATCTCTTCTTTTTATGATGTACAGAGGTTTTTAACCCTCAGGAATTCTTTCCCGTTTTGCTTGACAAATCTCTTTGTAATGTACAGTATTAGTGGTCTTAGCAAAGAATTCTGTTTAGTAACTTAGTTTTATTTCGAGATATGGTATTTTCCCATTTCTGTCATATCCTTCCCTCATTAAAAAAGATGAAAGATGATGTACAAATTATCCTGTAAATGCTGAATGCTAGTCATGTACAACTTTTACATACAGGCAAACACCCACAGAGCACCAGGCACAGGTCTGAAGGCTGCAAATTGTAGAAAGGAGCACCTATTGCACCGTATTATATGGGACGGTACACCCACTGACTGTTCTATTTCCCTTCCCTGATCACCATTTTTTTTTAAAGAGAAGTATTTGAAGATGTTCTTTTAAAATAAAAAGTTGTGCTGTATGCGTAGTGTGAGCCTCCAAAGTGGGGATAAATGAAGTTATAAATTCTACGTAAATTACGTATTGCTATGATTTTTCTAATTGCCCTAAATTAGGATACTGAGCATTAGTTTCTCCAGTTTAACTTTTTCAGCTTCCTTTTCTTGTGAAGTTGCTTGCAATTTTTAAACCCCATCTCTGCACTTTGTTATGTATTTGTCCATTCACCCCTTTTTCTTTTCTTGCAAAGGTTGAGAATGTTGAGCTCATTAGTCAAGAGCTTTTGGTGGGTGGACTGCACATTTACTGGTGAGCCCAACTTTCAGACCATGACGACTACTATGAAATTATCTAAGACTTAATAAAACATTCCTCTGAGACAATGTGTTTTGGGATCTGTGTCTGATGTATGCAGTAGCTTTGCATATTGTAATCTGGTTATGTTGCACACAACATAGTTGACAGGAGCATTATGCTGAAAACAACAGAACAAAATGTGGTGCTTTCTTGCAAATTGAGGTAACCCCATTTTTCAGGCAAGTTTGATTAGAAGGGCTTACATCCGAAACGTCGACTCTGCTCCTCCTCGGATGCTGCCTGACCTGCTGTGCTTTTTTTCAGCGCCACACTTTTTGACTCTGGTTTACACTGTCATTTTTAACTGATTTAAGAATACTGCTCTACTCATTAGATTTGACTTTCTAACTTTTCACTCCATTTGCTTTTCTTGACTTGTCTCAACTTGCCTCACGAATTACCACTATCTTTGTACCAGTGTTCTTCCTGACTGTACATTCTTCTAAAATCGTTAAAGTCACCAGCAAAGAGGTGTTTTAAGTGGTGATGACATGACTGGCAGACGATTTATGGAACACGTTTCCCCAGGGAACTTTTAGACCGCTTGTTTCTCAAAAAAAAGGAGCTTGAGTGGTATTTACCTCAGCAAAGACTGCACTAACTTTTAACGTGTTGCATCGTTACAGAATGGTTGACTCCTTTAAATTTGAGAAATGGATTATTAGGAAGCTGTCTCCTGCAGCTGGTTTGGTTTCCAACAATGTGAACATTGTTCTCAATTGTCTTGAAATGATTTGAATAGTGAGGTCACAGGAACCCTAAGGCTGTGTTTTTTCTGATGGCCTCCCTACAGACTTGAATAGATCTTTACAGCTTTTTTTAAAACAAATATTGTGGCCTATTCTATTTTTGCCATTTGTGTTCTGCAGTTTCAACCGTAACCTAATGTTCTGTAGTCTGACTGTGGGTGTGGAGTCTCTGCTGGTTTCTGCCTATTCTTTGAGTAACAGGAGCTGCTGATGTTTCACATCACTGTTGCACTCTTATATTCTCCAGCCTCACTTGACTAACTTACACAAGTTTCAAAAAGAACTCTGCAAAATAAAAGATGTTCAGTTTAAAACGAACAAACAAAAGATAACTAACTTGAACTGTAGACGTTCAAATGAGTTCAAGAAAACATGTGCCTCTTGTACTAATGAGTATCTACATTTTTTCATTACTCATTCAATGACTGGAAAGCTACTTACAAGGTGTCTTATTTCAAGTTTAACTGAATTCTTGCATCTGAAATTGTCACAAAAAAAGCCTTTTAGTTTGCTTTCTAAGTGTAGTAATGAGGAAGCCTTGCTTTCCTTGAAGTCAATAAGAAAGTGCTTCCCAAATACTTTTCCCACTGTAACCCCACTTCAAGGCTTAAAAACTTTTGTGACACCCCACAGTGAGACCTGTGAGAACGGAAGTGGTGTGCAGGGTAATCAATCTGAGGAAATGGGAGCCAATCTGCAGCTGTCATAATTCAGTCAGACCTCCATAATGGCCAATGCTGCTTTGGAACTTGTGACCCCAACATTTCAGCTCTTGACCCCAGTTGAGGTCACAACCCACACTTTTGGAAATCCTGTGGTAGGGGAATAAGAAGTGCGCAAGAGGAAGGCAGCCACTTGGCTTTTGGGTTTCTTCCTTTCTTCTCCACACCGCTTCAACCACATAAGCACCTCGTCCTCCCCACCCACCCACCCATCTTCACATAAAGTACAATGTTTCCAGAGTTGCAACGTGGGAGGTGCTATTTCAAAATCCAAATGGATAGCCTCCAAGTAATTGTAAGAAAATGAAACTGCATGTCCTTATCAGGTTGGAGAAATGCATTTTGCAAAACCAACATCTGGCCTTTTTCTATAAAAGTTTCCACTGATAAAGTCAGACACAACTGGTTTTGTTCCTTAGGTTTAATCCTGTATTACCAAAGATGCCCATGTACAATGTTTTATTAACCATGTTTTGTTACCTTATAAAGCACAATGATTTCTCTTATCAATGGGATAGAGAATTAGTGGAAGAGTCAACTTGTAATTGCTGCTGTTGTGTATAATGATATTCAACACATGGCCAGAATGCAGTACCATTCATTAAAACTGAAAAGTAAATACTTCCAATCACTGAACTGTAAACTAAAGGACTAGTAGCTATTGTTACCATCTCAACTAAATCAACTGATGAGCATTTAGAAACCTGTCAGCAAAGTGTTTTATTGCCCATATGTTTACAATTCAATCATTGATTGTAACCACAGAATGTTCTCTACCATAGAACATAATTTTTTTTTGAGGAGTATGGTGCTATAAATTGAAGTTTGAGGCGAAAATTTGGGCACTCTCCTGCAAATGAAGTTGTGGCAAAGAGTAACTTACTCATGGAATTCTTAGCACGGTTCCCTTTTTGAAATGGTGACAGTTCTTTGCATGTCTGTGAATGTGATGTAAGCAAGAAAACAGAAGAAATGCACTGAAGTCAAGTTAGACAATGTATATGGGATGGACATTCCATGTCATAATGATCATGGTTTGATGGGATTTGAATATTTTATTACTACGTACCTAGTAGCAACTGTTTGAATCGCAGCTTCAGTCTATTTCTGCAGATAAACTATTTTCAATTTTATACAGTGCCTCTTGATGCTTTTACTCTGGGTTCAGCAATCCATATTAGGACACAACACCAATCCATCAGCTCTTGCTCTTTTTGATCAAGGAGCGTCAAAATTGTGATAAAGGTTTTAGCATTTTCTTTGGCAATCCATGTGTATCGTATAAACCTCATGAGACTTCACAATAAAAAATTGTCCTTTTTTTCAAATGTATATTTTCATTATTTGACAAGTTTATCCAGACATTTATCTGCAAAAGTACTGAATTAGGTTCCAGTTCCTCAGCCCACTTCCTTCGTTATTTCTGGTTTCAGCAATTTCATTCTGCTCTGTGGTTTACTTCCACAGTCAATGCAAGGTACAGTGACAGGTAAGGCATCCTAAATGGAACAACTGAAACCAAAAAGAAAATGCTGCTTAACAGTATGACATAAACAGTCCAACCTCCTTGTCTCTTAAAGAGCTTAGAGGATCATCAATGACAGTGAAATAGGTGTTCCATGGTGCCAGGTTGATCAGTATCATGAAACCATGTGTCTTTGAATATCTTGCTGACAACAACCACAGAAGCTTCTCTCCCAGGACCTGCAGGAAGGAATACCTAGCTAATAACGAGCACAGCTTTGATATGCAGCTGCGAGGTTAAGCCGTAACTGTGATAAACAACTGACTTTGAAACACTTATAGTATTTGCAATTATTGAATGTGAATTTATGTTCTTAGTGGGTGTATGGTGTTTCTAGATGTGTAATTTAGATTTCTAAGTGACACACTTTATGCTGTGTTAGTCATATTGATGTGATGAGGGAGGAAGAAGATATTACCTGACTGTCGTGATAAAAGTCTCATAGATGGCCTTTTCATTTTTCTCAGCCTGGAACTGGTTTGGGAGAGCTTGTTTCCTCCTTACCTGGAATTAGTATTAGTTCCATGTACTCCTGCTGTTCCTGTCCCAATGGCATTATATTAAGAGATACAACAAGCAACCTGACACTGCAGCATGGCCATTGACATTTTCATATGATAAAAACCTTACTTCAGACGACCTAACTTCTTTATCATCTGATTGTCTTTCAAGGAGACATTGATTTCCATGAAGACAAAAAATGCTGGCAATCACAGCAAGTAAGGCAGCATCCATACAGAGAGAGCAAGCTAACTTTTTGAGTAGATGCTTTGAAGTCTGATGAAGAGTCATCTAGCTTGTTCTCTCTCCATTGATGCTGCCTGGCCTGTTGTGATTTCCACATTGTTTGTTTTTCAGTAACGATTCCATCATCTACAGTAATTTGCTCTGACATGGATATCCCTTTGTTATGTTAGTAGTTAAGCTCAGATCTTACGAGTGAATCACTGTCAGGGCAGAGGTCTAACTGTTCATTAAGTTTTAACTGTAACAGGTAATGGAATGGATGTGACTGCATCTGAATCAGTAAATGATCCCTGTGTGTCTTGCATTCACTGTTGCTGCTTGTCAAACAAAATATGGACGAGGTAGAAGTGAGGACTGCAGATGCTGGAGATTAGAGTCAAGAGTGTGGTGCTGGAAAAGCACAGCAGGTCAGGCAGCATCCAAGGAGCAGGAAAATCAACGTTTCAGTAACAAAGGCCTGGAGATTTGAATGCAATCAGTGGCTTTCCTGTTCACAGCGGAGCAGTCCTCTGGAAGTTGCTTGGAGAGTAACAGAAATCCCATTCATCACTCAATCTTGGTTATGCATTTGTGTTCAGCTGATCAGAGCACCTCCCAGAAGGAATATTGTTTGTTGATGCTAGATCAGTTTGTTTTGATTCTGAGATGGGTCATTTTGTGAGGCTATTAATAGATATGGGCCAAAGGCAAGTATATGGACGTTAGGCCATAGATCAGCCAGATCTCATAGAAGGATGGAACAGTTTCGAGGAGCTGAATGGCCTATTCTGTTCCATGTCTTAGGTTCCTAAATTCCATTAAAACTTGAGAATAATGCATGCTTTCAACTCACCTAATGCAGCTCCATTTTGAGATATACATGACCAGTAAGTTCATACCAAGTAACAATTTTTTTATATATTGGGGGTTTCCCTCTGAGCTGCCACTGGCTGGAGGTGAATTTACATTGATCAGTGTTGTTTATGTGTCGCTTACAGATGACACATAAGTTAGGTGCAGTTGCAATGATTAGTGCAAAATATCCCAGGGAGCCAGTAAATCCTTGTTTATGAGTGGCTGCACACCTCAGGTGACTTTGGACGCTGCTTCCAAAAGCAGAAACAATTTGCAATGTTTCAGATCTAGCCAGAAATAATGCTATGTGATTTCAGGAAAGGACATGGGGAAAACGCAAGAACTGGCAATGCTGACATTCATCATACATCTTTCTGTTTTAAAATAGTGTCCTAAAATTGAAATCTGTATTAATTTGCCTTGTGATTCAATAAATGCTGTGTTCTCCAGCCATTGGAGTTCAATTCATTTCAAAGGAGGCTGATAGAATCCAGATCTGTTTAAAAAGGGGTGGCACGGTGGCACAGTGGTTAGCACTGCTGCCTCACCGCCAGAGACCTGGGTTCAATTCCCACATCAGGTGACTGTCTGTGTGGAGTTTGCACATTCTCCCCATGTCTGCGTGGGTTTCCTCCAGGTGCTCTGGTTTCCTCCCACAGGTTAGGTGAATTGGCCATGCTAAATTGCCTGTAGTGTTAGGTGAAGGGGTAAATGTAGGGGAATGGGTCTGGGTGGGTTGTGCTTCGGCTGGTTGGTGTGGACTTGTTGGGCCGAAGGACCTGTAAGTAATCTAATCTAATCTAATGTGAGGATGAAGTCTCAGGTTTGGCAGTTTCATGACTTATAGTGCTGTGTGGTGCCTGGTCTGTTGGCTGGAATTGAGGTCCATCTGCAGGCAGGACCAAGATGGTGACAGACCAGACATTTATTGTGGGCACTCAAAGCTGATAGGGTGATAGAGCTGCTAGCTATTTGGTTGGGAATAGTGATCTCCTCCAGTTGGTGTGGAGTCAGGAGAAATAAGGTTACCTGCTGTGTTGTGGGCATTCCTGGGACTGATGTCCCTTAGATCAGTCTGCACTGGATTCCATTGTCCCAGGGCAAAAAGAAAGGATGCCTACCAGGCACCAGGCCAGTTCTTTTTATTTGTACATAACCTAATGCCTCTTGTTTCTCTTTAGTCACCTGGTGGGAGACGTATTTCCAGCTAGCACTGCACAACTTGCCATTACGAGTCGGGCTTCAGTCTTAACCGTAGACCTTGAACTTAAAATCATTCTGATGGTTAACATCTGGTGTAAAATTACTCCAACAGATAGATTTACCAGAGAGAAGCCTAGTAAACTTGGCAAGCAAACTATCCAGTAGTGCCAGAACAAATGAGGTCCTGGGAGAAATGAGATCCTGGGCCCTCTCTTTCCTGCCCTCTTTAACTTTTGTGTAAACTATTCACTTCTAAATATTATGACATTATATTCATGCCAGTTATGTTCATTTAGACATTTTTCTCATTAACAATCTGCACCCCAAACTTTTATTAATCCCTTGGTCCATGGGACAGTAAAATTAGTTGTCTATCATCTTCATACTCACTTTGTACAGGTGCAAGTAGCCATTCCAATGTCAACTGAAGATTGATTAACTGGACCATGTAAAAAAGCTCCAGTTTGATTATAAGTGATTTCATTTTTTTATAATTTGAGGAATGACGCTCAATGAAACACTTACAGGAAAGTATTTTCATATGCAATACTCCCACAGAAAGTAGAATTAATTCAAGATGGCCAATTACCATTACAACTTGCAATCATCTGCAAAGTTATGGAAGGGATCGTCAACAGTGTTTCCTATTGCTACAATCAACATTTTCTCGGTAATAACCTGCTCATTAATGCTCTATTTGGGTCTGCCAGGGCCACTCTAAAGCTCAGGAATCGTTTCACCATCAGATCGTTTGCACTATAAATGTTCACATTTTAAATTTCCTGGTTACTGTGCAGGTAATATAACTGAGGTATTTAAGTCAATGGCTTCTTATTGGCTTTATCTAAATGCATGTAGACAAACCAGACAACCTGACAGTACTCGGAGCTCAAAATAAAATTAAAATGCCCCACTTAACACACACAATATAGAATTACAAATCATGCAAAACACAATACATGATTCTGTTCACTTCAGAATCCACATTTCAATTATTAATAACATGACAAGCATTCATAACAATAACTTGGTATTGAAGGAGTTCAGATACCTGAGGGTTGTAGGGGGAGAGGAGCTTTAGGAAAGGTTGAAGCCCTGCAGGAATTGGAGAACAAGGATCAACATTTTAAAACTGAGGTGTATTTAAAATGGCAGCCAATATAGGTCAGGGACTCCCTGCTATCATGGAAATTGTCACAAAAATATGTTTTGCTTCTTCAGCTACATTCAACTTTCTATTTGTTTGTTAACTCTTTACAGGGAATAGTCATCCTCCTGCTCCTACTGCCCAGATTGTTATGATCCCAGCTTATGGTACTACTGGACAAGTCAGATTCCAGAATGAAATGTGGCTCTCTAGATCATGTTTACTTTTTTAATATGGTGGTCAATCATTCAAACAGTCATATGAGACTGCAAAGGTTCTTTAACGACAGATGTTTATTATGCAAAACTTGACAACAGAATAAAATTAATTTCAAACTCAGCTCTCTAGATAAAGTAAACAGCTCAGGACAATATCTTGAAACAAACAGCAAATCCAAGTTTTAGTTCCCAACCACATCGACCTGCAGAGATTTACGTTGATATAACTTGAATCTCTATATCAGATATTTAAGTCCTATGTGATTGATTCTCACAGTTACTTTTGTGTAAGCTGTGAAGTCTTCTTAGATGAATACTATCAAAACAGAGAGGTTAAACCTTCCCAACTTCTAACAAGACCTCTAACCAAATTAAACTTTCGGCACAGTGGCACAGTAGTTAGCACTGCTGCCTCACAGTGCCAGAGACCCGGGTTCAATTCCTCCTTGGGGCAACTGTCTGTGCAGAGTTTGCACATTCTCCCCGTGTCTGCCCGGGTTTCCTTCGGGTGCTCCGTTTTCCTCCCACTATCCAAAGATGTGCTGATCAGGTGAACTGGTCATGTAAAATTGCCCCTAGTGTTAGATGCATTAGTCAGGGGTGAATGTAGGGGAATGGGTCTGGGTGGATTGCTCTTCGGAGGGTCGGTGTGGACTTGTTGGGCCGAAGGACCTATTTCCACACTGCAGGGAATCTAATCTAATGTATTGAGGTAACTGTATTTCCCTGCAATGTCTTGAAATCCTGTAAAGGGGAGAAACTGTATTTTCTTCTGATCCCAACCAATTCTTCTCAGAACTGCCCCATAGTTTTCAATCTCTAAATCTTCCAAACTAAGATAAAGTCCTTGATGATTCTGAAATGAAAACAAGTTAATTTCTTCCAATCTATGTAATGAAACACCAGTGTAATGGATCTTTTTCTATTGATACCACAAAGGTCTATAACCATTTGCAAAATGGAAGAACTGATCATTGGCTCCAGGAAGAAAGGACGCGGCCACACCCGTATCTACATCAATGGAGCTGAGGTGGAGAGGTCGAGGGCACCAATTTCCTCGGAGTGATGATAACCAGGAATTTGTTCTGGTCCTCCCACATACATATGATGGTCAAAAAGGCACAACAATGCCTCTTCTTCCCCAGCTAAGGAAATTTGGCATGTCCATAAGAACCCTTGCCAACTTTTACAGATGCACTATAAAACTCATTCTATCTGGGTGTATTACAGCTTGGTATGACAAGTGCTCTGCCCAGGACCATGAGAAATTACAGAAAGTTATAAGCACAGCCCAGACCATCACGCAAGCCAACCTCCCATCTACAGACTCGATCTACACTGCGGAAAGGCAACCAGCATCAAAGACCCCTCCCACCCCATTACACTCTCATCCAACCTCTCCCATCAATCAGAAAATACACGCACCAACAGGACCAAGAACTGCTTCATCCCTGCTGTTATGATACTGATGAATGGACCTCTCTAATTTCAAATGCTTTGCTCTGTCTAAACACCCTATCATCCATTTGTCCTTGTATGTTATGATCTGGATGCAAAACAAAACTTTTCACTGTATTTAGGTACATGTGACAACAATAAATCAAATCTGACCAATGTTGAATTAAGTCACTGTTCTGGAAAGAACCAGTCCAGTGGTGAGAAGTGATGTCGGCACCGGAGATCAATAAGTAGAATCAGTCTGGGTAGAAATAAGAAAGAAAAGAAGTCCCTGGTCGGAACAATCCACAGGACCCCAAGCAGTAGTTCCATAGTGAAACACAGTGCAAACTAGGAAATGCTGGGGGGTTGTAGGAAAAATACCATAACATCATGGGTGGTTTTAATATGCATGTTGACTGGATTAATCCCCTATGACTCGGGCAAAGACCTTATATATAGAATTCTAGAAGATATTCAGTGAGATTTTAAATAAGAGACTGTTAACAACTATGAGCATGTGAGACTAGAGGCAAATGTTAGTTTAAACAGAGAATTGGTTAAATAGTAATGTCTAGTTTCTCCTTAAAACAATTTAGACAACTGTGACTAGAATGTCATGAATGCATTTGTCCTGGTGCCCCATAATACAAAAGTTGTCAAATTAATATGAATACAAAATGATAACAATAGAAAACAGTCCCAACTTTATTAAGAACAAAGTTACAACAACCTTTAATAGAAAATATACTATACCTAATCCTATTTGGTGCATGGTGGAGCCTACTCCTGCCAGGAGTTCTGATGTTCTGACCTCTTGTTCTACATAAAAACCTTCACAAAAAAAGCAACATCCGTATTCGACTATTTTGAAACTCAAAGTTAAAAAATGATAGGATTATATTCGATAAATAATGTCCTTTTCATCACAACATGAACATGTCCAGTTTCATCAGAGCCAGCGACAAAACGATAGTTGTTCTCACAGATGGGATTTTGCACATTGTCCAACAGGATTGCTGGTTCAAAAACTAACATTTCGCTGAGCGAATAAAGGTCACTGCAGAACTCTATTCACAAAAACTGATTTCAATGCTGTAAAATTGAATTAAATTGAATTTATTGTCACGTGTACCAATGCACAGTGAAAAGCTTTGTCTTGCAAGCAATGCAGACAGATCACATAGTTAAGTAGCACAGCTAAATAAATAATAGATAAACAGCGTCAAAAACAAAAACACAGGTACAGGAGAATGTTAAGGGTTTGTGACTCCATTCAGTATTCTAACAACAGTAGTGTGGAAACTGTAGGGTAGAAATTTCCTAATTAAGATGATCCCCTTAAAGATCTAGTTGATTACTAACAGTAGTGCAAAGTTTGATTGAATAACGCCAAAGGACCCTTGGGATTATCCTGTAGATTTGCATCTCACAGACTGATGGTCAGTAAACGGTTAAACTCTCAAGATTCTAGTTTTCACAGAAGGATATGGAATTCAAATCCTGCGGCGTCATATTCCTTGGAACCAATCAGCAATATTTTCCCTTCAGCTTTAAAACATCTGGATGTTGTTACTCCTGAGCTCCTGAACAGGGGAAAAGCTATTTCCCTGGTTCGCCATGAATTTGAAGATTTTGATCGCTATTTTGGCGGTGGCTCTTGTCGCGATTATAGCCCTGAATTGGATCTTAATAGTGGGCTTCGCGAAATCGGTAAATTGTAAGTACACCAAGTTTACAGATGTGCTGGAGGAGATGCATGGGCAGAGGTTTCAGAGTCAGGTATTTCAAGATCTGGACAGTGAGGAGCTCACCAGCGTGGTGCAGTACCTGAGGCAGAAGATTACAGTGAGGCTGGTGAACTGCAGTGAAGCCCTTCCATCAGACAATTACATCTACATGATCGAACTGCACCTCCCCCCAAAAAGTGAGGTCTTAAAGTTTTTGGATAAGCAGGAAAGCCAGCCGAGGAGAGAAGCCAGAGCGGTGGTGGTATTTGGAGCTCAGAGTGAGCCTAATATCACGGAGTATGTGGTGGGACCCCTTCCTCATCCAACCTACCACAAAGACATTTCTTCCCAGAAATACCAGAACCTGAGTTTTCAGGCCAGACCTGTGACAGGCTTCGAATATAAAACCATCATTGCAAGAATGGGATTGGAAAAAGCCTCTCGGGTTATTCGGGAAAGTTTCGGCTTAGACTGGGAAACTCTGATCTACATGGACTCTGCCCCTCGCGGTTTCAAAGCGGGGGACCGGGAAACCTGGTTCCCGTTCTTCAGAAACATGAGCGGCCTCTTCATGCACCCATTGGGCTTTGAGGTGCTCATAGACCACAGCAGCACCAATCCCTCTCAGTGGAAGGTGAAGCAGGTCTTTTACAATGGCCAGTACTTTGATAGCATTGAGGAATTGGTCGCTCAGTATGACCGTGGCACTGTGAGGAAAATCCGACTGCACCGAGATCCATCCGATCCGGACTATGCCTCAGTGAAACCCCACGTCCAACATAAATCTGTCTCCCCTTTGCAATATGAACCCCAGGGTCGCCGTTACTCTGTGCTCTATAACCATGTGAGGTATTTCAATTGGCAATTTGCTTTCCGCCACAGCACTGTCAATGGGCTGCAGTTGTTCAATATCCAATTCAGGGAAGAAAGAATCGCCTATGAATTGAGTGTGGAGGAGCTCAACTCTGTGTATGGAGGTGACTCGCCCTCCTTAATGAGGACCAAGTTTCTTGACGTCAGTTATGGAATTGGCAAATCTGTCAATGAACTGGTGAGAGGGGTGGACTGTCCGTACAGTGCAACCTTTATAGACACTGTTCACTTCTCAGAGAGTGAGAACCCAAGGCGGATCAAGAACTCCATCTGTATTTTTGAACAGAATAAGCAATTGCCCCTCAGGCGGCACTATTTCAGCTGGAACACACCTCTCTCTTACGGGGGAGTGGCCGACTGTGTGCTGATCATAAGGTCAGCCTCCACCGTGGCCAACTATGATTATATCTTCGATTACGTATTCCACCACAACGGTGTGATTGAGACCAAGGTCCATCCCTCAGGATATGCCCTGACTACATTTTTTTATGAGGGCAGTCTTCTGTATGGAGCAAAACTCGAAGAGAACGTTTTGGGGAATATTCACACTCATTTCTTGCATTTCAAGGCGGATCTGGATGTAGCAGGTAGGTCACAAATTCTGTGTCTTACAATCTTATTCTCCACAACCACCTGATGAAGGAGCATCGCTCCGAAAGCTAGTGCTTCCAAATAAACCTGTTGCACTATCACCTGGTCAGTCAACATTAGACTGATGCTGGAAAAGCACAGCGGGTCAGGCAGCATCCAAGGAGCAGGGAAGTCAACAAAAGCCCTCCTGCTCCCCGGATGCTGCCTGACCTGCTGTGCTTTTCCAACACCACTCTAATGTTGACTGACCAAACCTATATCCAGAACCACAACCTAAGCTGTTATCACCATCCAGATGCCAAACACTCCTCCTCTATGTAATAGAATATTCACATTCAGAAATGTGGCTCACTGTGTGATTTTCTTAATATCTAGGGAGGCTAAAGGAAGATGAGGTGACTATTTTGTGGACCTTGTATTCAACCAGTAACATGATCCCCAGAATCTAGTTACCTAACCTTTTGTACTTCATCCCATTATCACTGACTTCTCTGTGCTCAATCTCAGTTCAGCATAAGCCTCCACCAGATGCACCTAATTCATTGATTAGGCACTTCAGGCCATAAGATCGTGAATGGGAATAGGAGTAGGCGATGCAGCCCTCAAACTGGCTCCATCCCCATAATCCAACATTCTTCACAGCCACATTCCTGTCACCTCCATGTGACTCTTTATTCCACCACGGACGAAGAATCTATCTATCTCTGCCTTGAAAGTACAGCCTTCCAGGCTCAACATTGAATTCAAAATTTGCAATCATAACCTCTGTCCCCATTTCTCTGTTTTGTGTTGTCCTTTCTTCTTGTTTTTTGGACAAAAGCACTTGGTAATTATGGTGTCTACTTTCCCACTTTGAAAGCTCTCTAGACTCATCATTTGCGTTTTTACTTATCTCGTACCTTCTACTTTTGGCTTTGTTATTATCGCTTTTGTTATTTTAATCTGTCCTGTCTTTCACCCTAATAGAAACCTTCCCTTATGTTGTTCTTCCTCTCTCATTTCCCTGTCTCAGTACTTGCATCAGAAACATTTTCTGTCCACTGTGAAACACTAATTCTATAAGCCTCTCCACAGATGCTTCCAAACATGTTGAGTATTTTTAGCCTCTGGCATTTCTGTACTGCAGTACCTATTGAACATGTAAATACTGTATAATAAATTAGGAAAAAGGCATGCGGGTGCTGCTATGACCTTTTTAAATATGACAAGATTACTAAAGATTGCGGAAGATTATGAAGTGTTAGTGTGTTTCAATCCTAGCCATTTTTTTTGTGTTTTTGGAAGTATTCTAGATCTTGAGCACTACCCAGTTAATGCCTTTCAACTTCAGGCAGAGAAAGCTAGATTCCCAAGACACTAGGGCAATATTTTCACGCAGAAGGTGGCACATGTATGGAATGAGCTGCCAGAGGATGTGTTGGAGGCTGGTACAATTGCAACGTTTAAGAGACATTTGGATGGATATATGAATAGGAAAGGTTTGGAGGGATATGGCCCAGGTGCTGCCAGGTGGGATTAGATTGGGTTGGGATATCTGGTCAGCATGGATGGGTTGGACCGAAGGGTCTGTTTCCATGCTGTACATCTATATGACTTAAGAGGGTCTAACAATCCCATCCCAAAGGAAAAAAACCAGTTGAGGTTATTACCTTCCTTTTGAAAAATCTTTATCTAAATTAACAGCCAGATTGTAATTCTCTTGCATAAGAGACAGAGTTAAATATGTACTCCTCCATTGAAAGTGGGTACTCAAGTGCCATACTTGAGTTTATTAGTACAGAAAACCGAGACAATATCAATTGAAAAATAGATGTTTATCAAAGAATCAACAAGTAGGTCAATGTCTGTGGCTCTCAGATAGTAGGAAATAGCAGTCTCTTATTTGATAGGAAATCCAAGTATAAGTTTTAATTGCTGTTGCCAAGATAAAATTCAAAGAATGGCATTTATATGGTATTAAAGTAAGATTCCTTAATGCCCGAATAACTGAGATGTGCTTTGTTTGTGAGGAATCTAATCTATTTGAATTCTCCTTAGAAATGTAATGTAAATTCTGAATGCCAAATTGATTTCCTAAGTAGAAAGGTATTTCTTCAGTTGTCTTTTGGTCAGAGGATTTGGTTAAGATATTTTGATGTGGAACACTTCTGATTTTTAAAATCCATTCATGGGATATGGGTGGCACTGGCTGGACCAGTATCTCTTGTCCATACCGTGTTGCTGTTAACAAGGTGCTGGTGAGCTGATTTCTTGATCTGCTGCAGTCCATTTGCTGTAAATGGACACAATGCCATTAAGATTCCAAGATATTTCATCCAATGATGCTGAAGTCACTGCAATATACTTCCACATCAGGACAGGGAGCAGATTTGGGTGGACCTTCATAGGTGGCTGTGTCCCATGTAACTGCTGCCCTTGTCTTTTGCAGTTGTCATGAGTTGGAAAGGTACTGTCCGCCTGGTTGGTTGATTGTGGCTTTAAGGATCATCGCCTACATTAGACATTTACATTCTTGAGGTAAAAGAAAAATCAGTATTTTCATGGTTGTTCTCACAAGCAATTTCACATTGCTGTGAAGGGGTAGTTAATCGCAACTTATTTTTGTCTGTGCCTTTTTTGTAAATAAAATAAAATCAACTTGTGATAGGAAAATTAAACTCCATTTTTCTACATTACTGGCATAGTTTTTCACCCATACACTTTCATAAGTCAATTTATATAAATCTAAATTGACTGACTTTTGTAACATTTCGATAATGTGAGATTTTGTGTCCATTGTGTACCTCTGATATATCATCTAATATATCAATGTAATTTACAGGGAATTGGAAATAAGCTGGAAAGAAAATTGAGTTTGACCTTTCTGAGGTGCTGGGTAAAATGCAGAAAGACTGTTCTGTGCCCATGGCAGGAAACTTTTTTTAAATAAAATCTGTGCAATGTTGAGGGAGCTGTCAGTGATTCTGATCTTCCTTTCTCTAGTCTACAATCACTGCAGACATGGGACACGTGTTAACTAATGACAACTCTACAAAGTTGCCATTCACCTGCTTGACTATTTGTCCAATTTTCTTCCAAGAACTAGGAGAGTCAAACTAATTATCTTCAGTCACAAGTGCGAATTGTTGTTGTCACCTCTCTTCCTCTCATTCCCAAACATCAGATTCCATTCGGCAGATTTTCAGTCCTGAGCTTAGCTTTTGACCTTGCCCTCCTGATCACAAAGGCTGCTTCTGTCCAGCTGCTTAACACCCCATCCTCACTTTGGCTCAGTACATTGGAGGCTTGGAGATTCTCATCCAAACATTCCTTGCCTTCACATTCAGCTATTCTCATTCTCTGGATGAACTTCCCCATTCAGCTACATTTCTTTGGTCTTCCCTGCAAGTCAATCTTCCTGAGCAATTAGAGGAATTTCTGGTAAGGTTCATCCACTGCCTCCATGAAATTTGAGTATTGAAGGCAGGTTGTTTCAGGCTGCACCAGAGGCATACAGTGCCTTTTACTTTCACAGAAAAACCCATCGACAGGATTGCCAGCTTTGACTGTGAGAATTCTGAGAGATTTGTTTATGTGATAGCTGCCAGTGTTATTATGGGTAGCTTTAAAAAGACTGGATCTCTTGTACTTATTTACTCTTGATCCTGGTTTCCCATCAGCAGCTGATGTACAAAGCAAGTTGCACAAGCTAGAAGACCATCTGAAAGTATGTGGGGTAAAAGCAAGCAAGGATAGGAATACAACACTTAGGCAGATGAGGACTGGATACCATGCTAATGCAAACGGATGAACATTCATCGACTCTTTTACACAAGGTACAGAAACTGGTTCAATAAGAGTCCATTCAAACTTTCTTCACTCAGATCTCTATCACTCTATTCTTGACTCTGATCTCCAGCATCTGCAGTCCTCACTTTAGAATATACGAATAGGAAGTGTCATAGAGATGTACAGCATGGAAACAGACCCTTTGGTCCAACTTGTCCTTGCCGACCAGATATCTTGAGCTTATCTAGTTCCATTTGCCAGTACTTGGTCCATATCCCTCCAAGTGAAAGTGAGGACTGCAGATGCTGAAGATTAGAGTCAAGAGTGTTATGATGGAAAAGCACAGCAGGTCAGGCAGCATCCGAGGAGCAGGAGAATGAGGAATGAACTGATGAAGGACTTTCACCCGAAACGTCGATTCTCCTGCTCCTCGGATGCTGCCTGACCTGCTATGTTTTTTCCAGAAACACGCTCTCAACCCCTATCCCTCTCAACACTTCCTATTGGTATATTCTAAAGTGAGGACTGCAGATGCTGGAGATCAGAATCCAGAATAGAGTGATGCTGGAAAAGCACAGCAGGTCATGAAGCATCTGAGGAGCAGGAAAATCAATATTTCAGGCAAAAGCCCTTTATCAGGAATGAGGCTGGGCACCTCCAGGGTGGAGACATAAATGGGAGGAGGGTGGGGCTGGGGAGAAGGTAGCTAAGAGTACAATAGGTGGATGGAAGTGAGGATGAAGGTGATAGTTTGGAGAGGTCGGAAGGAAGATTGGTAGGTAGGACAGGTCATGAGGATGATGCTGAGCTGGCAGGTTGGAACTGGTGTAAGGTGGGGGAAGAGGAAATGAGGAAATTTGTGAAGTCCACATTGATGCCCTGTGATTGAAGTGTTCTGAGGCGGAAGATGTTCTTCCGCCAGGCATCGGGTGGTGAGGGAGTGGCGGTGAAGGAAGCCCAGGATGTGCTTGTAGTCGGCAGAGTGGGAGGGGGAGTTGAACTACTCAGCCACGAGGCAGTGGGGTTGATTGGTGTGGGTGTCCTGGAGATGTTCCCTAAAGGGCTCTGCGAGGAGGTGTCCAGTCTCCCCACTGTGAAGGAGGTCACATCAGGAGCAACAGATACAATAAATGACATTTGTGAATGTGCAGGTGAAACTTTGATGGATGTGGAATGCTCCTTTGGGGCTTTGGACGAAGATAAGGGAAGAGGTGGGTGCAGGTTTTACAATTCCTTCGGTGGCAGGGGAAGGTGCCACTAGGGGAGGGTGGGTTGTTGGGGGGGGCGTGGACCTGACGAGGTAGTCACGGAGGGAATAGGCTTTGCAGAAAGCAGGTAGGGGGTGGGGAGGGAAATATATCTCTGGTGATGGGGTCCATTTGTAGGTGTCAGAAGGGTCAGCGGTTGATGCGGTTTATGTGGAGGTTGGTGAGGTGAAGGTAAGGACCGGGAGATTCTGTCCTTGTTGCAGTTGGAGGGGTGAGGTTTGAGGGCGGAGGTGTGGGATGTGAATGAGATGCATTGGAGGGCATCTTCAACCACACGGGAGGGGAAATTACAATCTTTAAAGAAGGAGGCCATCTGGTGTGTTCTGTGGTGGAATTAGTCCTCCTGGGATCAGATATGACAGAGGCAGAGGAATTGGGTTTCCTGCAAAAATGCCATCCCATATTCCCAGTTCCTCCGCCTCTGCTCCCACAAGGACCGTTCCACCACAGAACTGGCCTCCTTCTTTAACGATCATAATTTCCCCTCCCACATGGTTGAAGATGACCCCAAATGCATCTCATCCATGTCCCGCACCTCCGTCCTCAAACCCCACCCCTCCAACCGCAACAAGGACAGAACCCTCCTGGGCCTCACCTTCCACCCCACCAACCTCTGCGTAAACCACATCGTCTGCTGACATTTCCACCACCTACAAACAGACCCCAGTACCAGGGATATATTTCCCTCCTCACCTCTATCCTTTTTCCACAAACACTGTGTTCTCTCCATGACTACCTGGTCAGGTCCACGCCCCCACCCCCACTCCAACAATCCACCCTCCCCTCCTGGCACCTTCCCCCGGTCACTGCAGGAGTTGCAAAACCTGCGTCCACATCTCCCCCCTCACCGCCATTCAAGGCCCCAAAGGAGCCTTCTGCATCCATTAAGGTTTCGCCTGCATATCCAAAAATGTCATTTATTGTATCTGTTGCTCCCGATGCGGTCTCCTTCACATTGGGGAGACTGGACGCCTTCTCGCAGAGCGCTTTAGGGAACATCTCCAAGACACTCGCACCAATCAACCCCACCGCCCCATGGCCGAACATTTCAACTCCCTCTCCCCCTCTGCCGAGGACATGCAGGTCCTGGGCCTCCTCCACCACAACTCCTTCACCGTCTGACACCTGGAGGAAGAACGCCTCATCTTCCGCCTCATGACACTTCAAACCCAGGGCATCAATGTGGACTTCACTGATTTCCTCATTTCCCCTCCCCCCACCTTACCCCAGTTCCAACCTGCCAGCTCAGCACCATCCTCATGACCTGTCCTACCTGCCAATCTTCCTTCCCACCTTTCCGATCTATCATCTCCATCCCCATCTCCATCCACCTATTGCACTTTCAGCTACCTTCTCCCCTCTCATTTATCTCTCCACCTCAGAGGCTCACAGCCTCATTCCTGATGAAGGGTTTTTGCCCAAAACATCGGTTTTCCTGCTCCTCGGATACTGTCTGACCCTGCTGCATTTTTCCAGCACCACTCTAATCTTGACTTCCTATTCATATACCCATCCAGATATCTTTTTAAGTGCTGTAATTGTACCAGCCTCCACCACTTTTCTGGCATCTCATTCCATACATGCATCACCCTCTGTGTGAAAATGTTGCCCCTTAGGTCCTCTTTTTGTATCTTTCCCCTCTCACCCTGAAGCTGTGCCCTCTAGTTCTGGACTCCCCCTCCCCAGGGAAAGTATTTTGTTTGTTTATCCTATTCATGCTCATCATGATTTTATAACCCACTAAGATCACCCTTCAGCCTCCAACGATCCAGGGAAAACAGCCCCAGCCTATTCAGCCTCTCCCTATACCTCCAATCCCAACAACATCCTTGTGAATCTTTTTCTGAACCCTTTCAAGTTTCACAACATCCTTCCTATAGGAGACCAGAATTGCACGCAATGTTCCAAAAGGTGGCCTAACCAACGTCCTGTACAGCTGCGACATGACCTCCCAACCCCTATACTCAATGCTCTGACTAATAAAGGAAAGTCTACTAAACGCCACCTTCACTATCCTATCTACCTGTATATACTATATTACAAAGACCAGGCTTTTCTTAGCAGGCTGGAAGATTGGGAAACTTTTAAAGATCAGAAAGGATTACTAGAAAATGTAATAAAAGTGGTAAAGGCAAAATTCAGAAAGAAAGCTAGTACAAAATATTAAAAACTGGTAGCAAAAGATTCACTATATTAAGGAATAGAGCATATAAGAAGGGAAGCTCTTCTGCATCTGAACAAGGCATTAGTGATCCAAAATATTATATAATTTTTGTTCCTTTGAGGAGGGAGACAATTGTATTGAAGTTGATTCAGAGGCGGTTCACTAGATTGATTCCAGAGATGAGGGGTTTGTCTTCTAAAAAGAGATTGACAAATTTATGCCTGTACTTTCTCGAGTTGAGGCAAATGGAAGGAGACCTAATTTTGGTATATATGTCGTGAAAGGGGATTAACAAAGTAGACATGGCCAGAATGTTTCTTCTTGTGGGGCAGTCTTCAATGAGAGTTTATAGCTTTAGATAAGGGGTAGCAGATTTTACACAGAAATGACTTTTAAAGTACCATGGATCTGTGCAATTCAGAAAACCAGAAAGTGGTGAATAGCAGGTTATTGAATAGCAGGTAAGGCGGAAATAGACAGATGTTTAAGTCACTAATGGTTATGAAGAGCAACAAAGTGGAGGGGAGACCAACATGAGCTTGGCTGTGATTGTATTAAACGGTGGCGCCTACTCCTGACCGAGTTCTGATGTTCTGACCTTAGATTAGATTAGATTACTTACATTGTGGAAACAGGCCCTTCGGGCCAACAAGTCCCGCCGAAGCGCAACCCACCCATACCCCTACATTTACCCCTTACCTAACACTACGGGCAATTTAGCATGGCCAATTCACCTGACCTGCACATCTTTGTGACTGTGGGAGGAAACCGGAGCACCCGGAGGAAACCCACGCAGACACTGGGAGAATGTGCAAACTCCACACAGTCGCCTGAGGCGGGAATTGAACCCGGGTCTCTGGCGCTAACCACTGTGCCACCGTGCAGACCTCTTCTTCGACAGAAAAACCTTCACAAAAGAAGCAACACCCGTATTCTCTAACTCTAACTTCAAAAATTTTAGAATTATATTCTATAAATAATATCCCCTTCATCAGAACATGTACATTTCCGGCTTCATCAGCGACAAAACGATAGTTGCTCTCACAGATGGGAGTTTGTACATTATCCAATAGGATTGCTGGTTCAAAAACTAACATTTTGCTGAGCGAATGAAGGTGACTGCAGAACTCTATGCACAGAAACTAATTTCAATGCTGTAAAATGCCTAATTAAGATGATCCCCTCAAAGATCTAGTTGATTGCTAACAGTAGTGCAAAGTTTGATTGAATAACGCCAAAGGACCCTTGGGATTATCCTGTAGATTTGCATCTCACAGACTGATGGTCAGTAAACGGTTAAACTCTCAAGATTCTAGTTTTCACAGAAGGATATGGAATGCAAATCCTGCGGCGTCATATTCCTTGGAACCAATCAGCAATATTTTCCCTTCAGCTATAAAATATCTGAATGTTGTTACTCCTGAGCTCCTGAACAGGGGAAAAGCTATTTCTCCGGTTCGCCATGAATTTGAAGATTTTGATCGCTATTTTGGCGGTGGCTCTTGTCGCGATTATAGCCCTGAATTGGATCTTAATAGTGGGCTTCGCGAAATCGGCAACTTGTAAGTACACCAAGTTTACAGATGTGCTGGAGGAGATGCATGGGCAGAGGTTTCAGAGTCAGGTATTTCAAGATCTGGACAGTGAGGAGCTCACCAGCGTGGTGCAGTACCTGAGGCAGAAGATTACAGTGAAACTGGTGAAGTGCAGTGAAGCCCTTCCATCAGACAATTACATCTACATGATCGAACTGCACCTCCCCCCAAAAAGTGAGGTCTTAAAGTTTTTGGTTAAGCAGGAAAGCCAGCCGAGGAGAGAAGCCAGAGCGGTGGTAGTATTTGGAGCTCAGAGTGAGCCTAATATCACGGAGTATGTGGTGGGACCCCTTCCTTATCCAACCTACCACAAAGACATTTCTTCCCAGAAATACCAGAACCTGAGTTTTCAGGCCAGACCTGTGACAGGCTTCGAATATAAAACCATCATTTCAAGAATGGGATTGGAAAAAGCCTCTCGGGTTATTCGGGAAAGTTTCGGCTTAGACTGGGAAACTCTGTTCCACTTGGACTCTGCCCCTCGCGGTTTCAAAGCGGGGGACCGGGAAACCTGGTTCCCGTTCTTGAGAAACATGAGCAGCCTCTTCATGCACCCATTGGGCTTTGAGGTGCTCATAGACCACAGCAGCACCAATCCCTCTCAGTGGAAGGTGAAGCAGGTCTTTTACAATGGCCAGTACTTTGATAGCATTGAGGAATTGGTCGCTCAGTATGACCGTGGCACTGTGAGGAAAATCCGACTGCACCGAGATCCATCCGATCCGGACTATGCCTCAGTGAAATCCCACGTCCAACATAAATCTGTCTCCCCTTTGCAATATGAACCCCAGGGTCGCCGTTACTCTGTGCTCTATAACCATGTGAGGTATTTCAATTGGCAATTTGCTTTCCGCCACAGCACTGTCAATGGGCTGCAGTTGTTCAATATCCAATTCAGGGAAGAAAGAATCGCCTATGAATTGAGTGTGGAGGAGCTCAACTCTGTGTATGGAGGTGACTCGCCCTCCTTAATGAGGACCAAGTTTCTTGACGTCAATTATGGAATTGGCAACTATGTCAATGAACTGGTGAGAGGGGTGGACTGTCCGTACAGTGCAACCTTTGTAGACACTGTTCACTTCTCAGAGAGTGAGAACCCAAGGCGGATCAAGAACTCCATCTGTATCTTTGAACAGAATAAGCAATTGCCCCTCAGGCGGCACTATTTCAGCTGGAACACACCTCTCTCTTACGGGGGAGTGGCCGACTGTGTGCTGATCATAAGGTCAGCCTCCACCGTGGCCAACTATGATTATATCTTCGATTACGTATTCCACCACAACGGTGTGATTGAGACCAAGGTCCATCCCTCAGGATATGCCCTGACCACATTTTTTTATGAGGGCGGTCTTCTGTACGGAGCAAAACTCGAAGAGAACGTTTTGGGGAATATTCACACTCACTTTTTGCATTTCAAGGTGGATCTGGATGTAGCAGGTAGGTCACAAATTCTGTGTCTTACAATCTTATTCTCCACAACCACCTATAAAGGAGCAGCGCTCCGAAAGCTAGTGCTTCCAAATAAACCTGTTGCACTATCACCTGGTTTTGTGTGATTTTTAGCGAAGGTCACAAAGTCACTGAAAACAACAAATGCTGGAGATTAGAGGCTCAGGCAGCATCCATGGAGAATGAGCAAGCTTGGGTATTTTTAGTTGCCAGCAGCTGCAGTAATTTGCACCTGTCAAGGTTTAACAGTGACTTCCATTCAGTTCTGAGGAGGGGATCACTTGGCCTGAAACATTAACTCTTGACTTCTCTGCACGTACTGCTAAACCTGCTGAGCTTTTTCAACAATTTTGTTACAAAGTAACTTTAAAAGTCTAAGAACCGTTTTAACATGTTTGATATTTACAGTTCTCTGAAGACTGTGGCAAGGACCTTATTGTTTGGAGATATCTCTGACATGCATCTGGGCAGCCAGGAGCTGAAAGTCCTCAGTCACGTTTTTAAAAAAATAAGTTGCCTCAGTATCAAGTCCCTTTCCCCAGCATGGTAGCAGCCAGTCAGGAGCTGAACCTTGCAGCCATCACTTGAACAATCATTTGTTCTTTATTGTCTTTTTTTTTTACGAATGCCCATGTGCAGTCCAGTCTATTGTTCTCCTTTTTCCTCACTACTTTAAATAGTGAAAACTTTCCCCCCAGTATAATCACCGACAGTTCAATTAAAATTAGTCCTGTCATAGGAAAAACAATCGCTGCAATTGAATCCTGTCTTTTTTTTCCCCCTGGATCCTTGGATGCTGTGAGCTTGGATAATTGAGATAGCCTGCCTTCCAACGTTATTCCTGTCTTCACGAGCTATCAATGTCAGTGAGTTTTGGCTCTTGTCCAAGGAGCAGTGGCAAATGGAATGTACAGAGATTGTGTGTCTCTAGAAGAAATACAGTAACCTGCATTGGAACACCTTCAGTGCCCCACGATACTTCACCAGGGGTATGAGCCTGCAGCTGAATCCCTTGCTGCCAATCATGATGAATAAGCAGTGGAAGTGATTACCAAGAATAAGTTAGTGACAAAACTATGAAGACTGTGGAAGGGATCTAAGGTAACAACACTCTATCCAAAACGGAATGTCACAAAAGCCATCTGACAGCATATTGAGAAACCTACAGAACCATAACATGTAAGAACAAAATCAGGCCATTGAGCGCACACACCATATTCCCCACTGCCACCTCCCCCCCCCCCCCCCCCCCCCCCCCCCCCAACTCCCTCTCTTCCAATGGCATTTGGCCACTAGTTGCAGAGAATACCATACCCTCCCTATTACCCCCACTCTTATCATCCAGGTGCGAAACATTGCTCCTCTATGTAATAGAATATTCACATTCAGAAACGTGGCTCACCGTGTGATTTTCTTAATATCTAGGGAGGCTAAAGGAAGATGAGGTGACTATTTTGTGGCCCTTGTGTTCAGCCAGCAGTATGATCCCCAGAATCTAGTTACCTTTTCTACTTCTTCCCATTGTCACTGACCTCTCTGTACTCAATCTTGCTTCAAACTCAGGTTAGCGTAAACCTCCATCAGATGCACCTAATGCATTGATTAGGCACTTCAGACCATAAACTCATGGGAATAAGAGTACGCGATGCAGCCCTCAAACCTGCTTCATCTCCATAATCCAACATTCCTCACGGCCACATTCCCGTGACCCTTTATTTCCCCAACTGACCAAGAATCTATCTATCTATCTCTGCCTTGAATGTACAGCCTTTCAGGCTCAACATTGATTTCAAAATTTGCATTTATAATCTCTGTCCCCATTTCTGTTTTGTGTTGTCCTTTGTTGTTTTTGGACAAAAGCAGTTGGATATTATGTGTTTATTTCCCCACTTTGAAACCTCTCTAGACTCATCATTTACTTATCTCATACCTTCTACTTTTGGCTTTGTTATTATCGCCTTTGTCATTTTAATCTGTCCTGTCTTTCACCCTGTTAGTAACCTTTCCTTTTGTTCTTCCTCTCTCCTTTCCCTGCCTCAGTACTTGCATTAGAAACATTTTCTGTCCACTGTGAAACAATAATTCTACAAGCCTCTCCACAGATGTTTCCAAACATGTTGAGTCTTTCTAGCCTTTTCTAATTTTACTTGACAATCTGGCTTCAGATCATTTAATTACCCTCTGGCATTTCTGTACTGCAGTACCCATTGGTCATGAAAATACTGTACAATAAGTGAGGAAAATGGCATGTGTACTGCTGTGACCTTTTTAAATATGACAAGATTACTAAAGATTGCGGAAAGTTATGAAGAGTCAGTGTGTTTTGTCAAGGAGAAAATATAGAGAATCACCAAGACATGGAGAGAGTTCTTCAAGATGTAGGTCTTATATTTTCAAACAAAAAGCTGTGACACTGAAAAAGCAGATTCTTGAATGGCCCCGAACCTCCGGGTCCGTGAATTTTTTTTTTAATCATATTTCTGTTAGCTTATCAGCATGTCCAACTATATTAATCAAAGTACCTCACTCTAGCTAAACAATAAACCAGTGATGTTAGTTCCCATTATCTCTTTAGTTGTACATTCTACTTAATGTTTTTCTAATGTCACGATTAGATATTTATTGCTAACTCTTTGCACCAATGGTCTTCCATTCCAGACCCTACTTAATGTTTTCCTAATGTCATGATTAGATATTTATTATTACCTCTGCTACAGTGATCTTCCATTCCAGACTAACCTGTCATGATAGATATTTAGCTATTCCATCTATTACAATAGTCTCCCATCTCAAGCCGACTCTACTAACTGTTAATTAGATATTTTAATATGTCCCAAATATTTATGGTCCCAATCCTGTCATAATAACACTTAACAGGAAAACTACCTCTCCTAATTGTTATCTCATCTCAACATAGTGACCTTTCAGCCTTAAGCTTACTCTGCTATTTGGTGTAAGAATAGTGGAATGCTCTTATCACATCCTGCCTTCCACAGATTGCCAGTGGTCTTCATGCTTTAACCCTTCCCATGCTTTCATGTTCTTTATTTTCCATAGTTTCAGGCAGCATGGTGGCTCAGTGGTTAGCACTACTGCCTCACAGCGCCAAGGGACCCAGGTTTGATTCCGGCCCCTGGCAGACTGTCAGTGTGGAGTTTGCACATTCTCCCCGTGTCTGTGTGGGTTTCCTCCACATGCACTGGTTTCCTCCCATGATCCAACGGTGAATTGGCTATGCTAAATTGCCCATAGTGTTAGGTGCATTAGTCAGGGGTAACTATAGGGTAAAGGAATGAGTCTGGGTGGGTTACTCCTTGGAGGGTTGATGTGGGCTGAAGGGCCTGTTTCCATACTGTAGGAAATCTAATCTATTCGTAGCCTTTTTTTGTTTTTGGAATTATTCTAGATCTTAAGCACTGCCTAGTTAACCCCTTTCAACTTCAGGAGAGAGAGTCCAATTCTCAAGACACTTAAGAGGGTCTATAGGATTGATCAATCCCATCCCAGAGGAAAAAAGCCAGTCGAGGTTATTACCTTCCTATGTAATACATTATCAAGAATGAGCTGATGAAGGGCTTTTGCCCGAAACGTCTATTCTCCTGCTCTTCGGATGCTGCCTGACCTGCTGTGCTTTCCCAGCACCATGCTCTCAACCTATATCCTTTTCATGGGGTAGGATCCAGCACTTCCTATTCATCTACACATTCAGATGCCTTTTTAAACACTGTAATTGTACCAGCCTCCACCACTTCCTCTGGCATCTCATTCCATACACGCATCACCCTCTGTGTGAAAAAGTTGCCTCTTATGTCCCTTTTATATCTTTCCCCTCTCACCCTGAACCTATGTCCTCTAGATCTGGATTCCCCCACCACAGGAAAAAGACTTTGTCTATTTATCCTATCCATGCTCCTCATGATTTTATAAACTTCTAAGGTCACCCCTCACCCTCCGACACACCAGGGAAAACAGCCCTATACAATTCAACCTCTCCCCATTGCTCAAATCCTCCGACCCTGGCAACATCCTTGTAAATCTTTTCTGAACCCTTTCTAGTTTCACAACATCCTTCCGATAGGAGCCCAGAATTGCATGCAATATTCCGATAGTGGCCTAACCAAGGTCCTGTACGGCTGCAATATGATTTCCGAACTCCTATACTCAATGCTCTGATCAATAAAGAAAAGCATACCAAATGCTGCCTTCACTATCTTATCTACCTGTGACTCTACTTTCAAGGAACTGTGAACCTGCACTCCAAGCTCTCTTTGTTCACCAGCACTCCACAGGACTTTACCATTAAGTGTATCAGTCCTGCTCTGATTGGTTTTTCCAAAATACAACACCTCACACTTATCAAAAGTGAACTCCATTTGCCACTCTTCGGCCCATTGGCTCATCTGATCAAGCCCATTGTACTCTGAGGTAATCTTCTTCACTGTCCACTATAACTCCAATTTTGATGTCGTCTGCAACTTACTAACTATACCTCCTATATTCACATCCAAAACAATTATATAAATAACAAAGTAGTGGACCCAACACTGATTCTTATGGTACTCCGCTGGTCATAGGCTTCCAGTCTAAAAAACAACTCTCCACCACTATCTTCTGTCTTCTACCTTCAAGCCAGTTCTGTGTCCAAGTGGCTAGTTCTCACTGTATTCCATGAGATCTAACCTTGTTAACCAGTCTCCCATGAGGAAACTTGTCAAACACCTTACTGAAGTTCATATGGATCACGTCCACCTTTGTAATCTGAAATTATTGATGTGCTCTAGCTATTTGCATGTAGCTATTAACCCCTGTACTATAGGATCTGATTCTGTGTGATAAATGTGATGGGAAGGAAATCATTGGAGCTACATTAATTACTATTGGGATCAATAATAACTCAGTTAAATTATTTTAATTGCTAACAGCTTACCTGATCCACCTCTAGCCTATGCCAGGATGGGGAATTCAACCTGTTGTCTTATGCCTGCTGTGTTCCTTACATTTAAAGATGTTTAAGATTTACTTAGAAATTTTGAGTTGACAAAACTCTTGAAGCAAAGCACAAAGACGAGTCTTGGCTAACCCAACAAACCAAAGGCTGCATTTGTACCCCAAGTATTGCTGCTAGACTAGAAACCACTGTTCCTTTTATAGTGACACAATTTTGAGCTTTGCTGAAGCTTGTCCTTTTTTGGAAGAATGCTTTGTGTCCCAGAGCAAATCACATTCCATGCTTCTTTCCAAAAGTTTACAGAGCAAATGTTTTGAGCATCTAGTCATTAAACAGTTCTATATTGAAGTGATGTAGGTTCGGAAACTTTGCTGGAGATTAAATGGAGCACTTGAACATGTTGCACAGTAGATTTATAGCATGTGGCATCGAACATCGAAATGACTACAGTAGTGATTTGAATTGGTGCATTTTCAGTTGGGGATTCAGACAGAGGTTTGAGTAAATGGAGGAAGTGGATGGTTCTTCCCTGCAAATGACCACTTTGACATTGCAGCACCACTACAGGGAAAAGGCATTCTCCTTTTCAAAGAAAAATCAAGGGGATTTTTGACACTGAAGCACCTAGAAACATGGTAAACAATTGCATTTATATAGCACCTTTAAAAGAAGATATTCTCCATGGTATTTTTAAACAATTAATACTTTTGGAATGCCCTCACTGTTGTAATTCGAAGATGCAGCAGGCAATTTGTGCTCAGAAAGCGCTTCAAACAGCAATATGGTATTGAACAGATGCATTTAGAGTCATAGAGATGTAAAGCACGGAAACAGATCCTTCGGTCCAACCCGTCCATGCTGACTAGATATCCGACCCAATCTAGTCCTACCTGCCAGCACCTGGCCCATATCCCTCTAAGCCCTTCCTAATCATATACCCATCCAAATGCCTCATGAGTGTTGCAATTGTACCAGACTCCACCACATCCTCTAGCAGCTCATTCCATACACGTACCACCGTCTGTGTGAAAAAGTTGCCCTTTAGGTCTCTTTTATATCTTTCCCCCTCTCAACCAAAACCTATGCCCTCTAGTTCTGGACTCCCCGACCTCAGGATAAAAACTTTGTCTATTTACCCTATCCATGTCCCTCATGATTTTGTAAACCTCTTTTAAGGTCACCTCCCCCCCCCCCCCCCCCCGCCCAGCCTCCGATGCTCCAGATAAAAGTCCTTGCCTGTTCAGCCTCTCCCTATAGCTCAAGTCCTCTAACCCTGGCAACATCCTCGTAAATCTTTTCTGAACCCTTTCAAGTTTCACAACATCTTTCCGATAGGTAATTTTAAGTGAAGGCACCTATAAGTGATCTCAATGAATGTTGTTCACAAAAATCAAAGTGATCTGTGGATTTTCCAATTGTGAATGTCTGTTTGAATCCAATAGTTAGTGAAGGGCTGTCGGAAAGGGATGCCACAATATTAGCAAGCGGGAGAAATAGCCATTTACATTCAAGTATCCTCACAGGTAGCAAAACAAGTACTAAAATGTGCTGAGTAATTCACTCCAACTTCAACTTCAAATGAAGCAGAGAACAAAATGAAAAATAGGGATTTACGGGTGGGATTAAGGCATGAAAAGCATTTTAAAATTATTTTTAAAATCTGATTTTTTTTTACTCCACCAGACAACTTTGTCATTCGACAGATATAAAAATATTTTGAAACTGGCTGTTCAGTAGTAATTTTAAACTTAGTGGCCACTGCAAACTATGTTACACCTCAGTTAATATTTTTAAGAAATTGCACAGTGAGATGTGAGGAAATAACAAGCTCACATCACAGCTGTGATTTTTACATATTATAGCCTGTGGAAGCCTCACAGGTATCCTATGGGGAAGCATAGAATTAAACTGATTTTCTGGTTTTCCACGTTTAACTGCACATGTGCAGACTCCTGAAATAAATTAATATCCGTTTCAAAGCAGTAATAATGCTGACTGTTTGTTTGTATCAGATTTGTTACTGCATTTTAGATTTTAGTGATGTTGAATGCGGGGTAGATGTTGGTCAAGGTATTTCAAGTAGAAAAAGTTTAATGAATGTTTTAATGGCTTAACATCTCTGCAACATGATGAATGCAAACGGCAATGTTTCTCTGAACTTTTGCATGGAGTTGGAGCATCCACATGAGGCATGTCCATGTAATATCATGTAGTATAACTGCAGGATGGACAGTTGTTCATCAATACTCAAAGTACAACATCTCACATGCTTCATGTTTACAGGATAGTAGCCTCCACAAAAAAAACAACTCCAACGCAGAAAACCAGAAACTTAACCTAGAGGATGCCATCCTAGAGTTGATTAATCGAGACAGTGCAAGAGAGTGACACCTTACACCTATCTGAAGGTGTAGGACCACTCTCCTTGTTGCAGTGTGTCTGAGAAAGCCCACGCCTTTTCGAACTGTGCACCCATTTCACTGACTTTTATAGACTTCAGAAGCTCCACATATTCTGTAAACTGCACAGAATGCTTTCCATAAATCCCAACATGGAGAGGAGCAGCAAATGGTGGTAAGAAGTAGGCACCTCATGTCCAGCAGGCAACATTATTCCTTTCTCAGTTTACATACCAGGGGATTCAGACCTCTCAGATTTGACTTTAGAAAAAATGATTCTTCTCAGGATAAGTCCTCACTTTCTTTTGGAAATGTTTAGGCTTAATATCTGGTCAGTGACTGCTTGGTTTACCACCTTGTGAAATGGTCTTCCTGAGAAATCACACTGTAGTAGAAAAGATTTAATTAGACGAACAGATATGAAATAATCTCCTGAACAGACTCTAGAAGCAAGGAGAACGCTGACTGTCGAATGAAACCCATGACAAGAGCTTGTAAATAGAGGCTGTTAACACAGGGAGGCTGTGAGGCTGAAGCTCCCATTCTGTAGACTATCTCCTTGCTATAGTGAGGAGGCTTGTGTTCCGCTGAGTTCTCAACTCCTAGCAGGACCATGCATTGCAGTAAGGTTAGATGGGAGGAACTAAACAGCACAATCCAAAACCAGTCCTCGGTAAGCAGGGGGAAGATAACCATGTAATATCAATGACTGTGACAGCAGGTAAAGACTCGATCACCAGTTGTCAAGATTTCCTTGCCATTGGAACTGGATCTCACTTCTGTCAAGGACCATGTATCTGCTGATGTGCAACAGCATTCCCATGTTTATAGATGTCCACCTAGAGGAATTCAACCCTAAAATGTACATGTGGAGATGTGGCTCTAGGATCAGTCTCATAAACCACGAAGAGGGAGCCACAGAACCCATGACCAGTGACACAGAATTTCCTCGGTGGACAATCTTACTCATTAGCGAGTATTTGCTGACAACCACATGAGCTGACCAGGGACCTTTCCCACCTTTGGAAATCCTTGCAATAATTACAAGTTGATAATCAACTTGCTTGGCCATGTGACTTTGACATGTCCCTTGGCTACCAAGTCTTGAGATGGGGGCAAACCCTGAATTTCTAGCTCAGGGATTGGAATGCCACAAGACTTCCCCTTCAACACAGTATTCAATTCATAGTTACAAACCAAAATTAGTTTGATCTGTTATGCTGTATATAATAACCTTTTACAATTTGTAGAGGAAATTAGAACTGAAAACGATTCTCAGTAACAGAAACAAATAATGGCCACCTCAAAGGGAAAACACAGAACAAGTGCAGTGCCTTAAGTATAATCACTGTTGGGATGCAGTAGACAATTTACACAAGACTCCCCTCAACCGCAGTGGGGACCAAGCAGATTATCTGTTTCAGTAACCATGGAATTTTTCTAACTATTTGAAAGGGTGGTTGTGTTTCTCATGTACAATGCAGCACTATCTCAATACTGCACTGGAGCATCAGCTTTGATTTGCACCCTTAATGCCTAACCCTGGATTGGCACTCGTTAGACCTCATTTGGAGTATTGTGTATAGTTCTGGTGACACAGTAGGAAACTTTGTCACTAGAAGTGGTCAAAACTAATAAGAAAGAAATCTGAGATTGTTGGCACTTGAAGTTGACAAGGTATTGGGACTGGGTGAACTCCGTACAAACATTTTGAGGGAAGGGAGTAGAAATTATAGAGGCAGAGTCACTGGAGCCGAAACATTTACTGTGATTTCTCTTCACAGATGCTGCCAGACCTACTGAGCTCTTCCAACAACTTCTGTTTTTGTTTCTGGAAGTGTTCATTCTGGATAGAATTAGTAGTCTCGTGGGGAAAAGAATGGTAGGTTGATTAGAAGAGTCAGCATGGATTTCTAAAAGGAAAATCACCTTAACTAATTTGCTGGAGATTTTTGTAGAGTTAACAAAAAGGTGGATGAGAATAATGCTGTTGTTATGGTATATATGGATCTCCAGGCAATGTTTGATCCCATGCTACACAACAGCCTTGTGAGGAAATGTCAAGGTCATAGCATAAAAAGAATGGCAGCAACATGGATATAAAATTGGCTGAGCCATGGAAAGCACAGAGTAATGGTCAATGGATATTTTCTGGCCTGTATAGGAAGGTTTTTAGTGGAGATTCCCAGGGGTTGTATTGGACCCCTTGCTTTTCCTAATTTAATGATCTGTATCTCAGTGTGCAGGGGATAATTTCAAAGTTTGCAAGTGACACTAATTTTGGAAGAATTGTAAACTGTGAGGAGAGCTGCGTGGGATTCCAAAAGGACATTGACAAGTTCTTAAGAGTGGTCAGAAAGGTGGCAGATAAGGTTCAATGCAGAGAAGTGTGCAGTGATGCACTCTGGTCAGAAGAATGTTGAAAGACAAGATAAAATAATGGGTACAATTGTAAAATCATAGCAATCTGAACTAGCTTGATACGTAGAAAATGTTCTTGTTTATAAAAGGCAAAGGAACAAGAGGGAAAAGACTTCAAATGACGTACAAATGAAGCATGGATGATGTGGGGAAAATAATTTTTCACAATGTGTTGCTCGGGTGTGGAATGTACTGCCTGGAAATGCGATGGAGGCAGATTCAACTGAGGCATTCATGAGGGCATTGGATGATTATTTGGACAGAAATGGTATGCGGGGATGTGAGGAGAAGGCAGGAGATTGATACTGACACTGACTAGTAGAGCAGGTGCAGGCACAATGGGCTAAATGGCCTCCATCTGCATTGCAACAATGCAGATACTTTATTAACAATGGATCACATTACCATCTGGATGTTTTGGCAGCTTGTGCAGTTGAGACCCAGCGCACACTGTGCACTAAACACTGCCACTAGCCAAACCCAATGGCATTTATTTGAATGTATGATACAAGTCAGTTGTGGACATACCCCATACACCTTAGGGGTTTAGCAACATCACTGTTTATTTCCCATATGGTACTAGTTACATTCTCATGGTACCTCTTAAACCCCTTTATGGCAAGTCAGACAGGGATAACACTAGTCTTAACCAGTTTTTGCAGCTTGTATATGAACTGTTATTGAACTTTCAGAAGTCTGAGGGGATTTGTTTAACTTTTCAAAGTCAGGGGAGGCCTGTTTAGGGTATACAGAGGGAAAACTGTTCCCACTTACAAAACAAGAATGAGACAGCAGATTTCAAGGGATTTGCAAAACCAGTAAATGTGATGTGAGAAGAACTGACTTTATGTAATGTGTTCTTCAGGTCTGGAATGCTTTGCCTGGAAGTGTTGTAGAGGCAAGTTCAAACCAATCATTCACGAGGGCATTAGATAATTATTTCAGTGGAAGTCATTTGTAGGGGTGAAAAGAAAGCAGCAAAAAATGGTTTAAAGTCTTCATGTTTTTTTTCCAGAGTTGATGAGAACACGATAAACCAAGTGTTCTTCTGCGATATAACAATTCACTGATTTTGTGAAATCAATGAGGTACAAAATTATAGATTTAAAAACTGAAAGAACTGCAAATGCGATAAATCAAACAAAAATAGAAGTTGCTGGAAAAGCTTGGCGGGTCTGGCAGAATTGGTACAGAGGAAGGGTCACCTGGATCTGAAACATTAACTCTGATTTCTTTCCACAGATGCTGCCAGAGCTGCTGAGCTTTTCCAGTTATTTCCATTTTTGTTACGAAATTATGGAGTTGTTCTAAATGGGAGGCTTTATTTAAGTATAATCTGGGATGGTCATCATATAAAGGGAAGAGAGGGTCAAGAGTTCCTAGAGTGTCCTCAGGACAATTTTCTACAGCCTTATTTTTCCAGTCCAAAGAGAAAGGAGGCACTACCAGACCTGGTTCTCAGGAGTAAGATGGCCAAGTAGGATGCCAGTGGGAAAATGCCTTGGGTATAATGATCATTATTATACACTTTAGGTGGACCATATATAATGATAACGAATTATCCACATTAAGAATAATGAATTTTGTGAAATTCAACTTCATAGAGGGGAAGAATGGAGCTGGATCAAATGTTGTTGGGGAAATCTGTAACTGAGTAATGGGCCACCATCAAATAGGAGATATTTCGGGCATAGTCAAGGTAAGGCAAGTATTGGATAGGTTGGTGTAATTAAAGTTGACAAGGTACCAGGACTGGGTGGGATGAATCTAAGGACACTGAGGGACATGAGAATGGAAATTGCAGAGGAACTGGCAGTAATTTTTCAGTCTTCCTTAGATTCTGAAGTTGTGCCAGAGAATTTGAGAATTGCAACTTAAAACCTTATTCAAATAATCTGGTAAAAGATTAGCTTAGCAACTTACAAACCAGTCACTTTACTGTTTATGATTGGGAAACTTCTGAATACAATAATTTGGCACTAAATTAACAGCCACATCAACAATTTTGGGCTCATTTAAGGAGAGCCATCATGGATTTCTTACAAATGAAGTTTAACCAATTTTCTGGAGTTCATTGAGGTAACAAAGGGTTGATTAGTGTAGTGCGATTAGTGTTGCACATGACCATCCAGATGGTTTGCAATACATTGCATAAAAAAATGCATGTGAGATTATATAATAAAAAAGGAGTAACAACATAGTACAAAATTGACTCTGTAACAAGAAACAGATAGTAATGCTTCATGGTTGTTTTCTCAAGGTGAGGAAAGTTGGTAGTGGAATTAGCGTTGAGACTCTTGCCTTGCCTGACATATTAATAATGGGCACAATGTCAAACTCTGCAGATGGTATGAAACCTGGAAGCATAGTACACTGTGACGAGGGTAGTTTAAGACTTTTAAAGGGACATAGGCAAGTTAGTAGAGTTGGTGGAAAGACGGTAGATGAAATTTAATGTGGTGTTCTAATGAAGTGTCACCAGGCTTGAAAAGGTAACTCCGCTTTCTCCCCCCATGTGCTGCCAGACCTGCTGAGTTTCACCAATAACTTGTTTTTGTTTCAATGTGGAGATGTATGAGATGATACATTTTTGATGGGAAGAACATAGAGGCAGTACTACTTAAAGGGTATAACTCTGAAGTATGTATAGCAGTTAAGGAACCTGGGTGTAAATGTGCACAAATCAATAAAGGTTGCAGGACAGATGGAGCTTGCAGTTAATACAACATGCAAAGCTTTATGCTCTTTATTAATAGGGGCACAGGTTTCAGAATCAAGAATTTACAGAAGACACTAATTCAGCTGCAGCAGGAGTTTTACACCCAGTTCTGAGTGTTGCACTTTAATAAGAATGTGAAGGATGTCTATCCTACACTATTCCATTTTTATCCAATAACCATTTAACTGCCCTTAAATTGGCGAGTCAATTACCATTGCAGGCAGTGCGTAACATGCCACTGCTACTCTCTGAGTAAAGAAACTACCTCTGACATCTGTCTTACATCTATCACCCCTCAATTTATAGCTATGTCACCTTGCACTAGCTGTCCCTATCCGAGGAAAAGGCTGTCACTGTCCACCCTATCTAACCCTCTGATTATCTGATATGTCTCAATTAAGTCATCTCTCAACCTTCGGAGCAATCTCCAGTCCCTCAGTCTTTCCTCATAAGACCTTACCTCCATACGGGCAACATCTTTGTATATCAACTCTGATCCCTTTCCAAAGCTTCCACATCCTTCCTATAATGCAGTGACCAGAACTGTATGCAATACTCCAAATGAGGTTGTGGGCTTAGGAATTTCAGTCATGAAGGTAGATTGGTGAAGCGTGAACTGTGCTCCATGGAGTAGAGAAAGCTGGAGAGATCTGATTCAACGTCATAGAAGGTTTGGACAGAGTAAATGCTGAGAAAATGTTCCCACTTGTAAAAGGATTGGGAACAAAGGTGCATTGATATAAAGAAACTAGTGAAAAAAAGCTATAGTGATATGATGAAAAATTCTTTTCCTGCCATAAGTTGTTCAAATCTGGAGTGCACTGCCAGAGCATGTGCTGCAGGCATTTACAACAGAGGCATTTAATAGGGGCTTAAACGATGATTTGAAGAGCAATGTGCAGGGTTATGGAGCGATGACGAATATGGCACTAGGCGAGATGCTCATTTGGAGAGCTGGCATTCACAGTATAGGTTGAATAGTCTCCTTATACACTAACATTTCTGTGTGGTGTCTACTTGCAGGATGGCTGCCCATTGAACATTCAGATTATTGGACTGAATGTTTAATGCAGTACTACAAATTTGAGTCAAAGACCCATGCCAAGACATGCCATTAATTAATCAACAACGACTATTGTCTGAAACCTGATGGTTGAAGTTGTGGGGGTGTTTAATACAATCACTCGGATTAGCAGAAAGAAAATTTAGAATGTCCTAAACATGTTTAAATACATTGCAAGCCAGCGAAAAATCCTCTGTGTAGGACATCCACATCTCAAGAAATCAAATCAGTGGAAAATTGAAGGACTGTAAAATTAAATCATAAATAATTTGCAAATTCTGCTCTGCTTCTGTTAATTTAATTCTAGGAAAGGTTAGACAATTAAAATCATAATCTAACTCTATGAATAAATAATACATTGAACATCCAATTTATCTCACACCCCAAATAACACCCAAACTCACTGACTGTAGCTGCACACCGTACTGGATGCAGGCTCTGTTGATATGACCTATTAAAAATAATATTAGCCCAGTCAAAAAAAAGTTTGTAGAAAATCATTAACTGGAGTAAATATCTATCAGATTCTTCGATACCCACAGCATGTTTCTTATGTTGTGGGGTTCAACATAAGCATTACCAAAGCAGGGAAACACCTTGATGGAGGCAAAAATCATTTTTCAAGATTTTATTATAAAATGTATCCATGTATAATAGTGACTAGAACTAACAACCACTAAGATTACTATAGTGCATCGTTGCAAACAGTGGAGTAGTTTGTCATTGTAACAATGCAAAATGTGTAGAATAACAGCAATCGATGCCGTGATTTGAAGACGCCGGTGTTGGACTGGGATGTACAAAGTTAAAAATCACACACCAGGTTATAGTCTAACAGGTTTATTTGGAAGCACTAGCTTATGGAGCGCTGCTCCTTCAGGCGTTCGTGGAGTATAAGATTGTAAGACACAAAATTTATAGCAAAAGTTTTAGTGTGATGTAACTGAAATTATATATTGAAAAAGACCTGGATTGTTTAAGTTTCTCATCTTGTAGAATGAACATGTTGGTTTCAGTTCTTTCATATGTAAATCGCAGAACATTTAAAAGTTACATTCTCAAGTGAACTTTAACAATTGGTGTCATGTCGGCCCAGATAATGCATTTAATGTGTGAGACTGTCTGTGCCACAATGGTCAGACTGATTCTAATCTAAAAAAGGGATCTGTTCAGATGAGGAGAAACATGACAGGCACCTGGCAGTACTCAAGGATACCCTCATAAGAACAGGGTACGATTTTATACTCTACAAACACCTGGTGAAGGAGCAGTGCTCCGAAAGCTAGTGCTTCCAAATAAACCTGTTGGACTGTAACCTGTTGTTGTGTGATTTTTAACTTTGAGCCACCGATGTGTATTTCAGTTTAGCTTTGCAACATAAAGCCAACAAAAGATTTTTAGCAATTAATTGTTGGAAGTTCCTGATGTACTGGTGTATTGATTTTTATTTTCTAACTATTATAAATGCATATTCCCATTCAGGTTTTAGTTGGCATAAATGGAAGATTAAAATCTAATACAAAATTCTCATTTTATATTTTGAATCATCATCCACTCATAGCTACTTTTGTTGCTTTTAGGAACACGTAACTCGATTGAAACAAAGGATGTGGCATATGAGCTCAAATCAGTCCCATGGAGAGATGATCAGAAGATATATGTAGCCACTGTGAAAAAGCAGATATTAGAGACAGAAAACCAGGCTGCTTTCAGAGCTGGGACAAAAATGCCTAGATATCTGAATTTTGTAAATCAAGATCTTAGAAATAAGTGGAACCATTATCGTGGTTATAGGATTCAAGTGGTGAGCTTCAATCCTGACAGTGTACCTGAAGAAATTCCAGAAGAAAAAGCTATTTCCTGGCAAAGGTATGGTGCATTTACCTCTTTAGCTCATAGTTGCTGTTATATTGTTGTGTACCTAAAATGTTATGGATTGTATTGTGTGAGAAACAAAGCTCACTCACTTCAATAATTTCAGTCCAAGACAAGATCTGAATCAGTAGTGTCACTTATTTTACCCTTGCAAGAGGGTGTGATGTCCACTGTCTACAAGGCAGGGACACACACACACTGAATTCAACGAATACACGATATTATATGTAATTTGATTCCTTTTTTTAAAATCCCATTGCTCCTCCCCGTTTGCATCTTCCCCTTCTCTAAGACCGGCACCCATTACTCCTGTTTATCTCTTGCCTTATCCAGCCTTGTCTGTGACAAAATGCTTATTTCTGGCCTCACAGCTGTTTGACCATATCCTGCTGTGGCCCATTGTTAGGTATTATCTACTCCCTCCATCCGTGCTTTCCCCAACCAGACTGATCCTTATGACCTTCTAATTGGGGTTTGTTCCTATGTTTCTGTAAAAGCGGGAAACAGATGCTTATAACTACTGCTTGTGAAAGCATATCTAGCTTAACCTACATCCTCACAGCACCTTATCTATTTGTCTGTAACATCTACCATTGTTTTGCAGTCACGTTTCATTCTTGCATACAATTTTAGCTAATAGAAAAACAATTATGTATTTCCTCCACATAGTTTGCATTCTTGTTGACTCAGCTCTTAGTTGAAACAATTACACACTGGTGTGAGTTCATTTACCCTGCATAAGTAATTATAATTACAGAAGTAACACTACTTTACCTATATCCCACAATTTCCCCTTTTTTCTTTAATTACCATTTGTTACCTTCTGCATTTTCTTGTAAGCATCGCCCCCAAAATTCACAAGCATCATTCCAGAGATTTCGTCCATCTTGGTCTCACTCATCCCCTCATTATTTAGTTGATAAAGTTCCTCTGCCTGATTCCCTTTTTAGGGCCATCTGTTTCATTAAGGCGTCTCAATCAGTATGTTGTATCATACCCTCGTATACAGGGTATGATACAACAGCCAATGGCCACCAATACCCCGACTACTACTATCAGGGAAGAAAGGATGGAAACCACCACCACCTTCCATTTTCCAAACTATGATTAAAGCCATCCCGTGAGAGATGTGTCTACTCTTGAATTCTCAGCCATTTCCTCTGCTAAGGTAGTCAATCCCCTCAAGGCCCGATTATTTGAACCATCAGGTGCAGTGTTATTAGGAATCAAGGTACAACAGCTTCTTCCTAACATCACACAAACACACACACCCTTTTTCTGCTAAAATTATATCAAGGGCCATTCTGTTTTCCTATGCCATCCTACTTGTTGCATCAAGCTGTTCTGTTATTCCTTGAACCGCATCTCTTGTATAATTTATAAATCACTGTTGATTATAGAAAATGTAATTTATCCAATCTACATTTTTATTAATTGTTACCCACCAGAAGAGAGCTGACTCAAAGCCTGCTGCAATCTGGTTACGAGCCTTGAACTCATCAGGTACCCCCCCCCATGGACTCCTATAGAATCGAGATAAATCCTGTCAGTGAAAGAAGTGTCTAACAGTGATCTCTTACCCCTTCCCTTTTTCCCTACTATCTTTTCCTTCTCAAATGCCAGGGTAAATGGAATTGCCAATTGTACAATTGCACATATCCCTCTCCAATCTGGAGGTAGCGTGGGTCTCAATATTTTACCTCCACAGTACCACCATAGATCCGCTCGGAGAACGTTTAGTGCTGAGTAGTTCCCTCCCTTGTCCGTTTCGGTGACATTCTTGATCTCTGTACACAATTTCAGCTCCCCCAAATCTCTAGACCCATTTGTACCTCGTCTATGCACACACACTGTGTGATTTCCAACCATGGCTGAAAACGTAGCGGGGGGGGCTTTTAAATCTTTCTTCTCCAAGGGAGGGAACATCAGAGATAGGGAGGTACGATTCCTATCATTCCATGCCGTCTCATCCTGGTACAGGGCTGTCATACGTTTCATGCCCTTCCCTTTCCGCTCGGGTGGAAGCGAGACAGGAATCACCTGGGCCACTGGCCTACCAGAGGCACATGCTTAGCAATTGCTCTCGTTCAGACTTTTTACAGTATACTTTACCCATTCAACCCAGGCATTTGCATCCCCGTACCCAGTTTCTATTCCCGTGGTCTGTTTCAAGTCCTTTACCTCTATAATTTTTACTACTTTACGGTCATCGGGAGGGGTGAAAGGTTGTACCTTATTATCCAGTAGTTCTACCCGTTTTCCCTGTATACAGTTCCCAACTTTGAAATCCACTATAGTTACCCAGTTTTAGTCTCTTAGTTTAAATCCAAAATTAGTTTTCTTAAGTAGTCCTGACCAATTATTGCTCAATTACAATGCTATAGGTCGTGAAATAATCGGAGCTGCCTTCAAAGAATTTGTCTATTCAAGTTAAAAAGAAACTTCTAATGCATGAACAATGGCCGAATCCAAGGTCACAGATATTAACCATAGGATTTTGTTTTTACTACAATCTAATGTTGAACTAAAACTTGAACTATCCTCCATAACTCGCTTTTATGTAAGGATAAAAGAGATAGTAAGGCAGTCATGACCTGGAAAAAGAACAGCAGTTATCATTTTTGTTTTTATAATCACTAAAGAATCCTTAACCTTAAAAGTAATCATGTTAAGTTTCCATAATAAAAATCAGATTCAAAACAGTCCTGGAACTCAAGCTCCAGGGAATAAAGCGCAAACATTCAATCACCAACAAACAAATGTGCATTCAAACCAAATCACAAAGCGTTAAACTTTCTACCAGCTGTCCAGCTCTTTCCGTTCTCTCTCTCTCACACACCATATCTCACAAACACTTCCTGAGCTTCCCGCAACAACACCTTTGGGTGCTCCTTGCTTCAGCCCTCTATCTTTTGAATATTTTTCTGGATGTCTGGCCATGATTTGGTTACAAAGTGTACCCTCAGTAGCCCTTCAGCTACTAGTCCTTCTGACTTGAAGCATAATCTGATTCCTCCTGACTGTAAGGCTGTTTTTCATTGACATATAAATTCAAATATTTACAAACCCAGTCTTCGTCCGACCTGTACTTTGGCCAGAAGACGGTGGGATGAAGAATAGATTCCTTAGTCCATACAAAGCAACAATATTTAATAATCTTTTTCCCTTGTACAAGTATTATTTTTTCAATTCCACAACATCCTGCCCAATGGACTTTCTGGAGGTATGTTGTAAGGGACCCCGCCTCCATTTCCATTACCTTTTTTCTTTTTTTTGTTCTCCCGGAGGTTTTTTCCTTACCCACGGCACAGCCCATATTGAGTCCCTTCGTTAGTTCCTTATTAACTACTAAAACTCAATTCCGGCCACCAAGGCAATACTTAAATGTCAATTTTCTTACCCTGGTCTGTGCACAGAGTTGCCTGGCCCCTTTTTGCCATATTTTCTATCGACCTCCTTTCATTGTCTGATTCAGATGTCTCTCTTGTGGGATTCGTACAAGTCGCCCATGGGAGCGAACCAAACCGGGACACGAGACCGCTCCTCAATTGGGAATGGGACGCGTCTTCCCAGTGTCCAGGGCCCAGCCACCAGCCACCACCACCCCCGGCGATGGAAGAACATCCCAGACAGTCCCCAATCCTGAGAAACAAAGCTTATTCACTTCAATAATTTCAGTCTGAGACGAGATCTGAATCAGTAGTGTCATTTATTTTACCCTTGCAAGAGGGTGCGATGTCCACTGTCTACAAGGCAGGGACACACTCACACACTCACACACAATTCAACGAATACACAATATTTATGTAATTTGGTTCCTATTTCTTTATCCCATTGCTCCTCCCCGTTTGCATCTTCCCCTTCTCTAAGACCGGCACCCATTACTCCTGTTTATCTCTTGCCTTACCCGGCCTTGTCTGTGACAAAATGCTTATTTCTGGCCTCACAAGACCTTTTGACCACATCCTGCTGTGGCCCATTGTTAGGTATTATCTACTTCCTCCATCTGTGCTTTCCCCAACCATACTGATCCTTATGACCTTCTAATTGGGGTTTGTTCCTGTGTTTCTGTAAAAATGGGAAACAGATGCTTATAACTACTGCTTGTGCAAGCATATCTGGCTTAACCTACATCCTCACAGCACCTTATCTATCTGTAACATCTACCATTGTTTTGCAGTCACATTTCATTCTTGCATACAATTTTAGCTAATAGAAAAACAATTATGTATTTCCTCCACATAGTTTGCATTCTTGTTGACTCAGCTCTTAGTTGAAACAATTACACACTAGTGTGAGTTCATTTACCCTGCATAAGTAATTATAATTGCCGAAGTAACACTACTTTACCTATACCCCACATATTGTCATATGCATGTGTCCATGTATACAGAGGAACCTTGATTATCCAGGCAAGATGGGCTGGCACTCTTTTCGTTTGGATAATTGATTATTCAGTTAATCAATTCAATGCCTTTCCTCTGGGGCTTGGAGTTTTCTGTAAAGTCTACTCCCTGTTCAGGAGATAAGGCAGCAACACAGCGCGTGCGTGGGCTCCTGGCCCGCCCCAACTCCGTCCGCCCCCCAAACCCTATCCAATACCGCCCACTGCCTGTCCCTAACACCGCCCCCCCCATCCGCCTTCTCCCCCACCCCCAAGCGTCCCCCCTATCCACCCCTACCTCCTCTCGGGGGCAGCCGGACTGGACCCGAACAATAAGACTGCTACTGCCTTTTGGGGAGTCAGTCGCCAAATAGCGTGCATGTCCCGCGCGCGTACACACACACACACCAACGTTTTGACAGGTTCCACCTCTGCCCTGTACCAGACAATGTTAGGAAGATTCGGGTAAAAAATGAGGTCTGCAGATGCTGGAGATAACAGCTGAAAATGTGTTGCAGGTTAAAGCACAGCAGGTTAGGCAGCATCCAAGGAATAGGAAGTTCGACGTTTTGAGATTCCTGATGAAGGGCTTATGCCCGAAATGTCGAATTTCCTATTCCTTGGATGCTGCCTAACCTGCTGTGCTTTAACCAGCAACACATTTTCAAATGTTAGGAAGATTATCTGGGAAAGGGGGATTTAGGGTACACGCCTGTGTAGAACTCCAGGGAAAGTGTGGGAAGAGAGAGAGAGTGGGAGGTCAGTCATAGACGGTGCCTGCTCTCCCATCAGTCTAGGACTAGTCTCGGCAGCACTTTTAATCACGAAACAAAAGGTGCGATCAGTGTTTGGACACACGTCTTTGATGTAATGTTTCTGTCTGGACCTCAGGATCTCCTTCAGATAATTGGTATTCAGATAATTAAGAGTTTTTCTGTATTCTGAATCCCAAGTCACTACTGCACTGTAGCCAATGTATCAAAGTAACAATATACCATTCTGCAGCATTTGGCAAGATCTGGTGAAATACATAATATTTTGCATTTGCGTCTGAAACTGTAATCATATAAGTCTTGAGAAAACTGCAAGACGTCAGCTACTGAATATTATCTGACCATTTGGTACCCTTGCCTAACTAAATTACTAAAGCTACGTGAGTGATCTTTGATTTCGTGCAATTGTAAACTACCCTGGGGACCTTTTTTATTTGTGGAGAAAGTGAGGACTGCCGACGCTGGAGATCCGAGCTGAAAATGTGTTGCTGGAAAAGCACAGCAGGTCAGGCAGCATCCAAGGAACAGGAGATTCGACGTTTTGGGCATGAGCCCTTCTTCAGGAATGATTCCTGAAGAAGGGCTCATGCCCGAAACGTCGAATTTCCTGCCCCTTGGATGCTGCCTGACCTTTTTTTATTTGTCTCAATTAAACACAATTGGTAAATGTAAAATAAATGCATGCATCAATACAAGTTCCTATTTACTGAAGGGATTTAAATTGCCCTTGATATCATCATTAATCTATAATGCTATTGTGTTTGTTCGACAATAAGGAATGGCATTAAAATCATGTAAACTGACATTTTATGCCTTGACAAAGAACCAAATGGTCACTGTTCTTCCACCTGTCTGTCACCTTTTCTCTCTCCTGTTTTCTATTTGTTTTCTGTCCCCTTTCTCCTATATGCTTCTCTTATACTTTCATTTATAAAAATCACACAACACCAGGTTGTGGTTCAACAGATTTGTTTGGAAGCACTAGCTTTCAGAGGACTCCTTCTTCATCAGGTAGCTTTGGAGCAGAACCATAAGACACAGAATTCTGTATCTTATGGTCCTGTTCCATTGCTACCTGATGAAGGAACAGCGCTCCGAAAGCTAATGTTTCCAAATAAACCTATGGGACTATAACCTGGTGTTGTGATTTTTTAACTTTGTCCAGTCCAACACCAGCTCGTCCACATCATGACTTTCATTTTTGTATAGCTGTCTCTAATCCACTGTTCACTCATCTCCTCTATGCAAGCCCTGCCTTGTCTTTTCTCCTTTCATCTTTGGTCTGCTTCCTATCTACCATCCTCTCTATGCCAAACCCTAACTCTCACCTTTGCCATACGAGTGGCTATCCAAATGCCCTGTTTATTCACACATTAACCTTTATATCTACAGAGATGTCTTCTTTTCTGTAGTATTTAGTCTCCAACTGCCTCCAAAGGCCTGGAGCTCCATAACCTCTCTGCCTCTCTTTCCTCTTTTAATGTGCTCCCTCAAACCTACTTCTTTGACTCATCCTTTTGGTCTGAAAATGTGTTGCTGGAAAAGCGCAGCAGGTCAGGCAGCATCCAAGGAACAGGAAATTCGACGTTTCGGGCATAAGCCCTTCATCAGGATGAAGGGCTTATGCCGAAACGTCGAATTTCCTGTTCCTTGAATGCTGCCTGACCTGCGCTTTTCCAGCAACACGTTTTCAGCTCTGATCTCCAGCATCTGCAGACCTCACTTTCTCCTCATCCTTTTGGTCCTCTGCCTATTGCCATCTTATGTTACATCAAATTGTGCTTTGCAAGCCTTCTATGAAGTGCCTAGGGACTTTATTCTTTAAAGAGCTTACATAACTGCAACTTGTTGTATTTGAATCTGTGCATTTCACAGTCAATATGAGTTAATATTATTGTTTCAATCAATGTAGGTACCAGTTGGCAGTGACAAAGTACAAAGAAAGGGAACAAAGAAGCAGCAGCATTTACAATCAGAATAACCCTTGGAATCCTGCTGTTTATTTTGCTGGCTTTATTGATGATGAAAATATTCAAAATGAGGTTTGTTTTAATGTGTATTAAAAACATTGTTTGATTGTGGAGATACAATTTTCCTTGATCTACCAACTATGGATTACAGTCGTGATTACCCAAAGAAACTGAGAGTGTACAAAGTTTTAAAAAATCACACAACACCAAGTTATAGTCCAACAGGTTTAATTGGAAGCACACTAGCTTTCGGAGCGATGTCACCTGATGAAGGAGCGTCGCTCCGAAAGCTAGTGTGCTTCCAATTAAACCTGTTGGACTATAACTTGGTGTTGTGTGATTTTTAACTTTGTACAACCCAGTCCAACACCGGCATCTCCAAATCAAAACTGAGTGGTGTGAGAATAATTCCAGGCTATTGTTGTGTACCACAGGACATTTGAAAGATAACTGCCCTGTGCAGTTCATCAAGCCACGGTAACACAATGTGCTGGGTTTGCTGAGTCCAGTCAGGGTACCTTTTGAGTAACAATGATTGGCATCATTACCCTGGTCTAAAGACAGATTTTACTCAGGCTCCATGTACCACTGTGTTGTGTTAGAATGCAATCATATATGATGCTGGAATTGGTTAGGTCTTGTTGCTTTTACATGCCACTAATTAAGCTTCCACTTAGGAAGAAGGACCCCCAGTGGTGATTCAGTGTAAGCTGATGGTCCAAATATCCATCTACAATGTCATAACGACTAGAATAATTTAGGATATCTGGTCAGCATGGATGAGTTGGACTGGAAAGTCTGTTTCTATGCTGTACCGCTCTATGACTCTGACCTTTCATCTATTTGCTCTGCTAGTGGTGGTCAGTTTTACCCCCATTGTTTCAGGAAAGGAATGAAGACAATTTGTATTTCTTTTAATCAGTTTTGTGCCAAAATTGTAACCAAACTCCTATTTCTTTTCATGTTTATTGACAGGATCTGGTAGCTTGGATTACAGCCGGCTTTCTCCACATTCCCCACTCAGAGGATGTTCCAAATACTGCCACAGCTGGAAATGGTGTTGGCTTCTATTTAAAGCCAGTAAACTACTTTCAGACTGATCCATCTATTAGTGCCGAAGATGCTGTCTACATTGACTCTGCTCTGGATGTAGAAAGATGCGAGAACAACCCTGTAGCATGTACACCAGAGTATGCTACCTGTATTCCCTATTTCCCAGATTTTACCTATGGAACAGACTGAAAATAGTAGCTGTTAATAATTTAACAGGATGTAATTAGATTGAAAAGAGAAGTTAATCATGACCATCATTCCCTCTAATTTTCTTTCCGCCTGCACTGGACTCCAAGGACCGTGTACAGCAGCAACATCAGGTACCGAAGTCAATGCTGTGATCAGTGTACCAATGCTGTTTGTCATGTACGGAACCCTGGAAATGTTGCACACATCCAATTGTGCAGCTTAGAGGGAACTTTGCTCATGACTAACCATCGCTTTCAATGAAACTCTATTGTTTCTTCGTGAATGAATCATTTAAATAGACCCCTCATGATCCACTTGCAGTTTCTCCAGTTCTACTAATCACATTGGGGTTGATAGACATTATGTACAAGCTGTTGTTTTCTTATATGGTGGTTAGTAGTCCCAGTAATCCAATGTCAAACAATGAAGGAGAGTACAGAATGGGCTGCTCAAATTTCTGCACTTGACACTGACCTTGTGTGCTGGCCAAGCTTCTTTATTCACCAAACTTTAATGGACAAGAAATCCTGCCGAGGACATGCAGGTCCTCGGCATCCTCCACCGCTGTTCCCGACGCCTGGAGGAAGAACGCCTCATCTTCTGCCTTGGAACACTTCAACCCCAGGGTATCAGTGTGGACTTCACCAGTTTCCTCATTTCCCCTCCCCCCGCCTTACCCCAGTTCCAACCTTCCAGCTCAGCACCATCCTCATGACCCGTCCTACCTGCCAATCTCCCTTCCTACCCATCCGCTCCACCCTCCTCTCTGACCTATCACCTCCATTCCCACCCCCATTGACCTATTGTACTCTTTGCTACCTTCTCCCCATTCCCCTCCCCCAACCGACCTCCCCATTTATCTCTCCACCCTGAAGGCTCCCTGTCTCCATTCCTGATGAAGGGCTTTTGCCTGAAACGTCAATTTTCCTGCTCCTCGGATGCTGCCTGACCTACTGCGCTTTTCCAGCATCACTCTGATCTAAACTCTGGTTTCCAGCATCTGCAGTCGTCGCTTTTGCCTAAGAAATCCTGCTAGTCTGCAGCAACTACCACACTCAAATTCTAAGCATGTACAGCTAATGCACAAAGCTCAGTGACTAGAGAATAACTCTCCCTTAATTCCCTACTGGTTGAAAACAGCACATTTAGTACCTGGTTGGCTTGTTGAGTGACCTCTTCATGCCTTGTTGTAACTGTTGATTTAAGTGACCAAGTGACAGGTAAGGGAACTTTACATGTTTGGGCTTAGACTGACACTTCATGACAACATAATGAAAGATGTGTCAAAGCCATGGTACAATGCTTGAAATGTCTCAAAGTTAAGATTGGCTGCATCAGTTATGACTAATTAAACATTTTTAACCAACTTAATTTCCAAGTTTGTTAAAGAACTTTGAGGATTTTTAAAATATTTTGAAAGCTCCAGTCCAAAAGGAGAGTTGATTTTAATGAAGTCAAAGGTTTCTAGTGATTCACAAGTCAAATGTTATTTTTATTATGTGGAATTTCTGAATTTTCTAGCATATTTTAGGAGTGAGAGGGATTAAATTCAATGATTTAAGGGCAGCACGGTGGCTCGGGTCCCCGGTGCTTAGCACTGCTGCCTCACAGCATCAGGGACCCAGGTTTGATTCCCGCCTCATGCAATTGTCCATGTGGAGTTTGCACATTCTCCTTGTGTCTGTGTGGATTCCCTTCCGGGTGCTCCGGTTTCCTCCCACAATCCAAAGATGTGCTGGTCAGGTGAATTAGCCATGCTAAATTGCCCATAATATTTGGGGATGTGTAGGTTCGGTGCACTAGTCAGAGGTAAGTATAGGGAATGGGTCTGGGTGGGTTGCTCTTCGGAGGGTCAGTGTGGACTTGTTGGGCTGAAGGGCCTGTTTCACACTGTAGGGATTCTATGATTCCATTTGTTTCTTTTCCCCAAACAAGTCATAAAGTTAGTTACGACAAGCATAATGGAGATTTGTTTATCTTATCTCACTGTTAGATAGAATTGTTACTTTATAAACAACTTTACTTTTTTTACATTGCAAGCAAGTACATCCATGGGCTACATATTTCAGTGTTATAAACTGAATTACTTTGGCATATCCCAACAATAATGTGCTAAATATTTTATTTCTTCTAGACATTAATGGGCCACTTTTGCAAAATATATATATGTATTATATATAAAGGACTAAATAAATGTATCAACCATGGTCATCGTCAGAGGTACATAACCAATAAAGCTTTTGAATCACAAACTTTGTCACTGGGAAAGCCTGGTAGTGACCACTGTTACCAAGTGAAAAGTGTTCTTTTAAAATTACTGGTAATGCTGCATCAGGGTAACCGTCTTAAGCAATAAGGCCATCTGTCAATTTTAAAACGGTGTGTATTGCAGGTTTACACTGGTTAGACTGGATCTGTGGTTTCTCATTTTACATCAGGTGGTGATATGGAAACTATACCAAGAGCAGTCATTTTTTTCCCGAGGAAATGTAATCTCTGTAAAGTGGTTTGGTTAGATTGCTGTTGAGGAAACAAAATGACACCATCAACATAAATGTTTTCATTTCCTTGTTGCATCTGCATCACAGTGGCTCAGTAATTAGCACTGCTCCCTCACAGTGCCAGGGACCCGGGTTCAAATCCCACCTTGGGCAACTGTGCAAACTCCACATAGACATTCTCCCCAAGTCTGCGTGAGTTTCCTCGGGTGCTCCAGTTTCCTCCCACAGTCCAAAGATGTGCAGGTAAGGTGAATTGGCCATGCTAAATTGCCCGTAGTGTTAGGTAGATTAGTCAGAGGTAAATGTAAAGGAATGGGTGTAGGTGGGTTGCTCTTCGGAGGGTTGGTGTGGACTTGTTGGGCTGAAGGGCCTGTTTCCACACTGTAGGGAATCTAATCTAAAAATCAGGATCCATTCTATGGACTTTGTATACTAGCTTAGTGTAAAGATTTTCTTTTTTAACTATTTATTTTACAAAGATTAACAACACAGATTTAAGTGGCTGTCTTCCTTAAATGTTCATTGCTGATGTCCTGACCAACTCCTTATGATTATGCTAAAGAGTGCATTTGATCCCGTGAAAGTAAAGGCAGTGAAGTCAGATCACCTCAGTGTTACCTTTGTTTAATACAATAACTGTTCTCACTTTTCTCTGTTTAGGAATCATTTCCTTTTAGATTCACAGAATTGATTGATGAAGTGTTGCTCGTTAAGCATTATGAAATGGCAGACTGTGTAGTGTTCAGGAGTTTTGGCATACCTGTTGCTGTAATCACCAGTTTGGGTCATATATTTTGTAAAATAATTAAATTCATAGTGATTTCAAATCAGGCATTTGAAATCATTTTGGCATTTTGTAACCACACAACACTGGTCACCATACTAAGGGAAGAATGTTACTGCATTACCAGAAGTTCAGAGCTGGATTACTCAACTTACTAGAATGAGCAATTGACTTATGAGAAAGGCTGAATAGGCTAAGCCAATAGCCTCTGGAATTAAGAGTCAGAGGTGACTTAATTGAAACCGAAGATCCTGAGGGGACTTGATTGGAGAATGTCAAAAGGGTTTTTCCTCTTGTGAGAGAATCTAAAACTAAAGGTCATCGTTTTTAAAAAAAGGGACACTCCGTTTAAAACACAGATATCACAGCATTTTTTCACTGAGTTGAGAGTCTTTGGCTGTCCTCCCCACAAAAGGCAGTGGATACAGCATCTTTAAACATTTTTAAGGGAGAGGTAGTTTGATTCTTGATTACCAAGAGGTTGGAAGGTTATTGGGGCTATGCCGAAATGTGGGATTGGATTTCAAGTCGGATCAGCTATGTCTTATTAAATGGGAGAGGAAGCTTGAAGGACTTAATGGTCTACTCTTATTCCTTGTTGACACGTTTTTAAAAAATTATGTGGGACTTGAAATATAGCTTTCATCTTTTCATATTTTAAAACTGCAAAACACTGTCTATAATATAGCAGCAATAACAGCTTACATTTATAAAGCTTCTGTAATGAAATAAAATGTCCCAAGGTGCTTTGCACGAACATTTGAAAACAAGGTATAACATTAAGCACATGAGAAGATATTAGGTCAGATGTCTACAACTATGGTCAAGAAGGTTGATTTTAAGGAATGTTTTATAAACAGAAAGCAAAGGAGCAAGTTATAGGAGGGTATTGCAGAATTTAGGACAAAGATAAATAAGGGCACGATCACCATTATTGAAGTGATTAAAGACTGAGGATGTACAAGAGACAAGAGTTAGGTAAACGAAGATAGAAAGTTTGAGGCTAAAATAGAATGCGGAGGGAAGGGGACAAAGCCATGGAGAGATTTGAAAATAAGGGTAAAAATTTAGAAATCAAGACATAGCTTGGCAGGAGCACAGGGGTGTTAGCACAATAGGATTTGGTGAAATTAATGACGTGGTCAGCAGTGTTTTGATCGACCTCAAATAGGAAAACTTGATGCAACTCAGTTACATGTTCCCTGTTGCCCAAATCTTCCCCACCATGATAACCAAGTCAGTCTAAAGCTGCAAAGGTTATGTAATTAAAATTCATTGTTTGTGAACTGAAGAGGGATTAATGGAAATAATTTATATTGTTGCCTTTTTGGAGTTGGATTTCCATCTGAAAATGTGATGAATATGGGGATTACACATCAGCTGCTGATTACTATTAAGCACTAACTTTTGGTAAATACACAAAAGGTGCCATTAGTGATACAAAGAAACATTTGATAAACCTCAAAGTCTTAGGTTTGAACTGTCGTTGAGTAACACCTACATCATAATAAGAGATTCAGATTGGTTCAAAATATGTCAAGTTGGTTGAGGGCAGCAGTAACATTGTGCTCCACCAGGATTCTAGCTGATCAACACTATCCACTAATTTGATTGAGAAATCTGAGAGTAGCTGTTGATTATATAAACCTTGAGTGTGCCCCATCTTAAATCAGTGAGGAGAAATGGGCAAATAAAAAATGAACAATTTTTAAATCGAGATGAATGAATTACCCAGGTTCAGTTCCCGACTCAGGCGACTGTGTGGAGTTTGCACGTTCTCCCCGTGTCTGCGTGGGTTTCCTCCGGGTGCTCCAGTTTCCTCCCACAGTCCAAAGATGTGCGGGTCAGGTGAATTGGCTATGCTAAATTGCCTTTAGTGTTAGGTAAGGGGTAAATATAGGGGTATGGGTGGGTTGCGCTTCGGCGGGTCGGTGTGGACTTGTTGGGCCGAAGGGCCTGTTTCCACACTGTAAGTAATCTAATCTAATCTAATCTAATCTAATCTTTGAACCACATTTCTAAGGCTGTCTCATTCTATGGTAAAGCAGCAATCGTTCGCTTCAGAAGGTGGCACTGTTCTCCAATACTTCTGTAGTTCAATTATTTACATACTTTTAATAAAGATCACGTTAAATGTTATTTAGACTCCATGTGGTACGCTATCACTGAATTATATAGGCAAGATTTTAACTGAGGAATTCAGGTGGTCACTGTAATTATTGTAAAGTCTCAGCATGCCAGTTGTGTGTCATTTAGCTTTGTTGGCTGCATGGCTGGTTGGTTTATGAAACAGGATGACACCAAAAGTGCAGGTTCAATTCCTGTACTGACTGTGGTTATTGTGCAGGTCTTGCCTTCTCACCCTTGTCTGAGGCGTTTTTAACTTCTATGTTTAATTTACTACCAGTTGTGTATCTCTAATGAGAGAGTGCGACAATGTGACTTTAAATGCCAATACCAAATTTGCTTCTGACTCTTTAAAAGTATATTTAACCCTTTTTATTCGGAATGATCTTAAAATAAGGAGTAATTTGATGCACTTGAGTGAATCGTATATTCATGCAGTAATTTGCAGTTATTTCCATTTTTTAAATTGACAATTATATATGTAACTATTAGTCAACAGAAAACAATGTAACTTCCTGTATAATGAGCTTGTAACAATGTTGCATCTCCTTTTCAGTAAAAGATTTGATGGATGAGGCAATGTGTTTCAAGAAATGTTATTTATCATTGCAGTGCAAAGTGCTTGATATGTCATTACACCTATTTAGAGAAGGTATTTTGGAGATCAGCCAGATTTGTTGTTCTGTGACAAATGACCATAATGTATGTTCAAAGTTACAAGACACAAGCAGAAGAGGAATATTTCCAACACCCTCCTCCTACTGTAGCAACCTAAAGGAGTATTTCTTACTGTATCACAAGTGTACAGTGTACAGGTAAACAGGGTATCACAAATATCTGTTTTATTTTTCAATTGTAGCCAGTTTCAGTTCATTTAATCTCCAAGTTCTGTGTTAGCGAATACATCTACATATAATTGTTTTATACTGACAGAAAAGTGAATGAATTATGATATCTATTACTTACGTAATGGTGAGATGTTTATACTTATCTATGTCTAAACATTTAAAAGATTCTTGCCCTAATGTCAAATTTACTACTCTGGAGTGCCAGGGATAGTTGCTGTGAAAGTACTAAGTAAGAATTACTGACAGTTTAAGCAAGTTAATATACAGAAGGTTACTTAGTGTCCCAATCTCTGCAATGCAAGCCTGGCTCCTGTATTGAAAACTTCCCGAAGATAATTCCTAATATTACAATCCAAGAAGACAGTGCAAGCAACAACCTCTCTTCCTCATAGAATTTTTTTTTAACCTGCAGAGACTGTGGGAATAAACAACCAGCTCAGGGATTAATTTTATTCCTTAAACTGATATGGGTGTCATGGGCATGACCAGTGTTTATTATCCATCCCCTCGTTGCCTTGAGAAGGTGTCAGTGAACTGCTTGCTTACATCGCTGCAGTTGGTCAGGTCCTTCCAAAGGGCAGAAAAGATCAACTCCATTGGATGACCATCTCCCAATCAAATAGAGCTTTTTGACCATACCCATGTTACTGAACAGATGACCTCCTGAATTGCAGCCAAAACAAGTTGGAAACCGTATAACTATGTTTAACCTGTTTGCGATTTCAAAACTGATTCAGAGAGTTTTACAGAATGAAGTTCTTTATAAAGGGCCCAGACTCGGCATAAGAAGTCTCAACATGAAATTTACAGGTAATGTGAAGTTGACAGTGCAGTACCTCATGAAGAGGATGGTCAAAGGCCCCTGGATGACATGAACAAGATGTTGAAATGGGCAGATACATAGCCAATGGCCTTTACTATAGAGAACGTGAAATAAAGAACATCAGGAGGATTAATATTCAAAGACACCATAAATGACATGATTTTGAAAATCGTGCAGGAGCAAAAGATCTTGCTGTCCATATACAAGAATTCCTAAACATATAGCACGGACAAGTGAGCAAGATGGTTAAAAAGCACATATTATTTGAGCTTATAAATAGAGGAGTATATAAAGATCACAGACTAGCAGAAGTGATATGGCAGAAGGAGGCAATTCAGCCCATCATATTTGCCCCTGCTTTCCACATTAGCATTAGATGTAAGTGCCATTCTCCTGCTCTATGTCCATTACCCTCCTCATTGTTTCAATTTAAATAATTATCTAACGTCCTCTTCAATGCAACCACATTTCCTAACAGTACATTTTGGGTTCGAACTGCTTGGGACAATTTGTTTTCTCGTCTCGGAGTTGCTTTTTCAAATCAAGTGAAATCTGCATCTTCTGGTTCTTGATCCTTTTATGAGTGGGAACAGATTCTCGTTATCTATTCTGACAAGCCCATTCATGACTTTAAAAATGACTAAGTCTCCTCTTAGCCTTCTTCTATCCAAGGACAACAATCCCAAACTCGCTAAAACATTGATGAAGTGAATGATTTTTTTTCACCTGAGGCGTTGTTGCCATCTAGAATCCTGAATGTGAAATGCTGATTCCGTCATTACTCCACTTGGGAGTGGAGCATGAATTCAAGAATTAGTAATTTATGGATTTTCAGATATGTAAACTATGGGAATATTTTGTTGAGCATCTCAGCCAGCCCACAGGCACCAACCTGACTTCCCAGTCATTTTAATTCCCCTTCCCACACTCTCTCTCCAACCTGAACATCCTTGGTCTCTTCCATTGCCAAAGCAAATCAGATTGATTATTCTACAAATCAGGCAGCAGCAGGAGGTGGAGTAGTCAACGTTTCAGATGTAACCCTTCTTCAGGACTGGGGGTGGGTATGGGGGAGCTGCAGATGAAGGAGGTGGGGGAGCAAGGTGATGGGGTGGAGATAGGTGAAGGCAGATAGGGGGTACGACCTGGTTGGTCAATGGGAGAGATGAAACCAGTAGGTGGCTGAGAGGAATTGAAGGGAGGGGGAGGGGCTGGAAAGGGAGTTGAGGGATGGGAAGGGCAGTTATTTGAAATTGGGTAACTCAATGTTGAGTCCTCCGGGCTATAGGCTGCCCAGGTGGAGGTACCTCCAATTTGTGGTCTGATTTGCTTTGGCAATGGAGGAGACTAAGGATGGTCAGGTCGGAGAGAGAGTGTGGGAAGGGGAATTAAAATGAGCAGCGACTGGGAAGTTAGGTTGGCACCTGTGGGCTGGCTGAGATGCTCAACAAAATGTTCCCATGGTTTACATTTGGTGTCTCTGATGTAGAGAGGACCGCATCGGGAGCACCTGATGCAATAAACAGAGGAGACTCTGCCTTTATTGTATATAGAGGCGGAGGTTTAGAGCATGGAGGTGGTACAGTGGAGGGCTGTCTGGATGACAGAGGGAGGAAAAGCACCATGTTCAAAATAGGTGGACATCTGAGATGCTTGGGAGTGGAATGTCTCCTCGTCTGAGCATGTGCGGTGGAGGCAACAGAATTAGGAGATCGGGATGGACCGTTCCCTTTGCCAATCCTTGGTTTGTGCCACTCTCCACCACCTCCTCACCGAACCACCAGGTGCCTTCGCCTGCAACTAGAAAAGATGCAAAACCAGCTGGTATTTCAACCCTCTCACCTCCATCCGGAGCCCCAAACAGTCCTTCCAGGTGAGACAGAGGTTAACCTGCTTCTCATCCAACCTAGTTTACTGCATCAGGTGCTCCCGATGTGGTCTTCTCTACATCGGGGAGACCGAACGTAAAATTAGGGAGCAGTTCACTGAGCATCGCAGCTACGTCCACAGGGACTGACTGGACTTCCCAGTCACCGCCCATTTCAATTCGCCTTTCCACTCCCTTTCCAACATGACCATCCTTGGCCTCCTCTATTGCCACATCGAACCTTTCTTTCCATCCCCTGATTCACTTCCCGTCTCCGCCAACCCCCTTCCAATCCTCTCAGCCACCCTCCGGATTCATTCCTTCCATTGACCAACCAAGTTGTACCCCCTGCCTGCCTTCACCTATCCCCACCCCAGCACCCTGTCCCCCCAACTCCTTTTCTCTTCAGCTCCCTTTACACCAACACCCAGTCCTGAAGAAGGGTTACACCCAAAACGTTGACTTTTACACCTCCTGCTGCTGCCTGGCCTGCTGTGTTCTCCCAGCCTTCTGCTTGTCTCGTTGGATTTCAGCATTTGCAATTTTTTTTGTCTATTCTACAAATCAAACTTTCTGATCTTTAGGATTGCTTCTGGACATTTATTTATAAGATCATATGAAATAGGAGCAGGAAAGTCATTTAGAATCATAGAGTCATAGAGATGTACAGCACAGAAACAGACCCTTCGGTTCAACCCGTCCATTCCGACTAGATATCCCAACCCAATCTAGTCCCACCTGCCAGCGCCTGGCCCTTATCCCTCCAAACCCTTCCTATTCATATACCCATCCAAATGCCTTTTAAATGTTGCAATTGTACCAGCCTCCACCACTTCCTCTGGCAGCTCATTCCATACATGTACCACCCTCTATGTGAAAAAGTTGCTTCTTATGTCCCTTTTATATCTTTCCCCTCTCACTCTATACCTATGCCCTCTAGTTCAGGACTCCCCCACCCCAGGGAAAAGACTTTGTCTATTTATCCTATCCATGCCCCTCATAATTTTGTAAATCTCTATAATGTCACACCTCAGCCTCCGAAGATCCAGGGAAAACAGCCCCAGCCTGTTCAGCCTTTCCCCATAGCTCAAATTTGGCAAACTGAGGCTGCTCCACCATTCAGTAAAATTATCACTGATTGACTGGCGGTCTCAATTCCACTTTCCAGCCTGTTCCTCAGAGCCCTTCACTCCCTCGTCATGTGTAAGGTGCTTCCTTATAACCTGTAGCACACTTAAGTGGGTAATCACCAACTGAACATGGTATGCTAATATATTACAAATCAAAAGGAGTATAATCGTGTTTGCATCCATAAGTAATTGGCATTGTTTTCAAAAGAGATCTCTAGAATGGAGAGCTAAATGTTTCAGTCATCGTCTGTATGTTTTGAGTCTGTGCAACTTTGGAAGTCAATTTTGAAATGTAAAACTTTGCTGCAGGTGCAACTGACAGCTGTCTGTCATTTCTTGTTTTTCCTGTTAACACTCACTTTGTAGCTAACTTTGTATTGAGCTCAGAATGTATTTGTAGACCTTGTGTGGTTTTAAAGGTTTCAGCTTGTCCTAAATAGCAAAACAACACATCCTAGTGCAGCCTATATTTTTATCCCTGGAATAATTATACAATGTTTCCGCCTTCTGCAATGATGCTGCAGTTATAACCAAAGTGGGCCCAATGTATTCCACATGATTTCCTACCCTAAATTAGATTGTCCCATAGTTGGTCTGTTATAAGAAATTGAACAAATTTATTTGCAAGCTTAATTCCTCAGTAGTCGAGAGTGTGGTGCTGGAAAAGCACAGCAGGTCAGGCAGTATCCAAGCAGTAGGAGAGTCGACATTTTGTGCATACTCTCTTCATCAGATTCCTGATGTAGAACTTATGCCTGAAACGTTGACTCTCCTGCTCCTCAGATGCTGCCTGATCTGCTGTGCTTTTCCAGCACCACACTCTAATCTCCAGCATCTGCCACACTCTGATCTCCAGCATCTGCAGTCCTCACTTTCTCCTATTTCCTCAGTAGGCAGCCTCAACAAATTCTTTGTTGGAAAATTTTCAGATTGAAATAGCAAAATCAAACATACAAATTATGCCATGAAAAGAAAACTAATTGTTGTCATTTTATTCAAATTTTGTTTTAATCTTGTCACATGCTTTGTACCATTCCTCAAACGGAAGCAATCCTAAAAATAAGCAACAGTTCAAGATCTTGCTATATGCCAAGTTTCTAAAATAAAAATTGTGAAGCCACTGACCAAATGGTAATACCAATAAAATGCATGGCCTTTGGCTGTTTGACGCACAGGGTGTTTGATGACAAACACCTCAAATCTGACACAAGACTCATGATCTAAAGGACCACAGTGTTACCAACCTTCCTGTATCATCAGAGGTGTTTTATTAGATTAGTTTCCCTACAGTGTGGAAACAGGCCCTTCTGCCCAACAAGTCCACACCGACCCTCCGAAGAGTAACCCACCCAGGCCCATTTCCCTCTGACTAATGCACCTAACACTATGGGCAATTCAGCATGGCCAATTCACCTGACATGCACATCTTTGGACTGTGGGAGGAAAGGAGAGCACCCGGAGGAAAACCACGCAGACACGGGGAGAATGTACAAACTCCACACACTCGTCCAAGGCTGAACTTGAACCTGGGACCTTGGTGCTGCAGGGCAACAGTAGTGATGCCTCTGTAAAATCCTGCAGATTTGCGGGCAGATTAGACACTCCTATTTCAGTTCAACTCTCAGGCCAACATCCCAGTATCGAGGCACTGGGCAACAAGAAGGAACACGATTCATAAATGACATAGGACTAAACCTTTCTCTCCGAAATGAGGTGCAGTCATTCTCTGGATTCATCAGGTGGTGCAGGCAAGTGCAAAGCAGTGGGAACCCACAGAAATAGCAAGAAAAGCTGGGAATTGGAAAGGTTTGTTGAGAAGGGAGTTGAAGCCACTGTCAAGGAGACCCATTAGTTTCCTTGTGGAGCCAAGAGGAGCCATTTTGCCATTTAGCTTGGACACAAGCAGCTCGATTGTGAGCAGCTTCCTGAGCTTGATTTCTGGCTACTTACAATGTCAGAGGGTGAAGCAAATCACCCCAAACACATCAGTATCTTGATCCCTCACCCTTTCTAAACCCTACAACAGGTATTTGGGAAAAGAAAATAGCACTGATTCAGATGTTAATCTCAATAATAGGGTTACTACTTCCGGTATAGGCCCTTTTGTAAATCGCTGAGATTCATTTTAGAAAATACATGCCCAAGGAAGTGAAAATGACCCAGATGTGATACAATTGGCTTGAGAAACAAACTCCAAGTGACTCTAGATTACTGCTCCCACTTTATAACAAACGATAACAATAATTTTAAAATGTTTCTCCAGCAATCCTTTGCCAGACCTAGTAACTCAACAAAAGCATCTAAAACAAATCTGGCAACACTGTGAAACCAGAGGAAGGAGGGACATTTTAGAAAAAATGTTTATCTTATCCACTGTTTTTAGCCAGCAGTCATCTCCACCTGTCATATGGGCATTGACACATGACTGCAAACATTTTGTTTGGTATCATTTTCTGCTCCCTCTTGCAGGAAAATATACAGTGAAAATGAGTTTTAAGCAGAAAACTGTGCAGCTTTTATTGTGCATTGTACATGAAGCAGTTAAATATGGATTGAGTTTTTTTTAAGGACCCCATGACAACACACTTATTGCCTGCGTTAATGTTTCATTTTCAAAATCTATAGAAGCTTTTTCTTCTCCTCTCGGTTTACAATTTGTGACACACAGTATGGAACAAATACCACAGCAGCCAGAGGTACAGCAGCACTCTTACAGAAAGACAGAAAGTAAAACAGGAATTCCGTCTGGGTCGGGGGCTTCACTGAGTCAAACAGATGCAGGATGAGTAATGAAGCCACTATACAACTTAGTCTGAAGCTGAACTGCTGGCTCCTCTTCCCTTTGCAGCTCTCAGCATAAATGGGGGAGTTGAGAGCTAATCCCAATCCGAACAAGGCCCCCATGTTCCTGACCAGACCAGCGAAGGGAGTGCTGTCGATGTGGACCCATTCTGCTCGGGCGCACCATCTCTGGGCTTTCTCCACTGACCACAGCAAGTCCACTCCCAGCACCTTCAGCACCAGATAGAAGCCCAGAGCGAAGGAGAACAAGGACAGAGTGATCTTCAGGTACTGCGTAAACTTCACATTGTAGATTACATCAGTCCGACCAAACGCTTCAGCCACAATCAACCCTGAAGACAGTAGATTACAACAGTTAGCACTGAGAAGATTAAGTGAAATTCTTCAAATCAGTACAAAGCCTCAATATTATGAATAAGCCGGAAGGAAAGACAGGCTGAGTTTATATATTACTCTCTCACCAAGTTAACAATCACACAAAACCAGGTTATGGTCCAACAGGTTTAATTGGAAGCACTAGCTTTCGGAGGGGTGCTCCTTCATCCACCTGATGTTATAACCTGGTGTTGTGTGATTTTTAACTTTGTACACCCCAATTCAAATCATGACTACCATCTCCTACCAAGGCCATTATTTTGTGGTGATTGAGCAAGTCACATTCTGTTTTAATGATGTTGGGTTAATACTTCTTTTCCCCAGCTTTTATGGGTGTTACATTCTGTGGCTGAGCAATTCAACTCAAGCCCAAAATGCGAGCAAACCCAATAGAGTGAATGACAAGGGCAAATTTGACTTTAAGTGCTGCTGGTGAACTGCAGGCAACAAAGCAATGCCTCACAACAGCTGACTGTTGGAGGATGTGGGTGTACGGCAGAAACATTTTCAGATGGTAGCAAAGGATAGATCTGGGTGTTGTAATCCTTGGCAGGGATCCTAAATACATTCATAGTCAGCCAAAGGAAGCCTGCGTAGGAGTGAGCAGGGGACCTGCAATATCCATTAAATCCAATCGTGAAAATATTATCATCACCAACTGCAAGTATTTGGAAGTGTCTTTATTTAAAGGGACTGAAGCTCACAGCTATAGACTGCACACTACATGGTACTCTTTGCACTATTTATGATGCAGTGCATCAAACTGAATTTCTAATACCATGACAGCTGAAAATATCAAAGATCCATTCTAACTGTGACCTATGTGTAATGTGTCCACTGACCTGAAGTGACTCCCAGGCAGACCTGATGTGGGAAGTGAGCGGCAACAAACACTCTGGATGCACAGACACAGAGCTGCATCAGCCAGAATATTGTCCACAGCACTGAACGGAGACACCTGGAACATAAGAGAGGCTTCGTGTAAGCAACACTTCATCCCAATGTTTAACTATTATCGCGAGGTCCGATTTTAACTTTGATCCAATTTTGGGTGGATGAGGAATGGTGAGAATTTGGAAACTCCCACCCATTATGCAAGATCAGGCCCAGTGATTTATAATGCCAGACCCTCAATTAAATCCCAGCAGCCAATTTCCAGATCGATAATCCTTAGTTTAGGACAGGGTCCACTTGGGGGATCATGCACTTATTACCAGAGGTGACTTTGATTAAACCAAATAATACGTGTCGATCTCTGCTCCTGTTCATATTCAGTTAATTATATTTGAGTAGAAAGCAACTGTTTCGAACCCTAGCCTGAGGTTGCTGATATAAAACCAACAAATCCATAATGTGTGACTCACCAGTTCTGAATGCGATGCTGCTTATTCTGAAGTGTGCTGGTCAGAAATGCTGTCACCATCACATACCAAACCCCAGCTGACCCCATAGCGTGACCCGATGGGCTTCCTGAAACAGACAAGCTTGGGGTCAACAGAAACACTGGAAGAAATCCAATCTTTGTTTTATTAAGACCTACACTCTCTATAATATGAAAGTGTGCTTGTCTCTCGTACCTGGCCCTGTTTCACAAGTTATAGGATATTGCTGTAACACAGGAAATGATGAGTTGCTGTAGTAGGACGTTTCATGAACCCACCAGTAAGGTCTGTGGCCAAATAATATCCTGAAAGAGAGGAGACACATTTTCAGATATGAGTTGATGATGGATACCTTTTTACAGGGCAAATTGTTACAAGCTGTGAAGCACTGTGAGAGATGGTGGTGAAACTTAATTCAAGAATAACTTTACAATGAGAATTATATACATAGATGGAAACAAATCAGTTGTTGGACAATGGGGAAATAACAGTGGAATAGAAGTGTTAGGTGACTGTTCCAAATGGTCAGCAAAAGACAATGGGCTGAATACTCTCCTGTGCTGTATCTATTTAATGTTCTTTCAGGAGATACCACTCTATGATGCTGTCCATACTAAAGAATATGTTATGTCTAAAGTTCATTCTCACCCTGGGATTTGCTTTTATCGTTGTCCAAGGGGTTGTTCCTCATGGATGAGTGCAGGCATGAGTATCAACAGGAAATTTGGTGTAAAGAACTGAGCTTTTCATATTGTGCAGCCACATGTGTACACTTTCAGTTGGTGCTCTTCAATGCAATGCTATAAAGCATCTTCAGGAAACGAAGCTGCTCAAGAAAGGCCAATTTAAAGGGGACCTTTGTGGGGCACAGAGTAGTATTTCAGCTAATTCCTGATATCAAACTCTCCTCTCTCTCTCTGCTATTGTGATGGATAACACATGCTCTAGGAGAAAGTGAGGACTACAGATGCTGGAAAAACACAGCAGGTCAGGCAGCATCCAAGGAGCAGGAGAGTCGGCCATTTGGGCATAAGCCCTTCATCAGGAATGTGGGAGGGGAGGGGGGCTGAGAGAAAAATAGGAGTGTGAGTGTGGGGCTGGGGCAAGGTAATTGGAAAGGTGATAGGTAGATGGAGGACAGGGCTAATGGTGACAGATTGGAGAGGAGGGTGGAGTGGATAGGTGGGAAAGAAAATGGACAGGTAGGACAGTTCAAGAAAGCAATGCCGAGTTGAAGAGTTGGATGGGCAGGAGGAGAGATGAGGATACACACACTCTGTCCTTTTTCAAATGAAGAAAGCAATCAGCATCATAGAATGTTAATTTGCAAAGAGGCCTGCAATATGAAATGGGGAAGTGCTTCAGAGATTTCATCTCATGTGCAGCCCCTTTCAAAATGGAACCTACCACATGATTGGGATGATCCCATCCCGAGGCCTACTCTGTCCTGTTAATGCCCAGCAATACAAGTGAAAATGGACTGTCTACCTTTTCCAGACTGAAACATCTCATAAACTTGAATATCCCACCTGATTAGAGGATTAAACTTTGCTAACTCGTCAGACTTGTACTCCCAGCATGTTGGCATTGAAAGGGCTTTTGTTGACTTTTCACATCATTCATTGCCATTTACGCTCACACATGGACCTGTAACTGTCAGCACATCTGGACTGCACTGTCTTACAGAGGTGTGACAGCTGCATCTTCACATTATTATATATGAGCTCCAATGTAGAGGTAGGTAGCTGGGGATTGTTATTTCTGTCTCAGAGATCCTCACTGCCATCTGTAAACTGTGAGTTTACAGTAAAAACGCAGCACCTTAGAATAACAAAAACCTTTTAATCTATGCCAATCAGGGTCCAGGAACTTAAACATATCTGCATAAAAGGAGAAGTAAATAGGTAACCATCATATGAGGTGTTGGTGTATATTAATTGGTAATGGACCCCTGTGTGGCAGGAAGATGGGACAATGACACAAACTGAAGCTATGGAAAGTTTCATGAATAAATTGATGTGGTAATCTAGCCTTAATTCTAAACCAGCAATGGGTAAGTCTGCAACATGGAAAGAAATTATAGGTATTTTAACCTTTAATTTGACTTACAGTTGACAGGCAATATTATAAGGATAAAAATATTCCCCGTAGTATCCAGGGATATGCAGGTTAAGTGGATAGCCATTGTAAATAACCCCACCTAGGGATATGGGGATAGGATGGGGTCGGGAGCTGGATGGGGTGGGGGGATTGTGGAGGGAAGTGCAGGTCTGGGTTGGATCTCTTCAGAGGGCTGATGCAGACTGGATGGGTGGAATGGCCTCTTTATGCTTGTAGGGATTCCATGTATATTTGGGTGAGTCAGCATCATCAGATGTGCATCCCATGCACAATGCACCCCAGACCTACCCATCCTAAGACGCTTGACAGTCAAAGCCTAAGATTCTTCCTAAGACATTTGGTTGCGTTAGTAGTAAATACTTACCATTTGAAGATGAGGTTGAGCCAGTCTCCAATGACGGCCACCCAGATGAGTTTGACACCCACGGCTTCACACAGATGGAACCAGATGGGAAAGAAAACAAAGAAAGTGTTTCTCAGGTCAGCGGCGAAAGAGATAAAGGTGAACCAGCTCTGGGAGTCCCTGTAGTTCATCTGTAGATACTGCACCAGCTCTACCCCGGAGCTGTGGAGCAGGTCTATCACGGCATCCATTCTCTCCATGTTCAAAGATGGTTGAGGTGTCCAACACGAAGCTTATTTTCCTCAGTTCTTGCTTTTATCTCTTCTCGACTTATTGCCCAAACCTCTCTTTGCCGTGCCAGTTATATACAAATACCTGCGAAACCCACACATGCGTGGAGTGATCTTTGACCTCACAAAATTGACCCAAAGTCAATAAGAGACATTACATAATTTTAAGTTGATGCAAATATGTTTTGGACATTTACACTGAAAATTCCTTTGGTATCTGACTTATTGATTCATCAACTACTTTTGGAAATTAGACAATAACTTGTGAATTTTCTGTGTCTTCGAATCAAACAATTCGTTGCAATTGTTTCATTGTGGATTTCTTTTCATCTTTGAATTGATGAAAACCTCATTTTTGCTTTAACTGCAAATGTGAAAGACCAACATTGTGTTCAGCAAAGTAACGGATAACTTCGTTAGTAGTTTCTCTTTTGATCTTGGCAGTAACTCTACAGTGATCAACAATAAGAGTTCAAAAAACCATGAATCAGATAAATCAATAACAAGAAAGATTTTTTTGGTGGTCAGCAGTCTGCAATAACAAGGTTTCATTCCATGGTGTTTACACAAGCCCTTCAATCTCCACATTCAATCAATCTCCATTCTCTGTAGCTTACACAATGAATAGTCATTGTTAACTTCTACATTGACTCCAAACTTGAAATATGCCATCCACTGCAAAACGCCTTAGAATGCCCAGAGTGCTCAAGTGATCCCAAATAAACTCAAAGTCTTTCTCTTTGTTTTATGTATTCTCAAATTTAATTCTGATCCTGTATCCTCTGATTTTGAAGTTTTGAGAAATCTATCGAAGACTACTGACACAAAGGATGGTTCCTGTGTTACCTAATGTTCTCTGCCTTTACTTCACAAGCCTCACAAAGGCACATAAGCCGAGATGGTGACAGTCAATGAGCTATTGGAATGTGGGGAAATTACAACCTAGTCTGATCCTATTTTCATTCACAATCCATTGACACTTTTTGCTAGCAACCAGGATTGCAGTCTTTAGCCAACTGTTCTTTGCCATTTGAGAAATTGAGGACTGCAGATGCTGGAGATCAGAGTCAAAAAGTGAGTTGCTGGAAAAGCACAGCAGGTCAGGCAGCATCCAAGGAGCAGGAGAATCGATGTTTCAGACATAATTCCTGATGAAGGGCTTATGCCTGAAACATTGACTTTCCTGCTTCTCAGATGTTCTTCTCCATAGTCAAGGGAGATCAGTTATTATTAACATTCTTCTGCACTGTCAAGAAATCAGCTGTGTAAAGCCAATGGTCAAACTGACCTATCCTTGTTTCTGCAGGGCTTAGTTCCACACTGGATTGTGCATTTGCCTCACAAATCATCAATAAGAGATGCTTATGTCATATTTTGGACAAAGCTGTGCAGGTTAGATGGAATGGCTTGAGTAAATTTCTCCAGCGTGTCCAGGGATGTGCAGGCTAGGTGGCTTAGCTGTGATAAATGCAGGGTTGCAGAAATAACATGGGATGCTGTTTGAAGGATCAATGGGACCTAATGGGCTGAATGGCCTCTATCCGCACAGTAAGAATTCGATGATTCCATTCTATGATTCTATGATTAAAATCAGAGGTTAGGAATTCTACAGCAAGTAACACACTAGCTGTTTCCCTGAAGCCTATCCACCATCTACAAGTCCAAATTGTGATGGAAGACTCCTCACTTGTCTGGATAAGTGCAGCTCCAAATATTCTCAAGAAGTTCAATATCATCCAGACTGTTTGACTAGCACCACATCCAGCACCTTAAATATCACTCCCGCCAGCATCGCTGCATAGTGACACTATTGTGTTCAACTACAAGATGCGACATGGAAACTTGCCAAGGTTCCTTCAACAGCACCTTCCAAACCTCCAACTTTTACCACCCAGAGGCGAAGAGCAGCAGATGCATAGGAAATCCATCAACTGCAAGCTCCCTTCTAACTCACACAACATCCTGATTTGAAACTAAACCACTGTTCCTTCACTGTTGGTGGGTCAAAACTCTGGAATACCTTCTGAATATCACAATGGGTCTACCAACATCAAATTGACTAAAAGTGGTTCAAGGAGGTGGCTCACCATTACATTCTCAAGGGCAGCTATAAATGGGCAATCCATGCTGGTCTAGCCAGCAATGCTACATTATTTTAAAAAAATAACAAAAATAAAGGAAACAATGTCCATCTCATAATTATTAGTTCTTGTAAGTTTAATTTTGAGAGCAAAAATTAGATCCATAAGACCATAAGACATAGGTGCAGAAATTAGGCCATTCAGTCCATTGAGTCTGTTCCACCATTCAATCATGGCTGATAAGTTTCTCAACCCCATTCTCCTGCTTTCTCCCCATAACCCTTGATCCCCTTTACAATCAAGGACATATCTATCTCAGTCTTAAATATACTCAATGACCTGGCCTCCATAAATTCAACACTCTCTGACTGAAGAAGTTTCTCCTTATCTCCGTTCTAAAAGATCTTCCCTTTAATCTAAGGCTGTGCCCTCAGAGCCTAGTCTTTCCTACCAATGGAAACATCTTCCCAATATCCACTGTGTCCAGGCCAATCAGTATTCTGTAGGTTTCAATTAGATACCCCCTCATCCTCCTAAGCACCATTGAGTATAAACCCAGAGTCCTCAAATGTTCCTCATATGTTAAGCTTTTTATTCCTGGGACCATTCTCATGAACCTCCTCTGAACACTTCCAGGGCCGATACATCCTCCATGAGATATGGGGCCTAAAACTGCGCACAACACCAAAACATGGGATGACCAGAGCCTCAGAAATATATCCCTACTTTTATATTCAAGTCCTCTCAAAATAAATGCCATGTTTGCATTTGCTTTCCTAACTACTGACTCAACCTGCAAGTTTACCTTGAGAGATTCCTGGACTAGAACTCCCAAGTCTCTCTTCACTCCAGACTTCTGAATTTTCTCTCCATTTAAAAAATAGTCCATGCCAAATATTCCTACCAAAGTGCATGACCTCATGATTTGCCACGTTATACTCCATCTGCCATTTCTTTGCCCACTCTTCTAACCTGTCCAAATCCTTCTGCAGCCTCTCTGCTATCTGTCCCTCTACCTACCTTTGCATCATCTGCAAACAAATCTAGAATGCCCTCAGTTCCTTCATATAGATCATTAATGTATACAGTGGGAGATTCAAGATGGCGGCAACCCAGCAAGTCTGAGTCTGTAGTGCTCTGCCTAACACTCGGGCCAAGTGGGGCACCTACCTTCACCACGTCTTTTAATTCATTTAAAAAAGCTTTAGCCCAGCATACTCAGTCATTTTGCATCAAACTTGAACAGTTTGGTGCTGTTCTTAAAATGACTAAGGGCAAAAATTCCTGAAGTTCACAACAGGCAGGGACCCCTCCCCCATCCCCTCCAGCAGCAGCGGAGACGTCCGTGGCTGCCTCGGGGGGAATTGCCTGCAGAGACGAGCCTGATCTCCGAGATCAACAAGCTGCAGGAGAAGATCGACGCTTTTATCGAAGAGTCCAGGACCAGGGGGGAGTCGTTCTCGGTTGTGCTACAGAAACACGACCGAGTAATTGAAAAACTCGAACAACGCGTTGGGGGGCGGAGCAAAAGGCCGCGACCTCAGAAGCTGCTACCGAATCGGCCATGGGCCGGGTCTGGGCACTCGAACAGTGAGTCCGGGCATTGGAAGAGCACATCAACGACCTTGATAATCGGGGCCGTCGAAAACATATTCGGTTGCTGGGCCTTCCTGAATGGGAAGAGAAAGGCCAGCTTGCAGTTTCTTTGGAGCAATGGCTCCCTGAAATATTAAAATTGGAGTCCGGATCAGGCCAGGTACGGGTAGAGTGGGCCCACTGGGTTGCTATACGCAGGCCTGGGCCGGACCAGCGCCCCCGCCCGGTTCTGTTCCAGCTCCAATCCTATAAATAGAAACAAGTGCTCCTGGAGCCTCCAGAGTCCTGGGGAAGGATCCCCAGGCCATGATGCACAAAGAGTTCCAGAATTATGTTATTTCAGGATTTTTCTCTAGCCGTGGTCCACAAGAGAAGGGCATTCGATGAGGTGAAGAAGCACCTAAGAGACCTATATATCCAATATTCCTTGCGTTACCCAGCAACGCTGCGCTTCAGCCACAAAGGGGACATATACAACCTTGGATCACCGGAGAAGGCTAAAGAGTTTTTGGACTCTCTTAAATAGACTGTAAGATTCAAATCGTATTGATAGCGATTTTGCTTTGCACCCCCCTGGTTTACCCCTTCTTTTCTTCTCCATCCCTTGTTTGTTTATTACCTTTTCAGGGCGCGCAGGGAGGGGGGCTTATTTGTTATTCACCATATGATTTATCTTTTTACAGGCCGTGCAGCTAATTTGATTTATGTGGGAGGGGGGAGTTTGTTTTGTCCTATCATTTTTTTTAGAGCAGGGTTCTCTTCGTCAGTCATCTGACTTAGTTTCCTAATAATTGTCAGGATTGTAACTTTGTAGTTTTATATATTCATATTTTGTATTATGTTTGCTAAACACATCTAGGTGTTGGTGTGGGGGGGGGAGGTGGGGTGGGGTGGTGGTGAGTCATTCACTTTTAACTTTGGTTTTATAGAACACTTCAATTTGTCTACTCCATTTTATAATGCCTGGGTCGAGGGCAGGGCACTAGTTAGGAAAGGTTATGGTGGGGTTATTGATAGGTAGTTACGCCCCCTAGGAGCAAGGGGGAAAATCTCCTTTCAAATGTGTTTTGTATTTTTTTTAACATAGGATTAGTTTTTAATTGTATTGGTGTAAATGTCTTAAAGAATTGTTGCTTTTGTGAATTCTTCTTGGTCTTTACTCATGGTGTTTTGGGTGGGGTTCTTCCTCCTGGGGAGTCTCGGGATTGGCTGGATGATCATGGCTAGCCATTTGCTTAGATGGTGCACCTGGAATGTCAAGGGGAGTCATTTGCCAATCAAAAGGAAGAAGATACTATCAAACCTTTAAAAAGTAAAGGTTGATATAGCTCTTTTACAAGATACACATCTACTTGACAAAGAGCATTTAAAATTACAACAGGGTGGATATGACCAGGTCTTTTTTTCATCTTTTATTTTAGAAAGTAGGGGATAAGTCATCCTCATTCGGAAGAATCTTCCTTTTGAAATCTTAAGCCAGATAAAAGCTGAATCTGGACGGTATATACTGATCAAAGCCTTAATAAATGGAGAGAAGTATAGGATTTTGAATCTTTATTGTCCCCCGGCACACCCCTTCAAACTTGTAACAGAAGCATTCTCCAAGTTGATGGCTTTTGGGACCCACCATTCAATTATAGGAGGAGATTTTAATTGTATTATGGACTCAGAGACAAATAGGATACCCAATAGTACTATGGGTATATCTCATAGATCCAGACAATTGGCGGATCTGAATAAGGAGCTAGGGCTAGTAGATGTGTGGAGGTGTCTTCATCCCCAGGGCAGAGACTTTACTTTCTACTCTAACCCATACAAGTGTCATACTAGAATTGTTATGTTTTTTGCTCCCTCGACCCTTTTGAATTCCATATTGTCCTGCAAAATAGGTACCATAGCAATTTCTGATCATGCCACAGTATATGTGGAAGTTAAGACTAAGGATGATGGGAACAGGCCCCCCACATTGGCGTATAGATTCCTTTTTAATGATGGATAGCAAATTTATAAAATATTTCTCTCAAGAACTCAAAACATTTTTGGAAATCAATTCAGGTACAGCCAGTAACCCGTCGACGATGTGGGAGACCATTAAGGCAAATGCGCGATCTTTGATCATCTCATGTTCCATGACCCAGAAAAGACCAAAGGGGAACAACAGCACCTGCTTGAGGCTCGCTTGAAGGCAGCTGAGACAGCGTATGTTGATAAGCCCTCTATAACTAAGCTACAAATGATCACAACTCTTAGGACAGCCTTGAATAACACACTTACCCAAACAGCAAAGAGGGAAATATTATTTGCAAAGCAAAGACTACATGAATATGGCAACAAGCCTGGCAGATATCTAGTGTATCTTGCTAGGAAAGAAAATGCTCCTCAAGCTATTACGTCCATCAGGGAAAGTGCTGGTACTCTGACTAGTGATCGTAAAAGGGTCAATACAACCTTTAGAAAGTTCTATTTTGAACTGTATAAATCACAGGACTGTGAGAATAGAACTAAGATGATGGAGTCCTTCTTTAGAAACTTGGCCTTTCCAGATTTAACCTCGGAGCAGGTGTCAGTCCTGATTGCGCCTCTGGTCCCCCAGAAAATACTTGATGCAATTAGACAGCTTCAGAGTGGCAAAGCACCTGGACCAGACGGACTCCAGGTTGAATTTTATAAAGAATTCATAGGGGAACTGGCTGGCCCACTCATAGACATGTATAATTGCTCATACAGTCAAGGCTGTCTCCCGCCTTCATTGAGAGAAGCAAATATTTCTCTCATTCTTAAAAAAGGAAAGGCCCCAGAAGATTGTTCAGCATATTGACCAACATCCTTGCTAAATGTAGATTTTAAAATCCTTTCTAAAACATTAGCATTAAGATTGGAGAGGGTCTTACCATGTATCATAAAAGAGGACCAGACGGTGTTTATCAAGGGCGGTAGATCATCTAACAACATTAGAAGGGTCTTAAATATGATACAAGCCTGTCAACATGAAAGAATACCGGGGATAGTTGTCTCCTTGGATGCAGAGAAGGCATTTGACCGGGTTAAATGGTCATATCTTTTTTTATACACTGGAAAGGTTTGGTTTTGGAGAGGTATTTTCTAAATGAGTCTCAATATTATACAGTGACCCCAAAGCAGCCATGATCACCAATGGTTTAGGTTTGGATAGCTTCAGTGTGGGCAGGGGCTGTCGTCAGGGATGTCCTCTCTCACTGTTATTATTCACACTAATAATTGAACCTCTAGCGGAAGTTATATAAACCGCCTCTAACGTAGTGGCTCCGAGGGTTGGTTTGGGTAAACATAAAATTACTCTCTATGCAGATGATGTCCTCCTGTTCTTAAGTAAGCCTCTGATATCCATACCGCGCTTAATTCAGGTAATTAATCTGTTTGGTATGTTCTCAGGCTACAAAATCAATTTTACGAAATTGGAGGCCATGCCATTGGGTGGTCTTGCGAGTATATCCAACTTATCAGACGCATCTTGTTTTCCCTTTCGGTGGTTACTGGAGGGTTTTCTATACCTAGGTATTTGGTCAGCTGTATAAAGCCCATTTTATACACCTACTAGAGAAAATGAGGCAGGACCTTCAATGCTAGGATGATCTCCCAATATCCTGGTTAGGCAGAGTATTAAAATGAATATTCTGCCTCGTCTCTTATGTCCTATGAGAATGCTCCCTTTGATGTTGCTGAAACCAATGTTACGTAAACTACACAGCTAGCTTAGTTCCTTTATTTGGAATCATAGATGGCCCCTATCAAATTTGAGAAGCTGCAGCTTCCACAAGCCTTCCAGACTTTAGGAGGTATCAGTTGAGCTCTTCATCAGGTTATGTAGCTGATTGGGTCTCTTGTGATCCACAATCAATCTGGTTAGACATTGAGACCTCCCAAGAAAGTGTCCCTTATCAATCTTTTATTTTTAAATAAAATGAGAGCTATTATGGACTATTGTAAAAACCCTACAGTATTAAATACAATTAAAGCTTGGAGGATAATGCGGCAAGATGAGGGTAACTTACAAAAAACCTTTCCTTATACCCCCATAGTGGGACCATGGGATTTTCAGCCAGGGCAGACAGATGCTACATTTAGAACCTGGAGGTCCAGAGGTGTCTCTTGATGAGGGGACCTGTTTGATGGAGAGGTTATGATGTCTTTTGAGCCGCTGCACCACAGGTTTGGACTGCCTAATGGAGACCTTTCTCGGTATTTCCAAATACGAGATTATATACAGAAGAAGACAACATTATTAGACAATCCCTACAAATCGGATAGAGAGAGGAGAGTGCTATGGCCAATGGGTCCACCCTCGGTCAGTACTCTTTATCACTCAGTACATAATGAGGTATCGAAAGACATGAAATGACTGTTTAAAATATGGAACCAGGAATTGGGGCTAGAAATTCCTTCAGAAATGTGGGAGAACATCTGGGAAAATGCCAAAACGATCTCTATTTGTAATAGAACCCAAGCTATTCAATTAAAGATACTCCACAGGGCTCATATAGCACCGGAACGACTGGCAAAATTTAGGGCAGAAACATCTCTGATGTGTCCTAAATGTGAAATAGAAGTGGGCACTCTCACGCATTGTTTATGGACATGTCACAAGATCCACAAATACTGGGACAGAGTAGCGAATGCTGTGACAGTAATTTTGGGATCAGAGATTGGATTGGATCCAATGTCTCTTCTCCTGGACTTTTCAAATCTGCCTTCCCTGGATGTGCGTGGGAGGAAATTATTCTCCATTCTCTCTTTTTGTGCAAGGAAAAATATCTTAGTTAATTGTGTAGCTGAGGTCCCTCCTGGACTTCCAAATTGGCACACATTAATCATGGAACTTTTCCCCCTTGAGCTCCTCACAAATATGGTGTACCAAAAAACTGAATTATTTTATAAAATATGGCAGCCCTTTTTGAACTATATAGGCACAGACATTTCGGCCATATTATCAAGGGCTTTTGTCTAGCTGTGGTAGTGGTTCTGGTTGGTCCGCCTCCAGCCCCCCACCTCCCCCCCTCCCCCCCCCCACCCCACCCCCATCCCACCGGGGGAGGAATCCCGTTTAAAACCGAGTTTTATTATGATTTGATGTTAATCCATTTTGAGTACATATTTAATTATTTAATTATTACGTTATTTCCTACTAGTAATGTAATGTAAGTTATCTTATTTTATGCTTTGGTTGTTTTTAGGATAGATTAGGAGTCAGCTGAGATATTTTCCTCCTTTTTTAACTTTTGTTGTGTTTTGGCTTTTTTAAAATATACTTAATTGTATGTTAGTGTTTATATCTGTTTGTATTACTTTGTAATTTTGTAAAAAATGTGAAAAAATCTCTTTTTTCTTTCAATAAAAATGCCTATTCAAAAATGTATAAAGTGAAAAGTTGTGGTCCCAACACTGAGCTTTGTGGATCACCACTTGTCACCAGCCGCCATCCTGAGAAGGACCCTTTTATCCCCACTCTCTGCTTTCTGCCAAACAGCCAAGCTTCTATCCATGCTAGCACCTTGCCTCTGACACCATGGGCCTTATCTTATTCAGCAGCCTCCCTCATTAGAAATATGAAGCATGCATTTTTTATTGATACAATTACAATTTGCATTTATTTTAATATACTTCACAAATGTTTCATAGGAGTGTAACTGAACAAAATTTGGCATCAAAGAGATAGTAGACCAGGTGACCAAAGGTTTTGCCAAAGAATTAAATTTTGAAGATCAGCTGGGAGTATGGTTATGGAATTATGGAATAGAACAGTCCAAGTGACTGAGAAAGTGTTAAATTTGATTTTACAGCACTCATACTGCACAGTAAGTGGCTCAATCATCCCTGTTCACTTGAATACCCCCACAAATTACGAATATACACAACAGCAAGATTCAGACAGTAAAGGTCTTCCAGATTTGCTATGAGCCCACTTCCTCAAATATTCAATGGTCTCCTGCTGCAAGTGTCTCTGTATATGGACCATAATTTTTAATCTGCAAATTGAAAATCTGGCACAACCAGTTAAAATTCAGGGGCAAATGCTCAAAATCAATGACATCTCATTGTGCTATCATTTTGAATATTCAAATAATTTAATTTATTGCCAGATCAAAAGAAGAAATTGATCAAATTGATTTTTTTTTAACAACGTAACCAAAAATAATTGAAATCTTCAATCGTAACATTTTCTGGCTCAATTGAAAATTAACAGGAGCAATTGCATTCAGAGACCATCTTTCCAAGTACATCTCATAATGAGGCAAGTATGAATGAGGGTCAAATGTCAACACCATATTTGAGATCTCACACTAAACTAAGATGTCTTTTTCCCCACAGTTGTGGCCCTTCCTAACAAGGTATACTTCTCACGATGTGGAAGTTGGACTGGGGTGGACAAAGTCAAAAATCACACAACACCAGTTATAATCCAACAGGTTTATTTGAATTCACAAGCTTTCAGGTGAAGAACATCGCTCCAAAAGGTAATGTTTTCACACCTGGTGTCATGTGATTTTTGACCTTATCCTTCCAAAGACCTACATCTCTTTCTGAAATCTTAACCAAGGATGCATTTATTTATAATTATTAAATTATGTTTTAAAAAGACAAGAAAAGATATTCCAAATCATAGGCTCTACACTATTGATTGGCCCAGACACATAATCCCCTTGGAGAGACAAAACTAAAATCAAACTAAAGAGCCTTCCATCAATTTAGGAAAATAAACACTGCCAATTTCCAAACAAATAAGCTCCAGAGATAACCATCTGATCAAGGAGCAGTGTTCCAAAAGCTAATGCTTCCAAATAAACCTGTTGGACGATAACCTGGTAGTGTGTGATTTTTAACTTTGTCCACCCCCGTCCAAAACCAGCACACCCAAGTCAAAGCTCAAGCGAGTGATTCATGACACCAATAATTATAACTTTCCTTTATCCATCTTCAATAATTGGTGGTACCTCCCATTCTCAATAATTCATCAAAGTTGCTTTTCAAGGTCGACAGAGAATCCATACTTGACGCATCTTTTGCGAATTTATTCCAAGGAATAAACAAAATTCTTCCTAGTCTATAACATAATTTGGGGTGGCACGGTGGCTCAGTGGTTAGCACTGCTGCCTCACAGCACCAGGGACCTGGGTTTGATTCCCACATTGGGTGACTGTGTGGAGTTTGCTCATTCTCCCTGTGTCTGCATCGGTTTCCTCTGGGTGCTTGAGTTTCCTCCCACAATCCAAAACTGTGCAGGTTAGATTAATTAGTCATGCTAAATTGCCTGTAGTGTTCGGTACATTAGTCAGGGGTAAATGGGTCTGTGCGGGTTGCTCTTCGGAGGGTCAGTGTGGACTTGTTGGGCCGAAGGGCCTGTTTTCACACTGTAGGGAATCTAATCTAATCTATAACTTAATTTTTTTTTAGATTATTTACAGTGTGGAAACAGGCTCTTCAGCCCAACAAGCCCACAGCGATCCTCTGAAGAGCAACCCACCCAGACCCATTCCCCTACATCTAACACTACGGGTAATTTAGCATGGCCAATTCACCTAACCCGCACATTTTTGGACTGTGGGAGGAAACCGGAGCACCCGGAGGAAATCCACCCAGACGCGGGGAGAATGTGCAAACTCCACACAGCCAGTTGCCTGAAGAATCGAACGCAGGTCTCTGATTCTGTGACGCAGCAGTGCTAACCACTGTGCTACCGTGCCACCCACAGCTTTTTGCTAAGCAAGCAGATGAAAAGTTATCGAGGTAGGTAGGTAGGTAGAAATTTGGATTTGATGATACAGTCATGGTTTTATTGAATATTGGAGCAGGTTTGAAAGGCTGAATGGCCTACATTCCCCCAGTTCATATGTTTGTAACCAAAATAAACACTGCCAGTATGGATACAAAATTGGCTGAGTGACAGGCAATAGGGAGTAGTGGTGAAAAGGTATAAACTGATGATCATCGGGGTTAGTGACAGTTCCCCTGATTTTCTTGACTGAGACTGGAGTGTGCAGGAGACAATTTCAAAATATGTGAATCAAAACAAAGCTTGGAACGTATTGTGAGAAAACTATAAATACACTTCAAGAGAATAAGAAAGCAGGCAAGTGGAACATGAAATTTAATGGAGAGGGGTGCAAGGTGATTTATTTTTTGTAGGAAGAATGAAGAGAAGCAATGTAAACTATCAGGTGCGATTCTAAAGGGGATACAGGAAAATAGGGACCTGAGAATGTATGCGCAAAAATCATTGAAGATGGCAACTTTTTGAAAACTTACTTGCGAAAGTAATGAACAAAGCACATGGGACTTTGGGCTTTATAAATAGGGACACAGAGTATTAAAGAAATTGTGATAATATTTAGGTCACTGATCCACCCTCAATTAGATTACTGTGACCAGCTCTGGGTAGCTCACTACAGGAAAGATGAGAAGGCATTAGAGATGGTTCAGAAACAGCTGCTGAGTGGTTATCAGTGCTGCTTCACAGTGCCAGCGTCCCAGATTCAATTATAGTCTTGGGTGACTGTCTGTGTGGAATTTGTACATTCTCCCTGTGACTGTACAGGTTTCCTCCCACAGGCCAAAGATGTGCAGGTTAGGTGGATTGTCTGTACTAAAGTGCCCATAGTGTCCAGGAATGTGTAAGTTAGGTAAATGCAGGGCTGGTCTAGGTGGGATGCTGTTTGGAGTGTCAGTGTGGACTTGATGGGCTGAATGGCCTGCTTCCACACTGTAGGGATTCAATGTCTAAAACTAGAATTATTCCAGGAATTGGGCTGTGGATAGATTGGAGATTGATCTCACTGGAGGAGAGAAGACTCGAAAGAAGAGTTGATGGATAGATTCAAAGGGGTTTGAGTGGAATAGACAGGCAGATACTGCTCCTGTTGGGGGGGACTGAAAGCCAAAGGATGCTGGTTTCAGAGTGATTGGAAAATGAATTATGAGGAAAAAACTTTTTCTACAGTGGGTGAATAGGCTCTGCAGAGTGTTGGAGACAGATTGATTTGTAGCTTTACAAAGAGAATTAGGTAATTATCTGACTAGAAGAACAATGCAAGGCTATTGAGGAAGGTAGGTGATTGGAACTGGGTGAGTTGCTCTCACACAGAAGTGACATGGATGCAATATGTTGAATGGCCATCTTCTGTGTTGGAACTATTTTACAGTTGTTAAATTTGGTAAAAGTCTCACTATTGTAACCAAATAAATTGAAGGTTTATTCAATTAACTGCCTACCCACAGGCTATGATACCAGAGCTAACTTGCTGCTTAATGTCAAATCTGCTCATCCAATTCACTGGATAAAATCTTATCTAACAGATTTGTGTACCTCATTTGACCAAAGGTCTGTTGCTAATTAAAAGATAAAACAAATCAGCGCGCCCAGTTTTGTCAGCACTTTAAACAATTTGACCAAGTTATTAAAAGAGGAGCACCTTGTTCAAAAACTATGATGGCATCACTTTAAAAATATTAGACTCTGCAAGTACTTTCTTAAACATTGCCATTATATGGGTGGCTCAGTGGTTTGCAGTGCCAGGAACCTGGGTTCAATTCCCACCTTGGGTGACTGTCTGTCTAGAGTTTGCACATTCTCCCAGTGTCTGTGTCGTTTTCCTCCCACAATCCTAAGGTGTGCAGGTCAGGTGAATTGGCTTAACTGAATTGCCCATGATGCTGGGTGCATTAGTCAGGGGCAAATATAGGGTGGTGGAATGGGTCTGGGTGGTTACGCTTTGGAGGGTCAGTGTGGACTTGTTAGGCTGAAGGGCCTGTCTCCATACTTTAGGGAATCTAATGTATAGGTATCTTTCAGAGTCATGGAATGGAATGAGTTGGATTGAGTCATTAAATATATTAGTTAGTGATTTGTAGCATAGTCCTCATTTCTATTAATGCTTAATCTGATGACATTAATGATGCGATGACATTAATGATGCGATGATATCAGATCCAGCCGAAGTAGGGATGCAAAAGGACTTTAATCCCTGCTGGGTCTGTTTCTGCACCAACCTCCAAATATTGAATTTGATTAGCACCTCCATTATTACTGACCTAGTGTTATTTTTAGTTGTATAAATAGCTGCAATGTACTTTTTAATAACTTAGCCATTTCCTGATTCTACACTGTAACCTCCTGTGCTGAATTCCTGAAAGGATCCTCTCCAGTCCTTGCTGGTGTCACTGCTTGAAAGTACATCTCACTCTAGCATATCTGCCCATCATTTTTTTCTCATTGCTTTCTTCGCTCTTTAGTTTCCCTTTCAGAACAACATTGAAAGCCCTTTGGCTACATATTCACAATCTAGTTTCTATGCAGTCCTATTGGGCCAGAAAGTGGATGACAAAAGGTTACAAAGACCTACTTGTATAGTCATCGATCATACAACGTGGAAACAGACCCTTTGGTCCAACTCGTCATGCTGACCGGATAGTCCAAATTAACCTAGTCTCATTTGCCAGCATTTGGCCCATACCCCTCTAAACCCTTCCATCCAGATGCCTTTTAAATGTTGTAATTGTACCAACCTCCGCCACTTCTTCTGGGAACTTATTCCATGCATGCACCACCCTCTGAGTGTAAAGGTTGGCCCTTAGGTCCCTTTTAAATCTTTTCCCTCTCACATTAAACCTATGTCCTCTAGTTATGAGCTCCCCGACCCTGGGAAAATAACCTAGGCTATTCAACCTATACATGTCGGTCATGATTTAATAAACCTCTATAAGGTCACCCTTCAGCCTCTGATGCTCCAGGGAACACAGCTACAGTCTCATTAGATTAGATTACTTACAGTGTGGAAACAGGCCCTTCGGCCCAACAAGTCCACACCGACCCGCCGAAGCGCAACCCACCCATTCCCCTACATTTACCCCTTTTACCTAACACTACGGGCAATTTAGCATGGCCAAATCACCTGACCTGCACATCTTTGGAACGTCTCTCTATAGCTCAAACCCTCCAATCCCGGCAACATCCTTGTAAATCTTTTTCTAAATCTTTTCAAGTTTCACAACATCTTTCCTATATCTGGGATACCAGAACCAGAAGTGAACGCAGATCTCCAAAAGCAGCCTAAAACTGTCCTGAACAGCCATCACATGACATCCCAACTCCTGACCAATAAAAGCAAACGTACCAAAGTCCTTCTTCATTATTTTGTCTACCTGCGACTCCACTTTTAGGAAACTAGGAACTTGCACTCCAAGTTCTTTTCATTCAACAACACTCCCCAGGACCTTACCATTTAGTATGTAAGTCCTCCCCTAATTTGTATTCCCAAAATGAAACACCTCACATTTATCTAAATTAAACTTTATTTGCCACTCATCAGCCCATTGACCTATCTGATCAAGTCCTGTTGTACTTAGGCCCCATCCTGTGTCTGCTCAGACCCAGGAATATGGAAGCATGCAAGATACTCAGACTATAACACTTTTATCTATTTGCGAATTGCAGATCTCAGCTACTCTCATGGCTCATACTTCCAGCTGTCAGCTAGAGCTGTATATAATGTTGGGATATTCAGAATAAGATAGATTAGTATAAAAACCCACAGAATCTAAAACAAATGACATATAAAACAATGTGCCTTTGCTTTCAAAACATTTATTACAACAAAACACAAAACAAAACCGTTGCTCAAAGATGTGCACAGTGAAAAGAATAAAATGGTGGCAGATTGTTAAGCCATCTAATTGGTCTTCTAAAGTACATAACAATGTCTTTTTGTGATAAAGAACACCCATCCAAAATAAATAACTATCCACCCTCTGTCAGAACCACATTATATTCTAATGCACAGATAGTGCATTCAGGCACATACATTTTAAAATCCCTTTTCTTCTTAAAACACAAATTGTGAAGAGTTAGATTCTGTTGACATGAAGATTGTGACCAGATTATTATTAATGAACAATGTGTTCCCAATTACTAATGTCAAACACGGTAATTAGAACATGAAATGCTTGAAACGAATATATTGTATTGTGCTCCCTCCCCAACACAGACTTCACACAGACCCATATACCTTCAGTGTCAAATTTAACTGACTTCTCTTTATTCTGTGAGCATAAAAGTTGTGTCAGCAGCATATTCGACCATGGGGTGAATCATGATCTGGTACAGCATTGTCCACGTCCATACAAACATGCTTTCCATACAGGCCATTAGTTAGGAACTGGAGCCACGCTCCCTGCTCAGGTAACATCAGCCAAGAGAGACCTATTTTTAACACCACGTGCTGTTTTTCATTGCATTATCAGTGGAGCTCCAAGTGTTGCCTTTAAACAAGCAGCTTTATTGACAAGGAGTCCAGTGAAGGCAACAACAGTGCACAAAACATAGCCCTTTAAGGAGCTTATTTGACCGCACAGAAGTATGCAGGGTGACTGATTATCTGGAGGTTTGATGAGGATAAATGTAACTTGGTTCAAACACTGGGCTACAAAAGAATACAGATGGAAACAACAACTAAAGATTCTACTGCTGATCTAAAACGTGAGCAGTTGGTCCACAGGAAATCTGCACTGTATGCAATTTTTCTGGGTAAGTCACATGTCTAACAAGATCTTGTCTGTTCAGTGAAACCAGCAGGCAATGTTATGTTGATTGAATTCCGATTCTGTGCCAAAGTACAGCAGTTAGCCAAACTCAAACTGATTTGATTCTTGGAACTGACTTCACTATTTTCCCTTATTGTATAAATATCTTGGTTCTAGGGATCTATAGCATTTTTTTCTCTTGTTGGTTCATGACATGTGATGCAGAGAATGGGATAATTGCCACAGCAGCCAGAGGTACAGCAGCACTCTTACAGAAAGACAGAAAGTAAAACAGGAATTCCGTCTGGGTCGGGGGCTTCACTGAGTCAAACAGATGCAGGATGAGTAACGAAGCCACTATACAACTTAGTCTGAAGCTGAACTGCTGGCTCCTCTTCCCTTTGCAGCTCTCAGCATAAATGGGGGAGTTGAGAGCTAATCCCAATCCGAACAAGGCCCCCATGTTCCTGACCAGACCAGCGAAGGGAGTGCTGTCGATGTGGACCCATTCTGCTCGGGCGCACCATCTCTGGGCTTTCTCCACTGACCACAGCAAGTCCACTCCCAGCACCTTCAGCACCAGATAGAAGCCCAGAGCGAAGGAGAACAAGGACAGAGTGATCTTCAGGTACTGCTTGAAGCTTGCGTTGTAGATTGCATCAATCCGGCCAAACACCTCAGCCACCATCAACCCTGAACACAGAATAGCATAGGAGTGAACAATGTGAGTGCAGAGACCAAGAAACAATTGCGAAGCTTTGATAGAAAACACTCCTCTAGTGACATTATTCACAGTGAAGGCTATCTGAAAAATATAGTTTAATTGGTTGTGGTCTCAAATTAACAGTGCCCCATGTTTAATGCTGAAAACTGTCTCAGTGTTAGGCCTTATCATGAACACCTAACAGTTCTTAGCATACAATGAGTGACATTAAATTGCTTCAGTTGTTCTATCGTAAGCTGACACAGTGTGGTCTTTTGCTCAATGAGATGATTGTCTAGTGAATCTGCTTTTAATACTATTAACTAATAAAACAAACTAGAAAAAAGTGATATCTGTTTTGAGATGGGATTAGAGACTAATTGGATCATGGCAGTTGGAGCACATTAAACAAGCAAAATAGTATGACCAACTGTTAGGTGGCAAAAATGCTTGTTTAAATAAAGTAGATGCAAGAATTGAAACATTGATATATTTACTTAATTACTTTTTGAGGTGAGGCAAAACATTTGAAGAGCTTTTCATCAGGAAATTAAAGAAATCGACAGAGTCAACGATAGTTTAATGGTTCGGGCAAAGAGTTGATGATCTGTGTATTACAAATTCTCATTTATTGTCACTTCATGCAACAGTTTGAGGTTGAGTTTTGCTAAGGAAAAGCATTTTTTTTATATGCCTTATAATAGCCTATTGAGTACTAACCTTACCTTCATGAGCTTACTCTATTGTTTACTGACTAAGGCAATGGATAACTGAGAGAAGCCAGAGAAGAAATCATATTCAGTCCCTAATCTGTACTGTTAACTGACATCAGGTGAAATGTCATTATGGTTCTAGAATAGTAACCTGTTTGGACTCATTACAAGACATGTCCAGAGCAGGTAAGATTTAAACCTGGACCTAAAATGAGGATTCTGGGTAATCCAAGATGGTGGATGGAAAAATTTCTGGCTGTAAGAGCTGCTCCTTTTTTTGAGGTATTTTAGGTGTTGGAGGTGATTTCCTTGAATTCCAGGAGCCGCAATTACTATTTTATATGCTGTTGCATTGTTTTGGAACTTTGGAAAAAAAAAGTCATAACAACAGCAGTTTAAAAGGGAGAAGAGCAGATAAAAGAACCACATGGTGAGGACAATGCAGGAGAGAGAGAGAGAGAGAACCTGCACAGTTACTGCCTTTGCTGTTTGAATTTGTGTATCGCTGGACATCGGAATGCATCTTTTGGAAAATTAACAAACAGTGAAATTCACAACTGATCTTGGAGGAACTGTTGGGCGAATTTCACAGCACAGAATCAGATAAGTTAATTGTTGTTTTAAATCTGTCCAAGAAAAAGGCTGCAGTAGTGAGTGTAGTGGATTCTTTCTTGATTATATGTTTTTGGAGGTAAGTCTCTTGATTAAACTTAAAATATAAGTCATGGCTATTAATTTAACCTGGGGCAGTGTTTTGTAGAGGAATAAGATGATGTTATATTCTGGGTCTGTAGATTGTGAAGGAGCAAAAATGGCATTTGCAGTGATATGATCTTGTCAGATGTGGGAGTTTAAGGGTTACTGCGGATTGTATCTGCCATAAATGCTGTTGAATGCGAATCTTATCAGATCGAGTGGATCGGTTGGTGAGACAGATAGAAGTGATGAGGAATTTGCAACAGCAACATTATGTGATGGATGGTAGTTATAGGAAGGGGGGGAAAGTCTCAGATACAGTCACATAGATGGGTTAACTCCAGGAAGGGTAAGAGAGGTAGGCAGCTAGTGCAGGAGTCTTTTGTGGATATACCCATTTCAAACAGGTATGCTGTTTTGGAAAATGTAGGGGGTGAAAATGTACGTCGGCTTCCATGCGATCAATTGTGTTAGGGGATTCTGTAGTCAGAGGTACAGACAGATGTTTCTGTGGCCAGCAGAGAAAAAGCAGAATGGTGTGTTGTTTCCCTGGTGCCAGGATCAAGGATGTCTCAGAGAGGGTGCAGAATGTTCTCACGGGGAGAGGGGCCAGCAGGAGGTCATTGTCCACATTGGAACCAATGACATTGGAAGGGAAAAGGTTGAGACTCTGAAGGGAGATTACAGAGAGTTAGGAAGAAATTTAAAAAAGGAGGTCCTCAAGGGTGGTAATATCTAGATTACTCCCAGTGCTATGAGCTAGTGAGGGCAGGATAGGAGGATAGACCAGATGAATGCATGGCTGAGGAGCTGGTGTATGGGAGAAGGATTCATATTTTTGGTCATTGGAATCTCTTTTGGAGTAGAAGTGACCTGTACAAGAAGGACAGATTGCACCTAAATTGGAAGGGTACTAATATACTGGCATGAAAAGTTGTTGGAACTGCTTGGGAGGATTTAAACTAGTAAGGTGGTGGGGTGGGACTCAGGGAGAAAGTGAGGAAGGAGATTGATCTGAGATGGGTACAGCTGAGAGCAGAAGTGAGTCAAACAGGGCAGGCAGGGACAAGGTAGGACTAATAAATTAAACTGCATTTATTTCAATGCAAGGGGCCTAACAGGTAAGGCAGATGAACTCAGGACATGGTTAGGAACATGGGGCTGTGATACAATAGCAATTACGGAAACATGGCTCAGGGATGGACAGGACTGGCAGCTTAATGTTCCAGGATACAAATGCTACAGGAAGGATAAAAGGGGAGGCAAGAGAGGAGGGGGAATAGCATTTTTGATAAGTTATAGCATTACAGCTGTGCTGAGGGAGGATATTCCCGGAAATACATCCAGGGATGTTATTTGGGTGGAACTGAGAAATAAGGAAGGGATGATCACCTTTTTGTGATTGTGTTATAGACCCCATAATAGTCAGAGGGAAATTGAGAAACAAACTTGTTAGGAGATCTCAGCTATCTGTAAGAATAATAGGGTAGTTATGGTAGGGGATTTTAACTTTCCAAACATTGACTGGGACTGCCATAGTGTTAAGGGTTTAGATGGAGAGGAATTTGTTAAGTATGTACAAGACAATTTTCTGATTCAGTATGTGGATGTACCTACTAGAGAAAGTGCAAAACATGACCTACTCTTGGGAAATAAGGCAGGGCAGGTGACTGAGGTGTCAGTGGGGGAGCACTTTGGGGTCAGTGACCATAATTCTATTTGTTTTAAAATCGAGATGGAAAAGGATAGACTAGATCTAAAAGTTGAAGTTCTAAATTAGAGAAAGACCAATTTTGATGGTATTAGGCAAGCACTTTCAAAAGCTGATTTCGCAGGTAAAGGGATGGCTCGAAAATGGGGAGCCTTCAGAAATGAGATAACAAGAATCCAGAGAAAGTATATTCCTGTCAGGGTGAAAAGGAAGGCTGGTATGTATAGGGAATGCTGGATGACTAAAGAAATTGAGGGTTTGGTCAAGAAAAAGAAGGAGGAATATGTCAGGTATAGACAGGATACATCGAATGAATCCTTAGAAGAGTATAAAGAAAGTAGGAGTATACTTAAGAGGGAAATCAGAAGGGCAAAACGGGGACATGAGATAGCTTTGGCAAATAGAATTAAGAAGAATCCAAAGGGTTTTTACAAATATATTAAGGACAAAAGGGTAACTAGGGTGAGAATAGGGCCCCTCAAAGATTAGCAAGGCGGCCTTTGTATGGAGCCACAGAAAATGAAGGAGATACTAAATGAATATTTTGCATCTGTATTTACTGTGGAAAAGGATATGGAAGATATATACTGTAGGGAAATAGATGGCGACATCTTGCAAACTGTCCAGATTACAGAGGAGGAAGTGCTGGATATCTTGAAATGGTTAAAGGTGGATAAATCCACAGGACCTGATCAGGTGTACCCGAGAACTCTGTGGGAAGCTAGAGAAGTGATTGCTGGGCCTCTTGCTGAGATATTTATATCATTGATAGTCACAGGTGAGGTGCTGGAAGACTGGAGGTTGGTAAACATGGTGCCACTGTTTAAGAAGGGCGGTAAAGACAAGCCCGGGAAATATAGACCAGTGAGCCTGACCTCACTGGTGGGCAAGTTGTTGGAGGGAATCCTGAGGGACAGGATGTGCATGTATTTGGAAAGGCAAGGACTGATTCGGGATAGTCAACATGGCTTTGAGTGTGGGAAATTATGTCTCACAAACTTGATTGAGTTTTTTGAAGAAGTAACAAAGAAGATTGATGAGGGCAGAGCAGTAGATGTGATCTATATGGACTTCAGTAAGGCATTCTGCAAGGTTCCCCATGGGAGACTGATTATCAAGGTTAGATCTCATAGAATACAGGGAGAACTAGCCATTTGGATACAGAACTGGCTCAAAGTTAGAAGACAGAGGGTACTGGTGGAGGGTTGTTTTTCAGACTGGAGGCCTGGAACCAGTGGAGTGCCACAAGGATCGGTGCTGGGCTCTCTACTTTTTGTCATTTACGTCAATGATCTGGATGCAATAAGTTTGCAGATGACACCAAAATTGGAGGTGTAGTGGACAGCGAAGAGGGTTACCTCCGATTACAACAGGATCTGGACCAGATGGGCCAATGGGCTGAGAGGTGGCAGATGGAATTTTATTCAGATAAATGCAAGGTGCTGCATTTTGGGAAAGCAAATCTTAGCAGGACTTATACACTTAATGGTAAGATCCTAGGGAGTGTTGCTGAACAAAGAAACCTTGGAGTGCAGGTTCATAGTTCCTTGAAAGTGGAGTCACAGGTAGGTAGGATAGTGAAGAAGGCATTTGGTATGCTTTCCTTTATTGGTCAGAGTATTGAGTACAGGAGCTGGGAGGTCATATTGCGGATGTACAGGACATTGGTTAGGTCACTGTTGGAATATTGAGTGCAATTCTGGTCTCCTTCCTATTGGAAAGATGTTGTGAAACTTGAAACTTTAGAAAAGATTTACAAAGATGTTGCCAGGGTTGGACGATTTGAGCTATAAGGAGAGGCTGAACAGGCTGGGGCTGTTTTCACCTGGAGCATCGGAGGTTGAGGGGAGACCTTATGGAGGTTTACAAAATTATGAGGAGCATGGATAGGATAAATAGACAAAGTCTTTTTCCTGGGGTTGGGGAGTCCAGAACGAGAGGGCATAGGTTTAGGACGAGAGGGAAAAGATATAAAAGAGACCTAAGGGGCAATGTTTTCACGCAGAGGGTGGTACGTGTATGGAATGAGCTGCCAGAAGATATGGTGGAGGCTGGTACAATTGCAACATTAAGAGGCATTTAGATGGGTATATGAATAGGAAGGGTTTGGAGGGATATGGGCCAGGTGCTGGCAGGTGGGACTAGATTGGGTTGGGATATCTGGTCGGCTTGGACGGGTTGGACCGAGGGGTCTGTTTCCCTGCTGTACATCTCTATGACTCTATGCTCAAGAGGACAGGGCATATGGCCTTCAGTCAAATCTCAGTGATCAGGCTCACATTAAGAATGGCTTGGGAGAGGCACTAATGGGTCTCAGAGCCCATGGAACTCCATCTCAGTAAGGAAGTCTCAACTTCAGGAAGGGAGAAATTTGATAGTAGAAAATAAAATGGAAGAAAGCAGTCTTATAAATCCAAGCTTCAGCCATTGGAAAAAGGCTGAAAGCAGTCCCAGAACAGTCAGCAGCATATTCATATGCATTAATATCATAAAACCATCTTTCCAGGAGGGATACTATACTCCTCTTTAAGTAGTTTCTCAAATTATGTTTGATTAATTGGTTGGGTATGAAGTTTAATTTGTAACTCAAAACAGTTTAATTGCATAAAAAAAACAAATGAACCTTTACACAGTTTGGTTAAATCTAGTAAATACAATTCACACCCTTAACTGGCTATTACAATGGGTAATACTGCATTTACTTAACATTGAAAAGCATAATAATCTCATAATTTTATAAATATTGTCTCAATTTCACGAGAGTCTGAATAAAGCATGTTTGCCGACAGCAATTCAAAAGTAGTCATTGGCTGTAAGCATTTAGGATCATCTAGAGAATGTGATAGCACACTGCATTTTCTTTCTTAATTGTAGAAAGAGAAATAATTCCAAATACAAAGCTATTAATCTCAGTTCAAACACTTTTGGATAAATACTTAAGTGGTAACATTCTGTTGAAAAAGAGGCAATACTTTAAAAATGTGCTTTGGTGAAATAAGGTTGAATCTGAACTACTCTCACTAAGGTACACTAGTACAAACGTCACCCCTGTGCCAGTTTTGCAGATGGGTTGACAAGTTTTAAATAAACAGAAAGGAATTTTGAACCAAATCATAAAATGATTGCAGCACAGAAACAGATTATTTGGCCTCATCATGTCTGTGTGTCAGCTCTTTGTAACAGTAATCAGTCATTCCCAATAACAGTACAGATTGTAAAATGTGATCTTGATACAAGAAGGATTGTCATACTCTTCCACTAACCTGAAATAACCCCTAGGAAGACTTGGTGTGGGAAATGGGCAGCTACAAATATTCTGGACGCACAGACGTTAACCTGAACTAGCCAGAAGACTGCCCATAGTAAAGCTCGCAGACACCTGAAATAGTGAGAGCAGTGATTACAGTGGGTGACAATATAACATGACAATTAGAATGAAGCACACATACTTGTGAAGTATCTAAGTAGCACATAGAACAGCCATGACATTTTTAAAAATATGTTGTGCACATTTTAACCAATATTCAACTTAAACTTCTGGTCTCGGTGTTATAAAGTGCTCCCGTTGTTTGAATGTGTAGGTGAATTGGCAGGAAGAAATTGGCAACTCAGGAGTTTTGCCAATTGACTAAGTTTTATTTCCAAACAGAACTATGTCCTTTTTGTTTAATTTTAGGAATACTCACTGACCCATTGCTTTGCTGCTCAAAGCTTGACTTCCGCTGACTGTAGTAAAAAAAGTGAGGTCTGCAGATGCTGGAGATCAGAGCTGAAAATGTGTTGCTGGTTAAAGCGCAGCAGGTCTGGCTGCGTCCTGTTCCTGATGACGGGCTTATGCCCGAAACATCGAATTTCCTGTTCCTTGGATGCTGCCTGACCTGCTGCGCTTTAACCAGCAACGCATTTTCAGTTCTGCTGACTGTCTAGAATTTACAATGTTTGTCACCAAATTTAAAGGATTGAGTACATGATCAGCCTTAGTTTATAGTATGCGTTTGCAGCCTTTACTATACATGGATACTGAGATGTTGGTGTCATACTCCGTGTATATTGTCCTGTTGTATTTTAAGAGAAACTAAGGTATCATTTGCCTGGTGATGCAAAAGATCTCTTATCAATATCTACAAGGTTTGGAAAACAACTCTCCTGGAGTTTTGTTGGTAGAATTCATCCCTCAACCAAGATCACCAAAATGAAGTAACTATTGTGTGGGAGCTTGCTGAGCCCAACACTGACAACACATCAATATTAACTCATTAGCTTTCAGTTGTTGAAAAGTCAAGAAAGGCACTTGAGCCAAGGACTCTCAATTTGTTTAACAGAGTTGGTCATTTTAATTTGTCTTACTTTACAGTTACCACAACCAAATCAAATCCTGACAGATTGCATATAGAAATAAAAGGGTGAAAAATTACTATTGACTCCCTGATAAATACTTCTTTTAATATTTAGGTTTATTGCAACAAACCTTTACATATAATTTTTAAAAGCATTTACGTATTCCAAAGTTTGAAGTTGCCTTGCATTTATACTTTTAAGATTTATTCATTTCTTTCCCAATGTCTTAAATGTGAATTGCGTTATCAGGCAGATGCCTCACAAGACCCATCTTGGATTAATAGAGACTATCTATCTCCTGTGAAGTTTGTTTTATAAGTTCACTAAATGCTACATAAAATAATCAAGCAAAGACCTCATGCTATTATTGCTAGACTATAAATCCAGGGACCCAGTTAAAGTTCTGGGGAGCTGGGACTGAATCCCACCATGGCAAATGGTGGAATTTTCAATTCAGTAAAAATCTGAAATTAAGAGTCAAACAATTATCATGAAACTATTACTGATAGTTGGTTCACGAATTTCCTTTTTAGGAAAGAAAACTGTCATCCTTTCCTGGTCTGGCCCACATCTAGACCCACAACAATATGGCTGATTCTGGGCAATTAGGCCATTAATGCTGGCCCAGCCAGTTACATCCCATGAATGGATTAAAAACTTAGCTATTCATTTTCTGAGACTGAGTTCATCTCTTTGTCAAGCAATATGATCACAGATCAATTTATCCACACTCTTTAACATCTCTCATATCAAATCAAGATCTGCCCTGAGCTTGTTTTTTTTTACCTCTGGTATAAATCTTTCTTCCTACTCATGGATCCCATCAAACTTGTATTGCTTCAAAACTTATAAGTTTTAAGAGGTTAAATGTCTCAAAGACTCACCAGTTCTGAACATGATGCTGCTTATTCTGAAGTGTGCTGGTCAGAAATGCTGTCACCATGACATACCAAACTCCAGCTGACCCCATAGCGTGACCCGATGGGCTTCCTGAAATAGATGAAGTTTTGGGGTCAATAGGAATGATTTTTTTAAAAAGCCAATGCATAATTTTTATGTCCTGATCAGTCCTGATATTTTTGGGAATGTGAGAGTCTCTCAATACCTGGTCCTGTTTCACAGGTGATAGGGTATTGTTCTAAGACTGGAACAGATGAGTTACCATAGTAGGATGTTTCATGAACCCACCAGTAAGGTCTCTGTCCAAATAATATCCTGAAATGAAAAGAGAGAAGCATCTTTTTTTTTAAAAAATGAAGTTATTTATATATTTAGATTCTAAAACAAAGATAATTTCTGGTTTTCACACCAAGGTACACTACTGTAAAACATGTTAGGACCAAATAACAGGCAACATATTTGTTAAACATTTACACAGGAATATCTAGAAAATGCTGATAAGAAATGCTTTTTAGAAGTCTTTTGAACAATGAGCTGAACTCAGCAGGTATAACTATTGTAAAACTTTAGGTTGCAGTGTATTCTGTTTACTGAGTCCTGATTGTGGACAGGTTATCTTAAAATGTTGCCTTGATCTTGTTAATTGTTGATCCCTGTTTAGACACCCCTAAAACCTGTTTGAACAAAATGCACCCACATCATTTCACCAACAACAGACCTGAAGGTTGTTTCTTATACCATATGAAGCAGTTAGATATCTGAGGGTTCATTTGTCCTATTACTGTGGCGACAGCACATTTAAGTGTATTGGAGAGGAAAGAAATGTTGGAATAAAAGAAATAGGAGCAGAAGTAGGTCATTTTGCTTCTCCAGTTTGAAACATCCTTTCAACATCTCCTGCCAAATCCCTCAGAACCACATCTTTCAAAAGACCATCTCATGTTCTTCTAAACAGTGATCAGTAAAAGTCCATCCATCCCAGCAACGTGCATTTTCTTGAAACAGCCTCCAAATACAAGTGCAGAACAGTGTTTGCAACAATGGAGTGGTCAAGGGTTAATTTGATTTTTCTTGAGAAGAAGGGTGATGTCAGGTTTGATGGACAGTACCTGAGCTGAGAGTGGAGTTAACAATAACAATAGCTTTGAGGACAGGAGTTGGGATGTCATGTTGAAGTTGCACAGGATGTTGGTGAGGTCTCTTCTGGAGTACTGTGTACAGTTCTGGTCACCTTGCTGTAGGAGGGATAGTATTAAATTGGAGAAGGTTCATAAAAGATTTACCAGGATGTTGCCATGAATGGAATGTTTGAGTTATAAAAATAGGCTGGATAGGCAGGGTCTACTTTCACTGGAGTGCAGGAGATTGAGGGGTGACCTTCTAGAGGTTTTTAAAATCATGAGGGGACATAGATGAGATGAATAGCAAGTGTCTTTTCCCTAGGGTGGGGGAGTTCAAAACTAGGAGGTATATTTTTAAGGCGTGAGAGGAGGAAGTTTTAAAAAAGGACTGGGGGGGCAACGTTTTTACATAGAGAGTTGTTCATGTGTGGAATGAACTGCAAGAAGAAGTGGTGGATGTTGGTATAGTTACAATATTAAAAAAACATTTGGATAAATTCATGAAGAGGAAAGGTTTGGAGGATATGGGCCAAGTGCAGGCAGGTGGAACTAGTTTAGTTTGAGATCATGGTCCAGTGTGGACTAGGTGGATCAAAGGGTCTGTTTCCATGCTGTGTGACTCTGACTCTATTTGTTAATGTGAGAACCAGGAAGAGAGGTTTTGTGGTCAGCTGTTTCATGGGCAGAATGGAACAGGTCCAGAACTCAACCCACCCTCTCACTATTTGCAAGTTTAAAATGTGTTAAAACAAGGGATGTTGATTGATCATTGATGCAAGTCCTTTGCTTTTTTTTTAACATCTGTTATATGATGCAGTGACTTTAGCTCTGGGTTTTATACAGTCAGTTCTTCTATAACATAATGGTTGTGTTCTTGAACAACCCCACATTAAAGAAAAATTGCCCTTTAGAAACAGCGCTTAAAATGTTGGTGATGTAATCATGTTACAGCTGAAACACATTTTAAGTTTGCACTTTAGAAAGTGTCTCCAGTTTGTCAGACAAGTTACAGGGAATTTGGGTTAATGAAACAGCAGTATGACCTGTATTTCTTTGAATTCATATGTGACCAGCATCTGAATAAAGAATTTCCCTTCAGCTAAAGGGAGGTAAAGAATATAAGAAGTTCAACAGGGATAGTATAGGACATATGAGAATAGAACTTAGAAACATACAGTACTATTGTTGGTGTAAAACTGAGAAAGTAAGCCAGAGGGGTTCTGTCTTGTAACCTCAATCTTGAATAAATTGGTTGGTTATTATAGACAATATAATGCCACGCTCCTAATCTACAAACAATCAACTATCTCGGACACAAGTTGTGCTTAAACATGTGATGAGGACAGGGCTGGATAGAGTTGCATTTGCTTGTGGTTGACCTGATTTCGTTCACTGAATCAGCTTAGGGGAAATCAGTATTTTCAATCAAAGCGAGACGTTCGAAGGAAAATATAAAAGTAGCGCCCTCCAGATGCCCCAAATGCTCAGCTAGCTAATCCTGTGGTGCTGACTTTCCCTGGGCTGATGCAGTGAAAAAAGAAGTCAATCACACTGACTTCATTGAAGCTAGAATGTTGCATCACTCAATCCCAGCAAGATGAACAGTGAATAATGAGAGAACCTTTTTACCAGCGTCAACTCGTTCCTGGTGTGTAAATAGAAACAGAGCCATTCCTTTCTATAAATCCAGTTCTCAGAAACATTTAGGCTATCTTTTGGATTTTGCAGGTGATAATGTATGAAATTTTTCTTTTTCTCTGAAACTTACCATTTGAAGATGAGGTTGAGCCAGTCTCCAATGACAGCCACCCAGATGAGTTTGACACCCACGGCTTCACACAGATGGAACCAAATGGGAAAGAAAACAAAGAAAGTGTTTCTCAGGTCAGCGGCGAAAGAGATGAAGGTGAACCAGCTCTCGGAGTCCCTGTAATTCATCTGTAGGTACTGCACCAGCTCTACCCCGGAGCTATGGAGCAGGTCCATCCCAGCGTCCATTCTCTGCACCTTTTGGGAACTTAAAGTAATCTCTTACACAATCTGTCTCTTTGCAGGATTAGCTCTTCTCTGCTGTGCTGTGTGGATCCGTTATATACTGTCCTAGCCAGCAGCGTAGTACGCAAACAGTGATCTTTGGACTCGTGCTAGGTTCACAGAGTCAATGAACAAAGCAAGATCATGCCAAGCTGACGCATACATGTTTGGATACCTATTAGGTGAAAAACATCCAAGCCATTGAATTTATTGATTGAGCTAATAAACAATTAGAGAGGAAAGATTTTTAATATTATTGCACTTCATCTCATGTAATTTTAGATGCAGTAACAGCGGTCTAAGCCTGACCAATTTTTAAAATAGAGTAAACTAATTAAAACATTTAATATCCTTATTAATTTTGAACGAGAGGAAAGCAAATGTTAACCCTGTAACAGCTGGAGTTTTCACTAATAGCTCAGATGCCTGTTAAATTACTGTGTAAACATCGTACAAACATATGCATTATCCTTTAAAGGTCACCTGGGGTGATATTGTGTGACATTATATCAGTGTGAAAAACATTGTACCGAATTTTGCTTGTTAAAAATAATCCAGAAGTACTTGTTAAAAAATAAAACGGTATTATTTCTGCTTAAATGATGGAGAGATGTTTTCCCCCAATTTAGCCAGGAGGCCCTGAAGGCTAGTTTTGCAGATTCAAACTGGATAACCAATTTCTTAGCATTATACCCTTTTCTCAGGAATTCACTAATCATTGCTAAAAAGTTGATGTTGCAAAATTCCTGTGATAAAGTGGATTTAAATATGTTTTCCTACAGAAAATTGTTCCTCTCCTTCACAGAAGTTAATAGAATTTACACAAGCCAACCAGAGAGTTTCAAGAAAATTATCCATTTATACAGAAAAACACAAAAAACAATCTATTATTCATAAGTAGCATGGTTTTCACATTTTCTTTCACAGACATATTTTGCCATTTGATATAGATTGAAGTTATTGTGCAGTTGATATACCCATCTTTGATTTCCACAAGAGATTTAATATCCATATTGACTAGAAACATCAGATGGATAATGGTAGCCTAGATGATGAATTCATAAAATGTTTTCACAGTGGTTTCTTAGAACAGCATGTTCCACAGCTGAGCAGAGTTCAAGCTATAACAGACATTGTATTGTGCAATGACTTAGGATTAATTAATGACCTTACAGTGAACGTGCCCTAGGTAGCAACACCATAACATGGTGGAATTTTACATTCAGCTTGAAAGAGAAAGGAATGTGTCCAGGGCTATCTTTTTAAAATTAAAATGAAGGAAATTGTACAGACATGGAAGTTGAGCTGGCTAAAGTGAATTGACAAATTATTTTAAAGGATAATTCAATATAGATGCAGTGGCTGGATTAATGGGGATATTTCTGAATATACAGAACAAATATATTTGAACAAATAAAACATTTCTAGGAATTGGCATACCATCTGTAGGTCACTAGAAATGTTAATGAGTATCAATCTAAAAAAAGGGATGAAGTAGTTTTTTTAAAAAAAGCAAAGATCAAAAACATTAGTAAGGAGGGAAAATTACAATATGAGAGAAATGTAACCAGAAATATAAATACAGATGGTTAGAATTTCAATAAATATTTAAAGAAGGGTTAATAAAATGAACATTCACTCTACAAAAGGTAAAATTGGTGAATTAGTGATGGAGAAGTGGGTTCATGATAACTTCTACTCCAGTTCCTGCCTTATCGTTATCATCCTTGATTTCCTTACTGATTAGAAATCTATCTACTTCAGCCATGAATATACGTAATGACCTAGCCTTGACATCCCTTTTTGATAAAGCATTCCACAATTTTTTTGATACAAAAGAACCCTTCTCATCCCTGTCTTAAATTGATGACTCCTTACACTGAGATTATACCCTTTGGTCCTAGACTCTCCCACAAATGGCCAGAGATGGTTGGTGTGCTCGGGCAGAACGCTGGTGGTTGGTGGCATTGTGGAAATGGCTGGGGCCCAGAGTGCTGGAGTCCTGAGGCGAGGCAGCTGCTGAGCTTGGATGGCAGTCAGCAACAAGACAGCAGCGCTGGGGTTAAGCAATCGAATCCAGCATGGGAGAGAGGATGGTGGTTGGCAGTAAGATGGCAGCATGGAGGTGCAGGAAATTGAGAGATCTAGTCCAGCACAAGAGAGAGATCAAGCTCTCGTGAGGAAAGCCCAGCATGGAACCACTACAGGCCCATGGCTAAAGAAAGACTGTAATTTGGAATTTCTAACTTTATTTTCTATTTATTACTTTCTACTGAGAAGAACTATAATGTTGAACTTATTCTTTACTTTTCTACATTTTACCTAAAATTTGGTACCTAGTTATTTGGAACCTAAGAATGGTCCATGAATTGTGAAATTTTCACTGTACCCCTGTATGCCTGTACTCGAGCACATGACAATAAAACCCACTTCTGATTCCAATTGTATTTCTAAAGGGAAGTAATCTTAATCAAAATTATCGTGCATTTCCACCAAGTGTGACCATTTGCAACTGTCGCAGAATTCTCTTCAAGTTGAGTTAATTGATTTTAAACACACAGCATTATGAAGCGAGTAAATAGGAGAAGGTCCAGACAATTGTATCACTGTAAATAAAAGTGTTTGAATACTTTGGTGACACTCTATCCTTCTATGTCAGGCTTTCTGGTGTATAGCACTGGAAAGTTTTAAAAATATGTAGCATTCCCAGAAATCGATTACTATTTGCCAATTAAACTTGTATAGGCTTCTGAATACATCATTTTTAATGGTAATTTTTTGGTTCAGTGGTTAGGGCAGCTATGCTGAAGTGCCAGGGACCCAGGTTTGATTTCACCCTCGTGCAAATGTCTGTGTGGAGTTCACACATTCTCCCTGTGTCTGTGTGGGTTTCCACCGGCTAGTCTGGTTTCCTCCCACACTCCAAAGGTGTGCAGGTTAGGTGGATTGGTCCATGCTAAATTATCCAGAGTGTTCAGGGTCTGGATGGGATGCTCTTTGGAGGATCGGTGTTGCCTGTTTCCACACTTGAGGGATTCTATGAAAAAGGAAAGTGCATGGTTAGAGTTCCATACTAAAATATTTATTTCTTGAGATCAACCCATTTTCAAGTGTACTGATAAAACTGCACCAGATTACCACTCTTAAATACAATTTTTTAAATGTTCAGGAATTTAAAAAGGTGTAAATATTAGACTTCATTGCAGTAAAGTTATAATCGACTTCAAACATTTACGCTGTTTCTATCTCCAGAGATACTGCCAATTCTGCTGAAAGTTGACAGGAATTTCTGTTTCTGTTAATTTTTAAATGATCAATTACTCGGCCCAATTATACGGGTTTTGTAACCGATTTTGTTTGTGATCATGCAAATGCATTTGAGCAGAACCTTGAACCACAATGTCATTTTGAAACATAGGCACAATTTTAACCCACATTACTGAATCATTCTGCCTCTTATTTTCGGTGATTAATATTTATTACCTGCTTTATTGCTCCTGCCAAGTTAACGTGGAGTGGCGGGAGGGAGGGGGGTGAACAAAATTCCTCCAATTGATAACTTTAATTAAACTTCACACGGAATTGTCAACATGGGAACTTATGAAGTCAGAAAGCATTAGGCTGTGTGAAAGTCCACAAAGGAACACACAGCCATGCACATAGATCATAAAGACACTAACCACCTCCCCCCCCCATGTCCTAGCCCCATACCTCACAAGCCAGGCTTTGTTATCACATAGCCTGACATTACACACTACTTATTTAAATAAATCTGTTGGACAATAACCTGTTATCATTTCTAACTTTGTCCACCTGGTCTAACACCGGCACCTCCACATCACACCGGACCCGAAACATTAACTTTGATTTTTCTTCACATATGCTGCCAGCCCTGCTGACCTTTTCCGGCAACTTCTGTTTTTGTTTCTGATTTACAGCATCTACAGTTCACATGCTAACTTCCTTTCCAAGATTATCAACAAGAGGATTATTATCAGAACATGAATTTTCTGGTAGTAATTGAAAGATAAAAACATGCCAGATTCTTGACTAACTTGACTGTATACAAAGGAATTGACTCTACTGAATACTCCACACCAACATTTGCAAGTTCCCCTCTGCGCCAAAACTTTCCTGATTAATAGCCTTCCTTTATTGTAACTGTGTCAAAATTCTGGAACTCTCTCCCTAACAGCACTGCCCACCATGGACACCAATGACTCACAACTACCCTCTGAAATGGCCTAGAGACCAGACATATGTGAGGAAGATGATTCACTCATCAGCTGGGTAACTGGGATCTATAATAAATGCTGGCATTGCCATTAATACTCACATCCTGAAAATTTGTTGTGTTTTTTCTTTAAAAGTCAACTTAAAATTGCAAAGCACCTACAAAGTTCGTAATCTCTCCTTAAGAGATTTCTAAAATACTATGGCCGTGATTTCCTGCTTCTACCTACACAAAATGGACTGCAGTGTTCAAAATGGCTGCTCACCACAAACTGCTCAATCTTCTCAAACCACTCACAGTCAGACTTCCACTTGGGACCTCTCACCTACAGACTATTACCTGTATGTCTGGGAGTTACAAATTCTCCTTCTTCCAGTTGCTAATTTTCCTGTTGCAGTGCATCTGTTACTAGGTATAAAATGCTATTACTATTCACTGGAGTACTCTTCCCTGTTCAGGACTACCACAAGGGTTGAGTTCTTAAATCTTTAACTCATCCCTGCTGCTGACTGTGCTGGTTATGCAGGCGACTTGAAGTTGAGTCCAAAGATTTCATACCACTGTTAACCATGTAATATATAGTCAATCCAAATCCACACTGCTGCCAACATATGACACTGCATGAGCTAGTGCACATGATAAAGGTTGCTGACGCTATCCTCTCAGAAATGGCAGGATCTGCTTGTATTGTGCATTTGAGGAAAACTGACATGCTATGACATGACAGGTGGTTTTTCAGATATCATAATGTGATACATGTTAGTTCCCACAACATATGAATAGGACCTAGGTCATGGAGCACTGAAGAATTCAAAGTGAACTTTCATTACAGCATCTGGTATTTCCAAATGGATACTATGATCACAGGCACTTGTGCATCTGGGCTCAAGCTAAGCAATCCTGATGTCTTGTAGCATGCTTCTCTCAGGAGAAAGTGAGGTCTGCAGATGCTGGAGATCAGAGCTGAAAATGTGTTGCTGGAAAAGCGCAGCAGGTCAGGCAGCATCCAAGGAGCAGGAGAATCGACATTTCGGGCATAAGCCCTTCTTCAGGGATGTGCTGCAAATGGACTCAGTAACATGGAGACTGAGATCTTTACACCATTAGGTTACATGGCATTATACAGTGACAACATCATGACCATATCTCTTACAGGCATATTACATATCTGCTGCTTGACATTATACAAAAGCGAAAAACATTTTCTGGTCTGACTAGAGTTCCTTGTAGTTCTAAGATATCACTAATTGCACATTAGCAACTAGTTACAGGTTACATTGTTTAGAATTCCAAATCTTGGAATTTCCTCCCTAACAGCATTGCAACTCCACAGTACATGGGCTACAGTGGTTCAAGAAGGCAGTTCATCATCACCAACTCAACTGTAACTACAGATGTGGGCAATAAATTACTTGCCCAGTCAGAAATGTTCACATTTCATGAATGAATTAATTAAAAATGTCCAGTGTGAGTTCTCACTCCTTAGATCCTACACTGTCCTCCCTCAAGTCCATATGATACCACCATGTGATGGTGCTTATACAGCGCTCAGCACTAACCCTTTCAGACAATATATAGCAATTGGCATTAATACAAAATGGTTGGTTCTCCGGATCAGCAATTACAATTCTAAAGAAAATGTACTCAACACTCAATAATTCTTATTTGGTTTTCTGTGCAGCAATATCTCTCAATTTTCCCAAAAGCTTCTTGGAATTGTGTTTAATTGAGATCCTGCTGTATTTTCCCTCTGTTGTGTTACATTACTTTGGACTCTTTCAGTAATTTGAGCCAGACCATATTATGAGAGACTAAACAAAGTACAGGGAATTGCCCCATAACCTATTATTCACCAAAGTTCAAGACTTCCCACGATCTGTTGCAGTGGGTTTGCCATTGATTCCATGGAAACATCAATATCATTGATTAAGCAGTTTTTTAAATTTGGCATATTAAGTGTTTCTCATGCATTTCTTATCAGAAACAATGTGTAGCAAATCAGAAAATATAACAGTGAGAGGCTACAATATTTCAATAATCAATTGAATTTCAAAATAATTTTATAAGTTGGCTACTGCATTAAAATTTGGTTAGCAGTTAAAAAAAAACGCAATCTCCCGAAGTTCAGTTAATTTTCTGTAAACAATTCAGATGATTTTCATAAGAACTGTCCTTGCGAAACAGGAATGTACGTAGGGTTTCAAACCCAGCTATTGCAATGACGCAGGTCTTTTTGATAGAAAGGGCATTGACTCTGTTTTTCATTGGGATTGCTCAGAGTCGTAATCATTGACTGTCAGTGGAAATGATAACAAAGGTGGAAAAACATGACTTCAGCACTGAGCAAAATCAATGGCAGCAATGAAGTGGATTTGAGGTCCCCTTGAAAACATGAGTTCAGATGTTTTACCTTATTTCCATGACCCTTCAACAATTACTGTTTCTGTACTCAGATTGGTGACCTCCCAGACACCTTTGTCGGCTATTATTGTAGCAATGCTCTACTATTGCCAGATTTGAAAATAAATCAACCACATGTGATTTTATTGTGAACACAGTGAAAAGCATTTTGAAACTTCTGATTAGTTTCTACTTAGACTTTGGAGAATGTTTCCTGAATGTGCTCATGAAGTGTCTTCAAAATTACTGATATCAAAGAAATACAAGACAAAATGGAATGAAGCCTTAAACATTAATTCTGGACGTTACTCTGTTGAGAAAAGATATTGTAATTTGCATGTGGAAAACAAGTTATCACTCCAAGACAATATGTTTTCAGTTACACTGAATAGTCAAAAAGGCAATGACATAGTGGTTTTATTGCTAGACTGTTAATCCAAGGACCCAAATAAAGCTCTGGGGACCTGGATTTGAATCCCACCACTGCAGATGGTATAACTTGAACTCAGTAAAATCTAGAATTAAGAGTCTAATGATGACCACAAATCCATTGTTGAAAAAAGCCCATCTGGTTCATTTACCTCCTTGACGGAAGGAAGCTGCCATCCTTACCCGGTCTGGCCTACATGTGACTCTAGACCCACAGCCATGTAGTTGGCTCTTAACTGCCCGCTGGGCAATAAATGCTGGCCTAGCCAGTGCTGCCCCCATCCTGTGACTGAATTAAAAAACAAGTTAAGTTGGCAAGTGCCATGTTAATTAGCACTGTTTCAATTGGTTTCGTCATTCTTCAGTCATGGCTGTGATGGTTGTGCCTTCATTAGAAACCATTGAATATGGGAAATCCATTTTTCCCATTAAGCTGCAAACTGAAATGAATTGCATTGAAACTCCCAGTGGAAGTAACTAATCTTAGTATCAAGGTGGCAAGGCTTTGAAAACCTCTATTGACTGAAGCTAACTTGGCAACATTTCAGTCAGTTTTATAATCTCCATCACTCCATTCTGAATAGTTGCTTTCATAGTCAAAATGTTTTAGCCATTCTGACCATTCATAGTTTCTGTTTTGATATGTCATTGACATCAAAATCTACAGCTCATTGTGGATTTTGTGCATTTAATTTCAGTAAATTATTTATGTGAAGCAAATTTCTCTTACATCTAGTAGCATAACTTGATACTGTCAGCAAATTTCCTGTTGCCGCAGCTCCCTCTTCTATTTAGTTTCCAAATGATGTAAGCAGCAGAGATTGACGTGTTTTCACTGATGAATTTTATAGGTTTGTTAAACTCCAATATTTTCACATGGGTTGGCCTTGTGACGTTCTCCATGCATGAAGATGTTGGTTTGAGACACACAAATGACGCAGGTGCTGTTGCCAAAAAGGCCATTGACATTGTTTTTCCCAGGCATGCTCAAAGTTTTGTGATTATTGGCTGTGAATTGAATTGATAACGAGACAAAAAAACATTCCCCTCTCCTATATAAGCCCTGAATCACCACAGGCAAAATCAGAAACTGAACTCTGAGCTGACAAAACCTGCAGTAGCTTCCGAACATGCAGAGAATGGACGCTGGGATGGATCTGCTCCACAGCTCCGGGGTAGAGCTGGTGCAGTACCTACAGATGAATTACAGGGACTCCCAGAGCTGGTTCACCTTCATCTCTTTCGCCGCTGACCTGAGAAACACTTTCTTTGTTTTCTTTCCCATCTGGTTCCATCTGTGTGAAGCCGTGGGTGTCAAACTCATCTGGGTGGCCGTCATTGGAGACTGGCTCAACCTCATCTTCAAATGGTAGGTATTGTCAGATAAGTTCTTTGGAGTTTTATTAAAGGTCTCATTTGAGTAATGGAATAGACACTAATACAGGCCAGGTAGCAAACTGAATTAAGTACTTTGTGATGTCTACTGGTCATGTAAAACATTATATCAATGGTTTCTTTCTTATTGAAAGTAACCTCAGATATACTTGCTGTAACTTGCTTTGAGATCTGGAAATTTGTGACTGAAGACAAATACTTCCTTTTATTTCAACTTTAAGTAGTGAAAATGAGAAATGCTTATAAATTAATGCATTTTGCAGCATTTCTTCTTGCATTTCTTGTGTCATAGTCTGCTACCATCCTGGTCTGTCCTGAGCTTAGGGGTGGTCAAACAATTGAACTCTACCTGACAAAGAGGATGTTATGGTCAAGGTGGGGATGTAGAGTAAGCACTGACCATTTTGAAGGCAGTGTTTGAACCATCTGGCCACTGCACTTTTCAATGTTAACATACTGAGATTTGGAATATATTATCTGGAAATCAAAATAGTATATCATTGGTCCACCCAACACATATTGGACAGGCCTCACTCTGTCCCATGTGAGATCAAGTCAAATTATACTAATAATAGTAAATGTGTTTTAGATTTTAAATTATGCATATTTTGCAATAAGTTATGGATATTAAAATAAATCATTTAATTTTTCTTGTAATTTTTTCTTGGTCTTATCTCTGGTTATTGAAACGTTTTTAATATTAAGTAGGTCATCTGAATTGAGGATTCTAGTTTGTGGTTTAGTTCCAAATTAAACCTGCTGAATCAACAATTCCAATGTTTTACCCTTTGGTCCACTGGTTACATTATCACCAGATCCCTTTAACTCTTGCTAAGCCTGTGATTGAAATTTCCTGTATTTGTCAATGAGGAAGTTTCAGAATAAATTAGGACTTTTAAGAAAATTACATAATATAATATTTGTGTCATACTGATTTTTTAATAAAATTAAACTGATTTGTTGTGGTGAAGAAAATGATTACTTGAGCATAACTTCTAGTGTTTAGGCACTGGTTCATATTTCATGGTGTTTGGTCAGAGATCAACTTAGCATCTAAAACAAACAAGTTTGAAGTAATTCTAATTTTATTTTGCCTGTGGTTGAGATCAATGTAATAGAGTTGGAAAACCTTCTTGTTTTCTGTTCTGTAGTCTGGCATCGCAAAGTTGCACTTTAACTTACCTCTTGGCAAGAGCTAAGAAATCGCAACTGGGGATTCCAGTCTGTGGTTTAGTTCCAGCTTTAACCTGGTGAATAATCAATTCCAATATTCTACCCTTTGTTCCACTGGCCACACCGTGCCAGTTCCCTTTAATGCTTCCTAAGCCAGTGATTGAAATTTCCTTCAAGTTATCGGTGAGTGAGGTTGCCAAATTGAATACCTAAATACAAGGCATTTAAGCAAATTACACACTGCATATTCGATATAGGTTAACCTTTCTCCCATTACTTTTCTTTTACAGGTTCTTATTTGGACAAAGACCTTACTGGTGGGTCCATGAGACCCAGTTTTATGCTAATTCTTCCCTTCCCGTGGTGCAGCAATTTCCGATCACATGTGAAACCGGACCAGGTACTGGCAATTCACTACAGAACAGAGGCAGCAGCTAGAATTGCAGTTTGAAATGTTGTTTATTTTTGCTTCTGCCATCTCCTCACTGTCTGCTTTTCTTGTCCGGTCTAATTTGATATGCTGCAAGTGAAGTAAATCATTCATTATACATTATACATCCAATACTAGCAGCTAAAGTAATCAAAAAAAAGAAGCATCCTAATCAGGGTTTTTGGCTGGCACGCATCAGAACAAATGCAAGAATGACAAATTTCAAAGGGAGCAACAATTCATCCTGTGTCAGAAAAAGGTGCTGAATGGATGGCAAATCAACTCTGAATAGTTGAGAGAATACACACAAGGATTGGCCACAGACAGCTGCATGGAAAAGAGATGATGTCAGGAACTAGGGAAAAGAGCAAAGACAATGGTTTGCAGTCTTCTCAATTTTAGTATTGACCATCCATCACTGGACGCAGGATGAGAAATCTGACAATGTAGCGAGAGTGGGAGGGTTGAGAACAGTGGTGATGAGGTGGACTGAGCATGCGTGAACAAACCGTGTGCTTTCAGATGCTGTCACCAAGGGGCATGTAGATAGGAGGGGACCAAGGATAGATCCTTGTGGGATACTGGAGGCAAAGTAATGGGAGATTAATTGTTTTTTTAAAAAGTTTACAAAGTATACTAGAAGGTGTAGTGACATTTTCTAATCGAGTCTATGGATGATGTATTTGACAGGAAGTCCATCTGGTCATGCAATGGGTTCAGCCGGAGTCTGGCATGTGATGGTCACAGCATTACTGACCTTTGGATTACAAAAGAAGCAGCCCATCTTCCAAAAATGGTAAGATTTAAAACATTATACATACCACGTGAGCATAGGGATATCAGCACTGCTTTTAAGTGTTAGGTTTGTCTGGACTGTTATGTGGTCATGCACATTAAATGTAGTTTGTACATGAGGTGTGGGTGCCACTCAATACACACTCAATTCTGCAAGTTAGTGCTTTACATGTCTCTGAATAAAAACCGACTATATTTAAACGCATGACTTCCACATTTATCAAGATCAGAATCAACTTAGAAATGCTTACTTACAAGTAACTTCGGAACACTGTTCTGTAAGTTGATTTGAATTCATGCAAATATTATTTATAATTAAGCAGCGTGTACCATTTGTATATTATGTCCATCCAGACTCCTATTTAACTGAATCTTGAGTAAAAGGAGAACAAAAATAAGTATCTGTGCATAAATATTAGACAGCTGGATAGACGATGCATTATGCTGCAGTTACAGGCCCTTGTGAGTTTCAATTTGGAGATTCATTATTTTACTAACTGCTCAATGATTATCCTCCCAACTTCTAGGTGTCTCCATGTGCTGCTATGGACAGTGTTCTGGGTGATTCAGATCTGTGTCTGTGCATCGAGAGTGTTTCTGGCCGCTCACTTTCCACACCAGGTTTTCTTTGGAGTTATTTCAGGTCAGGATACTTTCTTTCAGTTGAAAAATATAACAATACAGCTGTGCATTGATGCAGTTTGCATTAATTTGAATGTGTGTAACCATTGGTTGTATTCTACATAACTGAGTTCTCAAGGGAAAATAAATCCAACTTAATGACTTTTTGATCACATTGACCAACACTGATACTTTTCTAATATGGATAATTATATGTGACTGTGGAGTCAATGGACTGATTTGATATCATTCATTTTAAGTCACCAGTTGAGATAAAACTCTAGCGCAGGTCCTATAAATGCTTAGAAGCTCTTTAACAATGGAGAAAAAAAGCCATTAAAGCTGCTTGAAATGCCTATTAAAATGCTACTCTTTCATATACACTAAATACACATTTTGCTACTGGCGTACACTGTCTGTAATGTACATATGCTATCGATTTACCAAAGATATTAATTGTGAGTTTCTACACTTAGGGTTGATGGTGGCTGAAGCGTTTGGTCGGACTGATGCAATCTACAATGTGAAGTTTACGCAGTACCTGAAGATCACTCTGTCCTTGTTCTCCTTCGCTCTGGGCTTCTATCTGGTGCTAAAGGTGCTGGGAGTGGACTTGCTGTGGTCAGTGGAGAAAGCCCAGAGATGGTGCGCCCGAGCAGAATGGGTCCACATCGACAGCACTCCCTTCGCTGGTCTGGTCAGGAACATGGGGGCCTTGTTCGGATTGGGATTAGCTCTCAACTCCCCCATTTATGCTGAGAGCTGCAAAGGGAAGAGGAGCCAGCAGTTCAGCTTCAGACTAAGTTGTATAGTGGCTTCATTACTCATCCTGCATCTGTTTGACTCAGTGAAGCCCCCGACCCAGACGGAATTCCTGTTTTACTTTCTGTCTTTCTGTAAGAGTGCTGTTGTACCTCTGGCTGCTGTGGTATTTGTTCCATACTGTGTGTCACAAATTGTAAACCGAGAGGAGAAGAAAAAGCTTCTATAGTTTCTGACCTCACAAAACTTGGAAACATGTTCACAGCACTGATGTGTGCTTTTATAAACAGAGAGAAAATACTAGAATTGCACTGCATCTGAAATGAGAAAAAATGCTGAAGGAGGCGATGGGCAGAGGAATTGTGAAAAACAGACAAAGAAGTCAGTGTTTCAGTGAGGTGGCTTGTTGATCCACCCAATCTCTTTCCAGATTCTGCTAAATCGTCAGTTTTCCTGTTTACTTTCCCCTGTTTCATTTTTTAAAAACTCCAAATTTTTGGGGACATTTGTACTTTTTTAGTTTCTGGATGTTATTTTGATTTGCATGTCATGTGAAAGGAAAACAAACGTGTTGAGAGGAATCAATTGATGGATTTCTGAATGCACAATTAGTTAGTCACTTTGTTCTTTAATAAAGAGAAGTAAACTGTGTGAGCCAATTTTCATAGGGTCAATAGCTTTGGTTGTCCTGAGTCTAATTATGAGCCAGTTGTCTCCTTCTGTCATGAGGATACAGCGATTTGATTTAGTGAGGGTGCAGGGTTAAAAATGGTGCTTTCACTAAAGGTATAGTGAATCAAACGCACATTTCATCCAATTGCCTGATTCGTTGAGGGAATATGGCACTGTACCTGCCTTGGTTTAGGGCTGGGCACAGCTTAATGGCTTGCTTCCACAGGAGGAAATGAAGATGGAGAGTCTGCTGTCTTCTCAGCATAATCTGCAGATGTAGATCAACCTGGAGGTTATCAGGCCAGAAAAGAATGATAAACGGGAAATCAATTGAACGATCAGAGCACTCTAACAATTATCAACATTCAGGGTTGGGAACAGGCTTTTGGCTGGGTACCATTTGTTAAAATGTTTTCTGTTAACTCCATGTATGTTCAGACTTTTGGAATATAATTCTTTCAAGAGAGGTGGGCAGTGTAAGCTAGAGTTTTTGTTTATCGCCCATCCCTAACTGCCTGGAAAAGGTGGTGTGCTGCCTTCTTGAACCTCAGCAGTCCATCTGGTGGAAGTAAACAATGATGTTAGGAAGGGATTTCTAGGTCTTTGATCCAGCTATAGTGAAGATGTGTAATACTGTGGCTTGAAGGAGGTGTTCCCAATCATTTGCTGCCCTTGTTTTCTAGCTGATAGAGGCTGTAGTCTGGAAAGCGCTTTTGGAAATGATATAATGAGTGGCTGCTGTGCCTCTTGTAATGATACTCACAGAATGATTATAAACACAGAGGAGGTCATTTGGCTCATCAGATCTGCATCATATGCCACTATGTATTGGTGATGGAAGGGATGACTTTTCATGATAGTGAATAGGATGCCTATTAAGCAAGCCACTTTATCCTTTATGTGTGCCTATTGTAATTTCATTCTGACTGCTGAAGTCCATTGTCTGGCCTTTGTGCCTAACTGGGAAAGACATTGAAATGCTGCACATTTCATTGTAGCTGCTTCAATACTGTTTCATGTCTGAATGCTGTTCCACCAGGTAATGACAATGTTGATCGATGTTGTTATCCACCACACAATGTTCCATTACACAGTCAGGCCAGTGGCCAGCTCTGCACCCAAGAAAAAAACAGCAACAGCTGAGACTCAAAGTGAATTGTTCTATTTTTTCTTTTTGTATATATGGTCCTCAAAACACTTTAGGCTGTTTTGTTGTAATAGTAATTTCAAATGGTGTGGAATCATTTGATTCTAATAAAGTTACACGATGTAATTTCAACTCAAACCTGAAATCAGCTCTTTTGTCACTACCTCTAGTGCAATCACCACGTAGCAGTGAGATTACCTGCATCAGTTACACTTTTTTTTTCAAAACTTCAATACACCAAGAATTTATGTTTGTTTCCACTATAAGGTAGAGGTGGCAAGGGAACTGTAAAACCTACGCCCACACCTCCCTCAGCTCTATCCAAAGTCCTAAAGGAGCCTTCCACAACCATCAAAGTTTTACCTGCGCATCCACTAATATCATTTATTGTATCCGTTGCTCCCGATGCAGTCTACTCTACATTGGGGAGACTGGGCGCCTCCTAGGAGAGCGCTTTAGGGAACATTTCCGGGACACTCGCACCAATCAACCACACCGCCCCGTGGCTCAACTCCACCTCCCACTCTGCCAAGAACATGGAGGTCCTTGGCCTCCTTCACCACCTCTCCCTCACCACCAGACGCGTGGAGGAAGAACGCCTCATCTTCCGCCTCGGAACACTTCAACCCCAGGGCATCAATGTGGATTTCAATAGTTTCCTCATTTCCCCTTCCCCCACCTCACCCTAGTTCCAAACTTCCAGCTCAGCACTGTCCCCATGACTTGTCCGGACTTGTCCTACCTGCCGATCTCCTTTTCCACCTATCCACTCCATCCTCTCTTCCCTGACCTTCAGCCCCTCCCTCACTCACCTATTGTACTCTATGCTACTTTCTCCCCACCTCCACCCTCCTCTAGCTTATCACTCCAAGCTTCAGGCTCACTGCCTTTATTCCTGATGAAGGGCTTTTGCCCTAAATGTCGATTTTACTGCTCCTCGGATGCTGCCTGAACTGCTGTGCTCTTCCAGCACCACTAATCCAAAATCTGGTTTCCAGCATCTGCAGTCATTGTTTTTACCAGATGAGATTACTGCATTTCCTTGAGTAATGGTATCAATTCATAATGGTCTTAGACAAGATGTACTTTAGAATCAATACAAACACCTTGACTGAGTGGTTCAGCCCTCTATGTGAAATGCAAAATTGTCAGAGTTATGGCCAATTGTGGGGGAAATAAGAATGGAAACAACTTGCCCATCATTTCTCAGAAGTCTGCAACTAAATTAGAAACTACCTTCTGATTAGAATGCATTGTGAAAATATCAGGTTATATGATATGCCACTAATAAATCAAAATCCACAAATAACTCTGACCGGAACATAACCTTAATTGAGAAACAGATATTTTATTGGGGTTTAAGTGTACTTTGTATCAGATCAACTATATATTTAATCGAGACCAAGAATTTAAAATTGCCTTTCACTTTTGAAGAATTGCATTTCAAATGTATATTTTGAACTCTCCATACAGATTAAAGGGATTAAATACTCCCCTTAAATGAACATAGTGGCAGTCTTATTATATACTCAATATTCCAGCTCAAAAATCTAAATAAAAATAAATATTTCTAAACTGCTCATTTTATCTAATTGGCAATTTGCCTGCATTGTGGAAATCTATATTTTGCTCTCCAGCTAATCAATGAAACTATTATTTCACCAATTGTTTATGAGTTATATAGACAAGGTGACTCCCTCAATCAATGATTAATTGGTTAATCATTCAAACTTGGATGGTTAATTAAATCATGAAATTGTTATTTGAAAATACTTCACATAATGTCAAAGTTCTAATTTGTATCTGTGCAATCCAATATTTAACTGGATGCTGTTTTGAGCAGACACTCGAGAGTACAATTTTATATCATGGTGAATATAAGCTTACCACTGAAAATTGTAATGAGAGTTCTGCTGAAATGTAGTCACAGTTAAGCTTAAAACAATCATAACTTTACAAACAATTACATTCTACTAACAGTTATGGTCAGAAATGTAACAAAATATTGATCTCATTGGCACCACAAACACTGTTTTAGAAATTTAGAATTCTTCTCAGAAAGGCTGTTGAAGCAAACACACATGATAATTGCAAAACTAATGGACAGATTTTTCTTCAGCAATTATTAAAGGTTATGGAAGGTGGTAGGTGGAATTAAGATATTAATCAGCCTATGAGCCAGTTAATTGGTGGAATAGAGTTGAGGGACTGAATAAACTACACTTGTTCCTATTGAAGACTCACCATTCCATTCTCAAGGACAACTAGAAGTGAACAATAAATGCTGGCAACACCCAAATCCACAGAATAAATGCAAAATCAAGTAAAATAATTTTTCATATTCAGCTGATAAAGGGTAGTTTTTTAATAATATCAAGATGCATAAAAAAAACTGGTTCAGTCATAAACCAGTGATTTTTGATTTGATTTGATTTATTATCATATGTACTGAGGTACAGTGAAAAATGTTATCTTAGATGCTTTACAGGCAGATCATACTATATAGTGCATTAGGGTAACAAAACAGAGTGTGGGATACAATACTACAGCTGCTGAGAAGTTTAAGAGAAAGATCAACATTAACATTAAAGAGATCCATTCAAAAGTCTGATAACTGTTCTTGAATCAGTTTGTATGTGTATATAAACTTTTATATCTACTGCCTGGTGGAAGAGTTTGAAAGAGAGTATAACCAGGGTGGGAGGAGTCTTTGATTATGTTGGTTGCTTTCCTGATGCTGTGGGAAATGGAGATGGAGTCAATTTATGGGAGGCTGGTTTGCGTGATGGACAGGGCTGTCTTCACAACTCTGTAGTTTCTTTCAGTCTTGGGAATAACAATTGCCATACCACACTGTGATGCATTGAGATAGGATGCCTTCTATGGTGAATCTATAAGGATGTCTTGAAACAGTAAAAGGTGGATAAATCCCTAGGACCTGATCAGTGAACACGCAAACTCTGTGAGAAACTAAAGGAGCGACTGCTGGGCCTCTTGCTGAGATATTTGCATCATCAATAGTCACAGGTGAGGTGACGAACGACTGGAGGTTGGCAAACATGGTGCCACTGTTTAAGAAGGGTGGTAAAGACAAGCCAGGGAATTATAGACCAGTGAGCCTGACCTCACTGGTGGGCAAGTTGTTGGAGGGAATCCTGAGGGACAGGATGTGCATGTATTTGGAAAGGCAAGGACTGATTAAGGATAGTCAACATGGCTTTGTGCGTGGGAAATCATGTTTCACAAACTTGATTGAGTTTTTTGAAGAAATAACAAAGAAGATTAATGAGGGCAGAGCAGTAGATGTGATCTGTATGGACTTCAGTAAGGCTTTCGACAATGTTCCCCATGGGAGACTGATCTCATGGTTAGATCTCATGGAATATAGGGAGAACTAGCCATTTGGATACAGAACTGGCTCAAAAGTAGAAGACAGAGGGTGGTGGTGGAGGGTTGTTTTTCAGACTGGAGGCCTGTGACAAGCAGAGTGCCACAAGGATTGGTGCTGGGCCCTCTACGTTTTGTCATTTACATAAATGATTTGGATGCGGGCATAAGAGGTACAGTTAGTAAGTTTGCAGATGACACCAAAATTGGAGGTGTAGTGGACAGCAAAGAGGGTTACCTCAGATTACAACAGGATCTGGACCAGATGGGCCAATGGGCTAAGTGGCAGATGGAGTTTTATTCAGATAAATGCGAGGTGCTGCATTTTGGGAAAGCAAATGTTAGCAGGACTTGTACACTTAATGGTAAGGTCCTAGGGAGTGTTGCTGAACAAAGAGACCTTGGAGTGCAGGTTCATAACTCCTTGAAAGTGGAGTCGCAGGTAGATGGGATAGTGAAGAAGGCATTTGGTTAGTTTCCTTTATTGGTCAGAGGTACTGAGTACAGGAGTTGGGAGGTCATGTTGTGGCTGTACAGGATATTGATTAGGCCACTGTTGGAATATTGCGTGCAATTCTGGTCTCCTTCCAATCTGAAAGATGTTGTGAAACTTGAAAGGGTTCAGAAAAGATTAACAAGGATATTGCCAGGGTTGGAGGATTTGAGCTATAAGGAGAGGCTGAACAGGCTGGGGCTGTTTTCCCTGCAGCGTCGGAGGCTGAGGAGTGACCATATAGAGATTTACAAAATTATGAGGGGCATGGATAGGATAAATAGACAAAGCCTTTTCCCTGGGATCCCTAGAGTCCAGAACTAGAGGGCATAGGATTAGGGTGAGAGAGGAAATATATAAAAGAGACCTAAGGGACAACGTTTTCACACAGAGGGTGGTACGTGTATGGAATGAGCTGCCAGAGGATGTGGTGGAGGCTGGTACAATTGCAACATTTAAGAGGCATTTGAATGGGTATATGAATAGGAAGGTTATGGATGGATATGGGCCAGGTGCTGGCAGGTGGGTTGGGATATCTGGTTCGCATGGACGGGTTGGACCGAAGGGTCTGTTTCCATGTTGTACATCTCTATGACTCTATGACTCTATGTGTAAGAATCCTTGTGGACATTCTGAAATGCCCCAGCATTCTGAGGAGGTAGAGGCATTGCTGTGCTTTCTTAACTGTAGGGTCAATGTGAGTGGACCAGGACAGATCGTTGGTGATCATCACTCTCAGGAACATGACACTCTTGACCATCTCCACCTCAGCACCATCGATACAGACAGGGGTGTGCCCTCCACTCCACTTTCAGAAGTCAGTGAATACTTCTGTCATTTTGCTGACATCAATGTAGAGATTGATGTCTTTACACCATGCTGTCAAGCACTCTATCTCCTTCCTGAACTCCGGTTGTTTGAGTTCTGACCTACAAAGTTGGTATCGTCAGCAAACTTGTAAATTGAAAGAATTTGTTCACAGAGTCGTGTGTATATAAGGTGTATAGTAAGGAGCTGAGTATGCGGCCTTGCAAGGCACTGGTGCTGAGGATTATCGTGGAGGAGGTATTGTCACTTATCCTTACTGACTCCAGTCTGTTGGTCAGAAAGTCGAGAATCTACTTACAGAGTTGGGACGGGGGGGAGGGGGAGGGGAGCAGAGACCCGTGTCCCAGAGTTTGGCGGTGGGCTTATTTGGAATTATGGTGTTCAAAGCAGAGCTGTGATCAATAAGTAGGAGCCTGCCTGACATAGTTATCCTTGTGACCATTATAAGGAAAGGCCACTTAATCCATCTGAAGTCTTTGTCTTTTAATTCCACAATATTCATGACTACAATGTTCAACTAATCATTTCTACTAAGTAATTGAACATTTTAGTTTTTTCAGAGGATTTATATTTCCAAACATTAATTGTATCTTGTCATATGGTATGATAATGTTTTAGCACATGATGAACTATTTAAAATGTGGGTTTTTTGTCACATCTATTTAGTGACAATTATTTCAAATTCATTTGTGGGATTTGGGCATTACTAACTGGCCAGCATTGATGGCCCATCCCTATTTGCCCTTGAAAAGATGGTGGGGAGCTGCTTTCTTGAATTGCTGCAGTCCACTTGCCGTGGATTGACCCACAATGCCAGTAGGGAGGGAATTCCAGGATTTTGACCCAACGACTGCGAAGGGACGGCAGTACATTTCCAAGTCAGGGTGGTAAGTGGCTTGGAGGGGAATGTGCAGGTGGTGGTGTTCCCAAGTATCTGCTGCCCTCGTCCTTATAGCTGGAAGTGGTCATGGATTTGGAAGGAGCGGCCTAAGGACCTTTGACGAACTTCTGCAGTGCATCTTGTAGATAGTACACATTGCTGCTACTGAGCGCTGGTGGTGGAGGGATTGAATGTTTATAGATGTGGTTGCTTTGCTCTGGCTGGTGTCAGACTTCTTGAGTGTTGTTGGTACTGCACCCATCCAGGCAAGTGGGGAGTATTCCATCACACTCCTGACTTGTGCCTTGTAAATGGTCGATAGATTTGGATGTTAGGAGGTCAGTTATGAACTTTTTGATTATATTTCTTAATTCTGTAACACATCTTTCTAGTTGTCACTGCAGAACAATTTAAATTTAAATCACATACTAACCATCATGATCACACATTTAGTAATGATTTTTCAAATTAGAACATTTCCAAGTTCACTCTTTATCCATTCTGCTTCAGAAGATCACTGATAAGTGTCTCCCTGTTGAGATTTGGTGAATGGTAACTTGCAAAAGATAATATATGTGGATTTAACTGAACTCACTAAATAGTTTTTAGTACTTACTATTCATGGATTTGCATTGTTTTCACCTTAATTCCAATAAAAGACTACTGGCAAAATCATTAAAGCTTATCGTACATTTATATGAGGCATAAGTTACTCATTAAAATGCTGTCCACTGCTTTTTCCTACTTATCAGTCATTAATTTAACAAACTTTGGCATGCCTTGGAGTGCCTGCATGAACTAATAAGAAATAGGGGTGGAAAAAGTCCATACAGCCCGCTGCATTTAAAAAGATAATTTCCAATCTTCCACCTCAAAGTCACCTCTCTATCCTGTCCATATTTCCCTCAGTGCCCAAACATCTACTGATCTCTGTTTCAAATATGTTCAAACATTGAACATCCACAGCTCTATCCAGAAGAGAAATTCAAAGATTCACAGCCAAGCAAAGAAATTTCTCCTCATCTTAATCTTTAATGGTTGACCTTTCTCCTTAAATTATGATCCCTAGATCGAGATTCTACAGCCAGCCTCTCAACATCCACTCTGTCCGACTCTCAAAAAATGTTTTATGTCCTAATGGAGGACAAAAGCCAATTCTTGACCGAGTGAGAACCAAAGTAATTAACTCTTTAGAAAAAGTTAATTTACAGATTAATAATGATTTAGTTTTTTTTTATTGCAAGCCAGTAGTAATAGCATCCTAACCATATATTGTAGAGCTATTGAAGGTGATACATCATGGAGGATTCAACAGATAAGCTGGATGTGTATCTCAAATTATTTTTACACATGGTATCGTGCAAGTTTGTTAAGAGCCTTGCATTTCCTGGAAAAGTAAGCCATATTGAGGATGGAATTACCGGCAAAGGGGCATGAGGAGAACATTTGACACTTTGTGTCCAGCATGCTCAGTAACCTCCTTACTTGAATTACCAGTTTTGTACAGATATCCAACATTCGTATCAATATGACAGTGGCAGTATATTTCACTCTAAAGGAATTTAAAGGAACTGGAGGCATCTAAGGTATCTTCATAGGTTTAAGGTTTCACTTAATAGTTAGCTGTATTTCCCCACTCGACTTCAAAATTCTGAGCGCCTCCATGGGGAGGAAAGGTAACAAATTAATGCATTAATTTCTGTCACAATGACACTACTCTGATAGCACGTGACGATAATGTGTATTTGTTTTATCTACTTCCAAGCAAGCAAACTGAGAGAAATGGTTTCCAATTCACATGATTTACACTTGTCTAGAAACTGAACTAATTATATAAATACTGTGGTTACGACAGAAGGTCAGAGGCTGGGAATCGTGCAAAGAGTCACTTCCTGACTCCCCAAAGCCTGTCCACCATCTGAAAATGTGTTGCTGGTTAAAGCACAGCAGGTTAGGCAGCATCCAAGGAATAGGAAATTCGACGTTTCGGGCATAAGCCCTTCATCAGGATGAAGGGCTTATGCCCGAAACGTCGAATTTCCTATTCCTTGGATGCTGCCTAACCTGCTGTGCTTTAACCAGCAACACATTTTCAGCTGTGATCTCCAGCATCTGCAGACCTCATTTTTTACCCTGTCCACCATCTACAAAGCTCAAGTCAGGAAGGTGATGGGATACTCCCCACTTGCCTGGAAGAGTTCAGCTCCAAAAGCACTCAAGAAGCTTGACATGATACAGAGGAAAGCAACACATTTGATTGGCATCACACCAGCAAGCATTCACTAGCTCCACTACCACCAGCATTCAGTAGCAGCAGTGTGTATCATCTACAAGATGAACTGCAAAAATTCAATAAAATTCCTTAAAACTTTCAAACCCATGACCACACATCATCTTGAAGGACAAGGTCAGCAGATATATGGGAACATTTACCACCCACGAGATCTCCTCTAAGCCACTCACCATCCTGACAAATATATCACCGTTCCTTCACTGTCGCTGGGTCAAAATCCTGGAATCCCCTCCCTAATGGCGTTGTGAGACACGGCTAAAAATCACACAACACCAGGTTATAGTCCAACAGGTTCAACCTGGTGTTGTGTGATTTTTAACTTTGTCCACCCCAATCCAACACCGGCACCTCCACATATTAGGTCAACCTACAGAACATGGACTGTAGCAGTTCAAGAAGGCAGCTCACACAACCTTCCCAAAAGTAACTAGGAATGGGCAATAATTGCTGGATGAACCTGCCGTGCCCACATCCAGTGAATGATTAAAAAAAAGGTTGACCAATAATCAACTTGTTAAATTTTGCAACATTGCTTTCCAGAACATGATTTCTGCAACAGCACTAATCCATTAGGAAAACCGTATTTCAAAAAATCGAGTGAGTTATTTTCAAATTACCTTCTTGCACTGAGGCTTTTAGAGTTGCTGGTATGTAAAGTCATTTTAACTCCACAATACTGAAGGCCAGGAAAGGGTTGGGAAGGAGAAGGGCTTGGGAAAGGCGTGTCTAAATTTGACCAATGTTAATTCTGATCCCAAGTTGCTTTCAACTTCCAGTACCACTGCAGTGGGCTTGATGTTCAACAACTAACTCTTTCTGCAAAGGCAGACCAGTAGTTAGAATATAGAAGTGAGGCTGGTGTGCATGATCTAGAATTAATGATTGCAGGCACGGACTCCCAGAATTCAAAACATCTCAGCAGCTGATGGGATGAGGGAATCTCCAGTGGGTAGGTGCCTTTTCAAGCACTTCTTGGGAGTCCAGGAGGAACAAGAGTGCTTCTTTCCTCACCGCCATTGACCCCACCCCACCCCAAACAAATGTGTCCAATTCTATCTACCCACCAGATACTGATCTCCCAATACCACAATAATTCAGGCAAAAGTGAGGACTGCCGATGCTGGAGATTAGAGCCAAGAGTGTGGTGCTGGAAACGTTCATTCCTGATGAAGGGCTTTTGCCTGAAACATCAATTTTCTTGCTCCTCAGATGCTCCCTAACCTGCTGTGCTTTTCCATCACTACACTCTTCACCACAATTGTTCATCCAACCCTCCAGAATCTGAGCCCACCACACTGAATCAGCCCACCCTGCAATCTCCCATGAAGCTTTTCCATGACTTGAGTCCACACAGTGATCCAAATCCACATTGCATTCTCCCAACCTCATTTTCTATTGGATGCAGTGTGGGCCCACTGCTGTGATCCAAGCCCACCCCCAATTTGAAAATACAGTAGCGCCTTGACATACGAACAACCCCGTTCACAAACAAATCGGTTTACAAACACGATTGTACATAAAATTTTGCTTCAAAGTACGTACGAAGTTCAAGATACGAATGAAGGTACGAACGTAAAAAGCCCGCGAGCGACCATGTCGTTTCATTGCTCTGCTTTGCCATGCGCTTGTTGAACGCAAAAGCTCTCGGGCCCAGCGTGATCTCAATCAGTTCGTCTTTGGCGCGTGCGCTGTGAACAGCCGTCCAAGCATTCTTACGCTATCCGAACAATGGGAAAAATTGATTCAGTTCACGAAACTTTTCAGTTCGCGAACTGAGTCCCAGAACGGATTAAGTTTGTAAGTCGAGGTGCTACTGTACTCCAAAATCTCTCTTCATCCAATGATCTAAAGCTCCACCAACTCTGATCTCCATAATTGACCAAGACTAGACCCCATAGTTTCAGACTGGTGCATTCCACCCCAGGCTTTCCCATCAGTCATCAAACTATGAGCACAAGCGAAATCTAAACATTCTAATGAGGTCCTGCCAATAAAATCTGATAGCACAGGAATCCACATTCCTGGCATTCCTGAGCTTCTCAGCCACTAACTGATCCCTGCTTCCTCAGAAATACCAGGGTTGGAAGACTTAATTTCACAGATGCTTTAGCATTGCAAATGAATTTAGACTTATTACTCTTTTTTTTCAGAAGAACAGTTATTTCACAAACTTGGGAGTTTTATTGCTGGTAGGATATTAACAATTATAGACAAACCCTATCCAATAGAAATTGACCAAAAGGATATACAATCTATCGGGAAAAATGAATTACAAGATCACAGTCAATGTCCAACTTTCCTTGAGTAGCCCCTTTTAGATTATGGGGAGAAAAGAGAATATGTTTGGTATTACTACTCAATTCACCTTCTTCTGTGAAGATCATCAGCTTCTGCTATGCAGGCACTTTTCTAGTATCCAGGTTCCTGCTGAGGGTATCGACATTTTGTTTCCTTGTATTTAATACTATTCCTCATCAGCCCTTCCGTTTCATTCAATGAAAGATATTAGTGAGGAAAATCTTCATTCTGAAACCTCATTACTGACACAGCCTAAGCTGGGGTAATTGAGGACTGAGGAGTCAAATGTTTCGGACTAGAAAGGGATAAAATGGATGAAAGTTCCTTTTGCTGAAGGTTATCCCACTAACCAAGCCCAACTGCAAAATGCTTAACTTTAACCTGACTAAAATGCCAGTTGAAGTGGCAGATTACCCTGGGATTTCATTCTGAAGTTTTGTTGGGTTTTGACAATTACAGCTGAAAGTTGAAAAGCAAACCAAGATTATGCATCATTTTAGTCAGCTTAAGCAAGTAGTTTGGTCAATAGGAAGGAAAGGAAAAGAAGTTGTGGTTGGGAATGTTTGGTTGGGAATGTTGGGAATGTTAGTCACTAAATGTGACTATAAAGGAATCTCCAGTGCAGACTACTGGAGGTTTTTAAGCCATTACTGAGGAAAACTGGCCCCATCTGTGCTAATCTCCCAAAGGAGGCTGTAGAAGGGAAACAATTTAATACATTAACCTTTTATTAAAAATTTTGTTAACTAGCTCAAAGGAAGAGGAGGGGCAACAGCTAAATGTCACGATACTACTTGAGAAGTTTGGAAATTAGTAGAACCGGGGTGAGAGGGTGGGGTGGAGAGGCTCTGAAAATAGGCAGATGTTGCCAATAACAAGCGTAGTTTCAGCCAAAGGTGATGTGTACGTAATGGTGAATGGTAAAGTCCTTGAATAGATAGTCTGGAGAGAAGTGATTTGTGTAATAAGAAGGGGATTGACAGGGTTAACACCCCAATAGACGTGTTAAGGTCAAAAAGAGAAAAGGATGGTGCGAAGTTGAAGTCAGCATGTGGTCACTGTTCATGAGGACACACCAATGGGGTAATTGATATATGGCACTGGCACCAAATTTACTCAGGAATAAATTGGAAGCATTAATGCAATGTCTAATGCATTAGATGTACTTGACAGAAGAAATATCTGTACGAATTATGATATTATGTGAGGTTTAACAGGTTTGTGTGTTCTTTCCTAGTGCTACCTTTTTGCTTGTCACACATTAACTTCACGTACTGAAGTCCATGATTTTCAAATAAACAACCTGTACAAGATTAAAAAGAAGCTGAGTATGGGAAAATCATTCATTGTCCCTAGTCAGTGAAATGTTAATGAGTCCTTATTTTGTAACAAGGGGGAAACTTTGATTAATACATGCATGTGAGAATTTAGTTATCCCATTATTACTTGAGATGTTTGCAATCTGTCTTTCTCTGGAAGTTAAATGAATGGACTGTTATGGCTATACAGCATGCAAATCCACCACTATAATTAACAGACCCTCGAGTTGCAATGCACAGTGACACTTCATGCCAGAGTCGCAATATTAATTCTGTTTCTCTCTCTCCATAGATGCTGCAGACCTGCTGAGTTTCTCCAGAATTCTCTGTGTTTGTGTCTGAAATACTCATTGCCTCAGCTAATTCAAAGTCATGGATCGTCAGCTTCGGGAGGAGATGCTGGAAGTCTAAAATTAAGAACACAAAATGCTGGAAAATCACAGAAAAAAACAATGCAAGTTGTTAAAGATTTGATTTTCATTTCTGTATCAGTCACTGTGGTTAGATGTCAGCTATCCTTTCTCTTAGGTAACTCATTCAATAAATACCGTGACACACACATTTCGCAGTGCATATATTGTCCTCCCCTGCTCAGTTACTTGGGAAGCTAATGTTAATATTGCTGCAGTTCTGAAAGCACTCATAAAATATTACAACTGACTGTTGTTTGATCTGCATCCAAATACACTTTATGGTATTTTGAAAGAAATAGTGAGCACAATGCATGATAGAGCTGATTACAACTATCTCCAGCAAGAAACTGTGATTATAACAATCTGCTCCTGGTGAAAGAACTTAGGGTTTGAGGAGGTTCAGGTCACTCTCATTCTGTCCACTGTAACACAGCACCACATCAAACCTGAAGAACTATGGTTTGGTGTTAGTTTCCTGCTGTCTATTTAGATCAGAGGAGCAGAAGCAGTTCAATCATCTGTCAAGTCTGCTCCATCAATCATTAAGTTCATGGCTGATCTGATAGTCCTCAGCTCCACTTCCCTGCTTTTTCCCCATAACCCTTTTAACAGACTAGCTCAGTTGGCTGGATGGCTGGTTGTCGACGCAGAATAACAACAACAGCATAGATTCAATTCCCACACTGGTTGTGGTCACCATGAAGGTTGCACCTTCTCAGCGTCTCCCCTCACCTGAGGTATGGTGACCCTCAAGTTAAACTAGCAACCATCACAATCAGTCGGATCTTGACTTAGATATATAGCCAAACTGTTGGTTTGTGGTTATATTCAGGATTAATGTGTACATAACCTGCCTGATTATCTTGAGAAATGTCAATATTCCCTCTTAAATAGACAGGGAATATTTTAAACAATATTCAACCAAACTTCTAAAAAAGCATTGTCTCCATGTAAACCTTTTTTTTTAAATGCAAGCAAGTCATGAACATGAACAGAAGATTGAGCTATGTTAGAAGTTATATTGGTATAAGCAAAGCAATAGATCAGTGCTGTAAACATTGCTCCTTTGGAATGAAGCTGGTGGAATAATTACCCTTGAGTGATAGCAGGTTTTCTGGAACAGGACCACGTTCAGATAAGGACACTGTAAGAATGGGAAAACTCTGGGTTAGATGCTTAAAACAAATAACTGTAATTTCAAAGCTGTGTGGACTTTTTTTCATTCATGCACACTGTTATGCAGATCCTACATTTATTCTGATTCTAGTTTAATGAATGGTCACTGGACCCGAAATGTTCACTCTGCTTTCTTTCCACAGATGCTGCTAGACTTGTTGAGTTTCTCCAACAGTTTCTGTTTCTGGCTTAAATTTATTGTTCACTGATGCTTCATCCTGGGCTGGGTTTTCAGCAGTTCTCATCAGTGGTGGTTTGCCATTGCCTTCTACTCTCAGGGGCACAATGTGGGGACAGGTCTCAAGTCTACCAGCCAGAAACAAACCCACCCTGTTGATGTTATTTTGAATTAGATGTGAGCCATCTGAAGTCTGGCTCTCCAGCCTCTTAATTTAACCATGTTTAATTAAGGTACTTGCTGATATACGGTGTGGAATAAGGATAAAAATGACTATTATGGCTGATTGCATGGTTCAAAAGTCTGATTAGGAATTATAGGATGGTGAATACTGTCATGAGAAGCATTTTAACTTGAAAGAACAGCTCCATACACCAGTAACAGATAATACAGTAGATGAAAGAAACAAACTCCTGTGGGCAGATCGTGCTAACTTCAACTTAACACTTGGGTACAGTGGAAATCTTAGACACATACCAAGGCACTGGGAAGAAATCGGAAAGAAGAGAAGGAGAAGATCTGTTTGTATTGTTTAATCTGGACCAGTACTTGCTACTTGAGGCAATTGTGTTTGATTTTCCCATCTTAACTCCAATTAAACTCAACATATTCACTTCAATTGATCCCTCTTAATTGAAATAAAAACAAATTGTTTGCTCATGTCAGTGCCAAAACAGGTTAGAACATTTTGCTTGACTCCTGGAACAATATGTTTACTTGTAGGTCCTGTCAAGAGACTTGTGACCTTGTTTAGTTAACCACTACGTGACATCAGGTTTGAAACTGTCTCTGACTTTGCTGTTGACATTTACAGAAGTGAAAAAAACGCAACAAATTGCATCAAGTGGTTGAGTTAATCAGTAATATTTAAGATATGTGAACAAATTGTAACATCAATAGCCATACTGGTGTTTATGCTTGCAAACATCAAACATCATGATAGAACTGTGCACTGTTGTGTTTCCCATAAGACATAGGAACAGAGATTAGGCCATTCAGCCATCCTGTCTTCTCCGTCATTCAATCATGGCTGATAAGTTTCTCAACCCCATTCTCTCACTTTCTCCCAGTAACCCTTGTTCCCCTTTACAATCAAGAACTGATCTATCTCTGTCTTAAATATACTCAACGATGTGGCCTCCACAGCCTTATGTGGCAGTGAATTCCACAGATTCATCACTTTCTGGCTGAACAAATTTCTCCTTAACTCTGTTCTAAAAGGTCTTTCTTCCCTTTACTCTAAGGCTATGCCCTTGGGCCCTAGTCTCTCCTACCAATAGAAACACCTTCCCAACATCCACTCTGTTCCGGCCATTCACTATTCTGTATGTTTCAATTAGATCCCCCCCTCATCCTTCTAAACTTCATCAAGTATAGACCCAAAGTCCTCAAACGTTCCTCATACATTAAGCTTTTCATTCCTGGAAGCATTCTCGTGAATCTCCTCTGAACATGCTCCAAGGCAAGTGAAATATGGGGCCTAAAACTGTGCACAATACTCCAAATGTGGTCTGACCAGACCCATTTATAGCCTCAGAAGTACATCCTCTCAAAATAAATGCCATCATTGCATTTCCCTTCCTAACTACTGACTCAACCTGCAAGTTTATCTTGAGAGAATCCTGGACTAGAACTCCTAAGAGTCTTTGCACTTCGGACTTCTGAATTTTCTCCCTGTTTGGAAAATAGTCCATGCCTCTATTCTTCCTACCAAGGTGCATGACCTCACACGTTCCCACATTGTACTCCATCTGCCACTTCTTTGCCCACTCTCCTAACCTGTCCAAATCCTTCTGCAGCCTCCCCGCCTCCTCAATGCTACTTGTCCCTCTACCCATCATTGTATTCTGATTTTCCTCTGATTTTCTGTTACAGATGAAGTATGTTTCCCCATCTCTCTGCTATGTTAGATCACTTCTGGCACTTCATAGAGTTTAAAGTTTATCTTGTCTCAAAAAAAAATTTATGCTTCTGAATATTTGAAGCTTAGTTATAAATGTTATGTTCAGCTAGTTCAATCACATTCGAGAAACTGTGAAAGAACTATGGGGACATATCTTGTTTCATGCTCCACATTTAATGTTCTTTGGCTCTCATGATTCATTACCTATTATGATACTAAACTCAGCAGTGTCAACAGAGGCTGCACTGAAGTCAAATTGGGCTCTTTATCAGAAGGAAATAATGATAAAATAGAAACTTGACCTACTCCCATACATTAGTATCCAGCTGAAAGTAGCATTAGCTGAGCCCTGGCAAACAGCCAGGTATCTCTGATGCCAATGGTACTTCCACTCGACAAAGTGTTTTCCTTTAAGTTAATGTTTGAAAATGTTCCGGCCATATAGCTAAGCAGGGATCACTGCCATGATTACGTGACAATAAATTGGATCAATAAACAGGTCTTTATTCTATTTCCTGAAGCCCTTGACTTCTGTGAAATTTCTAAGGCTAGAACATTACAGAATGGCATATTATTACTGCCTATTATAGAGTCGGAGAGTCATAGAGATGTACAGCACGGAAACAGACCCTTCACTCCAACTCATCCATGCCGACCAGATATCCCAACCTAATTTAGTCCCATTTACCAGCACTTGGCCCGTATTGCTCTAAACCCTTCCTATTCATATACCTATTCAGATGTCTTTTAAATATTGCAATTGTACCAGCCTCCACCACTTCCTTTGGCAGCTGATTCCATACACGCACCACCCTCTGTGTGAAAAAGTTGCCACTTAGGTCCCTTTTATATCATTGCCCTCTCACCCTAAACGTATGCCCTCTAGTTTTGGACTCCCCCACCCCAGGTAAAAGACTTTGTCTATTTATCCTATCCATGCCCCTCATGATTTTCTAAACCTCTATAAGGTCACCCCTCAGCCTCTGAAACTCCAGGGAAAACAGCCCCAGCCTATTCAGCCTCTCCCTGTAGCTCATATACTCCAACCCTGGCAATACTCTTGTAAGCCTTTTCTGAATCCTTTCAAGTTTCACAACATCCTGCGGATATTAGGAATGAAAAAATTAAATACAAAATTAGAAAGGAATAGGAATAGACCATTCAGACCTCAAGGCTATTCTACCATTCAATGAGATCATGGCTTATCTACGTATACCTGTCTTTGGCCCATACCCCTTAACACCTTGGCTTAACCAAAATTTATCAGTCTCAGATTTGAAATTATCAACTAATCCTGCATCCACTGCCATTTGTGGAAGAAGGTTCCAAACATCTACAGCCCTTTGTTGTAGAAGTCCTTCCTAACATCTCTCCTGAATGGTCTGGCCCTAATTCTCAGACCATGGCCAGTAGTCCTTACTAATTCAGTTAAAGAATTGAGAATCGAGTCACTGAATGGAGGTTAGCAAGGGGAAACAGTTCTAGGTGAAGGCCAAAAAGGGGAAGCAGTCCCAGGCAGAGGCCAGCGAGGTGAAGTAGTCCTGGGCATTGGTCAGTGAGGGGAAGTAGTTTCGGGCAGTGGCTGGCGAGGGGAAATAGTCCCAGGTGGAGACCAGGAAGGGGGAACAGTCCAGGGTGGAGGCCAGCGTGGAGAAGTAGTCCGGATTAAGGCCAGCAAGGGGGAGCAGTCCTGGGTGGAGGCCAGTGAGGGGGAGCAATCTCGGGTGAAGGCCAGTGAGGAGGAGCAGTTCTGGGTGGAGGCGGGTGAGGAGGGGCAGTCCTGGATGGAGGCCGGTGAGGTGGGAGCAGTCCTGGGTAGCTGCGGGTGAGGGGGGAGCAGTCCTGGGTGGAGGCCGGTGAGGGGGAGCAATCTCAGGTGAAGGCCAGTGAGGAGGAGCAGTCCTGGGTGGAGGTGGGTGAGGAGGGGCAGTCCTGGGTGGAGGCGGGTGAGGAGGGGCAGTCCTGGGTGGAGGCCAGTGAGGTGGGTGCAGTCCTGAGTAGAGGCGGGTGAGGTGGGAGCAGTGCTGGGTGGAGGCCGGTGAGGGGGGAGCAGCCGTGGGTGGAGGCCGGAGGTGGGAGCAATCTCGGGGGGAGGCAGGTGTGAGAGGAGCAGTCTTGGGCATTGGCTGGTGAGGTGGGAGCAATCCTGGGTGGAGGTGGGTGAGGAGAGGCAGTCCTGGTGGAGGTGGGTGAGGAGAGGCAGTCCTGGGTGGAGGCAGGAGAGGGGAGAGCAGTCCTGTGTGGAGGGCGGTGAGGGGGGAGCAGTCCTGGGTGGAGGCAGGTAAGGGGGGTGAGGGGGGAGCAGTCCTGGATGGAGGTGGGTGAAGGGGGAGCACTCCTGGGTGGACTCCAATCCTTTGGCAGCTGATTCCATACATGCACCACCCTCTGTGTGAAAAAGTTGCACCTTAGGTCTCTTTTATATCATTGCCCTTTCACCCTAAAACTATGCCCTCTAGTTCTGGACTCCCCGATCCCAGGGAAAAGATTTTGTCTATTTATCCTATCCATGCCCCTCATAATTTTGTAAATCTCTATAAGATCACCCCACAGCCTCCGACACTCCAGGGAAAATGGCCCCAGCCTGTTCAGCCTCTCCCTGTAGCTCAGATCCTCCAACACTGGCAACATCCTTGTAAATCTTTTCTGAATCCTTTCAAGTTTCACAAAAGCTTTCCAATAGGAAGGAGACCAGAACTGCACGCAATATTCCAACAGTGGCCTAACCAATGACCTGTACAGCCACAACATGACCTCCCAACCTCTGCGCTCAATACTCTGACCAATAAAAGAAAGCATACCAAATGCCTTCTTCACTATCCTATCTACCTGCGACTCCAATTTCAAGGAGCTATGAACCTGCACTCCAATGTCTCTTTGTTCAGCAACATTCTCTAGGACCTTACCATGAAATGTATAAGTCCTGCTAAGATTTGCTTTCCCAAAATGCAGCACCTCACATTTATCTGAATTAAACTCCATCTGCCACTTCTCAGTCCATTGGCCCATCTGATCAAGATCCTGTTGTAATCTGAGGTAACCTTCTTCGCTGTCCACTACATCTCCAATTTTGGTGTCATCTGCAAACTTACCAACAGTACCTCTTATGCTCACGTCCAAATTGTTTATGTAAATGACAAAAAGTAGAGGACCCAACACCAATCCTTGTGGCACTCCACTGGTCACAGGCCTCCAGTCTGAAAAACAACCCTCCACCATCACCCTCTGTCCTCTACCTTTGAGCCAGTTCTGTATCCAAATGGCTAGTATTCCCTGTATTCCATGAGATCTAACTTTGCTAACCAGTTTCCCATGGGGAACCTTGTCGAATGCCTTACTGAAGTCCATATAGATCACATTTACCTAGGGACACAGACACCCTAAGTATATTCATGTCAAAAGATACTTAATTTGCTATTAAACTGACTGGTAACATTACTCAATGGCTTCATATATTTTTAAGATCTCATTTGCTGTGATTTTAAATAAGGTTATTCACAACAATGGACTGGACACACTTATCAAACATGTTTATTTGTGATAATAACACTATTTTTAGTTGCACTAGTAAACTGCATCAGGTCATTACTCTTAAATACACAAAGGAACACTTATCCATAGCAATAAAATAAAATATATATATCGGTACACCGTCCAATTAATTGTAATGGCTCAGGGAAGATGTAATTATTACAATGCAGGGGACTCCCAATTTACAACTCCTTCTAATACGCCTATGACAGGCTGTAAGAGTCTCCTGGTCAGCCGGAACTGTGCGGGAGCTGCAACAGATAATTAAAAGGCACTACAGGCAAGCTATTGTCAAAGACCACACTCTGTGACAAGGGTCCTCCTCACTCTGAGGCAACTGCCAACAGCTTGTGAAAGATTTCTATTCCAAACACTCTCCACTGCACAATAAGACAGTTAAGCACAAATTAGCTTTATTTTTATTGCACTTAAGCCAGGTTCACTTCAACCCAGGGAATGCAAGGAAAAGATTCAAATAATGATAAGCTTAACCAATTTTTTACTGATTCAATACTATTTCAGAAATGCACGCTGGCAAGTGGATGGCAGGCAATCAAGTGCAAAATATGTATTCCAGTCAAGTTCCATTCAATACTATTTCCTCTGTATTGTTGGAATTCTTCCTGATTGTTTCCCATTGCTGTCATTAGCAATCACCTTCCAAGCAAAGAAAAATTCCAAACGTTTACCGAAGTAGACACCAAGTAATGTTACAGGCTCCAACAGTTGCTGCTAAACCAAAGTCGGATTTTCTTAACAACCTTTTAATTCAGTTGTTGACAATCTGACTTCATTTGCTCAAGACAAGAAGATTTTAAAAGTTGGACTCCATTATTGCTTTTACTGATCTTCACGAAAAAAAGTTTGCTATTCATCAAGTGAAGTTGTTTTTCCATTAAAGAAGTTATAAATTACTTACATTAATGTAAAATCTGAAGCACTGACACAGGTTTAGTAGAATTTAATTTAAAGACTCCAGTTTCAAATAGGAAAAAAATGAAATTAAAATTCTAAATTGATGATATCAGTGTTCACTCTCTTAAATAAACATTTAAAGCACACTTGAAATGGTTGTAATGGGTTGGTTGTCCTTTTTAATTCCTCATGCCATTTCAGCTAAAGGTACCATGAGCAGTCACCCCTGGAATAATTGATTTGACGGGGTGGTCTTCTGCACATTTCCTGTAGTCTTGGCAGAAGAAATGTGGAAACTCATAAAAATGGTGTAACACTGAAACTACCTGCATGCAAAGAGTAACCTCGTGAAAGCTTATGCCAGCGTCTTGTCACAATTCTGGAGACAATCTTGAAATGTTTGCCTACAATGAAGAACTTTGGAGTGCTGCGATCTAGGCAAATGCAACAAAATTCCACAAAAAATGTGAAAAGTAGCCAGTTAATCTGTGTTTATGCAAATTAATTTTAGTGGAGTTGAACTGTAACCCAGTGCAATTTAGACAAATTTTCACCACAATTGTCCAATTATAGCCAAAACAACTAATCTATATGTTTTATACGACTTCCAAGTTCTGTTAAACATTGTGGTAGAAAGGTTTATATTCAATCATTCAGTGTTACATAGGGTTGATGTAGCAAAGTAAAAAGAGCATAGAGAGTGGAGAGTAGTCTGATTCTAAAAACATGCTGAGAAAGTAGGCTGCAGGTTCAAGTGAGCAGGGAGTGTGTTCATTCTAAACAAGCCACAAGATATAAGGCTTCAAATTAACATGAGTGCAAAAAGGGAGAAATGGCTCCATTCTAAACACAGCACCAAGAGAGGAAGCAGAAAGTTTAAAAGAGCACAAAGAGACACTTGCATTCTAAACACAATGTGAGAAGGAGGAAGCAATAATTTTAAATACAGTGTAGACAGCAGTGACTGGCTTCATTCTGAACATTGACTTTGGTTGTGGGTAAATTGTTGGAGGTGATTCTTGAAAGACAGGATTAATAGATATTTACAGAGGCAAAAATTGATTAGGGATAGTCAGCATGATTTTGTGTGAGGGAAATTGTGATTGAGTTGTTTTGGGGAACTTAGCAAAAAGACTAATGCGTGCAGAGCAGTAGGCATTGTTCACTTGGGTTTTAGTAAAGCCTTTGGGAAGGTTCCACATGGTAGATTAATTAGTAATGTAAGGTCACATAGGATTCAGGGTGAGCTTGCCAATTGGATAAATAATTGTCTTAATAGTAGGAGACAGAAAGTGATGGTGAAGGGTTGTTTCTCGGACTGGAGGCCTATCACCAGCAATGTTCCACAGGGATCAGTTCTGGTCTTCTTTTGTTTGTTATTTATGAGAACATAGAATGGATAGTTAGTAAGATTGCAGATGACACCAAAATTGGTAGCCATGATGTGGAGATGCCAGTGCTGGACTGGGGTGGACAAAGTTAAAAATCACACAACACCAGGTTATAGTCCAATAGGTTTACTTGGAAGCACTAACTTTCGGACCACTGCTCCTTCATCAGGTGGCTGTGGAGTAAGATCATAAGACACAGAATTTATAGCACAAGATCACAGTGTCATGCATGCAACTGTTACAATATATTGAACAAACCTAGATTGCTGTGAAATCTTTCATCTTTTAGAAGGGGTTGCAGGTTTTGGTTCATTCATATGTAAATCCCAGAACTTCTTTCAAATCACATTCTCGAGATAACTTAAAAAAAATGACATCTCAGCTCAGACAATGCATTAAAGGTGTGAGGTTAGAGTCTGTCTGTATCCAATTTTGAGTCAGACTGGTTCTATTTTCAAAGTAGGAATTTATAAAATGTTACATGGATTGGCTGCCTGCAGATTGTGTGCTTTTGGAACAAAATAGAATTTATCTGTAATTACAATTCTGCAAATGCAAATTCACCCCATAGACCTATATGTGCGTGTGCATGCATGTGAGAGAGAATGTGTATGTAGGAGAGAGTGTGAGTGTGTGCATGTTTTTGTTTGCATGTGTACTTCTCACATGCACACACTCACACTCTTTCCCACATACACATTCTCTCTCTCTCTCCCTCACATGCATGCACACGCACATATAAGTGTATGGGATGAATTTGCATTTGCAGAACTATAATTTCAGACAAATTCTGTTTTGTTCCGAAAGCATACTATCTGCAGGCAGCCAATCCATTTAACATTTTATAAATTTCTGCTTTGGAAATACATTGAAAGTGATCAGAAATAGTCAGTTTTTAAAACAATATGATTACATGATTCACAGCAACTTTGCATTCTTTCAAGGTGCAAAAATTTAAAAAGGTCAGTCATGTGCGGCTAACAAATAAGAAGAAAAGAAAAAGTAAAGAAATTTTAAGGAACTTAAGGAAGCTTTTAGAATACAACAAAGGAGGACCAGGAAACTAAAATATGAATCCAGCAAAAATCATAAACATGGACTGTAAAAGCTTCAATAAATATGCAAAAGATTACATTTAGCTAAGATGAAGGCGTATCCATTAAAAGCAGAATCAGGAGAATTTACAATGGGGTTTTTGGGAAATGTCAAAGAAGCTAATTGGACACTTTGTGGTTGTTTTGACTGAGGAAGATACAAACATTCTCATAGAATTAGGGATGCAAATGGCTAGTGAGAATGAGTAATTGAGGGAAATAAATATAAGTAAGAGTGTTGCACTGGAGAAATTGAGGGACTGAAAACTGTTAAATCCCCAGAACCTAATTATGGAGTATTTGGCAGAACCATCAACACACAGAAGCATATCGGAGTCCAGGTCCACAGTTCCTGAAAGTAACAACTTAAGTGAAGAAGGTGGTCAAGATGGTCTAGAATCCATCATTAAGGATGAGGTTTCTAAATTCTTGGAAGAGCAGAGTCTGATTAGAACAAGTCAACATGGATTTAGTAAGGGGAGGTCATGCCTGACAAACCTGTTGTAATTCTTTGAAGAGGTGACAAGTAGGTTAGACCAGGGAAACCCAGTGGATGTGGTCTATCTAGACTTAGGTGGACAAGCAGGTAGTACTGAGGAAGTGGGGAGGCTGCAGAAGGATCTAGACAGTTTGGGAGAGTGGTCCAGGAAATGGCTGATGGAATTCAACGTGAGCAAATGCGAGGTCTTGCACTTTGGCAAGAAGAATAAAAGCATAGACTACTTTCTAAACGGTGTGAAAATTCGTAAAGCCAAAGTACAAAGGGATCTGGGAGTGCTAGTCAAGGATTCTCTAAAGGAAAATATGCAGGTTGAATCCATGATTAAGAAAGCGAATGCAATGTTGTCACTTATCTCAAGAGGGTTGGAATATAAAAGCACCGTTGTGCTACTGAGACTTTATACAGCTCTGGTTAGGCCCCATTTGGAGTTCTGTGTCCAGTTTTGGTCCCCACACCTCAGGAAGGACATACTGGCACTGGAATGTGTCCAGTGGAGATTCACGCGGATGATCCCTGGATTGGTTGGTCTAACATACGAGGAACGGCTGAGGATCTGGGATTGTATTCATTGGAGTTTAGAAGATTGAGGGGAGACTTAATAGAAACTTACAAGATAATACATGGCTTGGAAAGGGTGGATGCTAGGAAATTTTTTCCGTTAGGCAGGGAGACTAGGACCCGTGGACACAGCCTTAAAATTAGACAGGGTCAATTCAGGACAGAAATGCGGAGACATTTCTTCAGCCAGAGAGTGGCGGGCCTGTGGAATTCATTGCCGCAGAGTGCAGTGGAGGCCAGGACGCTAAATGTCTTCAAGGCAGAGATTGATAGATTCTTGATGTCTCGAGGAATTAAGGGCTACAGGGAGAATACGGGTAAGTGGAGTTGAAATGCCCATCAGCCATGATTGAATGGCGGAGTGGACTCGATGGGCTGAATGGCCTTACTTCCACTCCTATGTCTTATGGTCATATTGCACGCTTGCTTTTATTGCTTGGAACATAAAGTACAAAAATTGCATTATAAAAATTGGCAAGTCAAGTTACAGCTATATAGTTAGGCCACATTTGGAATATTGTATACAGTTCTGGTTGCCACACTACCAGAAAGATATGGAGGCTTTGGAGAGGGCATAGAAACAGTTTACCAGGATGTTGCTTGGTTTGGAGGGCATCAATTATAAGGAGAGATTGGACAAACTTAGTTTGCTTTCACTTGAATGATGAAGAGCGACCTGATAGAAGTTTACAAGATAATGAGTACCATGAATAGAATGAAAAAATTGAGTTTTTTTTCCCCCAATGTAGAAATGTCATTTACTGGGGGACATAGATTTAAGGTAAAAGAGGATAAATTTATAAAAGATGTGAGAGACAAGTTATTTACAGCGAAGGTGGTAAGTGCCTAGAATAAACCCAGAGGAGATGGTGGAGGTGTATACAATAGCAATGTTTAAGAGGCATCTTGACAGATATGGGGATAAAGGGATATGGACCACAGCTTTGTAAAGGGTTTCTATTCAGATAGGCATCATGTGTTGGCATAATCTTGGTGGGCCAGTGCTCTCCTGTTCTTTGTTGTTGTCTACATTGCAGAGTGTTGAGGTGACAATAAAGAAAGTCAATGTATTGATAATCATTTTCCAAAATTCCATAGATTCTGGAATGATTCCTGAAGACTGGAAGCTTACAAATGTCACCCTGTTATTTATAAAAGGAAGAAGAACATAATAGGGAACTACAAACCCATCAGACCTTTCCCTGTAGTAGGGAAAAGGCCAGAATCTATCATAAAAGACATGATAAGCAGACACTTGGATAAAAATTAACTGATTGGGCATAGTCAGCATGGATTTGTGAATAGACGATATTTGACAAATTTGCTAGGGATCTTTTGTGGGTGTTACTAATAAAATCAATAAAGACAACTAGATAGAACAAGTATATTTGGATTTTCAGGAGGCAGTTAATAGGTTAGGGGTAAATGTAGAGCAATGGGGAATAGGTATGGGTGGGATACTCTTTGTAGGGTTGCTGTAAACTTGTAGGACCACAGGGCCTGTTTCCACACTGTAGGGATTCTATGATAAGGTCTCCCATAGGAGTTTGGATACCAAAATTGAAGCAAATGATATAGGATGTAATCTATAGGATTCTGGGTAATCCAAGATGGAGGACGGGAAAAATTTCTGGCTGTAAGAGCTGCTCCTTTTTTGAGGTATTTTAGGAGCTGGAGGTGATTTCCTTGAATTCCAGGAGCAGCAATTACTGTTTTATATGCTGTTGCATTGTTTTGGAACTTTGGGAAAAAAAAGTCAAAACAACAGCAGTTAAAAGGGAGACGAGCAGACAAAGGAAGCACCTGGTGAGGACAGTGCAGGAGAGAGAGAGAGAGAGAGAGAGAGAGAGAGAGAAAACGAGAGAGAGAACGAGAGAGAGAGAACGAGAGAGAGAACGAGAGAGAACTTGTATCGCTGGACATTGGAATGCATCTGGGAAAATTAACAAACAGTGAAATTCACAACTAATCTTGGAGGAACTGTTGGGCGAAGTTCACAGCACAGAATCAGATAAGTTAATTGTTGTTTTAAGTCTGTCCAAGAGAAAGGCTGCAGTAGTGAGTACAGTGGGTTCTTTCTTGATTATATGTTTTTAGAGATAAGTCTCTTGATTAAACTTAAAATATAAGCCATAGCTATTAATTTAAACTGGTGCAGTGTTTTGTAGAGGAATAAGATGGTGTTATTTTCTGGGCCTGTAGAATGTGAGGGAGCAAAAATGGCCTTTGCAGTGATATGTACTTCTTGTCAGATGTGGAAGTTTAAAGAGAGTTTAAGGGTTACTGCGGATTATATCTGCCATAAATGCTGTTGGATGCGAATCTTATTAGATCGAGTGGATCGGTTGGAGAGACAGATGGAAGCGATGAGGAATTTGCAACAGCAACAGTATGTGATGGATGGCAGTTATAGGAAGGGGGGAAAGTCTCAGATACAGTCACATAGATGGGTTAACTCCGGAAGGATAAGAGAGGTCGGCATCTAGGGCAGGAGTCTTTTATGGATATACTCATTTCAAACAGGTATGCTGTTTTGGAAAATGTAGGGGGTGATGGATTCTCAGGGGAATGTAGCATGAACAGCCAGGTTTCTGGTATTGAGACTGGCTCTAATGCAACGAGGGGTACGTCGGCTTCCAAGAGATCAATTGTGTTAGGGGATTCTGTAGTCAGAGGTACAGACAGACGTTTCTGTGGCCAGCAAAGAAAAAGCAGAATGGTGTGTTGTTTCCCTGGTGCCAGGATCAAGGATGTCTCAGAGAGGGTGCAGAATGTTCTCACGGGGGAGAGGGACCAGCAGGAGGTCATTGTCTGCATTGGAACCAACGACATTGGAAAGAAAAAGTTTGAGACTCTAAAGGGAGATTACAGAGAGTTAGGTAGAAATTTAAAAAGGAGGTCCTCAAGGGTAGTAATATCTGGATTACTCACAGTGCTACGAGCTAGTGAGGGCAGGAATAGGAGGATAGAGCAGATGAATGCAAGGCTGAGGAGCTGATGTATGTATTCACATTTTTGGATCATTGGAATAATCTCTTTTGGGGTAGAAGTGACCTGTACAAGAAGGACGGATTGCATTAAAATTGGAAGGGTACTAATATACTGGCAGGGAGATTTGCTAGAACTGCTTGAGAGGATTTAAACTAGTATGGTGGTGGCGGGGGGGGGGGGGGGGGGGGGGGGGGGAGAACCCAGGGAGATAGGTACAGCTGAGAACAGAAGTGAGTCAAACAGTCAGGGCAGGCAGGGACAAGGTAGGACTAATAAATTAAAATGCATTTATTTCAATGCAAGGGGCCTAACAGGTAAGGCAGATGAACTCAGGGCATGGTTAGGAACATGGGGCTGTGATACCATAGCAATTACGGAAACATGGCTCAGGGATGGACAGGACTGGCAGCTTAATGTTCCAGGATACAAATGCTACAGGAAGGATAGAAGGAGAGGCAAGAGAGGAGGGGGAGTAGCATTTTTGATAAGTTATAGCATTACAGCTATGCTGAGGGAGAATATTCCTGGAAATACATCCAGGGATGTTATTTGGGTGGAACTGAGAAATAAGAAAGGGATGATCACCTTATTGGGATTGTATTATAGACCCCATAATAGTCAGAGGGAAATTGAGAAACAAACTTGTAAGGAGATCTCAGCTATCTGTAAGAATAATAGGGTAGTTATGGTAGGGGATTTTAACTTTCCAAACATTGACTGGGACTGCCATAGTGTTAAGGGTTTAGATGGAGAGGAATTTGTTAAGTATGTACAAGACAATTTTCTGATTCAGTATGTGGATGTACCTACTAGAGACAGTGCCAAACATGACCTACTCTTGGGAAATAAGGCAGGGCAGGTGACTGAGGTGTCAGTGGGGGAGCACTTTGGGGTCAGTGACCATAATTCTATTTATTTTAAAATCGAGATGGAAAAGGATAGACCAGATCTAAAAGTTGAAGTTCTAAATTGGAGAAAGACCAATTTTGACAGTATTAGGCAAGTACTTTTGAAAGTTGATTGGAGGCAGATGTTCGCAGGTAAAGGGCTAGAAAATGGGGAGCCTTCAGAAATGAGATAACAAGAATCCAGAGAAAGTATATTCCTGTCAGGGTGAAAGGGAAGGCTGGTAGGTATAGGGAATGCTGGTTGACTAAAGAAATTGAGGGTTTGGTTAAGAAAAAGAAGGAAGCATATGTCAGTTACAGATAGTTACAGGTGAATTCTTAGAAGAGTATAAAGAAAGTAGGAGTATACTTTCAGAAATCAGAAGGGCAAAAAGGGGACATGAGATAGCATTGGCAAATAGAATTAAGGAGAATCTAAAGGGTTTTTACAAATATATTAAGGACAAAGGGGTAACTAGGGTGAGAATAGGGCCCATCAAAGATCGCCAAGGCGGCCTTTGTGTGGAGCCACAGAAAATGGGCTAAATGAATATTTTGCATCAGTATTTACTGTGTAAAAGGATATGGAAGATATAGACTGCAGGGAAATAGATGGTGACATCTTACAAAATGTCCAGATTATAGAGGAGAAAATGCTGGATGTCTTGAAACAGTTAAAGGTGGATAAATACCCAGGACCTGATCAGGTGTACCCAAGAACTCTGTGGGAAGCTAGAGAAGTGATTACTGGTCCTCTTGCTGAGATTTTTGCTCATCGATAGTCATGGGTGAGGTGCCAGACAACTGGAAGCTGGCAAACGTGGTGCCACTGTTTAAGAAGGGCAGTAAAGACAAGCCAGGGAATTATAGACCAGTGAGCCTGACCTCAGTGGTGGGCAAGTTGTTGGAGGGAATCCTGAGGGACAGGATGTGCATGTATTTGGAAAGGTAAGGACTGATTAGGGATAGTCAACATGGCTTTGTGCATGGGAAATCATGTCGCACAAACTTGATTGAGTTTTTTGAAGAAATAACAAAAAAAATTGATGAGGGCAGAGCAGTAGACGTGATCTATATGGACTTCAGTAAGGCGTTCGACAAGGTTCCCCATGGGAGACTGATTAGCAAGGTTACATCTCATGGAATACAGGGAGAACTAGCCATTTGGATACAAAACTGGCTCAAAGTTAGAAGACAGAGGGTGGTGGTGGAGGATTGTTTTTCAGACTGGAGGCCTGTGACCAGTGGAGTGCCACAAGGATTGGTCCTCTACTTTTTGTCATTTACATAAATGATTTGGATGCGAGCATAAGAACATAGAACATAGAACATAGAACAATACAGCACAGAACAGGCCCTTCGGCCCACGATGTTGTGCCGAACATCTATCCTAGATTAAGCACCCATCCATGTACCTATCCAATTGCCGCTTAAAGGTCGCCAATGATTCTGACTCTACCACTCCCACGGGCAGCGCATTCCATGCCCCCACCACTCTCTGGGTAAAGAACCCACCCCTGACATCTCCCCTATACCTTCCACCCTTCACCTTAAATTTATGTCCCCTTGTAACACTCTGAAAGAAGTACAGTTAGTAAGTTTGCAGATGACACCAAAATTGAAGGTGTAGTGGACAGTGAAGATGGTTACCTCAGATTACAATAAGATCTGGACCAGATGGGCCAAAGGGCTGAGAAGTGGCAGATGGAGTTTAATTCAGATAAATGCGAGGTGCTGCATTTTGGGAAAGCAAATCTTAGCAGGATCTATACACTTAATGCTAAGATCCTAGAGAGTGTTGCTGAACAAAGAGACCTTGGAGTGCAGATTCATAGTTCCTCGAAAGTGGAGTTGCAGGTAGATAGGATAGTGAAGAAGGCAATTGGTATGTTTCCTTTATTGGTCAGAGTATTGAGTACAAGAGTTGGGAGGTCATGTTGCGGCTGTACAAGACATTGGTTAGGCCACTGTTGGAATATTGCATGCAATTCTGGTCTCCTTCCTATCGGAAAGATGTTGTGAAAAGATTTATAAGGATGTTGCCAGGGTTTTTTCCCTGGAACGTCAGAGGCTGAGGGGTAACTTTATAGAGGTTTAGAAAATTATGAGGAGCATGGATAGGATAAATAGACAAAGTATTTTCCCTGGGATCGGGGAGTCCAGAACTAGAGTGCATAGGTTTAGGGTGAGAGGGGAAAGATATAAAAGAGACCTAAGGGACAACGTTTTCACGCAGAGAGTGGTACGTGTATGGAATGAGCTGCCAGAGGAAGTGGTGGAGCTGGTACAATTGCAATATTTAAGAGGCATTTGGATGGGTATATGAATAGGAAGGATTTGGAGGGATATGGGCTGGGTGCTGGCAGGTGGGACTGGATTGGATTGGGATATCTGGTCAGCATGGACGGGTTGGACGGAAGAGTCAGTTTCTGTGCTGTACATCTCTGTGACTCTATTGGTTTGAATTAATGATTAACTAACAGACAGAAAAATGAGTGGGAATAAATGGCTCATTTTCGTGGTGGCAGACGTTGACCGGTGAGATACTGTAAGTCTCAGTAATTGGCCCCAGCTATTCACAATATATATCAATGGTTTGGAAATAGGGACCAAATTTAATTTTTCCAAATTTGCAAATGATACAAAGAAAAGCAGGAATAAATGTTGCGAGGAAAATGTAAAATGTTTTCAGTAGGATTTTGACAGGCTTCCTGATTGGTCAAGAACATGTCAGATACAACTTAACATGGAAAGATATGAGGTTATCCAATTATGTAGGAGGAACAGATGTGCAGGGTATTTCTTAAATGATGAGAGGTTAGAAAGTGCAGCTGTGTATATGGGATTTATCTATCTTTGTCAATAAGTCACGGCTAACATGTAGGTGCAGCAAGTTATTAGAAAGCTTTTAACACAAGAAGATTTAAGTACAAGAATAATGAAGTCTTTCTTCATATTAGTAGGAGCTTGGTTAGTCTGTACCTGAAGTACTGCATGCAGTTTTGGTCTCCTTCTCTGATGAAAGATAATATAACCATACAGGATGTGCATTAACGATTCTCCAGACTTGTGTTTGGGATGGTAGGACTGTCCTATGAAAAGAGAGACTGGAAAAACTGGTTTGTAATTTCTAGAGATGATCTCACTAAAACCTACAAAACATGTGAAGGGTTTGACAGGTTAGTTGCAGGAAAGATGCATCCCCTAGTTGGAGAATCTAGAACTAGGGGTCATAATTTATAAACAAGGGAACTGACATTTAGGGGTGAGATGAAGAAAGTGTTTTGTTTTACTCAGATTGGTGAATCATTGGAATTCTCAATGCGGTGGGCTGTGGAAGCTCAGTCTTTGTGTATATTTAAAGTAAAGGTTGCTTAGCAATGGCATAAAGGGTTATGGCGATGGTGTGGATAAATGATATTGATCAATCATTATCATTTGAAATGGCATAATAGACTCAACAACCTACAATCTGCCAAATTGGTGTAGAGGGAAAGTTGACTTTAACAATGAAGGAATTCACTGGCATTCTTCAAACTGTACCTTTGATGTTCACCTGAGCTACCAGATCAGTGACATTAGGATTGGGTGTAGCGTCTACGTCAAAAACAATGAGACTCTCTGAATTGCAGGTGACATGCTTAAGGCTTGAAGTTCATTGGGGATTGTAACGTTGTCACGATATTAATAATCAAGAGTTCCAGCCAAGCATTTTGGAGAAATGAGTTCCATCGCACAATTGAAGATGTTGAAATTTGAGTCCATTAAAAAGCTGATCTAATGGGTGACCACGTAACTCATGTGAACTGGCATTAAAAACCCATCTGATTCACTTTTGGCAGGAAGTTTGCCAGCGTTATTTGTTCTGGCTGGCAAATGCCTCCAGACCCACAACATTGTGGTTCATGCTTAACTACCCACTGAGAAATAAATGCTGTCTGAGCCAGCAATGCCCTCATTCTATGAATGAACGAAATAAATCTATTGACCAGCACCACCAACTGAATGAAAGAGAGGTAACTATGTTAATAACAATTGGATTTCTTTATAACTCTGCTTCTTTTTTTACAAGGCCTGCTGCAGCAAAAATACTTATTTAAAAATCTAATTTTGACTTCCCTCTGGTATGCTCCACATTCTTGAGTTGAATGCACTGTGAAAATCTGATTCCGGCATTGCTGGGTTCTTTTTCCATTATGCAGTGAGGCCAGTGCTATCTGCTATGTAACTGACAGCTGTCACCAAAAGGGAGTATATTCAGAGTCGAGAGTGTGGTGTTAGAAAAGTACAGTAGGTCAGGCTGCATCCGAGGAGCAGGAGAATCAATGTTTCGGGCATAAGCCCTTCATCAGGATGCTGCCTGACCTGCTGTGCTTTCCAAGCACCACTCTCTCGACCCTGATCTCCAGCATCTGCAGTCCTCACATTTTCCAGGGAGTACAGTCAGTCTAGATGAAAGCTCTGACAAGGCTCAAACATTAACCAATTATTCTTTCTTGTTGCTTTTTAACTAGACGCACATGCCCAGTGTTTTATTTTAGAAGCATTTGCCCAAGGTAAGAAGAATTCTCCAGAATTATGTATTTGCCCACTTTGTCATAATCTAGTTCTTATCGCTTTCTAAGTATGCCAACTTTACAAAAAGCAGTTTAGTTGAGTCTATGAACACATCAAACTCAACTAATGGAGTAACCTGGTCACCAGTTCCCTGGTCTTTTTAATACCAGGAAGTACAACTAAGCAATTGAAGTTCCTTCCCTTTAATATTCCCTCACTCTCTATGGGAAAAGGTCTGTCACTCTGCATTCAGGAAGGCCTTACTGAACAGAAGAATTCCAGGTATTATTTCAAGTTTCTCCTGTTCCAAATCAATACAACATCTGATAAATTGCAAAAAGTATATTAAACATCTCCAACAGAAATATAGCACTTGAACAAGCACTTGCAACACAAATATAAGTCTAGTGTTTGCAATGATTGTTTTTTTAAAAGTCCCTGTTAGTTTAAGTAAGTACTTCCAAACATAGAAACGAATCTTTATTTGCATTATTGGTAGCTTCTGAGAAAATACAACTCAGTTTATTATTTTGAACTCACAATCTTGATCGCAACTTAACCATCTAATGTAGTTCCAAAATAAAAAGCAATTAACTCCAATTCATGGAAGCTGGGAACACTCAGCAGATCTGGCAATGTCAGGGGAGTGGAAAACACACAGAATGGGCAATAGCTTCCCAGTTTTTAGATGAAGTCATATTTGCATGGAAATTGGCAACAGCAGCAACAGAAGATGTTCCAGAAATAGATAGACTAATGTCTGCTCAGAATGCTGGCTCCTCTCTGGATGCCAGTCAAGACCAGGGCACTGTGGCATGAGCTTGGCATGAGGTGGGGGAGTTAGAGTGTAAGAAGGCTTGGTATTAGGGAATTAATTATGAGGAGACTAGATAGGCAGTTCTGCAGTATAAGATGTAACTCCAGACTGATACATTGCCTCCCGGGTGCCAGAGTAAAGGATATCCTGGAACTGCTGCACGATATTCTGGAATGAGGGCTTACCAACCAGAGGCCATGGTCCATATTGGGACCAATAACCAGGAACAAGATTCTGTAAGCAGATGTCAGCAAGTTAGATAGGAAATTGAAAAAGAGGATTTCAAATATCCAAATGTCTGGATTTCACCTTGTGTCACACAGCAATGAATATAGGAAAAGAAGGATAGAGCAAATGAATGCATGGCAGGAGAGATAGTGCAGGAGGAAGGGTTTTAGAGTTCTGAGGCATTAGGATGGTTTCTGGAGGAGGTGGAAACTGTACAAGCTGGCAGGCTACATGTGAACAGGAACGTGACCAACATTCTCATGGGGACGTTTGCCCATGCTGTTGGAATGGATTTAAACTGGATTGGTAGGAGAATGGGATCCTGACAGTTCAGAGGAGAGAGAGGCTGAAGTGGAATTAGACGTTAAAACATGAGTAAGTTTGGAATACAAAGGAAACATAGGCAAGATAAGCAAGAAGTGAGTTAAATAAGGCTAACTAGAGTATAATTAAATGCAAGGAGGCTGACAATAGACAATAGATGCAGAAGTAGGCCATTCTGCCCTTCGAGCCTGCACCACCATTCATTATGATCATGGCTGATCATCCTTAATCAGTATCCTGTTCTTGCCTTATCTTCATAATCCTTGATTCCACTATCCAACTCTTTCTTAAATTAATCTAGAGACTGAGCCTCCACTGCCCTCTGGAGCAGAGCATTCCACACAGCCACCACTCTCTGGGTGAAGAAGTTTCTCCTCACCTCTGTCCTAAATGGTCTAGCCCAGAATAAGATAGACAAGCTGATCCATGTGCGAGTGTGATATATCTCTGACTGAGACTTGGCTGAATGATGGGAAGTATTGGAAGCTGAATATTTCTGGTTATAAGGTATTCAGATAAGATAGAGAGAGGGAATGGAAAAGGGAGGGAGGAGATTTGCAATACCGATCAAAGAATTAATTATAACAGTGAGGAAGGATGATATCTTGGAAGGGTCATCAAATTTGGTGATATAGAAGTAAAAAAACACAATATGGTAAACACATCATTGTGTGGATAAGATGCACCTGCAGACTATCATGGAGAGATAGAGGATCAAATATACAATCAAATTTCAGAGGTTAAAGTAATAGATTTTAATTATCCAAATAATGTCTGGGATAGTGTGCGTAGAGAAGGAACAAATTTCCAAATTGCATCCGTCAGAATCTTTTAGCCATAGAAAGGGAGGGAGCAGTTCCAGGCTTAATATTCTGAATTGAGCACAGGCAGCTGGAAAGTAAACACAAAGGGGACCCCATCCCCAAGAGACAAAAGTACACGTCAGATCTTTAAAGTTAATATTAATACACCTCTATGTATGGGATCCCGAATGTGAGTCCAATTGTTGATAAGTCTGGTGTGTAAATTGAGGACCCCCTGTACTTAACTCAGTGAGCATTGTTTATATTTCTGGGAAATGGTGATGGCAATAATATCTCTAGACTATGATTTGGAGATGCCGGTGTTAGACTGGGGTGTACAAAGTTAAAGATCACACAACATCAGGTTATAGTCCAACAGATTTAATTGGAAGCACTAGCTTTCAGAGCACTGCTCCTTCATCAGGTGGTTGTGGAGGACACAATTGTAAGACACAGAATTTATAGCAGAAGTTTACAGTGTGATGTAACAGAAATTATACATTGAAAAATACCTTGATTGTTTGTTGAGTCTTTCATCTGTTCGAATACAGTGATAGTTTCACTTCTTTCATGTGTAAATCACAAAACTTTTTCTTTAAAAGTTACATTCTCAGGTTAACTGTAACAATTGGTGTTAGCTAGACAAAATGTTGAAGGTGTTAGCCCACTGTGTTCCCTGTCTGTGCTATAATTTTAGACTGATTGTAACCTAAAATGTGAGATGACCGAGTCTTACATGAATTCATGCAGTTTTTGAGCAAAGTACAATGTAATCTGCAAGTCCAAATTCACCCCACAAACATATATGTATATGCGTGCATGTGGGTCTTTGTGTATGTGTGTGTGTCTGTCTGGGTTGGGGAGTTGAGTGTGAGTGAGAGAGTATATGTGTGTATGTGAGTGTAGGGTGTCTTAAGTCTGTGAGGGGGTGCATGTGTGAGTGTGGGATGTATGTGTGTATGTCTGGGGTGGGGGGTTGTGAGTGTCTGTGTGTGTGCATGAGTGTAGAGTGGTCTAAGTCTCTGAGAGAATGCATATGTTACTGTGGGAGTGTGTGTGTCTGTAAGGGTGTGTGTGTGTATAGTGTAATGGTGGTCACCTGTAATGTGACATGAACCCAGGGTCCCGGTTGAGGCCCTCCCTATGGGTACGGAACTTAGCTATCAGCCTCTGCTCGGCCACTTTTCGCTGCTGCCCGTCCTGAAGTCTGCCTTGGAGGATGGTCACCCGAAGGTCCGAGGCTGAATGTCCTAGACTGCTGAAGTGTTTCCCAACAGGGAGGGAACACTCCTGTCTATTGATTGTTGTGCGACTAGTAATCCAGACCTTCCGGCAAATGTTCTGGGGGTCGTGGCTTCAAATCCCACTGGAGCAGATGGTGAAAGTTGAATAAAATTGCTTAGTGGTGACCATGCAAGTAGATTCAATTGTTACAAAAACCATCTGGGATTTGTTAATTTCCTTTAGGGAAAGAAGTCTGCCATCCTTACTTGGTCTGGCCTACATGTGATTGCAGACCCGCAATAAGAGTTGACTTCTGTCAGCTAGGGATGATTTTGTATGATTCACAGGAAGCCCTAACATTTAAAATGGTCTGCAACTAGTCCTAACATTTTATATGAACCTCAACATATGTGATATCACATTTCATATGATTTGCTGGCCTAACAGCAAAACCTACATAAATAAATTGAGAAGAATGTTCTATTTCCAGTGTCCTTGTGTTTATATGACTATCTAAGTCTGGGAGAAAAAGTAGTTACATTATTTGAAATAATAACAAAAAATTATGAAAACTCGCAGCAAGCCTAAAAACTAAAAGACAACCCAAAGTTTCCAAATGCAAGAAACTGATATTTCCTTTCTCTTTCCGATATTTTCATGTTTCATATTTCTTGCACTTTAACTTTTTATTTCAGATGACCAGCATTCGTAATGTTTTTTGTCTGCAGTGATTTTTCTTTGGTGCAAACAAGTTAAGAGATTCACTTGGTGAGTGAATTCTTTGATAAATTAGAAGTTTATCTTAGATCATGATATTCTGGCCTCAATCCACAAGAATACAAATTGAAAGGAGCACATAAACTGTACAGGCGTACAGTGCATGCACATCCCACATGCTTACAGTCTGCTCACAGCATGTTGGACTGTTATCTATTGCACAATGTTGAGCTTGTTCACCAAATCCAGCTTGTCTAATTAACTGCAGTGAATCATTTTCCAGGAAGTGATAGTGCTGTTGAGATTTCCATTCCAGACCATGCTTTTCAGCTCCTGCACTTGAAATCAGTGTTGTAACTTCAGTTGTTAAGTACTTTTATCATCTTACTTTGCACATAACTTGCAATCTATCCCTTATATTTCTCTCGTCTGAACCCTAATTGCATTGCAATTCCAAATCATTTCATAGTGTCCTTCTCTTATACAATTTGTACAGTGTTAACAAAGAAAGTGCGGATGAGCATTTCAGCCTCTGACCAGCTGAGGCAGACATAGGGATTGATAATTTGAGGAATTAAGCAGTCTTGGTCAAGAGGTTATTGAGTCTGTGACTCAGACTGAATTAAGAATTGGTTGAGTCCAAGTCAGTGGGCAACGAAGGAAGTGGAACTTGAGGTCAGTGAACAGAATTTATGGTGGGATGACAATTCCCAATTGGAGGAAATTTCAGACAAGCAATCTGTTGACAGAGAGACAGTCAACATAGAAAAGATTATTGGCTTCTCGGTGAAAATATTTGTTGCTAGGTCTTGAATGCACCTTACACATTGATATTGTGATGACGAGGTCCATTTCATCTTGTGTCCATTTGTTCTGAGTGGATCAGCAAGCTTTGACATTCGTGACATTCAGGAAACTTGGTGTTCCAATATTAGTTACATTAATATTTGTTTAACAATAGCAGTTTGTGAGGATTTCAATAAGTCACTGAAGAGCAGCTTAAGGGTTAGAGTTAGTTAATCTCAGTAACATAGAGCGAGAGATGGAGAGAGCGAGAGAGAGAGTGAGGCTCCATGCGTGAAGACTGCTTATACCTATGCCACTGTGAGAATGATTGAAGACCTTAGTTCTAGGCATAGGGGCTTAAGAAGAAGCCCCTCAAGCTATTTGATAGCCTTGTGCAGTTCAGACTCAGGAAATGTTTCATGGTTAATAGGTACAGCTGGGTATTGGGGCTAAGGCTCAGAAAACAAATCTTGGGAAACATGGGACAGGACTTGTAAGAAGCATTATAAGAGTAATTCAGCACAGTGAGTGAAAGAAGCCCATTAGCAGGATTTGCTGAATGCAACTGAGCAAGATTAGAGTTCAGAGAAATGGGCAGTTCGAGCTTGGTGAAGCAAGCCATCTGCAGACTGTTATGGACCAGAACAAACCCCTTCAAAACATACAAAGGACCAAGACCTTAATGCAGGTAATAATAAGTTTAAAAAGGAGAAAGTGTCCAGTATAGACGAGAAAAATAAAGATTATGCACTTTAAACGTCATCAGAATCCTTGAGGTATTAGATTTTTAACCTGAGACCACAGATGTTTAATTGTTGATTGGCACCCTTCACAGTAGTAAAGTTCAGAGACATCTTTGCGATCTTGATGAACAGTTGTTCCCCCAATCTGCTTTTATTATCAGTTTTGCTTTTGGAGCAGCTGAGAGACAGAAAGAGAGAGAGCGAGAGAAAGACTTCCAACTACTGTAGTCACAAATTAATTTTTCTTTTCTCTGCCTTGCTGCTCATAAATTGGTACTGAAATAAGGTTTGCATTTTCACGTCTGGCTCCAAGTTGGCTATCCGGCAAACAAGGCTTTCATTTTCCAATATGTGCACTTATCAAACAGCTGTGAATTAAATCAGATTATGTGAATTTCTTAATGTTGATTCAGTTATCTAGTTTCAATGTCTTTAGATAAGATGGCAATTCCAGTCCAAGTAGTTTAATTTATTCTACAATGGTCACCTGTGCATTCCTCACTCTGTGGCCAAGTGATTGTGGCATCCATTTTAGATCACTATTTGGCCTTTTCTTTAGATGAGATTCCCTACAGTTTGGAAACAGGCCATTTGGCCCGACAAGTCCACACCAACCCTCCGAAAAGTAACCCACCCAGACCCATTCCCCTACCCTGACTAATGCACCTAACACTATGGGCAATTTAGCACGGCCAATGCACTTAACTTGCACATCTTTGGTGGTAGGAAACCAGAGCACCCAGAGGAAACCCAGGCAGACACAGGGAGAATGTGCAAACTCCACACAAACAGTCGGCCAAGACAGGAATCGAACCCGGGTCCCTGTGAGGCAGCAATTCTAACCACTGAGCTACCATGCTGCCCATAGACCATTTTAGTTCATGAAAGGTATAACAATCAAATGATGAAAATTAAAATTTCTTAGTCCATATTTACCACTGGCTAACTGGATGTCCTAATGCGTGAGTCACAAAAGGTTAATATGGATGTCTAGCAAGTAATTAGAAAGGCTAAAAGAATGTGGGCGGCACGGTGGCACAGTGGTTAGCACTGCTGCCTCACAGCGCCAGAGACCGGGGTTCAATTCCCGCCTCAGGCGACTGACTGTGTGGAGTTTGCACGTTCTCCCCGTGTCAACGTGGGTTTCCTCCGGGTGCTCCAGTTTCCTCCCACAGTCCAAAAATGTGCCATGTTAAATTGTCCATAGTGTTAGGTAAGGGGTAAATGTAGGGGTATGGGTGGGTTGCGCTTCGGCGGGTCGGTGTGGACTTGTTGGGCCGAAGGGCCTATTTCCACACTGTAAGTAATCTAATCTAATCTAATACATTGTAAGTAATCTAATCTAATGTGAATGCTTATTGCAAGGGAATTGAACACAAAACTGGGGAGATTATGTTTCAGTTATGCTGAGCATTAGCAAAAGCACAAACGAGGAAAAGTTGGACAGGCTAGGTTTGTATCTCTGGAGTTTAGGAGAGTGAGAGGTAACTCGATTGAAATTTATAACATCTTGAAGGAGCTTGACAGGGGAGTTGTGGAGAGGGTGTTTTCTCTTGTAGGAGAATTTAGAAACAGTGGTCTGTTTAAAAATAATGTGTTGTCCATACAAGACAACAATAAGGAGATATCTTCTTTCTGAGGGTCATCAGTCTTCATAACTCTGTTCCACAGACTTTTGACAAAAAGTCTTTGAATATGTTTAAGGCAGAGATGGATAGATTTTAAGGAATCAAGAGAATGAAAGGTTGGGTGGTAGATGAGAGTAGGTGAGGGCAGGGTAGGTGAGAAAATGGCATTGAAGATTACAATCTGATCAGCTAGTGTTATTAAACAGTGGTGCAGGCTCAAAGGGCCTGTTCCTAACTCAAATCCTCACATACTCACTATCATGCATTAACTTGTATAAAACATCTAATATTTACAGATCCCATCAGTACACACAGTGCATGCGTAAAAAAAAAATCAGGGTTGTATTATTACCTGTTAACAACTACAATTTTGTTTCAGTTCAGTTCTAAGAGCATGTGACAATGTCAATAGGATATTCAAATATAAATGCAAATACTAAATGCAAGTTTTGTATAGCTTAGACTCAACAGCACATTGATTCTCATTTAAGGAATGATCTATACTAGCTAAAAGAACAAAACATCAGAAGCTGGTTAATAGGAAGGTAAAGTAATTCAGCAGTAGTGCTGTCTCCTCAATGCAGAATTTCAAAGACAGGAGCAAAGTTAAAAATCACACAACACCAGGTTATAGTCCAACTGGTTTATTTGGAAGCACTCACTATCGGAGCGTTGCTCCTTCATCAGGTGGTTGTGGAGGTTAAGATCATGCTCACAGAATTTATAGCCAAAGGAGTCCAGGATCATGGAGATGTGACACCGTAAACAATCTAAGATTAAGACTTGGGATATGCTGGTTTCTGTTCTTTGATATGTAAATCCCAGAACTTCTAATTAAAAATCTCAAGACAGCCCAGCTTTTTAAACAATAGGTGTGAAATCTGTCTGTGTCCCAATGCGATGTCAGACTGACAAACACTCCGTATAGCTTTACAAGGATTCATGCAGTATTTGACCAAAATAAAATGTCATGTAATTCTGCAAAAACAAATTCAACCCATAAACTTATATGTATGCGCACTTAGGAGTGACAGATTGAGTGTGTATGTGAGTGTGTGCATGTGAGTGTGAGAATATGTCTACATATGTGTGTGTAAGCTTGGTTAAGTGTGTGTGAGCGTGATGGCATAAGTGTGAGAGGGTGCATATGTCTGTGTGAGTGCAGGGGGTGTATGTGTGTGCTTATGAGAGAGACCTTGTGTGTGAGGGAGGGTCTACGCGGGTGTGTAAGTATGGTGTGTTTGTATTTGACAGAGAGTGTATCGTGCAGTGGGGTCACCTGTAGTGTGATGTGAACCCAAGGTCCCAGTTGAGGCCATTCCCATGGGGACCGAACTTTACTATCAACTTCTGCTCAGCCGTTCTGTGTTGTTGCTTGTCCCGAAGTCTGCCTCGGAGGATGGTCACCCAAAGGTCCAGGGTCAAATGTCCCGAACTGCTGAAGTGTTCCCTGACTGGGAGGGAACACTCCTGCCTGGTGATTGTTGTGCGGTATCCATTCAACTGCTGTTGTAGCATCTGCTCGGTCTCGCCAATGTTTCATGCCTCAGGGCAGCCTTGCCTGCAGCGTATAAAATAGACCACGTTGGCTGAGTCACAGGAGTACTGGCTGCATACATGGTGGGAGGTCTCCCCACGTGTAATGGTGTTATCTGTGTCGATATTCTGACACACCTTGCAGCGGCTGCTGTGGCAGGGTTGTATGGTGTTGTTGTCCTGAAGACTGGGCAGTTTACTTCGAATCATGATCTGTTTGGTGGCTGTGAAGGTGCGGGGTAGGTCTTGGTGAGGTGCTCATCCTCAATGATAGTGTGTTGCAGGCTGCAAAGAACATGGCGTCGTCATTCAATTCCTTTGGCTATAAATTCTGTCAGCATGATCTTAACCTCAACAACCACCTGATGAAGGAGCGGTGCTCCGAGAGCTAGTGCTTCCAAATAAACGTCGCACAGACCTAGACCCCTTTACACTCACACACATACATATACACTCTCTCTCACAGACCTCATAACCCCTACACCACAACCCACCCTCACACACACACACACACACACACACACGTGTTTGTGGGGTGAATTTGTACTTTGCTCAAAAACTGCATGAATCCATGTAAGATTCTGTTAATTCATTTTTTAGATTAGAATCAGTCTAAACAAATTGGCACAGACAGCAGCACTCAGGGGGCTAACACCTACAACACATTACCTGGGCTGACACCAATTGTTAAAGTTAACCTGAGAATGTAAATTTTAAAAAAGGTTTTGTGATTCATATATGAAAGAAGTGAAACTAACATTGTCATTCTAACAGATGAGAGACTTAACAATCAATCAAAGTATTTTTCAATGCATAGTTTTAGTTACATCACACTGTAAACATTTGTTATAAATTCTTTGTCTTATAATTGTGTACTCAATAATCACCTTAGGAAAGAGCAGCACTCCGAAAGCTAGTGCTTCCAATTAAACCTGTTAAACCATAACCTGGTGTTGTGTGATGTTTAACTTTGTACACCCCAGTCCAACGCCAGCACTTCCAAGTCATAGAGAAAGGAGAGCAATGCATTTTAATACTACAGGTACTCAGTGGTGTTATCAAGTATGGGAACGTAAATCAGTAATTAATTTGGATGCACAAACAACAACCACTTACTGAACCTTAACCAGCCTAGAGTCCCCCAGTAGGGCAGCTAATAAAATAATAGCTACAAAATAGTAGAGATTGCTGCCACCTACTGCTGAAAGTTAAAAAATCACCACACAACCACCCCAGTCCAAAACAGGCACCTCCAAGTCTACTGCTGAAAGGGATCATTGCCTGCTCATACTCTACATCAGACAACATTTAGACCGCAAAACGGAGCAGGCTACTGTTCTGTCCCAGAGGCTGCCACCTGGAACCTGCTGTTCTCAGAAGATGCTTTTCACTTGAGGGTACATTTTCACACTTGAGTTAGAAAGTATGGAACTCAAACTCCATTAAGTCGTAATGGCAACTCTGAATCTTGACCTACTGTGCAGCAGGGCGTGTCTGGTGCTAAAGGATGACTTCATTCACTGTAAAGTTGCATATTTGTGGAATAGTGATACTCCCTCAGAATGAGGGCAATGACAAGAACCTGAATGAGGAATCTTTTAACATGCAGCAGCTGTTACAATGTAGCTACCACATGATTCTGGCTGGGCAAGTTACTCTCCTGATCTTACTGTAATTAGTGATTGACGAGAAACCTTTTACCGCATAACGAAACTCCATTTTTATGGACATCAAGTCTAATGGTGGGATTTTAACTCAGAGTGAATTGTGGTTACCACGCATCACAAGGTTTGTGCTTTCGTGCAAGTTCATTGAACCCTCCTGTTGGACGGACTAATCATCCCACTAACCGTTCATAGGCAGGGAGGTATCATTCTTGTGAGGGTCTATTAAATTAATCCTTATCCTCAAAATTGTATATAGAAAATATGTTAAGACCCCACTGTAATCACTGGTCATAAATTAAAATTTACAGTTAAACATACAGTGAATTAATCATAGAGATGTACAGCATGGAAACAGACCCTTCCATCCAACCCGTCCATGCCGACCAGATATCCCAACCCAATCTAGTCCCACCTGCCAGCACCCGGTCCATATCCCTCCAAACCCTTCCTATTCATATACCCATCCAGATGCCTTTGCAATTGTACCAGCCTCCACCACTTCCTCTGGCAGCTCAGTCCATACATGTACCACCCTTTGCATGAAAACGTTGCCTGTAGGTCTCTTTTATATCTTTCCCCTCTCACCCTAAACCTATGCCCTCTAGTTAAACCCCAACCCCAGGGAAAAGACTTTGTCTATTTATCCTATCCATGCCCCTTATGATTTTCTAAACCTCTGTAAGGTCACCCCTCAGTCTCCGATGCTCCAGGGAAAACAGCCACAGCCTGTTCAGCCTCTGCCTGTAGCTCAACTCCTCCAACCCTGGCAACATCCTTGTAAATCTTTTCTGAACCTTTTCAAGTTTCACATCTTTCCGATAGGAAGGAGACCAGAATTGCATGCAATATTCCAACAGTGGCCTAACCAATGTCCTGTACAGCCGCTACATGACCTCCCAAATCCTGTACTCAATAAATCCAGTAGATTTATTTCAGTCTAAGTCACTCTGAATAAAGTCTTCTGTTTTAAGCAATATTAATAAAGTCTAAATGTTATTTTTATTATTGGACATGCCATTCAGTATCTACAGAAGTGTCACCGCCTTCTGAATCAAGAATTTCTCTAATCCTAAATGATCATAGGCTGGGGCTGTTTTCCCTAGAGCGTTGGAAGCTGAGGGGTGTTGGGGTAGTTGTACTAGTGAGGTGGGCACACTAGATCTAGGGAGGGTAAAAACTATAACTGTAACAAGTGCTTCTAATACCGGGCCTGAAATGGTTAAACTATCATGATCACTGAACTGGAAACTGCTGGCCTCCTAATCTGATCAGAGGCTAGCTGATAGACAGCCTGTTAATTGTACCTCTGGAATTTGTAACTGGTAGACATTGTTAATTGGATTATTTGAGGTGTCAATTGAACCATCGAAACTACTCACTTAAATGGTAATAAACTATTGTTTCTGGTAAACCACTAATTAAATAAGCGGGACCAGTGGCCCCACAATGTCTACGGGACTGCCCGCTCCGAGGCAAACGGACAGACAGCTCAAACCATCCAACCAGAGAGCGGAATGCTTTGCCCGGGAACGAGTAGCCAACAGGAAGGCCAGACGTGGACACCTGACCGGGAACACTGGCCAGCGAGGGGTATAACTGGGGCGAATTTGAGCAGAAGGGTTAGAACGCCTTCTCCAACGAATTGCATGCTGTAGAATTCGTTGTACAGTTTGCCAGTTTTGATTCTGTAAAATAAACGGTGCTCTGCTCCAAACTAAAGAAGCTGGTGCGGTCTCTCCTTCCAAAGAACTCGCAAAGACTGGAACCCCGAGGTTCCGGCCTAACAGGGGTGACCTTATAGAGGTTTATAAAATCATGAAGCGCATGGATAGGATAAATAGACAAGTTCTTTTCCCTGGGTTGCAGAACTAGAGGGCATAGGTTTAGTGTGAGAGAGGAAAGATTTAAAAGGGACGTAAGAGGCAAACCTTACACGCTAAGGGTGCTGTCTGTGTATGAAATGAGCTGCTAGAGGAGGTGGAGGAGGCTGGTACAATTACAATATTTAAAAGGCAAATGGATGGGTATTTGAATAGGAAGGGTTTAGAGGGATATGGGCCAAGTGCTGGCAAATGGGACTAGATTAGGATATCTGGTCAGCATGGACTCTGACCCCTTATCCCAAACCTGTACCAGTGTTCAAGATTTTCCATCTAACAGTAACACGTGGTTACCCTGTAGGCGCTTTCAAGGTCTTATCTACTTTAATTAGCAGTCATACCGCATGGAAACAGACCCTTCGGTCCAACTAGTTCTCGCCGACCATGTTCCCAAACTAAACTAGTCCCACTTACCTGCGTTTGGCTCATATCCCTATAAACATTTCCTTTTCATATAGTTATCGAAATGTCTTTTAAATGTTGTAACCGTATCTGCATCAGCACTTCCTCTGGCAGTTCATTCCATGCACAAACCAACCTCTGTGTGAAAAAGCTGCCGGTCATGTCATTTTTAAAATTTTCTCCTCTCACCTTAAAAATAACCACCTAGTTTTGAACTCCCCAACCCTATGGAAAAGGCCTTTGCTATTCACCATATCTATACCTTTACAAGGTCACCTCTCAATCTCCTAAGCTCCAGTGGAAAAAGATCCCTATTTTTAAAACTCAATCCCTTCATTCCTGGCAATATCCTGGTAAATCTTTCTGAACCCTCTCCAATTTAACAATATCCTTCCAAAGCAGGACGACCAGGAATGTGCACAGTACTTCAAAAGGGGCCTCACCAATGTCTTGCACAACCTCAACATGTCATCTCAACTCCAGCACTCAACTCTGAGCAATGAAGGCAAGCCTTCTTAACCGCCCTGTCTACCAGTGATGCAAATTTCAAAGAATTATGCACGTGAATCCCAGGTCCCAACCATTAATTGTACAAGTCCTACCCTTGTTTGTTTTACCAAAATGCAACACCTCGCATTTAACCGAACTTTGAAGCACATATGCCCAATTTGTTCAGCCTCTTACCTCAACGTCTGGTGAAGCTTTGCTATAGTGCCTCCAAATGAAGTACAGTGCACACTCCAGATGCAGCTTCACTAAAGCCCTTTAGATATATAGCTAGACCCCTTTATTTTCATGCTCCATTCTCCTTGCATTATAGAATTTGTGTTCGTACACAACAATACCAATATGCGGCAGTATTCACCAAGAGAAGTTATGGAGGATAATGAGATTTGTGTGGAGCATGCTAATATGCTAGGGCATATTGAGATTAAATAAAAGTGATGTTGGGTCTCTTGAAGAGCATTAAGGTGGATACGTCCTCAGGGCCCAATGGTATCCACCCCAAGTTATTGAGAGAGGCAAAAGAGGAAATTGCTGGAACCGTGACCAAAATTTCTGTATCCTTGCCAGCCACTGGAAAGGTCCTAGAGGACTGGCAAGTAGCTAATGTTGTTCCTTGTTCAAGAAGGGAAATGGGGAAAATCCAGGAAATTATAGACCAGTGAGTCTCACATTGGTGGTTGGGAAGCTATTGGGGTTCAAGTTCATAGCTCTCTGAAAGTGGCCATGCAAGTGGATAAAGAAGCATATGGCATGCTTACCTTTATTGGTCAGGGAATTGACTACAAGTTTCAAGATGTTATGTTGCAGTTTTAAAAGACTTTGATTAGGCCACACCTACAATATTGTGTTTATTTCTGGTCACCACATTACAGGAAGAATGTGGAGGCTTTGGAGTGCTGGCAGAAAAGTTTTGCAGGATACAGCCTGGATTACAAGGTACAAGTTATAATGAATGGCTAGAAAAATGCAGGTTGTTTTCTCTGGAGTGACAAAGGCTGATAGGAAACCTGATGGAAGTCTATAAAATTATGAAATGCGTAGGTAGGGTTGATGGTCAGAATCTTCTTCACAGAGTTGAAATGTCTAAAACTAGGGAGCATGCATTTATGGTGAGAAGGGGAAAGTTCAAAAGAGATATGAAGGGCAAGTTTTTTCACACAGAGAGGGTTAGAAGTCTGGAAAGCGCTGCCAGGGATGGTGGTGGAGACAGATACAATAGGGGAGATTAAGGGACTTTTAGATAAGCACATGGATATGCAAGGAATGGATGGACATGGTCTAAGAGCAGGCAGAAGCGATTAGTTTAATTTGGTGTCATGTTTGGCACAGCATCATGGGCCGAGGGGCCCGTTCCTATACTGTATCGTTCAACATGGATTGATAAGTGGCAAACCACACGAGTGTCAGGCAATGACTATCTCAAACAAGAGAAAATCTAAGCGTTTTTGTTTTACATTCAATGATAGTACCATTACTGAATCCTCCATTATCAACACTCAGGAGGTGGAGGGGATAGAATACCACCTTTGAAATTGCAGCGTGAATCAACCAGCTAAATCCATTCATAAATAATGGTAGCTCAGCATCTTGCATTCCTTCACTCGGAATATATTCACTTACCCAACCTTCACTTAACTTTGTGATATACAATTGGTTTTCCACAAATGACACAAGCACTGTTCAGCGTATTGCAAATTCATTAATAACTTTCTTCTAAGGTTCTCAAATATAATGTTTATTACAATCTATTGTCGTGAGAATAGAACTTACTATTCAATTGTTTGATTGGAAATACAGAACCAGTTGTTTGCCCCATGATATAATGACCTAATGCTCTAATTGAAGATGAGAAAACAGAATATTCTATGGTGCACCGACTGTTGGACTTTGTGGAGATATTATTCATCAAAGTATGGACGTCTATTTTGACTCACTATAAAGTTTTTTTTTCAATCTCAAGCCAAAAAGTCATGTATTTGACTAGAACACAAAACACCACTCAACTTTGTACCAGGTGTACAAATGTGAAAGGAACAATAGAACTGTAAATCATAGAAAGCTGTTTTAGGTAGCAAGTGGATTGAAAATATTCTTAATTTGGACTTCAAAAAGAAAATGAAATGCTCTTAGAAATACGTAGAGGTTTACAACATGGAAAAGGCCATTCTTGGGAACCAATCCCTGCTTTCATATGTCTTTCATCCAAACAAATACTTGTAGTGACGTTTGCTTGCCCGTTTATTACTTCACCCTTCAATCAAATTGTGAATGCTGACATAGTAGCTTCCTCAACCATAAGCTATTGAATTCCAGAGTCTTATAACTCTCTAAAGATTCTCCTTCTCTACATGTTCCAAATCTCTTGCATGTTATTGAGAATCTTTCAAATGACAAGACAATAGACAATAGGCGCAGGAGTAGGCCATTCAGCCCTTCGAGCCTGCACCGCCATTCAACATGATCATGGCTGATCATTCCTAATCAGTATCCGCTTCCTGCCTTATCTCCATAACCCTTGATTCCACTATCCTTGAGAGCTCTATCCAACTCTTTCTTAAATGAATCCAGAGACTGAGCCTCCACTGCCCTCTGGGGCAGAGCATTCCACACAGCCACCACACGCTGGGTGAAGAAGTTTCTCCTCATCTCTGTCCTAAATTGTCTACCCCGTATTTTTAAGCTGTGTCCTCTGGTTCGGCACTCACCCATCAGCGGAAACATGTTTCCTGCTGCCAGAGTGTCCAATCCTTTCATAATCTTATATGTCTCAATCAGATCCCCACTCAGTCTTCTAAACTCAAGGGTATACAAGCCCAGTCACTTCAGTCTTTCAGTGTAAGGTAATCCATCCATCCCAGGAATTGACCTCGTGAACCTACGCTGCACTCCCTCAATAGCCAGAATGTCTTTCCTCAAATTTGGAGACCAGAACTGCACACAGTACTCCAGGTGTGGTCTCACCAGGGCCCTGTACAGCTGCAGAAGCACCTCTTTACTTCTACACTCAATTCCTCTTGTTATGAAGGCCAGCATGCTATTAGCCTTCTTCACTACCTGCTGTACCTGCATGCTTGCCTTCATTGACTGGTGTACAAGAACACCCAGATCTCTCTGTACTGCCCCTTTACCTAAATTAATTCCATTGAGGTAGTAATCTGCCTTCCTGTTCTTGCCACCAAAGTGGATAACCATACATTTATCCACATTAAACTGCATCTGCCATGCATCTGCCCACTCACCTAACTTGTCCAGGTCACCCTGTAATCTCCTAACATCCTCATCACATTTCACCTTGCCACCCAGCTTTGTATCACCAGCAAATTTGCTAATGTTATTGCTGATACCATCGTCTATATCATTAACATAAATTGTAAAAAGCTGCAGTCCCAGCACGGATCCCTGCGGTACCCCACTGGTCACTGCCTGCCATTCCAAAATGGAGCCGTTTATCACTACCCTTTGTTTCCTATCAGTCAACCAATTTTCAATCCAATCTAGTACTTTGTCCCCAATACCATGCGCCCTAAGTTTACTCACCAACCTCCTGTGTGGGACTTTATCAAAAGCTTTCTGAAAGTCCAGGTACACTACATCTACTGGATCTCTCGCGTCCATCTTCAGAGTTACATCCTCAAAAAATTCAAGAAGATTAGTCAAGCATGATTTCCCCTTCATAAATCCATGCTGACTCTGTCCTATCCTGTTACTACTATCCAGATGTGCCATAATTTCATCCTTTATAATAGACTCCAGCATCTTTCCCACCACTGAGGTCAGACTAACTGGTCTATAATTTCCTGCTTTCTCTCTCCCACCTTTCTTAAAAAGTGGTATAACATTAGCCACCCTCCAATCCTCAGGAACCGACCCCGAATCTATCGAACTCTAGAAAATAATCACCAACGCATCCACGATTTCCCGAGCCACCTCCTTCAGTATCCTGGCATATAGACCATCAGGCCCTGGAGACTTATCAACCTTCAGACCTAACAGTCTCTCCAACACCAAATCCTGGCAAATATAGATTCCCTTAAGTTCAGGTCCTTCAGCCACTGTTACTGCAGGGAGATTGCTTGTGTCTTCCCCAGTGAACACAGATCTGAAGTACCCATTTAATTCTTCTGCCATTTCTTTGTTCCCTGAAATATATTCCCCTGTTTCTGTCTTCAAGGGCCCAATTTTAGTCCTAACAATTTTTTGCCTTGCACATACTTAAAAAAGCTTTTACTATCCTCCTTTATATTATTGGCCAGTTTACCTTCGTACCTCATTTTTCCTCTGCGTATTTCCTTCTTAGTAATCCTCTGTTGTTCTTTAAAAGCTTCCCAGTCCCCTGTTTTCCCACTTATCTTTGCTATATTATACTTTTTCTCTTTTAACTTTATATGTTTCTTAACTTCCCTCATCAGCCACGGTCGCCCATGCCTCCTCCTGGGATCTTTCTTCCTTTTAGGAATAAACTGATCCTGCAACTTCTGCATTATACACAGAAATATCCACCATTGTTCCTCCACTGTCATCCCTGCTAAGGTATTGCACCATTGAACTTTGGCCAGCTCCTCCCTCATAGCTCCATAGTTTCCTTTGTTCAACAGAAGTATTGTCACTTCCGACTGTACCCTCTCCCTCTCAAATTGCAGGTTGAAGCTTAATGTATTATGGTCACTACTTCCCAATGGCTCCTTCACTTGGAGGTCTCTGACCAATTCTGGTTCGTTACACAATACCAGATCCAGAATTGCCTTCTCCCTTGTCGGCTCCAGCACCAGCTGCTCTAAGAATCCATCTCTGAGGCACTCCACAAAGTCTCTTTCTTGAGGTCCAATACCATCCTGATTCTCCCAGTCTATCTGCATGTTAAAATCCCCCATAACAACTGTAGTAACATCTTTACCACAGGCCAATTTCAGCTCCTGATTCAACTTACATCCAACATCCAGACTACTGTTTGGGGGCCTGTAGATAACTCCCAAGAGGGTCATTTTACCCTTAGTATTTCGCAGCTCTATCCACACTGACTCTACATCCCTGAGTCTAGGTCCCCCCACGCAAGGGACTGAATATCCTCCCTTACCAACAAGGCCCCCCACCCCCTCTGCCCGTCAGTCTGTCCTTACGATAGCACGTGTAACCTTGAATATTCATTTCTCAGGCCCTGTCCACTTGAAGCCACGTCTCAGTTATCCCCACAATATCGTATCTGCCAATTTCTAAAAGAGCCTCAAGCTCATCCGTCTTATGTCTAATGTTTCATGCATTCATATACAGTATTTTTAATTTGTTACTGCTTTCACCCTTCCCATCAACCCCTATTTCACTCAACCTTACAGCATGATCCCTTTCCGAGTTTTTTGCCTCATTGATACAGTTGTCTTTCTTAACTTCTCTTGTTCTAACTTTCCCTTCAATTTCCTTTTTAAACATCCAGTTTGTCCCCCCCCACCCCCCCACTACCTAGTTTAAATGTAGCGGTGTTGCAGTAGAAAACCTGCCTGCCAGAATGCTGGTCCCTAACCTATTAAGGTGCAAACCGTCTCTCTTGTAGAATTTATGCCACAAAATATACCCCAGTGATTCAAGAACTTAAATCCTTGCTTCCTGCACCAGTTCCCCAATCACACATTCAAGTCCATTATCTCCCTGTTTCTGGCCACACCAGTCCGAGGAACAGGAAGCAAACCAGAGATAACCACCTTGGATGTCCTACTTTTCAGCCTTTTTCCCTAGTTCTCCAAAGTCCCGCTGTAGTATGTTCCTCCTCTTCTTCCCGACATCATTTGTGCCGACATGTACCACCACCTCTGGCTCTTCACCCTCATCCTTGAGGATTTCCCGCACTCTGTCCGCGATGTCTTTTACCCTGGCACCAGGAAGGCAACACACCATCCTTAAATCCCATCTGCTGCCACAAAATCCCCAGTCAGTTCCTCCACGATAGAGTCCCCTATTACCACGGCTCTGTGCGATGTCTGACTCTTTCGCTCTGCCTCTGCGCCAACCTTTGATTGACAGACCTGGCCGCCTCGCGAACTGGCAGTGTCATCAGTCTCTACTGTTTCCAAAAGCTTCAACTTGTTCCTGACAGGTACTTCTCCCGGGGTCTCTTGCACCTGTCTCCTCTCTGCCTTCCTCATTGTCTGCTCTCTTCTGGCATGATTGGTGTAATAACCTCACTGAAGGTCTTGTCCAGAAAGATCTCGTTCTCTTGGATGAGCCTAAGGTCCTCGAGTTCTTTCATCAGCGCTACAATATGCTCGGTCAATAGCTGAATGTGCACACACTTTCCACACATATACAAGCCAGACACACCAGAGTCGTTGACCTCCCACATCAAGCACGTAGCGCACGGAACCAGCTGGGCAGTCATGCTGCAATATGCTGCCACTGCCAATGGTGTTCTAGATTTTCACAACTTTAACTACTGCCAAAAATATTTCTATAAACTCTCCAAGTATATTTTTTAGATATGGAACTGAAAGAAACACTCCCAAATAGCTGGAAGGACGTATGTTCCAGTAAATACTGATGCTGGTTCTATATAGGAGTTCTGGTTCTCTGCCTCTCCCCACTCACTAAAGTACTAATATGCTGGCTTTTTTGTTTCCCTGTTGATTGTTTGTGTTAGTCTTCACTGTTAGCCCAAGGGAATGTCCCAATGCTGGAGCAGCACATATTTGGTTTCATCCTCAACAAACACCCTGTTTATCAGTCCTTTAAGTGGGTGCTGTTTACAAATAGAATTCTAAATGGTTAGAAATATTTCTTTAAACATAAATGAATGGTAACAACAACAAAGTATTTTCTGAATTTCAGTAATATTATGTTACTGGGAAAATGCTGGGAAGTAAGTTTGTAGTATAGACGTGTAGAATTATTAGGCAGATTGTGCTAGCTTTCTGTACCTAAATCGGGGGAGAGAAAGTAGGGTTAACAATGACCGAGGTCCAGTGACCCTTCTTCCAAACTGTTAACTCTGCTTTCTTTCCACAGATGCTGCCAGACCTGCTGAGCTTTTTTTTAGCAATTGCTGTTTTTAACCAAGATATCTATGCTCTTCTAATTCTGGCCTCTCTTACATACTTAATTTTCATTAGTGGGCATGCCTTCAGTTGCTTAGGTACTAAAGTCTGCAACATTCTCCCTACATTTCTACCTTGCATCCCTTCTCTAAGCTGCTCATTTTAAGCTACTACTGCCCAAGCTTTTGGTCATTTATGTTAACCTGTTTTTATGTGGCTCAGTGTGCTACACTAATTCAAAAATATTCCTATGAAGTCATTTTATTTTGCTACAGTTTACAAAACTGTTGCTGTGGGAAAACATAATTCCCTTACATTTTATAAAGGAAAAATGCCTCAAAACAACTTAAAAGACAAAATATTTTATTGATGGAGTATATCACATGGTGCACACTAAGTACAGATCAGCATTGAACCCTATTCAGTAGTAAATGGAGTGATCATGTATACATTCACTCAGACTGTCGTGCTGATATTTCACCTTAACCCCACAGTTATAGTGCAAACACTAGGAAGTCATGGCTGTGTCCAGTATTTCAAGGAGCAGGAATGACAGTCCTTGGAAGAGGTGATCTCGCTCCTTTTCCTTCAGAGCCAGCCTTGGCAACATTTGCACTCAAAACGTAGTGGTGGACACAGATATACTGTAGGACTACATTTCAAAGAGCAAATGGTCAAGATGAAGTTCTTTTAAAAAGACAAAATGGTATTCTACATGTAAATTTACATTAGTATTCACTGTGTGTCTTCATTCCTCTTTTGTGTCCAATGTGCTCATGTATTCCCAAAGGAGGGCCTCCACCTCTGGCCGTTTGCTCATCTTGTTTGCTTTACCTTGATAACGTCCCCGCTTTCCGGCACCTTTTCCATCAAGAATTTGAGCAACCCTGCATTGAAGAACAAAATCAAAAGAGACAGCCAATAAATCGCTTTCTTTTACCCATTTTACTGAAGCTGTGGTATTTTCCAATTCATTTTGCTCAATTAACAAAGGGAAATTAATTATATCTGTTTCACTCCCTACGGAACAGACAATGCCTGATAACATGTTTGGTTTGCATTATCAAACTTCTCCCACCCCACCTCCCCTCAATTTAATTCCTTTTTTCAGAGTTGCTTGAATGAGGCGGAAACTTCACTTTCTCCTGGTGGGGGTTTGAATATTTAAAAGTGAATTAGAATTTTTTCCTCAATAATACTGCAAAGAACTGATAAAGCTCATTCATTGGCTGCCAAGTTAGTGTGCAATTGAAACCATAAGGAGAAACCAATTTTATTTTATTACAGAGAGAATTATAGAATTGCTCCATCTATTAAAAACAATGTCCCTCTGTTTGTTTCTTGGTTCTCACTACTCCCAGCTTCTTTCAACTGAGAAGGTAAAATGAAAAAAATCCACCACACCCATGATATTAGTATTGTTGTACAATTAGCCCAAAATATGTTGCAGAAAGGAGGTGGATTAAGTTAAGATTTTGGTTCTATTCAGGAAGGTAATATTATTACATATCCCTCTTCCAAACCAGGATCAGATAGATCCTCTCTTTATGTATATTAATACTGCCTAGTGCTAAGACAGCTGCTCTGCTAACACTTACAGAATATTTACTGAGACTTTATAATATAGTGCTTTCTCCCAAACATGGTCTCATTATGAGTCCATCTTGGTGCTTGAAACATGTCAAACATCCACAGCTATGGAGCAGGACAAGGGCCGACAGCTGGGGGTGGGGAATTTGGATGTCTGTGACAGTGAGAACATGACTAGGGGATAGTGAAAGAAGGTAAAAACAATGACTGCAGATGCTGGAAACCAGATTCTGGATTAGTGATGTTGGAAGAGCACAGCAGTTCAGGCAGCATCCAAAGAAACCCATGAGGGCAACAGGAAGGAAAGTTTCTTAATGCTCTGGATTTTCAGGTAAAGAGCACCTACATTCCCATTAGTTTGTTTAGGACTTGATTTAGGCCGACAACATTGAATTGCTGGATCACTCCCACTACTTGAAAACCGCACAAGTTGAAGCAGCCTCACAGCTATTAGCACTTGGGTGGCACGGTGGCACAGTGGTTAGCACTGCTGCCTCACAGCGCCAGAGACCTGGGTTCAATTCCCGCCTCAGGCGACTGACTGTGTGGAGTTTGCACATTCTCCCCGTGTCTGCGTGGGTTTCCTCCGGTTTCCTCCCACAGTCACAAAGATGTGCGGGTCAGGTGAATTGGCCATGCTAAATTGCCTGTAGTGTTAGGTAAGGGGTAAATGTAGGGGTATGGGTGGGTTGCGCTTCGGTGGGTCGGTGTGGACTTGTTGGGCCGAAGGGCCTGTTTCCACACTGTAAGTAATCTAATCTAATCACTTGGAGCTAATGTTCCCAAATCTTAGGCTGACCACACTGGGGGTCAATTTGGAAAGTCCTGGTATATTAGGAGGGGCTTAAAATATCTTGTAATTGTCAATCAATATTGCTTTAAAAAAAACATAAGCCATAGGTGCAATGAAGTTGGCATCTCACAAGTTGTCTGAACAGTTAGAGAAATTAGACAATGTGACCTTACTTTGAACCTAGTGCTTCGACAGCATCCACTTGACCTGTTAATAGGAATAGGCCTGCTCCTTTTTCATCACCCACTGTAAGAAATGCAAGCACTACCTGAGGATATACAATAAACAGAAGATGATCTCCAAGATGTTTAACATTTATTTGTATTTATCAAGGCAACAAGAATCTGTACCAGGCAATAAAACTTGGCTCTCCTTTGAATTTGGCAGCACTATTGATCTAGATGTTAATGCACAGGGTACAATGATCTAGATTGTGGGTTGTGGGGAACAATTTCAAAGTTTGCAGATGATACAAAACTGTATCAGAAAGATGTTGTGAAACTTGAAAGGTTTCAGAAAAGATTTACAAGGACGTTGCCAGGGTTGGAGGATTTGAGCTATATGGAGAGGGTGAATATGCTAGGGCTGTTTTACCTGGAGTGTCGGAGGCTGAGGGGTGACCTTATAGACGTTTATAAAATCATGAGGGCCATCGATAGGATAAATAGACGAAGTCTTTTCCCTGGGGTGGGGGACTCCAGAACTAGAGGCCATAGGTTTAGGGTGAGAGGGGAAAGATATAAAAGTGACCTAAGGGACAACTTTTTCACTGAGAGGGTGGTACGTGTATGGAATGAGCTGCCAGAGGAAGTTGTGAAGGCTATTACACTTGCAACATTTAAAACGCATCTGGATAATATGCATAGGAAGGGTTTGAAGGGATATGGGCCAGGTGCTGGCAGGTGGGACTACATTGGATTGAGAGATCTGGTCGGCATAGACAAGTTTTACCGAAGAGTCTGTTTCCGTGCTGTTCATCTCTACGATTCTATGTAGGCTGTAAGGAGGACAGTGTAGAACTCCAAAAGGGCATAGAAAGGTTAATGGAGTGGGTGGGTAGTTGGCAGATAGGATTTAATGTAAAGAAGTGAGAGGTGATGCACTTCGATAGGAAGATCATTGAAAGGTAATAGATAACAGGGGGGTAAAATTCTAAAGGGGTTTCAGGAGCAGAGGGTAAATGTGCACAGATCAGTGATTTTAGCAGAACAGATGGATGGAGCAGTTAACAAAGCACATAGTGTACAGCTTCATAATAGGGTTTAGAGCACAAGAGCAAGGAAGTGTTGCTGAACTTGTTCAAGACAGGTTTTAGAGCTCAACAGGACTACTATGTACAGATCTGGCTACCACATTATGTGGATTCTTTGGATAGAGTGCAAAAGCCATTTACAAGAATGGCTTCAGGAATGAGAAAATTAGTTTTGAGGATAGATTGAAGACATTGGGATTATTTTTCTTGGAGAGAAAGCAGCTGAGAGGAGATCTGAGGTTTTCAAAATTATAAGCCAGCTGTCTAGAGAGAGACTATTTTCTGTTTGTAAAGTGAACAAGAAGGCATGGATTTAAAATGATTTGCAAAACAAGCAAATACAAGGTGAGAAAATAAATATTCGGCACAAAGTGAGTAGTTAGGGTTTGGAATGCATCGCCTGAGTATGGCTGTGGTGGAGGCAAGTGCAAATGAGGCATTCAAGAGGGTATTGGAGGGGTATTTAATGTACAAAGATGTGGTCTACTTCTATATTGTAGAACTGCTGTGATTGTGTTAAAAACCCAAGGTCAGATAGCTTTAGGACAGAAGGGATTAGCTGAAAAGGCCTGCAGGTTTTTTCAAAACAATGCTCTGAACAAGGATTCCACTAGTGTGACATTATTCTACTGTTAACTGGATCTCAGTGGGTAGAACTGTCACTTGAGACAGAAGTTTGTGGATTCAAGTCTCACTCCTGGATTTGATCAGACAATAAAAAGGCTGACACCCTGAGAAAATGCTGCATGGTCAGAGGTGTCATCATTTGACTTGGACATTAAATGGAGACCCCCCCACCACCCCCACCCCCACCCCCCCCCACCCCCCTCCCCACCCCCCATCTACCCTCTCAGGCAGGCATAAAATATCCCATGGCACTATTTTCTAAAAGGTATGGTGGTCTGATGTCCTGGCCAATATTTATTCTTAAATCAACATCACAAAAACAGATTGTTGGTCATTTTCACATATCTATCTGTGGGAGCCTCCTGAGAACAATTTCACTGCTGCATTTCCTACATTACAACAGTGTGTCCTTCACAGTGTGTTTTTCTTTGGCGGTACAGCTACATGTGGTATCATATGGTCAGAAAAGCTCAATATAAGGCCAAGTGAATAAGACTCATGATAGTGATATTGGGGGAAAAAAATTCGATCCTGCAGGCTGCCTAATCAAATGGGATTGCTTATTTAACTCCAACAATTGACAAATTCTGGTTTGTATTGTGCTGATTACATGCAAAAATAACTAATGATTTGAGGCTGCTGATCTGATCAGAATTTCACATCTAATGCTTGATGCCATTGGAAGAGAGCTACAATGAACTAGCACAGCACTGCCGCTGATGGCCACCAGCAAGTCCCACAATCAACTCCACCGCAGGAGAGTGGGAATAGTCAGCTCAGTGACATAGATAGTGATGGAATGGTTCATGCAACAGAAGAAACAGGAAAGGCGTTGGACAGACACACACAGAAAGAAAGCAAAAGCCAAAGCAAAACAAAACCTGGAGAGTCAGCAATGCAATAAGACAAAATGAATATGAAAGGTGAGAATGGTAGATATTAGTGGGAGTAAGAGGTCATTATTGAAGATCATATACTAATGCAATCAACAAGAATCTGTTGAATAAACAAAAATAAATCACCATTTAAAATGACCAGTAAAAGTTGCTCCACCTTACCTCAGCACTAACTTCATTTGCTACAATATTCATAAATTCATTGTCCCCATCTTTTCTGAAAGAAAGTAATGGAAATAGATGTGGAAACTTTGAAAGGGCAGTTCATTATAAACAATATGAGAATATAGGCAGTTGTCCACTGTGGAAGTTTAAAATCTTTACAGCACAAAAAGAGGCCACTTGGTCAATCACATGTGGGCCAGCTGAAAGAACTGAGTCACTCAGTCCAGCCTTACCTTGCAAAATTTGATCTGTAGCCCTTCTCATTCCACCATTTGAGGTACATATCCAGACATTGTTTTAATTAGCAGAGAGTTTTGCCATGTACTAGCCTTTCAGGTATGAGCTCCAGACCCCTACCAGCCTCTTGGTGAAAATCTGTTACATTTGCTCACTTCTAACCTCCCCACCAGTCACATTAAATATATGCCCCCTAGTCAGTGACCTCTCCACTAAGGTAAATAGGAAAGCTTCATCCAGACTTCTCACAGTTTTGCACATCTTAATCAACTTTCTCCTCGGCCTTCTCTCTTCCAAAGGGAACATCCCAACCTGGCCAATCTTTCCTCACAGCTACATTGTTACATATAGAAGTACTTCTGTTATGTTTTATTAAACCTTATTTTGTACTCTCAAAATTGAGGACATGTCACTGCTGGGAACAGCACGAGTACCAGCATCAAACATTCCAGGTCAGATACAATATCGTTCCAGTGCTGTAGAGGAACTAATTAAGAGAAGAACAGTGGCTACATTTTAAAATACTTCATTAACTGAACTTTAACATGTCCTACATAAAAAAGTCTTAGAGTCACACAGTCATACAGCATGAAACTGGCCCTGCGGCCCAACTCACCCATGCTATCCAGATATCTCAGCTGAATTGCCTGCATTTAGCCCATATTCCTCTAAACTTTTCTATCCATGTATCTGTGCAAATTTCTTTTAAATGTTTGATTGTACCTGCTCTACCACTTCTTCTGGCAGCTCATTCTATTTATGCACCACCCTTTGTGCAAAAAAGGTGTCCCTCAACTCCCTTTCAAAACTTTTCCCTCTCACCTTAAACCTATGCCCTCTAGTTTTGGACTCCCCTACCCTGGTGAAAATTCCTTAGCTATGGACCTTATTTATGGCCCTTTTATGAACTTCTATAGGGTCACCCCTCAGCCTCTTACACTCCAGGGAAAAATTCCCAGCCTATCCAGCCTTTCCTTATAACTCAAACCTTCCAGTCTTGGTAACATCCTTGTAAATCTTGTTTGCACCCTTTCCAGTTTAATAATGTCCTTCCTATAGCAGGATGACCGGAATTGTACATAGTGCTTCAAATGTGGCCTTACCAATGCCTTGTACAGTTGTAACATGACATCCCGACTTCTGTACTCAATGCTCTGATCGATGAAGGCAAGCCAAAAGTCTTTCCTTTAAACTAAAGCTCTGACTATACTGCAGTAATAACTCATAGCTTGAAGAACAAAACAGAAGTGTACAGAAACTTAAAACTTCAAATATGAGTTGGGTTTTCAAAACAGCATTGTTTGAAAAAGCATTGCTGAGAAAATTAGTGATCATTAAGAAAGTCAATTAAAAGTGGGGCATCTGGTTTCACATGGACAAAAGGCTGTAGAAACTTTCATACTGATTTCATATTGACAGAAGACTTCACTGTGGATAGGCTGCTTGAGTTAACACGGCTTTGCGTGGCCAGAATAGAATTTCTCTCAACTTTAATTCATTTTCCAAAAATATTTTTAAAATGGGACATAATGGCAGATTCTTTACTGTAGCTGGAGGAGCATTAGGAAGTTTCACTTAGTGCAAGGATGCTCATATACAAAATATCTTGAAGATATGTGGAAAATAGCCCAGGTATATCTGTCCACAAAGTACAAGGCAAATCAAACTCAGCTATTAGTGCTCCCTCAGACCACTCTCAATCAAAGCGATGTGTTGTTGACATGCCACCAAGCAGCTCTTAACACAACAATAACCTGCTCGATGATGCTCACTTTGGGTTCCATTAAGCCAACAGCTCCTAACCTTGGTACAGACTTTGTCCAAACATAAGAGCTGAATGCCAGATGGCAAGTGAGGGTGATAGCTCTTGACACCAAGGTCACATTTGACTGAGAGCTACGTCAAGAAACCTTAGAAGAAGTGGAGTCAATGGAAATTGAGGGAAAACTCTCTGTTGGTTGAGACATACTTCACACAAACAAAGATGGGGTGGTTGTTAGAGGTAAATCATTTCAGTCCTAGGACAACAGTGCCAGAGCTCATTACAGTCGTATCCTAGGCCCAACCATCTTAACTCCTTCAACTATGAGCTTCCCTCCATCATAAGGTCAGAAGTGGGCTTGTTCACTGATGATTGCACAATGCTCAGCATCATTTGTGATGACACAGACACTGAAGCAAGCCCTGGATAAATATCCAAGCCTTGCTTAGTAAATAGCAAATAACATTCATGTGAAACAAGTACAGACAAATGACTATTACAAGAAAGACAGAATCTAAACTTTAAACCCTTGATATTCAATTGCATTATCCCATTACCAACATTCTGGGGATTACCGCTGACCAGAAACTGAACTGGTCTGGCCTTCTGTGGCTACAAAAGCAAAATCAAAGGCTCTCAATTCTACAATGAGTAACTCACCCTGACTTTCCAGAGCCCATTCACCCATCTACCAGGCACAAGTCAGAGGTGCAATGGAATTCTCTCCACTTGCCTAGATGAATGCAGCTCAAACAACGCTCAACATCATCCAAGACAAAACAGCCTGCACTGCATCCATCACCTTCACTAACAGTACACAGGTGGCAGCATATGCAGCTTCTGCAAGATGCACGGCAACCACCCACCAAGATTCCTCACACAACATCTTCCAAGATCTCCACCACCTAGAAGGACAAGGGCAGTGAATACATGGTAACATTGCCACTTACAAGTTTCCCTCCAAGACAAACACAATCCTGACACAAAACTATATTGTCATTCATTCAATGTCACTGGGTTAAGATCTTGGAACTCCACTCTCAACAGTATGGAGGATGTACCTGCCACACGTGGACAGCAGCTGGTTTAAGGCAACAGCTCAGCATCACTTTCTCAAGGACAATTATGAATGGACAATAAATACTAGCCTAGCCAATGACACCCACATCTTATGAATGACTAAGAAAAATAAACTTCAAGATCTATGAGAGCTGTTCATTTTTCTGTCTTGATATTGAAGTCTTTGTTTAAAAAATAGCTGTCCATTCTCTATATGTTTATGTGATTTAGTTAGATCATCAACTTAATTTTAGGTCAACAACTATGCCACAAACTTGTGATTTTCTTTGACTGATTAGCTTCACAACTCATTGGAATGTCAGTGTATTGGCTTCCACTGATTGCAATCTCTGACTGCAACTCAAGGTCAGAACGTTATGTGACCTACATTCAGTTTGATACATGGCTTGCTTAATAAAAGCAAAACTCTGACCTGCATAAGCTTCTATTGTCTTCAGTGAAAAAGCTGTGCTCCAAACCCGATCAACATCAGTGTATATACAAAGAATAATGACAGAATATCAAGTTACTTACCTATGCAAAACTAATAACTTGCCCTTGTTTGGATCATTCCTAAAGCTTTTTGCTGTTAACAGAGCCAAATCCCTGAGTAGGTTTAGATTGTTCTTTAAAGCACAGAAAAGAAAAAACATATTACGTGTAAGTTCCACCCAAGGGTTTAATTATTCCCAAAAGTGCTCAAAATAAAACAAACATCCAGTAAAGCTTGTAGCGACTGCCACAGAACACAAACTCGAACACGATTCAAGATTTTGTAATTTCTTTCTTTTCTTACATTGACAAATATGTAGGAAGAGTATTTCAGGAACAGAAGACAGCAATCTCATGATTACCTGTTCATTATCTAAATGTTTGCAAAATTTCCCCCTAGATCTCTCCGTTTAGATAGTCATAAGCTCATCTAACATAGGGGTAAGATAGCTCAGTTGGGTGGATGGCAAGTTTGCAGTGCAGAGTGATGTCACAACACTGGATTCAATTCCTGGCTGAGATTACCATGAGGGATTCTCCTCAGCTTCTCCCCTTGCCCGAGGCATGGTGACCCTCAGGTTAAACCACCACCTCTTTCTCTAACGAGAGAGCAGCCCTATGGTATCTTAAGACTATGGCAACTTTATCTATACTCTCCTAACATGTGAATCTCACCCTGGAGATATACCTTGGTTAAATCTAAGCATTTTTTCGCATTAAAACTGTTTGTAAGAGAACATAAAGTGGTAATTACTAGGTAAACCTTAATAGTCATATCAAGTATTTGCAAATCAATCTAACACCTTTAATTCCGACCGCGAAGATTTAGCAGTTGAAAATTTGTAACACTTATACAAAAAGGATTGGAAATGGAATTGAGTTTGCAATTGAAACAAAAGACATCAGATTATGACTTTAAATAAATGAAAATGGAATGGTTTTCGGAGCAATGCTTCTTGCCAGGAAGCAGAAGATATAATTTCCAGTTGCTCTCAATCTATATATATCTGGTATTAATCCAGATAAAATTAACTTTTGGAGAAGGTTTGCCTTTGTGAGTCATAAGGAATAAGATCATAAAATCCTTTCTTTACATTGCAAGTAACATAAAAAGCATGTTCACTCAGTAAAACTCAGTGAACTCATCGAAATCATCAGGCACCACACTTAAACGTGTAATACCTGAAATATTAGTCTGAACATTACTGTTGCCAATATTAGTGCATAATTGCTAAAATATTAGCATAACATTCTTCGTTCCCCTATTTCAAAGCAACCAGTTAACAAATACAGGAGTAATGCTCTGTCAGATGCACTTGGTAATTGAATTATAATGTACCTTTAAAAGAATTTACAGCTCTTTGTGTAAATAATCATTACAGTTCAAAATTTGTTTAACATAATTTTTGACAAAGCACTACTGTTAATCTCTCTTACCAGAAAATTTTTTACCTCAAAGTCTCCTTTTAGAAACATTTTCAAGGTAGTTATTTCATTATTTAGACTATTATTATTGGTCAAATACAGTTCTTAATTGACGTCATAATCAAACTGAATTATCAGGAATACCTTCTGTAGCAATTTGACTGATTTTTGCAATTTATCCACAGCTTCAATGTGTTCCTCTGGTCCATTCCTGAAAAATTGGGTGAACAAATTTATTTCAAACAAATTCACTGAAACGCCTTCCGAATACACAAAAATTCTAAATATTCTATACAATGTCACAACTTCAATGTTTTCAACATTCTTGCTACTTTCAATCAAGACAAAGAAAGAGGATTTTGTGGTTGGACTGAGTCCCTCCCTCACTACACTGTCTTTCAAAAAAATGATTAAGATACTTTGGTAAAGTAGATCATGACCCTATTCTGGAATTCAAAGTTTTATTACTATAATTTGAACATAGTCATAGTCACACGGCATGGAAATAGACCCTTCTGTCCAAGTAATCTACGCCGACCATGTTCCCATAGTTCCACCTGTCTCCACTTGGCTCATATCCCTCCAAACCTTTCCTATTCATGAACTTATCCAAATGTCTTTTAAATGTTGTAACTGTGCCTGCATCCACCATTTTCTCTGGCAGTTCATTCCACAAAAGAACCACTGCCTGTGTAAAAATGCCTCACATCCTTTTTAACTCTTTCTCCTCTCACCTTAAAAATATAGCCCCTGATTTTGACCTCCCCTACCCGAGGGAAAAGTCATTCACCTTGTCTATGCCCCTTCTGATTTTCTGATGTGAATTTAGCTCATTCAATGCCAATTGCTTGACAGCTTTGTAGGGACATGTCATCTGAAAGATGTTACTTAAAATGATTCCACTGACTGAATCTGTTTTGCCTATTTCCCTGACAAATGCACTGCTGTGCAGGGATATCTCATGTTCTGAAGTCGTGACTAAAAACTCTGATGGCAGCATATGAATGGCCACATTGTTAATCGGAAATTGCATTTTGGCAGCCTTGACACTGGAACTTCACTCACGCTCTCTGGCCAAAGTGTCACAGTCAGTTTTTACATACAGTACATGCTGCAATGCACGTTACTGGAATGTTAGCTCCAGAGTTATATCTAAAAAACTCTTCTTAGGCCTGCCCAGCAAAACAAAAACAACTCCAGACATCCTCAGAATTCAACCTCCTCATCTTCAACAAAATAAACCAAGGTTGCTCAGTCTTGTTATCTGAACTCACAAATAAATTGCATACTTAACACAATGTTACATTTCATAGGACGTGCACATTTTTATTCTGTTATTTAACAGTTCATACATTCTATTAGCAGACCAATACAAAAGTGATTTCAGCTGTTTTACATGATGGTATTCCAGAAAAAGCAATCCACTTACTTGAGAATTGATGTTAAAGATTTTTCCACTGTGTAGCTTTTCTCTGCATATTTTAAGACTCTATTGCCAGCCAGGAAAATTAAGTTTGTTTTGTTCTTCTTTCCTTTATCTGTTCCTAAAATTTTGATGACCTGGAAAATAGGCCAAGATGCATAAATTATCAGAGCTGCAATCAGAGCAGCAAAAATAATACTAGCCATCTTTATATTTGATGAGTTGAAAGATATCATTGCCACTGGCAGGGAGGAGTTGAGAATTGTGTAACTGCGTTGGCATGTTACACATAATTCAGTCACAAACAATATGGAAGGGGCTTTAATCAATTGCTCAACAGCTAATCCACAGTTATATAAAAACTTAAAAAATAGGACAACTGTTGAAAATCTCAAAAAAGAACAGAGAATGCTGTGAATAGTCAGCAGATCAGGCAGCATTTGTTGTGAGAGAAACACAGTTAAAATTTCAGGCTGATGGCTTTTCACCAAATCTGTTCTCAACTGAAACATTAACTCGATTTCACTCTCCATAAATACTGACCGGCCTGCTCAGCTTTTAAACAGCATTCTGTGTTTTTATTTCAATTATATTACATGTATAATATGTTTCAAAAATTGCATACAGATTTTTCCAGTCCTCTAGTTTATGTGAAATCTGGCTTTCAGTTAACATATACTTGGCCCAAAAGAACTCAATTTTGAGGAGAAAAGGGTGCTTCAGTTTGCAAAGGTTCTTCTCTTTAGATAGAAGGTTAAATTCATGGGTGCTTTTTATTCTGGTTGCCTTGGCTTGTATATTGCACAATTAGAATCATAGAGTCATTGAGATACACAGCGTAGAAACAGATCTTTTGGTCCAACTTGTCCATGCCAACCAGATATCCTAAATAAATCTAGTTCCATTTGCCGGCACTTGGCCCCTGTCCCTCTAAACCCTTCCTATTCATGTATCCATCCAGATGCCTTTTAAATGTTGTAATTGTACTTAACTCATCAACTTCCTCTAGCAGCTCATTCCATACACACATCACCCTCTGTGAGGGAAAGTTGCCCCTGAAGTTCCTTTTAAATCTTTCCCCTCTCACCTTAAACCTATGCACTCTAGTTGGTATTCCCCCACCTGGGGAAAAGACTTTGTCTACTGACCCTAACCATGTCTCTCGTGATTTTATACACATCTGTAAGGTCACCCCTCAGCCTCCAATACTTCAGGCAAAATAGACCCAGTCTATACAGCTTCTCCCAAATTACTATAGCCTGAAAGTGATATGGTCAGTATTTACAGAAAATTCAGAAAAACAACAGTAAACAAGTGATTATTGGTATTCTGGGATCAGTGCACCACCAGTCCTAAATCTGAGCAAATTTCAATGTAGATTCAGTAAGCAGAGATCCAGAGTTCAGGAACGTCTGTGTTCTCGTGATGATTTTTGATGATAATTTGGGTAGCAGCTGGGTGACTATGTCACAAACCTGGCAATTCGTGAAAATAACATTTTTATTTAATAAAAATAGCAAAGTGGAGTAAATTGTGAATCCCTTACACTCAAACTATTCCCTTATTCTGAAGGAAAATTTATTTTCATGACGTGAAATCAAATCAAAGGATCTGAACTTAACAAGCACAAGCAAATTAATTTGATCCATCCTGTCGACAAGTAATTCTTAGTCCATAATTTAGCGAAAGAAAATGGAGACATATTAAGATGTTCTCACCTGTAGATGACTGAGATTTGATACGTGCGTTCCACAGCACATATTTGCATCAATTCCGACAATATCGATAATTCGGACTGGGCCAGCATGATCATCTGGTAAACCCCGACTTCTCACCTACAAAACAAACTTTTCCTTTTGCCAGCAATAAAACTACATCAATGAAATGTTCCACATCATTTTTAATAGAATAAATCTACCAGTGCATTGCACAAGAGGTATTGTGAAACCTGGAGTACATCTTCTAACCTTTCACATCACTGGATCACGGATAAAACCTGAAAACGTACTGAAGCAACTTTTCAGTTGTAACAATAGCCAAACTGTCAGCATTTGCTGTTGTTACTCTGACAAAATGACAGTAATATCTGGCATCAGCTCATGTTCGAAACCAATTATAAATCTCAGAACATGTGTGCATTTCCATTTCATTACACCAATCAATGAAGGCAAGCATGCAGGTACAGCAGGTAGTGAAGAAGGCTAATAGCATGCTGGCCTTCATAACAAGAGGGATTGAGTATAGAAGCAAAGAGGTGCTTCTGCAGCTGTACAAGGCCTTGGTGAGACCACACCTGGAGTACTGTGTGCAGTTCTGGTCTCCAAATTTGAGGAAAGACATTCTGGCTATTGAGGAGTGCAGCGTAGGTTCACGAGGTCAATTCCTGGAATGGAGGGATTACCTTACACTGAAAGACTGAAGCGACTGGGTTTGTATACCCTTGAGTTTAGAAGACTGAGAGGGGATCTGATTGAGACATATAAGATTATGAAAGGATTGGACACTCTGGCAGCAGGAAACATGTTTCTGCTGATGGGTGAGTGCCAAACCAGAGGACACAGCTTAAAAATACGGGATAGACCATTTAGGACAGAGATGAGGAGAAACTTCTTCACCCAGAGTGTGGTGGCTGTGTGGAATGCTCTGCCCCAGAGAGCAGTGGAGGCCCAGTCTCTGGATTCACTTAAGAAAGAGTTGGATAGAGCTCTCAAAGATAGTGGAATCAAGGGTTATGGAGATAAGGCAGGAAGCGGATACTGATTAGGAATGATCAGCCATGATCATATTGAATGGCAGTGCAGGCTCGAAGGGCTGAATGGCCTACTCCTGCACCTATTGTATATTGTCTTATTTTTAAAAATCGGTATTAATTACTTTACAACAACCTTTCTGGCCCTGAAAACCACTTTATATTGCAAAATGTAAAATTTTCCAATCCATGATAAAAAAATGATTTTAAAAATCAGTACACTTCAGCTTCTGGCATAATCACATTTGTATGCCCCAATTGTTATTTGCTTTCTGTAAAGTTATTAAAAAGTTAGGTTTCTTGAAATATTTTTCATGTGGATCAAATCCAAATTCTGCAGAGTTGTCAGATTCAGTTGTGAATAGTGATGGATATGTCAACAACTAACTGGAGTATAAGACTATACTGGAGCACAATAAAATATGCATATCCTTATTGGCAGGTGACCCCAGCATAGTAGAACAAAACGTTGAAGTATTTGCAACCATCAGTAGCCAGCAGTGTCAAATGGATGATCTCTCTCAACTAGACTGAGGTCCTCAGCATCACAGATGCTGGTCTTTAGCTGATTCCCTTCAACCCATGTAATATCACAAAGTGACTGAACTGGCAGCACCCCAGCTCAGCTGTTCCAGGAAGCTCCAACAAGCTCCAACATGGGTATCTTCTGGCAATGTTGAAAATTGTGCAAATGTGCTCCATCCAACCCAGCCAGTTACAGTCCCAATCTACTCTCAATCAGCAGCAAAGTGATGGAAGGTGTTGTCAACAATGCAATCAAGCAGCACTAAGTCAACAAGAACTTGCTCATTGACACTCAATTCAGGATCAGCCAGGGGCTCTCAGCTCCAGGCCTCATTGCAGCCTTAGGTTAAATAAGGACAAAAGAGATTTGACAAAGTACAGCATCAAGAAACCCAAACAAAACTGCAGTGAATGGGAATAGGAGGAGAATTCTCCACTAGGTGGAGTCATACAACACAAAGGAAAACGACTGGTTGTTGGAGGTCAATCTATCTCAGTACATCTCGGTAGGAGTTCCTCAGTGTGATGGCTCGGCACAATCATTTTCAGTTGCTTCACCAGTTGCATCCATCATAAAACCAGAAATCAGGATGCTCACTGATGCTTACACCGGCCCGCATAATGTTCACTACTCTTTAGATACTGAAGCAGTCCATGTCAATGTGCAGCAGGACATCAATCCCATGCACATTTGGACTGACAGGGGATAAGTTACAGCCATGCCACACAAGTGGCAGGCAATGACCAAGACAGAGTCTAACATCCGCCCTTGACATTAAATGGCAGTACCAACATCCTGGGGATTAGCATTGACCAGAAACTGAAGTGAGCTAGCCATACAAATACTTTGGCCAGAAGAGCAGGTCTGAGGGTAAGAATTATGTAGCTAGTAAGTTACATCCTGATTTCCACAGCTTCTGCAGGACTGACAAGGCACAAGTCAGAAGTGAAATGGAATATTCTCCACTTGTTTGGATGAGGTCAGCTTCAACAACTCAAAAAGCTCAACATCATCCAATTCAATGCATCCTGCTTGATTGGCATCCCATCCACCACCTTTAATATTCCGTCCATCAACTGCCAGCACACACTGCCAGCAGTGTGCCACCATCTACAAGATACACTGTAGTAACTCACCAAGGTTCCCTAGATAGTGCGTTCCAATCCCACAACCTCTACCACCTGGAAGGACAAAGGCAATAGCACGGCAACACTACTACTCACAAGGTTCCCTCCAAGGTACACAGCTCCTGACTTGAAACTATATTGCAATTTCTTTACTGTCACTGGGTCAAAACCATGGAATTCCCTTCCTGTTAACTCTATGGATGTATGCATTGTGTGACTGCAGCAGTTCATGAAGGCACCTCCTTCCCAAGGACCTGGGAAATAAATGCTGGCCTAGTCAGCAGCAATACACTTCATGAAAGAAGTTTCTAAAAGTTATTCAATTACTTACATAAATCCTCATCATTTGAACAGATGGACATTCAATACAGCCTGAACTTGGAAATGGAGTGACTCTGGTACATCAGGCCTGCTATAAACAATCACACACCTTCAGGAATAAAAAGGAATCAAAAAACTCATTCCAAATCTCTCCTTTAGCTTAGGGTGGTTAAAGTTTATAAAATGCTGAAAAAATGGGGTCTTCTGATGCTTTCTCCACTCACAAACTCTCCTACCACTGTTCACACATTAATGCTACTCTGGTACAAGTTGGCCACAATGGAGTCTGGATGCTAACACAAAGGCAGACTGAAAATTAGATCACTGAAGAAGCATTGCACTTCCACTAATATGCCATAAAAATGGGAATTTCCAATATCAAAGGGCCATGACAAATTTACAGTTATAAAATTTCTAATATTCAAGCTTGATATTACTAGGAATGATTGTGTATCAAAAACAGTAGGTACAGCAAAATAAAGTCGGCAAGAAAATAGCATTATCAATTTAAAGTACATAGTCCTATCTCTGAGGTTCCAAGTCTCACAGCAACAAGATTTTGCTTTATTACTGGCATTCTCAGACACAAGCTAAAATCTCTAAACAATTGCATCAGAACTGGTGCCATAACCTTAGTTTGTCTTTAGATATAAGATCTAGCACCATTACAGCAAGGCATCCAGAGATAACATAAGACACATTATCTTATCTTTGTCAAAAAAAAAACTAATCTCACATAAACAGCCAACTGGAGTGAATCAAGATCTGCAATACAATCTTGGTGTCAGGTGGTGGGGGTGTTAAAGATCTTTGGACATGGTCCCTTTGGTTTAACATCTTACCTGAGCCTGAATCACAATCCTGTCACAGATTCTAACCTAATCATTAATCTAAGTTCATTTAACTCAAGTTTTCTTCTCCCATTTTGCTTGTCAATAATAAACTTTGTTCCTAGAAAACACTCAAATTCTAAAAATACTAAAAACTGAATAATTCTAAAAATATAGATTTACATCACTTTTGGACTCTAAATGCATGCTGAATTGAGTGAATCCATCTAATTGTGCTTCCAAAGTACATGTCGTTTAATATGGGTATGTCCTGACCATTAACGAACGAAATCATTGATTGCAAATCTGTATTTATCGCTCATTTAAATAGTTTCAAGTCAATTTAGTTTCAGTCAGTATCTCATCCTCATATACCAAGGATACTGTGGTAACAGATAGGGTCTACACAAGAAAAGTACATTTTGTCAAATTATTATTTAATTCTGCCATACAACCGCCATATAGCCAAAACCTATCTCTGAACGTGGACAAGATGAAAGAGATGATTGTTGACTTCAGGAGGGCAATTAATCTCCATTGGACATCGACGGCTCCCTCGTGGAGATGGTGAAGAGCACCAAATTTCTTGGTGTACACTTGGTGGAGAATCTCACCTGCACCCTCAACACCAGCTCCATAGCCAAGAAAGCCCAGCAGCATCTCTACTTTCTGCACAGGCTGAAGAAAGCCCACCTCCCACTCCCCATCCTCACCACATTCTACAGAGGGTTCACTGAGAGTACTCTGAACAGCTGCATCACTGCCTGGTTCAGGAATTGCACAGTCTCAGATCGTAAGACCCTACAACGGACATTGAGGACAGCTGAGAAGATCATCGGGATCCTCTTCCCTCCATTTCAGACATTTACACCACACACTGCATCCGAAAGGCTAAGAGCATTGTGGAAGACCCCACACATCCCTCACTAAAACTCTTCTCCCTCCTGCCATCTGGCAGAAGATACCAAAGCATTTGGTCTCTCACGGGCAGTCTGTGCAACAATTTCTTCCCCCAAGCCATCAGGCTCCTTAACACAGTATAATCGGACACTTTCCCATCTGAAATTCTTTTGTATTGCTGCTACAAAAATGTATATTATTCATCATTCTTCCAATAGACTGCAACTTGCATGTTTGCACTTCTAATGCACTTTATGGCGTGTACGATTGTGTAGAGATTAGAGAGACTAGATTCCCTACAGTGTGAAAACAGGCCGTTCAGCCCAACAGGTCCACACTGACCCTCCAAAGAGTAACCCACCCAGACCCATTTCCCTCTGACTAATGCACCTAACACTATGGGCAATTTAGCATGGCCAATTCACCTTTGGACTATGGGAGGAAACCAGAGTACCTGGAGGAAACCCACGCAGACATGGGGAGAGAATGTACAAACTCCACACAGACAGTCGCCCAAGGCTGGGATTGAACCCGAGACCCTGGTGCTGTGAGGCAGCAGTGCTAACCACTGAGCCACCGTGCCGTATGTAGTTTGCATTGTCTATGTAGCAACCACAGTCCTGGAGGACTGCTGCCTTGTTTTTACTGTATCAGTTGTATATGGTAGAAATGACAAATAAAAGCTACTCTGCTCTACTCTATTATAGCCAGCCACACAAATGAGAAGTTCGCAGGCTTCCGGCAACTGTGATTCTGATGGTAATTGAGTTAAGCTATGCAAGAGGAAGAAAAAAATAAAGCAGAATATTTATTCCTGATCAACTAGTGTTCCTTACTAAAAGTTCAAGGAAGGAGAGGATTGAGTTATGCTATGCTACTTTACAAAATAGCTTGCCAATACTTAGTGCCTAAATCCACATGGCATATGAAGGCTTCCACTTAGGTTACTTATTTGCTTCACTGGATTCAAAACCCAGTTATTAGGATGCACACTCAGGATAGCAGAGACATAACTGGAGGGTGTCAGGGAGACGAGCAAATATTGATAATTCAAAACTAAGTGTCCCTCGATCTTAGTTTACCTTTTCTACCTCTGGGTCATCTACAGATACAACTCGCACATTGACAGGAATGTGTTCCCTGATTTTCTCATTTACTGCTACTTCCAGAGCTTCAACCTGCTCACCCGTCACTGAAGGTGTGTCCAGTTCAATGAAACTACGCTGACGGCCCAGCTCCCTGGGAAAAAAAAATTTTAAAGTCCCAAATTACTAGATTAGGTCCGGTACAACATTCAATGCTGCAATATTAATCATGTTTTGTCATTTTCTCCAAAATTACTAGAATATTTTATTTTTCACACAACATATAAATTGTGAAGAACATAGATCTGTTTTGATAAATCAGATGCATCATATAGAAGACAAATAAATTAACAGATAATAATTAAATTTTAACAAAATTTTCTGAATTAGTTGTGACTGAGTGAGCAGATGGAGGGAAATTTTTCAGAGTTTTGTTTTACCTTATAGGCCTGGGTTTTGGTATTTCCAGGAAAATGTGTAGTTGCAGGGATTAGGAAATATCTAGCTATGATGCTCTAGACATCATGCTTTTGGGGCAATATTAATAAATCAAATTGTCTATTCCTGCCCATTTTTTCACCACTTTTAATATTTGAAAACTTATCAGCAAGTCAAATATCGTCCTTCATCAGGAGGTATTCTTGAAAACTATTCCCATGAACGTATTATTTCTCAAAGGGGAAATGCACTTTCCCAGCTGCTTTGTACCGTGTCCTGATTAGCTTGTAAACATATTCTTGAGAGCTATTTTTCAATGAATTGATCATCATCAGGCTGATACAAATCAGTGGTGGGAAACGTGACAATTATCCCCTTGGGCCCAGTGTTGATATTAAGCACTTGCAAATTGGATAAAGTACAGATAAGATGGAAAATGTTTCCTGTCTCAACTCAACCAGCACCCCAACAAAGAAGCAACATTTGTGCCGTGTTCAAGCAGCACCACAGAAATAAAAACAAAAAATGCCAGACATGCTCAGCAGATCAGGCAACATCCACGAAGAATGTTAACCTTTCAGGTCTGTGACTTATCATTAGAAGAAGAAATTAATGTTCACTTCCTAAACCTTTCTACAATTGTCACTTAAAATAAAGCTGCCTGCACTTCAGATGGATGAGGTACAATTACCACTTGAGAATTGGCATTCTTAAATTGCTACCCAGAAGTTATAACATTAGTTTCAGTTCGAATAATGACCTCTACAAACCTTACATTGATTATTGCTGTATTTAAAAATTCACTTTAAAAGATAGAGGTTCAGAAAACATGGACTTACAATCGTATCATTTCATAGGTTAATTAAGCAGTGAAAAAAAATGCTCCAGTGATTAAAGGTACATTCCTCAGGAGAAAAGATTGAGGTGAGTCATGATTCAAGTCTATAAATAATGAAGGGCTTTAATTAATTAGAAGCAAACAGGTTATTTGACTTGGTTACTTAACACAAGACTAAAAGATCAACTTCGAGTCAAGATTAGAGAACAAAACAAAAGAAACTTGCCAATCCCAGAACAGTGGAAATTTTAGTCAAATTTGTAAAGGGGTCACAAAGACAATATACAATGGACACTGGAAATACTCAAGAGGTCTAGCAATATCTGTAAAGAAAGTAAAAGAGTTCATGCTTTGAGGCAATTATGACTCTTCCAAAGAAAAATCAAAAGCCGCATTCACCAGAATAATAATAGAAAGATATTTTGGCCATGATTTGATTTTATTCAGAAACGAGAGAAGGTCCCATGATAAAATCAGTCATTGACTCCAGTTGGAATGTTCTTTTCTCACACTGGCCAGAACTGAACATTAATTTATAATTATTTAACAATGGAAACTAAAGGGAAAAACAAATGCCATCAGGAAATGATTCTGTACATAGATTATGACTCTACTTATAATTTATGCTTACCAAGAGGTCGTTTTGAAACCAAACATCAAATCTGCTATGGCTGTAATTAAATGTTGCCCTGAAACAAAATGGAATAAAAAGATCCAGACTTATTCTTAAGTAAAAGTGCCAGTCATAATTTAATGCAAACGTGAAAAGCAAAATGAAAGTATTTCAGAAATTGAAAATTTTCTTCAATAATAAGAATATGTCAGATATTTAATAATATCTTAGAAGAAGGCCACAAAATCAGTATAGGTTTTCCACTGTAACTATTGAGAAACATCTGCACCAGACATCCGCTCAGACTCTGTCAATAAACACCAGTTAGAGGGGATTGAGTAATTTAGGATTTCAATTCATTCAGAAAACTAGAAAAACAACTTGGACAAAGAAAAATGACTGGCTGGCCAAATCCGACCAGTGCCATGATCTCGACTTGCACTATGTTGAACCTCATAACCATTGGTAAAGCTTATGCCTGAAACATTGACTCTCCTGCTCCTCAGATGCTGCCTGACCTGCTGTGCTTTTGCAGTGCCACACTTTTCAACTCTGATCTCCAGCATCTGCAGTCCTCACTTTCTCCTGGGGAAGGCAGGGGCTATGTTCATGCCCCAGAGGAAGCCTCAGGCATGGCAACTCCAAAACTCAGTTTCCACTACTCCCTTACACTAATAGCATCATCGGAGATCCCTGACAGGCCCACCCTGAAACATCAACATTATTTCATACCCCAGTGAGCTACGGCCAACCCAACAGATTCCTGTCAACAAATTGACAAGAATTAGGCTGGGTTATATCCAGTCAACATAAGTAATTTTATGGGAGTAGAACACTTTCTACAAGTGTGTGCTCTAAGCTCTGAGACCGAAATTGGCAGGTATGACATGGTGGGCATCACAGAGGCGTGGCTGCGAGGCGGTCAGGACGAGGATCAAAATATCCAAGGATGTACAGAGGAACTTCGATTATCCAAATGAAATGGGCGGGCACTATTTCATTTGGATAGTTAATTATTCGTTTAATTGATTCAATGCCTCTCCTCTGGGGCTGGGAGTTTTCTGAAGTTTCCTGTTTCCTCGCTCTGCCTGCCTTGCTCCCTCTCTCTGTCTCAGGATTTGTTTCTGAGCAGACACACAAGAAACCTGCAGCATTGCTGGATCCTTCCCCCTTCCCCCAACCCCATCAGTTCAATGGGATTGACGCAGCAAGTGCTTGCTAGGTTTGCTCCCCATTCAGGAGAGTAGGCAGCAGCACACTGTGTGCAAGACCCCGCCCCCCCAACCCCGACACCCTTCCACCCCCACACCCCCCCATCCGTACCCCCAACTCCGTCCACCCCCAAACCCTATCTGCACCCTCAAATCCACTCACCCCCGCACCAGGCCGCTCCCCCAATCTCATCCACCCCACCCCCATCTGCCCCCCCATCCATACCCCCAACCGTGTCCACCCCTGCACCCAGTCTGCCCCCCAACCCCATCCACCCTTGACCCCCATCTGCTACCCCTGCACCGTCCACCCCCGCTCCCATCCATCCTCAACCCCATCCATCCCAGCCCCCTGTCTGCACTCCCCATCCTGGCCCCAATCGCCCCACAACCCCATCCAACACAGCCCCCATCAACCCCACCATCTGGCCCCGGGCCTCCCCAACCCCATCCACCCCCACCCCCTATCACCCCCCAACTCTATCCGACCCTACCCCATATACAGGGATGTACCCTAAATCCCCTCTTCCTCAGAGAGGGCGGGTGTTCAGTCATTTGGAGACGGTGCCTGGGCTCCCATCAATGTCCAGGACTGATCTCAGCAGCACTTCAGTAAGCTGGGTTTATTATAATCATTGTAAATAAAAGACACGAATAGTGTTGAAACACCTCTTTGATGTATTGCTTCTATCATGACCTTGAGATCTTCTTCAGATAATCCAAAAATCAGATAACTGATATTTGAGTAATCGACATTCCCCTGTGCAGCCTATCAAAAAGACAGGAAGATGGGCAGAGAGAGTAGCGTTGCCTCGTTGGTTTGAAATTAATTTAAATCAATAATAGATATGAAGTATGGGTCAGACGATGTAGAATCGGCGTAGGTAGAGTTGAGAAAATGCAAAGATAAAAAAAAACACAGTGAGAGTTATCTAAGGCCTCCAAACAGGAGGTTTTGGGCACAAGATACACCAGGAGATAGAAATAATTGTAAGAAAGGCATGGTTACAGTGATCATGGGGGGATTTCAATATGCAGGTTAACTGGGAAAATCAGGTTGTAGTGCCAGTCACAAGAAAAGGAATTTGTGTAATGTCTACGAGATGGCTTTCTGGAGCAGTTTGTGGTGGAGCCCACCAGGGAACAGGCAATACTGAATTTAGTGCTGTGCAATGAGGCAGACTCGATAAGGGAGCTTAAGGTGAAGGAACCCTTGGGAGGCAGTGACCATAATATTCTGCCATATTTATTCTGCAATTTGAGAAGAGGAAGATGGAATGAGATGTAACAGTATTACAGTTGAACAAAGGCAACTACAAAGGCATGAAGTTGGAGCTGACCAGATTGACTGGGAGAAGAGCCTAGCAAGAAAGACAGTGCAACAGAAATGGCATAAGTTTCTGGGAGTAATTCAGGAGATACAGCAAAAATTCATCCCTAGGAAAAAGAAGCATACTCAAGGGAGATTGAAAATGTGTTGCTGGTTAAAGCGCAGCAGGTCAGGCAGCATCCAAGGAACAGGAAATTCGACGTTTCGGGCATGATGAAGGGCTTATGCCCGAAACGTCGAATTTCCTGTTCCTTGCATGCTGCCTGACCTGCTGCGCTTTAACCAGCAACAAATTTTTAGCTCTGACCTCCAGCACCTGCAGAGCTCACTTTTTCCTCAAGGGAGTTTGTGGCAACCATGGCTGACAAGGGAAGCTTGGGACAGTATAAAAGCTAAAGAGAAAGCATATAATGTGGTGAAGGGCAGTGGGAAACCAGAGATTGGAGAGTCAACAAAGCCAAGAGGAGAATGAGAAAAGAAATAAGGAGGGAGGAGATTAAATATGAAGGCAAACTAGCCAATAACATAGAAGATTGCAAGTGGTTCTTTAGATATAGAAAATGGCAAAAGAGAGGCAAAAGTGGACATTGGTCCACTGGAAAATGATGCTGGAGAAATAATAATGGGGAACAAAGAAATGGCTGAGGTACTGAATAAGTACTTTGTGTTAGTTTTCACAGTGGAAGGCACAAGTAATATCCTAAAAATTCAGGAGAGTCTGGGGGCAGAGGTAAGTATGGTGGCCATCACCAAGAAGAAGGTGCTTGAAAAATGGATAAACCACCTGGACCAGATGGGCTACACCCCAGAGTTCTGAAGGAGATAGCAGAAGAGGTAGTGGAGGCATTAGTAATGATATTTCAGAAATCACTGGAGTCAGGGAGGTTCCCAGTGAACAGCAAAATCACATTTAAGAAGGGAGTAAGGTAAAAGACAGTAAATTATAGGCCAATTAACCTGACCTTGGTTATTGATAAGACTTTGGAGTCCCCATTGGGGAGGAGGAGGTTTTTGAATACTTGGGAGTGCATGATAAAATAGGGTGAAATCAGCATGGTTTCATCAAGGGAAGGTCATGCCTGACAAATCTGATAGAATTCTTTGAGGAAGTAATAAGATCAAGAAGAGGCAATGGATGTTATCTACCTTGACATCCGGAAGGCCTTTGACAAGGTGCTGACCAGGAGGCTGCTGAGTAGGATATGGGCCCATGTTGTTCGAGGCAAGGCACTAGCTTGGATAGAAACTTGACTGTCTGGCAGAAAGCAGAGAGTGGGGATAAAAGGGTCCTTCTCAGGATGACAGCTAGTGACTGCAGGAGCAGTGTTGGGACGACAACTTTTCACTTTACACATTAATAGTATAGATGAAGGAACTGAGGGCATTCAGGCTAAGTTTACATATGATAAAAAGATAGCTGGAGGTACAGGTAGTATTAAGGAGGAAGGGAGGCTGCAGAAGGATTTGACAGGCTAAGAGAGTGGGCAAAGAAGTGGCAGATGGAATATAGTGCGGGAAAGTGTGAGGTCATGGATTTTGTTAGGAAGAATAGAGGCATGGACTATTTTCTAAATGGGGAGAAAATTCAGAAATCTGAAATACAAAGGGACTTGGGAGTTCTAGTCCAGGATTCTTTTCAGGTAGATTCAGGATTCTTTGCAGATTGAGTCGCTAGTTAGGAAGCAAATACAATGTTGGCATTTATTTTGAGAGGACTGGATTGTAAAAGCAGGGATGTACTTCTGAGGCTTTATAAAGCTCTGTCAGACCACATTTAAAGTATCGTAAGCAATTTTGGGACTCACATCTCAGGAGGGATGATCTGGCCTGGAAGCAGGTCCAGAGGAGGTTCACGAGAATGATCCCAGGAATGGAAGGCTTAACATGAAGAACATTTGAAGACTTTGGGTCTATATTGATGGAATTTTGAAGGATGAGGGGGAATCTAATTGAAACTTACAGAATACTGAACAGTCTGGATAGAGTGGACATTCAGAAGACGTTTCCATTGGTAAGAGAGACGAAGACCCGAAGGCACAGCCTTAGAGTAAAGGGAAGACCCTTTAGACTGGAGACAAGAGTAAACTTCTTCAGCCAGAGAGTGGTGAATCTATGGAACTCAGTGTCACAGAAGGCTGTGGAGGCCAGATCATGGAGTATTTTAAGACAGAGATAGATAGGTTCTTGATTGTCAAGGGGATCAAGGATTTCAGGGAGAAAACGGGAAAATGGGTTGTGAAACTTATTAGTCATGATTGAATGGCAGAGCAGACACAATGGGCCAGATGGTCTAAGCGGTATAGTGGAATGTCAATACTGAAGACATTTTCAGTCCAAGTCTATGTCTAAAACTACAAAATTGTTAAGTCTCTCCAAGAAAGTTGCATTTTTAATCTTTAGTTGAACAATTCAACAACACTTGTTGAGATATCAATTTATTATTGATCAATGAATGACAACAGCCTGAATGCTGTTAAATAATCAGTATTTGTGCTTACCTCTATGGTCCTTATCAATTTGTATCAATGAACTATGACAAAAAGAGATCTCAGAGCAGACAGATAGGAGGATGCTCCCACTGCTTTGAAGCTATAAATTAAGTGGCTTAGTTTAGAGAAACCAGAACACCCTAAAAATCAATGAAACAGCTGAGTACCTGAATGTTGCTGCATGTGGTCAAACCGTCTTTCCCAGTCGATCTTCACCTGAACCTTAGATAAAGGCTCCAAGGGTGATTGCACAAAGTGAATAGCCTCTGGCCCATGCCTTGTCACTCGTAACACAGGAATGTCATTTATAAACCCACGGTCATCAGGCTTTAAGAAATAAATTATATGAAGTTTTCAAAACATTATTTTCATTGCTTTTTCAGCGCAAGCAACATTTCAATTCCAACAATAATTAAAGCATTTCCAATATTCAACAGCAAATGAGAGTTGACTTATCATGTCAATCTTTCTACATTACTAGAGTCTCTATTTATATAGTCCAACCTCTAACATGGTTGATTGATCTATCTGGCTCCAATAGCAGGGCAGAATTGATATGTGCTTGCCAGAAACCAATCAGATTGTTTCAAAAGCACATGGTAGCCAGTATTTCTATTACTGTTTCTACGTTCATTTCATTTTATTAAATGGGTTCGGAATCTTCAACCAAATTATCAACCCAAATGGCTTCATATCAAATTCCCAGTTCACTTAACCTTAAACTCTTAGACTTTTAGCCCATTTATTATAAGATATTAATTAGTATTGTGCTGTGTGTTCTGTGGAACCAATCACTATCAGCTAACGATTGAGGTAGAATGCTCCAATTGATTTTCATTTCTATATAAAGTCTCAGACCCGGCTTGGTGAACAGCAGTAAAGGATTTGTGAAGGTTTGTAAGCTCAGGTTGAGGTTTAGGGTGTAGGTTTGCTCGCTGAGCTGTAGGTTTGATATCCGGACGTTTCGTTACCTGGCTAGGGAACATCATGTGATCTTCAAGTGAAGCGAAACTGTTGTCTCCTGCTTTCTATTTATATCTTTCTCCCGGATGGGGGTTCCTGGGGTTTGTGGTGATGTCATTTCCTGCTCAGTTTCTGAGGGGTTGATAGATGGCATCTAGATCTATGCGTTTGTTATGGCGTTGTGGTTAGAGTGCCAGGCCTCTAGGAAATCTCTGGCATGTCTTTGCTTAGTCTGTCCCAGGAAAGATGTGTTGTCCCAGTTGTAGGACAAACAGGAAGAAAGTTAGCCACCAGGATACACGAACACCAGCTAGCCACAAAAAGACACGACCCTCTCTCCCTCGTAGCCCTACACATGGATGGAAAAAAAACACCATTTCGACTGGGATAACACATCTATCCTGGGGCAGGCTAAGCAAAGACATGCCATAGAATTCCTAGAGGCTTGGCACTCCAACCACAACACCATAAACAAACACATAGATCTAGATGCCATCTATCAACCCCTCAGAAAATGAATAGGAAATGACATCACCACAAACCCCAGGAACCCCATCCAGGAGAAAGATATAAATAGAAAGCAGGAGACAACAGTTTTGCTTCACTTGGAGGTCGCCACTGATGATGTTACCTCGCCAGGTAACAAAACGTCTGGCTATCAAACCTACAGTTCAGCGGGCAAACCTACACCCTAAGCAGTAAAGGATGAATCGGTAGTGAGCCTTAACAAAAGACATTTGTCTTAACAAGAGGATGTAGTTTCTTTATAATAGTTACATTATCTATTTAGATATAATTCCAAAGACTATCAAGAGTCAGCAATAGTGTGTCCGACTCCCCTCAGGATCTCAAACTAGACTCTTCATTCTCCCTCCAAGAATATGTGACATCAGAGTGCAAAGACCTTAACGCAATCACCAACATGAATAAATAGATCCTCTAACATCTCCCCTCAAGTTTTATTTGCTTCATTGTTAACATTAATATATTGCAGGCATAAATTTATGCCTGCATTATATTTTACATTTACCATTAGGCTCCTCCCCCAATGAGGCAAAGTGAGGACTGCAGATGCTGGAGACCAGAGTCTAGGTTAGATGGTGCTGGAAAAGCACAGCAGGTTAGGCAGCATCCGAGGAGCAGGAAAATCTGCTCTTCCAATAAGTCTATAACTTCACAAATCTGGGTTGTCTGATACTTCATAACTCTTGCATAAAGCATTCTCTTTAAACTTGGAAGAATGGCAGGTCTTTCGGTTTGAGGATTGTTGACCTTGATTCTGATCATCTGTAAATAATTTCTCTACTTGAAAAACTTTTCAGACTTAGGTATCCTTTGCAAAGGCTGGAATTCCTGCTAAACCCACTACCCTACTGAGAGGACCTTTAAATTTTCTTGAATTCACTTTGCAGAAGAACATTTCCTGCTAAATCAGTTGTTGCCCCATAGCATCATCTGCGATATGTTTAATCTCATGAATGTTCCTCATAGTAAACAGCTGTACAGCAGAAGACGAAACAAATTTCCTATTTTCATCCCATGTCCTGAATCCATGACTGTTGGTCTGGCTTCCATTTGTTCCATGCAGCTCATCTGTATTTTGCAACTAAATGTTTGAAAAGTCTGCTGAAATATCTGTGTTGAAGTATATAAGCTATTTACTTCAATCTGTTAATTTGGTTAGACATCTTAATTCACCGTTTTTCTGGGTGAATTAGTAATTTTCATATCGTCACGATATGACCTTATGGATTGCATCCTAGGATATTAAAGTAACTACAGAGATAGTTGATGGACCGGTTATAATTTTCCCCGAATTGTTGGATTCTGAAAAGTCCTGGAGGACTAGAAAACCACCAATGTAGCACCCTTAATTAATTAGAAAGATAGTTGAACAAAATGGTAACAAATAGGCCAGTTAGTTTAGTATCTGTCGCTGGGAAAATCTAAGAGTCTATTATAAAGGACACAATAGCAGTGCATTCAGGAATACATTATATAATCCAACAGAGTTAGCGTGATTTCATAAAGGAGAAATCATGCTTGACAAATTACGTGAGGAGGTAGCCAGCAGAATAGAGAAAGGAGAACCAGTAATTGAAATATATTTGAATTTGCAAACGGCACAAGGCATTTGACAACATTCAATGCATTAGGTGCCTTAAAATAAGAATCTATGATGTTGGGGTAGTGTGTTAACATGCACAGTGGATGGGGATCCAAAATGGCAGCGATCCAGCAAGTCTGAGTCTGTAGTGCTCTGCCCAAGACTCAGGCAAAATGGGCTGCCCGCCCCCACCACACCTGCCAAGTCATTCAAAATAACTTTTATTCAATACAGTTAGTCATTTTGCATCGAACTTGAGTAGATTGGTGCTTTGCTAAAAAGACTAAGGGAAAGAATGCTCGCAGTAGGCAGGAACCCCTCCCCCACCATCAGCAGAGATGTCCACAGCCGTCCTGGGGGACTTCCTACGGTGGCGAGCCTTGTTGCTATGATTACCAAGCTGGAAGAGAAGATCAACGTCTTCATAGAGGAGTCCAGAAGCATGTGGGAGTCCCTCTCGGTCGTGCTGCAAAATCACGACCGAGATATTGAAAAGATTGAACATTGGAGGGGGGGAACTAAAGGGCGCAACCTCTGAGGCTGCTGTAGAACCGGCCGTGGGTTGGGTCCAGACTCTTGAACAGCGAGTCCGGGCCTTAGAAAATCACATCGATGACCTCGAGAATCGGGGTCGAGGAAAAAATATTCGTTTGCTGGGCCTTTCCGAATGGGAAGAGGAAGGCCAGATTGCAGTGTTTTTGGAGCAGTGGCTCCCTCAGATGTTGAAGCTGGAGGCTGGACCAGGCCAGGTGCGGGTAGAGTGGGCCCACCAGGTTGCAATACGCAGGTCCGGATCGGACCAGCACCCCCACCCGATTCTGTTATGGCTTCAGTACTACAGAGAGAAGCAAAAGCTCTTGGAAGCCTCCAGAACCCTCGGGAAAGATCCCCCAGCCATGACATATAAGGGATCTAGGATTATGCTGTTTAGCGTCTAAGGGACTTAAACATCCAGTACTCCTTGTGCTGCCCAGCGATGCTGTGTTTTAACCATGAAGGATCCGTCTCTCACTTCGGATCGCTGGAGAAGGTCACGGAATTTTTGGACTCTCTTACATAGATTGTAAGAATTAATCAGTGTGGTGTTCTCCAACCCCCCCGCCTACCCTTTTTTCTTCCCTTATTTCCATTATTGCTTAATACCATCTCTCCGGGGGGTAGGGAAGGGGGCTTATTTGTTCTCCACTATTCGATTTACTTTTTTTATATAGGACGGGCGGTTTCGTTGATTCAGGTGATTGGGGGGGGGGGGGGGGTTTGCTTCGTCCTACCTTATTTCTTTTTTTCACAGCGGGGTTTTTCCCCTTTTTTGTGTTATTATACTTAGTTATTACCTGCTGAGACTGTAACTTTACAGTTTAAATGTTTATACAAGGTATTATCTTTACTAAATGTACCTAGCTGTTGGTATGGGTGGGGGGGGAAGGATACTCACCGTTAACTTTAGCTTTATAGTACACTTGAATTTTTCTATTTTACTATGGGGTGCCTGGGTGGGGCACTGGATGGGAGAGGATACAATGGGTTTTCAGGTAGGAAGTGATGCCCCCTGGAAGCAAGGGGTAAAATCTCCTTTTAAATGTGTTTTATATTTTTATTATTTAGAAATTTTTTTTGCTATATTGGCATGAGTGTATTAAAGAATCTCTATTTTTGTGAATTTTCTACGGTCTATGCTCGGGGTGCTTTGGATGGGGTTCTTCCTCCCGGGGGGTCTCAGACTTGCCTGGACAATTATGGTTAGTCATTTGATTAAACGGTGCACCTGGAACGTCAAAGGGAGTAATTCACCAATCGAAAGGAAGAAAATATATCAAACCTCAAAAAAGAAAGGGTTGATTTAGCTCTCTTACAGGAGATACATTTACTGGATAAAGAGTAGTCATTCTCATTCAGAAGAATCTCCCTTTCAAAATCTTAATTCAGATAAAAGATTAATCTGGACGGTACATATTGATTAAAGCCCTTATAAATGGAGAGGAATATGGGATTTTGAATCTTTATTGTCCCCCGGCACATCCTTTCAAATTTATAATGGAAGCATTTTCCAAACTGATGGCTCTCGGGGTTCGCTACACTATTATAGGAGGAGATTTTCATTGCATTGTGGACCCAGAGATAGACAGGATACCCAAGAGTACTGCGGGTATATCCCTCGGATCCAGGCAATTGGCGGATTTGAATAAAGAGCTAGGATTAGATGATATGTGGAGGTGCCTCCACCCACAAGGCAGAGACTTCTCTTTTTACTCTAATCCACGTAAGTGTCATACTAGAATTGATATGTTTTTTGCCCCCTCAACCTTTTTGAATTCCATATTATCTTGCAAAATAGGTAATATAATAATTTCTGATCACGCTGCAGTGTAAATGGAAATCAAGACTAGGAGCAATGAAATGGCCACCCGACATTGGGTTATGGATGCTTTCTTAACAAAGGATAGTAAATTTGTAAAATATTTCTCTCAAGAATTCAGAACCTTTTTGGAAATTAATTCAGGTATGGCTAGTAACATATTGGTGATGTGGGAGATCATTAAGGCTTACACGTGGAGTCTGATCATTTCATACTCGGTGACCCAGAAAAAACAAAAGGGAGAACAACAGCGTCTACACGAGGCTCGCCTACAGGCAGCTGAGACAGCGTACATTGATAGGCCCTCTGTTGCTAAATTACAAAGGATTACAGCCCTTAGGACAGCCCTGAATACCGCGCTTACCCAAACGGCAAAGAGGGAAATATTATTTGCAAAGCAAAGACTACATGGATATGGCGATAAGCCTTGTAGATACCCAGTGTTTCTCGCAAGGTAAAAAAGACCCCTCAAGCTATTGCATCCATCAGGGAAAGTGCTGGTACTTTGACTCATGATCATAAAAGGATCAACACAATCTTCAGAAAGTTTTACTTTGATTTGTATAAATCGCAGGATTGTGAAGCTAGAGCCAAGAAGATGGAGTCCTTTTTTAAAAATCTGGCCTTTCCGGATTTAACCTCGGAACAGGTGTCGATCCTGAATGCTCCCTAACAACCCAGGAAGTAGTTGATGCTACCAGGCAGCTGCAGAGCAGTAAAGCACCTGGCCCAGATGGATTTCAGGTTGAATTCTACACAGAGTTTACAGGAGTACTAGCTGGTCCACTTATGGACATGTACAACTACTCATATAGTCAGGGCTGCCTCCCGCCTTCATTGAGAGAAGCCAATATTTCTCTCATTCTCAAAAAAGGAAAGGACCCAGAAGATTGCACATCATACAGACTAATCTTTGCTAAATGTAGATTTTAAAATTCTTTCTAAAACATTAACATTGAGGCTGGACAGGTATTGCCATATATCATAAAAGAGGACCAGACAGGGTTTATCAAGGGCCATCGATCATCTAATAATATTAGAAGGGTTTTGAATGTGATTCAAGCCTGTCATCAGGAAACAATACCGGGTATAGCAGTCTCAGTGGATACGGAGAAGGTATTTGACAGAGTTGAATGGTCATACCTGTTCCATACATTGAAAAGGTTTGGTGTTGGAATGGTATTTGCTAAATTAGTCTCAACATTGTCTCATGACCTTAAAAATGTGTTGCTGGAAAAGTGCAGCAGGTCAGGCAGCACCAAAGGAACAGGAGAATCGACGTTTCGGGCATAAGCCCTTCTTCGGGCTTATGCCCGAAACGTCGATTCTCCTGTTCCTTTGATGCTGCCTGACCTGCTGCAGTTTTCCAGCAACACATTTTTAAGCTCTGATCTCCAGCATTTGCAGTCCTCACTTTGTCCTAATTGTATAATGACCCCAAAGCTGTCGTGATCACGAATGGTTTCGGCTTGGATAGCTTCAGTGTAGGTAGGAGCTGCCGTCAAGGATTCCTCTCTCACCGTTACTATTCACACTAATAATTGAGCCACTAGCGGGAGTTATATGGGCTGATTATAACGGCCCTGAGGGTTGGTACAGGTAAACATAAAATTACCCTTTATGCAAATGATGTTCTCCTTTTTCCTAGTAATCCTTTGATGCCTGTGCCCCGCCTGATCCAAGTTATTAATTTATTTAGTGCTTTCTCAGGTTACAAAACTAATTTCTCAAAATCGGAGGCCATGCCGATGGGTGGTCTTGCTAGTATGTCCCACTTATTGGATGGATCTCATTTCCCCTTTCGGTGGACTCTGGAGGGTTTTTTATATTTAGGTATTTTTATCACCCCCATATTTGGTTAGCTATACAAGGTCAATTTTGTGCAGCTACTGGAAAGGATAATGCAGGACCTTCAACGTTGGGGGGATCTTCCAATTTCTTGGTTAGGTAGAATAGTTCTAATTAAAATGAATGTCTTGCCCTGTCTCTTATACCCTATGAGAATGCTCCCGGTGATGCTGCTGAGGCCTGCATTATGCAAATTGTATGGGTGGCTTGGTTCTTTCATCTGGAATCATAGACGGCCCCCTCATTAAGTTAAAGAAGCTACAGCTTCCACAAGCAAGGGGAGGGCTGGATTTTCCAGACTTTAGGAAGTATCCGCTGAGTTCTCTATTAAACTACATAGCCGTTTGGGTCTCGTCTGACACACAATCAATCTGGCTGGACATCGAGGCTTCTCAAACAAAGTGTCCTCTTATTAACCTCTTATTTTTAGATAAGATGAAAGTCATTATGGACCATTGCAAAAGCCCTGTAGTATTAAACACAATTAAAGCCTGGAAGATAATGCGGCAAAACGAGGGTAATTCACATAAAACCTCCTCTTCTACTCCTATAGTGGGGGCATGGGGTTTACAACCAGGGCTCACAGAGACTACATTTAAATCCTGGAGGTCTAGGGGTATTTCCTGCTTAGGGGATCTGTTTGATGAGGGTGTCATGATGTCTTTTGAACAGCTGCACCAGAAATTTGGACTAACTAATGGAGACCTCTTTCGATACTTCCAAATTCGAGACTACGTACAGCAGAAGATTATGTTATTAGATAGCGTTTAGAAATCAGATAGGGAACGAAGAGTGTTGTGGCCAATGGGTTTACCCTCGGTCAGCACTCTCTATCATTTATTACATAATGAAGTTTCGGAAGACTTGGAACGATTGCTTAGAACATGGGATCAGGAATTGGGGTTGGAAATATCCACAGAAATGTGGGACGACATCTGGGAAAGTGCCAGAAAAATCTCCACCTGTAACAGAACCCAAGCCATTCAGTTAAAGATACTCCATAGGACTCATATAGCACTGGAATGATTGGCAAAATTTAGGGCAGGAGCATCTCCAATGTGTCCCAAATGTAAAATAGAGGTGAGCACTCTCACACACTGCTTATGGACATGTCATAAGATCCGCAAATACTGGGTCAGAGTAGCAAATGCTTTGACAGAAGTCTTTGGAGCGGAAATTAGAGTAGATCCAGTATCTCTTCTCCTGGGCTTTTCGAGCTTGCCTTCTCTGGATGTGCACAGGAGGAAATTATTTTCCATTCTCTCCTCTTGTGCAAGGAAAAATATCTTAGTTAACTAGGTAGTTGAGGGCCTTGCAGGACTTTCGAACTGGTATAGGTTGATCGTGGAATGTATTCCCCTTGACTTCCTTACAAATATGGTGCACCAAAAAACTGAATTATATAGATATACATATTTCGGCCATTTTGTCAAGGGCTTTCATCTGGTTGTGGTAGCGGTTCTGGCTGGTCCGGAGGCCCTTTGGGGGGGAAGAATCCCGTATGAATACATTCTGAGTATGTACTTCACTATTTAATTACTATGTTATCCTTTTTTTTCTCTTGTGTAATGTAAGATATTCTATTATATGCTCTGGTTAGTTACAGGTTAGGTTAGTAGTTAGTTGAGTTTTGTTTTCTCTTTTTTATCTCTTTGTTTGTTAGGTTTTGGTTATTAATTATTTAATATTTAATTGTATATTAATGTTTGTATTTGTGTGTATTATTTTGTAAGTTTGTAAAAACATGTTAAATTTTCAATAAAAATATCTATTAAAAACAAACATGCACAGTCGATCTGCCATGTATTGGCGGAAGGGAAAGAGACAGAGTGTTGAGATACAGGGGCACTTTCAGGATGGCAACCACTAAATAGTGAATTGCCACAGTTACCAGTGCTGGGGCTACAACTTTGTATAGTATGTATGAATGATTTGGATGAGGGAAATGAATGCAGCATCACTAAGTTTGCACATGACACAAAAATAGGTGGGAAGACAAGTGGTAAGGATGGCAAACCGTCTGTGGAGAGGTGTAGACAAGTTAAGAGACTGGGCAAAAATTTGGCAGATGGGATAATAATTTTTGCAGGAAGAACAGAAAGCTGCACCACAGAGATCTGAAGTCCTCATGCATAAATCACAACAGACTAACATTCAATTTCAGTAAAAGGAATGAAGACAAATGGAATATTGGCCTCTATTCCAAGTGGAATGGAGTATAAAAATATGGAGGTCTTGCCAAAACTATACAAGACCCAAGTTAGACTACATTTAGAATATGGCAAACAGTGGTAAAGGATGAACCACTTGTGAGTCTTAAAAAGAGGCACTTGCTTTAACACCAAAATGCAGATTAATGCACAATAGCAATATGCAATACATACAAGTTAAATTGGCTAGTTGGACATCACACACAAGATTATCAGGAGCCAGGAATGACACATTGTATCCTAGTGGAATCTCAAACTATATTCTTCATTCTTCCCCAAGGCTGCATGACATCATCGGATTGGGTGAAGCTTAATGCAGGTTAATGTTAACATTAACCTTTCTAAACCATTACCTTAAAAAACAACCAGAAATTGGTGTATTTTCACAGTTCATAAGAGTCAGAGATCTGCAGTACATCGCGTCCGTGCCAGTCAAAAACAACTGCCTAACTATCTAACAGGAGTCATGTCAACCCTATGAAATCTGTCAGCACTTCGAAATTTGGTTTTAGGCTCCAAACATTGGGGGCACAGTGGAAATCAATGTAATGACCCATGTGCAATTTTATGCCCATCTTTCAAAAAGGCAGTTATTAGAAGTGAAATTAAAATTAATTAAGGACAAGGTCAAAGGACAAGGTCAAGAAGCAGTTATGATCTAATCTGTTCCTAAGCAACACCAGGCGCCAAGATTCTATCATCCAAACAACATGAGATTACAGTTATGCGACTACATCACAGACTTCAAAATTGTTTAAAGCTCACAACAAGACAAGTTCACTCCTGCTACTTTTAATCACTAATCTCACTGCAGTTAAACTGTCACTTTCACATCCTCCAAAAGGTAATATTAATAGACCCAGAATGATGAGGAAGGAGGTTTGCAGATATTTTACTTCAAAATGGCCTGGGTTGTAAATCTGGTCTTCTGCCTATTCTAGAAGGTCATGTAACTTTTTTGGGGGAGGGCATGGTGTATTGTTGGTATCATTTATATTGTGATTGACAAGGGATCACAGACTCTAAGGACCAGACTGTTTTTTTTCTATCACTGTTCGTATGAATCACTACAAATCACTTGAAAAATGTGCAATTCTGGTCTCCCTCCTATCGAAAGGATGTTGTGAAACTTGAAAGGGGTCAGAAAAGATTTACATGGGTCATTGCCAGGGTTGGAGGGTTTTAGCTACAGGGAGAGACTGAATAGGCTGGGGCTATTTTCCCTGGAGCATTGGAGGCTGAGGGGTGATCTTATAGAGGTTTATAAAATCATGAGGGACATGGATATGGTAAATAGATAAGGTCTCTTCCCTGGGATACAGGAGTCTAGATCTTTGAGGGCATAGGTTTAAGGTGAGATGGGAAAGATTTAAAAGGAACCTATGCGGCAACATTTTCACACAGAGGGTGGTGCGAGAGGCAGAATTAGCTGCCAGAGGAAGTGGCGGAGGTTGGTACAATTACAACATTTAAAAGGCATCTGGATGGGTATATGAATAGGAAGACTTAGATGGATATGGGCCAAGTGCTGACAAATGGGACTAGATTAATTTAGGGTATCTGGTCAGAATGGATGAGTTGAATGAAAGGTTCTGTTTCTGTGCTGTTCTTCTCTATGATTCTATGACTCTTAATTAGCTCTCAAATAAGATAAAATGTGGACAGTTTGAGGTACAGAGTTGGCTTTATACACAAGCAACATGGGCAATGCCCAGGGCACCTATCAAGAGTGAATGAGTGACAGGTGGTCAGAGGTGTGCTGTATCCTTCACTCCCCTGTATCTCTGTTGCTCCTTATAGACTATTGTTTTCATCCAGCTCCCCAATACTCTCTCTCAGCTCTTGTTCTCTCCAGCTTCATCTCCTGCCAGAGACAGACAAACTTTGCAGTAAGAAGCAGACAGATCCATCTCACTGATATCTGTAAGCAAATAGTTATTTTTAAGTATGTCACTGAAACATATTGTACATATATTGTGTTATAATTTAGATGGGTGGAAGGACTGTCCATCATTACTAATACATTTTAAAAGGTGCCCTTCAACTAAGTAAGCCTGAGAACCTACCTTAAACCATCCAGCTCTTTAAAAACACACTGCAACTCCTGCAGTGATTTCAAAGGTATCAGGAAGTGTTGCACATAAAGAAATCAGCCTACACTATGGCTTCTCTCACCAAGATGGTAGGTGTACATTATTCAGCAACAGAAAGTCACACTGAACCTAAAAGCATTTTTGCTTGACACAATCCAACACTGCATCTCCAAATGCAGAAAGTGCACTCACCCCAACTCCCAATTACAGCAGAAATAAACGCAACCCTTTGAGAAACAAATCACTGACCTGTCCACCTCCCTCTGGAAACAGCAGAGTGTCCTCAAGAATCACGTTAAAACCTTTCAGAGTTTCTTTTTTCCCATTCACAGTGATTTTCAACTCTGCTGGAGTACATGATACCACCAAGGTCTCAAACTGAAATAAAAGGCATCATACAAATAAAACATAAGCTGCGAGAAAATCTAGAGAAACAGGATTAGGGTATTGTACTGCAAAGGCACACATATTACAGTTGTTAATAAAATAAAAAAAAGGTGTACATGTGCACCAGTGAAAAGACTGAAATACATGTAGAAATTTCTAGTACACAACAGGTCACTCAGCATTTGCAGAAAGTTGAAAATCACACAACACCAGGTTATAGTCCAACAGGTTTATTTGAAAATACAAGCTTTCGGAGCACTGCTCCTTCATCGGGTAACTATTGGGGCATGATCATAGGACACAGAATTTATTGTAAAAGAGCGAAGTCTCGGTATTGAACCACCCAAGATTGCTGTTAAGTTTTTAGGCACTTAGAACGGAGATACGGGTTTCAATTGATTAATATGAAAATCGCTGAACTTCTTTCAAGTCACAGTCTCGAGACAACTTAAGGTTTTACCAGTATATAAAAAAGTGACATCTCAGCTCAGACAATGCATCAATGGTGTGAGATTAGAGTCTGCCTGTTTCTATTTCCACCATGTCACATGGACTGACCGCCTGCAGAGTGCGTGCTTTTTGAACAAAATATTATGTATCTGAAAATACAAATTCACCCCATAGACGTAAATGTGGGTGTGGGTGTGTGTGTGTGGGGGGTCAGAGAGTATCTGTGTGTGTGTGTGTGTGTGTGTGCGCGCGCGCACTTGATAGAGTGTGCACGTGAGTATATGCCCGTGCGAGGGTGTGCGTGCATGCATGAGAGAGTGAGCAGCCATTCTCTTGGGTACCAAGCTTGGCTATCAGCCACTGCCTCAACCAGGATCTTGGGTTCATGTCATGCCACAGGGGAACTCACTACACTATACACTCTCTCTCACACACACACTGAAGCAGACATACATACAAACACACACGCAAACACATTCTCTTGCACACAATCACATTCACACAGACCCTCTCTCTCTCTCTCTCACACACACACACACACATAATCTGCAGGCAGTCAATCCATGTGACATTTTATAAATTCCTACTTTGGAAAGAGAACTAGTCTGACTCAAGGTTGGGGTACAGACAGACTCTAACCTCACACCTTTAATACATTGCCTCAACTAAGGTCAACTTTTTTTATATTGATAAAACCTTAAGTTGTCTTGGGACTGTGACTCAAAGAAGTTCTGGGATTTACTTATTTATCAATCGAAACCTGCATTCCCATTTTAAGTGATCAAACCAGCACAGTGGCTCGCACTGCTGCCTCACAGCACCAGGGTCTCAGGTTCGATTACAGCCTTGGGCGAATGTCTGTGTGAAGTTTGCACATTCTCCCCGTGTCTGCGTGGGTTTCCTCTGGGTGCTCCGATTTCCTTCCACAGTCACAAAGATGTGCAGGTCAGGTGAATTGGCCATGCTAAATTACCCATAGTGTTCGGTGCATTAGTCAGAGGGAAATGGGTCTGGATGGGTTACTCTTCGGAGAGTCGGTGTGGACTGGTTTGGCCGAAGGGCCTATTTCCACACAGTAGGGAATCTAGTCTTTTAAAAAAAAACACTTAACTGCAATCTAGGTTGGTTCAATATGTATAACACTTTGATCTTTTGCAATAAATTCTGTGTCCTACAATCCTGCCCACTAGTTATCTGAAGGAGCAGTGCTCCGAAAGCTTGTATTTTCAAATAAACCTGATGGACTATAAGCTGGTGTTGTGTGATTTTTAACTTTGTCCACTCCAGTCCAACACTAGCACCTCCACATCATGGCTACCATTTGGTGAACGCCTGGTTATGGCATTTAAAAGATCAGACAATCCAACAGATCTTTGGCTAAGAGATAAACAGGTGTTTTTGTAAGACTAGAAGAAAAACTGTTTTCTACTATTCCCAAGGTAGCTTGTTGAGTCACCCAGCATTAGTTGCCGAAGGTCTATCTACTCAGGGAGAGACATGCTTGGACCTGCCCAGTGCCTGCTGACCTTCCACAGCAAAGACAACGGAGTGGTGCAAACCAGCACATTCCAAGTGCTGAGGCATACATCTTAAAGCTTGGGGCAATTGTCTGAACTGTAGATTTGGAAAAGCTACAAAAGCTGCCAAAACACACCAAAGAGATGGAAAACCTGGCTGCATATTTGACGCAAAATTCATATCGTAAATATAAAATCTAATAGTAGATATAGTAAGAGAATTCAGTATGCTAAGTGCTATACTGACCGTAATTGAAGCGTATTGCACTTTATGTAATAATTAGAATTTGACATGTAACATACTTTTGAAAAAAACATTGTATGAGAATACGGGTAGAGACAAAGAACAAGAGGCACCAATCACAGATCTTGGACTGAGAATTGTTCTGTAAATTGATATTAAAGTTTTTTTTTAACGGCTTCACTGCAGCCAATGTGACTACTGTCATACAGAAATCATTTGGCAATCACACTTCTTACTTTCAATAACACACAAAGCCACTGTGTCAGCGTGGATATCACCACGTGGTTGATTTAACTGAGCCTGCAATTACTTCTACATTTACTTTAAGTCAGAAATATTTTGACACAATGACAATGAAGAAACAGTGTTCACAGTTCCTAAGCAAGATGTTGTGTGGCTTTAGATGAACTTGTAGGTACTGGTGATAGTAAGGACTGCAGCTGCTGGAAGTCCAGGTCGATAAAAAGTGGAGCTGGAAAGGCACAGCAGGTCACAGTATGGGAGGGAAGGGAAGGGAAGGGGGGGGGGAACATGGTGGGGGAGGGGAGACAGGGTGGGGAGACATGGCTGGGGGAGAGAGGAGACAGGTGGGGGAAGAGGGGAGACAGGTGGGGGGGACAGGAAGGGGAGAGGAGAGTCGGGGGGAGGGAAGTCAGGTCAGGGTGAGGGGAGAGAGGAGAGAGGATGGGGGAGAGAGGAGAGTTGGGGGAGTCAGGGTGGGGACTGAGGGGAGGCAGGGTGGCAGGAGAGGGGAGACGGAGAGGGAGGGGAGATGGGTGACTGGGGGAGGGGGTGAGATTGGGTGGGGGAAGTAGAAATGGAAAAGGGGAGATGGGGGGGTGGAGGAATTGTAGAATTCCTATAGTGTGGAAACAGGCCCTTCGGCCCAAAATTTCACACTGATCCTCCAAATAGTAACCCACCCAGCCCCATTCCCCTACCCCATTTACCCCGGTATAATACACCTAACCTACACATCCCCGAACACTATGGGCAATTTAGCAAGGCCAATTCAACTAACCTGCACATCTTTGGACTGAGGGAGGAAACTACAGCACACCAAGGAAACCAGAGCACACCAAGTAAACCCCCACAGACACGAGGAGATTGTGCAAACTGGGATGAACAAACAGGTGCTCACCTTATCCTTAATGCTTGCAAATTGTGCATTACTGGTGACACTTGCTTCTCACAAACATTTTTTTTAAACAAAAGGAACATTTTAAGTTGTATAACACAAGGGCAAAGTGCTGGTGCTGCAGTTTTAATGATAAATATGTTGGAAGCAGTAGACTGGCTAATGCATTCAAATACATTTAGCTTTTTTTTTATCTTGATGGATATTAGTAGCATGACCTAGAATCAATCCTGGAAGCACCATGTCCAAGAGAATTAGCATCTTCAAATCTGCACAATGGCTGGTGCAGAATATACTTGTTACTTTAAGGGATAGTAAAGCTCAAGTGCTCTGGAGAAGAGTTTAATGTAAATATATGTCATGAAAATATCCGTGCTTCTCATTGTACATGAGAACTTGTAATTTTGTTTTTGTAGATCTATGATGCCCAGAAGGCATCTGAACATTTTCTATACATCATGCTCTGCTGCTGCCTGAGGAGTACTCTGGTGATCACGGAATTTTCCGGGCATAGTACAGAATGTCAGCCCTTCCATTCCAATGGCAATCTCTACATCAGTTTGTTGTTCAAGTATAATCTGGATCTGCCAATTATTTGTGGGTGGCTCACATTATAGAAACATTTACACAAAGGTAGCTATATAAATGTTTATGTACATACACCACAAAGGCACATTAAACTGTAAATGTACCATTATCTTAATGTAATTTCTTTACCTTGAAAAACTGCCCTCATTATTTCCTTCATCGTCTTTTGATCTCGACAAAATCTCTACAAATTAGTACCCCTCTGGTTCAAGTGAAGACCATCCTGTTTGTAGAGGACAGTCTTCACTTGAACCTCTACAAACAGGACGGTCTTCACTTGAACCAGAGGGGTACTAATATCCTGGGTTGAAAATTTGCTAGCGCTATTCGGGTAGATTTAAACTAGCTCAGCAAAGGGGTGGGAACCTGTGTTGTAGGTCCAGTGTACAGGTGGATGAGAGCAGGGAAGACATGGACAGGATTTCACGGTCACAGGAGTGTGTTGGCAGACAGCAAGCTGGTTTGAAGTGTGTCTGCTTTAATGCCAGGAGTATCTGGAATAAGGTAGGTGAGCTTGCAGCATGGATAGGTACCTGGGACTTCGATGTTGCAGGCATTACTGAGACATGGTTAGAGCAAGGTCAGGAATGGATGTTGCAGGTTCCAGGTTTTAGATCTTTCATTAAGGTCAGGGAAGGTTGCAAACAAGGGGGAGGTGTGGCTTTTAAAATCAAGGACAGTATAACAGTGGTTGAAAGAAAATTTGACAAGGACTTGTCTACAGAGGTGGTATGGTCTGAGGTTAGAAACAGGACAGGAGAGGTCACACTACTGGGAGCTTTTTATAGACCTCCGCAAAGTTCCAGGGACGTGGAGGAGAGGATTGGCAAATCGATTCTGGGCACGAGTGAAAGGAACAGGGTTGTCATTATGGGAGAAGTTAATTTCCATTGACTAGAAATTCTATAAGACTAGTACGTCGGATGGATCAGTTTTTGTCCAATGTGTGCAGGAGGGTTTCCTGACATCATATATCAAAGGAGAAAGTGAGGATTGCAGATGCTGGAGTACCAGAGTTGAAAAATGTTGTGCTGGAAAAACACAGCAGGCCAGGCAGCATCCGAGGAGCAGGAGAATCGATGTTTTGGGCACAAGCCCTTCCTGAAGAAAGGCTTATGCCCGAAACGTCGATTCTCCTGCTCCTTGGATGCTGCCTAGCCTGCTGTGTTTATCCAGCACGACATAGTATATCAAAGGGCCGACAAGAGGGAGGCCACACGTGATCTGGTACTTGGTAATGAACCAGACCAGGTGTTTGATTTAGTGGTAGGTGAGCACTTTGGAGAGAGTGACCATAATTTAGTAATGTTTAGTTAAACGATAGAAAGGGATAGGTGCATGCCACAGGGCAAGAGTTATAGTTGGGGGGAGGGCAATTATACTGCTATTAGGCAGGACTTAGGTGGCATTGAATGGGGCAGCAAAATGCAGGGGATGGAGACAATCGGAATGTGGAGCTGGTTTAAGGAACAGACATTGCATGTCTTTGATAAATATGTCCCTGTCAGGCAAGGAGGAAGTGATAAGGTAAGGGAACCGTGTTTTACTGAAGAAATTTTTTGTCAAGTATTTCTTGTCAAGCAGAAGAGGGAGGCTTAAGTGACGTTGAGGCGAGATGGTTCAGATGAGGTGATGGAAAGTTACAGAGTAGCTTGGAATGCCCCGCCTGCCAATGTAGTTAACACAGCCACATTAGGGAGATTTAAACAGTCCTTTGATAAGCACATGGATGGTGATGGGATTAGGTTAGTTCATAGGAAAGCGCAACATGCAGGGCCAAAGGGCCTGTTCTGCACTGTATTGTTCTGTGTTCAATGAAGTGTATAACCAACTCAAATTTGAAGACCAAAGCAAGGTAGGATGCAATGGATAGTCATAAAAATGAGTTGACTTGCAGCTGTGTACAGGTATTGGTAGCTTTATTATCATTTTGCAAATTGAAATGTTTTAAGTACTTGAAATCTACTACAACTTTTGAATGTCTGCAAAGCAGTGTGCAGGGTGGGGAGATGTGGGGGAGGGGTGACAGGGAACGGAAGAGGATAGGGGTGGGGGATGGGGTAGGGGAGGGGGGATGGGGTAAGGGAGGGGGGAGGGGGTAAGGGAGGGGGGAGGGGGTAAGGGAGGGGGGAGGGGGTAAGGGAGGGGGGAGGGGGTGGGGGAGGGGGTAAGGGGGGGGGGGGGGGGGGTGGGGGAGGGGGATGGGGTAAGGGAGGGGGGAGGGGGTAAGGGAGGGGGGAGGGGGTGGGGGGTAAGGGAGGGGGGAGGGGGGGGGGGAGGGGGGATGGGGTAAGGGAGGGGGGAGGGGGGATGGGGTAAGGGAGGGGGGAGGGGGGATGGGGTAAGGGAGGGGGGAGGGGGTGGGGGAGGGGGGATGGGGTAAGGGAGGGGGGAGGGGGTGGGGGAGGGGGGAGGGGGTGGGGGAGGGGGTGGGGGAGGGGGGAGGGGGGAGGGGGGGGGGGAGGGCGGGAGGGGGTGGGGGAGGGGGGATGGGGTAAGGGAGGGGGGAGGGGGTGGGGGGGGGGGGGATGGGGTAAGGGAGGGGGGAGGGGGGATGGGGTAAGGGAGGGGGGAGGGGGGATGGGGTAAGGGGGGATGGGGTAAGGGAGGGGGGAGGGGGGATGGGGTAAGGGAGGGGGGATGGGGTAGGGGAGGGGGGATGGGGTAGGGCGGGGGGGAGGGGGGGGGGTAAGGGAGGGGGGAGGGGGTAAGGGAGGGGGGAGGGGGGATAGGGGGGATGGGGAGGGAGGATGGGGTAGGGGAGGGAGGATGGGGTAGGGGAGGGGGGGTGGGGGTAAGGGGAGGGGGAGGGGGTAAGGGGAGGGGGGAGGGGGTAAGGGGAGGGGGGAGGGGGTAAGGGGAGGGGGGAGGGGGTAAAGGGGAGGGGGGATCGGGGGGATGGGGAGGGAGGGGGGGGGGATGGGGAGGGAGGAGGGGGGATGGGGAGGGAGGATGGGGTAGGGGAGGGGGTGGGGGTAAGGGGAGGGGGGGGGGGTAAGGGGAGGGGGAGGGGGTAAGGGGAGGGGGGAGGGGGTAAGGGGAGGGGGGAGGGGGTAAGGGGAGGGGGGATAGGGGGGATGGGGAGGGAGGAGGGGGGATGGGGAGGGAGGAGGGGGGATGGGGAGGGAGGATGGGGTAGGGGAGGGAGGATGGGGGGAGGGGGTAAGGGGAGGGGGTAGGGGGGGAGGGGGTAAGGGGAGGGGGTAGGGGGTAAGGGGAGGGGGTAGGGGGTAAGGGGAGGGGGTAGGGGGTAAGGGGAGGGGGTAGGGGGTAAGGGGAGGGGGGATAGGGGGATGGGGAGGGAGGATGGGGTAAGGGAGGGGGGATGGGGGAGGGGGAGGGGGGATGGGGGAGGGGGGGGAGGGGGAGGGGGGATGGGGTAAGGGAGGGGGGAGGGGGATGGGGTAAGGGAGGGGGAGGAGGGGGATGGGGTAAGGGAGGGGGGATGGGGTAAGGGAGGGGGGATGGGGAGGGGGTAAGGGAGGGGGGAGGGGGTAAGGGAGGGGGTAAGGGAGGGGGGAGGGGGTAAGGGAGGGGGGAGGGGGTAAGGGAGGGGGGAGGGGGTAAGGGAGGGGGGAGGGGGTAAGGGAGGGGGGAGGGGGGTGGGGGAGGGGGGTGGGGGAGGGGGGTGGGGGAGGGGGTGGGGGGGGGGGGGAGGGGGTAAGGGAGGGGGGAGGGGGTGGGGGGGGGGGTGGGGGAGGGGGTGGGGGAGGGGGTGGGGGAGGGGGGGAGGGGGTGGGGGAGGGGGTGGGGAGGGGGTGGGGGAGGGGGGGAGGGGGTGGGGGGGGGTAGGGGAGGGGGTAAGGGAGGGGGGAGGGGTGGGGGAGGGGGTGGGGGAGGGGGTAGGGGAGGGGGGAGGGGGAGGGGGTAAGGGAGGGGGGCGGGGGGGGGAGGGGGAGGGGGTGGGGGAGGGGGGATGGGGGAGGGGGTAAGGGAGGGGGGAGGGGGTAAGGGAGGGGGGAGGGGGTACGGGAGGGGGGATGGGGGAGGGGGTAAGGGAGGGGGGATGGGGGAGGGGGTAAGGGAGGGGGGAGGGGGGAGGGGTGAGGGGGGTAAGGGAGGGGTGAGGGGGTAAGGGAGGGGTGAGGGGGTAAGGGAGGGGGGAGGGGGTAAGGGAGGGGAGAGGGGGAGGGGGGGGAGGGGGATGGGGGGAGGGGGAGAGGGGGGAGGGGGGAGGGGGAGAGGGGGGGGGGGGGAGGGGGGAGGGGGGGGGGGGAGGGGGGGGGGGGAGGGGGAGAGGGGGGAGGGGGTAAGGGAGGGGGGAGGGGGTAAGGGAGGGGGGAGGGGGTAAGGGAGGGGGTAAGGGAGGGGGGAGGGGGAGGGGGGTAGGGGAGGGGGAGGGGGTAGGGGAGGGGGAGGGGGTAAGGGAGGGGGGAGGGGGTAAGGGAGGGGGTAAGGGAGGGGGGATGGGGAGGGGGTAAGGGAGGGGGGATGGGGAGGGGGTAAGGGAGGGGGGATGGGGAGGGGGTAAGGGAGGGGGGATGGGGTAAGGGAGGGGGGATGGGGATGCGGTAAGGGAGGGGGGATGGGGGATGGGGTAAGGGAGGGGGGAGGGGGGAGGAGGGAGGAGGGAGGGGGGAGGGGGGAGGAGGGAAGGGGGAGGGGGATGGGGTAAGGGAGGGGGGAGGGGGATGGGGTAAGGGAGGGGGGAGGGGGATGGGGTAAGGGAGGGGGGATGGGGTAAGGGAGGGGGGATGGTGGAGGGGGAGGGGGAGGGGGAGGGGAAGGGGGGAGGGGGGGGGGGGGGGGGGAGGGGGGGAGGGGGGAGGGGGGGGAGGGGGAGGGGGAGGGGGAGGGAAGGGGGGAGGGGGGAGGGGGGGAGGGGGGGAGGGGGGAGGGGGGGGGGGGGAGGGGGGAGGGGGGGAGGGGGGAGGGGGAGGGGGAGGGGAAGGGGGAGGGGGAGGGGAAGGGGAGGGGGGAGGGGAGGGGGGAGGGGGGAGGGGGGGGGGGGAGGGGGTAAGGGAGGGGGAGGGGGTAAGGGAGGGGGGAGGGGGGAGGGGGAAAGGGAGGGGGGGAGGGGGGGGGAAAGGGAGGGGGGGAGGGGGGGGGGGGGGGGGGGGGGGTAAGGGGGGGGGGGGGGGGGGGGGGGGGGGGAGGGGGAGGGGGTAAGGGAGGGGGGAGGGGGAGGGGGTAAGGGAGGGGGGAGGGAGTAAGGGAGGGGGGAGGGAGTAAGGGAGGGGGGAGGGGGTAAGGGAGGGGGGAGGGGGGAGGGGGTAAGGGAGGGGGGAGGGGGTAAGGGAGGGGGGAGGGGGGAGGGGGTAAGGGAGGGGGGAGGGGGGAGGGGGTAAGGGAGGGGGGAGGGGGGAGGGGGTAAGGGAGGGGGGAGGGGGAGAGGGGGGGGGAGGGGGAGAGGGAGGGGGAGAGGGAGGGGGGAGGGGGGGAGGGGGGAGGGGGGAGGGAGGGGGGAGGGGGTAAGGGAGGGGGGAGGGGGTAAGGGAGGGGGGAGGGGGTAAGGGAGGGGGGAGGGGGAAGGGGGGAAGGGAGGGGGGAGGGGGGAAGGGAGGGGGGAAGGGAGGGGGGAAGGGAGGGGGGAAGGGAGGGGGGAAGGGAGGGGGAAGGGAGGGGGGGAAGGGAGGGGGGGGGGGAAGGGAGGGGAGAGGGGGGAAGGGAGAGGGGGGGGAAGGGAGGGGGGGAAGGGAGGGGGGGGAAGGGAGGGGGGGAAGGGAGGGGGGGAAGGGAGGGGGAGGGGGGGAAGGGAGGGGGGAGGGGGGGGGGAAGGGAGGGGGGAAGGGGGGGGGGAGGGGGGAAGGGAGGGGGGAAGGGAGGGGGGAGGGGGGAAGGGAGGGGGGAGGGGGGGGGGAGGGGGAAAGGGAGGGGGGAGGGGGGAATGGAGGGGGTAGGGGGGAGTAGGGGGGGGGGGGGGGGAGAGGGGGGGGGGGGGGGGAGGGGGGGGGGGGGAAGGGAGGGGGGAAGGGAGGGGGGAGGGGGAGGGAGGGGGGAGGGGAGGGGAGGGGGAAGGGAGGGGGGAAGGGAGGGGGGATGGGGGAGGGGGTAAGGGAGGGGGGAAGGGAGGGGGGATGGGGGAGGGGGTAAGGGAGGGGGGATGGGGTAAGGGAGGGGGTAAGGGAGGGGGGGTGGGGGAGGGGGTAAGGGAGGGGGGATGGGGTAAGGGAGGGGGGATGGGGGAGGGGGTAAGGGAGGGGGGATGGGGGAGGGGGTAAGGGAGGGGGGATGGGGGAGGGGGTAAGGGAGGGGGGATGGGGATGGGGTAAGGGAGGGGGGGATGGGGATGGGGTAAGGGAGGGGGGGATGGGGTAAGGGAGGGGGGGATGGGGTAAGGGAGGGGGGATGGGGATGGGGTAAGGGAGGGGGGATGGGGATGGGGTAAGGGAGGGGGGATGGGGATGGGGTAAGGGAGGGGGGATGGGGATGGGGATGGGGTAAGGGAGGGGGGAGGGGGAGGGGGATGGGGTAAGGGAGGGGGGAGGGGGAGGGGGATGGGGTAAGGGAGGGGGGAGGGGGATGGGGTAAGGGAGGGGGGAGGGGGGAGGGGGTAAGGGAGGGGGGAGGGGGTAAGGGAGGGGGGGGGGAGGGGGGAGGGGGTAAGGGAGGGGGGAGGGGGAGGGGGGAGGGGGAGGGGGGAGGGGGGAGGGGGTAAGGGAGGGGGGAGGGGGGAGGGGGGAGGGGAGGGGGTAAGGGAGGGGGGAGAGGGTAAGGGAGGGGGATGGGGTAAGGGAGGGGGGAGGGGGATGGGGTAAGGGAGGGGGAGGGGGGAGGGGGATGGGGTAAGGGAGGGGGAGGGGGAGGGGGTAAGGGAGGGGGGAGGGGGAGGGGGTAAGGGAGGGGGGAGGGGGTAAGGGAGGGGGAGGGGGTGGGGGAGGGGGTAAGGGAGGGGGGAGGGGGATGGGGTAAGGGAGGGGGAGGGGGGAGGGGGAGGGGGTAAGGGAGGGGGGAGGGGGTAAGGGAGGGGGAGGGGGTAAGGGAGGGGGGAGGGGGTAAGGGGGAGGGGGAGGGGGTAAGGGGGAGGGGGAGGGGGTAGGGGTAAGGGGGAGGGGGTAGGGGTAAGGGGGAGGGGGGTGGGGGTAAGGGGGGGGGGTAAGGGGGAGGGGGTGAGGGGGGGAGGGTGAGGGGGAGGGGGGGAGGGGGGGAGGGGGAGGGGGTGAGGGGGAGGGGGTGAGGGGGTGAGGGGGTAAGGGAGGGGGAGGGGGGAGGGGGTAAGGGAGGGGGAGGGGGGAGGGGGTAAGGGAGGGGGTAAGGGGTAAGGGAGGGGGGAGGGGGTAAGGGAGGGGGTAAGGGAGGGGGGAGGGGGGAGGGGGTAAGGGAGGGGGGAGGGGGTAAGGGAGGGGGGAGGGGGGAGGGGGTAAGGGAGGGGGGAGGGGGTAAGGGAGGGGGGAGGGGGTAAGGGAGGGGGGAGGGGGTAAGGGAGGGGGGAGGGGAGGGGGAGGGGGGGGGGGGGGGGAGGGGGGAGGGGGTAAGGGAGGGGGTAAGGGAGGGGGGAGGGGGGAGGGGGTAAGGGAGGGGGGAGGGGGTAAGGGAGGGGGGAGGGGGGAGGGGGTAAGGGAGGGGGTAAGGGAGGGGGGAGGGGGGAGGGGGTAAGGGAGGGGGGAGGGGGTAAGGGAGGGGGGAGGGGGGAGGGGGTAAGGGAGGGGGGAGGGGGTAAGGGAGGGGGGAGGGGAGGGGGAGGGGGGAGGGGGGGGGGGAGGGGGGAGGGGGGAGGGGAGGGGGAGGGGAGGGGGGGGGGGGGGAGGGGGGAGGGGGGGAGGGGGGAGGGGGGGGGGAGGGAGGGGGGAGGGGGGGGGGGAGGGGGGGAGGGGGGGGGGGGGGGGGGGAGGGGGGGGGGAGGGGGGGGGAGGGGGGGGGGGGAGGGGGGGGGGGGGGGGGGGGAGGGGGGGGGGAGGGGGTAGGGGAGGGGGTAAGGGAGGGGGGGGGGGGGGGGGGGGGGGGGGGGGGGGGGGGGGGGAGGGGGTAAGGGAGGGGGGGGGGGAGGGGGGGGGGGAGGGGGGGGGGGGAGGGGGTAAGGGAGGGGGTAAGGGAGGGGGGGGGGGGGGGGGGGGGGGGGGGGGGGGGGGGAGGGGGGGGGGGGAGGGGGGGGGGGGGGGGGGGGGGGGGGGGGGGGAGGGGGGGGGGGGGGGGGGGGGGGGGGAGGGGGGGGGGGGAGGGGGTAGGGGGGGGGGGGGGGAGGGGGGGGGGGGGGGGGGGGGGGGGGGGGAGGGGGGGGGGAGGGGGGGGGAGGGGGGGGGGAGAGGGGGGGGGGGGGGGGGGTAAGGGAGGGGGAGGGGGAGGGGGAGGGGGTAAGGGAGGGGGGAGGGGGAGGGGGAGGGGGGGGGGAGGGGGAGGGGGGAGGGGGAGGGGGGAGGGGGTAAGGGAGGGGGGGAGGGGGAGGGGGTAAGGGAGGGGGAGGGGGGAGGGGGTAAGGGAGGGGGGAGGGGGGAGGGGGTGGAGGGTGGGGGAGGGGGTGGAGGGTGGGGGAGGGGTTTTCGCCGCCCTCTCTGGTTTATTCTTACCTCCTTCATGTAGCATTGCTTCTGACATTGAAAAGCCATCGTTTAACACTTTCTCCTCAACGGCTACTGGGACATGCGCGGAGCGGCGTACGGAGCCGGTCGCGGGACATGCGCAGAGCGGAGTACGTAGCCGGTCGCGGGACATGCGCGGAGCGGAGTACGGAGCCGGTCGCGGGACATGCGCAGAGCTGAGTACGGAGCCGGTCGCGGGACATGCGCAGAGCGGAGTACGGAGCCGGTCGCGGGACATGCGCAGAGGGTGTTCGGAGCCGGTCGCGGGACATGCGCGGAGCGGAGTACGGAGCCGGTCGCGGGACATGCGCAGAGCGGAGTACGTAGCCGGTCGCGGGACATGCGCGGAGCGGAGTACGGAGCCGGTCGCGGGACATGCGCGGAGCGGAGTTCGGAGCCGGTCGCGGGACATGCGCGGAGCGGCGTACGGAGCCGGTCGCGGGACATGCGCGGAGCGGAGTTTGGAGCCGGTCGCGGGACATGCGCGGAGCGGAGTTCGGAGCCGGTCGCGGGACATGCGCGGAGCGGAGTACGGAGCAGGTCGCGGTACCTGCGCAGAGCGCTGTACCGTGCAGTCCAGGGACATGCGCAGAGCGTGGTACGGAACGACCCTTGGGACATGCGCCCTCTCGAGTTTCAGCCGCTGCTCCATTATCATTTTGAACTGTTAATGGTAGCTTATCAGTGAGCTCCTGCTTTCTTCAAAGGAAGAACACCTTAAAAGAATTCATTTATTAATTGCAATGCAGCCAGTGCAAATATATTACTGGAAAAGAATTAGGTGTGAAATAATGTATATCTAATTATTGTACTGTTAGAATCTGTACAATGCAGAGAGGCCAATCAGCCCATCGAATCTACACCAACCATGCAAAGTGCATCCCACCCTATACGGGTAACCTCGTAGTTACCATGGCAAATCCACCTAATCTGCGTATCTTTTGGAATCTGGGAGGAAACTGGAGCATCCAATGAAACCCACACAGACATGGGGAGAAAATGCGGACTCCACGCAGACAAGTCTCCCAAGGCTGGAATGGAACCCAGGTCCCATGAGGCAGCAGTGCTAACCAATGTGCCACCATACGTTCAGGCCCTAAAATTATTGAACTCGATGTTAGGTCCTGAAGGCTGCAGAGCCCTCAAGCAGAAAATGAGGTGATGTTGTTCCAGCTTGCCCAGAACCTTTCTCAAGCACTGAATCAACCCTAAGTCAGAAATGTTGCCCAGAAATCACAGTGGTGTGTTGAAGAGGCACGCAACTAGAAGCTCAGGGTCACTGTTATGGACAGAACATATATTTTCCACAAAGCAGTCATTCATTCTGCCTTTCAATTTCCCAGTGTGGAGAAGAAAACATTGTAAGCAGTGAATACAGTAGACCAGATTGAGTACATTGCTGCTTCACCTGGAAGGTGTGTCTGGAACCTTGCAGAGTGAGGAAGGAGGAGATAAACGGGCAGTTGTTACACTTGCGATTGCATGGCAAGATGCCATAGCGGTATGGGGTGGTGTTGGGAGTGGAAGAGGAGTGGACCAGAGTGTCCGGGAGAGAATGATCGCTATGAAATTTTGACAAGGGACAGGAGGGGAATATGTATCAGGTGATGTCATCCCACTGGAGGTGAGGGAATTGGCAGTTTATGAAGAAGCAGAAGTCGTCAACTCAGAAATTCTGTCTTTCAAATAAGAGAATAAACTAAGACTCTCCCTGCCCTTTTAAGGTGTAAAAGATCCTATGGCACTAATTAGAAAAAGAGGGAGTTCTCGCTACTATAAAATAAGGCAAAGGACTGCAGGTATAGGAGATCTTAAATAAACAGAGGTTTCTGGAAAAACTCAGGTCTGGCAGCATCTGTGGGAAGAAAGAAGAGTTAACCTTTCGAGTCCAGTTCTGATGAAGAGTCACTGGACTTGAAACATCAGCTCCGCTTTCTTTCCACAGCTGCTGCCAGTTCTCTCTACTGCCCTGGCTAATATGTACTCCTTCCTCATTAGTAAAACAGTTGAGTTGATAATTACCACACTGCAGTTTGTGGGACCAGGCTTTGTGCAACTTTGTTGCCATATTTCTATGAGTTAAAAAGTGAGGTCTGCAGATGCTGGAGATCAGAGCTGAAAATGTGTTGCTGGTTAAAGCGCAGCAGGTCAGGCAGCATCCAAGGAACAGGAAATTCGACGTTTCGGGCACAAGCCATTTCTGATGAAGGGCTTATGCCCGAAACGTCGAATTTCCTGTTCCTTGGATGCTGCCTGACCTGCTACGCTTTAACCAGCAACACATTTTCAGCTGTGCCATATTTCTATGTCACAGCAGTGACTGCAGTTCAACAAGTACTCAATTGGCTATGAAGCACTTTGGGACAATCTGAAGTCACCAAAGGCACTATGTAACAAAGTTTTTCTTTTTAAAGTTATGTTAGTAGAGAAAGTTTAGATTTTGATATATATATTCATTTGGAGAGATTTTATTCCTTTGGCAGCACTATAAAATTAAGAGTTTTGCTTTGTATTTAGATATCCATTACAGAAAAGATGACCACTATTTTACCCACAAACTTTTGGGATGGTGTCTTCCAAAGATTTACGCCCTTTTGAATAAAGTCATTTTCCTCATCAGTGTCCGAAAAAATCTGAGACAAGTCTTTGTGTGTAAGACTCACCAGCCAATAGAAATTACCCATCAGCATCTGTTTGATCAAGCTCCTTCAGAATCTTGTATGTCTCAATGTGTTTGCCAGGCAAATTGCAGGAAAATAAGCATCTCGAGTCTGACATTAGGGTCCTGATTATGGCATTCAGAGAAAAGTTATCTAGGCTTGTTGTAGAAGAAAGGACTGCTCTACCATTATCACAGGGTAGAAGAAGAGAGCACAATTGGCTAAAATAAGTCTGGAATTAAGAACTGAAAGATGCCAAGGAATCAGCGTTAATTGACAGTAAAACCTATGTGATTTACTAATGTCATAGAATTAGAGAGATGTAAAGGACAGAAACAGACCCTTCGGTCCAAGAAGTCTGTGCTGACCAGATATTCAAACCTAATCTAGTCCCATTTGCCAGCATTTGTCCCATAGCCCTCGAAACCTTTTCTATTCATATAGCCATCCAGATGCCTTTTAAATGCTGCAATTGTACCAGCCTCCACCACTTCCTCTGGCAGTTCATTCCACACATGCACTACCCTCTGTGTGAAGAAGTTGCCAGTTAGGTCCCTTTTCAATCTTCCCCTCTCACCATAAACCTATGCCCTCATCTTCTGGACTCCCCCACACTAGGGAAAAAAAACCTTGTCTATTTACCCTATTCACGTCCCTCATGATTTTATAAACCTCTATAAAGTCACTCATCAGCCTCCGACACTCCAGTCCCAGCTTATTCAGCCTCTTCCTATAGCTCAAATCCTCCAACCCTGGCAACATCCTTGTAAGAAGTTTCTGAACCCCTTCAAGTTTCACAACACTCTTCTGAGAGGAGGGAGACCAGAAAGGAAACTGCCATCCTTACCTCATCTGGCCTATATGTCTCCAGATCCACAACAATGTGGTTGACTCTTAACTGCCCTTCAGCCAAACAGGGATGGGCAATAAATGCTAGCTTGGCCAGTGACACCTTTGAAAATGTGTTGCTGGTTAAAGCACAGCAGGTTAGGCAGCATCCAAGGAATAGGAAATTCGACGTTTCGGGCATAAGCCCTTCATCAGTGACACCTTTGTCCTGTGAATGAACACTAATTTAATTTCTGTGCAGTATGATTCTGTGACTCTACAAGAAACAGAAGACTTCCTTGAAAGTCTGTGGAGGAGAGGGAACACTCTTTCTCAGCCTAGCCTGCAGGAATGCTATTAAAAAGGCACTTGGCTTGCAATCCAGTTGCCACATCCCTTGCAATGCTGCCAACATCTGGGAAATCCAAACAGTAACTATAATATTTAAATAAAGCTCCTAATTGTAGGAACCCAATTTAAATACGTTCGTGAAATGTCCTGCCCCTCAATGCCTAAAGATTCAGATTCTTAAAAGTCCACCACCGTAAAATAGTAACAGGCATGTACGGATTGGGGACCTGTTCACAGTTTTTGTTTTCATTTTCTAACCTCTTTTTGGTTATTTTCATAGAGTCATAGAGATATACAGGATGGAAACAGACCCTTCGGTCGAAATCGTCCATGCTGACCAGATATCCTAACCTAATCTAGTCCCACTTGCCAGCACCTGACCCATTTCCCTCCAAACACTTCCCATTCAGATATCCACTGAGCTGTTCATATGCTTTTAGCAAACAAAACTAGGGCAGATGTTTTCTGTTGCTGGTACCTACATAGTGCATGGCCATTGATTTGAATTGAATTGAGACTAGGACCCGTGGACACAGCCTTAGAGTTAGAGGGGGTAAATTCAGAACAGAAATGTGGAGACATTTCTTCAGCCAGAGAGTGGTGGGCCTGTGGAATTCATTGCCACAAGATGCAGTGGAGGCTGGGACGCTAAATGTCTTCAAGGCAGAGATTGATAGATTCTTGTTGTCTCAAGGAATTAAGGGCTACAGGGAGAACGCTGGTAAGTGGAGTTGAAATGCTCATCAGCCATGATTGAATGGCGGAGTGGAACTCGATGGGCCGAATGGCCTTACTTCCGAATGGAAAGTAAGACCTATGTCTTATGGTCGTATGGTCTTATGGAATTTATTGTCATGTGTACCGAAGCACAATGAAAAGCATTGTCTTGTGAGCAATACAGGCAGATCATTGTTAAATAGCATAGATAGGTAAATAATAGGTAAACAGCAGCAAAAAAAAACACAGGTACGGGCAAGTGCTAAGAGTTTGTGAGTCCATTCAATATTCTAATGACAGTAAGGTAGAAACTGTTTTGAAACCGGCTGGTGCGTGTGTTCAGGCTTCTATACCTTCTCCTCGATGGCAGAGGTTGTAGATAAACATTGCCAGGGTGGGATGGATCTTTGAGAATGTCGGCGACCTTTCCTTGACAGCGGGCCTGGTAGGTGGATTCTATAGATGGGAGGTTGGCCTTTGTGATTGTCCAGGCCGAGTTCACCACTCACTGTAACCATCTCTAATCTTGAATGGTATAGTTGCCATTACCAGGTATTGATATATCCAGACATAATGCTCTCGCTGGTACAACTATAAAAGTTGGCAAGGGTATTCGCTGTCATGCCACATTTTCTCAGCTGTTTGAGGAAGAAGAGATGTTGTTGGGCCTTTATAGCCAGTGTGTCCACATGAAGAATCCAAAAAAGCTTGTTGTTGATGACCATTCGCAGGAGCTTGACACTTTCCACTCATTCCACCTCTGTAACATCCCACCAAAAGTCAATAATGAGTTCCTTAGTTTTGCCAGCATTGAGAGCTAGGTTGATCTCAGTGCACTATTTTTCCACCTCCTGTCTGTAGTCCGTTTCATCGCCATCTGAGATTCGACCAACTATGGTGATACCAGCAGTGAACTTGTAAATGGCATTAGTCTGGTATTTGGCAACACAGTCATTGGTATAGAGTAAGTACAGTAGGGGTCTGAGTACGCACCCCTGGAGGGCCCCAGTGTTGAGTGTTAGTGAGGACGAAATATTGACTCCAATCTTCACTGATTATGTGGCCTGTGGGTCAGGAAACTGAGGATCCAGTTGCAGAAAGTATGGCTTAGTCTGAGATTACTAAATTTAGTACACAGTCTCAAAGGGATAATAGTATTGAAGGCTGAATTGCAGTCAATTAATAGGATTCTTACATAGCTGTTCTTGATGTTAAGGTGTTCTAGGGAAAGTGAGAGGCAAATGATATGGCATCTGATGTGGATCTGTTGGTCCGATAGGCAAATTGGAGTGGGTCAAGAGTAGTAGGGAGGCTGGAGTTAATGCCATGACCAGACTTTCAAAGTACTTCATACACTGACGTTAGGACCACTGGTGGTAGTCATTGAGACATGCTGCAAGAGCCTTCTTAGGTACAGGGATGAAGTTGGCACTCTTGAAACAGGCAGGGACCGTGGCCTGCTGCAGGGAGAGGTTGAAGATGTCCGAGAAGACATCTGCCAGTTGAGCTGCACATGCTCTAAGTGCAAGGCCTGGTACTCTGTCTGGTCCCATCACTTTCCTTGGATTCACACTAAGGAAAACTGATCTCTGATGCAGAGATTGTTGGGATAGGTTTGTCAGGACTTGTTGGAATAGGTGTTACCTGTCTGCCAAAATTCTGCTCAAAGCGAGCATAGAAGGCGTTGAGACGATCTAGGAGGGATATGTCTGCTACCTTGAACTGTCTCTTTTTAGAACCTGTGATTGCCATAGTCACCGGGTGTCTGTTTGGGTCTCTAGTTTGGATTGGTATTGATCCTTGGCTATCTTAATGGCTCTGCAAAGGTCATATTGGATTCCTTATTTTTGAGTGGCTCTCCTGATCTGAAGGCCTTTACACCTGGTTTTTAGCAGGTCTGTATGTCCTGATTCATCCAGGGTTTCCTGTTGTGGAACACCCAGATTGTCTTCCTCGGTATGCAATCCTCCACACATTTGCTGATAAAGTCTGTGACGGTGGTGGTGTACTTGTCCAAGGTACCTGCAGACTGTCTGAACATTTGGATCTTTACCCTCCCACTCCAAGCTCTTCTACAGCCCAGATGAGATATCCTGAACCTGAGCACCAGGCAGGCAACACACCTTTTGAAAGTCTCAATCCTGGTCACAGAAGTGCCTATGCCTCTAACTACACTATCCCCAATTGCATTTAATACTGAAAACTAGAATCTCAGGATACAGAATGCACAGTATTGCTATAACTCATGGGTGAGTGTCATTTACAAATTAATGTTGTTGTTATTGCTATTCCTGCAAGCAATGTCAAATGGGGGGAGCTGGGGATATTAACATTGAGGACAATTTTTCCAACCACGACTACCACGCAAACAACAATGTGAGCTTACTTGCCTCAGGCACTGCCTTCATAGTTTATAGCTTTTTTTAAACAATCTGTTCAGACAGGTTTTCAAGAAGCAGTGCAACTTGAGTTTGGGCCTTCTAGCCCAGAGGCACAGCCACTACCACTGCACCACAGGAGCAATCCCTATGCACCTATATCAATGCGTCAGCTCAACTGTTGGTTGTCTTGGCATAACCCTCATTAGCTCTGTCCCCAGGGGAATCAATATTCTTGAGGGAAATGGCTGAAGGTATAGATAATATGTAAATTATTCCAGCTGCAATCTGAATTACATTCTACCTTAAACAATATGCACCAATAGGAAATGTTAACTCCAAGATGGGAGAACTTTGAAATCTACTTTGTAGGAAAAGTGCTGACTTAGGCAACTATGAATAAACATCAGTGTTGATTCATTTCACAACTATGTCAACAACATTGATCAGAAGCGTAGTTGCAAGCTGAGATTAAATCTGAGCCATGTATTTTTAGGAAGTAAATTTCAGGATGTTGATCCAGTGTATATGTGCTTAATCAGTGTAAGCAAGATACTGCCACATATTCAAAGGGATTGCAAGTGCAACATGAGAAGAATTTTTCATCTTCTGTAAGGAATATGTATCCACAGTTGTCAAAAGTATCCAGTTTACAATCACTACTTTCACTGAAACCATTACTGTCCTAATTGAACCATATACCAACAAGTAATTTACCCCTTCACTGCCAAAATCTGTTCAGCATTTACAAGGCATAAGTTAGGAGTGTAATACTGTTCACTTTCCTGAATGCTGCACCAACAACACATTAGAAGCTTGACATGATTTGGAACAAACCATAATGCCTAATGTGACTTATCCATATTTCAAGGTTCACCCCCTCCACTACTGGAGCATGTTGGCAAGATGCACTGCAACAACTCACGGGAACTCCTTCAACAGAACCTTCCAAACCTTCAATCTCTAGCACCCAGAAAAGCAGGAGATATGAAACACTATTATCTGCAAGTTTCTCTCTAACTGACACACCATCCCATTCGAAACTATACCTCCATTCCTTCGCCATCCCTGGATCAATATCCTGAAATTTCCTTCCTAACAACACTTACATCACATGGCCTGCAGTGGTTCATGAAAGCAGTTCACTATTAGTTTCTCAAGGGTAATTAAGGTTGGGCAAGCAACACTTTGTCCCTGAGAATGAATAAATTAAAAAAGAAACATATAAACATTCACCACCCTGACTTGGAGATATCTTATTGTTTGTTCGCTGACACCAGGTCAAAGTCCTGGAACTTCCCCCACCTTACAGCGTTGTGGGTGTCTCAACTCTACGTGGACTGCAATAGTTCAAGCAGGCAGTTCACCTTCATCTTCTCAACAGCAAATACGAATAAGCAATAAAACAAGTGAAGCCCATATCCACTGAACAAAAGAAAATCTGGAGAGGAATGAAGTGGAACAAGTACAGTCTACAACTGTCATAACATAAGTGCATGATTGATTGCAGTGTAAAAATGTATGTTACTTGTCTGCATCTCCTCTACTGTCTATGAAGTAAATGCTAGTAATGTTAAGCTCTAATTGTGCTTGCCAGAGACAAACTTTTCTGCTCTGGTTAAAATAAAGTTTTTATTTAAACTTGCATGGTCTCCTATTGTCTGCAAATACTTTCCCAAGTTTACTCTAGTCTGTGGGAGCGACTTTGAATTTGCTACTGGGAAATGGTGCAGAAAAACACAATGTTTATGAAGACAGTAGAGCCTCAGTAAAAAAAAAAATGCGCAGGTCAGGGAACTGAAAATGTGGTTGACAGTCAGGGGCCACATTCTCCATTACAGCTGATGCAATGTCTGCTAATTCTTGCCAAGTTGTTAGTCATCCAGTGGAAGATTAAGTCTGAAGCAGATTTTAAACATATTCAGTAATGACACAAACAGAGACTCAAGAAGTTGGTTCCAACTATCATTAAACCTCTCAGTATGTACCAGAATCTCTTGGTCCTTTTCACTGACAACTGTAAAGAAGAGGTTTTGTGTGAAGAGGTTTTGATTTACACTGACAGTGCACTTAAGGCGAAAATAAAGCTCAGGCCCTGAATTCTAACACTGAGATCATGGCATTAAATGCATACTTAGTTGAGAGATAAATTGGCCATATTGAGGATTTTTTTTATTCAAGTGCAATTTTCTGATTCATAGACTTCAGTAAAATCCAAGCACACATGTCCATGAGAATTGATAGTTTCATTATATAACAGTACAGCGAGACAGCTATGGCTAGAATTCTGTTTTTCAAGCCACAATATTTACTCTCCTCAGTTACAGTTGTAATAAGTGTCAGATGTAAATAGATCAAACAATGTATCAGTAGCACAAACCTTTCCTCTTCGACAAATCAAGAATGCTACATTACGTGTAAGCACTGAACCGAGCCCAACCACCTGAACAAATATTGATTCCTGGCCTAATCTGAGGTTTTAAGGAAGACGTGTGATAAAGTTTCCACCTTTATTTTGAGTATTATCTTGTTTCACTGGGAAAATCAGGACTTGTGCACAAATGCGATTCTTGTGATGCATAAAGGTGCCATGAAAGGTAAAACTGAAATTATTGTCACTGAATTAAATTCACAGAAATCTCACAGTGTACAAGGAGGTCATTCAGCCAGCTGTGTCTGCACTGACCCTCTGAACATTTTGACCAAGTGTCAATCTCCTGCCTTTTTGCTGTAATCTTGCACAGCGTCTCAATTTAAACATTCTTCCAATGCCTTTTTGAATGCCTCAGTTGAGCCACACTTGCAGGCAGTGCATTCCCCGCCCTCACTACCCGCTAAGTGAAAATGTTTTTTCTATTTTGCATTCACTTATTTTGTAAAACACTTTAGAACACTGCCCCTGGGTCACTATCCATTACCCAACGTGAACAGTTTCTCTCTATCCACTCTGCCCAGATCCCTTATGATTTTGAAATATCATATCAAATCTCCTCTTAACCTTCTCCTGTCCAAGGAATACAGTCCCAACTCTCCAACCTTTCCTGGCCAGGTAAAAGAGTCAATCATGTTGCACAAAAAATAATGTGCATTTTAAGCTTCTCCTCACATGCTAGAAAGTTAAGAATCCTCCTGAACCTCATTGGGTAATCATTTACCAGATTGCCACCAAAGATACTTAACTGAAGTCACTTATTTAGCTAACATCAAAACTGTTTGTTGCTGCCTGAGTTCCATATGGGAAATAATAGCTAACAAATACGAATAAAACAAATACAATAGTCAATAGTCTACTGAGCTATAAAAGTTGCACAACTCTTTCATATTTATCTCAGAATTATATGAGGTTTGGAGTACAAAATGAGATAAAGATCAAAGAAGTATTCCCAGAATACAATGATTATAGGAAGTAATAACAAATAAGATAGTAGGTATAAAAACAAGCTAGGCTCTTTGTGGAGCAATGACCTGATTTTTAAATTGCCATCTGCAGTGATTGGGATAATGGCAGCCAGGTAGAATACAATACATCTAATAGAATATGAGTTCCCTGATTGGGGCTGTTAATCTGGCCCAATCAGGGAGTCCTGGCTGATAGATATAAACTGAAGTATTGAATAAAGATTCGTGCACTTTGTGTCTCACACCTGCACAACATGAGTGCTGGGGAAAAAAGTAAACACTTCTGCAGTTAGGTGGTAGTAAAATAAAAAGAAATATAACCAGGAGATTTCTCTCACTGTGTCTCACACCTACACACACCATGGGGGAAAAAAAGAGAAAAAGATAAACTGAAGTATCAGGGGCTCTGATCACTCTAGACTCTGTGCTAGCTGGGTCAGTGTCATGTACTGTGTATGTGTAAATGAAAGGTAACTTGATGACAGGATACCGGCCTTCCTGGAGTTATTTCACCATCATTATTTTCAAGTCCTTCCACTGTTCCAGCCCTCATTATCTCTGCAATTTCCTCAATCCTAAAACCTCAGAGATATCTGTATTCATGGCCTCTTAAACCTGCACAATTATATTTGTTCCACCACTGGTGTTGATACTGCCTAGCCCTTAAGCTATGGAATTCCCTCTTGAAATCTCTCTGACACATCCTCCTTTAAGAAATTCTTAAAACCTTTGAGAAATCTTTTGGTCATCTGCCCCAATATCTTTGGTGTCTAATCTGTTTCATAAAATGTTCCAGTGAGACACTTTGCTACATTAACTGCACTGTATAAGTGTAAATATTTCTTGATGTTGCCAATATAAAAATGTGCAGAACATTAGCAACCAAATGTGCAGTAGATCAAAACTGTGAGAAATATATAATGACTGTGGATAAGATGGGGTCAGTTACCCAAACCAGATATTATGAGAAATATGGCAAATGTGTTTGAGTGCAGGAGGGATATGGTGTAATAGTTGCTCTAGAGCCCTAGTCATAAACTGGGCAAGATTGAGTCCTTGAGGTGCCCCAAGCTAACGAATCTTCTGAAACAATGGATGATTAGGTTAAAGGGGCAGAAATAGCAATATTTGATCCAAAGACAACATCACAGCAGAAAGAAGGGGAAATAGCAAAGATGAAGGGGTGGTGTAAACCATATAAATAGAACTAAGGAACAGTAAAGATGGTAGCTGAAAGACCTTCTGACAACAATGGTATAATGGGTAATATTTAAACACTGAGATCAGAGAAACGTCTAATAGAAATAATTTGGTAATAATTGGAAGCTTTAGTTGCCACACAATCTGCAAGAAGCAGAATTGTTCAAGTTGCAAAGGCATTGAAATTACAGAATATATTTAAATCACCCTGCTCAACTTTTGGCTATAATCAGTTTTAATTCCTCAAATTGAATCTTGCCAATCAAGTACCTAGAAGTTCAGCTCTTGAAAAATTATCAATCTGAATGTTTCCTTGCCATTTATTTTTGTGTAGGTTTTTTTTTAAATTACACCTTTAGCTAAGTAAGCTTCTCCTATAAGTTTCTTTATTATACTAATGTTGTACAATCTGGATCCCAAGTTATGAAAACACTTTGAAGACATGAACTGATCAGTCTGGATTTTATCATTTTCTCTTAAACTTAAACAAGAAAGGACGCAATCTGCCAACCTTCAGCAGTTGCTAAACAGGGAAATAACACGTTTCACAATAAGTACAAAAGGTCAATACAGAAATGGATGATATTCACACTGTTTGCTCTTCCAGGGTCATGGAATTCTTTATAGACTCTTCCAGTTTTGTGCTGCCGCTGTCTTTCTTTGATGGTGACTCTGAAATTGGTTGAAAATAAATGAAAAGAGTATTGGATTGAGAAATTACTTTGTACTTCAACCAAACCAATCAAATGCCGAGTAAGTGAATAAAATGACTCATTTTCTGCTCTATTGATGCCAATATTTTAAACATTATTGGCAATGATATCCAAATATCCATAAAATATAGTCTCTAGACTTGGAAAATGGATTATGATTCCTGCAGTTTAAGTAGGGAAACATAAAGTTTAGGCAACAATTTGTCAGTTCTCTTATTCGCCTTTAGATTAGATTCCCTACAGTGTGGAAACAGGCCCTTCGGCCCAACAAGTCCACACTGACCCTCCTACCCAGTTTCATTTCCCTCTGACGATTGCACCTAACACTATGGGCAACTTAGCATGGCCAATTCATCTGACCTGCACATCTTTGGACTGTGGGAGGAAACCCTTGCAGACATGGGGAGAATGTGCAAACTCAACACAGACAGTCACCTGAGACTGAAATTGAACCTGGCACCTTGGTGCTGTGAGGCAGCAGTACTAACCACTGAGCCACCGTGCTGCCCCAACTCCATATCTGTGCAGTTGGGCATTTTGGAGAGGAACTAATTAAGTTAATTTGGAGGTGATTCACAGATAACTATCCTGAAGAGAAATTTCTCAGAAATGGTTCTGCCTTTGTTAGGACTTAGCATTACTAATGCTTGGAATGAACTTTGATACACCCGACACTCTAAGCTTAACTTTTGCATGTTCGTATTTTGAGTCTAAGTACTATTTACTGGTTGGTTCTACATGTTTTGCTAACCCGTGCATTACTCCACCCCAACACCCACTATATCTCAAAATAATTCCTCTTAATAAATTCCAGAGTTTATTTTTTCAGAGAAGAAAAGCATAGAATTATTAATTTTTCACTCTATATATTGAAAGTATGCAGTTTTCTAGATGGAAGAGGCATACGACTGCTTCAATATATCTTGCATCAAAGAACTAATTAAAAACACCTCTTTTGGAGTTAGTAATAGCCATTTTCTATTCATACATGGCTTGTTTACCAGTCCAAATCCCTAGTGGCTTGAGCCCAGTCCTTTTTTGCCTTCCTGTCAATTTACTAAGAAAGGATTTACCCAACCTAGTTCAGATGAATTAGGAGTGGTATTAGCTGCATCTGCAATTGGTTGTCCTTTACAGTTACACTTGCGATATATGTACGTAAATTACAGCAAGTGTTCTGTACTTCTTGTACTCGATGAATTCACATTACAAAATTGCATTTGCTGTCTATTTCAATGTAAATGTCAATTTAAAAAGTTTAAACAAGTTGATAATATTTTGTAAAATAAAACCTAAAACATCTTGTACAACTCTTAGGATTATGCAAAATCAATAAAAGCGAATCAACTTTAAGATTTTCTCTCTTGCTTGATCTAATCTACTTCTGTACTTTAAAATTTCTGTACTTGCTAGTATGCCCTTTGTGTCAAGTTTTGCCTTTACAAATTCCCATGCCTGCATTTGGAATATTATCTCCTTATGTAAGTCAGGACGCTGTAGCAATACCACTGATTTTCATGTGAGCAATCGTGCTACATCGTACAATGATTTTCTTCAGCTTACCTTATACACTGTCCAGAGGGTCATCCTAGAAACAGATGAATTATGTAAATTAAATATGAAAAAAGCATAAAATATTTAAGATGCAAATGAAAAACAAACCACAATTTCATAGGGGAGTTTTACCTTACTATCTTTAGACCAGTGAAAACTACTTGTGAGTGTCATTTAATGGGTTGACTCATTGACTTAATGGAAGATATAATTAGGGGCTAAGTTTGACTGATATGTTAATGAGACAGTATACACCACAGGTAGGGATGCAAAGTCACAAGGTTTTCTCTCTCTTTGTAACATTGAGGCAAGATGAAGCCACAACTTAAATAAAGTTAATGTTTTTCTTGCATTAGCAGACTCTGTAAATATTCTTTAACAAGCCAATGAGATCAAAAATATTATAAGAAAGACAGTGCATCCAGCAATGAAAGCAGAATGGGTCTGTTAGAATCCATTATTAAAGATGAGATTGTGGAGTAATTGGAAGTGCATGGTAATGAGGGCTGGGTCAGCACGGCATCATCAAAGGAGGTCATGCCTGACAAATGAGGAAGTAATGAGCAAGTTAGACAAAGGACAGCCAACAGATGTGATCTATTTGGATTTCCAGAAGGCCGCGAAGTAAGATAATAGCCCATGGTGCTAGAGGCAAGATGCTGGCAAAGATAGAGGATTGGCTGATCGGCAAAAGGCATAGAGTGAGGATAAAGGGTTTTTATAAGATGGCACCTGGTGTCTTGTGGAAGTTCGCAAGGGTCAGTGCTGTGACTACAACTATTCACGTTATACATTAATAATTTGGATGAAAGAACTGAGGGACATTGTTGTTAATTTGGCAGATAACACAAAGATAAGTGAAGGAATAGTTGTGTTGAGGAAGCTGGGAGGCTATAGAAGGACTTGGACAGTCTAGGAGAGTAGCCAAAGAAGTGGCAGATGAAATACAATGTGGGCAAGTGTGAGGTTATGCACTTTGGTAAGAAAGAATGGAAAGCTAGACTATTTTCTAACTGGGGAAAAGCTTTGCAAATCAGAAGCACAAAGGGATTTAGGAATTCTACTTCAGGATTCTATTAAGATCAATATGCAGGTTCAATGGCAGTTAGGAAGGCAAATGTAACATTGACATTTATTTCAAGAGGGCTAGAATACAAGACCAGGGATGTACACTGAAGCTGTATGAGGCTATGGCTAATCTGTATTTGGAATATTGTAAGCAGTTTTGAACCCTGCCTCTGACAAAGGATGTGCTGGCCTTGGAGGAGATTCACAAGAACAATCCCATGATTCAACGGCTTGTCGTATGAGGAGTGGTTGTGGACTCTGGATCTGTCCTCGATGGAGTCTGGAAGGATGAGGGGCTATCTACTGACATTTACAGAATACTGAGAGGTCTGGATAGAGTGGTCGTGGAGATGATGTTTCCGTCAGTAGGAGAGAGTAGAACCTGAGGGCACAACTTCAGAGAGAAGGATGATCTTTTAGGACTGAGATGAGGAGAAATTTCTTCAGCCATAGTGTGGTTAATCTGTGGAATTTATTGCTGCAGAAGGTTGTGATGGCCAAGGCACTGAGTGTATTGAAGACAGAGATAGATAGGTTCTCGATGAGTAAGAGGATCACAGGCTGTTGGGGAAAAGACGGGAGAATGAATGGGTTTGAGAAACATATCAACCATGATTAAATGGCAGAGTGGATCGATGGGATGAATGGTCTAATTCTGCTCCTACATCATTTTAATCAATCCGTTTAGATGTGTTATGGCACACCTCTGAATAGGTGGAACTTGAACCCAAGCCTTCTGATCAAAATTACCACTAGACCACAAAGACCCTAAGATTGCTAAGTTGTTAATGCTTCCTACCTATGGAAAAAAGTGAATACTGCCGCCCTGCATTCACCATACCATTAGTATGTTTCTTAACATGAAAGTATTGAAAGTGCAAAGGAGAATACAAATCAAATAAAAGGGCGCTTTGGCTTTAGGCTTGTCTGAATTATTCACAGAATCAGGTTGGAACAGAAGAAGGCCATTTGGCCAATTGTGCCTGTCACCAGTAGAAAGTCAGGATGGCAGATGCTGGAGATCCGAGTTGAGAGCGTGGTGCTGGGAAAGCACAGCAGATCAGGAAACATCTCAGTTTTTTTTGCAGAGATGGGTTCAGTGGGACAGGAGCAGGCTGAGACAATGGGCCAATCGGGGTTGTGAGACTTTAGGTTTGTGAATCTTCTGTAAGAGGTAGAATTGGGTGGTGTGGAGTTCACGGACGATGAGGTTGGAGGCTGTGGATGGGAGATCCTCAGGGGTGATGAGGTTGTGGATGGTCTGGGAGATGATGGTTTGGTGATGGGGGGTGCAGTCATGGTCGAGGGGGCAATTGAAGGAGGTGTCTGCGAGTTGGTGCCTGGCTTCAGCGGTGTATATTTCAGTGTGCCAAACTACCACAGAGCCCCCCACTGTCTGCAGGTTTGATGGCGAGGTTGGGATTAGGTTTAGATTGGATTAGATTTACAGTGTGGAAACAGGCCCTTCGGCCCAACAAGTCCACACCGACCCGCCGAAGCGCAACCCACCCATACCCCTACATTTACCCCTACCTAACACTACGGGCAATTTAGCATGGCCAATTCACCTGACCCGCACATCTTTGGACTGTGGGAGGAAACCGGAGCACCCGGAGGGAACCCACGCAGACACAGGGAGAACATGCAAACTCCACACAGTCAGTCGATTGGAGGTGATGAGTTAATGCCGGAGACATTGATTCTCCTGCTCCTCGGATGCTGCCTGACCTGCTGTGCTTTTCCAGCATCACACTAACGACTAATACCTACCACCAGTGTCCTTCCTTTTCTCCATATCTCTATATGCTATTTCTATTCAAATAACCATCCAATGCCCTCTGACACGCTTCAGGCAAATGCTTAGAGGAATTGTCACGCAGTAACATCATAACGCTACTAATCTAGAGACTGGGAATGAGGGTGGTGGTGCAATGGGGAGTGGGGGGCGGGGGGGAGGTTGGCTGGTGGCGCTGGAAAATAGATTAAATCAATTAATAAATCTGGAATCAAAACAAAATTGTCTCATTAATAATAGTCATGGAATTACTGGATTGTCATAACAGCCCAGCCGGTTCACTCTTGTCCAGAAACACAGGCAATCTGCAATTCTGATCCAGTCTGACCTACATGCAATTCCAGACTGACATTAATGTTTAAGTGCCATCTGGCATGGCCTAGCAAGTTACTTGATTCTATTAAACCACCGCAGAAAATCACATTTTGGAAGTACACCATGTGGATTGTAGCAGTTCAAAAAGGCAGCTCACCACCACCTTCTCAAGAAATAAATGTTTGTCTTGGGAGAGATGTTCACATCTCAAGAACAAAGAAAAACATATTAAAATGTCCTTTCCAGGTTCTTGGATCAGATATTGTTGTGAAACCAATCCATCCACATGGAACAATAATAAATATTTCACAACATTTATAAAGTTATTTTATCAGAAAAAATTGAAGAGTTTAATCTATTTGTTGGCACTTAAACAGGAAAACATACCAATTACATCATTGAAGTACAGTAGCGCCTTGACTTATGAACTTAATCTGTTCCGGGACCCGGTTCGCGAACCGAAAAGTTCGCGAACTGAATCAATTTTTCCCATTGTTCGGATAGCGTCAAGAATGCTTGGACGTAGCAACGAACGATGTTCACAGCGCGCGCGCGTGCCAAAGACGAACTGAATGAGATCACGCTGGGCCCGAGAGCTTTTGCGTTCAAAGCGCACGTAAGAAAGCAGAACAATGAAACCACATGGTCGCACATGGGCTTTTTGCGTTCGTACTTTCATTCGTACCTTGAATTTTGTACGTACGTTGAAGCAAAATTTTACACACAATCTTGTTTGTAAACCAATTTGTTCATGAACGGGGTTGTTCGTATGTCGAGGCGCTAATGTAAATCACCCGAACATGGTAAATTTAAGATCAGTGTCAGCGAGGCAGATAAGTAATTACAGTACAAATAAGCAAAATATTCACAAAAGAAATTATACTTTCCAGATCAGCACCTTCCAGAGCTGTGACCTGTACCAGCTTTTAAGAGGACAGCAGATGTTTGGCAGCACCATCCCCTGTAAATCTCTTCCAAGTCACAAACCAACCGGACTTAGAAACAAACTACCATTTTTGCTGGGTCAAAATCATGAAGCTGTGCAATTACTGGTACAGTTGGGGCAGCTTCACCACAGACTGTAACAGTTCAAGGTGGCAATTCACCACTACCTTCTCAAGAGCAGTTTGGGATGGGCACTAAATCCTGGCCTTGCCAGTGATGCCCACACCCCATAAACAAATGAAAACAAAATTCCAGTGTCAAACACAGCTAACAGTTATATTTTTTCATACTTCACAAAGCAAAAATAAATGTCATTATCTGGGTAAAGAGTTAAAAATCACATAACACCAGGCTATAGTCCAACAAGTTTAATTGGAAGCACACTAGCTTTTGTCGATGACAACCACCTGACGAAGGAACGGCACTCCGAAAGTTAGTGTGCTCCCAATTAAACCTGAAAATGTGTTGCTGGAAAAACGCAGCAGGTCAGGCAGCATCCAAGTAGCAGGAGAATCGACGTTTCGGGCATGAGCCCTTCTTCAGGAATCTTTAACACATTTTCAGCTCTGATCTCCAGCATCTGCAGTCCTCACTTTTTCCCAATGAAACCTATTGAACTATAACCTGGTGTTGTGTAATTTGTAACTTTGTACACCCCAGTCCAACACTGGCATCTCCAAATCATTATCTGGGTAAGGTTACATTTAGTATCCAACCATTATTGCCATGCTAAAATGATGATGGTCATGTTTTATGTAATAATGTATCTGTATATCGTTTGCTTGGATACTTTGGAAACAGCAAAAGTCAAACCAATCATTCTAAAAAGGCACACTGATGAACCCTTTTTTTAAATTAACTTTTCAATCAGCTTATAAAGTAGTGGATCTGTTAAATTCTCAATTACTCAGTTAGTCACAGTGGCTTTTGAAATTCTATACCACACTAATGTGCCCTTGTCTTTCACTAGTTTAACACATCTAAGGGCCAACGATGACACTGAAAAAAGAAATTCAAAGTTTCCAATCCTTTCCTATGCTAACCTTTGAAATGGTTTTGGTGAGATTTCAACACGTTTCATAATGGATTTGTACTAATTTCAGAAACTACAAGGCAAGTCATTCTCGAGCTTTTATTGCCTGGGTCTGTTTTTATTAAACACTTGTGCAATGAAATGGGAGTGGCTGGTTCTCCCAGTTCAGGGGTTGTTTAGTTTTAACCAGCGGTTTTGTTTGCAGTTGCTGGTCAAGTCTCTCCCTAAAAAGAGTTTAAAGTTCTCATATCTCTGCTGTCTGCTACTTCAACCCCAGGGCATCAATGTGGACTTCAATAGTTTCCTCATTTCCCCTTCCCCCACCTCACCCTAGTTCCAAACTTCCAGTTCAGCACTGTCCCCTTCTTTTCCACCTATCCCCTCCACCCTCCTTCCTGACCTATCACTTTCATCCCCTCCCCCACTCACCTATTGTACTCTATGTTACTTTCTCCCCACCCCCACACTCCTCTAGCTTATCTCTCCACCCTTCAGGCTCTCTGCCTTTATTCCTGATGAAGTGCTTTTGCCCGAAACGTCGATTTTACTGCTCCTCGGATGCTGCCTGAACTGCTGTGCTCTTCCAGCACCGTTTCCAGCATCTGCAGTCATTGTTTTTACCTAATGGAGATGTATCTACTGAGCTGTGTAGGTAACTTAAGAGTCATGGACATTGAGATGTACAGCATAGAAACAGACCCTTCGGTCCAATTTGTCCATGCCAACTAGATATCCTAAATCAATCTATTCCCATTTGCCAGCATTTGGCCCATAAACCCCTCAATGCTTTCTATTCATGTATCCATCCAGATACCTTTTGAATGCTGTAATTGTACCCGCCTCCAATACCTCCTCTGGCAGCTCATTCCATTCACACACATTCCTCTGCGTGAAAAAGTTGTCCCTTAGGTCCCATTTAAATCTTTCCCCTTTTACTTTAAACCTATGTCGTCTAGTTTTGGACTCCTCCACCCTGGGGTAAAGACTTCGGCTTTTCACCCTATCAATACGCCTCATGATTTTATAAACCTCTACAAGGCCACCCCTCAGCCTCTGAATGCTCCAGGGAAAATAGCCCCAGCCAATTGAACATCTCCCTATAGCTCAAACCCTTCGACCCTGGCACATCCTTGCAAATTTTTTCTGAATACTGTCAAGTTTCACAACAATTTTCCTGTGGCAGGGAGACCAGAATTGAATGCACTATTCTAAATCCCTAAGCCTATCCACCATCTAGAAGGGATAAGTCAGGAGTGTAATGCAGTACACTTTTCTTACCTGAATGAGGGCAGCTCCAACAATATTCAAGAATGTTGACACTATCCAGGAGAAAGCAGCCCACTTGATTGGAACCCTATCTTTCAACATTCACTTCTTCCATCACAGTGGCAACAGTGTGTACCATCTACAAAATGGACTGCAGCAACTCAACAAGATGACTTCAACAGCAAATTCTAAATCGGTTGCCTCTACCACCTAGAAGGACAGAGACAGCAGATGCATGGAAAACATCACTGGCTGCAAAGGTCTCCTCAAAGCCATAACACCATCCTGATTTGGAAATACATTGTTGTTCCTTCACTGTCTCTGGGTCAAAATCCTGGAACTCCTTTCATAACAGTATCATGGGTGCATTTACACCACAACGACTGCAATTGTTTAAAGGTTGGCTCACCACCATTTTCTCAAGGACAATAAGGGATCAATAAATGCTGACCTGGCTAGGAAGACTTCAGGACACATATCAAGCTGGAAGTACTGGTGGAATGCTACACTGTCAATGGTTCTACTTTTTGGTTGAGGTGTCAAACTCAACCTTTTGGTTGAGGTGAGTGTAAAAGATTATGTACTACTACTGTGAAGAGAAATGTAAATTTTCTCAGTGTCATAGGAACAGGCCCTTCGGCCCACCATCACTATGTCGACCAACAAACGCCAAATTACACTAATCAGATTTACGTGCACTTGATCCAGAGCCTATTATGCCCTTAGTTAAAAATCACACAACATCAGGTTATAGTCCAACAGGTTTAATTGGAAGCACACTAGCTTTCGGAGCGACGCTCCTTCATCAGGTGATAGTGGAGGGCTCGATCCTAACACAGAATTTATAGCAAAAATTTGCAGAGTGATGTAACTGAAATTATACATTGAAAAATTGATTGTCTATTAAGCCTTTCATCTGTTAGAATACAGTGATAGTTTCACTTCTTTCATGTGTAAATCACAAAACCCTTCTTTTTAAAGTTGCATTCTCGGGTTAGCTGTTAACAATGTGATAGCTAGACAATATGTTGAAGGTGTTAGCCCCCTGTGTTCTCTATCTATGACCTGATGTTTAGATTGATTCTAATCCAAAAAGTGAGATAACAGTGTTTTACATAAATTCATGCAGTTTTTGAACTCAGAGTTCGACATGAATGTATGCAGTTTTTGAGCAAAGTGCAATGTAACTGTGCAATACAAATTCACCCCACAAAATATATGTGTGTATGTGGGTCTTTCTCTGTCTGGGGTGGGGGTTGTGAGTGTGAGAAAGTGTGTGTGTGTGTGTGTGTGTGTGTGGTAATGGGTGCAGAGTGTCTTAAGTCTGCAAGGGGGTGCATGTGTGAGCGTGGGAGGGTGTGTGTCTATAAGGGTGTGTGTGGGTGTCTGTGTGCGCATCTATGTGTACCTGTGTCCGTGTGTATGTGAGAGTGTGTGTCTGTGTAGAAATATTTGTGTGTGTGTGTAGTGCAATGGTGATCACCTGTAATGTGACATGAACCGAAGATCCCGGTTGAGGCCCTCCCTATGGGTACCGAACTTTAAAAAACTTTAAAAAGAAGGGTTTTGTGATTTACACATGAAAGAAGTGAAACTATCACTGTATTCTAACAGATGAAAGGCTTAACAGACAATCAATCTTTCATTGTATAATTTCAGTTACATCACACTGCAAATTTTTGCTATAAATTCTGTGTTACGATCGAGCCCTCCACTATCACCTGATGAAGGAGTGTCGCTCCGAAAGCTAGTGTGCTTCCAAATAAACCTGTTGGACTATAACCTGGTGTTGTGTGATTTTTAACTTTGTACACCCAAGTCCAACACCGGCATCTCCAAATCATGACTATTATGCCCTGGCATTTTAAGTGCTCGTTCAGATGCTTCACAAATGTTACGAGAGTAACTGCCTTCACCATCTGCTCGGAGAGCACTGGGTGTATTTTTGTTCTCACAACTCCTCTAAACCACTCACTCCTGATCTTAAATTTGTGCTGCTTGGACTGAGACACATCTGCTATGAGGAAGAGATTCTCACAATCTACTCTGTACGTCTCATAACTTTGTATACCTCAATCAGATCCCCCTCGGCCTCCAAGGAAAGCAAATCCAGCCTGTCATGTTTCTCGTCATAACTGAGACTGTTCAGCCCAGGCAACATCCTAGTGAAGCTCCTGTCTCATTGCAAATCATACCCTTCCAATAGTGTGCCTGCCAAACATTTATTCATCAAGTCATTATCAAAAAAGGGATTTTCTGGGCATTATCACATTAACGTTTGGAGGAGTTTGCTGTGTACAAGTTCATTGCAATATTTCTTTCTTTACAAAATAAAACTATACTTCAAAGATATTTCATCGGCCCTAAAGTGCTTTGAAACAACCAATGGTCGTGGAAGATTCCGACAAATACACATGTTTCTTTCTTTTAATAAATATTGTGGTTTAAGTATAGATTTTGCAGACCCTGCACCTGGAACCATTGACAGTGTCTCCTATAAGCATTTATTCTTCCCATACAACTGTACGGCCACAAGTGGCTAAGCAATTTCTTGGGATCAGGAAGTCTGTCATGTTCTTCACTATTGGGAATGCACACACAGAGGTATTTTTTGCTAGAATGTGTTGTTTTGGTTGGCTAAACCAACTACATTAAGTAGAAAGAAATTGGGTTTCTGTGCCTTTGTTAACTAAAACCAATATCAGTATGGTTCAATATTTACATCAAGATCATCCATGGCAGGAGGGGGCCCAGTATTCTTCAGTTCTTTCAGCATCTGAAAAAGAAATAGTTAAGCTGAATAAAATAGGCCCCATTGCCAGTGTTCTATTTGCCATTGGTTCTAACATTCAGAAAATTGCCAATTTAAAGTTGTGCAAGCAATGAAGATTTAAGAATGTATTTCATAAATCATTCTAAAAAGTTCAAAACCTTGCACTGTTGACATTTACCTTAAAATACACATAAATCCAAGTTTTGAGTTTAGTTCAAGGTAGCTAGAATCTTAAAATGCAAATTTATCAATTAAAATATGGTAACCACAAAGTCTTAAACTTGTAACATCTGGAACTACAAGTGAAATTTTAACATATTTCAGATACTGCCAGCACAGGTTGACACGAGCTGTTGGGAGAGACTAAACCCTTTGGTCCTGGGATGAGGGAGTGTCACTTGCAGGTCAATTGCTGGCTGATTTGACAAGTGAGCTGTGCAGACTCATGAGAGGTAGTAGAACATCAAACATTGGGCCATTAAATTCCCAACAAAGAGAACCAAACAATAAAGAAACATATGTTTTATGTTGGTTGGGAAGAACGTGACATTTAAAGAACAGTCACCTCCCTGAAGAGCTAAACTGGCCCTGAAGAAACAAATAACTGACATCAAATGAAAAAGCATACTAATAGAGAGATCCTGCCATATTCTCTTTATCATTTTAACTATTATCTGAGGCTCTCACTGATGCTGTTACCTAGTCATGGTGACAAAACATCTGAAAGCAAACCTTCCAGCTCAGCAAGCTAACTTACATACTTATTATCTGAAGAGGTTGAAAAGAAATTAAAGGTGAAAATTGCTGTCATTATAGAAACCTACAGCATGAAAGGAGGCCACTATCAGACTGGAAAACAATGTGAATTAACAAGTAGGATCTAGTCTTGTCTCATGACAGCTTATTCAATTCAGATCATAGAAGATTAGGAGAGTCTACCAGAGAGAAAAGTGTAAAAATCAGAATATCTATTTTATATGACAAGGGAATGTCAGTATGACATTTCAAAAGCTTTTTAGGTATAACAGCTAAGCCATTAGTAAGTAATACTAATTGTTGAGAACAGCGCTGAACCCGAGGCAATCCTAGGTTGACCCAAACTTTTTAATAATTGATGGCTACTTGATTCCTAATAGTGAAAAATGCAACTTAAAATGTCTCAAATTTATAAAAGGGAGAGAAATATTTTTCTTTTAAATGGGAACCAGAAAAGAGGCAAAAGTTGAATTGGCTAAATTGCAGCAGAATGAAGAAAAAATGCAGAGAATTTCAGATGAAGGAAGCCAGGGATAATGGAGAGCCAGTTGCTGGACAACACCGAGTGGAAGTATACAAAGGCCAGTTTAAATAAGTTAAATAAGATAGCAACAGAAGCCGTGCCCAAAGGCAAAGAGGAAGTATGATATATTACCTGAGTATATTGGGAGAATTAGCTTATTAGGAGGTCAGATGGGAGCATCAATACGTAACTGTTGGGAGATGAAGCAAACGGACCAGGGGATTATGTTATGGTTTCTTGTAGTAAAAAGTGAGGTCTGCAGATGCTGGCGATCAGAGCTGAAAATGTGTTGCTGGTTAAAGCACAGCAGGTTAGGCAGCATCCAAGGAACAGGAAATTCGACGTTTCGGGCCAGAGCCCTTCATCAGGAAGGGCTCTGGCCCGAAACGTTGAATTTCCTGTTCCTTGGATGCTGCCTAACCTGCTGTGCTTTAACCAGCAACACATTTTCAGCTTATGGTTTCTTGTACCTTGTACATATGGAGTAAGTGTAATTTAACTGCATGCAGTGGAACATAGGAGCTTAGGAATTGTGGGATGAAAGAGAAGCCAGGTCCATCTAGTTCACAATGTTAATAACATTGCTGACTATTCTGAGCAATCAATCTTTATTAAGCAGACCCAGAAATTACACAGGTTGTGATCGAGATGACCTCCAGGTGGTTTGGCAAATTAGATGGCTTAGAGCATAAACACTCTAATAAGTATATGGACTTAGGAAGTGTGGGTGGAGAGTATACCTGTGCGCAGGCAGCTTGGGGACAGCAAGGAACCTTCTTGATAGGAGAGAATTATCCAATTATTATCTTCTAAATGGTATTTCTTAGGAGAGCTGCAGCTGTACCTCCAAGAAATTTTTGTTTTGTTAAAATGAAGTTGAGCAAAAAAAATTGAATTAGGAAATAATGTTGCATGATTTCCGTAATTGGGCAGGTGAATAAAACAATGCAAAAATAAAAATGAAAATAGCCATTCAGACAGGAAAGAAACAGAGATATAAACTGTAACCAGAAATACTGAAGAAAGGTTGGTTTGATGTTGATTACAATATTTTGGTGTCCTGATTATTTTAATAACGTAACTTGTTGTGAACTGAACTGAACTGATGGGGCAAGAAGAGGGAAGAAGGGTTAAAGCTAACAAAAGGGGTCATAATATTCCACAATATACATTAATAATTATTGTTGCACACCCTACTAGTTGTAGTGATAAGTAGGTATTGCTCACAGTGAATTATGCCACGTAACTAGATAAATATTTAAGTGAAAGAAATCCCAAGGTAGAGAATATTTAAAAATACATGACAGAAAAACAACAATTATATGAGGAAATTGCAACTGAAAGTCAAACAGTTACTGTGCCTAGAGTAAAATAAGCTTTGCATGTTTGGAATATTAAACTTATAAAAGGAAAGCCACATCCACATAAAGATCATGTGTTGGAAATATTTTTTTTTGTTTGCTTTTAATTGTTATTTGCAACTGAGGTGAGTTACAGGTTCCATTAATTGCAATGGCTGTACTCCGCAGAGGTGGAACGTACATTTGCGTAGTGTTCCAAGTCAATCATCTGCTCATCATCATCATGCCAGTCCTTCCAGTTATCAAAGTCCACTGTTAACCAGGCATGCTGTGGAAGAAAAACACTCAGGTTTTATATACACTTCCGGCTGAATGAAGAAACAAGTCACTCACTGCATGGCAATATCATCTTGCCCTTGGGACAAGGGTATAGAACCAACTAAGGTTGGAACACAAAAACAAATGGCATTCGCAACAAAAACATATTTTGAATGTGCAATTGAAAGCAGTGAAATTTTGTTAGTAAGTTCGTCTTAGTTAAAGATCAGAATGACCATTTTAATTTGCCTAATATCCCTATTCATATTGAAAAATGGAACAAAAATTGTAAATAAAAAAAACTCCCTCTCACTTGCCCAGTGGTCCTCAAACTTCATTGGATAAAGGATCCCTTTTCAAATAGTTCAGTATTTATGGATGCTTATTGAAATGATATACAATGCAATGCTCAGAATATGGGAGTGTTGTAGATAAAGCATGTAGTAATGACATTTTTAAGACAGGTTGTAACTTAAAATATGATCTTTCTAACACAAATATATTCAAAGATATACAAGTGAGTTTTGAGAAGATTTATAGCTCAGGTTGAGTTTCTGGAAGTAAGTTTGCTCACTGAGCTGGAAGGTTTGTTTTCAGATATTTCGTCACCCATACTAGGTAACATCATCAGTGAGCCTCTGGTGAAGCACTGGTGTGTGGCTCACTTTTTATTTATGTGTTTGCGTTGGTGACATTATTTCCTGCGGTGATATCATTTCCTGTTCTTTTTCTCAAGGATTGGTAAATGGGATCCAAGTCAGTGTGTTTGTTGATAGAGTTCCAGTTGGAATGCCATGCTTCTAGGAATTCTTAAGATTGTCTCTGTTTGGCTTGTGCTAGGATAGATATGTTGTCCTAGTCGATGTGGTGTCCTTCCTCACCTGTATGTAAAGATCTTCGTGAGAGTGGTTCATGTCTTTTTGTGGCTAGTTGATATCCTGGTGGCTATTTTTCTATCTGTTTGTCCAATGTAGTGTTTGTTACAGTTCTTGTTAGGTATTTTGTAAATGACCTTAGTTTTGTTTGTTGTCTGTATCGGGTCTTTCAAGTTCATTAGCTGTTGTTTTAGTGTGTTGGCGGGTTTGTGGGCTACCATGATGCCAAGAGGTCTGAGTAGCATGGCAGTCATTTCCGAGATGTCTTTGATGTAAGGGAGAGTGGCTAGGGTTTCTGTACATGTCTTATCTGCTTGTTTGGGTTTTTTGCTCAGAAATCGGCAGACTGTGCTCATTGGGTACCCGTTCTTTTTGAATACACTGTATAAGTGATTTTCCTCTAGTCTTTGTAGATCCTCTGTGCTGCAGTGTGTGGTAGCTCGTTGAAATAATGTTCTAATGGGGCTTCATTTCTGGACGTTGGAATGAAAGTATTTGGTCCATGTGTGTTATTTTCCTATAGATGCTGGTTTGAAGTTCCCCATTGGTTGTTCGCTCTACTGCAACATCTAGGAATGACAGCTTGTTGTTGTTTTCCTCCTCTTTACTGAATTTTATGTCAGTAAGGGCATTGTTGATGGTCTTGAAGGTTTCCTCTAATTTGTTTCAATTAGTGATGACACAGGTGTTATAAAAGATATTTAAGGTATTTTACATGAGATTGTCAACAAGAAGTGTGTACCTACTCGAACCTTGTTAGATAGCAGAAGTTCAGGGAGAACAGAATATAGAGAAAGCATTAGAGGAGCAGAGGGAAAGCAGGAACCATGGTTAAAGCATGCAGCAGAGAGAGCAGAAAAATGTGGAGAGCAGAACATGAGAAAGTGGGATTGTGGGGAGCTCAGGACCAGAGAGAGAGAAAGAGAGAGAGAGAGAGAGAGAGCAATAATCTATTCCTGAGTGTACCAGAACATGAGTGTGCATCAGAGGGGCAAAAACCAATCTGGAGTATAATGGGCAGTCGGCAGCTGCATTGCATTCATTTATTCATGATCAAATGTCCCCATTAGGTCTCTCTTTACACAGCGGTAGTGTCCCTGCCTCTAAGCCAGGAGCTCCTGAATCAAGACACATGTACTCCAGAGGTGTGTTGTAAAATCTCTGAGCAGGTTGATTAGAAAATATAGCAGGATTGTAGGAGGGCTCTCAGGATGCAGTCACACTGTCTGTGTCTCTGAGCCTGGAAACCCAGGTCCAAGACCCACCTTCTCCAGAAATGGGTGGTAACATCTCTGAATGGGTTGATTGGATCACAGCCATCTAGGTACTAGTCCACATCATGGACAAGCCTTGCATGCATAACCACCCACTGGAAGGTCTCTGCCGAAGGGCTTGTGCCCGAAACGTCGAATTTCCTGTTCCTTGGATGCTGCCTGACCTGCTGCGCTTTAACCAGCAACACATTTTCAGCTCAGACCTGTTTACTGACTCTGTTTTCAAGTTAGCCTTTAAATAGGCAATGCTGTCTGAAAAAGAGGGAGTTCTATTTAAATGGAAAAGAAGTGTAGGATACCAACACAAACTTCAGATACCACTGGGGAAACTATTCACAGTCTCTTTTTCTCCCATTGAAACTGGAGTAATGTTAACATTGGTCAGTAAAATAGCTCGTAAATCAGACCAATCCAGAAGCTGCATAGGTAAATTTTCAGAACATCTTTATCAGGCCAGGTGTAAAATGAATGCTGCAAGCTTGTTGCCGTTGTGTAGATGAAACCCAACTGTCAAAATGGTTCCTGTCTCTCTTTGGTGTTTGTAAGCAGATGTGGTGGACATCCTGACCATCTGATATGCAGCTGAGTTGTAAACATTGACCTCTTCCCCAGAGAGTCCAAGAAGCAGATGTATCACATAAATACTGAACTGGAAAATACTAATCACATTAACAATGACTGATCAACATGCATAAAGACAATAATTTGCCTCACCAGTGCAATGTAACAGTTTACCTTTGATCCTTTCTCATTATAAAAAGTGAGAAATAAAAAACACATAGCTGTACATCTGAAATAGGAAGTATTCTCAGGTGTTTGTTCTCGGTAATCACTTGGTGGTGCATGACAGCGGACTGCATTGACCTACATTCAATGCCACATTTTTAACCAGTGAGTGAGAAAGTGGGAAAAAGGAAGTAAAACCATATTGACTGGAGGGTTTGAGTTATAAAAGGAAGCTGGGACTCTTTTCCTGGAGCGCAGGTGGCTGAGGGGTGGCCTTAAAGAAGTTTCTAAAATCATGAGGGGCACAGATAAGGTGAATAGCAAGAGCCTTTTCCTTCAGGTAGGGGAGTTTAAAACTAGTGGACAGAGGTTTAAGGTGAGAGAGGAAAGATTGAAAAGGGAGTTTGTATGTGGAATGAGCAGCCAGAGGAAGTGGTAGAGGCAGGTACATTACTACATTTAGAAAATATTTGGACATGTACATGAATAGGGAAGGTTTAGTGGGATCTGAGCAGGCAAATGGTACCAGTGTTTGTTTGGGAAACCTGGACAGGTTGGACCGAAGGGTCTGTTTCTGTAAGACCCTGTCGGGCAGGTACATTATAATAATGTCACTGAAGTTCTCTGAATCGTGGCAATTTAATTATTAGCTGAAAACCATACCTTAGTTTTTTCTTTGGTCAGTCTCGGCCAAGCTTTTTTACCATCAACTTTCCTCATGAAGAGTGTTATAGACCTACCAGAACATTTGTGTCTTGAATCCTGTCAATTGAAGAAAAAGTGAAAGTGATTAAACCTCTTTTCGAAAGTAAAGGAAGTTCAGATTTGATTGTCTCAGTAGTGACTTGGTGCTGCACAACAGCTGACTGCATAGATCAGCTTCCGTTTTTAACCCAAGAGCAGGACGGTGGGAAGAGGGAAGTGAAAGGAGGTTCTCAATGTTCGCTGCACTATCCATAAACAGAATCTTCCAGAGATGTCAGAGAGACTGGAGCATTTGAGTTATAAGGAGAGGCTGGAGAAGCTGGATAGGCTGGCACATTTGACCCTGGAGCATAGGAAACTGAGGGTTGACATTATAGACGTTTATAAAATTACAAGAAGCATGGTCCAACAGGCAGCCCCTCAGCCCAGAATCAGCCCACCCAGTGGTCCTATGCAGCCTGTGACCCATGTTCCCAATACAGGAGTACATGTGGAGGGTTCTGCAAGGAGATGCTCCTTCAATCAAAAGTTTCTTTCTGTCTTTGCAGCTGGTCAGGATTCTGAGGATTAGCTGCAGAAGACATTGGGGTTTAAAAAGAATTTTGCTAATAACACAGCGAAGCTAGAAATGAGAGAGAAACCATGAGACAGCGAGGTCAGAGATAGATATGGTGTGGCTGAGGGCAGGAAAATTTAAACAGAAGGACACATTTGGGAAGGATGGAGGACAATAGGATCTGGAACAGAGAAAAAGCAAGAGAAGCAGAGGAGCAAATACGTTGCACAGCATAGATGCTGAGGAAAGACTGAAGGGAAGATATCTCATCAAAAAACTCAGGTAGACACAAGGTTCCCAGGCCTGAAATACACAAACCTCCAGGTGCACATTTTCCAGTGAGGAATACTAGAAAGTAACATGAACAGGAAGATGAGTTGTTTTTCTCCCTCCTAGTCCGAAGGAAGTAAAGCCAACTTGACCAACTTAATTGCTTCTCAGACTTGAGATCAATGGCTTAGTACAGACAAGAAATGAAAACTTGACTTCAATCTTAATACTACTTAAGCCAGTGTTTTTAATTACTACATTGGCAGTGAATCGACATCAACAATTTGCACAGTTACTGCATTTGCTTTTTGAGTTCAAATATGTCTGGACATCGTAGGAAAAATTAATAAACAGCGAAATTCACAACTGATCTTGGAGGAACCTGTGTGGGATAGCTCACAGCACAAGAACAGATAAATGCATAGCCTTTCAGTGTGGCCTTGCTGTAAATATGCAATACTGAGTAGAGTAGATTCTTTCTTGATTATATGTTTTATTGCGATCTGTCTCTTGGTTAATTTTTAAAAATATAAACGGTAAGTATTAAGTTAGCCTGGAGCAGTGTTTTATTTAGAGCAATAAGACGATGCTATTTTCTGGGTCTGTAGATTGTGAAGGAACAAAGATGGCCTGTAGTAGAGTGATGTGGTCTTCTGTCGGGTGTGGGAGTTTGGGGAGAGTTTCCATGTTACTGATGACTGTCTATAGGAAGTGTCTTTGGTTGAGAATCCCATTGGATTGTATGAATCAGTTAGAGTGGCAGTTAGTGGCAATATGGAATTTACAGGAGCTAGGGGGTGTGATGGAAGGCAGTTATAGGAAGTGAGAATAACCGCAAATACAGTCAGGTAGATGGGTTAACTCCAAGAAGGTTAGGCAGGTAGTGCAGGGGTCTCCTGCGGCTATTCCCATCTCAAACAAGTATGCTGTTTTGGAAAATGTAGAGGGTGATGGACTCTCAGGGAAATGTAGCATGAACAGCCAAGTTTCTGGTATCAAGACAGGCTCTAATGTAATGAGAGGTACATCGGGTTCCAAGTGATCAATTGTGATGGAGACTCTCTAGTCAGAGATGCAGACAGTCGTTTCTGGAGCAGGCAGTGAAAAATCAGAATGATGTGTTGCCTCCTTGATGCCAAGATCAAGGGTATCTTGGAGAGGGTGCAAAATGTTCTCAAAGGGGAGAGGCATCATAAGGAGATCATTGTACACATTGGAACCAATGACATAGGAAGGACAAAAAGATGAGATTCTGAAGGGAGAATATAGAAAGTTAGGCAGGAATTTAAAAAGGAAGTCATCGAGGATAGTAATATCTGGATTACTCCTGGTGCTATGAGCTAGTGAGGGTAGGGATTGGAGGATAGAGCAGATGAATGCATGGCTGAGGTGCCAGTGCATGAGAGAAGGGTTCGCATTTTTGGATCTTTGGAATGTTTTCTGGGGTAGAAGTGACCTGTACAAGAAGGATGGATTGCACCTGAATTGGAAGGGGACGAACATACTGGCAGGGAGATTTGCTAGAGCTGCTCAGGAGGATTTAAACCAATAAGGAGTAGGGGGGTGAGGGTGGGGGTAGGGACCCAGGGAAATACTGAAGAAATAGATCAATCCGAAAATGGTACAGTTGGGAAAGGGAACAAGTCAAATCAGTCAGGGCAGGCAGGAACAAAGCAGCATTCAAGGTCAGATTGATAAATTAAACTGTGTTTATTTCAATGCAAGAGGCCTATGAACTCAGGACATGGTTAGTAAAATGGGACTGGGATATAATAGCAATTATGGAGATGTGGCTCAGGAATGGCAGCTTAATGTTCCAGGATACAAATGCTAAAGGAAGGATAGGAAGGTGGGCAAGAGAGGAGGGGGAGTAGCGTTTTTGATAAGGGACAGCATTACAGCTGTTCTTAAGGAGGATATTCTTGGGAATACATCCATGGAAATTATTTGGGTGGAATTGAGAAATAGAAATGGGATGATCACCTTATTGTGATTGTATTATTGACCTCCTAATAGTCAGAGGGACATTGAGAAACAAAACTCCTTGAAAGTAGAGTCGCAGGTAGATAGGATAGTGAAGAAGGTGTTTGGTATGCTTTCCTGTACTGGTCAGAGTACTGAGTACAGGAGTTGGGAGGTCATGTTGCGGCTGTACAGGACATTGGTTAGGCCTCTGTTGGAATATTGCATGCAATTCTGGTCTCCTTCTTATCAGGAAGATGTTGTGAAACTTGAAAGGGTTCAGAGAAGATTTACAAGGATGTTGCCAGGATTGGAGGAATTGAGCTATAGGGAGAGGCTGAACAGACTGGGGCTGTTTTCCCTGGAGTGTCGGAGGCTGAGGGGTGACCCTATAGAGATTTACAAAATTATGAGGGGCATGAGTAGGGTAAATAGACAAAGTCTTTTCCCTGGGGTGGGAGAGTCCAGAACTGGAGGTTTAGGGTGAGAGGGAGAAGATATAAAAGAGATCTAAGGGGCAACTTTTTCACACAGAGGATGGTACGTGTATGGAATGAGCTGCCAGAGGAAGTGGTGGAGGCTGGTACAATTGCAACATTTAAGAGGCGCTTGGATGGGTATATGAATAGGAAGGGTTTGGAGGGATATGGGCCGGGTGCTGGCAGGTGGGACTAGCTTGGTTGGGATATCTGGTCGGCTTGAACGGGTTGGACCGAAGGGTCTGTTTCCGTGCTGTACATCTCTGTGACTCTATGACTCTATCAGTTATCTGTAAGAATAGTAGGGTGGGTATGGTCGGGGATTTTAACTTTCCAAAAATAGACTGGGACTGCCATAATGTCAAGGGTTTAAGTGGAGAGGAATTTTATAAGTGCGTATAAGAAAATGTTCTGATTCAGAATGTGGATGTACCCACTAGAGAAGCTGCAAAACTTTACCTACTCTTGGGAAATAAGGCAGGGCTAGTGACTGAGGTGTCAGTGGGGGAGCATTTTGGGGCCAGTGACCATAGTTCTATTAGTTTTAAAATCATGATGGAAAAAAATAGACCAGATCTAAAAGTTGAAGTTCTAAATTGGAGGAAGGCCAATTTTGATGATGTTAGGCAAGAAATTTCATAAGTTGATTGGGGGCAGATGTTTGCAGGTAAAGGGATGACTGAAAAATGGGAAGCCTTCAGAAATGAGATAACGAGAGTCCAGAGACAGTATATACCTGTTAGGGTGAAAGGAAAGCCTGGTAGGTGTAGGGGATGCTAGATGATTAGAGAAATTGAAGTTTTAGGTAAGAGAAAGAAGGAAGTATATGTTAGGTATAGACAGCAGAGATTAAGTGAATCCTTAGAAAGTATAAAGGTAGTAGGAGTATACGTAAGAGGGAAATCAGTAGGGCAAAAAGGGACGTGAGATAGCTTCGGCAAATAGAGTTAAGGAGAATCCAAAGGGATTTTATAAATATATTAAGAACAAAAGGGTCACTCGGGAGAGAAGATGACCCCTCAAAGATCAGCAAGACAGCCAATGTGTGGAGCCACAGGAGATGGGGGAGATACTAAACAAGAATTTCCCATCAGTGTTTACTGTGGCAAAGTACATGGAAGATATAGAAAGTGGGGAAATTGATGGTTACATTTTGAAAAATGTGTTTATTACAGAGGAGGTGATACTGGATGCCTTAAAACACATAAAAGTGGATAAATCCCCAGGACCTGATCAGTTGTACCCTAGAACTCTGTGGGAAGCTAGAGAAGTGATTGCTGGTCCTCTTGCTGAGATATTTGTATCATCAATGCTGGAAGACTGGGGGTTGGCTAACGTGGTGCTACTATTTAAGAAAGGTAATAAGGAAAAGCCAGGGAATTATAGACCGGTGAGCCTGACATTGGTGGTGGGCAAGTTGTTGGAGGGTATCCTGAGGGTCATGATTTACATGTATTTGGAAAGGCAAGGACTGATCCGGGATAATCAGCATGGCTTTGTGCATGGGAAATCATGTCTCATGAACTTGATTAAGATTTTTGAAGATATAAATAAAATGATTGACGAGGGCAGTACAGTGGACGTGATCCATATGATCTTCAGTAAGGTATTCGACAAGGTTCCTCAGAGTAGACTAGTTAGCAAGGTTGGATCTCATGGAATATAGGGAGAACTAGCCACTTGGATACACAACTGGCTTGAGAGTGGAAAACAGAGGGTGATGGTGGAGAGTTGCTTTTGAGGCGAGAGGCCTGTGATCAATGGACTGCCACAAGGATCGATGCTGGACCACTGCTTTTCGTCATTTATATGGATGATTTGGATGCGAACATAGGAGGTAAGGTTAGTAAGTTTGGAGATGACACCAAACTTGGAGGTGGAGTGGACAGCGAAGATGGCTACCTCATTTTACAATGGATCTTGATCAGATGGGCCAATGGATCTTGATCAGATAGGCCAATGGGCTGAGGAGTAGCAGATAGAGTTTAATTTAGATAAATGTGAGGTGCTGCATTTTGAAAAGGCAAATCAGGGCAGGACTTATACACTTAATGGTAAAGACCAGGGGAGTGTTGCTGAACAAAGAGACCTTGGAGTACAGGTTCACAGCTCCTTAAAAATGTAATCGCAGGTTGATAGGAAAAAGGCATTTGGTATGCTTTCCTTTATTGGTCAGAATTTGAGTACTGGAGTTGGGAGGTCATGTTGGGGCAGTACAGGACATTGTTTAGGCCACTTTTGGAACATTGTGTGCAATTCTGGTCTCCTTCCAATCAGAAGGATGTTGTGAAACTTGAAAGGGTTCAGAAAAGATTTACAAGGATGCTGCCAGGGTTGGAAGATTTGAGCTATAGGGAGAGGCTGAATAGGCTGGGCTGTTTTCCCTGGAGGTCAAAGACTGAGGAGTGACCTTATAGAGATTTATAAAATGATGAGGGGCATGGATAGGATAAATAGACAAAGTCATTTCCCTAGGTTGGGGATATGGAAAGGCAAAAAATTTAAAAGTGACCTAAAGGCCAACTTTTTCATGCTGAGGGGGTGCATAGAGTATGGAATGAGCTACCAGAGAAAGTGGTGGAGGCTGGTACAATTACAATGTTTAAAGGCATCTGGATGGGTATATGAATTGGAAGGTTTTAGAGGGATATGGGCAAATGCTGGCAAATGGGACTAGATTAGGTTAGGATATTTGGTCGGCACAGACGAGTTAGACCGAAGGGTCTGTTTCTGTGCCATACATCTCTATGACTCTCTTATTCTATATCATCAAAGCAATAATTTTCTGGAATTGGATTGTCACCTCTTTTATCAAACATATGTTTTTAATGCTTTAGCCTGTCAGTTTATCTAGGGTTTTATGAGGTTTGTCCACGTGGTATCTACTTACATTTGGCTCCACTTTGCTGAACAGTTCGATGTTATTGTAGAGCTCTGTGTTATCTGCTGATTTGCAACTGTTGAAATTAGAATGTAGAAAATGTGTTCAAAGTTATAGCATTTCATATTATCTTATTTAAATGTATGGATGATTGCCTCTTTTTACACCCTATGCATTTTATTTTCCATAAATAAAGCTGCCTTTAATAGTTTATTCATCATCGGCCATGCAAAACTGGCAGGAGTTCATTCAAGTCATTGACAGATCTTGGGTTTGATCTGAAACAGGCTTCACCTCAGTAATCAAAGCAAGCTAATTCAATTCAATAAAGCTAATTCAAAAACCAGCACAATTATTTGGACCTCATCCTCTTTGCCCTGCACCAGAATATTTATAAATTTAAGATTATCTTAACAGTGTCCTTGTACCCTCCCTCTCTGCTCTATATTTGGTCAATAAACAGGGTGAAAGCAGGACAAAGTATCTAGTTCAAATTTCTCCCTCTGTGAGCAACATCACTCATCTCCTCTTCACAATGGCATGACTGAAATTGAGAATCCACTGAACTGAGAATTCGTTTTCCTATTCCATGACACAGAACATTGGAATTCCACAACACTGTGCCATCTGGCTGCAGTTAAAATATTTAGTCCTAATCAGCATTCACATTCAAGCTTTCTGATAGGTAGAGTTTCTGGCAATATCTATGAGTTAAAATAAACAGACCTTTAGATGTCAGAACAGCTCCAAAACTGTGTAACTATCAACCGTGGAGTTTTACACCCTGCTCAATGACAACTTAAGCAATGGAAAGGGATAGATACATACCACAGGGCAAGAGTTATAGCTGGGGGAAAAGAAACTATGATGGGATTAGATGAGGTTTGGGATCCCTAGGATGGAGAAGGAAACTGCAGGAGATGGGCACAATTGAAATGTGGAGCTTGTTCAAGAACAGCTACTGTGTGTCCTTGATAAGTATGTTCCTGTCTGGCAGGGAGGAAATGGTCGAGCGAGGGAGCCATGGTTTACTAAAGAAGTTGAATCTCTTGTCAAGAGGACGAAGAAGGCTTATGTAAACGTGAGATGTGAAGGCTCAGTTTAGGGTGCTTGAGAGTTATAGGTTAGCCAGGAAAGACCTAAAGAGAGAGCTCAGAAGAGCCAGGAGAGGTCATGAGAAGCCTTTGCCAGATAGAGTTAAGAAAAACCCTAAAGTTTTCTATAGGTATGTCAAGAATAAAAGAATGACTAGGGTGAGATTAGGACCAGTCAAGGACGATAGTGGGACATTGTACGTGGAGTCTGAATAGAAAGGAGAGATGCTAAATTAATATTTTTCGTCAGTATTCACACTGGAAAAAGACAATGTTGTCGGGGAGAATACTGAGATACAGGTTATTAGACTAGACGGGATTGAGATTCATAAGGAGGGGGTGTTAGCAATTTTGGAAAGTGTGAAAGTAGGGCAGAATTTATCGTAAGATTCTCTAGGAAGCTAGGGAAGAGTTTGCAGAGCCTTTGGCTTTGATCTTTATGTTGTCATTGTCTACAGGAATAGTGCTAGAAGACTGGAGGATAGCAAATGTTGTCCCTTTGTTCAAGAAGGAGAGAGGCGACAACCCTAATAATTATAGACCAGTGAGCCTTACTTCTGCTGTGGGTAAAGTTTTGGAAAGGATTTATAAGAAATAGGACTTGTGATCATCTAAAAAGAAATAATCTGATTAGGGATAGTCAACACAGAAAGGTAGGTTGTGCCTCACAAACCTTATTGAGTTCTTTGAGAAGGTGACCAAAAGGTCGATGAGGGTAAGGCAGTTGATGTGGTGTATATAAGATTTCAGTAAGGCGTTTGAAAAGGTTCTCCACGGTAGGCTATTGCAGAAAATACAGGGCATGGGATCGGGGGGTGACTTAGCAGTTTGGATGAGAAATTGGCTAGCTGAAAGAAGACAGAGGGTGGTGGTTGATGGAAAATGTTCGTCCTGGAGTTCAGTTACTGGTGGTGTACTGCAAGGATCTGTTTTGGGGCCACTGCTGTTTGTCATTTTTATAAATGACCTGGATGAAGGACTAGAAGGACGGATTTGTAAATTTGCGGCTGAAACTAAAGTCAGTGGATTTGTTGACAGTGCAGAAGGATGTTGCAGGTTAAAGAGGGACATAGATAAGCTGCAGAACTAGGCTGAGAAGTGGCAAAAGGAGTTTAATGCAGAAAAGTGTGAGGTGATTCACTTTGGAGGGAGTAACAGGAATACAGAGTACTGGGCTAATGGTAAGATTCTTGGTAGTGTAGATGAACAGAGAGATCTCGGTGTCCATGTGCATAGATCCCTGAACGTTGCCACCCAGGTTGATAGGATTGTTAAGAATGCATACGGTATGTTAGCTTTTATTGGTAAAAGGATTGAGTTTCGGAACCATGAGGTCATGTTGCAGCAGTACAAAACTCTGGTGCAGCCACATTTGGAATATTATCTATAGTTCTGGTCGCTATGTTATAGGAAGGATGTGGAAGCATTGGAAAGGATGCAGAGGAGACTTACCAGGATGTTGCCTGTTATGTAGGGAAGGTTTTATGAAGAAAGGCTGAGGGACATGAGGCTGTTTTCATTAGAGAGAAGAAGATTGAGAGGTGACTTAATAGAGGCATACAAGATGATCAGAGTATTAGGTAGGGTGGACAGTGAGAGACGTTTTCCTTCGATGGTGATGAGGGGACACAGCTTTAAATTGAAGGGTGATAGATATAGGACAGATGTCAGAGGTAGGTTCTTTACTCAGAGTAGTAAGGGTGTGGAATGCCCTTCCTGCAACAGTAGTTGACTTGCCAACATTAAGGGCATTTAAATAAGCTTTGGATAAACTTATGGATGATCATGGAATAGTGTAGGTTAGATGGGGTTTAGATTGGTTTCATAGGTTGGCACAACGTTGGAGGTTGAAGGGCCTGTACTACGATGTATCATTCTATGTTCTAACAGTCACATTAGCCCAAGAAGTCATTTGATGATGATTAGTATCGTCTAAGTATCATTTTAGAGCTACGTCTTCAGCAATGCACAATGTGAGTTTGAACCTGCTTTTAAATATACATGTTCTAGTGATCAATGCAACAAAATAAATAATTCACGGTAAACACAATAGATTCTTACCTGAAGATCAGTCTGTATTTTTCAATTTTAACATCAACATCTTTGCTATCTTCTACACAGAACTCAACAAACACATAATTTTTGCGGTCATACCATTGTGTCTTTGCTGGCTGTCTGAATAAATAAAAGTTAATCAAAGAACAGTTAGTCATTCTTTAATCAGCTTACCACCACCTTTCTCCAGGTTATTTAGGGATAAGCAATAAATGCTGACCTAGCTGTTGACATCTACATACTATGAAATAAAGAAAAGTTCTTAAGGTCTTTGCTTTTAAAAATTAAACTGTAAAGAGGAGAGCATTTATTTTGATTCTTTAAGCCTTGGATGGTGACTTCACTGGAGTGAAATTAAGATACTTAGGTATTGAATCTTTTATTTTAAATGGGCATTAATGATTGACATATGAAATTTGATAAGGTTACTTTTTATTCCTACAAATTCATGAGTGTGCTAAAAGTCCATGCATCCAATATGCTCCATCTGTTGGCAACTGCCATTGTTCCCTGCACTCTAAAGACAGGATGCCCATCTAGAAATAACCAAGCAAAATCTTCTAAATTTTGTTGTGGAGCCAAGAAGACATGAAATAGACAGGCAGGAGGCTGGAAGAACACAGCATTAGCAGGTGAGGAAGTCGATGTTTTGGGTGTAACCCTTCTTCAGGACTGGGGGTAGGGGTAGGGGGAGCTGCAAATAAAGGGGGTGGCAGGGCAGGGTGGTGAAGTGGGGATAAGTGACAACAGGTAGAGGGTATTGATGGGATAAACAGACAAAGTCTTTTCCCTGGGGTGGGGGAGTCCAGAATTAGAGGGCATAAGTTTAGGGTGAGAGGGGAAAGATATAAAAGAGACCTAAGGGTCAACTTTTTCACTCAGAGGGTGGTACATGTTTGGGATAAGCTGCCAGAGGAAGTGGTGGAGGCTAGTACAATGGTTGGTCATTAGGAGGAATGAATCTGGTTGGTGGCAGGGAGGAGTGGAAGCGAGGGGAAGGGAGCTGGGAAGAGAGTCAGGGGATGGGAAGGGAGGTTGTTTGAAATTGGAGAACTAAATGTTGAGTCCTCCAGGCTGTATGCTTCCCAGGTGGAAGATGAGTTGTTGTTCCTCCAATTTCAGGTTTGGTTCGTTGTGGCAATGGAGGCCAAGGTTAGGAGGGCTGGTGTCGTGGTAGTCACGGTGTTGTGGCAGTGAGAAAGGATTCACTGAATGCATGTCTGAGGGAGGCAGAGAACACCTTCAAAGTGGGCATCCTTGGAAGAGACTTCGCAGTGGTTAGAGACAAAAAAAAACTGCAGATGCTGGAGATCCTCAGCTCGCCAGTATTTCGTTGATCCAGCTGTATCGTAAATACAAACTTGATTGAGTTTTTTGAAGAAGTAACAAAGAGGATTGATGAAAGCTTCAATAAGGCATTCGACAAGGTTCCCCATGGGAGACTGGTGAGCAAGGTTAGATCTCATGGAATACAGGGAGAACTTGCCATTTGGATATAGAACTGGCTCAAAGGTAGAAGACAGAGGGTGGTGCTGGAGGTTGTTTTTCAGACTGGAGGCCTGTGACCAGTAGAGTGCCATAAGGAATGGTGCTGGGACCACTACTTTTCATCATTTATATAAATGATTTGGATGTGAGCATAGGAGGTATAGTTAGCAAGTTTGCTGATGACACCAAAATTGGAGATGTCGTGGACAGCGAAGAAGGTTACCTCAGATTACAACGGGATCTTGATCAAATGGGCCAATGGGCTGAGAAGTGACAGATGGAGTTTAATTTAGATAAATGTGTGCATTTTGGGAAAGTAAATCTTAGCAGGACTTATACACTTAATAGTAAGGTCCTAGGGAGTGTTGCTGAACAAAGGCACTTTGGAGTGCAAGTTCATAACTCCTTGAAAGTGGAGTCACAGGTAGATAGGATAGTGAAGAAGGCGTTTGGTATGCTTTCCTTCATCAGTCAAAGTATTGAGTACAGGAGTTGCGAGGTCATGTTGCAGCTGTACAGGACATTGGTTAGGCCACTGTTGGAATATTGCATGCAATGTTGATTTCCTTCCTAACAGAAAGATGTTGTGAAACTTGAAAGGGTTCAGAAAAGATTTACAAGGATGTTGCCAGGGATGGAGGATTTGAGCTATAGGGAGAGATTGAATAGACTAGGGCTGTTTTCCCTGGAGGCTGAGGGGTGGCCTTATAGGGGTTTATAAAATCATGAGAGGCATGGATAGGATAATAGACAAAGTCTCTTCCCTGGGGTGGGGGCAGTCCAGAATCAGAGGGCATAGGTTTAGGGTGAGAGGAGAAAGGTATAAAAAAGATCTAAGGGGCAACTTTTTCATGCAGAGGGTGGTACGTGTATGGAAGGAGCTGCCAGAGGAAGTGGTGGAAGCTAGTACAATTGCAACATTTAATAGGCATCTGATGAGTATATGAATAGGAAGGGTTTGGAGGGATATGGGCCAGCTGCTGGCAGGTGGGACTAGATTGGGTTGGGATATCTGGTCAGCATGGACAGGTTGGACCAAAGAGTCTGTTTCCATGCTGGACATCTCTATAACTCTATGCAATTGGTTACAAAAACATTTTTTCACTATTCCTTAAATGGGAAAAAAAACGAACAAGTGACTACAATATGCATCTCTTAATGTTGAAAAACATGCCAAGACACTTCGCAGATGCAAAATTGTAAAGACAGTTGCTGAGAAAAAACAGTGGATATTAGAAAGAAAGGCAAACATTTGATCAAACAGATACATAAGTTTTAAGGAGTGTTTCAAATGAGCATAAGAAACTAGAGATGTTCCCATGGAAAACATTCCAGACCTAGACAACTGATGTGTGTCAGATTCTGTGGTAAAGGCAGGAGTCGTTGCCAAAGATGCTAAAGCCTGTGGAATGAGCAGCTGTGAGGTCAGTAATAATAGTAATACTGGTAATAACAACCTTTTGTAGCTCTACAATCTTCTTTGACTCATTTGTTGCTCTGTCTCTGGTCTTTTATGCATCATCTTAACCCCATTGCTCTTTGTTTTATTTGGCACCCAATCCAAACCTCTCCCTGGTATTGCCTGAGGCTGAATCAGACTGTCCAAAATTTTGGTCTTATATTTGACCCCAAGTTAATTTTCCTATCACAATCTACACCATCAATATCATTACCCACTTCCAGTTCTGTAACACCACTCAACTGGCACCTTACCTGAGCTTAGTTGCTACTACTCCCTCATCTATACATTTGTCACAGCCTAATGTAAGGGACAAACCACTTAGGATCGAGATGAGGACAAATTTCTTGACCCAGTATATGTTGAGCCCTTGTAGCTTGCTACCATAGAGAGGGTTCTTCATTTATTCTTCTTCATTTATTGTGAGGGGCTTGGTTTGGTCCATAACAAATATTATACCACTTACAAACATATGATCATTTAAAACTCTAGTGCCAGGTCTAAACTTGAATCAAGTCCCGCCTAATAATCTATCCTTTGCATTCTAATTTACATTATGAAATCTCAAGCATTGCTTGAAATCTGAAGCATGCCTTTAATGGTTGAGCTACTACTTAAGGACATCACTCAAGCACCCCACGGGAAACCCAGATAACTACACTTAGTCGTAAATTATTCATGTCAATTGATGGTCAATAAATTACTTTTAAATTTGAAAGTACAGGTCAATAACTGGTTTCCCTGCGATATAAAGTTAAACAGCTGTGCATTTTCCTCCTGTATTTTTGTTCTTCATTCACAAATGAAGGTCAGCATTTTTCACTCATCCCTTATTACCCTTGAAAAGATGGTGGAAGCTACTTGCTCGAACTGCTGCATTCTTTTGGGATCTAAGTACACCCACAATGTTGTCCGGAAGGGACTTCCAGAATTTTGAACCAATAATGTTGAAGTAATGATGATATAGTTCCAAGTAAGAATGGTGTGTAGCCAGGAGGGGAACTTGCAGGCAGTGGTGTTCCTGTATATCTGCTGCATATGAGCTGAAAATGCATTGCTGGAAAAGCGCAGCAGGTCAGGCAGCATCCAAAGAGCAGGAGAATCGACGTTTCGGGCATGAACCCTTCTTCAGGGCTGCGTATGTCCTTTTAAGTGGGGAAGTCATGGGTTTGGGAGATGCTCTTAAAGGAAACTTGATAAATTATTGCAGTAAATTTTTCAGAAATACACACTGTTGTCATTGTGCAGAGGTGGTGGAGGGAATGAATGAAGGTGAAGGAAAGGGCGCCTATCAAATAGGCTGATTGGTCCTGGATAATGTAGAGCTTCGAGTGTTATTGCAGTTACACTCAGCCATGCAAACAGAGAGTATTCTATTATACTCCTGAGTTGTGCCTTAAAGTGAGGATGTGAATTACTCATCACAGAACTGCTGGCCTCTAAGAAGCCAACAAAGTGGAATAAAAACGTCATACTGCATTTTTATCATCGTATTGTAAAGTTACACCTACAAGGAATCACATGCTAATTACTCTCAACACTTTTCTTTAAAATGGAAACAAACTTCCCAATTTATCCAAATGTTCTGATATGGGTTGTGTTCACGGGTCTGTGCCAAATAAAATCACAATTAAAATCCAGAGTAAGGGAGAATTCATTTTTATAAGTCCATTGATAGGATGGTGATGGTAAGTGGTGATATCACTGAACTAGTAATATGGAAAGATTAGAGTTATGCTGGATAAAAAAAAATTCCTGAAGAAGGGCTCCTGCCCAAAATGTCAATTTTCCTGCTCCTCGGATGCTGCCTGACCTGCTGTGCTTTTCCAGCAACATGCTAATCTGGACACTGATCTCCAGCATCTGCACTCCTTATTTTTGTCTAGTAATATGGAAACCAAAGATCTTAAGACATTGGTTCCAAACTCACCAAGGGAGCTGGTGGAATTTAAATTCAACAAAATCTGAAACTGAAAGCTAATTTCTGTAATGGTGATCAGGATTTAACATTGATTATCTTAAAGACCTGTTTGGACTTCAGGGAAGGAAATTTTCTGGTTTGGCCTACATGTAATTCCAGACCCACAGCAAATATGGTTAGCACTTAACTGCCTTCTAAAATATCTCACTGTCCTCATTTCAAAGGCAGTTCTGGTTGGGCAACAAATGTTGGCTTTTCCAATTATGCCCATTGAAGAATAAAAAAGAACTTAGAAGTCAAATAAAGTCCACAAGTGGTACTTTTGTTTGCTTTACGTGGAATTTCATTCCTTGTTATGACAAATATTATTCACTCAAACTTAGGGCATTTATACATAAAGTGGGCTGAATTTGAGCTTTAGGATACCCAAGATAATGCAGATTTCTGGGGTTTAATCAGCTAAAACATTGCAATGCATTGATTTACTGGTTAGGAATGTGCAGATATCTGAAGCTGAATCAGAAGAACTCCAAACCCCCCAAAATAAGTCAATCCCTTTATTTTCATTTATCTTTCTGTCCCTGAACCAATTTCCACATGTGTATTGCTGTTTTGATCTGATACACTTCAGTTTTGTTAACAAGTTTCTTACTTCTTCAAACATCTTTTGAAAGTTCATTTAAAAATATCAAGCAGACAAACCTCAATCTTCTCCATTACTGAATCAAATAATTCAAACAAGTTAATCAAATGCTGGCTTTCATTTATTACTGGTTCAGCCTCAACTGGAATGTTGTGCCCAATTTAGGGCACTACACTTTAGGAGAAATGTGAAAGCTTTAGAGAGGGTGTAGAAAAGATTTACAAGAGGAACTCGGATTACAATCCCTATTGTTATTACTACAAAGTTCTTGAAACTTTCTGCAATTTGCTGAGACTTTTGCTCTGCTACCTACTCATAATTTATTTGTGCAATTGTATGCACCCAGCAAAATCATAATTCCTCTCTTGTTCCTTATTCTTATAAAATCAATTTAGGGTATCTGGTTGTCATGGATGAGTTGGATAGAAGGATCTATTTCTGTGTTGAACATCCAAATCAGTTCTATTTTTTAATCCTCACATACATCATCATTCTCTGGTTCTGCCACAGTATTTTCCATCTATAATGCTACTGTCTTCTCTGCTTTGTCCTTCCCTCTCCTTCCTAAATAAATTATATCCAGGAATATCAAGTGCCTATTCCTCCCATTGTTGAAGCCAAATCTTGCTACTATGTCATTAGCCCAGCTGACTACTTGGACCTGCATGTCAATAACCAAGTTTGCCTTGTTCCTTGCATTTACAAACTTTAAACCCATCTAGTCTGTCCTGTGTCTGCCCCCATTTGACCCCTCCAAAAGAACAATTTCATCTAGGAATCAAATTACTGATATAAAAGCAAAATACTTTGGATACTGGAAATCTAAAATAAACAACATTGTTGGAAAAACTCAGCAGGTTAGGCAGTAGAGTTGATGTTGCAGATCCAATAACTGGTCATCAGTAGCTGCCCAACCTGCTCAGCTTTTTCAGCAGTTTTCTATTTGGGGTATTTTACATTGAATTATTGAAAGAGTGCCACAAGGACCTCCTTGCTTTCAATCTTGAATTGCCAAGCATCGCCTCAAAACCATCAATCTTCACAGAAAAAAGTATTGGATTTGCAGTATACAACCCAGAAGGAAAATAAATTCAAACATTAAGTGTTTACCTCCTCTCTCGTTGTCCAGCACCTTCCAAATGACTATATGGACAACTGCTGACATCATTGTGAAGGTCACATTCAGAATTCAAGAGCTCGCCATTAAGAATCCAATTCCCAACAAATTAATTTCAACAGCACTTTACAGGGGATAAATTGACAACCATTTCTGGTGAACAAAGATTCAGTTGCTTTTCAAGGTTCATATAGGTCTAAAATAACTTTTGTTCCAAATCAGTAACAGTAAATTTTGGATCTAGCATTTTTCACATCATTACAGTTTACATACCTGTTGTCAGTTTCTGCTGATTCAGACATAGTCACCTCAACAAATTTCTACCAAAAGTACTAAAGAAAGAGAGGAAAGAAATAGTGTAACACTTTAGTGGCAAGTTGAACTGTGGGGAAAGTTTGCAGAGTGTGACTGCTTCCAGTGTGTGAGGGAGAAACAGATGCAGCTATTTTTAGCTGATCCCTCCCTTCAGCAGTGTTTCCCTTTTAAACTGAGAGCTCTCCCGATGGTTCTCCTGCCCCTCCTCCAGCTTCTGCTCTCCAACTTGTTGTTTCCAGTTGCCAGTCGACTTTAGTGTTGGAAAATACCAGAACAACCATAGGGAAATACAGTTGTCTGTCACCACAGCTGATTTGTTTATTTGGTTAGTTCAATAACTATGAAGCATGTTACACTGGTGATGAAACAGTTGGAACAATCAGGAGACAGGCAGTCAAAAAAACTAAGTGGCGTAGCTTTTCGCAAATCTATTTTTGCCTATGGAAGAGTGTCTTATGCTGGAATCATATAATGAAGTAAAATGCTATTTTGCATTGACTAGTGATTTACAGAGATGTGACCTCAGGATTCATCCCATGTATACATGCTGTGGATAATCAGTGACACTGATTTTCATGGCTAAATTTTGAGATGGAATTCAAAGATTTGTGCTTCTCTGACTGTTCTTATCTGGCCTCAGCTCTCTAGGCCCTAAAAAATGAAATAAGTTCCAAAAAAGTTTCACCGCTGTCCCCCTTTAAGACGCCTCTTGAATAATGTTTTGACTAAGTAGCATCACCTCTCCCACTATCCTAAAGGAGCTCAATGTCGTTTTTTTAGAGACAAAATAAAACTACAGATGCTGGAATCCAAAGTAGACAAGCAGCAGCTTGGAAGAACACAGCAAGGCAGGCAGCAACAGGAGGTGGAGAAGTCAATGTTTCAGGTATAACCCTTCTTCAGGACTGGGGTTAGGTGTAATGGGAGCTGCAGATAAAGGGGGTGGAGGAGCAGAGTGGTGAGGTAGGGATAGGTGAACACAAGTACGTTAATGGGAGGAATGAATCTGGTTGATGGCTAAAAGGGTCATGAGAGGAATGGAGGGGCTGGGAAGGGGCCAAGCAGGGGAAGGGAGGTTATTTTAAATTGGAGAACTCAATGTTGAGTCCTCTGGGCTGGCTGTAGGCTGCCCTGGCAGATAAGGTTTGTTCCTCCAATTTGCAGTCTTATTCGTTGTGGCAATGGATGTGGCCAAGGTTGGTCATGTCAGAAAGGGAATGGGAAGGGGATTTAAAGTGGGTGGTGACTGGGAGGTCATGTCAGCCCCTGCAGGCCCACCTGAGACACTCAGCGAAATGTTCCTATAGTTTGCATTTGGCCTACCCAATGTAGAGAAGACCACATTGGCAGCACCGGATACAGTAAACTAGGTTGAAGAAGAGGCAGGTGAACCTTTATCTCAACTAGAAGGACTGTGAGGGGCATGGTGTGCTGGCAGGTTTTGCATCTTTCCAGTTGCAAGGGAAGGTACCTGGGGGTTGGTGGAGAGATTGGCGCAAACCAAAAGTTGGCAAAGAGAACAATCCGTGCAGAAGGCAGAGGGGAGTGGAGAGGGAAAGATGTTCTTGGTGGTGGGGTCTAGTTGGAGTTGATAACCCAGGAGTTTGAGGAGGGAATTTGTGGGGAGTGTAGCACGAACCATGGAATATTCCTGTTTTATTGCATCAGAACTGCTGTATAAATGTAATATGTTGTTTCTGTGGTGAATGCACTGTTTTTACAAAATACAGCAGGCAATTATCAGGAATTTAGCATCAAAATAACAATTATCAGTACATGGTACCAGAGAAATGGTACCTCCACTACATCCTCTGGATTAATTTGAAGGACAATCAAATATGTTATTGTCACTGTTTAAGATAGCTCTGTAAGCAATCAGACATAACATTTGCTTATCAGTTTAATGAACTTCATCCAGACGGCCAAAAATCATCTTCCTTGCAAGGTTTTGTTTCCCCAATTCACATATTCCAGACAATGACTCAGAAACATTGAAACTGTTCTTGCAGTGTACAGCATTGACCTCAATAACAAGGACTAGTGGGAATTTGCTACCAATCATTAAAAAGGGATGACAAATTATCCATCAAGCTACGTCACGCTTTGAGACCAAGTGCTTTAATGAAGAGACAAAATGGAAGCAGAGCAAGAAATAAATAAAAGTAAACCAATGTTCCAGATCTCACTCACTGCCTTTTGGGATGACCTACTCCATGTGCCTGAAGATGTTACAACTCGGCCTATTTAGTCAGATCAAGACCCACAACAGAAATCCACAATCTTGATTAGACATCATCATGGGATTGAGAGTCAACTTCAAAGTAACTGTGGGAAGTACAGTGGCTTAGTGGTTAGCACTGCTGCCTCACAGCACCAGGGACCCGGATTTGATTCCTTACTCGCATGATTGTCTGTGTGGAGTTTGTACACGCTCTCCATGTCTGCGTGGGTCTCCTCTGGGGACTCTGGTTTCTTCCCACAATCCAAAGGATGTGGAGGCCAGGTGAATTGGGATGTGCTAAGTACATTAGTCAGGGGTAAATATAAGGTCGGAGAATGGGTCTGGGTGGGTTACTCTCCAGAGGGTCGGTGTGGGCTTATTGGGCCGAAGAGACTGTTTCCATACTGTAGGGAATCTAATCTAACAATTTTGATCTGCTGAACTGAAGAGTTTGGTGGGTGGGGGGAGGAGTTGGAATACAATTTCTGGGAAGTAGTTTTTTAAATAAAAATTCTCCAATTCAGATGCATTACTGCACACCAATGGACCAAGTGGGACTTGAACCCAGGGCTCCTGGCTCAGAAATAGGGACACTATCACTCCATCACAACTGCTCCCACCATTTATACACTTAATTAGTAAACATAAGTATTCCTTCAGTCCCAGCAACATCCTGTCCAAAGAAAAGACTACTGTTTATACTTCTAATTTGCTACCTGAAACTTGGAACAGAGAGCACTCTGTGTGCTGGGAAAGTTTTATACACTGATGGCTTACACATCCAGATCCAGCAAAGGAGAGCAATACTGAGATCTTTAATTCTGTGTATATTTACAAGAGAGGATACAGTGTGAAATTTAGTCTAATTAATTAGTTTTGTGGCTAGAGATATGCCTGGTGATTTAAGCAGTCCCTAAAATTAATTATAAGAAGCTGACAGGTGTTCAACGATTTATCTAAACAAAAGAATTTTAAAATGCTTTACCACTTCTCCAAAATGTATGTCATCACTGCTGTTCATGACAGATAAATATATTCACTCTCCATCTAACTAATCAAATCAGTATTTTCTTAATGGTGAGAGAGTAATAAATGTGGAGCAGCAATGGGATTTGGGCATCCATGTACCATAATTTTCACAAACTTGAATAGATATAAAAATAATCAATATGACTAATATAATGTTGGCTCTTAAGGGAACTGGAATGCCAATGTGAGGAAATGGTGTTTCAGGGGTTTTTTACAGAACTGTACTCAGTTCTCATCTAGAATATTACATTCAGTTTTGGGCACCATACATCAAGAAAGATGTCCACCTTAGAGGGTTATAACACAAATTTCTCAAATTATACTAGAGTTTAAAGGTTTAAAATGAGGAATAATTGAAAAGCATGATGTGTACTTCCTAGAGTATAGAAGGTCAAGGGATGATCTAGGGCAGCAGGTCAGGCAGCATCCAAGGAGCAGGAGAATCGACGTTTCGGGCATAAGCCCTTCTTCAGGAAAGATTCCTGAAGAAGGGCTTATGCCCGAAACGTCGATTCTCCTTGGATGCTGCCTGACCTGCTGCGCTTTTCCAGCAACACGTTTTTCAGCTCTGATCTCCAGCATCTGCAGTCCTCACTTTCTCCAAGGGATGATCTAGTCAAGGTGGTTAATATGATAAAGGGATTTGATAGGGCAGATGCAGAAAATGTATTTCCTTTGTTGAGGGAAATCCAAAACAAACAGACATACTTGTCAAATTAAAATTATTATGTTTAAGAATAAAAATCAAGTCACATATTTGTATACAAAGAGAAGTGGAAATCTTTAACTCTTTGCCCAAATGACTCTTAATGCTGGGTCAATTGAAATTTTCAAGACTGAGACCTAGAGTGTTTTTTTTAAGTGAGTGTATGAAGGGATAGAGACAAGTATTCAGGGTAATGAGATGAGGTGTAGCTCAGCCTTGATTTAATTTACTGGTGGAACAGGTTTCAAAAGGCTGAACGACCTACTCCAGTTTCTATTACTTTCAAGATGCCAGCCATATTACGTTGAAACAATTCCAAGATCACATCATACATAATTAGCTGTTTTCTGCTTTCAAACAGGCCCCATTTAAAATGAGAAAAATCTTGAAACGCAAGATTTCAGACTCTATGAACGCATTTGAAACAGTGCCTTTGGTTAATCATCAGTGTATCCATTTTACTGTTATCTCATTCACTCTGCTGAAATCTATAAACCATGTTGCCCCAAGTTCCAGCAAACTATCAAGAAGCAGCCATTTTCTACATTGTCAGTAAGGAAGTGACATCTTATTACTGTTTTAATCATATGGGCAATGGCATTTTGTGAAGCCCTGTAGAGCTGGTTGGTTATCAACTTAAAACAGATGCTGCTGGACCTGTGTTTGTAGCATATTTGAATTTATTCTAACAACCTTATGCTTTGCACAAATATTTTGATGCATCTTCAAAGCCCAATGATAAATCTAAAGGCTCTTTCTATACTCAAAACTTATTTAATCTCATATACAAGTTTGACTTATCTTTCAGTTCTTAAGAGTAAAAAGCACTGGACAACTGTGCCCCATTTGAACACTTAAAATCCATGAAGAGCAAGAAGTTTACATGAAGCACAGCCATAGGTCTTTGAGAGATTCTAGCATTTGTGTGGCTTAGCACACAATTATCTGAATGCAGAGAATTTCAGAAAAATTGCCTTTGTCAGGGTGCCTATTTGCAAAAGGAAAGTGCCCAATGCACTTGAGTAGATTTCGGAAAATCTAATTATTTTATCCCATCAATTCCAAAAATAGTTATAAATTTTTGAATAACATTTCCTTCTTTTTTCTGCTGAAGGATATCAAACACATTGGAATGCAGTTCCACAGACACTGATTACACTGGTGTATAGAAAGTCAGCACTTTTTGCTTATGTTTAAAATTGTGCCAGATATCTAATCAACTCCTGACAGAAAAGCACCTCCATATTTTGCTCATTCAACATCTATTTTCTAGGACTAGTAACTTCACCTATATTCCTACTCTATTCAGTGCAGTGAACCTATTTCATTTATCTTGAAATTGTATTTTTCTGATGTAAAGTTTCAATTTCAAAACTCAATTTTACTTTATTCAAATTATAAAGCTTGATTGTGTTATTTAAAAATAGCATGCTTATGAGTTTATTTTTAGAAATGAAGTCAGAAGTGTTCACTCATGCTAAAATATCCTCGCCTTTTCATCATTTCGGTCTTAACAGTGAACAGTATAATACTCTGAACTAGCAAATATAATAATTATAATTTTGATAGATTTATGTAAACAGTCCACAATAAATCATTTCTAGCCAATTATGTCACAAATGCACATTTTGCACAGCAGAGAAGTTTTTTTTTTAAATAAAATGCTTCCTGTTTCTTTTGCAGCTTGGACTTGCATCCTGAGAAACTGTAGAATTTCTTGGTCAGTCATTTTAAAGTCTATTATGATGTTTTCGCATGAGCATTTTGTTCAGATTGATCCTCATCATCTGAGCTGCTGTCCACATCACTTCGATCATCTTTAGACACCTAACAATCAGGAAAAAGTACAACATTTTGGTTCAATGAAGGATGCTTACTTCCTACAGTTCAGAATGTTCCAAAAGCAACATTCCATTGTTTGTTGTTGCCTATTGCAAGGGAAATGGAATATAAAGTGGAAATGTCTTGTTACAGTAATATACAGCATTTGTGAGGTCACCTTTGTGCACAGATTTGGTCTTCTCATTTAGGAAGATATAAACGTATTAGAAGCAGTTGAGAGAAAGTTGACTTAGCTGAGACTTGGGACGGAAAGAGTTATGTATGAGGGAAAGTTGGATGGGTTAAGCCTATAATTTTTGGAATCTAAAACAATAATATGATCTTACCAAAACAGACAAGATCCTGAGAGGACTTGACAGAGCAGTTACTACAAGGATGTTTATCCTGGCAGAGAAACTAGAACAGGGATACAGTATGAAAGTAAAGGATCTCCCATTTAAGGCAGAAATGAGAAGAATTTCTTTTCTCTCAGGGGTCACAAGTTCTCTTCCTCAGAGAGTGGAGGTAGGGGTGGGGAATATTTTTAAAGACAGAGGTGGAAAGATTCTTGATTATGTTTAACTCGGACAGGTGGGCACTCGGAGTTGAGGCCACAATCAGATTAGCCATGATCTTATTGAACATTGGAGCAGGATTGAGGAGCTGAATGGCTGACTCTTGCTCCTTATTCGTATGCCTGCATGGTCATGTCAGAGATATTCTGCGCCATTTTCTATAAGGCTAACAAGATGGACTTATACTGTTGCTTTTGGGTGAATGTAATTGAACTCTTAATGCATCTTGTTAAAAATGGCAATGAACTCTAGGGCCAATAAGAGGTCCAATTTCCAACTATACTAAATGTAAACAGTGGAACAGCGTCTCCAGCAGATATTCTCACTCTCTTTGGGCTTTGCTTTGGATGCAATACCATCATTTTAGTATGAAGGCAGATTTTTTTTTTAATTACGGGGCATCCTACTAGATACCGTGAGAGTTTTTAAACTGAAATTTGATTTTAACACAAGGTCAGGAGGAACAACAGCTGTCTCCAACATTATGAATCAGATAGCTGGAAAGACAGTGGAAGAGGATGTGATCTTTAACTGCTGCAGGGATGACATGGTTGACAAATCACACATTGGAGTTGCTGACACAGAGAATATAATTTGTTTGGTCAGGGCAATCTTAGTGCTATCAAAATATTCTATGAGATATTTGAAACATAGTATAAGACAGAATCAACATGAAGTTGGAAGTGTCGAATTTACCTTCCACAATGATCCTGGGGTAGCAAATAGTCATGGCTTGAAATAATAGAGCATAGCATCATTTGACATTGTGACCAGATCTGGCAGTGAACAACTTTATTGATTGTGCATCAAGAAGTCAAGTTCACAGCCTTCGGAGTTGAATTATGGTTATACTGGATAATGATTGGTAGTATATCAAAAACGCAATGATCTCAGCACTGAGATGAAGTGTTAGTCTATATTATTGTCTCATGTCCTTCAATGGAGCTTCAACTTCTAATCATCCGACAAATGTGATTTCAGTGAATGAATCCAATCCACAAAATGAGTTTGGATGTTTTGACCAATTCCTAGTGAATGTGGATCCTTAATATTTCTTGGCACTCTCACCTGACAGACATTGTGTGGGAGGCTGAAAGAATTCACACTGATACAACTGAGTACAGTTTTTTGAGGATAAAGTTCAGATATATAATATTCAGCACTATGAGTCCATGCCAGGTGGGTATTCAGTTGAGGACATATTACAGCTAGCTGGGACACAGCCTTCCCAACAGGCCTAATAATCAGTAGCGGCTGGGTGCTGAAGTCAGTTGCCTGTTTACCATATGCATTAATACATAATTAAGGGTTGACTTAGATTGCTAAAAGTTCAAGTGACTCCAAAACACAATGCTCATTTCAAAATACATTTGTTATGGGCAGGTGTGTGGGAATGGGATATCCACTTCTTAAAACATTTATAAAACCAGGGGTTAGGAAAATGGGATACTGTCGACAGAGAGTGCTATTATGTAATGGGAGCCCCCATTAAGATGGTATCCCCTTTTACTTCTCACATACTTTGCAAAACTCATCCCCTGAATTCCATCTTGTCACACTTCCTACAATTTCTAAATCCTCTTACCTTAAGCGAATGATGCATCAGGCTTCCTCCTTTGAGGCAGAGGTAAGTAAGAGGATAAGTAAGGGGATAAAAAGTTACTGGAGGTTGGCAGATCTGCCATGAGCTTACTAAAGGGTGGAACAGGTTAGATGACCGAGTGGCATACATGCTCATTTTGAGACAGAGTAATGGGAGTTTTCTTTTGACACTGGGAAACAAAAATGCTTTGGCTTCAATTAAATCAATTTTATATTGTTGACAACACTGTCTGTCAGGGTCCTAATTATAATCTACTGAAAATGATAAGTTCAGAGGTTTACCTTTCCTTTATGAAATGCTTTAAACACCATACGAATGATTAGATGGGACCAGTAGATGTGCATAATCAGCAGCGTGATAAGAAGAAGATTAATAAAGCCCCAGATTTTGAAAGGTCCTATGATCTCCCAGCTTTCATAAAACACAGATCTGATGCTCCTGTAAAACAAAAAATACACATTACACATACAGCTTGTCAGCTGAGCAATATTTAAAAAATGAAAACAAATTTGAATCATACATTATGAATGGGGGAAGAGGTATTCATTATTTGGGTAATAAGCTAGTGGGTGAATCACTTGCCTTTAAAAAATTATTGAAATCAGAGCAAAAATGTCAGGTACTTTAATGACAGGCAAGATGCCCTGCTAGATTACCACATGGGTAGTAGGAATTAAAATCTACCCAATTATTTGTCCCTTGCTAATTGCAGGATAGAGTGAACTGGCAGTATGCAGCCCCAAAAATACTCGTGATCACAAGTGAAGCTCACTTAACAGCGTCACTTGGAAAGTATCTTTAGTTCAAATTATGTAAATTAACTCAGTAAAATTAGCAAACAGTGAAATTACGTCATCAGTTGCATTCTTTGGAGATAGTTAAGAACTTGGTAGAAATAGTTCAGAAGATTGTTGAGCCAAGCAACCTCTCGCTACTCCTAAGAAATAATATTCTCTTTTTGTGCAATACAAAATGCTATACATTCCTTTTCCACTCATTTATAGATCTCTTGCCACCTCAGCTGCTGAAAGCATGGGATACATAGATTCCTTATAATAGCTTCTCAAAGACATGTTAGACAACTAAGTCAGGAATAGCAAGGCTTGGTTAAATTGAAGACCTCAATAGCAAGATAAGTGAGACACAGAGAACCTCAACTAGCTGAGACATGAGGCAGTCCAGGATTTTGAATTCCTGAATGTAAATTTTGCAATCACGATCTTCAAATTACTGGGCAACATTTAAATTCAACACCTTCTATATGAAAACAAGTAGTCTATCAGAACACAAGCCACAGAAATCAACTTGAACCTTTTCCTCTTCGATGATGTGGATAAAATACACCAGTCATACATATTGCGCTACTGCTCCTGACTTTGGGAATTAGATTAGATTAGATTACTTACAGTGTGGAAACAGGCCCTTCGGCCCAACAAGTCCACACCGACCCGCCGAAGCGAAACCCACCCATACTCTTACCCCTACATTTAACCCTTAATTAACACTACGGCAATTTAGCATGGCCGATTCACCTAATTTGCATATCTTTGGACTGTGGGAGGAAGCCGGAGCACCCGGAGGAATCCCACGCAGACACGGGGAGAACGTGCAAACTCCACACAGTCAGTCGCCTGGGGCGGGAGTTGAACCCGGATCTCTGGCGTTGTGATGCAGCAGTGCTAACCACTGTGCCGCCCAAAATGTTTAATCCAAAGTGTTTTCCTACTGTTATTTGCAATAGGGAACAATTTCCTACGTTTGTTAATCAAATTATTGACCTGTTATACTCAAAATCATGGCTCACTACAGATAGTAAAGTGGAATTTGTTTCTTCATGAAACTTCTCCCTCAATCCAAAATAGTCAATCTAAGTAATAATACTGTTGCAATGTCATATGAAAATATATTTTTGCTATTGTTACTTTCTTTTTCTACAGAAGAGCTTTGGCATGTCCAAATATTCATGAATTTTAACCTAAGGCAATGTTTGCAATCTTATTCAATCTTATCACATGCATTCATCCAAATTATTTTTTAAAAGTTGGTTGTAATTAAACTAGGGAATACGGTGGATGACAACTTAACAAGCTGAACTGAAATGTCTTCCTGCTTTACAATGGAGGTGGCAACTCATTCATGTTATTATGCACCATGAATAAACAGCGTATTTAGTATTTTGAGCTTTTAAATTTCAACTTTTCTGGAGTCAATGAAAACTGGCTGTCATTTACTAATTTGTTCACGGAATCAGAATCACTGTCAAGGCTGTTGTCATCCTTTTCTTCCCCCAAAGTTAAACTACAAATGAGAAGATCCCAGGTTCATTTCTCAGTCTGTGCTGAGTTATCTGATTTCAACATTAGCTTGAAAGTTGTTTTCAGGAACACTGGATAAGCTCAGCATATCTGGCAGCATCTTTGGGGAGAAAAAGAGAGTTAATGTTGAGTTCAGAACTCTGATAAAAGGATCACTGGACTTGAAATGTTAACTCTTTCTCTCACAGATCTGCTGAGTTATTCCATCACTTTGATTTTCCTTCAGATTACAAGCATCCACCGTTCTTTATTTAATTTAAATTATCAGCCTTGGTTGCTGGAAAGTTGATGTAAATGGACATTGGGTGAAGTCCTGATGTCAAAATAATGCAAACAAACAATCTGTCAATATTCAGAATATGGGCTCAGGAGTGTACATTTGGCTGAGGTATCAAAGCGTAACTGGAGTTTATGATTTCCAATATGAGTCAACACAGTCAAAAGAAGAGGGGAAGAAACAAAACAAAATACATGTACATAAAAGAAAAAAAGGCAACCATTTCATTAGAAAATCTTACCTCTCCTTAATCAAGAGAAACTAAGCTTATCTGTACAAATAAAGAAATGGTTACTTACATGAGGGGGTATATTACCAGACGGGTTACAATGAAGACCACAGCAAACATCAAGAAGAAAATGTTACAAAGTGTTTGCCATTTAGCATAGTTTGCCATTTTAGCCAGCTGTATTTAAAAGGAAGTAGTAATTAGTGGTTTGACCATAATCAGTAAATTTGTAAGAAAATTGTCCACGCCCACACAAACATACAACTTGCAGGAAGCATTCATTCAACAGGCAAGTTATCCATATGCTTACTTTAAACAATGAAACTGTGCATTTCACAATTCTATTGATAAAGAATCATCTTGACCCAAAAGTTTAACTGTTTTTCTCCACAGATGTGTTCTAACCTGCTATTTTCAGCATTTTGTTTTTATAAGGTGGTTTCCAGTGACATTTACAGATAATGGTTGATTCAACACTACACCGATTTGCCAAAAGGAACTTTCTTATTTTAAGTGTATGACATCCACTCTCACTCAAAGTTAAAGGTTTTGCACCCAGCCTAGATATAACTTAATGGCAATACTTATCATTGATCAAAATGACTACATCACTTTCTATTGAATCATTTATACTATTCTAGACTTGCCTGGTTGATACAACATAGAATCAAAAATTACAACTAACCAGAGTTAAATTACAGAATTAATAGTGCATTAAGTCTTAATAAGCTTCCCCAGAGTCTAAATATTACGTTACAGAAAGAGGACCATCAGCACATCAACATCACACCAATGTCAAGAACTATCTATTCTAATCCCCATACTTGATCCATAGCCTTTGTGCTATGGTGCTTCACATGATCCTCTATGTACTTTTTCAATGTTATAATGGTTCTTGCCTTTCTCCATCCTGTGATTTCCAGTTATGCATGGCCCTGTAGGTGAAAACATATCTTCTTAAATCCCCTATAAACCTCCTGCTCCTTACTTTAAATCTGTGACTCCTCATAACTTACCCTTCTGCTAAGGGAATAAGTTTATTGCTATCAATCCTATCTTTGCCCTTCATAATTTTGTAGAGCACGATCAGGTTGCCTCTCAACCTTCTCAGTTCCAAAGAAAACAACCTCAGCCATTATAGTTTCCCTTCATAGCTGAAAAGCTACAGCCCTGACAACATCCTGGTGAATCACCTCTGCAACTTCTCCAGAGTAATCACTTCCTTTCAATAATGTTGTAACCTGAACTGCACACAGTACTCCAGGTGTCGCCTAACCAATGTCCTATACAGCTTCATCATAACCTCCCAACTCTTGTATTCTATTAGCTTTGTATTCTTCCTTGCATTTCATTGTCGTTACATTACTAGTTATTCATACCTCAATTTTTCCACTTTGCTCTTGATGCTCACACTCTTAATTTCACAAATTTCCTTAATTCCTAACATTTTGCTTCTCATTTATTGACATTCATCTACCTTCTTTTGCCTAAAGTGGAATTTTCACAAGTTCTCCATTGTGAAACATGCCTGGAATCCTTGTTCAATCTTTTTTCTCAACATTTCTGTAGAATCCCAAAATCCCTCTAACTTTTGAATACTGCTCTTATTCTAGTGAGGATCTTATGATAGCAACCAAGGGAAACATTCTCATAATAGTTGAATATGTGACCCCTCTGTGATTTTTAATCTTTAATCCCTGCAATGCACGGCAATGACAAATCATTCTCATTTCTATATCTATAACGTCGATCAATAATATGATGATTAGCCTTCTGAGGCTCCTCGTCTGCATTCACATTGTTCCAAGTGTGCTTCTGCCATCCTAATATGTTAAATTGATGCTAACTGCACAATTCCATCCTCCAACCTAAACATCTTACACAATCTTTTTGAAAAAGTCAATCTGGTTCATCTTGCCAAGTACTTTTTTTATTCCTACAATTAACTATTTTTTAAATACAAATCACCTAATCATAGAGTAAGGTACAGGATAAGAAAGTGTTGTTCCAACTCTGCCATCAGAAAGGCATGCTGTCACATTCTAATTTCCTTCTTGACATTTGTGCCTGCTATGGTCACATCTACTTTATGACACTATCAATATTTGGGATGGGAGCCCATATCCTCATCCTTAACTGTATGCAGTTGTAAACTTGACATTACTGCACTTCAGTGAGAGAACATGGGCCTTGGAATTTTGGGACTAATGGATTTTGTAGGAATACAGGTAATAAAAGGTATAAAAGGATTGAATGAATAAGGTAAAAGTAAAATAGCATGCAAGATGGTGTTAGAACGCAGATTGCTTCACTCTACAGGTAGCTTTGGAACTTCATTTAAATTAGCTAAGTATTTGAAAAGGAAGGGTAGAAAGAGTATAGTAAAACAGGCTAAAGTGTATAATTTACCTTTGAACCACAGGCCTACGTCAAATCCCATCTGCTTCAGTAGTGTGTAATAACATTTGAGCAGATTGATTAAAAAATTTAAAACTTCAATGGGATTGAGTGACTAGAATAGATAATTTGCAGAGGAGAGGAAATATTGGTATAGTTTGATGAGTTAGTGGTCTTGTTTTTCGTTGTTAATTCTAATGATTTTTTAAAAAGAAAATATAATATCATTAGTTTAGCTGAATGAAAGCACACACCACAGGCCTGGTTACATTTAAATCTGCCATTTTTAACAACAGTTTTGAAGAACTGTTTTCATCACCACATTGTAAGTTAATCCCATAATTACCTGGGTAATGGATATCTTTGTTGGATTATCTGCATTGTAAGAATCCAAGTACATGGCTTAGCTGGTACATATTAACTGATTAAGAAATGTTATATTTTCAAAGCCCGTTTCTTATACCTACCTCTAAAACAATGTCAGCTGCGTCATGCAACAGAAGAACAATGGCTCCTGCCCGTGTCATGTTGGCAACATACGCAATTGTAAGTAGCAGAATAGTGACATGATGATGGATACACATGACAACAAAATCCTAAAAACAAAGAAGTGAAAGGCAACCTGCATCATTTGGATCTTGTCTCATTTCAATCCATTCCTTGCCTTAATCTGGCTTATTTAGTGGTGTTCCACTGGTATTATAATCTGTAGACTGCAGTCCCAGCTAAGGATACACAAGCTTGTGACCAGTACACTCTCTTTTGGCCCAGATGGATCAGAGTCCTTAACCAGGAATTTGACACAATACCTAGATAGCATTATATTTGAGTGACAGAGGGATGCTGCTTTATCTGATGGTCCACTTTTCTGAATTCTCAGAATTGTATGGACAACCCTTTAACTAAAAGCAAAATTCCAGATACAAATTCAAGAGTTGCTACCAATGATACACATCCCAACTTTTCTTCAATTCTCATGTTACAGTACACAAGAGTACACGAACAAACCAGAACCAGAGGGTAATACACATTTTGTTTGTTGGAGACGAGGAGGATCTTAAAAGAAAGTGGAACAAGGATCAGTTAAAAAGTATAGTATTTGTTTAAAAGAATAATTTTTTTTTAGATTAGATTACTTACAGTGTGGAAACAGGCCCTTCGGCCCAACAAGTCCACACCGACCCGCCGAAGCGCAACCCACCCATACCCCTTACCTAACACTACGGGCAATTTAGCATGGCCAATTCACCTGGCCCGCACATCTTTGGACTGTGGGAGGAAACCGGAGCACCCGGAGGAAACCCACGCAGACACGGGGAGAACGTGCAAACTCCACACAGTCAGTCGCCTGAGTTGGGAATTGAACCCGGGTCTCAGGCGCTGTGAGGCAGCAATGCTAACCACTGTGCCACCGTGCCGCCCATAATGTTTTTGTTCAACATTCTGGAGGATAACACTCAATTCTTCAGTTTGCGTTTTGTTGTCTCCTGACCATTTTTTCTCTCATCTCACCAAAAATTCAAACGTCCCTGCTTATCTCCTGCAGACAGTGACATCTTAGGATAACATGCAATTTACACAAGCATCAGAAATAGAAGGAGGCCATTTAGCTCCTCAAGTTGCTCATGGCGAATCTGATTGTGGCTTTAATTTTACTTGTCTGCCCACCTTCTGTATCAAAAATCTATTTAATGCAGCCTTGTATATACAACTGTGACACAAATCAGTCAAGTATGAACAGGACGTATTTGAGCGAGGCTGGGTTTCTACTCGTCATAGAAATCCTGACCAAATTTTCTAGCCCATGGGTCAACAACACAACGGAAACATAATATAACCAAGTCTTCCTCAAATGGCTATGCATTTGAGTTTCCTACAAAACAGGAATCCTGCCTGCCTTTCTCTCCATAATCCAAATGCACTGTGCTGCTCAGGCTGAGGTCTGCTAATACAGGTCAGGGATTAGCCTGGGTTGTCCCTGGTCTGTAACAATTAGCACAGCAATATCTAGGTATTGTATCAAGTTCCTGGTTAAATTCTCAAGAATAAAATGAAAGCAAACAAATTTATTTTGAGGAATGTATTGAATTTTCAAACATCCACAGCTCCATTCCAGTTGTGTGGAGATATAGGCAATGGTTTAAAATTTTGTGGTAAAATGCAAATTTGTAGTTTACTTGTAGTTTATTTCTCTGGGCATTAAAATGTTGCAGAAAGTGAACACATTGTGGAGACTGTACACATGTCATTTCTAATCTGTATGCTGTTGATGCAGGAGCTTGTTAACTGTCAGCTACAGATAGGAACCTTGGACTGTGGTACATGTCATGAAGAGTGCACATAATGGGACAAGTGTTACAGAAAGTAATAGCCTGGTTTGTAAATTAAGTTTTTTTTTGGGAAGTATGTTTTATGATAAAGTAGTGGCATTTATTTCATATTTTGACACTTTTAGCTAATCCAAGATTTACTGCGATGCATAATTTGTACTCTATGAAGAGCCTAAATGGGCCAATACTACACTGGTCACCTTTCATAAACAGGTTTCATTGCTTTCTACCATGCTGTAGTCAATAATAGCTTTTAAACATCAACAATACAGAATCACAATCTGGAAAAACAATAAGGATTACTCAAAATAATTCCCAGATTAAATATCAAACTTATTTTTCAGTGTCTCTTTTACCTCATGTCCAGCACCATAATTACAATTTGAGGTATTACTTCCTTCAGTAGCACCTTCCCAAATCTGTGACCCCCTAGTACCAGGTAAACAAAGGCAACAGATGCACGGGAACACAATCAGCTGCTTGATCCCTACTAGCTGCACATCATCAGGACATTGAAGTGTACTGCCATTTTTTTCACTGGTGCGGTGTCAAAATTCAGGAACTCCCTTCCTAACAGCACTGATCATACTTACACCCGGAGAATTGCAGTGGTTGAAGAATATGATTGATCATCACCTTCACAAAGGCAATAAATGCCTGCTGAGTCAGCAATAAACACATCCCATGAACAGATTTTAAAAACTAGGAATAGATCCCATTTACAGAAACAACGACATGAATAAATATGTTCTCATCTATAACTATAGGCGAGGTGCCTGATGATTGGAGGGTGGCTAATGTTGTACCTTTGTTTAGGAAAGGTTGTAGGGAAAACACAAAAGACTATAGACCTGTGAGTCTGACTTTGGTTAAAGGTAAATTGTTGGAGGTGACTATAAAAGGAGGCAGTATTTATGGACATTTAGAGAGGCAAAATGTGAATGGGAGAGACAGCATGGTTTTATGTGAGGAAAATTGTATCTCACAAACTTGATTGAGTTTTTGAGGAAGTTACCAAAAACGTTGATGATGGCTGACCAGTAGACTTTGTTTATTTAGATTTTAGTAAAGTCTTTGACAAGGTTCTGCATGGTAGAATAAGTGGTAAAGTCAGATCACATGGGATTCAGGGTGAGCTTGCTAATTGGATACATAATTGGCTTAATGGCAGGAGACAGAGTAATGGTGGAGGGTTGCTTTTTCGACTGGAGGCCTGTGATGTTTTGGGTCCTCTTTTGTTTGTCATCTATATAAATGATTTGGATGAGAATATAGAAGGCATGGTTAGTAATCATGTGGATGACACCAAAATCAGTGACACAGTAGACAGCGAAGAAGGTTTTAAGATTACAAAAGGATCTTGATCAAATGGGGCAATGGGCTGCAAAATGGCAGATGGAGTTCAATCTGGATAAATGAGAGGTATTGCACTTTGGTCCAACAAACAAGGATAGGGCTTATACAATTGATGGTAGGGCCTTAGATAATGTTGTAGAACAGAGTGACCTAGGGGTGGAGGTAAATAATTCTTTAAAGTTTGCGTCACATATAGACAGGATGGTTAAAAAGGTTTGGCATACTCGCCTTCAATGCTCAGTCCTCTGAGTATAGGAGGTGGGATGTTATGTTGAGGTTGTACAGGATATTGGTGAGGCCTCTTCTGGAAAACTGAATCCAGTTTTGCTCACCCAGTATAGGCAAGATGTTGTCAAGCTGAAGAGGGTTCAGAAGAGATTTAACAGGATGTTGCCAGGTATGGCAGGTTTGAATTACAAAGGAAGGCTGAATAGGCTGGGACTTTTTCATTGGAGCGTAGGAGGTTGAAGGGTGACATGATAGTAGTTTATAAGATAATGAGAGGTCTTGATAGAGTTGTTAGGGAGTTTCAAGTCTGGAGGAACATTTTTAAGGTGAGAGGAGAGAGATTTAAAAAAAGGGGAGGCAAATATTTTTTTACACAGAGGGTGGTTCGCATGTGGAATGAACTTCCTGAGGAAGAGGTGGATGTGGATACAATGTTTAAAAAACATTTGGATAAATACATGAATAGGAAAGGCTTATATGGATATGGGCCTGGAGCAGATAGATGAGACTAGTTTAGTCTGGGATTATGTTCAGCATGGACTGGTTGGACTCAAGGGTCTGCTTCTGTGCTGTTTGACTCTTTAACTCTAAATGAGAATAAAGTGAATTCAAAAACTAAATTTTGCAAATGTGGTGCCACTGTTTTAAAAAAGGAGGTAGACAAAAGGCTGGTAACTAAAGGTCAGATATCTTAAAACTTCTGTGGTGGGGAAAATGCTTGAATCTATAATTAAGGAAGAAATAGCGAGACACCTGGATAGAACTGTCCCATTGGGCAGACGCAGCATGAGTTCATGAAAGGCAGGCCATGTTTAACTGAAATTTACTGGAATTCTTTGAGGACATTACAAGCACAGTGAACAACAGGAAACCAGTGGACGTGATGTATCTGGGAGTTCCAGAAGACATTCAACAAGGTGCTGCACAAAAGGCTGCTGCACAAGATAAAGATGTGTGGCATTATGGGTAATGTATAAGCATGGATAGAAGATTGGTTAACTAACTGAAAGCAAAGAGTGATGATAAATGGGTAGTTTTTAGCTGGTGATCAGTGGCTAGTGGTGTGCCTCAGGGGTCAGTGTTGGGACCCCAATTGTTTACAATTTACATAGATATTATAGAGTTGGGGATTAAGTGTAGTGTGCCAGAGTCTGCAGATGTTACTAAGATGAGGGGAGTGGGAGAAAAGAGTGCAGACAATGCAAAGTTTGCAGAGGGATATACATGCTGAGTGGGCAAGAATCTGGCAGATGGAGTACAATGTTGTTCCTACCATCCATTTTGGTAGGAATAACAAAGCAGAATTTATTAAAATGGTGAAAAATTGCAGCATACTGCTCTGCAGAGGGATGTGGGTGTCCTTATGCATGAATCACAAGAAGTCAGTTTGTAGGTGCAGCAGGTAATTAAGAATGCAAATACAATGTTGTCCTCATTGCTAGAATGATGGAGTTTAAAAATAAGAAGGTTATGCTGCAGTGTGTGGGTGCTGGTGAGACCACACCTAGAGTACAGTATACTGTACAGTTTTGATCTCCTTACTTGAGAAAGGATATACAGGCACTGAAGGGACGTACATTGTTTGCAGAGTTCAGAGGGTTGACTTCTGACGAGAGATTGAGTCGATAGGGACAGTCCTAATTGGAATTTAAAAGAATTGGGGGGGGTGGGGGGAGAGAGAAGAGAAGAGAGGCGGAAAGAAGTGAGGAGTTTGTTTCCACTGGTGGGTGGAACTAGAACTAGGGGACATGGTCTCAAAATAAGGGGGAGCAGATTTAGGACTGAGTTGAGGAGGAACTTCTTCTTCTAAAAGGGTTGTGATTCTGTGGAATTTCCTGCCCTGTGAAGCAATTGAGGCTACCTTGTTGAATGTTTTTAAGGCAAAAGGTAGATTTTTGAACAGTAAAGGAATTAAAGGGTATAGTGAGCAGGGAGCAAGTGTAACTGAATCCATGATAGATTTATTGAATGCTGGCCTACTCCAGCTCTTATTTCTTATGTTATTATGTTACATTTTTAAATAACTTTCACAATTAAAGAATGGTTACATTTTAACTTAATAAATCAATGAAGCACTAATTTCCATAAAAACATGATTAACACTGATTTTATTTATGATTATATCCAAGCCATGAAAAGCATGCTCAACACCCATCAAAAAAAATTGCATTTATATAATGCTCACGATAACAGGGATGTACAAAAGCACTTTACAGCCAACTTTCAAAGTGTAGTTTCCCTTGAAATACAGCAGCCTGTTACTCTTGAGCCAACTCCCAAAAATGGCAATATGATAAATGACCAGCTATCTTTTGGAATGTTGACTGGTGATGAATATCAACTCTCCTAATTGCTCTTCTTCTATATAGTCCCATAGGACCTTTTATGTCCACCAGATAGCAGATAGGACTGCATCCAAAATAGTACCTCAAACAGTGCAACACTCCTTCAGCATGCACCATTGTGTCAATCTGATTTTTGTGCTCAAATCATGAAATAGAACTTAAATTCACATCTTCTGAATGTGAAGGCAACAGCACTACCAAATGAGTCAGCAAACATTCCAATACAAGATACAAAATAATGCATTACCTGGTCCACTGTTCACTTACATACACCCAATGCATAAATATGATATTGAATCCCTGCAGCACACCCTCCTATGCTTTCCTTTCTAAAAACTATTGCTCTACCCAATTTCAATAGTGCCTTCAATGTGCTGTCTATTTCTCTCTGATTTTACCAACTTTACCTTAAGCCCAATCAACAAGGGGGTAATTTAGGTGAGCTGGACAAGATATCCCATTACGTGTTGGGAAAGCAGGTTTGAACTGTCATTTCAAAACCAGACACCGTCAACATATTGTCATCTTGGCTATTAGTTTGTATGAGATATCAATACGTGCAGATCATAATATGTCCAGAGGTCACTGGTAGACTTACCTTTCGTTTAACATCAAAAAACTGTGAAAATATCAGTGATCCATAGAAAGCAAATTCCATCATGTAGTGTACGTAAATTTGAAATGAAAGTTCCTGCACAAAAGGGAAGGAGACAGGATTTAACTTTTGGTCCTCTAACAAATATCCTTTGAGTGATAAAAATTTTTTTCCAATTATTTCCTTTTTCAAGCTACCGGCCTTTTTGTTTTAATACCCTGCCCATCTAGTGGAAACTTCCTGTAAATTCATTGAAGACATCCACAGAGATTCTGATTGTTAAATCTGCTTTACTCAGTAGGCAAGGAAGGTACCTGACAAAAACTAACCGAGTTAAACATCAGGGTTTGTATTCCCTATTTGTAAAGGATAATCACCAAAATGTTAAACCATAAGTGGACCACAAATCTTCTACTCTGCTCAGTTTTATTTTGACTTCTGGTTGTATAGTACTGGACCATTCTCAAGCCTAGACTGAAAAATTTTGAAACTTTATACCAGTTTTCAATTTTCTCTTTAAATGCTGCACATTTCAGGGAGTGGGGCCAGTGCTGGCACTTTTCCACTCATTGAACCCATCAAATAGAAAGTCAAAAGTTAATGTAAGTCCTCCATTCAGTGGTCTAAAAATGCATCTTTATCTAAGAGCTTTATTCAAATGTTGCACGTTCTCTTTTTGAGCTGGATTTAAGACCCAGATCATGATTTCTTTGAGCTCAATGATCTATCAATCTCAGTACTGGATGAACTTAGAGGCAGATCATCTGCTGTTCTTAGGGATGGATAACTCTGGAGATATCTGGCTTTTTGGGGTCCAAACCATCTCAGTCCAGAATGGCTGATTCATTGTTCTAACTCAAAATAATCATCATAATTAAGTTGGTGCAGGGCTGAGAGATTATAAAGATGCAAAATACTGCATATGCTAGAAATTTTAAACAAAAACAGGTGTGGAGAAACACAACACATCTGGCAGTATTTGTGGACAGGGAAATAAAGTTAATTTTGAGTAAGATTGGATTCTTCTTCAGAACTCAAATTATCTGAAAGAATATTACATTGTTGAAAATACCATGCAACAGAGGAGATGTTTAGGATGCCCTGACCAGGTGATCAGATCTATAATGATGCAAACTTTTTTATTTTCTAATCTCCGGTAAACATAATTCATCAATTTAACTGCTGCTTTCCCTGTCACCAAATTATGTCTCTCCCTTTGTCAATTATGGATAGTTTTATTTGTTGCACTGCACTCACTAGAAAATGGCTGAGCTCATTATATCTAGAAAAGTAATGGTCGGTAAAGTGAAGACTTTTTCACACCAGCTCAAGTGGATTCAAACACACTTTTACGACAAAGCAAGGTTAACCCATCTTTTGGATGTTGGTCATTGAAGTGGAGAAAGCTGAATATGTTTAATATTCTTCGATTTTGCACTTCGAGCAAATGTATTATCAGATGTATACCAAAGAGTGTTTATTTATTCTATAGGGAGTAGTTTGGCCACAACTAAATAGAACATAGTGAAGTACAGCACAGAACAGGCTCTTCGGCCCACAATGTTGTGCCAAGGATTAATCCTATCTAAAGTAAAATAACCTAGCCTATGCACCCTCAATTCACTGCTGACTATGTGCATGTCCAGCCATTGCTTACATGTCCCTAATGACTCTGCTTCCACCACTACCGAAACGTTGATTCTCCTGCTCCTCGGATGCTGCCTGACCTGCTGTGCTTTTTCAGCACCACACTCTCATGTTGGAAATTTTAGCAAACATCAAGATTGTTAAGTCCCCAGGGCCAGACCAGATTTATCCTAGATTGCTCTGGGAAGCGAGAAAGGGGGTTACTAACCCACTGGCAAAGATCTTTGCTTCCTCACTCTCCACGGGAGTCGTACCAAAGGATTGGAGGGAGGTGAATGCTGTTCCTCTTTTCAAGAAAGATAATAGGGAAATCCTTGGCAATTACAGACCAGTCAGTCTTACATCTGTGGTCAGTAAGGTTTTGGAAATAATTGAGGGACAAATTTATGACTATATGGAAAAGCACAGTGTGATTAAAAGCAGTCAGCATGACTTTGTGAGGGGCAGGTCTCATTGAATTCTTTGAGGAGGCGACGAGACAGGTTGACAAAGGTTAGACAGTGGCTGTGGTGTATATGGACTTCAGAAAGGCATTTAATAAGGTTCCCCATTGTGGGCTCATTCATTAAGTCAGGAGGTATGGGATTCAGGGAGATTTGGCCCTCTTGATTCAGAATTGGTTGGCTCACAGAAGGCAGAGAGTGGTTGTAAATGGAAAGTATTCTGCCTGAAGGTCAGTGGTGAATGGTGACCCACAGGGCTCTGTTCTTGGGCCTCTGCTCTTTGTAGTTTTTATAAATGACTTGGGTGAGGAGGTGGAGGGGTGGGTTAGTAAATTTGGTGATGACACAGAGGTTGGAGATGCAGTTGGTATTATCAAGGGCTATTGCAGGCTGCAGCGCGACATTGACAGGATGCAGAGCTGGACTGTGAAATGGCAGATGGAGTTCAACCTGGATATATGTGAAGTGATGCATTTTGGAAGGTCGAACTTGAATACTGAATAGAGGATTAAAGACAGGATTCTTGGCACTGTGGAGGAACAGCAGGATCTTGATGTTCAAGTGCATAGATCCCTAAGTTCAAGTTGCCACCAAATCGATAGGGTTGTTAAGAAAGCATATGGTGTTTTGACTTTCATTAATAGGGGGACTGAGTTTAAGAGCCACAAGGATTTGCTGCAGCTCTAGTGAGACCATATTGGAATATTGTGTCCAGTTCTGGTTGCCCTATTATAGGAAAGATGCGGAGGCTTTAGAGAGGATGCAAAGGAGATTTACCAGGATGCTGTCAGGACTGGAGGGCTTGTCTTACAAAAACAGGTTGACTAAGCTTGGACTCCTCTCTGGAGAGGAGGAGGAAGAGAGGTGACCTGATTGTGGTGTACAAGGTAATGAGAGGCATAGATACAGTTAATAGCCGGGCACGATTGACTTCCATGAGGGGTCATAGTTTTAAGGTGTTAGGAGGAAGGTATAGAGGAGGCGTCAGAGGTAGGTTCTTTACACGGAGATAGACTAACTCAAACTTTAGAGAGGCTCTAAAGAGACTTTTATTCCTTCATGTAATGTGGATGTTGCTGGAAAGGCTAGCATTTGTTTCCAACCCTAATTGCCCTTGAAACCAGAAGGTTTGGGAGGTCATTTCAGAGGCAGTTAAGGCAATCACATTGCTCTGGGGCTGAAGTAACATATAGAGTCGAAATGGGTGGCACTGGAAAAGCACAGCAGATCAGGCAGCACCCGAGGAGCAGGAGAGTCTGTGTCTCGGGCATAGGCCCTTCATTAGGAATGTGGAGGGGGAAATGGGGATGAGGAATAAATGGAGAGATGGGGCAGGCAAAACCAGGTAGGAAAACGATAGATGGATGCAGGTTGAAGTTATTATGATAGATTATTGGGTAGGGTGCAGGTAGGTGGTAAAGAAGATGGACAGGTAGGACAGGTCAAGAGGGTGGTGCTGAGTTGAAGGGTTGGATTTGGGATGGGATTGGGGGGGGGTGGGCGGTTAGAGATTTGGAAACTAGTGAAGTTGAAGCCAAGTGGTTGAAGGGTCCCAAGGTGGAAGATGAGGCATTCTTCCTCCAGTTGGCAGTTGGCTTTGATTTGGCAGTGGACACAGTCTAGGACTTGCATGTTCTTCGGGGAGTGGCAAAGGGAGTTGAAATGGTTAGCCATAGGGCAGTGGGTTGTTTGAAGGGTGTGTCTTAGAGATGTTCCCTGAAACGCTCCACATGTTGGCATCCTGTCTCCTCGATGTAGAGACCATATCGAGAGCAACTGACGCAGTAGATGATGTGGGTGGATGTGAAAAGATCCTTTGGGGCTTTGGACAGAGGTAAGAGTGGTTGCAGGTTTTAATCTTGTGTGGCAGCAAGGGAAGGTGCCAGATGTGGAGGGTGGGTTGGTGAGGAGCGTGGACCTAACAGAGTCATGAAGGGAATGGTCTCTGCAAGCATGCAGATAGGATTTTATATTAGATTAGATTCCCTACAGTGTGGAAACAGGCCCTTCGGCCCAACAAGTCCACACCGACCCTCCGAAGAGAAACCCACCCAGAACCATTCCCCTACATTCACCCCTGACTAATGGGGCGGCACGTTGGCACAGTGGTTAGCACTGCTGCCTCACAGCGCCTGTAGACCCGGGTTCAATTCCCGACTCAGGCGACTGACTGTGTGGAGTTTGCACGTTCTCCCTGTGTCTGCGTGGGTTTCCTCCGGGTGCTCCCACAGTCACAAAGATGTGCGGGTCAGGTGAATTGGCCAAGCTAAATTGCCCGTAGTGTTAGGTAAGGGGTAAATGTAGGGGTATGGGTGGGTTGCGCTTTGGCGGGTCGGTGTGGACTTGTTGGGCCGAAGGGCCTGTTTCCACACTAAGTCTAATCTAATCTAATCTAATCTAATGCACCTAACACTATGGGCAATTTGGCATGGCCAATTCACCTAACCTGCACATCTTTGAACTGTGGGAGGAAATCGGAGAGACACAGGGAGAATATGCAAACTCCACACAGACAGGCAGCACTGCTAACCACTGAGCCACTGTGGTAGGGTCAGACTGTAGATGATGGAAATGGCAGAGGATAATGCACTGTATCTGGAGATTAGTGGAGTAGAAGGTGAAGTCCAGAGAGTTTCTATCCTTGTTGCAGTTGGCGGGGTGGGGATCAAGAGTGGAGGTGAGGGACGTGGAGGAGATGTGCTGGGGGGTATTGTTGATCACTTGGGAGGGAAAATTGCAGTCCCTGAAATAGGAGAACATCTGGGATGTTGCGGAGCGGAACTGCTCCTCCTGGGAGCAGGTACAGTGGAGGCAGAGGAATTGGGAGTAAGGGATCGCACTTGTAGAGGTGGTGTAGTCAAGATAGTCGATGGAATGGAAATAGATGCCTCTGTTGAGTCAGTCACTGGAGTTGGAGACAGACAGATTGAGGAAGGGGAGGGAGGCGTCGGAGATGATCCGTGTGAACTTGAGGTCAGAGTGGAAGGTATTGGTGAAGTTGATGAACCATTCAACTTCCTTGTGGCGCCAATACAATCATCGATGTAGTGGAGGAAAAGGTGGGGATGGTGCTGGTGTAACTACGGAAGATGGATTGTTCCATGTACCCTGTGAAGAGACAGACATAGCTGGAGCTATGTTGGCCAGACAGGGTAAGCTTAGTGAATTTCCTCTCCCAAAGGAGAGTAGCGAAGCAGATGGATATTCTGAACAAATCGACAATGTTTACTGAGACTAGTTTCAATTTTCAATGGTATTAATTTAGTTTCCTCTAGCTGCCATAATGGAATTTAAACTCGAGTTCTCAGTGCATTAGCCTAGGCCTCTGGATTCCTAATATGCAAGAAAAGTCCTGGAAAATCTCAGCACGTCTGGCAACGTCTGTAGAGAAAAAAAACAGAGTTAACAGTTCAAGCACCATAAGATTTTTATTCAGAACTGAAGAAAGCTAGAAATGTTTTAGATTTAAGCTATTGAAAAAATGGGAGGGGAGAAGGGATAAATGGAACACAAGGACAGGTCAGGGAAACGCTAGAATGAGAAAAAGATAAGAAATCAAAGCTGCCATAGTACAAATAACCAAGGAAATGGTAATGGTTGTCAAAAAGCAACAAAGCATTGGTTTAGAGAAGGTGTTGATGGCAAATAAGAGTGAGTTCTGACAAAAACAAGAGTATGAAAACATGATGAATAATTTGAAGGAGAAATGGAAAAAAATCTTTCAAAACAGCAGACAGAGTTCACGGTCTAATGTTGCTGAACTCTATGTAGAATCTGAAAAGGGTGTAAAGTACCTAACTAGAAAATTAGCAGCTGTTCCTCCAGCTTGCACTGGATCACTCAAAACACAGAACAGAAATGTGAGTGAGAGAGCCAGATGAGTGTATCGAAATGGCAAATAACTAAAAGGTGATGTCATGTTTGTGGACTGAACAGAGGTGTTCCACAAAGCAGTCATTCAGTCTGCACTTCGTCTCTCCAATGGAGAGGAAATTGAACTGAGAGCAGCAAATTCAGCAGACTAGATTGTAAGTACATGTAAATTGCTGCTTCACCTGGGAGGATTATTTGGGGTTTGGACAGTGAAGTTGGGGGAAAGAATTCTCTGGATTATTTATTCTGTGAAATTATCACTGCACCAAATCTTCACAGAACTTCATTCATGTACAAAAATCAAACTAAGTAAAAAATACTGTATTCTGAAAATTTGAAAATAATTGCTGCTATTTTTAAGTAAAATGCATGGAAAAATTTCAAAATATTTTAAGAATTTGTTGAAACAATTGGGGTAGGGTGACACAAAAATGAACCTTACTCCATCCTTTCAAATGAGAATATAAAGCTGTTCTCCTATTGGGTGTATGCAGTGAACTCATTTTCTTTCTGGTCAACCCAAATTCTAAGGTTGGAGCTGGATAAACTCGTCAGACAGGTAAACTTATCAGGAGAAATATCAAAAAAAATGACAGTTTTATGTTGGTGGTTGCGTGAACATGAAAGTAGACAAGTTGAGAGTGCAATTACAAACAAATGGTTAAGTACAGCTAAAATTATTTGTTTTGTAGAATATTAAAAAAGAATACAGTGAGCATAATAAATATCAGTTAAGAAAAAGTTAAGAAATTATTAATACAGAAAATTTTGTAAGATAATACTGTCTTGCATATACAATTGAGAAAATTGCAGTTTTTACACTAGATTAGATTAGATTCCCTACAGTGTAGAAACAGATTCTTCGGCCCAACCAGTCCACACCGACTCTCTGAAGAGTAATCCACCCAGACCTATTTCCCCTCTGACTAATGCACCTAACACTATGGGCAATTTAGCATGACCAATTCACCCGACTTGCACATCTTTGGAAGGTGGGAGGAAATCGGAGCATCTGGAGGAAACCCACATAGATACGGGGAGTATGATGGTGCAAAAGAGAACCGAAGAAGTGTTTGCAGCCATCTTCAAACAGAAGTGCCAAGTAGATGATCCATCTTGGTCTTCTTCTTAGCTCCCCAGCATCTCAGTTACCAGGCATCAGTCAACTTGATACACCACATATGGTATCAAGAAATTGCTGAAGGCACATGAGAAAGTACCGAAGAGTTACTAGGATGATACAATACACACATGAATATGCACATTGAGACAGAACTGCAGGCTCAATGTTGGGAAAAAAAATTGAGGGTGACATAATGGAGATATTTTAAATTATCAAATGTTCTGAGAGGTTGGAAGCAAGGACAGTATTTCCTCTTTGTGACGACTTGCTGCAGCTACAGCAATCGATACAAGATGGTGCAACTAGAGGCAATCAATAGGAGAGTCAGCAAGAATTCCAATAGGGAATGGAGAAGAAATATCTTCACCCAAAATGTGCTAAGAACCTGGAACTTTTGACGACAGGTTGTGCTTAACATTAACCTTTATAAGATCTATTCAAGGAGAGACTGTACAAACATATAAGGGAGAAGAAAATTATAGGTGATAGACTGAGATCAAGAAAGATGGGAAGATGCTCTGCTGGAACACAGTTTAGTTGGATTGAATGGTCTGTTTCTGTGTTGCATATCCAAAGAAATCCTGTGTAAAAAAAGAACTGAAGAAGGCTATTAGGCTAATGCAGGAGATATCGTGATCAATTTTTTTTAAATCAAGTCGGACCCTCTCATTGTTTTAACTGTGCCTAATAGAAGTATTCTTATAGCAGAGCAACTCTCTTTAGTTGGCCTGTAAATTTACTACATGGCATGCTAGTGAGAACATTAGTTCAGTCCTTATCTGGCCTGAGATAGCTAACCTCAGCTTGATGATCAGTGGTTGGTGTGCTACATTTGACCCGAGAATCCCAAATAGGTAAGAAGCAAGACCAAGAGAAAGTTCTTACATCTGATTATTATCCAGTAACACTATTTCATGTGCATTCATGCAGCTGTTACACAGGGACAGGATTTGGCTCTGCTGTGATCCCCTGGATCAAAACTTTTGCCAGTATTTAATTTGTTCATTTCCTGGAGTCAACTTGATCCCAGAAGTTTGACTATCATTGATCTCAATCTGGTCTGTCCTGTGTTGACCTTACATATTCTGAAGAGGCCAGCTGCATACAGTCCATTATATCCATCATCCACTTTTTCCTCTGTTCTTTCTATGTTTTCTGCCAGTCTTCACTCCCAAGAACTATCTCTCTCTACTATCTGCTCTAATGATAAGACCAAAGCATCATAATTTTTATTTGATTTTATTGGCTTGTTTCCTTTTTTCTCCAGCCATTTCCTGCATTTCCTCATTAGTCTATCTGGCTGTGTAGGATAAGTGGAATATCCTCCTTTATGCCCACATAGTCTCATTGTTGTTGTCCATTGCTTTGAGGCCTTCAACATAGAAGATAAAATGGAGCACCTCAGCGTTCTTTTCTTAATATTCAATTTCCTTGAGGTTTACATATACTTTTTTCTGACAACCAGATCTTCCATCACAACAATAACCGGTCAAAAATATGTGAATCATTTCACTTGTTCCAGGACTTCATTTACTTCAATTTTCACTGCTGGAGCTATGTCTCTGCCTATCACCATTATCTTGGTCTTTTTCCACATTCATTTTTAATCTATATGCTATTATTTACATATGATGAATAAGTGTGATACAGCATGGATTCTTTGTATTAGCTACAATTAGAGTGCAAAATTGGTCAAGGGCTTTCCTCAGAATTACAAAAGAATTATTTTTCATGACAAAGCCTCTGACCGTGCTATCACTCACCATTCCTTCCCCTGCAATATCCTTAAACCACTGCAATGAGTGCAATATGTTTATATGAATCAAGGTTTGTAATGTTCATGAGATGGCCAATGAAGGCCTTCAAATGTTCATTTTTCCATGGCCTGGATAACAATTTTATTTTTACCTGAAATAACAGGATGCAATAAAAATGTGCCAGAGCATAACATTAACCAAAAGATAATAAAAATAATTCTCACATGAAAAGGATAATTATACCAGCACTCTCTGGTGTTCCAAAGCCATGGACTCTGTAAAGGAAAGAAGCATACATAAATTTAAAAAGTCAATGCACTTTCAGTATGAAACAGAATTTTAAAAAACAAATTTATAAAGCAAACATTTTTTTAAAATACACACATCAATTCTGACACAAGATTAGCATCTACCAAGAAAAAAAACAAATGCAATACCATTGTTCTGTATTGCACAAAGAAAATGAGTTACAGTTTGGACACTGATTTAAACACATGGATCACTTAAAATTCAACTGATTTTCACTTAGTTTGCAACAGTCAAGACTCATGCATTAACATACAAGAATCTGGCAGACACCCAGCTGAGCTGTTTGCCTCCCAAGTGTAAAACTGCCAAAAAAAATGCTTGTGCTGGAGTTGTTGACAGTTCTGATTATAGATTAACATATCTGTAAATTTGTGCAATTGAACTGAACAAATAAATAGCAAGCTTTCAAAACCAAAGATCCTTTGAGAACTTACATGAATTTCCCCAGTGAGTTTGCTGGACTACGCAACCAAATGAATGTCCGAATTTGATCGATGGCTGTACTGAATGACCGAATCTCAATCAGAGAAACAAAAGAGGGGAAAAAGACTATACCTGGACATAGTAAGAAAAAGCAGGGTTCACCTTTCTTACAGTGCCATCCAATAACCCTTGCTGTGAATGCAGTCTTAATTGCAACAGGATCAGACTCAGATGTGATAGACCTGGCAGCCAAATAGCTCACTAACCATCAGTGTCAAGGCTCAGGCCTCAACAAAGGCTATTTGACTGAGGTACCACATGATGACTAACACCCACAGAATCGTACCCCAACAAGTAGCAATCACCTGCAAGAAAGGCAAACTTAATAGTGGAGAAAAAAAAAGACATTTTTTTTTCAAATTGTGAGAGATCCTAAAAATCTGTTTTCTGCACTAGTACATGTTCCAAACTAAGTATTTAAAATAAGACTAATTTATTTCCTCACCTTTGACAGGTAATAAAAACTGAACGAAAAGGCCCACAGATAGAAGGTGAATTTCCACCTGTAAAAAGAAAATCAAAGTTTTACTAATACAGTGCAACATTGTACAGGAACACCTTAATTTGAAAAATTAAACAAACTCAAATGCATGCATTTTGAACTATTTTCTCATTGTCCAATAATGGGATGCCCAATAGTTTAAAATTAGGTCATGGGTCTAAATAAGTATACATCGAGAGGCAGCAACTAATTTCAGCTGCTTGCCCCACATATAACCTCAGGTAAAAAGTTGAAGCCCAACCCATAAATAGCTCATTTTGGAGGATTTGATTGAAGAAATATTGACAGGGTCCTGGGATGTCCTTCCACCATCTCAGCAACAAGTGAGGTATGAAATGGAGAAATGCTGGGGAAAAATGAACCCCCTAAACATGAACAACAAGGAATGTCTTGGAGTTCTCAAAAGTACATTGGAAAATGTGGTATGACAAAAATCAATTACATGCTCTCGCAGAACTTTGTCAGCAGACTTGGTCTGTCCTGATATCGCCGCAGTTTGAACCATTGTATCACTTTCTTTGTGTCCCAATCCAGCTGTTTTGCCAAACGATTCAGATGAGTTTTACCAGGTTCCTACAAAATTATTAAACAGCCACATAAACTTCATTATTAAGCATCAGAAATTATTTTTCAGGACTACAATTTCCCAGAAGACATAGAAATCTACAATAGTCCTTTGCTATTAATTTTCCTTTCTAATATAAAAGGAAGTTGAAACTTGAAACGTCTAGAAAGAGAAACTAGATTTATGATCCTCTCACAGCAGCCTCAAAGACAGCAGGCTGTATATTTCACATTATCCAGCTTGAGTCTTTTCCTAGATGCAAAATTAGCTCATTGAACGATTTTGATATTCATTACCATGCTATTCGAAAAAGTCAAAATGCACTCAAAGCAAAGTAAAAATCAGAACTAATGATATATCAAAGTGTAGAGTTGAAGTGAATCTTTTTTTAAAAATAATCAATAATTGTGAGCAATGGAAAACAAACTTTCACTTACGAATTAATACTTCACGTAAAACATACTTGGTGATTTTACTGGACATTCTCATAACATTATCATTATTTTCTGTACAGAACTGCTTTTTCTTTGCTTATCTCCATGCACGATTATTATGTGCTGTCCTGGTTTGTCTTTCTTGCTCCATAATCTATAAACTGCAACACATCCAAATTTGTACTCTCTATATCTGTATTAAATACCACTCATCCATTACTTCAGTCACATTGGCTTCCAGTTCCCCAACATGTCAAAATTTATAATTTCCATCCTAGTATTTAAATCCCTTTTAATCTTTATACCTTCTTCAGCTCAATATCCTGCCCCTCAAACTCTCTCATCTTCTGACTGGTCTCTTGCTCATCTTTTCCTCCATTCACCTCACCAATGCTGGCCACGCCTTAAATCATATACCCTATATACTCAAGTAAAAGTCGATCTCATGTAAAAGTCAACCCCCTATTTTTGACCAAAAAATCTGGAATTTTCTATATACCTCAAGCAAAAGCCAACCATAGTTCTTCACAGATAACAGATCAGCATTTGTGAATCAAGATATTTTCCTGCACATAAATGTTACAATGAGGAAATTAATTTTTTCATACTATTATGTATTTTAATACACAATTCACACCAATTTGGCACGAAAGTTTAAGACACATCAGTCAGAGTCAGGTGACAATCTCACTGTGTTCAACTCAGCATAGTTCAGTTCTCGTGTAGCATTCTGGAATACAGTCAAATACCTAGTTGAAGTTTTGAAATTTCTTCATCTATTGTAAAGATGCCCTCCAGAAAAGAACAAAAAATGTACAGCAGCGTTTAAACTGCAAGTTATTGAAGTTCCTGTGAAGACAAATAATTGTGTAACAACAACTGAGTTTTGTGATTCAGAGAAACTTGAGAGGGACTGAATAAAGATATCAAATCAACTTCAGACAATGCCAAAACGAAAGTGTGTCAGAGGTAAAGCTAGCAAGTGGCCACAATTGGAGAAAAAAGTTGCTGAGTGGGTACTTGAAAATTGTCAAAATGCAAAATATATTGGTCATGAAGCCATTCAAATTGATGCATAAAACGAATCAAACAAGGATGGAATTTCGGGTTTTAAGACAAGTACTGGGTGGTGCGCAAGGTTCATGAGAAGGCATGCCTTAATACTTCAGCAGAGAACTAAGATTGCACAAAGGCTGGTATTTTGGACTATAAACATGAATTTCAGCCCCACAGAAGTAGTATCCATGTAACAGCCAACCCCATAAAAGTAACCTTTAAAAAAAAGTTTAAAACAAATTCAACTTTTACACAAGTATATACGATAGGTCCCACACTCTGGAATTCTCTCCCTAAACTACTAACCATCCCCCCTCCTAGAAAGCTTTCCTTGACCAAACCCCCAAGTCTCCTCCTTTAGCTTGTTTTCTTTGTCTCTGTGAATCCCTGTTCATCAATGCAACGTATAAATGCTCTACTACATTCAAACAATTATATAATGACAAGTTGCTGGTAATGAATATTATGTAAAATTAGATTATGTAAGATTAGATTAAAATCCCAGAAACAGTTCATATATTAATGTTTATAACCAATTGGTGTAAAGTTATTTATTTAGTTTCTAAAACTTATCCTCTTGTAGTAATTATTTCAAAGACATGATCAATATAATCTCACCGTAGTTATATCTTTGAACACTTTTTCAAGAACAACATTTTGCTGAGCCTTCTGGATTGGTCTACAATCTACTCCAAGGAACTTAGCAAATGGTGTTGCAATAAACCTAAAACCATTGAAATACAGAAATTGAGATTATACTAGTAAGCACAGATTTTAAAAAGTCACCAAATGCATATTTTTTAATATAATGAAAAAGACTCCATTTGTGAGATTTCATATCCAACAGGATGGAGATCTCTCAAAAATAGACTATGGTATTTGGCAGACCCCACAATTGATTGTGAGAGGTTCTGACAGATTTCTTTAAACCTATACTGAAGGTGCTAAACTAAAAGTAATATTTGTACAATGTTGAGATTTCAGAGCAATAATATATTAATATACAACACCACATTTATAAATTAGATAGCTGTTCAATAATTTTTATAACTTGGTGGTTTCCACTGTATATACTGCACACACATTATAAACAGTAATATTACTATATCCATGTGTTTAAACTTAATCTGACAAGCAAAAAATGATATTGAAATAACAAGTATAGTTGTAGCATTGTATATATGATAGCATTGAAATCCACAATGTTCTAAATTAGAAGAATTTTTAATAAAAGGAGAAAGCTATTGACTTCTTTCAGAACTATTTTGGAGTATTTCATGTCATTGTTTATGATATAAAGAGATAGATACATATTCATGTCTAAACTTGTTCATATATCTGAGGTATGGGGTGAAGGCCAAGTATTTTCTCACTGGAAAGGTAAATTGAACAGTCACTCTAGATTGGTTTGATATTCCTCTCTCATAAGTGACTGTAGGTTACAGCTCTGATAATCTTTAAAATACCATAATCAAAGTGGCTAATGGAATGCCAGCCTTTATATCTACAGGAGTGGAGTATAAGTTATACTGCAGCTACACAAAACCCTGCTGAGACTTCATTTGGAGTACAGTGAGCAGATCTGGGCACCACACCTTTGAAGGATATATTGGACACAGTCTTTGAAGGCAGTAAACATAGGTTTACAAGAATCATAACTGGACTTCAGGGGATAAGTTAAGAGATTATACAAATTTGGCTTATTTGTCTAGAATTTAGATTGTTAAGGGGTGATATGATTGAAGTCTTCAAGATATTAGCAGAAAAAAGACAGAGTGGATAATGATAAATTATTTCCACTGGTTGAAGAGTCTCGAACAGGTGACATAGTTAAAATTAGGATTAGACAGTTCAGGAGAGATGTTAGGAAGCACTCCTACACACAAAGGGTGAAACAGGTTTGGAACTATCTTCCATAAATTGTATTTGATACTGATCAGTTGTCTATTTCAAATATGATAGATAAATTGTCAAGCAAAGCAATTCAGAGATATGGACCAAAGGCAGATATGTCAGGCAGGCCACAGGTCAGCCATGACCTTACTGAATGGCGGAACAGGCTTGAGGAGATGAATGGCCGACTCCGATGTTTCTCGAAAAGTCATACTGGGTTTGAAATGTTAACTCCAGTTCCACCTCAATGCTGGAAATCTGACACAAACACAATGTTGGAGAAATTCAATAAGTCTGGCAGCATCTGTGGTATTTTGCTTTTATTTGACTTAGGGTGTAGGTTTGCTTGCTGAGCTGTAGGTTTGATATCTAGACGCTTCGTTACCTAGCGAGGTAACATCATCAGTGGTGACCTCCAAGTGAAGTGAAGCTGTTGTCTCCTGCTTTCGATTTATATCTTTCTCCTGGATGGGGTTCCTGGGGTTTGTGGTGATGTCATTTCCTGTTCATTTTCTGAGGGGTTATGGCGTTGTGGTTGGAGTGCCAGGCCTCTAGGAATTCTCTGGCATGTCTTTGCTTAGCCTGTCCCAGGACAGATTTGTTATCTCAGTCGAAATGGTGTTTTTATTCATCCATGTGTAGGGCTACGAGGGAGAGAAGTCATGTCTTTTTGTGGCTAGCTGGTGTTCATGTAAGCATAAAGTATGCTGTGAAGATGATACAAGGAGTTTGCAGATGAATATAAAAAGGTTGTGAGTGTGCAAGAAACTGGTAGATGGAATGTAATGTAGGAAAATGTTCACTTTGGCAGGAAAAAGAAAAAGTGCACATTGTTTAAATGGAGGAACGACTACAGATTTCAAAAGATGCAGAGGGTGGTCAAGTGCATGAATCATGAAATATTAGTATGCAAATGCAGCATATAATCAAGAAGGCTAAGGGGACACAGTCCTTTATTGCGGGAGGTGTTGAATATACACGGAAGGATGTTATGCTTCAGTTATACAGGGAATTGGTGAGACTACAGCAGAAACATGCTATTTCGGGTCTCTTTATATGAGGAAGGATTGGTACCTAAAATGAGTGGTATCTTTGATAAACGTAGATTGAATAGGCTGGTTTTGTTTCTACTGGAGTTTAGAAGAATGTGGAATGATTTGATTACAGTGTATCAGATCCGGCGTAGTCTTGATAAGGTTGACATAGAAAGGATGTTTGCTCCGGGTAGGTTTGTCCAGGACTAGAGGGCATTGTTTTAACATTAGGGGTCAACCTTTCAAATCAGAGATGAATTTTGTTCTCTGTTTGACAGACTTTGGAAGTACGTGGAAGTGGAGTAATTAAATATTTTTACGATATAAGTGGATAGATACTTATAGAACAGGCAAATTGTAGGTTATTTTGGGCAGATGGGAATGTGGAATTCCAAACACAAATAAATCACCCTGATTTTGTTCAACAGCAGAACAGCCTCAAGGTGGTGACTGGTATACTTCTACTCTTATTTTATCTACTCTATTAATCCATGCCATTGGCTTTATCCTGCACCACACACCAGCCTCCTGCAATGACCACATTGACATTTTGAAACATCCAATTACCACACTGCACTGCCCTTTTCCTATAACACAGTAACTGCTTTCCTGTTAAAGCATACAGTGAAAGATATGATGATGCAGATGCTAAGGTGCAAAAAGTGAAAACTTCACTAATAAGAAAATTCATTTTGAACAATTAAAATGAAGATAGAAATAAGAATTTAAAACCTTTGTAAGCTTTGAAATCCCTACACTACAAGAAAAGTTGTATAACATTAAACCACATTATAACAAACTTCCATTCAATTCTATATAGAATCATAGTCATAGAGATGTACAGCATGGAAACAGACCCTTCGGTCCCACCCATCCACGCTGACCAGATATCACAACCCAATCTAGTCCCATCTGCCAGCACCTGGCCCATATCCCTCCAAACCTTTCCTATTCATATATCCATCCAAACGCCTCTTAAATGATGCAATTGTACCAGTCTCCACCACATCCTCTGGCAGTTCATTCCATACACGTACCACCCTCTGCATGAAAAATTTGCCCCTTAGATCTCTTTTATATCTTTCCCCTCTCACCCTAAACCTATGCCCTCTAGTTCTGAACTCCCCGATCCCAGGGAAAAGACTTTGTCTATTTATCCTATCCATGCCCTTCAATTTTGTAAACCTCTAAAAGGTCACCCCTCAGTCTCCAATGCTCCAGGGAAAACAGCCCCAGCCTGTTCAGCCTCTCCCTGTAGCTCAGATCCTCCAACCCTGGCATCATCCTTGTAAATCTTTTCTGAACCCGTTCAAGTTTCACAACATCTTTCCAATAGGAAGGAGACCAGAATTGCACACAATATTCCAACAGTGGTCTAACCAATGTCCTGTTAGGCCGCAACATGACCTCCCAACTCCTGTACTCAATATTCTGACCAATAAAGGAAAGCATTCCAAATGCCTTCTTCACTATCCTCTCGAGCTGCGACTCCACTTTCAAGGAACTATGAACCTGCACTCCAAGGTCTCTTTGTTCAGCAACACTCCCTAGGACCCGACCATTAATTGTATAAGTCCTGCTAAGATTTGCTTTCCCAAAATGCAGCACCTCACATTTATCTGAATTAAACTCCATCTGCCACTTCTCAGCCCATTGGCCCATCTGGTCCAGATGCTGTTGTAATCAGAGGTAAACCTCTTCGCTGTCCACTACACCTCCAATTTTGGTGTCATCTGCAAACTTACTAACTGTACCTCTTATGCTCGCATCCAAATCATTTATGTAAATAACAAAAAGTAGAGGGCCCAGCACTGATCCTTGTGGCACTCCACTGGTTACAGGCCTCCAGTCTGAAAAACAACCCTCCACCACCACCCTCTGTCTTATACCTTTGAGCCAGTTCTGTATCCAAACGGATAGTTCTCTCTGTATTCCATGAGATCTATCCTTGCTAATCAGTCTCCCATGGGGAACCTTGTCGAACGCCTTACTGAAGCCCATATAGATCACATCTACTGCTCTGCCCTGAATCTTCTTTGTTCCTTCTTCAAAAAACTCAATCAAGTTTTGAGATATAATTTCCCACGCACAAAGCCATGATGACTATCCCGAATCAGTCCTTGCCTCTCCAAATACATGCACATCCTGTCCATCAGGATTCCCTCCATCAATTTGCCCACCACCAACATCAGGCTCACTGGTCTATAGTACCCTGGCTTGTCTTTAACCGCTCTTAAGCAGTGGCATCACGTTTGCCAACCTCCAGTCTTCCGGCACCTCACCCGTGACGATCGATGATACAAATATCTCAACAAGAGGCCCAGCAATCACTTCTCTAGCTTCCCACAGAGGTCTTGGGTACACCTGATCAGGTCCTGGGGATTTATCCACTTTTAACCGTTTCAAGACATCCAGCACTTCCTCCTCTATAATCTGGACATTTTGCAAGATGTCACCATCTATTTCCCTGCAGTCTATATCTTCCATATCCTTTTCCACAGTAAATACAGATGCAAAATTTTCATTTAGTATCTCCCCCATTTTCTCTGGCTCCACACAAAGGCCGCCTTGCTTATCTTTGAAGGGTCCTATTCTCTCCCTAGTTACCCTTTTGTCTGTAATATATTTGTAAAAACCCTTTGGATTCTCCTTAATTCTATTTGGCATAGCTATCTAATGTCCCCTTTCTGTCCTGCTGATTTCCCTCTTAAGTATACTCCTACTTCCTTTAAACTCTTCTAAGGATTCACTCGATCTATCCTGTCTACACCTGACATATGCTTCCTTCTTTTTCTTAACCAAACCCTCAAATCTTTAGTCATTCAGCATTCCCTATACCTACCAGCCTTCCCTTTCACCCTGACAGGAATATACTTCCTTTGGATTCTTGTTACCTCATTTCTGAAAGCTTCCCATTTTCCAGCCATCCCTTTACCTGCGAACATCTGCCTCCAAGCAGTTTTCAAAAGTTCTTGCCTAATACCATCAAAATTGGCCTTTCTCCAATTTAGAACTTCAACTTTTCGGTCTGGTCTATCCTTTAGAAAATATTGAAGGTTACTATTTTTAAAAAATCTTTTAAAAGTGCAATAGATTGCAATGAAACTAATTTTGATGATTGAGGGATGTATTTTTTAAAACAGTGAAAAAAAGAAGCTAGAATAGTCATAGGAATTCTTTAAGAATGTACTCACGAGAGTTCAGGAAAAATGTTTTCTGTTAAAAGAAAATACAATCTAATCAATAATAAAAAACTTAGATGAATAAAAGGATAAAAGAGAAAAAATTAAAGGAGGGCAAAGGAGATCAAAAAATTAAAATTTTTAAAGAACATAATAAGTAGTACAAATACAGAAAGAACAAATTAAAAGTAAGGCTAGAGATAGGATCTTAAAGGGTTGTGTAAAATCAAGACTCTATTATAATAATAATAATGAAATGGCAGAAATATTGAAAGTTACTTCACGTCAATTCTCACCATGGAGGTTAACTTGACAAGGCATGACTTTAAAGAGATTTCAAAATAAAATCTCAAAAACTTTAAGATGGGAAGTGAGTGATAATTGAAAGGATAATTATACCCTGATAGGATAAAATTCATGGACCAATTGGATTATACTGACACATGCCAAAAGAATGTAACAGGAAGAGATAGCAAAGACCTATTAGATATGGACATATAAAATTCAAATAAAAGGTGAAATGTTTCGATGGACAGGACATGTTGTACCTATACAGAACTTAAAAAGAGAAATAGAAAATGTCCTAGAGTACTTTAGACCACTTAGTACAGGTAATGCAATCTTTATTCAAAGATACAGGTAAAAAAATCTAGAAAGAAGAAGTACAGAACAGTTTGAACAGATTTCAAACCATGTTTGACCAACATTATTGCATTATTTAAGACAAGGATAATGTAGTGAACATAATATTCTTGCTTTTTTTAAAAAGGAAGTCATCAATAATGTACCAGGCCCATGACTAAGGTCAGAGATTGTGAAGTTAAGGACGAGAAGCAGAATGAATAGCTAACTAGTTACAAAATAGAATAACAAAGAGTCAAGTTTCAAGATGATTATTCAGAATTTAAAAAAAATAATCACAACTCCAGGTTATAGTCCAACAGGTTTATTTAGGAGTACTAGCTTTAGGAGTGCTGCTCCTTCATCAGGTAGCTATCCTAAACCCAATGTTGTACTATTCAGATTGGAAGAGGGTGGGAAGTAGTGTTTTACAGGATCACTGCTGGGACTACTGTTGTTCACCACTTTTATTGTGATTTGAACCTGACAATTGGAAGTACAATATCAAAATAATAATATGATACCAAATTGGGTAAGGATACCTTATACTGAGGAAAACTGCAACAAAATATGATAAAGATGTTAACAAACTTGCAGAATCAACTCACAGCACAACCTACATGGATATTTGTTTCTGTTACTGTACTAGGTAACCTTGTGCTGGGGGAATTGAGCTTTTAGTTTTCTCTGCCTAAGTCTCAGCCCAGAAAATCCCTTGACAGCATAGAAGAAATTCAAATTCATCAAGGGGAGAAAAGGTACGATCCTGTATTTTTGCATTGCAAGGCACAAGTAGCCAAGTCAAGAATTTTAATGTAAAATTAATACATTGCTTAGGTCCCCTTATATATATATTTCTTTTTGAGAACCCTACCATATATAGAATGTCAAAACCATGGAGTGGTACAAGTGTGATTTGCTAAAGGTATTGGAAAAGCAAAGAACTGGATAGCTCATTCAAAAGTATAAAGTGCCACTAACCAGTATTCTTTTTACATGGGGTAGGTCACTATTGGTCAGAAGCAGGAGGCTTTTCACTGCAGGCTCAGTTCTCAGTTTCTATGTGTATCTTCATAGAAAATTACTGACAAGTGCCTTTCATGGATTATTGAATTTTGGACAATTAGTGAGTGAGTCATCTGGAGCAGGAAGGTCCTAAGTTTTATTTCTGTGCAGTGTCAGCTGATCTTCACCAGACCAACAAAACAATTAGCCTCAGCACTCACTGAATAAAGGGTGAAGTACTTTTCACCCAGCAGCATTTACTTGTCTGCCCTGAGACAGTGGAAGCAATTTTGGCTGTACAATCATAACATGTAGGATAGTGAATCTCTCCCAATTTTTAAACCAGCGAACAAAGCACAGAACGGAAACTTATCTTGTGTACTTCCCGATTAAATAGAAATTTAGTTAAATTCAAGTTAAGTCTGTATTTTAATCCTAATCACCAAACTAAATTTGGAACCATGACATCTCCATGTACAGCTACCAATGTTTAAGTCCATCATTGCTGTGTGTTGCTACCTGAATAATAATCTCATCCAAAAATATCTCATACTTTCTGAAGCAAAAGGAAAACATTCAATGTTATGTGGATACTTATTTATCCAATGTGTGTATTTTGAAATCGTGATGTAGTCATGTATATACCCTGACTTTACCATCTTTATAAACTTCACACATTGCTCCCGGTGAAGTAACATGTTTATCCAAAAGTATCTGAGCTTAGGAGGTCCAGATTGTTTTATGATTGCTATTCAGGAACTGGATTCTGGTAAAATATGTGCATGGAGCTTGGCTGAGGATGGAATCAAATTTGGCTGTAATGCTCTAACATTCAACCAAGTTATTTTATTGCATGCAAATAAATGAGCATATGGGAAAAGTACAGAGTATTCAATTAGCTGTATACAATCAATGTCTTTCGGCAAGTGAGTAGCAGAGAAGATGGAGAAAAATACTGCAATGGAAATAACATCTTCTAACAACAATCACGACTGAACAACAAATTATTATTAGCTGTTTAGCAGTTTAAATGTAACTACAATGTGGAATATTTTTACTAAGTTTCTTTCTATTAACTTTATGAAAAACAAGGTGCTTGGACTTTCATGACACATTTTCTATAGGAAAATAAAATATCACAACATAAATTACACCTTTTATTATTTTCAACCTTCCTTTCCTCTCCAAAGTCCTTGAAGGTGGTTTCATTTTTCAAATCTATGCCGACGTTTCCTGAAAATCCTTGTTTGAATTGCTCCAATTCAGGTGTTTATTTCTGCTGCAATACTGGAATGGCCCTGATCAAAGTGGCAAATGACATCCTTTCTGATTTGGAGATGCCAGTGTTGGACTGGGGTGTACAAAGTTAAAAATCACACAACACCAGGTTATAGTCCAACAGGTTCAATTGGAAGCACTAGTTTTTGGAGCTCCAAAATCTAGTACTTCCAAATAAACCTGTTGGACTATAATCTGGCGTTGTGAGATTTTTAACTTTGGACATCCTTTCTGACTATGGACATTGCATTCCTCCTTAAAATTTCTCCAATATGTTGGCAGCCTTTGTCATGTTAATCGCATCATCCTCTCTAAATAGCCCTCCTCCATAAACCAGCTTGGTGGGACCACACTTATTTGTCCCCATTCAGTAATTATCCAGCTATAATCAGAGAATGATCAGCAATAGTTTCTCTGCCAGTACCCACACCAGTACTTCTGATTGCTTCCAATGATCTATCATTGGCCCCTTTCTATTTTAATCTAAATTAACCCATTGGTGACATCCTCTGAAAACACAGTAGTTTCCAAAAAATATCATCTCCATCTCACTGTCACTGGACCCCTCCATTATCTCTAAACCTTCATGCAGATGGCCCCAACATGCAGTATTGAATGAGCAGAAACTTCCTTCAACAAAATATTTTGGAAAACTGAAGCCATTGTCTCTTACCTCCAACACAAAGTGCTCCCTAACCCTCAGTTCTATCCTTCTCCCTGGCAGCTGCACATCATTGAACCAAATGGCTCACCATCTGTTGTATTTGACCCCAAGATGTGCTTTTATTCACAAATCCATTCCAAAACAAGGCTCACCTGCTTCCACATCTTCAACTTTTCTCACCTGTCCTTACCTCAACTCATTTGCTTTTAAACACATCCACATCTTTGCTAGCTCTAGGCTTGATTTTTCCAATACTGTTGCCACATACTTCTCATTTTCTGTCCTCCATAAACTTGAGTGCATCCAAAACTCCACTACTTTATCCTAACATGCACGAAATCCCATTCACCCTGTATACACCAATCTACATTGGCTCAAGTTTCAGCAATACTATTTTTAAATTTCTACCCTTCTTCTCTCATGCCTCCATGATGTCACCCCTCCCTACTTCCAGACACCTCCAGCATTGTAATCCTGAGATCTCTGATCCTCTAAATTCTGAGCTCATGTGTGATCTTTTGTAACCATATCAGCATCTTAGGCTCGGATCCCTGGAATTCCATACATGAATTTCCCTGTCCTCCTTTGACTACCCAGCTACTATCTCCCTCAATGGTGTAGTGTCCAACCTTCTATGATAGTTTTGGGATGTTTTACTACACTAAAAGCACCTTTTTCTTTAATACGAGTTGTAATCGTTAATAGATAAGAGCTACGTTATAAACTCAAAGGGGAAAAATGTGCCGGACTGGGGGAAAGAATGAGGGTGTCGGACTACGTGTAGATTGATCATAGGACCAACATAATGGATTGCATTATGTCAAACTGTTGTAGAACCATGGACAATGTGTCAGAACTACAATTGCCTGGCGACGTCTGTCGGCAGAACATTGCCAGCACATTTGAGAAGTTGGAAGTTCCGATTGACCCAGCCTTTCTTTTTTAAAACATGAGGATAGCTATGTTTTGGGGGCGGGCGGGTAGACGGCCGCTTAAAGTCAAATTACCAAATAAATTACTTTCAAATCATTAGAAATGTGTAAACATTTTATTAAAGGAAGTGCCGGTTTGTCAAGAAAGAATGCCAGCGTACATTCGCCCTCCTCAGGAGTATTTTCCTTTCTCTCTTTCCCCCCATTACCTTTCAAACAGAAGCCGCAATACGTAGATCGCCCAGGTCCAAGGGAGAATAAAATACAAATCCTTAAGCCGGGGGTACACTGGATCCTGCGAATTTTCCAGCTGTGCCCTGCTGACATTGTGGGGCAGCCAAAAACTCTCGTCCCAGACTGAAATGGAAAGCCAGAGCGGCAGCCAACCGCTGCCCTCCATCATCGGAGCTGCCAAATCCACACCAGACTGAAAGACTCAGCCTTACAGCGAACGTGACCCCTACCGTTCTGTCTCATCTATTGGTTAAACATATTCGAAAACAAATTCCTGCCTCGGCTTCCACAAACCAGCGCTCCTTGTTAAATAAAGTCTCTAGGACCCCACTTCTTTAAAAATTAATTACATTATGTATTAATGAAAGTACTCATAAACAAAATTAGATAACATTAAAGTTGTCAAGCAGGTATGCTATATACATTATGTGCACGGAAATTTGCCAAAAGGAATTGCCTTTTTTATTCTCAACCTGAAATCTCTTTAAAAGTTTAATTTTTCACGTTGATTCAAAAAGTTGTTTATGCCGAAGTGACACAACGAACAAGTCAATGAAACCGCTCGTAGGAGGGCTCTGAATTAACATATACAAGATTGAAGCGCAAACCTCTCGATATTTAAAAAAAACACGGAAGCACCGCGCCTTCCCTCAACGAGGAGGATACATGTACAAGGCCCAGTAAAATCTGAAACTGTTTTAGAGCAGAATAGGGTCCGTTCCAAGCATGATAATTTCTGATTCGATTTTATTTTTAAATCGAACCATTAAAGCGGACTATAAATTTGTCTGGATAGTTTTCGTGACAATCGATAACATAAAATCCCTCGTGTGTGGGGGCAGGCCATTCGGCCCAACAAGTTCACACCGAATCTCTGAAGAGCATCCCAGCCCTGCCCTATCCCCACATTTCACATGGCTAATGCACCTTAAGATTGTGAGATGAAGCCGGAGGAAACCCGCACAAGACAGTCGACCGAGGCTAGAATTGAACCCATGTCCGTAGCAATATTAGGCATCAGCATTAACCACTGAGCCATCATACCATTCCCAAATTTATACAAAAAGTACTAGTCATAGACAAAAAAAAACCTAGAAAAACACATTTAAGGTCATAAACCCTGTTTAAAGTTAAAACAAGACATGAGATAAACACTATTTTTCTTGTTTGTGAATTATCTGGTAAACTTCGGTTTTGTAAACTGCCAACCCGTATCATTGAACAAAACAATCCTTTTGCTAGATTGGAAACTGCCAACTCGCTAACTGTACTAATTACATCAGTCGGAAACCACAACAGGAAATTATCAAGATCGATCAAATTGTCTTGCAGTATCGAAGGCTGTTAAATCATCTTTCTCACTGTTAGGTGTGGACAAACTTGATGGTTAAAGCTGATTGTTTCTGAGAGGTGCCGTGCAATGGTTTCATTCAGCACATCTGCAGAGCAGCTAGAAATGTAGATTTTTAAAACTTCCCTTTCAACGACTTCGTGCCCAGTATTTTAAAACAGTCATCTTTTCAATAATACGTGTAGTTGTTGTCTGATAAGAAAGATGGTCTCTATGAAGAAATATGTGTTAGTTTTACTTCACATTCGAACTATTACACTAATAGGATTTCCAGAATTTGAATATAGAGGGCAGAAGTGGCGCTGACTTTTTTTAGTTTAATAAATTACACTTTCTCGTTTATAATTCTACTACAACATTGTTAACCATTGGCTTATTTGTACAGTATATGAGTCACACTGCCCGATTATGTTCTGTAATTTACTGTTTAGGTTTATTTGCACATTTGTGGGTGGGGTTCCTTTGTTACTATGTAGTAACGGGGGGGTGGTGGTGGGGTGCCGCTAACATATTAGTCCATATTGATTCCTGATGAAGGGCTCTGGCCCGAAACGTCGAATTTCCTGTTCCTTGGCTGCTGCCTGACCTGCTGTGCTTTAACCAGCAACACATTTTCAGCTAATATTGAAACAGTGACCATCATGGTTCTGATCTATGTGCTTGTTCATACAAATCAATTTTGTACATTTTACTTTATTGATGAAAGTCATGGCGCATTTTATTTCCAGAGCAAGAAAAAAACTTTACATTCAAAAACACAAAAAAACTATTGATTATAATAGTGAACAATTTGTTTTGACATTTCCTGTACATTAGGGGCCTGCATCAATGTCTACCACCAGGGATATGAAACTTATCAAGTCCTAAAGCACATAGTTGGTAGACTGAGTCTGCAACAGGTGGTGAGGAAACCAACAAGAGGGGAAAGTATACACTGCAGCCTGATGGCTCAGCGGTTAGCACTCTGCCTCACAGACCTAGGGACCTCAATTTGATCCTAGCCTCAAGTGATTGTATGGAGTTTACATACAATCCCTGCGTCTGTGTGGATTTTGAATGGGTACTCTGGTTTCCTCCAACGATCCAATGATGTGCAAGTTAGGTGGCCTGAATATGCTAAATTGCCCAGTGTCCAGGGATATGCAGATTAAGTAGATTAGCCATGGAAAATGCAGGGTTACAGGAATGGGTGGGTCTGGGTGATGCTCTTCAGAGGGTCAGTATGGATTCAATGGACCAAATGACCTGTCTATGTTGAAATACTTGACCTCATCTGCTCAATTGTCCTGCTGCAGATACACTTGCCTTTGATAGTATTGACAAGAATGATCACTGCTCAGTCCTCGTGGAGGTGAAGTCCCATCTTCACATTGAGAATACTAAATAGGTTAGCTTTCAAATAGAATAAGTAACACAAGGCTGGCCATCCTTGAGGTACTGTGAGCCATCAATGTTGTAGTCCAACTCAATCCACAACCTCAGAACTTTCACCACTCTATCAGTAACATCAAGCCATGGGATCAACTCAGGTTCACTGAAGAATATAGGAGGGCATATCAAGAGCAGCAGCAGACATACCTGGTAAAGTTACAAAAAAAATGACTACTTGTCTGTCAAACAACATAAATAGGCCAGTAATAGAGCTAAATAATTCCACAACCAAATGATCACATCTAAGCTTTGCATTTCTGACATTCTGGCTGTGAATGGTGTTAGACAAGTAACTCAGAAGAAGAGGCTCACAATCATCCAAACCTTTACAGATGGAGCAGTTGTCTTTTGCCTAAAATGGGGAATTTCAAGACTAGTGAGCATACTTTCAGGTGAGGAGAGAGATATTACAAGACATAAGAGGCAATTTCTTTACACAGAGGGTGATTCGCATGCAGAATGAACTTCCTGAGGAAGTGGTGAATACGAGTACGATTACAACATTCAAAAGATTCGTAGGGATTCTAATTCTACAAAAAAAAAGACATTTGGATAGATACATGAATAGGAAACGTTTGGAGGAATATGGGCCAGGAGCAGGCAGGTGGGACTAGTTTAGTTTTTGATTATGTTTGGCATGGACCGGTTAGACCAAAGTGTCTGTCTGTATGACTCTATATGGCTAAAGCATTTGCTCCAATCTTCAACGAGAAATGCCAAGTGGATGATTCATCTCAGCCTTTTACAATGGTCCCCAGCATCACTGATGCCGTTCTTCAGTTAGTTCAATTCACTCAATGCAAAATCAAGAACAGCAAAGACTACAAGCCCTGACAATATTCCAGCAATATTACTGAAGATTTGGGTTCTAGGACTTCCCACACCCCCATTCAAGCTACAATATTGTCATCTATTGACAGTATGGAAAATAGTCCAGGAAGGTCCGTACACAAAAAAAAGACAAATTCAATCTGGCCAATTACAGCCCCAGCAGTCTACTGCTGATCATCAGTAAAGTGATGAAAGACATAAATAACAGTGCTACAAAGCAGCATTTACTTAGCAATAACCTCCTCTCTGACATTCAGTCTCGGTTCTGCCATGATCACTCATCTCATGATCCAATTACAGTCTTCATTCAAATACAGGAAAAAAACAGCTGTATTCCAGAATTAAGGTAAGAATGACTGCCTTTGACATCATGACTGCATTTGATCCAGTGTGGCATCAGGGATGAAAAGTGGGGTCAATGGGAATAGGGGGAAATGTTCTGCTGGAAAGAGTCATACCTGGCACAAAGGGAGATAGTTGTGGTTATTGAAGGTTAGTTAACTCACCCCAAGTCACCACTGCTGGAGTTCCTCAATGTGGTACCCTAGTCCCAACCATTTTCAACTGTTTTAGCAATAACTTTCCAGCTTAAGGTCAGAAGTGGGGATATTTACTGATGATTGCACAATGTTCAGCACTATTTAGGAATCCTCAGATGCTGAAGCAGTTCATGTCCAAAGGATGCAAGATTTAGCGACAATATTTAGGTTTTGGCAGGTGAATGGCAAGTAACATTTGCATCACAGGAGTTAGGGAATGCCATATCTAACAAGGCTAAAAATCATGCAACATCAGGTTATAGTCCAACAGGTTTATTTGTAAGTACAAGCTTTTGGAGCACTGCTCCTTCATCAGCTAGCTGATGAGGCAGGATCGTAGATCACAGCATTTATAGTAAAAGATCAAAGTGTCATACAACTGATGCGAAGTATTGAATAAACTTGGATCGCTGTTAAGTCTTTAGGACAGGCAGTTAAACATTCAAGGAATAACAACTTATGGAAAAGACAGGGAGACAAGCACAGGGGTCAGGTTTGCCTTGTTAGCTAAGAATGAGATTAAATCTATGGCACTGAAGGACATAGGGTCAGATGATGTGGAATCTGTGTGAGTGGAATTGAGGAACCACAAAGGCAAAAAAACCATAATAGGCGTTATGTACAGACCTCCCAGCAGTGGTCAGGACCAGGGACGCAAGATGTACCAGGAAATTGATAAGGCATGTCAGAAAGGCAAGGTCATGGTGACCTTGGGGGAACCTCAAAATGTATGTGGACTGGGTGAATAATGTTGCCGGCGAATCCAAAGAAACAGAATTCATGGAATGCTTAGAGGATGGCATTTTGGAACAGCTTGTGATGGAGCCCACAAGGGAGCAGGCTATTCTGGACTTAGTCCTATGTAATGAACCAAGCTTTTATAAAAGGTCTTAAAGTAAGGGAACACTTAGGAGGCAGCAATCATAATATGGTAGAGTTCAGTCTGCAGTTTGAAAGAGAGGAGGCAAAATTAGATGTAATGGTGTTACAGTTAAATAAAGGTAATTACAGGGGCATGAGAGCGGAACTGACGAAAATCAGCTGGAAGCAGAGTCTAGTTGGGAAGACAGTAGAGCAACAATGGCAGGAGTTTCTGGGTGTAATTGAGGGCCTAGTACAGAGCTTCATCCCAAAGAAAATAAAGATTATCCAGGGAGGGGTTAGACATACATGGTTGACAAAGGAAGTCTAGAAATGTATCAAAGAAAAAGAGAGAGCCTATAAAGTGGCCAAGAGCACTTGGGAAATCAGAAGATTGGGAATACTACAAAAACAAACAGAAGATAACAAAGAGAGAAATACAGAAGGAGAGGATCAAATATGAAAGTAAGCTAGCCAATAATATTAGAAATGATAGTTAAAGTTTCTTTCAATACATAAGAAACAAACAAGAAGCAAAAGTAGAAATTGGGCTGCTCCAAACTGATACTGGAAGGCTAGTGCTGGGAGATAAGAAATAGCTGAAGAACTTAATAAGTACTTTGTGTCAGTCTTCACAGTGGAAGACATGATAATAGCGCAACAATTAAGGAGAATTGGGGACAGATTTGAGTATGGTAGCCATTACAAAAGAGAAAGTGTAAGAAAAGCTAAAAGGTCAAAAAATCAATATACTTCCTGGCCCTTATGGGCTACATCCTAGCATTCTGAGAGAGGTGGCTGATGAAATAGCGGAGGTGCTGGCTTTGATCTTTCAAAAAATCACTGGAATTAGGGAAAGACCCAGACAATTGGAAAATCGCTGTTGTAACCCCCTTGTTCAAGAAAGAATCAAGACAAAAGATGGAAAATTATAGGCTGATTAGCTTAACCTCAGTTGTAGGTAAAATTCTAGAATCCATCGTTAAGGATGAGATTTCTAAATTCTTGGAAGTGCAGGGTCAGATTAGAACAAGTCAGCATGGATTTAGTAAGGGGAGGTCATGCCTGACAAATCTGTTAGCATTCTTTGAAGAGATAACAAGTAGGTTAGACCAGAGAAACCCAGTGGATGTTATCTATCTAGACTTCAAAAAGGCCTTTGATAAGGTGCCTCACAGGAGGTTGCTGAATAAGGTGAGAATCCATGGTGTTCAAGGTGAGTTACCGGCATGTATCGGAGATTGGCTGTCTGACAGAGGCAGAGAGTTGAGATAAAAGGTTCTTTTTCGGAATGGCAGCCGGTGACAAGTGGGGTTCCACAGGGTTCATTGTTGGGGCCGCAGCTGTTCACTTTATATATTAATGATCTGGATGAAGGGACTGGGGGCATTCTGGTGAAGTATGCTGATGATAAGAAGTTAGGTGGACAGGCCAGTAGTACTGAAGAGGTAGGGAGGCTACAGAAAGATTTAGACAGTTTAGGAAAGTGGTCCAGGAAATGGCTGATGAAATTTAATGTGAGCAAGTGTGAGGTTTTGCACTTTGGAAAAAAGAATACAGGCATGAACTATTTTTTAAACGGTGAGAAAATTCATAAAACCAAAGTACAAAGAGATCTGGGAGTGATAGTCCAGGATTCTCTAAAGGTTGATTTGCAAGTTGAGTCTGTGATTAAGAAAGCAAATGTTGTGTTGTCATTTATCTCAAGAGGGTTGGAATATAAAAGCAGCGACATGCTTCTGGGACTTTATAAAGCTCTAGTTAGACACCATTTAGAATACTGTATCCAATTTTGGGTCCCAGACCTCAGGAAAGACATAGTGGCTCTGCAGCATGTCCAACGGAGATTCACACGGATGATCCCTAGAATGGTAGGCCTATGATGATTGGCTGAGGATCCTGGGATTGTATTCATTACAGTTTAGAAGGTTGAGGGGAGATCTAATAGAAACTTACAAGATAATGCATGGCTTAGAAAGGGTGAACGCTGGGAATTTGATTCCATTAGGCAGGGAGACTAGGACCTGTGGGAACAACCTTAATATTAGGGGGGTCAATTTAGAACAGAAATCAGGAGACAGTTCTTTAGCCAGAAAGTGGTGGGCCTGTGGAATTCATTGTCACGGAACATAGTGGAGACCGGACGTTGGGTATTTTCAAGACAGAGATTGATAAATTCTTGATCTCGCAAGGAATTAGGGGCTATGGGGAGAGTGCAGGTAAGGAAATTAAAACGCCTATCAGCCATGATTAAATGACGGAGTGGACTCGATGGGCCAAATGGCCTTGCTTCCACTTCAATGTCTTATAGTCTTTAAACACTGAGAATGGGGATGCAGGTTTCAAGTGATTAATATGTAAATCCCAGAACTTCTGTCAAGTCACAGTCCTGACATAACTTAAGGTTTTATAAACAAAAGTGACATCTCAGCTCAGACAATGCAGTTACATATTACTCATTCAAACTCTGTAATACCATTCTATGTGATTAAAGACTTAATAGCAATCTAGGTTTCTTTAGTACTTCACATCTGTGTGAAAAGATTGCCCCTTAAGTCCCTTTTATATTTTTCTCCATCACCTTAAATCTATGTTTGCTAATTCTGGACTTCCCCACCCCAGGGAAAAGACCTTGGGCATTTATCCTATTCATGCCCCTCATGATTTTATAAACCTATATAAGGGCACCCCTCAGTCTCTGACGTTCCAGAGAAAATAGCCTCAGCCTCTCCTAATGGCTCAAACCCTCCACACTGGCAACATCCTTGTACATCTTTTCTGAACCCTTTCAAGTTTCACAACATCCTTCCTACAGCAGGGAGATCAGAACTGCACTCAGTACTGTATTCCAAAAGTGGCATAACCAATGTCCTGGAGCTATGACATGACCTCTCAACTCCTATACGCAATACACAGGCCAATAAAGGCAAGCATACCAAACGTCTTCTTCACTATCTGTCTACCTGCAACTCCACTTTCAAGGAACTATGAATTTGTACTCCAAGGTCTTTTTGTTCAGCAAAACTCCCCAGAACCTTACTGTTAAGTATATAAGTCTTACCCTGATTTGCCTTCCTGAAATGCACCTCACATTTAACTAAACAAAGCTCCATTTGCCACTCATTCCCTTTGGCTCATCTGATCAAGAGCCTTGACAATTCAATTTGGTTTGCTTCTCTCTTGTGATTGCATAGCCTTGCCATAGAAAATACTTTGTATTCTGTAAGGAACCGTGCTTCCTTGCACAAGAACATGGTCCTATTCATCATCAAACTGGAGACAAAATTTTAAAAAAATCAGAAAGTTGATTTCCAATAGTAAAGGTCTTCATCATTAGCAAAAACAGAAGGAATGTGACTCTCAAATAATGACACCAACAATTCTAACTCCTTTAACATTATAAAACGCCAAGGTGCCTTGCAGGATTACCATAAAATGAAGTATGACAGCCAGCCACATAAAGAGACATTAGGTCACATGATCAAACCTTTATAGGACAAGGGATTTGCCATTTTAAATTAATACACAACAAAGTAGGACTGATTTGGATTGTGATAAACTATTTCTCTTTTTCTTTAAACCAGGCTGCAGCCTTTGGCCCAACTGATCACACGAGGCTCCACCACACCTCCTTTATTGCAGAATAGGAATTCCCTCACATGGTTCTATTCCTACCTGTCAATTTGTAGCCACAACATCATAACATTTTCTGCAATGGCTTAATTATGTCAGGAATTCCCAAATGATATATTATTAGTCCTCTGCTTTTTTTTCATTCACAAGTTGCCCCTCAGTTACATCATCCGAAAACACAACAAATTTTATGTTAACCTTAACAAGACACAGTTCAACTCAGCACTGTATCTGCCGATGTCTCCACTTTCTCTGATTGGTCACATTGATTATCTACTATCCAATATTAGATGGGCAGAAATTTCCTCAATTAAATATTAGGAAGAGTGAAGCCATTGTCTTTGGTCTTTGCCATAAACTTTGTTAGTTAACCAACAATTCCACCCCTCTCCCTAGCAACTGTCTAAACATGTGCAAGGTTTTAGCACTTGCATTGAATATCTTCATCACAATATATTATGGAGGTTCAATCAATCACAAGCTGCTTATAGTCCAGGCATACAATTTGACCTTGAGTTGAGCTTCTGACTCTACATCTGCTCTATCACCAAGACTGCCTACTTCCATTTCTATGACATTGTGTATCACACTTCCTGCCTGAGCCCAGCTGCTGCTGAAGCTTCATTTTAATATTTATTACTTCGAGATTCAACTATTCCAATGCTCTGAAGGTCAGCTTCAACCTCCCATTTTCAACTTTGAGTATACCCAAATACCCGTTGGCTGGATCCTAATGTTTACCCAATATCCCTTTGCCTCACATTTTGGCAGTGCTCTCAATTTAAAAGGAAATTCTCATGCTTGAAATCCCTCCATTCTTCAAGCCTCCCCTTCTCTGCATCCTCTAGTTTTCCAACCAACTTAGATCTCTATGCTCTCCAGTCCTGACTTTGTGGATCACTGACATTCTTTATTCTAACATATGTAGCTGAAGGCACAGCTACCATAGAGCTAATCTTTGGAATTTCTTTCCTTGCTGACAAAGGTGTTGCCGGAAAAGCGCAGCAGGTCAGGCAGCATTCAAGGAGCAGGAGAATCAATGTTTCGGGCATAAACCCTTCTTCAGAAATGAGGAAGATGTGCCAAGTAGGCTAAGATAAAAGGTAGGGAGGAGTGACTTGGGGGAGGGGCATTGGGAATGCGATAGGTGGAAGGAGGTTAAGGTGAGGGTGATAGGCTGGAGAGGGGGTGGGGGCAAAGAGGTCGGGAAGAAGATTGCAGGTCAAGAAGGCGGTGCGGAGTCCGAGGGTCGGGACTGAGATAAGGTGGGGGGAGGGGAAATGAGGAAGCTGGAGAAATCTGCATTCATCCCGTGTGGTTGGTGGGTTCCAAGGTGGAAGATGAGGCACTCTTACTCCAGGCGTCGTGTTGCCATGGTCTGGCGATGGAGGAGGTCAAGGACCTGCATGTCCTTGGCAGAGTGGGAGGGGGAATTAAAGTGTTCTGCCACAGGGCGGTTGGGTTGGTTGGTGCAGGTGTCCCAGAGGTGTTCTCTGAAACGTTCCGCAACTAGGCAGCTTGTCTCCCTAATGTAGAGGAGGCCACATCAGGCGCAGTGGATGCAGTAAATGATGTGTGTGGAGGTGCAGGTGAATTTTTGACGGATATGGAAGGATCCCTTGGGGCCTTGGAGGGAAGTGAGGGGGGAGGTGTGGGCACAAGTTTTGCATTTCTTGCGGTTGCAGGGAAAGGTGCCAGGAGTGGAGGTTGGGTTGATGGGGGGGTGTGGACCTGACCAGGGAGTCGTGGAGAGAATGGTCTTTCCGGAACACTGATAGGGGAGGGGAGGGAAATATATCCTTTCTGGTGGGGTCTGTTTGGAGGTGGCGGAAATGACCAAGGATGATACGATGTATCTGGAGGTTGGTGGTGTGGTAGTTGAGGACCAGTGGGGTTTTGTCCTGGTGGCGATTGGAGGGGCAGGAAGTTTCAAGGGCGGAGGAGCTTGCTTGGCACACCCTCCTCATTCCTGAAGAATGGCTTATGCCCGTAACGCCGATTCTCCTGCTCCTTGGATGCTGCCTGATCTGCTGCACTTTTCCAGCAACACATTTTTCAGCTCTGATCTCCAGCATCTGCAGTCCTCAATTTCTCCTAATTTCTTTCCTTAACATCTCTACATGTTGGCCTGGTTTTTACCTTCTCTAAAGAGGTGGATAAATCGACATTTTGGGTGTAACCTCCACCTTCTGACGCTGCCTGGCTTACTGTATTCTTCCAGCCTCCTGACTGTCTATTTTGGATTCTGGCATATGCAATTTCTTTTGTCTTTTACCTTCTCTAAGGCATTATTACAAATATCATGTCAGGTTCATATTTGGTTCAGCTCATAGTAACCACAAATGTTGGCAAATGTTAGTCTATGCTGCTGACACAACTAAAGTGAATTTAATATAAACAGGAATTAGTCAGTAGATAGTCATTGGAAAAAAATGACAATTTAGTTGATTTAATGAGTAGGAGATATGGGAGAAAATCAGGCTTAGCAGTCATTATGAATAGCTTAAACAGGAGAAGCCACAAGCACTTGCACACCTGCCTTCTTCTTAGTCCCTTTGGAATGAGGATACCTTGCTTTTCCTTCAGTTTGATGGTTTCCAAGTAAGCTGATAAGTCCATTATGCGTTCTGCAAAATCTGCCACATAAATGGCAAGTTGTGCCTGAAATGTTGGTTTGACATGGTTATTTGAAAGTTTGTGCACTTCCTTCAAACTCTCAACTTTGCCTCTTTATGTTCCCAACGTAGTTCTCTCAATGTGTTTTAATGGCATCTTTAATAAGCCATCTCCATAAGTTAGCTGGTATTTTTGACCTTTTAAGGGTTGTTTGGAGGACATTCTTAAAGCATTTACACTGCTCTCCAGGGAGCCCCCTGCCATCTATGACAAATAGAACAGCTACTTTGCTTTAGCACACATACAAACGTCAGTGACAGTCCTTGTAGCATCATGATGAAGGGCTTATGCTCGAAACGTCGAATTCTCTATTCCTGAGATGCTGCCTAACCTGCTGTGCTTTGACCAGCAACACATTTGCAGCATCATGATTGTGTATCCACTTTTGGGCCAAAAGGCCTTTGGTTGAGTCCAGAGGCACGTCATAACATGCCTGAGCAGCTTGATTAAACTTATCTACAACGACATACTCTGTCTAGGGCTGCTGGTCCTGAGTGATTTGCAACCTCAGTGCTGGGAAGTCTCACTGTGAGAGAATACTGCTGTCAGTCTACCTTTCTTATGACCAAATTCAAAGGAATTCCACCCTTCTTAACATAGCAGGGCTGCAGCGCAGGAGGCCATTCAGTCCATCTTATCTGTAACAACCCTGTCAGAACCCCACGCCCCCGCAAATGCTTATTCTTCAGGTAGCTATTCAAGTATGTTTTGAAAGCCTAAAGAAAAGGTTCTCCTGTCGTCGCCAACGTTTGCTGGAATCTGCTTCTAGAACATTCCGGGAGCTCACCTGGTGACGTCAGGACGCCGACGTCAGGTGCGTTGCTCTCGCAAGATGGCGGCTGTCCTCAGGATGTTCTGAAGTTGCGGTAAGATCCGACCGTATCCAGCAGCTCAGGATGGACGACAGCTCCCTGTCGGACTCTGAGAGGCTGTCGGGGGAGCGCTGGGCTCCGGTGGGAGCGGTGGCTAGCCCCGAGGAGACGGAGAGGGCTGCCGTCCCCACCGAGGTAGGCCTGGTATGCGGCGGCGCTGGGGTGGCGGTGATGGCGGAGAAGATGCAGCGGCTGGAGAGCGAGCAGGAGCTGCTGAACTCCTCACTGCTCGCCCTCACCTCGCATTTCGCCCAGGTCCAGTTCCGCCTCAAGCAGATCGTCAACGCTCAGAGCGACGAGAAGGAGCGACTGTTGAAGGAGCTGGAGGACTTCGCCTTCAAAGGCTGTCCACAACCTTTTATCACCCGGGCTCTGGACGGGCAGCAGCTGGACAATGCGGTAAAAGACATCATTTTCATTCAACCTATTATAGAATCCCCCTTTCTTAAAAAGTCCATTTAGATTTGAAGACAAGTCATTTTTCCCACAAGTCCAATTTTCTTGGGAATTAAATGATAGGAAGTTGACAATCGCAGCCAGCTACTAACAAATCTGAAGTGCTGAAACTCATCTCCAGCATGGCAATGATATGGGCCGTTTCACTACCTCCACCACCACCATCCCTAATCTTCTGCTTACTAGTTTGTAACTTAGTATGTTTAAAAAATGCCAAATCAGCTAACCTGACCTACCTCTATTTTGATGTCCTTGATTGCAGACTTGCTGTAATAAAATGCATATCGTTCAGGCCATCCAGCTTGAGTATACCTAATGATGCAGCCTCAACAGTCCACTGCATTAAAGAATCCCTCAAACTTGCTGTCCTTTCAAGAGAAGAAATTCCTTGTCATTTCTGTCCCTGGATGACCCTTACTCTGAGATTGTGCCTTTGGATCCAAAATCCTTCCACAACGGAAAAGAACCTTTTTAAAATATGTAGAAAGGCATGTTCAGAGAGAGATTAACAGACTGAGTAAATTGGCAAAATGTTAGCATGTGGAATATAATGATGGAAGATGGAAAGTTAATTTTGGAAGGTAAAACATGTGTCATTTTATTTAAATAGAGAAACACTACAAAAGCTGTAACACAAAGAGACTTCGGTGTACTTTTTCACAAAACTAAAAAGCTAGGACACAGGTGCCACAGCTAGTTGGAAAGGCTAATGGAATGTTGGCCCTTTTTCTTTCAAGGGATTTGTAGTGTAAGGGTAGGTAAGTCTTACAACCGTGCAAGGTGCTGCTGAGACCGCATCTGGATTAATGTGAGCAGTTTTGATACCCTTATTGAAGAAAATATATTATTTCATTGGAGGTAGTTCCTAGAAGATTCACTGGGATAATCCCCGGTATGAGAGACTGGGGTGTACAAAGTTTAAAAATCACACAACACCAGATTATAGTCCCAACAGGTTTAACTGGAAGCACTAGCTTTCGGAGTGCTGCTCCTTTGTCAACCACCTTTTTTTTTAGATTAGACTTACAGTGTGGAAACAGGCCCTTCGGCCCAACAAGTCCACACCGACCCGCCGAAGCGAAACCCACCCATACCCCTACATTTACCCCTTACCTAACACTACGGGCAATTTAGCATGGCCAATTCACCTGACCCGCACATCTTTGGACTGTGGGAGGAAACCGGAGCACCCGGAGGAAACCCACGCAGACACGGGGAGAACGTGCAAACTCCACACGGTCAGTCACCTGAGTCGGGAACTGAACCCGGGTCTCGGGTGCTGTGAGGCAGCAGTGCTAACCACTGTGCCACCGTGCCGCCCACAAACTGCAAACTTTATTGGACTATAACTTGGTGTTGTGTGGTTTTTAACTTGATATGAGAAAAGGTTGAGTTCTACTCGTTGCAATTCAAAAGAATGAAAAATGGTCTCATTGAAACATATAGGGTATGTTTTCTTTCCCATGTTTTCTTTCATGGGAGTATCTAAGATTAGAGGGTATAGTCTGAGAATTTTAATGGGGCCAATTTAAGACTGAGATGAAGAATTTCTTGAAGGTTGAGCCTTTAAACTCTCTTGCCAGAGAGAAGGAACAGTGTCTTTGTGTATATTTAAGGCAATGACCGACTTTTTCTTGATCAGTAGGGGAATCAAAGGTTATGAGCCAAGGGCAGCAAAGTGGATGTGAGAAGTGACAATTGGCTGTGATTGTTTTGAATCGGGGTAAAGTAGACTTAAGGAGTTGAATGGCCTCCTACATTTCCTATTTCTTAATACCTCTGTATCTACTCTTTCAAGCTGTCTAAAAATCTTGAATGTTTTAATAAGGTGCTTTTCCAAACTCCAAATGAGTCCAGGCCAACCCACTTAAATTGGAGGTGTAGTGAACAGCGAAGAAGGTTAGCTCCCCAAGTAGAACAGGACCTTGATCAGATGGGCCAAGGAGAGGCAGATGGAGTTTAGCTTAAATGTGAGGTGCTACATTTGGGAAGGCAAATCAGGGCAGGGCTTGTACACTTAATGGTAAGATCCTGGGGAGTATTGCTCAACAAAGAGACCTTGTAGTGCAGGTTCATAGTTCCTTGAAAGTGGTATTGCAGTTAGACAGGATAGTGACGAAGACATTTGATATACTTGCCTCTGTTGGTCTGTGCGTTGAGCATAAGAGTTTGGAGGTCATGTTGCAGCTGTACAAGACATTGGTTAGGCCACTTCTAGAATACTGAGTGCAATTCCGGCTTCTCTGCTATAGGAAGGATGTTGTGAAACTTGAAAGGGTTCAGGAAAGATGTACAAGAATGTTGCCAGATTTGGAGAGTTTGAGTTATAAGTAGAGTCTGAATAGGCTGGAGCTACTTTCTCTGGAGTGTCAGAGGCTGAGGGGAGATCTTTTTATAGAGGTTTATAAAATCATAAGGGACATGGATAAGGTGAATAGCCAGGTTTTTTTCCCCTGGTTTGGGGGAGTCCAAAACCAATGGGTAATATGTTTAAGGGAAAATATAAAAGGAACCTAAGGGGCAACCTCCCTACACAGGGTAGTCCATGTATGGAATGAGATGTCAGAGGAAGTGATGGTGGCTGGTCCAATTACAGCATTTAAAAGCTATCTATGGGTAAATGAATAGGAAGGCTTTAGAGGAACACGGGCCAAATGCTGGCAAATAGGACTAGATTAATTTAGGATATCTGGACAGCATGGACGAGTTGGACCGAAGGATGAATTTCAGTGCTGTATGACTAATCTCGCCTTTGAAGAATTTTTCTAATGAAGAACGGTCTGGTGACCTTTCTCCGGACTACCTTTAATACCTCTCTTTCCTGCATTTGATGTAGCTCCTTCCTGTATGAGCACACTTACTGCTCATTATTCAACTGAATTTCAAAAAGACGACATGAAAGTAGACGAAAAAATTTCATCTAGAAATATGTGGATTCAGAGTGTCAGAATGTCCATGTATAACATTTTTTAGTCACTAGCTATTCGATTATCTGTCATCAGTTTTTTGTTTGTGCAAAACTATGTATCAATTCCACTGGTACAGTTTTTTTTGAGTAATTGAACAGAAAATATTTTCAGTACGAGATATGAATTTACACTGGGATTCTCAAGGGAATTATACCATATTTGTTGTTTTTTTTGAATGAATAGATTTAATTAATTTTAGAATATATAATATTTCACTAGGATGAACAAAGTAATTTTTTTTAACAATTATACAAGTCAGTATTGGCCTTGTGAAAGCAGGTGTTTTGATGCAGATTTTGCATCTTTGCAAATGTATTAAAATTGTAACTACAAGTATGCTGTTAAATGTTGAAAGCAAAAGCTTGCATTACCTATACTACAATATAAGGTTAAAAGATTAGAAAATCCAAGATATTGCCAAAGCTGGAAAGCACAGATATTAGTTTGCATCTGTGAAAAGGAAAGGCAGGTCAAGTGTGCACTTGGCATTTAGTATTAAGACAGTGTTCTGAATGTAGTTAACAACTTTTGTATGCTGGCTGCACTCTTTCCTCCATGTGATTACTTCATCATAGTGATACCTGACCATTAGTCTGTTCACTTATTTCTATTGGGGACAAGTTTTCCATTACTTTGTCTTCAATAGCAATGGCAAAGCAACTTGCCTACTTTAGAATTGCTGCGACATGTTATACATGGACATGACATTTGGGAGAGCATCATAAACCATATTCAAACATCTCAAGTGACAGGTTTCCAAAATTTTCAACTTTACTTAATTTTTAAATTATGATATTTACAAGGAAATCCAAGGATCCATAACTTGCAACATTCTTTGGATTAAACAAGTAAGTTGTTGCTGATTAGTATAGCAGACAATTGCCATTAGCTGTTCAATTTTGCAAAGGCCAGCGTTTTCTGGTTTGGTTTATATACAGGTAAAGAATTGAAAATTTTACCCACGTAGCTTAGTTTAATTTGGAATGAAATGTTCAGTGAGACAGGATAATGCTGAGATTGCTGACTTAAAGCAGCAGAAAGTTAGAAGAAATTAAATGATTGCTACACATTAAAATTAATCTAATCTTCTGTTTTTGTTTTGATCCTGCCTAACCAACAGGAAGGTTTGGTAAGTTTATATTTAAAGTTTAATGATTTAATATAGATTACTGATAATTGTGCCTTTTACTTAATGCAAAGTACAAAACATTCTTTTTTTTTAAGTAACACGTGGCCAGGTAATGCAGTCCTTTAGATAGTAAGCTCTGTTGAAAAAAGGAAGTTCTCACCACATCAACTTTTTAGCTGTGGGGCCCTGACATCCGGTGCCAATAGTCATTGAAGTCAGTTGATGTGGCAAGATGTTCCTTTTCTTGTGCTGTTGGGTTGCTGTTTGATCAAGTGTAGCTGGATATTTAAAGGCCATCTGAGTGATTATTACTGAGCAATAGATCTGACCCTGCAAAAAAACTTTTGTATTTGTACAGTGTTTTAACTTTTAATTACCTTAAAATTAATTTTGAAAAGTGATTTTAATAGCTGTAATGATTGTGCTTTAAGAGTTCAGTATCCAGAGGTGGGGGGAACTGCGAACGTATGAATGTGAAAATGAGTGCTTGTGATATTCGAGAGTTAGTGTTTTGTTTTGCTGAGGTGTATTTTTATTTATTATTATTTATTATTTTGATGTTAGTTATTATTTATTTAGTTTAGTTGTGGTTTTTATATTTTTATATATATTTGTACATCAGGCCATGATTGGGTTTTTAAAATGTTGGTTCTTTGTATTGTTTTGAATTGTATTGTTTTGTATTTGTTGTAATATTTTAAAAATCTGTTTTTCAATAAAAATATATTTTAAGATTTTAAAATGGTTTGAGTGAAACATATTTCAGCATCAATTTTAATTCATAATCCAACTGCTATCTTGCTGTATGAAAAGGCTGTCATTTTGATCAAAGTGGCTTTCATTTGTTGTTTGGCCACCTGTGGAAGTCTTTAGCGATTGGCTGTTTGGATGGAATGTTGACTGCCATAGGGTACACAAGGAAACCTCATTATAGAAATGGTAATCCATTCAATGGCAAGAAAGATAATGTTTTTTGCCAAGAGGTTGTTAATGTGGCAGAGTAGAAATTTGCTGGTGAAGCATGTACATTAACTGATGTTTGAACCAACTTTGACCAAAAAGTAATAGATTAATTTGCATTGTTCAAGAATTACCAGAAATATCACTTGTCTGTTTGGTCCTTGCATATCTTACATGCACATAGAACATAGACCGCTTCAGCGGTTGGCCTCAATGTTGTGCCGACCTGTGAAAATAATCTGATGCCCATCCACCTTACACCATTCCATTGTTATCCATATGTATGTCCAATGCCCATTTAAATGCCTTTAACGTCGGCGAGTCTGCTACTGTTGCAGGCAAGCCATTCCATGCCCCTACTACTGAGAGAAGAAACTACCCCTAATATCTGTCCTAAATCTATGTCCCTTTGTGTTAGCCTTCCCCATCTGAGGAAAAAGACTCTCGCTGTTCACCTTATCTAACCCTATGATAATCTTGTATGTCTCAATTCAGTCACCTCTCAACATTCCTCTCTCCAGTGAAAACAGCCTCATTTCTCTCAGCCTTTCCTTGTTAGGCCTTCCTTCCATACCAGGAACATCCTAGTAAATCTTCTCTGAACACTTTTTGCTAAGCTTCAACATCAATCCTATAATGCGGTGACCAGAACTGCATGCAGTACTCCAGTTGCAGCCTTACCAATGGCTTGTACAGTTAAAGTATGACCTCATGGCACCGAAATCCATTCCCCCTACCAATAAACGCCAACACACCATAAGCCTTCTTAACCCTATCAAACTGGGTGGCAACTTTCAGGGATTTATGCACTAGGACACCGAGATCTCTCTGTTCATCTACACTGCCAAGAATTTTACCATTAGTCAAGTACTCTGCATTACTGTTACTTCTTCCAAAGTGAATTGCCTCACTTTTTCGCATTAAACTCCATTTGCCACTTAGCCCAGCTCTGCATCTTATTCATGTCCCTCTGTACCCACCACATCCTTCAGCACAATCCGCAACTCTGCCTACCTTAGTGTCATCCGCAAATTTACTAACCCATTCTCTATGCCCATATCCAGATCATTTTTAAAATTGGCAACAGCAGTGGCCCCAAAACATCCTTGCAGAGCACCACTGGTAACTGAGCTCCAGGATGAACATTTTCCATCAACCACCACCACCTGTCTTCCTTCAGCTAGCCAGTTTCTGATCCAAACCACTATGTCCTCTTCAATCCCAAAACTCTGTATTTTGTGTGGAACCATTATCAACCACCTTACTGAAGTCCATATACACCACATCAACTGCTTTACTTTCATCAACCTGTTTTGTCACCTTCTCAAAGAACTCAATAAAGTTAGTGAGGCATGACCTACCCTTCTCAATACGGTGTTGACTATCCCTAATCAAATTATTCCTTTCCAGATATTAAATCCTATTTCTTTTAACCCTTTCCAACATTTTGCCCACAACTGAAGTAAGGCTCCGTGGCCTATAATTAACCCAGGGTTGTTCCGACTCCCTTTAAACAGGGGAATAATATTTGCTATCCTCCAGTCCTCTGGCGCTACTTCTGTTGACAATGATGACATAAAGATCAAAGCCAAAGGCTGTGCAATTTCCTCCTTGGCTTCCCAGAGAATCCGAAGTTAATCCTACCTGGCCCAGGGGTCTTTATCTATTTTCAGTACTTCCAAGATTGCTTAAAAACTCCTCTTTGTCAACCTTAATCCCATCCCATCTCATCTTGGAGCCTATTTCTGTATTCTGACTAACATTGCCCATTTTAAAACGTGAATACTGATGAAAAGTATTCATTAAGTGCTTCCCCTATGTCCTCCGATTCCACACAAAACCTTCCACTACTATGTTTGACCCTAATCTTACTCTAGTCATTCTTTTATCCCTGATATACCTAGAGAAGGCTTTAGGGTTTTTTCTTGATCCTATCCGCCAATATTTGGAGACATTGGATTGGGTGTATAAGGTTAAAAAACTTATAGTCCAGCAGGTTTATTTGGAAGCACTAGCTAGTGCCGTTGGACAATAACCTAGTGTTGTGTGATTTTTAACCCTATCTGCCAACAACTTCTCATGTCCTCTCCTGGCTCCTCTTAGCATTCTCTTGAGATCTTTTCTTAACTTCTAACTCTCAAACCCCCTAACTGGGCCTTGACAACTTATCCCCATGTAAGTTATCTTCTTCCTCTTGACAAGAGCTTCAACTTTCTTAGTAAACCATGGCTCCCTCTCTCAACAACTACCTCCCTACCTGATAGGTACATACTTATCAAGGACCCATAGTAACTGTTCCTTGAATAAGCTCCACATTTCAAGTGTGACCATCCCCTGCAGTTACCTTCCCCATCCTGTGCATCCTAAATCTTGCCTAATCGCATCTTCATTGCCCTTTCCCCCAGATAAAACTTTCCCTGCGGCAGATACCTATCTGTGCCCATTGTTATTATAAACATAATGGAATTATGGTCACTATCACCAAAGTGTTCACCTACTTCCAAATCTAAGACGTGGCCGGGTTCATTCCCCAGTACCAAATCCAATATGGCATCTCCCCTTGTTGGCCTGTCTACATACTATGTCAGAAAACCCTCCTGCACACATTGAACAAAAACTGACCCATCTTAACTACTTGAACTATAGTATTCCCAGTCAATATTGAGGAAGTTAAAGTCCCCCATAACAACTTGTTACTCTCGCTCCTATCGAGAATCATCATTGCTATCCTTTCCTCTACACCCCTGGAACAATTCAGAGGCCTAGAGAAAACTCCCAACAGGTTGACCTCTGCTTTTCTGTTTCTAACCTCAGCCGAAAGTACCTCAGTGGATGAGTCCTCAAATATCGTCTCAGCTGCTGTAATATCCCCCTTGATTAACAATGCCCCCCCCCCCCCACCTCCACCGTCCTCTTTTTAACCATCATATCTGTTCTTGCTGAAATCTCTAAATCCCAGAATCTGCAATAACCATCCCTGTCTCTCCTCTACCCATGTCTCAGAAATGGCCACAACATCGAAATCCCAAATACCAACCCATGCTGCAAGTTCACCCACCTTATTCCGGATGCTCCTGGCATTTGAATTACGCACGTTGCAAACCACCACCCTGATTGCCAGTGCCTTCTCGCGACCTTGTAAACCTCTTCCTGACCATATTACCCTCAACCTCTAGTTCACTAGAACTAAAATTCAGTTTCCCATCCCCCTGCTGCATTAGTTTCCCCCCACTCCCACCCAAGAGCATCAGGAAATTTCTTGTCTCCCAGGATGTTGGTAGTCCTCTGTAACTCACAGCTGTAAACCAAACTTTGCTTGCCCTATATAAGCATGTTTCAGGACCCTTGATGTTAATTACGATGTTTTATTTTCAAATTAATTTTTACAAACCTTTTTTTCCCTTGACCTGTTGAATTCCTTCCTTCCCCTTGTCCTACAATCTGCTGGCTTGTTTTCAGAATTTTTTTTTCTGTCTGAAACGGTCTGTCATAGTCATAGAGGCGTATGGCACAGAAACAAACCCGGTCCAACTTGTCCTTGCTGACCAGACATCCTAACCTAATCTAGTCCCATTTGCCAGCACTTGGTCCATATCGCTCTACGCTTTTCCTATTCATATACCCATCCAGCTGCCTTTTAAATGCTGTAATTGTACCAGCCTCCATCACTTCCTTTGGCAGTGCATTCCACACATGCACTACCTTCTGCATGTAAAAGCTGCCCTGTAGGTCCTTTTTTTTTATATATAATATCTTTTGCCAAAACCCATGCCCTCTAGTTCTGGACTACACCACCCTAGCAAAAAACTGTCAGATTGTGTTGGGGTGCAGAAGCAGTTTATAATGACTGTACTATCTCAAAGCGTAATGTAGATAACAGTTTACTAGGGAAACCCAACTCAGGACCAAGGCTGCATCAATTGGGATGTATGAATGTGTTTACAAGTTGTTGACTTGGTTTGCCCTGCTGGTATTCACAGCTTGCACAGATAGGAAGTGTAGTGCTGAAGTGTATTTTTTAATTCTTTGAAGAGACTTGGGAGTCATCAGCAAAGCCAATGTTTATTGCCCATCTCTAATTGGCTGTGAACTGAGAACTGTTTGCATCATTTCTGATCAGTTGAAAGTCAGCCAAGTTGCTGTAGATCTAGAGTCATTTGAGCTGTATGAACAGTTTTTCCTTCCATAAAGGTGGGTTTTGTGACAATTGATTGCTCGTGATTATTACTGAGGCTAATGTCCAATTCTAGATCTTATTTACTGAATTTAAATTCCTTCAGTTGCAAGAGAGATTTGAAATCTTATCCCCAGAGCATAAAATTGTGCCTCTTGAATACTAATCCAGTGATGTTATCAAAGTGATATCATCTTGAGTGTCATATGTTGGATTTCTGGGGTTGAGGTTTCTAATCCAACTTAGATTTGTTATGCATATGTTCATGGTGGAGCTGAGCCTGCTGGGTGCAGGAATTTGATGGGTTAGTAGTAAATGTTAGAAGAGGTACAAGTAATTAATTACCCTGAGTCAGGGTGGTGGTTATTGTCCAATGTCTCAAGGAGCAGACTCAAAAAGTTAGTGACCGCAGTTAGAAGGTGGATTGTGTATATCAAAGCTATGAGGATAATGTTCAACATTGTTTGTGAGGCTGCTCTATTGTGAAATTGGAGGAAGGGTAGTTTTGAGGTTACAAGGAGTTGGATGAGTGAAGTAATAACAATGACAGTGTAGAGTTGGTGGAAGACACTATATTTATCCCACGTGGAATTTCAAGAGGAACGTGGGGAAGGCTAATTTGAACACAAATGGTGAAGCAGCTTTGACATCTTTTCCAGCTTTCTATATTCCATATCTGGAAATATCAAAATAAGGGTATTTTATTATTTTTTTTAATTTTAAAAACTGCTGTTTTGAAGTTTTTTTGCCATTTCAGCATTGAAAGTGTAAAATGCAATGATTTGTCTCAAATCAACCCTTGGGCTGAAAACATTACTATTGCTTTAGATTATTGTTTTATCCTGCTCCAATAGTTTGCATTTATTACTTTGTTCCTCTAGGACATAGCTGCACATGTTATGTTTTAACTTTTTTGCTGTACATCTCCAATTTAATCTAATTTACTAACAATATATAACATTCCTGCATTTTGCATTCAATAGTTTTAGATTTCGTATCATTACTCATGAAACTTACAAATATGTATTTGTTTATGAATAATAAAGCTTCAGTTTTCCCAGTATTTGGTCAATTTGGATGGAACCTGTGATTGTAATGTATATTTGAAAGAACAGAATATAATACTGATTTATTTTTTTGCTTAGACTGAAAGGGAAAAACTTGAAAGACTTGAGGCCCAACGGCAGAAACAGAAAGAGTTGATTATACAGCTAAAGACACAGCTGGATGACTTGGAGACGTTTGCTTACCAAGAGGGCAGCTATGAATCCCTCCCTCAGTCAATAGTCCTAGAACGGCAGCGGGTAAGGCTTGTGACTTTATATTGTTGAACCTCGTTGTATAATAGGTGTCATTTTTCATGTCACTTGTAATCAATTTAATCTAGCAGCACAGTCAACCAAAAGTAACTGTATTAATATTGCAACAGCTTTAAGTTGTTTCAATCTGGATCTTTCTCTGTGTCAAGACAACCAGAGGAGGCTGTGGCACAGTGGATCTGGGAACACTGCTTTGAATTCCACCTTGGCCAATTGTGAAATGTGAATTCAATTGAGACCTGCAGGTAAAAGCTAGACAGTTGTGAACCATTAATAATTGCAGTTGTAGAGGAATAATACCGTGTTATTTTCTGGGTCTGTAGAATGTGAGGGAGCAAAAATGGCCTTTGCAGTGATATGTACTTGTCAGATGTGGGAGTTTAAAGAGAGTTTAAGGGTTACTGCGGATTATATCTGCCATAAATGCTGTTGGATGCAAATCTTATCAGATCGAGTGGATCGGTTGGAGAGACAGAAGCGATGAGGAATTTGCAACAGCAACAGTATGTGATGAATGGCAGTTATAGGAAGGGGGGAATGTCTCCGATACAGTCACATAGATGGGTTAACTCCAGGAAGGGTAAGAAAGGTAGGCACCTAGGGCAGGAGTCTTTTGTGGATATACCCATTTCAAACAGGTATGCTGTTTTGGAAAATGTTGGGGGTGATGGATTCTCAGGAGAACGTAGCACGAACAGTCAAGTTTCTGGTATTGAGACTGGCTCTAATGCAACAAGTGGTACGTCAGCTTCCAAGAGATCAATTTTGTTAGGGGATTCTGTAGTCTGAAGTACAGACAGCTGTTTCTGTGGCCAGCAGCGAAAAAGCAGAATGGTATGTTGTTTCCCTGGAATCTCAATGATTTAAACTTGTAAAGTGAGTGGTGTGGGGTACCCAGGGAGGTAGTGAGGTAAGAGATCAATCGGAGACTGGTACAGAAGTGAGTCAAACAGTCAGGGCAGGCAGGGACAAGGTAGGACGAATAAATTAAACTGCATTTATTTCAATACAAGGGGCCTAATAGGGAAGGCAGATGAACTCAGGGCATGGTTAGGAACATGGGACTGGGATATCATAGCAGTTACAGAAGCATGGCTCAGGGATGGAGAGGAACTTCTTAAGTGCTTACAAGACAATTTTCTGATTCAATATGTGGATGTACCTACAAGAGAAGGTCAAGTTTTGCACCTACTCTCTGGAAATAAGGCAGGGTAGGTGACTGAGGTGTCAGTGGGGGAGCACTTTGGGGCCAGCGACCATAATTCTGTTCGTTTTAAAATCGAGATGGAAAAGGATAGACCAGATCTAAAAGTTGAAGTTCTAAATTGGAGGAAGGCCAATTTTGATGGTATTAGGCAAGAAGTTTCGAAAGCTGATTGGAGGCAGATGTTCACAGGTAAAGGGACGGCTGGAAAATGGGAAGCCTTCAGAAATGAGATAACAAGAATCCAGAGAAAGTATATTCCTGTCAGGATGAAAGGGAAGGCTGGTAGGTATAGGGAATGCAGGATGACTAAAGAAATTGAGGGTTTGGTTAAGAAAAAGAAGGAAGCATATGTCAGGTATAGACAGGATAGATCGAGTGAATCCTTAGAGTATAAAGAAAGTAGGAGTATACTTAAAAGTGAAATCAGGAGGACAAAAAGGGAACATTAGATAGCTTTGGCAAATAGAATGAAGGAGAATCCAAAGGGTTTTTACAAATATATTAAGGACAAAAGGGTAACTAGGGAGAGAATAGGGCCCCTCAAAGATCAGCAAGGCTGCCCATGTGTGGAGCCAGAGAAAATGGGGGAGATACTAAATGATTATTTTGCATCAGTATTTACTGATATAGACTGGAAGATATAGACTGTAGGGAAATAAATGGTGGCATCTTGCAAAATGTCCAGATTACAGAGGAGGAAGTGCTGGATGTCTTGAAAGGTGGATAAATCCCCAGGACCTGATCAGATGTAGCTGAGAACTCTGGGAAGCCAGAGAAGTGATTGCTGGGCCTCTTGCTGAGATATTTGTATCAACTATAGTCACAGGTGAGGTGCCGGAAGACTGGAGGATGGCAAACATGGTGCCACTGTTAAGAAGGGCAGTAAAGACAAGCCAGAGAACTATAGACCAGTGAGCCTGAACTTGAAAGGGTTCAGAAAAGATTTACAAGGATGTTGCCAGAGTTGGATGATTTGAGCTATGGGGAGAGGCTGAACAGGCTGGGGCTATTTTCCCCAGACCGTCGGAGGCTGAGGGGTGACCTTATAGAGGTTTACAAAATTGAGGGGCATGGATAGGATAAATAGACAAAGTCTTTTCCGTGGGATTGGGGAGTCCAGAACTAGAGGGTATACGTTTAGGGTGAGAGGGGAAAGATATAAAAGGGACCTAAGGGGCAACTTTTTCACGCAGAGGGTGGTACGTGTATGGAATGAGCTGCCAGATGATGTGGTGGAGGCTGGTGCAATTGCAACATTTAAGAGATGTTTGGATGGGTATATGAATAGGAAGGGTTTGGAGGGATATGGGACGGGTACTGGCAGATGGGACTAGATTGGGTTGGGATATCTGGTCGGCATGGACGGGTTGGACTGAAGGGTCTGTTTCCGTGCTGTATATCTCGGACTCTATGACTCTAATTGCAATTAAAGAAAAGCTGTCCTTAAGGGAAGAAAATCTGCCATCCCTAACCGGCGACTCCAGACCCACAACCATGTGGATGACTCTTAATTGTCCTTTGAAATGACCTAGCAAGCCATTGAATTCAAGGGCATATAAGGATGGGCAACAAACAAAAGCCTTGCCTGTGATGCCCACATTTGTTCCAAGAATGGAAAAATCTTTAATTATATAAAGAGCATCTCATATGCTTCAACCATTAGCATAGTGAAAATCTAGAACCATTTTCACCTTAAAATCACTCAAGGTTGGGACTGTCTTTGTCTCAATCAAAACTGTGATTTTTGTTGATTTAGAGTGCAGGACAGACATGAGGGATAGAAATGGCAAGATTAGGGAACCGTGGATTACAGGTGAAACTGTGATATTTGCTATGAGGAAAAAGGAGGCATCTGTACGGTTTAGGTGACTGAAAACAGACGAAGCTTCGGCAGAATATCAGGAAAGTAGGACCAATCTGAAATGAGGAATTAAAAGGGGTCATGAAATATCTTTAACAAACAGGGTTAAGGAGATTCCCAAAACCTTTTATTCGTAATCTAAGGAGCAAGAGAGTAACTAGAGAAAGAGTTGGCCCACTCAAGTACAACGGAGAAAAGTTATGTGTGGAGTCAGAAAATGGGTGAGATTCTAAATGAGTACTTTGTGTCGGTATTCGCCGAGGAGAGGGACAAGATGGCTGTTGAGGTTAGGGATAGATGTTTGATTACTCGAGGTCAAGTTCCATAAGGAGGATGGAAGTGTTGGATATTCTAAAAGGCATTAAGATGGACAAGTTCCCAGGTCTGGATAGGATCTATTCCAGGTTACTGAGGGAAGCAAATGAGGAAATAGCTGGGGCCTTAACAGGTATCTTTGCAACATCCTTGAACACGCATAATGTCCCAGAGGACTGGAGAGTTGCTAATGTCCCCTTGTTTAAGAAGGATAGCGACGATAATCCAGGTAATTATAGACCGGTGAGCCTGACGTCAGTGGTAGGGAAGTTGTTGGGGTAGATCCTGAGAGATAGGATTATTTATATTTGGAAGAAAATGGGCTTATCAGTGATAGGCATTATGATTTTGTGCAGAGAAGGTCATGTCTTACCAACTTAATAGAATTCTTTGAGGAAGTGACAAAGTTGATTGAGGGAAGGGCTGTAGATGTCATATACATGGACTTCAGTAAGGCATTTGATAAGGTTCCCTGTGGTAGGCTAATGGAGAAAGTGAAGTCGCATGGGGTCCAGGTTGTACTAGCTAGATGGATGGAGAACTGACTGGGCAACAGGAGACAGAATAGTATTGGAAGGGAGTTTCTCAAAATGGAGAACTGACCTGTGGTGTTCCACAGCGATCTGTGCTGGGATTACTGTTGTTTGTGATATGCACAGGCAATCTAGTGGAAGGTATAGGTGATCTGATTAGCAAGTTTGGAGGAGTAGCAGATAGTGAAGGGCACTGTCGAATGCAGCAGAATATAGATTGGAGAGGTTGGCAGAGAAATGACAGAGTTCAATCAGGCAAATGCGAGGTGATGCATTTTGGAAGATCCATTTCAAGAGTGAACTATACACTAAATGGAAAATTGATGTACAGAGAGATCTGGGTGTTCAGGTCCATTGTACCCTGAAGGTGGCAACGCTGGTCGATAGTGGTCAAGAAGACATATGGCATGCTTTCCTTCATCGGACAAGAGTTGGCAGGTCATGTAACAGTTTATAGGACTTCAGCCACATTTGGAATATTGCATACAGTTCTGGTCACCACATTACCAGAAGGATGTGGATGCTTTGGAGAGGGTGCAGAGGAGGTTCACCACCAGGACGTTGTTGGTATGGAGGGTGCTACTTATGAAGAGAAGTTGAGTAGACGAGGATTATTTTCATTGGAAAGGCAATGGTTGAAGGAGGACCTGATTGAGATCTACAAAATCATGAGAGATATAGACAGGTTGGATAGCAAGAAGCTTTTTTTTCTAGAGCGGGAGACTTGGTTACTTGGGCACAAGTTCAAGGTGAGAGGGGAAAAGACTAAGGGAAATATGCGTGGAAATTTCTTTAGGCAGAGGGTGGTGGGTGCTTGAACACGTTGCCAGCGAGGTGGTAGAGGCTGGCACGATAACACCATTTAAGATGTATCTAGACAGATATATGAATGGGCAGGGAGCAGAGGAATACAGATCTGTGGAAAATAGGTGACAGGTTTAGATAGAGGATTAGAATAGGCGCAGGCTTGGAGGGCCGAAGGGCCTATTCCTGTGCTGAAATTTTCTTTGTTCTTTGTTTGTTAGGAAAAGTGCACATTATGGCACCCAAAAGAAGGTAAGTATATTTAACATACACATCAAAAATGTCACAGTGCTGGGGAGCTGAATAACCCCTCTCTGTTCTTATATTCCTAAGTAATATATTCATTCCTCTAAATCTGCCAGGGCTCTGTTCCTGAAAAGCTGGCGCAAATGATGAAATGTGCAATTGCAGAGCTCATTTGAAAATAGGTTAAAAATCGGAGATACATAAATTTTGCCCATGGATGTTGATTCTTTTTGTTACTCACTTCTTCGCTTGGGCCAGGAAATTCACAATTTGTGATTTTGTGTGATTTTGAGGGTTTACTATATCTACTTTTTTAACAAGTTATATTTACAAGGAGGGTTTTGCTTGATGTTGTGCCCAGCACTTTACAGCTAATGTGATGTTTTTGCAGTGTTGTAACTGTTGTATTGTAGGAAGCATAGTAGCCAGTTTTAGCATAGCGAACTTTGCATAGTCAGTCTTATCTGTCGATACTGACTGAGAAATAAAATTTAGCCAAGATATTGGGAGAACTCCAGTTTCTCTTTAAATAGTGCTGTGCAAATCTTTGCACATACCTGAAAGGAAAACTAGGTTTAAAAATCAAACCTGAAAGATGACACATGATTATGCGGTACTGAGTGAATGCTGCACAGAATTGTTGACCTAGATTATACATTTGTCTCTGGGATTGGGGCCCAAAGCAAGCCATAACTTTGATCCAGGTGAGGAATGCCTCTGAACCAAGGCTGATGTCGTTGGGCTGTATCAACAAGCTGCTCGTTTGTAACCAGAGTTCTTAACCCTATCAGGTATAAGGGGGAAGGAGAGGTGAGAGTGCAGGCTTATAGGAACAGGGAAAATAAGTAATATTGTCTTAAACTATTTCATAGCAGACCATTTGCCTGTCTGCCTTAAGTGAGCCTTTAAAATGACCCTGTAAAATTTGGTGAAAGGATGGGGACTACAGAAGAAATATGTTTTGATGGCTTTTTTGTTTATAATCAGGTAATCATCGATGAATTAATTAAGAAGCTAGATGTAAATCTAAATGAAGATTTTAGCAGTTTATCACCAGAAGAACTCCGACAACGTGTTGATGCAGCAATTGCCCAAATTGTGAATCCAGCAAGAGTGAAGGAACAGCTGGTGGAGCAGCTTAAAACTCAGATTTGTGACCTTGAAATGTTCATCAACTTTCTCCAGGGTAAGTAGAACAATTGTGCTGGCCGCTGGCATTTATTGTACTTATTGATCCTAAGATCAATTAGCTTACCTTTTTAGATTTGTGATGCTTGCACAAAAATGTGAGAGAGAGACAGGAGACAATTCCAGGGAACACCATTTTTACCATGCTCAGTCTTGCTTTCCCCCACCTGCACCCTCAAAATACATCCCTTGTGTAGTTTGAAAGATGACTAGTTCTGGATGCAGCAATCAAAACTGAGCATGTAAAATTAGACAGTCCAAAATACAACCAACTACAGGGTTTTCAATAGTACATACTTGTTTGATTGTTTGATGTTTTCTCTTTCTCATCATGTCCCCTCACCACCAACCTTTCAGAAAAAGTGTCTCTGGGTCTTCAGAACCTATAATCTGTTGAGCAGAGAAAGAACTCTGTTTAAGATTATGCATTTTTTAAAATTGCAATTTGTTTCAGAGTACCAAAGTTTGGGAACAAATTCTGAAGCTTTTTTTTTAGTTTATTAGGTGATCTCAACACACTGGCAGGGAGTATTTTATTGAGACTGAGTCTCAAAGGTCATGTTTGGTAGGTGATGTGTAGCTTTGATTCTGATCTTAAATCAATATGAACTTTGTTCATTTCCTAGAGTTAAACTGAAGTTTTGCCTGACTATGCAATTATATAAATGTTCAGGCTGAGAGTTTGATTGAAGTTGTGACCCACATATTTTGCCAAATTGATATGATCTTTACACTTGTTTTCATTCCCCAGATGAGGTTGGAAGCCCTCCGCAGGCTCAGAATGGAAAGTGCACATGCAATGTGCATGGAATGAAAGATTCTCGGGCATCAACTGCAAAACTGTCAGGTGGAAGGCATCATGGTGAGGTTTAGTTCTACTGATTCAGTTTATTTCTGGGTCTGATACTTTAGCTAAATGTCAATTTATTCAAAGAGCCTTCACACCGCAAGGAAAACATTGTTATATTCCCAAAGTGTTAGTGGTTATGGATTTATTCAACGTTGTGATTTTTTTTAAAGATGTGACCTACCTCTACATTTAATGTACAGCTTTGCTTTTTTCCTGTCCCCATTCCTGGCCTCGATATTTGTGGATTAAAAATAATAACTACTTATTTATATAATCTGATTTTGGAAATCAATACCAATGCTTACAAAAATAATCTTTAAAATCCAGTAAATATTTTCACCTTTATAAAGCAATAATTTGGGAAAATCTAAGGGTAGCTGTGTGACTTGTACTTTTACATATGATTTAAAAAAAAATCTCCTTTTGGAGCTGAAGGTCTATTATAGTTGTTGCTGAACATCAGTAGTGATAGTGATTAATTTGAAATATCAAATTCATGTGGCAAGAGATGGCATTACATATGTGCAAGTTTTATTTCTGTTGGGAATTTATTTTTTAAAATTTTTCTGTTGGTTTGCAGTGGATCAAGAAACAGCTAGAACGATGAGAGAGACTGGGTTAAACCTTGTGCGCAGAGCATTGGCAATATTGCAAATATTTGCTGTTAGTCAGTTTGGATGTGCTGCTGGTCAGATCCCACGTGGAATGTGGCAGCCTTATGAAGCAGACAAGAACTACAGTCCTCTGTTACTGAAACTAGAAGGTGCTGTCGATAAAGTGAAACAGCTGGCATTGAGACATCAGCAGGTTGACGAGCATGTAATCAGTAGCCGTGACTTTTATCTTGGGAAGAATGAACTTCTAACAGCTGTACGAAAAGAATTGTCAATAGCTCTCCGAGATCTGATGAGCCATGGTTTATGTGCCTCCTCTCAAGGAATGAGTTTGGTCCTAGCACCAATTGCGTGCCTCCTTCCCTCATTCACAACCTCTCCACAAACCATGCATCCCTGGCAACTTTTTGTGAAGTACTATAATACCAGAAATGGTAGAGCTTTTGTAGAGTCTCCTGCTCGCAAGCTGTCTCAATCCTTTGCCTTGCCAGTGACTGGGAGTGGCATTGTAACTCCGAAACAAAGTTTACTTGCTGCAGTACACACTGTGCTCACCGAACACGATCGTTACAAGCGCAGTGCAGATTCGGAGTTTAAGGCCTTAATATGCATGGCATTGAATGAACAGCGTTTGGTTTCCTGGGTAAACCTGATTTGTAAATC